>NC_064643.1:199808986-202308986 GCF_023864345.2 Schistocerca serialis cubense | reverse complement strand
ATTTTTGGCGCCAGACGTGGGTCTCGGTAACGTACTAGAGTTTAAACTGTGATTATGTTAAAGACAGCCTTCCTCAACACTTTTGTGCAATTCTTCCTTAGTCTTATGTCGACAATGTGTCACACACGACGTAGTCATTCCGCATAATGAGTTGTCTGGTCTCTGTTTAACTTACCTGATCGCTGTGGTATACACATCAAAAATAGTTTTGCATCAGCCCGGTTCCCAGAACTCCAGGAGATAGACTTTGACCGTGGATATTGTATCACAGACACAGTCCCTTTGAATATTCAAAGATGTCACTAAACATGCCAAAAGATGTAAAAAACCATGCATGAGCAGCGCCTATTAGACGGAGGGGGTCTGATAGCCGATCAGCTCCAGTCATTCCACCAGGAAGGAGATACACTGCTCCTGTTGTCTGTAGTTCAACCATGCCTAGAGGTTAACACAGCGGTGCGATCGCGTCCGCATTGTTATTTCGCGCGAGGTAGGGCTCCGAACAAGGGAAGTGTCCAGGTGTCTCGGAGTGAACCAAATCGATGTTGTTCGGACATGGAGGAGATACAGAGAAACAGGAACTGTCGATGAGATGCCTCGCTCAGGTCGCCCAAGGGCTACTGCTGCAGTGGATGACCGCTACCTACGGATTATGGCTCGGAGGAACCATGACAGTAAGGCCACCATGTTGAATAATGCTCTTCATGAAGCCACAGGACGTCGTGTTACGACTCAAACTGTGCGTAATAGTCTGCATGATGCGCAACTTCACTTCCGACGTCCCTGGCGAAGTCAATCTTCACAAACACGACACCATGCTGCGCCGTACAGATGGGCCCAACAACATGCCGAATGGACCGCCCAGGATTGACATCACGTTGTCTTCACCGATGAGTGTCGCGTATGCCTTCAGCCAGACAATCGTTGGAGACATGTTTGAAGACAACCCGGTCAGGCTGAACACCAAGGACACACTGTCCAGGGAGTGTAGCAAGGTGGAGGTTACCTGATGTTTTGGGGTGGCATAATGTGGGGCTGACGTACGCCGATGGTGGTCATATAATACACCGTAACGGCTGTACGATACGTGAATGCCATCCTCCGATCGATAGTGCAATCATATCGGCAGCATATTGGCGAGGCATTCGTCTTCCTGGACGACAGTTCGCATCCCCATCGTGCGCATCTTGTGAATGACTTCCTTCAGGATAACGACATCGCTCACCTAGAGTGTCCAGCATGTTCTCCAGACATTAAACCTATCGTACATGCCTGGTATAGATTGAAAAGGGCTGTATATGGACGATGTGACTCACCAACCACTCTGAGGGATCTACGCTGAATTGCCATTGAGGAGTGGGACAATCTAGACCAAAAGTGCCTTGATGAACTTGTGTATAATATGCCACGACGAATACAGTCATGTTTCAATACAAGAGGACGTGCTACTGGGTATTTGAGGTACCGGTGTCTGTAGCAGTCTGGATCACCACCTCTGAAGGTCTCGCTGTACGGCGGTACAACATGCAATGTGTGGTTTTCATGAGAAATAAAAAGGGTGGAAATGATGTTTATGTTGATCTCTGTTCCAATTTTCAGCACAGGTTCCGGAACTCTCGGGACCGAGGTGATGCAAAATTTTTATGATGTGTGTATATGCCATTTAGAAAGGAATAGGTTATATAAACAACATACTGACTTGGAACGAAAATGTATACAACCAATGCCTACAGTTATTATAATAATTTTATAACAAGTAATTAAATATCGCCAAAAGGCTTGGAGTTGTGAAATCACCGTACTTTGTTATCAAACGGTTAACAACATTATGTTGGTGAGGCACGTCCGTGGCTCGGTCAATAAGCTCTAATTTTCTGCGATGCACGCGATCCCCCTACATAACATAATTACACAGGTGTAATACCGGTGGACGATATGCTAATCGGCGCCCTCGCATCAATTCTCCAGAAGGCTATACTGGTGAAACAGCGTTAGATCACCGGTATGGCGTCAAGCCACAGGACAAAGGTAATATCTCAGAACTCTGAGAGAACCGATAAATGCTCTGAATGTGTCAGAGAAATCCCAAAATCCCACCACTGGTCCGAAAATGATTTCTAAGTGGCTGTTCGCAATGCATTCGGCAGTCTGAGCGAATAAAAAATAGTCTCAGAACAATGGCTAAATGACGTAAAAGTCAGACTGTGACACCAAAACAAAATATGCTTGTTTCCTCGGGAACAATATTTCTCCAATTCATTGGGCCAAGTTCTGTTCTTCGGACTGCATCCTGTTCAGATAACCACTAGCTCCCTAATCTGACACGTAACGGTCGCATAGTAATAACACTAGCTCAAGGGTAAAACAACGTACTTACGTCTTTGAAAGCCCCTGCTGTCGATCCGATATAACTTCAGAAAATTTGCTGTCATAAGACTACGCGACTGATTGTGAGACGAAACGCTAAATTTCGACCAGGAAACTGAACTGCCGATAATACTCAATGTGCACGCCTCACTGGATCTACTTCATTCTCTCCACTAGGGTCTCACTCCCAGGTTTTGTGAATTTGACGCAGCCCCTACACTGGTTGAATGTTGTCTTAGTCAACGAACCGTGTTACCAGTGGCGTAACAACGTAATGACAGTCGGGCGCCTGCCCTGGACGACGTTTCCGTTTGAAATGTAGAACAACATTCAATAACTTGTGTATTGTATGGGATCTAGAAACGACGGAGAGGCTTCGTCCCGCCATAGCCCTCAGTGGTTCATAACCCTACGAGTGTAACCCCAGGTGTTTGCGTGGTAGAGTAATTATGATATACGCATACGTGGAGACAGTGTTTGCGCAGCAATCGCCGACATAGTGTAAGGGATAAGGGGAACCAACCTGCACTCACCGAGGTAGATGGAAAACCACCTTAAAAACCATCCACAGGCTAGCCGGCATACTGGACCTCGACGATAATCCTCCTGGTGCATTCGTGCCGGGGACCGGCACGCCTTTCCTCTCGGGAAGCAGCGCGTTTGATCGCGCGGCTAGCCGGGCGGGCTTCAATAACTTACTTTGCATGCTATGATAATGTGTAACTTTCTTTTTAAAGTCACCTCGTAGACGGACCCACTCTCGTTACGTGACGTGAATCGCAGTACAGAGAGTGTAAAGAATATACTTGTTTGTTGTTATAGTCTGTTATACCTATTCATTCATTCATCGGCAGTAAAAATGAAATTGCGTTATGGTGCTGTCATTGCGATGGCGGACTGTGTGTCGTTCCGTGCATTTACCTGTTTCAGACAAAACAGAACTACAGCAACGTGTAGTTTTAAATTCATTCGAAAGCTGTGTTGATTTCAATACACGAACGAACAAACTAAGCAGCGGAAAGGATTAAACAAAAGAAGATGGAGCTCTTGGAGAGATGAATCGGAAGGTGGAGCGGAGACGTAAAGTCTACATTTGTTCTGGGCGTCAATTACTATAACTACGCCACTTCTTGTAATTGCAGAATGTTTGCATTTTTCTCAATGACTCAGCACCTTTTACTACAACGACCCGTAATTCCAGTCCAATGACCAAGAAAATTCTTGTAACGTCAGTAGTAACTCCATGCAGTGAAAGCATTCCTGAGTGACTAGATCTGTGTGGAACTGCCCCATTCTCTAAGCCTGCTGACAAACGCCCAAGAAAAATCAGCATGTGTGTCTGACTTTACAAGTGAATAACAGTTACCCCGCCCACAAATTGAAATAAACAAAAATTTGGTGAATTTACGAAGTGCATTCAGTAAGAAATGCAACACTTTTTTTTTTGAAAGAAAGTTGGTTTTATTCAGGATTCCAACACCTCACGTTTTTCCCCACACTTTTGGCTGCAAAACCCTATCTCTCAACATAATCTCCGTTGAATGTGACGGCTTGTATGCTCGCATATTACCACTCTGCTGGTCGACGTCGGAGCCAATGTCTTGCTGCATCAGTAACCTCCCAATCAGCCACGTACTGCTTCCTTCATTGGGCCAAACAGATGGAAATCGACAGGCGAGGAACCCAGTGATCACACACCTTTGTGCAGCCAGACTGGTGGAAGAGTGTGTCAGCACTACCAACAGAGACGTCCAGCTGTCCAGCGATATGTTTCACTATAATCCGTCGATCACCTGGAATGAGAGTGTCCGCACGTTCGAACAGCGCAGGAGTCACAGTTGTGAGCGGCCGGCCGCACACGGGAGACCTTCTTGCGATGGTGACACAACCCTCGCCCAACGAGACACTGTGTTTTTGTTCGCTGCCAGGTCTCTGCAGACATTCTCGAAGCGCCTTTGAATATCCTTCTTGCTCTGGTTTACCACTAAAAGAAAGTCAATGACTGCTGCTTGCTTGGAGTGCACTTTCGTTACAGACGACATTTCGAAGGCTAAGTATAGCACCGCTACTTGTTGGTACTTCATGAAACTTTAGGGGCTGAAGCGAATTTTTCTACCTCACTGGCCTAGAAAAAGAAATTGTATTGCCTACTGAACGCCCTTCGTAGTTAGTACGACTGGTTCATTTACCCGAATGGCCCTATGTGATGTTCTCCTACCCCCCCCCCCCCCTCCCCCTCCTCCCGCCCACCCATCCCCCAAAAATATAATGAATATGTCGTTGTGGCTCACGCCCGTTTCAGCGATTACAGCTCCCTGCACCGTTTTTGAATCGATTATACGACATGAAACGTTCCAACGTTTGTATCACACACGAAAATTTGGCAGAAATATATGACAGTGACAACCGCAGAAGGAATGTATCACTGCCTGTAGTTTCAGAGCACAAATCCAATTAAGGAACGTTGGAAAAAGGCCGGGAAGCAAAGAAAGTCAACACCAGACACTAGTGAGGTCTTCAGAACTGGAAAATAATTTTTTTATTGTAAATGTCGAACCGTGTCTGTTAGCTTCGCTTCATTGCTACAATACAGCTGCTTCGCGCATGCGTTCACTGGTGTCTGTCGCCTTCGAAGATGACAGCGATGGTAGATCCTCTAGGGTGCTCCTTCAATCGGCACACGGGCGTGGAAAGTACACTCACGTTCACAAAAAAGGAAGAAAGAAAACAGAACACCTCGAACGACCAAAGATAATACGCTCACAAAAAAAATGGTTCAAATGGCTATGAGCACTATGGGACTCAGCTGCTGAGGTCATTAGTCCCCTAGAACTTAGAACTAGTAAAACCTAATTAACCTAAGGGCATCACAAACATCCATGCCCGAGGCAGGATTCGAACCTGCGACCGTAGCGGTCTTGCGGGTCGAGACTGCAGCGCCTTTAACCGCACGGCCACTTCGGCCGGCAATACGCTCACATTCACAGGACATGCACATTAGTACGTTCTGCAGAAATGATTAGCATTTCAATCGCCTCTGTTCAGCAAGTGTCCTGTTGCCTAGTAAGCACAGGCTCCGCCATGAGCCCGGGTAACTTGTTCCATTCATGATAGCATCGATGCGTATCAGGCACGAATGGCGTCCGGTGTTATAGCCATCCATGCTGCATTCACCTGGTTCCAGATTTTATCTGCCGTGGCTGGCAGTGGGTTACAGTGCTAAACCCGTCATTTCACTGTATCCCACACATTTTCGATTGGTGACAAGTCTGGTGATATGGCGGGCCAGGACAAAAAGCTGACAACCTGTGACACCAAGAAGGCAGGTGTTCGTGCAGCAACATGGCGTCTGAGGTGGTGTGCAGAAAGGGTATGGATAAGGGTCTTAGGATATCATTCACGTAGATCACAATGATCATAATGCCGTGGACACGGACCAGTTGTGATTTGTGATTGTACCCAGTAGCATCCCACAACACAAGGTCTTGAATTGGCACTGTATGTCTTGCGCGAATGCAGCCACTGTAACGCTGTTCCCCTTGTCTGCGACTAATCAAAATGCACCTATCGTTTACAAACAACCAAAACTTGGATTCGTCCCAAAACACTACCTGATGCCATTCCTGTCCCCAGTAAGGTCGTTCCATAAACTACTGCCGTCTAGTATGTTTCTGCACATTCGTCAAAGGTAGGCGGAGAAGCGCACGAACGCTCTCGTAATCCATGCCGTAATAAACGGCGACGGACTGTCACTCCTGATAGTGTACGATGTGTTACACTGTTTCACTGTTGCGCCAGAACCGAGGCGGATGCAGGTTTTTCCTGCAATGCCATTCGGAATGATGTGTCGATCTTCTCGGGAGGTGGTCTGGGTGGTGCAACCTGTTCTACTGCCTCCGTGAACCATTCGCTACACGCCCGTTGCACTGGCGAAACACTTCGTCGCACACGTACAACAGTTTCCCGGATGGATGCATCACATTCTCTCATGTCAATAATGCGCCCTCTTTCAAACTCACTGGTTTGACGGTACGGTTCGCGCATAAGTCTGCAACGCATCCTGCGTATCTGCGTAAGTCACACTGACCCTTTAGCTACGGTCTATAGCGGCACGAGATCCTCAGGCACATTTTACCGGTAGGTGGTGTTGCGCCGCGATATCAATGTTGACCTTGAACCCGCGGACCGACATGGTTCAAAGGCTAACCATTTCCGCAGAACATCATAATGTACATGTCCTGTGCATATAAACGTCTTATCACTAGTCGTTCAAGGTGTTCTGTTTATGCTGAGCATGAGGGTAGTAAATTGACGACTTCGGCCCGTGCACTCAGGCAAAGTGCGCCACGCGAAAACGTTTTCAGTTCGGTAGAACTGGGTTGCAGTGCCTGGAGAAGGACGAAGACCTTGACAATCATGCAAGCCATTTCCTTTGGTGAAACCTAGCTATGCACTGACTGTGAAATGCGTTCCAGCAGCTAATTTTCCTATCGTTTGTAGCTGTCTTTTCATACAGTGGCTTTCCGTAGTCTCTCATTTTTCGTTGCGACTGCGTTTTGATACTGGTTC
Organism: Schistocerca serialis cubense; assembly: GCF_023864345.2. Classification (NCBI taxonomy): domain Eukaryota; kingdom Metazoa; phylum Arthropoda; class Insecta; order Orthoptera; family Acrididae; genus Schistocerca; species Schistocerca serialis. The sequence continues at coordinate 202,302,050 of NC_064643.1, read as the reverse complement.
TGGACATGGAAATTCTGTCAATGATTTTGCACGAAATGGCCACCTTGATCAGTTTATTCATGCGATATTCGTACATCAGTATCGTATCTCGTGTGACTAGCCTCTTTCAAACACCGAGCGAGGTGGCGCATTGGTTAGACACTGGACTCGCATTCGGGAGAACGACGGTTCAATCCCGCGTCCGGCCATCCTGATTTAGGTTTTCCGTGATTTCCCTAAATCGCTCCAGGCAAATGCCGGGATGGTTCCTTTCAAAGGGCACGGCCGACTTCTTACCCGTCCTTCCCTCATCCGATGAGACCGATGACCTCGCTGTCTGGTCTCCTTCCCCAAACCAACCAACCAACCAACCTCTTTCAAATGGAAATGAGAGTAAACTCTCGCATGGAGGCTATACATTGTTGGGGTAACTTGTAAATTTTTTGGCAGGATGTGCTGTGAAATTCTTTTGTTATATGTGCTTGGAAATGACGCCGATTCAATATTTGTTTCAATTTGTATAGCATCTCATTTTTTTTACACGAGTATCAATAAAAACGTTTAGTGGTGGTCGTTTTAATTTATTTATTTACTTATTTTTGTAATTTCTCTGACACAGATTGAATTTTATATGGTGTGAATCATCTTGGTCAGCGCTTCATGTGTTATTTATGATTTCCTTTGTGCTTGGGATACACTAATGAGCCAAAACATTATGGCCACCGCCCACTGCCCATACACGGAGTCTACGCTCGTTTCACTATATCGCAAAATTTTTCCGCGAACTAATTCAATCTTCTACGTCCAAATTATCCATGCTTCGACTCCTTGTTAGAGAAAATGGTTTGCTATAGAAGAAACAGATTTAAATACTAGAAGACTTGGCTTACACTGTCAAGCCAAAATATTATGACCAGTGTTCAAGGCGACGTTGGATGACGTGTGGTGGCGTTGCGGGCACGTGACGCGGTAACGAAAGTATGTAAGTGGAGCAGACACGGACGGGATATCACCATAGTGAAGATATGGACTGCAAATGCAGAAATCCATTGAGATAAGCCATTTTGATAAAGGGCAGATTATTATTTCGCAGAGCTTGTGAACGAGTATCTTGAAAACGCCGAAGCAGGTCAAATGTTCATGTGCTATTGTCGTGAGCGTCTGCGGGAAGAGTGTAAGTGGGCTACTTCTGTGTTGGCAGCGCTGTGTAGCGCTTTGCATTGGATCTCTGACTGCGCTTCCTCTGTAAGAGTCTCTGTGGTTGGTCGGACTCGTTGTTGGAAGCTAATCGCCAGTACTGTTGGGCAGTTGGAAGTTAGTCGCCAGCAGTGATGGATGTACTGTTGGGCAGTTGGAGGTGAACAGCCAGGAGTGATGGATGTTAGATGTGAGAAGTTAGTATTGATGGAGGGTAGAGGTCTGAAGTGTTAACGTAGGCCAACGGTCTGTACACGTTCGACTTGGAGATTGAACATTATTCATGATTATAGAGGGTGTTACAAAAAGGTACGGCCAAACTTTCAGGAAACATTCCTCACACACAAATAAAGAAAAGATGTTATGTGGAAATGTGTCCGGAAACGCTTAATTTCCATGTTAGAGCTCATTTTAGTTTCGTCAGTATGTACTGTACTTCCTCGATTCACCACCAGTTGGCCCAATTGAAGGAAGGTAATGTTGACTTCGGTGCTTGTGTTGACATGCGACTCATTGCTCTACAGTACTAGCATCAAGCACATCAGTACGTAGCATCAACAGGTTAGTGTTCATCACGAACGTGAGTTTTGCAGTCAGTGCAATATTTACAAATGCGGAGTTGGCAGATGCCCATTTGATGTATGGATTAGCACAGGGCAATAGCCGTGGCGCGGTACGTTTGTATCGAGACAGATTTCCAGAACGAAGGTGTCCCGACAGGAAGACGTTCGAAGTAACTTATCGGCGTCTTAGGGAGCACGGAACATTCCAGCCTATGACTCGCGACTGGGGAAGACCTAGAACGACGGGAACACCTGCAATGGACGAGGCAGTTCTTCGTGCAGTTGACGATAACCCTAATGTCAGCGTAAGAGAAGTTGCTGCTGTACAAGGTAACGTTGACCACGTCACTGTATGGAGAGTGCTACGGGAGAACCAGTTGTTTCAGTACCATGTACAGCGTGTTCAGGCACTATCAGCAGCTGATTGGCCTCCACGGGTACACTTCTGCTAATGGTTCATCCAACAATGTGTGAATCCTCATTTCAGTGCAAATGTTCTCTTTATGGGTGAGGCTTCATTCCACCGTGATCAAATTGTAAATTTTCACAATCAACATGTGTGGGCTGACGAGAATCCACACGCAATTGTGCAATCACGTCATCAACATAGATTTTCTGCGGACGTTTGGGCAGGTATTGTTGGTGATGTCTTGATTGGGCCCCATATTCTTCCACCTACCCTCAATGGAGCACGTTATCATGATTTCATACGGGATACTCTACCTGTGCTGCTAGAACATGTGCCTTTACAAGTACGACACAACATGTGGTTCATGCACGATGGAGCTCCTGCACATTTCAGTCGGAGTGTTCGTACGCTTCTCAACAACAGATTCGGTGACCGATGGATTGGTAGAGGCGGACCAATTCCATGGCCTCCACACTCTCCTGACCTCTACCCTCTTGACTTTCATTTATGGGGGCATTTGAAAGCTCTTGTCTACGCAACCCCGGTACCAAATGTAGAGACACTTCGTGCTTGTAGTGTTGGCAGAAGAGCCAACACTGTTTTTCTAGAGGAGGCCGAAAGGCACGCGTTTAATTACACGCTGACTGGCGTGAGGTCTGAAACAGGACAATATCCTGAGAATTGTAAATAAAGTACGTAGATGATGTAATACTTAACTTTAATCCACAAATGTAGAACATCTCTCGTTACGGTACATGCTTCAAAATATTAATTATCAATTGAATACGGCGCCTTACTAGGTCGTAGCAAATGTAGCTGAAGGCTATGCTAACTATCGTCTCGGCAAATGAGAGCGTAGTTGTCAGTGAACCATTGCTATGAACGTCGGCTGTACAACTGGGGCGAGTGCCAGGACGTCTCTCTAGACCTGCCGTGTGGTGGCGCTCGGTCTGCTATCACTGACAGTGGCGACACGCGGGTCCGACGTATACTAACGGACCGCGGCCAATTTAAAGGCTACAACCTAGCAAGTGTGGTGTCTGGCGGTGAAACCACAGTGCTCGTATTGTGGACGGCTGTGATACAATACGCCATTCTCCAGGGCTGCATCAGCGCATCAGGGATTCCATGCGACGGAGGGTGGATGCATGTATCCTCGCTAACGGAGGACATTTTGAACATTTCCTGTAACAAAGTGTTTGAAGTCACGCTGGTACTTTCTGTTGCTGTGTGTTTCCATTCCATGATTAATGTGATTTGAAGAGAAGTAATAAAATGAGCTCTAACATGGAAAGTAAGCGTTTCCGGACACATGTCCACATAACATATTTTCTTTCTTTGTGTGTGAGGAATGTTTCCTGAAAGTTTGGCCGTACCTTTTTGTAACACCCTGTAAACCTTTGTACTAGAGCCCCTCAATGACGATTTATATTCTTATCTGAACTGGATGTCACATTATTAAGGTAAAAAAATACATTATTTGGTTTGCAACAAAATCTTTCTTTTGCTAATCGCATACATATTAGTAGTCAGTGGCTTTAGTAGTTAGAATCTTTTATTTAGCTGGCAGTATTGGCGGTCGCTATATTGCAGTAATTCGCGTAATTAAGATTTTTGTGAGGTAAGTGGTTAATGAAATGTATAGGTTATTGTGAAGATTTCTTTTTAGTCAGGGCCATTCCTTTGAATTAACTATTTGAAGTCAGCTTTTTTTGGGGGGGGGGGGGGGGAGGGTCTCAATTATTCAGCAATTTAAGTACAGACTCACACATTTAAATAAAGGAGTTTAATTTTAATTTTAATAATCAACAGCCTCAGTTGCACCGTTTACCTAGAATTTACCTAGGTTTCAGTCGGGGTAACCCAACCTTCTTCAGAATAACGGTAAGTACCGTTGGTCTATAGTGGACATCGTCGAGCTAAAACTACAAATCCATAAATTATCGTCAGACTGAAAAAACTTACCTAACTGCCTCGGCCCCACTTCGCGACCGTGATGCGGCAGCCACGAGTGCTGTACTGGAGTTTTCACTCGTACCGAGTTGCAACTGAAAAACCGAATGAGAACTTTCCTGAATGTAGGATAGGACGAAATTCTGTTACCAAATGGCCTACGAGTTCCGATGATTTCACTCCTTTTGATTTCTTTCCTTGAGGAGCACTCAAAGATACAGTCAATGACGAAGCTCCGACAACGCCAGACAATATGTGTCGTCGAATCGCTAGTGCATATCATCCACTGTAATTACATCTGTTCATCCTTCTTTCGAATAGTGATTGCAGATTTCTCTTTCAGCCCATGGTTAACAGTTTGAACACATGATTAAATAGATAAAGGATAAAGTTATCTTGTTTGGAAGACAACATTTATGTTGTGTGATTTGTGTGGTTACAAATCATTGTTAGTAAATTGTTTATTTCATTTACGTTTGTACGAAATAGTACTGCAATGTCAAACATGTCGACAGCGTGTATTGCACATAGCTGGGAACACCGTCATTATGCGCTTATGTTGAGCATGAAATGACGTTCCGTTAAGAAGAATATTCATTTTGCGGTGTACAGGTGCTCACCAAAGCGTTTTAAATAAAATTTTTAGTTCTATGAATGTAGCCGATATGATATAATTTGAGCAGTGTAGATAGGGACAGTTGTCCGACAGCATGTTTTACCTCTAAGAAGCACAGCGCTGCGTACAGGAAAATATAGGTAAAACCTTCCTTCTAATATTTAGATATTTAATACAGTAGCTATTTCTTGCAGCGTATAAGACCTCTTTATCTTTGAAGAATGAACAGTTGATTTCTCTGTTTCGGGTCGCGTAGCCCTGGGAGGATACACAAATGGGAAACAGTTTTCCTAAGCCGTTTGTGATACACTAGACACTAGCCTATGTCGTATTTCCATATACGACACTCGTAGATGAATCTGAATCTACGTTCTAAGTTAGTTCAAGGGTAAATAAAGCCTTATTCGCGTAGCGCAGGCCTACCTTACGGTATAAAACTACGCAGCCTGGTTCGAGGTGCCAGCATAGCAAACGTCATTTACAGTCACCGTGCTCTCACAATCTAGGACATTTCTCGAATTTTTTACGATATGTTTCAAAGTCAACATTAACAAATGCTATATCACTGTAATTGCCCTTTCAAGAGCTATCGAATGCAGTTATGAAAAGTATACGGTTCTATTTGAAAAAAAAAAAAAAACCTACTTGCTTCAATATCTCCGCTCATACCAGCGCTAAAAACATAAACTAGACAAAATTTAAAGCGCCCTAGACGCTCTAACATTTGCGGAAAACTGTGTTTTGATATGTGTAACCGTTGAAGAAATACACTGAAGAACCAAAGAAACTGATACACTTGCCTAATACCGTGTAGGGCCCCCGCGAGGCGCAGAAGTGCCGCAACACGACGCGGAATGGACTCGACTAATGTCTGAAGTAGTGCTGGAGGGAACTGACACCATCAGTATTGCACGGCTGTCCATAAATCCGTAGCGGTAAGAGGGGGTGGAGATCTCTTCTGAACATCAAGTTGCAAGGCATCCCAGATGTGCTCAACAATGTTCATATCTGGGGAGTTCGGTGGCCAGCGGAAGTGTATAAACTGAGAGATTTCCTGGAGCCACTCTGTAGCAATTCTGGACGTGTGGGGTATGGCATTGTCCTGCTGGATTGGTCCAACTCCGTCGGAATGCACAGTGGACATCAGCGGATGCAGGTGGTCAGACAGGATGCTTACGAACGTGTCACCTGTCAGAGTCGTATGTAGACGTATCAGGAGTCTCATATCACTCCAACTGCACATGCGCCATACCATTAGAGAGCCTTCACCAGCTCGAACAGTCCCCTCCTGACATGCAGGGTCCATGGATTAACGAGGTAGCCTCCATGCCCGTACACGTCCATCAGCTCAGGACAATTTGAAACGACACCCTCCCGACCAGACAACATGTTTCCAGTCATCAACAGTCCAATGTCGGGGTTGGCGGGCCCAGGCGAGGCGTAGAGCTTTGTGTCGTTCAGTTATCAAGGATACACGATTGGGGCTTTGGCTCCGAAAGCCCATATCGATGATGTTTCGTTGAAGGTTCGCACGCTGAGATTTGATGGCCCAGCACTGAAATCTGCAGCAGTTTGCGGAAGGGTTGCGACTCTGTCTCGTTGAACGATTCTCTTCAGTCCTCGTTGGTCCCGTTCTTGCAGAATCTTTATCCGGCAGCAGCTATGTCGGAGATTTGATGTTTTACCGTATTCCTGATATTCACAGACACTTGTGAAATGGTCGTAAGTGAAAATCCCCACTTCATCGTTACCTCGGAGATGCTGTGTCCCATCGTTCGTTCGCCATCTATAACACCACGTTCAAGCTCCCTCAAATCGTGATAATCTACCATTTCAGCAGCAGTAACCGATCTAACAATTGCGTCAGACACTTGTTGTCTTATGTAGGCGTTGTCGACCGAAGCGCCGTTTTCTGCCTGTTTACATATCTCTGTACTTGAATTCGCATGCCTATACCAGTTTCTGTGGCGTTTAAGAGTTGTTAAGCCTTGTGGGATATACGAGGTGCATTCAAGTTCTAAGGCCTCCGATTTTTTTTCTCCGGACTGGAAAGAGATAGAAACATGCGCATTGTTTTAAAATGAGGCCGCGTTCATTGTCAATACGTCCCAGAGATGGCAGCACCGTACGGCAGATGGAATTTTACCGCCAGCGGCGAGAATGAGAACTGTTTTAAATACTTAAAATGGCGACGTTTTCCTTACTTGAACAGCGTGCAATCATTCGTTTTCTGAATTTGCGTGGTGTGAAACCAATTGAAATTCATCGACAGTTGAAGGAGACATGTAGTGATGGAGTTATGGATGTGTCTAAAGTGCGTTTGTGGGTGCGACAGTTTAATGAAGGCAGAACATCGTGTGACAACAAACCAAAACAACCTCGGGCTCGCACAAGCCGGTCTGACGACATGCCAAGCAATGTTGACGTACAACGACAGCATGAATGGGACTTTCTTTTCGTCGGTTGTGACAATGGATGAGACGTGGATGCCATTTTTCAATCCAGAAACAAAGCGCCAGTCAGTTCAATGGAAGCACACAGATTCACCGCCACCAAAAAAATTTCGGGTAACCGCCAGTGCTGAAAAAATGATGGTGTCCATGTTCTGGGACAGCGAGGGCGTAATCCTTACCCATTGCATTCCAAAGGGCACTACGGTAACAGGTGCATCCTACGAAAATGTTTTGAAGAACAAATTCCTTCCTGCACTGCAACAAAAACGTCCGGGAAGGGCTGCGCGTGTGCTGTTTCACCAAGACAACGCACCCGCACATCGAGCTAACGTTATGCAACAGTTTCTTCGTGATAACAACTTTGAAGTGATTCCTCATGCTCCCTACTCACCTGACCTGGCTCCTAGTGACTTTTGGCTTTTTCCAACAATGAAAGACACTCTCTATGGCCGCACATTCACCAGCCATGCTGCTATTGCCTCAGCGATTTTCCAGTGGTCAAAAGAGACTCCTAAAGAAGTCTTCGCCGCTGCCATGTAATCATGGCGTCAGCGTTGTGAAAAATGTGTACGTCTGCAGGGCGATTACGTCGAGAAGCAACGCCAGTTTCATCGATTTCGGATGAGTAGCTAATTAGAAAAAAAATCGGAGGCCTTAGAACTTGAATGCACCTCGTATATATACGTATAATATATGCTTTAGGGGACAAGTTCCTTGCAGAAAAAGAAGAAAAAAGTTTTCAGTAAATATGCTTACCCTAAGAGCTTTTCCTTTTTTTTTTGGTGTAAATAACATGTCCTCAAAGTTTGTGAAGCATTTTTGAAACACCCTATACATACACAGCTTAATATTTGAAATGGATTATTTTAGTCAATCGCCACTCTGCCTACCACAAGATCAATTTAATTATTAAGTCAGCTAGTAAGCAAAAGCTAATTACTTCCAGTGGTACGCATGCTGGACACAGTTGCCTTAAACGGACAGAGACGTACATTGCCAGCTGACCATTCACCTTCTCTAGTTGCGGAATTCGGAGGAGATCTACGGCGATGGCCAGGATGTAGCCCGTGTGAGGTTACATTTGTTTTATTATTCGAGATGGGAGGCGAGATTGCGGACAGAATGAGCGAACAGCTTCCTGCCTGACAGGTTGCGGCGCTGCTACACGTGTGCTTCACGGAGTGTGGCAACGGCCGACGCCTACGTCGCACCAGGATGTGTCGCAGACCCCTGCCCATCCGTCTTCCGCGACGCGAGTTACAAGCATTGCCCATTAAGACACGGCTCTGGCGTATTCGGTGAGCCACTCTGGACCGAAGAACCATTTCAACTGTCAACGCGTATTCGGTTCATTTCACCGAAATGGAAATAACGCTCAGAGGGTATTCGTACACCGTTTCCTGAGAGACGCCAAGTCAATAAACAAGAATGGGGGACAGACGTGGGAAGAAAGGATAACGAACTCTTTCGTGGCGCTAGAGAGTTCACATTCGAGCCGACACTCTCTCGTCGTAACGCTGCACGGAGAGTGGACAAGAGACTCCATTGTCATACAACTGCTCTCTAATACAGATATCTGAGATCAATCGCTCTGTAACACTACTAACTGAACAGGGAAATTCAAAATGAAATTACAGATTACAATTGGCTGTAACTTTTCATTGCATAATGATATGTCGATAAGAATTACAGAGATTGTAAAATACAGTTCAAAATATCTATCAACACAAGGACAGTAAATCGGAAGTAGTCTCGTCTGCAGTTTGGTGCACTTTTCCTAAGTTAAAATGATGGATCTCTCACACAAAATATTCTATGCGTTAGAATTTAACAATTGTCGTCCTGATGTTGAGAGGCACCCACATGCCTTGCTCATACTGTGGCATCAAGCAGTCAGGCCTGCAAGAAGAGTGGTCTGCCAAGCGAGTGGATTCATTCTTAATTTATCGAGTAACATGAACTCTCGTACTCACAATTTAAGTTACAAGTTATCCTCCTATATGATTAATACGCAACGGAAACACGCATCTGACTATCAATAATTTACAGAACTCTGACTGTACACTACGCACTGGCAATACCACATTTTCTTTTTTGTCTTTTATTTAACGGCTTTTGTCAACACGTGGCCACCGCACACATTATAAATTCGGGACATTATGACAACATACAATTCGAAGTAAAAGTTTACAAATCTTTTTCTTTTCACTATCTTATTTATTCCGATAATTTCTCTAACCTAAACACACAAATTCTACAATCTACAACAATAACACATAAGAAATTCCGCCCAGTGGGCATGGCTTTACAATGGTGAATCTCTATATTATGGTCTCGTAATTACTTTTAACGCTACAGTGCACTTTCTGGATAGGATGGCGGATCTTTTATTATACCTCACACTTCGACTCTCACAATCATCATCACGAAACTTTCCTCCAGATCGAGCGATACAGAAGGAACAAGCATAACCCACTAATCTTTTGAAACTACCTTGCTACTCTCCCATGTAAACCACACATACCCAAATTACATGACATACATCACACTACAACATGAAATACTACACTAAATAGTCACAACACTATCACTTTCCGCTTTCCCACTTCAATTAATATTTATCCCAGTTTCACACGACACTGCCCCACTTTGTAATTCTACTTTCCTACTATGAACTCTGGAGATATTTGCACGTCTTCCTGTGCAATGCAAGCCAAGTGGCGTTGCTGGATAGACGGCCGACTCACCTTGCTTCTCTCTCAGAGTTTGAATCTAGCGTCACACGGAATCATATTACACAATTTAACATTAAGAACATATTCATCACACACGCGAGTCCTCAACTGATACCATGGACGAGTACTTCTCTTTATCCTTTGTCTCATACACAGATTGAGACTCACACAGTACTCACCACGTGGAAGTACTCGTCTCTAATTTCAAGTCCTGCACACGCCATTTCTTAAATATTTCAACTTATGGTACACACGCTATTTCTTAAATAATTCAACTTATTGTACACACGCTAGTAATTCAGCTTAACTTAAGCACACGGAAGTATTTCAACTTATTGCTACACGTGGTTTCATTGTGACCGTTGGTCACTTCCGAAGATTCCTACAATCCCATTAATATTGCCTGCCTGACATTTAATTCTCCCCACAAAAGTTCCTGAAATAGAGAAATTAATATTTCAAACTACTCTTAAATATTCCACATGCATACCATGTCTCCACTCTTTCGTCATTACGGAGCACAACTAAAACAGTTCTTAACAGCACAAGATCCAGCGGCAGAGTGCTGAAACGTGGCCGTTCTCTAGGTCCTCTCGCACCTGTGTCGAGGTGGGGGAAGCACCTTGCTATCGTATTGGTCAGCCACATTTCAGGCGCTCAAAGCTCTGGTAAATTTCATCTCTTTGGTCCCACCAAAGGTGGCCAACGGATCGACTCAAAGATGATCATACACTCCTGGAAATTGAAATAAGAACACCGTGAATTCATTGTCCCAGGAAGGCGAAACTTTATTGACACATTCCTGGGGTCAGATATATCACATGATCACACTGACAGAACCACAGGCACATAGACACAGGCAACAGAGCATGCACAATGTCGGCACTAGTACAGTGTATATCCACCTTTCGCAGCAATGCAGGCTGCTATTCTCCCATGGAGACGATCGTAGAGATGCTGGATGTAGTCCTGTGGAACGGCTTGCCATGCCATTTCCACCTGGCGCCTCAGTTGGACCAGCGTTCGTGCTGGACGTGCAGACCGCGTGAGACGACGCTTCATCCAGTCCCAAACATGCTCAATGGGGGACAGATCCGGAGATCTTGCTGGCCAGGGTAGTTGACGTACACCTTCTAGAGCACGTTGGGTGGCACGGGATACATGCGGACGTGCATTGTCCTGTTGGAACAGCAAGTTCCCTTGCCGGTCTAGGAATGGTAGAACGATGGGTTCGATGACGGTTTGTATGTACCGTGCACTATTCAGTGTCCCCTCGACGATCACCAGTGGTGTACGGCCAGTGTAGGAGATCGCTCCCCACACCATGATGCCGGGTGTTGGCCCTGTGTGCCTCGGTCGTATGCAGTCCTGATTGTGGCGCTCACCTGCACGGCGCCAAACACGCATACGACCATCATTGGCACCAAGGCAGAAGCGACTCTCATCACTGAAGACGACACGTCTCCATTCGTCCCTCCATTCACGCCTGTCGCGACACCACTGGAGGCGGGCTGCACGATGTTGGGGCGTGAGCGGAAGACGGCCTAACGGTGTGCGGGACCGTAGCCCAGCTTCATGGAGACGGTTGCGAATGGTCCTCGCCGATACCCCAGGAGCAACAGTGTCCCTAATTTGCTGGGAAGTGGCGGTGCGGTCCCCTACGGCACTGCGTAGGATCCTACGGTCTTGGCGTGCATCCGTGCGTCGCTGCGGTCCGGTCCCAGGTCGACGGGCACGTGCACCTTCCGCCGACCACTGGCGACAACATCGATGTACTGTGGAGACCTCACGCCCCACGTGTTGAGCAATTCGGCGGTACGTCCACCCGGCCTCCCGCATGCCCACTATACGCCCTCGCTCAAAGTCCGTCAACTGCACATACGGTTCACGTCCACGCTGTCGCGGCATGCTACCAGTGTTAAAGACTGCGATGGAGCTCCGTATGCCACGGCAAACTGGCTGATACTGACGGCGGCGGTGCACAAATGCTGCGCAGCTAGCGCCATTCGACGGCCAACACCGCGGTTCCTGGTGTGTCCGCTGTGCCGTGAGTGTGATCATTGTTTGTACAGCCCTCTCGCAGTGTCCGGAGCAAGTGTGGTGGGTCTGACACACCGGTGTCAATGTGTTCTTTTTTCCATTTCCAGGAGTGTATATTCACATTCACTATCTGCGGTTAGCAGACGACCATACATTCATTCATTTCACAGATTTCACCAAACTGGATGTAGGGATTTACTTTGAAGGAGTGCACATGTGATCAATTAAATAAATAAATTGTCATTCTTTCCCACACTGATATCCGGCTTCGCTGTATTAGTTGAAATTGAGTTATTTTACAAACAAAAGTGTTGTTCTGACAAAAATAATGAAGTATTTCGTACCTATTTTCAATGTCGGGCGGTACTGTACCCTTTCAATGTTAGGAAGAATTCCGCTAAGAGGTGGTAAAATTGTTTATTGAAACACAACCGGCAAGAGCACATTTTATTTTATTTTCAGTTTTGTGAAGTGAATGCATCAGCGCTGCAGTATGTGCGGAGTAAGAAGCGAGAGCTAGGTTCCCACCCTGGCTAGCAGAAGCGGCTTGCCATGTGGCACTTTCAGAAACATTGGGATGAGGTATTTATTTATCGTGTCAAAAGTGCAGAAATAATACATGTCTGTGTTGACATAATTTTACACAACAGAAGACTTAAAATTGGACACTTCAAGTACATTTGGTGTAGCTCTCATAAGGTCTTGCATAGTGCAGGTGGTTGGTGATGAGCAACACAAGGAAATGGCTGTTAGTCTGCTCAAAGCCACACTGGCAAAGAACTGAGTCCACAGAGAAACCTCAAGTCCGCAGACTGGTCTTGCATCTCGCTGTGTTTGATCGTAATCTATTGAGAGATCTCCATATTGACCACCTCTCCGAATGTCCAGGGGGAAGTTCTTCCTTTTGGAGCCATCCACGCTCCCAAATACCGACATTTCTCCCGCCATTGCGAGATCCTTTCCCTATGTGGATTCTTGATGAGAGCCTCAGTAGTTGTCAAGAAGCTCTTTCTTGATTTCAGCCTAGGATGTGCGGGCTAACGACCATATAGTGGATAGGCTTCCTTCGTTGTAGCCTTACTTTTCTCAATCTCGTAGCTACCTTACTTCTGATTTCAGGAGGAGGCATCGTACTCGAACATAATCCTACTCCCAAATATCTTGGAGTAATTCTGGATCGCGCGCTACCATATAAAAAGCATTGCCTAAACACCAAACAGAAGATGGCAGTCAGAAATAACACAGCGCGAAAATTGACAGGTACATCATGGGGTACTGATCCATGCACTGTGCGCTCAAGCGTGCTTGCTCTATGTTTTTCCACTGCCTACGAGGCAATGGAGTTTGTCCACAGGAGTAGGTCTTATGCAACCCATGATATGTAAATGTCTAGTGGCTAGGGCCTCCCGTCGGGTAGACCGTTCGCCATGTGCAAGTCTTTCGATTTGACGCCACTTCGGCCACTTGCGCGTCAATGGGGATGAAATGATGATGATTAGGACAACACAACACCCAGTGCCTGAGCGGAGAATATCTCCGACCCAGGCAGGAATCGAACCCGGGCTCTTGGATTGACAGTCTGTCGCGCTGACCACTCAGCTACTGGGGGCGGACAGCAACCCTTGATAATGCGGCAAGACTTATTTAGACCCACATCTACGTTTCTGGCATGACTGGACTTGTACTATACCGAACATGCATATTCAGCAGTGGAATAACATAGAGCAAGCTCGATTGAGCGCACAGTGTATGGATCAGTACCCATGATGTGCCTGTCAATTTTCGCACTGTGTTATTTCTGGCTGCCACTTTCTGTTTGGTGTTTAGGCAATGCTTTTTATATGGTAGCGCGCAATCCAGAATTACTCCAAGATATTTGGGAGTAGGATTATGTTCGAGTACGTTGTCTCCCCAGGATATATTTAGGGATTTATTTGCCTGTTTATTCTTCAGGTGGAAAGCGCAGGTCTGAGTCTCGGCAGGATTAAGTTTCAAGTAATTCCCATAATAATAAACAGCGAATTCTTCCAAAGATTTTGATAGCGTATCTTCCACAGTCTCAAAACACACAGCCTGAGTAGTGATAGCGCAGTCATCAGCATAAATAGAGCTTCGTGTTCCTTCAGGTGTAGGTTGATTGTTGGTATAGATGTTGAATAATAGCGGTGCAAGCACGCTGCCTTGTGGTAGCCCATTTTTCTGAGTTCTGCATCTTACATCAAATCAACGGTCCTTTTTAGGACCAGTGTTGACTGTAATTGGGATGAGGTGCCTATGTAGAAATCGCTCGTGACGTCAGCAAATAAATACATAGGGAAAGTACATTTATTCGGGCGCGAATCACGTTGCCTTTTGCCACTCAGACATTAGGAGGTGTCTACGAGCCATAAATACTGTTTTTCAGTATTTTTGCAGTGCCAGGAAACATCGATATTAATAAATAAATGAATAATTTTGGCACAACCGAAGGCGTATGATCTTATACAAGATACTATACCGACTGTACGCTCAAGTTACAGACGTACGTCGCAGTCGGCAGTCGTCGATCGATGCCTTTCGATTTAGTCATGCAGTAGAACATGCTCTCGTACCTTTAATAGTTAGCTTATAACCAATGTGAACAAGCCCATTTTATGGTGATTCTTAAATAAACGTAATAAATGAGAAGAATGCGATTCTTCATCTGTACAATGTTTAGTTCTTGTGCAATAAATAATTGAAGTGTTCCCAGGCTTTATGTACACCCTGTATATTAGGGATACTAACCAAAATTTCAAAATGATAGATGAAAAAATATAATCAAGGAACAGCGGGCAGTGGCTCAGTATGTGGAAAAAAGAATCACCACTATGGAAATAGCCGTAATAAATCACAGCCAATCTATTACAGAGCTTCAACAGAATGTCAACACTTTTACCACAATTTTTGTAAGATTGAAAAACGCAATGCGTCAGTCTCCTAAGTAAATAATAAAGTAGATGAAACAGGGACAGCTTTATCTAATAGAATACCGTCAGTAGAAACAAACAGTAAAGAGATATTCTCAAATGTGGCTGGTATTTAGAAAGAGGTTAGTGATTTTACTTACGGAGGCACTGATATCTTTGCTGAAATGGTTGGAAAGAAATTAGATTCACAATTGTAAGAGATTATTGCTGTAAATAATAGCGGAAACAATAAAAGTGAAGAGCAGTATTTAAAAGTTCGTACTTAACATGAATTTTCGGCAAAAGAAACAGTTCCCAAGTCTATTACCAGAAATGTAAGTTAATTTAAGTTAGAATGAACAGTCAATATCACAAGAATATTCGTGTATCAACCGATTTCGGCTTATGTGAAAGCCATCTTCTGGATTTCTGGCCCCGTATGGCTGGTGCCGACGGCTCCTCGGTTGTCTCGTGATACCACGAGAGTATTTTCCTTTTGTGGATGCAGGTGTAAAATTCAGGCACAAGTAGAAATTGTGGTGAATAAATACAATAAAGAAGGTTTATACTGCATTACAAAGAATTGTCTCCCTAAGAAATAGTTATGACAAACCGTTAAGTCTTTTTGAACAAGATTTCAGGCACACATAAAGTTAAATAATCCCCGATCTGCATTAACAGCACTTTACACGTAAGGGGCACTGCATCACAAGCCCTTAGAAAATTTAAAAATACTTCATAAAAAAGAAAAAAAACGTATATTTCGAATATATTAGAAGGATTAGAAATTTTTAGATATAAAAATGCACAGTTCACGTTGAATAAGCAATGTTAGTTTGTGCGAGCCGCTTTTACTTTTCTCAATACTGGGTTTGCCCGCCATCGTACCGGTAAGACACGGCTACCTTATACATTCCTCATAATAATTTGCATAATGCCATGACTAGTCGCTTTAGCAATAACAATTTTTTATAGCCAGTCCGGTCGTTTTAGTAATTGTTACCATTTTCTCACTGTAAAGTATTTTTCATTTCTCTTTTAAGATACGGGGAAATTTCAGAACATGGCTCTGTAACCACAGGTTCCACCTATCAGCAATTTGTATTAAAGAAATGGAGCACGTCTTCGTTACCTTTCGCTCGCCGTAGCATTGACAATTTTCACTGAATAATGAATTTTGTGTAGGACCGATGGGTATTTTTTAGGTACTCCTTTATTAATTTTAATCTCCACGATATGTGGTGACGTTGTACTTTGCTTTTTACCATAAAGATTGCGTCTGATGATGCGAGTTTAGGCCGTGTAACCAGCTCTATTTCAATAAGCAACAATTGTACCAGCTGTTAGCAGAATTCTTCCTAACGTCATGCCTTTCAACAGGTGCGGATACCCAGAATATAAAAGAACAAAGCGTCAGCACAAAACGCTGAAAGAATCCGCCTTCCATCTGAACGTAGTCAACGGAAATCGACGTACGAAACTGGTACGGAGCTACAATTACCACAAACAGCGGTTTGGCGTGTTCTCAAAATGAAGCTGAAAATAAAACCGTGTTACATTCAAATTTAAAGGAACTGAAACAGGCAGAGTACAGCTACTGCAAATCTAGGAGCCGTAGAGGGTGCTGCACCTCCCGTTTTTGGTGATGAGGCAACCTTCCGAGTAAGTGCCAAGATTAATTGACAAAATATTCAAAAACGAACAGAGGAAAGCCTTTGTGTAACTGAAGAAGGCGTGACTCGTCAAAAGTTAATATATTCTGTACGTCGTCAGCACAAAAATTTGGATACATTTTTCTTCTGTGATTTGCTTCAATAAACATTTACTTGGACATACTTGAGCAATGGTTCATCGGATTCCTAGTATTAGATCCCTCAGAAAGATGGAGTACCTCCTCCACGCGGTATGTAGGTTCGTACATTTTCAAGTCATTGTCTTCCAAACCTCTGTATCAGTCATACTGAATGTGAAGAATCTGTATTCTTCTCTTGGTCACTTAGATCTTCAGGCCTGAAATCCAAGAATTCCTTTTTATGGGATTACATGAAAGACCTTGGGTATGAGCCTCCTTTGCTGAAAGCAGTTCCAGAACTCAAAATGAGCATTTATAATACACTCTGTCTCAGGTGCAAACATAAATAGTTCATTATAATTCCTATAAACTTCGTCATTTGGATATGCCTCGTTTCGGGCGTTGTTTGGTGTTGGCTCTTAACAATTCCACGCACAGTGGCAGGCAAGATAGACGCATCATGCTATTTGTGACATACTCATGCTACTAGAGAGGTGACTCACTGACCTGGCATTGCTTCACGCTGGGCCCAGAGTCAGCAGTGGCGACCAGCTGGTATGCTGAGTGCAGAGCCAGCATTGGAGAACGGGGTGCTAGATGCTGCTCTGATGAGGGCTTGAGGCAGCCAGTGGCATCTTCTAACTTTGCTGCAGCAGCGGGCGACTGAGGAGGCGGTGGCAGATACGTAAGCAAGCAGTCCTGTAGTGGTGGCGGCAGTGTTGGCTGCCAGGGCCTGGACACTCGGGCAGCAGTCACTGGTTTGGACACCAACTGCTCACAGCAGCTTCGTCCAGCTGGTCAACCACCTCGGCAGGCTGGACCCACAGGTAATGTAATGACGCGGCTCTGACTTGATGGAAGGGGCTGCATTTCTGTGTCATAAAGAAATGGCTGGAAGAGTGTTGGTGAGCGAGGTCCAGGGGCTGAATCATATTGGTAGGTCAAACTTGCAAGAACGTTCCACTCCTACTAAACCTCCAGGAATGCCTCAGTTTAGCCGGTGAATCTATAGACGGTGGTATAATGTTTGTAGAGTATAACATGCCATGCCTCCCCATCGGAGTTTTGCGATAAGAGAGCCAGCCCGTCCTTCAACTGTCTTAATGAGCCGCCAAACAGGAGTTCTTCCTACCTGTTGCGTGGAGATGCTCTAATACTTTTATATCCCCTTGAACAGCTGTAGCAGTGCTGTCGGATTCTAAAAGTGCAATATTACTGTCAATGTTTTACGTTATGAAGCGGGAAGAAGATTTTTTGTGTAAATAATTTTTACACTGTATGTCATTTTGGTGCATTTATTTAAAAACACAGTAAAATGTACTTGTTCACATTAATTATAAGTGAGCTATTAATGGTTTGAGAGCATGGTGTTCAGCATGAGTAGATCGAAAGGCATCCTATCGACAACTGGCGAGTATGGCGCACAGTCTCTAACTTGAGTGTAAATCGGTATTGTTTGTAGGGGACCGTACATTCTTCCTTATATCAAATTTATTCATTCATTTATTAATGTCTAGGTTTCCTGGCATTGTAAAATTACTGGACGATAGTATTTATGACCTGTAGACACCTCCTAACGTCTGAGTGGCAAAAGGAAACTTTGTTACCAAATATTTATTAATAAAAATTACTTGATTCTCACTTTTATGAGTTTACTTTCCCTACTTATCTCTTTGCTGATGTCATGAGCGATTTCTGCATCGGCACATCCCACTCACTATCCACGAAAGTGCCAGATGGCCAACCGCCTCGGCCAGCCAGTGTGGGAACCTACCACTCACTCCTTACTCTGTACATACTGCAGCGCTGATACATTTACTTCACGCAAGGGAAATTCAAAATCTGGAAATAAAGCAAAATATGCGCTAATCTGCAAATAATGGGTACCAGAAGTTTTCTGAAGCTTGATCAGGATCCCAGGCCGTTCACACAGAGAAGCGGCTGTAGAGATGCGGCTTTCTGTTGCTGAAGTTAATGAGTAGGCTGGGCATTTTTGGCGGCAGTCAATTCTCAAGACTCAGCACTCTATCTAAAGCAGTGAACAAGGGCTGTGTTTTATTCTATTACAATATGAAATGAAACGAGTGTTGGTGACCGACGTCCAGTGACTGAATCATATTGGTAGGTCGTGATGTCCCAGTCGGGTTCGCCGCCAACGGCAAGTCTTACTTCGGTCGGCGCCACACTGGGCGACTTGCGGCCGATGATGAGGATAAAATGGTGATCAGGACAACACAACACCCAGTCCCCGAGAGGATAAAATCTCCCACCCGGCCGGGAATCGAACCCGCGCTCAGTGCATGGGAGGCAAGCACCTTACCACCCAGCTAAACAGGCGGAAATTCTATTACAGTACCTTCCCCCCAAGAAAAATCTGGCAGTCCGGGGTTCTTTATCGTATTCACTGATCGTTTTCAAGTATTAACACTCACAGTGACACTTGTTCCCTTACATTGTTTACATTATCTCAGAAGTAATGAGTCTCTAGGTCCTTGTTTGCACTCTCTTAGTTTCACGTCTAGCTCTGTTAGCAGCTATATCATTCCACATCATCCACATCATTGGAAGGGACTAGGGATCAGGAAGGGACTCTAACCCTCATACTACCTGCATGCTAAATTTAGACTCTCTCACATTCTCATATTACTAACATCATACCTGCATAAAAGTCTCATTTAAAACGTTAAGTCATACTCTGCAATTACACAAACAATATTACATGTTCTCCGGTGCTAACACAAAAAACAGGCACTCCTAGCCCAGTAAATATCCATTTTCGTTAAAAAATGGTTCAAATGGCTCTGAGCACTATGGGAATTAACATCTGAGGTCATCAGTCCCCTAGAACTTAGAACTACTTAAACCTAACTAACCTAAAGACATCACACACATCCATGCCCGAGGCAGCGGTTCCAGACTGAAGCGCCTAGAACCGCTCGGCCACACTGGCCGGTCATTTTCGTTAATATACAGGGTGGCGCACGAAATGTGTTACCAATTGTTTCTTTCGCAATTTACAACGCACATTAGATATCCCGCTGGGATCTCTACAGTAGTACCAGCAGAGCTTGGAAAAAGAAATGAGTTACGAAATGACGTGTAATTCACGATACTGCCGCTAGGAGACTAGTAAGCAGCAATGGCTGACAATGGAAGACTGACGACACAGCAACGATCGGCAATTGTGTTACTTTTTCATGAAACGGAAAGCCTTGTTGTGACTCAGAGGCGTCTTCGACAACAATTTAACACTCGACGGGTCCCTTGCAAGAAGACCATCCACAGGTTGTACGATAAATTTGTACAGGAAGGAACAGTATTGGAAGCGAAGCGACCTCGGCCTAAGCCTGTTTGTTCGCCGGAGAATATTGAAGCGGTACGAGTTACTGTACAGAGGTCCCGGGAAATCGTGTAGAAAGGCAGCAGTGCAACTGGGAATATCCAGACGCTCCATTCAACACATTTTTAAAAGTGACCTCCATATGCACCCATACAAGATGACCTGTGCATAGAAGCTCACTGAAGAACACAAGCAGCAGAGACTACTGTTTGCTCAGTGGGCGGAGGATAGGGAAGAAACTCACAACAACGTTTGGTTTTCAGACGAGGCGAATTTTCATTTAGACGGTGTGGTTAACAAACAAAATGTACGCTTTTGGGCCACTGAAAACCCACAAGTGCTTAATGAACGACAACATTATGCTCCGAGGATTACAGCGTGGTCAGAAATTTCCAGTCACGGACTTATTGGACCCTTTTTCTTTGAAGATACAGTGAACAGCGAGCGTTATTTGAACATGCTTCGCAATAGCTTCATTCCACAGCTTCTTGCCACTGCCTTTCCCTTCAACACGCAGTGGTTCATGCAAGATGGAGCAAGGCCACATACTGCAAACACTGTGTTGGAGTTTTTACACGAGCATTTCGACATGCGGATCATTTCACTCAGGTTTCCAGGTCGCTTCAATGACGGAAAAAATTGGCCCCCCAATAGTCCAAACTCAATCCATGTGACTTTTTTCTTTGGGGATACCTAAAGGAAAAAATTTTTCCCGAAACGTCCACGTGATTTAATGGAGCTCAGAAGACTTATTCTTCAAGCTTTCAGTGAAATTACCGAAGACATGTGCCGTAGGATAATCAATAACTTCAGAGTTCGTTTGAAGGAAGTTAGGAAACGAAATCGTGGACATATTGAGCATGTGCTGAGTTAGAACGAATCTCCATGGACGGCTCTTCATTGTAATATATTTTCCTTTCAGAGCGTATTGACAGTAAAGTTTATATTCAAAAACAAAATGGTAACACATTTCGTGCACCACCCTGTATATGCATACTACCCAGTTTTCTTCATTATGATCTAATAAGTAACAGAAACAATCCTAAGAAGGAAGGGAGTCAATGGCAGCATTACTATTTCAGGTAGTAAAAGGTACAGCAATCAGTCACAAATAATTTTTATTGCAAATCCAGATTTCGGTCACTGTGTGGCCATCTTCAGTGTGTTTCCTTTTCATTAGCATCTGGAATTGATGGCTTATATGCCGTCCTTTGCAGCTTTTCAACGACACTCCTGTGACCTTAACACACCTTTAAAAAACTTCATAAAACTTCCCCATACCCAATATGTCCCCCACAGTGTCCAAGCGTTATAGATATCATTGAATCATTGTCTGATGCGATGTCCAATGTGTCCCAGCAGATGTGGAACAGTTTAATTGGTGTAGGCTGAGTCAAAGATTCGTGTCAAATATGCCTCAGCATAATGTTGCTTTGAGTCAGCATTACATAATATTACAATGGGCAGAGTGGAGACATAGCTACGTGAAGTCAGAACAGCTGTTGGGAGCCTGCGAAACGTCTTCGACGCTAGTAAAACATTATCAGACTTCAGTCACTTACACAACTCTTGTAGCAAGCAGTCACACACAGTGAGACCGCAAACAGAAGCGGCTTTGTTTACAAGTTGTCACTCTTCTGCACTAGCCTCGGATGTTGCTCATTGATCTGCATTTTGGATTATAGCTGACGTCCGCTGAGTCAGCTCAGCACCTGGACACCCGGGAGACGCCAGCTACCAAGGCGCTGCGGGGGACAGCTGGTTGGCAGGCGCAGCCATTGGCCAGCACAAAGGGATTCTTGCACCAACTGCTGGAGTGTCCTTGGTCCCACTCTGAACTCTACAATGACCCCTGATGAACCATCGACTATATACCTGGTGTTAGTAGTCATGTGGTTGCTTGATCTCCTCCCTACCCCTGGTAAGCTTAAACAAATGGAGGTGCCTGAGTGTCGAACAGGAGCTGCACCCTAAGAGGCCCTGTTGCTATCTTCCGCATTGATGTTCTGTGCTGTCAGTACTCTGCCATGTGGTTTTGTTGAAAGACAGTTACCATCTCCATCAGTAGATGGTAGGTGGCGAGCAGCATGAACATCATGAGGTGAAGGCCATTGCCTCGAGTACATCTTCAACTGGTTCACAGATTGTGTTGGAGCATCTAGAACATAGATTCACTACAGTGTTGTAATCATGGTAATGAGTACTATTATTGTGAATGTCATCAATCGCAATGACAATACCATGACAAGAACTGCAGACCTCAACTATTTAAAGGGGAGCTATGATGCGACAGTCGGTTTATAAAGGCCGCACATGTTCTCCTTATTCTGCTATACTCATTTAACAGGCTGTTAACTGCTGTGTCAGTTTCTCACTATCAGTTCTTGTGGAAGAGATAGCAGCATGCCTTATGACCTAATGAATATGCTTGTCTCATTTCCTTTGGTTTCCTGTCACAGTCTTCTTTCTGCTGAGTGCGTATCATCAGTCCTCAGACAGTGTCACAATGTGTCGATGACCTGACCCACTTGTGACATACTGGCTTACCTCTTGCTTCCACCTCTCCCCCTGACATGGCACCTGTGACAGTGTGAGCGACTTTTCACTTTTTTTTCTAATATCTACCACTTGTCATTCGCCGGCCGGTGTGGCCGTGCGGTTCTAAGCGCGTCAGTTTGGAACCGCGTGACCGCTACAGTCGCAGGTTCGAATCCTGCCTCGGGCATGGATGTGTGTGATGTCCTTAGGTTAGTTAGGTTTAAGTAGTTCTAAGTTCTAGGGGACTGATGACCTCAGTAGTTAAGTCCCATAGTGCTCAGAGCCATTTGAACTTATCATTCTGTGCCACAGCACTGTAAAGATAGAAAATCTGAACCATCCGATTTCGTCACAGCTCTTAAACCATGCTCTACATGGTCAGTTTTGAACCACCATTGATTAAATCTGCCTTCTTACTAAACTTGTTGTGTTACAATTATGCACACAGCACATAAAATAATTCTAATTCAAAAGCTTCTGTAGTCTCTTACCTACACTATACTACTTACTTATGGACTATACCTTTTATTTTATTTATTTATTATAGTCACAGAATCCGCCCTCCTGTCTCTAAAGCAGGTCGTAAAATACGCCAGTACAAAAATGGTTCAAATGTCTCTGAGCACTATGGGACTTAACATCTGAGGTCATCAGTCCCCTAGAACTTAGAACTACTTAAACCTAACTAACCTAACGACTTCACACACATCCATGCCTGAGGAAGGATTCGAACCTGCGACCGTGGCGTTCGCGCGGCTCCAGACTGAAGTGCCTAGAACCGCTCGGCCACACCGGCCGGCGCACGCCAGTACATTGAAAATCGTCGTAGTAGACATGATTTTTAGAATCTAATAATGCAATATTACAATAAAACTTATTAATAAATATAAATAAACGAGTTATTAGGTAGTAAACAGAACGAAGGTGAGTAACGAAACTGATCGGTGAGAGTGCGCATATCGATAGTTATTACGCTTGCCTATCTTTTCTCAAAGCATTTTATTACTTATCTGGCCGGTCGAGAGAGAGGTCATGACAGGATAAGGCTGTTTAAGCGGCTCCGCAGGCAAGGAGAAGCGAGTTGCCGACTGCAGTGACTATGGACCGCTTTACTCGTGTCTGCTGCCTGGTCACAACACCGAGGAGCCGGCTAGGCCGGTGACTGTGTGTGTGAGACCTGGCGAACTTGGATTTACGTTGGTCTTAATTTTCAAGCGGCACTGGTGAAATGGAACTGTCTCTCAGAGAGGAAGGCAGCCTGGGCGAATCAATGAAGATCAACTTCTGTAATGATTGTGGCATGATCAGCGCCGAGGAAAGATTTCACGGTATGCATTTTATACTCCCCGTGCTGTCGAAGGGTGTTACCGAGGCTGAATTGTGATGTTCGACCTGTAAGACATTTGCAGTTGCCGTTATCTGAATAATTGGATTGTACTGTACTGTAAACCGAGGACGTAGAAACGACAGAGAGGCTCCTTCCCCGCCGCATCCGCAGTGGTCCATAACCCCACGACGACTACCGCAGTCCACTTCACCCCTCCGCCACCCAACACCGAACCCAGGGTTATTGTGCGGTTCGGCCCCCGGTGGACCCCCCAGGGAACGTCTCACACCAGACGAGTGTAACCCCTATGTTTGCGTGGTAGAGTAATGGTGGTGTACGCGTACGTGGAGAACTTGTTTGCGCAGCAATCGCCGACACAGTGTAACTGAGGCGGAATAAGGGGAACCAGCCTGCATTCGCCGAGGCAGATGGAAAACCGCCTAAAAACCATCCACAGACTGGCCGGTTCACCGGACCTCGAATCAAATGCGCCGGGTGGATGCGTGCCGGAGACCAGGCGCTCCTTCCCGCCCGGAAAGCCGTGCGTTAGACCGCACGGCCAACCGGGCAGGCCATCTGAATAATGCTTGAGTTACCTTCAGTATCGAGTGTATAAGTTGCTAAACGAGGAATAATTAAGCAGCAAGTCGAGGAGCAATGTCATCAGACAACTGACGGATTGAAGCAAGCTGCTAGGGATAATTCAAGGAACTCACACTGCCCATGCTTCAGAAAGCTTCGCACAGGACCCGGAGCCGCTTCGTTTTGTGCTGTGACAATGATGGTGCCCTTACTGATCACTAAACAAGCTGGAACGTAAAGTACCAGCGTTTGTCGCACTTATGATACGACATGTTCGAAATAAATAAATAAAACTCACATCATGACCAAAACAGAGGAGGGACAGGACTTGCGGACCAGACTGTACAGCAGAGAGAAGTGGACCCGCTATTCCGTCATCGCAAGGGCGAGCAGTCTCCCTGCTGCCTACTTCTGCTCCTGTGGGCAGGCTCCACTGTGGTGGGTTGTCTCTCCTGCTTTGCGATCCACGGCGTGATCTGGTGCACCTCAGCGCCCCCCTTGCCGGCATGTTTAGCTGCCATTAGGCAGTGTAGCTGACGTGCAGTGAACGGGTAATCTACAGTTCACAAGATTTCGCGCAAACGTGACATCATATTGAGGTCACACCCTGTATTGAAGACGAACAGAACTATCTACCGATTTTCGTGATTGTTTGATAAACAATTCGTGAGGCCAACGTTACGTTGAAAACCTCATGAATACACCACAAGCAGAGAGAACTGGAGGTCACGCTTTTTCTTTTAATGGTTCAAATCGCTCTGAGCACTATGGGACTTAACTTCTAAGGCCATCAGTCTTCTAGAACTCTGAACTACTTAAACCTAACTAGCCTAAGGAGACCACACACAACCATGCCCGAGGTAGGATTTCGAACCGGCGACCGTAGCGGTCGCACGGTTCCAGACTGTAGCGCCTAGAACCGCTCGGCCACCACGGGAGGCCTTTTTCTGTACTTCATGGTTTTTTAACCTCGAAGTTACGTTGTTTATAAATGTCTGAAGTTCTGCACTGTTCTGGATTGGACTGCGGATAAGGGAGAGAGTAGGTATTGGTAAGAATTAAACCTGAGACGTAGTGAAAAATTTGTAAGCTAGTAACTAGTTTTCCTAATATGCCTTCATCAACCCCGACAGTGAGAGGGGGAAAAAAGGAAGCATTTAATTCAATGACATATATATTTAGTGACGTTTCAGATGTTGGCAGTCAATTAGAAAAAATGAACGGCCTTTCTAACACACGTATTAAAGGAGTATTTCATTATATATATATTTTTTCCAATGAATGTATGCTGTTTCTAAACTACAGTGGATCGAGAATCTCTCGAAAATGCTTCGGTACTGATTAAATTTGTTGTAATAAAATAATTAAAAACGTATCTTTGAAGGATAAAGATGAACTTTAACTGTCCACAAATGTTTGGAAAAGGGGTGTTGTAAATGAACTAGCTCGTAAATTATCTTTTACACTTTATACATGGCTGAGACTATGTTACCTTTTAATTCTTTTGCGAATACATCAGTCTTTTCTACGCTATTTATTCTGAGCTGTAGTTTGTTTTCCTATGTGGTCGACGTGTTTTTGGTTATTCTCATTGCTTGTTTCGTACTTAATTTGTGATTATTGACAATGACAACTCACTCCTGCAGAGAGAGCACACTAATATGTACATAACATCGAATATTGTAGAACAAACTTCGATTGAATTAATAAGGAAGTCTCAGAACCCCTTGTAAAAAAAATTCTGATGTAGGAGGACACGATCTAGCTATACAGCTACACTTCAAGTAATAACTTCACGCTTATAACCACTACACCCCGATGAACCAGGAAAGTTTCAGACGATGTAATTTACATCTTATGAAGGTTTTAAGTGCCTATGCGTCATTATATGACGTTCACTTGTAACAAATCGTACCAAGAACGACGTGCTTTTATAAATATTGAACGTGCCGTTGCGTTTCATAACATACAAGTTACGACGCGAAATTACTGAATCCAATTTAACGTCTCCCAGCCCCCATCATCGGAAACTAATTAGCGATGGCAGTTCCTGCGGTCTTCGACAACTGCGTCTTGTGAACTGTAGGTTACCCGCGGTGAGCGATCTGCCGCTTCAGAGGCCACGGTACGTGCTAGAGTCCTGCATGACCGAGTAAGCGAGCACAAGATACGGGATGGGGCGAGCACACCCTAACTGGATAGGCTGCCCGCACTAGTTCTAGTGACCGAGCATAGAAGCCGTGACCGAATACGTAGCACGTAACTTCAAACACATTACACGTGTCATTATCCGTGTGAGACTGCAGCCAGTACTGGCTTCTCATTTGTGGTGTGTCTCTCTCTCTGTAATCATGCAGTGCGAGGAAGCCAGTGCAGTAAGACGTAAGACTGAAACCAATGTTTACACATTGAAGAAACGGGAAGGTCTAAAAAGCCAAGCAGGGAGCATACTTTTGTTGGTTGTAGACGAAAACAGTGCATCTGCTGGGTACGTATCGTGCATAAACTGCTCCACATTATTGTGTTTCCAATCGGGAACCACTCATTTAAAGAAACACAGTAGCAAGAAACCTCACAAAGATACAGCTCCTTCAGGAATACAGGCAGTAATAAAAAGTAGTATTACAGCAAAGTGTGTTGCAATGTGTGCTAAAGATATGAGACCTTTTAATGCTGTTTGCGGTGAAGTTTTCAGAGAACTAGGCCAAGAATTAACACATCTAGGTGCGCATTATGGAGAAGTTAACGTGGCAGATGTCATGCCACATCCCTCTACTACAAGCAGACATGTCAAAGAACAAGCTGAGGCAATACGAAACAGCATAATACCTTCTGTTATTGCGGAAGTTATTAATAAAACATGTGCTGCGACTGTTGAAGTGTGGACCGATTCTCATAATCAGCTGCACTATTTGACGCTTACAACACATTCATTAAAACAGATTGGTCTCTTGTGATCAATGTTTTATTTACAACAAAATTCCCGAACGTTAGGAAGACAGGAGTAAATATTATAAAAGAAAGTGCTCTATGAATTTAGCTGTGTTACGAACCCGTTCTTGGAAACGTTACTTTTGTATTAAAAGAGAGAGAGACAGGGATAAATACATTGTGTGTGTGTGTGTGTGTGTGTGTGTGTGTGTGTGTGTGAGAGAGAGAGAGAGAGAGAGAGAGAGAGAGAGGGAGAGGGGGAGACAGAGAGAGAGAGAGAGAGAGAGAGAGAGAGAGAGAGAGAGGGAGAGGCGCGTTGGATTTGTACAGTACAGTGCAGCGAGCCGGGGCGAGACGAGGTGAGACGTCAGCGGTGACCGGTCATGCTCGGTTATCCGCGTGTCCGGAATCCGGACATCAGACATGGAGCGAGTAAGTGACCGAGCCGAGTCGTGTGGGGCCGGACAAGAGCGGCTCGGTCCCCCCGTCAACAGGCGAGCAGTGACCGCTCAAACATGGAGCGTTGCAGCACTCTAGTACTTGCTGCTTCTGACCGACGAGCGACGGCCTCCTGGAGTGACGCCTCAAACTACTTTTTTATTCCGAAAAATACGTGTTTACATCGTCAATAGTGCTTCAGTGACGTGTCACCGGGTGCCTAACAGGTATCCACTCAATTCGCAACTGCTTACCCTCACCCTGGAGTCCTAACGTCGATCTACCTATCGCTACCAGCCACCTCAGTGGCCGATTAACAGGTCGGTGCCGTCATAACCTCTCAGGATATAAAGTTATTGGCAATTGCCTAATTTGGCAGGGTAATGTCGGTCTCGGCACTGCTACTTTTTGGAAATGTCCTAGGCTGCCCTTCTTTATTTTTTCACAATCAGGTGCATTTCTCAAGTCTTGCCGCATCACATCCCGTTCATCTGTCGTTCTGCTAAGCACCTACTGAGCCGCGCTCCGGCACCTGTTTGTGCCGTTTACAGGTTGGCGTCGTGTATTCGGATTGTCACCTCTCGTTTTCTTAGTCCGTTCACTGGCGCCACTACGTTTGCTCGCTTTGTCTGTCCGTGAGTGGCAGCAGCGGCGTTTATCTATAGCGAGTACTATGGTACGATCTTTGGAGCGACCTCTAGTGTTTCCAGGTCGTCGTGTGTCGGAGTTAGTGGGGACGGAACAGCAGTGAGATCCGACAGCGCCAGTACTCGCCGAAGGAGCTGGCGATGTATGCACTGCCCGATGCAAGGATGTGGTCGCGACAGTGCACTACCACGTCGAGGTCCGGATTCGGCGAGTTTAAGTTGAATGAATCGTTATATTCGAGTATTGCAACTTTCGCTTGTGTGTGTGTCCGTCCGTCGAAGTGATCTCATGCCATCAAGCTGTCAGTTGCCGGTTTTATACTCCGACGTTTCCCATGCCTGACTTGAATGGCAACGTCACTTATGGTCCCTTGACATGGAAGACATCGACACTCTGTTCCTCCATGATCTCTCGCAGCTCACTCATTATCAGCGCTCACGCTACTTTATAAAGTTCCTATTGCCAGGAACAACTTACAGCTATTTTGGCCTGTTCCTAAGACCTCTCGCTAGCCATGCTTTCCTGTGTCTAAGCCTGACACATTCTTGCCATTGACTTTTGTAATTCCCTTTCTATCCGCAAACCAGACAAGTTACATTGTTCAACTTGGTACACGAGGCTGTGTGACCTGATAAATTTCACTGTGTGCATGTTGCCGGAGTTAGTTGTTAACCCCTCAGGCCTATACCAAGTACAACTGTCTAAACTCGACATAGCGAAAAACAAAGCTACAAGGGTTTAAAGATACAAGAAAAAAAGGATACAAGGATAAAAAGGATGCAAAGATGCCAGAATGTACCGATCCCATGAGTGAAAGTCGAAAGACTTCGCTGCTACTCACCTACGTTGCTGTCGAGTTCAGTCATCACAGAACTCTTCTTTCATCATAATGAAGCGTGCCTTCTTCTTCGCCTCCAAACCACCCCACTCCTGTCACCAGAATGTCATGGTTCGCAAACGCAAAAAACCGCTATTGATTGTTGAAAGCCGTCTGAGTGTGTGTCACGATAGGCTCGACTCATACTTTCGGTGTCCTGGGTTCTTTTGATGGCTTGGGAGACGGGTGTGACGCTGTGGTTGACTGTAGAGAAACATTCGGGCCCCATGAAAGTTGGACAGTCATTAGGATGCACCCTCTTCTCTAGATACCGGTTTGACATAAGTTCATAATATTTGTAAGTCATAATCAGACCGTGTCGTTATTAGAGGCCAATGCCAAGTCATACTAAGAAACAACCAAATACTGATGTTTAGTATCACATGACAATTATTTCTATGACCGAAACGGGCAACTTGTGACACACAAATAAATTTTAATTCTTAACAAACGTTTCGTTCCCTACGAAGCTATGGATACAATGCTTAGTAACTCCAATGAAATTCGAATTAACAACATAGTTTGTAAGTATGAATGATGAGATCAACAAGGCGCCTGGGAGAGAAAATTAACTTAGCCCGTCTGTGTGTCTTGTGGTACGTGTTTATGTCCATTCTCTTATTTTACATCGATTTGTGCCAGAACAAGTAACAAACCAAGTAACGGCATAAAAGTGTAGAGAGATAGAACTAACACTCAAAAATGTACTCTTTCTTGACCTGAAGGTGAAAATACAGGAATGAGGAAATAAGTTCATTCTTAATGCTAAAGATTAATACCGAAAAGGCAAGAGATTTTACAGTTAACACAAAGTATCGTATTTGAGTATTGTTTGACATATATTACAAGGAATAAACTGTCTCTGTCAAATGTGAACATGGTAGTCAATAGGGAGTTACATGAGACCCTTATTTCAAGTACATAAATTTGATAAATATGTAAATAACACCCTCATCGTCCTTTTTTTTACTCCCTCAAATTGACAGGTGCACAGTATAAGACAGCGAAACTGTGTTACGTTTACTATGAGAAGTGATCTGAAGATTAGCGACACAACCTGAAATTGGTCAGCTCGGCATAATACAATGCAGCAATCGACAGATGGGGAAGGCTTTTCCCTTAAACATTCTTTGTTTAATTTCGAACTTTAGTTATGAAAGAAGGTGGGCTAGAAGCCGTTAAAATACGAGAACAGGAAACACTGTTTTTAACCGCTTCACAAAACATGGGAAATTTTCCACATATTCAGGAAAATCAATAACAGTCCCTCTGTTCACGGCCAAATTTGGGATCGAACTTCATTAAAAATTAATGCTCTTGTTCATTCAGAAAAGAATAAATTCAGAAAACAAGTTTTTACGAAACTTTGCTTTCTAGAGTAAATCTTACGTAATTTAAATGTGGCGTACAAATTTTTAAGGTCTGTGACAGTGCTAAGCAAAAGTAATAGTTCATGCTAGTTCGAGTATCTTTTCACCCCCATTAAAAAGATTCATTATAAATGCAGAATACTTTCCATTTTGACTTACAAGTATTGGATTGAAGCTTATCGTCACTGCCGGATGGAAAGTGTATCTGATAAGACCTACACTGACACGCCTTGATTACTGCATAGAGAGTGAACCATATTGTCTGAAAGAGAACAAAGTTTAATCTATGAAAGTAATACGAAACAAAATAAGGCAGTTTGCTGTGCAGCGATTTATTTCAGGTACATGCAGTTCAGCGCTTCACGTTCTTGCAGTGTGCAGACAGATATAAAGTCGAGTTATCCGTTACAATGTAAGAACATGTTGTAAGGCCTAAATGAACTTTTGAGAGAACATTAAGAATAGTATGCATTAAACAGTTTTCATATAAGTTCAGAAGACGAGTTTTATAACAGGTCACATTTTTGTTACGCAACATTTACGCACTGAATGTAATGGTTTCATGCGAAAGCCATTTTGCGTGTTATTGATGACCATTCTTTATATTTAATCAGCTAGTCATATGAAGTTTAGTTTCATTGGTATCACATACATCAAACGTAATTTGCATACTTTTGTTCGTATTCAACAGTAGGGTAGCAAAGGGGATTCTAGATCAGACACTGTGATCGAAATTTAAAAGTGCTTGCTTCCACACTACTAGCCAGAAGTTTTGGCACACACAGTTTCCAGATAACGGGTTTAAAAGCTATTTAGTTTCATCATACGATCTCACTTTATGTGCCTTAAGTTTATCCAGAAATCATTATTTTTTAGGGTTCTGCATCTCAGTCGCTAAAAAGGAATCCTTATGGGGTCACTTTCTCGTATGTCTGTATGTCTGTTTACATGTCTGTCCAACTCTTAAAAAACCCTTTTCTCAAGAATTGGTAGGCATATCAAATTGAAATATATGTCTCACATTAACATCTACGATGTCTTGCTGGTGTAAACAACTGAAGCTTCTAAGTCATACTCAACAGATATCTAGGATACTGTTGTGTCTAGACAATACAGCCTAGACACAATGAGAGGAAGCCGAAAGGCACGCGCTAATTTAAAGCAGGATGGCGGGAGGTCTGAAACAGGATACGTAATGAATGCTATAAAGAAAAGTACGTAGCTTCTGGAATACTTAACTTTAATCCATCCTTTTGGTACATCTGGCGATTGTGGCGATACAAGTGAGACTCTTTAGATACATGCAATGTTACTAATGGCGCCTTGCTAGGTCGTTGCCATTGACTTAGCTGAAGGCTATTCTAACTATTGGCTCGGCTAATGAGCAATGCTTCGTCCATGTAGTCGCTAGCAAAGTCGTCCGTACAACTGGGGCGAGTGCTAGTCCGTATCTCGAGACCTGCCTTGTGGTGGCGCTCGGTCTGCGATCACACAGTGGCGACACGCGGGTCCGACATGTACTAATGGACCGCGGCCGATTTAAAACTACCACCTAGCAAGTGTGGTGTCTGGCGGTGACACCACAGATACTACCAGCTGAGCTACGCTCATGAAAGTTGTCAAGAACCAAGTTTCTCAGTACATCCTAGGACAAAATCCTTAGATTGTTAATATGTAATTATACTACACGGAAAAAACTTTTTTTGTCATTTGTTATCCAGCTGTCAGTCTCTCCGTCCGTCTGTTAAGACCCCTTTTTACCAGGAACAGGTGAACGTATTAGGCTGAAATATGTCATGTACTAAGATATGTGGGCCCTTGGCGGTGAAGTCAGTGCATCAAAAGATACTCGAAAACTCACTCATCAGAACCTATAGGTTACTTACTGTTGACCTAGAATCACAAAACTGGGTAAGAAGCAAAGTTTCACTATACAAGAAAAAGGCAAAATCCAAAACTTGTGAATTCGTGATTAAATCATACGAAAAAATTTTTCGCCCATTGTTACTCGACTGTCTGTCTGTCTGTATGTTGGGATTCTTTTTTCTCAAGGATGGCTAGACGTATCAAGTTAAAATTTGTATCATCTGCTAATGCCTTTGATCCCTTCGTGGCGTAATAAATGTAAGTTGCTACGTCAATTCAGTCAAAATATACAGCCATTTCTGTCACATATTTTGATACTCGATAACCCACTCATCAGAATCTATAAGTTACTTATTGTTGATCTAGAATAATAAAATTTGGTGAGCAGAAAAATTTCACAGTCCAAGTAAAGGGAAAATCCAAAGATTGTGAATTTGCAAGTAAATCACAAAACTTTTTTTTACCCTTTGTTATTTGACTATCTGGCCGTCTGTATGTTAGGATCCCTTTCTCTCAGGAACAGAAAGACGTACCAAGTTAAAATGAGTGTCTCATGCTAACGCCTTTGATCTCTTGATGTTGTAATAAATGTCAGCTTCTAAGTCAGTGCAGTCAAAAGCGATTTACGGCATGTAGTTTGATACTTGTGAACTCACTCATCAAATCTGTAGCGTACTTTCCGTTAGCCTAGTGTCACGACACTTGCTAATGAGAAAAGTTTCAATGTACAAGTAAAGGGAAAATTCCGAAACTGTTTATTTGTAATTATACCATATGAAAAAACTTTTTTGTCATTCGTTATCTGCCTCTCTCTGTTCGTCTCCTCTCTCTTCCTTTTTCTCAGGAATGGGCAGAGGTACTAAGCTCAGATTAATGTCACATACTCAGATCTATGGTCCGTTGGCGGTGTAGAAAGTTTAAATTCTAAGTCAGTGCCATCAAAAGATACGACCATTTATGTCACGTATTTTGACTCTCGCAAACTCATTCATTAAACCCTGCAAAGTGCTTCCCGTAAACATAGAATCATGAAATTTGGCAAGAAGAAAGGTTTCGCAGTGCAAGTAAACAAAAAATCAGAAATTTGTTAAGGTGTAATTATGTCACACATAAAAAATGTTTCTGTTTTCAGTTTTTGCCTGACTTCAGACTTAAAATATTCTCGAAAGCCTTGGAATCACTGGGATTGATTTATTGCCGGCATCAATATCGTTAACAGTCAAAAATCGTCGAGATTCTGAATTCCCAGAATGGGTAGACTGGCTATATACAGGGTGTCCCAGCTATCTTGTCCACCAAAAATATCTCTGGAACAATAACAGCTATTGCAAAACGACTTTCACCGGTATCAATGTAGGGCTGGGGCTCATGAATGTACATATTTGGAAACATTCTAAAACGAAAGCATATGTGTTTTTTAAGAAAAACTTATGTTTTTTTTAAATGGACCTCCTATATTTTTTCTCCAGCAATCCATAGCATGACAAAGCACATACACAATGGCGTTGATTGCATCGAAATATTCCCATTACATCCCGAGATATTGAGACGCGAAGTTGACGCTTGAAACACCCGACATGCGCTGCTAGCACACGTCCTGAGGCTCAGGCGTGAACCCCATGCTGCACGAAACCGCGATGTGATTGACATGTGTAATCACACTTCCATATTTATCAAGAGGTCCGAAACGAATGATACGGTCTGCTGCCATCAACTCTCATAAGCACATAATGGGTTCCCTCTTGCACGTTTTACGTATCTACGTACAAAATATGAACCAGTACCGATCGGTGTACACCCGTCAGGTTGTCTTATTTATCCTGCACACCCAAAATAAGGTTTATCTAATGCGTTATTTGACCCATTGTGCCTGTCACGCAGGGCCTGGCTCTACCTAGTCAAGTGTCCAACGTAGTTCCCACTACTGCCACAGTTACCACTTCGCCTTGTTTATGATTTGCGACCCATGCGAACTCCTGTACTCCACCACCCTCCGAGCATCCCATTTGTTGTTGCTTTGGCGTGCAGTACACCGTTTGCCAGTGTAGTCGTGCATCATAGTAATCTAGTGACGGCACGGAGGTAGTACACATTGTGAATAAACGTTGTGTTGTGGAACTTATACTGTACAGTATAATGTACACACAAGAAGATATGGTAGAAATGCTGCTGATCTATGGAGAATATACGTTGACGGGAAATACGTTATGAGATTGCTTGTTTGTTGATAGTACTGTTAGCGAACATTGTGATTATTAAGTTAATATGTCTGTTTTCTACCCTACTCTACATACCTGTACTGTACCCTGTTGTAGGTGGACGAAATGCTGCTCAGGCAGAACGACTGCACAGAAGACGATTCCCTGACAAGCCATCGCCTTCGCGCCGGATGTTTGGTCGTCTCACATCTCGTCTACGTGAAACGGGAAGCTTAAATCCAAGACCTCGACATCGTCCTAGAACAGGCACAGATAACGTGCTGAAGTTGCTGTGCTCGCTACCATAGCTGTGAATCCTCAAATCAGCACACGTCAAATTGAACGTGAAGTTGGTGTGTCGAAATCAAGTGCACAGCGTATTCTTAAACGTCATAAATTTCATCCTTACCATATTCATTTACACCAGGATCTTCATGGAAATGACTTCCGCAATAGGGTAACATTTTGTCGGTGGGCTCAGCAAAAACTTCTGACTAATCCAAATTTTTTTTTGCAGATGTTCTCTTTACCGACGAGGCATCATTCTCCAGCAAAGGAATTGTCAATATGAGGAATATGCATTATTGGTCCGCAGACAATCCAAAATGGTCCGTCAGGTAGAGCATCAACGTCCGTTGAAAGTCAATGTTTGGTGTGGGATTATTGGAGATTCCATTATCGGACCTTTCTTTATAAATGGCATCCAAACTGGCAGACAATACTCCAGATTTATACGACACAATCTTCCTGTTCTCTTGGACACCGTACCTCTGAACCGGAGAATGGTCATGTGGTATGAGCATGACGGATGCCCTGCACATAACGCCTTACAAACACGACGACCTCTGAACCGTAAGTTCCCTGGTAGGTGGATTGGACGAGGTGGCCCAGTTAGGTGGCCTGCCCGATCTCCGGACCTTACACCGCTGGATTATTTTCTTTGGGGAGCAGTGAAGGATGCTGTTTACCAACATGAACCAACAACACCGGAGGACATGAAGCAACGCATTTTGGTGCTTGTACAGCCATCGAAGAGGAAACAGTAGCACGAAGTAGGGCATCCTTCATCCGCAGAGTGACCCTATGTATGCAAGCCAATGGGCATCGCTTTGAGCATGAGATGTGAACGCTATGTTTAGTATGTAGTGCTGGTATCACAGTGGAAGTTCTACAAAGGGCCATTTTACCCAGTGATGTTAAGAAACATTCGTTTGCAACAATTTGTCATTTAACGCATTAGATAAACATAACATTGATAATTATGTGATAATAAAACTAATTGGTTAAACATGTTTACATTCATCTTCTATGTCCTACCTGAACTTCCCAAATCAAAACATTTTTACCTAAACAACGGTAAAACTTGTAGTCCAATTGCTCGTTTCACTAAAACCATCAACATGAATGTTACTATTACGAGTGAATGATTAACTGTCACTTGCGCTAGATCTACAGTAAAGTGCTTTGTCATGCTATGGATTGCTCAAGAAAAAATATAGGAGGTCCATTTAAAAAAACATAAGTTTGTGTTAAAAAACACATATGCTTTCGTTTTAGAATGTTTCCAAATATGTACATTCATGGGCCCCAGCCCTACATTGATACCGGTGAAAGTCGTTTTCCAATAACTGGTATTGTTCCAGAGATAATTTGGGTGGACAAGATAGCTGGGACACCCTATATATATATATATATATATATATATATATATATATATATATATATATATATATATATATATATATCAGTTTGTACAGAACCCTTAGGTCGGCAGTCCTAGTTGCACCTGGCCATTTTATTCTCCTGCTTCCTCTTCATTTTGTATATGACAATCTACAAATCTACAAAATGCACCTCTGACACTATCTCAGTCTGAGTACTCTTATACTCCTTGATGCACCCGCTAAATCCGCTGGGCACAACAAGTGATTAGGGTTGTGGAAAGGGCCAAATAAGGTGGGGGTCAGTTTCACTTCAAAATTGTAATTTAATAACACATTTGAACCAAAACGGCACATAGCAGAACCTTTACAACCACAAGTTTTTAAAATCCAATTCTTTCAATTATCAAAGTCTTAAAATATATTACCATAATCTTTTAAGGCAGAAGGCCGCAGTGTTTTCGCTTAAGGGGAAATTTTGTGAATAAGGCTTTAAGCGGCTGAAGGCTCACAGATGATTTTCCAAAAATTCAAAAAATACCTTAACCTTTAAGTTTTAAGTGGCCAAAAGCACAGCAAATGAAAAAGCAGCGCAACGACAGTAACTAAATTTAAGAATAAGGTTTTAAGCGGCTGAATGCCCACAATTGATTTACAAAAAATTCAAAGTACCTCAAACCTATAAGTTTTAAGTGGTTGACAGCGCACTAAATGAAAAGATAGCACAACAACAATAACTTTCAGCAAAATATCCACTTGCCAGAATTCAAACTTACTTACACGGGCTGAAGACCCTCGATTTACATAAAACACAATAAAAACATTTTTCCTTTTAAAGCATCGGCTATAAGAGATTACCAACAGACCATTTAACACCATGAAAAGGACAGTATAGACAGCGGCACTCAGAAGCCTCCAGGGTGTTGGTCTGCCCTCGTTCAGTTAGGTGAAACAGGTGGTGGGCCCAGCTACACTTGATCCGTCGGTAACTCAACCAAGAGACAGTCACGGACCGACGCATCAAACGACTTGCTGGCCACCAATCGGTACATGAAAACTCAAAGACCAAACTGTTACGGACGTGATTATACACAATGAAATATGTATTAAGCTGTCAAAACTACACATCGTGTTGGACAGCAACAACAGGTGAGGAAAGGACACTGCCTGAAATTGCGTTACTCTCCAGGGCACGTAACCGGCACACTAACGGCCACAAGGCAGAAAATTCCGCTGGTGCACTTGTAGTGAACCAATATAGTGAATTCCACCGCACGGCGGCTCTATTTCACCACTACAGCCACCCGGTGTTGCTCACAGCATAAGCTCCCCAACAGCGAACCACCGAAACGAACGACACAACATGAACGGATGTGGCTTGGGTACTTAAGACACCACTCAACTTTAACGTCCTGGGTCGGTGAGCCAAGAAGCTCGTAGCGATCGGACAGCTCCACGCAGGATCCGACACTGCGCAGGGACAACCAGCGGACGCAGCCTACTGCGCTGCACGCAGATATCCTCCCTGGTCCGCACCAACCAACCGACTGCCCGCACACACCCTAGCCAGAAACTATATGCACAAGACCAAAGATGGTACACGGTGAAAATATCGATGCACATCGATGCTGCCACACGTAGAAGGAGGAAGAACCACGGCATAACCAGAACAATGGCGGGAAACCAAACGCAGGTAGACAGCCAGGTTCAAGGAAACGCGTAGTTCAAAGTGAACACGGCTCACCCCCTTTATATTGGATTTGTAGATAAGATTATTTCTTCAGTGGCCTAATTCTTGTCCGTTATTTCCACCTTTATTGATTTCCACTTCTGTGCTAGAAAAACCCTCTTGGCACCACTATTCAGCACGACTGGTACACTTGTTCAGAAATAAATTCGTACTGCTATTCATTTAACTACTCAGTTTCATCAAATACCTTCTCAATCGTCCCCTGCGGCCGGCCGAAGTGGCCGTGCGGTTAACGGCGCTGCAGTCTGGAACCGCAAGACCGCTACGGTCGCAGGTTCGAATCCTGCCTCGGGCATGGATGTTTGTGATGTCCTTAGGTTAGTTAGGTTTAACTAGTTCTAAGTTCTAGGGGACTAATGACCTCAGCAGTTGAGTCCCATAGTGCTCAGAGCCAATCGTCCCCTGCTTCTAACCTTGGCGTTCAAACTCACAACATTACGGAAGTTGTTGGCTTCAGTGTCGTGATGAACACGGCACCTTTCAACGTTTTCCGTGATGAGCACAGCACCATTCAACTTGCCCTGCAACGCTGCCGAGAGAGGCTACCGGGTGATACAGAAGTCGCTGTTGTCATCGCCTTAGCCGAGATTACGGGTCACCATGGAGTCATCTTCCCCGGAGTTCAACTAGACAACAATCAGCAGGTCTGCTTACCCCACTGCGGGTGATTGCATTCACGATGACTGATTTAACACTTCGGAATTCGACATGTTAGCGATTGCCCCATATAATGTTGTTGGGCTGCTTCCGTGGTAGTTAAATTTATTTCGGGTCGATTGTTGTTCTTAGCATCCTGCTGATTAAGTCAAAAATGGTTCAAATCGCTCTAAGCACCATGGGACTTAACATCGGAGGCCGTCAGTCCCCTAGAAGTTAGAACTACTTGAACCTAACTAACCTAAGGACATCACACATATCCATGCCCGAGGCAGGATTCGAAGCTGCGAGCGTAGCAGCAACGTGGTTCCGGACTTAAGCGCCTAGAACCGCTCGGCCACAGCGGTCGGCTGATTAAGTTAGTTCCGTTGGGTCACTACAGTTACCAGTTACAATACAGCCTCAAGTAATGTTTCATTATGCTCTGCTCTGTTGCAGGCATCGTGTTCATGTCATAGCTGTTCCTTGTGCACAGCCTACTTTAACGGAGACACTGGGTCACGAAATTAATTTTCGCCACCCACCGCGCATACGCGTTGTGCATTGACGAAAGTCGCTGGCAAAACTGTTCATCCTAGCAGCGTTCCAACTTTCTTGACGCGAAATTATCTGTTGCGTGTGTTTTTGGATTAGACGACATTTCAGTAAATGCGACATCTACATCTACGTCTAGGCTCCGTACGGTGCGTGGTGGAGGGCACACTGTAGCACTACCAGTGGTTTCTTCCATGATCTACTCGCAAATAGAGCAAGGGGAAAACGACTATCTACATGCATCCGTGTGAGCCCTAGCTTCTGGTATCTTATTTTCATGGTTCTTATGTGAATGTATGTTGGCGGCAGTAGAATTGTTACTTCAAATGACGGCTCTCGAAATTTGTTCAATGCTGTTCATCGAAAGGAACACCGCCTTTCCTCCAGGGATTCCGATCTGAGTTCCCGAAGCATCTCCGTAACACTTACGTGTTGTTCGGACCTACCGGTAACAAATCTAGTAGCCCGCCTCTGAATTGCTTCGACGTCTTCCTTTAATCCTACTTGTTACAGATTCCAAACACTTGAGCAGTTCTCAAGAAAAGGTCGCACCAGCATCCTATACGCGGTCTCCCTTACAAGTGAACCACTCTTACCTATAATTCTCCCAATAAACCGAAGTCGACCTCTCGCGGTTCTAGGCGCTCAGTCCGGAACCGCGCGACTGCTACGGTCGCAGGTTCGAATCCTGCCTCGGGCATGGATGTGTGTGATGTCCTTAGGTTAGTTAGGTTTAAGTAGTTCTAAGTTCTAGGGGACTGATGACCACAGATGTTAAGTCCCATAGTGCTCAGAGCCATTTGAACAATTTTTCGAAGTCGACCATTCGCCTTCCCTTCCACGGTTCTCACATGCTCGACCCATGCCATATCGCTTTGTAACGTGACGCCCAGATATTTAAACGACTGTGTCAAGTAGGACACTAGTAATACTGTACCCCAAGATTACAGGTTCGTTCTTCCTACTCATCTGCGTTAACTTACTGTCTTCCACACTTAGAGCTAGCTGCCATCGATCACACCAACTGGAAAATTTTGCTTGAGTCGTCTCGTATTAAGTTGAGAACTCAGAAAACTGTCCATTTTTGGGCAGTTACGATGAGGGACGACAATCACAATCATTACAAGAATAAAGATTGTTGCGGTGCTATGGTTGATACAATTCATCTTGCTATGAACATGGAAGCATTAAAGAAACGAAGTTACAGAAAAATCGCGTTTTGTAAAAAATAACAACACATCTAAGGTTAATATGATCGCTTACTGAATTTGGAAGATGCTGTAGACACTCTCAGGTCAATATGCAGCTATACTGAAGCGACTTATGAAATAACTTACTTCCACGAAAGCGCAGCTGTTTAAAGAATACAATGTGGATTTAACGCTGAAAATAGAAAACTTAATATTTACGGGGCGAAAAGCTTTTTATAAAGCCGAAAATCAGAGAAAAGGAGCTTCCCGAAAAGACAACATCACATGTATATGGAGCTAACTATTCATTTACAGAGCTTTGAACGCGATATGGATACTGTACAGACGAATGCGAATTTCCACCTGCCAAAATAAACAAATGTGATCTGCAGTTTCAATTTCGACCATAATGCTTCCCGTATTCAGTGCCTCAATTGATTAATGCATCGTGAACTCTGTTAACAGGATCCGTTCTGACGTCATTCTTAGACGGCTCTAGTAGATTATGCAGTCTTCCATAAAAGTTAATCTCTGACGTACGGTACCCTATCTGCCCAG
Source organism: Schistocerca serialis cubense (assembly GCF_023864345.2). NCBI lineage: Eukaryota > Metazoa > Arthropoda > Insecta > Orthoptera > Acrididae > Schistocerca > Schistocerca serialis. The sequence goes on along the minus strand of NC_064643.1, from coordinate 202,260,921 downwards.
TCGTGAATCCAGACTTTCTTTTCTGTTTAGAATTACAAGCCGACAGGCATGAAGTCCACCACCACTAATTTAACTGGACACTTTTCATTTCTGGTAGACCAGTAGCGCCCCGGGACTCACAAAATGTCGAACCGGAAATGTACAGCCATGTTGCCATGTGGACAGCCGGTCACGAAACTTACGTAATAAAACGGTACACCTGCAGCCGTCCATTCGATGTTATTTATTATATAGCTACCAGTTTCGGTGATTTAGTACACCATCTTCCGACCTTAAGTGACGCTGAGGGGGAGAACTCTAATTGTATGAAAGATCCCATCATTGCCTGAAATCTACAAACTGGTTTCCGTAGTTCATAGATGCTTTCCTCTGACGGGGCTCGTATACGATTGGAGTGCACCCTCTCAGCCTCAGTTCAGAAAGTCAGTGTACTGAACCACCGAAACTGATAGCTATATAGTACACAACATCGAAAGGACGGTTGCATATGTTCCATTTATTGTATAAGTGAACGTCCGAAGTCTCTTAGACATTCACTCACAAGGGTGGAGATACGAAGTTCACGAAACTTGTTTCGCAACGCTGATTTTAAGAAACGACTTTCACCGTCTAGTGTCTCCGTTAAATCAGGCTTATTTTGCTGCCCTCAGGGGCAACCTCTCATCTTCAAGTCAGTGATGTAACTTTGTGCTCTGTATTTTGTATTTTAAAAACTGCACATCTAACTTTGATTTTCAAAATGGTTTTAATGCCATGGATTTTTTTTTTTTTTTTTTTTTTTTAGGTATTAGGTTGATGTGTAAATTTGTAGCGCTTTTGTTTTGCATCTTTGCTTTAGGTTTACTCAACGATTCTCATTGTTTATTTGTACTTCACCGTTGCTATCTGAATTTGCATATTACCATTTCGTCATTTGGAGTAGAGCTGTGGACGCTAGAAAATGGAGTTCCAAGTGGAGAAACTGGAACATTTCTTACATATTCTTCTGTTTGAGTTAAGTAGAGGGGTGACAGCAGCGGAGGCGGCCAGAAACATTTTCGCAGTATATGGAGATAATGCCACTTGAGAGAGCACGGCAAGAAAATGTTTTTCTCGTTTTAAGGAGGATCGTTTTGACATCAGTTACTCTCCAGGTTCAGGAAGACCTTCTTGGTTTGACGAAGAGCGTTTAAAAGCATTAATCCACAATGATAGACCTTATTATAGTCGAGAAATGGCAAATGTGATGAAATGTGATCATTCCATCATAGTGCGGCATTGCATGCAATGGCGAAGGTTCAAAAATCGGATGCACGGGTACCGCATGTTCTAAGCCAAAATCACAAAAATCAGCGGGCATCTCTGCTTGCTCGGCATCGATTGGCTCGTCAACAACACCGACCATTCCTATCCTGCATCATTTCGTCTAAGGGGAAATGGTGTCTTAATGCTAACATAAGCAACAGAAAGAAATGGTTGATCCCAAACAAAGCTGCAACTCCCCGTAGACAGATCTGCCTGCATCCACAAAAGATGACGTTACGGATCTTTCAGTGCAGCGGTGTGGTGTACGGTGAATTACACTACTGTCCACTACAATTACAACAATTGATACAATTTGTGTGCATAGATCCTGAGAAATCAGTACCCAGAATAACCACCTCTGGCCGTAATAACGGCCTTGATACTCCTGGGCATTGAGTCAAACAGAGCTTGGATGGCCTGTACAGGTACAGCTTCCCACGCAGCTTCAACACGATAACACAGTTCATCAAGAGTAGTGACTGGGGTATTGTGACGAGCCAGTTGCTCGGCCACCATTGACCAGACGTTTTCAGTTGGTGAAAGATCTGGAGAACGTTCCGGCCAGGGCAGCAGTCGAACATTTTCTCTATCCAGAAAGGCCCGTACAGGACCTTCAACACGCGGTCGTGCATTATACTGCTGAAATGTAGGGTTTCGCAGGGATCGAATGAAGGGTAGAGCCGCGGGTCGTAACACATCTGAAATGTAGCGTCCACTGTTCAAAGTGCCGTCAATGCGAACAAGTAGGCGACCGAGACGTGTAACCAATGGCACCCCATACCATCACGCCGGGTGACGAATACACACTTCCAATGTGCGTTCACCGCTATGTTGCCAAACACGGATGCGACCATCATGATGCTGTAAATAGAACCTGGATTCATCCGAAAGAACCCGGCCGGCGTGGCCGAGCGGTTCTTGGCGCTTTAGTCTGGAACCGCGCAACCCCTACGGTCGCAGGTTCGAATCCTGCATCGGGCATGGATGTGTGTGATGTCCTTAGGTTTAAGTAGTTCTAAGTTCTAGGGGACTGATGACCTCAGATGTTAAGTCCCATAGTACTCAGAGCTATTTGAACCATTTTGAACCATCCGAAAAAATGACGTTTTGCCATTCGTGCACCAAGGTTCGTTGTTGAGTACACCACCGCAGGCGCTCCTGTCTGTGATCCAGCGTCAAGGGTAACCGCAGCCATTGTCTCCGAGCTGATAGTCCATGCTGCTGCAAACGTCGTCGAACTGTTCCTGCAGATGGTTGTTGTCTTGCAAACGTCCCCATCTGTTAACTCAGGGATCGAGGCGTGGTTGCACGATCCGTTACTGCCATGCGGATAAGATGACTGTCATCTCGACTGCTACTGATACGAGGCCGTTGGGATCCAGCACGGCGTTCCGTATTACCCTCCTGAACCCATCGATTGCATATTCTCCTAACAGTCATTGGATCTCGACCAACGCGAGCAGCAATGTCGCTATACGATAAACCGCAGTCGCGATAGGCTACAATCCGACCTTTATCAAAGTCGGAAACGTGGTGGTACGCATTTCTCCTCCTTACACAAGGCATCACAACAACGTTTCACTAGGCAACGCCGGTCAGCTGTTTGTGTTTGAGAAATCGGTTGGAAACTCTCCTCATGTCAACACGTTGTAGGTGTCGCCAACGGCGCCAAGCTTTTGTGAATGCTCTGAAAAGCTTAATTGTTTGCATCTCATAGCATCTTCTTCCTGTCGGTTAAATTTCGCGTCTGTAGCACGTCATCTTCGTGATGTAACAATTTTAATGGCCAATAGTGTACTTTCTCGACTTGTAACCATAACGGCTGATATATATTGTCAACAACTGAGATGTCTTGCACAATCAATCCAAGAACGAAGATCAGGAAGAGTCTGCTAGACTGACGAAAAACACTTTACAGTAGTAAGGTTGGGAAGCCGTTCGGCGTCCAGCTTTTTCACCTGATATTGCACCCTCATATTTTCGCCTTTTTTCCGCTCTCTGTCGAACAACCTTCAAGGAACTTTCATTCCTGATGAAAATGCACTCCTAATATGGCTCTACAGGTTCTTTGCCTAAAACGTAATTTCTGTCGTCGCGGAATCCAAAAGTTACCCCATCGTTGACATACTGTCGTAAATAGTGAAGTTGACTACATCGTTGATGACTTAAGTCTCTGTTATGTGTGTCTGTTGTGTAATTAAACATATGGAAAGGCGGTACGAACTTGTTCAACAACCCAGAAGACTTTATCAATCCATCAGAGTTCAGTATTTTTATTTGTCTGAATGTTAAGTTGGTTCAAATGGCTCTGAGCACTATGGGACTTAACATCTATGGTCATCAGTCCCCTAGAACTTAGAACTACTTAAACCTAACTAACCTAAGGACATCACACAACACCCAGCCATCACGAGGCAGAGAAAATCCCTGACCCCGCCGGGAATCGAACCCGGGAACCCGTGCGTGGGAAGCGAGAACGCCACATCACGACCAGGAGCTGCGGGCCGAATGTTAAGTATTTGATTTGGATCAAAAAAAGCCGGACAGTACAAATATTTTATTTATCGTTCGTATACTTTACTGTTTAATATATCAGTTGCTAATGACTGTCAGGTGAAATGCGCGCTATCAGCCCAGAACTCACGCTCCCCTACTGCTAGGAGTCAGTTTCGCCTTCTAGTATCTGTCTCTTCGTTGATCACACCCATTCACGCTGAGGTGTGCTTTCCCCACTGTAGGCTATGTTGCGGCTTGATTATGTGCCGTATTTCAAATGTAGTGAAATACGCAGTAACAGAATATGTCATCGGTGACATACAACATGTGTGTCTGTACTGCGTTCCGTCTGAGTCATTTATGATTACGTGGCCCACTTATACGATCACTCCGTGAGACGATTCACGACCCCCACTCGCAGTAGTTAACATTGGTGTCTTCTTCCTGGCGTGCTGTCAGATAAACTCGATAATGTCAGAGCTGTGCTATCACAGTCTGTGACACTTTGCGCGTGCCATTAATATCGTTTACGTAAGTCTATATGCAAATCAGGAAGTAGCGTTCGATAGCATCTATTTTACTGCGGGCATTCGCGTACTTCATCCGTTGAGTGGAACATTAATCTCTTGTAAACGGTGCCGCTGCTTTCAAGTATCAATTTTAAAATAAATTATATCCACCATCGTTTTTCAGCATGTATGATCATTGACGATGGTAGTAGGGTATAAAGATATCTCATTGCATCACTTGGTTCCCTGCGCCCTATTCGCGATGACATATTCGTCTGACACTGTGGCCGAGATCGTGAAGTTTTGCAAATTCAACAGAATAAATGTACCATGCCAAATACCATGCGGAAAAGCCCATCACCAAGGAATAATCGATGTAGAGTAATGAAATTTTGGAAATGCATTTACCTCGGTAACATATTTAAGACATTCGCGTTGCATGATCACAAGTTAATCTATACACAAGAGAAGCCATTGCAAATGTGGGATGCTGATATACCGGGTAATCAAAAAGTCAGTATAAGTTTGAAAACGTAATAAACCACAAAATAATGTAGATAGAGAGGGAAAAATTGACACACATGCTTGGAATGACATGGGGTTTTATTAGAACAAAAAAAAAAAGAAACAAAGTTCACTAAATGTCCGACATATGGCGCTGGACAGCAAAACGTCAGTGACTGCGGATGACAATCGTGTATAAAAGGAGCTGTAATGAGAGAGAGAATCAGATGCGCCAGCAGTCGCAGCATGTTGACGTTACCTGAAAAGGCGCTTTTAGTGAAGCTGCATTATCAGAATGGGGAATGTGCTAGTTCAGCGTTACGATCCTATCGCCATAGGAAGGGGATTCGAAAGGGTAAAGGTCCGTTGACAAATGCAGCTGTGGCGAGAATGATTTCGAAGTTTGAAGCCACGGGTTGCTTAGACGATAGACCCCGTAGTGGCCGACCGAGCACAAGGCGTAATGCTGCTGAGACTGTTCAGGAAGGAATGGAAGCTGTAGCTGGTTCGTCTATGCACGGGGAAGTCAGCGCTCGTGCAGTCGCACGTCGCACCGGCATTCCATACACTATTGTTTGGTTGGCACTTAGGCGTACCCTCCGATGCATATCCGTACAATATCCATCGGCATCATGAACTGTTACCTGGCGATTTAATGAAGCGGAGGGCATTTGCGGTGTGGGCGTTTCAAAAGATGGCGGAAGATGACGATTGGTTGAGTAACGTGTTGTGGACCGACGAAGCTCATTTCACGCTCCGAGGGTCTGTCAACGCCCACAACTGCAGAATTTGGGCTACCGAAAATCCTAGAACTGTCGTGGAAACTCCATTGCACGACGAGAAGGTCACGGTATGGGTTGGAGTTACCACATCTACCGTTATCGGGCCTTTTTTCTTCGAGAAAATGGGTGATTCTGGTTTTGTAACTGCACCGTGACGGGTGAGAGGTACGCCGATATGTTACAGAATCGCATCATCCCCAGCCTGGCTGATATACACCTGCTGGAACGTACGATGTTTATGCAGGATGGCGCTCCAACCCATATAGCTAGACGCGTGAAAGATCTCTTGCGAGCGTCGCTTGGTGATGATCGTGTGCTCAGCCGCCACTTTCGTCATGCTTGGCCTCCCAGGTCCCCAGACCTCAGTCCGTGCGATAATTGGCTTTGGGGTTACCTGCAGTCGCATGTGTATCGTGATCGACCGACATCTCTAGGGATGCTGAAAGACTATACCCGACGCCAATGCCTCACCGTAAGTCCGGACATGGTTTACAGTGATGATCACAACATTATTCCTCGACTACAGCTATTGTTGAGGAATGATGGTGCACATATTGAGCATGTCCTGTAAAGAACATCATATTTCCTTTGTCTTACTTTGTTATGCTACTTATTGCTATTCTGATCAGATGAAGCGCCATCTGACGGAAATTTTTTGAACTTTTGTATTTTTTTGGTTCTAATAAAACCCCACGTCATTCCAAGCATGTGTGTCAATTTGTACCTCTCTATCTAGATTATTCCGTGATTTATTCAGTTTTCTAATTTATACTGACCTTTTGATCACCTGGTATTAATAACCGACGTAACCGCTAGAATGTTGAACGTTAGCATGTAAACGTGCATGCATTATGTCGTACAGGCGCCGGCCGTCAGTTGGTGGGATGGAGTTCCATGCCTGTTGCACCTGGTTGGTCAATGCGAGGACGGTTAATGCCAGTTGTGGATGACTCTGGATTTGTCGTCCGATGACGTACCATATATGCTCAATTGGAGACAGATCTGGTGACCGAGCAGGCCAAGGTGGCATGTCGACATTCTGTAGAGCAGGTTGGTATACAACAGTGGTATGTGGGCGAGCGTTGTCATGTTGGAAAACACCAACCCCCCTCCCTCCCCCCGGGGATGGTGTTCGTGAATGGCAGCACCACCACCAAACTGAAGTACAATTTTGAAGTCACAGTGAGTGGGATAACCACGAGAGTGCTCTTGCTGTCATAGGAAATTGCACCCCAGACCATGACTGGACATGCAGACCCAGTGCGTCTAGCACGCAGAAACGTTGGACGCAGGTCCTCAAATGGCCTCTTTCTAATCAACATACGGTCATCGCAGGCACCGAGTCGAAACCAGCTTTCATCAGAAAACACATCAGATTGCCACCCTGCCCTCCAATGAGCTCTCGCTTCACACCATTGAAGTAGCAAATGGCGGTGGTGTAGGGTCAGTGGAATGCACGCTACAGGACGTCTGCTCTTGGATTAATCGGCATGTAACAGCTCGTTGTGTCACTGTGGTGCCAACTGGTGCTCAAATTGCTGCTGCAGACATAGTATGGTGCGCCCGAGCAATAGGCCGAAGACGATGGTCTTCACTCTTGGTAGTGCCACTTGGTTGTCCGGAGTTCGGTCTTCTTGCGACATTACCTTCCGTCGATCACCGCTGCCAGCAATCATGTCCAGTGGCTACAATGCTGCCAAGTCTTTCTGCTGTAACGCAGATGGAACACCCAGCGTCCTGTACTCTATTATACGACCTCGTTCAAACTCAGTGAGCTCTTGATCAGGGCGCCTTCTTAAAGGCATTCTTGACTAGTGACTCACTACGTCCAATCTCAATCTCTCACTACCATTACAACACATGCCTACACATTTATCTCGCAGAGCTCCTTCTTGTTGTTGGGCTTTTTTTCCATCAATGCATAGAGTGTGTCCTAGGAGGAATCTTCCATATTCATGGATAGGAACGATTTTTTGAAGTAAAAACCTTCGTATGGACATGTGCCCTATTCCAAATGGTTTCCGACGGACAAAACATTTAATGTAAATTTGTTTTCAGCCTAGTGGCGCGCACGTATGTGCCTTATCCACCCAACTTCTTTGACGCTTTACGCTTGCCCAACCTACGTCGTTGCTTTCAGCCTCTTTGGTCGGGATGACTTGCCATTAAACTAGCCTGCTGAAAGCGCAGTAGTCCAGGGTGTGTTGTGAGTAAACTAGTGTGAGGGATTAAGAGTGTATAAGTGAATAACATCGATTGACTGTGGTCAAAAAGATTTCGGGTTTGCAGCCGGTCGTCGTAAACTTCATTGCACGATATTTCGGCTGGACAACTGCCAACCATCTTCAGGTGAACCGAACAAGGACTGATGAAGACGTTCTCCGCTCCAGCTTATATAGTGCGCTGATAATACTGCCGCGCATGCGTTGCAATTGCGGGGACAGAAAGGCCACACCGACCAGCGGCAGCGCCCTCGCTGGTGGAACTGCACTACTCAGCTGCCGTCGGTATTGTCGCTGGCCGCAGCTATCGAAGTTTTCTGGCGTCTTCGTCTCGAGCAAATTTCGGATATGACGGGATTCCATGCGTTATTCAATTGGTAACCACTGTCACGGTTCATTAGATTTCCCGCAATGCGTATTTCAACCGATTCTTTGATAATGGAGTCCCAAAAAGTTTTTGCAGTGGCCAAAATCGAAGTTTTGTCGTACTCCATTGAATGTCCGTTAGAAATACAATGTTCCGCAACTGCAGACTTACTGGGTGGCAGTAGGCGAGTGCAACGTTGATGTTCTGTACAACGCTCTTCCACTGTACGCGTTGTCTGTCCTATATAGGCCATACCACACTGACACGGTATTTTGTAAATTCCCGCCTTCCGCAGTAACAAATCATCCTTCACCGATCCCAGCAAATCCGAAATCTTAGATGGCGGACGAAAAACCACTTTCACATTAAAACGATCAAGAATCCTTGCTATCTTGAAGGAGATATTTCCGACAAAGGGAAGAAAAGCTAGGGACTTGGCTGGCGCGTCCTCCTCTTGATCCACTTCCCGGTTTCTGGCTCTAGTTGAGAAGGCCCTGTTAATTTGCCGGGTCGACTACCCATTGTCTAAGAACACCGTCCTCAAATGTGCCAGTTGCTTAGGCAAATTCTCGGCATCCGACACTGTGTGTGCCCTGTGTACAAGGGTTTTAAGTACACTCATGGTCTGGGATGGGTGATGGCAACTTGATGAATGTAAATACAAATCAGTGTGAGTGGGCTTGCGATAGACAGAATGTCCCTCAGTGCCGTCACTCTTTCGTTTAACCAAAACATCCAGGCATGGAAGGCAGCCATCTTTCTCTAGTTCCATAGTAAATCGAATATTCTCATGGGTGGAGTTAAGATGATGAAAAAACTCCATTAACTTTTCTTCTCCGTGGGGCCACACTATGAAAGTGTCATCGACGTATCTCCAAAAAACAGTTGGTTTACAGACCGCTGAATCAAGTGCTCTCTCCTCAAAATCCTCCATAAAGAGGTTAGCCACCAGAGGAGACAGAGGGCTGCCCGTGGCGACACCGTCAGACTGTTCAAAATATTCCTGGTTAAACATAAAATAAGTTGAGGAATGAGTATGTTGGAACATAGCAGTAATGTCAGATTCAAACTGTTGACCAATTAGAATCAAGGAATCCGCAAGAGGTACTTTCGTGAAAAGGGAAACTACATCAAAACTCACTAGAAGATCCGAACTACTTAAGTGGAGAGTCCCCAGTCTGTTAATAAAATCAGCAGAGTTCCGTATATGGTGTGAACATTTACCAACAAATGGTCTCAACCAAGAAGCTAGATGTTTGGCTAAATCATATGTCGGTGCGTCAATATTACTCACTATAGGCCGTAAAGGCAGACCTTCTTTATGCACTTTAGGAAGACGATACACTCTCGGTGTACGCTGACATGTGGTCTTAACCGCTTGATAGTCTCTGGAGCTAGCGAGGAAGAGTTCAAAAGTGCACACGTCTTCCGTTGCACCCGTGCTGTTGGATCTTGATCAATTCTCCGATACATAGTATCACTAAGTAGACTATACATCTTCTCCAAATACAACCCATGAGGTAACAAAACGGTAGAGTTACCTTTATCAGCCTTAAGCACCACTATTTCCGGATCTTTTCGAAGGTTCCGTAGTGCAGCCCTTTCTTCATAGGTTATATTACTGCGTTGAGGATGAGCTTTCAGAAGAACCTGACTAGTATCCCTTCTTATTTCTTCAGCAGCGTTCGTAGTAAGGCGACGTACAGATAGTTCAACACCACTTACGAAACTTATAAGACGTACTGCACTTGGTGTAGGTGCAAAGTTAAGACCTTTGCCCAAAACCGACAGCGTCGCATCGTCTAAAATCTTCTCCGTGAAATTAACCACAGAACGTCGTGCAGCTATTTCCTGTGGCGTCGGCTGTTGTGGCACCAAGCGATCGTCTTTGGTGTGACGTCACAAGCGAGTGACTGCGTGTGAGATCGCTCTCTTAGATTTTATATATTTTTACGTTTCAGATACATATTTTAACGGTTTTTGTGATAATATTTACAATATAAGTGACTTATTAGTGGTTTCTTCATTCGCCTCTGCCTTTCTTGTGTTGTGACGTGATATTTGTGAGTGTTTCGTATCGAGCAACGTAACCTCTTAGCTGTGTTTACATTCCGCTCTGACCAGTTGCAGCTGTAGCGGCGCATCGAAAGCTAAGTACTGATTAATTGTTTGTGTATAGTGGTTTATTTAAGAACTTTAGTAGTCTTCAACCGGTGTTTTTTGTGTTTTCTGGTGAAATAATTTCAGAAGAACCTTTTAGGAACTGTTTTCAGCTTCGTCTCTGTGTCATTAGACGTTTGATTCTCTTTCTGTATTAGTCTTTTGTTATATTCACATTTGTTGTTTATTAATACTGTTAATAATAGTAGTTACTTCCCTTGTAGAGTAAGTTTGTGATTGTTGTAGTCAGGTTTTAACATCTTCTTATTTTAGTAACGGAACTTAAAAAAAGTAAAATTTTACCATGAGTGAGAAGTGTGGGCTTTGCCGTAGGTTGGTGAGTAGCGGATTGCGGTCTGAGACTTGTTCGAAGTATTTTCACTGGGGGGAATGCAGTGGGGAAGCCAGTGGGCATTCTGGTGAGATTCTCTCCTGGAACTGTAGGTTATGTAGCAAGAGTAAGTTGATAGAGGAGCAGGAGCGAAAGATCTGTGCCCTTCAGGTGCAGTTGAAAAACGCACAGGAGGAGCTAGATAGGATGAGGAGGGAGAAGGGGGTTGGGGAATGGGAGCTGGCTGTTGGCAAGAGATCTGTTAGGAAAAGAAGATTTTCAAATAGTTTTACTATTGGTGTTTACAATAGATATGACCAACTGTAAGAGTCTATTGGAGAGGAATTTCTAGTAGCTGTAGATGTAGGAAGGATGCAGCAGACCTCAGCAGTTACGGTGGCTAGAACAGTTGCAAAGTCGAAGAGGAAGAAGAAGTTTCTGCTGTTAGGTAGTTCTCATGGCAGAGATGTAGGCCAGCAGTTGCAGGAAGTGCTGGGGAGTGAGTACCAGGTCACCAGCATTGTGAAGCCTAATGCAGGATTGGCTCAGGTGACTGTTAACATAGGGGGGGTTATGTAGGGATTTTACTAAAGAGGATCAGGTAGTGATTGTGGGTGGGGCTGGTAATAGTATTGATAGGGATGGGGAGTATGACATAGATGGTGACCTGGAAAAAGATAGCCTCTCACACTGGCAACACGAATGTGCATTTCGTGGAACTGTTTCAGCGTCACGATCGGCCTCATCTTAATACAGCCGTCAGGCGTAATAACATGAGACTTGGGGTGCGCTGATGACAGAAAGCATGGGTCACATTTCAGTGGTGTCGGTGGAGTCTATCAGCAGGACGGGTTTCACTAGACATGGCCTGCACCTCAACAGGCATGGGAAGGGAAGGTTAGCAAAGCTTATAGGTGACAACATAGGTGGGGTTGGTGGGATCACTCATGGGAAAATTCCTGCAGTAGTGGGTGTTAGAGCTGCACCTTTTTTAGATTGAAGTCAGCTGATAGGTATTCCTGCTTAAGGGAAGTCTCTCTAACAAAGGAACCACTTTTGACAAAGCTTAGGTATCCGAGTAATGAGGGAATTAGTATATTTAATCAAAATATACAAGGTATTAGAGACAAAGTTTGTGAATTGCTTATAGGTGTTGACTCTGAAATTATTGGTGTATCTGAACACTTTTTAAATAAGGAGATAATTCAGAGGCTTCATTTACCAGGATACAGGTTGGCTGGAGCTTTTCGAGGAGCTCTTTGCGGTGTGGGGGAGTAGCCATGTATGTGAAAAACGGAATCCCATTTGAGTCAATTGATGTTTCTAAGTACTCCACCGAAAAGGTGTTTGAATGTTGTGCAGGTGTGGTTAAATTTAATGGAGCTAAACTTCTAACTGTTGTTATTTATAGATCCCCAGACTCTGATTTCACAACATTTTTGCTAAAGCTAGAGGAGGTTCTTGGTTCACTTTATAGGAAATACAAAAAGTTAGTTATATGTGGTGACTTCAATATTAATTGTATAAGTGATTGTGCAAGGAAGAGGATGCTGGCAGACCTCCTTAATTCATATAATCTTATGCAAACCGTGTTCTTTCCAACAAGAGTGCAAGGGAACAGTAGAACAACCATAGACAACATTTTTGTTCATACCTCATTACTAGAAGGGCATTCTGTTAGCAAAAAGGTGAATGGCCTTTCAGATCATGATGCACAAATTTTAACTCTAAAAGATTTTTGTGCTGCAACACGTGTTAAATATAGTCACTAGCTGTTTAGGAAAGCTGATCCAGTTGCTGTAGAGACCTTTGTAAACCTTATCAAGGAACAAGAGTGGCAAGATGTTTATAGCGCTGATACAGTAGACGATAAATATAATGCTTTTCTCAAGACTTTTCTCGTGCTCTTTGAAAGTTGTTTTCCGTTAGAATGTTCAAAACAGGGTACTAGCACAAGCAGGCAGCCTGCGTGGCTGACTAGAGGGATAAGAATATCTTGTAGAACAAAGCGGCAATTATATCAATACGTTAGAAACAGTCACAATCTAAATGAAGCAGCCCATTACAAATAGTATTGTAAGGTGCTTAAAAATGTTATTAGGAATGCAAAAAGTATGTGGTATGCAGATAGAATAGGTAAGTCTCAGGATAAAATTAAAACCATATGGTCAGTCGTAAAGGAAGTGGCTGGCTGCAGAGACAAGTCGAGGATATAGAATCAGTACGTAGTGGGAATGTCCGTGTTACTGATAAGTGGCATATGTGTACAGTATTTAATAATCACTTTCTGAATATAGCAGGTGAACTAAATAGAAACCTAGTCCCAGCAGGGAATCATATAGCGCTCTAAGAAAAAAGTGTTCCGAGACTGTTACCTGAAATGCTCCTCCATGATACTGACAAGAGGGAGATTGAGTTAATAATTAAATCACTAAAAACCAAGAACTCTCATGGATATGACGGGGTATCTAGCAGAATACTGAAGTATTGTTCTGTGTATGTTAGTCCAGTACTTAGCCATATCTGTAACTTTTCCTTTAGGAGTGGTCGGTTTCCTGACCTATTAAAGTACTTGGTAGTGAAGCCACTTTATAAAAAGGGAGACAGGGATAATATTGACAATTATAGACCTATTTCTATGCCATCGGTGTTTGCTAAAGTTATCGAGAAGGTTGTGTATACAAGGTTGCTGGAGCATTTAAATTCACATAATTTGCTGTCAAATGTTCAGTTTAGTTTTAGAAATGGTTTAACAACTGAAAATGCTATATTCTCTTTTCTCTGTGAGGTTTTAGACGGATTAAATAAAAGGTTGCGAACGCTAGGAGTTTTTTTTATTTAACGAAGGCTTTTGACTGTTGACCACAAAATATTACTGCAGAAGTTGGACCATTATGGAGTAAGGGGAGTAGCTTACAATTGGTTCGCCTCTTACTTTAAGAACAGAAAGCAGAAGGTAATTCTCCGCAATATTGAGAGTGGTAGTGATGTTCAGTCCCAATGGGGCACTGTTAAGTGGGGTGTTCCCCAAGGGTCGGTGCTGGGGCCACTGCTGATTCTTATTTATATAAATGATATGCCTTCTAGTATTACAGGTGATTCAAAAATATTTCTATTTGCTGATGACACCAGCTTGGTAGTGTAGGATCTTGTGTGTAATATTGAAACAGTATCAAATAATGTAGTTCATGAAATAAGTTCATGGCTTGTGGAAAATAATTTGATGTTAAATCACAGTAAGACTCAGTTTTTACAGTTTCTAACTCACAATTCAACAAGAACCGATATTTTGATCAGACAGAATGGGCATATTATAAGCGAGACAGAACAGTTCAAGTTCCTAGGCGTTCGGATAGATAGTAAGCTGTTGTGGAAAGCCCATGTCCAGGATCTTGTTCAGAAACTAAATTCTGCTTTATTTACCATTAGAACAGTATCTGAAATAAGTGACACTTCAACACGAAAAGTAGTCTACTTCGCATATTGTCATATGCTTATGTCGTATGGTATTATTTTTTGGGGTTATTCTTCTGATTCAAAAAGGGTATTTTTGGCTCAAAAACGGGCTGTTCGAGCTATATGTGGTGTAAGTTCGAGAACGTCTTGTCGACCCCTATTCAATAGTCTGGGAATTCTGACATTGCCCTCACAGTATATATTTTCTTTAATGTCGTTTGTTGTTTGCAATATTAGCCTATTCCCAAGAGTTAGCAGCTTTCACTCAGTTAATACCAGGCAGAAATCCAATCTGAATATGGAATGCACTTCCTTGACTCTTGTGCAGAAAGGAGTGCAGTATTCTGCTGCATCCATTTTCAATAAGCTACCACAAGAACTCAAAAATCTTAGCAGTAGCCCAAACTCTTTTAAGTCTAAACTGAAGAGTTTCCTCATGGCTCACTCTTTCTATTCTGTCGAGGAGCTCCTGGAAGATCTAAAAAATTAAGCAAATTTCAGTGTTACATTGTTGATATTCTTTATTTAAGCTTACTTGTCACCTGAATATGTTTTTTTATATTTCATTTTATCTGTTTCTAATATCGTGTTATAATTTCATGTATTACCTTGTTCCATGGCCATGGAGACTTCTCCTTAATTTGGTCCCACGGAACAATAAATAAATAAATAAATCAAATTTCGACATCTGCCGGGAACTAGCAGCCTTATATACCCAGTCGAACTTGGCTGACGTCACACCATCCACCCACTCCCATGACATAGGAGAAAGAAGTGCTGCAATTTTCAAGTGTAGATGGAACAATTCTTCTGAGATGGCATCCAACCTTCGTCTCGTATAACAAATTCTCTCCTTCACAATAGCGTCGCTCGCCTTATCCATTATTTTCCGTGCAGTGGTCGTCTTAATAATAAAGAAGAGGACGCGCCAGCCAAGTCCCTAGCTTTTCTTCCCTTTGTCGGAAATATCTCCTTCAAGATAGCAAGGATTCTTGATCGTTTTAATGTGAAAGTGGTTTTTCGTCCGCCATCTAAGATTTCGGATTTGCTGGGATCGGTGAAGGATGATTTGTTACTGCGGAAGGCGGGAATTTACAAAATACCGTGTCAGTGTGGTATGGCCTATATAGGACAGACAACGCGTACAGTGGAAGAGCGTTGTACAGAACATCAACGTTGCACTCGCCTACTGCCACCCAGTAAGTCTGCAGTTGCGGAACATTGTATTTCTAACGGACATTCAATGGAGTACGACAAAACTTCGATTTTGGCCACTGCAAAAACTTTTTGGGACTCCATTATAAGCTGGAGCGGAGAACGTCTTCGCCAGTCCTTGTTCGGCTCACCTGAAGATGGTTGGCAGTTGTCCAGCCGATATATCGTGCAATGAAGTTTACGACGACCGGCTGCAAACCCGAAATCTTTTTGACCAGTTGATTCGCCGGGATAATTTCAAATTTTACATCAATTAACTGTGTTTGTACACGCGATGGCTAAAATGCCACACATGTACACAAATGAAGAATTTCCGGATAGCGTGTATATTTACGGCTTCTGCGATTGTAGTTCACATTCATATGTCGAAAAATGCCGTCGGCGCTTTCTTACACGTTGAATTCCTGATCGTAGAGTGGTTATCGAAGTTTTCAGCACATTGCGTAAAATAGGTAGTCTTCGAAGTTCCCATTTTCCTTCTCAGCGCGTTGTTCTGTAACCTGTGCAGGGATAAAAACACATTGTGGAAATGGTGCAGTGTTGGGACATACGAGAAAGCTAAGAGGTGTGTGTGTTAAAAATACACACACCTTCTAAAACGCATGTTGTAACGTTTACTGACTGTTGCATACGTGTACATGAGTAAATCGGACAATTAATAACAATGTACGCTGAATGTGAGCTATCTTGGAATCCATGCGGATTAGGGCATATATCCATAGGCTGGTTTTTTTTCTTCAGATGATAGTTTCTGTCATATCGCTAAGTACCGATCATTTTTCCCGCGATACCGTGTATATGCACTTGTCCATTTCTTTCCTCTGCTCTTTTCCCTTTTGTCGGCCGTTGTGGCCGAGTGGTTCTAGACACTTCATTCCGGAACCGCGCTGCTGCTACGGTCGCAGGTTCGAATCCTGCCTCGGGCATGGATGTGTGTGATGTCCTTAGGTTAGTTGGGTTTAAGTAGTTCTAAGTTTAGAGGACTGATGACCTCAGATGTTAAGTCCCATAGTGCGTATAGCCATTTGAACCATTTTTCGCTTATTTTATTAGCCTCCGTGAGAGCTAGTGTGTTCATATCATAACGTTCTAATTATTGAAATCATTCTCTATTAGTTGACATTGCTTGAATATTCCACGTTTCTATTCGTAAAGTCTGTTTCCTTGCCAATTTTAGTTCACCTTTTGTAGTCCACTTCCTAAGCTTTGTTGGTAAAATTTGCGTATTCTTTTTCTACTTCGTAATTTTTATTGTAGTTTATTTTTTTAATTTAGTGGTGACTACAAACCTATCATCTCAACCGAAAATATGGAGGAACAGTTGATTTTATGTTAGTGTGTTCTTTCCGTGGATTACTTGACTTTTTAGATTTAAGAGACCAAGTTCCCCTTTTGAACGTCGTCGCTGTACCAGCTCCAGCATATTGAAGTACTTCTTCTCCACCTTCGTCGCTGTTGAGGTTTTGCGTCCGTATTCTTGGACAATGAGACTGCATTATACCTCCACCGCAAACGCAGAAATTAAAAAAAAAAGTTGTATCTTGTGCCTTAATCCGTACAAAACAGAATAACAATAAATGCAGAAGTAAACACAGAAGCTAATTTCACAACAAAACCTCAAATTATACTATAGCAATAAGTTAGAAATGACTTGTCGTAATATACGAACTTTCACATATATGAGGTAACCAGATCCACATTTCGTCAGTGCCGGAACACGCAGACTTTCGGCAAGTGGCGGTACCTTAGCGCCACGTGAAAGCGCCTCCGCACCAAAACATAGGGTCGTAAAATATTTTACGGCGGCGGACGCCCTTTAAGAAGCGACTTTTACGGCCAGCGAGGAGTATAAAGTCTCCAAACGTTCTGCCGCGACCAGCGCCGCTTCCTCCTCGTTCGTTAGGCGACAATTCCGCAGTCTCTCGACCTCAATGTGAAACTCGCTGATTGCCTGACGTGCCTTTCGACTTCACGTTTCAGTGTTTCCGGTTGGACAGCCGTAACCATTGACGAGATTTTCCACTTCTTATCTTTATTTCCTACATCGATTACCGTGACGTGGTACCTTTACTTTTTCGCACCCTGCATTCTCATTACACACTACAGCCTTCAACTTCTCTTGCTCTCTTTTACCTTTCCAGTTCGTCCGTTCCACATTTTGATACACCACTATGTCTGAGAATGACACGAAGAGACGTCCTTCATATTAGAAAGTAAAGGGCGATGTACTTGAGGACAATATAATGGAAATGGAGGAGGATGTAGATGAAGATGAAATGGGAGATATGATACTGCGTGACGAGTTTGACAGAGCACTGAAAGACCTGAGTCGAAACAAGGCCACCGGAGTAGACAACATTCCATTAGAACTACTGACAGCCCTGGGAGAGCCAGGCCTAACAAAACTCTACCATCTGGTCAGCAAGATGTATGAGACAGGCGAAATACCCTCAGACTTCAAGATGAATATAATAATTCCAATCCCAAAGAAATCAGGTGTTGACAGATGTGAAAATTACCGAACTATCAGTTTAATAGGCCACGGCTGCAAAATACTAACGCGAATTCTTTACAGACGAATGGAAAAACTGCTAGAAGCCGACCTCGGGGAAGATCAGTGTGGATTCCGTAGAAATATTGGAACACGTGAGGCAATACTGACGCTAAGACTTATCTTAGAAGAAAGATTAAGGAAAGACAAACCTACGTTTCTAGCATTTGTAGACGTGGAGAAAGCTTTTGAGAATGTTGACTGGAATACTCTCATTTCAAATTTTAGAGGTGGCAGGTGTTGTGGATTGGCAAGAGAGCCAACCCACTATGAGAGGAAGCCGAAAGGCACGCGTTTTAGCTCACGCAGGCTGGCGTGAGGTCTGGAACAGGACAAGGAAATTAGAATTTAGAAAAAACGGACGTAGCTGGTGGAATACTTAACTTTAATCCATTAATGGTGAACGTCGCTCTTGACTGTACATTATTCACAATATCAATAGTAACTGGTAATGGCGCCTTGGTAGGTCGTAGCAAATGGCGTAGCTGAAGGCTATGCTAACTATCGTCTCGGCAAATGAGAGCGTATTTTGTCAGTGAACCATCGCTAGCAAAGTCGGCTGTACAACTGGGGCGAGTGCTAGGAAGTCTCTCTAGACCTGTCGTGTGGCGGCGCTCGGTCTGCAATCACTGATAGTGGCGACACGCGGGTCCGACGTATACTAACGCACCGCGGCCGATTTAAAGGCTACCACCTAGCAAGTGTGGTGTCTTGCGGTGACACCACAGCAGGGGTAAAATACAGGGAGCGAAAGGCTATTTACAATTCGTATAGAAAGCAGATGGCAGTTATAAGAGGCGAGGGACATGAAAGGGAAGCAGTGGTTGGGAAGGGAGAGAGACAGGGTTGTAGCCTCTCCCCGATGTTATTCAATCTGTATATTGAGCAACCAATAAAGGAAACAAAAGAAAAGTTCGGAGTAGGTATTAAAATCCACGGAGAAGAAATAAAAACTTTGAGGTTCGCCGATGACATTGTAATTCTGTCAGAGACAGCAAAGGACTTGGAAGAGCAGTTGAACGGAATGTACAGTGTCTTGAAAGGAGAATATAACATCAACAAAAGCAAAACGATGATAATGGAATGTAGTCGAATTAAGTCGGGTGATGCTGAGGGAATTAGATTAGGAAATGAGACACTTAAAGTAGTAAAGGAGTTTTGCTATTTGGGGAGCAAAATAACTGATGATGGTCGAAGTAGAGAGAATATAAAATGTAGACTGGCAATGGCAAGGAAAGCGTTTCTGAAGAAGAGAAATTTGTTAACATCGAGTATTGATTTAAGTGTCAGGAAGTCGTTTTTGAAAGTATTTGTATGGAGTGTAGCCATGTATGAAAGTGAAACAGGAACGATAAATAGTTTGGACAAGAAGAGAATAGAAGCTTTCGAAATGTGGTGCTACAGAAGAATGCTGAATATTAGATGGGTAGATCACATAACTAATGAGGAAGTATTGAATAGAATTGGGGAGAAGAGGAGTTTGTGGCACAACTTGACTAGAAGAAGGGATCGGTTGGTAGGACATGTTCTGAGGCATCAAGGGATCACCAATTTAGTAGTGGAGGGCCGCGTAGAGGGTAAAAATCGTAGAGAGAGACCAAGAGATGAATACACTAAGCAGGTTCAGAGGGATGTAGGCTGCAGTACGTACTGGGAGATGAAGCAGCTTGCACAGGATAGAGTAGCATGGAGAGCTGCATCAAACCAGTCTCAGGACTGAAGACCACAACAACAACAACAACTACTACTACAATATTACGATTTCGGACTTTGTCTGATATTCATGACTATATTTTTTTTTAAATACGTTACAGTTCTTATCCTGAAGAACAAGGTGGATATTAGAGATTAAGAATATTGTAGAGGTCCGTTTAACAAGACATCAGCGAGCTGTAAGTGCACAGATAGATTATCAATTGGGAATCTTTAGGAGGAGGTTACAACTTTCGACATGTTCCTTACGACCATGTTAAGCCTCTTCCGAAACGTTCGTCGAAACAGGGCAGTGGAGCATTTTGTAATTTGCTTCTCGGCAATAATATGAAGGTCTATCGAGAGTGTGTGTATCTGGTAGTGTATGTGAGACCGTTAAGTCAATGATTTGCTTGCCATGTGTTTCCAGCTCACAGGTGCTTTACGTATGAATACCATTAGTCCACTTCAGTTATATACGTACCTGTACATCGTCACGTTTTCTTATAATTGTGTACTAGAGTTCGTTGTGTTCACGTATTATCTCACGTTTAGTATAGACCCACTTAATAACAGACAGTCAGTAATCAATATTAAGTTAAAATGTTTCAAATGGCCCTAAACACTATGGGACTTAACATCTGAAGTCATCAGTCCCCTAGACTTAGAACTACTTAAACCTAATTAACCGAAGGACATCACACTCATCCATGCCCGAGCCAGGATTCGAACCTGCGACCGTAGCAGCAGCGTGGTTCCGGACTGAAGTGCCTAGAACCGCTCGGCCACAGCGGCCGGCCAATACTAAGTGAACCGTGCTGTTCAGCTCCTTATAAATTATGCAATTATGCGGATTCCAGTGATCAACACATCTATATCTAAAACTATCGTGTATTTATAATTAACTTCTTATGTACTTTAAATCAATGTTCGTATGGATGCATAAGGACGGAAGTAGATGGCAGACTTCGGTACATTGGTAGGATACTGGGAAAATGCAAACAGGTTACAAGAGAGATTGGTTACCGAATACTCGTGCGACTCACTCCAGAATATATCATAAACGTGTGGGAACCAATACCAAATATAGAACGTGTTCAAAGAAAGACAGCACGATTTGTTACAGATTTACGTGGCCCATGGGATACCGTCAAGAAAATATCGAATAACTGCCGGCCGCGACGTCATACATTTTACGTTCAGAGGGACATTCGGGACAATCGCCCAACTAGATTTCGTTATGAATGACGAAAATTCATTCTCCCAAATATCGACGGATGTATCTACTTAACCATCTTTCCGCTTACTGTTGGGTTTCGTGTTTTGAAAATTTTATCTTTCTACAACAAATATAACGTTTTAGGCTGCAATCGAGAGTTTGTTGTTATTGCATCATCACTCTATTCTATCTTACTTCTGCATATTACCGACGTCACTATCAACAGGACATCTTCAGATGATACAACCCCATCGATTAGCGCGTCCCCATTCAACGTACCTAATATGGTTTTTATAAACAATATAGGCCCGAATATTGGTACTTGTGGGTATAAATAGGTTCATGTCATCGCCACCCTTTTCGCTGAGGCTGCAATAAAAGCTCTCGATTATCTAATCATTTGTATGTCTTGTTGGTTATATCATGCTTTATTTTGATTCTTAAGTACCTCCAAGACAAAAATGACGGACCTTGAAGGAGTTATACTGATTAGTCACAAATTGAGATTCATATAGGTACTCCGTCGTCAGGCCACGAGTGGCCTACCGGGACCATCCGACCGCCGTGTCATCCTCAGTCGAGGATGCGGATAGGAGTAGCGTGGGGTCAGCACACCGCTCTCCCGGTCGTTACGATGGTATTCTTGACCGAATCCGCTACTATTCGGTCGAGTAGCCCCTCAATTTCCATCACGAGGCTGAGTGCACCCCGAAAAATGGCAACAGCGCATGGCGGCCTGGATGGTCACCCATCCAAGTGCCGACAACGCCTGACAGCGCTTAACGTCGGTGATCTCACGGGAACCGATGTATCCACGGCGGCAAGGCCGTTGCCCTGAGATTCATATAGGTATCAAAGGAAAATGCAAAATTGTGAACTTTGGTGGCCGATGGATGAATGTCGGATGCTGCAGAACGATTTCACCGCCCAGGTGGCGGTGATAGTAAACAGGTGACTTGTCGATACCAGGATGGGATACCTACCTGACTGTCGCTAGCCATTTGGCTCGAAACCAAGACTGACGGTTGTGGTGCCATTTCATTTCATAGCAGCACCCCTTTGCTTGTCGTAAGTAACATCCTTACCGCACGGCGGTACGATGTTCTACGCCTCGTTTTGTAGTCCACTATGGCAAGCCATCCTGGACTTACACTTCAGCACGATCATGCGAGCCCGCACACGGCGAGATTTTGTATGGGTTGTCTTCGTGCTTGACAAATCCTACCTTGGCCAACACGGTCGCCGGATATCTCCCCAACTGAGAACGTTTGTACCATTATGGGCAGGGGCCTCCACCTATCTCGGGATTTTAACCATCTAATGCCCCAGTTATATTTGGCACGATATATCTCATGGGGAAATTCAACAATTCTATGAGTCAATACCTTGACATAAATGCCAGCATAAGGGCCAGGGATGGACCAATTGACTTGCCCAATCTGTGAAACTCTTTCTCTTGAACAAATCATCCAGATTTTCTGATATTGTAATCATTTGTTCGGTTATACATGTACATCGGATCTACCGATTTCCGTCCCATTCAGATAATTCCCTCGCGGTGCATCTTTTTTTCTTCTTTTCCTTATGGTGTATAACCCTTGTTATTCATACTTGTGCGCTACTTTCATGTACCTGTGTTGTTATACTTAGATCTTGTACAAGGACAAAATTTACGTTTCCTGTTCCGTAGTGCAGGAGTATAACTGATGTTTTGGTGCCCGCTGTATGAAGTTGGTTACGGCCTTTTCCCTGAGAAAGGAGAAATGTTGCTGTTGTTTCACTACGATAGTGCTAGAGCTGGCTCTCGCACAGTAAGTGGCCTGTTGGCTACGCCTTGTAATTATACAAATAGGTTCTCTTCCTCTGGCATGATCGTTCCCAGTCGCCAGGCCATAGTAACCTGCACTATGTCAGTCGCTAATGTCAGGGGAATTACCCATTTGTGGCCTGCACTGTGTGCACGGTGTATATCAGATACACACTACACAGTTTCCGGGAACGTATCCGACTCGCTATTCGTCAGCGGACGTGGTTCCAACATGATGGAGCCCCACATCACTACTTTGAACTGACGTTTTGTAAATACGTGGATCAGGCATTTCCTGTAAAGTGGATAGGCAGGGAAGGTCCTGTTTCGTGACCACTATGTTCACCTAATCCCACCCCGCTGGATTTCTTGCTTTGAGACGATGTGAAAAGTCTTGTGTGTGATACCCTGTCGAGACTGAAGAGGATCTCCTGGCGAGAATTATCGCTGCCTGTACACTGTTGAAAATACACTTGCAATTTACAACGAGTACAGCAGACTTCTGAGCGATGCCATGCTAACATTGAACATTCTGAACTACTGTTACAACTTTAGCATCTTGTGGAACTCGTGTAGCACAGTGATTAAGGATTTTCGGTCTTTCTGACATCAAGTTACTTGTGCCGTTACTGGTCTATCAACGGGGGAAATTATCTGAGGGTATTGGAGAGTATTCAGCGGGAAATCTGTACGTCTCTGTCAGGGATCGGTAGTTGGGGCCCTTAGTTTGAGTGCAGCGCAAGGTTAAGGGAACTTCAGTAGATTTTCGCTTATGTATTTCGACTAAGACGTTTCCCGACCAGGGAACCTTAAGTCAGAGTGATACATTTAGTCTTCTCCATCGTCCCTGAAAGTTAGTAATATCGCCTCGGCGACAGTCAGTAGAGTTCCATTACTGCGTCACGTGCCAGCAACGTCAGCCAGGTGGCATTATAGCTCATGGTGGGCAGTAGTCATAATGATTTCGCCAATCAGTGTATACACCGATGTAAGAGGTCCATAAGTTATTTTTAGAACTTCTGACATTAATAACTTCAGAGCGTGGAGAGATGTAGGTGGTTCCCAACAATGTTCAGAGCTGTCATGGAACTTTCGATTACATCTACCAGATTCCAACCGGCGCGCGTCCGTGGTGCGTTGCATCTTACGAGAAGCTGTTCACCTAGACGACGTCGTACCCAGATACGACCATCGACCAGGCGTACCACGAAACGTGATTCAACCGACCAGGTGACGCTTTTCCATTGTTCCTCAACCAGTTACGATGATTGTTTGCCCATTTCAATCGTAACTGACTATGTCGTTGGACCAACATGCGAACACGTAGGGGTCTGCCGCTGAACCTCATGTTCAACAATGTGCGCTGAACGGTGTGCTGCTAAACACTTGAGCCTCCATCAGCATTGTACTTTACCATACTCTGCTACAGTCTGCCGCCTATCCTGTTTTGCAGTGACGGCAAGCCTCCGACGCCCTTCTCGAGGCGTTGACGATCAACATCTTCCTACAGCCACTTCCGTGCGTGCTCACGACATTGGAACGCGAAGAGTCGAGCAGCTTCACCGTTTCCGACAGTCTCTTTCTCTGTCACCAGTCCGTAATAACTTCCACATTCTCAGTGTCTCTTATCTCAGTGGATTTGCGGCCCGGATCGTCGCTGGAATGATTTCTCATTCATCTCTGCTCCGCTTATATACTTCCGTGACGACGTCACGTGCGCTCACCTCCATGCATGAGGTATTTAGTCTCGCGGTCGGCACTGGTCGTAATTTGTTGGATCATCAGTATATACGGGATGTCCAAAAATTATTTTTGTATCTTCTGACTGTAATAACTTTAGAACTATACTAGATACTAACAACAGGTCTCCACATGTGAGAATATAACGCACAAAGCTTTGCATCCTTATTTATGCACTTGAATGTGTCCGCCCGTAGTTTCATGGACAATGTTCAGTCGATATTCAATTTCTGTCTCATGACGCTCCAGAAAGCTCCATGATGATACGTTTATGAACGTAGTGAATTGATATCCTCGAGTCCTGTATGCCTGTAACATTAGTTCGGTAAATTGACAGAACCCGGCAGGAAGAAGTCTAGTGATGTGAAATTAGGTGACAGTGGCGGCCACCGAATCGGAGCCTCTTTTACAGGCCACGTGTCAGAAAACTTTCGATCCAGAAACCTATAGACATGTAGAGATTAACAAGGTAGTGCTCTGCCCGTCTGGACTATGGCGCGAGGTTAAAAGTATTTTAAATATGGCACAGCAAACACTTCTAACAAGGCCAGGTAAATATCACTGCTAACGGTAGACTTGCTGTAAAAGACTGGACCGATGACGTAGTTATGCTTAAATCCCCGTCACACATTGGCCTTGGGGCTGCCTCTTTTCATTTCACGTGCCTCACGAGATCACTCACATACCCATATACAAACGTTGTGACGATTCAGTTTGCGAGATACATGAAGAGTTGACTCATCGCAGAAACAAATCCTTTGCAAAATGTCATTGTCTTGGTTAGCATATCCATTGCATACTACTCACTGTGAGATTAGTGCGGCTGCTGCTTTAGTGACTGAAACATCTGACGTAGCCTCTTACGCAAGACTTTTGCGCTATTGATTTCCAACTTTCGGGTTGCCATAAGCACTGATTTTGCTGGACTCCTTGCAAACCTCTGTCGTTTCTTGTGCACACTGACACAGATGTACGACGCGTACCCTTTTCAAAAAGGATGGAGCTCCTCCATGCTCGCACCGACATGGTGACCATCACGGAAGTTTTACTGTCACCTCTGCGTTTGTTATTTTTTAATCGAGGAGTTCGCATGGTCTGTGATGTTATCCGTGCGTCTGGGTAGGATTACCCATTCACACGGGTCCATCGAGGTGATAGTAAGTGGACGAAAGTGACTGAAGAGTTACAGTTTTAAGGGCAGAGGGAAACAAGTGCCAAAGAAAAAAAAACCTCTGCGACTGTTAGGATGAGTAGCAAGAACAGTAGCGGGCTTTCTTACTTGCTGCGACAGATCATGCAAGGATAATTTTGTTGTTAGTTATTGGGTATCGTGCAAAGCTCGGTACCAATGACATACCACTGATTCGTCATGAGAATGGAAATGCCGTGTGACTAGGGCCTCCCGGCGCGTAAACAGTTCGCCTGGTGCAAGTTCAAATGGTTCAAATGGCTCTGAGCACTATGGGACTTAACTACTGTGGTCATCAGTCCCCTAGAACTTAGAACTACTTAAACCTAACTAACCTAAGGACATCACACACATCCATGCCCGAGGCAGGATTCGAACCTGCGACCGTAGCAGTCGCGCGGTTCCGGACTGCGCGCCTAGAACCGCTAGACCACCGCGGCCGGCCCTGGTGCAAGTCTTTCGAGTTGACGCCACTTCGGCGACTTGCGTGTCGATGGGGATGAAATGATGGTGACAAGGATAACACAACACCCAGTCCTTGAACGGAGAAAACCTCCGACTCAGCCGGGGATCGAACCCGGGCCGTTAGGTATGACATTCCGTCGCACTGACCACTCAGCTACCAAGGGCAGACATAGATTCGTCATAAAGAATATCAGTCAGAATAGATGTGAAGTATTGTTCAGTTGGGCATTTACGAAGTCTCCTGGGCCATTTGGTGTGTCTGCTAGGTGTAACATGCCGTGTTTGTCATATAAGTTGCCGATTAGTCATGAATCGATGGCACGGTGTGAAGGGTGTGTTGGTTTTGTTTGTGTTTAGAGTGCGAATTGGCTTTCCTGCTGTTGCCGTCTATACAGCTGTGTTCCTTCATCTGACAGTTAAAGTTAGCTTTTCTGAGATGCAAGGGTTCGTCGACATTTGTGTTGTTTGTGTTTCTTTAGCTTACGGTGGGTTGTTAAGCACTCTCTGTTTCCATAAACGACGTATGTGAAGCCCAGCGGTTGTTCCCTTCCGTACTTTGTCCGAAAGTTCCACTACCCTTCTGTGTCGGACTTCGTCTCTATGCACCACCACGCTACTCACTGAGCTGCCTCTTGCTGCGTCCATATATCTGTGGCATCAGGAAATCAAGAAAACTTCAAATGTATCTTGTCACATGTTGGAAAGCAGCTGTTATTATATGGAACAATTTTTGCAGTCATTACAACCTAAAGTTGTGAAAATGATTTACAAACAACGTTTTTTTTTAATTTGGAACTGTCGAGTAGTCACTGGCTACTGGAGGTGTTTAAAACTGTTAATTCTATCTGGCGCTGAGGTATCGTCTAATCAGGACTGCAGTAAGATATGATTATTAGACCTACATTCCTTTCATTTCTCACCCGACAGCTAACTCGATCTGCATTCACAGACGGACACAAATGTGCTACCGTTAGATTGCCACTGTTTTTCTAAACCTTCAGTTTGATCACAGTACCACAACGTTTACCATCAAGGAATATGATCCTTTCGTTCCCCTGAGCTGTTTACGATTACGTGTTCTTCGTCGCCTGCAAACGACATAGCACACACTTTCACTACTCACCTCACTAGCACATAAATCCTCTTCATAGCATGTAAACTAATATGTCTACATATGTAAACAGAAATCAAATACGTACAATTTTTAATTTTGCATTTATTCACAAAAGAAATCTAGAGATATTATGGCTGCGTATTTTACTAACGTTAGACTTCCGTCCAATGACGCTGTTTCACCCGAGAATAACAGCTGCCAACCCCCTGCTGCTATGAAATGATAATTAAATTACCTCCCTAAGCTGTCGACAGGGGTTGATATACATCAATGGAGACAGTTGAAAATGTGTACCCCGACCGGGACTCGCACCCGGTATCTTCTGCTTAAATTGCAGACGCTCTATCCATCTGAGCCACCGAGGGCACAGAGGATAGTGCGACTGCAGGGATTTATCCCTTGCACGCTCCCCGTGAGACCCACATTCTCAACTTAATGTCCACACACTACATTCGTTATGTCCCTGCCCATTACACTCATTACTCGTGGCAGACAATCTTACCGAGTCCCGTAAGAATTCGGGAAATGCGTGTCCATCCGCACAGAAGAAGGAGGTCAATGGCTGGTTAGCCTTATTTACATGAAGGTCGGTCACCATGCAGCTCTCTAGAATGAAATCGTAATCAAAACAATACCCTAAGCTGCAGACAGGCGTTGATATAAATCAACGGGGACAGTTGAAAATGTGTGCGGGGAGCGTGCAAGGGATACATCCCTGCAAGGGAGCGTGCAAGGGATAAATTTCTGCAGTAGCACTATCCTTTGTGCCCTCGGTGGCACGGATGGATAGAGCATCTGCCATGTAAGCAGAAGATCCCTGGTTCGAGTCCTGGTCGGGGCACACATTTTCAACTGTCCCCGTTGGTGTATGTCAACGCCTGTCGACAGCTTAGGGTGTTGATTTAATTATTTCATTCTAGAGAGCTGCATGGTCACCGATGGTATCTGCTGTAATGTTATTACGTAATGTGTTGCCTAATAAAAATAAACTACTTCATTAAGTAGTTAGATAAATAAGTCATCTGTTGAGCTATACTGCGCTATACGAATATTTGCGACCCAGAAAATGAATTGAAAACGGGATCTGCCCACAACTGTTAATGAAATAGACACGCAGACGTAATGTTAGCGCAACACAAGTGAATTATGTGTAAGTATATATTTGAACACGAAATAATAGGTAAGTATTAATCAAGAACCTGATTCACATTTACAGGGTGTATATACTTTTAGCTTGTAGCCGAAGTTGTTCTATGGGGATGCTCCCTCGTATGTGCAGCAACTGAAATTAGATTTGAATATCTGTTGATACACTTCATTACACAATGCGAATGAAATATGATTTAAGAAAAATATCTCCACACACTATTGCGAAAATGGAGCCCCTGACTGTCACGTGCTCCTTGAGACATCTCACTAACATATCAGAAGACTGTGCGCTGTGCTCAGAAATCATCAGTCTTGCACAACAACATCCTGTTGTGGGTTGGCAGGAGAGCCAACACCGCGTTACTAGAGGAAGCCGAAAGGCACGCGTTTTAGCTCACGCAGGCTGGCGTGAGGTCTGGAACAGAACAAGGAAATTAGAATTTAGAAAAAACGGACGTAGCTGGTGGAATACTTAACTTTAATCCATTAATGGTGAACGTCGCTCTTGACTGTACATTATTCACAATATCAATAGTAACTGGTAATGGCGCCTTGCTAGGTCGTAGCAAATGACGTAGCTGAAGGCTATGCTAAACTGTCGTCTCTGAAAATGAGAGCGTATGTAGACAGTGAACCGTCGCTAGCAAAGTCGGCTATACAACTGGGGCGAGTGCTAGGGAGTCTAGACCAGACCTGCCGTGTGGCGGCGCTCGGTCTGCAATCACTGGGAGTGGCGACACGCGGGTCCGACGTATACTAACGGACCGCGGCCGATTTAAAGGCTACCACCTAGCAAGTGTGGTGTCTGGCGGTGACACCACACATCCGACGACTTATCTTTCTCCACCCGCAACCTTAATCCATGCACAGACCGGGCTATTTATTGCTAAAGGTTTGCGATGGTAGCATATTAATTCAGTTAACTGTTTGTCCATTATCTGAGCATTGAGACAAAGAGGTGTGTGGCAACGAGATGAGCGAGATGCTAGCACAGTAGTATGTAACTGTGTTACGTAAGATAATAGATGTAATGATGTAGATTCAGCAAATTAGTTCGAAGAAATAACGTAGAATTAACGTAGAGTGATGAAATATTTAAGTGATTTACATCGCAGATCAATGTAAGCGCCTGACAAGCCATTGCAAATGTGAAATGCTGGCCCATTAATAACCGGTGTAACTGCCAGAACGTTGAATGCCAGCATGAAACGTACATCACCTGTGCTGTACAGGTGCCAGATGTCAGTTAGTAGTGATGGAGTTCCATGCCTGTTGCACTTGGTCATTCAATAAAGGGAGGGCTGTTGATGACCTTGGATTTGTTGTCCGATGATGTCCCATACTCCCTTCACTGGAAACAGATCTGATGGCTAAGCAGGCCAAAGCAACATATCGATACTCCGTAGAGTTTGTTAGGTTAAAACAGCGGTATGTGGCCGGGCGATATCTTGTTAGAAAACACCCCCTAGAATGTTGTTCGTGAATGGCAGGACAACACGTTGAGTCACAAGATTTACGTACTAATTTGTTGTTAGGGAGCGTGGGATAATCAAGAGGGTCCTCGTGCTGTCATACGAATTCGCACTCCAGGTATAAGAGGTGCGACAATAAAGTAGTGAGACTGATTTTCTTTGCAACATGTGGCAACCCTGCAGGTTTGTGTAGGCACAATATCTTTGACCTTCGTCTATAAGCTGCTTCTAGTCCAAGCGGCACATCAATGCAACTGTTCAGTCGTGAGTTGTGCTTTAGTAAGTTAACAAGTGTTTGTGTCTCTCGTCACGGAAATGGAACCGCATAATATTGCGCAACAATATGCCATTTATTTTTGCGTTAAATTGGGTGAAAACGCGACT
This sequence comes from Schistocerca serialis cubense, assembly GCF_023864345.2. NCBI lineage: Eukaryota > Metazoa > Arthropoda > Insecta > Orthoptera > Acrididae > Schistocerca > Schistocerca serialis. Next base: position 202,230,813 of record NC_064643.1, on the reverse strand, counting down.
ACAACTTACGGTAAGACTCAGAAGGCTTTTGGAGAGGAGGCTATGTCAAGAGCTCAAGTTTTTCGTTGGCATAAAATGTTTAGTGAAGACAGAAGGAATGTTGAAGATCGCATTGGACCACCATGCATGCTTATGTGCTTCTTTGATTCCAAGGAAACTGTTCATAAAGAGTGGGTGCCTCCTGGACAAACAGTTAACCAATATTACTACAAAGAAATTTTAGAAAGACTTCGTAAAAGAGTTCTTCCTGTCCGTGGGAACATTGCTGATAATTATTGGATCCTGCATCACGATAATGCGCCATCCCATACTGCTCTGTCAGTACAGCAGTTTTCAACCTCAAAACAAATTTCAGTACTGCCACAGCCACCTTGTTCACCAGATATCACTCCGTGCGACTTTTTCTATTTCCAAGAGTCAAAACGGCGGTCAAGGGACACCATTTTCAAACAACACAAGATATCCAAAAAGCTGTGACGAGGATCTTGGAGGATATTACAGAAGATGAGTTCCATAAATGTTACCATGAATGGCAGAAGCGCTGGAAAAAGTGTGTGCAATCAGAAGGGAACTACTTTGAAGGAGACAACACTAAACTTGACTAAAACGGTAAACAACATTTTTTTTCACATCAGTCTCATTGCTTTATTGTCGCACCTCGTAGGTCCAGTGTGTCTAGTATGCAGACAGGTTCGTTGCAAGCCGCCGACTGACCTCCTTCAAACCAACACACACGGCCATCACCAAGGCAGAACCAGCTTTCATCATGAAACACAATAGACGTTCACCCTGCCCTCCAATGAACTCTCGCTTGACACCATTGAAGTCGCAAATGGCGGTGGTTTGGGGTCAGTAGAATGCACACTTTAGGGCGTCTGGCTCGTAGCTGCCCTTGAAGTAACCGATTTGTAACAGTTCGTTGTGTCACTGTGGTGCCCCCTGCCGCTCAAATTGCTGCTGCAGCTGCAGTACGATGCGCCAGAGCCATACGCCGAACATGGTCTTCGCTCTCGGTGATGCCACGTGGCCGTCCGGAGTCCAGGTTCCTTGCGGCCGTACATTCACGTGACCACCGCTGCCAGCAGTCACGTACAGTGGCTACATTCCTGCCAAGCCTTTCTGCAGCATTGCAGAAAGAATATCCGGTTTCTAGTAGGCCTATTATACGTCGTCGTTCAAGCCCAGTGAGGTGCTGATAATGGTGTCTTTGTCGCCTTAAGCGGTCTTGACTAACATCGCTTCACCACATCCATTCTCAAAGCTAACTAGCGCTCACGACCGTTATAGCGCGTATTTAAAGCACACCTGATTTGCATCCCAACAGTGGCGCTACTAGAGCCACTGCTAAGCGAATGGCGTGAAAGATGTTTCAGATGCAGAAACACGCCTATCAGCTTTCGTTTACCCCGCCCAACTCTTTGTCGTTGTTGCGATTATTTTCCTCACTATATATACAGGGTGTTTCAGAAGTCATGGTCGCTATCCAGGGATATGACAGGAATGATCATTCTAAACAGAAACGTCAAGTACAGATGGGCTCTACAAAGTATACCTGAAGAGCTATGAGATATTCTTAATCTTCGATACTGTGAAACAAATCCCTTCTACTGCAAGCTCTCTGCTTTCCAAATTTTGGGAAACTGTAGTACGAATCAAAACAAGAAAAAACTGTCCAGTAAACATGTTTTCTAAGATGCATACTTGAAAGAAGTTATGAACACTTGTTCATTAGAAGATTTTTATTTTAAAGTAGCGAATATGAACAAGTGCTCCTAGCTCCTCAGGTATGCTTTTCAGAACACATGTTTAGTGGTCATTTTGTTGTTGTTTTGGTCCATACTACCACTTCTGAAAGTATTGCAAACAAAGCATTTGGGGTAGAACAGACTGTTTTCACAGTATCGAAGATCAAAACTTGCTCATAGCTCTTAAGGTGTGCGTTTCAGAGCCTATGTGTACTTGACTTTTTTGTTTCGAATGATCATCCCTGTCATATCCTTGAATGGGGACCACCACTTCTGAAACACCCTGTATATAGTGCGCCAGAGCCATATATATATATCTGGTGAATCGTGCTGCTCCTGGAGCAGCAATTTGAGGAGCAGTTGGCATCACAGGGACGCAACGATATGTTTGAAATTGGTTACTTTAAGAACAGCTCCGAGCCAAAAGCCCTGTAGAAAAAAAATTCAGATATTGCGTTCATTGTTACCTTATATGTACACATTTCTTTGTGTTAGTTGTTTTTTCCCTGCGTCCAACTGTCTTTGCGCAAACACGTCACATAATTTACCACCTGATTTTTTATGCTCAGTCGTAGCTGCACCACTAAGCCAGTACAGACTGGTAGTTCTGCGTTCACTCGTCTACACTTCGACACCTGACTTGCAGCCCAGTCGAAAATAAGCATCAGTGGCTTGTTCTTCCCACATATACTGCAGGGTAACCAACCTAAAAACATACTACTTCTCATACCTATAATTGTTAATGTACAAATGAAGTAAACACTGATGTAACGTTGTTCAGTATACTGCCCTCAGTCATCAACAAAATTATCTGTACTTATACCCCTAACACGCTGCGCATGTATTGAGGACCCATGTATGCGTTGTGAATCATTTGCACTGATCTGAGATTAGTGTATATGATTCACAGCACCCACAGGGGGTCTTAAGGTGGCTGACAAAAAACATGTTTCCTGAAGGAAGTAACGAAATTACATAGTCTCTATACTCGACATCCAGTAAGACAACAAATAATGTATAGTACAGGAGAGAATGATAAATTTGAATGTACAGTATATTATTCGTTCCTATAACCAGCTTCGATTTTAAGAAAAGTGAACAAGCTTAGAACCCTGGTTCTACAGCGCGGAAGGATACCATTGCTAGTTCTGTATGCGTAGTGACTGCAAGATAGCTCTTCGAATATGGAAAGTGCACCGGGCGAGGTAGCACTGTACTCACATTCGAGACGACGATAGTTCAAATCCCCTCCCAGCCCTCCAGATTTAAGTTTTTCGTCGTTTCCGTAAATCGCTCCATGCAAAAGTGGGGATAGTTCCATTGAACAGGGCACTGTCGATTTCCTTCCCCCAGGAAAATATCCGAGAGTGTGCTCCGTTTCCAATCGTCTCCAATGGCAGCACTGTCGATGGACCGTTAAACCCTAATCTTCTTCCCTACCTTTCCTCGGAACGAACGTCTCAAAGAACTTATACGTCGCCTGTTTGATATCACCGCAGCTAACCGAAAAGATCTCTCCCACAAATCTCGTCATTGCAGGAACTCCGAACCAGCTCGGATCGACAACAGACGAAACAAGAAACAGAATAGACCGGACAGCCTACCAAACGTACAGAAAGGAACAGAGTACAGAAAACTCATTCTAAACTATGTCGTCTCGTGGGTCCACAACCGCGAACGTTTCTCATTAGCTGATGGCCTAAACAGGCTTCCAAACATACGAAATGTATCAATGGACTGATCGAAGATGACTGTAATACGAACAGCTAAAGCACTGCAAAGATACGTTCGCAACTGAAGAAGAAAATGTTGTGAGGAAAAAGGGAAAGTACAAATAAACAGGCAACTTTCAATGTGAAGCATGGACCTGAATAATTGACTGACTTTCGTGATTGGAACGGGGACAGATAAGTAAACTGCAAATATTGAGAGCAAGTTACATTTCAGTTTTTCTTAGCATCTGATGTTTGTCAGACAAAGGCAGTAATTTCATCACAGCAGTAAATGTGTGCAAAGATTTGGATACACGGACAGGTAAAGTATCACCTCTTTTGCATCTCAGAAATCTTTGGTCGTAAGATTTCAACAAGAAAAAATTAAGTAGTCAACCCATGTCTCATCCAGATTAACAAATCTTCGTGCAAAATTTTGTGGAATACACACATAGTTTGATAGGCCGTTCCTGTGACTTTTTAAAACGTTAATAAAATTGTAACCTTACCAGTAGTTGTATTACAACTACCATAAGATTTTTTTATTTACGACATGTTTCAGAGACATTTTTCCATCACTAGGAGGCAGTTCCAATGTTTAGGTTACTTGCAAACTCGAAACTAAATGCAATACATTCTGTTTTAATTTATGTAATTTTAGACGGAATATTCTTAAAACGGTGACTGCATTCCTATTTAAAAAGATTTCAAAGGATCCTGTATTCATATTACACGAAACAACAGATATTGGAATTGTGATCAGTGGATTGGCGGTTCAAATACCCGTCCGGCATTCAAGATTTACGTAGGTCTTCCGTAAATTTCCTAAATCGTGTTAATGCCGAAGTAGTTCCTCTGAAAGGTCACTGCTGGTATCCTTTTCCATCCCACCCCAGTCCGAGCTCCTGCTAAAACGTTAACGACCTCATCGTTGACGCAAACCCTTCCTTTCTTTCCTTCCTTCCTTCCTTCGTCATTTTGTGCACTTTCATTCGTTTGTGGCTGCACTTCATTTCGATCAACGGTGAAGAATGCCCAAAATTTCAGTTTGGGTATCTGTTCCCTAACTGCTGAAAATTAGGGGGCGAACTCCTTATAAACCTTCACGAACTATGTATGCTCTTCTATTGGCAATCTACCGTCTAAAACGGACAAAAAAAGTTATATTGTATTATAATATGTCTATTTGAACGAAGCAGATACATTACGAATAGTTTAACAAGCAATGTGTACCAAATTTCATGGTCGGTCATGACATCTCTGTGGGTGACAGAGAAACCCTCACTTACTTTAGACGTGAATATTTTTATTGTGATTATTCAAGAATACTTGGACCGTTCACGTCGTTCCCTTACCTTTCAGAAGCACACTTTCGTACGGGCTCCTTCAGACCTAGTGCACTGCCTTTTGTCGGGTATTTTGAGGTAAAAATGAGTTTGAGATGAACCGATAAAGGCACATTGCCTCGAAGCTACTGGAAACCAGAGAAAACTAATTCAGTTTAAAATGCAAACGGAATAAAAATTAGTAACGTGGAGCAGACATCAAAAGTAGAACTCGAAAGCTGACTGTTCATTTGGTACTTTACTTGTACTTTTTTTTTTTTTTTTTTTTTTTGAAGATCGTGACAGCTATCTTTGCTTTGTTTATGAGAACTTTGTTTATAAGAATTTGCTATAATAAGTTTTGATTAATCGATACGAGCGCTGCAGCAACCTCGTTTCACAGTTACTGTAGCAGTTCTGTATCTTTGGCGAGTCAGTTTGTTTTGCGACCGGTGGGATCCGTTCACAGCTGTGGACCATATGGTTCCGATCGTTTGAAGGGAATTCGCGTCTCTCCGCTCTCTGTGCTGTATTCTGAAGTCGGCGATTCTGGCCTGTTCTGGTGTTGACAGGAAATATCACCTTTGTCTGGATATGCTGTTGAGCAAAGAACTGGGCGAGATAACTTCAATTTATTTACCGACGTGAAACCTATCGCGACAGACGATGTAAGATTGGCACTGCTTAGCTGCGATCACTCCGCGAGGAGACTTGTGGCCATGTTCGTAAGAATGGATGCTAGAAGTTACACATATTCAGCGTAATGGAAGCTGATTATACCACCGTAAGTTACATTTTCTCTTCATCATGTTGTAAATTCAAGATTGATGCCCACTACTGAAGCAGAAAATAATTTTTTTCTTGTTAAGAGATACGAACATGTATTCCATTCGTTCGTCGAGAATAAGAATATCGTTTTTGTGAATTTGGATGTCTTTACCATTTTGAAATGTTCTTACTTTTGTGCCGAGGTTGATACAGACCTTTATTAATTAACTAGTTTCGGATTTATTTCAAAATATCTTGCCACTCTCTGTTATTCGATGCTTCAGATTTGCTAAAATCTTCTGATTTGTGTGAGCTACCTACTCGACTCACATGCGCTCTGATGCGTAGGCAATCACCAGAGCTGCTACTGAGAAATATTGGTAACAAGCAATTGCTCTCTGCGTGCTATTAGCTATCAGGTGCTGATAAATGCAGGTCGGCGTGTGCTGCTTGTTGTGGGTTGGCATGAGAGCCAACACCGGGTATGAGAGGAAGCCGAAAGGCACGCGTTTTAGCTCACGCCGGCTGGCGTGAGGTCTGGAACAGAACAAGGAAATTAGAATTTAGAAAAACGGACATAGCTGGTGGAATACTTAACATTAATCCATTAATGATGAGCGTCGCTCTTGACTGTACATGATTCAGTATCAATAGTAACTGGTAATGGCGCCTTGCTAGGTCGTAGCAAATGGCGTAGCTGAAGGCTATGCTAACTATCGTCTCGGCAAATGAGAGCGTATTTTGTCAGTGAACCATCGCTAGCAAAGTCGGTTGTACAACTGGGGCGAGTGCTAGGAAGATTCTCTAGACCTGCCGTGTGGCGGCGCTCGGTGTGCAATCACTGATAGTGGCGACACGCGGGTCCGACGTATACTAACGGAGCGCGGCCGATTTAAAGGCTACCACCTAGCAAGTGTGGTGTCTGGCGGTGACACCACACTGCTTTACTGTTTGTAAGACACTGTGCAAAGTAATCCTGTTGACTACTGTGTTTTACGTAACAACGATACTCATGATTTAGATAGTTATTAAGATAATGTGTTTTTGAGTACCAAATCTACGTCTACGTAGATGAGGAAACAGCTTCTTAGCACAGCTGGAAGCTATAAACAGAAACCGAACACCCTTCAGTATGACTGAACAATGTTGCAAATCAGTATTCAGTGTTTAATATTTAAATTAGTAACTACGCAGGCCCAAGTCCATTAGCTGCGCGCTATGATGAGACTATTTGTGTTTTCTATTGAACTTCACGGGTCAGACAATGTGTCGAAATTTTCTTGTTAGGGCGTGAAAATTGTACATCTTGCATAGATTGAAGCTATCAGCACTTAATTATCTTTACTTGCGGCAGTAGTTTTTGCTTATCTGAGCACGTACACGGCTTTCAAACTTGTTGGTCTGAAGTTTAGTATACTTTAAGCTGCTCCGAGGATACCACAAAAAACTTCCTACAAATGCGGTGTGCCAGATACACGGAAGCGCATGGCAGCTGTGGACAGGATAACACGCATCATTTCACAGCTAGTGCTATTACTCACATACAGCACGAGACGTCTTGGTCGGAAACTTGACAACTCTTGTTGAGGTGGTCTTTAATCTTTAGAGCGCGAAAGTTCTGTAACAACGTATTTGACGTGTGAAAACAGTCAGCCTTAGTATCTCCGGACTGTAAGAGACTCTTGGTTCAAATTTGTTCAACAGATGCATCGGACCTTCCCCTAAGATAAGTTTTAACTGTTTGAAAAAGTCTCGCTTCTTTTGGATTACACGTGTAAAAATCATGTTATCTTCTGAGACTTTTATAACGCGCCACTGTTATTCTTTACACTTAGCACGAAGGTAGCTCATGGATAAAGTCAAAACAAAATGTTTTATCCCGTAACATTTATCCGTCGTCGAGATAAGATGGTTTACATTCGAGCTAAATTTAAGAGTTAAAATTTGTTCTTAATTCAAAAATCGTTTTCCAAAACCATGCTACGTTCTACTTTTACGTGCAAAAAAGGTGTTTTTTCTGAGTTTCTTTGTGTGTTTCAACTAGCACGAATCGGTTCAAATTTTGTAAGTAGTTAGACAAATACATGTACATTACTCGCCATTAAAATAGCTACACCAAGAAGAAATGCAGATGATAAACGGGTATTCATTAGACAAATATATTATACTAGAACTGACATGTGATTACATTTTCGAGCAATTTGGGTGCATAGATCCTGAGAAATCAGTACCCAGAACAACCACCTCTGGCAGTAATAACGGTCTTGATACGCCTGGGCATTGAGTCAAACAGAGCTTGGATGGCGTGTACAGGCACAGCTGCCCATGCAGCTTCAACACGATACCACAGATCATCAACAGTAGTGACTAGCGTATTGCGACGAGCCAGTTGCTGGGCCACCATTGACCAGACGTTTTCAGTTGGTGAGAGATCTGGAGAATGTTCTGGCCAGGGCAGCAGTCGAACATTTTCTGTATCCATTAAGGCCCATACAGGACCTGCAACATGAGGTCGTGCATTATCCTGCTGAAATGTAGGGTTTCGCTGGAATCGAATGAGGGGTAGAGCCACGGGTCGTAGCACATCTGAAATGTAACGTCCACTGTTCAAAGTGCCGTCAATGCGAACAAGAGGTGACAGAGACGTGTAACCAATGGCACCCCATACCATCACGCCGGGTGGCGAATACACGCTTCCAATGTGCGTTCACCGCGATGTTGCCAAACACGGATGCGACCATCATGATGCTGTAAACAGAACCTGGATTCATCCGAAAAAATGACGTTTTGCCATTCGTGCACCCAGGTTCGTCGTTGAGTACACCATCGCAAGCGCTCCTGTCCGTGATGCAGCGTCAAGGGTAACCGCAGCCACGGTCTCCGAGCTGATAACCCATGCTGCTGCAAATGTCGTCGAACTGTTCGTGGAGCTGATTGTTGTCTTGCAAACGTCCCCATCTGTTTACTCAGGGATCGAGACGCGGCTGCACGATCCGTTACAGCCATGCGGATAAAATGCCTGTCATCTCGTCTGCTACTGATACGAGGCCTTTGGGATCCAGCACGGCGTTTCGTATTACCCTCCTGAACACACCGATTCCATATTCTGCTAACAGTCATTGGATCTCGACCAACGCGAGCAGCAATGTCGCGATACGATAAACCGCAATCACGATAGACTACAATCCGATGCGTGATGGTACGCATTTCTCCTCCTTACACGAGGCATTGCAACAACGTTTCACCAGGCAACGCTGGTCAACTGCTGTTTGTGTATGAGAAATCGGTAGGAAACTTCCCTAATGTCAGCACGTTGTAAGTGTCGCCACCGGCGCCAACCTTGTGTGAATGCTCTGAAAAGCCAATTATTTGCATATCACAGCATCTTCGTCCTGTCGGTTAAATTTCGCGTATGTAGCACGTCATCTTCGCGGTGTAGCAATTTTAATGGCCAGTAGTGTAATTAACGGTCATTCTGTCGTTTGTGAAAGCCTTATCAGTTGTCACGATACAACAAACGCAATTCGAAAGGCAATTAAAAAAATCGATACCGGATCAAAAAACTGTACAGCAGTTGCCAAATTATGGCGGTCTATTGCCCAAATTATGGTAGAGTAAATGTTGGAAACCAGAATAAGAAAAAGCTCCTACCATAACACATAAGAAAGGTGAAATGTCGTGAGCAGCTTTAGGGATGTAAACGAAGGGAACTAGCTTTCCTAATTATCAGGCAGCTTCAGAGACATTTAAATCAAAACATCTTGAAATATTCTCCATTTTTTATGAGTAATTCCCACTTCCCAGACGCAGTGAGCTCTCTTAGCTGCAACTTTTTGACACAGCTCCATCTTGCAATTTATAGGCTAAAGTCTCTGATCCTGTACCAAAAATCCAGAAGATGCGCCAGCCATAGTAAATAATATTGGTATCATATGGTTGAGAGCATAGTATAAAAAGTTGTGGGGCAGATTAAAAGCGCGAATATATCAAGATGTTTTGATTTAAATTTCTTTGAAGATGCCAGACCAGTCGAAAACCTAGTTCTCTTCTTTTTCATCCCTAACTCTGCCCAGGAATATTTGCCCTTTTTGTGCTATGGCGGCATTTTTCATTCCGGTTTGCATTAGCAGTCCTTCAGTCGCATATTGTACCGAAGAGGAATACATAAAACAATGAATACCCTGTGGAATTTCAGATTTGTGCAGTGTGCAGAAAGCTTAGAACATGGAAGAGTTACAAATACGTTTTATTTGAAATAATTTTTTGTATACCATGAAAAAGAAGATAACTGGCAAAATATGTCAAGGAGAGGACGGTGAATGGTGTCATGTGTCATCTGTATGATATCAGGTGTGCAAAAAAACTTAAGCCTTGAACAAGAGAAATGATTTGGAAGTGAAGGTAATGAGTAAAAGCAGCTGTTCTCAGTGACAAGTTTAAATGTCGGAACAGGCGGCCACCGTGACTTTGTCAAGGGTGCGAATCGCAGGCCGGCAGCACTTTGGAAACAAAACGTCGTAAAAGGCCAACCTGTTTCATTATTCGCGAATCGCCTTCCCACGTTACTAATTAATGCGAAATTTTAGGTCGCTTGTGTATTCAGACCTACTTCCGTCGCCAGGCATTCACCAGATGTCTTTGAGTACAAAGCCGTACGTGAAGGATAGGCCCTGAAGTAAGCGCCCTACGTGATCCATCAGTGTTCTCTCGTGAGAAAATATCTAATATCTCATACAGTACTGAAAAGAGTAAGTGGCATTCGACATATTAGGCATAACGTGTATCAGATGTTTTTCCAGGTTACGGACGCAGGCAGAGAAAATGGATTTCTTAAATAGTTTCGCAATGGATACGTTTCGTACTATCTGCTCTTTCGTATCTCTACATGACTTTCAGAAAGGGGGGCAATAGAGTTTTTAACTTCTCATTTATAAATGGGCGACGGAGTTAGTACAAATGTCAGGTGACAGTTGGCGTGATCCTTAATGGATCAGGTAAAGTAGAATATTCAGTGTATGTTCAACACTGATCTCGATACGGTATAACAGTTTTTGTCAAACTCAGCTGCGCATTTCAGTCGTCCATTGCTGACAGTAATTAGTCTATGACATCGCTCATGAATATTCTGCTTTCCCCACTGGCTCCATTTGCAGCAGGTTGCGTCTCCCATATGAAGCCTTACATGTAGTGAAAACTGTGTGAATTTTCCATTCGATATTGCCTTAACCTTGCGCTCTAGGTGTTGTTCACCTGTTTGGAATTAGTGTTTAAAGCAAAAACCGAATAAAACGGAACAGACAATAAAACTTTGGTTTGAACTTGGTGACTAGGTAAAGGACTATTCCGAGAAACAGCGTATCAATCTGAAATGACGAACTGGTGACACTTCATCGTGAAGCTGATTACTGCATTGCCACACTTGTTATTTGACCAGGGCAGTAAAGTACGGACAAGGGTTGCATGCGCTAAGTATGACATGGCGCTCTGAGGAGGTCATGCGACTACAGTTACATCGGAAAATCAGGAACTACTAACAGTGAAGTGTATTGAATAATGTGTTCGATTTCTGCAGTAGCCAACAGTCCGCATTCCATACATGTGACTAATAAACGTTCCGAATCGTTACAGTAGCGAAAATTTAGGAACGCAACTGGTTACAGTCTATACGTTCTATACAATAAAGGCTGACAGAGTTTTCTCCATGACCACCCATTATCACCCAGTCGTGATTGTGGTGGTAGATAGCACTTGGCCTCCTGCTGTTAGTACTGTTAGTAAGGGAGTTTGGTCGCGATACGTGTCAATGGATGAGTATCGCGAGAAAAATTCGCGAAAAATGAAGCAATAAAACCTCTTAGGGAAAGTTACATCCTCTGTGACTTTCGAACTTTACCGTACATATGAAAATGCGTTTATTGTTTCATTCGTCCGCCATAATAGGACGCCTCCGAGGTTTTGTCATTCATCTTTTAATAACGACGTGGAATATCAAATAGTCAAATAGATCAGTTTTTAATCTCTAAGCGCGTTTTCGTCAATAACACTTTACTGACGATAAACAGAGACGCAAAGAAAAAATCCATATAGACTCAAATATAAAAATATTCGTAACTAGCAAATGAGTAATCGACCGGCACATTACAGTGATTTCGAATACACATTTCACTCATTCTTCGTGTTTATGATCCTTTTGTATAGTTTAGCGCGGTTTCGTCAATCACTTCTCTTATTATATATGAAGACAGTAACTTGTTCTCGAAAGAAAAGTTACTGTTGATGACCGTGCAGCTTTTCCCAGGAATAAATGATGACTAACTAACAACCTCAGCTGCCGACAGGTGTTGTTGATATACGTCGATGTGGACAGCTGAAAATGTGTGCCCCGACCGGGACTCGAACCCTGGATGTCCTGCTTACATTGCAGACGCTCTATCCATCTGAGCCACCGAGGACACAGACGAATAGCGCGACTGCAGGGACTTATCCCTTGCACGCTTCCCGTGAGACTCACATTCCCAACTGTCCACAATTCTACATATGTATTGTACCTTATAGACAATTGCCCACCCACTCATTACTCGCGCACGCTACAATACATATGCAGAATTGTGGACAGTTGGGAATGTGAGTCTCACGGGAAAGCGTGCAAGGGATAAGTCCCTGCAGTCGCGCTATTCATCTGTGTCCTCGGTGGCTCAGATGGATACGCCGGCACGGTAGCTCAGCGTGTTCGGTCAGAGGGTAACGTACCTCTGTAATAAAAAAAACTGAGTCAACAGATCAACAACGAACTTACATGGATGTCTTACGACGTCCGCCCTGAGCAGATGCAACGAACTAAAACGAACAAAATTAAAATTAAAAAAAAAAAGATGGATAGAGCGTCTGCCATGTAAGCAGGAGATCCCGGGCTCGAGTCCTGGTCGGGGCACGCATTTTCAGCTGTCCACATCGAGGTATATCAACAACACCTGTCGGCAGCTGAGGTTGTTACTTAGTCATCACTTCTCTTATTCTTCTTTTGCACTATTCTTCGTTAGTATAATCCTTACTAAACTTCTAATAGTTACTGTGGATAATTCAGTATTACTCGTGACATAATTTCCTTTCCAAACAAGATGCCGAAGCGTAAAACTGTCTTCACACAGTCTAACGTGTATGAGCAATGAAAAGTAAATGCCTAGTGAAATTAACATCCATTTCCTTCCAGCCTCACTTAAATACTATTATGTTAAGACAATATTACTAAATTAGCACTGGCCCCGTGATGTTACCCGCTGTTAAATATGTCTCCGTAGCGCAATGTTAATGCCAGTATGGAAGGAACAGGGTTAGGATTTTATAAGCGAGTTCACGGTAAAATTCAGAAGTCATAGAGAATTTAGCTTTTTCTGAGAGAACTCGATGTTTCACATCACACACTATATTGAGATAACTGCCAACGACATTCACCTGCTTCCACCCACCACAGTATGCATGAAACACGTTTAGGACTTATCACCATTACACTGCATGGTGAATGAGACGATAAAATCATATTCATATACACGGTAAAGTTCGTAAGCGATGTATTATTTAGCTTTACCTGAGATTCTTGCTCCATATTTCGCGAATTTTTTCCCCTCCACGCTCACCCACTACCACACACCGCGACCAAACCACCTTACTAACAGGCTAACTGCATTAATTATACCCTCAATGAGATATACTTCTGTATGCTTCTCATATATATTTTGACCCTGCCAACGCCTGGTTTGTGAGCTAGTTACAGGTAATTCGGTTAATTAACACGAAGTATCTTGTACTTCTGCCATCCGAACTCATTTCTGAGTTACCTGAATAGAAATTTCAAGACAAATCTGCAACCACATACTAAAATATGCTGTTTGAGATTTCAGCCAAAGTAGATAGTTCTGTCGCGTGTGTGTGGTCTGATAACGGTAGCTGACGCATCCAAAAACAGCTTGGCCTTCATGTATCTCTGCATTGTTCCTCCTGCATTATGTGCATAACGTGTCTTTTTTTGTCCCAGATATATATCGCCAGTCTCCCCATAGCTGCACAAACCGTTGTGAGGCTACAGCTGAGCTTTTGACATAGCCAATAGATGTCAGAATTACCTTTGTTGGATTGGCTGATAGTCAAATCGCTTCCCATGTGCTCATATGCATCTAAGGTGTCACACCACGGATAACCAATAGGACGGCGGTGGCCTTCGCAACCTTGGGACATGGTTGCTACCGCCCACAAGAGATGACAAGCAGGCTGGTCATCTAACTATGAAATAAAACAGCTTTCTTGCGCCTTTGTCCCTCACAGGGTCGGATTTGGCGTGGTTAGTGTAAGGGGGCGGCTGGGTGCTTTTTCTCTCATCACAAAATTCCCTGCTAACATGTTCATGAATAAGAAATTATTACAGGATCTAGTTGATCTGAAGAAATGCAGAAAATGAGTAAGCTGACAGTTATTGACATGGTACAGTACTAATCAAACACTAACACTTTCAGACCTGAATTTTTCTGGAGGCAGGAAAAATTTTATTTATGTTCTAATGCTCTTAGGTGCTTTTTAAAATGCTTTTGCAAGCGATATTTACAGAAATAAATGTATCCGTTATCAAAACATACTTTGTACACTGAGCTTCATTTTACGGAAAAAAATATTTAATATTGAAATATACACTGTTGTAACAAACACACTGATCATTCAATAATTACCATGCAAAAGCACAATAGTTTCCTTCATTTATACAGTGGAATATATAGTAAACCAAAAACTTCCTGAAATGCTTGCGGTCACTTGTTGATATTTTTGTAGTGATACTGAACAGTTGGCGGCACTGGCGCTTGAAGAAAAGATTCAGCAGTCGCAAATGAATACTAATGTTTCCACTGAAGAAAAATATTTCCGTTTCAGCTAGGATACAATAAAAATAAATGTACGCAAACGTTATAAGGATCAGTACAAGAAAAATCTGAAAAACCTGAACATCGATCCGAGTAACTGGTCCACAATAGCAAAAGATCGAAGTCGCTGTCGCTCAGTTACCTCAAATGCTCTTCAAAACTTCGAGCTGGAACGTCGAACAATGGAGAATGACAAACGCCGGGACGTAAACTCCTCCAGGCTCAGCCACTTCCTCCACCTTCCATCGTCTGTAATGCCTGTGGCCGCCTGTTCCACGCTAGGATTGGATTGCTAAGCCATCAAAGACACTTCCACGCCTGAACCGTGACAAAGGAAATCGCAGGAGAGAAATGAAATCTCGGATACGAGTATCAGCCGACGACGCAATTGTAGCCAGAGGGCCTGAAAGGGTTAATGTCTCAACAAAGACTGGATCGTTCATCTGAATGGGATAAAACCCCATTCAGTATTCACAGAGGGTAATCGATCCTAGCAACGTGCCTACCAACCCTCAGTAAATCTCATCCCTTGCTCGCCGAAGCTGCAGTTTCTCACCATATTCCGCATTCAGTAGTGTGGAATGCTGCGAGTGCAAAGATATGGTCCGCAGCTCGTGGTCGTGCGGTAGCGCTCTCGCTTCCCACGCCCGGGTTCCCGGGTTCGATTCCCGGCGGGGTCAGGGATTTTCTCTGCCTCGTGATGACTGGGTGTTGTGTGCTGTCCTTAGGTTAGTTAGGTTTAAATAGTTCTAAGTTCTAGGGGACTGATGACCATAGATGTTAAGTCCCATAGTGCTCAGAGCCATTTGAGAGCAAAGATATGCTGGCCGGCCGCGGTGGTCTCGCGGTTCTAGGCGCGCAGTCCGGAACCGTGCGACTGCTACGGTCGCAGGTTCGAATCCTGCCTCGGGCATGGATGTGTGTGTTGTCCTTAGGTTAGTTAGGTTTAAGTAGTTCTAAGTTCTAGGGGACTGATGACCACAGCAGTTGAGTCCCATAGTGCTCAGAGCCATTTGAATCAAAGATATGCTGCCGACTGCGATATATCACCTGCCGATTCCTCGCACAGACCACCTCTGCTTCTCCAGCTGCTATCCTCTCTTCTATGTCCCCAGGTCAAATGTATAGTTCCGTGTCTCCAGCGGAAGTATTGTTTGCTAGAGCATAATTCTTTCCTCCTTCTTACACGCTCGCGCATTCCCATGCACCAGTGAAGAAGGCTCTGCAAATTTCTGGCCAATGATATATTTACATTTTATGTAAAATTAAGATGGAAGGAGCGGAAAGGAAAGAAAAGGAAAGAAACTTAGGATACAACCCGCATCGGCACTTTATGCGGAATCAGCGCCGATGAGGGAAAATGTGTGCCGCATTGGGACTCGAACCCGGGACCTCCTGTTTACTAGGCAGCTGTGTTAACTACTGCGCAATCCGGACGCAGTGAATGTAGCAAATGTGCGGACTATCTCGGCAGGATCCCTGACCGATCCACATTCCCACCTAGTGCTACCTATCCGTAGCCTCTCTCCCTTTCCTCCATGCTCGCTAATTTTAAATTCTCATTGGAGGTCGAACGTAGATGTTTGTGGATTTATTGCCGATCGAGGAAACTCAGTTACAGGAATGCGTAGTGTCTTTTCTTCCGGACATGAACGAAAGAACAGACAGCGTAAATTCTTACAATATTGTTGCGTTAGTAAGACAATCTCCCCTCTTAGCAAATGTTTTACAAGTTTACCCAATCGTTTCACCCCGCATTTGCAGTTCATAAACAAATACGAGTTGCGCTCCCACTCCTCGGCTAAGTTTTCTACTTCAGCCAAAACCGTAGTCTTCACTTCTGCACTTCTAAAGACTGGCGCCTTGACTTTCTCTTCTCTGCTATTTTTTTGAAGATTAACCAACGAGAAGCACTCCTTTTGACAAGAGTGAGCTCATCCCATACAAATCAGTGCCAGAAAGTCGGTACCTCGCTTTACAAAGAGTAAAGAATTCCTGTGCACAATGCAACTCCATCGCTTCTCGCAGAACACAGAAATCTCTGTCTGTTACTGAGTTCCCCCAGCACAGCGTTATTGGAAGGTGACCAGTGGGCACAAAACAAAGTTCATTTCCATTTGAAATGTGATTCGGATACATGGAACTGGTTGTAAAAACTGAAGTTCTGCGCAAGCAAATTTGTTTGTCATACAAAATGGACATGAATGGCTGCAGGTGATCAGACAAGATGCTTACGTACTTCTCTCCTGTTAGAGTCGTATTTAGACGTATCAGGGGTCCCATATCACTTCAATTGCATGCGCCCCTTGTAAGGTGTCAGGCAAATCCAACACCTTCCATGAAAACCCTGACATGATAAGCAAATCCAGTAGTATGTCACATAGCTCCGAATAAATCGTGATATTAAATTAACCAAAGTAATACGAGTGATGAGTGAGCAAATGGTATACCACAGACTAACACAAGAATGCCTAAATGCATGTCATACCTTCGCACCGTGAGACAGACCTAGTTCCGAGGGGAGAAACGAGAACAGAAGCCGAGAGCAGAACTGTGTTAAGCTAGAAGGCCCTACGATAAGGGACGGACAACCACGTCGCCAGCTAACCGACATGTTAAAAGCTAGAGCCCTCCAGAAGAACAGTATAGATCTTACGATAACACTAAAGGGGCCACACCAGCCGCAAGTTTTAGCGTGAGACTTTTTCGCGTCTCTGTTACGTTGCAAACGTTAAAAACATTGCCCCACCACGAAAAGTATAACGTTTATCATTGGATAGACAGAATTTTTGTAGGCGGAGCTTAAGGTTAACATTGAGACCCTGATTGGTCAGATGAAAACACAGCCAGATAGTTTTTTTTTAAACCAACTTCGGTAAATTGTAGTAACGAGAAGTTAGGAGGGAGTTGCTTCGGAGACGGCGAGCTGGATGGAGCTGCGCCAGCCGCTGCCCCTGACGAACACCGACAAGATAATGAACGCACGTGATGCCGCATTTTTGAGCGCATAAGGCATCACTCAGAACTGCAAAAGTCTCATCTGTTACATCCCCTTTTTACGCAATACTAGTGTCGATCGTCAATTGAAGCTCATGGTATTCACATTTGCTACATAAGTTAAAATCTGAAACGTGATGATTTTTCTGTTACATAATTACTGAGAAGCCACATCAGCCACTGTAATTTACGACAAGTTAGATAAGTAACTAAAGATAATTGAGGGTCACTGTAGACCATTTTCAGATTGAGAGTTTTCTCTTTTGTGAAACTTAATTTAGACCTAGATTATAGATGTGATATGGCATAGGTCATCCTTCCATCCATTGTAGAACTTGGAAACCCATTCAGGGAATACTCGTTCACATTTTTGTTGAACACAGCTGGCTTTTATCATCCTGTAATAAAACATTTCCTTTTATCAATAGTGCAATTTATAAACAATGTTTTGTGAGTAGAATAAAATTTCCAATGGTAAACTTAACTGCTTTTTCGACGTTATTTTATCAGCTAACTAAAAATAGGAAAGCCTTGAACCCCTTCCACTAAATTTAGTTAGTATTAAGATTCTTTTACAGGGAGTGCAGTGGAGCTGACACTGAAATCATTAAGTATATGGTTATATCATCGCTAGTCTCACTGAACTCTTCTGAACTCTACATGTCATGTGTGGTCTGGCGTCTCTTTAGCAGCAACAGGTCCCAGGTTCAAACTAGTCAATTCCCTAAAAAAACACACTCAGAGCGCCGTTGCGCGAAAATGGTTGGGAGACACAACATAGAACAACAGACACCACGCAGAATGTTAGAGAATGGCGACCCTGCCAGGATGGTAAAATACCATGATTGAAGGTCGACCACAAGCCTAATTAGGTCAGAAAAATGTCCTTTTAAAAAATTTTCGTAATAAAAAAAATTTTTTTTTGAAAGGCATAAATAGTTGAAAACAGTATTCAGTAGAAACTGAGACATTCTAGCAGAGACAATAGCATAATTAAGTTATGAATTTTAAAAATTGTTGGAATTAAGTTTTCTCCTCAATGCAAGCACACAGGTGGCGGATACATCGTTGACAAGTTGGTTCTGACCCAACAAGTAAGAGAATGGATTGTCAGTCTTGGGTATAATAAGTGTCAAGTTGTGTTAACAAAAAGTTTATGAAACGCGTGAGATCGTATGAGCGCATGTTGACTCGAAGTGGGGCGCGTGAATTGCTTTTAAAACAGAAAATAAGGGATTCGGAAAGATTAGCAATGGCAAATCGAGACCTTGACCGAATTGAGGTAGAGACCCAGCATGAAAAGGACAGAGAATAGAGGACAGTACAACAGACGATCCAGTATCGCGAGAAATGGGACATATAACGCACCATAACGAGGATAATGTACGTCAAGGCATAGAAAACGTAAGTCAGCATACGACAGAGGAGCAGGAAAGTAAAGAGACAGTCGATGAGGATTCTAACTTGCGTCTTGAATACGTAGAACCCATAGTACAAGTAATCAGAGCTCCCTCACCACAGAGTACAAGGAATGCGAGCAGAAACGTGTCACAGCACAGTTCAATGCAATCGGTTGCGAACCAACACTTGGGCGAAAACACAGAGCCTAGGACGTCGGAAGAAAGCGCAATGGGACCCACCAATTTGGCAGAATTATTACAACAAATTACGGAAACCATGACAAGGCAAAATAAAGACATAGCGAACCAAATTCAAATTCAGAATGCAGAAACCACGAGAGAAATGCGTGAGATTAAAGAACAAAACAAAAAAATTCAGCTACACCTAAGTCATATTGAAGACGAGGCAAAAGAATCTCGAGAAGTGATAGGAAACTTAATAACGGTTCACAATCAATTGAGAACAGACATTGACAAGGTACAAGTGGACGTACAAACATTGCGTAATGACATGCAGGACGATATCAAAACATAACGTAACAACACCCAGGGAGAAGCCAAGAAACTAGAGAAACAGATAAACGTAATTACTAGACAAGCAGCAGGTACAGTGCGCGAAATTGTTGAAAACAGTGTGTTACACAAACGTATCACAAAATCAGCGCTGAAAAGATATGATAACCGCATAGTCAAAATGGAAGCGCAAACGAAGCAACAATTTCAGAAATTGCGAACAGAGTTGTTGCAAACCATTGAAGAGCGTTGTGAACAAGATCGAACAAGCACTGAGTCTGCAACCACATCCGTATCTGTAACAGCACCGGAAAAACAAGCAATTAACGAAGATATCATGCATTTTCGATTACAATCACAGGTGGAAAATAACATACATGAAATCAGACAGCCTGCACCGCAACAAACACGTTTCGAAATTCTTGATGAACAAACGGCACCACAAACACATGCGGAACCACAAATGTATCTTTCAAGACAGTTTGGATCGTGCAATGAAGCGGCAAGGTTAGCCAGACAAGATACGTGACAATGGAAAGCCAGGTTGCGAAGAGTACAGTGCAATGCATTAAGCTACACGTTCACGACCGATGGAAGAAAATTATTGCCTACCACTCCAACGATACTACGCAAGGGTGGGCGAAAGTTACAGTGGACAATATCCAATGGATCTACCACAACCGGAAAGAACGACAGGAGAAATGATCAGAAACAAAAGTGGAGAAGAATCGCGAATTTCATAAGGAACTATGACGAAGTACGACAACGATCATTTCCTCACAGTCAGAAAATTTCAACACTTCGAGAAGGAAACTCATTACATCCACGAACTTTTATTGATCAATTCCGTGTAGGATTACCAGAACACTGGACGCTAGCACACAAATTAGACTTTATACGTGCACACATGTCAGGAACAGTTGCAGAAACCATGCAGAATGTTGCAGCGACATTCCGATCGTACGAAGATTTCAGAGAGAAGTTTCTCTCACGATATTGGTCCAGCGAAGCACAGAACAGAGTGAAGTACGAATTATTACAGAACCCAAATTTTGAAAATTCAGGAGAGAAGAGTCCCGTGAAACTTTTCGAATTAATGACAAAGAAAAATCAATGCTTAGTGACGGAGAGTTGATTAAATTATGCGCGATGAAGTTACCATTGAAACACCAGCAATCATTAGTAGGTCGCGGAGGCAATGACGTCGAAGCATTTAAAGGTATTCTAAGAGAACTAGAGTTCATATTTTCGGAAGATGACGCAAGAAAAAGACGAAGCGCACGTGAAAGCGAAAGCAAACAGCAGTGGAATCCACAAGACACAGTGCGAAGAAACAATAATTACGAACCACGTGATAACTTCGCACCAAGAAACGACAATAGATTTCAACAAAGAACCGGTTGTGGATTTAGAAGAGAATATGGCAATAACTATAATTCACCCAGGAACGGCAACAACTATTACAGAGGGAATAACGACAACCGGAACGGGTACTGAAGCGCCAATAGACCGACAAATTATCAACAAAGAAACTAATATCAACAAGCGGAGCATGAAAAGAGAATACAGTAGAAGAAGTGGAGGTAAGACCACCAAACCCCGAAAAACGTTCGAATTGACAGGTAAGCGCACATGCCAAAGAGAATGACGCACCGACCCAGGACAATTGCAGCACCTTGAACACAGAAGTAAATACCTTATCACGAGAAGAGAAGAAGGAAGAAACAAAACCGCAGGGACCAGATGAAAACGAAGACAGGAAAATAACAATATCGTTTGAAACGAAATTAATTGGGAGATCACTGACGAGGAATATGAATTACCAGAGGCATGCACAATGATTGTAGGGGGAAAGGACGAAGTAATGAGTATTGCAGAGCTATTTGAGATGGAAACCAGGGAAAGCGAATTCAATGAGGATAACACGCAGTCGACAGACGTTGAAAATAAGTTACTAGTGGGCACACAACCCAACGTATATAATGAAGGAAGTTATGAAGTGATATTTAAAGCATTTAGATGCGATTATGTGGAAGTAGCGACGAAGAAGGAGAAGATAGACGAGGATGAAGAAAAAGTGGAGGATGTTGAAGAAAGCGTAAATGAAGGAAGAAATAGAGAAGAGGAAATAAAAGAGAGAGAAGTAGCAGTCGAAGCTTATCCTACAGGAAGTTCGAATTAACAAGGGAAATTCCTGAAAAGACTCATGTATGATTCAGTGGAGGATTAGCTGATGCAAGAAGAAGAAGAACAGAACCAACCCTTTCAAATTCAACCAATTGTGAAGGCCATGGTCAAGCATACCCCAGTCAATATTATAATTGATAGTGGAAGTGAACTGACCGCGATCTCAGAAAATGTATTCATGCAGTGTAATGCCAACAAGGAATTGCCAGTTCTGAGGTTATGAGACAAACAAGGTTAACTCTTTCGTGCCTAGGTCAAAAGATCGAAGTCAACTTCGTGATTATACCTCAACTAACTGTAGATTTGATTATAGGTGCAGATTTTTTAAATGAGAGACGAGCAATAATAGATATGGGGAAAGGTAGCGTAACATTCAGGAATGTCACACTTCTTTTTGAGCAAAAGTTAAAATTAGAAGAAATACCAGGTATAAACAAACAATTAAGAATGATGTGAGATAAAGAGGATGAAGAATTAGAATGGTATGCACAAAAGGGGGAATCGCCTCAACTCATGTTAGAAGTCCATAAAGAAATCGACCAAAAATTGCAAGAAGTTCAAGGTATTTCGGAACACAGTAAAAGAGAATTAGAGGGTATTTTATGAGATAAAGCAGAGGTATTTTTACCTAAGACTGGCAGTATTAAACACTTTCAGTACAAGTTTGAAGTAAACCGGCAAAACCCTAGGACTTCACCATGTGAGCCATATCAAAAAGTTTGAAGATTAATTTTATTACTGGTAAATAATCAGCACAATATTTCAAGATTATGTTGCAGATAAGATCGTCAGGAGAAAGAAGAATGAATAGAGAGGAAGGTGGGAAAAAGAGAGTAGTTTCAATAAAGTTTCAAGAAAGAAAAGGACATAATTAGCAAGACACAATTCCTACAAGGCAGAAGCGTCAAGAGAAGGGAAAGGACAGCGAGACCAACATAAGGCCCTTGTATCGAAAGTGGGCAGTAAATCTGCCTGCTAAGCATAACCCTGCTGGGACTGAACACGGAACCACAGAATGGTGGAACCCTGCAGAGACACGACAGGACACCGAACGCCAGAAGGGTCTCGGAACGCCCCCACTCAGTGGAGTGACAAAAAAATGGCCTGATCAGAAGACCGCTTGGGCAAGCCACCACTGGCAAAAAATATGTGTAAAAGTCACACTATTGCTATTAAACAGCACGTTGATGCACGAAACTGAAGAAAACTTCCACAAAGTAAAAATGACATGCCCAAACAATTTATCAAACTGTTACTAAGAGGAGAACTTCAAAGAGACTCGTTATCAATAAATATTTCCATATCCTGCCCAGAGAAGAACCATGAATCAACTAAGAAGCAGAGAAAGAGCAGGAAGAACAGAAGTTGAAAATTCGCAAGATTGAGAGCAAGAAAGAAGATGGGTGAAGAATAGACGACATACCTTCCCAAATCCCTATCCTATTGAAAACTAGTCGTCTGCAAAGTATTAGAACGAAAAACGACCGCTTTCAGCGACACATTACGATGACTTTCACGCATACAAAGCCAGTAAATCAAGAGATTCTGCACTCACAGCTCCATTCCATTATGGGACCTCCACAATAGCAACACACACTTGCAAAGCCAACAAGGAACGACGAACAAAGCTGTACATCAAATACTTGTCCACATCCATCTCACTCAAGTCCATCCTCTTCATGCAAAAACATTCGCCAACCTCATGCCTAAACATTCATAGGATTGTGTGAATGTGTGAAATCAAATTATGTGACGTAGGAATTGTGCAAAAAGAAACGTGTGAAAAACTAAATAAGTTAAGCACGCCAGACAGTTAATAAACTACAAAATAACACTCATTGACTATGGACTTAAGTAAAAAATAGACTCTCGATAAAAATAAATCATTAGTTCTGAAATGGACAGTATATAAAGAACAAAAGTAAGGCATAATAAACACTAAAACTATATGCCACTTATTTTCTCCTCATAAAAATAAAAGAATAACTATATTTTACTTATTTTCTCCTTATAAAAACAAAGAATAAAAAATTATCTTGTTGGATGTTTTCCCTTTTTTTAACATTTGTACCATTTGTTAGGATAATATCTCAATACTTGTGTATGTATATTTCTTTGTCAAAGCAATTCTTGGAAATAATTGTTATTTGTTAGTGTAACAATGTTGAAATGAGTGTCTAGAAACAAAAACATTTTACTTGTACATGATATTTAGAAAATCTGTTAGGAATAGATTTTACTTAATTACTACTTTTATAAAAAGAAATATTTCTAAGGAAATCGATGTGAAAGACTCCTCACTTTCGATAACAAACTTTTTAGAAAACAAACTTCACACTTAAATAAAGAAAGAAAATAATTACAAATTAATGACAATAATAATATAAAAATATTCTTCTCTTGTCAATATAAACATTTTTTATAATAATGTGGAAGAATATAAAAATATAAATCAGTAATACAAACTAGCATAGAACCAGAATAACGTGGCTGAACAGTAGGCAACAATATTTTGATAATGGAATAATTTTTGACTGACTTAGACAACAATCATTGCCCAACTTCAGTGCAAAAATTAAGTTCGAAGGATGGTGATCTGTAAGGTGTCAGGCAAATCCAACACCTTCCATGAAAACCCTGACATGATAAGCAAATCTAGTAGTATGTCACATAGCTCCGAATAAATCGTGACATTAAGTTAACCAAAGTAATACGAGTAACGAGTGAGCAAATGGAATACCACAGACTAACACAAGAATGCCTAAATGCATGTCATACCTTCCCACCATGAGACAGATGCAGTTCCGAGGGGAGAAACGAGAACAGAAGCCGAGAGCAGAACCGTGTTAAGCTGGAAGGCCCTACGATAGGGGACGGACACTCACGTCGCCAGCTAACCGACAGGACCACCCTGCAGCCCATGTTAAAAGCTAGAGCCCTCCAGAAGAACAGTACAGATCTTACGATAACAGTAAAAGGGCCACACCAGCCGCAAGTTTTAGCGTGAGACTTTTTCGCGTCCCTGTTACGTTGCAAACGTTAAAAACATTGCCCCACCACGAAAAGTAACCGACAGGACCACTCCCAGCCCATGTTAAAAGATAGAGCCCTCCAGAAGAACAGTATAGATCTTACGATTACACTAAAAGGGCTACACCAGCTGCAAGTTTTAGCGTGAGACTTTTTCGCGTCTCTGTTACATTGTAAACTTTAAAAACATTGCCCCACCATGAAAAGAATAACGTTTATCATTGGATGGACAGAAATTTTGTAGGCGGAGCTTAAGGTTAACATTGAGACCCTGATTGATCAGATGAAAACACAGGCAGATAGGTTGTTTTTTTTTTTAAACCAACTTCGGTAGATTGTAGTAACGAGAAGTTAGGAGGGAGTTGCTTGGGAGACGGCGAGCTGGATGGAGCTGCGCTGGCCGCCACCCCCTGACGAACGCTGACAAGGTAATGAACGCACGCGATGCCGCATTTTTGAGTGCATAAGGCTTCACTCACAACTGCAAAAGTCTCATCTGTTACATCCCCTTTTTACGCAATACTAGTGTCGATCGTCGATTGAAGCTCATGGTATTCACATTTGCTACGTAAGTTAAAATCTGAAACGCGATGATTTTTCTGTTACATAATTACTGAGAAGCCACATCAGCCACTGTAATTTACGACAAGTTAGATAAGTAATTAAAGATAATTGAGGGTCACTGTAAACCATTTTGAGAGTTTTCTCTTTTGTGAAACTTAATTTAAACCTAGATTACAGATGTGATATGACATAGGTCATCCTTCCATCCATTTTAGAACTTGGAAACCCATTCAGGGAATATTCGTTCACATTTTTGTTGAACACAGTTGGTTTTTATCATCCTGTATTAAAACATTTCCTTTTATCAATAGTGCAATTTATAAACAATGTTTTGTGGGTAGAATATAATTTCCAATGGTAAACTTAACAGCTTTTTCGACGTTTTTTGTCAGCTAACTAAAAATAGGAAAGCCTTGAACCCCTTCCACTAAATTTAGTTAGTATTAAGATTCTTTTACAGGAAGTGCAGTGGAGCTGACACTGAAATCATTAAGTATTTGGTTATATCATCGCTAGTCTCACTGAACTCTTCTGAATTCTGCATGTCATGTGTAGTCTGGCGTCTCCTTACCAGCAACAGGTCCCAGGTTCAAACTAGTCAATTCCCTAAAAAACACGCTCAGAGCGTCGTTGCGCGTAAGTGGTAGGGAGACACAACATAGAACAACAGACACCACGCAGAATGTTAGACCCTCACCATTACAGAGCCTCCACCAGCTTCAACAGTCCCCTGCTGATGTGCAGGATCCATGGATTCATGTGGTTGTCTTCATACCCGTACACGTCCATCTGCTCGATATGATTTGAAACGAGAGTCGTCCGACCACGTAACATGTTTCCAGCCATCAACAGTCCATCGACGGTGTTGTCGGACCCAGGCGAGGCGTAAAGCTTTGTCTGTCTCATACAGTCATCAAGGTTACACGTGTGGGCCTCCGACTCCGAAAGTCCATGTCGGTGATGTTTCGTTGAACGGTTCATTGAATGGTTCGGGCGTTGAAGGCCCAGCCCTGAAATATACACCAGTTTTCGTAAGGGTTGCACTTCTGTCACGTTGAACGATTCTCTTCAGTCGTCGTTAGTCCCGTTCTTGAAGGGTCTTTTTCCGGCGCAGCGATGTCGGAGATTCGGTGTTTTAGCGGATTCCTGACATTCACGGTACACTCTTGGAAGGGTCGTACGGGAAAATCCGCACTTCATCACTACCTCGGAGATGCTGTGTCCCATCGCTCGTGCGCAGACTGCAACACCACGTTCAAATCACTCAAATCTTGATAATCTACCACTGTAACAGCAGTAACCGATCTAACAACTGCGCCAGACGCATGTTGTCTTATGTAGGCGTTGCCGGCCGTAGCGCCGCATTCTGCCTGTTTACATTCTCCGTATTTGAATACGCATGCTTACTAGTTTCTTTGGCGTTTCAGTGTAGAAAGCTGCCAGCACCCCGATGCCTGGCAAAAATAAAGCTTGATTTGACGCGCTTATCTGCCACTAGCGAATGCTTCGTCTCATACCACACTATTTCTTCTGGGAAAGCCAAACCATAACTCCCATGGGGACCCTACCGGACACTGTCACTGGCTTGTGTCTTTCTCCCACCCATGGCTTCTCATGTACCCAACTAAACTAAAGAAAATGTCACAGGTACACATGCCATTAGTAAAGAGAAAGAATTAATACAAAAGCAGACGGCTTAAACATAACGATCACTCACGTTACTCGTTACAAGCACTAAATATTGTAATCGTTGACGGGCGTATAATTCAGATGGTATTGACTTTAAATCAGTTATTAGTGATACATGAGACATGCCAGTCCAGCTATGGGCTGACGCGTGTTAGCATCTTCGAGAATCCAATATTTAGGTTATTCGAAGTCATTTCTTGCGATCACTTCGCCTACTGCCAAATAATTTTGGTGCAATATTTAGAGTCCAAGTCAACCCCATTCCCATCAGTGAGCGTTAAGGACACACCTTCTTCTACCTTCAATACCTTCAGGATTCTTACCCTGTGGTGATGCATTAGTGTAGGCCCTTTTCCATTGCCTACGTCAAACTTGTTATGAAGTGTTAAATCTATACGTGCACAAGAGCATTGTGGATAACAGCGGCGAAAACACAGAAGTAGAAACGACGCCCTTATGGGCTCAGGCTCTGCAAATGTACAAAACAACAACATGTACCCATAGTCCACGTTTACAAGGCCATAATACCTACCTGTCAGAACCACATATAAGATGCTGCATTCTGTAACACACACCAGTGGTCGTTTCGTATGAGCTTCCCCGCTGCTCATTTTGTGTGAGCTACCCCTGGAAAAATCTGAGCCATCTCCAATCTTCTTACCTCTTCAGTCGTAACAGATCAATACATAGATGGTAACATCAACAAATGCGTGTTAGGTCTTCGCCTACGTCCTTGTAATTTGACACCATTGTTTTCACCGAGCGAGGTGGCGCAACGTTTAGCACAGTGGACTCGCATTTGTAAGGACGACGGTCCAAACCCGCGTCCGGCCATCCTGATTTAGGCTTTCTGTGATTTCCCTAAATCGCATCAGGCAAATGCCAGGATGGTTCCTTTGAAAGGGCATGGTAGACTTCCTTCCTCATCCTTCCCTGATCCTACAGGACCGATGACCTCGCTGTTTGGTCCCCTCCCCCAAATCAACCAACCAACCAATCATCATTGTTTCTCCGAAAAGTTTTACTAAAATATTTTACTGATTAGGACGTTGACTGTCAGGCTCTTTCGTCGTATGCAGCATACTTATCCCAGACATCAATGTCATCCATCCCTCGTCAAGCGACAAGGTGATGGAGACTGGTGCTATGGGATCGACTTTGCACTGTCCAAATGCAGTTCTACCTAATAACCCTCAGTGGACACTTCCCCAGTTTACAGGTCCACGCAAACGGCTGATTTGTCGGATCCATGTCAGTTTGTCCAACTGCAAACATGTTACTATCTGTCAGACGCACTATCAGGGTGCTGATGGACGGACAGTTGCAAAATTCCTGTTTGATCACGCCTTTGCCTTCTGTGCATGAACTGCAACGAGTTGTGATAAATTTGAGATTCTTTTCGGTGCTGCGATGATAATAATATAATATCTTCTTCTAGTTTACTTGCCGTCTCGTTCAAAAGTTTCAGATTAGTTGTAGCGAACATTTTTGTTTGTTTGTTTTTTTTGTGCATCCACATCAAATAACTTTACGATCTTGTATCACTACAATCTGAAACTTCCCATACATTCGAGCCTTAAAATGAGTTATTTAAGAAGGATGGTGGATGAGCAGTTACTTTAATGTGTTCCTTCCTCGTATCGAGTCATGACATTTCGTATTAAAATCCAATCCGATAAAGCAGCTATAGCTTACATTTTACGATGCACTTGCAAAAGATCTTTGTAGACCTTATTTCGTATGTCTCTTGTGATACTGAGGGTTGACTTGGTCTCAAAGCCACATATTTCTCAGGAAAGACATCTTATTTCAAGAAACACCTCTGAGCTGCGTTAAAAACTTTATTGTTTGACATGTTTCGGGCCCAGAACATCACTTTGGAGGTTGACAGAGAAGAAAATACAAAAGAACAAATACCAAACAAGTGGAAAACTTTGCCTCTGACCTACTGCGATAGCAACTAAACATTGGTACAATACTAACAAAACATGTTATCTATTCGATACAGATATTCATTACAGCTGAAATAAGATACTCCTGTAATTCATGCAAGTCACGGAGCATGGTGACAGCAAATTGTTTGCATACGTATCCTTCCCGGCATTCAGTTACTGCATTCATTGCACTCTTGCCATCAGATTCATCAGTACCCATCTTCATTAACTTTTATGAGAGACATATTAACTAAACGGGAAATAACCACGGGACTTCATCACTGCGTACGAGACAGGAGTGTGGCGAAGAACTTCAGAGGCTCGTGCAAACGGAAGCTCTTTCCAGCTCCGTCCGTCACTGCACATGGACATTTTTTGAGCTAGCGGCTCTACACGTGTGCCAAACAACAGAGCGAAGTTGGGCCAACCGCACGGTATTGGAATCCAACGAGTCAGATCCGATATCAAGTATGACTAACCGCACCACCCGTCGGAGGCTTATAGTTAGTCCCTGCTGACTAGCGAAAGGTCACAGGTAATGTTTTCCCATTTGAAGATGAGCCATGTATGCCATCTGAACGTTGCTTATAAAAGTTGCAAATTGCTTAAAAGTTGATACGATATCGGAGCATTCTATTACAGACATGCGCATAGTGAACATAGCACCATATCAACGGTTTTTTACTTTCACTTAGGATAATAATCGGTGCTAGAAGCATGGGTCGCAGCATATCGGAGATTACACGAGAATCCTGTTTCCTGATAAGATCAGTGGTGTTAAGAGTGGATTCAACGTATCGCAGGCAATGTTTCCATAAGATTAGGCCGCTATGCATAATGATGTACTGATACAGCAGTTGCGCAGTATCACAGATAACTTTTCCAGCTGCACCATATGTAGTCTAGTATATACTTAACCTGATGAGTTTATTATAATAAGATTCTGTTTAAAGCAAACAATTCAGTGTTTTGTTTCTTTTTACTTGTTACGTCGCCAGATATGATAGTCAGATGGTCGACACCCATCCACCGCAACGAGAATCCTGAGGCTGTACCACATCTGCTGCGACACTTAAGATCTAATAATGAAATAAAAGAATAAATTGAAATATGATGAATGACAGTAAAAATGTATCCATTCTTCTCTTTACCCCTATTAGTTCATTTTTGTGGAATCAGTTAAGACCTTTTGTTGCGTGGCCTGTTTCACACCGTAGGTGAAAATAAACGGAGTAAAAGTGTTTGGAAATAATTAATAGTCAATGAATGATATATACTACCCTATTTATCCAAGAAGAATACTATTTCAGTTTTGTCAAGTGCTGTGTTTCTGGCGGTAACTACATTTATTTATATTAAAATGCAGAAAAGTCCATGAATGAGATGACTACCAAAAGCAGGTGACGATATTAGATTTTGTCTGTATCTGGATCTGGGACATTTGCAAATAGTATGTATGTTGGTATTCCTTTTAGGGGTTCTGACAGTCAGTCTCACAGCCTTTTCGAAACGTGACTGGAATATCAAGCTGCACAATATTATTGAAATCGTTCAACATGTAAATATTGAGAGCCACAGAAATAAACAGTAGTGTTATGCGGTCACATTTCGAAATACGTTTTGAGAAGGCACTGCTTCCGTTGTTTTGCAGTGATCTAATATTGTTTGTTCATCTCCATATTCAGTGTTGAAGAGATTAAGGCGAAGTGTTAATTTTATTAGAGTTTTGGATTCAAAATGAATAGTAATATTATGCAGTATTCCTCATCCCCAGTGAATAAAAAGATGATGTAGATGAGAGTGACAATGAAAATGGCACAGGTGATGAAAGTAAGAAAAAGTGTGGAAATAAAATAGTGTGCCGGAAATCTGCCATACACGTGCGGGCCTACTTCTGTAAACAGTGTTGATTGTGTACCTTATAGTTTCTTACGTCAATAATTTTTTAAACATTATCCATAAGCAATAGGTCACTCGGAGAACCATTTAACTTTTTTCCAGAAAGTCTGCACTGATTTTATCCATTATGAAACTTAACCCAACCGATTAGATGCGTATAAAATTGTTTAACACTTAAATGGGTTAAAAACCAGAAGTATATCTTTGGATTTATACTTCGACTATGAGTACTTACCAAAGAATATTTCGGAGTTTACAAGGAAAGAGATGAACGCTGGTTGGTATGAAAAGCTTACTTTCGGGTTACTTGGGAAAGAATAATATCGTCCGTTAATGATGGAAAATATTAATTTCAAGTATAAATTCTAGCAGAGGTACCAACAATCCGCCGATAGTGTTGAATGCATGGAGTGTCGGTTTAAACAGACTCTCTGATTACAGACTCGCTAGAATTTCTTTCGCAAATGAGGCAAACCTTCAAATATTCACGAATTTCACGAAATACAGTCAAATTGTATCTCACCTCTCGATTACGTCGCATAAACATGCGATGGTATTCACGTCTGGAGAGCTGTGTCGTTCGAACTCTCCAGAATGTTCCTCAGGCCAATCGCGAACAGTTGCGGCCAGGTGACGTGATGTCGTTGTTTGTGAGTAAGAAGTCCTTTAATGGTCTCCAAATAGCGAGCATAAACATTTGCAGTGAATGATCTGTTCAGTTGGAACAGTGGACCCAATCCATTCCACGTATACACAGCCAACATCATTATGGAGCCATGACTGGCTATCACAGTGCCTAATTGACAACTTGCGTCCATGGTTTCACGGGGTCTGCGCCACACTCCAACCCTACCATCAGCTCTTACCAACAGAAATCGGGACTCGTCTGACCAATCCATGGTTTTTCAGTCGTCTAGGGTGTAATCGATATGATAATGAGTCCAGGAAAGTTACTAAAAATGGCTCTGAGCACTATGAGACTCAACTGCTGAGGTTATTAGTCCCCGAGAACTTAGAACTAGTTAAACCTAACTAACCTAAGGACATCACAAATATCCATGCCCGAGGCAGGACTCGAACCTGCGACCGTAGCGGTCTTGTGGTTCCAGACTGCAGCGCCTTTAACCGCACGGCCACTTCGGCCGGCGAAAGTTACTGCAAGTGATGTTGTCCTGTTAGCAAAGGCACCTGCGCCGGTCGTCTGTTACCATAACCCATTAATACTAATTTTCGCACATCGATTTGCTCATTTCACGCGGTGTTGCTTGTCTGTTAGAACTGAAAAAATGGTTCAAATGGGTCTGAGCACTATGGGACTTAACTTCTGAGGTCATCAGTCTCCTAGAACTTAGAACTACTTAAACCTAACTAACCTAAGGACATCACACACATCCATGCCCGAGGCAGGATTCGAATCTGCGACCGTAGCGGTCGCGCGGTTCCAGACTGTAGCTCCTAGAACCGCTCGGCCACGCCAGTCAGCTAGAACTGACAACTCTAAGTAAACGGTCGTTAAGTGAAAATCTTCGGCCACTGCGTTGTCCGTGGTGAGACGTTACGTCTGAAATTGGGTATTCTCGGCACACTCTTGAAACTGTGGATCTCGGAAAACTGAATTCCCTAACGATGTCCCAAATGGAATGTCCCATGTGTATACCTCCAACTGCCATTTCGTGTTCAAAGGCTGATAATTACTGTGGTGTAGCCATAATCATGTCCGAACCCTGTTGACATGAATACCTGAGTACAACTGACAGTTCCGCCAATGCACTGAATTTTTATACCCTGTGTATGGAATACTACCGCCGTCTGTATATGTGCATATCGCTATCCCATGACATTCCTTACCCCAGTGTTGTTTGTGTGAGATATTTTATTACAACAAAGCTCTTCTGACGCGACGACTCTGCACAAAATGTTACAGTTCTGCGTTCCTAGATCTGGGCGAGCTGTGAGCCGCGTTGGCTGGTCAAAACGTATGTAGCTCAAATACTGAATGTTGTGGCAGTGTGGCTTATGGGAATAGGATCCAGTGGGGTGGTTTCCGTTCTTTTTATGAACTGCATTTATCTCGCTACAGGGTTTACCAAGTCGATATTTCTGCACCAAACACACTGTCTTACATGATTTTTCAATGAACGCTGAAGAACTGATCTTCGTGTTCGTGTGGGAAAGACAGCACGTGTTTCATGTCACTTTAATCGATGTGGGCTATACAGAGTAGTATATATGAGGTACAACAGTAATTAAAGTAAGAGTAAATCTGAATTTTTTTCTAATCCATACGTTTATTCCGTTCAGTGAACGTTTTTGGAGGCAACACGTGCGAGTAGCTACAAGGCCTTGTACAAATGCTTTGTGTGAGAGTCATGAACTAAATATTTTCGTGGCCAGTTCCATTAATGTTTCATTCATTACTCTTGCTCGCAGTGAATATTCAGAAACAAGCTACTCACTGTACTATTAAGTTTCTTGCTGGTGATGCACAGTAATTCACATCAAGAACATCGACAGTGCAGCTGCATCATTTTCTGATTACATGTCTTGTGATACGATGATATTACAAGCTCATCATAGAGGAAGATGGTCACGTTATAAACAGGGTGAATCAGCTGCCCCTACCTATGGGTTTCCTGCAACCAGCAATGCCTTCAGAAACGAAGCACGATCTTTTCATATTCTCACACTTGCTATGCACAAAAAGTTAGTCCTATAGAAAAAATGAACAGTAATTTTTTGTAGGAAATTTAATGTTGTTAAATTTTGTACTGGGATACGTTTTCACTGGGAGCAACTGTTTTCTAGTCGTTCAAGAAAAAATCCATTTCAATGTTTTAATTTAAAAAAAATCTCACGGGATAGATAAGGATGGTTCATTTATTAAGGATGATAATATACAGTCACATCTCCTTGTACCTTAATATATTTTGTTAACACACCATCAATCTTAACCCAAATATTAATTCTCTCATTAGCATTAACACGTCTTCTGTTTCTTGTATACAAAGAAAACGGTTTATCTGTCAATACAACAGCTGTACCATAATTCCTATCGCCCTTAACTCCAATAGAGAAGGTACGATAAGCAACAATGTCTCTGTCATAATCAGCCTCCAAACCTTCTAAAGGCTTATCACTGCCTCTTACAATAGCAATAGTTAACCAACTATTACCAGTAACAACCTCTGTTGTCGTACATGAAAAATTAATCTTAGCTCCAACAAAAGTAATTGGGCCTGTAAGTAGCTCTTCTTGTGCAACATTATTAGGAGTCATAGAAAAAGTATCAATAATTCGAAAACTACAGCCTCTAGCGAAGACATATCCCTCTACAGAATTTAATTACATTACATTTCCTACAAAGAGGTCCTGTTCATTTTTGCTGTAGGATTAGTAGTACACACGTAGAGATTGAGAGAATATGAATATCTTCCTGGCGGTATTTGAAGTCATTGTGGGTTGCATAAAAACTATAGATATTTACAGATGTCTGAATGCACGAATTTGGACCACATGTTATTAATCAGAGAAAAGCTAAACACTAGAAAGATTCAATTTAGTTTTGTAAAAGTAACTTAACCAATGGGCAATATGAATTTATTTCAGATGTGAAACATAATGTCCATTGTGCTACTTAAGTATAGATGCCTGAGTAGCGTAATTGAGAGTAGTCAGACTGAATTTTATTTATTGAGGCTAATTCATTTTTGTAGGAAGAGCAAAATACATCTGGGACTCAGTCACCACCGAGTGTTGCTATGTTAAGTACTCTGAGGTGACAAAATTCATACGATAGCGATCTGCAAATATACAGATGGTGGTAGTATTGCGTACATAAGATGTAAAAGGGCAGTGCATTGGTTGAGCTGTCATTTGTACTCAGGTGATTCATGTGAAAAGGTTTCCGACGTGTTTATGACTACACGACGGGAACTAACAGACTTTGCAAGCGATTTGGCAAATGGTGCTAGGCGCGTGGGACATTACATCTCGGAAATCGATAGGAATTTCAATATTTAGAGATCCACAGCGTCAAGATGTGGCGAGAATACCAAATTTCAGGCATTACCTCTCATCACAGACGATGCGGTGGCCGACGGCCTCCACTTAACGACCGAGAGCAGCGGCGTTTGCGTAGAAATTTCTGTGGCAACAGACAAACAGCACTGCGTGAAATAACCACAGAAATCAATGTGTAACGTAGACGAACGTCTGCATTAGGACAGTGAGGCAAAATTTGGCGTCGGGCTATGACAGCTGATGACCGACGCGAATGCCTTTGCTAACAGCATGACAGCATATGCAGCACCCCACCTGGACTCGTGGAATACCGTGGCCTGGTCAGGTGAGTCCCGATTTCAGTTGGTAAGAGCTGATGGCAGGTTTGGAGTGTGGCACAGACCCCATGAGGCCACGGACGCAAGTTATGTACACGACAATGTGTAAGCTAGTGGTGGCTCCATAATAACGTGGGCTGTGTTTGCACGGAACAGAGTGAGTCTTCTGTTCCAACTAAACCGATTATAGACGGAAATGGTTATTTTCAGCTACAAACTTGGAGACCATCTGCAGCCATTCACGGACTTCAGCCCCCAAACAACGATGTCATGTCACTGGGCCGCAATTGTTCGTGATTGGTTTGAGAACATTCTGGACAAGTCTAGCGAATGATTTGGCCACCCAGACATGAATCCCATCGAACATTTACGGTGCATAATCGACAGTCCACTTGGTGCACAAAATCCTTCACTGACAACATTTCCGAAATTATGGATGACTATAGAGGCACCATGGCTCAGTATTTCTGGAGGGTACTTCCAACGACTTGTTGAGTCCATGCCACGTCGCTTTGCTGCGCTATGTTGGGAAAAAGGAGTTCCGAAAAGATATTTGGAGGTATTCCATGACTTTTGCCACCTCAATCTATGTCACTATACAGACACCATCAGGCCGAAGGTGTCATCCCTACTACATAAAGAGGGGAATTGCGTGGTGACGTTAAAAAATGTTCATGGACGATGGAGAAGGATAAATTTATCGATCTGAGATAAGGAACCTTGATCCGGAAATGACCCAGTCGTAAAGTATAAGCGAAAAATCGTTCTGATACCTCTGACAGTGGAATATGTACATATATCGGTACCGCTCTTGCCAAATCTGAAGGTTAGGTAACTTCCTGAGGTCATTTTATGGACAGAAACAACAACAAAAATGTATAGTGTACGTGATCTAAAAGATATACTCCAAGATCTATTAGCACTTGTTCATCTTCGATATGGTGAAATGCATCTCTTCTACTGAACAACTGCCAGAGCTCTTACGGTACGCATTTTAGACACCAAGATTACTAAACACGTTGGTCCATATTACCATCTCCGAAAGTTGCCTACTCTACAGTCATAGCAACAACAGTAGCCGTACATGTTTTCCACTGTCAGAGGTATCAGAATGACTGTCGCTTATGACTTTCGACTCTGTTTCTACCGGACCGGAGTCCCTAACCTGAGACTGATACTTTAACCCTTCTCCATCATCCGTAAAAGTTCGTAACATCATCACGGAATCATCCTCTACAGTAACAGGTATCGTCTCATGACTCTTGAAAGATGTGCTAAGTAGGCGGGAAGTCTCTGTACCTCTTTAACACCTGTTTAGTATCAAGTGTTATTAGGCCGATCGATGACTGTTACTTATCAGTTGTTGGAATTTATGTTTACATGTTTATGCAGTGGGCAGTCGAGCTTTAATCTGTGGTCATGGTGGATGTGAGCGGTCATAATTACATTACTGAGGAGCGCTTAGTGACAAGTGTGTTGGTGCACGAATCTGTTCTAGGCGCTTCAGTCGGGAGCCGCGCAGCTCCTACGGTCGCAGATTCGAATCCTGCCTCGGGCATGGATGTGTGTGATGTCCTTAGGTTAGTTAGATTTAAGTAGTCCTACGTCTAGTGGACTGATGACCCAAGATCTTAAACCCATAGTGCTCAGAGCCATTTGAACCATTTGGTGCACGAATGGCAACACACAGGGCAGACAATGGGACAGGTTACGGGCGTATTCCAGGAATTATTTAATATGTCTCCACCACGGAAGGTAACAATTCTAGATTGATTGGTTGATTTGGAGGAGGGGACTAAGCAGCGAGGTCATGGCTCCCATCGGATTAGGGAAGGATGGGGAAGGAAGACGGCCGTACCCTTTCAAAGGAACCATCCCGGCATTTGCCTGAATCGATTCAGGGAACTCACGGAAAACCTAAATCAGATGGCCGGACGCGGGTTTGAACAGTCGTCCTCCCGAATGCGGGTCCAGTGTGCTAACCACTGCGCCACTCCACCGGTTTCTAAAGTGGGAAAGACGTGGTTTGGCAATATTAAAGACATGCCGCAGAGTGCAAGCAATAAGAAACGAGAAAAAACGTGCCGAAGTCTGCTTCGATTATGAAGTCGACACGCAAACGTGCTTCGAAGCTCGGTATACCTAGGATATCACTGCGAGATCACACGAAAAAAGACCTTAAGGTCAGATTCTTAAAACAAGTTACCAGATACAGACCAGAATGAGCGCGTTTTAGCATGCCGTGCTTCGTTAACTCAATTTCGAAATGCAGCGAACCGTGCGAATGTTGTTTTCAGACGGATGTGCTATTGATCGCAGTTCACCCGGTAGGTATATTGTTGTTTGGACCAAAAAGAATCGATGGTACAGTCGAGGTAGGCAGGATCCCATCTCAGGTAATGTTAACGACAGCGATGACATCACAACATCTATTTGGACCGTACTTTCTTGAAAAGACTGTGAATGGCCCAAATTATTTACACATGTTACATACATTATTAATATATCAGCTTGAGCAGAAGGGCCTCACACAACGCATAGGCTGGATTAAAACGGAGCACCTCCTCACTATGCATTCACAGTGAGCGAGTTCCTAAATGAACACTTTAGACGGCGGTGGATAGGTCTTGGTTCGTCAGCGACCCTTGAAATGGCCACCGGGAAGTCTTCATCACACCACACGTGACAACTATTTATACAGAGACATTGACGCGCATGTACAAAGTGACAATCAATGAAATAAAATCGTCATAGCTTCTGAGCGGTTTGTGTTAGGACGATCAAAGTGAACGGTTGGGCCACTTTAATTTAGATGGGTTCGTCAATAAGCAAAACTGGCGCATTTGGGGGACTTAGAATCCGCACTTTGCGATCTAGAAGTCTCTTCACCCTCAACGGGTGACTGTGTGCATTGTCCAGTCACGGAATAATCGGTGCGTTATTCCTTGATGGCACAGTGACTATCGAACTCTACGTGAAGGTTTTGGAAGAGGATTTCATCCCCATTTTCAAAAGTGATCCTGATTGCGGCAAGATTTAGTTCGTGTTAGACGGAGGTCGACCCCATCGAAACAGGAAAGTGTTTGATGTCCTGGAGCAGCACTTTGGAGACCGCATTCTGACTTTGGGGTACCCAAAGGCCACTGTTATGGTCCACGATTGGCCGCCATATTCTCCGGATCCGAATACATGGGACTCCTTTTTGAGGGGCTACATTAAAGACAAAGTGTACAGCGATAATCCCAAAACCATTGCTGAGATGAAAAGAGCCATTTCTCAGATTATCGACAACATCGATGTTCCGACACTTCAACGGGTCACGCAGAATTTCGCTATTCGTCTGCGCCACATTATCGCCAACGAAGACAGGCATATCGAACACGTCATAACTTGAGTCTGAATGTGTGTAGTGACGTCAACATGCTGAATAAAGTGAGTGCCAGCCGTAGTGTGTAACTAATCTGTGTTTTTTTCATGTACTTCAATAGTTATCACCCTGTCGTTATGTTAACAAACAATGTACTACGCAACGATGTTGGGGATATATTTCTCATTACAGCACCGAACATGCTCAAGAATATGTCAAAATGGCTCTGAGCACTATGGAACTCAACTTCAAAGGCCATCAGTCCCCTAGAACTTAGAACTACTAAAACCTAACTAACCTAAGGACATCACACACATCCATGGCCGAGGCAGGATTCAAACCTGTGACCGTAGCGGTCGCGCGTTTCCAGACTGAAGCGCCTAGAACCGCTCGGCCATACTGGCCGGCAAAAAAAATATGTCAAGAAGAACATGGAGGCAAATGTAAATGTGTTTTCAGTATGATGGGGAACATACCGATGTATTGGACACTTAATACGTAAGTAAGTATTTGTTTTAAAACAAATCAAATCAATTAGCTTTCGATACTAGGAGGTACGAGGACTTGTCGCCCACCCTGTGCGTACATACACTACTGGCCATTAAAATTGGTACACCACGAAGATGACGTGCTACAGACGCGAAATTTAACCGACAGGAAGAAGATGCTGTGATATGCAAATGATTGGCATTTTAGAGCATTCACACAAGGTTGGCGCCCCCGGCGACACCTACAACGTGCTGACATGAGGAAAGTTTACAACCGATTTCTCATACACAAACAGCAGTTGACCAGCGTTGCCTGGTGAAACGTTGTTGTGATGCCTCGTGTAAGGAGTAGAAATGCGACTCTGATGAAGGTCGGATTGTAGCCTATCGCGATTGCGGTTTATCGTTTCGCGACATTGCTGCTCGCGTTGGTTGATATCCAGTGACTGTTAGTAGAATATGGAATCGGTGGGTTCAGGAGGGTAACACTGAACGCCGTGCTGGATCCCAACGGCCTCGTATCACTAGCAGTTGAGATGACAGGCATCTCATCCGCATTGCTGTAACGGATCGTGCAGCCACGTCTCGATTCCTGAGTCAACAGATGGGGACGTTTGCAAGACAACAGCCATCTGCACGAACAGTTCGACGCCGTTTGCAGCAGCACGGACTATCAGCTCGGCTGCGGTTACCCTTGACGCTGCATCACAGACAGGAGCGCCTGCGATGGTGTAGTCACCGACGAACCTGGGTGCACGAATGGTAAAACGTCATTTTTTCTGATGGTTCAAAATGGTCGCATCCGTGTTTGGCGACATCGCGGTGAACGCACATCGGAAGCGTGTATTCGTCATCGCCATAGTGGCGTATCACCCGGCGTGATGGTATGGGGTGCCATTGGTTGTTCGCATTGACGGCTCTTCGAACAGCGGACGTTACATTTCAGATGTGTTGCGACCCGTGGCTCTACCCTTCATTCGATCTATCCAAAACACTACATTTGAGCAGGAAAATGCAGGACCGCATGTTGCAGGCCCTGTGCGGGTCTTTCTGGCTACAGAAAATGTTCGACTGCTGCCCTGGCCAGCACGTTCTCCAGATCTCTCACCAATTGAAAACGTCTGGTCAATGGTGGCCGAGCAATACGCCAGTCGCTACTCTTGATGAACTGTGGTATCGTGTTGAAGCTACATGGGCAGCTGTACCTGTACAGGCCATCCAAGCTGTGTTTGACTCAATACCCAGACGTATCAAGGCCGTTATTACGGTCAGAGATGGTTGATCTGGGTACTGATTTCTCAGGATATATGCACCCAAATCGCGTGAAAATGAAATCACATTTCAGTTCTAGTATAATATATTTGTCCAAGGAATACCCGTTTGTCATATGCATTTCATCTTGGTGTAGCAATTTTAATGGCCAGTAGTGTAATATACTACACTACATATCTTGCAGCTGGCAAAGTTGTCTGTGATACTGTACGTCCGATCGTTCGTTTATCTTCTGCATTTCGTCTTGGTGTAGCAATTTTAATGGCCAGTAGTGTAATTCGTACGGGTTGCCTTAGGTGCGTGGCAGACTACTTGGGATTAAACCGGAGCAGAACTGAGTTTCAGCATATCTCCAACGCGTTACCCTCGTACGAGCGTCCGCGCGCCAGAAATGAAGAGCACGGTGGTGAGGGTATTTACGAGTGTGTGGCGAGCGCAGCGCCTGGCGAGTGGCAGGCAGCGTTCGCGGGCGATGCTATCTGCGCCGCTGTGCGAGCAGCGTGGCGCCGCGGCGGCGGCCTTGCGTTACGTAAGCCCCAGCGCGGCCAGCCACAGCAGGTGTCTCTCGGGCACACCGCAGCCCAGATGCCTCCCCGAGATAGCCGCGACGTGGGCGGCGCCAGTTCTGAGCTCACACGTAAACCAACACGTGCCGCTCTCGCCGCCGCCGGTCTGCACCGTATAAATATGACGAAGCTTAAAACACCCTCTGTGTTCTTTGCCAGATGAAATATTCCGAGTATGCGTATGTAACATGGACACCAAATATCTGAGGAAAACTACAACATTTGACGCAGTAATTACGTTTCAAATACAACTCTGGTTATTAAGATTGCAACATCATGAAGATGGCATGCAATTAACGTCAAAATTTGCATACATGATCTGATATGGAAGTGATTAGCATTTCAACGTACCACACAAAGTAGATAGGAGTAAAACTTCCTGGCAGATTAAAACAGTATGCCGGTCAGAGACTCGAACTCGGGACCTTTGCCTTTCGCGGGAAGACTGGAAGGTAGGAGAACAGGTAATGGCGGAAGTACAGCTGGGAGGACGGGTCGTTAGTCGCGCTTACGGTACCTCGGCACTTGCTCTTGAAAAGAAAAGGTCCTGAGTTCGAGTCTCGGTCTGCCTCACACTTTTAATTTGTCAGGAAGTTTCATAATGGCGCACACTCCGCGTCAGAGTGGAAACATATATTCTAGGCACGACCAATTCCATTATGATACTTGTGGTGTGCGTACTGTAAGACCTTCGGTACACACACCATCAGATTATTTGACTTGTCGCTCTAGGCGAGTGTCAGCAATATGTCTCGTGGTCTTATCGTGGCGTGTTTGTCTTCTGCCGTTAGGTCAGATGACAGAAATGCCACTTGCACGCTTAGAGTAGCAGATTGACGGTGACTCAGTTTAAACAGAACTAGATTAATTTTCACACACATTTATTAAAATAATAACAAGCATAAAAATAAATTGGTTCTGGAGGCTATTTACAATTGACAATCTGAAGTTCCTTTGGTCTTGGTACGTTAATCTTATTCTCACATATCTCTGATACTTGAGAAAGTGTCTATTCATTTATCTTCATGGCTATGTACAGGAATATGATAATATTATTAGGCGCAGACTGAAACTTGACTAGAGACTGGTACAGACTAATGCAGACTGATGCAGACTGACCAATCGGAGGTCTGTACACTCGTTATAATACCTCGCGCGTTCAGGTATCACTGCGCGAGTATGATCCGCGAGGAGAAAAGGTTCTACGTTAGCAGCAATCTCATTGGCTGCGTGACATATTAATACGCGGATCGGCGGAAGCAGTATTTGGTCTGTCTCTAAGACAGCGCCATTTCGTAGTGCGAAGACGGACGAGCGCTGCACCTGCGCTGTTGTGCTTAGCGGGCGCGCTCTAGTGGGAAAGCTGTGTACGCGCTGACTACGCGGAACTATGTACACAACAATACTGCCTATATTATATCAGAGAACTGAGCTACAAATCGAAATAAAAACCCAGAATCCCTCTGTTCTGTTTATCCCTGACACGACAGTGAGACGTTTATTACTTAACATCATTCTCTCTGTACTACATCTTCAGGCCACGAGTGGCCTACCGGGACCATCCGACCGCCGTGTCATCCTCAGTGGAGGATGCGGTTAGGAGGGGCGTGGGATCAGCACACTGCCCTCCCGGTCGTTATGATGGTATTCTTGACCGAAGTGGCTACTATTCGGTCGAGTAGCTCCTCAATTGGCATCACGAGGCTGATTGCACCCCGAAAAATGGCAACAGCGCATGGTGGCCTGGATGATCACCCATCCAAGTGCCGACCACGCCCAACAGCGCTTAACTTCGGTTATCTCACGGGAACTGGTGTATCCACTGCGGCAAGGGCGTTGCCATCATTCTCTCTGTACAGAAATAATTTTGGGCCGCGTTAATTTTGAAGCAACGCCTTTCGAACAGTAACTATTGGTGGTCACGCACAAAGTGGTATCCATCAGAGACGTTCCATGGTTTGTAGAAGGACGCCAGGAGAGCACGGATACATTCCCAGGACACAGCCGGCAGCTAGGACCAGCCAGGTAATACCAACCCAACAGATACGGAGCATTCTCTCAGAACTCTCACAGGACCCGTGTCCTGGAGCAGTCAACACTTACCATTGCATAGGACCTCATGAACAACTGCCAGCCACCCTCGGCACAACAAGGCTAGATGCTACAGCCTACCGGCTAGGTATCCAACCATCATAATCCTCCATTGTTCCACCCTCACTGTTAGCATCTCTTACTGATTACATTTTTACAGTTTCCTTATAATTGATGCTTGAAAACATATGAAATTGATATTGAACACTAGAGCATTCTTTTCTCCCATTCCCCTTCTCTGTGGTGTCATCATTACGTAACCTAACAAATCAGATATCATCCTCTGGGTAAAAAAGTAGAAACCTGGCCAGTTTCGTGCCTGAGAGACTTCGCTCCAGACAATG
Source organism: Schistocerca serialis cubense (assembly GCF_023864345.2). Taxonomy (NCBI): domain Eukaryota; kingdom Metazoa; phylum Arthropoda; class Insecta; order Orthoptera; family Acrididae; genus Schistocerca; species Schistocerca serialis. Next base: position 202,187,679 of record NC_064643.1, on the reverse strand, counting down.
ATGGTGGACGCTATCATCGTAAACCTTCTGATTTAATCCGAATCGGGCGCGGCGAGTAATCCGAGAAGATTTTATTCAAGACTAGGCCGCGGTAGTGTTCTAGATAGGTTAAAGGTGACACCAAATCGAATACAGAAGTTTTCGCTGAACCAGCGGGGTTTGTTCCATTATTAAACAGACCACGACCAGATGACATTAGTTTTCAGGCTAGTAGCCGCTGGGCCAAAGCATGTTTGTCTGCCTTACGTTTCGTCCCCTACAGTAGTTATCATAAAGACAGATTATTTTCATTCGTATATTTATTCAGATTCGCAAAACTGCCAAATTATTTATTGATACGTGGGAACGATCAAGTTGTGACGTAATCCTACCCTCCCAATATCGTGGATTGGTGTTCACGTCTTCATGGAGTTCGTACAGTGAACATTGAGCACTGTTTGCTTTATTTAGCACACCTTCCGCACCATCAGGTCTTCTTCTTGTCTGTTGAAGTTGTGTTTTAATTTCTGGCACAAAGTCTACAGGAAGCCCTTATCATACAGAGAGATGCTGTCACGAAAACTGAGAGGGGTTGTCTCCTCTCATTTTTCTCAATTTCTTTTGATTTGATACCATTTTATTAATGTGTTTCAATGGGGACAAACCGATAAAGGTCATTCCTGTAAATGAAACCGGTAATGATGCCCATCATTTTTATTCGTGGTATTTCAACAGTTATTGAGACATTACCTGCTCTTCTGTCCTTGTGCGGGTGATCTGAAGCTGTACGAGGCACCTGCGTTAAGTCTGGCAGAAAAACGTGACCTCTAGCTGGGCCGGCTTTCCTGCGAATACGATTGGGAATGGGCAAAACTGTAACTAGATAAGAGAATCGGTACTTCAATATCTGAATGAGGAGCTTGAAACTTTCAGCACATGGCAGGAGCATGTAGAGGAATTGTGGCTTATGGTTCAAGCTAAAACGCAAAGTTGACTATGCACTGGATAGATATGCACCAAGTAGAACAGTTCATAGTGGGAAGGAACTTCCATGGTATACAGTCACTGTAAAGAGGCTTCTAAAGGAACAGAGACTACTGCATAATAGGCATAAAACAAAGCGTAGGGCCATAGATACATAGACGCTGAATGAAACGCGTTTGGCTGTCAAGAGAGCAATCGTGATGCCTTCCATGACTACCGTAGCAGAATGTTGTCAAATGATGTTTCACAAAAAAGCAAAGAAATACTGGTCGTGCGTAAAGGCTGTTGTGGCACCAGCGTTGGTGTCCAGTCCCTAGCCAATGAGACAGAAATTAAAATTGAGGACAGAAAAGCAAAAGCTGAAATAACTAACTCGGTTTTCAAACGTTCCTCTACAAAGAAAACCTCTGGAGGATTGCACCAATTTAATCTTTGTACCACTGGAAGGACGAACGAAATAAGTATTAGTATCAGTGGTGTTGAGAAACAGCTGAAATCGTTAAAATTGATCGAAGCTCCAGGGCCCGGTGGTATCCCTGTCATATTCTACACTGAATTTGCGGTTGAGTTAGCCCCTCTTCTAACTATAATATTTCGTGAATTCCTCGAAGAAACATCCGTGCCCAGTTCGTGAAAAAAAAACACAGGTCATACCCGTCTACATGAAGGGTAGTAGAAGTGATCCACAAAACTACTGTCCAATATCCATGACATCGATTTGTTGTAGAATCTTAGAACATATTTTGAAGTCAAAGATAATGAGGTGTTTTGAACAGAATGACTTCCTCTATTCAACCAGCATCGATTCCGAAAACATCAGTCATGTGAGACCCAATTCTCAGTTTCCTCACATGACGTACTGAAAGCCTTGGATCAAGGCAGTTAGGTAATTGCAGTATTTCTTGATTTCAGAATAACATTGGTCTCAGTGCCACACCTATGTCTGTTGTCAAAAGCACGACCCTATGGGGAATCAAGTGAAATTTGTCACTAGATAGAGGACTTATTAATGGGTAGGGCGCATCTTCGATGGAGAGTCATCGTCAAGTGTACAATTAACTTAAAATGTGCCCCAGGGAAACATGTTGAGACCCTTGCCGTTCACGTTGTATATTAATCATCATGGAGACAGTATTAATAGTAACTTTATATTTTTTGTAGATGAGGCAGATATCTATGATGAAGTGTTGCCTGAAAGAAGCTGAATATACACTCCTGGAAATGGAAAAAAGAACACATTGACACCGGTGTGTCAGACCCACCATACTTGCTCCAGACACTGCGAGAGGGCTGTACAAGCAATGATCACACGCACGGCACAGTGGACACACCAGGAACCGCGGTGTTGGCCGTCGAATGGCGCTAGCTGCGCAGCATTTGTGCACCGCCGCCGTCAGTGTCAGCCAGTTTGCCGTGGCATACGGAGCTCCATCGCAGTCTTTAACACTGGTAGCATGCCGCGACAGCGTGGACGTGAACCGTATGTGCAGTTGACGGACTTTGAGCGAGGGCGTATAGTGGGCATGCGGGAGGCCGGGTGGACGTACCGCCGAATTGCTCAACACGTGGGGCGTGAGGTCTCCACAGTACATCGATGTTGTCGCCAGTGGTCGGCGGAAGGTGCACGTGCCCGTCGACCTGGGACCGGACCGCAGCGACGCACGGATGCACGCCAAGACCGTAGGATCCTACGCAGTGCCGTAGGGGACCGCACCGCCACTTCCCAGCAAATTAGGGACACTGTTGGTCCTGGGGTATCGGCGAGGACCATTCGCAACCGTCTCCATGAAGCTGGGCTACAATCCCGCACACCGTTAGGCCGTCTTCCGCTCACGCCCCAACATCGTGCAGCCCGCCTCCAGTGGTGTCGCGACAGGCGTGAATGGAGGGACGAATGGAGACGTGTCGTCTTCAGCGATGAGAGTCGCTTCTGCCTTGGTGCCAATGATGGTCGTATGCGTGTTTGGCGCCGTGCAGGTGAGCGCCACAATCAGGACTGCATACGACCGAGGCACACAGGGCCAACACCCGGCATCATGGTGTGGGGAGCGATCTCCTACACTGGCCGTACACCACTGGTGATCGTCGAGGGGACACTGAATAGTGCACGGTACATCCAAACCGTCATCGAACCCATCGTTCTACCATTCCTAGACCGGCAAGGGAACTTGCTGTTCCAACAGGACAATGCACGTCCGCATGTTTCCCGTGCCACCCAACTACCCTGGCCAGCAAGATCTCCGGATCTGTCTCCCATTGAGCATGTTTGGGACTGGATGAAGCGTCGCCTCACGCGGTCTGCAAGTCCAGCACGAACGCTGGTCCAACTGAGGCGCCAGGTGGAAATGGCATGGCAAGCCGTTCCACAGGACTACATCCAGCATCTCTACGATCGTCTCCGTGGGAGAATAGCAGCCTGCATTGCTGCGAAAGGTGGATATACACTGTACTAGTGCCGACATTGTGCATGCTCTGTTGCCTGTGTCTATGTGCCTGTGGTTCTGTCAGTGTGATCATGTGTTGTATCTGACCCCAGGAATGTGTCAATAAAGTTTCCCCTTCCTGGGACAATGAATTCACGGTGTTCTTATTTCAATTTCCAGGAGTGTATATTGTCAGGTCTTGATAGGATGTCAAAGTGGTGCAGAGATTGGCAACTTGCTCTAAATGTTCAGAAATGTAAAACTGTGCACTTCACGAAACGAAAAACTTTGTATTCTATGACTATAATAACAATGAGTCAGTTCGAATCGGCCAACTCATACAAATACCTGGATGTAACACTTTGTAATGACATGGAATGGAATGATCATATAGGCTCAGTTGTGGGTAAGGCAGGTGGTAGTCTTGGATTTATTGCTGGAATACTGGGGAAGCGCAATCAGTTTACAAAGGAGATAGCTTACAATTCAGTCGTGCGACCGGTTCTAGAATATTTCTTAAGTGTGGAACTTCTTCCAAATAGGACTAATGGCGGGTATCAAACGTATACAGCGAAGGGCAGCACGAATGGTCAAAGGTTTGTTTGATCCATGGGAGAGTGTCACAGAGATTCTGAAAGAACTGAACTGGAAGAATCTTGAAGATAAACGTAAACTATACCGAGAAAGTCTATCAACAAAGTTACAAGAACCGGCTTTAAATGATAACTCTTGGTATATACAACCCCCTACATATCGCTCACACTAGGATCATGAGGATAAGATTAAAATAATTACTGTACGTACACAGGCATTCAAACAATCATTCTTCCTTTAAAGTCAGCACCGCCATTAGACTGTTGTTTATTTACAGTGTTACATTTACACTTACACAATCATGATTTCGGCTTCAAAGTGCCATTATCAAGTGTTTTAAGTATTATAAATTGCGTAAGATGGCATTTTGTCATAGTAGCCAACTGTGATTTAGTCAAGATGTACTCAGTAATGAAACAAAGCAGTAGGTTCTGCCAGAAATATCGACTCTTAGACAAGTATCTAAAAGTGTATTTCAATACGACAGTATGCCATCTTAGGCAATTTATAACACTTAAAACACTTGATAATGACACTTTGAATCCGAAATAATCATTGTGTAAGTGTAAATGTAACACTGTAAATAAACAACAATCTAATGGCGGTACTAACTTTAAAGAAATGTATTATGACTGTGACCCCGCATTATGAAAAAATTATTAAATCTTTCTCCCCGTACTCCATACGTGAATGGAATAGAAAGAAACCTTAAAAACTGGTGCAATTCGACGTACCCTCTGCCATGCACCTTACGATGTTTGCAGAGCACAGATGTAGATGTAGATGTGTGTGCGGCGGCTCCTCAGGGTGGCTAACCTGCTCTTGGCTATCATATTAGGTATGAAGCGACGGCGAGTGCGACTTTCTGGAGTCAGTGTTAAACTTTTATTGACGTCACGCGTCCCGCAAAATGCAGGGAGTTGATTGGACGACTCAAGAAGACGTCGTGTGACGTCAAAGAGGCCCACTGAAAATTTGCAGCGACGACCACGATGGGCACAAAAATTTATTTTGCAATACAACTTGGTGGGATTTTGCGGAGTGTACTGAAGACAAGTGATTGGCGTATTTTTCCGCGTTCAGCTATAACTGGAAACATTCAAGTGTGGTGGGCTCGCGAAGCTCTAGTATTCGGTGTCGGTATGCTGTGCACGAGATAGTCTCCTCTGGACCACCAGAGAGAATAGATGTATTAAGTGTGTCTCCCTGGAGGTACTCATGCACAGATTTATGACCAAGTTGGTCACATCGATCCGGACAGAAGATAGATTATTTTCATAATTTATGACACCAGGTATTGTTATGGAGGTCAACGGCCGCACCACACGTATTACGTTTGATGTACACACACTGGTGGTAAACGTATTTGCAGCGCCGATGTCATAGTGACCTGTAATTCTTCCCTGACGCTCTTAGCATCGTATGCTCTCGTTTCGGCGCTACAGTAGCCACGAATTTGCAAGTGGATTTTTCACAGATTTGTCATTTTCGATCGGCATTCCATCGCACAATCGGGTTTTATCATTATCTCTGTCGATTGACTCCCTCATTACCGTATTCACTATTTAGGGGTAGGCGCCTCTTTAAAAAAAATCTACCAACTAGTTATTCTCAACAACGTCATTTTGTGTCCTTGTTCTATTAAAGCATGGTTCAGTGAATCGCATATTTACATATTTATCAGATAAAATAAATCTCTTTTGAAATTAAATTATAGCGTTTGTGCAAACCTTTTCACTACTCATCTACAGGGTCATTTTTTTTTTAAATTCTCTTAGCATCCATTTCTCCATTGTGCGTATGTTAAGGTGGTAGTTAAGGGGAGACGGGCTGAGTGTTTGAGCAGCTTATACAAATTCAGTTGAATCCAAGTGTTATACACACTTGTCCACACTGGCACCTCGCAAAATTTCAATCGCCGCGCGGGATTAGCCGAGCGGGCTAGGGCGCTGCAGTCGTGGACTGTGCGGCTGGTCCCGGCGGAGGTTCGAGTCCTCCCTCGGGCATGGGTGTGTGTGTTTGTCCTTAGGATAATTTAGGTTAAGTAGTGTGTAAGCTTAGGGACTGATGACCTTAGCAGTTAAGTCCCATAAGATCTCACACACATTTGGACATTTTTGAACAAAATTTCAATCTCCGTACCAAACAGGAAGAAGCACAGATGTCACTGGTGGACCTGGCTAAACAATATTTGAGCGACAGTACTTGGAGGAACGCCTCAAACATTTAAGACTTCTTTATGACAATGAGATAAAGAGGAAGCTAGAGCTTAAAAGACTTGGAGCTTCTGGCGCAAAAAGGAATCAGCTAAAGGTACTGTTTTCCCCCCGTTCCTGATAAGTCACAGATCGAGTGAGCAGAGTGATAAGAAAGCGTGAAACTGGCATCGTAAAGAAGGGTGTATGAATAATTCAACACCGCAAAGGACCTACACATCCCATTTGCCACCTCTGTAACATACAAAATCTCTAGCACATAAATCAAGTAAACAAAAGAATTACTAAATGAGGCATCAGCTTCCAATTAATGGAAATCAAGAGCAGTTGTTGTCTGGACAACATGAATAAATCGTCAGTAGCAGATCATACTTTGGGAACAGGGAACTATGAAATTCGATTCTTCGACCTAAGTTTTTGCCAAGATCGAATCGTTAGAGTGCTAAGATATTTCATGTGACCACAGAAATCCAAAACATGAAAACAAATTTAACAAAATCGAAGAAGGATCAACGTTACACAAGTTTTTGGCCTTAATGATAAATAAAGCAAACGGAGCCAGTGTTCTCCAGTGTATACTCAATAGCACACGCTTTCGAACTCTGCGATCTTTAGCACGATCGGATGACATCTCAACTCGACCGTTCCGCGGTTCTCAATAAAGAGTTTGGCAGGCTTGGAAAGCTAAATATGTTCACGTTTGAAAATTACGAAGGCTACAAATACCAGTCGGGAAAGCTTACATTGTACGATCAACAGTTCCTTTTCTTCGCCTAACACATCTACCTGCTAGCTTTTGCCCAAATCAAGCAACACGAGCAGGCCGTTGTGGCCATTGTGGCCGAGCAGTTCTAGGCGCTTCAGTCTGGAACCGCGTGACCGCTACGGTCGCAGGATCGAATCCTGCCTCGGGCATGGATGTGTGTGGTGTCCTTAGATTAATTAGGTTTAAGTAGTTTTGAGTTCTAGGGTACTGATGGCCTCAGATGTTAAGTCCCATAGTGCTCAGAGCCATTTGAACCATTTGAAGCAACAAGGAATCGCGGTGTAAGTTGTGCAGGCCTAGGCTAAACCACCATTCTTGCCACGAATTTCAGAGTTGCTAATAAAGACATGCCCTTACAAGGCAATGTAATATCAACACCTGTGTCTGCTGTTCCCTGTGGGCCACCAGTGCCGACTTAGAAAAATAAGAAACTTCCGAAAACGACCACTTCTCGTCGGTACGTCCTGAAGGCTTCCAATCTGCATTCCCCCTTATTTAAGCATACTCATTTCGTGAGCCACGAGCAAACAGCAGAAGTTTATGTAATCTTTGATGTTACGACAAGTCAGGACTGTGGTTACATATTGATTGCAATTTAACTCACTAATGGCCAGTCACAACGGCTCTGTCCCCCCCCCCCCCCCCCCCGCACCAAATTACTTACTGACCACACTTGTGCGGAATGTGCTGTCGACTTCAAGGCTCACCGAGCGAGGTGGCGCAGTGGTTAGCACACTGGACTCGCATTCGGGAGGACGACGGTTCAATCCCGTCTCCGGCCATCCTGATTTAGGTTTTCCGTGATTTCCCTAAATTGTTTCAGGCGAATGCCGAGATGGTTCCTTTGAAAGGGCACGGCCGATTTCCTTCCCAATCCTTCCCTAACCCGAGCTTGCGCTCCGTCTCTAATGACCTCGTTGTCGACGGGACGTTAAACACTAACCACCACCACCACCACCACCACCACTTCAAGGAACTCTAGCTATGATAATTTTCGTAATGACAAAAAGGTAATTCGCCTGATAGAACGGGACACCTGTAACCCTAGTCTGCTCAAACGCTCTGGTAAATCTCAGCCAGTGGACACTGACAGGCTTTCTGAATGATGACTGTAATTGAAATAGGGACACTAACAAAGTACACAAGTAACATTTAGGACTTCTGAAAAATCACGCTTGCCGAGAAAGATTATAAGTGGTGGGAAACAATCACCGTGATTTAAGAGGTGTGTTAGAAAGTTACCGAAGGAAAATAATACCGGTTAGTAGAAGGAAAATGTACAACAGAGCCTTCTAGAGGAAGAATGTGTTCTGAACCTAATATAGATACGGGTAATAATTTTGGAATGGGTGGAATTTAGTGCAATCGCATCACGAATTACACAGCGGGAGGATTGGCGGAGGGAGGGGAGGGGGGAGGGGGGAAGGATACAACATAATATTTAATATAAAAAATTTTGGAGCCTCCGTAACTGCTTACTCTTGTATTGCATAGCGTAAGCTTAACTAATTTGCAATTTTGAGTGTTAACTTCACTCACTTAAAATAACGTAAAATTTCACTGCCGAAACTAGTAATTAGAGATACAGCACAAATCAAGAATGCACAGTTTCATTTATTCTGTATTTAGCTTAGCGAGTGACTTCTCTGACTTGGTAGGTATTTCATTGATGTTATGTTAAAAGTAAATCGGTTGCTCTTTCGCTTAAAGTAAATTCAATTCAGTAGTTCAAGAATTAAAGGTAAATTGCATTTCCTTTTCCAAATTTTGCATTACGTTACGCTGAGGCTTCTGAAAGTCATTTTTTGCATTACAGTTTCAGTTAATGTCAGTCAATTGTTTAACCAGCAACTTCATTTAACTTTACTTTCAAAATTTAGAATTTCACGATAAGTAACTGCAAAATCCGTGGTTTGTGGTTCATTTATTTTCTCATGAATTGTTGTAAATGGAAATGTCGTGTGGCTAGGGCCTCCCGTCGGGTAGACCGTTCGCCTGGTGCAGGTCTTTCGATTTGACGCCACTTCGGCGACCTGCGTGTCGATGGTGATGAAATGTTGTGTAAATGCAAACAACCTTCTGTTGCCAATCCAGTGGTTACTTGCTTAGAGCAACTGTACTAAATTCCACCCATTTCAAAACTATTTTCTGTATTTAGAACTGCAGCTTCCTCCGCCTGTCCACTCCGACCGTGCTCTCAATATTCGCCGCTTAATAAAATAAGTGCGCCTACGCTGGCACGATTATAACTGCACGACGCGTCTACAGAAGAGCCCAACAAACACTTTAGCACTCTTTCAAGTTTCAAGCTCCTGTTTCTTCTCTCTTCTTTCTGCTCATAGCGCGACAGAGACTCTCCTTAAACAAGGATAAAAAAACGGCACAGCTACTGCCGTTGCGATCAATACATTCAAACCAAGCTCCCTTCGTGATTACCCAACAATTTACAATATTTAAATTATAATTACAATCAGTTACATACATTCACAAATAAATGCACCATTACATCCATTACGTATTAAATATAGTTTTTGTAATAAAGATTACAGGTTCAGAGGTAGTCGTATATTACAAGTTATCAACAGATATTAACGGTGAACAATTTTGGATGGTGCAGGAGGTATTTTACCTGCATTTTCGTTGTTACAACAGTAAAAGCAGTTGGACGGTATGAGATAACCAAACAGTTCGATGCAGATTTTGTGAAAGGATTTGTTTTCCTTCTATCCGCAGTTTAAGGTAGTTCGCTGGAGCAACGAAGATTTCCTAGCGATTGCAAACATAGGTGCAGCTCATTCCTGTTTTCCAGAACGGTCGTAGGACAAATGCATATTATAATAAGGGCTATATCTCTGATGCCATTCTCTTGTAGAATTAAAAAACATGCTTAATGTTCAAGAGTTACGACCTTTCTGAGGAACGAGAATCTCATCTATAAAAATCGATGAATAGTTCGCTCGCTTCGTTCGCTACATAAAGAGAGTGGTACATAATGGTACGTAGTTTTGGTGCCGTGTCCTTTGAATTCCGGAAGGCGTTCGATGCTGTCCGATGTTACGCCTAGTGATCGCTATCCTGGCTTACGTAATGACAGACAAGTTTTATGACCGGATTCAGAACTTGCTACTAGATAGAACTGAAAATCATGCTCCATACGGGGAGAAACCGTTAGCCGTAAAATAACTTCAGGAGTAACCCACTGTTCAACGTATATACTGGGTAATTATGAAGTCCATGAACTATTTTAAAAAGTTGCTGTATGGGTAAATGGCAAAACATAGCGTAAAAAATGATACAGTGTGTGAAAGACAAACTTCAAAGTTTTTTGACGTGGCACTGACAAATTAGTTTGGAAAACCACCGACAAGGAGCCATCGATCGTAGTTGCTGAAAATGGTGGCGAACCAGAGAGAGGAATCATTTAGCGTGCTAGAATTTGCCCGTTCCCAATCTGAGCGAGTGTGTAAAGAGCTTTTCATGGCAAGTTTCACAAGGCACCACTTACAACAGCTTAGTGAAGGGGTACAAGAAATTCGAGGAGGGTAGTTCTTTGTGCGATGCAAAATGTTCGGGTCAATCGGTCGTATCAGAACAGAAAGTGAACCGCGTGAGTGACGTGATGTTGCGATGTCCCACAAAGTGTACCCGTCAAGCAAGTGCAGAACTGAACATCCCTCAGCTAACAACGTGGAAAATCCTTCGTAAATAATTAAGAGTGAAACGTATAAATTGCAGCTCCTAAAAGCCAAAAGAGTCAGCAATTATGTATTAATATGCAGTACCGTCTCTAAAATGACGACTCCGCAAGCAAATTAATCGTAAGTGACTCAGCCACTTTTCACCTTTCGGGAAAGGTCAAATGACACGACACACGCATGTGGTGGACAGAGAATCCACGAGCAGCTGTTGAACACGTCCAGTATTCCGAGAAAGTTAACATGTTCTGCGTCGTGTCCAACAAGAAAGAGTAAGATCCTTCTCCTTCGCTGAGAAAATTGTAAAGAGTATCACCTATCTCGACATGACAGAATTGTGACTTATGTCAGAACATGAAACTGATAGCAGGGATATCTTCTTTTAGCAAGACAGCGCCCCTCTACGTTCCCAAAACTGCGTACGAGGCTACGTGAATGAGACATTGTTAACGTTACTGGATAGGGCATATTGCGCCCGCTCGCCTGGCACTGCTCTAGGGCCACCATGGTTGCCGAAATTGTCCCTTTGCTATTGTTCTTGGGAAGTGGCGGAAGGGTGTACATCAAAGGATAGAGGTTACTTCCCACGTCTGCCACAGAACCTCAAAGACTTGTGTTATCGCATCGCAGTAGCTACTCATACGATCCCACCTAATGTGATAGGTCGCCTATGGGCAGAACTAGACTATCGGTCAGATGTGTGCTCTGTGAAGAAGATTGAAACCTAGAACATTTACATTTTGTAAATAGAAACCGCCTTTTCTTGATGCAATGTATGTTATTTGTTCCAGACGCGTTTCACTTTATATTTTGAGGCATCTTCAGTAGAATCTAGACCGATACAGTTTTGATTCGATATGCGTTACTTGCGGATTATCACACGGTTCACTACTTGCTTTTTGCGTAAGTGATTACTTACAGTTATTTGAGTTTTCGGCTGGAATCTGCGTTTCCCATCATCTGGTCACATTCTGGAGGTCGCACTGTAACTTCATTACGGAACATAAGTAGTTTTTCTGCACACGAATTTTTTACTTCATAATTTTCAGTTAGCGCGAACAACATGAAAAGTGGGAAGAAAAACGTTCGTACGTGAAAATGTGCATACATTTCATAAGCTAAGTTAAAGTGCAACCTCCAGAATGTGGCCAGATCAGAGGAAAAGCAGATGCCAGCCAAAAACTCGAATAACTGTAACTGATCACTTATTTACGCAAAAAAATAAGCGAACTGTTTTATGATCTACAAATCTCGCATATCAAAACAAAACTGTATGCTTCTACGTAGATTACACTGAGGATGCTTTAAAGCAGAGGCGGGCAGAAATCGACTTAATGAGCAGCGCTCCAGCTCAGGCAGGAAAAAGAGGAGAGATTGCGCTCTGACGGAAGTTAACCTTGTAGCCGCTTGCACAGATTGCCGTAACGACTGGAGAAAGGACGCGTATCAAACTAGACGTAAACTTGTTACATTGTTGTGCTGTCTAATGTCTCATTCTATTCAATGCATTAGATTATGATGCTAAATCAATAAGTTTAATTATATTCCTGTCATTTGATTATGCATAAGAAACAAAAGTAATTGCTATGACATACGACAAGTAAATACTCCTTCGACTGCTACCTGTAGTCATCCAAATACAGTAGGCCAACATAAAAGCATGTTTAGAATACGGCATAAGCAATGAACGACAAACTAACCCTAGGTTAAGCACAGAAATAAATTAATGAATAAATATAATTCACCATAGACAAAACATAGACTTGTATGTTCTTATATATCTCAAACGTCACTCAGCAGATGATGTGGAGGTGTACACCTCTTTTCGCTGAAGAAGACGATTTACGAGCGTCTTTCAATACGTATTGAGCCACATCCTTTTAAAAAGCCATTAATATACATAGACAAACGTCCTTGTTGATGCTTCACATTTGATGATTGTTCTGTGCGTCGGTGAAGTTTCGAAGCGTTCTGGCAGATGGCAGAGCCGTAGTACAGCGTCAAAATGGCGTCCACATACAACTCACGTTACAAGCAGCGTGCTGTTATTGAATTCTGGTTTGCAGAAAAAGAAATCGTGGTGAACATACATAAACGTTTGTGTGTAGTGTATGGCGATGCTGCAGTAGATAGGAGTACAGTTGGGCGATGGGTGAAGAAAGTTACAGCCTCAGGAAATACAGAGACAGAGCTCCATGATCAGCTACGCTCGGCACGTCCTGTCACAGCCACTGCTCCAGACATTCTGAATCGTGCGGATGCCATTATTCGTGCCGACCAGCGCGTCACACCTCGACAATTGGCTCTACAGTTGTCGGTCAGCATTGGAAGTGCGTCTGCAATGACCGAGACTCTCGGATATTCAAAGAGGTGCTCACGATCGGTTCGACGAATGCTCATAGCGGACCACAAGATTCAAAGACAGGCCATTTCGTCTGAAGTGTCGGAGCGTTCTGAGACCGACGGAGAGGCTTTTCTGTCACGGATCGTTACGGGGGACGAAAGCTGGGTCCACCACTTTACGCTGGAAACAAAAAGGCAGTCCATGGAGCGGCACAATCGTCATTCACCACAAAACAAGAAATTCAAGACAACCCCTTCTGAAGGAAAATTCAGGGTGACAGTCTTCTGGGATTTTGATGGCGTCATTTTCGTGGATGTGATGCCAAGAGGGTCGACCATCAATTCAGAGGCATACGTGAAGACTCTGAATAAACTGAAGAACCGTTTCCGTCGTGTTCGATCGGACAAGAATCCTGTAGAAATCTTGTTCCAACACGATAACGCACCAGTCTGAGAACCCAGGAACACATCGCCAAATTGGATGGACATCATTGCCTCATCCACTCTACAGTCCAGACCTGGCACCCCCGTACTTCCATCTCTTTGGGCTGCTTAAATATTCTCTACGGGGAACACCCCTTCAAGATGACGAGAGTGTCAGTCATGCAGTGAAAACATGGCACCATACAACGTGATAAAGACTAAGTGGAAAAATAGGACATGGACAAGGCATGTTAATGCATTTTGATACCAAATCATGACTCTTAACAATAAATATGTTCTGAGAAAAAAATGTGGGGCATTACTTATTGGACGAGCCTTGTATGTTTGGTGCGATCGATCTCGCACATTTAATTAGCAGGACTGCAGTGAGATGCGTGTCTGAGTGGCTGTTCGTGGACGTTTGTTTAAATTCATTAGATAGAACGGTTTTTCACACACATGTGTTGAGCCGAACATTGATAGCAGTTTGGCAGCCATTTTGTGCATATTTGGGAAATCTGTTTGCGAAGAATGTTCGTAAGAATGTGATGGACTTGTTCGTGATTCATATTTAGCCTTAAATTCACTATCACATCGAATTGTGAGTAACTCGCTTTGTGGAACAGACGGAACGTCATCTATTATTACAGTAACAGAAAAGGGCGCAGAAAACCGTTTCAGATCCATCGATTTATAGTCCAGATCTCTCAATCGAGTGGAAAATTTCTTTACAACACTCGCGAGTGCACCTGGAAACGTCTGCAAATGGTCTTGAGTTGAACTAGATTTCCGCATTGATAATCTGGTAAAATGAGCCAACTCAGCTTTCAACATCTGACGCTGTCAAAACTCCAACATTAGCTTGAAAGTAGTAATTCTGTCTGCAAAATGAGTAATAGGTATGTCGCTTTCCTGCAGCTGAAGATTAAGTTTATTCATGTAGGATGTGATGTCGATCAGAAATGCTAATTCTTTAAAAGATACAGTATCAGTGAAATCATGGACGGGACGTCACTTCATTTCCATAAATAAAACTATTTCGTTCAACAAATAAAAAAAGCGATTCAAGGTATGACCTCTATTGAGCCGAACAAACTTCGCAAAAGTACGAAATATCACCAAATTCACTCAATATGATTCAAGAGAACTGTAAATTGCCTATGGTTCAGTCCATGTCTCTTAACAAATTTAACTTTTCTCACTACTACAGTCGTTACGTTTTCCATTGTGATGCTTTTCGTGCACAGTTTTTGTTGATGAATTAAACAATTCACAGGTATGAACCTCACTTCGTGTTGCAGCAGCTTGCTTCTCAGACGACCTATAAGCCCTGCTCTGCATACGACCGTGCAGGGTGCTCCATCAGTGGCAACTGAAACAACCTTTTCCGACGGTAGACCAAACCTGATAAATACATCTTCCACGCACTGCAGTATGTCACCACCTGTCGTGGTGCCTTTGAGAGGACATAAATCAAAGAGTTCCTCCCTTACTACGAAGTTTGTGCCAACAGCTCTAATAAATATTGCTAGCTGGGCTGTGTCCAATAAGTCGGTACTCTCGTCGAATGCAATAGAAAGCACCTAGACGTTCGTGATATCACCTGACAAACGGTCGATACCACGAGTTGAAGTGCGCCGCGACAGACCCAAACTTGCGAAAGAACGTGATAATTGTGTACAAAGTTCGTCTGCTACGACTTCTGAACTCTGTTTCACAAATCCGCCGTCACAAAATGGTTGGGAAGAACGGGAGATCAGCGAAGATATTCTGTAAGTAGCACGAACAACTGCATCGTAAAATTGACGACTTTGTCATTTCAAAGGAAAATTTGGTTTATAAGGCACCGTAATTAAGTTATATCGTATGTAGATACCACATTATAATACATACCTCTCCTTTACTTCCTTCTTCGCGGCAGATTAAGACGTATTTCACTCCATGCACTGCCAATCGAAGTGATGTGTTCTGTAGTGACGTTCGAAACTGTACTTCTTTATGCCTAATATTTTACCAGATAGCATACATTGTGTCTTCCTTCGCTTTCGCTGAACAAGTAATCACATTCCCAACTACAATCGTAAAATACACAACTGGCCATTAAAATTACTACGCCACGAAGATGACGTGCTACAGATGCGAAATTTAACCGACAGGAAGAAGATGCTGTGATATGTAAATCATTAGCTTTTCAGAGCAATCACACAAGGTGGCGCCGGTGGCGACACCTACAACGTGCTGACATGAGGAAAGTTTCCTACCGATTTCTCATTCACAAACAGCAGTTGACTGGCGTTGCCTGGGGAAACGTTGTTGAGCTGCCTCGTCTAAGCAGGAGAAATGCGTACCATGACGTTTCCGGCTTCGATAAAGGTCGGATTGTAGCGTATCGCGATTGAGGTTTATCGTTTCGCGACATTGATGCTCGCATTGGTCGGCGTCCAATGACTGTTAGCAGAATATGGAATCGGTGGGTTCACGAGGGTAATACAGAAAGCCGTGCTGGATCCCAACGGCCTCGTATCACTGGCAGTCGAGATGACAGGCATCTTATCCGCACGGCTGTAACGAATCGTGCAGTCACGTATCGATCCCTGAGTCAACAGATGGGGACGATTTCAAGACAACCATCTGCACGAACAGTTCGACGACGTTTGCAGCAGCATAGACTATCATGGACTCTCAGCTTGGAGACCGTGGCTGCGGTTACCCTTGACGCTGCATCACAGACAGGAGCGCCTGCGATGGTGTACTCAACGACGAACCTGGGTGCACGAATGGCAAAACGTCATTTTTTCGGATGAATCCAGGTTCTGATTACAGCATCATGATGGTCGCATCCGTGTTTGGCGACATCGCGGTGAACGCACATTGGAAGCGTGTATTCGTCATCGCCATACTGGCGTATCACCTGGCGTGATGGTATGGGGTGCCATTGATTACGCGTCTCGGTCACCTCTTGTTCGCATTGACGGCACTTTGAACAGTGGACGTTACATTTCAGATGTGTTACGACCCGTGGCTCTACCCTTCATTCGATCCCTGTGAAACCCTACATTTCAGCAGGACAATGCACGACCGCGTGTTGCAGCTCCTATACGGGCCTTTCTGGCTATAGAAAATGTTCGAATGCTGCCCTGGCCTGCACATTCTCCAGATCTCTCACCAATTTAAAACGTCTGGTCAATGGTGGCCGAGCAACTGTCTCGTCACAATACGCCAGTCACTACTCTTAATGAAATGCGGTATCGTGTTGAAGCTGCATCGGCAGCTGTGCCTGTACACGCCATCCAAGCTCTGTTTGACTCAATGCCGAGGCGTATTAAGGCCGTTATTATGGCCAGAGGTGCTTGTTTTGGGTGCTGATTTCTCAGGTTCTATGCACCCAAATTGCTTAAAAATGTAATCACATGTCAGTCCTAGTTTAATACATTTATCCAATAAATAGCCGTTTATCATCTGCATTTCTTCTTGGTGTAGCAATTTTAATGGCCAGTAGTGTAGAGCACCGGTTTGCCGCATTGCTTTGACTATCCATTTCAATTACACAACGCTCTGTAATGTAACGTAATATACTCAGTCAGGAACATTACTGTGGCTATGCTTGCGCCTTGACTAGGCATATCGCCATTTAGTGCTTACGGCACAAACTACTAGATAGACGTGAGCTGCTCTCGGCTCACTGGCTCCTCGACTCTGCCCGCACTCATGCAAGCGGCTCCGGGAGCGCGGATCTCTCATTGCCTACCTGTGCCTTGAAGTATAAGACCAAACGCGTCTACAACAAATTACGCTGCAACAAGAAAAAGGCAGTTTTTATTTACAAAACGAATATTTCTATGGTTTCTGTTATAGTAAAATAAAGTTTTGGGAGTTGGTCTTATACGTAGTGTATCGTCTGTTAGGTTGTTCATGGCCATTTACCTGTACCGATTTTTTTAAATGTTTCGTGGACTTCATAATTACTCTGTACAAATGACTGGATAATGTCGGAAGCTCCTAGGGACCTTTCGCGGACGCTGCTGTTGCGTATATAAGCGTTGCAAATGCCAGAATGCTTTAGGAAAGTGCAGAAAGATCTTTAGAGGAACGACTGTTAGTGAACGAATTAGTAGTTGTCAGTGAACGTAAATGAATGTTATCGTATTGCGCGTAAATATACGGAAAGATCTGTTGCTGTTTGATTACACGCCTACTGATGAATCACTCGAAACAATAATTGTAAAATAGCTAGTGATCGGTACCCAGAGAGGAGCTGCGAGCGGAAGAAAAGCACAATTTCCCAAAAGAAACTAAAATTTTATTTACTCAGGCGAGCACTGCATTGATCATGTAAGAAGCACTAATGATTTCCGAAAGGCTTACAATAAAGAAAGGTGTATAATCCATACTCGCGTGACCGCTACGGTCGCAGGTTCGAATCCTGCCTCGGGCATGGATGTGTGTGCTGTCCTTAGGTTAGTTAGGTTTAAGTAGTTCTAAGTTCTAGGGGACTGATGACCTTAGAAGTTAAGTCCCATAGTGCTCAGAGCCATTTGAACCATAATCCATACTACCTGGACCTGGCACCTGCAATGGACGTGAATTCAGCCCGGCTCTCTGGATAAGTTTCCGCAGTAACTGACCGTACTGTAACTTTGCAAAACAGTTCATTAAAACCTAGGCATTATAGTTCTACACAACATAAACAGGACGAACATCTTCATGAACTCTTAAGCACCGGAAGTACGTAAAACTTAAAAAAACATCAGCAAATGTCACTGAAACCGCTTTATCTTATTTAATATAATCAGTAGATTGCCTGACCCTTGGGAACTACCACCAAAATTAATGAAATTACGATTTTGAGCTTTGGAAGAAAAACACCTAATCATCTTGTTAAGTTCCAAAATACCCATCAGAAGTAATGAAATAACTATCTTGAACTTAAGAAAAAACATAGGAAGAAGTTAATTAGCTTTTGAAGCTCCAAAACACATAATGTTGTCAATTAATCCAAGTTCTGAGGCATCTAATGCGACAAGAAGCAAGGCAAGGCAAGGCACCAGATGCAGTATCCGCAACGGTCGCTTGAGTGACTTGGCGAAGCGTAGCAGCCCAATCATGGCCAGAATGCGTGTTAACAGGCACGCTTTGCAGAAGGCAGAAACGTCGGAAGCAATCGTGCTCACCAGATTTAATTCCACTGGTGGTGGCAGCTGACACGTGAGATGGAGTCAGCAGCAGCAAGTTTCTCTATTCAGCGAAAGCCCACCGCTAGCCTGCGCTCTCTGAAGCCCATACAATTTCGCAGAATGGAGTCGTGTCAACTATCCGCTTCCTCTCGCTAAGTGTGCACAACAACGGCGCGCGACCCCGGCAGGTGGTGCCTTGCTCACCCGCACCACTTCGAACACCAAAACAACGAAGTGTGAGGCGAGCCCTCGCAGACCGACAGGTCGCGACCTTTCGCGGACGCAGCCGAACCCATTGCTGAGTACCTGCCACAGGTAATAATCGAAAACCACTTCGGCTACGTGCCGGCAAAGTTCATCTACAATTACAAAATGGCTCTGAGCACTGTGGGACTTAACATCTGAGGTCATCAGTCCCCTAGAACTTAGAACTACTTAAACCTAACTAACCTAAGTACATCATAAACATCCATGATCGAGGCAGGAATCAAACCTGCGACCGTAGCAGTCGCGCGGGTCCGGACTGAAGCTCCTAGAACCGCTCAGTCACCGGAGCCGGCCAACAATTACACATTCTAGGAAAAGAGTAGTGAAAGTACCACATACGTAGAAGAAGCCGATGCCAACTGCGTTTCTTTGGCAGTATCCTAAGTAAAATTTTGGCATTCACTAAGGAAGTGGTTTACAAAACATCGATCGAACGGTTCTTAAGTAATGCTCGACAATCCGGAAATCTTATGGGTAGAGTGACAGACGAGATCACGAAGGTCCAAAGAACTTCGATGAGGATCCTTCAGCAAGCAGGAGAGCATGAAAGATATTCATACGGAACTCCAAGGGCATATACAGGGTGTTACAAAAAGGTACGGCCAAACTTTCAGGAAACACACAAATAAAGAAAATATGTTATGTGGACATGTGTCCGGAAACGCTTAATTTCCATGTTAGAGCTCATTTTAGATTCGTCACTATGTACTGTACTTCCTCGATTCACTGCCAGTTGGCCCAATTGAAGGAAGGTGATGTTCACTTCGGTGCTTGTGTTGACATGCGACTCATTGCTCTACGTTTGTGCAGGCATTGTTGGTAATGTCTTGATTGGGCCCCACGTTCTTCCACCTACGCTCAATGGAGCACGTTATCATGATTTCATACGGGATACTCTACCTGTGCTGCTAGAACATGTGCCCTTACAAGTACGACACAACATATGGTTCATGCACGATGGAGCTCCTTCACATTTCAGGCGAAGTGTTCGTATGTTTCTCAACAACAGATTCGGTGACCGATGGATTGGTAGAGGCGGACCAAATCCATGGCCTCCACGCTCTCCTGACTTCAACCCTCTTGACTTTCATTTATGGGGGCATTTGAAAGCTCTTGTCTACGCAAAACCGGTACCAAATGTAGAGCCTCTTCGTGCTCGTATTGTGGACGGCTGTGATACAATACGCCATTCTCCAGGGCTGCATCAGCGCATCAGAGATTCCATGAGACGGAGGGTGGATGCACGTATCCTCGCTAACGGAGGACATTTTGAACATTTCCTGTGACAAAGTGTTTGAAGTCACGCTGGTACGTTCTGTTACTGTGTGCTTCCATTTCATGATTAATGTGATTTGAAGAGAAGTAATAAAATGAGCTCTAACATGGAAAGTAAGGGTTTCCGGACACATGTCCACATAAGATATTTTCTTTCTTTGTGTGTGAGGAATGTTTCCTGAAAGTTTGGCCGTACCTTTTTGTAACACCCTGTACAGGCGACAGCCTCTGCGCATCTAAGAGAGGTTTACTGTTGATATTCCTTGCGTGTACATCCTAAGAGGACTTGGGCAACATATTACTTCCAAATACGTCTCGTAAAATGCGAGAAAATCAGAGCTCATGCAAACAAGTTCCGTTCTTCCCCTGCACCATTCTTGAGGGGGATGGTGCAGGCGGGAATTGGTATTGGTATCACAAGTATTCTTGCCACCCACCATAAGTTAATGCTTCACTGTTTTTTAATCAAGGATCAGTTCCGCTTTACACCTCTATTCTTTCGTTTTTAGACATGACCACTGATGATGGTTTTTAATTCAACTGATGATGTTTTATCAATTGAGGAGGGCTGAGAACTTTGCCTAGCCTCACCAAATGTTATTCTGTGACATTCTGTAACTACTCCCCACACCATATGACATAGCACTTGTAAGTAAACTTCTTTTGGTATGAAATTACAAATTATATTTATCAAATATGTTTAGACCCGTTCTTTGTGAGGAGTGTGTCATCCATACCTGGTTTCAAAAAAATAAAATAAAATAAAATAAAATAAGTGGTTCAAATGGCTCTGAGAACTATGGGACTTAACAGCTGTGGTCATCAGTCCTCTAGAACTTAGAACTACTTAAACCTAACTAACCTAAGGACATCACATACATCCATGCCGAGGCATTTCAAGAGAAATCTGCAACGACGTACTAAACTGTGCTGTTTAAGATTGCAGTCAAACTAGATAGTTTTGTCGCGTGTGTGTGGTCCGATAACAGTAGTTGTCGCATCCAAAAACTGCTTGGGCTTCATGTATCTCTGTATTGTTTCCCCTGCATTAGATGTAAAACGTGTCTTTTTTGTCCCAGATATATATCGCCAGTCTCCCCATAGCTGCACAAAGCGTTGTGAGGGTACAGCTGAGCTTTTGACATACCCAATAGATGTCAGAATTACCTGTATCTGTTGGACTGACTGATAGTCAAGTCGCTTCCAACGTGCTCATAAGCATCTAAGAAAAGGTGTCACACCATGGATAACCAATAGGACGGCGGTGGCCTTCGCAACCTTGGGACATGGTTGCTACCACTCAGAAGAGATGACAAGCAGGCTTATCATCTAACTATGAAATGAAAGAGCTTTCTTGCACCTCTGTCCCTCATTGGGGCCGGATTTGGCGTGGTTAGTTTAAGGGGGCGGCTGGGTGCTCTTTCTGTCATCAGAAAATTCCCTGCTAACATGTACATGAATAAAAAATTATTAGAGGATCTATCTGACCTGAAGAAATGCCGAAAAAAAGAAAGCTGACAGTTATTTACATGGTACAGTACTAATCAAACACTTGAATGTCCCAACAAAGATTGGATCGTTCCTCTGAATGGGATAAAAAAAAATGGTTCAGTTGGCTCTGAGCACTATGGGACTTAACTTCTGAGGTCATCAGTCCCCTAGGACTTAGAACTACTTAAATCTAACTAACCTAACGACATCACATACATCCATGCCCGAGGCAGGACTCGAACCTGCGACCGTAGCAGTCACGCGGTTCCGGAGCGTCTAGAACCGCTCAGCCACAGCGGCCGGCTACCTGGTTTCCTAACTTGATGTTTAATATTTTCTTCTATGTTTAAACCTAGTCATTCAGACCTTTAAGATACTCAGATATCTTCAGTTTCTCATTATCAAAGCATTAATTTAAAAAATTATTCTGTGCAGATATACAAACCAGAAGATGCAACTTAAAAGTTGGAAAACAGGTTGTGTGTGTTTCTACAACCGACTTGAGTAAATGCGGTTGTAGCGGACTACTGTACGCTTCGTTCGGTTTTATATTTAATAGTTTTAGCACCTGTATATAAAAAAAAAACTGTCTACTGTATGAATTGTGAACCAGTCATGTACACTATGAGGTAGTTTGCGAAGTACAGGTACAGACATAGATATAAGTGTGTTTCAGTGTTGACCACTGTAGTGCACTCATCTCCACCACAAATCCGTCAGTCTCAACGCAAAGAAATTCCGCCTATTTTGTTATGACCTTGGCACCACATTTCACGCAAAACCGTTACACAAAACATCATGAGTGAAGTACTCCAACTTGCAGGGTTACTTTAGGCCCAATCGACGCAACAGGCTGCTTGGGGCACCAAGCTGAGAAGAGGTCCAGAGAGGCCCCAAGTACAGAAATTGTATAGAAGTACTATCGTAATTAGTTGTGAAAACAGACACAGTATGTAATAACGAAAATTTTGTTACAATATTTATAGGTAAAGAAATAATAAATCTCTTGTGGCTCGAAGCTTATTGCAACTTTCGTCGTTTCACACCATCTCAGTGACGGGCGTGTCAATTTAAGTTGGTGTTGTCATCTGCAATCGAAACCACGTCCATAGCGCGAAAAGCGTGAACGTTACCATCCCATTATGGCATGAGTAAAATGCTTCAATTTGAATACCTAGTAAATTGCAGGTTCTCTTCACAGAATAATGCTGGGAACTGGGCCAGTTCTCATTCATGAGGAATAAACTGTTAACGACATAGAAATACGTGCCCTAACCAACTGTGACGCCTTCGTCATCTCGTTCCCGCTCCATAGCCGACAGTGACATCAAACCAATGTGGTCGCCATACTATATTCCAGACTACAGTGTTACTATAGTGCTCTTTTCTTTTTTCGCTTACGCCATAGTCCGCAGCGATCGCAGGGTCGGCGCGGTTACAACGGATCTGGCAGCGTTAGTGTTAGGGACGGCTGGATGCTGGATGCCCTTCCTGCCGCCACCCCGTACCCCCCCCCCCCCCCCCCCCAGGACGGAATCAGTGTACCCCAACTGTCTGCGTCGAGTGTAAATCGTGAAATAGTGCGGACGTGTTTCAAATGTCTGCAACGCGTGTACCTGAGGCGGAACGTGGGGACCAGCCCGGTATTCACCTAGCGGAATGTGGAAAACCGCCTAAAAACCACATCCAGGCCCTCGTCGTTAATCCGCCGGGCGGATTCGATCGGGGACCGGCGCGCCTACACGAGTCCAGGAAGCAGCGTTCGGCTACTCTGGTGGCTTACAGTGCTCTTGTTCCACAGTAATTACTAGAATGCTATTCAGTGTATGGTTGTCCAGCAATTTGGTGATGTTATTCTGTATTTTAACTGCCCTCATAACGACGAACCAGCTATAATTGAAAAAGGAACTGTCTGCCGTATGTGTTAAAAAAGAAGAAAATGAACGACAATCAAAAACAAACTGAGGTTCTTTAAAAGCGCCGTCTTCAAACAGCGAAAATCCTCTAAAGACGTTATTTCTCAAAATAAGAATAGTGTGAGCTTTGGTGATGTCCTCACTACAGCTACAACTGTCGCTTCAACATCTGAACCTTCATTTGTGCAGGCAAGAGACTGTTTTATTTACGTGTGACCAAATTTAGTTTCTTCTTTCAAAAAATTATAGTTTTTGTAACTGAACTGAACTAGTTCAGTTCCTCGGTATTGCAGTCAGCAATTAGGTTTGTAATCAAAGAAGTAAAAGTAATGCGAACTATTATAAAATTACGTATACAGCA
The DNA here is from genome assembly GCF_023864345.2 of Schistocerca serialis cubense. Classification (NCBI taxonomy): domain Eukaryota; kingdom Metazoa; phylum Arthropoda; class Insecta; order Orthoptera; family Acrididae; genus Schistocerca; species Schistocerca serialis. The sequence continues at coordinate 202,163,772 of NC_064643.1, read as the reverse complement.
GAGAATTCACTATTCAGCCTTCCACACTCGACAGCTTTCACAAAACCGCAGCTTTGTGAATGCACTGCAAGCGGGCGACTTTTAACATTTAGCTCTGGAATAAGAGTCAGAAATGTATTTTGTCACGGAAGAATGACCTTGTAGCACTTACCTCAATCAGCAGTATCAGATTTATATTTAGAGGTCTTACCAAGAGTCCAAGGAAAGGTAAGTAATGTCTTTGTGAGGAAGGATAGGGGCGAGACACCATATACTGATCCTGGTATTATGACAGTTAACATGTTAACAGTGAGCTTTACAGTACTTTTGAGTCCCGCTTACTGTGGGTGTAAAATACTGTCAGAGAGAATGAATGTAAATGTGTGCATGGACAAAAAGTTGGATACAATGGATAGGATGGATAATGGGGAATTAAATAAACTGTTGTTGAATTTGAGGTTGAAACTTCAACGGTATCAGACTTAAAGAATAACCGGAATGACATTGATGACTTTTCTTTCAAAATGGTGGCCTATGATGAAATTTTCGACGCTTGTTCTTCTGCAGAAAATGACAACTGCGATGATGGATTATCAGTTGAAGCTTGCGCTTAATCTGGAGACGATATGACAGGAACAGAAGAAACAACACAAATTGACGTAAATAATGGTTAATTTGGAACTTTAGCGGAAACAACGTCGGCAGAACTGATACTGGCGGGACTCCTGCTCTATCGTGGTGTACATAGGCGACGTATGAATCTGGCTCAAAGTAAGCTCACCAATTATTTCAGAGTGTAACATTCACTATGCTTTTCTATCAACGTCTGGTCAAAATCAAGTATTAAAATGTCTTCACAAGTCTTTTTCTATTCTGAATTGCCATCATAGCAGTAATTTCTTGTTAAGAGAAACGACGAATAGTACTTGTTTCGATATCAGAATTTACTTTACACTAAATTGCCGTTGTGTGCCATTACGAAACCCTATGTGTTTTGCTAGATAATTCAGGGTGCAAAATTAATAATAGATTTTTGAGCACTATCTTCTTATTGAAACTACATGTGAAATGATTAGTGAAGCGTCGTGTTCAACTATGAACTCTATTCCGACAGCTCACATGGATAGGACCGCCAATAAAAGAGAACGGAGTTCGATGCCAGATCTGACACATGCCCGCCCACAGTATTTATTCGAAGCCTAGAATTAAATTTTCACTCATACGCGTGGCTGCAGACTTTAAAATGCCGAGTTCATAAAATCGAAATTAAGTTTTTCAGTTGTTACGAACTTGTTATGTCGGTAATAAGAAATTTGATGGCTCTGAGCACTATGGGACTTAACATCTATGGTCATCAGTCCCCGAGAACTTAGAACTACTTAAACCTAACTAACCTAAGGACAGCACACAACACCCAGCCATCACGAGGCAGATAAAATCCCTGACCCAGCCGGGAATCGAACCCGGGAACCCGGGCGTGGGAAGCGTGAACGCCACCGCACGACCACGACAGGCGGGCAAGAAATTTGAGATCTCGTTCATAATTACAAGTGAATCCAGGTGAGAAATTTCTTTATTATTCGAGCATCAATACAGCATTTTCAGTCTTGGCCTTCGTGCTAGATCTTTAATTCCGTTATAACAAAAGTGTGCATCTGTAAAGTGGTGGGTGAGATAACGGTCGGAACGGACGGTAATTTTTGTCAGTCTGTCGTAGGTAAAACACGCTGTTTGATGGATAGATTAAGTGTTATATTTCAGATACAGATTTTTCTTACGATATTAGATGGTTAAAGTATAAACAACGAAATTAAATAGTTAACTTTGTGGCAGGTAAGGTTTTCACCAAAACGTATTTTATTTCAGAGCAACTGTGATTGTACAGTCCATGGAGCGATGAGGAATGATGCCGACGAATTGACACCTTGGGCTCCATGTGGATATTATTAACAAATCTGTTGTGCAAGCAATTTATTTATACGCCTGGAGAAAAATCTGTTGTTATTCTATTTAAGATTCTAAATTACCGCGATGATAATACAGCACACAAATTCGAATCTTTTCGACACAATTTATGTTTTATTACAGCCCATTTCCGCAATGACAGCTCGTAGACTGTAAAATCACAGTTTCCCTGAATATAATAATTTTTGGTGAAAGCCTTACCTGCCGAAAAGTTAATTATTTAATTACGTTTCCTATATTTTAACCAACTAATATCGCAACAAAAACCCGTATCTGAAATGGAAAACATTTGTTATATCTCTCAAACAGCGCGTTTTACCTATGCCGAACTGACAAGTTACCGTTACGGAGATAAACATTTATTTGGAAATTTCAGTGACGTAACGTCTAGTCCCTGTTGGGAAATAAAAAATATACACATTAATGCGCTATTTTCTGCTTCACACTATTTTTTCACTTCATTAAACATGCGCGGGACACTCACTGCAAAGGTATGTAACCACTTCGCTATTGGAAAATCAAGTAACTTAAATAAGGGGCAGTTAAATGAAAACGAGATAGATTGAAAAAGGTAAGTGAAGAGAAGAAACGAAACATTTGTCGAACGTCTCCTCCTGACGGCGGAACAGCAGTTTGCGATGGTGTTATCTTCATACTGTTTGATCAAGCCCCATACGTGCTGTGGCGTTGAAGTTACCTTACAAGCTTCTATCAAATGTCACAAAAAAGTTTGTATTTCCATTAGGAAAAAACAAATTCGGCGACTATAAACGAAAAAAAAGACTTGTGAACGTCAGGAAATTCGCCATATTATCCACTATACCTTGGCGAAAACTGCACCTCGATTATTTTTATTCTTTCTGGATATCGGAGTGGCCTGCCTTAGTTGCCTCACCCTGTACACACATACAAATGACAGTTACAGAATAACTGGATAATTTATTCAGGATAAAGGGCTTCACAAATTGAGCACGTCAATAACACAATGGACCATCTTTGGCCCTTATGCAAGCACTTATTCGGTTTGGCGTTGATTGATAGAGTTCTTGGATGTCGTGCCAAATTCCATCCAGCTAGAGATGGTTGGAGGGCCCTGTCCATAATGCTCCGAATCTTTTCAATCGCGGATATATCAGGCGATTTTGCTGGTCGCAAGCGCGAAGACACGCAGCACAAATGCTCGCAAGTGTTCGGACGGGCATTATCTTGCTGAAATGTAACCCCAGGAAGCCTGGTTATGAAGGGCAATATAACGGGGCGTAGAATATCGTCGACATACCGCTGTGCTGTAAGAGTGCCGTGAATGACAACCAAAGGGGTCCTGCTATGAAAAGAAATGTCATTCCATACCATTATCCCTGGTTGTCGAGCCATACGGCGTGTGACAATCCGGTTGGTACGGCACCAAGTCGGGGTCTGAAATGTCAGAAGCTCGAAAGTGATAGAGAAGCTAAGAAATCTGGAAAGGGAAATACTAAGGCTCAATCTAGACATAGTGAGCTCAGTGAGTGAAATGGAAGAAACGCCATTGTATTTGGTCAGATGAGTATAAGGCAATATGAACGGCAGCAGAAAATGTTATAAAGGGAGTAGGATTCGTTATGAGTAGGAAGATAGGCTGAGAGCGAGTTAATGTAAACAGTTCTGTGATAGTTATATTCATCAGAATCAACAGCAAATCAACACCGACGTCGCAAGCTGAAGCTGAAGAGATAGAGAGAGTATATGAGGATATATCGAACGGATAATTCAGTACGTAAAGGGACAAGAAAATCTAATAGTCCTGGGGTTAGAATGCAGTTGTAGGGGAAGGAGTAGAAGAAAGGATTACGGGAGAGTATGGGCTTGTTAGATTGGAACGTAGTTGTAGGAGAACGGACAGAGGAAACGGTTACGGGAGAAGATGGGCTTTATAGTAGGAATGAGAGAGGTGAACGACTAACTGAGTTCTGCAATAAATTTCAGTAAGTAATAGCGTATTTTGTGTTCAATAATCGCAAGAGGAGGAGATATACTTAGAAAAGGCCGGGAGATAAGGGAAGACTCCAGTCAGATTACAACAAGGTTAGCCAGAGATTCCGAAATCAGACAATGGATTGTAAGCCGTCCCCAAGAGCATATGTAGACTCAGATCACAATTAAGTAGTGATGAAGAGTAGGCTACAGTTTAAGAGAGTAGTTAGGTAAAATCAATGTGCAAAGAAGTGGAATACGAAAGTACTAAGGAATGAAGAAATACACTTTGAGTTTCCTGAAACTATAGATACTGCGATGATGAATAGCAGTTCAGGAATATAGAAACACAAATCACTTAAGAATGAAATAAATGGGAAGTGCACGTAAGCTAAGGTGAATAACGTGAAGATATCGAAAAAGGTATGATTGTCGGAAGGACAGACGCAGCATACAGGAAAGTCAAAATAACCTTCGGTGAAATTAAAAGCAGGGGTAGAACATTAAGAGCGCAATGGGAACCGCACTGATTAATGCAGAGAAGAGAGTGGATAGGTAGAAAGTGTACACTGAATCACTGAAGGCCTCTATGAAGGGAAGACTTAGTGACGTGATAAAGAAGAAACAGCAGTAGATATAGAAGAGACAGGGGATCCAGTACTAGTCTGCATTTAAGAGAGCTTTGGGAGACTCAAGAATGAATAGGGCAGAAGGGATAGATAACAATCAATCGGAATTTGTAAAATCATTGTGGGAAGTGGCAACAAAACGTATTTTCATACTTTTCATGTTGCTGTGTAGAATCTATGAGACTGGTGATATAACATCTGACTTTTGGACAAAAATCTATCGACACAATTCCAAAAACTGCACGAGCCGACAAGTGCGAGAATTACTGTACAATCAGCTTAACGGCGCACCCATCCAAGCTGCTAACAAGAATAATACACAGAAGAAACGAAACGAAAATTGAGGCTTTGTTAGATAGCGATCAGCCCGGTTTTAGGAAAGGTAAAGGCAACAGAGAGGCAATTCTGACGTTGCGCTTGCTAGTGGAAACAAGACTAAAGAAAATCGAAACACGTCGATAGAATTGGAAAGAGCTTTCGCTGTGTCAAGTGGTGCAAGATGTTCGAAAGTCTGAGAAAAGTAGGGATAAGCTAGCGGGAAAGACAGGTAATATACAATAATTAGAAAAACCAAGACGGAACGACAAGTGTGGGAGACCAAGAACGAAGTGCTCGGATTGAAAAGGGTATAGGACGAGGAATTTAGTCTTTCGCTCGAACTGTTCAGTCTGTACATCGAAGAAGCAATGATGGAAAGAAAAGAAAAATTGAAGAGCGGAATTAAAATCCAAGATAAAAGGATATCAGTGATAAGATTCGCTGATGACATTGCTATCTTTAGTGAAAATGTGTATCACAGGAAGCGTTGAATAGAATGAAAAATCTAATACGTAAAGAATATGGATTGGGATAAATCGAAGAAAGACGAAAGTAGTGAGAAGTAGTAGAAATGGAAACAGCGAGAAACAGTATTAGGACTGGTGATCAAAAAGCAGATGAAGTTAAGGAATTCTGCTACCTAGGTTGGAAAATAACCCATGGCGGACGGAGGAGCAGACTAGTAGTGGCAAAAAGAGCATTCCTGGCCAAGAAAAGTCTTATATTATGAAGCATAGGCCTTAATTTGAGGAAGAAATTTCTGAGAATGTACGTTTGGAGCACAACGTTGCGTGGTAATGAAACATGGACAGTGGGAAAACCGGAAAAGAAGAGAATCGAAGCATTTGAGAATGTTGAAAGTTAGATGGACAGATAAGGTAAAGAATGAGGAGATTCAACGGATAATCTGTGAGGAAAGGAATACGTGGAAAACACTGTGAAGAAGAAGGGACAGGATGGTAGGACACTTGTTAAAACATCAGGGAATAACTTCCATGGTACTAAAGGGATCTGTAGAGGGTAAAAACTGCAGTGGAAAACAGAGATTGGCGGGCAGAGTCTAACGACTCTCTGTCATGCTTCATGTCTTCCAACCCAAGATGTTAGCGTCCGGAAAAGCTTCAAGGCCACCATAGTCTGCGTGGTTGCCCCATACAACTGCCAAAGTAAGCCATGTACTGCCTCCAAAGGCAGCATAAACATCACAGGTGAACTACATTCGTCGTCCACGAAACACATTAGAACCTCCCATAAATTGTTGCTTATTAAACTGTCCAGCGAGATCAGTATCAATCGCCCTCTAAGTCTTGCAAATAGAAATACTGCACCGCCAGCGACGACGATATCCACGTCGCAGAGGCATTACTGAGTCACTGTCTGGGACATCTCTAGATACGATCGGCCTGCAATCTAAGTGACTAGAGAACTGTCTTCAGTGATCAGTCCCTGAGTCCCGATTCGAACCGAGCCCCGATGACCAGCGGAAACGTTTCGGGAGACAGCGGTGGGATACCAACCTGATTGTCGCACGCCATGCTGCACAACGAGCAGGAGTACTGGGTCTGGGTCCGCTTGGTTGTCATCCGCGGAATCCTTACAGCACAGTGGTACGTCGACGACGTTCTACGCCCCTTCTAGTTGCCCGCCGTGGCAAGTCATCCTGGGCTTATTTTTCTGAAAGGTAAAGCCCGCTCTCACAGCAAGAGTTTCTAATGAATGTATTCGTGCTTGCCAAATCCTATCTTGCCCAGCGAGATTGTCAGATCTGTCCCCAGCTGAGAACGTTTCGAGCATTATGGGCAGGGCCCTCCAACCATCTTGGGATTTTGACCTAATGCGCCAGTTGGACAGAATTTGGCATCATACACATGACGAGGACATCCAACTACTCTGTCAATCAATGTCAGGCAGAATAGCTGCTTGCAGAAGGGACCAAAGGTGGATCAACGCATTATTGACTTGCGATGAATTCGTGAACCCTTTCTCTTGAATGAATCATTTATTTTAATTTTAAACTGTAATCGTTTGTATGTCTGCACATGTATATCACATCTACCAGTTTCCGTCCAATTGGGATAATTAGTTCGGGGTGAGTCGTTTTCTTCTTTTTTTGTCTTACAGTGTGTGTGTATATATATATATCACACGACTCACTCCATTCCATGTAAAACCAGCCGACACCAGACACCATTATGGAGCCACCAACAGCTTGCACCGTGCCTTATCGAGAACTTGGATCCTTGGTTTCGTAAGGTCTGCACCACAATAGAACTCGGAAAAACTTAAAGAATTTTCATTGACCTCACTCAGGTTCCTGTTCACATCATACTGTGTGGCAGCTGTATCTACGCAAAGAATGTTCTGGGCTCAGTAAAGACGTACCATAACGTTCTACAGTAGTCGTTGGTGATCTTCGTGCAGCCTTTCTTAAACAGGGACTGCACTATAGTATATGTACACACGTTTGTGAGATATATTATTATTAACAGGGACTCACACGAAATACATTGTACCAGTCACTCAGTTAACACACTAATAGACAAACAGTTTGCATTCGGACAAAACTTGCGCCGCGCGGGATAAGCCAAGCAGTCTCAGCGCTGCAGTCATGGACTGTGCGGCTGGTCCCGGCGGAGGTTCGAGTCCTCCCTTGGGCATGGGTGTGTGTTTGTCCTTAGAATAATTTCGGTTAAGTAGTGTGTAAGCTTAGGGACTGATGACCTCAGCAGTTAAGTCCCATAAGATTTCACACACAGACAGAAAACTTACGAAGTCAGTGTAAAGAACGGTAAACAATATTTTACAGCTGATAATTTCCGTAATCTTCCAGCAGAACCGAAGAAAGTGAATGATAAACCCTAGATCTTCGATTCAAAGTTGTGGTACCCCCACACTTTTTCACAGAGATAGATGATTTAAAATTAATACCTGCAAATGAGGAACTGATCGACAGAAATGAATATTCACTTCTTTATTTACCTGTACGTAAATAAATTATACCATGTATTAACAACTTGGCATACTCCAACAGTTCAAAGTAACGTCTGTCAATACCACGCTGAATTACAACAGCACACTTCCTCAAATATCAGTTTTTAACTAAATGACATACGACCAATCAGCTCCTCATCAGATTTCTTAAACTAAGGACTACATGTAGACCCGTACGAAAAACCCACTGTCACCACATAACAGCTAACTGAGTATAGTTCTGAATTTTTCGATGCAGATACATAGTGCATAAATAACTACATGTCCACTGCTCATTTAAACCGTAATTCCAAAAATATTAATATTCGACCATTGGTTCCTTATACTAAAATCCTCACCGTTTGCATGCATAACTTGACTCTCTCTCTCTCTCTCTCTCTCTCTCTCTATATATATATATATATATATATATATATATATATATATATATATATATATATAGGTTGGTCGATTAATCGTGACCGGGCCAAATATCTCACAAAAAAAAGCGTCAAACGAAAAAACTACAAGGAACGAAACTTGTCTAGCTTAAAGGGGGAAACCAGATGGCGCTATGGTTGGCCCGCTAGATGGCGCTGCCATAGATGAAACGGATATCAACTGGGTTTTTTTTATTGGAACCCCCATTTTTTATTACATATTCGTGTAGTACGTGAGGAAATATGAATTTTTTAGTTGGACCACTTTTTTCGCTTTGTGGTAGATGGCGCTGTAATAGTCACAAACACATGGCTCACAATTTTAGACGGACAGATGGTAACAGGTAGGTTTTTTAAATTAAAATGCAGAACGTAGGTACATTTGAACATTTTATTTCGGTTGTTCCAGTGTGAATCATGTACCTTCGTGAACTTATCATTTCTGAGAACGCATGCTGTTACAGCGTGATTACCTGCAAATACCACATTAATGCAATAAATGCTCAAAATGATGTCCGTCAACCTCAAAGCATTTGGAAATACGTGTAACGACATTCCTCTCACCAGCGAGTAGTTCGCCTTCCCTAATGTTCGCACATGCATTGACAATGCGCTGACGCATGTTGTCAGACGTTGTCAGTGGATCACGATAGCAAATATCCTTCAACTTTCCCCATAGAAAGAAATCCGGGGACGTCAGATCTGGTGAACGTGCGGGCCATGGTATGGTGCTTCGACGACCAATCCACCTGCCATGAAATATGGTATCCAATATCGCTTCAACCGCGCGCAAGCTATGTGCCGGACATCCATCATGTTGGAAGTACATCGCCATTCTGTCATGCAGTGAAACATCTTGTAGTAACATCGGTAGAACATTACGTAGGAAATGAGCATACATTGCACCATTTAGATTGCCATCGATAAAATGGGGGTCAATTGTCCTTCTTCCCATAATGCCGCACCATACATTAACCAGCCAAGGTCGCTGATGTTCCACTTGTCGCAGCCATCGTGGATTTTCCGTTGCCCAATAGTGAATATTATGCCGGTTTGCGTTACCGCTGTTGGTAAATGACGCTTCGTTGCTAAACAGAACGCGTGCAAAAAATGTGTCATCGTCCCGTAATTTCTCTTGTGCCCAGTGGCAGAACTGTACACTACGTTCAAAGTAGTCGCCATGCAAATTGTTAACGTGTGTGAAAACTTATGGGACTTAATTGCTAAGGTCATCAGTCCCTAAGCTTACACGCTACTTAACCTAAATTATCCTAAGGACAAACACACACACCTATGCCCGAGGGAGGACTCGAACCTCCGCCGGGATCAGCCGCACAGTCCGTGACGCCATGCAATTCCTGGTGAATAGAAATATGGTACGGGTGCATTCGATGTTGATGTAGCATTCTCAACACCGACGTTTCTGAGATGCCCGATTCTCGCGCAATTTGTCTGCTACTGATGTGCTGATTAGCCGCGACAGCAGCTAAAACACTTACTTGCGCATCATCATTTGTCGCAGGTCGTGGTTGACGTTTCACATGTGGCTGAAGACTTCCTGTTCCTTAAATAACGTAACTATCCGGCGAACGGTCCGGACACTTGGATGATGTCGTCCAGGATACCGAGCGGCATTCATAGCACACATCCGTTGGGCATTTAGATCACAATAGCCATACATCAACACGATATCGACCTTTTCCGTAATTGGTAAACGGTCCATTTTAACACGGGTAATGTATCACGAAGCAAATACCGTCCGCACTGGTGGAATGTTACGTGATACCACGTACTTATATGTTTGTGACTACTACAGCGCCATCTATCACAAAGCGAAAAAAATGGTCCAACTAAAACATTCATATTTCTTTAAGTACTACACAAATATGTAATAAAAAATGGGGGTTCCTGTTTAAAAAAACGCAGCTGATATCCGTTTGACCTATGGCAGCGCCATCTAGCGGGCCAACCATAGCGCTATCTGGTTTCCCGCTCCACGCTAGACGAGTTTCTTTCTTTGGAGTTTTTTCGTTTGATGCTTATTTCATGAGATATTTGGCCCAGTTACTATCAATAGACCACCCTGTACAGTTTCCTCCCTTCTTTATTTATATTTAACGAATGTACGAGTACACGTTGTAGACACGTGCGTGAGCACTTACGGAAGTTTGGGTGTGGTCGTAAGTAGTGCTCAGATAGCCTAATGGTAAAGCGACCGATCGCTATGAGTGGGCAATTCGGGTTCGAGTCCCGGTCCGGCACGAATCTTCATTGCCGTCATTCCACTATACGTCTAACCGTAGCCCATGTTCGCAGTTGCAAATGCATTTCATGTACTTCTTAACGGCTGTGGTGGCCGCAGTGCCTGGTCCTTCAGACATGCATGCATGTCGGAATAACACAGATACTGCAGTATCATATAGTCCAGTACACGTTTACTTCGATGTTAATGTTCTCGTACATGAGGATAACCATTCTTTTTCTTGACGACTAAAAACAGCAGGTAATGTAAATAACGTAAAACTACCTTATACTGCAGGAGGAGTACCTGATTAACTAGACATGGCCACAAACCGCAAACATCCGGCAATAAAAGGCCGAGACTAGGGCAACGCGTCCACTTGTGAGGCGGTCAGTGCTTCCAGTTCTCCTACTTTAACGACCGCCGCTGGCTGTAACCCGCCTCCCTGCGCGAGGTCAGCAGCTGTAAGACGTGCTCCTGAGGGAATTACGAGGACCAGATTTATAGTCCCAGAGGTCACTTCACATAATCTGTTTTGCTTTCCTGTTTTATTGTCAGATTGTGCAGATAAAAAGTTTTACTGTCACTCCTCACGCATGATACTGGATTACTGAACAGCTGTCATTTAGTTTGCGTCGTGTGGAAACTACTTTCACGTCAAATCACCTTCAGTCATTTCTCCGAATTGCTCAACTTTCATGGCAGTGAAGATATGTAGCCTGAAAAAATAGGGGAACATTTAATTGACTACTGTTACTTCCACTACCAGTGACAGTAATCTAAAATACTATTATTTGAAAACTGTAATCTGTGGGCAGCGTGCACTTAAGTGTGCTTTCGTTCTGCCGTTTGGGGTTCGCCATGGATCAACGCAGCGTAACAAGTAACGCTCGATCATACTTGACTTGCATTCGTTGTATTATGTTACTCAATGTTTTCGACGCAGTCTTTAATCCATACTATAGGGGCTATTCCACAAAAAACTGGTTTATTTCTAATAGTGTGTGCAGAATCAGCCACTACAAAAAACTCTATCAACATCAAGAGCGAAAATGGCGGCTGTGGTCATACAGCCAGGATGGACAACAGGAGATTCACGTCAAGGTTCTTCAGCACTGCCTGTAAAGGGAAGGCAATTGGAAATTGACCACAGCGACATTCACAACAGATATCAGAACATAATACACTCTACGGAAGAAAACGACGTACCACGAAAGTACACACATCAAAAAAAGTTTTGTATCACCTCGGTTCCGAGATTTCTACAACCTGTACAGAAAATTGGAATGGAGATCAACAGAAACAGCATTTCCTCCCTTTTATTGATAATTAAAACCACACACCGCATGTTGTACCACCATACAGCGAGACCTTCAGAGGACGTGGTCCAGATTGCTGTACGTACCCGTACCTTTAATACCCAGTTGCACGTCCTCTTGCATTGATGCATGCCTGTATTCGTCGTGGCGCACTATCCACGAGTTCACAAGGCAGTATTGGTCCAAATTGTCCCATTCTTCAAGGGCGATTCCTCAGAGTGGTCGGTGGGTCACGTCGTCCGTAATAGCCCTTTTTCAACCTATCCCAGGCATTTTCGATAGGGTTCATATCTGGAAAACATGCTGGCCACTCTAGTCGAGCGATGTCGTTATCCAGAAGGAAGTGATTCACAAGATGTGCACGATGGGGGCGCGAATCGTCGTCCATGAAGACGAATGCCTCGCCAATATGCTACCGATGTGGTTGCATTACTGGTAGGAGGATGGCATTCACGTAGCGTACAGCCATTACGGCACCTTCCATGACCACCAGCGGCGACCCCAAAACAGCAGGGTACCTCCACCTTGCTGCACTCGGTCTCCGACGATTGTCTGGTTGAAGGCATATGCAACACTCATCGGTGAAGAGAGCTTTAAGCCAATCCTGAGTGGTCCAGTTGGCATGTTGTTGGGCCCGTCTGTACTGCGCTGCATGGTGTCGTGGTTACAAAGATGGACCTCACCATGGACGCCGGGAGTGATTTGCGCATCATGCAGCCTATTGCGCACAGTTTGAGTCCTAACACGACGTCCTGCGTCCACACGAAAAGCACTGTTCATCATGGTAGCGTTGCTGTCAGGGTTCCTCCGAGCCCTAATCCGTAGGTAGCGGTCATCCACTGCAGTAGTAGCCCTTGGGAGGCCTGAGCGAGGCATTTCATCGACAGTCCTTGTCTCACTGTATCTCCTCCATGTCCGAACAATATCGCTTTGGTTCACTCCGAGACCCCTGGACACGTCACATTTTTGAGAGCCTTGTCTCGCACAAAGTAACGATGAGGACGCGATTCAACTGCGGTATTGACCATCTAGACATGATCGGAACTGCAGACAACACAAAGCTTGTACCACGTTCCTGATGGAATGACTGGAACTGATCGTCTGTCGGATCCCCTGCATTTAATAGGTGCTTCTCATGCACGTTTGTTTACATTTTTGGGCGGGTTTATTGACATCTCTGAACAGTCAAAGGGACTGTCTCCGTGATGCAGTATCCACAGACAACGTCTATCATCAGGAGCTCTGGGAACTGTGGTGTTGCAAACCTTTTTGTGATGTGTGTATTATCCGAATGGGACGGGAACTAGTACAGTTCATGTACATGTAATAAGAAACAGATGATTACAACTTTCACAAAAATTGCATTTATTCAGGGGAAAGAGTTTCACAAATTAAGCACGCGATGGCGGTCCACCTTTGGCCCTTATGCATGCACTTATTCAGCTTGGCATTGACTGAGTGACTGGATGTCCTCCTGATGGACACCGTGCCAAATTCTGTCCAACTGGTCAGTTAGATCGTCAAAATCCCGATATGATTGGAGGGCCCTGCCCACTATACTCCAAACGTTGTCAACCGGGGAGAGATATAGCGACCTTGCTGGTCGAGGTAGTGTCTGGCAAGACAAAGAAGTGCGCTAGAAACTCTCACCGCGTACAGGCGGGCATTATCATGCAGAAACGTAAGCCAAGGGTGGCTCGCCAGGAGGGCAACAACACGGGATGTAGAATACCATCGACGTACCGCAAAGCTATAAGGGTGCCGCGGCTGACAACATGTGGGGTCCTGCTATGGAAAGAAATGGCACCCAAGACCATCTCTCCCTGTTGTCCGGCCATATGGCTGGCGACAGTCAGGCTGGTATCCCATCGCTGTCCGGGGCGGCTCGAAACCCTACCTTGGCCAAAAAGGTCGCCGGATCTCTCGCCAGTTGAGAACATTGGAGTATTATGGTCGGAGCTCTTCAACCAGCTCGGGATTTTGATGATCTAACGCACCATTTGGAAAGAATTCGGCACGATATGCATCGGATGACATTCAACAACTCTATCAATGTCACACCGAGTAAGTGCATGCATAAGGGAGAGAGGTGGACCAACGTCTTACTGACTTGCTCAATTTGTCAAGTTCCTTCCCTTGAATAAATCATCTAATGATCCTGAAATCTTTATCACTTGTTTCTTTGTACATTTTCAGCACATCTAACGATTTCAATCCCAAGTGGATGATTCCTTAGAGTTTCTTTTTTTTTTCTCTCTTCCAGTATATTTATCAGATTATCTGATTCTCTCTAGCAACCAACAGCAGTGAAAGTGCACCCGGAGATGAGCGTGAAATGATTCCTCAACGATAAAACAATCGTAGCACCAATGTAAGCCTAAAAGAAATATAATAACAAAATAAAAGAGACAATGATTGATTTCCAAGATCATGCAGGTGGAAGATATGGCACATAATCTTGAGATAACTCTACAGTTTTTCCACAGTTACTATCAACTGTCTTGCGTGCCTGATGCGTATAATCTCTCGTTTTAACTAGACTTCGTGAAGATGTGGAAAACTGCAGCACCTCAACAAACAAAGTGAGAGTCATTGCTATCCGCTACTTATTTTTAATCAAATAATTTGAAAATTGAGTTTATTCGAAACATAAATCGTATCAAATTAAACTTTGAGATTAATACACCAGTGGCATTATCATAACAAAGCTGCGGGGTATATCAAATAACGAAATTTTATTTATCGTGCCTATTCAGTATGCTACGCAAATATATGGCGAAAAAGTAGGTGATTTTTGGGTTATATATTAGTGCTAAATTGACTACACAGAGATTTAGCACACAGAATTGCAATCTCTGGGAGTATGAATGGTACCAACAGCAGCTTGCACTTCGAGGGTGGTAAGTAATCGCCACTTGCCCATACGAATTTTGAAAATGAAAAGTGAAAAAGAACTCAAATTTTACTATTATTCATGGCCCTATTTTCTGAAAACATAGAGGTTCCTTCCGCAATTAGCGTTACTGCAATGCAAAAGCTGTAGCTCTTAATGCTGATCTGAGAGCTGCTTAGTCGGCCGCTGTGGCCGCTCGGTTCTAGGAGCTTCAGTCCAGAACCGCGCTGCTGCTACGGTCGCAGATTCGAATCCTGCCTCGGGCATGAATGTGTGTGATGTCCCTAGGTTAGTTAGGTTTATGTAGTTCAAAGTTCAGGGGACTGATGACCTCAGATGTTAAATCCCATAGTGCTTAGAGCCATTTGAACCATTTTGAAAGCTGCTTGTCGTGCGATATACGTGGTGGAGCGCATGGGCCGTAGGCATGGTAATCAGCGACGCTGAAAAGCTGCGAGTCTTCGGCTGGCCAGCTGGTTAGCTTACGCATGGTGAAACATTTTTTTAAATGAAATTGAAGTTTCAACTACAATTATTGTTTTCGGACGTTCCAAGTTTGTATTACAATATCAGTAAATGTAAGTATGGTATTTATTTATTTTACATTTCATTGCCCTGATTTCTTGATTATAATACGATCAACAGCTACATTCTTCTTTATTCACTGTAGCAGTATGATAGAGTAGGAGTGTGCAGTAGAACAATTGTTACAAAAATCGTTTCGTTTAAAGAGCCTAAATGAAAACTTGTGCAATTTGGTAGACCCTGTCCAGAATTGCTTGAACTCAAGGCAGCTCATAAAGACAAAAGTCAAGAATACGTTCGACGTTTCCATGCGCCTCAGTATAGCAGGACAGAATGGATCGCAGGGAGTTCGAAACCTAAGAAACATTTTTACTTGCCATGTTTATTGTTGGCAAAAGAACAAAGTGTATGGTCAAACACAGGATGTAATAATCTGAACAATTTACACAATGCCGTAAGGAAATACGAGAAATCTCAATGTCACATTTTTTCCTTGCTGTAGCTGAAAATTTTCAGCACTACTCAAATAGACGTTCACCTTCATACACAGCTACGCACAGATATTGCACATCATAACTAAAATGTTAGGAGTTTGTGGCACAACTTGACAAGAAGAAGGGATCGGTTGGTAGGACATGTTCTGAGGCATCAAGGGATCACCAATTTAGTATTGGAGGACAGCGTGGAGGGTAAAAATCGTAGAGAAAGACCAAGAGATGAATACACTAAACAGATTCAGAAGGATGTAGGCTGCAGTACGTATTGGGAGATGAAGAAGCTTGCACAGGATAGAGTAGCATGGAGAGCTGCATCAAACCAGTCTCAGGACTGAAGACCACAACAGCAACAACTAAAATGTTAGAAAAAATAGAGAAGTGCTGGAGAGATTAATTAAGGTTGTCTGTGTGACTGCTGTTGACGAGTTTCCCTTTAGCGGATTTGATGAGGGAGAAGATTGTCTCAGAAATGGTGTTTACGTGGACCTTAAGGAGCTGATATCGCAGTGCGATTCAATATTAAGTAATCATCTTGACATGTCCACAATACTTTGCGGAACTTCAAACGAAACTCAAAATGACATAATACTTGCCGTCAGTGAGATACTTTTAAGAAAAGATTAAAGAAGAAATTACATGATCAACATTTGTTACTTTGTTATTAGACGGCACATCAGATATAATGAATTCTACTGTATGGTACGTCGATTCTGAAACTATAAAAGTTCATGATATGTTCATCTAAATTTCTGATGTGAGTGGAGATAGAACATCCAATGAGTTGGTTGAACAGTCGACCGGTGTAGTGCCGGTTCATAGTGTCCAATGAGGTGCACCCGTGGACTATTCGATCAACAAATACGCCGGGAGAATGGAAAGAATCACGGCCAATGAGTTGCTTCAGCACGTTGTCCAGATTGTTGACGAATTCGGTCAAACTTGGTTGCGCAAATATCTGGCAGTGTAGCAGTGATGGCAGGCCATTTGGGTGGACTAAGAGCTAAAGTTGAAGAATTATTTCCAAGGGCTGTAACTCTTCATTGTTTTAGCCGCAGTTATAATCTAATTCTATCTCAGTCCAGTTCTTGCGTAAGAAATGCAGAATTTTTTTCAGACGTTAACAAGTTTGGGTTCATTTTTCCACAGATCCCCAAAAAGTACACATGCACTAAATACATTTACAGTGAAAAGTCTGCCCTAAAGCGATGTAATTTTTCATCCGTTTGTTTTACACTGTAGGTCACCGAGCCTCTTTTGTTGAATTCTTCCATCACGTGCTGAATGAAAGTTCAAATTCAGACCGTGAAACTGCAATTGCAGTTTAAGGTTTTCTTAAATTTCTGGCTATCCTGAAACAACTATTTTGATACTGACATTCAGCAGAGTTTTCTTGCTTCAGGGATGTACGTTTCAGTATCATTCAGTGCTAACATCTAGATATTCCGTGTTGTACATAAAATATTAAAGATACCAAAAGAGAAAAGCTGAACCTCAGAACCCAGTACGATTTGAAGTGAGACACAGACACAACATGCTCCTGCTAACTGGCAGATCCATTTTAAAAGTTCTGTCTACAGCGATATTGTTATAATATAGTTGCCGAAAACAACACCTTTTATCAATTAAATAACAAAGAGCAAACTTCTGTCTCTTATGAAATACTTTGAAAGTGCTTCTTAACTGGCTTGAGGAAGGACTTTCAAGTGAACTCTGTAGAAAATGTTTACATTGACCACAGTGAGAACGAAAAGTTAACAGCATCGGGTCTAAACTCAAAAAGCTGTATCAGAATGACCTTCGCCACTGGTTGTCGGAGTGCAGCACCAAGCAAGGGAGATATTCAGGTTCCTAGAATTAGATAACCACCTGAAATATGGGCACTTCACTCTACAGTTCTGCCTAAAGTGTATAGACTAGGTTTACTTATTGTTACTGTCCCAAGCAAAACTGCATCAGCGGCAGCATCTTTCTCTGTACTAAGAAGAATTAAATAGCACCAAAGGGTTATACAAAATCAACAATGTCTTTCGGGTTTGCACTTCTGTCCATACAAGCGCATGTTCTTCACAATCTAAGGGATAGACATGGCTTCTACCATGACGTAATCACTGAGTTCATC
The DNA here is from genome assembly GCF_023864345.2 of Schistocerca serialis cubense. Classification (NCBI taxonomy): domain Eukaryota; kingdom Metazoa; phylum Arthropoda; class Insecta; order Orthoptera; family Acrididae; genus Schistocerca; species Schistocerca serialis. The sequence goes on along the minus strand of NC_064643.1, from coordinate 202,145,923 downwards.
AGGCAAGAAAGAAGAACGGAGTTTATGTAGAAATAAGCCCCACTATGGTCTAGGCGTATAAGAAGGAATTGTGCGCACGCGAATGGGCTATAGTTATGCACGCTGATTAAACATTAATAATTACTAATGGTGATGGAGACTGTCAGCCACTGTAATGAAGCAAGGTTTGCAAGTCATGCGCGTTTATCGGTTGTGGAACCAATGACAGCTCAGAACAAACGGAGATCAAAGGTTCATTTCTGGAGAATGAGTGCATATACGAGCATGAACGTGTTATAACTGTGACTCTTGAGAGGGGATGGAGTGGAAAAGTTCTTATCAAATTGGTGAGCGAACAATAAATCGTGTTAACTGACTGTTAATCGCGAAATGGAAGTGTTGGTGATAACTGTATCAGAAGATTAGTGAGTAGCGAGAAATAGAACCCTAAAGAGTGAAATCAAGGTCGAAAGGTTAGCACATGTTAACCAACGTGCCTATCATCCCGTGCAAACTTCGTATGCCCTTGAGCCGTGTGCGGCTCATGTTTGTGCCATTATTGCTTGACATTTTGTCTTGGCAGTACTGCCGTCTCGTTTTTTTTTATTCGATTTACTGGCGTCACTAAGTTGCTGGCTTGCCTACTCATGAGTAGCAGCAGCAGCGCTTATCGATAAGAGCGCTGTTGTACTATCTTTGGGGTGACGGATAGTATTTCTGGGTCGTCGTGTGTCGGGAGTTCAGTGGGAACGCAGCAGCGGTGAGGTGCAGACAGCCATGACTCGTCCGACCGATGCTGGCACACATGACTTGAGTGGGGACGACCTTGGTTTGTCGTTCGGTCAGTCGTCTCTTCGGACGACGTGCATTTGGTTGCCGACCAAAAAAAAAAAAAATGGCTCTGAGCACTATGGGACTCAACATCTTAGGTCATAAGTCCCCTAGAACTTAGAACTACTTAAACCTAACTAACCTAAGGACATCACACACACCCATGCCCGAGGCAGGATTCGAACCTGCGACCGTAGCAGTCCCGCGGTTCCGGACTGCAGCGCCAGAACCGCTAGACCACCGCGGCCGGGTTGCCGACCGCTCCTGGGTTCTCTGTGTGTGGTGACTCGTGATTCCTCCTAATCGCTGTGCAGTGACTGGTTGTAGTATTGTTCGAGTTTTTTGTGGAAGTGTTTTTGCGGAACCATGTGTAGCATGCGTGGTTTTGACTGAGCAGCTACACTCCTGGAAATTGAAATAAGAACACCGTGAATTCATTGTCCCAGGAAGGGGAAACTTTATTGACACATTCCTGGGATCAGATACATCACATGATCACACTGACAGAACCACAGGCACATAGACACAGGCAACAGAGCATGCACAATGTCGGCACTAGTACAGTGTATATCCACCTTTCGCAGCAATGCAGGCTGCTATTCTCCCATGGAGACGATCGTAGAGATGCTGGATGTAGTCCTGTGGAATGGCTTGCCATGCCATTTCCACCTGGCGCCTCAGTTGGGCCAGCGTTCCTGCTGGACGTGCAGACCGCGTGAGACGACGCTTCATCCAGTCCCAAACATGCTCAATGGGGCACAGATCCGGAGATCTTGCTGGCCAGGGTAGTTGACTTACACCTTCTAGAGCACGTTGGGTGGCACGGGATACATGCGGACGTGCATTGTCCTGTTGGAACAGCAAGTTCCCTTGCCGGTCTAGGAATGGTAGAACGATGGGTTCGATGACAGTTTGGATGTACCGTGCACTATTCAATGTCCCCTCGACGATCACCAGTGGTGTACGGCCAGTGTAGGAGATCGCTCCCCACACCATGATGCCGGGTGTTGGCCCTGTGTGCCTCGGTCGTATGCAGTCCTGATTGTGGCGCTCACCTGCACGGCGCCAAACACGCATACGACCATCATTGGCACCAAGGCAGAAGCGACTCTCATCGCTGAAGACGACACGTCTCCATTCGTCCCTCCATTCACGCCTGTCGCGACACCACTGGAGGCGGGCTGCACGATGTTGGGGCGTGAGCGGAAGACGCCCTAACGGTGTGCGGTACCGTAGCCCAGATTCATAGAGACGGTTGCGAATGGTCCTCACCGATACCCCAGGAGCAACAGTGTCCCTAATTTGCTGGGAAGTGGCGGTGCGGTCCCCTACGGCACTGCGTAGGATCCTACGGTCTTGGCGTGCATCCGTGCGTCGCTGCGGTCCGGTCCCAGGTCGACGGGCACGTGCACCTTCCGCCGACCACTGGCGACAACATCGATGTACTGTGGAGACCTCACGCCCCACGTGTTGAGCAATTCGGCGGTACGTCCACCCGGCCTCCCGCATGCCCACTATACGCCCTCGCTCAAAGTCCGTCAACTGCACATACGGTTCACGTCCACGCTGTCGCGGCATGCTACCAGTGTTAAAGACTGCGATGGAGCTCCGTATGGCACGGCAAACTGGCTGACACTGACGGCGGCGGTGCACAAATGCTGCGCAGCTAGCGCCATTCGACGGCCAACACCGCGGTTCCTGGTGTGTCCGCTGTGCCGTGCGTGTGATCATTGCTTGTACAGCCCTCTCGCAGTGTCCGGAGCAAGTATGGTGCGTCTGACACACCGGTGTCAATGTGTTCTTTTTTCCATTTCCAGGAGTGTATTTTAATGATGTCTGCCTGCTGGATTGAGGCAGTTGGTTGGTTGGGACAGAGCAGCGAGGAAGCCTCTGCGGCGCGAGCTCAGGGCCAGAACTACTGGCGGCGTGCACACGCCGTCGGATTGTGAGGCGCTAGCTGCGAGAGTGACGAAGTTTGTTGCCCACCGACCCTGGACACTGAAGTTGAGTGATCAATTAACCTGTTATGAAACCTCAACTGCTGTGACGTCTCTTCATTCATTGCCGGTTGTTGCTTCCCGTGCCGTTCCAGCAAGCAGCAACGTATGGTGTGTTGGAGTCGGCGAAATTTTGCAGCCGTCTTCCTGTATGGTCTTCAGCTATTAAATTGGTTGTTCAGTGAAGTGCACCAGCGGTATTTTCTGCCTTGTGGCCGTTAACGCCCCAGTTACCTGCCCTGTTCGTTAGCGTAGTTTTCTGGCAGTGTGTTTTTCCTCGCTATGTTGGTGCTGTCCTTCATGGCAGCCTTTTAGTTGTTTGTTCATAGTTTTCCTAAAGAGTGGTTATTGTGCTGTTTTTAGATGCCAGTTTTGAAGATATAGTCCGGCTGGTATCTTCGTCCTCTGCTGATAATTTTTGCTGTCGTACTGTTGGTCAGGCGGAAGGGAATTGATTAGGTTGCTGGTCAGTCCTTGAGCCATCCCTGAGTTGGGTTGCCATCCGATTATTTAGCCTTACTCTTGGTTGTGTGTGTCTCGCCTCACCTTATGCTAGAGCTGCCTCCTCAGGATGAACCCTGGGGCCACTTCTAGGCACCACTTTTCTGTTGGTTTTAGTTTGTGATTTTCATTTTAGTCTGATGTACGGCGCGAGGCCTTCAGTCGTCTATTAATTTAGTTTGTTTTAATTTTAAAATAAGGCCTTCAGCCATCTTAAATTAAAATTTTGAAAATTGATTTGTTTGAAACTAATTTTTTTTTTTAAATTTGCTCTGTCTGAAATTCTTGTTATGCACGCCCTAGGCCCTGAGTTGTTCAATGTCTTGTGTGTGGCATTCCGCTGAGTGTTTTTTTTTTAAGAAGGACTTCAGCCGCGTGTATTCTTTAAAGCAATTTTTATAACTTGTGTTCAGGCGTTCAGCCGTTCTTGTTTCTGGTGTGGTTATGGGCTTTCAGCCCAGGAGGTATTGCAGGTTTTCTTAACTAGGCCTTCATCCGTAATTGTTTTAATTTGATCCTTTTAAGGCAATGTGTAATTAAGTGGTACTTAGGAAAGTATATTTTGTGTGTTTTTTACAACTAACAATAACTGATTACGGCCCCCTCCACAACCACAACCTGATCCGGTATACCCTGTGAAACCAGATTTCATTGCTGCGACACTTACTCGTACAGCATTTGTGGGAGACGAGGCGCTGTGAGGTCGCAGGCGGCGATGGACTCTGTAATGGTGCTCTTTGTCTGCTCGTGAATCGAATGCTCCTCTCCAAGTCTGTTCTTCTCGCGCGGCGACCAAGAGTCTTCCCTCTACGCTTCGCGGTGAAGAAGCCTATTCTCTACGCCTCGGAACGAGAAAGTGCTCGTTACTTTTCTCTCGTGGTTCTTCAGGGTGTGAGCCAGCCAAAACGGCCCTTTTGGCCAATCTGAAACTGTGTACATTATTTCGGTAATCCGAAAGCTCCTAACAAGTTTGTTCTGGAAGGTTCTGCGTCTAGTTTTGGAAGATTCTGAACGCCGACCTATCCCAACTCCTCTTTCCAAAAACTTGCGTGTGTCGCCCTACGGCACATCGCCATTCCCAAAGATTACGAGTTCCGATCTATCAAAGGGCACCACGTCAAAACCTTACCGTAACTTCGCCTTCTCAGTGTTCGTGCTCAAGGGGTCTGTGGCCAGTCAGCACTTGACAACACACTCGCTTGTGGAGGAGCCCCGTGGCTACTGCATAACATTTCAATTTTATGTCCATTATAATTATCCGGGCTGTTATGCCGTGGTCGGTTGATGAATTCTGTGTCGATTCCAAACGTTTCGTCTCCGACTGCGGGAGACATCTTCAAGGGGGTCCGTAGCTCGATGGAAGGTCCAACACACCCACTGGCTCGCTACTGACTGCCTTGGACCTTCCATCGAGCTACGGACCCCCTTGAAGATGTCTCCCGCAGTCGGAGACGAAACGTTGGGAATCGACACAGAATTCATCAACCGACCACGGCATAACAGCCCGGATAATTATAATGGACATGATATTTCCGGCCGTGATAGTCCACATTTCAATTTTACCCTAAGGGACACGCCATTTGCGTTGCTGGTCTATCCTTCGGGGAGACCCTTTGTATTCATATTCGCTAACTGACGTGGACAAGGCGAGACCGCTGAATACAGCACGCAAGTGTATTCTTCCCCAAGTATTGCTAATCCCGTCCAAGTCGCCCGCCGTGAATGCAACGGCGGTCGAACGCTGACCCAGGACCCAGGTGGCAGGGCTCAGGAACACCCCTCCTCCCTGCCCATGCCCGCGTGCATCCAGTCGTCCACCTCATCCGCTGAGGGTGGCAAGGCAAGGCCAACTTAAACTGTTAGGGTCATGTTTTCACTTCACACTAACCACCAGAATGAGTTAAACATGTACTTTAGAATCAAGACAAACTAAAGGAAATCCTCCACAATCACCACCCACTCCCAGGGGTAATACCGCTCTCCTGCATATACATCGGAATTTATTAGACCTATTATGTCGCTAGACTAAGTGTGCTGAGAACAAAAAAAAAAAAAAAAAAAAAAAAAAAAAAAAAAAAAAAAAATATGAAAGACGAGAATGAATAAAGCCCGGCGCGTTTCAACGTCAAGTATGTATCAATAAATGCGATCTTAACCGTGATGAACTGAATCTTTATTGCGATACCTTCAATAAGTTTATACCGTAATCAGCATTGCATACCACTGTACGCCCTGGATTCTAACACCGCTGGTCAACGACTCGAACTGAGGGTTAGCAGATAGCGGTATGCCATTCCACACAGTCCCAGCTCTACGCCAGAGTTCATCAGCCATAGTGAGTGACAAGTGGTGGTGTGCCAGTCTCAGGGTCAAACCACGAGCCAATGTCGTAGTGAGGCATGCTGTGAACATGCTGAACCAAGGAACATCGGAACACCGTCTGCGTTGGGGATAGCATGGGCTGTGGTGTCACCGCCAGACACCACACTTGCTAGGTGGTAGCCTTTAAATCGGCCGCGGTCCGTTAGTATACGTCGGACCCGCGTGTCGCCACTATCAGTGATTGCAAATGGCTCTGAGCACTATGGAACTTAACATCTATGGTCATCAGTCCCCTAGAACTTAGAACTACTTAAACCTAACTAACCTAAGGACAGCACACAACACCCAGCCATCACGAGGCAGAGAAAATCCCTGACCCCGCCGGGAATCGAACCCGGGAACCCGGGCGTGGGAAGCGAGAACGCTACCGCACGACCACGAGATGCGGGCTCAGTGATTGCAGACCGAGCGCCGCCCCACGGCAGGTCTAGTCCAGAGAGACTCCCTAGCACTCGCCCCAGTTGTACAGCCTACTTTGCTAGCGATGGTTCACTGTCTACATACGTTCTCATTTGCAGAGACGACATTTTAGCATAGCCTGCAGCTACGTTATTTGCTACGACCTAGCAAGGCGCCATATTCAGTTACTAGAATGAATTCTGAACAGATAATATTGTGAATCATGTACCGTCAAGAGCGACGTTCATCATTAATGGATTAAAGTTAAGTATCAGACTAATTCCGTCCGCTTTCTGAATTCTAATTCCTTGTCATGTTCCAGACCTCACGTCAGTACAGTCCTTCCCTCCTCACGCCAGCCTGCGTGAGCTAAAACGCGTGCATTTCGGCCTCCATTCGTAACACGGTGTTGGCTCTTCAGCCAACACAACACGGGCAACATTCGGCCTTGCTTTATGTTGCTGAAAGGTAACGCCTCGGAGACCTTAACATATGAGAAATGCAACGACTGCTGTCTACGTTACTGGTTATGCGAACCAGTGGTGGTCGTGCGGTGTACCCAGTGGCACCTCTAACCATTTCGCTGTGTGCCGGCTCATATGAGGCTGACGAATGGAATCCGTCAACCGTGGTTCTCGTCGGATCCTCCACACACGGATACCTCTAACGCGACGTTGTATACTGGACATATGACGTGCAGGCATTCTTTGTCGAGTCTTATTGGCGCACCGCTCTCTCATGCCGCGTCAAGGGAAACGTGGCTCATATTCGATAGTGACGAGCCATTCTGAGATGATCTTTACATTTTAACACAGACTGCCGCAGTCCAGCTACATAATTCCATGTTTTTACGTACTTGTGTCTTCAAATACGATGGCCATTCAGTAAGCAATGCAACACTTTTTTTGCGGAAGGAGGGTTAATTTTATGCGAGATTCCAAGACACTACATTATTCCCCACTCTTCTGGCTACAAAACCGTACTTTTCAACATAATCTCCGTTCAATCTGAACCCCACCATATTGGGAGGGCTTGTATGTCCGCAGTGTACTAAATCTTCAAATGTGTGTGAAACCTTATGGGACTTAACTGCTAAGATCATCAGTCCCTAAGCTTACACACTACTTAACCTAAATTAGCCTAAGGACAAACAGACACACACATGCCCGAAGAAGGACTCGAACCTCCGCCGGGATCAGCCGCACAGTCCATGATTGCAGCGCCTAAGACCGCTCGGCTAATCCCGTGCGGCCGGCATTGTACTACTCTACTGGTCGATGTCGGAGCCAACGTATTGCTGCCCCAATAACCTCGCCATCAACCACGCACTGCTTCCCGCGGAGTGCATCCTTAATTGGGCCAAACAGATGCGAGTCGGAAGGTGCGAGGTCCGGGCTGTAGAGTGCATGAGGAAAGACAGTCCAATAATTTTTTGTGGGTTCCTCTCGGATGCGCAGAGTTGTAGAGGAGAAGGAGTAGATGGTTTGCATTTTTGTGGCTACGATCTCGCTGAAGTCGTTTTTTCAATTTCAAGATGGTGGAACAACACACTTCCGAGCTGATCGTTGCACCATAAGGGAGGTCATAAAACAGAATAACATCATCAGAGTCCCGGAAAGCCGTCGCGATGACTTTTACCGACTGAGGGAGCGGCTTTGAAATTCTTTCTTCCAAGGAGAGGTGATGTAGTGCCACTCCATGGATTGCTGTTTTGTTTCCGTTGCGAAGGCATGAACCCACGTTTCATCGCCTGTGATGATGATCGATAGATAATTGTTACGATCAGCCTCGTAAAGCGCAAACGCTTCCGCACAGGCAGTCCTTCGGTATAGATGACCCTGTAGTTTGGTCCCTTTCTCTCCAAACCAGCCAACCAACCAACAAATATGGAATTACAATGAAATGCAGATCTTTAGCTGCATACAGGCGTTGATAAATACCAACGGGGACATGTTGAAAAGTTCGCAGCTCGTGGTCGTGGTAGCGTTCTCGCTTCCCGCGCCCGGGTTCCCGGGTTCGATTCCCGGCGGGGTCACGGATTTTCTCTGCCTCGTGATGACTGGATGTTGTGTGATGTACTTAGGTTAGTTAGGTTTAAGTAGTTCTAAGTTCTAGAGGACTGATGACCATATATGTGAAGTCCCATAGTGCTCAGAGCCATTTTGAACCATGTTGAAAATGTGTGCCCCGAAAGGGCCTCGACCCGGGACCTCCTGCTTACATGGCAGACACTATCCGTCTGAGCCACCGAGGACATTGGGGATAGTGCGACTGCACGGTCATACCTCTGTCACGCTCTCAGTGAGACCCACATTTTTCAACTTACTGGCTACACACTACATTTGTAGTGCCCCTGCCCACTACATTCATTACTCGCGGCAGTCAATGTACCGATTCCTGTAAGAGTTCGGGCAATGTGAGAGCACTGAAGAAGATCATTGGCCGGTAAGCCTTATCTGTCAGAAAGAACAGATACCATCTTCATATAACCAACAAATAGTCCTTCATTACTCGTATCGCCGAGTAACCCACCAGGCGTACATCACTTAGTATCCTAAGTGGGGGACGTCCAGTTGTGCAGCGAGGTGTTTGATTGCTATCCGTGGATCACCTCGAACGACAGTGTCCGCTCGCTCCAACTTCGCAGGAATCACACCCTTGTGCGGCGGGCCGGCACGCGGGAGATTGAACAAGGTTTGATCGACATTGTTGGGATGTTGACAGATGCCTCGCCCAACGACTCACCGTGCTTTTGCTCAATGCCAGGTCTCCGTATACAGTCTTCAAGCGCCTATGAAAATCTGTGACGGTCTGGTTTTGTGCCAAAAGAAACTGGACGGCGGCTCTCTACTTGGAACTCATCTCCGTTACAGACGCCATTCTGAAGGCTATCGGAACTTCATGAAACTATATGCGCTGAATGTGAGTATTCCACGATGGCCCACAAAGTGTTTCACATATTTTCAACCGAAACTGGACGAGAAAGAAAATGTGCTGCATTACTAATTCAAAACGCCTCTCCAGCCCTGAAATTTTGTGTAGGTTGTTCCTCAAACATTTTACAGCTTGCTGGAGTCGAATGACGTGTGCACCTCCTGGTCGTTCAGAGACGACCTGTCTGTGTCAGCTTAAAGATCACTCCTCTCACTGCTTGTTTTTTAGCGAATGTCTGCTGGCGTTAGCTGCACAGATCCTGTTCTCTGGTCAGGGTCCGCTTCTGGATGCCGTCAGCTAAGTCCTGACTTGCAGAGCACTTGTATTTCGGCACCGAAAACGGGACCGAGCTAGTGCTGTTCCGCTACGTGCAGCAGGCTGGGCGTTCGGCAGTTCGTTAAGTTGATTAGGTCGCGTCTTGAAGGAGACGGGAAATGTGTGACGGGGCGGGTTTGCATAGCAGGCCACAAGTTGAAATACTCGGGACAATAGGAGTCCACGATCAAAACCGTTAAAAGTCTGTCTTGAAGCCCGACAGTAAAAACATTTCAGTACGTATCCATACCCATAGCGTTAAAAGATGCTTCTTTCAAAAATGTTCAAATGTATGTGAAATCTTATGGGACTTAACTGCTAAGGTCATCAGTCCCTAAGCTTACGCACTACTTAACCTAAATTATCCTAAGGACAAACAGACACACCCATGCCCGAGGGAGGACTCGAACTTCCACCGGGAGATGCTTCTTTAAAAGGCAATAAAAGTGCACTCTGTTCCTCATAATCAGCACTTTGCGTTATTGTTCTTATTACCTTGGAAAGATCTAGTGGACGGAGTTTACCACTAGATGCATCCGTTTCGATATTACCTGAACAGATATAGTTTTAGTCTAGATACAAATATTCAGCTGTGACAACCAATTGATCGAAAGATACTGTACTCTGCACCTTGGGTACCATTCACAATAAATTAAAAAAATGAGTGACGGCGTTTAATAATTAAGTCGAAAACGGTAATATATACTTTTTGATGTAATCTGCGCTTACGAAGTTTCGCTGACTGAAAGTCTTCCGAAAACAATACGCATCATGGCTGAATTGAAGCCTGACTTTCGCTGTTATTCACCGTCTTCATAGCCAGGAGACGACTGCTGAGACTGCATGTTTTCATTATACAGACTGTTTGACTATTATAGGTATAAACAAAAGAGCTGACTACAGGAAAATGAAAGAAAATCATCAGAGAAACATACGACCGAAATCAAGTGGTTTCCACGACACAGCGCATGCACAAGTGCAGTCACGCCAGTACACTTGGGTGGCGAAAGTATAGGGATAGCGACGTGCACTCACATGAGTCATGTTAAGAGCATTTATTAACGATTCTGTCAACAGTTGCAGTATTTATACCAGGCGATTAGTTTCGAACCTTAGAGATTCATTTTCAAGCCTGGCCTACTGAGGCTGCAATGACAGTGCCTGGCCATAATTCGGGGTGTTCAAAAAGTCTCTCCGCAGTGCCGTATGATTGTTGACCACGCGTGCCGTATGATTAGACGAACTGAATTGTGTATTCAACAACAGGGGGGGGGGGGGGGGACAATTTCAACATATAATGTGAAAATTTGTAAGTAAAAATGAATATTCAATAAATTAATAACTTATATTTCACTGAGTTTCATTTCAGTATATCCACTGCGGCATACGGCACGCCCGGCTAACAGTCATACGGCACTGCGGAGAGACTTTTTGAACGCCCCATATTAAACAGCAAAGTGGCAACACATGCTTTATACATATTTGCAGAATGAATGCCACAATACAAGCTTAAAAATGAACCTCAAAGTTTCGAAATTAGTCACCCGATATAAATACTGCAGCTGTGGAAAGAATTGTTAATAAACGCTTTTCACATGACTCACCTGAGTGCATTTCGCTATTCCTATATTTTTGTCCCCACAGTGTATTATCATGACTGCGCTTGTGCATGCGCCGTATCGCTGAAACCACTGGTTTAATGAACACTTTGAGAAATTTAATAAAGTTGCTGGTTCCCTGTCAACAAAATGTTGAAACTGTAGAATCATGCCGAAAGGTATACGACGTGATTAAGGTCGCAAGACGGGAATAAACAGACTTTGAACGCGGAATGGCAGTTGGAGCTAAGCGCATGGGACGTTCCACTTCGGAAATGATTAGCAAATTCAGTATTACGACATTCAGAGTATCAAGAGTGTGCTAAGAATACCAAATTTCAGGCATTACGTCTCAGGAGCAGGAGAGTTTCCACAGAGCTGTCAGCGCTAACAGGCAAGCAACACTGCCTGAAATAACAGCAGATGCCAATGTGAGATGTACGACGGACGAGCGTTTGAACAGTGCGGCGAAATCTGGCATTAATGGACTGTGGCAGCAGACGACCGACGCGAGTAGATTTGCTAAGACCACGGCATCGCCTGCAACGCCTCCTGACCTTACTGGCTGGACCCCAGACGATTGGAAAGCCGTAGTCTGGCCAGATGAGTCACGATTTCAGTTGGTAAGAGCTGATAGTAGGGTTCGAGTATGGCGCAGACTCTACAAAGCCTTGCGCCTAAGTTGTCAGCAAGGCAAAGCGCAAGCCTTTGATGGCTTAATAACGGTTTGGGCTGTGTTTGCGTGGAAACAACTGTGTACTCTGGCCTAACTGAACCGATCACTGACTAGAAATAGTTATATTCGGCTACTTGGAGAGCATTCGCAGACTTTCATGGACTTCATGTTCATATAAGAATGTGCCATGTCACCGAGCAACAATTGTTAGTGATTGGTTTGAAGAACATTCTGGACAGTTCGCCCGAATGATTTTGCAACTCGATTCCCCCGATATGAATCCCATCGAACATTTATGGTACATAATCGAGAGGTCAGTTCATGCACAAAACCCTGAACCAGCAACGCTTTCGCAATTATGGACGGCTATTGAGTCAGCATGCTTCAGCATTTCTGTAGGGAACTTTCGACTTGTTGAGTCCATGCCACGTGGAGTTGCTGGACTATGAGATCCGACATGATAGTATACGATTGTGTATTACCATACCGCTAATCTCCGGGCTAAGTTTATTTCGAAGCACGCAACTAGAAAGAATTTTACGAAGTGATAAATCACACTCGTTTTGTTTCATCATCATTCCAGATACCAAACTACTGGTAAATAACTTTTCGATAAGTGTATCGGTCGTGGCTCTCCAAAACGACAGCATCTCAGGTTCAGCAGATAGAAATCCATGTGGATATGTAAAATCTTGGGCTTATTCCAGTCTTGTTGCCGGCCGCGGTGGCCGTGTGGTTCTAGGCGATTCAGTCCGGAACCGCGAGACTGCTACCGTCGCAATGGTTCAAATGGCTCTGAGCACTATGAGACTTAACATCTATGGTCATCAGTCCCCTAGAACTTAGAACTACTTAAACCTAACTAACCTAAGGACAGCACACAACGCCCAGTCATCACGAGGCAGAGAAAATCCCTGACCCCGCCGGGAATCGAACCCGGGAACCCGGGCGAGGGAAGCGAGAACGCTACCGCACGACCACGAGCTGCGGACAACTACGGTCGCAGGTTCGAATCCTGCCTCGGGCATGGATGTGTGTGATGTCCTTAGGTTGGTTAGGTTAAGTAGGTCTAAGTTATAGGGGACTGATGACCTCAGATGTTAAGTCCCATAGTGCTCAGAGCTAGCCAGTCCTGTTGATAGTGTTGACCAACGGCAGTAACGCATCGTGGACGGTTGTCAATGCATTCGGAACACGACTGGAATTTTTGTACATGTAAGGACATCGATGAGGGGAAGCGCTGAACCCTGCCTTCACACCAGCGGTGGTCATGTGGAACACTTCCTGTAATGTTTTTGTCCTCAAGTGTATGTCTGCTGTTCGTATCCTCTGCGAATCTTTTATAAAGTGTTTATGTACTCAGTCGTAATACGTCGTGTCGGGGGAAGGAACCATTAGTTTCCTACTCCATAATTATTAAAATTATTTGCTTGTTTAATAGTCCGGTCTTCATCTCCTTTGGTCTGTACCTGTAATAGCCAAACACCCTCTATCGTCGTGGTTTGAAATACTCTTGGTGAAGTGACGTCACCACTTAGAAGGGATTTGCATGAGTAGATACAAGGAATGAATATTCAGGAGAGTACATGCTCTCCTCCTCCCCTATCCCCAAGGATAAAATTATGGTGCAGAAGAGGTGCCGAGAACACCCCGAGCACAACCGCTTCCCTTGAATTCAACGAGTCCCTGCAATAAGAAAGCTCCTGACTATGAAGATGGCGAGTGTCTTCGAAAGCTCTAATTTAAATTGATACGACGGCCTGAACATCAAGAAAATTTTATTCATACATGTCACTACGAAAAACTCCAATGCCAGTATGTACAAATCATGAACATTTGGCAGATAGGAGGACAAAAGTGGTAAAACTCGAAGCTGTTAGTCGGACTGAAGACCGAAGATGGCATTTCACATTCAGAAAGGAGGTCATGTTCAAATAGTTTCTATTCCTAGAGTGATCACTTTAATTATAAATAATTACTAGTAACACAGAAGTCATAACAAAATTTTAAAAAGTTATTAGTATCGACAAAATGTCGAATAACATGTTATTAACAGTTTTCCACGGAGCACTTAATCTGAAACCCTGCTTTCGATTAATTCAAGATCGAGACTTTACCAGAAAGTGATCCGCCCTAAAGCGTTAGACGCAGCAGAAAGGTTGAACCTTCTAAGAACAGAGCATCCTAGAAACATATAGCTTATGAAACGACCGATTCTCGGGAAGATAATGCGACATCGAAGAACAGGAGCCGGTCAATATAGAAGACAAACGAACCACGTTATAGTCAAATACAGAGGACCTTACCCTAGAATGGAAGACGGGAGATTTTCACATCAGATATTCAAGTTTGTTGTGAACTAGAGAACCGAAGTGTGCTGGAACCAAGAAGTAGAAATGAATATGGAAGAAATGCAAGTACAGGAAGCAGCGTGACTTTCAAATCGACAACTGCCGCTGCCATAAGTTCCCAAAGACATCAAGAATCTACTAGATTTCACTTTGTTTATCCACTTCAACTGCAAATTATGCGAATATGTAGACTGTACAAGTACTGCCATGCTTATGATTCAGCACAAAATTTGACGATGTATTCCGTAAAGATTATTTCTTCTTGCATCTGATGACGGCAGACTGACGAAACGCGCTGTTTTCAGTTAATATGAGCAAATATTTTTTAAGCGTATGTGATCGCTGACTTCTTTGAACACTTTGTCTTTGATGATCTAATGGCCATTCGACACCGGCAGCCACTCCCAAAATTCAGCAATGGAATGAGAGGTAGCTGCAACTTAATTTTGTTCAGCAGCCGCGCGGGATTAGCCGATACTTGGGGTGTGCCGGGTGCGCGCAGATGAGCGGCGGTGCTGTTGTTGTGAAACCGACAAAGTAAAGTGATCAACTAAGAACTACTATGCGAGTATGCGACCTAGGAAAAACTAACGCTTGCACAGTTAGCAACGGGATGTACTTCAAATGTTGTTTTCATTCTTCTTCTTCTTCTTCTTCTTCTTCTGCTTTTACGACCTCATTGGACCACTTCAGTCAATCATTTCTGGTCCTCTTCTTTGGTATTTTCCCCTTCCGAGTGGCCCAGTATCTCTTCATTCGTTCCGATGCTTTTCGTCGTTCCTTATCTGTAAATACCCTTTTCATTGTATGTCGTTTGTCAATTTTTGGTTTAAATCTTATTTCTGTGTCCCTCAACTTCTTTAACTTTGGCGTTTTGTTCTGCAAATCATCCAGAGTTATTTCCAGTTCTTCCATATCCTCTCTTATTTCCTTAAGCCATCCTCCTTGTTGTTTCAAATTCCAGAGTTTCTCAATAATTTTCCTTGATATTCTGGTTTCTGGTGTCCTCAGAATGTGACCACAAAAAGAGATCCTTTTCTTTCGTATAGTATTAGTGATGGGCTCCAGATCTCTGTGTACCACTTCATTTGGAACTATCCGCCATTGCCCAGCTTTTTGATATTTCTTATTTATGCATGTTCTAGCAATTCTTCTCTCTACTTTTAAAATTTTGTCAATTCTGTTTTTCTGGGTGACTTTAAAAAGAGTTTCACTTCCGTATGTAACCTCTGGTTGAACCACCGTCTTGTAATGTTTTAGTTTTGTTTTAATTGATAGACATGTTTTCATTCTATAAATACTTTTCTTTAGGGTCCGGAGGTGGCCCCACTCTGACTTTGTTATTTCACGCTGCATGGTAGGACAGCAGCGAGGTTTCTTCCAGGGCAGTTACAATGTGTAAGGACGTACTGTGTTTATTTTGTGAATAACAAAGGTTACTGTTTCTCCTACATGCCTTAAAAAAAAAACGGTCTAAGGCGCTGCAGTCATGGGCTGTGCGGCTGGTCCCGGCGGAGGTTCGAGTCCTCCCTCGGGCATGGATGTATGTGTTTGTCCTTAGGATAATTTAGGTTAAGTAGTGTGTAAGCTTAGCGACTGATGACCTTAGCAGTTTAGTCTCATAAGATTTCACATAATTTTTTGTTCATCAGAAGCGTTTAAATTAGTTTTCAGTTATTATACAGAACAATGAAAGGATTTGTAATTAAAGGAGACTTTAACTCCTATACAGTTTGCAAAGGAGTATAGACCTTATTATCAGAAACAAGGGAGCACAACACTGACTACAAAGATTAGACTCAGAAAAAGAGTTTTTACGAGGCCGTGCTGGAAAGCAATGTACTACAGATTTTTATATGAGAAGACTTAAAGTATTTTAAATAACACAAACGTTATTAGCATTCTACATCTTAATTCTTCATGTCTAGATTTTCATTTCTGAAGACAGTCACCCTGGCGCTGAACACATTTCTCTCAACGAGAGATGAATTTGTTGATACCATTACTGTAGAAAGTTGAAATCTGTGGACGGAGTCAAAACCACTCATCTGCTTCCACCGCTTTATTACTGTCAAAGCGAAATTCTCGAAGGTGTTTTTTACCTTTCGGAAACAGACGAAAATCAGGTGGGGGTCAAGTCGAGACAGTAGGGAGGATGATCGATGGCGGTGAACCCATGGTGCGCGTTTGTTTCAGATGTCGCAGCGCTCGTGTGTGGTGTGGCATTGTCGTTCCGAATTAGAGGGTGCTCCATGTGTGGACGAACTCTTCTGCAATTAGAAAGTCTATTACAGCACGCAGTTCCTCACGCACCGACATAGTTACGTTACACACTACACACCACAACGTTACGTGCTACAATTCGGAGACCTCTAGCGGCAGAGGTCTGCAAGAATGTAGACATCAAGGCTAAAGGTTTAGAACAGTCACAGTCAACCCGGTCCCTATCGCCCACTAGTGGGCGCTCCATCTTCCCTGGTGGACGGCAGGCGGTAGGGATTTTAAAAACACTGTCATTAGTACACTACTGGCCATTAACATTGCTACACCAAGAAGAAATGCAGATGATAAACGGGTAACCACTGGAGTAATATATTATACTAGAACTGACATGTGATTACATTTTCACGCAATTTGGGTGCATAGATCCTGAGAAATCAGGAAACCCAGAACAACCATCTTTGGCCGTAATAACGGCCTTGATACACCTGGGCATTGAGTTAAACAGAGCTTGGATGGCTTGCTCAGGTACAGCTACCCATGCAGCTTCAACACGATACCACAGTCCATCAAGAGAAGCGACTGACGTATTGTGACGAGCCAGTTGCTCGGCCGCCATTGACCAGACGTTTTCAGTTGGTGGTATATCTGGAGAATGTGCTGGCCAGGGCAGCAGTAGAACATTTTCTGTATCCAGATAGGCCCGTACAGGACCTGAACATGCGGTCGTGCATTATCCGGCTGAAATGTAGGGTTTCGCAGGGATCGAATAAAGGGTAGAGCCACGGGTCGTAACACATCTGAAATGTAACGTCCAATGTTCAGAGTGCCGTCATTGCGAACAAGAGGTGACCGAGACGTATAACCAATGGTACCCCATACCATCACGCCGGGTGATACGCCAGTATGACGATGACGAATACACGCTTCCAATGTGCGTTGACCGCGATGTCGCCAAACACGGATGCGACCATCATGATGCTGTAAACAGAACCTGGATTCATCCAAAAAATGACGTTTTACCATTCGTGCACCCAGGTTCGTCGTTGAGTTCACCATTGCAGGCGCTCCTGTCTGTGATGCAGCGTCAAGGGTAGCCGCAGCCACGGTCTCCGAGCTGATAGTCCATGCTGCTGCAAACGTCGTCGGACTGTTCGTGCAGATGGTTGTTGCCTTGCAAATGTCCCCATATGTTGACTCAGGGATAGAGACGTGGCTGCACGATCCGTTACAGCCATGCGGATAAGATGCCTGACATCTCGACTGCTAGTGATACGAGGCCGTTGGGATCCAGCACGGCGTTCCGTACTACCCTCCTGAACCCACCGATTCCATATTCTGCTAACAGTCATTGGATCTCGACCAGCGCGAGCAACAATGTCGCGATACGATCAACCGCAATCGCGATTGGCTACAATCCGACCTTTATCAAAGTCGGAAACATGATGGTACGCATTTCTCCTCCTTGCACGAGACATCACAACAACGTTTCACCAGGCAACGCCGGTCAACTGCAGTTTGTGTATGAGAAATCCGTTGGAGTCTTTCTTCATGTCAGCACGTTGTAGGTGTCACCACCGGCGCCAACCTTGTGGGAATGCTCTGAAAAGCCAATCATTTGCATATCACAGCATCTTCTTCTTGTCGGTTAAATTTCGCGTCTGTAGCACGTCATCTTCGTGGTGTAGCAATTTTAATGGCCAGTAGTGTAATAATGAATTAAGGAAGGATCCGTCTTTTTGCAAGTACGTAAATTATTGTTTTATCAGTCAAACATGTTTCACAACAGTTGTGGCATCCTCGGTAGCTTGGTTTCTTTTGTTTGCCTAAAATACATACATACAGATTCTGTTTAGGTTATGGAATATCATTCACCAGATTTTGTTGTTATTTAATTTATATATGCGATATACGTATCATTTTAATTTTGGCTAGCCAATTACTGCAGTGGTGAGGCCAAAAACGGGCGTATGACGACGAATTCTATGAGAACACGTATACTTTAAAGATTGGATAATAAACAAAAATTCAATGCAGACGATTTTCTAACCTGCCTCGTGTTTTGCAGATGCCATGGTGCATGGTGTACTAATTTAGATCTTAGGCTGATTCTGGTTGGCAGCCACAGGACACTCACAATGTAAAATAAAAAATAACTTGCGTACCTCCAGTAAGGCACACCCATCCTCCATTCATTGTTATGTTTCTTATGGCATTAGAACTGGTTCCATAAGTCCAGCATGAGATTATCATTATTATTTCCGTAAAGGTTTGACACAGCATTTGGTAAGTAATTATAACTTTACCTTGCTGTTATTCTGCTTTATAAATTTTATCAAGTAATCTCGCTTCCCTACTTTATAAATCAAAATTTCTTTGCAACTGGTGGGGGTTTACAAAATTTTACTACCAACAGAGATACAAAAGTGGGTGGTAGGTAGAAAAAGTTTGGCTATCACTGATGTAGAATGTTAATAGCTTTTGTTCTATTTTAAAAATGTTGAAATGTGTGTGAAATGCGATGGGACTTAACTGCTAAGCTCATTAGTCCCTAAGCTTACACACTACTTAACCTAAATTGTCCTAAGGACAAACACACACACCCATGCCCGAGGAAGGACTCGAACCTCTGTCGGGATCAGCCGCACAGTAGCGCCTTAGACCGCTATTTTTTTTTTTTTTAATCTCATTTTGTTCGTTTTCGTTCGTTGTATCTGCTCGGGGCGGACGTGGCAAGACACCCTTTCCAGTTCATCGTTCATCCATTAACTCAGTTAAAGTTCGTTTGTTGGTCCATTGACTCAGGTTTTCTATTACAGAGGCTAGTCGGCTCACTGGCGGAACACGCTGAGCTGCCGCGCCGGCGCCGGCTAATCCCGCGCGGCTTTATTCTAAAAGCCTGAAGCGTTTTAGCACATAATTCGAAGGCAATGCTTTTCAGCATGCCCTCGTAATTAAAGAATGATTTAGAGTAAGCCTAAATATTTTTTTCGTAGCAACGTGGTGACTACACCAAAAACCAATGTGTGTGTTGGAATATACGTGAAGTCTATCCACAGTTCAAATACAAAAGCGTTCCGCTGCCGATTCAGCAAGAAGCCGCCTCAGTACAAGCATATTTACGACTGGTACACAAAATTATTGAAAGTTGGTTGTATATGTAAAGGTAACGCACGTTTGATGAAAATGTCGAGTGTATCCGAGATGCGTTCACACGGAACCCTCGGAAGTCCACAAGACGGGCAGGCCATAAACTTCAATTTCCTCAAACAACGGTGTGGCGTATTCTGAAACGACGCCCGCATGTAAAGCCTTACAAGTTGCAATTACCACAGCAACTCCATCCCGGCGACCATAACAGAAGGAAAGAATTTTCCATTTCAGTTCTCCAAGGTATGGCAGAGGACACTGTTTCCGAACGACCCATCTTTTCGGAGGAGTCGACGTTTCATATATCTGGTAAAGCAAACCGCCATGGTGTAAGAATTTAGGTTTACAAATTGCCGTCGTCGCCGAACATGAGAGAGAGTCATCGAAATTGAAAGTTTTCTGTTTAGGGACTTCTTTTTTGGCGGAGAAAACTCTAACAGAAATGTCGTAACTGGACATGCTGCAAAACTGGTTGGTTCACGAAGGTTTCAGTGACTTCATTTTTTTCCCATGACGGCGCCGCCTCACTTTCAACTTGAGGAGCGGCGTTATCTTAACAGTAATATCCCACAATGTTGGATTGGAAGAGGTGGAAAACTAGATCTTCTTTATTGCATTTTTCCTCACAGGTCACCAGACCTCACACCTTAAGACTTTTTCCTGTGTTGGTATATAAAAGACAGAGTCTTTCTCCCACCTATGGCTACTGTTCAACAGCTGAGAAATTGAATTCTTGAAGCTCTCGATTCAATAAACAGGGACCTGTTGATTCCAGTATGGAATGAAATGGAGTGCCGTTTCGATATATCTCGAGCAACGCATGGTGCAAAAGTTGAGTGTATGGCATAGCGTCTGTGCGGACACCTTTCTGTACCCAGCAACATGTGTAACGTTTCTATTTTCCATAGTTTCTATGTAATAAACAATTGTAACCTGTTATTTCTTATTGACTCACCCTGTTTGTACTGGTACAGGATTCGAACCAAGAGCCTTGCCTCCCGCGGCAACCGCAGATCTACGATACTTCCGAACCAATAACTTGATAGTGGCGCCCCCCTCCCTCCTCGAGTGTTTGAGATAGGACGTCAAAAAAAGATTTTTCAAAAATATGTTTATTTTATAGGGCACATCTTTCTGAAGGGTTTGATATATAAAACATACATGTTTGAGAAAATTTAAGACATGTAATTTATTCTTAAGTGTGCCAAAGTACAGTGCCACACCTCTTCACATGGTATTCTTCTATCGCACGTCACTGTATTTCACTCTGTGGAATTCAAACGAGTGTATTTTGTAATGGAAACCATCAAACCTGTATCCAGTACAGTGGAAATTAAAATGTTTTGTGGTGCCTTTCCTGTTCCCAGTCGGCCGGTTTGACTGTACAACTGGCCCTTAGTAGTGTAGCCTTGTGGCAAACATTTTCTGTCAAAAATTTCACTTTCTTGTATACAAATTTCATTTTCTTGTAGTCTTTCTTACCTGTTATTCCTGTTAGTCGTTCCTTTTTACCCGGGTAGTCTGAATCTATGGATTTGCTGGTAATTGTAACAACGTTAATCACTCGCACACCCAGTCAGTGACATAAACAAAGAGCTCTTACAGCCCCGTCCCCTTTTGTCTGCAGTAAAGTTCTTTATTTCTAGATGCTATGGGGATTCCCCTAGCAGAGACATCACGTTCACTGGGCACGCATTCAAAAATCAACTTATCATTCGTTCAGAAATCAACATAGAATGTGTTCAGAAATGTGCAAAAACCAACAGGCATGCGTTTCAAAATCATATGAATAATCGATAGACCAACGTACGCTGGATAATAGGCGCTGTGTGAAAGAATTTTTTTTTTTTCGAGAATATGAGTCTGGTGCCCCCTGAAGTTGTCACCCAGAGCATGCGCTTTACAAGCTGGATGCTGGAAAAGTCTCGCTCTCAGAGTGTAAAGTAATATAGTTTGTGTGGAACTGTGTGCAGAGATACAACAACTGGACATCAAAATGGAGGCAGACAGATGGACAATAACCGAAAAAAGCCGCCTATACTGTCGCAAGCCAGCACGCAGCATTATGCTAGCAATAATGATGTAACTTCCTGAAACTATCTGAAGATGAACCTAAAAAGGTTCGAAAACCGGTTCATGAAATAAAACATAATTATTCAAAAAAGTGACTGGTTGCAATTTTGTATAACTTATTTACATTCAATATACAGTCACGGTTCTAAAATATCCATAATGGATAAGCATAATCTATTATCCTGTCTCCTCATTTCTCGTCGCTTAACGGGAAACTGCTGCCATAATTCCTAGTTAATACCATAGCTCTGCTTTAAGTTCAATCTCTTCTCTTGTCTCTGGATCCCTCTCACTTCCCTGCGATTTGCCCTTTGCATGTATAACGTCCTCTTCGTTGTTCGCTGCTCTGGGATTTCTGTCACGAAGTCGTACCCTATTACTTCAAAATCATTCTTAACCGAAGGGTACCTGGATTCGGTTAAGAATGATTTTGAAGTAATAGGCTTAACATCAAAAGAGGCACCAATGTTAGCTCTGAATAGGGGATCATGGAGGAATTTTATAAGGGGGACTATGCTCCAGACTGAACGCTGAAAGGCATAATCAGTCTTAAATGATGATGATGATGATGATGATCATGATGATGATGAGTCGTACCCTCGATTAAGGAAGCTACCTAGCTCCTCTGAATAGATTTGGGAAATAGACGGTTTTTCCTTTCGTGAACTCTTCTTTGCCTGGTTCAGAGTCCACTGTACTTGCAACCTTGAGTCATCCGGAGCTCCACGTTGGTGCTCGTGCTAAAAGAGCACTGTAGAATCCTTTGGTTTTAGCTTTCCTCGGCAATGCTTCTCTTTCTGTTTTGTACAGCGCCAAATCACAGTCCCATCTTCCTTCGTTTTCATCACTGTGTAAGAATAACCTTCATAGTGGCAACTAGGCTTACCACGAATTGTTGTTGAAACTTCCACATCACAACTACTGAGATGGTAATATACAAGTGGCACGATGTGAAGTCTACGAAAACCAGAGCGGTACTAACGGACAGACGGGACTGTGCGGGCGGAGTTCGGGCGAATATAGGGAACAGGTAGAAAAAGGTGATTAGGACGGTCCTGCTAGAGGTAGGACGGGACATAATGGACGAAACCGAGCGAGGTGGCGCAGTAGTTAGCACACTGGACTCGCATTCGGGAGGACGACGGTTCAATCCCGCCTCCGGCCATCCTGATTTAGGTTTTCCGTGATTTCCCTAAATCGCTCCATGCAAATGGTTCCTTTGAAAGGTTCAAAATGGTTCAAATGGCTCTGAGCACTATGCGACTTAACTTCTAAGGTCATCAGTCGCCTAGAAATTAGAACTAATGAAACCTAACTAACATAAGGACATCACACACATCCATGCCCAAGGTAGGATTCGAACCTGCGACCGTAGCGGTCACTCGGCTCCAGACTGTAGTACCTAGAACCACACGGCCACTCCGGCCGGCCCTTTGAAAGGGAACGGTCGACTTCCTTCCCCGTCCTTCAATAATCCGATGAGACCGATGACCTCGCTGTTTGGTCTCTTCCCCCAAAAAATTCAATTCAATCCATAATGGACGAAGGTACGAGGCGGAGAGTTCGCAGATTTCTAGTGGGGCGGAAAGTTCACAGGGCGGAAAATTCATCTATTCGTAGATCTGGGCCTGTTACGCGGGCTACATAGCACCTGTCTGCCAGTACCTCCCTCGAGGGATTCCTATTCCTGTTCATATGTGATACACAGTCTGGGTCTGTCAGAACGGAACGGTTTAGAAATGACTCAAGGACCTGCTGAACACGAATCCAGTTCCTGATGCACTGCGCCACTTGCCACAGAACCGGCATGGAACTTGTCACCTGCCGAACCAGGCGGCACACACACGGCAGTCAAATGTGAGCAGGGCACGTAGCAATGTAGTTGGCCAAATCTGGAGAGCAGGTCCAGGATGCGGCGCGCAAAGTTGCTCCGATATTTGGGTCGCTCATCTGCATGTGAACAGAAGTAACGGGAGCGAAATTTGGTACCGCGACAAGCGAAGATGAGAAATACGTCTCGCCCCGACCGGATGTAGTGGACGGTGAAGTTGTGTAGGCGCCACGGTAGCTCAGAGGGGGTCGCTCACCCGTACGCTGGCCAGCTACCTGCAGCGCGCAGACCCTTTTTGTTCGCAGCTCCAGATATTTGGTGTACCGGTCACGCCTGCAACGGTACCGCGGAGGGCGCGCAGCGGCTGCCGGCCTGGGAAAGCGCGGCGCGCCAGCGGCCAGCGCCCGGCCTCCACGTACACACGCATTGCGGCTCAGCTCTCTCTCACGGAGCCGGACCGCCGGATTTGTGTCCCCTTGTAACGTCAACTTCTTGCGGCGCAGATCGTGAACGGCCAAGACTTACTGCCTCGCCCGTACCGAGAAGGGAGAGAGGAGAGGCGGAAGCTTTTTTGGGGGGCCGCGACGGCGGTGGGCCTCGA
The DNA here is from genome assembly GCF_023864345.2 of Schistocerca serialis cubense. Lineage (NCBI taxonomy): Eukaryota > Metazoa > Arthropoda > Insecta > Orthoptera > Acrididae > Schistocerca > Schistocerca serialis. The sequence continues at coordinate 202,122,085 of NC_064643.1, read as the reverse complement.
ACTCGAGCCCGCGGCGGCCGCACGCTTTGTGCAGCGGCGGCGGCAGCGCATAAATTTGGTTGCGACCAACAAAAGGAACGCGCACAGAGCGCCGTTCTTGCGGGGGCCGACCGGGGCAATGCTAGGGATGCACAAAACGCTGCAGGCCGCAGCTGCATCTCCCGCTCTCACCAATTTCGTGCTTCTTCTCTTGCAGTCGTGGAGCGGTGCACAGTCTGAAGTATTCGGATACTCTTATTTAATGCACAATTGACCACTGTATGTCACGAGATGCGTATCCATCGTATAAAAGAAGGTAGATAGTATTGTGTTGCCAGTAGAGCAGAAGTAAGCGGAATTGGTCGGTCATGAGAGCTCAGTGTCTTCGAACACAGACAAGTTATTGAATATCACATGAGTAACGAGTCCATTACGGACGCTTAAACCCTTCTAAATCTGCTCACGTCTATTGTTAGTGATGTGACTGTGAAATGGAAACATGATCAAACAACCACAGCGAAACCAAGTCCAGGAGGCCTCACGTACCAATGAACAGGGCCCGTCGAGCACTGCGAAGTGTGATTGTGAAGAACTGCGTGAAATCAGCGGAAGGAACCTGTTACGACCTGGAACTGGCTGATCGGAAATACAACATATGAAATAAATGGCTCAAATGGCTCTGAGCTCTATGGGACTTAACTGCTGAGGTCATCAGTCCCCTAGAACTTATAACTACTTAAACCTAACTAACCTAAGGGCATCACACACATCCATGCCCGAGACAGGATTCGAAACTGCGACTGTAGCAGTAGCGCGGTTCCGAACTGAAGCTCCTAGAACCGCTCGGCCACCGCGACTGTCTATCGAAAAACCTCCAATGAACTTCCTTTCCTAATCCAAATGCGCTCTAAACATGGCTCTACGTGTTTTCCGCAGCAAAATCATGTAATTTCTGTCGTCGCGGAATCGAAAATTAGACATTAGTGATTCCCCACGTTTAGGAAGACAATTGGTGTTTGATGAAGACCCTTTAAACGCATTAATCCACAATGCAGCTGTGTACTCGAGAACTGGCAAATGTGATGAACTGTGTTTATTCCGCCGGCCGCGGTGGTCTCGCGGTTCTAGGCGCGCAGTCCGGAACCGCGCGACTGCTACGGGAGCAGGTTCGAATCCTGCCTCGGGCATGGTTGTGTGTGATGTCCTTAGGTTAGTTAGGTTTAAGTAGTTCTAAGTTCTAGGGGACTGATGACCACAGCTGTTAAGTCCCATAGTGCTCAGAGCCATTTGAACCATTTGTGATTATTCCGTCATAGTGCAACATTTGCATGCTATTGGAATAGCACCCCAGGTTTTTACGTAATGGGGAAACCCTACCTGACCTCAGGGGTAGTTGATCTGTTGATCTGATGGATTGTTTATATTAGGGAGGATACTGAGCTAGCATGATCTGTGCAGTTGTGTTAGCTACAAGGACAGAGTTGTCTAGTGGATATCATATCTGCCTGCCGACACTGTAGCTCAGCGTCTTCGGTCAGAGGGTTAGCTGCTCTCTGTAATAAATTGAGTCAACAGCTCAACACTGAACTTGAACGCGTGCAACAAAAAATATATCGAACAAAATGAGATCAAAGAAAAAAAATAAGCAGAAGACCTGGGTTCACGTCGTTTCCTTGATACAAATTTTAATTCATTGCTTCAGCTTCTCTCCTAATGGAAGATAAAGCTGAGACTCAAAATCTCTCCGGAAAAATGTAATTATCTCAGATTTGCAGCTGTCTTTGAGTCTTAAAGCGTCACTTGACACACATATATACAGAACTTTTCTCTTGAATTACGAAGTTCACAACGTCAGTTCAGTCTAGACGATTTCTTAATCGGAGGGCACGAACTGGGCAGAGCCTTCCTCTGCTCGACTGTATATCGGCCTCTGTGCGGTGACGCTGCGGAACTGGGAACGAGGGTGTGGACAGCCAAAACCTCCATTTCATCGGCGCGGATTGCAGCGAGACATCGATAACTTCTGTGGTATCGACCCGACTGGCCGACTTACGTATGGCACAGAGATTTTTCAACGATACCACAGAATCACTTATCACTCCCAAAGTACTACCAGCAGTCCAGTTAGCAATGACTGTGGTGTGGGAGTCGCAAGGAACGATATAAAATGGTCGAACGGTTCCTCATAAGCCACGCATTTCTGTAATCAGCGCTATGCCACACTTGATGTGGTGCAACGAGAATGTGGAGAACGTTTCCTGCCATCAAATGTAGTGCCAACAGTAAAGTGCAGAGGAGGTGTTGGTGTTACAGTATGGAGTCGTGTTTCGTGGTTATAGTGTGATCCTTGTATTTAAGAAAATGCTAAACGTGGGATGATAAAATCCCAATTTTCGGTATTAATACCGTGTGCAGCAGAGGAACAGTTTGGAGACGATGACTGCACCAGCATGAAATGCACATGTAAGGGAACAGGTTTTGGGCCATAAAATTCCAGAAAGAGAGTGGTATCCGCTGGGTTCCGATATAAACTCAAGATAATACATTTGGGATCAGTTAGAACGTTACTACCACCTTTTTGTTTCGGCTCTTGAGGAAGAGTAGTTGACATTCTTCCACAGATATGCAAACTTCATAGAAAGTTTTCACAGCAGAGCTGAAGCCGTCGTAAGGGCGAATGGTGGGTGTTATTTCATATTAACGTCCACTAATAGATGTGCAGATACTTTTGATCACATAGTGAACATTTCGAAACCCGACGTAGCCCCTATCCAATAAAGTTGCAACGGATGAACGTCGGTCCCAGCCAAGAATCCGTATCCCCGGACAAAAATGGCTCTGAGCACTATGGGACTTAACATCTAAGGTCATCAGTCGCCTAGAACTTAGAACTAACCTAAGGACATCACAAACATCCATGCCCGAGGCAGGATTCGAACCTGCGACCGTAGTAGTCGCGCGGTTTCGGACTGAAGGGCCTAGAACCGCTCGGCCACCGCGGCCGGTGAACAGACAAAAAAGAATGACAAACAACATACAAAGTTCCTAAGTTCCATTTTGATTTAACAGCAGTGGGCAGACCTAGACAGAATACTGTTTCTAGTATTATGAGGAGATGCTAGAGAAAGGCCTTATAGATCCGCACACATACTAAACGTAACAATGACACTACATCTCCATCTACATCTACATCTACTTGGTTACTCTGCAATTCACAGTTAAGGGTCTGGCAGAGGGTTCATCGAGCCATTTTCATACTACTTCTCTACCATTAAACACTAAATCACAGCAGTACTGACACGGAAAACGAAACATCTTATAGTGATACTGCAACAGAACATGAAACAAACACTCACTAAAATAATGTTACACTAAAGGCGAAGGTAGCTACTAAACAGCGTAAATGCGTATAATATTTGTAATAAAAAATGTAGAAATACTTTTAAACACAGATACCCAGCGACCTTTTTATAGAGAAACTAATGCTCATAAATGCATAACTCGATGACTCCATTCCGAGATATGCCTCTCTGACAAGTCCCGTAAAGCTAAGACAGCACCAACGACTATGATACATGTTTTCCAACGTTAACAGTCTTTATACAGTTACAAGCTATTTTTGCCTAATGATAACTTAAAAAGTGTGACTAAATTAGGAAACTAACAATACAAGCAACATACACAACTTAGTATATGTAATAATAAAAAATTATCCTCAATACATCGTCTGACTACACGAAACTTGTCAAATCGAAAGGTAAAGGGTCGATGCAGTTCCGAGACTTTCCTTTCGATCATTAACGGTGTAGGGAAACCATATTATCTACCTATTCTCAAGTTTTTTCTACCCTCTTCTAAGTTACTAGCATTTTTACATACCACCTTAGGTTTAGTTTTTCTTAACTTTGTAATTTTTATTTTTATTTTCTTTGCTGAAAACAAAACTTACTTTCAATATGGAAGAGTTTTCGTTATTGTGTGATGCCAATCTTTAAAACACAAGGTAATAATAGTTCTGTAATTACCAATAAATGAACGTAGTACACACAGTTCTTCATAATAATAACCTTACATATTAGCGAAAGAAAGTTGCTTTTAGCGTCAGCAAGTATGCATTTTGTGTTTACACTCAAATATCGCAAACTGTCCTCGATAGATGTAATGGCTCTGAGCACTATGGGACTTAACTTCTGAGGTCATCAGTCCCCTAGAACTTAGAACAAACCTAACTAACCTAAGGACATCACACACATCCATGCCCGAGGCAGGATTCGAAACTGCGACCGTAGTGGTCTCGCGGTTCCAGACTGTAGCGCCTAGAACCGCTCGGCCACCCTGGCCGGCCGATAGATGTAGTTTACGTACATAAGCGTGTAGCAGTAATTGAATAATGGAATTCGTCTGAATTCAGTCGCTTTGGATAAAACGATGTGAACAGAATTACATTAACTAACGGTAGTAAAATCCCTACCGTAAGCCGAACCACAGACGTATATTGAACGCAGTGTGTTTTAAACAAATTCAACCATATTCAAAAACCTGTATCACCCACAAGAATGAGTGTAGAAACGTCGAGTGAATTTGAGCTTACGGACGGGACAAGGTAGTTTTTGTCGATACAAACACGCATGCTTGGCGCAACGGATATTCTTTGGCCTCTGAAACGAAGGACTTGTATCATGTCGTGGAGTCAATCACGATTTATAACACTTGACTGTTCGCAGCTGGAAACACATCATTCCCACAAAACTTTGTATCAGTATGGCGAACAACCGCTGGTCTGTAATTTTCAAGGCAAACGTACCTTCGGTAATCTGAAAACAAATTATTAAAATAACAGAAATTCTTGTTGACCGTACAATTCATACGACGTGATAAGTAGTTATCACCAAACTCACGACTGAGTTTAAGGCATAAGATCATTTCTCTTATTCTTTCTATGCAAGGCCTTAATTCAAGGCCTCATGATTACACAGAACCACCACCATGAAAAGTATACTTCATTTAATTAACCGATCAAAAGAACGAAATATAAAAATACGTGATTTTCTTTTAACTTACGGTAATGAACTCCCTCTGAATACAAATGTTTTTACGTAGGACAAGAAGATTAACAGTACACGAATCTTGTGATGCAGACGCCACTATCTTCTGGTTAGTCATGAGATATAGTAAGTTCAGAAACTCTTTGTTGAAAGAAATATTATATGAGAAACTCAATTTGAAGGAATACGGCAGATCAATACAATGGAAGCTGCCTCATATTAACCGTAATCACGAATATCACTCTGCTATTCATTCCGCTTTAGTAACAACGAAATATTGCTTTTTTTAATACGGATCACGAAGTCGTACATAAGGAAAAACAATATCTTGTATTCCAGAATAGACATATGAGGAAATACTGTGTACAATTTTCAATGTCTCTTCCATACAAACCATAAGCTGTTTTTCATCTTTCTCCGTATAATTCAATCCAGGCATACTCTAAAGCACCCCATATCACATGCAATCAAAACCAGACTTTTACTTCAGAACAGCTCAAAGCGAAAAACACTAAAAAATGGCTATATTCTCCCTCAGACATGCTGGCCATGTGCAGTGTTTTACATTGGCCTCAAAGATTTTAGGCAAGATAAACTAGTTCAGCAAAAGCAGCAGTGAACATACGGAAAACTCGATCAGGGAGCGCAGATTTTACAGCAGAGGTTGATGACGATTAGAAGTTAGTGCACAGTACATGGAAGTTGGCCAGACGAAGTCTTTCACAAAGTAAAAAAAGAGAAATCACACTGTGATGTCGGCGCATATTAAGTAATGAACGAGCGAGTAAGCTAAATGCATCATGGAGATCCGCTATTGGTAGCCACGTGAACCAACAACTTAGAGGTTACAAAGTGCAACGGGCGACAAGGTAAACATTTAGTTTCGACGCGTAAGTTAAAGTTCACCCCAAGTTTCTATAGTTATTCGCGTAGACGATTTAGTTGGTTGGTTGGTTTGTTTTGAGGAAGGGGACCAAACAGCGAGGGTATCGGTCCCATCTCGTTAGGGAAGGATGGAGAAAGAAGTAGGCCGTGCCCTTTCAAAGGAACCATCCCGGCATTTGCCTCAAGCGATTTGGGGAAATCACGGAAAACCTAAATCAGAATGGCCGTAGATGATTTAGTCAATGTTTTTCAATCATCCTGTATTTAAACCACCATCTGATTAGCGTAAATCTCAAGGTGAGTTTTATAGCGTGAATCTCAGGGTGAGGTTTACTAATTAAAGACTTCGTTCTCCAACAGTGGGCGGGAATTGTGAACTTTCACCTGGCATTTCTATCATCCGTAACATTAGTATGCTTCTTCAGCATAAGAGTGTGAATTTACAAACCATTTAAATTTTATGAAAATACAGGTATATTTGTATAGCAGCTTGTATAGCAGCTTGGCTGTCGGTAAACGTGACTTTTTCAAATGTTTTATTCGAAGATTCAACCAGATACCTTATTACTGTTAACTTTCATGAATTTATTTGTTGTTTCAGTCTTCAGTTCGAAGACTGGTTTAATGCAGATTTCCACGCATTTAGATAACACTGTTGGGAGCAGCTATTTGTCAGTGAAGTAAATGTGGTAAAAAATAGTCTTGATCGCTCATTTATTTATTAAAAATATGAGCGGTTTCGGCGGTCTATTAGTAGACCATCTTCAGATAATGCACCATCCGGTTGACGACGATGACGCTTGGAACCGCTGTGTTGACACAGCAGTTTTTCAACCGGATGGTGCATTATCTGAAGACAGCCTACTACTAGAGGCCAAAACCGGTCATATTTTTAATAAATGTCCCGTCGGCACACAGATCGTGCGTTCGAACGTCAACGTTGAGCGTGCCGTGTTTCTGACTCATAGCGTAGAAAAACGACTTTGGTAAGTCTTTGTGAATCTACGGAGCTGTATCAGGCATGACAGATATTCTGAACGAGGGTTTAAACTTAGACCAGTGAGCTGCCAGAATGCCACATACTAAACATATGCATGATCCCTCTCTCCCGTACAAAGCTGGGAGACGCGTTGTTAGCTTCCAGTTGAAGCACATATTTTTCTGGTGGGTTTTATAACTCACTTTCTAAGAATGTATACCATTTAAAAGCAACAGCAAATTGAGGATCTTTTTACAGCCCATCATTTATTGATACGACTTGTTGCGGTGTGCCAGCAGCCTTGCCACACCTATTCCGGTTAGATCACCAAACTTAAGCGCTATCGGCTTTGGCTAGCACTTGGATGGGTGACCATCCGGTCCGCCGAGCGCTGTTGGCGAGTGGGGTGTACTCAGCCCTTCTGAGGCAAATTAAGGAGCTACTTGACTGACAAATAACGCCTCCGGTCACAAGAACTGAGTGTTGCGCCGACCACACGCCCCTCGTTATCCGCACCCACTGACTGACTGACTACTACTGGCTGAAGATAACACAGCGCTCGGCTGGTGCCGTTGGGTCCCCAGACCTACTCGGACGGAGTTGAGTTTGTTGCGGTAAAATGACTTTAAACTCTATATTGGTGGTTAAAGAGTTTTCGTATTGTAAATTGGCTGTTAAGGAAGTATGCCGTTTCAAGACAACGCCACACTGAACACCGATCAAAAACTTCTTGGTACAATTTGTTATAATTAAATTTCGGTCAATAATATATTTGCGAGTAAAGCGTTCAGAATGTATTAATACACAGACATGGTCACATGTTAGACGGGTTCAGCATAGCATAATGACTGAGGTATTGGTATGCGTGAAATGTTGAAGGTTCGCGTCTCACTACATCCAATTTTTCTCACTCTACTTCATATTCTCTAGTAGGTTTTGAGACTTTCTTATTAATATATCACAAATATGTTCTATAATTTTCAATGTTATGTCAATAGAAGTGTGCTGTGTCTCAGGAGTGCGTTCGATTGGCTTTATCTTCAAGAGAGTTTGCACTACTTGCAGCAAGATATTTTGCACTCACTTTTTTGTAGTTTTGTATTTTATGTGTTCTAAAGACGTTGCAAGTGAATAGAAACAACGATCAATTAAGAATGACCCTAGGGTTTTAGTAAGAATTGAGAATGCTGAAATAATTTTTACCTTACGTGGAAGACTATTGTGAATTTGTATCGCACTGTTTGTAATGAAACTTTTATAAGCTGATGTCCTAACTGGCTGCACAAGGAACTTACCCTTTTGCCTTATAACATGTTCATGACTATTGAAGTTTTTCTTTATGTGTACTGCAGACAGAACATGTATGGCGTATGGACAAGGGAGGAAATGGATTTAGTAGAGCTAACGTAGGAATTTTATGCCCGTCCATTTTGTTAACAAACCGTGAGATTTGCGAGCCAAACTTGGGCTACAACAGCCACTGGAGGACGCTGCGATCGCATATACCACGCTGCGGCGCGCGTACCGTTTGCTCAAGCCACATAGTTTCTGTGCGTTCAGCAGCATCATTTTTCCAGGGGGCGCAAGAAACGCTGTGCTGAAGCAAACGCGATTCTACCATTGTGCGCATGACGTCAGAGAAAAACATTTCACGCCCATATTTGTGCGTATGTTGGTGGCTGTGTGATTTTATGGCTATTGTTGTTTTCTCTTTAGTTACTTTCGTGTAGGGAGTGATCTGCTATTGAAGTGTGTGCAAGCAATGCCAGGTTGTGCTATTCTCAGCTTTAATTCTCACAATCCCAACACTGAAGGGATTGAAATAGTGGTTCATGCTTTCTCAATTTTGCTGTCGGAATGTGGCAGAGAAAACTCCGTGTATGTTGAAAATGCTAGAATATGCTCTCGTCATTTCAAAGAAAGTGATTATATCGGAGATTTACGTTCGAAGCTGCTAAATTTATCGCGGAAACGAGTACTAAAGAGCGATGTATTTCCATAATGTAACTTGCCTTGTAGTAGCACAGACAGTGATGGCACACCGCGTGCAACAGAAGCAACATAGAAATGTTTCTACAAACATGAGATCCATAAAATAGGCGTAGAAGACTTCGAAAAGCTTTCACCACGGGGGGAGGGTGCTGTCAAATGTGCATTTACAGATGAATTTGTTCATGATTCACATAAAGCCAGTTTACAGAATTCCGTAGAGGTATTAGAGGAGAAATGACCGTATCAAAAACACATGCATGAAATTCCGAGCGTGCAGTAAAGATCTAAGAAGTCACTCGTCATCAACGAAACGGCGTCTGTACGATAAATAAAGTTAATAAAATGCACTTGGGCCTCGTGAAATTACTCGAATACTGGGCAAAATATTTTCCCCAGTTAAATCAGAAGTTTTATTATATGGACCGAAACGGGTTTGATGGGTCAAGGAGGACATTTACAAATCGATTATATTGCAAGTCATTTCGCTTTTCTTTTTTTCAGCGAAAAGCACGTATATCTTCTATCTGTATTATCAACCTCGCGTTGTTGAATCAACTGCAATTTCACTTGCCCGCCAGATATTTTGATAGATGTTTCAGTCAGATTAGTTTCAGTCAGATTAGTTTCTACAAATAAGACACTTACATAATTTATTGAGTGAAAACGACAATGCGCACCTATTAGCTGAAGTTCAAAAGAACTTATGATGAATGAAAAATGAGAATGAATATTATATAGATCTTGTTTACTCGCTGAAACTTTTCGCAGAGTCAGCTCAGAAAATTGCATGCCCATTTCGAACATTTACTGTGACAAAAAAAAACTGCGAAAACTGACCACACTTAGCCCTTTTTTATTCGCGCATCGATGAAACAGATGCATGATTAAAAAAAAAAAAATACAGCAACGTCTGTTTAAACGCTGGACAAGTTACAGACAGTAGTAACAACATTCTAGCAATAGCAGAACAGCAATTTGCATTGATTATATCAGTAGGTATTTAATGTAACACAAATAAATTGCATAAATGTGTAGCTCACATGTGGTGCTGGTCCCAAGACAGATGCTGTTCCTTAGTGACGTCACAGCGCACAGTGGGCCAGAATCTTGAAAACGTGGCCAAAAAGGAAAAAAAAAAGTTTAAAGATGGGTATTTTGGACCATCAGGTTGGCAGCAGCAATGCTGGGACAACTGAATGCCGGCTGTGCGGACGACCAGATGTTCATTTGTTCGGTAATATCTCAGGTCAAATGCGGCAGTTCATTGTTAGCTTGCGCGCAGCTGGCCAGGCTACAAAAGCAGTCGTGTTGTTGAAGGAAGTTATTTAAGTTTCGTGCAAGTGAAACCAATACTTTCAATATCGAATGTATTCCAGGAGGTATGTACTAGTGAAAAAACACTTACATCACTATTAAATCATCAATTATGCACGTTTACATTTCAATTAACGTACGACAGGGAAATGAATGACAAAATCGTAAAATGCGCTTAAAAAATAGAGATAAGTTACGAATTCCACGACATTCCGCTTTCTTTTGCGCTGTGTGCGCAGGTATATATTATTACCTTTGTAAATTAAGTTTCAAATCCTGCGACTAGTTGCGACTTGGGCTTTGAGCCACGTTTTAAGCGACACTTGCAAAATGTCATTGTTCAGACATCTTCAAAAATGACAGTAGAATCAATTAATTACGAGTTTTCTTTGTACAATTTAAATTACAATCGACAGGTGGAAGCATTGTAAAGAATAAAATAATTAGAAGGATTTTCGAGGAAAGATATTTTTCTAATATCAAAAGAGTATTTGTCAAATGATTTGGAAGGGGTCATAGAACATTTGGAAAGATCGTTGACAGATCGAACAACTCCAGTCATTCGAAACAGTTATTCATGGGAAAGACATTTCCATTAAATACAATTTAAGCATGACCATGGTAGATGGTAGAGTGTGCAATGGTATCACCAACACGAAATCTGCGCAACGGTGCTATCTCTGGAAGGCTATGTCTGCCCAATTTAATAACATTGACGATGTTTTGAAAAAAAAACAAGTTACCACCGATTATCTGCAGTACGGACTATCGACTCTTCACGCCTGGATTCGATGTTTTGAATGTTGTATTCATTTGGCATACCAAATGAAAACAAAAAAGTGGCAGGCACGTAAAGCAGAAGATAAAGAGAAAAAAGCAATACTGAAAGCCAACATTCAAAAAGCTTTCAAAGAGCAGCTTGGAATTGTAATTGACATGCCGAAACAAGGGTTTGGCAGTACGAATGACGGAAACACCGCACGACGTTTTTTTGAAAACACTCCAACATCAGCGCTGATAACTGGAGTTTCCGAAGAACTAATCCACGGTTTCCATATAATTTTGCAGACGATTTCGAGCGGACGTCAGATCTACGTTGAAAAGTTTCGAGCATACGCCTTAGCAACTGCCAGGCACTACGTGAAAGAATACCCCTTGTACAACATGCCAACAGCAGTTCATAGATTGTTAATTCACGGTCCAGACATTATTTCTTCGGCCATTTTACCCATCGGTCAACTATCGGAGGATGCTCAGGAATCAACCAATAAGTTGATAAAGCAATATCGCCTGAGTTTTTCTCGAAAGTTTTCAAGAGTTAAGACTATGGAAGACGTGTTCAGGAGATTGTTGGCAACGACAGACCCGTACGTTTCTTCCTTACGCAAATCTTCGCCGAAGAAACTGAAGAGTTTGTCGCCAGAAGCCGTTGCCCTCTTAGTTCCTGTGGCGGAAGACAATGAAGATTCAGATGCAGATGCAGATAATGAGGAAACAGTGTTTGAGGATGATGACGATTCAGTTGAAGCAGAAGATGAAAAAGAATAAGAAAATGAAAACTTTAAAATAAGTTATAAAAAATTTACAAAATAAATAATTGTAATTAAAATGAAATTTTTTGTAATATTTTACACCATCTTGTAACCTATATTTGGTCCTTTCTTCGAGTTTTCCACTTTTTTGGTTTGTTTTTTAAGCATTAACTACAATAACCCCTAAATACTGACTTTTATATGAATAAAAATATATAAATATAAATAAATAAAAAGACATAGATTTTGACCGCCATCTTGGATCCACCATTTTTAAATTTTTTGAACCCTGTCATCATCAGTAACCTCGATAATTCCCTAAAAATTACTTTTATACGTAAAAAATGATAGTAGTGTACATAGAGCCTGCCATCTTGGGTCCACCATTTTGTTTTTTTCACTTTTTGGTATCATATTCTTAATCAGAAAATCCGTAAACCCTTATATACTAAGTTTGGTACAAATTGAACAACTACTTATATTTTGACCAGCTTTTTGGGATTCTGACCCACTGTGCAGAGCCAGCCAATAGCAGCATAGAACGCTTACTGTCCAACTTTATTCTTCTACGGACCTGGAGCGGCGCAGTGAACTCGCGCGTTGAAAGCAGACATTCGGGTGCACGGTCCGTGTGTGGACGGCTTAAGGGAGAGAGGTAGTTTGCGCTATGTTGCCAATCGTGTAGATTTTGTTCAGTTGCTTTACCTTTCAGATGTTCGTGATCGTATTCTCTGAGACGAAATTTGTGGACCAACGCATCACTTGACTAAACGAGAGTGGAAAACCGCCTAAAAACCACTGTCAGCCATTAAGCCGCCGTGCGAACTCAATCCGTGTCTGACTCGCATCAATTTCTGGCAAGCTGGCGCGCTGAGTTTTACGCTACACGAGTAGGTCTTTAGACTAACATTCCAAATGCTACCGTTCGCTTTTTGTGAGTACTGTTTATGGTCTAAGTTTCATTGTCTTACAGGGCAAGACTCCAGGAAAATACTTTCTGAAAACACTTCTCAGCTCCGGCGTTGTTAACGTACACCCCATTTTCAAGACATGCTTTTCTTGCAATTAACTTCGCATTTTATTTCTTTTTTACTTCCATTGCCCTCATTTACGTTGTTGGCAAGGTCGCAAAAATCTCCTATCCTCAGCAACTTACAATTGGCATTCAATAAGTGATGTAACGTTATTCTCTACTCTTTTGGCTTCACAATCCCCATTTTCAACTTAATCTCCATTCAACGCGACGGCCTTACGCCACCTTACTGGGGGGATCTGTATGCCCGCGTGGTACCACTCTACCGTTTGACGTCAGAACCGACGTCTCGCTGCACCAATAACATCCCGATCACCCACGTACTGCTTCCCCCCAGACCGAGGGAAGTCTGAAGGTGCGACACGCGGGCTTTAGGAAGGATGAGCAAGTACAGTCCCGTAAAGTTTCGTGAACTCTCAGGTGGGCAGATTTGAGTGGGGGCTAGCCTTCTTACATTACTGATCATTAAAATTGCTACACCAAGAAGAAGTGTAGATGATAAACGGGTATTCATTGGACAAATATATTATACTAGAACAGACATGTGATTACATTTTCACGCAATTTGGGTGCATAGATCCTGAGAAATCAGTACCCAGAACAACCACCTCTGGCCGTAATAACGGCCTTGATACGCCTGGGCATTCAGTCAAACAGAGCTTGGATGGCGTGTACAGGTAGAACTGCCCATGCAGCTTCAACATGATACCATTGTTCATCAAGAGTAGTGACTGGCATATTGTGACGAGCCAGTTGCTCGGCATCCATTGACCAGACGTTTTCAATTGGTGAGAGATCTGGAGAATGTGCTAGCCAGGGCAGCAGTCAAACATTTTTCGTATCCAGAAAGGCCCGTACAGGACCTGCAACATGCGGTCGTATATTATCCTTCTGAATAGGGTTTCACAGGGATAAAAGGAAGGGTAGAAATGGTTCTGAATACTATGGGACTTAACAAAAATGGTTCAAATGGCTCAGAGCACTGTGGGACTTAACTTCTGAGGTCATCAGTCCCCTACAACTTAGAACTACTTAAACCGAACTAACCTAAGGACATCACACACATCCATGCCCGAGGCAGGATTCGAACCAGCGACCGTAGCGCTCGCTCTGTTCCAGACTGCAGCGCCTAGAACCACTCGGTCACCCCGGCCGGCAACGAAGAGTAGAGCCACGGGGCGTAACATATCTGAAATGGAACGTCCACTGTTCAACGTGCCGTCAAAGCGCACAAGAGGTGACCGAGACGTGTAACCAATGGCACCCTATAGCATCACGTCGGGTGATACGCGATGACGAATACACGCGATGACGAATACACGCTTCCAATGTGCGTTCACCGCGATGTCGCCAAACATGGAACCGACCATCATGATGCTCTAAACAGAACCTGGATTCATCCGAAAAAATGACGTTTTGCCATTCGTGCACCCAGGTTCGTCGTTGAGTACACCATCGCAGGCGCTCCTGTCTGTGATGCAGCGTCAAGGGTAACCGTAACCATGGTCTCCGAGCTGATAGTCCATGCTGCTGCAAACGTCGTCGAACTGTTCGTGCAGATGGTTGTTGTCTTGCAAACGTCCCCATGTGTTGACTCAGGGATCGAGACGTGGCTGCACGATCCGTTACAGCCATGCGGATAAGATGCCTGTCATCTCGACTGCTAGTGATACGAGGCCGTTGGGATCCAGCACAGCGTTCCGTATTACCCTCCGGAACCCACCGATTCCTTATTCTGCTAACAGTCGTTGGATCTCGACCACCGCGAGGAGCAATGGCGTGATACGATAAACCTCAATCGCGATAAGTTACAATCCGACCTTTATCAAAGTCGGAAATGTGGTGGTACACATTTCCCCTCCGTACACGAGGCATCACAACAACGTTTCACCAGCCAACGCCGGTCAACTGCTGTTTGTGTATGAGAAATCGGTTGGAAACTGTTCTCATGTCAGCACGTTGTAGATGTCGCCACCGGCGTCAACCTTGTGTGAATGCTCTGAAAAGCTAATCATTTGCATATCTCAGCACCTTCTTCCTGTCGGTTAAATTTCGCGTTTGTAGCACGTCATCTTTGTGGTGTAGCAATTTTAATGGCCAGTAGTGTATTTTGTGACGACGAACACATTGAATTTTCTGAGGGTAGCGCAGTACCCTTCAGGGTATATCGTTGCACACTGAGGAAGGATATCAGTGTAGCCCCTTCAAGGTCTCAGAAAACGTCGCCACAACTTTACCGGCTGGGGATGCGACATTGGAACTTTTTCTTCGTAGGAGTGGTGATGTAACGCCTCTCCATGGACTGCCGTTTTGTTTCCTGTTGGACGTAATGAACCCATGCTTCATCGCCTGTAACGGTGTTTGACAAAACATTGTAACGAGCAGCCTCGTAACGCGCAAGCAATTCGGCACAGATGATCCTTTGTTACTCTGTATGGTCTTCTGTTAGGTGGCGAGGAAGCTAGCGGCTACATACCTTTCAGTACGCCAACTGGTGGACAAGAGTGTCAGCAATACTAACAGAGGTGTCGAGTTGTGCAGCGGTGAGTTTGATTGTGATCTGTTCGATGAACCTCGAATGATAGTGTCCGCCAGTTCCAATATTGCAGGAGTTACATCTGTGAGCCGACGGCCGGCACTCTGGAGATCGGACAGGTTTGAGCGAGCTTGTTGCGATGATGACAGACGCCTCGCCCAACGATTCAGCGCCCTTTTGTTCGTCGCCAAGTCTCCGTACACATTCTGCAAGTTCCTATCAATATTTGCGATGCTCCAGTTTCCCGCTCAATTAAACTCAACGAGAGCTCTCTGCTCTGAACGCACCTTCGTTATGGAAGCCATTTTGAAGGCTACATATAGCGTAGCCACCTATCGGAACTCCATGAAACTATAGGGCCTGGAGCGAGAATACTCCACGGTGTCCCACAACAAATTCCACAGTTTTTCAACCGGAAATGGCCGAGAAAAAAATGTGTCTGCATTACTTGTTGGATGCGTCTTGGATTTTCTAATCTAATGCCACCACATTATCCGACTTTGAATCTGACTTCACAGTATTACCGTTCTTTCACTTTTGTTGGTTGGTTGATTTGGGGGAGGGTACCAAACTTCAAGGTCATTGGTCCCATCGGACTGAGGATGGACGGGGAAGGAAATCGGCCGTGCCCTTTCGAAGAAAGCATCCCAGCATTTGTCTGAAACGATTTAGATAAGTCACGGAAAACCTAAATCAGAATGGCCGGATGCGGGCTTGAACCGTCGTCCTCCCGAATGCGAGTCCAGTTTGCTAACCACCGCGCCACCTCACTCGGTCCAGTTTTGATGCTACTGATCTTACAGTCACATTTCACGAGACTATCCAATCTGTTCAACTGATCGCCGGCTGGAGTGGCCGAGCGGTTCTAGGCGCTACAGTCTATCCGCTGCAGATCTTCCTGAATTTCGCTGCAGTTTTCTAATGCTGCAACTTCTCTGTATACTACAGCATCATCCGCAAAAAGCCGCATGGAACTTCCGACACTATCTACTGAGTCATTTATGTATATTGTGAAAAGCAATGGTCCCATAACACTCCCCTGTGGCACGCCAGAGGTTACTTTAACATCTGTAGACGTCTCTCCATTGGGAACAACATGTTGTGTTCTGTTTGCTAAGAACTGTTCAATCCAGCCACACAGCTGGTCTGATATTCCGTAGGCTCTTACTCTGTTTATCAGGCGACAGTGCGGAACTGTATCGAACGCCTTCCGGAAGTCAAGGAAAATGGCATCCATCTGTGAGCCTGTATCTAATATTTTCTGGGTCTCATGAACAAATAAAGCCAGTTGGGTCTCACACGATCGCTGTTTCCAGAATCCATGTTGATTCCTACAGAGTAGACTCTGAGTTTCCAGAAATGACATGATACGCGAGCAAAAATCATGTTCTAAAATTCTACAACAGATCGATGTCAGAGATAAAGGCCTATAGTTTTTCGCATCTGCTCGACGTCGCTTCTTGAAAACTGGAACTACCTGTGCTCTTTTCCAATCATTTGGAACCTTCGTGCTGCTTGTCCCCGTTTAGTTAAGTCATCCCGCATAAGGGTTCAATGCCTATGAACAACTTTGTATGTGACGGAGCGCCGTACTGAGGTGAGCTTCGCTCCTCCATATTCAGCGGCAGCAGGTCGCAGAACTCCTCCCTAGGTCCGCCCTGGTGCCGCTATTCAGCCGATGAGCCCGACGAGAAAATAAAAGCGAGGCGCAGCCGCCCTTCGGTGTCCAATCGCTCATGGGCGTTCAGCGCAGGAATTAATCTACATCGGGCCGATTACTGATGCGCGGCGTTCTGTCGGACACGGCTCATGCCGGCGGCAGTTAATCTGATAAGTGGGAGCGGCTACACGTCGGGAAATAAAACAAGGAAACGGAAAGTAAAAAAAAAGTGCTGCGTGTCACTCAGGAGTCGGCAGCAGGTGGGCGGGGACTGAGCGGCCAACTCTCGTTGCGCAGCTGCCGCCCGTGGTCTGCCGGGCAATCCACTCGTACAGAGTAGTTCCATTATAACGATTACAGCTGTTACTGCGATTAACACAAATAAAACAAAAGTATTGGCAATAGGAGGAAATAAGGAACTAAAAATTGTGCTGAATGGAGAAAAACTAGAACAGGTGCAAAATTTTAAGTATCTTGGAAGCAGGATAGACACCGACTGGAAGTGCACCACAGAAATTAAAACAAGGATAGCAATGGCAAAAGAGGCGTTTTATAAGAAAAGGAGAATCTTCTGCAGCGGTATGGACAGAGAACTCAGAAAGAGACTCATAAAATGTCTTGTATGGAGTGTTCTTCTATATGGCGCTGAAACATGGACTATGAGGAAAAAAGACAGAGAAAGGCTGGAGGCTTTTGAGATCTGGACATGGCGGAAGATGGAAGGAATAAGTTGGATGGACAGAGTAAAAAATGAAGAGGTACTGAGAAGAGTGGGAGAGAAAAGGCAGTTACTAGATGTAATAAAGAGAAGAAAAAGAAATTGGATTGGGCATATATTAAGAAAGAATGACGGACTGATAAAAACAGTTTTAGAAGGTTATGTAGAAGGGAAAAGGAAGCGAGGAAGGAAGAGATTCCAGATACTGGATGACATGATGGACGGTACAACATACAGCAGCCTTAAGAAGGAAGCAATGGATCGCAGAAAATGGAGAGGCAAAGGACCTGCCAATATAGCAGATAACTGATGATGATGACTGCGATAAAAATTCAGCGCCAGCTTGCGATGTAGGACCAGGTACAATACAAGCCATCACTCTCCTATCCACAAAAGATCTGCCTCGTCTGACGATTATGCGAGTGTCATTTCATAAGTCATGACAACTATGGTATATCCTGCAATAGTGCCAAGAGAATTCTACGATGTGCACTGAACCGGTATACTGTTGTCTAGCCCGCATCTCGTGGTCGTGCGGTAGCGTTCTCGCTTCCCACGCCCGGGTTCCCGGGTTCGATTCCCGGCGGGGTCAGGGATTTTCTCTGCCTCGTGATGGCTGGGTGTTGTGTGCCGTCCTTAGGTTAGTTAGGTTTAAGTAGTTCTAAGTTCTAGGGGACTGATGACCATAGATGTTAAGTCCCATAGCGCTCAGAGCCATTTGAACCATTTGAACTGTTGTCTATCTGAATGTCAACATAAAACAGGGTGCCATTACAGGATGTCACGGTAAAGGTTGAAATAAAGCACACGTATTGGAACTCTGCGTAAAATTATTGTGTATAAGTAGAACGAAAATTAGAATCAACTTCTGTGCTTCAAAATAGTCCCTCAGTACATACACACGGCGTTGCCAAAGATGGGGAAGGCGTTGAATGACATTGGCGTTGCCACCAATGAGTGCCACCTGTCCCAAAATGCCATGAGGATATTCCTCCTCTCTGCAAAGCGCCTCTAACGCAGGGGTTTCCTCAGATATGGAATGAGATAAAAGTCGCATGGACTGATGTCTGGCGAGTAGGGTGGTTGGGAGAGGATCTATCTTGTAGCACGACCAACCTCTCGCTGAATGTTTCAGGCGCTGGTACAGAGCGATTCTAGCAGACGGTCGCGATCTGTCGGTTGATTTCAGTGATGTTTGCCTCAGTCTTTCGACTATATTTTCTGTCATAACAATGATGCCACACCTTCGCGCGAAATATCATAGTTGCCATGACTTATGGAATGACCTGCCGGAGTGGCCGTGCGGTTCTAGGCGCTTCAGTTTGGAACCGCGTGACAGCTACGGTCGCAGGTTCGAATCCTGCCTTGGGCATGGATGTGTGTGATGTCTTTAGGTTAGTTATATTTAAGTAGTTCTTAGTTCTAGGGGACTGATGACCTCAGAAGTTAAGTCCCATAGTGCTCAAGGAAAAAAAAAAGAAAAACAAACTTATGGAATGTCTCTTTTACGAGGGATAGTCAAATGATACCAAGACAGATCGGGAAAAATAAGTAAACTTTACTATTTTTCAAACATAATCGCCATAATTGTTAATACAGTTATTGCACTGTGAGGCTAAACAGTCAGTGCCTTAATGGAAAAATGTTTGCAGTTGCCTACGGATCCATGATTGCTCCCAAGAGTGCAGCTTTTCGTCCGAAGCAAATGTTGCCAAGTTCGTTTCGACTACGTTGCAGAAGGTTCACACGAATTCACACGAAAGCCCTTACACGTACTCCATATTGTCCTGGTCTCCCCCCCCCCTCCCTTCCCACCCCACCCCCCACCCCCCTCATGCGATTTCCGTACTTTTGGAGCCCTGAAGACATTCGTGGCCTGGCCATCAATTTGGTTCGGGCGAACAGGTGAATGCCTGGAACTATCATGGTTCCGTAGGCAACCGCAAATATTTTTCCATGAAGACATTGACCGTCTTGTATAAAAAATTCTTGGACTTCTTGTCGCACCAATTCAGGATAAAGTTTCGAACACTCGATGATTACCTGCATCGTCTTCTTCGAGAGCCACTGAATGTCTAAACTGCCACTGTTTTTACCTTAAGTAGCCGTTATACGGCTTGTGATTGGTCGACAATTACGTTATGCTGTCGCAGATGGAGTCAGCGTCTCCGCCTGTGTCGTCACCGCTCCCGTAGTAGAGTAAACACTGTAACGAGTAACTCTGCCTCTTCTTGTCGCAGTGTTTACACTACTACGGGAGCGCAGGTGCCAACGAGTTAAAATTTTGAGTGGCTGAGATACTAGTTACAGCGCTCCTAGCGGCAACCAACGCTAACTCGGCCGCCATGTTCTCCTTAGTCAAAACATTAGGAAAGCGTTACTATTGTTTGTGTTGGAAGTGTGTCAGCTGTTGTGATATTACTGCAATATTTAACTTTTCTAGTTGACTTTTTTGTTACAAAATATAAAGTCAACATGCCTGCAGTGTGTTCAGCGTTCAACTGCACAAATCGCAGCGATAAAACAAATATTTCAAATCATAAGTAAGTATACTAGTACCGAAATACGACACACGTTTTTTAATGTTTATTAAAGAGTCATTTGCATTGGAACTGTAATTATGCTTATGACAATTGCAGGAAAGTAATTTATTTATCGTTGATTACAGATTTCATTTAAAAGATAAGGAAATTACAAAAAGATGGGTTATAAATATGAAGCGAGGAAACTGGTTTCCTACTACAGCCAGTTACCTCTGTTCAGTCCGCAGCCCGTGGTCTTGCGGTAGCGTTCTCGCTTCCTGCGCGCGGGGTCCAGGGTTTGATTCCCGGCGGGGTCAGAGATTTCCTCTGCCTCGTGATGACTGGGTGTTGAGTGTTCATCATCATCATTGACTGGCAAGTCCCCGAAGTGGCGTCCAATAAAAATGACTTCCAATACGACGGCCGAACTTCCCCGCATGGGGCCTCCCGGCCAACAATGCCATACGATCATTTCATTTTTACCTCTGTTCAGCTCATTTTGAAGAGAAATATATGTACCACACAAATGTCCAGAGGCGCCTTTTGTCAAAAGCAGTACCTACTATCTTTAACTTTCCACCACATTTACAAAAGCAAGATAAAGTATTACGACCACAACCCAGAAAGCGATCTTTAGACAATTTGCAAGATAGTGCTGTTACAGTGACATCATTAGCACATTACTTTTCTTGTAGATGATTATTATTATTATTGAATTACTATGCTTGCGTTCCCCCCATGAACCATGGACCTTGCCGTTGGTGGGGAGGCTTGCGTGCCTCAGCGATACAGATGGCCGTACCGAAGGTGCAACCACAACGTAGGGGTATCTGTTGGTTCCTGAAGAGGGGCAGCAGCCTTTTCAGTAGTTGCAGGGGCAACAGTCTGGATGATTGACTGATCTGGCCTTGTAACATTAACCAAAACAGCCTTGCTGTGCTGGTACTGCGAACGGCTGAAAGCAAGGGGAACTACAGCCGTAATTTTTCCCGAGGACATGCAGATTTACTGTATGATTAAATGATGATGGCGTCCTCTTGGGTAAAATATTCCTTAGGTAAAATAGTCCCCCATTCGGATCTCCGGGCGGGGACTACTCAAGAGGACGTCGTTATCAGGTGAAAGAAAACTGGCGTTCTACGGATCGGAGCGTGGAATGTCAGATCCCTTAATCGGGCAGGTAGGTTAGAAAATTTAAAAAGGGAAATGGATAGGTTAAAGTTAGATATAGTGGGAATTAGTGAAGTTCGGTGGCAGGAGGAACAAGACTTTTGGTCAGGTGATTACAGGGTTATAAATACAAAATCAAATAGGGGTAATGCAGGAGTGGGTTTAATAATGAATAAAAAATTGGAGTGCGGGTAAGCTACTACAAACAGCATAGTGCACGCATTATTGTGGCCAAGATAGACACAAAGCCCATGCCTACTATAGTAGTACAAGTTTATATGCCAACTAGCTCTGCAGATGATGAAGAAATTGGTGAAATGTATGACGAGATAAAAGAAATTATTCAGGTAGTGAAGGGAGACGAAAATTTAATAGTCATGGGTGACTGGAATTCGTCAGTAGGAAAAGGGAGAGAAGGAAACATAGTAGGTGAATATGGATTGGGGGGGAAGAAATGAAAGAGGAAGCCCCCTTGTAGAATTTTGCACAGAGCATAACATAATCATAACTAACACTTGGTTCAAGAATCATAAAAGAAGGTTGTATACCTCGAAGAATCCTGGAGATACTAAAAGGTATCAGATAGATTATATAATGGTAAGACAGAGATTTAGGAACCAGCTTTTAAATTGTAAGACATTTCCAGGGGCAGATGTGGATTCTGACCACAATCTATTGGTTATGAACTGCAGATTGAAACTGAAGAAACTGCAAAAAGGTGGGAATTTAAGGAGATGGGACCTGGATAAACTGAAAGAACCAGAGGTTGTAGAGAGTTTGAGGGAGAGCATAAGGGAACAATTGACAGGAATGGGGGAAAGAAATACAGTAGAAGAAGAATGGGTAGCTCTGAGGGATGAAGTAGTGAAGGCAGCAGAGGACCTAGTAGGTAAAAAGACGAGGGCTAGTAGAAATCCTTGGGTAACAGAAGAAATATTGAATTTAATTGATGAAAGGAGAAAATATAAAAATGCAGTAAATGAAGCAGACAAAAGGGAATACAAACGTCTCAAAAATGAGATCGACAGCAAGTGCAAAATGGCTAAGCAGGGATGGCTAGAGGACAAATGTAAGGATGTAGAGGCGCATATCACTAGGGGTAAGATAGATACTGCCTACAGGAAAATTAAACAGACTTTTGGAGAAAAGAGAGCCACATGTATGAATATCAAGAGCTCAGATGGAAACCCAGTTCTAAGCAAAGAAGGGAAAGCAGAAAGGTGAAGGAGTACATAGAGGGTCTATACAAGGGTGATGTACTTGAGGACAATATTATGGAAATGGAAGAGGATGTAGATGAAGATGAAGTGGGAGATACGATACTGCGTGAAGAGTTTGACAGAGCACTGAAAGACCTGAGTCGAAACAAGGCCTCGGGAATAGACAGCATTCCATTATAACTACTGATGGCCTTGGGAGAGCCAGTCATGACAAAACTCTACCATCTGGTGAGCAAGATGTATGAGACAGGCGAAATACCCACAGACTTCAAGAAGAATATAATAATTCCATTCCCAAAGAAAGCAGGTGTTGACAGATGTGAAAATCACCGAACTATCAGTTTAATAAGTCACAGCTGCAAAATACTAACGCGAATTCTTTACAGTCGAATGGAAAAACTGGTAGAAGCGGACCTCGGGGAAGATCAGTTTGGATTCCGTAGAAATGTTGGAACACGTGAGGCAATACTAACCTTACGACTTATCTTAGAAGAAAGATTAAGAAAAGGCAAGCCTACTTCTCTAGCATTTGTAGACTTAGAGAAAGCTTTTTACAATGTTAACTGGAATACTCTCTTTCAAATTCTGAAGGTGGCAGGGGTAAAATACAGGGAGCGAAAGGCTATTTACAATTTGTACAGAAACCAGATGGCAGTTATAAGAGTCGAGGGACATGAAAGGGAAGCAGTGGTTGGGAAAGGAGTGCGACAGGGTTGTAGCCTCTCCCCGATGTTATTCAATCTGTATATTGAGCAAGCAGTAAAGGAAACAAAAGAAAAATTCGGAGTAGGTATTAAAATTCATGGAGAAGAAGTAAGAACTTTGAGGTTCGCCGATGACATTGTAATTCTGTCAGAGACAGCAAAGGACTTGGAAGAGCAGTTGAACGGAATGAAGAGTCTCTTGAAAGGAGGATATAAGATGAACATCAACAAAAGCAAAACAAGGATAATGGAATGTAGTCAAATTAAATCGGGTGATGCTGAGGGAATTAGATTAGGAAATGAGACACTTAAAGTAGTAAAGGAGTTTTGCTATTTAGGGAGTAAAATAACTGATGATGGTCGAAGTAGAGAGGAAATAAAATGTAGACTGGCAATGGCAAGGAAATCGTTTCTGAAGAAGAGAAATTTGTTAACATTGAGTATAGATTTAAGTGTCAGGAAGTCGTTTCTGAAAGTATTTGTATGGAGTGTAGCCATGTATGGAAGTGAAACATGGACGATAACTAGTTTGGACAAGAAGAGAATAGAAGCTTTCGAAATGTGGTGCTACAGAAGAATGCTGAAGATTAGGTGGGTAGATCACGTAACTAATGAGGAGGTATTGAATAGGATTGGGGAGAAGAGAAGTTTGTGGCACAACTTGACTAGAAGAAGGGATCGGTTGGTAGGACATGTTTTGAGGCATCAAGGGATCACAAATTTAGCACTGGAGGGCAGAGTGGAGGGTAAAAATCGTAGAGGGAGACCAAGAGATGAATACACTAAGCAGATTCAGAAGGATGTAGGTTGCAGTAGGTACTGGGAGATGAAGAAGCTTGCACAGGATAGAGTAGCATGGAGAGCTGCATCAAACCAGTCTCAGGACTGAAAACCACAACAACATGCTTGTGTTAACCACTTGTAACACATATTTCAAATAAACTCTCGTTCACAGTGTACTGGTTTTTGAGGCTTTGGCTGTTTACTTTGAAATAGCGACAAAAATATCGCATTTCTGCGCCCGTTACTGTTTCTAATAGTTAACCACAGCATGTTTAGAAGTTTCACCGTAACATTCTGGTGGTACCTGCTCTAATTGCATTAATTTATGGGCAACAAGTAACGTTATAGTGGATGGACAGACTTATTTGAGTTGTCTTGTAGTGTTATCTACATCGAAAAGTTTAGCCATATTTCGACAAAAACATCCCCTTTTGCTGTCAGTGTACACTGAAATCACAGCTGTCTATTGCTTGTTTTAGAAAAAATAAAGCTAGTATGGGCTATTTCAAGTAAGTCAAACGCAGTTACAAGGGGGCGGGACACAGCAGACGAATGCCTTGACTAAAGAAAACATGGCGGCCAGAACTTCAATTTGCTTCAAACATGGCGGACCTATAGCCACTCTACGAAATTTTAACTCGTTGGCAGGTGCCACCAGCGCAAACGGAGACGCCATTTGTGACATCATTACGTAATTGCCGACCAATGACAAGCCGTCTATGGGCTCTACAAGGCCACCACAGCAGCGGCTTAGATTGTCAGTTACTCCTGATGGAGCCGATGGAGTTCATTATCGAAACCTCGTGGTTTTACCTTCAACTGACTCGGCAAGAAGTCCGATAATATTTTATGCGACAGTGCTGTCGTGATATATTTCGTTCTCACTGACGATCTTGTCTCACAGTGGGATACATTTGTTAAGGGGAGGTTTACCATCTTTGGCCCGAAGAAAGCATATCCTTTCAGAATTTTCTTCTCGGGATATGTTATAGATATCAATGTCAAATGTGGTCAAAGTGTTTATTGATATTTCCTCTACAAACTGGAATTTTTTCGGCCGGAAATGTCGAAGAGGAAACGCGGACGTGACGTCGGAACGAAACAAAATTTCCATGCAGACCTCCACGCGCGGAATGTCACAGGTCACCCGGCTCGTCTGAAATCAAAATTGAGTTGACGTTTGCGAAGTATACAAGGTTCTTTATGATATGTACGTCGATTATGTTATTTGGAACATAGGAAAAAAATGGCGGCCATTTGAAAAAAATTGGGTTTTTTTAATCGATTTTTCGACTTCGTCGGCCAAGCAAAAATATTTATAGTTAATGGATCGGAATAAAAGTGGTACAACTCCTAGAAAATTTAGTTAGCTTCGTCGGAAACAAAGAATCATATCAATCGGTCCAGTAGATTTGAAGTTAACATACCGCGCGATAAAAAAAAAAAAGTCATTTCGAGAAAAACGCGTTGGAAGTTTTTACTACATATAAATGCACTATTATGAAACTTACGTTCTGTCTGCTATTCCGGGTCCATAAACTAGTCATTCCTCTTCCTCATAGAGGGCGTTCTGCTCGATTTGGGCCATCCTGCGCTGCTTCAGAGCCGCTCGTACGGCCGGTGACAAGCGGTTTTCGGCCGCTCGAATCCGGTGGCCGTCAGAATGCTTGGCGAACTGCGTCGAATAGAGTCCCAGGGTGACGTCCACCGTTGTCACGGTCTTCAGAATTGCTGAATACCCTTCGTTGAAGCTGCTCACTGCCAGGAAAGTCGCAATCTCCACAGTCTTCGCACCAGAATGCAAATGCTTGTGGGCTAATTTCCAAACACACGCCATCAAACTTTCATTTGAATTTTGTGCGTTTCCTCCCAAGCACCGGTACAATAACACGTCCTCTGAAAGAAAAAAAACTGTGCTTGAAAAAGTCCGATTTCAGGCAGGTGAATTTTTTTGTTCAACGGAGAATAACAAACATTTCCGTTCCGTATTCGGGAAAACCGTTTCGGGGGTAGATTCTAAACACTTTTATGGATCCCAAAATGCAATTTAAAAAATTATATTTTTTGAACCAAAAGACAGTAAACCTCCTCTTAACAATTACGGCGAATACTTTTGAAATAATAAGCAGTTTTTTTACCTGCCTCGTTTTCATGTGACATCTCCGTTATACACTGCCGCAATAAAAGTCCATCTCCCTCAAGGACTGTGATCAGTGGAACCTGGTCTAATACACTATGTGATCAAAAGTATCCGGACACCCCCAAAAGAAACGTTTTTCATTTAAGGTAGATTGTGCTGCCACCTACTTCCAGGAACTTCATATCAGCGACCTCATTAGTCATTAGACGTCATGAGAGAGCAGAACTCCACGGCTCACGGACTTCGAAAGTGGTCAGGCGATTGGGTGTCACTTGTGTCATACGTCTGTATGCGAGATTTCCACACTCCTAAACATCCATAGGTCCACTGTTTACAGTGTGATAGTGAAGTGGGAACGTGAAGGGACACGTACAGCAAAAAAGGCTACAGGCCGACCTCGTCTGTTGACTGACAGAGACCGCTGACAGTTGAAGAGGGTCATAACGTGTAATAGGCAAACGTCGAACCAGACCATCACACAGGACTTCCAAATTGCATCAGGATCCACTGCAAGTCTATGACAGTTAGGTGGGAGGTGAGAAAACGGATTTCATGGTCGAGCGGCTGCTCATAAGCCACACACCCTGCCGGTAAATGCCAAACGACGCCTCGATTGGTTTAAGTAGCGTAAACAGCGGACGATTGAACAGTGGAAGATCGTTGTGTGGAGTGACGAATCACGCTACGCAATGTGTCGATTCGATGGCAGGGTGTCGGTATAGAGAACGCCCGGTGAACGTCATCTGCCAGCATGTGTAGTGCCAACAGTAAAATCCGGAGGTGGTGGTGTTATGGTGTAGCCGTGCATTTCATGGAGGGGTCTTGCACCCCATGTTGTTTTGCGTGGCACTATCACTGCACAGACCTACAGTGATATTTTAATCACCTTCTTGCTTCCCACTGTTGAAGAGGAATTTGGGAATGGTGACTGCATCTTTCAACACGATGAAGCACCTGTTCATAACGCACGGCCTGTGGCGGAGTAGTTACACGACAATAACATCCCTGTAATGGACTGGCGCACACAGAGTCTTACCCTGAATGCTGTAGAATATCTTTGGGACTTAGTGCCAGGCCTCACCGAGCGACATCGGTACCTCTCCTCAGTGCAGCACTCCCTGAAGAATGGTCTGCCATTCCTCAAGAAACCTCCCAGCACCTAATTTGAAAGTACGCCTGCGAGAGTGGAAACTGTCATCAAGGCTAAGGATGGGCCAACGCCGTACTGAATTCCAGCATTACCGATGTAGGGCGTCACGAACTTTTAAGTCATTTTCAGCGAGGTGTCCTGATACTTTTTATCACATAGTGTATGTGCATACTGAGGGGTTATAGTACTTCATTTGACACCACCATCGGCGATCATGTGGTGCTCAGTAAGCCTGTCTGTCGACCCTCTGTTTGACTTTGCAGTAACAGTGCTGAGTTTAGAGATGAACACTATGCGCGCAACATTCATTCTAGGGTAGAATCGTGCCTCACTGAAGAGTACTTGCTCCTGCTGAACAGCTTCAGCCATTTGAACGGGGTCACGCTGTGAGCCTGTGGGAAGCTGGGTGGACGCATCGACAAATCGCTGCACATGTTGGGCGCAATGTAACTGTGGTATGTCGTTTGTTTCAAGAGTGGTCAGCGAAACGTTCCCTCACCGATAGACCAGGTACTGAACGTCCGCATCGTGGAGACGCACGTCCAGATCGATGCAATGTGCGAGCGGCGTTGGCCGACGGAACACCATCCACGGACGATAGCCAGGCATATGTAGCACCTGACATGTCATCAGGTATCATTGGGAACTGTCTGTCTGCAGCAGGATTAAAATAACGTGTGCCTCTGGCCAGACTACTACTGACACTACCATTTCGTCAAGCATGGCTCTTCGGCTGTGGCGGAAGAGTTGACTGTAAAGTGGAAGGGTGTTCTGTTGTCCTAATGGGCGAGAGTAAGTATGCGAGTATGCGACTGATTGTAGTACACACGTGCGGCATAGACCTGGTGAGCTGCCTATTCCGTAGTGTGTTCGTCCTTCACACACAGACCCCATCCCAAGCTTCTTGGTGCGCGAGGGGGACGGGGGGGGTTGGCATCAGTTGCAACTCGCAGTCACAATTGGTGTCTCTGCAGGGTAAATTAACCACTGTCCACTACATCGCACGTGCTGTTATCCCCGCGCCACTGCCAATTCTTCAACAGCCAGGTGATATGGCTTCTCGGCATGACAGTGCATGCCCACATAGGCTGCTGCGACACAACGCATTATTGTGGTGTATAACAGCTGCCCTGGCCAGCAAGATTACAACATCCTCTTGCCAGTTGAGCACGTATAGGACATGACAGAGCGGAAACTTTTTCGCTCTCCAGGACCTGCCAGAACCATCGCCGAATCGCAACAAAATGCGCAAGATGCCTGGGACATTTTATCGCAGGACACCATTCGACACCCTAATGATCGTTTACGTGCGACAATACTCAGCGTTCCCGTCAGAGTGGAGGGTGGGGGTGGGGGGGGGTGGGGCTACACTGTGAATTGACGCGACTGTCTGGAAACGCTTTACTGAGACATATGCGTTTCATTTCGTCTGAATTTGTTGTCATATACTCGTACAATGGTGAAGTTTCTTATGACATCACATGTCAATAAAATGATCTCTCCCTTGAGGGTGCAGCATTTTTCCCAACAGTGTATATTTATTTTTATATCCACTTAAACTTCAACAAGGATTGGATAAAATTTTTATACGGTCTTGAAAATCATTTAAGAATGCACCAACATAATTTACATTGCGAATCCGAACTTCACCAACAAGTTTTACCAGTTTATTCAGGGACATTTCCTTAGTACTTTGGCTTAACGGCACTGTTGTTTCCGGCGTATGTTTACACAGTAATAAACTAATTATAATTTATTCCATTCTTTCCACAATTCCCTTTCTTTCTGTGGAAATACCTTCACATTAGTAAGAAAGCCAGCAATAAGTAATCATCATAAGTGTGAGTGAATGGAACACGTTTGTTTTCAAACAAGACTCAGCGTATACCGCGGCATGTCAAGTTGTCTAGATATTTTCAGTGAAATGCACGTTCAAAGGTATATTCGGGTAAGAAGTAAATCAAAATGAAATTATTCTCTAAATAGCCACCAGATACCTCGAGTCCCTCGCACCAATCAGACTGAGCTTAACTGGAAGAATCCTCATGAAGTGTAGTCCACCAACAAAGGAAGTACCTTACAAAACACTCGTTGATCAATACTTGAATACTGTTCGTCAGTGTAGGATCTGTACCAGATAGTACTGATAGAGGAAGTAGTGGAGATACAGGTTCATTCACTAAATACGAAAGCGTCACAGAGATGATCAATAAGTACCAATGGCAAACGCTGAAAGAGGGGAATTCTGTATCATGGTAACGTTTAGTGTCAAAGTCCTGAGAGGGTACGTTCTTAGAAGGTTCAGCAAATACAATGAAGCGCCATAGGAACTGGTATAGGCATGCGTATACAAATACAGAGATAAGTAAACAGGCAGAATACGGCGCTGTGGTCGGCAACGCCTACGTAAGATAAGTGTCTGGCGCAGTTGCTACATCATTCGCTGCAGCTGGAATGTCAGCAAGATTTAAGTGAGTTTGAACGTGGTGTTATAGATGGCACACGAGCAATGGAACACAGCATCTCCGAGGTAGCGATGAAGTCGGGATTTTCTCGTAGGAGCATTTCACGAGTGTACTGTGAATATCAGGAATCCGGTAAAATATCAAATCTCCGTCATCGCAGCGGCCAGAAAAATATCCTGCAAGAACGGGACTAGCGACGACTAAAGAGAATCATCCAACGTAACAGAAGAGCAACCCTTCCGCAAATTACAGCAGATTTCAGTGCTGGGCCATCAACAAGTGTCAGCTTACCCCTGATGACTGCACGACACAAAGCTTTACGCCTCGCCTGGGCCCGTCAACACCGACATTGGACTGTTGTTGATTGGAAACGTTTTTTCTGATCGGACGAGTCTCGTTTCAAATTGTTTCGTGCAGATGGACGTGTACGGGTATGGAGACAAGCTCACGAATCCAAAGACCCTACATGTCAGCAGAGGACTGCTCAAGCTGGCGGAGGCTCTCTAATGGTGTGGGGCGTGTGCAGTTGGAGTGATGTGAGACCCCCTGGTACGTCTAGATACGAATCTGACTGGTGACACGCACGTAAGCATCCTGTTTGATCATCTGCATCCACTCATGATTCATGTCAATTGTGCACTCCGACGGAGTTGCGTGATTCCAGCAGGACAGTGCGACACCCCACATGTACAGAATTGTTACAGAGTGGCTCCAGGAACACTCTTCTGAGTTTAAACATTTCCGCTGGCCAGCAAACTCCCCAGACAGCGTGCTGTTCGGAAGAGCTCTCCACCCGCTCGTACTCTTACAGATTTATGGAAAACCCTGCAGGATTCATGTTGTCACATAGGGCCTCGAGCCCGGATATATTGCTAAAGCTTTAATTGCTTCGGCCATCCGAGCACACTTTCGGTTCCACCAGCTGCGACATAGTCGAGGGTATGAACAGTGATCCAATTCTGTCAAACGCTTTTTTATTCCAGTCTTTCTTCACAGTATCAATTCTTTTGACGATGACCGGTTTCAGTCAGTAATGACCATCCTCAGATCTTTTCCACACCATGTCCGAAAGTGATAAGGCCGTACAGGCATCGTCAAAACATATAAACATACTCAGCACAGGATCCTCACATAGATCTATCAAAAGGTATAAAATAGGCCACATCGTCCACACAATCATTTTTGCAACAGTTCCATTCACATTGCCAACCTTTTACACGCTACTAGCGTAGACGCACCAGCCGTTTCTGCTTCCCGCAAAAGATTGGGCTTGGCATGCGTCCGCATTGAAGGAATGCATCTTTGGTCGTCTATGAGCAACTAATAGCATTTAGCAGAAAACCCCCATTCAGACTGTGCATTAGACAAAATCAGGGATATATGATAAACTTTTGGCACTTGCTGACTGTGCAACGCCTCAAGTATATTTGGTGAAGCAAGGATTTCCTGAAAAAAAAGTCCTATGTGCTCAAGTGGCAAAAGACGTGGTGTCTTATTTTGGTCTGACTCAACGACTTAGTACTTTCTCACAAGTGTCCTGTTGGGGAACAAGGATCTTACATTGTATAGAACTCTCCGAAAGACCAAACTGGAAATTCCTTGTGGACTTCAACTAGTAGGGAACGCAACTGTACTGTCGCCTACCTTTGACTTTCAAATGGACACTAGTTTTTTTGTTCCCAAAAAGAGCAAATCTGTGTATCTATTGCCTACTGAACATCACAACGACAAAACTGACAGCTGCACATGTAAGTCAGAAACAATACCTCATTGCGACTTAATAGACGGTGCCGTAGATACACTCAAATGGTTCAAATGGCTCTGAGCACTATGCGACTTAACTTCTGAGGTCATCAATCGCCTAGAACCTAGAACTAATTGAACCTAATGAACCTAAGGACATCACACACATCCATGCCCGAGGCAGGATTCGAACCTGCGACCGTAACGGTCGCTCGGTTCCAGACTGTATCGCCTAGAACCGCACCGGTCACTCCGGCCGGCAGATACACTTAATCAGCTCGGAAAACAAAATCCATTTCAGAGAAAAATTAATGACTGCTTGATCTATTCTACCACATCATCAATAGTGCACCAAACAGTTCATACATTTTATAAACCACTTTGAATACGAGCCACAAAAATTTCAATGCTGCAAGGCACAAATATCTTTATTGATGGTTACAATGTCTTTGTTTATACAGTGTCTGTGTCTTCACGTTACAATGTCCTTCAGACAGGCACGCATTTATGAATAAAAATACTGTTCTGACGACGGTTATGGTAAATTATACGAAATGTACTCACATTTTGCGAATCTGGGTTGACTCAGCTGTTCGGGACATGTGAAAATTTGTAGCGCAGGAATCAAGAAATGTGCAAGCGTAAGGATTGTGGACTACGTGACGTATGGAAGTTTGGGTCGGTCCTGGAGGGGTGCTTGGATAGTTGAAGTTGTCAAGGTGACCGCTCATGATAATCGGGAAATCCGAATTCCAGTCCCTGTCTAGCACAAACTTTCATGATTCGTAAACAGCTGATGTTGATCCAGATTTGCAAAATGCAAATCCATTGCGTAGACTTCTCAGGAAGCTTGGACGAGAGATGATAAAACCATAACTCAGACAAGGCAAGGAAATTCCAGGAATGCAAGCTCACATCTGTGCAGCAATAAGAATGTTTGGAGAGGTGCTGAAGACGTCACACCGTGAAGTCAACATTCAGAAAGCCAAATGGAGACGATGAATTTAGTCCCAGAATCAGAGATAAGAAAACTAGAACAACATGTAATGACTACAGTAGTTTCGCGTACAATGAGCATAGTTTTGCCAAACTAGGGGTGAGAGATGTGAAGAATCGGTGTAACTAAATTGAATGATTATTTTTCAAATTTTTCAGCTTGCTTTTTAACGCATAACTATTTAACTTACGAGATTATTTCCGCATAAACTATTCAATTCTAAGGAATATCTGAAAACAGACTGGATTGGTACAGAAACTTATACTTCTGCAATGTTCTTTAAACTATACAGTAAGTGCATAGAATTACTACAGTAAATTTATAAATAGTAATGACGAAATATCGTCAAAATAATTGAGGTTTGAAACGACACCACTATTTAACTTTTGTCCGGTGGTTATCAAAGAATTAACTGGAAGTCAGCGGCGAGTTTTAGGTCATTTTTTCCGACTGTGTGTTGTAATACAGACCACATCTTGAACTAGTTGTTTTTTTTCGTTTATTTCAATCTTCCATTCACCATGGAGAATGACACTTTGCGAACTTGGAGTTAAAAAAATATATTGGAAGGCATAGACATTTTGGTTGCTTTCTCTACAAGACACAGCCTTTGTAATATATGGGAGATACTAGCACAATAAAGCTGGGTAACGCACAGCATATTAAACTTACTCGTATCGTTCCAATTAGAGCGTATGAGCTGCTGAAGCGACATGGTGCTGCAGTCGACGATAAGTTCGACTCTTTCGACAAAAGGATCCTTTCCCCATCTTGCCCTTGGATATGAGTTGTAGGTGGGCAAGGCTTTCTTCTGGAAACAAGTTACGGCTATCTCGCGTTACGGGGTCCTGTCATGCCACCGAATGTCCCACAACTGGGGAGAAATACCTGATTTTCCTGTCGCGCCGGGCCCTAGCCGCCTATAAAAGGCCCTGTAGAAGGCGCACACGCCAAGTTTCGGTGTGTCTCAAGCAGTGTTAACTCTGTGCTTACTTCTTATGTATACTGCACCTGTCTAGTATAGATCGAGGAATCTTACACGGACGTTTCTATGAATATTTTCATTATTGATTGGCGTCTCTACAATACTGGATTACACTGCGCCCTTGCAAACGGAACCGTTCCTGGAACGCGGAGAGTGAGCTCTAATGAAAGAAAACGGAGTTGTGTACTAAAAAAATGTGTGAAGGTGGAAACAGATTCGAAGAAAGATGCAGAATTCAGCAACGCTAGAGCTTGTTACAGTGGCTAAAGTTCGTCGTGCATGAATGCTTTCCGTGAGTGGTTAAGTGTACAGTGAAATCAGATGGACAGTTAAATACTGAATGGTGAAATGGAAGGAAAGGAAGCTAAAAATATCGTCGTCACCGATGTCGACAGAGACGAAGTATTAGCTCATCTGGGTAAAAGCAGCGCACGAATTCAGCCCTGACCTCAAATAGTCCGTCTGAGTGATTTAGACAAATTAAGACGACTCTGAATCAGGACGGCGTATCGAAGATGTGACCACACTGTTGCCGGATACCATGCCAATATCTTAAAAAGTGGGACACATCGCTCAGTGACGGAATGACTTTCAAACCTTTAACAACTCACCGTTTTATAGTTCCCCGACGAAAGGACGAACTTCAAGAAACATATGCAGTTGACATTCCGCTATAGATATCTACACAGGTCGCTGAAGAGCCAGGACGAGTCAAGGAGTAGATTTCGTTGGGCTTCCTGACTTGACTACACGAGTATGCTACACCCTGAGAATCAATTTTCATTCTGCAGCTAAATGTGCGCTGATCTGAAACTTCTTGTCAGGTTAAAACCGTACGGCGGGCCGGGAGTCAAACATTAGACCTCTGCCTTTCGTGGGCAATTGTTCTACCCACTGAGCTATCCATGCACGATTCATGACCCACCCTTTACACCTTTAGTTCCGTCATTACCTCATCTGCTACCTTCCAGACTTCAAAGAAGTTACCTTGCATGCCTTGCGGGGCTAGAGTCCCAGTGTGTCACACAATTTTAATCCGCCCAGAAGTTTCAAATCGGTGAACACTCCGCTACAGAGTAAAATTCTTTCTGGAAACAATGTGTGGTTAAGCCATGCCTCCGCAATATTCTTTCTTCCGAGAGTGCTAGCCCAGCAGGGTGCGGAGGAGAGCTTCGATGAAGTATGGAAGATAGATGTACTGCCAGAAGTCTTTCTGTGAGGGAGTGAGGCTCAAAGGACCCAGGTTCGAATCCCTGTCTAGCACCTACTTTTAATCCGCCAGAAAGTTTCATTTCATAACTTTCTTAACATTTCCTTTTCTTTGAGAGTCTGCAAATGGACCATAAAATAATAATTTCAGTAACGATGGTCAGTTTTGAAAAATGCATTAAATATATTACTTACAATTTGAGTACCCCCACTGTGCGTATACGGCATTTAGCCTCCTTGGTAACAATATGTTGGTAAATACAAAGGAAGTCGGCCCGGCTCAAAGGAATCACATTTCCCGCTTTCATCTGTTATGTGCTACAATTGCGAGCTCACTGATATGAAAGGGAAGACTGGTTCACAAACGATGAAAATATACGCTCTGTATTAGAGGGCCCCTTGGGTGACAATCTGAGCAGTCGTCTTAGGTTGTTTGCAAATGACGCTGTCAGTTTCTGACTAGTAAAACACTCGGAAGTTCAAAAAAATTGCAAAACGATTTAGAAAAGATATCTGTATGGTGCGAGAATTGGCAATTGAGCCTAAATAACGGAAAGTATGAGGACATCCACATGAGTGCTAAAAGGAATCCGTTAAACTTCGGTTACACGATAAATCACTCAAATCTAAAAGCCGCAAATTGAACTAGATACCCAGGAAGGAACACATAGAAAATGTTGTGGTGAAGGCTGACCAAAGACTGCGTTTTATTGCCAGGACATTTACAAAATGTATCAGATCCACTAAGGAGAATGCCTACACTACTCTTGTCCATCGTCTTTTAGAATACTGCTGCGCGGTGTCGGATGCTTAGCAGATAGTATTGACCGAGTACGTCGAAAAAGTTCAAAGAGGGGCAGCATAATTTACTATCGCGAATTAGAAGAGATAGTGTCACAGAAATGATACAGGATTTGGGGTGGACATCGTTAAAACAAAGGCGTTTTTCGTTGCGGCGGAATCTTCTCTAGAAATTCCAATCAGCATCTTTCTCCTCCGAATACGAACATATTTTACTGACGACGACGTACATAGGGAGAAACGATCACCATGATAAAATAATGGAAATCAGAACTCGTACGGAAAGATATAGGTGTTCGTTCTTTCCGCGCCATGCGAGATTGGAATAATGGTGAATTGTGAAGTGATTCGATGGACTCTCTGCCATGCACTTATATGTGATTTGCAGAGTATCCGTGTAGATGTAGATGTAGAAACAGCAAACGTGTACCAGTGACCAGTTTCATAGCACACTATACTTGTCTTTATAAGAGCTTTCGGATGAAGTTAAGAGAGTACATAAAAAACCTATTTGCTTTAGTATCTGGGTTGATAAGAGAGTTACAGGGAGAAAGCCACTTGCACTTTTGCCTGCTGTCGTTTGCCAAAAACCACGTTCGATACCTTGAATGGTTCATGAAATGAAAGATGTTTTACGTCTTACGCGACTCACCCTGTACACAATGTAACAAAAATATACGGCTCAAATTGCAGGACACGTCTGTGGTGCAGTGTCACGGGTAACCGCAACCATTGTCTCCGAGCTGATAGTCCATGCTGCTCCAAACGTTGTCGAACTGTTCGTGCAGATGATTATTGTCTTGCAAACGTCCCCATCTGTTGACTCAGGGATCGTTCCGTATTACCCCCCTGAACCTACCGATTCCATATTCTGCTAACAGTCCATGGATCTCGACCAACACGAGCAGCAATGTCGAAATACGATAAACCGCAGTCGCGATAGGCTACAATCCGACATTTATCAAAGCCGGAAACGTGATGGTACGCATTTCTCCTGCTTACACGAGACATCACAACAACGTTTCACCAGGCAACGCCGGTCAACTGCTGTTTGTGTCTAACATTCTGCGTGGTGTCTGTTTGTTCTATATCGTGTCTCCCTACCACTTTCGCGCAACGACGCTCTAAGCGTGTTTTTTAGGGAATTGACTAGTTTGAACCTGGGACCTGTTGCTGGTAAGGAGACGTCAGACCACACATGACATGTAGGGTTCAGAATAGTTCAGTGAGACTAGCGATGATATAACCAAATACTTAATGATTTCAGCGTCAGCTCCACTGCACTCCCTGTAAAAGAATCTTAATACTAACTAAATTTAGAGGAAGGGGTTCAAGGCTTTTCTATTTTTAGTTAGCTGGTAAAATAACGTTGAAAAAGCAGTTAAGTTTACCATTGGAAATTTTATTCTACTCACAAAACATTGTTTATAAATTGCACTATTGATAAAAGGAAATGTTTTAATACAGAATGGTAAAAACCAACTGCGTTCAACAAAAATGTGAACGAATATTCCCTGAATGGGTTTCCAAGTTCTACAATGGATCGGAGGATGACCTAGGCCATGTCACATCTCTACTCTATGTTTAAATTAAGTTTCACAAAAGAGAAAACTATCAAAATTGTCTACAGTGACCCTCAATTATCTTTAATTACTTGTCGTAAATTACAGTGGCTGATGTGGCTTCTCAATAACTATATAACAGAAAAATCACCACGTTTCAGATTTTTACTTCAAGTGGCACATGTGAACACCATGAGCTTTAATTGACGATCGACACTAGTATTACGCAAAAAGCGGGTGTAACAGATGAGACTTCTGCAGTTCTGAGTGAAGCTTTATGCGCTGATATGCGGCATCGCGTGCGTTCATTATCTTGTCGGTGTTCGTCAGGGGGCGACGGACAGCACAGCTCCGCTCACCTCGCCGTCTCGGAAGCAACTCTCTCTAACTTCTCCTTACTACAATTTACCGAAGCTGGTTTAAAAAAACTATCTGGCTGTGTTGTCATCTGACCAATCAGGGTCTCAATGTTAACCTTAAGCTCCACCTACAAAAATTCTGTCCATCCAATGAGAAATGTTATACTTTTCGTGGTGGGGCAATGTTTTTAAAGTTTGCAACGTAACGGAGACGCGAAAAAGTCTCACGCTAAAACTTGCGACTGGCGTGGTCCTAGCGGTTAGCTGGCGACGTGGGAGTCCATCCCTTATCATAGGGCCTTCCAGCTTAACACGGTTCTGCTCTCAGCTTTTGTTCTCGTTTCTCCCCTCGGAACTGCGTCTGTCTCACGGTGGGAAGGTATGACATGCATTTAGGCATTCTTGTGTTAGTCTGTGGTATTCCATTTGGTCGCACGTTACTCGCATTACTTTGGTTAATTTAATGTCACGATTTATTCGGAGCTATGTGACATACTACTGGATTTGCTTATCATGTCAGGGTTTTCATGGAAGGTGTTGGATTTGCCTGACACCTTACATGTGTATGAGAAATCCGTTGGAAACTTTCCTCATGTCAGCACGTTGAGGGTGTCGCAAATCTGCGCCAACCTTGTGTGAATGCTCTGAAAAGCTAATCATTTGCATATCACAGCATATTCTTCCTGTCGGTTAAATTTCGCGTCTGTAGCACGTCATCTTTGTGGTGTAGCAATTTTAACGGCCAGTAGTGTATTTTTTTTTATTGGAGTGAGTGACCGGTTTCGACTCTATGAAAGAGTCCTCTTCAGACTCTGTAAAGATATATTGCCAAAATAGTATAGACGTTACAGTAAGCATTTGAAAAATATATAAAAATAAGATAATTTTTTTTTTTTTGTCATCAATCTACTTACTGGTTTGATGCGGCCCGCCACGAATTCCTTTCCTGTGCTAACCTCTTCATCTCAGAGTAGGACTTGCAACCTACATCCTCAATTATTTGCTTGACGTATTCCAATTTCTGTCTTCCTCTACAGTTTTTGCCCTCTACAGCTCCCTCTAGTACCATGGAAGTCATTCCCTCATGTCTTAGGATATGTCCTATCATTCTGTCCCTTCTCCTTATCAGTGTTTTCCACATATTCCTTTCCTCTCCGATTCTGCGTAGAACCTC
Organism: Schistocerca serialis cubense; assembly: GCF_023864345.2. Lineage (NCBI taxonomy): Eukaryota > Metazoa > Arthropoda > Insecta > Orthoptera > Acrididae > Schistocerca > Schistocerca serialis. Next base: position 202,083,428 of record NC_064643.1, on the reverse strand, counting down.
CTCATTCCTTACCTTATCAGTCCACCTAATTTCCAACAATCGTCTATAGCACCACATCTCAAATGCTTCGATTCTCTTCTGTTCCGGTTTTCCCACAGTCCATGTTTCACTACCATACAATGCTGTACTCGAGACGTACATCCTCAGAAATTTCGTCCTCAAACTAAGGTCGGCATTTGATATTAGTAGACTTCTCTTGGCCAGAAATGCCTTTTTTGCCATAGCGAGTCTGCTTTTGATGTCCTTCTTGCTCCGTCCGTCATTGGTTATTTTACTGCCTAGGTAGCAGAATTCCTTAACTTCATTGACTTCGTGACCATCAATCCTGGTGTTAAGTTCTCGCTGTTCTCATTTCTACTACTTCTCATTACCTTCATCTTTCTCCGATTTACTCTCAAACCATATTGTGTACTCATAAGACTGTTCATTCCGTTCAGCAGATCATTTAATTCTTCCTCACTTTCACTCAGGATAGCAATGTCATCAGCGAATCGTATCATTGATATCCTTTCACCTTGTATTTTAATTCCACTCCTGAACCTTTCTTTTATTTCCATCATTGCATCATCGATGTACATATTGAAGAGTAGGGACGAAAGGCTACAGCCTTGTCTTACACCCTTCTTAATACGAGCACTTCGTTCTTGATCGTCCACTCTTATTATTCCCTCTTGGTTGTTGTACATATTGTATATGACCCGTCTCTCCCTATAGCTTACCCCTACTTTTTTTCAGAATCTCGAACAGCTTGCACCATTTTATATTGTCGAACGCTTCTTCCAGGTCGACAAATCCTATGAAAGTGTCTTGATTTTTCTTTAGCCTTGCTCCCATTATTAGCCGTAACGTCAGAATTGCCTCTCTCGTCCCTTTACTTTTCCTAAAGCCAAACTGATCGTCACCTAGCGCATTCTCAATTTTCTTTTCCATTCTTCTGTATATTATTCTTGTAAGCAGCTTCGATGCATGAGCTGTTAAGCTGATTCTGCGATAAATCTCGCACTTGTCAGCTCTTGCCGTCTTCGGAATTGTGTGGATGATGCTTTTCCGAAAATCAGATGGTATATCGCCAGACTCATGTATTCTACACACCAACGTGAATAGTCGTTTTTTGCCACTTCCCCAAATGATTTTAGAAATTCTAATGGAATGTTATATATCCCTTCTGCCTTACTTGACCGTAAGTCCTCCAAAGCTCTTTTAAATTCCGATTCTAATACTGGATCCGCTATCTCTTCTAAATCGACTCCTGTTTCTTCTTCTATCACATCAGACAAATCCTCACCCTCATAGAGGCTTTCAATGTATTCTTTCCACCTATCTGCTCTCTCCTGGCCGGCCGCGGTGGTCTCGCGGTTCTAGGCGCGCAGTCCGGAACCGCGCGACTGCTACGGTCGCAGGTTCGAATCCTGCCTCGGGCACGGATGTGTGTGATGTCCTTAGGTTAGTTAGGTTTAAGTAGTTCTAAGTTATAGGGGACTGATGACCACAGCTGTTAAGTCCCATAGTGCTCAGAGCCATTTCAACCATTTTGCTCTCTCCTCTGCATTTAACAGTGGAATTCCCGTTGCACTCTTAATGTAACCACCGTTGCTTTTAATGTCACCAAAGGTTGTTTTGACTTTCCTGTATGCTGAGTCTGTCCTTCCGACAATCATATCTTTTTCGATGTCTTCACATTTTTCCTGCAGCCATTTCGTCTTAGCTTCCCTGCACTTCCTGTTTATTTCATTCCTCAGCGACTTGTATTTCTGTATTCCTGATTTTCCCGGAACATGTTTGTACTTCCTCCTTTCATCAATCAACTGAAGTATTTCTTCTGTTACCCATGGTTTCTTCGCAGCTACCTTCTTTGTACCTATGTTTTCCTTCCCAATTTCTGTGATGGCCCTTTTTAGAGATGTCCATTTCTCTTCAACTGTACTGCCTACTGCGCTATTCCTTATTGCTGTATCTATAGCGTTAGAGAACTTCAAACGTATCTCGTCGTTCCTTAGTACTTCTGTATCCCACTTCTTTGCGTATTGATTCTTCCTGACTAATGTCTTGAACTTCAGCCTACTCTTCATCACTACTACATTGTGATCTGAGTCTATATCTGCTCCTGGGTACGCCTTACAATCCAGTATCTGATTTCGGAATCTCTGTCTGACCATGATGTAATCTAATTGAAATCTTCCCGTATCTCCCGGCTTTTTCCAAGTATACTTCCTCCTCTTGTGATTCTTGAACAGGGTATTCGCTATTACTAGCTGAAACTTGTTACAGAACTCAATTAGTCTTTCTCCTCTTTCATTCCTAGTCCCAAGCCCATATTCTCCTGTATCCTTTTCTTCTACTCCTTCCCCTACAACTGCATTCCAGTGGCCCATGACTATTAGATTTTCGTCCCCCTTTACATACTGCATTACCCTATCAATATCCTCATACACTTTCTCTATCTGTTCATCTTCAGCTTGCGACGTCGGCATGTATACCTGAACTATCGTTGTCGGTGTTGGTCTGCTGTCGATTCTGATTAGAACAACCCAGTCACTGAACGGTTCACAGTAACACACCCTCTGCCCTACCTTCCTATTCATAACGAATCCTACACCTGTTATACCATTTTCTGCTGCTGTTGATATTACCCGATACTCATCTGACCAGAAATCCTTTTCTTCCTTCCACTTCACTTCACTGACCCCCACTATATCTAGATTGAGCCTTTGCATTTCACTTTCCAGATTTTCTAGTTTCCCTACCACTTTCAAGCTTCTGACATTCCACGCCCCGACTCGTAGAACGTTATCCTTTCGTTGATTATGCAATCTTTTTCTCATGGTAACCTCCCCCTTGGCAGTCCCCTCCCGGAGATCCGAATGGGGGACTATTCCGGAATCTTTTGCCAGTGGAGAGATCATCATGACACTTCTTCAAATACAGGCCACATGTCCTGTGGATACACGTTACGTGTCTTTAATGCAGTGGTTTCCATTGCCTTCTGCATCCTCATGTCGTTGATCATTGCTGATTCTTCCGCCTTTAGGGGCAATTTCCCACCCCTAGGACAAGAGAGTGCCCTGAACCTCTATCCGATCCTCCGCCCTCTTTGACAAGGCCGTTGGCAGAATGAGGCTGACTTCTTATGCCGGAAGTCCTCGGCCGCCAATTTTGATTATTTATCAAAAGTTAGGCAGTGGCGGGGATCGAACCCGGGACCGAAGACGTTTTGATTATGAACCAAAGATGCTACCCCTAGACCACGGGTACCGGCATAAGATAAATAGTAATTAATTATACCCGGAGAGGTGGATGGACACTGCTAGCTGAGTTCCGTCGACCCTCGACACTCATGTGACTGCTGAAGTCAGAGAGTGGGAGACGCACCAGCAGTGCAGTCGCGGACGGACCAGCAACCTAGTCGGTCGGTTGGCGTGGAGCAGCAAGCAAGTCCCCGTCGCGCAGGGTCGGGCTGGAGCCGCTGGCGGCGTGCACGTGCGGTTGGAGTGTGAGGTGCTGCTGGGGAGCTGCGAATTTCGTCGCCCACCATCTTGGACATCAAAGTTGAGTCCTCACTTAACTTCTATCGAGCCTCAACTGTTTACATTTCTTCGTTTGATCCTGGTTGTCGCTTTTGGGACATTCCCGCGAGCAACAAAGTGTGTGTATTTAAGTCGGCTAAGATTCCAGCTGTCTTCCTGTGGAATTTAACTTAACTTGATTTATTCCTTGTTATTGCAGTTCACCAGTGCAATCTTTTGCCTTGTGGCCGTTGACGTTCCTGTTACCTGCCCTGGTGGTTGACGTAATTTTAGGGAGTGTATTTTTCTCATCGTGTTGTTGCTGTCCAGCACGGTGTGTAGTTCGATAACTGAGGTGTTGTTCGTCGTTGTGGGCGCCAATATTCCGTGTGTCGATGTATTGAAATCCTGTGGTCGTTTTGGTGGTTGTGTGGAGCGAAACTGATTTGGTTGATTGGTCGGTAGACTGTCTGTCGGTTGAGTTGCCTCAAGATTAAGAAGTCATTTGGCAGGCTTCCTGTCTCACGTAAACGGGCATTAGTGTTACAGTCCCAGGCCGACCCTTGGAAACTTCTGAGCGCTATTCCTTGTGTGTTACATAGTAACTTCCCTTTTTGAATTTTAGTTATTTGGTTGACGTGTGGCCTTCAGCCGAGTTTTTATATATCCTGAATTAATGTTCCTCTCTTGCCCTTTAGGCATAAGATTGTTATTCCTTATATGGGGCTTTTAGCCGAATTTTACATCAAATCTTTAAGATCCTAAGCCGTTAAATTATTGTGTTGATGTGTGGCCTTCAACCGAGTTTTAATATCTCTTAAATAAATGATCTTGTCTTGCTCTTAAGATATAAGATTGTGATGCTTTTGTATGGGCCTTCAGCCGAATTTTGCATTGAATGTTTTAAGATACGGCCTTCTGCCTTTTGATTGAAACTCGTCTTATTGCTTAATATGCGACCTCCAGCCAAGTACCATTGAAAATAAATTTCTAAGGCCTACAGATGATTAGATTGAAGATTTAGAAAATATTCTTGGGTGAAACCTCTAGAAGAACCTTGTATTTCTATTTTGAGTAGGCCTTGTGTCTTGCATTTTGAATATGGCCATAAGTCGATCTAAAGTTAATAAAAAAGGTCGATTAAAGTTTTAAGCGTTTGCATCCTTGTTGTAATATTGTGTGTTGATAAATAAAGTTTGTATGTTGAGTGCAACTGACAGGAACTCATTTTGGCCCCTTTCCACAACCTAAACCTTTCTGTCCTGCTAGCCTTGGCATTTCATAGCAGAAAATGGTATATCGGAAGTAGGATTCGTTATGAATACGAAGGTAAGGCAGGCAATGTGTCATTGAGAACATTTAAGTGATAGGGTTCGCAGCAAACCAATACTGACAACGATAGTTCAGTTATACGTGCTGAAGATGCAAGCTGAAGATGAAAACATAGAGAGAGTATATGATGATATTGAAACGGTAGTACTGCACATAAAGGGAAATGAAATTCTAATAGTCATGGGGGACCGGAACGCAGCTGTAGGGGAAGGAGTAGAAGAAAGGGTTACAGGAGAATATGGGCTTGGGACAAGGAATGAGACAGGAGGAGGACTAATTGAGTTCTGTAATAAATTTCAGCAAGTAATAGAGAATACTCTATTCAAGAATCACAAGAGGAAAAGGAATATTTGGAAAAAGCCGGGTGATGCGGGAAGATTTCAGTTAGGCTACGTCATGGTCAGACAGAGATTCTGAAATCAGATACTGGAATGTAAGGCGTAGCCAGGGACAGATGTAGACTCGGATCACAATATAGTGGTCATGAAAAGTAGGTTGAACTTTAAGAGATTAATCAGGAAGAATAAATACGCAAAGAACTGGGATAGAGAAGTACTAAGGAATGGCGAGATACGCTTGAATTTCTCTAAGGTTACAGATACAGCAATAACGAATATCTCAGTACAGTTGAAGAGGAATACACATCTCTGGAAAGGGCCATCACAGAATTTGGAGAGAGAAACATAGGTACAAAGAAGGTAACTGCGAAGAAACTATGAGTAACAGAATAAATACTTCACTTGATCAATTAAAGGAGGAGGTGCAAAAATGTTTCGGGAATCTCAGGAATACAGAAATGCATGTTGCAGAGGAATGAAATAAATAGGAAATGCAGGGAAGCTAAGACATAATGGCTACATGAAAAATGTGAAGAAATACGGGAAAGTCAAAACAATCTTCTTAGATATTAAAGGCAAGGGTGGTAACATTAAAAGTGAAACGGGAATTCCTCTGTTAAATGCAGAGGAGAGAGTGAGTAGGTGGAAAGAATACACTGAAAGCCCCTCTGCGGGGGAGATTTGTCTGGTGTGATGTAAGAAGAAACAGGGGTCGATTTAGAAGAGATAGGGAATCCAGTACTAGAATCAGAATTTAAAAGAGTTCTGGGGGACTTAAGATCACATAACGCAGAAGGGACAGATAACATTCCATCGGAATTTCTAAAATCATTGTGGGTAGTGGCAACAAAACGACTATTAACGTTGGTATGTAGAATGCACGAGTCTGGAGACATACCATCTGACTTTCGGAAAAATATCATCCTGTGGCGTGTGGGCCGGCCAGAGTGGCCGAGCGGTTCTAGGCGCTACAGTCTGGAGCCGCGCGACCGCTACGGTCGCAGGTTCGAATCCTGCCTCGGGCATGGATGTGTGTGATGTCCTTAGGTTAGTTAGGTTTAAGTAGTTCTAAGTTCTAGAGGACTGATGACCTCAGCAGTTAAGTCCGATAGTGCTCAGAGTCATTTGAACCATTTGTGGCGTGTGGTGTAATTGCGCGTGTTGTGTTGCACAATTTCAGCAAGATTACAATAAAACTAATCACTTATTATTAATGTATAATGAGCTTTTATTTAATCACTCCTTTTCGCGGCTACTGATCGTTATTTTCTTAAAGAAATCTCCACCTGGGAATTTGTAGCAATGTTGTCTGTCAAGCAGTGTAAATGTCACTAAGACACAAAATTTATCATTTATAACCATCAAACAAGCTAAATGTATGATAAGTAATCTGAACTAAACAAGAGTTATGATTATTAGTAATTTCAGTGATGTTTGTTAGTTGCAGATCGTTCGTCGAATTTAACGCTACTGTTATTCGAGGTGGCAACACTTTTCTTTAAGCAAAATGAACATTTTCTCACACAATACCACACGTACACAACACTAATGTATTTTCCTGCCAAAATATTTCATTAAAGTCGTTACGAAATAACGAGGCTTCATACATCAACAGATAAGAATTTATATGTAAGACGCTGTCTGCAGTCATAGTTCAATGTATTCGCAGTCTGACCGGAATTTATTGCCTCAGAGTAGGTCCTCGGCCACCAACACACAATTTTTACCGCAATTATGACCAACATTTATGTCTGTATAGAAAATCAGTTTAAAACTGCTGCTGCAATGCTTCGCTAAGATGGCGGCTAACATAAGAGTCACTTATCGATTCTGCTTCAGGCTGTGTTTTACTGCTAATAAATAAATCTTTTTGCACCTTCGTTACATGTATTAACATTTTAAAATGTATCTCAATGTTACTGGCTTAATATCCACCATTTACCAATAAACTGAGCTACAGATCAATAGCGCTAATGGCTGCGCTCTTTTGTAGCTGAGCAGAAAACTTAACATTTATATAGGATGAGAATTACAATGAAATAAAACTCCAAACAAAGAAGATTCATTTCCAGAACACATAAACTCTATTTTTAAGTATTGGTTATCAACATAATACAGTTTTTTAGAGACCTCTGTGTTATGAGACATCAGTCACATCCTGTGAGTACAACAGTTCGAACAAGAAGAAGGATTTTTCTACAAAATCATAGACAAAAAAAGACTGAGATTTTCATTACCTTTTTACATGAGTATGCTTGAGTTATAATTTTTAAAAAAAATATTAAATTATGTCGTTGACAACAATTATTTATTATTTTATTAACGATGAAGTCCTTTTTATTAGTATTACGAGAATAGGATCAAATTTCAGTCTCATTCCACATACAATTCTGTCATGAATATTATTTTGAATAAAATATAAGCGTGGATATTACAGTCCACACATTTCCGAAGACTGCAAGAGCTGACAAGTGCGAGAATTAACGCATAGTCAGCTTAACAGCGCGTGCATCCAAGTTGCTGACAAGAATAATAAACAGAAGAATGCCAAAGAAAATTGAGGATCTGCTAGATGACTATCAGTTTGGCTTCAGGGAAGGTAAAGGCAGCAGAGAGGCAATTCCGACGTTGCTGTTGATAATGGAGGCAAGAGTAAAGAAAAATTAAGACACGTTAATAGGATTTGTCGACCTGGAAAAAGCGATCGACAATGTAAAATGGTGCAAGTTGTTCGAAATTATGAGAAAAATATTGGTAAGCTGTCGAGAGAGAGACGGGTAATATGCAATATGTACAAGAGGTCAGAGGGAATTATACGAGCGGACGCCGAAGAACGAAATGCTCGGATTAAAAAGGATGTAAGATGGGGATGTAGTCTTTCGCCCCTACTGTTCAACCTGTACATCGAAGAAGCAATGATGGAAATAAAAGAAAGGTTCAGGAGTGGAATTAAAATTCAAGATGAAAGGCTATTAGTGATTCGTCTCGCTGATGAAACTGCTATTCTGAGTGAAAGTGAAGAAGAATTACACGATCTGCTGAATGCAATGAACAGTCTGATGAGTACAGAGTACGGTGTGAGAGTAAATCGAAGAAATACGAAGGTAATGAGAAGTAGTAGAAATGAGAACAGCGAGAAACTTAACATCAGGGTTGATGGTCACGAAGTAGATGAAGTTAAGGAATTGTGCTACGTGGGCAGTAAAATAACCAATGACGGCTGGAGCAAGGAGGACATCAAAACCAGACTCGCAGTAGCAAAAAGGACATTCCTGACAAAGAGAAGTCTACTAGTATCAAACATAGGCCTTAATTTGAGGAAGAAATTTCTGAGAATGTACGTCTGGAGTACAGCATTGTATGGTAGTGAAACATTGATTGTGGAAAAACCGGAACAGTAGAGAATCGAAGCATTTGAGGTGTGGTGGTACAGACGAATGCTGAAAATTAGCTGGTAAGTGGAGGACGTGGGCAAAGTGATTGTCTTTTGAAGTCACGCAGAGGTTCAGGTATTCCACACACTGCAGCTGATTCAAGTCCTGCAACAAGTTCCAGCGCACCACACACGTACAAACTGTAATATCCGTTGACAGCTTGTCTCGGCCATTCCGCGCACATCCTTCGTAAACGCGTTTCCCAAATATGTAAGGTCACTGGCGGGAGTAAGGTAACTGGCGGGAGTAGGGTGACAGAACACAGCACGAGACCGTGCCCGACATCGGGCGCCGCCGACTTGTTGATGTTCAGAAGACTGCCATCATCCTGTCCATATTGCTCGACCCAGTTTAATACGCTGTGGACTTCATCGGCGGAACGAATCAGCAGTAGCTGGTCTTAAGCGTGTGTCCTACAGCGGAAGATTATGTCCCATAGGGTGGTACCAGATAGCCTGTGGTTGAGACCCCGAGGAGTGGCTCGAGCGCGATTGCATAAAGGTAGGTTGAAAGGGGACAACAAGTCGTAGAGACCTCTTTATGGATATTGGGCCCCTGTTGACCTGGACACGAGACCCAGCTGCTGCCAGAAGGCGCTGTAGAGTGTCAGTCCTATACGGTCCATCACCTGTAGGAGGAAGTTATGGTGCACTCTATTAAAGACCCTATTGAAATTGATGGAAGCGACCGGTATTAAGTCCCTGCAGTCGACGGTGGCCGTTCTTATGTTGGCTTCTCCGCCCGTGAGACGTTTGATTTGGAGCGAGAGCCATTGGCAAAGACTTCTTAACACCGTCTGCCAAAAGATGAAGATGAAGATCTTGTCGTCGGCGTTCAGTATTGTAAGTGCTCAATAGTCATTAACCGATTGCCCTCCTGCTGGCTCGTGCACTAATGCGAGAAGTCCTTCGACGAAATAAGGCGGTGTTGTGCAGTCCAGGGACAGGAGTCCTCGGAACAATGTCACCCAGTGGGGCACCATGATCTCACAGAAGGTCTAGTAAATCTCGACTGGTGATACGTCGGACCCTGGAGATTTATTGACTGCACCGTTGTCCAAGGCGTCCAGCACTTTCTCAGACGAGATTTTCTCCATTAATGTCGTCGCCACTGACCTTTGTTGATGCTTTTGTTGATGCTTCCACAGTGGTCTCGGCGTCTACGGATCTTTCCTGGTAAAGATAACCGAAAAAGATCCACCATAGCCCTCAATACGGTTGCTTTGGTGGTACAGGAGCGACCTTCTTGCGTTGTAAGGTGTATGATGAACTGTCGGCAATGTCAGTGCATGCCCGCCACAATGTGGTGCATGGGGATGTGTGCAGCTGTTCCGTCGTCTCGTCGCGAGCGGACTACATAGCCTTCTAGACCGCGCTCCGGCAACGACGATATGTGAGCCTTGACTGGTATCGTTCTCGTTGTCTGTCCGGCGATGGGGGTAGAGCGTAGAGGTCCCTGAACGCGGCATAGTAGAAGTCCATGGCCTGCCGGTGCCATACAACCGTTTCCTTGCTAAACTGCGTAAAGGTCTTGCGGACTGTCGGTTGGACGCAGAGGAGCGACCACACCAACGTTGACTGGTATCAAGAGTGACGTCGTTCACAGTTGGCCCACGTTGCGGCCAATTTCAGACAACATTCTGGGTCCTGGAGGAGTGTTGCATTCATCTGCCAAAGGCCGCATCTATGCCAGAATTGTTGAGGGTGAAGGTGCACCGTGCAGATGCAGACACTGCGATCAGAGAAGGCCAGAGGCCATCGTTCGTCGGCCACCACTCCCTGCGTAAGACCTTGTGACGTACATACGATCCAGTCGGCTCGCCAAATGACTGGTAGTATGCATGTATGAAGAGCTGTCGACGGGTATCCCACGTGCGGCACATGTGAAGGCTGTGAATCAATGTACCCAGTTCCGGACCAGGGGTTTTGTCCTCGGGATGAAGGCGCTATTGAAATCGCCTGAGAAGACGCTGTGTTCGTACCGTCCTAGAAAAAGGGGAGGGGGTAATGTCAGCGGAGTAGAACATGGCACAGTCACGACGTTTAGTGCTGCCTGATGGTGCATAAACATTAATGAATCTGGTGTCAAGAGCAGTTACCGCTGATCCTCGTGCGGAGGGGAAGGAGCGTGATGTCGGTGGCTTCGATACCATCATGCACTAAAATCGCCACGCCTGTGTCTGTGGGACCAAAGACGTCACGTACGTTGCGTAGTCATAAAAGTGCGGGACTGTTGTCATTCGCACTTCTTGCAGGAATGCAACGTTGACTCCTGTGGCTCACATTGATTCTGTCAGAGGATGGATCTTGGCAGGAGAGCTAATCATGTTGATATTCGTCGTAGCCAAGCGGCAAGCCCGGCGGTGCTCTGGTTGGGTAGGGTTATCCATGGTGGTGGTGGAGAAAAGCGGACATCGCCAGTGACGGCGCACCCCGTGGACCGCGTCCCTCCCGATGATCCTCAGACATTAGCGGGCACCTGTTCAACGTCCTGCTCAGTCTCGACATCCTCCACCCATTATGTGAGGTCTTAAGTCAGTTCATGCTCCATAAGGTCGTGGTGGTTGATAAGGAGGGATTGAGCGGCTTCGCAGCCTGCATCGGAACTTTCCTGTTGATCTCCATTCGGCGCAGAGGACTGGCAGACGGACTCCGCTCGCCACGCCGTCTGTTCTGCAGGTGTGGAGGCAGTGGCATTGGTGTCAACCTCATGGTTGGCGTCCTGTACTATCAGTTCGTCTTCCTTCTGTGAGTGGAAACTGCCACGTTATATGGTCCTACAGCGTCGTTTTCGGCGTTTCGGAGAGTGCTGGTTTCGTGTGTGACCTTCCGTGTCGGACGATGGCATTGTCTCACGCCTCGCCAGCACAAAGGCTTCCGCTGGTACGATAAGTGCGTCTAATGCCACCTTGTTGGCGACGGTGCCTAAGACGCCCTGCTAAACCCACAGTACAGGACAGGTAGTTTAAGTTGTGGAAAGGGGCCAAAATAAGCGGCTAACAGTTACACTCGAACATACAACCTTTTATTTGCTCAAACATCACAAGAGCCAAGAATTAAAAAAAAACACACACACACACAGCTTTAGTTTTGGAACTTAATTAGCGACTCAATGTGCCGTACAATCTCATGCCTTAAGGGCAAGACCACTTTAATTTAAAAACGACTGAAAGCCAATAACCTAAAGTCCAACCAAAATCAGAAGTACAAAAAGCAAAGCCTCGTCTTAAAACAGTTCCTTAATTATGCTGAAGGCCCCAAGAATCTAAGAGCAAAACAACTTAAATTCTAAATCGGCTGAAGGCCCAACACTTAAGACTCAATAACATTAATTTTAAAAATGCCAAAGACTTTACGTAAAACCTTAAATTAGGCTGAAAGCCCAAACCATCTAATGCCTTAAGGGCAAAACAACCTTATTCTAAAAATCGGCTAGAAGCCATTCAAGTACAAACAACAAGAACAAACAAGAAAGGGCAGTATACCCATGGGCGCTCAGAAGTTCCGAGGGCGGCCTGGAATTCAAACACTAATGCTCGCTTAGGTGAGACAGGCAGTCGGCCCAACCACTGTCGATCCGGCGACCATCTAACCGGCAGACAGTCAACGGACCCACAGACAAGATAACCTCGGCTTCACCCGACCGGCACACAACAGGGAGTGCAGTGGAACCACGTGGAAGTTATTGGCCCCCACGACCAATTATACATTGAGCTCTCAAAGTACACACTGTGCTGGACAGCGACAACATGATGAGGAAAACACACTGCTTGAATTTACGACAACGGCCAGGGCAGGTAACCGGAACTTTAACGGCCACAAGGCAGAAGATTCCGCTGGTGTGCTTCAGTTCAAAATAACCAAGTACAGTTAAACTCCACTGGAGGGTGGCTAAAATTTGCCAACTTCAAAACACACGTTGTTGCTCGTGGGAATACCCCAACAGCCGACAACAAACTCCAAACGATACAATGTGAGCAGTCGTGACTGGCTGGTAGGTTAAGTCAAAACTCAACTTTCATGTCCAGGATAGGTGAGCCACGAACCTCGTATCAATGGGAACAGCACCACACACTCCAACACCACATAAAGGCCACCAGCAGGCCTGGTCAGGTTATGCGCCGTGGGGATTGTCTCGCTGCTCCACGCCAACCGACTACTACCCAGGCCCGGAAACAGAGAAAGGACCAAATATACTTCGGCCGATGAGATGACCAACCGAACGACCAAACAACGATCGTCCCGCTCCAATATCCCTCCGCTGAACAGTTCATGTGTGTCGCCAGCGGTCACCGAGCACTGGCTGTCGGCGCCTCACCGGCGCTCCGTCCCCGACTTCACTGCTGCTGCGTCCCGGCTGCACTGCTGGTCAGTCTCCAGCTGACTACCCGACAACACGCCAACTTCGGCAAACAGCCATCATCAGGTTATCTGTAGGTAAATGGTACATAATTGTGGTACAATATTTCTAACATTACAGGTAAATTTAATCAGGAAACATTATTACAAAATTTCGTACATACGTCAGATGCGTTTGAGATCCACACGTTATCTTGATTCTGTCGCTGTTGTTTGTTCTAGTTACACTACATTAGTATTCTTGGCGTAACAACGGTTGGCTGTACTGGATACAACTTGGTATCTGATATAATTTTCGGACTGTCTTCCTTTTCATTAGAGCAACAGTTATGTGACAGCTTATTTGACAGATGTGCCAGCGATATTGTATGATTACAATCAGTTTTGTTTATCATGCTCATTCACCTTCAAGGTCGTTCTGTAATTTCGGTAATCTTTGCTAGTGTATCGTTGGTGGTCTTGTGTAACCTCCCGTTGTTTCGCATTATTTTGTGCCTCTATTCGAGTTCTAGGCCGCTAATTTCGATTAAGTTTTCGATGTAATTTTTTAAATAACGCCTAGAGACACAAGATATTACGAAACAATCGAGATTACACAAGACCATCAACGATATACTAGCAAAGATTGCCGAAATTACAGCATGATATTGGAGGTAAATGATCACAATAAAGAAAACTGATTGTAGCCGTACAATATCGCTGGTACATCTGTCAAGTAGGCTGTAAAGTTATTATTTCTCTAAAGAAAAGGAAGACAGTCTGAAAATTGTATCCGATACCTAGTCGTATATAGTATAACCAACCGTTATTACTGCAAGAACACTATAGAGTAAAATTAAAACAAAGAGACAACGACAGAATAACTGTAATATATGGATTTCAAATCCATCTGACGTATCAAGAGCTCAGATGGAAACCCAGTTCTAAGCAAAGAAGGGAAAGCAGAAAGGTGGAAGGAGTATATAGAGGGTCTATACAAGGGCGATGTACTTGAGGACAATATTATGGAATGGAAGAGGATGTAGATGAAGATGAAATGGGAGATATGATACTGCGTGAAGAGTTTGACAGAGCACTGAAAGACCTGAGTCGAAACAAGGCCCCCGGAGTAGACAATATTCCATTGGAACTACTGACGGCAGTGGGAGAGCCAGTCCTGACAAAACTCTACCATCTGGTGACCAAGATGTATGAAACAGACGAAATACCCTCAGACTTCAAGAAGAATATAATAATTCCAATCCCAAGGAAAGCAGGTGTTGACAGATGAGAAAATTACCGAACTATCAGCTTAATAAGTCACAGCTGCAAAATACTAACACGAATTCTTTACAGACGAATGGAAAAACTAGTAGAAGCCAACCTCGGGGAAGATCAGTTTGGATTCCGTAGAAACACTGGAACACGTGAGGCAATACTGACCTTACGACTTATCTTAGAAGAAAGATTAAGGAAAGGCAAACCTACGTTTCTAGCATTTGTAGACTTAGAGAAAGCTTTTGACAATGTTGAGTGGAATACTCTCTTTCAAATTCTAAAGGTGGCAGGGTTAAAATACAAGGAGCGAAAGGCTATTTACAACTTGTACAGAAACCAGATGGCAGTTATAAGAGTCGAGGGACATGAAAGGGAAGCAGTGGTTGGGAAGGGAGTAAGACAGGGTTGTAGCCTCTCCCCGATATTGTTCAATCTCTATATTGAGCAAGCAGTAAAGGAAACAAAAGAAAAATTCGGAGTAGGTATTAAAATTCATGGAGAAGAGATAAAAACTTTGAGGTTCGCCGATGACATTGTAATTCTGTCAGAGACAGCAAAGGACTTGGAAGAGCAGTTGAATGGAATGGACAGTGTCTTGAAAGGAGGATATAAAATGAACATCAACAAAAGCAAAACAAGGATAATGGAATGTAGTAGAATTAAATCGGGTGATGCTGAGGGTATTAGATTAGGAAATGAGACACTTAAAGTAGTAAAGGAGTTTTGCTATTTGGGGAGCAAAATAACTGATGATGGTCGAAGTAGAGAGGATATAAAATGTAGGCTGGCAATGGCAAGGAAAGCGTTTCTGAAGAAGAGGAATTTGTTAACATCCAGTATTGATTTAAATGTCAGGAAGTCATTTCTGAAAGTATTTGTATGGAATGTAGCCATGTATGGAAGTGAAACATGGACGATAAATAGTTTGGACAAGAAGAGAATAGAAGCTTTCGAAATGTGGTGCTGCAGAAGAATGCTGAAGATTAGATGGGTAGATCACATAACTAATGAGGAAGTATTGAATAGGATTGGGGAGAAGAGAAGTTTGTGGCACAACTTGACCAGAAGAAGGGATCGGTTGGTAGGACATGTTCTGAGGCATCAAGGGATCACCAATTTAGTATTGGAGGGCAGCGTGGAGGGTAAAAATCGTAGAGGGAGACCAAGAGATGAATACACCAAGCAGATTCAGAAGGATGTAGGTTGCAGTAGGTACTGGGAGATGAAAAAGCTTGCACAGGATAGAGTAGCATGGAGAGCTGCATCAAACCAGTCTCAGGACTGAAGACCACAACAACAACAACAACTGACGTATGCAAGAAATTTTATAATAATGTTCTCTAATTAATATCTACCTATAATTTTAGAAATATTGTATAAAAGTTATGCACTATTTACCTAAAGATAATCTGATGATGGATATTTGCCAAAATAGGTCTATCGTAACGTATAGATCGACCTGACTTTGAAGCGTGTTTGGAATCTTCATTACATTATGTCCTTAAAAGAGATCTACAACGCAGTGGGCCCAAAAGACTAAAACGGATAACGTAAAATCAGCATGTCTTGCCTTCCAAGTACTGACTGACGTGTATCACAGCTACTTTCTTATTTAAATCGCTAATATCGGTCGGTTTCTGTCACAGACCAACTTCACGGATTACGGTTGAAACAGTTCAGGCCACAACATAATATCTGTCATTACATAATAATGGCCACGTCCAATATGTAGAGTATGCCTTGAATTCCAGTATGACATACATGATTTTTAAATGCAAACATACTAACAATATGTTACGCATGTTATTAGTATGTTTGCCTTTAAATATCCTATACATTACATATGAGACGTGGCCATTATTTAAGTAATTACAAATGTGGCCTAACCTGTTTTAACCGTAATGAAGATGGTCTGTGACTGAAACCGATAGATATTTGGGTTTTAAATAACAAAGCAACTGATGATTAAATATGTATTTTATACAACACTTTTGTTGTCCTTTCACTTCCCAGCAATGGCGAAAATTTGCAGTACAATATTTGTCAGGATCATTTGTTACGAGTTATGCATTGCTAGATCAGTTTAGTTCCATTGTACATAGAGGAAGGAACGGCGAACGTAAAAGAAAGTTTCAGGAGAGGTATTACAATTTCAGGAGAATGGATATCGATGATAAGATAAACTGATGACATTTATAACCTCAGTGTAGTGAGGAAGAATTACAGGACCCGTTGAATGGCTTGAACAGTCTACTCAGCACAGAATATGGATTGAGAGTAAACTGAGGAAAGACGAGAATATTGTCGATCATCAAAAACGACATCAACAAAATTTGCAAGATAATCGAGGACTGTGTGGTAGATAAATTGAAGCAATTCTGCTGCCTTGGAAGCAATGTAACACGTGATGGACGAAGGAATCAGGATATTATAGAACAAGAAATCGTTCATCGTTAAAAGGAATCTACCAGTCTCACAGGCCTCAACCTGAGGGGAAACTTTCTGTGAATTTCCACTTCGAGTACGTAATTCAGTGAAAGTGAATCGTGAACTGATGAAAAACTTGAGAAGATGAGAATCTTAGCATTTAATATGTTGTGCGATTGAAGGACCCAGAGAATGAAATGGACAACTAAGGTAAGAAATGAGGAATTTCTACGCAGAATCGGCAGGGAAAGGAATACACGGAAAACACTGTATACGAGGGTCACTCCAAAAGAAGTGCACACTATTTTTTTTTAAATCCATCTTTTATCCTACATGTTTGAAAGTCTTACAGTGTGTAGATACATCCTTTAGGAACAATATTTTCATTTCTCCACATAATTTCCATCCCTCTCACCTGCCTTACGCCATCTTGGAACCAGCGCCTGTATACCCGCACGGTAAAATTCTGGACCAACCTGTTTGAGCCACTGTTTGGCAGCGTGCACCAGGGAGTCATCATCTTCAAACCTTGTTCCACGAAGAGAGTCATTCAGTTTCACAAAGAGATATTAGTCACATGGAGCCAGGTCACGACTGTAAGGCGGGTGTTTCAGTGTTGTCCATCCGAGTTTTGTGATCGCTTCCATGGTTTCTTGACTGACATGTGCCCGTGCATTATCGTGCAACAACAAAACATCCTGCTTTTGCCGATGTGGTAGAACACGACTCAGTCGAGCTTGAAGTTTCTTCAGTATCGTAACATACGCATCAGAATTTATCGTGGTTCCACTTGGCATGATGTCCACAAGCAATACTCCTTCGGAATCGAAAAACAACATAGCCATAACTTTTCCAGCAGAAGGTGTGGTTTTGAATTTTTTTTTTTTTCTTGAGTGAATTTGCATGATGCCACTCCATTGATTGCCTCTTCGTCTCTGATGAAAAATGATAGAGCCATGTTTCATCACCTGTCACAATTCTTCCAAGAAATTCATCCCTACAATTCTGGTACTGTTCCAAAAGTTCGCTGCATACCGGTTTTCTTGTTCCTTTGTGAGCCACTGTCAACATCCTGGGAACCCCACCTGGCACAAACCTTTTTTAAGGCCAACGCTTTCAGTGTTCTGCAAACACTTCCTTCCCCTCTCCCAACGTAGCGTGACAATTCGTTCACTGTGATGCGTCTGTCAGCAGTCACCAATTCGCTAACTCTCTGCACATTGTCTGGAGTGTGTGCAGTACGAGGCCTGCCGCTGCGAGGACAATCTTCAATATTGCCGTGCCCGCTTTCATCACGTAATCTGCTTGCCCACCGACTAACTGTACTGCGATCGGCAGCAGCATCTCCATACACCTTTTTCAACTTCTTGTGGACGTTTCCCACTGTCTCGTTTCCACAACACAGGAATTCTATGACAGCACGTTGCTTCTGACGAACGTCAAGTGTAGCGGCTGTCTTGAAGACAAGAGGTGACGGCGCCACTCACGGGAACAAGTTGAACTAAGTTTGAAAACAAGCGGGAAGGATGTATCTACACACTATATAACTTTCACCCATGCAGAATGAAAACTGTGTTTTTACTAAAATAGTTGTTGTTGTTGTGGTCTTCAGTCCTGAGACGGGTTTGACGCACCTCTCCATGCTACTCTATCCTGTGCAAGCTTCTTATTCTCCCAGTACCTACTGCAACCTACATCCTTCTGAATCTGCTTAGTGTATTCATCCCTTGGTCTCCCTCTACGATTTTTACCCTCCACGCTGCCCTCCAATAGTAAATTGGTGATCCCTTGATGCCTCAGAACATGTCCAACCAACCGATCCCTTCTTCAAGTCAAGTTGTGCCACAAACTTCTCTTCTCCCCAACCCTATTCAATACTTCCTCATTAGTTATGTGATCTACCCATCTTATCTTCAGCATTCTTCTGTAGCACCACATTTCGAAAGCTTCTATTCTCTTCTTGTCCAAACTATTTATCGTCCATGTTTCACTTCCTTACATGGCTACACTCCATACAAATACTTTCAGAAACGAATTCCTGACACTTAAACCTATACTCGATGTTAACAAATTTCTCTTCTTCAGAAACGATTTCCTTGCCATTGCCAGTCTACATTTTATATCCTCTCTACTTCGACCATCATCAGTTATTTTGCTCCCCAAATAGCAAAACTCCTTTACTACTTTAAGTGTCTCATTTCCTAATCTAATTCTCTCAGCATCACCCGAATTAATTCGACTACATTCCACTTTTTTAGTGACCCTCGTAGATGGAGGGATAGGGTGGTAGGACATGGATTACCAGGGAATAACTCTCATGGTACTAGAGGGAGTCACAGAGGGCAGGAACTGCAAGAGAAATCAGATATTGGAATATGTCCAGGAAATCACTAAGGTCATTGCGTAGAAGTGCTAATCTGAGACGACAAGGTTGGTACAGGTGAGGAAATTGAGTTCGTGCCCCGTATCATATCTGTCATAAATCTAATAATCTCCTTCCCCTACCCCCCCCCCCCCCCCCACCCAAAAAAAATCGCTCTTAGTTATGAGACAGCGAGGTGTCGCTTAAAACTCCGCGCGGGGTGACCGATAGCTATGCATACAATTTGTAAGTCTCAGACTGCAGTCACGGTGCTGTTTTGACGTTAGTAACGGTTTCCAACCCTGCATGTCTGAGATCCTGTCACGCAAAATGTTCTGCACACCATCTGCAAACGTTACGGTCGCAGGTTCGAATCTTGCATCGGGCATGGATGTGTGTGATGTCCTTGGGTTAGTTAGGTTTAGGTGGTTCTAAGCTCTGGGGGACTGATGACCTCAGAAGTTAAGTCCCATAGTGCTCGGAGTCATTTGAATTTGAACCATCTGCAAAGACATCGTTGACCAAGCACGCAGCAACGGGTGTGAGACGCGAGCAGAGGTCTCGGTGAGCAGGCCGGCTCTGTCCTTGGGCGCATGCTAATGCCTTTATCTTAACAAGCGCGTGTAGCAGTACTCGCCTTTTAGATCCTAGCCGCTTTGATGTATAGCTGCCTCCTGACTTTAAATACGCCACATGCTCTGTATTTTTTAAAAGGAGCCAAAATAAACATTTCAAGAGGCACTCCGGTAGCAAAACCAGCAACAGACCTAAGAAGCCTGAGAGGTTTTTTTTTTGTAATTACTAATTAAGGCGTTGATTTACGCTCTTGTCCGGGAGTCCACGTTTCACTTTCGTGACCCAATTAAAAATTTTACGACAACGCAGCTGGCGGAGATGCGTCCGGTAACATTTCCTGACTCCACACGCCTACCAAAGTACCGTTGTCTCGTCCACGGGCACATCGTGGGTTGGATCCCCCGTTTTATGATCTTCCCTTCCTATTTAACGAGCTGCTGCACATTTCCTGCGACATCCTATAAAATGAGAATCGTCACTGTTCCCAATTTCAGATCAGAAAGCTGTTTTTATGTGGTTCGTCAGGTAACTGTGTGTTGGAAACGCATGGTGATTATCAAAAGGACAAGTTGCTTCGTCTTCTAATAATGATGAAGTTCCTAGGAAGTCGTGTGGTGCCAGGTAACATCAGGATGGAGCTCGTCTTTATCTATAATGATGTGATGACGTGTTCAGTCGATCGTGGGAATCTGGAATTTGGTGACTAGCACAATAGGGAGTCGAATCGAATTGACGTACGGGTTTAATTGACTCAAGGTGTCCCACTCGGCTACATCAGACGCGTAGTGCGTTACGTTCACACATATCACGGAAGTAACTTGCGCTGACAGATACTTAACGCTTTTGTTGTGATCCGCCGGCCGGAATGGCCGAGCGGTTCAACGCTTTTGTTGTGATCCGCCGGCCGGAATGGCCGAGCGGTTCTAGGCCCTACGGTCTGGAGCCGCGCGACCGCTACGGTCGCAGGTTCGAATCCTGCCTCGGACATGGGTGTGTGTGATGTCCTTAGGTTAGTTAGGTTTAAGTAGTTCTGAGTTTTAAGGGACTGATGACCTCAGCAGTTAAGTCCCATAGCGCTCAGAGCCATTTGAACCATCTTGTTGTGATCGAAGGAACGTTCACCATGTCCTGCTCGTCTTCTGTTCTTACCCTACGCGTTTTTTTTTTTTTTTTTTTTTTTTTTTTTTTTTTTTTTTTTTTTTTTTGCTAAAGAAAGCTTCATTTAAAGTCCCTCTTGTGGATGAAATGTCATTAAGATTCAGAACACGGGATGCAAAATAATACAGTGTAATACGAGTAGAGCCTGGGATATGAGCGAAGACGCTCTACTTATGGGCCTACATTCAAGATTAAGACTGTACTGGACTGGGAATGGAACCCAGATTCATGTCTTTCACGGGTGTGACTTGTCGAACCAGTTATTCACGCATGCCTAATATTCACAGCATCAATTTCTTCGGTACCCCTTTCACACTTTCCAATCTTCCCCGAAGTTCTCCTCGTGGAAGAAACAATATTGCTTAGCTAATGCCAAATTTTTGTGTCGAAATGAATTTTTCAGTTCTGCAGCATAGTGTGGCTATTGAGGAAAATCTTAAGCGTGAATCGTCCGAAAAAGACAATAATCCAGGTGGTGTGCCGTTTGAGCAGGTAATTTTTATCTGTGAAAGGTTTCAAAAGGACGTAAACTCCTATTACACTTTGTCATAGACAAAAGAAAATGTCCATCTTTTGCAAGTGCATGTTTTATTTGACGGTACAAACTTGCTTCCGCTATTCATGCTAGGCATCTTTCAGTAGTGTGTCGTGATTAATGGAGGAAACGGTACAGCTGAGAGTACATGATACTAGAAGCAAAAAAGTCTCAGTGGGCACTAAAAAGCATACCTTAAGAGCTATGACCACTTCCTCATCATCGATGCTGTGAAACAAATCTCTTCTGTTGCAGCCTCTCTGCTTCCCATTATTTTGGGAAGAGGTAGTATGCACCAAAATAAGAAAAAAAGTCCAGTAAACATGGGCTCTAAGGTGCATACCTTAAGAGTTACTATCACTACTTGTGCTTCGTCATTGTGAAACACATCTCTTCGGGCTCACAGCTGTTAAGGTATGCGTTTTAAAAGTCCATGTTTAATGAGAATTTTTGCTTCTAGTGTCATGTACTTTCAACTGTACTCATTTACGGCATTAATTATGATACACCCAGTATAGCATACAAGAAGATTATTTAACTACACATATTTTGTTAAGAGATCTGTAGTGAATCTTTGCAGCTCGTTTCAGTATCTATTTACAACTATATTGTTGCCACTTATACACTTCCACTCATATTATGTCCTTTTCATATATCCATGTGATTTTCTGTGTGAATTAGAGGCATATAGTACATGTTTATTACAATTAGTAGATCACATTTAAATATTTCACTACACATAACCCATGTAGTGACAGATTAATGGCATGACATTAACTAAGACATTGCTGCTTTTAATTTGTTACATCCCTATTTCCCATTCGCTAAACGGGGTGCAGATTTTTCCAATACTAATAGGAACATGTAATTAAAATTTGCTATTGTTAACATAAACGACAGAAGCAATGGGATAGCGATGTGCACATGTGCAGTTAACGGTATGAAAAATGATCGTATGGCATTGCTGGCCGGGAAGCCCCATGCGGGGAAGTTCGGCCGCCGTATTGCAAGTCCTTTTTAGTTGACGCCACTTCGGCGACTTGCGAGTCAATGATGATGAAAGACACAACATCCAGTCATCATGAGGTAGAGGAAATCCCTGACCTCGCCGGGAATCGAACCCGTGACCCCGTGCGCGGGAAGCGACAACGCTACCGCAAGACCACGAGCTGCGGACAGTTAACGGTAGTATCACAGACATAAGACATAGAAAGGCAATGCATTGGCGGAACTATCATCTGCACTCAGGTGATTCATGGGACAATGTTTCCGTTTTGATTACGGCCGTACGACGCCAATTAAGAGACTTCGAACATGGAATCGTAGTTGGAGCTAGACGCATGGGACATTCCATTTCAGATATAGTTAGATAATTCAATATTCCAAGATCCACAGAGGCAAGAGTGTGTGAGAATACCACATTTCAAGAACCATGCAGTGGTCGACGACTTTCACTTAACGACCGGGAGCAGCGGCGTTTGCGACGAGTTGTCAGTGTTAACATACAGGGTGTTTCAAAAATGACCGGTATATTTGAAACGGCAATAAAAACTAAACGAGCAGCGATAGAAATACACCGTTTGTTGCAATATGCTTGGGACAACAGTACATTTTCAGGCGGACAAACTTTCGAAATTACAGTAGTTACAATTTTCAACAACAGATGGCGCTGCAAGTGATGTGAAAGATATAGAAGACAACGCAGTCTGTGGGTGCGCCATTCTGTACGTCGTCTTTCTGCTGTAAGCGTGTGCTGTTCACAACGTGCAAGTGTGCTGTAGACAACATGGTTTATTCCTTAGAACAGAGGATTTTTCTGGTGTTGGAATTCCACCGCCTAGAACACAGTGTTGTTGCAACAAGACGAAGTTTTCAACGGAGGTTTAATGTAACCAAAGGACCGAAAAGCGATACAATAAAGGATCTGTTTGAAAAATTTCAACGGACTGGGAACGTGACGGATGAACGTGCTGGAAAGGTAGGGCGACTGCGTACGGCAACCACAGAGGGCAACGCGCAGCTAGTGCAGCAGGTGATCCAACAGCGGCCTCGGGTTTCCGTTCGCCGTGTTGCAGCTGCGGTCCAAATGACGCCAACGTCCACGTATCGTCTCATGCGCCAGAGTTTACACCTCTATCCATACAAAATTCAAACGCGGCAACCCCTCAGCGCCGCTACCATTGCTGCACGAGAGACATTCGCTAACGATATAGTGCACAGGATTGATGACGTCGATATGCATGTGGGCAGCATTTGGTTTACTGACGAAGCTTATTTTTACCTGGACGGCTTCGTCAATAAACAGAACTGGCGCATATGGGGAACCGAAAAGCCCCATGTTGCAGTCCCATCGTCCCTGCATCCTCAAAAAGTACTGGTCTGGGCCGCCATTTCTTCCAAAGGAATCATTGGCCCATTTTTCAGATCCGAAACGATTACTGCATCACGCTATCTGGACATTCTTCGTGAATTTGTGGCGGTACAAACTGCCTTAGACGACACTGCGAACACCTCGTGGTTTATGCAAGATGGTGCCCGGCCACATCGCACGGCCGACGTCTTTAATTTCCTGAATGAATATTTCGATGATCGTGTGATTGCTTTGGGCTATCCGAAACATACAGGAGGCGGCGTGGATTGGCCTCCCTATTCGCCAGACATGAACCCCTGTGACTTCTTTCTGTGGGGACACTTGAAAGATCAGGTGTACCACCAGAATCCAGAAACAATTGAACAGCTGAAGCAGTACATCTCATCTGCATGTGAAGCCATTCCGCCAGACACGTTGTCAAAGGTTTCGGGTAATTTCATTCAGAGACTACGCCATATTATTGCTACGCATGGTGGATATGTGGAAAATATCGTACTATAGAGTTTCCCAGACCGCAGCGCCATCTGTTGTTGAAAATTGTAACTACTGTAATTTCGAAAGTTTGTCCGCCTGAAAATGTACTGTTGTCCCAAGCATATTGCAACAAACGGTGTATTTCTATCGCTGCTCGTTTAGTTTTTATTGCCGTTTCAAATATACCGGTCATTTTTGAAACGCCCTGTACAAGTAAACTGCCTGAAATACGTAACAACAGAAATCAATGTGGGACGTGCGACGAAAGTATGCGATTTTGTGCTGCGATTTTGGCGTAAATGGGCTATGGTAGCAGACGACGGACGCGAGTACCTTTCCTAACAGCACGACCGCCTGTGGCGGCTCTTCTGGGCTGCTGACCATATCGATTGGACCCTAGACGACTGGAATACCACTGGCTGTTCAGATGAATTCCGATTTCAGTTGGTAAGAGCTGATGGTAGAGTTCGAGTGTGGCGCAGACCCCTCGAAGCCATGGACCCAAATTGTCAACAAGGCAGTGCGCAAGCTGGTGGCGGCTCCATAATGGTGTGGATTGTGTTTACGTGGAATGGATTGGATAATTATTTCCGCTACTTAGAGACCACTCGCAGCCAAACAACGGTGGAATTTTTATTGATGGCAATGCGCCATGTCACCAGGCCAGAACTGTTCACGATTTGTTTGAAGAACATTCTGGACAGCTCTTGAGAATGATTGCCCACCCAGTTCGCCGGATATAGATCTCATAGAAAATAATCGAGAGATCAATTCGTGCAGAAAATCCCGCACCTGAAACACTTTCGCAGTTATGGACGGCTGTAGAGTCAGAATGGTCCAGTATTTCTGCAGCGGATCTCCAACGGCTTGTGTCGTTGCCACGTCGAGCTTGTGTACTACATCGAGCGAAGGAGGGTCCAACACGATGGTAGGAAGTATCTTATGATTTTCATCGCCTCAAGGTATAGTAACAAAATCTCCCAAGAAATCCTTGAGTGCGAGGTCGCGAAGGGCCAGTGATGTTTTCGGCATTCGACGCCCCACATATTGTCTGCCATACAACCACTATAATGGCTGCTGATGGCAACAAGTGTATCCAGTGGTGAGCACAGTATGAGGCTACGGAGCCTAGTTGGGCTCCTTTGTGGAAGAGCTGCTCACAACAGTGCTACAGTGCTAGTGGTGTTGATACAAAACGAAGCAATGACAACGATCAACAGAGCAAACATTGCATTATATCTACAACAACAGTTGCTGAGGTCTGGATTTCGTGAGAAAGGAACCCAAGGACTTTCTCAGACTGAGAAAGAAGTGGCAGATGAAATATTAGCGTTTCTCCAAGATAGGTTAGTGGAATGGGTGGTGTCGTATACGTTCGACTGTGCAGACAATGCACCTGAGAAGCAAAATGATGACGATACGTGCGTAACAAGTGAAAATAAATTGAAACAGGTATCGACCCATGTAGGTCATCATCCTTGTCGGACAGGGAGCCGAAAATTCCGTCTTCAGTAAAACGTAGTAAAGGACAATCTTTGTCAAACGAGCGGCTACTGAACATAATTATGTACAAGGAAGATCAACCGCAACACAGTAAAAAACCATTATGAACAGATTTCGAATAAGTCCGCAGCAATACTACTGTGCCGTGCATAAGAAAACTACGGATGTTCAAGGGAGGACACGGCGCACTTGTGACAAAAACTAGTGTTTGCGCGTTTCAAGGTTGTTCAATACAATTAACGGTATGTGCGTGATACTGACCTACTGCGTTATGCACGTGAAATTGCATGTGACATAGATTACAGTGATTTTAAGGGAAGCTGTGGCTGGTTGCATAACTCCAAACAGTGCTACAGAACTGGTAGACGTAGGAAAACGAAATTAAAAAAAAAAAAAAATAGCGGCGACTTGACAATGCACAGGAAACTGTGGACTCGACCGGAAAATTTGTAGATGAGATAAACAAACTTATCCCTTCGTTCAGTCAGGAATTGGTTTTCAACTCTGACCAATCAGAATTTGAAAAGGAAATGCGTATGAAAGGAACCCTGGAAACTAATGGTATCAAGAGAGATATATCTAAATCTATATCTACATGGTTACTCTCAATTCACACTTAAGTGCCTGGCAGAGGGTTCATCAAACCATTTTCATACTACTTCACTACCATTACACTCTCGAATGGCGCGTGTAAAAAAAGGAACACCTAAATCTTTCCGTTCGAACTCTGATTTCTCTTATTTTATTGTAATGATCATTTCTCCCATGAGGATGGGTGTCAACAAAATATTTTCGCCTCAAAGAAAACCGCCTTTGTTTCAGTGACTACCACCCCTACTCGTGTATCATATCAGTGACACTCTCGTCCCTATTGCACGATAACACGAAACGAGATGTCCTTCTTTGCACTTTTTCAATGTCCTCCCTCAATTCTACTTGGTAAGGATCCCACACCGCCCAGCAATATTCCAGCAGAGGACGGACAAGTGTAATGTAGGCTGTCTCTTTAGTAGGTTTGTCGCATCTTCCAAGTGTTCTGGCAACAAAGCGCAGTCTTTGTTTCGCCTTCCCACAATATTATCTATGTCGTCTTTCCAATTTAAGTTCCTCGTAATTGCAATTCCTAGGTATTTAGTCGAATTGACAGCCCTTATATTTGTGCGATTTATCGTATACCCAAAATTTATCGGATTTCTTTTAGTACCCATGTGGATGACCTCGCGCTTTTCTTTGTTTAGTGCCAATTGCCACACTTCGCACCATACAGAAATTCTCTCTAGATCATTTTGTAATTGGAATTGATCGTCTGATGATCTTCCTAGATGGTAAATTACAGCGTCATCTGCAATCAATATCAGGGGGCTGCTCAGATTATCACATAGATCATTTCTGTAAATCAAGAACAGCAGAGGGCCTATGACACTACCTTGCGGAATTCAAGATATCGCTTCTGTTCTACTCGATGATTTACCGTCTGTCAGTACGAATTGTGACCTCTCTGAGAGGAAATCAAGAGTCCGATCACACAGTTGAGACGATACTCCACTTGCACGCAATTTGATTAATAGTCCCTTGTGAGGAAGATAAACTAACATCAACGCATTAATGCACTCCTATGAAATTATGTTACCTGTTCATATGGATGGTCAATTGACTCGAAAGTTATTTATTGTGGTGCGAGAAGTTGGAGGTGATCCGCCCACTACAATTCTTTCTCGTGTGCGTGATCTTTGCAATGCCAGTAGGGAATATTTACGTCACAGAAAGCAAAAATGGGAAAATTGGCGTAGAGAACTACAAATATGGTATGTACACTACGTTTGACCAACAGCTTGCTTTTGCTTTTGATTAGGGGACTGATGACCTCAGAAGTTAAGTCCCATAGTGCTCAGAGCCATTTGAACCATTTTGCTTTTGATTCCCGGTCAGCGAAAGAAAAAAAAAAAAAACCTGCTCCTTTAGAGCAAACTATCCCTCCTGAAAAGTGCGTGACATTACAATTCATACCACCTGGAACCACTGGACAATTTCAGCCTCTGAACGTTCGATTTTTCCCTGCCTACAAAACACATCATCTCACTATCTGCAGCTACGCGTTAAAGGATAGTCAGTTCCACGATAACCTTCATGACGGACTGTTTCACATTTGGCTGCATGTCATCATATTCTATCAGTTCTCATCACCCCATTACACCAATATGATACTATATGCATTCTTTACAAGAGGATACCTAACTGAACACCCTGCTTGTTTTGTGACTCCCAAGGAGTTCACCTTTGCTTTCGATGGAGCGAGTCTTTTTGATCACCGTGGCGCGCCATTTTTATTCGGTGTTCATGATGTAAGTTAATGGTTTATTTTGAACATTTTTTGAATGACAATGATGTCCATTCTGTGAAGTGTAATACACACAGCCAATAGAAGTCCGTCATAGCTGTTAACACAACACTTTCACATGAGCCTTACTGAATAGTGAACTT
Source organism: Schistocerca serialis cubense (assembly GCF_023864345.2). NCBI lineage: Eukaryota > Metazoa > Arthropoda > Insecta > Orthoptera > Acrididae > Schistocerca > Schistocerca serialis. Next base: position 202,055,319 of record NC_064643.1, on the reverse strand, counting down.
CAGACCTCGTAGTCAAGGTAGTCCTTGTGAGTGCAGTTTAAAAAAGCGGTTCACAGAAGCCGATTTGTTAATCATATCATATAAAATACTTTGACACGGGAAATCAATTGGGACCTGATGTGTTTAAGTTCAACAGGAACTGATTACGGAGTACATCTGCTTGATTGCCACGTACTTTCCGATTTTTGTCGCTAAATGTAATTCTCTTGGCGAATGTCTTTGCGGATTACAGACTCATTTTAATACATTCAAAACAAGGCGCGATTTTTATGTTCTCGGACATAAGCTACTGTTTATTCTGATAAACGACCTTCGGTCTTGTCCTTGCTTCTGCGCCTTGAGTGCACTTATCATGTTTATCCACTCTCCTTCGCAAGTATCAAAATATGTGACTCTCTTCAAAACTTGCTTTCCTGGCTGCATGCCCACCTGTGACGCTTTCTTCTTACTTACGTTCATATCTTAACCTACAGCTACCACGTGTTTCGTTATATTTCACGCAAAATCCAATTTCTCTTCACTTTCGGCTACCAATGTTGCATATTCAGTCAATCATATTGTGCTAAATTTATGTCATGACTTGTTACACAAATATACCAGCACAGATTGTTCTAATTCGCTTTGAAGGAACAGAGTGGGTTTCCATCTATCTTTCTTGTCGATACCAGAGTGCCTCAAAAAAGGATAAAAATATTATTCATCCCAGCTTATAAAACGCCCTTCTGCATTTACGAAATATGACCTCACTCCATTTTCAATGTGCTTCACTACTCCGTATACATAGTATCCAACCGTTTCACGGTGTGTTTACACATGCCAACTGGCTGGTGGCGCTGTAGTAGCGACTTCTTTGGGCCCGAGTAATGTCTCTGGCGCCTGTGTATCAGTGGCCGGTATGTTCAAAAGCATGGAGCGAGTGCTGTAGCGTCAATTTTTCCGTTCCCTCTGAAGTATACGGCTGAAATATTGGATGTAGAAGTGGAATTTATGCGGCTTGCTTCATATCCGAAATTTGATGGAGCGAGAAAGAGGGAGTTTATTTCAACATTATCATTGAGGAATTATTGCCTTTGCTTCCACGTCTCCATGGTAAGTATGATGTGAATACTCCCGTCTTTGAATATGACAACATCCATGTTCGTAGGGCACCGAGCATATTTTCGTGGTTTGAGGAACAGTGAGGCGTCCTACAGCACCTCGTCTGACCTGCCAAGGCACCCGATCTTAATCACACAGAAAATGTCTGGGACTACTTGGAACAATGAGTGAAACATAGCGGTCAGTATCCCATTAGTTTAGTAGCTCTGCAGGACCTAATGGTTGATGACAGGCTTCAAAAAACCAAAAAACAAGAAAGACTGAAGACCGTCGTCAGAGATGGAGCACAAGTTCGGATTACGAAAGGATGTAAATCAATTCGGCAGTACCCTTTTCTACACCTACATCTACATACATGACCCCCAAGCCTACGTACGATACCTGGTGGAGGGCACCCTTCACCACTAATGGACGTTTCCTTTCCTGTTCCAGTCGCAGATAGAGCGAGGGAAAAAACGGCTATATGTACCCTAATTTCTCGTAACTTATCTTCGTGGTCCTTACGTGAAGTGTATTTTGGCCGCAGTGGGATCGTTCGGCAGTAAGCTTCAACTGCTGCTTCTCTAAATTTTTTCAATGGTGTTCCTCGAAAGGAGCATCGACTTCCATGCAAGGAGTCCCATTAAATTTCCCTAAGCATCGTGGTAATACTTTCGTGTTGTTCGAACCTACCGCTAACAAATCTAGCAACTCTCCTCTGAATCGATTCAGTGTCTTCCTTTAATCCGACCCAGTGCAGATCCCAAACACGCGAGCAGTATTCAGGAATAGCTCGTCCTAGCGTCCTACATTCTACGTCTTTTACAGAAGAACCACACTTTCCTAAAGTTCTCCCAGTACACCGAAATCGACCAGTCGGCTTCCCTACCACAGTTCTCATATGCTCGTTACCGTTTCATGTCACTTTGCAACGTTTACATTTACATTTATATTTATACTCCGCAAGCCACCCAACGATGTGTGGCGGAGGGCAATTCGGCAGTACCTAGGACGAGCTATTCCTGAATACTGCTCGAGTGTTTGGGATCTGCACTGGGTCGGATTAAAGGAAGACACTGAATCGATTCAGAGAAGAGTTGCTAGATTTGTTAGCGGTAGGTTCGAACAACAGATATTTAAACGACGTGACTGTATCAAGCAGGACACTACTCACGCTGTGTCCGAACATTACAGTTCTGTATTAACTTACATTTTTCTACATTTAAACTAGCTGCCATTCTCCGCACCAAGAAATTTTGACTAAGTCATCTTGGCTCACTCTCCTTTCGACACCTTCCCGTGCACCACAACACCATCAGAAAACAACCGCAGATTGCTGCCGATCCTGCCCGCCAGATCATTTACGTATTTAGAAAATACTAGAGGTCCTGTCACACTTCCCTGGGGCGCTACTGACGCTACTCTTATCTCTGATAAATACTAGGAATAGAGGACAACATACTGGGATCTCTTACTTAAGAAATCTTCGGGCCGCTTACATATTTGGGAACCTATCCTTCACGCTCGTACCTTCGTTAACACTCTACAGTGAGGCACCGTGTCAAATGCTTTTCGGAAGTCTAGGAATACAGAATCTGCCTGTTTCCCTTCATCCATAGTTTGCAGTATATCATGTGATGAAAGGGAAAAGATTAGTTTCACACGAGCGACGCTTTCTAAGACCGTACTGATTCGTGGACATAAACTTCTCGGTCTCAATAAAATTTATTATATTGGAATAAGTTTTAGAATTCTCCAGCAAACCGATGTTAACGTTCCTGGTATGTAGTTTTGTGAGTCTGTTCTTTTACCATTCTTATATATAGGAGCCACCTGCGATTTTTTTCTAGTCACATGGGACTTTGTGCTGGGCTAGACATTCGCGAGAAATGCAAGCTAAGTAAGGGCCCAGTTCCGGAGAAGAATTCCATCCGGAACTGGCGATTTATTTATTTTCAACTCTTTCAGTGGTTTCTCTAAGCCAGAGATTCTTATTACTATGGCGTCCACACGAGACACTGTGCGATTGTCAAATGACACCATGTTTGTACGATTCTGATACTTGAAAGATTTCCTAAAAGACGAAGTTAAAATGTCTGTCTTTTCAAGGGAACCATTACAGCATGTGCGTGGAGAAATTTAGGGGAAATCACGGGAAACCTAATTCTGCATGACTGGACAGGGATTTAAAGCGTCGTCTTCCCGAATGCAAGTCCAGCTTGCGCTACCTCGCTGGGACTGTCTCGCTCGGAATGAATTCATCTGTGTATGGAAAACGTTCCTCGCCAAACTGCGGCTATTATGTAGGCTAGAGGCGGCTTGAAACGGTATTGCCGTTATGGATGAGAAGCTTTTTGTTCGGTGTGCTTATGACCCATGGCAGATACTGCCGAGAAAAACCGACCAGATGTTCGAATACGTGTTTCGTAGCTGTCGTAACCCTTGTTGAAAAAAAGTCATCCTGGGTGGAAATGAATTTAACCACCATCTGGACGGTTTTCGTGTTTCCTTTGGAGGGCAAGTTGACCATGAGTGAAAGGTAAATGATAACTTTGATTCTAACGATATTGTGAGAAGTCCTCCAAGGGTGTACGTATATGAATGTAAAAGATATACCCTCGTAAAACTGGATTGTTCCTTTGAAATAAAAACTTTGTAATACTGTACAGCAAATTTTCTGTCTTTATTCACGAAGATGATGTGAGGGGCTTATTTCAATAGTGGTACAAGTCCATTACCTCCACTTTTCTGCCTATAATGCTTCTGAAATTAATGATTCAAACAAACAGAAAGAAAGGTTCATCTCTAGCAAGATTGAATATTTCTCGTATCTCAACTGCCGATTTTTCAGCGCTTATTTAACTTTAGGACTCTTATCTCAAAAAGAACAAAAATGGACTTGTACCACTATTGAAATAAGCCCTTCATATATTTATCTGTAATGAAGTGAATCTTTTTGAAATACCCTTTACATTAAATGTAGTTTACAGCTGAAACATCTTTAATATCCATGAGCGTTTCATCAAAAATTTTGCAGATCTATATTCTCTCTGTTCTCACGCTGTTAATCTATAACAAGTGGGCGTACGCAACACAAAACTGCTTCTTCGTTAACAATATAAATTCCGTCTGCATCTATACTCCAAACAGCCATATGGTGTGTATCGCTATATACATAGTGTACCACTGTTATTCCACATTTCCTACCCCATTCGAGAATGGTGCATGCAAGACAGTCGGCCACATAACCACAAATTTTTCTGATTTTCTCGTCGTAGTCATTTCGTGTGTCGTACGGGATGACCCAAAAGTCAGAAACATTTGAAATTTCAATAAATCGCGAAATAATGTAGGTAGAGAGGTAAAAATTAATACGCACACTTGAAATGGGTTTTTATTGAAACCAAAAAAGTGCACAAAATAACCAGCACATAGCGCTTCATGTAATAAAAATGCAATACTTGGCATAACGACTCACTTTCAGCGGTGACGATGCTCTTTATAGCAAATGCTCGGCATGTTGGACGCCATTCATCAACAATACCAGAAATCGAGGGACAATGTTGTGAACAGCACCGTAGAGTACCCTATATCAGTAGCTATGGTGAGAAACTGTCATCGGGTGTTGTCCCTACAGTCCCTAATGAAGTCGCACTTTCGCGGTAGACTTGCGACTTGAGGTAATCCTAAAACCAATAATCACACAGATTGTGATGGCATGACGAAAGTGGCGGCTCCGCACGCGATCGTCACTAAACGATTTGCACAAGAGATATTCCACATGTGTAGCGACGCGGGGTGGAGCACCATCCTGCATAAAAGTCGTACCATCCAGCAAGTGTCTATCAGCCAGCCTATGGATGATGCAATTCTGTAACAAATTGGCGTACCTCGTATGAATCACGCTGACAGGTTGAAAAGCAGCGCCCCGCATTTCCTGGAAGAAATATGGTCCGATCATTACTGATGCGGTACATCCACACCACACTGTAACCTCTCTCGTCGTGCGATGGGATTTCCACGACAGTCCTCGAATTCTACCATTGTGAGTGTTCTCATGCGGCGTTACTGACGTGTTGCTGTCCAGCGCCAACTGTTTGCCGTTGGCCGGCTTCTGCACTCGTTTTTGGTTTCAATAAAACCCCATGTCATTTCCGTATGTGTGTCAAGTTTTACCTCTCTACCTCAATTGTTCAGTGAATTAGTGCGTTTTCCAATGTTAACGGAGTTTCGGGTCATCCTGTTTTTAGTAGCAGCCCGATATAACGCTGTTGTCGGGGGATACGCTATACTTCCACGTTATAGCGTACACGCGGTGTTTCGAGAGTGCGCTATATAATGACAAACATGTATGGAAAGTTATGGAAAACGCTTAATGCAGCCCTATATACACTACTGGCCATTAAAATTGCTACACCAAGAAGAAATGCAATTGGTAAACGGGTATTCATTGGATAAACATATTATACTAGAACGGACATGTGATTACATTTTCACGCGTTGTATAGATCCTGAGAAATCAGTACCCAGAACAACCACCTCTGGACGTGATACGCCTGGGCATTGAGTCAAACAGAGCTTGGATGGCGTGTACAGGTACAGCTGCCCATGCAGCTTCAACACGATACCACAGTTAATCAAGAGTAGTGACTGGCGTATTGTGACGACCCAGTTGCTCGGCCACCATTGACCAGAAGTTTTGAATTGGTGAGAGATCAGGAGAATGTGCTGGCCAGGGCAGCAGTCGAATATTTTCTGTATCCAGAAAGGCCAGTACAGGACCTGCAACATGCGGTCGTGCATTATCCTGCGGAAATGTAGGGTTTCGCAGGGATCGAATGAAGGGTAAGAGCCACGGGTGGTAACGAATCTGAAATGTAACGTCCACTGTTCAAAGAGCCGTCAATGCGAACAAGAAGTGACCGAGACGTGTAACCAATGGCACCCCATTTCATCATCCCGGGTGATACGCCAGAATGGCAATGACGAATACACGCTTCCAATGTGCGTTCACCGCGATGTCGCCAAACACGGATGCGAACAATATGATGCTGTAAACAGAACCTGGATTCATCCGAAAAATGACGTTTTGCCATTCGTGCACCCAGGTTCGTCGTTGAGTACACCATCGCAGGCCCTCCTGACTGTGATGCAGCGTCAAGGGTAACCGCAGCCATGGTCTCAGAGTTGACAGTCCATGCTGCTGCAAACGTCGTCGAACTGTTCGTGCAGATGGTTGTTGCCTTGCAAATGTCCCCATCTGTTGACTCAGGGATAGAGACGTGGCTGCACGATCCGTTACAGCCATGCGGATAAGATGCCTGACATCTCGACTGCTAGTGATACGAGGCCGTTGGGATCCAGCACGGTGTTCCGTATTACCCTCCTGAACCCACCGATTCCATATTCTGCTAACAGTCATTGGATCTCGACCAACGCGAGCAGCAGTGTCGCGATACGATAAACCGCAATTGCAATAGGCTACAATCCGACCTTTATCAAAGTCGGAAAGGTGATGGTACGCATTTCTCCTCCTTACACGAGGCATCACAACAATGTTTCACCAGGCAACGCCGGTGAACTGCTGTTTGTGTATGAGAAATCGTTTGGAAACTTTCGTCATGTCAGCACGTTGTGGGTGTAGCCACCGGTGCCAACCTTGTGTGAATGCTCTGAAAAGCTAATCATTTGCGTATCACAGCATCTTCTTCCTGTCGGTTAAATGTCGCGTTTGTAGCACGGTTAAATGTCGCGTTTGTAGCACGTCATCTTCCAGGTGTAGCAATTTTAATGGCTAGTAGTGTATTCTGTACTATACTGTATTTAAATTTAAAGAGACTTGCCAAATAACAAACAGAAAAACCTCAAACGTCGACCAAGCTCGAGTTTCAGTACGATGTATAAAGTACACTGTCAAATACAGTATGGTAATTTACAGTACTGCCTGCAGGCTACAGTACGTCATTAGCCCACTGCTTTGAAGAAGTCATTTCACGCAGTTTTTTTAGTGTGTATTGTTTTATGCTCATCAAGTGCATCATCTCCGTTTTTGTGTGGTATACTCTGTTGCTGCTTCCACGTAACCACTTTATTTACATTATCCAATTTTTCACATTTACTGGGAACATCATCTATTCTTTCTTCTTCAGCTTCATCATCCTCATCCTCGACTGCTTCACTACGTCCATTTCAGACAGCATCAATAACGTTCTTGTCATGTACGATCTCAGAAATCGGTTCTTCGTTGTCGACGACTACCCAACGGTTCAAGGCTTCACAATTAACATTGCACTCTTCTCATGCAGACTGGATGTCACTGCTGTTGAAATCTATGTCACTACAGCGCGCATCTGTTGCATCTTATTCAGTGGAACACTTGTTCCAGCAATTCCTGGTAGTGGTTGGGCACGCTTTGCCTTGCCAAGCCAACTGAATGCGCAACACTCACAAGACAAAATGATTTCTAGATCATTTCCATTTACTCATCTAAATTTACTACTTAAGTGAGCAGTTGATGGCGATAATGATTTTCATATGCTCGTATGATGCCCTGATCCAGCGGCTGAATTAGTGCAGTTTTTTGTCAAAATCAAAGTTTTTAGATTTCCATCTTCTGATTGTAACACATCAGCGGATGGATGAGTGATCAAAGATTAGTAGAGCATCTTCTCTCAACTTAAGTGACCGAAGGTGCTTCCACACCGAAGGGACAAACTCTTCTTGAAACCAATTGGTGAAATGTGACACGTCATCCAAGCATTCTTTGAATGGCTTTGAGTGTATTGTAATGATGACCTGTGTACATGCTTGAAACTGTTGTGAAGTACTTCGTACACAACGGCAAGGAAAGGTGGACTACATGGTGGTGCAGCAGATGTGGATGTAGGGAACCTGTACAGGGGAGAAATACACACATCAAAAAAAGTTTTCCATCACACTGGTTAACATAACTCCAGAAGATAGACGTTGACTGTGGATATTGCATCACAGACATAGTCCCTTTGACTGTTCAGAAATGTCACTAAACCTGCCCAAAGATGTAAACAACCATGCATGAGCAGCACCTATTAGACGGAGGGGGTCCGACAGCCGATCACTTCCAGTCATTCCACCAAGAAGGAGGTACACGGCTCGTGTTGTCTGTAGTTCAACCATGCGTAGACGGTCAATACCGCAGTTCGATCCCGTCCGCATTGTTACTTTGTACCAGGAAGGGTTCTTCACAAGGGAAGTGTCCAGGCGTCTCGGAGTGAACCAAAGCGATGTTGTTGGGACATGGAAGAGATACAGAGAGACAGGAAATGTCGATAACATGCCTCGCTCAGGCCGCCCAAGGGCTATTACTACAGTGGATGGCCGCTACCTACGGATTACGGTTCGGAGAAACCCTGACAGCAACGCCACCATCTCGAATAATGCTTTTCGTGCAGCCACAGGACATCGTGTTGTGACTCAAACTGTGCACAATAGGCGGCGTGATGCGCAACTTCACTCATGACGTCTATGGCGAGGTCCATCTTTGCAACCAAGCGGTACGGATGGGCCCAGTAACATGCCGAATGGATCGCTCAGGATTGGCATCACGTTCTCTTCACCGATGAGTGCCGCATATGCCTTCAACCAGACAGTCGTTGGAGACGAGTTTGGAGGCAACCCAGTCAGGTTCAACGCCTTGGACACATTGTCCAGCGAGTGCAGCAACATGGAGGATCCCTGCTGTTTTAGGGTGGCATTATGTGGGGCCGACGTACACCGCTGGTGGTCATGGATGGCGCCGTAACGGCTGTACGATATGTGAATGCCATATCCTCCGACCGACAGTGCAAACATATCGGCAGCATATAGGCGAGGCATTCGTCTTCACGGACGACAATTCGCGCCCCCATCGCGCACATCTTGTAAATCAATTCCTTCAGGATAACGACATCGACCGACTGGAGTTGCCAGCATATTCTCTTGACATGAACCGTGTCGAAGATGCGTAAGATGGATTGAAAATTCATGTTTATGGACGTTGTGATCCACCAACCAATCTGAGGGACCTATCCGAATCGTCGTTAAAGAGTGGGACAATCTGTCGGAAACTTGTGGATAGTATGTCACGGTGAATACAGGCATGCATGAATGCAGGAGGAAGTGCTACTGGGTATTAGAGATACTGGTGTGTACAGCAATCTGGACCACCACCTTTAAAGGTTCCGCGGTATGGTGGTACAACAAGCAATGTGTGGTTTTCATGAGCAATAAAAAGGGCGGATATGATGTTTATCTTCCTCTCTTATCCAATTTGTCCGCAGCTCGTGGTCGTGCGGTAGCATTCTCGCTTCCCGCGCCCGGGTTCCCGGGTTCGATTCCCGGCGGGGTCAGGACTTTTCTCTGCCTCGTGATGACTGGGTGTTGTGTGATGTCCTTAGGTTAGTTAGGTTTAAGTAGTTCTAAGTTCTAGGGGACTGATGACCTCAGAAGTTAAGTCCCATAGTCCTCAGAGCCATTTGAACCATTTTTTCTTTACAAGTTTTTCTGTACAAGTTTCGGAAACCTCGGAACTGAGGTAATGCAGAACTTTTTTTGATGTGTGTAATTTTCAAACCTGTGCAGCAAACAGAAGTGTTACGTAATTTACAGCTTTCTCCAAGCATTACGAAGAAACTTCGCAAAAGAACATACAGCAGCAAAGCCCGCCTATTACCAAGAGCGTCATCCAGTGTGAGGCTCTCACTACCAATGCTCGAGCGAACTGTCGAAGGCTGTCTAAGACTGAAGACTGTCAACGACTGCAACTGTGGCTAACCTCCCTGAGGCAGGAAAGAGTGCTCGTAAGTCGGAGCTGCTGATGGCGTGGCTCAGCGGGCACACACCGTTGGATCCACCTGATCTGCCCGAAAGGTGTGTTTCTGCTGCCAAATGTGAGACGCCAGTGGTGGCGGTATCGATCTGTGATACCAAAGAAACATCTCGGATTGTTACCTATACAAAGAGGTTAGAGCTATTGGCTGACCGATTTATTTGTGGCATACAGGGGAGGGGCGGGGGTGGACGTTATTCTCTCTTTATTCATATTTAAACCGGTTTTATTCCCTGATTTTTTTGTATCGAGAGTTGTAGTTGGAAGCAATCGATAATGAAGCGCCGTTTCACCGCAATGATGCACTTGATGATCATTTAAATTTTCATCTACCGTTACTTCGTGTAGAATTTCAGGAAACTGTGACGCAGATTCACTGTCGAAAAATTTTGCTTCTCCTTCGATGGTCGTTTGTCGAATTCTATGGCGACATTTCCATCTTGAAAACTATCTGTCGGAAACTGTAAAATCTTTGTTGGTATGTAACTCAAAGCGACGTTTTTCAGCGTGGGCTTTAATAATTGGCCCACAAAGTGGCACACCTTCACTTCTCTTTATTAAAAACCACCATAGGTGGTTCGTCAAGTTCAGTGTCTTTTCCCAGTTTAGTCCTTTTTCTGTCCATTTACAAATCACCTCCAACCGTGGTTACCGACCTTCTAAGTTTATTCTCTTCTTTCACTCATCCCGTGATTGTTCCTTCAGGTGCAACACACACACGTGATAAACTTGATTAATTTCACCATTTTTCACATCATCAATAATTTTTAGTTCATTACTTACAGAATACGCTTTGCGTTTCTGCGACATCGTAACAAGCACACAGAAATCAAATCAGATAATGTACGACCCACATGATGGTTGTGCTTATTTCGATTATTACCTAGCACTGTTACATAGTCACTAAACTGACTGCATCACATCTTAAAAAATGGTTCAAATGGCTCTGAGCACTATGGGACTTAACTTCTGAGGTCATCAGTCCCTTAGGGCTTTAGGACTTAGAACTACTTAAACCTAACTAACCTAAGGACATCACACACATCCACGCCCGAGGCAGGATTCGAACCTGCGACGGTAGCGGTCTCGCGGTTCCAGACTGTAGCGCCTAGAACCACTCGGCCACTCCGGCCGGCCATCACATCTTAACCGTAAGTTATGTATTCAAAGTTTCTCTCCAGCAACAATCCTGATATGCTGATAAGACAAATTCAAGGTTGAGTTTAATTACGTCCATCTATTTTGATTATTGTTTAGAGAGCTTGGAAGTTGCAGGAGTGAATTATGGTGCAGAAATGATACATGCAGAGTGTAATAAGATTCCTTTCAAGTTCATAAAATACACAGAGTGTGCAAAAACCATTCATAAATGGTATTTTATATTGGGGCACATAATTTACGCTACGTTATATACAATCCGCGGTTTATCGGACCGCAGTGTATTGGGCTTCTCCTTTAGAACGTTACTGCCTCTTGGAAATTTTACAGTAAGCTTTCCCTTCAGTTTAAAGTCCGCGCTGTAACATTTGCATAAAGATTTCGCGATTACTCAGTGAACTGCAACAAAATGCATCACTCATTGCTGGACATTCAGAATCTCTTCTAGTAATCCTACTTATTACGGGTCCCATACAGACGAACAGAAGAACCGGTAGAATAAGTGTTTTACGAGCCTCATTTCACAAACAACCTTTCCGTAAGATTCGTCTAGTGAATCTGTCTGGCATCTTCTTCCTTCTGCAACTCCTTTTTTGTAGTCATTCGACGTTAGGCGGCTCCGAATAGTTCATCCTAGCTATCTTACTCTGATTATAATTTATAGAGACTTAGACACTAATAGCGTAATCAAATATTAATGGCTCCATGATCATAATTATGTAGAATATGATAAATTTTATTTACTTTTATGATCTACTCCCAGTCCCTGCAGGTCGTCTTGCATTTTGTCACTACCTTCTTCCTATAGACTACACCATCTACCAACAGTCTCACGAAGCTTCTGACATTCTCCATGAAATCATTTACATACATTGTAAACAATGACGTACTTATGACACGATATTGGGACCCTCCCGTAGTTTCACTTTTGTCTGTAAAATTCGTCATGTCGGGAATGATGTCTTGAGTTATGTCCAGCAGCAGTTTCTCCCTATAATCGATACAATTGTATTTTTTTCTTTAGTTAATGTTAGTGTGATGCTGCTTCGAATGCCTTACGGAGCTCAAGGTGCATGGGTATCAATGTGCGTTCCCGATGGCTATTTGAATAGAAACTGGACGAGTCATTAGCCTACATTTTCCTGACAATCACAGTCTATCTCATAGCACAGATCAATGATAAAGATATTGCACAGGATAGATCACTGTCGCGTGGAACCACTTCTGTTACATAATTCTTGAAATCGCCACTGGTTTAGCACGGGAAAACTGTAAATTTTGTACTGAAAGAAATATCACTAGCAGCTCACTCAAGTGTTACATAATGACGTTTTGTGTGAAAGATTCGAGCTACAGTTGTAATGATGAAACACAAGGGAATCCACGTTTCGTGTGGCAATCGAAGGTTGGGAAGTCCCTGCTAGCGAGTGCGAATTAGTGTCTATAACGAGCTTGCGAACACCACTAGCTGCCTGACAGGTAAGATATGGCCTTGTGGCACACGCAACTCGTTATCGAGCAAATACAAAGTATAAAATCAGTGGCAAATGAAAATTGGAGAATGTCTGTTATTTCTTAAAGCATTTTTCTACATTCTTGACTGACATTAAATGGCTTGAAAGTGATTTAGTAACTACTACCATGTCACAGTTGATTGCGTTTCGCCCTTTAATTAATAGTTACCTGACCGTAACCTCTTTCGATAACTTTATGATCAGAAGAGGCACTTTTTTTTATCGAAAGACCGTTCCAGAACTATTATGTGTTGAAAACTTACAGTGGATTCCTGAGAAAACGTTTTCAGCTTTCGGCGATGAGGAAATAAGGAAACACAAGTGCCGCGCGAGATTAGCCGAGCGGTCTAAGGCGCTACAGTCGTGGACTGTGCGGCTGGTCCCGTCGGAGGTTCGTGTCCTTCCTCGGGCATGGGTGTGTGTGTTTGTCCTTAGGATAATTTAGGTTAAGTAGTGTGCAAGCTTAGGGACTGATGACCTTAGCAGTTACGTCCCATAAGTTTTCGCACACAATTGAACATTTCTAGAACCACAATAGCGGTAAGATAAAAAAAAAGCTGATAAAGAGGTAAAGGATATAGCACTGGCCCCCTGTTGGGTTGACTGTTTGCTGTTAAGCTTTTAAGCATGAAAGTAAAATTAACTGAAAGGTGTCAGCATCACATAGTCGTCGGCAAGAGGACGATCAATGCCCATATAGACATATAATTAATAACAAAGTACTTTATCTTCAAGTGAAATATTTCATATTTTGCAGGCCTGATTCTTCTCTTAGAATGCCGATGGGTAGTTCAATGCTAGAAATCGTCCTTGTCAAGCGGGGAGCCTGGGGATACAAAACCGTGTTAATGTTAAGTTTCAATCTAATGAAATTATTTGTACGATGATAACAATAGTAATCGGAATTCGTTGAAGACATTAGATTGCAGGTTCCACTCAAATGTGGCGTAAACGACAGCGCGTTAATGGCGCACGATCATATGCCACCAAACTGACCACTTCCAACGTGTTTAACAAGCTGTAAAACATACAAATGCGGAGTCATTAGTAACAAGCATGTACGGATTTAATGCTACTGAACAAGAATAAATATCTCAGTGAATGTTTTATTATTCAAAATAAAATTAGATTTACGTGAGGTACAGGACCGATCAGTCTGGTGGCCACAGTAAGAAGAAAAAGAAAACGACGCCACATAATTCACCTTTCAGAAAACACTAAACACTGGACAATCAAAAATTACACAGAAATATTAATTATAACATAAAAGTAAGTTTTACATTTGGTAAAACATTACATCACTGACTTTATCGAAATCTAGCGCTTAAAAACTCCTTGAGTGGCAGAGACGACGTCTGTTATGCATTTTGGAAAAGCCATTCAGTATTGCATCACTCAGTGACTCAACTTTCGCTATAACCTAATAAGGTTAGTAATCACATAATTATAATCAACTGAACTTAAAGTAGCTCTGCTAAACAGTTGTTTGGTCTTAGGTAAGTGATGGTTTCTAGTGAACACTTTAAGTAAATTAGTATGAACGAATGTATTTCGTCATCATGACATTCATGTAAGTGATTTCATTATAAGAGATTGCTTAAAGTTTTGGAGTAAAGCACTGTGTGTTATCAGCATTAAAGTCTGAAATTATCTATACGCTCAGAGCTTTTTAAGTGAGTATCCCCTCCCCCCCCCCCCCCCCCCCCCCTCCCTTTGGGTGTAGTCAACAGGAGAAAACTGTGACGGGTCCTTCTGACGTTAATATTGCACAAATGTAAGATCTTATTAACCACTGCAAAATGGAAACGGCAAAATGTACGTTACAGATTCTCAGTGTGTTAACTGCAGTTCTTTGGAAGATAAGTTGTCAGAATATATCGCTCTGTTAGAAACTCCATGGAATACATGGTTTTTAAAATTCTGCAACTACTTTGATTTTTTGTTTTTTTATAACTGTGTTAATGTAGTTGCGCACGTCCTTTTTATCGAGTGCTTGTTTCGTATGCTCTTTTAATATTTGATACATGTACAAGGTGCATTCAAGTTGTAAGGCCTCCGATTTTTTTCCTCCAGACTGGAAAGGGATAGAAACATGCGCATTGTTTAAAAATGAGGCCGTGTTCATTGTCAATACGTCCCAGAGATGGCAGCACCGTACGGCAGATGGAATTTCACCGCCAGCGGCGAGAATGAGAACTGTTTTATATACTTAAAATGGCGACGTTTTCCTTACTTGAACAGCGTGCAATCATTCGTTTTCTGAATTTGCGTGGTGTGAAACCAATTGAAATTCATCGACAGTAGAAGGAGACATATGGTGATGGAGTTATGGATGTGTCGAAAGTGCGTTCGTGGGTGCGACAGTTTAATGAAGGCAGAACATCGTGTGACAACAAACCGAAACAACCTCGGGTTCGCACAAGCCAGTCTGACGACATGATCGAGAAAGTGGAGAGAATTGTTTTGGGGAATCGCCGAATGACTGTTGAACAGATCGCCTCCAGAGTTGTCATTCCTGTGGGTTCTGTGCACACAATTCTGCATGACGACATGAAAATGCGAAAAGTGTCATCCAGGTGGGTGCCACGAATGCTGACGGACGACCACACGGCTGCCCATGTGGCATGTTGCCAAGCAATGTTGACGCGCAATGACAGCATGAATGGGACTTTCTTTTCGTCGGTTGTGACAATGGACGAGACGTGGATGCCATTTTTTAATCCAGAAACAAAGCGCCAGTCAGCTCAATGGAAGCACACAGAATTCACCGCCACCAAAAAAATTTCGGGTAACCGCCAGTGCTGAAAAAATGATGGTGTCCATGTTCTGGGACAGCAAGGGCGTAATCCTTACCCATTGCGTCCCAAAGGGCACTACGGTAACAGGTGCATCCTACGAAAATGTTTTGAAGAACAAATTCCTTCCTGCACTGCAACAAAAACGTCTGGGAAGGGCTGCGCGTGTGCTGTTTCACCAAGACAACGCACCCGCACATCGAGCTAACGTTACGCAACAGTTTCTTCGTGATAACAACTTTGAAGTGATTCCTCATGCTCCTTACTCACCTGACCTGGCTCCTAGTGACTTTTGGCTTTTTCCAACAATGAAAGACACTCTCTGTGGCCGCACATTCACCAGCCTTGCTGCTATGCCTCAGCGATTTTCCAGTGGTCAAAACAGACTTCTAAAGAAGCCTTCAACGCTGCCATGGAATCATGGCGTCAGCGTTGTGAAAAATGTGTACGTCTGCATGGCGATTACGTCGGGAAGTAACGCCAGTTTCATCGATTTCGGGTGAGTAGTTAATTAGAAAAAAAAATCGGAGGCCTTAGAACTTGAATGCACCTCGTAGTATGGTGTACGTTCAGTAGATACAATAGAAACGACTTCAGTTTATAGGATCAGAGCAGATGCGTAAAGTGAGGAGATGCTTGACTGCAATGATAGGTTGATGGACCAGCCGGCGATGACCAGCTGCGATGGACGAAGGGATACGTTGTAGGCGACGCTGTCGACTGCTTTGGGATCCATCTCAATGACCAGGATCCGGACAGGTAGCTCGATGACCGGAACGTGAGTCGAGATGTGTTGGCATAGCCTTGGTTGCATCTCAAAGTAGCATCAGCGAGTCCGTCGTTATCAGGTTACATGCAGCAGTTGTGGGCTACAATGGAATTAGAACTACTTAGTGCACGACTCTACGTGTAGTGCTGAAAGAAAATCTTTGTTAATATTCCAGTAATTTTTCACACTTTAAATGTTAAAGAGTAGCTTAGGTACACGAAATACACCTGTGCTTTATCTTCGGGAGAGCTTTATAATTATTCATTTTTTAAGCGAAATTCAGTGTCCTGTACACGGCGATTTAAATATTTAATCTTCGCTCACGAGTTTAATACCAGTTTAGCGTAGCAAATGTCCACAACATGCAGTAAGGGGAGTTTCTCTGTCAGGAATTTCTTTGTATGCTTTTACTGAAAGGTTTTTAAATCAATAATGGCATCGGGCACAGTGCTTCAAGCGCGAAAATCAGCTTTAAGGCAGGTAGACGGTATTGTCGGCCTCACTATGCCAGAACTTATTACCCGCCCCATCTACTTAGTGAGGACGAGTGCACTGAAAACCGTTCCGTAGGGTCCGCGCAGGATACTGTAGCCGATGCGCAGTGATTGGTTTCCGTCCAAAGCACTGGATGGGTCTATTCATTTGTTCAGACACGGTCTGCCACCGACACTGTCTGCCACCTTTCGACCGATCGGCAATGACAGAATCGAGGCTCACGCCCTGTAATCTTTCTCGAACGTTTTTACAGAAACTACTTGGTTACGAAAAATTCATTTTTTTTATTTGTAGCTTTATATGTCAGGTTCATTATGATGTACCCATCATTTCGTTAATGGTCATAGTTACTGTGATATTTATGTGGAAGTAAGGCACTGCGCGAAACTCGAAAATTTTCGAATGGAAAATAGGGGTCGCCACGACTTTGCGTTTGGTGCATGTTACACAATATATTGCTGCGTACTGTAAAGGGACAGCCTCCTCTAGCATTACTTTTCCTAACTGCAGTAATCGATACCAATAATGTTTTCCGAATTTTGGATAGTTAAATATTATCTCAGCTGTTTTCCTGAAAAATGTCATATAATTTTGTACACTATGTTATTTTGCAATACAATATTTATGAAAAGGAGCTACTTTATTTTCGTTATTACAATCTGTCGTCCTGAATACACAGTCATGCTCAAAAGTATCCGAACGAACCGAATTGCATTTCGCCTGATTCGCATGCAACCCACATAACGCAGCTGTCTAGCAGGTCCTCTAATCGCTCCTTCGTACAGTCGTTTGACTATTGAAAATAGTTCCAACAAGTCACCACTAGAAAACACTGCTCTGTATCGCAATAACTCAAGATGAAAAGTAATACTACGATACTATATATATCAGGGAACACCTTATCACGGATAAGACTGTCCTTAAGGCTTGTAAGTTCACATTTATTACAATAAGTGACATACCTGAAATGTTACCACTCTCATTACTACGTCAGATAGGTAATGCACGTAGTACGTTCGTCGTATTCATGATTTCCTCTTCAAAGTAACATACCGTACTTATTATTAAACACAATATGACATTAAAAATTTAAGTTATTCACGAGCAGCTAGTTGAGAATATGTATGATCGTCAAATGACACGACGAACCGTCTCGTTCTGCATATGGATTCAAACCCACGTCATGCAGACTAAGCAAAGATTTCGTGACTGACGGAAACTAACAGTCATTCCTGATTAGGCATACAGAGAATGATATATCTCGATTTTAGACAATATCAATTAGCAAATACCAACTTTCAATTACATAACGCAAACATTTTTAACGGACGCGAATTCCTACCCCTACGAAAGATTTTAAATATTGCTTCTTAACAAGTAACTTACTTGAAATCCCGTGAGGTAAAGTTTTGTGTTGGAAAGGGATTCGAACCCAGAACCTAATAAGATAGATATCGAAGCACAATCAACTGTGACATATCGCGTTTTCTCGGCAGTAGCTAGATATTTTAACTGAAATGACGAGACGAAACATTAAATTTTTCCTTCCCAGAACTCCAACCCAGCACCTATCACTGTTATATTCTAGAGAAAACGAACGTTAAATATAGGTTTGTTGAACCGGCATCTGAGCATGTTTGAACTAGAAATAATATGACGCAGAGTTCAGTGCTGACTGGGAATAGAGATGTGTTGTCACGAAGGGAACAAATTCCGCGTTAAGGGCGGTCTGAGTTACATTCCCAGCTAAGAACCAATTTTATCGGCATACAGAAGCTCAGATAAAAGATGGAATAAGTATCGTGTGAGCCTACATAGCGTTTGTTTCCTCACTAGAAATAAATAACTAGTATAAGAAAGGTTACTGGTGATAGTTTCTACATGTCGCCACTCCAGACTTTATTGTGGCTTAACCTAACGTCTACTTGGTAGAGAAGGAATATCATTTGTAAAGTGAATTTCAGACCACAATGACATTATATCTTCTTCACTTGGTGTAGCCAGAAGAGAATGGAATCTGTCTCTCCCTATCTAAAATCACAGACCAAAGTTGGAATCGAACCCAGACCATAGATATATGAACCTATCATCAGCCCAACAGACCACCAAATCCTCCCCTCAGTGGCTCATTTTTCTCTCATAATGCCGTTGTGCCACACTGGCTGAGAATTCTGACACACAGGCTCCCTGTATCAATTTACAGCATGTTCAGTAAATTCATTTATTTGGTTGACCGAATCACAATGAACTAGCTGCTTCGGCTACACAGTGCAAACATTCAACTGTATTTTGTAATCACCGAAATAAAATCACGTAACTGCCACCTGCACAGAACTGTCAACAGTGTAGGATGCAGAAATTTAAATAGGAAGTGTTCCTTTCCACTTGACCTACTCTATTTGTTGAAAACGTATGCAGTGCAAAAGAAAAGGTATAACTGTTTGTCTCTCATAAGTATTGACCTGGCCAAATGCATTATCCCACAGCGCTGTGGAATGCGGAAGTTCTGGAGGAATTGTTGTTGACTTCTGGAGCTGTTACACCTACATGTCAGCTAGCAGCGTAATGCTAAGTGTCGCGCGCAGTAGACAAGATGTCTCGAGTTTGAGTACATTCACTGCTATATTTTTTAAAACACAATTCTGCTGTCTGTTAAAGTTATCAATCTAATGGAACTTGTAACATAATTCTCTTCACTTCTCAAGCTAAAATAGTCGTATGTGGGAAAAGGGCTAACTTCTGCGACATTTTATCTTTTCAGGTGTAATAGACAACCAGGCAGCAGATGCATCTCGAAACTTTTGTATTATGTATGCGGAGAGCGCATCGTGCCAAAAAACGTCGGAAAAGTATTTTCTACATTAGCTGTCATCTGTAGTGCCATTTTATTCTTCTTCAAACCTTGTTTGAGAGCTTTATCTCAGAACACGTTTTCCACATGCATGTAATCAATAAATTGCATGTGCATTTTCGGACTGTTATAGATAACATCAGAGAATTCGCATATATCGTTGATGATTAATTTCTCTCTCATGTTTACTATTGTTTTAACAAAATTAGAGGAAACCTTACGAAAATTGTGAGCTGTATTATAAGAAATGTAATAAAACTACCCACAATAACCTTACGACGAAAGTCTGTTTTAATAAAACTGAATATCTGCACATGAGCGTGCCTCTATTGACACGAATTGGTAAAATACTACTCACTTAGATTTTGAATGGTTCTGTGTTTAATTGATATGCTGTGTCATATTCAAGATGTATGCAAATGTGGCATTTCATAAATAAAGTTATGTATTCCTAGAAACCCAAAATTTGCTTGTCAGCAGCGGAAAAAGGCGTTGTCTGGTGTGCAGCATTGTAAGTTTTTCACCATGAGCCAAAAGTATTTTCTTGCGATTTCCTTATCGATGTTTGATCTGACTGTTTGTAGCTCTTTCACGGAAGGGATATCAACGCTACACTCAGTGAGACTGGAACTGCGAACCATAACAGACGCTTTTTCACAGGTCAGCACGTAACCACAGAGCTGGCGGAGAAGTATGTGTCTCAGCTTCCTCTTACGAGACTAATAGTGGCTAGAACTCGTAAACCGCTATTTGAAGGACGAGATTAGTTGCGATTTCCACGTGCAACGACTTTCCTGGGCTGAAAACCGTAAATTTACAATCTTTTGTTACACCTCAAGCGATAATAACTCAGATTATTCAATGGAAATGACAGGTAAAAATCAAGGGAACTTTGAGGCTTAATTCCGTGCACACTAGGAAGTAGCTCGTCGATCACAGAGTTGCCGAACATGCATTGCCTTGTTGCCAAATCTCAGTTACAATACCAACAGGAAGAAGACGAACCGATGTGATCTCACAGTGGGCTGGTAAGTGACCATAGCTGGTGTCTCCAAGTCGCGGCTGCTACGGCCTGGAATACTTAATGCGTCTGATTCGCATTTCTGTAACTAGGTTTAGGGACTGGAGCGTAGCTTTTAATAATACTCAGAACTGACTGCAAAATAAGCATCATACATCAGTGACTCTCATAGTTGTTTTTATATTTCTTTCGTAAGTGTACTCAAAACTAAGAAACTCATTCACAGACGCTTTCGTGCCTCGTCGATAGTCGAGCACAACAAACAAATAAAAATAAAAAAAGAATATGTGTGTGTGTGTGTGTGTGTGTGTGTGTGTGTGTGTGTGTGTGTGTGTGTGACAGAGAGAGAGAGAGAGTAAAAAATTGTAAACAAATTGAATCATGATATGTAAAGAAATCATTCATTAAAATGACACGTTCCACATCATTACAAAATATTGTATTCGTGATCTATGAAACAAGAATTAATCTAACGTAATCTAATCTAATCATATCATGTTGATGACTATCCATGAAGAGTCATGAATTACCGAAGTTTTTGCAAATACCAGTAACCAAATCTAAACTTGAAAACAAAAGACGACAATTTTTGTAATATACTGGGAATTCTGTCAAGACCCTTTCGTCCCTGTTAATTAACTACGAAAGATGTCTGATATATCTCTATTCTGAAGTAACAAAGTGTGCATGCATTTAAAGATGAAGTGCATGATGTGAAGTTCTGTGACAGAGATACGAACCCAACAGTTTTCTTTCCCTGTCTACGGAATCTTTTTCATGTTAATATCAAACATCAGCAATTACTCGTGATTACATTAAAACTAAAGTAATTGATGAAGACCCTAAGTTGAAACAGAAACGCGCTGCCTTTCTTCATTTACTTGGGCCTAGAAATGGCTATCGAGTATTGCCAAACCAAAAGATAAGAGATCTTACTGCCCTCCGATATACGTCGCTGTCTGTTCTTCCATATGATTTGGTCGACGTCACCTTTTTCAAGTTGTGTATGACAGCGAATGTTTTACAAAATCAATTGTTTTCCATTGCAATAAACAGAAAGATTTTCATTCTAAGCTATCCAAGTACAAAATTTTCGCAATATTAGTTCAAATTTAATATTCACTTCTATAACGTAGGAAAGTATTTCACAGTTGCAAAACTCGCACCCGACTCATTGACCTTACACTTAGTCGCTGACCATATATTGTAGCTCAGAGTGACACCAAATTAAGTAACCTAATGTAGCGAAGGCTGTTTGCCAGTGCTCTTTCTGACCGTAAAATACGCAATTCACTCACTGGGCTCAATAAGTACACTGTAATAGTAATTTCTGTGTGTATGCAACGCATACGGATTAGAATTTAGTGGTGCTCTCTCTTCCACTTCTATATACAATATGCCTGACCTAAACGGTCCCTTTATCATTACAGGCCCTGGGCAGTGCAACATCATATTGACTACAGTAATGTGCTTATACTGACAACTTGACTGTTCGTTTTACCTGATTTTGTAATCATTTAAATAAAACAACATGACCTTCCAGTGGGAGAGATTTTGTGCCTCTTTTCCTTCTGTGAAATTTGTCAGTAAGCTTTTTGCCTTCCAGCCAGCGAAATGCGGCAGAGTACGGCCGGTAAACGATTCAAAACCACGATTTAGTGCCGTTAAGACGATTTCTTTAAGCATAGTCGTAGCTGAAGGAATTTAGTTTCGTCTTGAATCGTCTCAAGCAGCAATGTTCACAGACATCTCAAATAGAGAAAAGCTCATTATCCAGGTACGAAGGTTGTAGAACAAACTTTCCGCAGTTTGTGTCAGGTTGATCTTTTCGTCTGATAGCACTGCGTAAGTATTTTCTCTATGAGGTATCACAAGTAGTGTTCCTGTGGCTGTCGGAATCATTGGTTGAAAACGAGTTTAACAGCAATGGGTAAAGTACTGCTAAATATTCAAATTGATTATCAACCTAAGTCTGAGTTCATCAGAAAACTGAGGCAAATTTATAATATTGAAGCTAGACTGTGTATCCTTGTCTTCCTTGAGTGGGCATTGGAAGGCGTTTACACACACGTATACAATACTATGAATACTTGAACGCTATAGGTAGCGTTACTCTCATAAACTACTTTTGTTTTTTAATTCTTCTGGGTCTTCAGCGTGCAATATGTGTTGTACATACTGTCTTAGAGCAAAAAATTGACCGCCGAGTCGTTCACGTAAGGTGGGCAATACAGTCGTGCTCCTCTCAGAATCCTATGTCCGGCAATATGCTCGATCTGGCAACACTGTAAACTGCGGCACATCCCAGAGGAAGTCTTGACTTCAGTTTAAGTACTTTATTGTTGGCTATGACCGTAGTCTTGAGGTAAAACGCGAGACTAGCTAATACGAAGTCTGGTAACAAAAAGCACACGTCGACAAAGTTTTTATCGCCCCTTTCCTCTAGGTGCTTAAGCTATGAGTGTAATTCAAGCTAATCTACAATATATTTCGCTTTCTGTCACACTGGTAATAACAGTTTGGTCCAACAATGTTTCAGCGAAAGATTGCTTTGCCGAGAATCTGCCTCTGAACACCGCATGCGTCTGAGTTTCTGGGACCCGTTTACTGCCTGCCGGCGAGGGCTGAGGCGCTGCATTGTCTCGCCTTCTGCCAACAATATCTGCTCCACTCCTCACTCTCGACAGCGTTAAATGCATTAATGTTGTTGGGTGGTTAATCCATAAAATCCGTCTACAATTTGTGTTTCACTCTTGATAGCAAAGGAGGCACAAAACCGTTTTTATTTGATGATTATTTTATTACACTAGAATGGCACAGAATTAATTTCATTGTTTCTGATCCAATGCACTACAATTAAAGCGTCACATTCTGTTCTTTTTCCTTTCACGGGTGGTTCCTCAAATAATTTATTATTGTCATGGATTCATATGTGTTAGTCAAGGCACAGAGAGTGAATGCAATGTAGTGTGTTTGATTTCTTTCTTTGATTCTCTATGGTAAATGGATGCAAAAGATTGTGTCAATAACTATCAGAACCTGCTCTATAGCTACTCAGGCAAACTGCTTGTTTTGAGGTCTATACCTCAATTAATGGAGAAGTGAACGCTGCTCACAAGTGATATTTAAAATATTCAATTTGATTTAAGGCGACAAAATTGCCCATATTTGAAGCTACCCAGAGAAAAAGTAAGTTGCTAGAGCCGGTTAGCAAATGTCTGCAGGGAGTTCCTAATTGCTACTGTGGAAATTTAGCATAGCGGCCCTATAGTAATCAAGAGGTTCATTTCCTTCATACTTATCACCCTGGCATGTGAGTCTTAAGTGAAGAACAATATTGAATTTAGTGTTGCTGATGGTCGATTCGAATTTCTTCAGAGACGCTGGTATTGCGAAGCAGCTTGGCAGTCAGAAAGCCAAGATCTATGACCATTAACACAACTTACTGAATCGAGCTACCAAGAGGATTTGATGTGTAAAGGTTTTCTTCCGATTTCTATACAGAATTCTTTCTGGAAATTGGCAGCTCCATAAAATACATCAGAAAAAAAGCTCGTATACACTGGCCCCTACCCCGGTTAGAACTGACGACTGATTGAGCCATTCTGACCCGAGACACGGGCGTTACCCCGGGCTGCGGACACACTGCTGCCTGTACGGTACTGTCATAATGGTATTTGTCACTCAGCCTCATAACGCATCGTGAAAGATAATAAAAGTTGTCACTTATGTGAAGAATACCATTTCTTTAGTCAAAAAATTGAATTTTCTGTCTCAGTGTCTTAGTTTACATCAGGATTATATAGCACGAGTCAATCAAATGGAAAGGGAATATAAAGTGAATTTAGCAAATCAGTTCACAGTGTTGCCTAATGTTTGTGACGATGTTGCCAATTCTCAGCTGTGCTAGGAACAGCTCTGTAGCGGTATGCGAGGAGAATCCCGTGCTCGTGTCGCAGGAGGATATGGAGAGGAGACGCGGGATTTGGTTAATATAGAGCGTTTTCTCCTACCAGTTGTGTCAAACATTCAGGTGTATAATCTACCATCAAGATTACAGTTTCCTACAAAATAGATACGAATAGAACTCTTACCTTGTTACTTTGTAACAAGAGATTATTTAAGTACAATAAAAAGTATTTGGAAATCACTTATGTCCACCTGTCACAAAAGTAAGATAACAAACACTTTGCATCTCGAAATCGATTGCACTTATGTGCAGTCTTGTGACGTTTAAATACACTCCTGGAAATTGAAATAAGAACACCGTGAATTCATTGTCCCAGGAAGGGGAAACCTTATTGACACATTCCTGGGGTCAGATACATCACATGATCACACTGACAGAACCACAGGCACATTGACACAGGCAACAGAGCATGCACAATGTCGGCACTAGTACAGTGTATATCCACCTTTCGCAGCAATGCAGGCTGCTATTCTCCCATGGAGACGATCGTAGAGATGCTGGATGTAGTCCTGTGGAACGGCTTGCCATGCCATTTCCACCTGGCGCCTCAGTTGGACCAGCGTTCGTGCTGGACGTGCAGACCGCGTGAGACGACGCTTCATCCAGTCCCAAACATGCTCAATGGGGGACAGATCCGGAGATCTTGCTGGCCAGGGTAGTTGACTTACACCTTCTAGAGCACGTTGGGTGGCACGGGATACATGTGGACGTGCATTGTCCTGTTGGAACAGCAAGTTCCCTTGCCGGTCTAGGAATGGTAGAACGATGGGTTCGATGACGGTTTGGATGTACCGTGCACTATTCAGTGTCCCCTCGACGATCACCAGTGGTGTACGGCCAGTGTAGGAGATCGCTCCCCACACCATGATGCCGGGTGTTGGCCCTGTGTGCCTCGGTCGTATGCAGTCCTGATTGTGGCGCTCACCTGCACGGCGCCAAACACGCATACGACCATCATTGGCACCAAGGCAGAAGCGACTCTCATCGCTGAAGACGACACGTCTCCATTCGTCCCTCCATTCACGCCTGTCGCGACACCACTGGAGGCGGGCTGCACGATGTTGGGGCGTGAGCGGAAGACGGCCTAACGGTGTGCGGGATCGTAGCCCAGCTTCATGGAGACGGTTGCGAATGGTCCTCGCCGATACCCCAGGAGCAACAGTGTCCCTAATTTGCTGGGAAGTGGCGGTGCGGTCCCCTACGGCACTGCGTAGGATCCTACGGTCTTGGCGTGCATCCGTGCGTCGCTGCGGTCCGGTCCCAGGTCGACGGGCACGTGCACCTTCCGCCGACCACTGGCGACAACATCGATGTACTGTGGAGACCTCACGCCCCACGTGTTGAGCAATTCGGCGGTACGTCCACCCGGCCTCCCGCATGCCCACTATACGCCCTCGCTCAAAGTCCGTCAACTGCACATACGGTTCACGTCCACGCTGTCGCGGCATGCTACCAGTGTTAAAGACTGCGATGGAGCTCCGTATGCCACGGCAAACTGGCTGACACTGACGGCGGCGGTGCACAAATGCTGCGCAGCTAGCGCCATTCGACGGCCAACACCGCGGTTCCTGGTGTGTCCGCTGTGCCGTGCGTGTGATCATTGCTTGTACAGCCCTCTCGCAGTGTCCGGAGCAAGTATGGTGGGTCTGACACACCGGTGTCAATGTGTTCTTTATTCCATTTCCAGGAGTGTAAATCTTCTTAACGGCACTAAGTCGTGGTTTGTGAATCGTTTACCGGCCGTACTCTGCCGCATTTCGCTGGTTGGAAGGCATAAAGCTTACTGACAAATTTCACAGAAGGAAAAGTGGGACAAAATGTCTCCCACTGGAAGGTCATGTTGTTTTATTTAAATGATTACAAAATCAGGTAAAACGAACAGTCAGACTGCCAGTATAAGCACATTACTGTTGTCAGTATGATGTTGCACTGCCCAAGGCCTGTAATGATAAAGGGCCCGTTTAGGTCAGGCATACTGTATACAGAAGTGGAAAAGAGAGCACCACTAAATTCTAATCCGTATGCATTGCATACACATAGAAATTACTGTTACAGTGTACTTATGGAGCCCAATGAGTGAATTGCGTATTTTACGCTGAGAAAGAGCACTGGCAAACAGCCTTCGCTACATTGGGTTACTTAATCTGGTGTCACTCTGAGCTAGAATTTGTGGTCAGCGACTAAGTGTAACGTCAACGAGTCGGGTGCGAGTTTTGCAACTGTGAAATACTTTCCTACGTTATAGAAGCGAATATTAAATTTGAACTAATATTGCGAAAATTTTGTACTTGGATAGCTTAGAATGTAAATCTTTCTGTTTATTGCAAAGGAAAACAATTGATTTTCTAAAACATTCTCAGTCATGTCGACCAAATCATATGGAAGAACTGACAGCGACGTATATCGGAAGGCATCAAGATCTCTTGCTTCTTGGTTTGGCAGTACTCGATAGCCATTTTAGGTGCAAGTAAATGAAGAAAGGCTGCGCGTTTTTGTAATCAAGTAACGTCTTCATCAATTACTTTAGTTTTTATGTAATCCACGAGTAATTACTAATGTTTGATATTAACATGAAAAGGATTCCGTAGACAGGGAAAGAACCTGTTCTTGGGAAACTACTTCTGTTGTTGTTGTGGTCTTCAGTCCTGAGACTGGTTTGATGCAGCTCTCCATGCTACTCTATCCTGTGCAAGCATCTTCATCTCCCAGTACCTACTGCAACCTACATCCTTCTGAATCTGCTTAGTGTATTCATCTCTTGGTCTACCTCTATGATTTTTACCCTCCATGCTGCCCTCCAATACTAAATTGGTGATCCCTCGATGTCTCAGAACATGTCCCACCAACCGATCCCTTCTTCTAGTCAAGTTGTGCCACAAGCTCCTCTTCTCCCCAATTCTATTCAATACCTCCTCATTAGTTATGTGATCAACCCATCTAATCTTCAGCATTCTTCTGTAGCACCACATTTCGAAAGCTTCTATTCTCGTCTTGTCTAAGCTATTTATCGTCAATGTTTCACTTCCATACATTGCTACACTCCATACAAATACTTTCAGAAATGACTTCCTGACACTTAAATCTATACTCGATGTTAACAAATTTCTCTTCTTCAGAAACGCTTTCCTTGCCATTGCCAGTCTACATTTTATATCCTCTCTACTTCGACCATTATCAGTTATTTTGCTCCCCAAATAGCAAAACTTCTTTACTACTTTAAGTGTCTCATTTCCTAATCTAATTCCCTCAGCATCACCCGATTTAATTCGACTACATTCCATTATCGACGTTTTGCTTTTGTTGATGTTCATCTTATACCCTTTCAAGACACTGTCCATTCCGTTCAACTGCTCTTCCAAGTCCTTTGCTGTCTCTGACAGAATTACAATGTCATCGGCGAACCTCAAAGTTTTTATTTCTTCTCCATGGATTTTAATACCTACTCCGAACTTTTCTTTTGTTTCCTTTATTGCTTGCTCAATATACAGATTGAATAACATCGGGGATAGGCTACAACCCTGTCTGACTCCCTTCCCAACCACTGATTCCCTTTCATACCCCTCGACTCTTATAACTGCCATATTGTTTCTGTACAAATTGTAAATAGCCTTTCGCTCTTTGTGTTTTACCCCTGCCACCTTTAGAATTTGAAAGAGAGTATTCCAATCAACATTGTCAAAAGCTTTCTCTAAGTCTACAAATGCTAGAAACGTAGGTTTGTCTTTCCTTAATCTTTCTTCTAAGATAAGACGTAGGGTCAGTATTGCCTCACGTGTTCCAACATTTCTACGGAATACAAACTGATCTTCCCCGAGGTCGGCTTCTATCAGTTTTTCCATTCGTCTGTAAAGAATTCGCGTTAGTAGTTTGCAGCTGTGACTTATTAAACTGATAGTTCGGTAATTTTCACATCTGTCAACACCTGCTTTCTTTGGGATTGGGATTATTATATTATTTTTGAAGTCTGAGGGTATTTCGCCTGTCTCATACATCTTGCTCACCAGATGGTAGAGTTTTGTCATGACTGGCTCTCCCAAGGCCATCAGTAGTTCTAATGGAATGTTGTCTACTCCGGGGGCCTTGTTTCGACTCAGGTCTTTCAGTCCTCTGTCAAACTCTTCACGCAATATCATATCTCCCATTTCACCTTCATCTACATCCTCTTCCATTTCCATAATATTGTCCTCAAGTACATCGCCCTCGTATAGACCCTCTATATACTCCTTGCACCTTTCTGCTTTCCCTTCTTTGCTTAGAACTGGGTTTCCATCAAAGTTCTTGATATTCATGCAAGTGGTTCTCCTTTCTCCAAAAATCTCTTTAATTTTCCTGTAGGCAGTATCTATCTTACCCCTAGTGAGACAAGCCTCTACATCCTTACATTTGTCCTCTAGCCATCCCCGCTTAGCCATTTTGCACTTCCTGTCGGTCTCATTTTTGAGACGTTTGTATTCCTTTTTGCCTGCTTCATTTACTGCATTTTTATACTTTCTCCTTCCTCCTACTTCTATAGTGACCAAAAGGCATCAAATGATCTTCAAGTACAGTGTTCCAGCAGCGGTATGAAGAAAACGGTAGTAATAATGAAGGTAATAATCGAATTATCCGGTAACTTCACACTTCCCAGTGGATTTTCTAGAACTAAGAAATTTACTGAATTTGTGAAAATTTCAGAATGGCTTCACATCGAGCCTATGATGCCTAGAAGAGTCTTTACATCCTGCTTTCATGAGACTAGCATAATCTCCGCTTCAGAAGCTTGCTTCTACTTAACCATGTAATAGACTCGCGTTTTTTCCACCATGACTAATTTTGTAAGCTAAGCACACCATCTGTTACAGCACACTCCTGGGGCTGGGAAATATGGCCACAATGGTCTGGCGGAACGAACTATCACAGGTGAAATGCGTGATTTCAGGCATTTACTTTTAAGAGGCACAAACAGATTTACTTTACCTCTGTTAACCTCAGGAGAAAGACGTTATAACTCAGAATCAGCATTAAACATCACGTTCCTTCATTACCAACTGGGCAGAGCCGGTTTACGTTGGGAAAAGACATAGCGGAAGTCATGGTACACAGAAATACAGTCGCCAGTAAACTTACTTACATTAGTAAATTTTATTTTGTTTTATTTTGTGAACCGATAGCCATTTAAAGGAACAGGGCTCTTACTTTACTTGTACTTGATTGAACTAGAGACGTTGAAAAATTTGGTGCTGGTATGTGTTTCGAATACGTATCTTTTCTTTCGAGGATCTGAATCTCTCGGAACAGTATAGTTCAATCATTTCGTTCCTTTTCTCAAGACTGCAATCTTCTCTAGGTCTCCTCCAAAGGTGAGTATGTGGGTCCGAATCCTGATTCAGTACAAAAATATTCATAATTTCATTTCAGGCCCTATCACGTGCACACCGGCCTGTTAGTGAAAATTAACGTACATTTTTAATGTCTCTTCATGTGTTGCCAACAATCGCAATAGGTGACGTTATTTCTGGTCAAACACGCACACATCTTACTATTGGTGAGTAAGCAACTGATACTTACGCTATATTCCTGTATGCACGGTAGATGTGCAGTTCGATTGTCGCTTGGGCACAAAAGATGGTATCCTTATTTTAGATTCTAACACCTAGCAGCTGGCAAGAAAAACCGGTACAAAACATTTGATTTTACTTAGTTAACAATCCAATTACTTGTTGGGTTCGTGTCTCCGTCACAAAACTTCACATCATGCACTTCATCTTTAAATGCATGCACACTTTGTTACTTCAGAATAGAGGTATATCAGACATCTTTCGTGGTTAGTTAACAGGGTCTTGATAGAAGTCCAGGTTTATTACAAAAACTGTCGTCTTTTATTTTCAAATTTAGATTTGGTTACTGGCATCAGCAAAAATTTCGGTAATTCATGACTCTTCATGGCTAGTCATCAACATGATGTGATTGGATTAGATTACATTAGATTAATTCTTGTTTCATAGATCATGAATACAATATTTTGTAATGATGTGGAACGTGTCAGTTTAATGAATGATTTCTTTACATACCATGATTCAATTTCTTTACTATCTTTTACTCTCTCTCTCTCTCTTTCTCTCTCTGACACACACACACACACACACACACACACACACACACACACACACACACATTCTTTTTTTATTTTTATTTGTTATTTGTGCTCGACTATCGGCGAGGCACGAAAACGTCTGTGAATGAGTTTCTTAGTTTTGAGTACACTTACGAAAGAAATATAAAAACAACTATGAGAGTCACTGATGTAGGATGCTTATTTTGCAGTCAGTTCTGAGTATTATTAAAAGCTACGCTCCAGTCCCTAAACCTAGTTACAGAAATGCGAATCAGACGCATTAAGTATTCCAGGCCGTAGCAGCCGCGACTTGGAGACACCAGCTATGGTCACTTCCCAGCCCACTGTGAGATCGCATCGGTTCGTCTTCTTCCTGCTGGTATTGTAACTGAGATTTGGCAACAAGGCAATGTATGTTTGGCAACTCTGTGATCGACGAGTTACTTCCTGGTGTGCACGGAATTAAGCCTCAAAGTTCACTTGATTTTACCTGTCATTTCCATTGAATAATCTGAGTTATTATCGCTTGAGGTGTAACAAAAGATTGTAAATTTACGGTTTTCAGCCCAGGAAAGTCGTTGCACGTGGAAATCGCAACTAATCTCGTCCTTCAAATAGCGTTTTACGAGTTCTAACCACTACTGGTCTCGTAAAAGGAAGCTGAGACACATACTTCTCCGCCAGCTCTGTGGTTACGTGCTGACCTGTGAAAAAGCGTCTGATATGGTTCGCAGTTCCAGTCTCACTGAGTGTAGCGTTGATATCCCTTCCGTGAAAGAGCTACAAACAGTCAGATCAAACATCGATAAGGAAATCGCAAGAAAATACTTTTGGCTCATGGTGAAAAACTTACAATGCTGCACACCAGGTAACGCCTTTTTCCGCTGCTGACAAGCAAATTTTGGGTTTCTAGGAATACATAACTTTATTTATGAAATGCCACATTTGCACACATCTTAAGTATGACACAGTATATCAGTTAAACACAGACCCAGTAAAAACTAAGTGAGTAGTATTTTACCAATTCGTGTCAATAGAGGCACGCTCATGTGCAGATATTCAGTTTTATTAAAACAGACTTTCGTCGTAAGGTTATTGTGGGTAGTTTTATTACATTTCTTATGGTACAGCTCACAATTTTCGTAAGGTTTCCTCTAATTTTGTTAAAACAATAGTAAACATGAGAGAGAAATTAATCATCAACGATATATGCGAATTCTCTGATGTTATCTATAACAGTCTCAAAATGCACATGCAGTTTATTGATTACATGCATGTGGAACACGTGTTCTGAGTTAAAGCTCTCAAACAAGGTTTGAAGAAGAATAAAATGCCACTACAGATGACCGCTAATGTAGAAAATACTTTTCCGACGTATTTTGGCACGATGCGGTCTCCGCATACATAATACAAAAGTTTCGAGATGCGTCTGCTGCCTGGTTGTCTATTACACCTGAAAAGATAAAATGTCGCAGAAGTTAGCCCTTTTCCCACATGCGACTATTTTAGCTTGACAAGTGAAGAGAATTATGTTACAAGTTCCATTAGATTGATAACTTTAACAGACAGCAGAATTGCGTTTTAAAAAATATAGCAGTGAATGAACTCAAACTCGAGACATCTTATCTACTGCGCGCGTCACTTAGTATTACGCTGCTAGCTGACATGTAGCTGTAACAGCTCCAGAAGTCAACAACAATTCCTCCAGAACTTCTGCATTCCACAGCGCTGTGGGATAATGCATACGGCCAGGTCAATACTTATGAGAGACAAACAGTTATACCCTTTCTTTTGCACTGCATACGTTTTCAACAAATAGAGTAGGTCAAGTGGAAAGGAACACTTCCTATTTAAATTTCTGCATCCTACACTGTTGGCAGTTCTGTGCAGGTGGCAGTTACGTGATTTTATTTCGGTGATTACAAAATACAGTTGAATGTTTGCACTGTGTAGCCGAGGCAGCTAGTTCATTGTGATTCGGTCAACCAAATAAATGAATTTACTGAACATGCTGTAAATTGATACAGGGAGCCTGTGTGTCAGAATTCTCAGCCAGTGTGGCACAACGGCGTTATGATAGAAAAATGAGCCACTGAGGGGAGGATTTGGTGGTCTGTTGGGCTGATGATAGGTTCATATATCTATGGTCTGGGTTCGATTCCAACTTTGGTCAATGATTTTAGATAGGGAGTGACAGATTCCATTCTCTTCTGGCTACACCAAGTGAAGAAGATATAATGTCATTGTGGTCCGAAATTCACTTTACAAATGATATTCCTTCTCTACCAAGTAGACGTTACGTTAAGCCACAATAAAGTCTGGAGTGGCGACATGTAGAAACTATCACCAGTAACCTTTCTTATACTAGTTATTTATTTCTAGTGACGAAACAAACGCTATGTAGGCTCACAGAACACTTATTCCATCTTTTATCTGAGCTTCTGTATGTCGATAAAATTGGTTCTGAACTGGGAATGCAACTCAGACCGCCCTTAACGCGGAATTTGTTCCCTTCGTGACAATATAGCTTGGCTACAATTTGCTGTTTGTTCAGAACTACAGATTCCTCAACATCTCCACTTATTGCGCGTGAATGGGTTCGAATCCTGGCCCGGCACTAAAGATTTCATTATGTATTATCAAGCTCTACCATGAGAACACCTATCTGCTGGTGGATAATAATTTCGATGTTTAATGTATTTTCATTCGTTGTCAACACTAACGATATTTGACGTTTTTGACTCCCAGTGAGACACAGAACTATTTGCGAGATCACTGTAAGTTCAACATGTTATTCCGAGCTGCTGGTGGAGAAAATTTGGTAGCTGACGTCTCTTTGTGTGTAGTCAACAATGATATGTGTGTGGCTCTATTCCCATTCAGCACTGAACTCTTCGTCTATTATTTCTAGTTCAAACATGTTCACATGTCGCAGCTGGTGCAACAAACTAATATTTAACGTTCGTTTTCTCTAGAATATAACAACGATAGGTGCTGGGTTGGAGTCCTGGGAAGGAAAAAATTAATGTTTCGTGTCGTCATTTCAGTTACAACATCTAGCTACTACCGAGAAAATGCGATATGTCACAGTTGATTGTGCTTCGATATGTATCCGATTAGCTTCTGGGCTCGAATCCCTGTCCAACACAAAGCTTTACCTCACGGCATTTCAAATAAGTTACTTGTTAAGAAGCAACATTTAACATCTCTCGTAGTTCGTTAACAGGGACAATAGGTGCTGGGAAGGATTTCGCGTCCGTTAAAATTGTTTGCGTTATGTTATTTAAAGTTGATATTTGCTAACTGATAGTGTCTAAAATCGAGATATATCACTCTCTGTATGCCTAATCAGGAATGACTGTTAGTTTCCGTCAGTCACGAAATCTTTGCTTAGTCTGCATGACCTGGGTTTGAATCCATATGCAGAACGAGATGGTTCGTCATGTCATTTGAAGTTCATACATATTATCAACTAGCTGCTCGTGAATAACTTAAATTTTTAATGTCATTTTGTGTTAAATAATAAGCACGGTATGTTACTTTGAAGAAGAAATCATAAATACGACGAACTTACTACGTGCATTACCTATCTGACGTAATGATGAGAGTGGTAACATTTCTGGTATGTCATTTATTGTAATAAAAGTGAACTTACAAGCCTTAAGGACAGTCTTATCTGTGATAAGGTGTTCCCTGATATCTGTAATATCGTAGTATTACTTTACATCTTGAGTTATTGCGATACAGAGCAGTGTTTTCTAGTGGTGACTTGTTGGAACTATTTTCAATAGTCGAACGACTGTACGAAAGAGCGATTAGAGGACCTGCTAGACAGCAGCGTTACGTGGGTTGCATGCTAATCAGGCGAAATGCAATTCAGGTCGTTCGGATACTTTTGAGCACGACTGTACAGTTAAAATTGTTTTTAGGAACATTTGAAATTGCTAATTATTTGGCACACTTAAAATTTCTATTATTAATTACGTTATTGGATTCATTTATAAAATAATAATCTAAATAACAGAAATTCATTCGTCAAGAAAAATTGTAAACCCTTTGGAATATTGTTATTATCGCAGAGTGAGGGAGCTGCAAGCATGCCTCTGATGTGATCGGGTGTATTTTTGTATTTTGGGCGAACAATGTCAGTTCGCCTTTATTAATGTGAAAATTCAAAAGACAGCTTGATGTAGTAGGGCCTCTGGGGGCGAACCGCCACAATAACCCTGGGTTCGGTGTGGAGCGGCGGTGGGATGAGTGGACTGTTGTAGCCTGTTGTGGGGTTGTGAACCACTGAGGGCTACAGCGGAGACGAAGCCGCTCCGTCGTTTCTAGGTCCCCTGTCCAATAAAATACAATACCAATACATAAGAGTTTCCTAATAGCCATAAGCCATTGCAGACCATTGTTGGATCACGGCCATAAACCTCTGATATCTTATATTTATATAATAATTGGTGGCCGGCCGCGGTGGTCTAGCGGTTCTAGGCGCGCAGTCCGGAACCACGCGACTGCTACGGTCGCAGGTTCGAATCCTGCTTCGGGCATGGGTGTGTGTGATGTCCTTAGGTTAGTTAGGTTTAAGTAGTTCTAAGTTCTAGGGGACTGATGACCACAGATGTTAAGCCCCATAGTGCTCAGAGCCATTTGAACCATTTAATAATTAGTGGACTTCACCCGTCTTCTTGAATAGTTTTACCAATATCTTTTGATGATACGATTAAATGTAGCGGCTCAAGATTTTTTTTCTTTTTTGCTTACGTAGTAAAACGCACTGACCTGATCGTTTTCGCTTTTTTTTCATTCTGGATGCTCAAAGAAAAAGAATTACTTCATTACAATAACTTTTCGTTACGAAAATATTTGTATTGGCAATCTCTCTCGATAGTGTATGTTGGGCAAACCTAAACAATTTCACACTCCTGGGGTCATACATGCGAAGCCTTATCAGATGCATTGGTTCGCAAGATTAATTTTAACATTATTTCAAGACCTTCTACTTACGTATTATCAACAGTGACAAACACAAGGTAGTTTTCTGTTCTTTGTCGCTCTATTCATTTCATTGCCTTCACGTGCCGAGCAGCTGCGGCGCGCGTATATGTAAATCATTACAGACAATTCCGGTCGCATAACCACCGACCAAGTAAGATCAATACGATCATTCATTCTTAAATCATGTATAAAATAAATTCAAACAAAAATATAAACTAAGAGAGGGAAGTCACTACAGTTCCTCAATTAATAAACCGCTGTTTCAGAATTATCTCGCAGCTGCATCTACACAACGTGTTAGTGAGATGAGACTGTGTGTACTCTGCTGTGTTTTGACAAAATTAGCAAATTTTAACATGGCAACAAGAGAAATATGTACATTTTAGTCAAAATTTTCCACTCATGACACTTCTCTTAAAGGTACAAATGGTTAACAAGCCAAGCCAAAATCAGTTGCTGCGTTTTCAGCGAAAATCTTTTTAAGGGCTAATCAAAGCAGAGGTGACAGATATTTTTTAATGGTCACTATGCAAGAGTGGATGGGCCGAATATTTACAAAAAATATGAGTGTAGGTTTCAGTTTAGAACATCACCTCTCCTCCAGCGCTCAGCATTTCTCCTACAGCGCCTGCCAGCATCCCCCACCTCTACCATTCTCACTGTGATTGCCCTGCCATCTACGCATCTACCAGCCACAGTTGCCCCTGCCGCCATGTTCACTGTGAGACAGCCTGTGGGAGTGGACGCCTCCACCCAGACAGTCCCAGCCACGCCCCCTGCCAACGTGTGGGAGAGCGTGTCGTCCCCGATGGATGTGGAGACGTCTGCTCTCCCTCCCGAAGGGGAAGACAACCTGCAGACACAAGGCGAAAGGACGCACATTGAGACACCCCTACTTGCCGCAGCGGTTCATTCATGCTTGCCGCTCCCAAATGAGCGCAGCTTGCAACCTGTGCTGCAGGTCGCCGCGTCTCTTCATGATGGATGATATTCGCACCTGATCAACGCTTACCGATTCGCTCCTCCCGAAAGACCCAAAACTCCCCGTCCTCGCAAGCCACACGAACCGGTTAGGCATCATACTGTTCTCCACTCCCTTGTTTCGAGGAAGGACCTTAAATTAATCAATAGCCACCCCGTCTTTACGTCCTCTGACTGGGAACGCATTTTTGTGGTCTCAGACAGGTGCGCGTCGATGCGGGAGTCCCAAACGAGTCAGCGTGAGTCACCTCTGTGCGATCTGCCCCCAGATCAGTCTCCCAATCCATTCTCCGAGGCAATAGCCACATTCGTCCGACAACAACATACAATTCCAATAGACGATTTCCGTCTTTTTGTTCCGCTACCTCCTACCTACTAGGTGCTGCAAGAATAGCGACCTCCACTTACCCTGCTCCCACACAAGCTCCAGATCGCTTGTTACGAGAGTGCAATGGGGTGCAGTACGAGCCACGGTGCTCTGTGTGGAACTACCACTTGAAGAAAACCTTCACCCTGGATTTAACACCACAAGTGAATCCCAGTTCGCTGTTTACAGCTTACGTAAGTGCAAAATATTCCATGGAGTTTCCATTGGTAATCTAGTTTTGATTTTCGTTCTCACCCCCGTCAGATTTAGTTACAAGTTGGCATAGTGGATAGGCCTTGAAAAACTGAACACAGATCAATCGAGAAAACAGGAAGTGTGACTCAGGAGCGCTGTGGTCCCGTGGTTAGCGCGAGCAGCTGTGGAGCGAGATGTCCTTGGTTCAAGTCTTCCCTCGAGTGAAGAGTTTAGTTTCTTTTATTTTCGCAAAGTTATGATCTGTCCATTCGTTCATTGACGTCTCTGTTCACTGTAATAAGTTTAGTGTCTGTATTTTGCGACCGCACCGCAAAACCGTGCGATTAGTAGACGAAAGGACGTGCCTCTCCAATGGGAACCGAAAACCTTTGATCGCAAGGTCATAGGTCAACCGCTTCCTCCACAGGAAAACGCGTCTGATGTATTCTATACGACACTGGTGACGGCTTGTGCGTCACATGACAGGAATATGTTGTCAGCCCACCTAACTTGTACGCTTGGCGAATGGGTAAAGAAATTCTTCACCCTGCCCGATACAGGTTTTCTTGTGGATGTGATAATCACTCCCAAAAAAGCTATATGCTCTTCTCACATAAACTGCAACAAATGAATGCAACAGTTTCACAGTCGCACAGTTTTCCCTGTGCTCTGTTAAAACATATGTTTTTAACGTTTTCAAATTCTTCCGTGTGTAGACCCTCAGATCCTGCATATGTCCAAGCAAATCTGAACATGTCCTGGAATTTTGGAGAGCGCAGTTGATTATGTGTGAGTGCCTGAATTTGATAATTGACACACGATCACGTAAACAATACTGCTCTGTGTACCTGTCGAGCTTCGCAAAATCATAGAATCTTTTCACAAAGTATTTCACTTGTCGAAAACCAAACACATCTAACGGTTGCACAAGAAGTGTACGACCTGGAGGAATGGTAATCGCGTCTACTCCCACACTAAAATTGTACAATGCCTGATCCTTCTGTCCCGTTGCAAGTAGGCTGTTTAGGTTTTTTTTATTGGTAACGCCACCTCTGTATGAAAATCACTGGCTGTGCTGTGTGCAGTCTGTGGCTGCTTTGCATTGTTGTAATACTCGCCATTGTAGTGTTAGGCAGCTGGCTGTGAACAGCGCGTAGCGTTGCGCAGTTGGAGGTGAGCCGCCAGCAGTGGTGGATGTGGGGAGAGAGATGGCGGAAATTTTTCATGAACTGCTATATATATATATATATATATATATATATATATATATATATATATGATGATATTAAGGTAAATGCATTGTTTGTTCTCTATTAATATCTTTCATTTGCTAACTATCCCTATCAGTAGTTAGTGCCTTCCGTAGTTTGAATCTTTTATTTAGCTGGCAGTAGTGGCGCTTACTGTGTTGCAGTAGTTCGAGTAACCAAGATTTTTGTGAGGTAAGCGATTTGTGAAACGCATAGGTTAATGTTAGTCAGGGCCATTTTTTTTGTAGGGATTTTTGAAAGTCAGATTGCGTTGCGCAAAAAATTTTGTGTGTCAGGTTAAGGACAGTCATGTATAATTGTTCAAAGGGGACGTTTCACTGTATAGCTGTCAAGGAGTAAGGCAAAATCTTTGTCCGCGCAAGGAGCAATCACACCTTCATTAAAGTCTTTCACTAGTCTTTTCTCCACTTTTCCTGATGTTTGTTTAAGTGTCGAGTCCCCATACTGCGGCGCAGTTACCTCGCATCGAACGGACGGACGGACAGATAATAATTGTATGAAAATAAAAAATTAAACTTTTCTTTCGAGGAGAGACTTGAACTCTGGCCTCTCGCTCCGCAGCTGCTCACGCTATTGCCGAATTTGCCGAATGGCTGCACTTCTATCACTCTGAACGATTTTCTTCAGCCATCGTTGGTCCCATTCTTTCACGATCTTTTCCCGGCCGCAGCGATGTCGGAGATTTGATGTATCGGATTTCTGATATTCACGGTACACTCGTGAAGCGGTCGTACAGGAAAATCCCCATTTCATCGCTTCCTCGGAGATGCTGTGTCCCATTGGTCTTGCGCCGACTATAACACCACGTTCAAACTCAAATCTTGTAGAAACAGTAATCGATCTAACAACTGCGCCAGACACTTTTCGGCTTATGTAGTCGTTACCGACCGCTGCTCCGTATTTTGCCTGTTTACATATCTCAGTATTTGAATACGCATGCGTATATCAGTTTCTTTGGCGCTCCAGGGTATATTAACAAAGAATGAAACCTGCTGCTACTATAGACTTCCTGGAAGTTTTAGACTTCTTCCATGTGAAGACGATCAGAAGATGCGCCTTTTACAACACATTTCAAGATTTAAAAGATAATTCATGTCGGACGCTCAAAGAAATCGCGATTTTAACCATTACTTCCCTGATATTGAATGACGTGTCAGCCATGCTTAAAATGAAGGATGTGCTTTCGCCGGTAACGCTTTTGATAATGAAATGCAATAAAAACAGGCATTAGTCTGCTACGAGAATAAGATTTTAGATTGCACTCGAGTCATAATTGAAAACGCCTCGTAGATCCGTACATGTATGATCGATTTTGCCGCGCGACCGGTTCAGGGAGGTCTGCACTACGTGAGCCGAATCAGTAATTAAGCAATTACGGATCTCGTTAGAGACGGCGCGGGCCCGTTCCGTAGACTAATGCGATTCTCGCATCAGGATGACGTGTGACACCTGATGAATGTCACTCCCACGGAATGAAGGACGAGCTGCCGCCCCGACAAGTCGTGTTGGATCGTGTTGATTCACATTCAGCGCACTTCCTAGATCTGGCCACGTGTTCTGTCGGCTACTGCTTTAACGTCCAGGAAGCTGACGATTTTAACGTCACGGACCACGCTAAAGTTGTTATGGCGCACGTGTGCTACATGTTATGACAGTTTAGAAGACTTCCAGTATACAGTGGAACCTCGTCTATCTGGCCCTCGTTAATCCAGAACTCCGGTTCATCCGGATTTAACACTGCTCCCGTTTGATGCGGGTGTAAGATGGTAGTGCCCACGAACGGAAA
The DNA here is from genome assembly GCF_023864345.2 of Schistocerca serialis cubense. Classification (NCBI taxonomy): domain Eukaryota; kingdom Metazoa; phylum Arthropoda; class Insecta; order Orthoptera; family Acrididae; genus Schistocerca; species Schistocerca serialis. Next base: position 202,015,135 of record NC_064643.1, on the reverse strand, counting down.
GGTGCTCTGTATAGGATGAATAAACGGCAATTTTACAAACACGACTCTTTGGTCGGAGCAACTGAAACTGTCAGGGTGCATTCTGTAGCAAAAGCTCCACAAACAGCTCTGTCATGAAACAATTATAGAAAGGCACTGCGGGGTTCATCGATTAGAGGCACATCATCAACTGCATATCTGAATAACGAGAAACAAGCAATGGCAGAGCATGGAACCCCTACATATCAAAGTAATACGACAGCCAAAAGCACCTAATTATGAGAACAGATAAAAACACCAATTTTACTTACAAAAATTTGAACATCGTATAGGACATGGCGAAAAATATAGAAAGCCCAACTTCCATAGTTGAAACCGTAATATCCATAGGACGGACAGTGAATGATTAGAAATGAGAGTAGATAAAACCACACACTGTACTTTAAAAACTAAACACTGTCAAGGACACAGCGGAGAATATAGAAGGCCAAATCTTTGTAGTTAAAATCATAATGTCCATAGGACGGATAGTCAGTGAATAAAACGTTGCTTTATTGCTTGGCATAGGATATTCTCCTGTTGTCCAACTTTTTATTCATTGACTATCGATTCTATCAACATTGTGGTTTTAACTATGGAGATTGCGCCTTCTATATTCACCACCATGCCATTTACGATATTTTAATTTTTGTATGTGCCATTCCTGTTTTTATATATTCTGACACGTGGGTAGTTCGGAAAGTAAGTTCCGTTTCGATTTTTCGCCGCAGCACTGCTGCGAACGCAGTTTCGCTCATCCGCTGTAGTACCTTTGTTTCAAGCAGAACAACATGACGCCATTCCGAGCTCGCTCTGTGTTGTGTGTTTTTCGTATTGATTGTTTATAATGGTATCATTGATAGAAAACCCAACCGTGTGTGAACTGAGATCTGTGATTCGTGTTGCAATCGCCTCTGTTTACACAGACTGTCGGATAAACACTGATACATATCTCTGAAGGGTATACATCTAGTCAAAAGGAAAAATAAAACGTATTTAATATATTTATGTTTCGAGATACTACCTGCTTTGAACATGCGCGACAAAATACAAACATCAAAAAAAGTTCAGCATCACCTCGGTTCCAAGAGTTCCTGAACCTTTACAGAAAACTGTAATAGAGGTCAACATAAACATCATTTCCGCCCTTCTTATTGCTCATGAATGCCACACATTGCATGTTGTACCACCATACAGCGAGACCTTCAGATGTGGTGGTCCAGATTGCTGTACACGCCGGTACCTCTAATACTCAGCAGCACAGTAGAAATTCCTCTTGCATTGATGCATCCCTGTATTCGTCGTGGCATACTATCCACAAGTTCATAAAGGCACTGTTGGTCCAGACTGTCCCACTCCTCAAAGGCGATTCGCCGTGGATCCCTCAGAGTCGTTGGTGGGTTACGTCATCCATAAACAGCCCTTTTCAGTCTATTCCAGGCATGTTCGATGGGTTCATTTCTGGAGGATATTCTGGCCACTCTAGTCGAGCGATGCCGTTCTCCTGAAGGAAGTCATTCATAAGATGTACACGATGGGTGCACGAATTGTTGTCCATGAAGACGAATGCCGCCTCGCCAGTATGCTGCCGATGTGGATGCACTATCGGTCGGAGGATGGCAATCACGTATCGTACAGCCGTTACGGCGCCTTCCATGACCACCAGCGGCGTACGTCGGCCCCACATAATGACACCCCAAAACAGCAGGGAACCTCCATCTTGCTGCACTCTCTGGACAGTGCGTCTAAGGCGTTCAGCAAGACCGGATTGCTTCCAAACACGTTTCCGAAGATTGTCTGGTTGAAGGCATATGCGACACTCATCGGTGAAAAAAAAACGTGATGCCATTCCTGAACGGTCCATTCGGAATGTTCTTGGTCCCATTTGTACCGCGCTGCATGGTGTCGTGGTTGCAAAGTTGGACCTCGCCATGGACGGCGGGAGTGGAGTTACTCATCATGCAGCCTATTGCTCACAGTTTGAGTCGTAACACGACGTCCTGTGGCTGCACGAAAAGAATTATTCAACATGGCGGCGTTCTGTCAGGGTTCCTCCGAGCCATAATACGAAGGTAGCAGTCACCCACCGCAGTAGTAGCCCTTACAAATAATATCGTTTTGGTTCATTCCAAGACGCCTGGACACTTCCCTTGTTGAGAGCCCTTCCTGGCACAAAGTACCAATACGGACGCGATCGAACCGCGGTATTGACCGTCTAGGCATTGATGAACTACAGACAACATGAGCCGTGTACCTCCTTCCTGGTGGAATGACTGGAATTGATTGCCTGTCGGATCCCCTCCGTCTAATAGGCCCTGCTCATGAATGGTTGTTTACATCTTTGGGCGGGTTTAGTGACATCTCTGAACAGTCAAAGGAACTCTGTCTGTGATACATATCCACAGTCAACGCCTGTCTTCAGGAGCTCTGGGAACCGAGATGATGCAAAACTTTTTTTAATGTGTGTATTACGTTGGTGCTTAAGTTCAAGGCGTTTTTCCATGATTTTAATAACACAGCAATTACGGACAACACAGTCTTTAGTGATTAATAATATAATCTCCTTAACTATTTACAAGAGTTAGCCAACGCTGGGGTAACTTTTCGATTCTGAAACTGTACAAATCACTTGGTTTTCAGGAGAAGAACTCGTCGAGACATGTTCGGAGCGCATTTACATCCGTAAAGGAAGTTCCTTGTTCCATAGAGAGCGGTAAAGGTTAAAATCTCAGGGTGCAAGGTGAGGTGGATAAGTGGGAGCGGAATAACTTTCCAACCCAACTCCTCGATAATGTTTTTTGTCAGTCTAGCAGAACGTGGGCGGGTGTTATGGTGGAGTATCAGAATTCCACGTAGTCCTTCTGGACGTTGTCAGCTGTGATGGTTCAACATCGGAGAAGCAGTTCTTAATAAACCACACCGTTACTGTTCCGCCAGAGTAATAAGGTAATTTTTCTGTTTGCGCACAGGTCTTTGTACGGGGTGTTTCTGCTTTGTTTGTACTCAACCATTCCTTTCTTTTCCTTAGGTTAGTAAAAAGGCATCATTTCTTGTCATCAGTGAAGATACAGTCTAGGCATGGTCGGTGTTGCTCACGAGGCAATTTATGACGAGCAAGCAGAAATGTGTTTGTGGCCACTTACTGATGTTTGCAATTTTGGCCTCGAGCATGCGGTACCCATATACCCAATTCTTGAGCCTTCTCCACTGCATGCAAATCTCGTCCGAAGGTGGAATGATTACAGTTCATCACATTTGCCAGTTCTCGAGTACACTGACGTGGGTCATTGTGAATTAATGCCTTGCAACGATCTTCATCAAACTCCGAAGGTCTTCCTCAATGTGATCACAAATGTCACAACGTTCTTCTTAAAACGAGGTAAGCCTTTGCTTACTGTGTGCTGCCAGTGGCATTATCCCCATACACCCAGTGGCATTATCCCCATACACCCAGTCGCATTGTCCCCACACACCCAGTGGCATTATCCCCACACACCCAGTGGCATTGCCCCACACACCCAGTGGCATCGTCCCCATACACCCACTGGTATTGTCCCCATACACCCAGTGACATTATGCCCATACACCCAATGGCATTATCACCATACACCCGGTGGCATTGTCCCCATACATGGCTCAAATAATTCTGGCTTCTGCCACTGCTGTTGTAAGTAGGCTGTTTAGGTTTTTATGTTGGTAACGCCACGTAGCACTCTATATGAAAATCACTGACTGTGCTGTGTAAAGGCTGTGGTTGGTTTGCATTGTTGGAGTATATGCTATTGTAGTGTTGGGCAGTTGGCTGTTAACAGCGCGTAGTGTTGCGCAGTTGGAGGTGAGCCGCCAGCAGAGGTGGCGAAATTTTGAGAGCGGACGATCTGGACGTGTGTCCATCAGAAAGAGTAAATTGGTAATATTGGATATCATGGACTGATATACATATTATGACTTTTGAACACTGTTAAGGTAAATACATTGTTTGTTCTTTATCAAAATATTTCATTTGCTAAGTATGCCTATCAGTAGTTAGTCCCTTCAGTAGTTAGAATCTTTTATTTAGCTGGCAGTATTGGCGCTCGCTATATTGCAGTAGCTCGAGTAACGAAGATTTTTGTGAGGTAAGTGATTCATGAAAGGTATAGGTTAATGTTAGTCAGGGCCATTCTCTTGTAGGGATTATTGAAAGTCAGATTGCGTTGCGCTAAAAAATATTGTGTCACTTTACTGTTGATCAGAATAGGTAAAGAGCGAAATGTCTGAGTACGTTCAGTTCTGCTCAGTTGTTCGAAAATCCAATAATGTAAGAGGTTTATCAGCACAGTCATTCATTAATTCTTCTACGGGTCGTTTCACTGTCACCTCTCCACTTAACTCAAACAGCAGAATATGTCTGAAGTGTTCCGATTTCTCCATTTGTCACTCCATTTATAGCGCCCACATCTCCTCTCACTATCTCCAAATGAGAAAATGACGATATGTAAACGGTAATTTCAACAGTGAACTACGAATAAAAAAATAACACTCGTTAAATAAACCCATAGCAGCCGAAATACCAACAATGAAAACAAAGATCCTAAGAACTTATGCACCAACCTAACACACGTCAAGAAGTTGAACTCTGGTTTCACCTTACACATTACTGAACATTGTAGCGTAAACTTCGTCCACAGGCCCTGGCCGGTTCATCGATACCGATCGACCGCCGTGTTTTTCTCCAGCAGTAAGGTAATTGGATGCGGTATAGTGGGGTATGGGGTCAGCACCCGCTCTTCCACCCATTGTCAGTTTTTGTGACAGGGAGCCGCACTACTCGGTCAAGTAGCCCCTCAGAAGGCTGAAGGCTGAGTCCACCCCGTACAATCCTCTCACCAAGGAAGCCTCCCTGGCTGCTCAGGAAAGAACGCGGGACCTCGGTACGGCAGTCGGCACCGCCGACCACTCAGCCGCGGACGCATACCACTGTATATCGCACTCTTCACAGAAAGGAAGTATTCGATAGCGTAGAAATTAGAGGCGAATTTCTTTAGTACCACTATTCTAGAAGAGTTTTAAGAGAAACTATTTTGTATTGTACAGGTACAAATTCTACATTCTACTAGTAATATTTCTTCGTTTGATAAAACATGCCGCTCCATAATCAGAGCCTCAGATCATCGTCAGAGAGCAATTAAGAATACGTATTACACTACTGCGCTAAGCGTAACCTAAATCCCGTAACGCCAGAGATGCGACAATCTGCTTGTGGTTGCGCATAAAGAGGTCCTGGTGACTTGATTTTTACCTAAAGGAGAAAGGAAGAATAATTACTACATTTTACTAACAAATGGTTCTAAGTAGCTATCTGAATTTCATGCTGTTTTCATATCTGCTGTTGTTGCACGTACAAACCTCGCACCCACTAAGTACATTTGCACTGATCAGACGCCACTTTCAATTACATCCCAAATGTGTTCGATCGGTCTCAGATCTGGTAAGTTGAGTTGCCAGCACAACAACTGGAATTCGCCACTGTGTTCCTCGAACCACTCTATCACACTCCTGGCCGGCTGACAAGGGCATATTCTTGTTGAAAAATGCTACTGCCGTCGGGAGACATGATCGTCAAAAAGGGGTGTACGTGCCCTACTCCATTGGACCGAAGGATGCTCATATGAACGTTCCCCAGAGCATAATGGAGCTGCCGCAGCTAGGCTCCGTCCCGCAGTGCAGGTTTCAAGGATCTGTTCCCCTGGAAGACGACGGATTTGCACCCTCCCATCGGCATGGTGAAGAAGGTACCAGGATTCATCAGACCATACAACACTCTGCCACTGCGCCAACGTCCGGTGCCGCTGGTCAGGTGCCCATTTGAGTCGTAGTTTCCGATGTCGTGGTGTTGACATTAGCGCATACATGGGTCGTTGACGGCGGAGGCCCTTCGTTAGCAGTGTTCAGTGCACTGTGTGTCCAGTCACACTTGTACTCTGCCCAGCATTAAAGTCTGTTGATAGTTCAGCCACAGTCCGCTGCCTGTCCTGTTCGCCAGTCTGCCCAACCTACGACGTCTGATATCTGTAATGAGGGGCGGCCGCCCAACACCACGACGTCTGGACGTGGTTTCGCCACGTTTTGAAGACACTCGTCACAGATCTCCTCGAACACCCGACAAGATTATGGGACTTTGTTACTAATTTAATATGTTCCAGAGAGTTCACTAGTTCAGATACTTGGGATCTTCGTTTACCAGTAACAACTACATAGAAATAGACATCAAGGAAAAATATCAAACTTCCTGGCAGATTAAAACTGTGTGCCGGACCGAGACTCGAAATCGGGACCTTTGCCTTTCCCGAAACTTTTGTGTTGTTCCCCACTATATACACGGCCATCATACTCACTACACTAGGTGCACGGTGGATGTATCTGACTAGCAGGGGACGCTGCAATTTCCTGGACGAGTTTATATCGATAGTAGGTCGGTGCTCAATGTTCTGGCTAATCAGTGTATATAGTACAGTTTTTACACGCCTGTGTTTAGAGTTGACAGCAATTCTTCGATTTCATCTATGAGGTAAAACTGAAATCACTATTAAGAACACCGACAAAAAAAATCAGCCTCCTCTGGAGACACCCCGTTAGTTGGTTGGTTGGTTGGTTTGGGGAAGGAGACCAGACAGCGTGGTCATCGGTCTCATCGGATTAGGGAAGGATTGGGAAGGAAGTCGGCCGTGCCCTTTCAGAGGAACCATCCCGGCATTTGCCTGGAGTGATTTAGGGAAATCACGGAAAACTTAAGTCAGGATGGCCGGACGCGGGATTGAACCGTCGTCCTCCCGAATGCGAGTCTAGTGTCTACCCACTGCGCCACCCCGCTCGGTACACCCCGTCAGTACCATGCGACACCGTCTCTACCCTTGATAATGAACTCAGTTCGGCGGCGAAGAGCACAAGTCACTTCAAGTGCGCCGTATTCAGCTACAGCCATCGGTACCTCGTAATTGGATCCTGTGGAGCTTGACGGAGATGTAGGGGGTAAAATTGAACAGGAAGGCAGAGACTGGAATAAATGGAACAAATAATAGAGGATGTTGTCTGCAAGCACTGCATTGGTTATCACAGGAGAGGAATTCATAGCGGACCGCAAAAAGCAGTAGGAAGGTTGAGGACCCTAGAAAAAACAGCTGTTGCAAATAGTCCAAGACATTTTATACGGGATTTTGATCGCGTGATGTAGCTGGTCATCGAAGTGAGATTGGATGCCCAAGTGTTCGACAAAATAAGCAACACATTCATACTACCCTGTTCACACGGCTGTTGTCATCCTGGATGACACGAGTGTGCACAGCTTACTCACCCTGAAGATGAGAAAAGAGAAATATTTGATCGGCCCGTTGAAATAAACATCATAGTACATGTTGGCGGTAGCCTTAATGAGTGGGAAGAAGTCATGGTACGAGAAACACACCCAGGACGTTAGAAGAACCTCCATCCTCAACTCTCTGCTCACTGAATGATTCATTGAGCCGTCGGTGCCCTTCACACGTTGTATCATTTGAAAACAGCCAAAAATTACTCCCACAGTTTACGTGTTGTTTGGTCCATTGAAGATGTGCCACTGTATGTAATGGCATCTTGCGAGGTAACCGACTTCAGATGTATGTAGTACGCAGTTCCTCTTGCAGCATTCTCTTGGAGACTGAGATGGACCTGCATTCACTGACAACAGAAGTTCCTGCCGAGTCTGAGATCCATTGTAGTTTACAAGGCACGACACCTCTCCGGTCCCTAATGGTTCGGATGTTTCTGAAATCACCAGTCTTACACAGTGTTATATGGCTGTAAGTAGCACGGCATGTGTTGTGGAAGCACTGGAACACCAACAAATGAAGATTCACTGTGTCGTCATGGGGACTTCGGAACACGATAGCTTCTTTCTAAGATTGTGTCACGTGGGCACCAATAACCGTGCATTTGAGCACCCCACAAACCAAATATCATCATCATCGCTACTGACTGGCATATACACACCACTTCACTGTTATTTCGGAAACAGGGGCGTGTCACATAACCGTCTGATACCAGATCTACTACTATCTACAGCGCTCGATAGTGGCTAATGTGCTCTTTTGAAGTGGCCAATAATATTTTCCCCGGTGATCTTTATTTTTCTTAGTTTCTTCCACCTCAGCCTGTAACCTTCTTTCCCTACACCTAAGTTTCTCACTCATCCAAAATGCCATGTCTTGTAAACGCAATGCTGAACGCTTTAAAAGAGAGACAGCGAGCACTATACACCACTTCAGGCTAACAACCAAGCAGAAATAAATGCAATTAAAAATAACTGTCGCATCCTATTCCGTGTAATTTTTGATCATTTCACACAGTTTCACTTTCATAATTTATTGTTTTATATTTTTCGTAGTTTTATACTTTCAACTACCCAGACAGCCATGCGTGTTAAAGCGCCACTCATAGGATGGGGAGGTATGGCACCCCCAAACTGAATCTGCCCAGCAGATTAACAATGGAAGTTGGTATGCTGGCCAGTCTATCTGTGGTTTTTAGGCGGATTTACGACGGGAGTTGGTATGCTAGCCAGTCTAGCTGTCGCCTTTGGGCGGATTAACGTTGGGAGTTGGTATACTGGCCAGTCTATTTGAGGTTTTTTGGCGAATTAACGAGGAGAGTTGGTATGCTGGCCAGTATGTCTGTGGTTTTTAGGCGGATTAACGATGGGAGTTGGTATGCTAGCCAGTCTAGCTGTCGCCTTTGGGCGGATTAATTTTGGGAGTTGGTATACTGGCCAGTCTGTTTGAGGTTTTTTGGCGAATTAACGAGGAGAGTTGGTATGCTGGCCAGTATGTCTGTGGTTTTTAGGCGGATTAACGATGGGAGTTGGCACCCTGGTCAGTATGGTTGTAGTTTTTAGGCGGGTTAACGACAGGTGTTGGTATTCTAGCCAGTCTGGCGACAGGAAAGGCATCTGGCCATCCATGGTAACCATGCTGAACCTGCATATATGTGGGACAAAGGCAAAGGAAAAGAAAATAGAGTTTATACTTTCAGCGTTCTACATTTTTAATGTTTGATAACAATTCTGTTCTAGTTCCATCACATATGTCTGCTTTCATAATAATACCATGTTACATCTTTTACAATTTATACATTTAGTATGCTACACTTTTAATATTTTAACGAGAATTTTTATACAATTTTGCTCTTTATAATTTTTGTGTAAGGCTCTTATGGTTTATATAACCTACATGTTTCACTCTCTTGGTATTTTAAGGCACATGTCTGTATCAGTTATTTTATACTCCCATTTTATAATTTACTTTTTTAAACCTTTTACAGTTTTACGCATCTGTTGGTCTACACTTTCAATATTTTAGCAGAAATTTTTTTTATGTAATGCTACTTTTCACAGTTTTAGTATAAAGCCATTTCTTGTTAAACTCTTAACATCCCTACCACTTCCTCTCCTCCCTGCCTTCTTTGTCCCCTCTCCCAGTCACCCTCACTCCATTTTATTTATGTCTTTTGCAGGTTACACACACTTTGTTCTACTCTTTTAGTGTTTTAACGACTATTTCCACATAATTCTACTTTTTGTAATTTTAGCGTAAGACCTTCCCTGGTTAAATTTATGGCATCTCTACCACTCCCTCCCCTGCCTTTTTCCCCTCACTCTATTTTTCCACTTTAACCTCTCTTTCCCCTCCCATTTCCCCTACCTTCATCATATACCAACTTAAAACTGACAGCAGATGAAAAACACAGTGCTCAGACGTAAGGCTCCGACACTTATTGTAAAACAATAGACAGTAAATATTTACTTTTAGTCTGTTTTAGTGCTGAAGATGATCCAGAGGAAACGAAATATGTCATGTATAAAAAATTTGCAAATGAAAATGAAGAATAAATCAGAACTGTTTAAATATCAATTCAGTTCCTGTTCTTCTGCAATGGCTAGGTTGGCTATAGTGAGATAAGGTTAAACTGGAATGAGGAGGGTTGAATGTTTGTATGACGACGTTAGGTGTGGGGTGCTGTAGCATCGAGTGTGTTGGGATGCGTGGGTAGCTGTAAAGAACTACCTATGGTTTCTGGTGGGAGATGGGTGCCAGGATATTTGTAAGGATGAACTTATGTTGGCAATGGGTTTAGGAAAGGAAGGGGCTGAGAAGCCCTCATGGGGATGAGGATGGTAGGCTTGGATATGGTACAAGGACAAATGTTCAACACGAAAAATCATTCATTTTCAGAACTACATTTTCAGAACTGCAAACTTCAACTACAGACCTGCTTTACATTTACAGTTACATCTTCACTCCGCAAGGTGAGTGGTACTGCTATCTTTCCCCCAAGTACCGTTCGGGAATAACATTTGGGAACAACCATTCTGAGTAATCCTTCGTATGGGGTATAATTTCCCTCATTTTCTAGCCGTATTCATTTTACGAAACACATGCGACAAGAAATATAATGATGCCGCTCTCTTCCAGGACCGTATCCTCCCGGAACACCACAGGAAACCTGCCTGTGAGGCACGGCACCCTTGTGCCGACTGTCACTGGGGTTTATCTCCGTGTCGCTCCCGCACCAAGTAAACGATCGTGTCACAAAATGCGTCGCTCGTCGTTGAATCCTATCAATTTTGCTGATCTAGTTGGTAAAGGTCCCACACTGATGATCAATATTCGAGAATCGGTCGAACGAGTGTTTTGTAAGCAATATCTTTCGTGGATGTCTTATATTTCCTTTAGATTCTCAGATTGAGTCTAAGCCTGACATCTGCTTTTCCTAAAATTTATTACGATGCGGCCATCCATTCTAGGTCGCTCCGGATGGGTACCCATAGTTACGGTAGTTACTGATTCCAGCCAGTTATTTGTCGGCAATAGTGTAATCTAACTAGTAGATTTATTCGCCTATTTATACACAATACATTAATTTACGTTCAGTTCGAACTGGCAGTCACTCCACCTATTTATATGTTTTGACAAGACTTTTACGCTTCAGGTAGGCTAATTCGACAGGACGATGCATCATAGGCTCCGACCCACCAGGTTAGCCGAGAGCGACAATGCGCTGCTTCCTGGACTCGGGCAGGCGCGCCGGCCCCGGATCGAATCCACCCGGCGGATTAACGACAAGTTTCGGTGTGCCGACCAGCCTCGATATGGTTTTTACGCGGTTTACCACATCCCTCTAGGTGAATACCGGGCTGGTCCCCACCTCCCGTCTTAGTTACACGACAAAAAGACGTTTGAAACACATCCGCACTTTTCCGTTATTTACACTAGACGCAGACAGATGGGGTACTCTAATTCAGTCCTGGAGGGTACGGGGTGGCGGCAGGAAGGGCATCCGGCTACCCCTTCAAATTAACATGCCAAATCCGATTTAACCACGCCAACCCCGCGAAAAATGCGGGACAAAGGCGCAAGCGATAGATAGGTAGATAGATAGATAGCATGGATCATAGGCTCCAACATGCGTTAAGAAAGTGAAAAACGATGACTGCTGTTCCTTCATGGCCTCTGTGATCTGTAAATATCAACAGTGATGCAATAGACGTGCAGCTATTTTCTGTAACATAACAACACTGCTTGCATCGGACGTTACGTCTACGAAGAGAGCATTGACACTGGCCTTTTGTAACAACCTTACAAGTTGAAGCAGTTAATATATATTTACAGATGGAACCAACGATAGTTAGTCAGCGACGCCGAGACGTTATGGTAGTCGATTACACACCTAGGCCAGCCAATCATTTGCCCAAGGTTGTAAACGTGTGAGAGGTTTTTTCTGTTAGAATATTATTAGTTGCACTACTCAACCCCTGCGACTACAGTCTGGCGTTGCAGATAATTGACATAACGCACATACATATATATCAAGGATATTTTAACACGACTCGTAATATGGATTCTGAGGGAAGAAGTTAGTGTCACCGGGAGTATAGTGAAAAATGACGTCAAAATGACAAGACTCGATGCGACCGCTAAACTCGATACCAATCGACATGTCAAGAACTTTGGAGACGCCATATTTCATTCCGACGATTTTATTTACGTATTTCATTGTTTTCATATTATAACTTGCGTGTAATGACAGTACGCAATTTCAAGGCAATTGTGCATTGAAGATTTTTCACAAACGCGTCACTCTTGATACGATTTATTATAATTAAATGTCAGTTAATAACATATCAACAGTAAAACATTTCATGAGATGTTAAGATGAAATAAATACACTGTCACAAATTAAGTGAGTTCACTGTAGCGCAGTGGATAGATATATTACCAAATTTCTTTACGCGGCTTCGTGTATGTAAAAAGATTATGGGACTTTGTTACTAATTTAATAGGTTCCAGAGAGTTCACTAGTTCAGGTACTTGGGATCTTCGTTTACCAGTAACAACTACATAGAAATGGACATCAAGGAAAAATATCAAACTTCCTGGCAGATTAAAACTGTGTGCCGGACCGAGACTCGGACTCGGGACCTTTGCCTTACGCGGGCAAGTGCTCTACCGACTGAGCTACCCAAGCACGACTCAGGCCCCGTCATCACAGCTTTACTTCTGGCAGTACCTCGTCTCCTACCTTCCAACCTTTACAGAAGCTCTCCTGCGAACCTTGCAGAACTAGCACTCATGAAAGAATATTGCGGAGACCTTTGCCTTTCGCGGGCAAAGGTCCCGACAACGAGTCTCGGTCCGGCACACAGTTTTAATCTGCCAGGAAGTTTCATATCAGCGCACACTCCGCTGCAGAGTGAAAATCTCATTCAGGAAAAATATCAGTTGGAATGAAATGCCTGCAGTCTCTTAGGGGGACGCTCAGCTCAAAACCAGTATCAGCCAACATTAAGTTGATAATACATAACACAACGATATGCCCACCAGTTATGTATGCTTCATCAAGCTGGAGCACGACAAAAAGAGCAAAGGAAAAGAAGAGTAATGAGGAAGATACGGGGACGGACCTTAGGTAAAGGAGAATGGAGGAGGAGGAAGAACGACGAAATCTGCCTCTTGAAGCAACAACCAATAATCCTACAGAAACTGAATAGGAGAAGAATCGAATGGGTGGGCCATGTAGCCCGTACGTGAGAAGAAAGACACGTGAAGAAGGCATCTGAGGCGAAATCAAACACTAGACGCCACACAGGATAACCAAGGCAACGCTAGATGGACGATATGGCGGAAGAGCTGTCAGTCTGAGGACACGTGGAAGATCCGAACACAAAACAGAAAGGAATGGAGGCAGTTTATGGTAGCAGCACGTGACCTGCAGAACCTTTGATCGCTGGGTAGGTTGATAAGTGATGTGCTGTAATATTCGATATTATACAGGGTGGTCCATTGATCGTGACAAGGCCAAATATCTCACGAAATAAGCGTCAAACGAAAAAACTATGAAGAACGAAACTTGTCTAGCCTGAAGGGGGAAACCAGATGGTGCTATGGTTGGCCCGCTAGATGACGCTGCCATAGGTCAAACGGATATCAACCGCGTTTTTAAAAAAATAGGAACCCACATTTTTTATTAGATATTCGTGTAGTTCGTAGCCGCGCGGGTTTAGCCGAGCGGTCTAAGGCGCTGCAGTCATGGACTGTGCTGCTGGTCCCGGCGGAGGTTCGAGTCCTCCCTCGGGCATGTGTGTGTGTGTGTGTTTGTCCTTAGGATAATTTCGGTTAAGTAGTGTGTAAGCTTAGAGACTGATGACCTTAGCAGTTACGTCCCACAAGATTTTACACACATTTGAACATTTGTAGTAGGTAAAGAAATACGAATGTTTTAGTTGGACCACTTTTTCGCTTTGTGATAGATGGCGTTGTTATAGTCACAAACGCATGGCTCACAATTTTAGACGAACAGTTGATGACAGGTAGGTTTTTTAAATTAAAATACAGAACGTAGGTACGTTTGATCATTTTATTTCAGTTGTTCCAATGTAATAAAAGTACCTTTGTGAACTTATTATTTCTGAGAACGCATGCTGTTACAGCGTGCTTCGACGACCAATCTACCTCTCATGAAATATGCTATTCAATACCGCTTCAACCGCACGCGAGCTATGTGCCGGACATCCATCATGTTGGAAGTACATTGCCATTCTGTCATGCAGTGAAACATCGTGTGGTAACATCGGTAGAACATTACGTAGCAAAACAGCATACATTGCACCATTTAGACTGCCATCGATAAAATGGGGACCAATTATCCTTCCTCCCATAATGCCGCACCATACATTAACCAGCCAAGGTCGCTGATGTTCCACTTGTCGCAGCCATCGTGGATTTTCCGCTGCCCAATAGCGCATTTTATGCCGGTTTACGTTATCGCTGTTGGTGAATGACGCTTCGTCGTTAAATAGAACGCGCGTAAAAAATCTGCCCAGTGGCAGAACTGTACACGACGTTCAAAGGCGTCGCCATGCAATTCCTGGTGAATAGAAATATACTACGGGAGCAATGGATGTTGATGTAGCATTCTCAACACCGACGTTTTTGAGATTCCCAATTCTCGCGCAATTTGACTGCTACTGGTGTGCGGATTAGCCGCGACAGTAGCTAAAACACCTACTTGGGCATCATCATTTTTTGCAGGTCGTGGTTGACGTTTCACATGTGGCTGAACACTTGCTGTTTCCTTAAATAACGTAACTATCCGGCGAACGGTCCGGACACTTGGATGTTGTCGTACAGGATACCGAGCAGCATACATAGCACACGCCCTTTGGGGATTTTGATCACATTCGTATTTCTTTACATACTACGCGAATATGTAATAAAAATTGAGTTTCCTATCTTAAAAAACGCAGTTGATATCCGTTTGACCTATGGCAGCGCCATCTAGCGGGCCAACCATAGCGCTAACTGGTTTGCCCCTTCAAGCTAGACGAGTTTTTTTCTCTGTAGTTTTCTCGTTTGATGCTTATTTCGTGAGATATTTGGACCACCCTGTATACATCTTAGAACGCTCTTTCTCAGGAGTGAGTTTATTCGATTTTGTAACCATGTCAGGAAACAAACAGCAAGAATGGTCGTCTGAATCTCATACTCACTAACTACAGAAATTCCGGAGATAATGTGATGATCAATGTTAGAAAAGGCATGCTAATATACGTATTTTTATATATTCACTAGCAAGTACAGACGAAGTACTCGAGCTGTGCAACAACCTCCATTTTTTTATCAGCCCGAAGTATATACTTCGCCTAGTTTTGTATTTTTGGAAAAGCAATTGCGTACGTTTTGGGTTCTATATGCACTATTTCTGGAGCACATTTACTAATACGCCATTTCATTACTTAGATGTGGAGAGCATGTAATATTCTGTAAATATAACTGGAAGATTGATCGAGAGTCCCAAAAAAATACCGACAAATTTTACGGACAGGCTCCTTACACCAGAGTCTAGTAAACAATGACACTAAAGCGGGTACCTTTAAGACTTACGAGCACTTGTTCAGCTTCTATATTATGAAGTACATTTCTTCTATCGCAAACTCTTTGCTTTTCATATTTTGGAAGGAGGTAGTATGGACCAAAACAAGGACGAAAAATTTTAGTAAAAGTGGATTCTGAAATGCACGTCTTAAGAGGGATGAGCATTTGTTCAGTAGAAGACATGTGTCTGCCATTGGTGAAGATGAACAAGTGCTCATAGGTCTTAAGACTTGCATTTCAGAACCCACTTTTAATTGACATTTTTTATTTATTTCTGTATAAGGAACCTGTCCTCAAAGCCAGATTTTTGTTTTTTGACGCCCCGTATAGGATGGATATTCTACCAGAAGTGAATCAACAGACGCAGTAAAGTTAATTGGAATACGACAACCTATGACTTTATGATTTATCGATGTATTAACTACAAGTTTTTCCTTCTGAACTGATGTCAAAATAAAACGCCTCTAATTGCTTTGGAACAAAAAAGAAACCAGGCAATTTGCTGCGAAGTATACACTTCAGTCTGATTAAAAAACGGAATATATAACTTATTCACTGGTACGTAACCCATTTCATCGCTGGAGTGTGAAATGGTGGTTGTGGTGACAGACTGATACAGGGGGAATCCCCTATGTAACGTCTACCACAGTACCACCAAAAATAGCAACCAGTCACATTGTTTCCATTCATGGCACAATACACTAAATATACCAGACGCAATATCATTTTACACTGTGGAGGGACTGCTATTACAAAAGCGATCCCTAGATGCTGACTTTGTATCAACGAACGCTAATGTTTACAAGGCGATTGAAAATTCTGAAATTACTTCAGGGACGAAGGAGAAAAATAAAGTGAATACGTAACGCATTGCTTCCCATGCTGCTTGACTGTCCATGTGTTTTCGCAGGTGGTATTTTGACTTTTTCTCTAGTAAATGATGATAAAACTGAGTAGCAGTCTTAGATTGTTTGCAGATGACACTGTCGTTTGCCTACTAGTAAAGTCATCAGAAGATCAGAACAAATGCAAAATGATTTACAAAAGATATCTGTATGGTACGAAATTGGCTGTTGGTACTAGATAACCAAAGGGGGAGGTTATCCACATGAGTAGCATGATAAATCAATCAAATCTAAGCGACACAAATTTAATTATATATCTAAAAATTACAGTTACAAACAACTTAAATTGGAAAGAACACACAGAAAATGTTGTCGGAAATGCCAACCAAAGACTGCGTTTCATTGACAGAACACATAGAAGATTCAACGGATCTATAAAAGAAACTGCCTACATTACACTTGTCCGTCCTCTTTTGGAGTACTGCTGCATGGTGTGGGTAAGATTAACTGAATAGATCGAGAAGGTTCCAAGAAGGGCTGCACGTATTGCACTATCGAGAAAATGGGGGAGAGAGTGTCGCGGACATGATACAGGATTTGTGGTGGACAACGTTAATCAAAGGCGTTTCTCGTTGCGGTGGGGTCTTCTCGCGATACTTTAACCACCAACTTTCTTCTTCGAACGAGAAAATATTATTTTGGCCTGACGTACATAGGGATAAACGATCATCAAAATAAAATAAGGGAACACTGAGCTAGCACGGAAAGATGTGGGTGTTCAGATTTTCCGCTCACTGTTCGACAGTGGATTAATAGAGAATTATTGTGAAGGCAGTTCCATGAACCCTCTATCAGGCACTTAAGTGTAATTTGCAGAGCATCCATGTAGTTGTAGGTCACGGTACCATATCATTAAAGAGGAGACCTCAGCTCACCATTACTGTAGTACCGCCGATATTGTTTGGGCCCTAGACTGGACATAGCAGGTCTGCTACAGCTGTGATGAAAGCCATGGACAGCGGACAAACGGTGAGGCATTGGTACATCGATTTAATCAACAGACCTGTTGACCCACCACGGGTTGGGCCATGCCGGACTTCGAAATTCTGAAGACACAACGGAAGTGCAGTGCAGCCGTGGGACGAGCTAGATTGTTACTAAATGGTTGTGGAGGTGTCTATTCGTACATGGTTAAAAGCACTGCGTTGGCATTAGAAACATGTCATTAGCCAGTACAAATGCCTATTAATTTTAACAGATAGATGAGCAGTCTAACAGCACAGAAGACAAGACGAGAGCCACTATGTTACGAGTGAACAAACAGCTGACGCCGTTCTGGACCACCATTTCCGCCAGACCAGCTCCCATTAGTAAGTTCACCACCAAGGGACTTAGTACCGAGCGTCAGGTGAGCCGCTTGCAGGCTCTCTACAGTAGCAGCAGAACTTTCCCTTGTATGGCAGCGGTTTTGTTTCCAGGACGGTGCGGAAGCCCACACCAACACTGGGGCGAGCGCTGAGCTGCAGTGCCTCAGAGTCTCTACGATGATTCCGGCAGTCGCACGTGTCAATGGCACTTTCTGTAAGACGTCACACTGTGGAAACTGCGACACGCATTGCTTAGACGGCTGTACAAGTGTGAGCACCGATAGGCGCGGACGTCATAGCCAGCTAAGACGCCGGCAGCCGGCTTCCGCAGTCATCAGCGAAGTCTCCACGCCGCTCACCGAGGCGGCCTCTCCGCAGCTTCACAGCACTACGAGTGTTGTAGCATAAAAAGTTGGTTAAAAGCGTTTTACCTTACATCTAGGTTTTCCTAGCCACCAACGGCCAGCACCATCACCTCCACCACCCGTCACACATCAACTTCTACACAACAGTGGCCCTTCAAATGCAGGCCACTCCACTACTGAGTAGGGATGGGAAAAACGGACCAGTTAAAACCGATACCAGCATTTTAGTTCTGACTCACCGGTACTTGCCGGTATTTGTTTGGCCTTGGTTCTTACAGTTGTTTTTACAAGTCGGAAACGTCTATATAAGGCAACAAGAGTCTGACGCACTTGTCAGATCGGTTACTGCTTCTACAATGGCAGGTTATCAAGATTTCAGTGAGTTCGAGTGTGGTGTTATAGTCGGCGCACGAGCGAAGGATGACACTATCTCCGAGGTAACATCTCCCACATCCTGCAGGAACGGGACCAACGACAACTGAAGAGAATCCTTCAACTTGACAGAAGTGCAACCTTTCCGCAAATTGCTGCAGATTTCAATTATCGGACATCAACAAGTGTCAGCGTGCGAACAGTTGAACAAAACATCATAGATATGGGCTCGTGAATCCATGAACACTGCATGCCAGCAGGGGAATGTTCAAGCTGGTGGAGGCTCTATAATGGTGTGGGATGTGTGCACTCCCACATCACTCCAACTGCACACGTCCCATACCATTACAGAGACGCCACAATTTTGAACAGCTCCCTACTGACATGCAGGGACCAATGATTCATGAGGTTGTCTCCATACTCGTACACGTCCATCCGCTCGATACAATCTCAAACGAGACTAGTCCGACAAGGCAACATGTTTCCAGTCAACAGTCCAGTGTCGGTGTTGACGGGCCCAGACGAGGCGTAAAGCTTTGAGTCGTGCAGTCATCAAGGGTACACGAGTGGGCCTTTGGCTCCGAAAGTCCACATCAATGATGTTTCTTAGACTGGTTCACACGCTGACACTTGTTTATGACCCAGCAGTGTATTCTGCAGCAATTTGCGGAGGGATTGCACTTCTGTCACGTAGGACGAGTCTCTTCAGTCGTCGTTGGTCCCTTTCTTGCAGGGTCTTTTTCCGACCGCATCGACGCCGGAAATTTGGTGACCTACCGGATTCTTGATATTCACGGTACACTCGTGAAATTGTCGTACTGGATAATACCCATGTCATCGCTACCTCGGAGGTGCTGTGTCCCATCGCTCGTGCGCTGATATAACACCATGTTCAAAAGAATCTCGATAAACTGCCTGTGTAGCAACAGTAAGCGATCTAACAAGTGCGTCAGACACTTGTTGTCTTATATAGGCGTTGCATACGGCAGCGCCGTATCCTGCCTGGTTACACTGGATACCCACGCATATACCAGTTTCTTTCGCACTAAAGTGTATTTGCCTGTTTAACTTCACATTTCAATTCTATTTATCTTAAAACTGAAAGAGATAAAACTGTTCAATCTTCGTTCGATTTCTACGTTGACCACGGGATGTAATTGGAAAAAAACACCAAAAATCGATAATTTCAGAAACTGGTTATTCTGACCAGTTCTAACAGTCACGTTAAACTGGCGTGGAATATAATGGTATAACAGTAAAGGGTTGCTTCAACAATAACCACCATCCCTACTACTCAGTTCCTAATAATAAGCTTCGAGAGAACCCCCCCCCCCCCCCACACCACCACCACCACCACACACACACACATCTAACTTCCGTAAAATTCAATGCCACCACGAAACTCAACAGCGGTCCAGCAGTCGAATATTGCGCTGGACAAGTACACATCTTTTTCGGGTGAAACTAGATTCTCCCTGCGCAGGCAAGAACTCGCGTTTGTTTCATTGAAGTACGGTTGCGTACTTTGCACATCTTAAAGGAATCGCATTTCGGGTTTTGTACATCGTTCTTCCACTTGGTACCAGGAACACGGAGCTTGGCCGGGA
Source organism: Schistocerca serialis cubense (assembly GCF_023864345.2). Taxonomy (NCBI): domain Eukaryota; kingdom Metazoa; phylum Arthropoda; class Insecta; order Orthoptera; family Acrididae; genus Schistocerca; species Schistocerca serialis. The sequence continues at coordinate 201,995,118 of NC_064643.1, read as the reverse complement.
AGAGGTAGGGAGTGTTTGCAGAGGCAGCGCGCCCGCCGCAACCGCAGCCGGCAGCTTGCGTGTCGGCCGCGAGTGCGTACAATTAATTATAGGAGCCCGCGGGGTAGCGACGGCCATTCATCGCACTCCGCAGCGGGAGACGGATGCTCGCTCCCAGCCGAGAACATAAAACAGGTTGTCCGGCCCGCTTAAACACTGCGCCCTCCAGTGCTAAACGCCGCTTACCAGCCTCTCCGTGAGCGTGAAAAATTACCCCCGTCAGCAGCGGAAAGAAATATTCAAATAAATGCGAGGAAGCTCGGGATGAAGGCGTACCAGGTACTTATTTACGCCTGCAGATAATTATGTGAAGGGATGATATGAAGTGCCTCTCCAGAAACGAAGTATTTACGTTACGTGAAGAAATATACTCCAAGACACTTCCTCTCCGTTTTTGTCCAGTACAAACCAACGGGATCTTCCTTTTGCTCAGTAGGTTATGATTTTCAGCACGTATTGTCTACAATATGTCGAAAGGCGTTCAACCTCTTCATAACAAGATTCGATGTAGTGCTCCAATTTCGCTGCTGAAGCTAAGGATCGTTGGCCTTTGAAAACGGTTGCAGATGTTACTGCAGTACATTTAGTTGCTAAAGTGGCCGGCACGAAAGTTAAGAGTCCTCAAGGTCACGGCCGCTGCCTACCGCCAGCACGGGCTGCGGGTTGTGATTCGCCCGCCTCTCGACTTTGTTGCCATGTAGGTACCATTAGCGTTGCGATAGGTCAGAGCAGCTGAAACTCATTGTTACCGTGCTATATCGAGTGTTCACGTCTGATCACAGTGTCTGTCATTAGAAAGGTGCTTTGACGTGTGTTCGGTGGTGAACAACAATGTGTAATGTCCCCACAGCTAATACCCTCTACCACGCACCAATTAATCATTTTCAATCAAGCCATCCACATTCATTCACTTTGGAAAAGTTATCTGATCTGATTTTCTCGTAATATATGCGGCGACAGCTCGTCGACACCAAAGTATTTACTAATGCATTTATTCTTTGAAATAACAGAGATGCATATATGCATTCTCCATGGTTGTTAGAGTGGTAACGGGGACAGCTTCTGGAGTATCGGTTGGGGGATCGACGAGTTTCTGAGAGATACATATGCTGCTTTTCTTCTCGCTAATGCGAGCCAATTAACATTTGTGCCGCTAGCGGTTTGTTTTGGAGAGAAAGAGATTGTAAAAGGAAAATAATTAAGGCGTGGAATCAGCGGAGATCTGGACATGTAATGGAGATGGATTTAATACACGATTTCCTCCATAAATAAGGTTTGGAACCTTTTTGTTCTGGAGTGAATGAACGAATGAGTTTTTTTCTGAATCATTTGTTGATCACGTTGGCCCTGTAATTAGTGGAGAAGTTTCAGTTGTGTCGAAGAGAGCGTGCAATCACTGAGTCTGTGTTAAATCGTCCAAAAAGGCTTCGTACACATCTGGAATTCGCAATCTTTCGTAAAAGGAACAAATTGTCCAAAAGATTGATTCTCCCGACTGACTGCAGTGTTAAATAGTAATAATAAATGTAAAGATCTCTTACAGCAAGCCAGCCGCTGATTAACAAGACGAAGAACTCCACCAAAGATTCTATTTGGCTGATTCTTGTTATAATGAAATCTTGTATTAAAAACTATGTATAGATAAAGGAGAGAAAGAGAGAGAGCGAATGAAAATAGGGATAATACTAATAATCCTCCATTAGTCTAATTTTTCGCCTGTCTTATCACGGATCAGCCAAGAACTAGGAGGGCCTTACTTTACTGTATAGATTTATGTGTGAAGGTGAAGGGATCTTAAAGGCAACAGATACACGTCTATACAGACAAGACAGCGGCTAGCTGCATTGATAATCTATTCTTAAATTAAAGAGACGGCAACTTATTATCAGAACATTTAAAAATGTTGAAAATGCAGGAGCTACTTGCAGTGCTCCTCTGGTCGGTGTGCATAAAGGGCGGAAAGACATTCGTAAACAATCGAAAATTATCATATCGAATGTACTCAAGTTTTTTACTGATTTTTACTGATCTGGCCGACAGTGAAGAAGCGAGGAATAACTTAAATTTTGTGCGAATTCATAAACTTACTGCTAGAGCGTGTGGTGTCTCCGAGTCAACTGTATGTCGTATGAGCAATGTGACCTGGTAATCAGGGAGAGGCAGGATAAGGCAACGATGGGGCCGTAATCAGCTACCGTTGGCTACAGTAAACACATACACTTTACTTAAGGAAATAATTTTCAACAATCATTTTAAAGGAATTTACTACACTGATTGCTTAAGTCCTTGCCAAGAAAGAATTCAAGATTATTTGTCGGCTGAAGGCCAAAAGCAATTTCGGAAATACTCAACGGCTGAAGGCCTGAATTACAAATAATGTAAGGAATTACAAGGTAAAAATTTTAAAAACTTTCCTAACCAATCTCAATAAACTGTAACAAGGTATTGTGATGGCTGAAGGCCTTATTAAGACAGAATTGAAAACTATTTGTCGGCTGAAGGCCACATATAATGTTATAAACAATTAACGGCTGAAGGCCTGAATTACAAGTGAGGAACACAATTACACATTAAAACATGAAATTTTAAACAATTATCACATCTTGACCAAGTAAGACGGAGTGATCCACAGACAGTGCTCCACGGATCGACCTGAGGACGGTCACTACAGCTGTGCAAGCGGTGAGACTGGCAGCCAAGAGTAGTGTTCACCTAAGGAGGGCAACTGAAACTAGAGACGGTTTAAATGCCAATCAACCCTCTTACCAAATCCACCTAACGCCACATAACCAGTACAACGATGGAGTAACTCAGGCGAGGGCGAAGTGACAGACAGCACTGTGTCTCCAGAATCCAGCGTTTAACACACCAAAGGGCAGAAGGAACCACTATAGCCACGATAGACAAGGAAAATAATTATTCATACCCCAGTCAAGGAAGTTATCAAATTACATGCCATGACAGACAGCATTGGCAAGTCGAGGAAAAGTACACTGCCCCGAATTACGCTAACCTCCAGAGCAGGTAACTGGGGCGTTAGCGGCCACTAGGCAGTAAGACATCGCTGGTTGCACTTCACCAATGACAACATCAAATTCAAACTAGTATCAAGCAGTAGAAGGCGACTAATAGCTTCCGCCAACCTGACAGACTCCACTTGGTCTCACTCACCCCGGAAGCAGCAACAGCAGCGAGATTTCCAGCAGTGAAGGTTTCGCTACTGCATAACGTTTACTCAACTTCGAACATCCTGGGTTCGGTCGTCAGCTGCAGCCCCTCGATCCGACAGTGTCTGCACGCCGCCAGCGGTCCCAGCCTGCCCTCGCACTGCGGACCTCCTCGCTGCTCCACTGCCTGACACAGACGACGACCCGGAAATACAAGCGGTCACACCAAAGATAGTACCAGAGTACTGGCTATCGATAACCGCTGCTGCTGCCACTTGCGGACAGACTATACTAGCAAACTCCGTGGCGCCATTAACACAAGATGGAAACGAGACGCCACTACCGCTATTACAAGACGCCAAGTTATGAACGGCAAGAACGCGAGCCGCACACGGCTCAAGCGAATCTGTGTCATTGGCAAGAAAGGGATGTGAAAGTAAACGGAAATCAACAAACTTTGACGATTTTAACAAAGAGCTCGAGCGTAGAACTGTACTTGGATACTACGACAGAGGAGAGTATCGAATGGCTAAAAAAGTCCAGGCTGACCTCCATTAAAAAATTTATTACTCGGGCTAAGAGTCCTCTGTTCTTCGTCTTCCCCGCTCCCTTGGTTTCCGATTCAAGAAGTGTAATGACGGATGTAAATTTTTAATGGAACGCAGAGACATTGCAGCAGTAAGAGAGAAGTTTTTGCGTACAATGCACTTCTTGCGTGCTGAAGACACCAGGCCTGTAGTGCACTTGGATGAAACTTGGAGGTTTCACAGAACCACACCAATAATATGCAGGGTGTTACAAAAAGGTACGGCCAAACTTTCAGGAAACATTCCTCACACACAAATAAAGAAAAAATGTTATGTGGAAATGTGTCCGGAAACGCTTAATTTCCGTGTTAGAGCTCATTTTAGTTTCGTCAGTATGTACTGTACGTCCCCGATTCACCGCCAGTAGGCCCAATTGAAGGAAGGTAATGTTGACTTCGGTGCTTGTGTTGACATGCGACTCATTGCTCTACAGTACTAGCATCAAGCACATCAGTACGTAGCATCAACAGGTTAGTGTTCATCACGAACGTGGTTTTGCAGTCAGTGCAATGTTTACAAATGCGGAGTTGGCAGATGCCCATTTGACGTATGGATTAGCACGGGGCAATAGCCGTGGCGCGGTACGTTTGTATCGAGACAGATTTCCAGAACGAAGGTGTCCCGACAGGAAGACGTTCGAAGCAATTGATCGGCGTCTTAGGGAGCACGGAACATTCCAGCCTATGACTCGCGACTGGGGAAGACCTAGAACGACGAGGACACCTGCAATGGACGAGGCAATTCTTCGTGCAGTTGACGATAACCCTAATGTCAGCGTCAGAGAAGTTGCTGCTGTACAGGGTAACGTTGACCACGTCACTGTATGGAGAGTGCTACGGGAGAACCAGTTGTTTCCGTACCATGTACAGCGTGTGCAGGCACTATCAGCAGCTGATTGGCCTCCACGGGTACACTTCTGCGAATGGTTCATCCAACAATGTGTCAATCCTCTGTTGCTGTGTGTTTCCATTCCATGATTAATGTGATTTGAAGAGAAGTAATAAAATGAGCTCTAACATGGAAAGTAAGCGTTTCCGGACACATGTCCACATAACATCTTTTCTTTGTTTGTGTGTGAGGAATGTTACCTGAAAGTTTGGCCGTACCTTTTTGCAACACCCTGTATACGGCACGACTCCAAAGGAAACGGCGGTTTGGAAGTGCATACTGGTAGAGGTGGCCGATTAATCATCCCCCACGCTGGTTCATTAACCACAGGCTTCATACCAGAGGCCAAACTTATTTTTCGTGGTAGGAAAATCTCTTGCCAATCCGATTACCATTCAGAAATGAATGGAGAAGTTTTTAAGAATTGGTTTAGTCGACTGTTGTCTGCACTGGAAGAAGGGTCAATTATCGTGATGGATAACGCCAGCTGCCACTTCATTCAGATAGAAAAGCTGCCACGTTCAAATTGGCGCAAGGCAGGTATTATGGAGAAGAGAAGAATGTTTCATTTTCAGCCGATGGACGAAGACTGGTCTAAGGAAGAAATCGTACGTGCCAAAAAGACTTACGAATTAGATCAACTGGCAAACGAAATGGGACACCAAGTGGTAAGTCTACCACCGTATCATTGCCAGTATAATTCCACTGAATTGATATGGGCCCAAGTAAAGCGAGAAGTAGCGAAAAGAAATACTACTTTCAAACTTGCTGATGTCGAGAAGTTAACACACGAAACTCTTGACAATGTTACTCAGCAGGACTGGGAGAGGTGCGTAAAACACGTAGAAGCATTGCAAGAAACCGATTTCTTGAACCAGGGTTTAAGAGACACCACAGTGGAATCTGTGATGATACACCTGGCTGAAACAAGCGACAGTGATTCTGAAGACACGGAGTCAGAAGATCCTTCAGTTTAGGTAAGTACCGTCTATGTAAAAAGGTGACTTGATTTAAAAGTTTTTCTATTCATTTCAGTTGTAGAGGACATACTGCGAATGTTTCTCCCTTACAGAAGACGTCTGATAAATTTACTACAAGTGGTGGTGCTTAATTTACTCGATAGTAACTGTCAATTAAAATAAGATTATCAATTCCGCATTAATTAACAACAGTTTTTCCTAAAAACCTATATCGAATGTCTTAACATTCAGGTATAATCTTACTGCATTCGGTTTACTTGTACATTCGAAATTTAACTCCTTTTCTTTCGTAGAAGAATTTAATGGCTGTTTGATAGTAAGGGTAATGCAGTTCATGAATGACAAAACGTTGTGGTGCTTCTGTATCTATTGTATATATAAACAGTGCAGTAACATCAGAACAATCCCAGCAGCTATTCTGATTCTCCGAGAAGAGCATAAAAATGTGTGACATTTGACGACTTTTACGAAAAGCTAGAACGTAGAATTTTATTACTTTAGTGTGGCAGAGGATAGTATCCGATGGCTAGAGAAATAGAGGCTAATGTCCGTGATAAAATTGATTGTTCTGGCCAGTCACTTCAATGCACTTTCTTCTCCTCCCACTTGGTCTTTAATTCAGAATATTTAATGATGGACGAAATTTGTAACACAAGACAGGGACACTGCAGTAGTAAGAACGAGGTTTTTATATAGCAAGCTCGTATTGCGTGCTGAAGATAAAAGGCTTACAGCAAATTTAGATAAAACTTGGGTTTCACAAAACCTTTCGAACAAATATTTTGATCAACTTCAATGAAAATATTGACTTCAAAATATCCACGATTACTTTTGCCTAGCGTATATGGCGTTTTGAGTGATGGATGCAGTGACGAAGGATATGTATTAGCAGCCAGAAAAATATTTTCGGGATGTAGGGAATATTCTCGGTCACATTAAAGCGAGCCGTCCGAACAAAACTCTTGGCAACGGCCTACAACGACTCGCGCGCTGCTGCGCACGGAATACCGCGGAAGTAATTTACCTCTGTACGTGATACGATACAATAACGATGTCTGAAATGTTACCAAAAATAATTTTGTAGTTTTTTTAACAACTTTCTCGTGGGAAGTTTCTTCGCAGTCCTGCAGAAGGAAAATTCATCAGCTACTACATTTTTCGCTACGCAGTCGGAAGTTCCACACCTATTATAATATTTAACTTTTTATCTCAGAATACGTTTATGTTTCCGAAATAAAAGACGCAGCATATGCATCCGTAAACTTTGAGGATGTTCTTTTTTTTCAGTCCAATTACATTAGTGATTCTGTTACTACCACAGATTCAAATAAAAAATTCTTTTCCTCCAAAATTTCTTGTAACGCTAGTTTTCATGTTTTTCCCTAGCAGATACTGAGAATTTCATTTTGGAAAGTACTCCATCATATTCTAGACTAAAAATAGAGTTTCCCAATAATATTTTTTTAAAATTTTTACGAACATTTGAAATTATCACTATAAAAAACTGGCAATGCTATATAAGACGGCGAGATGACCTTGAAGCCCTATTGTCGTGCTGGCCACTATAGTTTGAAATATTAATCCTGTTTAGGTCGTCTTCTTTCTGTATGTTTGGAATAAAAATATTTATGGACAGTTTTCGATAGAAAAAATGAAAACCCATTTTGCATGTATTTGGAAGTAGCCAATGCAAACAACAGTCAGTCTACAATAATGTATGTGTGTGTGTGTGTGTGTGTGTGTGTGTGTGTGTGTGTGTGTGTGTGTGTGGGCGGGTGGGTGGCTGGGTGGGTGAATGGATGGGTGTGTGTGACGGTGTGGGTACTTGTTTGTTTGTTTTGTATGTGTGTGTGTGTGTGTGTGTGTGTGTGTGTGTGTGTGTGTGTGTGTGTGTGTGTATTTTCGATGTTGCTAGATAGGTGACTGGCTCGACGACATATCATGTCCAGAAGATTAAAGCGAATGAGACGTAAAATAACTGTAACCCAGAAGAGTAAAGCGAATGAGACGTAAAATAACTGTAAAAAAAAAAAACAGTCAAAAGATTTGTGAAATCATTATGTCGAAAAGAAAGAAATACAGTGGATTAGAGAAACACATGACACGTCTTTGAATGGTGGTCGAAACCAAGTATTATCAGGAAAAGTGAGTAAGTAAGAAGAGTGATGACGACAGCACTTACATGGGAGACTTTACTTCTTGTGTCACACATATTCTCTTTTCTGATATTTGAAGCAGTCTACATAGAAGTATTTTTGACATTGAAAAATTGTTGGAACTTTCGTACGCCATCGGACGTAGATGATACAAATATATCAAGGCCACACAACAGCAGAGTGCACAATCTACGTAACTCACCACGTAAATGTCCTCTAGTACTCTTTAAAATAAGCCCGTCCGGTTAGCTGCGCGGTCTAACGCACTGCTTCCAGAGCGGGAAGGCGTGCCGGTCCCCGACACATACCGCCCGACGGATTAGTGTCGAGGTCTGGTGCACCGGCCAGCCTGTGGATGGTTTTTAAAGAGGTTTTCCATCTACCCCGCCGAATACGGGCTGGTTCCCCTTATTCCGTCTCAGTTACACTATGTCGGCGATTGCTGCACAAAAGCTGTCTCCACGTACGCGTACACCATCATTACTCTACCACGCTAACATTTGGGATCACACTCATCTAGCGTTAAACGTTCCCGGGGGGTCCACTGGGGGCCGAACCACACAATAACCCTAGGTTCAGCGTGGGGCGGCGGTGGGGTAGGTGGACTGCTGTGGCCTGTTGTGGGGTTGTGAACCACTAAGGGCCATGGTGGGACGAAGTCTTTCCGTCGTTTCTAGGTCCCTGGTTTAATACAAAATCCACACACTCTTTAAAATAATTCTAAGTTAACATTGACCTTTAAATTCTCTATCAGCATCGCATTTTCTGTACACGGTTTGAGACGGTTGAGGCACATCAAATATTTCCCTAACTGCTTTAGTTCTTATTTTTAGACAAATGATTTCCAAAACATTTGTCTTTTTTTCAAACTTTTTGTGGTTTCTGAACTACGTGTGTTCAGAAATACTGAAATACAATATATTTAAAGATCTGTTGGTATTCTATTATTATTAAGAGTACATAGATCAAAAGAAAGCACAGAACTTTCAGTTTATGCTGTGATATGATATTTATTTTATTTTTTAAGCGTGAAAGAAGGAAATCGACAATTTCTAATTTGATGAGAAGTGTAATTCTGATAACTTGTTCAGATCTTGCGACGGTAGACCTCATGCTCGCTACTATCGTGAAAGAGCAGATCAGTCGTAGTTTTACGATGATCTTCCATTCTAAGGTGCTTCAATGCGTCAAACGGTGGAAGGCCTCTCACATGCACATATTCTTCGACAACTTCTGGTGAGGAGCAGCTTTAGAACAGTCGAGCTTCGACAATATCATCAAAAACGAGATAAGAGTCCAAAGGGCAAAACGTGCACAACATCAGACTTGACCACTAACGAATATTCGACTGCCCAATCAGACCGCACCCGAATTCAAAGCAAGCCCTAGCGAATTGTAAGCAGGTATCACCCTACTCATTGTCAACGGCAGCTGAAGTTGCTGGATTTTCGTGTTCAATTTCCCATCATAATCGTCACCAATCGGCTCAGAACCGTGGAGAGGTTTATTACTAGCTGGAACGTTCAGGACCGTCGAAACGGAACATAACTTATTGTGGTTGCTGACTTGCGTGAAGTTGATGTCGATGCCTTCAACGAATCTCAACAATTTCAACCAGTGCATCATTGATGAAACCTATGCCAACTGAAATGTTTAAGCTGAACACAGCCGAGCGTCGACTGCGATACTGATTTCATCATCGAGTCCACCACAGTCATTGTTGTTTCGTAAAATGCCTTTTATTTTTGCAGCCAGTTCTGCAAGCGTTAGATGGCTCCAGGCAATGCATGGTGAATTTGTTGGACACATGCAAGAGAACTCTTTCACTCTCTCCGATCTCAAATCAACTTCAACTATAGCTCGGCCTTAGGGGATTTCCATTTCGTCCTCATGTCCTCGTTGACCCCTCGGACACTGCAATCGCATTGTACCCTGCCAGCAGGTCTGCCACAGATCGCCACGTATTTTGTTCTGGAGAGATAGCAAGCCTCTGACCTGCACGTTCTGTGATGAGGCGTCGCCTACTCGTGGTTTCGTCGTCCTTCAACCATTTTTCACAGGTTCTCCTGAGAGTAGCAAGTAAACAGCCGACTAGCTACGCTGCTTCCGAGGTGCTAGTCCCCAGGCGTCAGACCATAACAATGTGCCCTTTGTCAGTGTTAATGATATCAGTGGATTTCCCAGTTCCCGGCCTGTATCCTCACTAGTAAGATTGTAATTTCCTTAGTGTACAGCCCGCCTACAAAGTCACCAGGAGGTATTTAGTCTCGTAGTGGTCAGTGGTCGTACAGTTTTACCTCATCAGTGTATGACATTTGTGCGTATTTTACGTATGATGTTTGATTACCCAAAGCCATATACAGGGTGAGTCACCTAACGTTACCGCTGGATATACACTCCTGGAAATGGAAAAAAGAACACGTTGACACCGGTGTGTCAGAACCACCATACTTGCTCCGGACACTGCGAGAGGGCTGTACAAGCAATGATCACACGCACGGCACAGCGGACACACCAGGAACCGCGGTGTTGGCCGTCGAATGGCGCTAGCTGCGCAGCATTTGTGCACCGCCGCCGTCAGTGTCAGCCAGTTTGCCGTGGCATACGGAGCTCCATCGCAGTCTTTAACACTGGTAGCATACCGCGACAGCGTGGACGTGAACCGTATGTGCAGTTGACGGACTTTGAGCGAGGGCGTATACTGGGCATGCGGGAGGCCGGGTGGACGTACCGCCGAATTGCTCAACACGTGGGGCGTGAGGTCTCCACAGTACATCGATGTTGTCGCCAGTGGTCGGCGGAAGGTGCACGTGCCCGTCGACCTGGGACCGGACCGCAGCGACGCACGGATGCACGCCAAGACCGTAGGATCCTACGCAGTGCCGTAGGGGACCGCACCGCCACTTCCCAGCAAATTAGGGACACTGTTGCTCCTGGGGTATCGGGGAGGACCATTCGCAACCGTCCCCATGAAGCTGGGCTACGGTCCCGCACACCGTTAGGCCGTCTTCCGCTCACGCCCCAACATCGTGCAGCCCGCCTCCAGTGGTGTCGCGACAGGCGTGAATGGAGGGACGAATGGAGACGTGTCGTCTTCAGCGATGAGAGTCGCTTCTGCCTTGGTGCCAATGATGGTCGTATGCGTGTTTGGCGCCGTGCAGGTGAGCGCCACAATCAGGACTGCATACGACCGAGGCACACAGGGCCAACACCCGGCATCATGGTGTGGGGAGCGATCTCCTACACTGGCCGTACACCACTGGTGATCGTCGAGGGGACACTGAATAGTGCACGGTACATCCAAACCGTCATCGAACCCATCGTTCTACCATTCCTAGACCGGCAAGGGAACTTGCTGTTCCAACAGGACAATGCACGTCCGCATGAATCCCGTGCCACCCAACGTGCTCTAGAAGGTGTAAGTCAACTACCCTGGCCAGCAAGATCTCCGGATCTGTCCCCCATTGAGCATGTTTGGGACTGGATGAAGCGTCGTCTCACGCGGTCTGCACGTCCAGCACGAACGCTGGTCCAACTGAGGCGCCAGGTGGAAATGGCATGGCGAGCCGTTCCACAGGACTACATCCAGCATCTCTACGATCGTCTCCATGGGAGAATAGCAGCCTGCATTGCTGCGAAAGGTGGATATACACTGTACTAGTGCCGACATTGTGCATGCTCTGTTGCCTGTGTCTATGTGCCTGTGGTTCTGTCAGTGTGATCATGTGATGTATCTGACCCCAGGAATGTGTCAATAAAGTTTCCCCTTCCTGGGACAATGAATTCACGGTGTTCTTATTTCAATTTCCAGGAGTGTATTTCCTAAACCACTTCAAATACTGACGAATCGATTCCACAGACTGAACGTGAGGAGAGGGGCTAGTGTAGTTGGTTAATACGAACCATAAAAAAGCACGGAAGAATGTTTTTTAACACAAACCTACGTTTTTTTAAATGGAACCCCATTAGTTTTGTTAGCACATCTGAACATATAAACAAATACGTAATCAGTGCCGTTTGTTGCATTGTAAAATGTTAATTACATCCGGAGATATTGTAACCTAAAGTTGACGCTTGAGTACCACTCCTCCGCTGTTCGATCGTGTGTATCGGAGAGCACCGAATTACGTAGGGATCCAAAGGGAACGGTGATGGACCTTAGGTACAGAAGGGACTTGAACAGCACATTACGTCCACATGATAACACCTTTTTATTGGTCTTTTTCACTGACGCACATGTACATTACCATGAGGAGCGAGGTACACGTACACACGTGGTTTCCGTTTTCAATTACGGAGTGGAATAGAATGTGTCCTGACACGTCAGGCCAATAGATGTTCAATGTGGTGGCAATAATTTGCTGCACACAATTGCAATCTCTGGCGTAATGAATGTCGTACACGCCGCAGTACATCTGGTGTAATGTCGCCGCAGGCTGCCACAATACGTTGTTTCATATCCTCTGGGGTTGTAGGCACATCACGGTACACATTCTCCTTTAACGTACCCCACAGAAAGAAGTCCAGAGGTGTAGGATCAGGAGAACGGGCTGGCCAATTTATGCGTCCTCCACGTCCTATGAAACGCCCGTCGAACGTGTACCTCATCCCTCACGGTAATGTACATGTTCGTCAGTGAAAAACGCCAATAAAAAGGTGTTAGCATGTGGCCGTAATGTGCTGTTCAAGTCTCTTCTGTACCTAAGGTCCATCACCGTTCCCTTTGGATCCCTACGTAATTCGGTGCTCTCCGACACACACGATCGAACAGCGGAGGAGCGGTACTCAAGCGTCAACTTTAGATTACAATATCTCCGGATGTAATTAACATTTTACAATGCAACAAACGGCACTGATTACGTATTTGTTTATATGTTCAGATGTGCTAACAAAACTAACGGGGTTACATTTAAAAAACGTAGGTTTGTGTTAAAAAACATACTTCCGTGCTTTTTTTATTGTTTGTATTAACCAATTTCACTAGCCCCTCTCCTCACGTTCGGTCTATGGAATCGATTCGTCAGTATTTGATGTGGTTTACGAAATACATCCAGCGGTAATGTTAGGTGACTCACCCTGTATACAATACATACATGTCTCATTAATTCATATAAATTCCTCTTGTGGTCGAGTTAGTGGAAAGCAATGGAAATAAAAATAAGCTGTGAGTTTTTAATGCACTGTATTCTTCGTGAAAGGAAGAAGACATCTCTGCTACCTATGATGCTGTATCAGAGAGGTACACTTTTCAAGCAGAACTTCATTAGCAGCAAGGTAATATGTGTTGGTTAATATTTTTCATGTGAGAGGCACCCACGTGCCTTGCTCATACTGTGGCATCAAGCAGTCAGGCCTGCAAGATGAGTGGTCTGCCAAGCGAGTGGATTCATTCTTATTTATGGAGTAACATGAACTCTCGTACTTACAATTAAGTTACAAATTATCCTCCTATATGAATAATACGCAACGGAAACGCACATCTGACTATCAGTAATTTACAGAACTCTGACTGTTCACTACGCACCGGCAATACCACATTTTCTTTTTTTTTTTTTTTACTTAACGGCTTTTATCAACACGTGGCCATCGCACTGAATATGAGTGGCGCACACATTATAAATTCTGGATATGATGACAACATACAATTCGAAGGAAAGGGCCACCAATCTTTTTCTTTTCTTCTTCTTCTTCTTCTTCTTCTGCTTTTACGGCCTCATTGGACCACTTCAGTCAATCATTTCTGGTCCTCTTTGGTATTTTCCCCTTCCGAGTGGCCCAGTATCTCTTCATTCGTTCCGATGCTTTTCGTCGTTCCTTATCTGTAAATACCCTTTTCATTGTATGTCGTTTGTCAATTTTTGGTTTAAATCTTATTTCTGTGTCCCTCAACTTCTTTAAATTTGGCGTTTTGTTCTGCAAATCATCCAGAGTTATTTCCAGTTCTTCCATATCCTCTCTTATTTCCTTAAGCCATCCTCCTTGTTGTTTCAAATTCCAGAGTTTTTCTTTTCACTATCTTATTTATTCCGATAAATTCTATAACCTAAACACACAAATTCTATAACCTACAACAATAACACATGAGAAATTCCGCCCAGTGGGCATGGCTTTACATTGGTGATTCTCTACCTTATGGTCTCATAAATATTTAACGCTACAGTGCACTTTCTGGATAGGATGGTGGATCTTCTGCTATATTTCACACTTCGACTCTCACAACCATCATCACGAAACTTTCCTCCAGACCGAGCGGTACAAAAGGAACACACATAACCCACTACCTCTGAAACTACCTTGCTGTTCTACCATGCAAACCACACATACTTAAATTACGTGACATACACCACTCTACAACATGAAATACAACACAGGGAATAGTCACAACATTATCACTTTCAGCTTCCCCACTTCAATTAATATCTATCCCAGTTTCACACGACACTGCCCCACTTCGTAATTCTACTTTCCTACTATAAACTCTGGAGATATATGCACGTCTTCCTGTGCAATGCAAGCCAAGTGGCGTTGCTGGATAGACGGCTGACTCACCTTGCTTCTCTCTCAGAGTATTATAGTTTGAATCAAGCATCACACGGAAACATATCACGCAAAGTAATATTAAGAACATATTCATCACACACACGAGTCCTCAACTGATACCATGGACGAGTACTTCTCTTTATCCTTTGTCTCATACACAGATTGAGACTCACACAGTACTCACCACGTGGAAGTACTCGTCTCTAATTTCAAGTCCTGCACACGCTATTTCTTAAATATTTCAACTTATAGTACACACGCTAGTAATTCAGCTTAACTTAAGCACACGGAAGTACTTCAACTTATTGCTACATGTGGTTTCATTGTGACCGTTGGTCACTTCCGAAGATTACTATGATCCCATTAATATTACCTGCCTGACATTTAATTCACCCCACAAAAGCTCCTGAAATAGAGAAATTATTATTTCAAAGTACTCTTAAATATTCCACATGCATACCATGTCTCCACTCTTTTGTCTTTACGGAGCACACCTAAGACAGGTCTTAACAGCACAAGATCCGGCGGCAGAGTGCCGAAACACGGCCGTTCTTCAGGTCCTCTCGCACCTCTGCCAAAGTGGGGGAGCACCTTGCTACCGTATTGGTCAGCTACATTTCAGGCGCTCAAAGCTCAGGTAAGTTTCATCTCTTTGGTCCCACCAAAGGTGGCCAAAGGATCGTCTCAAAGATGATCATATATTCACATTCACTATCTGCAGTTAGCAGATGACCATACATTCATTCATTTCACAGATCTCACCAAACTGGATGTAGGGATTTATTTTGTGGGAGTGCACATGTGATCAATTAAATAAATAAATTGTCATTCTTTCCCACACTGGTATCCGGCTTTGCTGTATTAATTGAAATTGAGTTATTTTACAAAAAGAAGTGTTGTTCTGACAAAAATAATGAAATATGTGGTACCTATTTTCAATGACAGGCGGTACTGCATAGTTTCACCACCGGCTACCCATGCAGAAAAAAATGGCACGGTACTATCCTTGCAATGCGAGGGTAGTTCCGAACATTTTCTTAAGAAAGCTGTATTAGAACAAACGTAGCAAGTCATCAAAACAACCAGGAGGAGACCTTAGCCCCTGGTGACCTCAAATAGACGACCAAATGCTGTTACTTTACCAAATTACTGACACAGTTGTTGCATTATTGTACTCTCCACAATCCAGAGTAGCGTACACATACAAATTTACAACAATCCACATGACAAATAAAACATTACATCATACAAATAAAAAATAACGTTGAGATAAAAATTTGCTTAGTTACTGGGATCTTCGTTATTTTTATGAGTAATCCAAACTTCACTAATTCTATGACAATTAAAAAAAATACTAATTGTACTCATGAAATTTTAAATAGCTCACCGTCCAAACACAGAACAAGTAATCCGACGTTCATAAATTGCGTTGTAATAATCTTTTACACGGCAATGTCTAAATACAAAACAAAATCAACAAAAGAAAAAAAAGTGCGCATACTAGTTACATGTAGAATGTCAGGCTCCATACCATTGCTCTAAAATATACATCAAACCTACAGAGAAATAAAACTGTGAAGAAAAACAATGATATATACCACAAGTTACATACTGGTTACGCAATATAGTTCATCTAAGACATCATGTCATACCTCATTAACTATCATCATTTAAGCAATTGCCACCACTACTCGACTGTGAGTTTAACCTTATCCTTGTCCACCAGTAAAAATACCTGCTGCTGAGCTAGTCAGTCCATCAACTTTGGTCAATACACGCGATAAATAGTTAGCAATAAGTGCTTGAATCCACCAGTAGCTCTCGTATCTTACTCTACTGCTCATTTCTCTGTTGTTACACATTTAGACGACAAGAACTTGCATTTCGACTAGCCTTCGTTACATTTTAATGTGAAATATCACCACTGTGATAATGAAAATAAGTGGCTTCAGTCAACACACCAACAAGATCATTACTGTCCATGACATCAAAATGCATCAGTTAATTCCGATATTTGTTGTGCAATGCAAACTCTTGTCCCCTGTGACAACCTTACTGACCAATGCAACAAGAGCCGCTACATTAGTATTACGCCACTGGCTAATAATTAAAGCATCATTGTACCAAATATTCTAATAAACATGCTACGTGAACTGGTAACCCAGAACAAACAAAAAAAAACACTAACTATTCTAAACACAAATGTTAATGAAATACAATTACACTTGCTGTCCCTTCAGGAATGAAACAAATAAAAAAAATTTACACAATGACAAGTACAAATACATTATTCCCTATCTTGAGAGTTACACTGAATCATTTCATTCTGTGATTTTCTTGGCATCAAAAAAGTTGCTCACAGGTTCCTTAGAAACACTGTCTTGGTGTCAAAGCTCTCCTATGGTTACCTGGACGAAAGTCTTTAAGTCACTCAAATCGGCATTTTGGACACATTAAACACAAATGTCATAGTCACTGTCAGAGTACCATCCACACGAATCTGGTCGTCCAGAAATGGCCCTACGACTACTATTACCCACGGTTCTGTCCTTTCAGTTCATGGTGTAATTAAAAGTCGTAAGTTCCAACAAACAGCACTTATTCCCACACCAATTAAAGAAATGTCTCCTACTACAAATGCAAATGTCAATGTCCCACGTTAGTTTCTTGCATTCATACAATAATTAGTCACCAAACGACAACTGTCCTCTTTAAGTATACCAAGCGTCCCACAGGCAATTCACAAAGCACGCTTAACAAGTCACTGCCAAAAGTTTATGGAGCCCACCGTTCAGTGGTCAAGACAAAACAAAACAATCATCCTGTCTGCTAAAGACAAAATCTTTTCCACTACTCACAACGTGGGAACACCAGTCCTTCACTTTCCACCTTATGGAGACATACGAGCAGTCCTCTTGTTTCACGGCTCCACAGTCCAGTACTAGTTAATAGTTGCTGGTAAAAATTGCCCGCCGGACTCCGCCGCGCGTCGTTCATTCTGCCGTGGCACCGACGCGCGAGCCGTTGAGCAGAAGAAATCACCCACTGTTGCCTCCGCAGGATACTTTCCCCAGTCGTAAGGGTGGCCGAACTTATGAATGGCCAATGGTACATGCGTGTCGCCCCAGGCCGTTGACCTGCTGTAGCGGGCATGTGGAGTGTACCCCGACCGGCAGTGGAGTGGGGAGTGCCGTGGCTCTGTCGCCTCTCCCATGCCGATGTCAGCTTGGCTTACGTGGTATGGGCGCGTTCTGTGTAGCCCCTCAGCACTACGACACCCAATCAGTCAGACCCTTCCGTGCATCTCGCAACATTACAGACAAAAGGATATTCTTACAGTATTTAAATACTCATTGATTACATGTATGATCTATTAGATATATTGGTAATAAAAGAATCTTTGTTCCAAAAAACGTAAAATCATACACCCTAGTTTTCTACACATACAACTTCAACATTTATCCATTTTCTATATACGGCCCACACTTGTGCTATTGATTGTACCTGTTGTCCCTCATACAAAACATGAAAGTGTCCCAAAAACAAAAAAGGAATAATAAACAATCTATACAGCTCACAATTACAATATCAAATAGTAGACTACCTTAACATCATAACACAATAAACATTTTAGAAACTGATGACTCTAAATCTACAACATACAATGCACCTTTGTGCTTGTGACAGACTGAAATTAGTATCTCTTTATATATTTTACCTTTTTATTATATATAACAACATTTCTAGGACATGTATGTACCATCCACATGATGTCAGATCCTGACCTGCCATCGAGGTTCATCCAAATCAAACAATAATGCACAATAATGTTTTAGTTATGGATCGGTAGCATCCCCTTTACAGGAGTGTGCGCATTGATAACACTACTCTATGACTCACTCACCAGACATCACATTTTCCTTCTCATTCAATCCATTAATACACTAACAGAATAGGTCTAGAAGTCAGCTAACCTTAACACCACCACACTCACGACAACATACCATACCTTTGCTCCCTTATACTCATAACGCCACCACACTCACGACAACATACCATATCTTTGCTCCCTTATACTCAACCACATAACAAAAAAAATGGTTCAAATGGCTCTGAGCACTATGGGACTTAACATCTATGGTCATCAGTCCCCTAGAACTTAGAACTACTTAAACCTAACTAACCTAAGGACATCACACAACGCCCAGCCATCACAAGGCAGAGAAAATCCCTGACCCCGCCGGGAATCGAACCCGGGAACCCGGAAGTGGGAAGCGAGAACGCTACCGCACGACCACGAGATGCGGGCAACAACCACATAACACATGAAGTTGTTTCGGATATAGCATTCCAGTCTCCGAATTCGTCCTTTCACTCTGGCACCTCTCTCCCTCGGCTTACCTCTGCATTCACTTTATCGATTATTGATCCTGCTAAATATCAACTTAGAATTGCGACATTTCATCTAAGAACAAAAATTACACAAATTATTCATCCTGCAAAATAACTGTACACATTCTTGGTACCGTTTTGGTTAGTTATACTGGTACCAGGCTTCAACAACAACAACAAAAATTACTTTTTTTTCATGTTGCAAATGTTATGGTAAGAATTAGATTTACACTTATATTACATCTTACGTCAGGATTCCACAACGTTCACCATCTGGATCTCATACTCCCTTTATGTCCCTTCACGTTGTGCAGTTGTCCTCATCTCTTCATTCGTATTTCGGCTCTCCGTCCGTCTATAACTCCATCATTTCCTGGTCTTTCTTCGCCATTCGCATCAATCTCGATTGCAGCATACACAGGCCTCTCTGTAACATACATCTAAGACATCTCCACATTATTCAATTCTACTCACCTTTATTTACCACTGTTTCATCACGTCGAATCTCTCTTTATTAATCACACTGCTTCACGTCGCTTCTCTCCTTAAATATCACCTTTATCCCCTATTATTTATCACGTCGCTTCTCGCTCTATCTACCATCTTTATCCACTCATTAATCGTCACGTCGTTTCTGCTTGATCCTTATTGATATGACAAAAAATACGTACATACACCACTCTGTCGACTCCTGTTCATGACTCATTCGACCAGTCTATTCCGTCATACTTCCTGACATCCCGCCTGAAAATTCTTATGTTCGATTTGACCCTGCACAACATTACACCACGAATAAATACACCGACTATCTACCATAACTTGCCTACTTTCGATCTATCCTTAACTTTTCCATAATTTGATGTTAGAAATGTGATGAAGCCCACACGATTGTTTTCCTTTGATCGTCTCAATCAGTACAGCATTTTCATGGACAATCCGCCTCACTCTGAATGGTCCACTATACACAGTAAAGAATTTGCTAGTTAGGAATCTGAGCTTACATGAAAATTAAATGTGTGCAGAGAATATACAAGTTGGGAGAAAGGGACAGCACAAGTGTTAGAAACTTTGGTGCCAGTGGCCTCTTTCCCTAACACCAGATTCCGAACAACCATACACAGCACTTCATTATAGCTGTCACCACGACAATGACATACTATAAATCAGATGGCATCTAATTTAAAAACTTCGATCACATTACTGATGTTACCTGTAACAACAGTATAAATGTACCCCATGCCATACAGATCACAATGTTGACTTTTTACATTACGTGTTGAGTACCTGCAATAGTCAAATTGCACTAATTAAACTGGACTCATTGGCATTATTACATAACATTTTTACCAAATGGTTTTTGAGGAAACAGTCCTTTTACTTTAGTGTTCCAAATAAAAATTTGCAAATTTTGCTCTGAGAGACCAGCCTAACCATTGCCGTTACTGGTGTTTTATTCTACGATCAGAAGTCTGGTATTTGCCTTCCTACATATCAGCAGAGTATGTTTGCTATATAGACAATTTTCAGTGCCAGCGGCATGTGTTTTAAGGCAAGATGCTAAGGGCTGATATGTTGGATTAGTTTCTCCTATCCATTAATCCATTATGACAATAATGAAATGCCAGGATTCCATGCTCTCCTGTCATTCTGATAGTTTCTGCCGTTTCTATCCTCGACTCTGTCTGACCTATGAGTCGTATCTCCGTTTACGATGTTGCTCTCATTACCAAGTTCCTGTAACAAGTGCTGAAATGACGAAGAATCGTCTAAGCCTCTGCCTGCTATCACTATATCTCTGTGCAATCTCACTGGCAACTTCGTTATACAGATCTTAATGAGCTCCCCAGGTCGATATGGCACATCCAAATACCTATTTTGTCTCAGCATTTCCTGATAGCACGCCACTGGATCTCTTATACCACCTTCGTTACAATTTGGCATCATCAATATGCTTTGCTTAACCTGGTCCTGCTTACTTTTCGACCAGAATTCATTTAAAAACTTGTCACAAAATACCTTGTAGCTACTACAGTCTTTAATAACTTCCTGCATTTTCGCTCTAGCCTCGCCCCTCAAATGGTTACACACAAACTTCATTTTGAGGAGCGGTCCCCACGATGAAGGTAATGAATCTTGAAATTGAGACAGCCACAGGCATGGATGTTGGTAATTATCAGGATCCGGAAAACAAGTGTACGTTTGTACCAACACCAAGTGCCTCCTACATTCTTCTTCTGCATTTATGTTTTCCGACCTTGGACTATACCCAGTTGTGTTTGACACCTGTTTTATCCGACAAAACCGTTCTTCTAACTCTCTGAGTTCGTCTTCCTCTTTCTGCCTATTTTCGTTTTTTGAATTTATCTCACTCTCCCTCTGCAATCTACCTAGTGGTGTTTCACCTTCGCTTCTGCACGCTAATTGCAACTGTGCTAGTTCTTCCCTATGTTTCCTATTTGTTTCTAATTGTGCCTCTTTAAACTGTAATAGTGATTGTATCTCCTCCTGGTCAGCATAAACCTCTCGCTGCGTACTGTCAGAGCGTTTCGCCTCTTATACTGATCATTTCTGCTGGCCACGGTGGTCTCGCGGTTCTAGGCGCTCAGTCCGGAACCGCGCGACTGCTACGGTCGCAGGTTCGAATCCTGCCTCAGGCATGGATGTGTGTGATGTCCTTAGGTTAGTTAGGTTTAAGTAGTTCTAAGTTCTAGGGGACTGATGACCATAGCTGTTAAGTCACATAGTGCTCAGAGCCATTTGAACAATTTGATCTTTTCTACATCTGCGCTAATCGTATTCATTCTGACCACTACCTCCGCAACTTCATCCCTGTGTTTATTTAGCGCCACTTCCTGCTGGGTGACTTGAGCTTCCACGCTGTCTAATGCCCCTTGTTTATCTGCAAGTAAGTCCTCCACTATCTCTTTGATTCGCTCATCTGGCAACACAACCCTACGTTCTGTACTGCAGTAGCACATTGTCATTTGCTACTTTCGGTGCGCTCACCTCATTCGCCTGAGAAAACGTAGCTTCGCCAAGGTTAACATCACTTTCACTGCATACCTGACCTAGTCCCGGCTCACCTACGTTGTCGGGAAAAGCCCCCGGTTGGGGACAAAGCCCGCCGCTTAAAGGATCAGCTAGCCGCGGTCCGCTGAACAATTCAGCCCCTTCCGAGTGTTTGCCGTTCTCGCTCATTAACCCAAGGTCGACACCTACTTCCTGCTGCACTGCTACGTTCACCCCAGAATCACTATTCTCCATGGTGACTACACTTTTCGACTGTGACCTAGTTACTAAGGACATTACGCAAAAAAAATTATGCAATGATCTTCCAGCCTTGGACGATACAGCAATTAATTACATAAAAAATAAAAGATTCTCACCAATCCAGAAAGGAATTGCAAACAAAAAAAATTTTACTTCTTAGCGCTATCACAATATATTCCATCAAATAAAAAAATCTTAACAGCAAACCCTAACAGCAAAATATCCTGGCAAAATATCCTGGCAGGGTCGAAATTATGAGAGGCACCCACATGCCTTGCTGATACTGTGGCATCAAGCAGTCAGGCCTGCAAGATGAGTGGTCTGCCAAGCGAGTGGATTCATTCTTATTTATCGAGTAACATTGAAACGTCCCCTTAGAAAAATTATACAGGACTGTGCTTAACCTGACACACAATACTTTTAGCGCAACGCAATCTGACTTTCAAAAATCCCTACAAAAGAATGGCCCTGACTAACATTAACCTATACCTTTCACAAATCACTTACCTCACCAAAAATCTTCGTTACTCGAACTACTGCAAAACAGCGAGCGCCACTACTGCCAGCTAAATAAAAGATTCAAACTACGGAAGGCACTAACTACTGATAGGCATAGTTAGCAAATGAAAGATTTTGATAGAGAACAAACAATGTATTTACCTCAACAGTGTTGAAAAATCATAATATACATAGCAGTTCATGACATCCAGTCTTACAAATTTCCAAACTCCGTCATCTCTCTCCCCACATCCACCACTGCTGGCGGCTCACCTCCAACTGCGCAACGCTACGCGCTGTTCACATCCAGCTGCCGCTGCCCAACACTACAATGGCAGACAACAATGCAAACTAGCCACAGACTGTACACAGCACAGCCAGTGATTTTCATACAGAGCGCTACGTAACGTTTCCAATAAGAAAACATAAACAGCCTACTTACAACATGAACTCTCATACTTACAATTAAGTTACAAATTATCCTCCTATATGAATAATACGCAACGGAAACGCACTTCTGACTATTAGTAATTTACAGAACTCTGACTGTTCACTACGCACTGGCAATACCACATTTTTTTTTTTTTATTGAACGGCTTTTATCAACACGTGGCCATCGCACTGAATATGAGTCGTGCACACATTATAAATTCTGGATGTCATGACAACATGCAATTCGAAGGAAAGGGCCACCAATCTTTTTCTTTTCACTATCTTATTTATTCCGATAAATTCAATAACCTAAACACACAAATTCTATAACCTACAACAATAACACATGAGAAATTCCGCCCAGTGGGCATGGCTTTACATTGGTGATTCTCTACATTATGGTCTCGTAATTATTTAACGCTACAGTGCACTTTCTGGATAGGATGGTGGATCTTTTGCTATATCTCACACTTCGACTCTCACAACCATCATCACGAAACTTTCCTCCAGACCGAGCGGTACAAAAGGAACACGCATAACCCACTACCTCTGAAACTACCTTGCTACTACAAAATTGTTAAGGCTTTCGTGGCCACTTATTGACAAACTGCCTATTGGCTTCTGTCTCGGGTTCTTCGGCCGTCGTTCATCTAATGATTTTTCTGACGTTTCGCCAGCACGAGTGGCTGGCATTGTCAAAGCTTCACCCTCCATTGCCGGTGGTGAACTGGAGCCGAGCTCGCGGCCGCAGACCATATGTACCTGGCGCGCCAACGGCCGAGGGCTTCTCTGCGTTCATTTCCGGTGCGGTTCTCCTCTTGATACCTGGGACGGTCGTTCGCTGCAGTACGGGAAGCCAGGATCCGTTGACCTTAAGGCTTTCCTCTTTCTTGTTCAAGCTGTTCGCGTGTTTTTGTATTTCTACAGAAGCTGCGACGCTGTCAAGAATGGTTTTGGTTCAAATGGTTCAAATGGCTCTGAGCACTATGGGACTTAACAGCTATGGTCATCAGTCCCCTAGAACTTAGAACTACTTAAACCTAACTAACCTAAGGACATCACACACATCCATGCCCGAGGCAGGATTCGAACCTGCGACCGTAGCAGTCGCGCAGTTCCGGACTGAGCGCCTAGAACCGCGAGACCACCGCGGCCGGCTCAAGAATGGCTTTCCACCCCCAGATTGTGAACGTGCTAAGGAATATCGCAACAGGTATAAATGCGAAAATAGCAATCAATGGCCAAACATCTAAACCCATACAGATAAGGCGAGGGGTTCCACAGGGCAGTCCTTTATCTATGTTTTTATTTTCCTTATCTTTAGAGCCCTTCCTCCGCACTGTCCACGCAGAATTAACAGGCATAACATTGAGTGGTGAGAAAACTGTCATACGATCTTATGCTGATGACGTGGGCGTTGTAATAAGGAATAAGGAGGAGACAGTTACACTGGAAAGAGAAATCCAAAGGTATTGTCTAGCGACGGGAGCGACAGAAAATTGAAACAAAAGTCAAATATTGAATCTAAGGGGCCTAGATCACCTTCGACTGGCATGGGCAAAACAAGACAACAAACATAAAACTTTGGGAATAACCTTAATGGCATGTCCGATGCGGATGGCTGCTTTTAACTGGACGGAAACTAGGAGGAAAGTTCATGGTGCTGTAATGGAGAACATCCATCGAACTATGGAGGCTAATAGATCGATACAGTAAGCAGATTGAGAACTATATAAGTTTCAGTAGGTACTTGGAGATGAAGAGGCTTGCGCAGGATAGAGTAGCGCGGAGAGCTGCATCAAAGCAGTCTTCACATTGAAGACCACAAGAACATGGTAACAAATTCAGATTAAATGCAACATGTCACAGTTGCGAAACAGTCATATCACTAAACATTGTACCCATCTTCGGCATCAATGCTGGCGTGTATTCTCGGAAGCAAACTATCATAAAGAAGACGAATAGTATCCAGCAAGAGACTGTCCCAAGCATCTTGTGCCTTTCGTTCCAGTTCGGCAATGGTTCTTGCAGGCCCTGGAGAACGAGTAATCTGCCGCTTCATCATTTCCCATACGTGTTGAACTGGCGAGAGATCGCTGAACTTGCTGACCAGGGCCGTTGTTGTACACCACGAAGAGCAGTGTGTGAACGTGTATTCTTCTACTGAAAACGTACGGCACATTCCTGTCGGAGAAATAGCAATAGCATGGGGATAACTACCCTGCAATGAAGTGGGCACTGGTTACTGTACCCTGAAGAAGCGCCAGATGTGACCGTGAGTTGTAATTGATGGCCTCCCACACCGTGAAGCCTGGGACGGAACCTGCGTGTAGTGGGTGAATACACTCTGGTATAGAGAACTCACCATACCTACGCCATACACGTGTACGCCCATCACTCACACAGACAGGACCTACTCTCATCACTGAAGACATTAGAGCACCTTCCTCTCTCCGAACAACGCTTTCAGCACAGCAGATTAGCCTTGCTTGACGGTATCATGGTGTCAGGGGTATACTGGCCAGAGGCAGACGTGATTGTAAACCTGCTGCAAGCAGAGGGTTCCCATACGACACAGCAGGTGAGGTGCAATATGTATCTCCGGATGATTTTCGGTCGGCCCCGTTGCTCGTACATCGAACGTGCGTTTGTACTACGCAGACGTCCGTAACCTGGTCTACACGTGTGGGAACGTCCGACAGACCACTACTCAAAGAGCGACACACCACAGATACACCGTACCCAACATATACTGATGTCCAGCCGGCCGAAGTGGCCGTGCGGTTAAAGGCGCTGCAGTCTGGAACCGCGAGACCGCTACGGTCGCAGGTTCGAATCCTGCCTCGGGCATGGCTGTTTGTGATGTCCTTAGGTTAGTTAGGTTTAACTAGTTCTAAGTTCTAGGGGACTAATGACCTCAGCAGTTAAGTCCCATAGTGCTCAGAGCCATTTGAACCATTATACTGATGTCCGTCGATAAATCCATCCAGCTTCACGCAGGCCAGCAATCCGACCCCTCTGAAATGGCTGAAGCTATTCAGCAGGAGTACGTGTTAGTCGACGAGCATGGTTGTACCCTAGAATGAATGTTGAACTCACTGTTCTCGTTTAAACTCAGTACAGTTACTGCCTGCAGAGTCAAAATAGAGGGCGCATAGACCGGCTTCCTGGGCGCCATCTGGTCGCCGATGACCGTCAGAAATGAATCATTATCATTACAACCCCTCAGTAGGCACCTACTACATCTTGGTGCCACTGAATACAGTCTTTGAGGGCGTTTCATCTTCACAAATATGTCGATACTGCTACATTTCTCTTTCCTGTCTCTTATTGTGTATCCTGCTTTTCTCAAAAACTAATTTCTGCTGTCTTTCTTTACTAGTCGCTTTCCAATAGGAGATTGTCCTTAACCAGTATTGTCCTTTCGCCATTTGTAATTTTTCTCTTTCTTTAGAATCTTCTTTCTTGCAATCAAGCAGAAGTAGCAAATTTTCTAGATTAATGGGTGTCTCTTCTCAGTTTCTTCTTCTTTTTTTTTTAGTTGTAGAGTGCCATTAAAGTAATTGAACCTTCCAATTACGTTTCCACAGTCAACATCTTCAAAAACATAGAAACTATCCTCGTAAATTATACACATCTCCCGATTCAATGCCTCCCTTGTAGCATTTTATTGTACATTTAATAAGTTCTGCTCCCATAAGGCCAAGACTTTTTGGTATAAATATTGAGATCCTACTTCTAGCTGCAGTCAAGGAAAGTTCATTAGTAGCTCCTTACTAGGATTTTTCCCTGTAAGCAGCCGTTACCAGGTGCAATTACATGAAATAGAAAAGTAAAAGATCTTTTCGTGGACATGAAACTGGCATACAAGTTAACGCTTCGGTCGGAATGTAGCGTATTAGTATTTTAACAACTCCCTGTTACAGGCAATAGTTTGCTGTCCATTAAATTCTGGTTTCAAGCAATTTCTAATTTACTTCAACGTCGCTAAAAGGAGCATTTTAAAACATAAAACACTAAAACTGTAATTAATGTTGCTTTATCATCTGTTCCATTTTGGATCATTGATTGTAATAAGCATTTTGAAATAGACGTTTTACGTTCAAAACTACATGTGGTGTCGTCCGGAGAACGGGATACCAAAGACAAGGCTCTGAGCACTATGGGACTCAACTGCTGAGGTCATTAGTCCCCTAGAACTTAGAACTAGTTAAACCTAACTAACCTAAGGACATCACAAACATCCATGCCCGAGGCAGGATTCGAACCTGCGACCGTAGCGGTCTTGCGGTTCCAGACTGCAGCGCCTTTAACCGCACGGCCACTTCGGCCGGCCCAAAGACAAGGTTCGTACTTCGCAAAGAAACCACAGAAGGATGTAGTCGCTGCATGACGCACCGACGAATGATAAACGTCGGCGTAGTTACTCCTTCTACACCTTCGCTACAACACCACAATCGATGGTGTACCTACGACTGAGTAGAGGAACGCTCGGCCTACTTCAGAGTCACCGATAAAGACGACAGCATCGTCTTAGGTAGGATGTCAGTGTATTAACTGTCTTATGCAGAACTTTAATGCTAACCTTATGTCAGTTATAATTCAAATGACGAGTCTCTAAATCTCTCTACATCAAGTGATACTTTAATACTCAGAGACAGTTGTAAATACTCAGAACATTCCTGTGGAAAAAGAATTGTACCATGTTAGGTAAATCTTAATAACTATTTTGTAATAAGGTGAACTAAAATTTTATATTTTACAGTTTCACTCAATTTCCTCCCGAAGCAAACCAAAGAATCCACCGTTGTACTGGCGTGTGTATTTTCGTGCAGCATAATATTACATAGCCTTCATTATGTTGCTGTTGGGTGCTACGCATATTTGTTTCTATGGAAATTATCATTACCAGTCAAAAATGAATTATGGAAGACTGATGTAAATATTGTACAATTCGCCTCATAAAACCCCGCGCTGACACAAAATTCGTTCATCAGCTAATACCACCACAGACAGGTTTAATATTTGATAAGTATGTCACTCGCGGTCTACTTGCCAAAAGGAGCGAAAAATCAGTTTTTCATCTGTGCAAATTATGAGAAACTGCAGCAATAAATTTAATGTGCGCTAAAGAAATCAGTCGCTCGCACAGTGCGTGACATGAAATACATACTAAGCCGCAAAACTTCTGTGACAGGTGTGGAAGAAACCATAACTCATGTCACGGCTTAGTGCCAGACAAAGCGAAGTAAATTATGATGGTGCCCCCGCATACAGATTACAAGTTTTTCATCTTATCTGACCTCGATCCCGTATTAAACGGAATATGCTGAATTATACATAACCATTTGTGAGAAAGTACAGGAGAAAAATTTACAAGAAAAAGTCGGTAAATGACAGAAGTGTGAAAACAACAAAACACTTAGGATGGATATTACATTACAATAGTAAATGTGACAGACTGCACAGTAAGTAAAAACAGAGAGACAATTGTTGTGTCGTTCTGCATACCTGCAGAGGAACACATCTCCACGAAAATTAAAATCCACAAACCCAGTAGCCTCCCTTGCGTAATGTATAAGAAACTCACTACAGGCATTACAGGTTAGACGGAAATTAAAACATTTGATTTTAACCAAGTTAAGGAACAAGTTGGATTTAGAAGTGGATGTGGCACAGTTAATTATCTACAAATTTTGAATGAATACAGAATGAGTATTAATTGGAAGATTTCTTCAAAACTTCGTGCAGTTCAAAAGTTTAATCAGAGAGGGCTCTACCATAGCGAGGTTGAAGTGGGCGCGACGAACACGGGTCGAAAACATTACCATATTTTGCGAGGAAGAGAGCACCAGTGACGTCACAGTCAGCAAAAAATGGCTCTGGGCACCATGGGACTTAACATCTTAGGTCATCAGTCCCCTAGAACTTAGAACTACTTAAACCTAACTAACCTAAGGACATCACACAACACCCAGCCATCACGAGGCAGAGAAAATCCCTGA
The DNA here is from genome assembly GCF_023864345.2 of Schistocerca serialis cubense. Classification (NCBI taxonomy): domain Eukaryota; kingdom Metazoa; phylum Arthropoda; class Insecta; order Orthoptera; family Acrididae; genus Schistocerca; species Schistocerca serialis. Next base: position 201,966,164 of record NC_064643.1, on the reverse strand, counting down.
CCCCGCCGGGAATCGAACCCGGGAACCCGGGCGTGGGCACAGTCAGCAGTGCGGCTATGTAACTACGAGGCCACGGCGACCCGGCTATCATTTAACACTTCACAATGGCCGAGGAGAGGTCAGTCAAAAGCTCGTGTGATTTGAACCATCTGACACGGCTGGAAGCCCGAGAAGATTCTATTAATTCATATTGCCGCGGGGCCATGCTTTCATATTCCGTTCACACGCAGTTGTTAAAGGTGAGCAAATTCAAATTCTCTTCCACAGCTGGTCTCGTTCAATACGATTTTACTGTGATATTTACAACGTAAAGCTTGACAACCAAATCAAGTATGCTAAACGTACCGTAACTACTTTAATTTGTTGAGATAAAATCTGCGGCGCACAAACAGAACTGAAGTAAAGATCGTACAATGCACGCTTTCATGGCCGATGCCTAATGCTGAGAACATCTTCAGAGACTGTAACAGCACATTTAGTTGATTTCCCAACTTAATGAAACTCAGCAAGTCGAACTATTAAAAGGAACCGTAGAGCGTTGGGAACGCACGCCATCGTACAGCTGGCAAAGTTCGCGAAGTAGCGTCGACGTGTGTTATTCAGTGTACAGTGCGATTATCTGTCAATATAGACTGGTGTACAAAATTTAGGTACGAAAGTAACTTTTACATGGTGTCACTGCGAAGTAGTTCGATGAAACTTGGACTATACATAGAAGGAATTGCTCAATACAATACAGAATAACTGAAAGAAGATTTTTTATGCAATGAGACACTTCCTTTCAAAGACAATACTTCACTGAAGTCAACGCGATTTATGATCTTCCCCTGGATGTTGCAAAAGGCGGGACATGGTTCTCAGTTGGATGTGAGATCACCACAGTCAGCAGTGCATTTATGATACGTACTCCCATGCTGGCCACAAGGTTGGTAAAAGGTAGGGAATTTCATTTCTCCAGCAATGCGGTTGACAACTGCTGGATGGTGCATGTGGACTTTCTTTAATATGTCTCCAAAACACATCCTAAACGTGCTCGATGGCAGTTACGTCTGAGGAACGAGCACACCAATTCATTCGCTTAACAGTCTCTCATTCCAAGAACTCCTCCACATTCACTGTTCGATGTGGTCGCGTAGTTTCATCCATAAAAATGCAGTCAGGGGCGACTGCAACCCTGACAAGGCGAAAGTGGAGAAGGAGTAAAGTGTCGCAATAACTTTAATCGGTGATTGTATAGTGTTCAAAGATTTGGAGGACAATAGTCCATGCAACATTATGTCTCCCCACAACATAACACCTGGAGCACTGAAACGATAATATTCGACTAATGCTGGACATGCCCTCTTTTGGTGAGAAGGGGAACACATAAGGCAACTAGGAATACTGTCGAACATGATCGTATTGGTGGTCCGAATGTTTTGAGATGGGGAAGCAGGATGTTGCTTGCGCGTATTGGCCTCCAAATCTCTGAATATGATACATTCATCGGTCAGTGTTGCTGTGACACTGTGCTCGTTTCCCATGCGCGTCTTTTCAGAGGTGCGTTAGGCCCTAGCTGCATTTTTATGGATTACAATGCGTCTCCCATCGAGCAGTGCATGTGGAGGAGCTGCTGGAACGGGAGGATTTTCGGCGAATGGACTGGCCTGCCAGTTGTGTCTAGTTGGGGTGAGGTATTATGAGCGGTATATTAGACGTGGAGTGGCTACAGGGCAATGTTCAACGCTATTATGTTATAAATAGCGTATATTGCCTGAGGATGCACCGATAAGTGGTGCGAAACCGGTCGCAGATTTAATAACAATCATTAATACAGCCAGTGCGGAATTTTCTTTGGAAAAATGTCGAAGTTTGGCTGTGATTGCTCGCCCTGCGAGCTTCTTGGGCAACACGGGAGCCCTTTGCAGAGCACGTATTGCTATCCGTCGTGATCACACACCCTATTAAGAACCATGTCACGCTGTGATTACGTTGGCTTTCCCGGCGTCTTGATTTAAAGCTTACATTGGCCGTTCGATTCGCACAGTGCATGACAGGTGTATGGAACATTGCCGTCATACGAGGCTACAACAGCCGGAAAAATCGGCAGTAGCGGAACACTGCTTAAATGAGTGACACAGTATGAAATTTGATGAAACTGTGGTAGTTGCCAACATTTCCGGTTTTTGGAACAGTGTCTATAAAGAGGCGATTGAAATTAGGTTGGCTGATAATTTAATCAACAGAGACAGTGGGTTTCCTCTTAGCAAGACGTGGAATCCTGTATTATCTCGCATCAAACTGAACGTTCTTCGGTGCGGCCCTGAGTGCGATATATCGTTGCCAGCAGTGTTTCACTAAGGGCGGCGCCACCTCCCTGTCTTGGAAGGAAGAAACCGTGATGAACGGCGCATGCGCCGTGTACTGAACGGTGGCCTATATAGGACGTCGATTTGCAACCTGGCGTCAGTACTCAGCGGGACTCATCAGAAGAAGCAGCATTTTCCTGAAGATGGCGACCAGTTAGATCGCCGAAATATCGAGTGAAGTTGATTTTAGGATCCGGTCAACAACCATGTCCCGCTTTTTTTAAGGTCCAGGGGACAGTCATTAATTGCGATGACTTCTGTGTAATTGTTGACTTTGAACAGAAGTGTGTATGTATTATCCAAGTTTCATCGAGCTATCTTACTTGGTAGTGACACATCATGCGAAAGCCACTTTCGTTTGTCGTTAAGTTCTGCACCCCAGTGCAGTTCAATCTAGATCCAGTCATTACAGTGCTAGGAAATTCGAAGAAACCACAGCAAATAGAAAACACGGAAGCAAATTCAACGCATAAAGAAAGGTCTGACATTAGCGTTGTGGAAATTATTTGCTAAAAAAAGGAGCTAGCGCCAATTCCTCTGCAGTACTAGCTCCATAACGCTGGCCAGCACGCCTCCACGATCTCTGGCAGCATACGGATGAAGTCGCGATCTGAACGTTGCAGAGTTACGAATGGACAGATCGGCTTTCTGAGAGTTTTTAGGTCTTAAAATCATCTAACTACGCTTTCACAGCCTCTACGGATGTCTCCAGCATTAGGAAACAAAGCGATAGGCACTCATATATGCCTTGGACTGCAGCCTAATTCCACCAAGAATGTACTAAAATAGATCGTTCAAAAGGAATCAGATTGTTGACATTCTAGTATTCCCAAATTATATTTTTTAACGTAAAAGCTCTAAATTTCTGCAAAGTTGGCATCCTCAAAGAAATTACTGGCAGATCTTCTGCCACGTTATAAATAATTGTCGCTTCGGCACAAATTCTTCCGATAGTACTTCTCAGGCCTTGACTTTTACCGCCAACAATCACTGTATGGCTGCCGTTTCCTGCTACAGCTCAATAACGGTGTATTTAGGACCTGCGGTTTTCAGGCATCTTATGATCCATCCGACTGTCCCTATGCTGATCAGACCTGGTTATGGCAAGCGAGGTGGCGCAATGGTTAGCACACTCGACTCGCAGTCGGGAGGACAACGGTTCAAACCCACGTCCAGCCATCCTGATTTCGGTTTTCCGTGATTTCGCTAGATCGTTTCAGCCAAATGGCGGGATGGTTCCTTTGAAAGAGCACCCGAATTCCTTCCCTATCCTTCCCTAATCCTATGGGACTGATGACCATGCTGTTTGGCCCCCTCCCGCGAGATCAACCAACGAACCTGGTTATGTCTCTTTTTCTGTGCCCAGCATGTGTAGTCCCGTAAGCCCTGTCGACTCCAGATCTAGTGACACCAGGATAGCACCGCGATACTAGCTTCATTCGGAATGCTGGCAACCATTCGACATTTATTTCGTACTGTGGGTCTGCGACCAAGTAGGTCACTTATTCACTGGGAAAGTTCCGTCGACTGTTCATCTGTGTATTAAGAGTATATTAATTAAAAGTGTGAATTATCTGTCTTGTGGATTTGTAGTCCACCTACTGAAGTGAGCACACAACTTTGTGACGACCGTGGTATTGTTATTTTAACCACTAAGTAACTAAATGGCGTTCATTTTCAAATTTCGACTATATCTCTTAGTCTCCTTTTGCCTAAATGGCTGAGTCAGAAGTAGCGTTATCGCAGTTCAGCAAACAGCAGCTGATCAAGATCCGACGCCTCGTCTTCTGTAAGCAGGGACAACTGCAGTGGTTAGACAAAAATATGGAAACGATGCAGTAAAAGAATGCTTGAACATACATGCAGATGATAGCCAAGCCTGCAGACTGCCCTGTTGTATGAGACAACAGACGCAAATGTCCTCCATATGTTGCAAGTGTCGATCGTGGTCAGAATAGCGTTCTGTGCAGTTGTGAGTGCATTATGTTGGAACTAAGTCAATTCTAACGTGGGGAAATTGTTGGTGCTCGTATGGTGGATTCTTTTGCAACCAAAGTAGCCGAAGTGCTTGGTGTTTCAAGCGGTTCCGTGTCGAAGGTGTATATAGCATACAGGGAAAGTAGAAGAACATCATCATCTAAGCGATGGTGACAGACTGTCACTAAGGAGGACTCTGACAAAAAATAAGATGACGACAGGAGAAAAAGTCACTGCAGAACTGAACCTGTCAACACCTAAACAACACCAGTGGGGCTTCAGTTGCGGGGAATTGCAGGAAGAGTTTGAAATCCAGTACCACTCATCGGTAACGAAAATGTCTGAAACAGGAAAACTCGTGCCAAACCTGGACTAAGGAACAACCGAATAATGCCATTTGGTCGGATGAGTTTTGTTTCACGCTGTTCCCAAAGTCTGGCCGTGATAACGTCCCGTAACAAAACCCGGTGGGTGGATGATTTGGCTAGTCGTATCGAGGTATCCTCTGTGTCCCATAGTTATTCTGCATCGTCGCATTCTGCCAAGGATCATGTGAGCATTCTGGCTGTTCAGATCTAACCCCCTCGTGATACTGTGTTCCAAGACGACAGAACTCCTGTTCACGCAGCTCACATCGTCCAGGACTCGTTTTGTGAGCATGAGGATGAACTGTCGCATTTCCCCTGGTCACCATAGTCGCCAGACCTCAAAGTTTTCGAGGCTTCATGGTCTCCTTCGGAGAGACGGGTGCATCGTCCATATCCACCTCCATCATCGTTACTTAAATAATGGTATAAGATTCCCTTGAAAAACATGCAGGGCCCGTGTTTATCTATTCTGAGACGACTGGAAGATGTTTTGAATGCCAACGTTTTCCATACACCGTATCAGGCATGGTAATGTTTTTCTGGTGCTTCCACACTTTGTCTACACACTGTGCTCAGGATGAAGGAGGCAGGTCAGTAAAATTACAGAACTTAGTTTACTCTTCCGATGCGTTAACATCCACCTGTGACTGGGGGGTGGGGGGGGGGGGGGGTGGGGGGGATCGCAGTTGGATGTTAACTCATCGCTGTAGGGGGTTGCTTATACACCAAATAACAAAAATTAAAATTAAAAACGTTGCATGCTTTGTATGTAGTTTAACTACCAATTCCCACATTTGATAAGGTGAATCCTGGTAGCAGACAGCACCGCTATCGATGACTGGCAGTGAGGTCTAGCGTCCAGCTGCTGAAGCGCTTGACTGGCGTGACCTCCCGCACAGCACAGCACAGCAGATATGAAGGCGCTGTAATTGGGCCGGAGCTAACGGCCGCCTTCTGTAATTGGACTCGTGAGCTCAGTGATGTCTCAAGGACACACCTCGGGGCTCCGTGTGGCAGGTGCCGCTTCGTTCCCCGTTTCTTCTTAAACTTGAGCCCGTTAGCTTAATTGGCCATCATCTGCTGCTCATATGTGCTAAGCTTCATAAAATACGGCAATAAGCGACGTTCTCTTCGGCGCTTAGGCCTACCCATAAAACAGACGAAAGCCCTCCGGCTTCCACATTGCGGTTCTGATCGGCAAGAAGGACGGTAAGAAGGGCTAGTTCAAATATAAGAACTTTAAGTTCCGTTGCCACATTTCTCCAGATAATCGTAACGAGCGAGTGATCTCATCCTCCATTCGTGGTACGTTTTCCTATTTGCAGCCGGATCCTCAAATCACTTTGACATAATACACACTCTAAGGCAGAAAAAAGAAAAGAAAAACAAGAAAACATACGCACCACGAAGGAATTATCCGAATGGGACCGAATACAGTAAATGTGACGTAAATGTATAGAGAAGCGAATGATGACAGTTTTAGAAAACCTGCATGGTTTATCCGAGAGAAAGACCTTCGCAAATTGAGCAAGTCAGTAACGACCTGGTCCACCTCCGACCTTTATGCAAGTAGCTAATCGGCTTGGCATTCACTGAGAGAGTTGTTGGATGTGTAAGTAGGCTGTTTAGGTTTTTATGTTGGTAACGCCACCTAGCGCTCTGTAATAAAATCACTGACTGTGCTGTGTGCAGTTTGTGGGTGGTTTGCATTGTTGGAATTTGCTATTGTAGTGTTGGGCAGTTTGCTGTTGACAGCGCGTAGCGTTGTGCAGTTGGAGGTGAGCCGCCGGCAGTGGTGGATGTGGGAAGAGAGATGGCAGAGTTTTGAGAGCGGACGATCTGGACGTGTGTCCATCAGAGAGAGCAAATTTGTAAGACTGGATGTCATGAGCTGATATACATATTATAGCACAGTCATTTATAATTTTTCTAAGGGGACGTTTCATAGATGTTCTCCAGAGGGAAATCGTACCAAATTCTTTCCACTGGCCACATTATATCGTCTGAACCCCGAGCTGGTTCGAGAGCCCTACCCATAATGCTCCAAATGTTCTCAGTTGGGGAAAGACCCAGCGATCTTGATGGCCTAGGCGGAGTTTGTCAAGTACGAAGACGAGCGACAAACTCACCATGTGTGCGCGTGCATTATATTGCTGAACTGTAACCCCAGGATGGCTTGCCATCGAGGACAACAAAAAGGGACGCAGAATATCTTCTACGTACCGCTGCGCTGTAAGGGGACCGCGGATGACAACCAAAGGGATCCTCCTATGAAATGAAATGAGACCCCAGACCATTACTCCTGGTTGTCGAGCCTTATGGCGGGCGACATTCAGTTTGGTATTGCACCGCTGTCCGGAGCGTCTCGAGACACGGCTTCGACCTGGAATCTCACTGGCTGGAGTAGAACTGTCTTCAATGATGAGTCCAGCTTCGAACTGAGCCCAGCTGACCAGCAGAGACGTGTCCCAAAATGCCCCGGACAGCGGTGGGATACCAACCTGATTGTCGCCCGTAATATGGGACGACGACCACAAGTGGTGGTCTGGGATGTCATTTCTTTTCATAGCAGCACCTGTTTGGTTGTCATCCGCGGCACGCTTACAGCACAGCGATACGCAGACGATTTTCTACCATTCGTTTAGTTGCCCTTCGTGGCAAGCCATCCTGGGCTTACTATTCAGCAAGATAATGTCCGCTTGCACACGGTGACAGTTCGTTCTGTTCGTCTTCGTGCTTGTCAAACCTCACCTTGGCGAGCAAGGTCACCGGATCTAAAGATCATCTTCAGATACAAAAATACACGGTGTTTATAAATGAATATCGGGCTTTTAACGCTTTATCATACTTATTATATTAAACTTTCAGTTAAAAATGATATGTCAAATGAAAGAGCAACTCAAACAGTTTTACCAAGAACCTTACAAATGTTCAATGTGAGGACCATGTATCACGCGGCACACTTCAAGCCTATAGCCGAGTTCTTACCAAACATTGATAAGTGGGTCTTCAACGATTGTAGCAACAGCTGCTTCAATCCGGTTTCTTAATTCAGTGAGGTCTTCTGGTAGCGGAGACACGTACACATGATCCTTGATGAAGCCCCAAAGGAAAAAATCGCATGGCGTTTAGAAGGTTCTTGGTAAAACTGTCTGAGTTGCTCTTTCATTTGACATATCATTTGTAACTGTCAGTTTAATATAATAAATATTATAAAGCGTTAAAAGCCCGATATTCATTTATAAACACCATGTACAATAAAATAAAACGCTAGTGAATATTTCAGTTGCATTCAGGTAAAATTTTAAGAATTTTAAATGTTAAGCCTTTTTGTCTGTAGTGTCCATTGAAATAGTTGCTTATTAATGTTTTATTTTATTTTTACATCTGAAGACGGTAATTAAATGTGATCAAAAGTCGTGTAATTGAGACTGTTACACTGAACGTTTCTAAGAAATTTTAATAATATAAAACAAACGAACAAATTTCTGCTTTAAAATTTACGTTTGTGGAGATTGTTTATATATTTTTTTCTTAAATTTAGATGACATTATATACCAGTTAAAATGTGATCACGAATGATGATGTTGATGTTGTTATAATATGATCGTGCCGTTAATGATGCATGTGAGTGATCATATTCATTACAGAGGTGAAATGACGCGAACTAGAATGAAGCTCTTTGGAACCGCAGGAAGCAACTAAAAGTTACAGCGGGGACGGGAAAAGAGGGAAGAATGCAGGAGGGAGAAAACAGGTGCTGAAATCATTCTTCACAAAATTCTGTGTTTGTCTGAGGGGCAGAAGGACATATTGATGTTAAACCTCTTTAAAATTCTCCCAATTCTGTTAAAGATTATATTGGAACATGGAAGCCCGTCGTCTACAAAATTGTGACAAAACATTTTCTAAGACATATGTTTGGACCTTATTTGCTAAATGAACAGAGATCTCATATTAGAACGCGGAGACATCAGCTAACGGGAGACGGTGTTTAATAACAGTGAAGCGCACTAGGCGAAGTCTTGCAGAAGACAATAAATTCCATTTGTTACAGTGAAAACTTGTGGTTGTTTTGAGTGAGTCCTTCTTCCTTCAGACAGTTTTCCAGGTTTGCTTATGTAGGAGTTGCTGTGAACCGGTTGGATAGTGTGTATTGAGTGCTCACTGTGCCAGCTCTCCAATCAAGTGATCACACTTGAGCCGGCAGCTGTGGCCGAGCGGTTCTAGGTGCTTCAGTCTGGAACCGCGCTACCGCACGGTCGTAGCTCGAATCCTACCTCGGGCATGGATGTGTGTGATGTCCTTAGGTTAGTTAGGTTTAAGTAGTTCTAAGTTTTAGGGGACTGATGACCTCAGATGTTAAGGCCCATAATGCTCAGAGCCATTTGAACTATTTGATCACACTTTAAAGTCTTTTGGAAGTAGTCGGACTGCTATGAAGCCTTGATTAGTGGCATAGAAGAAGTGACTACGTTAAACCAGTCTCGCGCGATAATACATACAGACTTTGCAGTGCATCTAAATATACTAGGTCCGCCAACGGAGGTTTCCGAGGAAGTCTATGGAGCAATATGCCGGGTGATTTGCCTCGCGCGCAACTAGACACTAAGAGTGCATCGACCCTCGCGGCAGCCACGAGTGGGACTTCGCCATACGCTGCGGAAGCTTCGAGACAGGGGACGAGAACAAACGTTTAAATCGGGAGCAGAATTCAGGACTACCAGCTAAACTAAGAACGTCGTAGCACAAACAATCTGTCTGTCAGTGGAAACCTGCAACAGGCAAGACACAATGTAAAGATCCTACTCTCATTTCGATAACAATTTCATAATCTTGTGTGAATATAAAATTATACCAGACATGTGTGCTCCAAAACATTAAAATCTCATCTTCCCATAAATGTAACAACGTCGGTAAGACATATTCACTCTTTAGTCTGGCTACTGAGATGGAGGACAGTGGCAAGATGATCCGAAATACAAGTAGTAGGAATTCATTCCCATGTGCTTTTTCTTTTCACAGATTCTGACGACATTATTGTACAGGATCGTAACTGTTCATACTTACTGCATAAATTAAAATCCAGTGGTTCATCTGACAAATGCTGTTCGAGTGGGGCTGAAATCGGTAGATGTGATGTACATGTACAGTCAAACAATTGATTACAATTTCACAAAAATTGGATGATTTATTCAAGAGAAAGAGCTTCACAAATCGAGCAAGAGAATAACGCGTTGGTCCACCTATGGTCCTTATACAAGATGTTATTTGACTTGTCATAGACTGATAAAGTTGCCTGATGTCCTCCTGAGGGATGTCGCGTCAAACTGTGTCCAACTGGTGCATTAGGTTGTCAAAATTCCTGGGCGGTTTGAAGGCCCTGCCCAGAGTGCTCCAAACTTTCTCAACCGGGGAGAGATCTGATGGTAAAGATGTTTGGTTTGTTTGGCGCTCAACTGCGCGGTTATCAGCACCCGTACAAATTCCCAACCTTTGCTCAGTCCATTCTCGCCACTTTCATGAATGATGATGAAATGATGAGGACAACACAAATACTCAGTCGTCTCGAGGCAATGGGAAGAGATATGGCGACCTTGTTGGCCAAGATAGGGTTTGGCAAGCACTAGGACTGGCGGAAGAAACTCTTGTCGTGTGCGAGCGGGAATTCTCTTGATGAAAAATAATCCTAGGATGGCTTACCGTGAAGGGGTGTAGTGGGATCGTGCTATGAAAAGACATGGCATTCCAAACCATCACTCCTGGTTGTTGGTCCGTATGGCAGGCGACAGTCAGGTCGTTATTCTACCGCTGTCTGGGGCGTCGCCAGACATGTCTTCGACCTAGAATCTAATTGACTGGAGTGGAATTGTCTTCAGTGATGAGTACCGATCCGAACTGAGCCATGATATCCAGCGGAGACGCGTCTGAATAAGCCCCGGATGGCGGAGGCATACCAATCTCAGATTCGCCAGCCGTACGGCCCGACAAACATGAGTGATGCTCTGGGGTACCATTTCTTTTCATAACAGGACCCATTTCATTGTCTTCATTGTCTACCGTTACAACACAGCAGTACGTTGACGATATTCTACGTCCGTGTTGCTTCCCGTATACGGCGAGAGCTTCTACTGTTTCGCTTCGTGCTTGCAAAAACCTGCCGTTATACAGCGAGATCGTCAGATCTTTCCACAACTGAGACCGTTTGGAGCATTGTGCGCAGAGTTCTCTAACCAGCTCGGGATTTTGTCGACCTAACGCGCCAATGTAATATATGTCATGTAATACACTACTGGCCATTAAAATTGCTACAACACGAAGATGACGTGCTACAGACGCGAAATTTAACCGACAGGAAGAAGATGCTGTGATATGCAAATGATTAGCTTTTCAGAGCATTCACACAAGGTTGGCGCCGGTGGCGACACCTACAACGTGGTGACATGAGGAAAGTTTCCAACCGATTTCTCATACACAAAGAGTAGTTGACCGGCGTTGTCTGGTGAAACGTTGTGTAAGGAGGAGAAATGCGTACCAACACCTTTCCGACTTTGATAAAGGTCGGATTGTAGCCTATCGCGACTGCGGTTTATCGTACCGCGACCTTGCTGCTCGCGTTGGTCGAGATCCAATTACTGTTACCAGAATATGGAATCGGTGGGATCAGGAGGGTAATACTGAACGCCGTGATGGATCCCAACGGCCTCGTATCACTAGCAGTCGAGATGACAGGCATCTTACCCGCATGGCTGTAACAGATTTTGGAGCTACGTCTCGATCCCTGAGTCAACAGATGGGGACGTTTGCAAGACAACAACCACCTGCACGAACAGTTCGACGACGGTTGCAACAGCATGGACCATCAGTTCGGAGACAATGGCTGAAGCTACCCTTGACGCTGCATCACAGACAGGAGCGCACGCGATGGTGTACTCAACGACGAACCTGGGTGCACGAGTGGCAAAAAGTCATTCTTTGGATGAATCCAGGTTCTGTTTACAGCATCATGATGGTCGCATCCGTGTTTGGTGACATCGGGGTGAACGCACATAGGCAGCGTGTATTCGTCATCGCCATACTGGCGTATCACCCGGCGTGATGGTATGGGGTGCCATTGGTTACGCGTCTCGGCCACCTCTTGTTCGCATTGACGGCACTTTGAACAGTGGACGTTACATTTCAGATGTGTTACGACCCGTGCCTCTACCCTTCATTCGATCCCTGCGAAACCCTACATTTCAGCAGGATAATGCACGACCGCATGTTGCAGGTCCTGTACTGGCCTTTCTGGATACAGAAAATGTTCGACTGCTGCCCTGGCCAGCACATTCTCCAGATCTCTCACCAACTGAAAATGTTTGGTCAATGGTGGCCGAGCAACTGACTCGTCACAATACGCCAGTCACTACTCTTGATGAACTGTGGTATCGTGTTGAAGCTACATGGATAGCCGAACTGTACACGCCATCCAAGCTCTGTTTGACTCAATGCCCAGGCGTAACCAGGACGTTATTACGGCCAGAGGTGGTTGTTCTGGGTACTGACTTCTCAGTATCTATGCACCCAAATTGCGTGAAAATGTAATCACATGTCAGTTGAAGTATAATATATTTGTCCAATGAATACCCGGTTATCATCTGCTTTTCTTCATGGTGTAGCAGTTTTAATGGCCAGTAGTGTATATACGACAGGACAACGTAGACGTTCTTGCAATTGGAAGTCTTCCGAAACAGTTCTCTCAGTAATCAATAAATGTTTTAAGCAGTGATATTGGACTCTTACTTACAACGTCCTTTGAAGACATATATTTCACTGCAGTCCCTATCATCGAGAAACTAATTCTGAAGGTATGTTTCAGTTTTAGTGTCCAGCCAGAATGTTAGTCAATAGTGAGGGTGAGAGCCTGATAAAAACAGCAGAATCGGTCTGTATTTTAAAATTGTACTTTATGTAGCACGTAGTGCATTTAGTAAAGTACGTGGAGAAACATGAGGTTTCACGGAGCTCGCGGAATAACGCCTTCCTCAAATCCATCGAGGCTATAGTGACCATCTAGAGGAAAATGACAGCGGAATTGCAAGGTTTGCTTGTATGGGATATGTTGTGGATGCCAGTAAATATTCTCCACAGGGAACACGGTGATCGGGCAAGCGAAACTGGGATACCCTCCATCACGATTACGGAGTCACTTAGTCGAATGTTAGATATTCTTCAACCCAATTCTGTTCGCATTTTAAGCACTCCCATGATCCTTAATTTTATGATCGTTTTTTAAATTTTATAATGCAGATTACTTACTTTTCTTGTTTAGTAATGCATTCGTCTTCATTGGCCATCGTTAACTAACATTTTTTTGACTACATGTCACCAGTGCACGTGACAAGCATTTTTACAGGTTTCCAAGCTCTGGTTGCTATGTCGGCTTACATCCCAATTTATCCTTACATCTTTGCGCCACAGCGCGTTTGGCCGATTTGATATTAAATGATTGATTTCAACGCAGACCGTTGCTGTCCCGTGTCTCGAGTTCAACCATACCATATGATTTCGTAACGCACTATTTGACTACAAAATATATGTTGTGACATTTTATAACATGGAATGCAGGGACCAACGATGTCATGCTAAAGTTGTTTACAGAACGCCGAGACTCAACAGCCTTTCTGGGATGTTTTGCGCTCTGGTGAGAGATTTCTTTGTTACTCGCCCTTTGCAATACGAAAGTTGACTGTCTGGGAGCGCTAAGGCGGTCGTATCGTGAAGCAACTATGTCAGAACATAATATCTCTGCGTAATGATATATAAATACTGCACGTAAGGGGAATGTCTGCTGTATTGTTTCTGCCAACCTCTACTCAGTACAGTAGCACTAGCACCCGCGGTCTTCAATGAGTTGTTAGATTTTTTGAAATCTGTCTCTTCCCTACAGCTTTTACCTTCCACTGCTCCGTCTAGTAACATTCACGTTATTCTCTGCTCTCTTAACGCATGGTCTATCATCCGGTCCCTTCTTCTTATTAGTGGTTACCCACCGTTCCTTTCTTCGCCGATTCTGCGGGGAACATTTCGTTCCTTATAGTCAACCTACGATTCGACATCTCTCTATAGTTCCTCATCTCACGTGCTTTGGTTCACTTCTTTGCCGGTTTTCCTACAGCTACCATACAATGCTTTGCTCCAAACTTACATTTTCAGAAATTTCTTCCTCGGATAAAGGCCTGTGTTTGATAATTGTAGCCTTCTCTTGGTTGGGAATACCCTCTTTGCCTGTGCTAGTCTGCTTTTTATGTCCTCCTTGCTTCGTTCGTAATGTGTTATTTTGCTTCCAAGATAGCAGAATTCTTTAATTTCGTCTACTTCGTTATCACCAGTTTTGCTGTTAAGCTTTCTATATAGCTTACTCACAGCTTTCTCAGATTTTCGAGCACCTTGTACCATTTTATACTGTCGACAGATCCAAAGAATGAGTCTTGATTTTTCTTACATCTAGCTTCCAATATCAATCGCAACGCCAGATCTGTTTCTCTGATGCCTTTACCTTTCCTACAGCCTTTAGTTAATGAGTTAGTTAGTTACATGTTCCGTAGATCATTTTAATGATTCTTTTATCGAAATGATGTGGAACGAGTCAGTGTACAGGATTGGTATACATGATTAGTGTTAACAACAATGAACACATTGTTAGTTCTATTCGTGTAACATTGCTTAACAACGATTTTTAAAAAACTGCAGTAAAATAAAAAATACAACCACCAGTTTCGAAACAGAAATTCGTCTATGGAATAGATGGAGCTGTCGAGGAGAAATGATTTTAGGTTAGATCTAAAATTTGCTTTGTTACATGTCAGAAGTTTTATGTTATTCGGCATATGATTAAAGACTTTTGTTGCTGCATACTGAACTCCTTTCTGAGCCACTGACTAATAATGGGCAACAAGGATCATTTTTTCATCTAAGACCTCACTGTTCTTCTCATATTGCAATGTACTATTTATGGCGAATTTCATTAGCCAATATAAAGTATTGTGATTGTGCAGTTAAAATGCCTACCTCCTTAAAGCGGTACCTACAAGTCTTCCATGGGTGAACTCTACATATTATTCTTACTCGCTTTTGTGCAATCAGTACTCTTTTTCCCAGTGGTGAGTTACCCAGTAAAATTACGTTACAAGACATTATTGAGTGGAATTATGCAAAATATGTCACTAAAGTTATTCGTTTGTTTCCAAGATTATCAATTATACGAAGAGGGAAAGTAGCTGAACGTAATTGCTTGAGAAGCTCAGCAATATGTTTCTTCAAGTTTTCGTCAATACCTGTACCCAGAACGTTGTAGCATTCCACCCTACTTACTGACTCCTATTGACGTACTACATCAGTTGTTGGTATGAATATTCATGGAATATTTTGAACATCAAGCACTGCAGTCGGCCAAAAAAAGCCCCTCGAAGTGGTATCGGTATGTGGATGATACCTTTGTAATATGGAATCATGAGGAAGAAGACTTGAATGATTTTCTGGTACACTTAAATAGCATCAACCCAAAGACTAAATTTACTATGGAGAAGGAGAAGAATGGACAACTTAACTTCTTGGATGTATCAGTTATCAAACGGGCGGATGGGACCTTAGGCCATAAGGTCTACAGGAAAGGTACACATACTGATTGCTACCTCCATAAGAACTCAAACCACCACCCTAGGCAAAAGAGGGGGGTCATAAAAACACTAATGGATAGGGCCAATAATATTTGTGAACCAGGCTACTTACAAGAAGAACTAAATCATTTACAAATGGCCTTTGCGAAAAGTGGTTATACGAAAAACGAGATTAATCGAGCACTTCACCCAAATAGAAAAATGCCTAAAAATAGGAGACAGCAACAACCATCAGCTGGAAAAGTATTTCTTCCGTTCATCCATAATATCATGGATCGCATTGGAAAAGTACTAGCCAAGTTTCAGGTAGAGACCATTTTTAGACCTACTAAGAAAATTAGTGAATGCCTAAGATCAACAAAAGATGCTCGTCACCCCCTAGCCACCCCAGGGGTATATAAAATTCCGTGTAGTTGCGGCAGGGTTTACATAGGAACTACAAAAAGAAGCATCAATACACGGTTGACGGAGCACAAAAGAAACTGTCGCTTGGGACATATCGACAAATTGGCAGTAGCGGAACATGTTTTTAAGGATGGAGATCACGACATAAAATTTGGTGAAACAAGCGTGCTAGCGAGGACGTCGCACTATTATACACGTATCTATAGAGAGGCAATTGAAATCCACAAACATCAATACAATTTTAATCGTAAAGAAGAAGGATTAAAATTGGATAAGATATGGCGGTCGACGTTGCATCAATCACGTGTCAATCGATTGCCTGCAATCGAGAGAACAGACGATGGCAAGAGATAGCTGTACATCGACGCCACGTGACGTGTGGTGGCGCCCCCTACGATCTCTATATAAGCGGCGGCCCCAGCTCCTAGCAGCCAGTCGTCGACTCACCTCGGAAGATGTTCTCCGTAGTTGAGAACGAAACGTCAGGGAGAAGAAGTTCTACAGATCGACCACGGCAACTTAGCCCGGAAGAGTTTACTGATAAAGACGCCGGCCGTGAAAGCCTACATGGAATTATACCCGTCGTTATCTTTTCTGCTTTCTCACTTAATGGAACAATATAGTGCACCGGCGTTGATTCTGGAGTAGATGCTGACTCACATTGCTTCCCTTCTCTGTGACTGGTCTGAGAACGTGCGTAATTCCTTCGTTCTTCACATTATTTCTACGTTTTGGAGTGTCTGTCGTCAGTATCTTTAACTTTCTCCTCCAACACCGCTTATCAAGATCCTGTATTCTTTTCTTCTGCGCTTTCCTCAACGCCCATACGAGGACACGTTCCGTACGCACGCACCTACTTAGATATTGTTTCTTAGTATCCATGGTGGTACAATTGGATGTACGCTCCGTTCTTTCTAGGAAAAGTGCTTCTTTCGTTTGCACTATTCTACTTTCATATCCGTTGTATGTCTTCCACCCCCTGTGATACAACTTCCTATTTACAGTACATAAACGTAGTTTCACATTTAAAATGCATAATTACATTTTGTTTTCCACTTATTGTGCACTTCACTTTTTTTTTGTTCTACTGATTTCATCTCATACTTTTGTATTAGAATTTCATCTTGCGATAATGCATTCTGCAGTTCGTCTTGTTTTTCCTAACTGATGAGCCCATGCCACTTGAAAAATAAATCGGTTTGGAACCTTCTTCATTGTTTTCCCGTAGCTCTGATTTTCAAGCTATTACCATACGTATGTCGAAAACGGATATTGTCAATTGGAACAGCGGCCAACATTTTATATTTTATTGAATTCCAGCATTACCGATGGAGGGTGCCACGAACTTGTAAGTATATATATATATATATATATATATATATATATATATATATATATATATATTATTCGATCAAAAGTATCCGTACATCTGGCTGAAAATGACTTTCAAGTTCGTGGCGCCCTCCATCGGTAATGCTGGAATTCAATATGGTGTTGGCCCTCCGTTAGCCTTGATGACAGCTTCCACTCTCGCAGGCATACGTTCAATCAGGTGCTGGAAAGTTTCTTGGAGAATGGCAGACCATTCTTCACGGAGTGCTGCACGGAGGAGATGTATCGACGTCGGTCAGTGAGGTCGGCACGAAGTCGGCTTTCCAAAACACCCCAAAGCTGTTCTATAGGATTCAGGTCAGGACTCTGTGCAGGCCAGTCCATTACAGGGATGTTATTGACGTGTAGCCACTCCGCCACAGGCCGTGCATTACGAACATGTGCGCCCGCATCTCGTGGTCGTGCGGTAGCGTTCTCGCTTCCCACGCCCGGGTTCCCGGGTTCGATTCCCGGCGGGGTCAGGGATTTTCTCTGCCTCGTGATGACTGGGTGTTGTGTGCTGTCCTTAGGTTAGTTAGGTTTAAGTAGTTCTAAGTTCTAGGGGACTGATGACCACAGCAGTTGAGTCCCATAGTGCTCAGAGCCATTTGAACCATTTGAACGAACATGTGCTGGATCGTGTTGAAAGATGCAATCGCCATCTCCGAATTGCTCTTCAACAATGGGAAGCGAGAAGGTGTTTAAAACATGAATGTAGGGCTATGCTGTGATAGTGCAACGCAAAACAGCAAGGGGTGCAAGCCTCCTCCATGAAAAACAAGACCACACCATAACACCACCGCCTCCAAATTTTACTGTTGGCACTGCACACGTTGGCAGATGACGTTCACCGGGCATTCGCCATACCCACACCCTGCCATCGGATCGCCACATTGTGTACCGTGATTCGACACTCCACAAAACGTTTTTCTACTGTTCAATCGTCCAATGTTTACGCTCCTTACACCAAGCGAGGCGTCGTTTCTCATTTACCGGCGTGATGTGTGGCTAAACAGCAGCCGCTCTACCACGAAATCC
The DNA here is from genome assembly GCF_023864345.2 of Schistocerca serialis cubense. NCBI lineage: Eukaryota > Metazoa > Arthropoda > Insecta > Orthoptera > Acrididae > Schistocerca > Schistocerca serialis. Next base: position 201,947,999 of record NC_064643.1, on the reverse strand, counting down.
AAGTTTTCTCAGCTCGCCTAACTGTCATAGTACTTGCAGTGGCCCCTGATAAAATTTGGAATTTCTGTGTGATGGTCTGGATAGATGTTTGTCTATTACACATTACGAGCCTCTTCAACTGTCGGCGGTCTCTGTCAGTGAAGAGGTCGGCCAGTACGCTTTTGTGTCGTACGTGTCCCTTCACGTTTCCACTAAGAAACAATGGACCTAGGGATGTTTAGGAGTGTGGAAATCCAGCGTACAGACGTATGACACAAGTGACACCCAATCAACTGACCATGTTCGAAGTCCGTGAGTTTCACAGAGCGACCCATTCTGCTCTCTCACGATGTCTGACTACTGGGGTCGCTGATATGGAGTGCCTGGCAGCAGGTGGCAGCACAGTGCACCTAATATGAATAGCGTGCATTTTTCAGGGTGTCCGGGTACTTTTTAAAACGTAGTATTTAAAACTGATTTCGATAACAAATATTACCATCTACCTACTGAGAGCCTGTGATGGTACTTGGTACTGCAACCGGTAGTTATTACACAAACCAAAGTGCGACTCCAGAATGAGATTTTCACTCTGCAGCGGAGTGTGCGCTGATGCGAAACTTCCTGGCAGATTAAAACTGTGTGCCCGACCGAGACTCGAACTCGGGACCTTTGCCTTTCGCGGGCAAGTGCTCTGCCAGGAAGTATCAAAGTGCGACTATTTAGAAAAGCAAATCTTTCTGATATGTTGAAAAGCAGTTGAGAGAAGATCCATTCCTGCTTCTTTCGATGTCCTTACCTGCCGTTTTCCCGCATCTGTAACATTGAACTGGTTCTTGGAGTCTCATCATACCGAATATGAAACAACAATCCCCTGAGTGCGGGTGTTGAGATAGAGGGTAGAGGATACAGGATCAAGAAGAGACGTTTAAGCTCATACCTACAGTTTTACTGCGTCACTTACGCAGTAATTTCATTGTACTTGATTGATCCACACGAGACATACTTATGTTTCAATTTTGTGATTTGAACGTCGTGCACCCAATACCTACAAAAATGGTTCAAATGGCTCTGAGCACTATGGGACTTAACATCTATGGTCATCAGTCCCCTAGAACTTAGAACTACTTAAACCTAACTAACCTAAGGACAGCACACAACACCCAGCCATCACGAGGCAGAGAAAATCCCTGACCCCGCCGGGAATCGAACCCGGGAACCCGGGCGTGGGAAGCGAGAACGCTACCGCACGACCACGAGATGCGGGCCAATACCTACAGTGAATATATTTGTGAGACTATACTTTTCGCTTGGATGTTCCACCTGCGTCAAGAAAGCGACGACATTTGAAAGTTTATTCACACTAAACTGTTTTGCAGTGCAATTGATACGTAGTAGTGCTGCTAAATGGCGTATTGCTTCAGAATTACTGTGCATAACTTGGGCATTAAGAATTTCAAGTATTATTCGATTCAAATTTCTCAATGTTATCTCACACACTGCTTGAATCAAATGCTGCCTACTCGCAATACATGTATAAAACAGATGCGAGCTTGATTTCAAAACCGGCGGCCACAGTTGGACCCCTTGCGTTACAACCCTTCCTTCAGCTGCTGCACCCTGGCGGGCCCTTTGTGTGTCACTCACCCCTCGCGGTAAGAGGGGTGTCTACTAGGTGTCGCTAGCTGCTTCACATAGCCCATCAAGTCATACTGAAAATTTACTCATGATCATGCGTCTGGAACAACAAGTTTCTAAAACTCAGATACTGACTTGAATTACCGTACCAGACTTACATTCTTAAAAGCAGCGGTGGAAAGTACACCTGAAAGAAAATAAAAAGGTACGAAATAAAATGATGATTAAAAGCCGACATTAAAGAATGATGTCTTCCATGTTCTTTAAAAAGATAATGAGGGAAGTTCAGCAAGGCACTGAATGTTTTCTGGAAGTAAAATGACGAGAAAGTTAAATATAAGTTACTGAAAACAGATCGCAAAGAAATTTTGTATTTTAATTGTCTACAACCGCAACAAGTGATCATTTTTAGACGGAACTGTCGAACAAGCTAAAATACCACAAGTAAAATACAAGAAGTCGCTGCTTAATCCTAGATGTATCATCACGTGGTGATGGACAGGTTTCTCTGCTGCACCACGTCTTATGTTCGAAAATATCCTACAGTTTTCAGCTGCTAAATAATGATTGTAGAATGATGGATCTCAGTCAGCAGTATCACGAGGGACTGAGGAAATCTAAAAACCAGACATCTTGATTGTAACAGATAACAGAAGCCTTAAGTGAATAGTTGTTTTGCAGTGACATGACAATTAGGTGAGCATTGATGACAAGGGTCATCAATATGAACGGATATAATGTTGATTCAATTCGTTAGTTTTTGTGACGCCTAAAATTTGCAGAAGCATCTTTAATTTGAAAGGTATGTATTGTGTACAAACAGCAGAGCGGTAATAAAGTTACTTATTTTTTAGTGGTAGCGGAACACTGCTATGTAGAAAATGAACGGAACAGATATGTAATTGTACCAATGCAAGTGCTAGAAGCGAGAGTACAATTTCTCAAATGTCTATTAAATCTACTTCATTTAGTTACTTCAAATGTGGAGATCGGAAAGAAGGGATGGGTGCTTTAACAAGGAAAGAAATAATAAAACAAAAATAATAATGATCTTCATCTTTCGTCATTCTTTCGTTTTCACCCTCCTTTCACGTCTTGCATCATATAAAGGAATTAGCTACTTCCTACAATAAATAAAGCACTTGTTGCAGAAATAACAATAGTTTTAACCATTCTGCTAACGGTCTAAATTCTTTAAAAACTGCGTTACAGACTGATAGGTCGTACTGAATACAGTTCTGTAACTATCGTCGTCGAAGCACAATCAAAGACAAAATTTCAATAAGAGGGAGTGTAATTGGGACAGGCTACTGCGATAGTGTTACGACTACTGAGCACGGAATAAGGGAGTATCAACTATTTAGCACTTTTTTCGGCTTTAATCTGTAATTGTGATGTTAAAACGACTTTTTTTAAATTGTGTGTGCATTTAAGAAAGTTATCTAAGACATGATAAGAATATTCCAACAAATGAGACAGCAGTTTGAATGTATTCTCTGAGATGCCAATACGGAGAAAATTTAATGTGATATGCAGTATTTCTGCCCTTAAATGGTTCAAATGGCTCTAAGCACTATGAGGTCATCTGTCCCCTAGACTTAGAACTACATAAACCTAACTAACCTAAGGACATCACACACATCCATGCCCAAGGCAGGATTCGAATCTGCGACCGTAGTAGCAGAGCGGTTCCGGACTGAAGCGCCTAGAAAAAAAATGGTTCAAATGGCTCTGAGCACTATGGGACTTAACATCTGTGGTCATCAGTCCCCTAGAACTTAGAACTACTTAAACCTAACTAACCTAAGGACATCACACACATCCACGCCCGAGGCAGGATTCGAACCTGCGACCGTAGTAGTCGCGCGGTTCCGGACTGAGCGCCTGAACCGCTAGACCACCGCGGCCGGCGAAGCGCCTAGAACCGCTCGGCCACAGCGGCCGGTAGTTATGCCCTTATAAATGACTGTTTCTACGTTATGGAATTTGAACAAGTAGGGGACATCAGAAGCAAAGGTTAATTTGATGGAGTTTCGAATTATCGCCTGACAGTATCACTAACAACATGGTACAAATGAAGATCTTTGTGGAGGTTCTGTAGTCTGAGGAGCACGTATTACGTGAAATATTATCCTTAGTAAATATGAGATGGCGTCGTATTTACTACGTAACTGGAACCAGCGTATGTCCTCTCCACGACTTTCAAGATACTTTAACTATTACTGTAGCTTTTTCGGATTTGTAATTCTGGGTTAGATACAATAGTTCTCCTTCTGTTAATGTGCATTTAGTAGCGTTATGCATTTACACGATTCAGTCACATTAATGTGAGCACTGCGTATGGTTCAAATGGTTCAAAAAATGGTTCAAATGGCTCTGAGCACTATGGGACTCAACAGCTGTGGTCATCAGTCCCCTAGAACTTAGAACTACTTAAACCTAACTAACCTAAGGACATCACACACATCCATGCCCGAGGCAGGATTCGAACCTGCGACCGTAGCATCCGCGCGATTCCAGACTGGGCGCCTGGAACCGCTCGGCCACAGCGGCCGGCCACTGCGTATGTTCGACGTCTATGTGCAATAGCTACTGACAGATGGCAGGTGGTAGCACTAGCAGTGGAGGGTACATGAAGTGTGTTGGAGGGAGGGGAGGGAGGACGCGGAGAACAGTGTAGTTGTCGTAATACGGAACCGGAGCGATTTATCTAACTTCCTGTAGGGCATAATCATTGGCTTTCAGGCCAATAGTGGAAGCATTTCCGAAACGGCAATGTTTGAAAACCTATCGCGTGCCGCCGCGGTTAAAGTATATCGTGCATGTCAGAATAGCGTTAATACAAAACGGGCGCTTAGGCAACTGTTGTCCACCACGGTCCATAGATGACAGGATTAAACGACGGTAGTGTACATGCGTATGGGCGAATAGACGTACAGCTATTGAGCTTAGATGAACCATGAGGCTACAAAAAATGTCTCCTCAATGACCGTTCTGCGAACGTTGCCGAGTATGAGACTCCGCAACAGGCGTCTGGTTCATGCCCCCATACTGACTGCTGTTCGTCGGCGACGAAGGCTGGAATTTGAACGCCAATACCGCAACTTGACGTCCACAGAGGGGCGACAGGTGGCCTTTTCAAACCAATCCCTTTTTATGTTCACCGGACTGACGGCTATCTGAAAGCATACACAATCGTCGGACGGATCTGCGCCGGAGCAGAGACCATTAAAAAAATGTTTTCGTTGCATTCCTTCGGTGTTCTGATTCTGGAAGACACAGTGGATCAACATAATGATGCATATATCGTTGGGGACCAAGTCCACCCCACATGTATTTCACTTTCCTTCAGCACGATGGCATCTACCAGTAGCAAAATGCAACGTGTTACACAGCTCGCACTGTACGTGCGTGGTTCTAAGAGTCCGGAACGAGTTTACCGAACTCTCCTGACCACCGAGTTCCCCAGATTTAAACCAAGTCGAGACTATGTGGGACTATCTCGATCGGGCTGTCCGAGCCACGGATCCTAGCGCAGCTAGCCGCGCCACTGGAGCTGCACGACTCTGCATCCTGTCGGCGCCTTCCATAACATCACCGACTCTCTTCCTGCGCGTGTCGCAGCGGTACGCGATGCAAAAGATAGTTACTCAGGTTTTGACAGGTTGTCACTTTCACCTGACGGGACGGTCTAGTAAAGATTGTATTTCAATATGCCGTGTTTAACTGTTATTAAAGAAGTATTTTGTTGTTTCCTCTCCGCCTAAGTCAAAAAAGTCACGTGACTGCCAAGCGTTACGTCTGGTTCCTCGACTCCTCCGTGCCCATCGCGCCCAGTGTGTTTCATCATAGATCAACTACGTGTCCTCTCACAATAATTGCAACACAAAATCTCACGTCTTACAAGGGAACCTCCCCGTCGCACCCCCCTCAGATTTAGTTATAAGTTGGCACAGTGGATAGGCCTTGAAAAACTGAACACCGATCAATCGAGAAAACATGAAGAAGTTGTGTGGATCTATGAAAAAATAAGCTAAATATACAAACTGAGTAGTCCATGCGCAGGATAGGCAACATCAAGGATAATATGAGCTCAGTAGCGCTGTGGTCCCGTGGTTAGCGTGAGCAGCTACGGAGTGAGAGGTCCTTGGTTTCAAGTCTTCCCTCGTGTGAAAATTTCAATTTTTTGTATAATCAATTTCGCTCTCCAAAATTCCAGGACATGTTCAGATTTGCTTGGACATATGTAGGATTTGACGGTCTACACACGGAAAAATTTGAAAACGTTAAAAACATATCTTTTGACAGAGCACAGGGAAAACTGTGCGACTGTGAAACTGTTGCATTCATTTGTTGCAGTTTATGTGACAAACTCTTATGTTTTCATCACTTTTTTGGAAGTGATTATCACATCCACAAGAAAACCTAAATCGGGCAAGGTAGAAGAATCTTTTTACCCATTCGCCAAGTTAGGTGGGTCCAAAACATATTCCTGTCATGTGACGCACATGCCGTCACCAGTGTCGTATAGAATATATCAGACGTGTTTTCCTGTGGAGGTATCGGTTGAGCTATGACCTTGCGATCAAATGTTTTCGGTTCCCATTGGAGAGGCACGCCCTTTCGTCTACCAATCGCACGGTTTTGCGGTGCGGTCACAAAACACAGACACTAAATTATTACAGTGAACAGAGACGTCAATGAACGAACGGACAGATCATAACTTTGCGAAAATAAAGAAAATAAACTTTTCACTCGAGGTAAGACTTGAACCGCGGACCTCTCGTTCCGCAGGTGCTCACACTAACCACGGGACCACGGCGCCCCTAGGCTCACATTATCCTTGATGTTGCCTATCTTCCACATGGACTACTTAGTTTGTATATTTTGCTTATTTTTTCATAATTCCACACAACTTCTTCCTGTTTTCTCGATTGATCTGTGTTCAGTTTTTCAAGGCCTATCCACTGTGCCAACTTATCACTGAATCTGAGGGGGGTTCGATGGAGAGGTTCCCTTGTTAGTACCATAATTTCTCCCATCCATCAAACAAAAACATTCGCAGACTCACCTGCGCTGTTCGCCTCTGGAACAAGATATTGTTCGCTCTGCTAACAGTTGAGTGCCTTTTTGCATTTAAGAAAAAAACTAAAGCATTTTCTTTTGTCAGCTCTATAACAATTCGCTAAAAGAGTGACATGCATGTCCAGTCCCATCCGCCAAACAGTAAAGTAGGCGACCTCTTCTTCTCCTAGCTATGCAAATTTTTTCTGTTTCTTAATCAGCCCATCCATTTTTGTTTTCCATCTCTTCAGTACTCGTGTTCTGTTGGTTTCCTAATTCTCTCCCTCTCCTACTCCTTGCCTCACGTCCGTTGCAGCCAGTGTCCCCAGTTTAAATCTACATGCTGGTAATTTGTGTTTGTTGTTATGCCTTTCATGAACGATATGCTGCTGTAGCTACGCTGTAGCTGTTCATGTTGCTAGTATTTATGCCATAGATATTTCTAAGTGTTGGGTTCAAAACTATATACCAGGGCTATTCGTTTATTTATGTCCGATTGGTCGCGCAATAGAGACCACAGTGAAAAGTATAAATTTATTTGCAACAGTTAGCTACATCTTAACTCCACTTATCTACTCCGAATAGGCAGCTGTCGTAGTGTCATACTAACTTCACAATATCGTCGACATAGGTTGCCGCCTGTGCTTTCCACCGATTCTCTACGATGGTCTGCAGCTCTCTTATTGTGGATGATCAGACTCTTCCCCTCGGTAACGCTGCAGGGGCGTTTTCTTTGCCCCTGCACTATGCGGCCTAGAATTGTCATGTGCACACAGAACTGAAAAGAGAGGCGTGGCGCGATCTACGGGAGTACCAGAGACACTGACCAACACATCTGTACAAAGCTTTCCATTTCGAAACCGATCGGACCTTAACGGGGACGTTTACTATCGTTTGGCTCAAAAAATCGATTTTCTTTAAATTGCATTTTTGGATCCATAAAAGTGTTTAGAATCCACCACTGAAACGGTTTTTCCGAATACGGAACAGAAATGTTTGTTATTCGCTATTGAACAAAAAAATGCACTTGTCTGAAATCGGCCTTTTTCACGCACCAGTTTTTTTCTTCCGGAGAACGAGTTATATCGATGCTTGGGAGGAAACACACAAAATTCAAATGAATGTTTAAACGGGTGTGTTTGGAAGTTAGCCCTCAAGCATTTGCATTCTGGTGCGAAGACTGTGGAGATTGCGACTTTCCTGGCAGTGAACAGCTTCAACGAAGTGTATTCAGCAATTCTGAAGACCATGACAACGATGGACGTCACCCTGGTACTCTATTCGACGCAGTTCACCAAGCATTCCGACGACCACCGGATTCAAGCGGCCGTACGAGCGACTCTGGAGCAGCGCAGGATGGCCCAGACCCAGCAGAACGCCCTCTATGAGGAAGAGGAAGGACTAGTTTATGGACCCGGAATAGTAGAGTGAGCATAAGTTGCATAATATTGCATTTATATGTAGTCAAAACTTCAAAGGCGTTTTTCTCGAAATGACTTTTTTTGATCGCGCAGTATGGTAACTTCAAATCTACTGAACCGATTGGCATGATTCTTTGTTTCCGACGAAGCTGACTAAATTTTCTAGTAGTTGTATCACTTTTATTCCTATCCATCAGCTATAAATATTTTTGCTTGGCCGACGAAGTCGAAAAATGGATGAAAGAAACCGATTTTTTTTTCAAATGGCCGCCATTTTCTTTCCTATGGTCCGAATAACTTAAGCGAGGTACAACTCCTAAATAATCTTATATACTTCGCTAACGTCAACTCAGTTTTGATTTTAAACGATCCGGATGAACTGTGACATACCGCGCGTGTAGGTCTACATCGAAATTTTGTTTCGTTCCGACGGCACTTCGGCCTTTGTTCTTCGACGTGTCCGGTCGAAAAAATCCCAGTTCGTAGAGGAAATATCAATAAACATTTTGACCAAATTTGGCATTGACATCTATAACATCCCCACAAAAAAAATCCTCAAAGAACATGCTTTTTTTGGGCCAAAGGTAGTAAACCTCCCCTTAATAAAGGAACAGCCCTCGTATAAGACGTCTTATAAAATGTGTGTCGTAATGACTGTAAAATATGTAGAACGCATGCCTGGCTAGAATTAAGCGTGGGCCTTACGTTCCTGATGTTGGCAGAATAAATAAAACTGCTGTTGGATAATCAATAAACAGTGTGAAATTTGGTCAGACAGAGTGCCTGTAATATGCTGTGTGTAAACTGAATGCGTAGGCCCTACGCCACCTGGATGGTGGTGCGCCCTGGTGAGTTTTTGTGCCTCTCACCCCGTGCTGTACGACGGTTGACTACCAGGAGGCGTTGAGTGTCTCCTGGGGGAAAGCAGTTGAGCGGTGCGTTGACGCAGTTGCAAAACGAGAGCATGACTACAGGGCGAACCCGAACACCACTAACAAAATTTTACACTTTTTTTTAGTATTTTGACATCAAGCAGCCGGAATTTCCAGTGGCTCAGTACAGAGTACTTGCATTTTGTTCGATTTTTCATCCTCATTTACCTCTACATCTGAAAATATCTGCTCAACAGTACAAACATTTGTCTATGCACTGTGTTTCTTGTTTGGATACAAATTTATTCCATTCGTTTTCGGTATTTGCAGTTGGCATAGTAATGTCAAATTTTATTTTCGGTGTCGGACTTGTATTCAGTACTGCTCGGTTTGGTCTAGTGCTTGTTTCCTCTGGGCGTTGATGCATTGGGCAACGTCTTGTGCTGTGCTTTTCTGGTGACTGCATATTTCAAGCTTTGTCACTCTTTTGAAGGTATTTTCACAAAAGCAAATGTAATTAGAGTAAAATACCAAATAAATGGTATTTACATTATTATTCTGTAACGAGTCACCAGAGACCACAAGTTCCGAATACAAAAATACTCAATAAACATACCTGAAAAACTTCCAGAGTTTGTGGGAGGATTTCGGGTTCACCCTGTATAATGATATGCGAAGAAAGTTACATGGTGTCCCAAACGTTTCAGGCCAAAGTCATAAAGTTATTAGAGGATTTCATACTTAGTGCTTTGAGGTATGGAACTAGTGGTCAGAGATGAACATTTGTTTCCTTTATACTTACGTGAACCACTCAAACCTTATGGCAACAAATTTAGCTCATAGCAATTGCTCGAAGTGAGGCCCAATGATACTAAACCCATACGCTGCAGTGGCACCTGAATTTTACCACACCACACAGGTAGCTGCTATGCTGTCTGTTACTCAAGGACCGCGCCAAAGAGCACCACTCCAGTTTTTTCTGTTTTTCATACACCAACCGCTTTGTAACCAGGAGAAAGAGTTTTAAGTGAGACTCAACGACAGCGATGACATTCCAACATGGTCTTCCCTTCCAAATCAACAATGCAGTCATCTATTCTTCAAGTGCTCACGCATATTACACTGAAGCGCCAAAGAAACTGGTAGAGGCCTGCGATTTAAATACAGAGATATGTGTACGTGCACAATATGGCGCTGTTCTCGGCAACGCCTACGTAAGACAACAAGTACCTGGCGCAACTGTTAGATCTGTTATTGCTGCTACAGTGGCAGGTTATCAAGATGTAACTGAGTTCGAACGTGATGTTATAGATGACGCACAAGGGATGGGACACAGCATGTCCGAGGTAGCGATGAATTGGGCATTTTTCCGTACGACCATTTCACGACTGTACCATGAATATTAGGAATCCGGTAAAATATCAAATCTCCGATACTGCTGCGGCAGCAAAATGATCCTGCAATAACGGGATCAAAAACGACTGAAGAGAATCGTTAAACGTGACGGAAATGGAGCCATTCCGCAAATTTCTGCAGATTTCAATGCTGGGCCATCAATAAGAGTCAGCGTGCTAATCATTCAACGAAACATTATCAGTATGGGCTTTCGGAGCTGAAGGCCCCCTCGTGTACCATTGATGACTGCACGATACAAAGTTTTACGCCTCGTCTGGGCCCGTCAACACCAACATTGGACTGTTGATGACAGCAAACTTGTTGCCTGGTCGCACCAGTCCCGTTTCAAATTCTATGGAGCGGATGGACGTGTACGGGTATGGAGACAACCTTATGAATCCATGGAGGCTGCATGTCAGCAGGGGACTGTTCAAACTGGTGGAGCCTCTGTAATGGTGTGGGACATGTGTAATCGGAGTGATATGGGGTTCCTGATACGTGTAGTTACGACTCTGACAGGTGACATACGTAAGCATCCTGTCTGATCTCTTGCATCCATTGACGTCCATTGTGCATTCCGACGGACTTGGGAAATTCCAGCAGGACAATGTGACACCCCACACGTCCAGAATTGCTACAGAGTGGCTCCAGGAACACTCTTCTGAGTTTAACCACTTCCGCTGGCCACAAAACTCCCCACACATGAACATTATTGAGCATATCTGGGATGCCTTGCAACTTGCTGTTCAGAACAGGTCTCCACTGCCTCGTACTCTTAGGGATTTATGGACAGCCCTGCAGGATTCATAGAGTCAATTCCCTCCAGCACTACTTCAGACATTAGTCGAGTCCTTGTCACGTCGTGTTGTGGCACTTCTGCGTGCTCGCAAGGTCTCTACACGATATTAAGCAAGTGGACCAGTTTCTTTGGCTATGCACTGTATTACCGAAGCGGAATGATGAACCGTCATGCTGAGACATTTTCTCGGAGATAGCAGTCTCCAATAACAGTGGCGACATCCCGAATGAGCTGTAGGTGACGTGCAGCATTGAAACAAGTTGGTAGCAAATACGGTCCTATGAAGTCGACCTTGGACAGCACCAGCACACACGTACACAAAGAATCGTCGCTGTGGTCTGAGACAGGGGCTACATATTGATGTTCATCATTCCAGATGTTGTTAATGTGGAAATAAAAAAAATCATCGCTGTTGAAAGAGGCCTCATCCGTGAACAAAAACCACTGCGGAAAGTTCGGCTCCGCCACAGCAGTTATCTGCGCTGAATATTTCACTGACAGACATGAACTCTGGACTCAAAATAGTTTGGATCCGTGATTTACATACTTTCTTTATGTTAGGTGTGTAGTTTCTCGTCTACACGAATTCTGCGAAGTGCTCTCTTTGAAGTTCACATTTCACGTAAAGGTTAAAGGGTGCTTACTTGTGAATACTGTTCCACACGATCCAAAATCATCTTCTCAAATTCTGCTGTGTCAAGACTTCACTGTTCAGATCTTTGCTCATATTTCTTTGGTGTGAATGACCCAACGTACATTCTTGTCCCGGATGCCATGTGTTGATTAATATGTTATCGATTTACGTGCATTTAATATGAAACCAGTCGTTTTTTAAAATTTGGTTTCTGTGCCATTAACTAACTACGACTCAAATAATTATACGAGTCCAGCTATTCTTCGTACATAACCCATCATGAGCACCCTCGGTGACACAATCTTCAATTTGTCTGCGTCCTCTATGTCTTTTCTGTCTTACACATTGCTCCAAAGGGCTACAGACGAATCTCGTTGAACGTTGAGATTTCAAATTCAGAAGCTAGAATCGTTAAATAAACAGGTGAATCAACACAGGAACTTTTTTCTAAAATTTTCAAGACATCCTCCTCACAACACGCCTTCAAAAAGACAATTGTAAGACATATTCATCCTCCTCCATAAATTACTATTGTTTTTTCGATTTACAATTTCTGTTACTTTGTCGGTTCATTATCGTTTTGCTCTTTATTACTTATATTGCCATGACTCTAAGAACTAAAAGACTGTCCCATATGGTAGTAATTCGTCCACTCTTTAATAATACAGAAAATATTTAATTCTATTTGTGTATCTTTTTGTCCCATATGACATGTATATCGTCAAAGTACAGGGTGTTTATATAGTAACCTTTAATTGTGGCAAAGGTGATCACGTTGCAGAAATGTTTGATACGGAACTGAATGCACGTTATCTTCAACTATTATTCCCGTCTAACACTGTTAGTTCCCGCGTTCCCGCTAGGTGGCATCTACAAATGAGTTATTCCGACAGTCGTCACAGAGTTGTATAACGGTGCAGTTTGTGTGTAATGCTCTTTGTGGCGACAAAATCTTCTTCCATACCTGTAGTAAAGTGAATCAGCATAATGTTGAAGTATGGGGTGACCAGAATCCACGTCACGTAATCTAACATGTATGGGACTCGCCTAAGGTAAATGTTTCTTTCGCTGTAATCTGTAGCAAGATTTACAGTTCTTTGTTTTTTGCCGTTCCAACTGTAACTGGCGTATGTTACCTGGCATGCTTTAATATTATGTAATGTCTCAATTACAACACGTTATGGGCACAGAATTTATTTTCCAGCAATATGAGCGCCACCACATTATCATTGTGAAGTTGTCGCGCATCTCCATAGGAACGTGCCGGACTGGACGTGGTACAACAATATCCTGGTCACCGCGATCACCTGATTTAACCCCAACGAACTTCTGTGTATGGGGTTAGTTTAAAGACAGTGTATTGGTTCCTCCACTTCCAGGAAACGACGATGAGCTGCCACCATACATCAAGACTTGCTTCATGGGATTTGGCAAGAAACTGATTACATATGGGGTATTTACAGTGTTACAAAAGGTAGCCACAGGGAACATTTGTAAATAAAACTTGACGATATACTGCGTTCAGTGCTGTATGAAACATTGCTGTAGATTATTTACCTTTTTCACAATTAAAGATTACTTTTGCGTAACTAATTTATACACACCCTATACAATACTCCTTCAGGTTGCAAGGATCACTTACATTCTCTCTCTCTCTCTCTCTCTGCTTCGTGCTCTGTACAAACACGTTCCAAAAAGCCATGCGCGAAAATGCTATTTTTCGCGGGTTCATATCTCAGGTTCTTTGATTACACAGATATGGGATCAAGCGTTTTGGATAACCGTTGTCCTAGCGACCATTTGTATACCTCATTAGCGGAAGAAGGGCATACTCTAGCTATCATACAGTACAGGGTCGAAATTTAAATATTACACACTTCCTACAGCTCATGCAAACTGAACAAATCGGTTGGTTCATTTGCATTAGTCGTGGTGAGTGGTGAACCTTAGACGATAAATATAAGCACCATCTGTACATGGACGGTACCTGAGGAAAACCCAAAGAAACAGTGATTTTTGGGTACGAAAAATATTCATTGTGGGAATGGTCACGTCTGCAATTTCTGTTCACGGCAGAGCGTAGAAATTTTCACCATATATTCTTACGATCACATTCTTGGGGAACGTTGATGCCATTATTCCGTTACCGAGATCCAGAGGGTGAAAGTTAATGTACTTACGCATGTAAAATATGTACGTAACACCCAGTCTGAGGAGTAAATATAGTTTTAAATTACATAGCGAACACATGGAAAGGGTTCTAGGGTCATCATAAGGGTTCTGAGGTCACAGAACTAAGTTTTTAGCCAGCATTTTTTCACTCATAAAACTTTGTGACGCGCTGCTCTGTACAGTGGGCACTTAACGCCTATACCAATATGCCCAAAGTGGTACTGCAGTGACAAGAGTGTCCAAACATGCCTAAAAAGAATTTAAAATCATTAACAAAAATTACGTTGAACTATAAATACTGAAAATTCAGTAAAATATTTCTAATAACATTTTTAATGTTTTAAGTCATAAATCACAAGCTGGGCGTTTTCAATAGACGGTGATCGATCAGCAAAGTATCCAGAACAAAATGGAAAGTCAACGATTTTGTGTTAACTTTACATGATGCATACTTATTGGTTATTTATATGTCAAAGTGTATAAATGTGGCGAAGTATATAAATAAAATGTCAAAACTTTATTGAACAATAGAATTCGTTTTATGTGCCAGCACACCCCGCTGTACCAGAAAAAGAAAGGGAGCCATCGGAAAAAATGTTCATGCTGGAGCAAAGAAAAGGCTAATACGTTCCTTTTTAAAAGACTGAGAGAAAATGGAGAACCAGTTGCCTTAGTCCTCATTCCGCCTACTTTACTGAATATTTTGGCAAGTGAATATATTTGCGCATTTTTATGCAGAAGAGAACAGCGGAGAGACAATGGATGTGGAAGAGAGAGGAGAAAGTTCCAGTAGGAGAAAAAGAGAGAGAGGGTAGTGACGGTGCGAGAGAGACAAAATGGTAGTGAAAGGAATAGTGGTAGATGCTCAATAAAAGAGTGAAAAGTGAGGTTTCCCAAATGTGAATTCTGCCCATACCATTACAGTCAAAACTTGAAATTATTGCAAGATAAACGCTGATACTTTTGTAGTTATGCATTTTTATGCAATGTTTCATCTTCACACAAAGGCTCTAGCTGGCTGGATTCTTTTATTTCCTTACTGAACACATTTCGACGTTTTGTTTACCTACCGCATCGCATATTGTTTATTAATTAATAATCGGCATGACAACGTGATAGTTGTGCTATTGCTTTTTGCTGGAATTTCAATGAAGGTAGCAGGGAACCTGTCACAACCCTACTAGGTTTCGTTGCCTGGAGAAGCAACTCATCAACTGCTCACGCCGTACAGTGCTTGGAGCGTTCCATAAGACATTACAGTTTAGGCGGTCCGTAGAGCTTACATCGCAGAAAAAAATGCAGACGCGGAAATTACTTTACATAGAATATGAGACACAGTTAAGGTATGTTATTAAAAAAATAAGCTCCCCTGAAATGCTTTCACTTATAAATAACAGCTATCGCGATTTACAACTACAACCTGTTCGCCACACGTGTCTCATGAAATGTATCTTCATGCCGTTTGGTGCCACCTGCTTAATTAACAGATGACAGAAAAGCAATTCTGAACTGCCTGCTCAATGAATAAAACTGTTTAGGAGATGCGTATTATTGCAAAGCCCATTACGAGTTTAAATTATTTAATAATACTTAACCGTCTTCAACAACTATATGTTCATTATTTTTACGTTCTCACCCTTATTTTGGTGTTCGGTCTCAGGAATTACATTGAGGTTCTCGAGCTGTAAATTTCTTTTATTTTTTTCACTGAACAGTTGCCTAAATGACTGTAAATTTGTGAGAATTCCTCGTCACCTAAAGAGTAACGGTACAACGCCCGTACATTTTACAACGACTACCTTCTTTCAGTCAATGAATAACTGTAGTTTGCATCGGCAGAAAAATATCCCTTTCCATTTCGCGTATGGTAAAATTATCTTCAAGTGTTCCAAGACTCAAATGTTTTCTCACAGTTGATATTTACAGACATACAGCACCAAACAAGACGATGTATTACACGCACAGAAATTTCACCATTATTAAAACCAAAATAATTTTATGTTGGAATTTCGGTTATGCGTACTCGCTGCCTGGACTTCAACCTGGCTCTGAAGTATTTTTGCCGTCACGCCGCCGTTTACAGCCGAGTTCGCCTCTCGAGGGGGCAGCTGAGCATGATACTACTCGTAGGTCGGTCATTCAGATACTGCGCACAAAACGGAATCAGTGACTCTGCTGTACACCCGAAAAGCACATCATAAATCAATTGCGCAAAGAAAACCTGAGACATCACTAAAATTCATCACGCCGTCAAACAATAAAAGAATCACGGGTGATGTGTTGTCAAATTTCATGTGGGAACCTTTGTCACCCTCAGTTCTGGCGTTAGGATCGTCTCGAAAGTATCTCCCGGTCCTATAACAACTTACTTCCCTCATTTCAATAGGAAATCCCAAGGGCACTGGCGTGTTGAATTCCCGAATGCCTTGGAGCTCGGTCGAGCGATGCTCTCAGCGTCTGAATATTTCCAGCCGCTCTTACTCCGTAAGTACTCGAGGTCGGCCAGGTTTATAGCTTTCTGTTTAAGGCATACACTGTAGCTGCTACGCACAAAGCACGCAGCAGATTTCTACCTTCAATCAGCAATGGGAGTATCTCGACTAATACTCTGTGTCACAGTTGCGGTGACCTTGAATAGCATTGCAGTAATGAACGTATGGAGTTCATCCGACATATTCAAAGTGTCAGTAGCTTAAATCGCAATGCGTCATTAAACAACGAGATCCACCCACAACTGTATCTCCAGCCCTCTGAATGTGGGAGTCATTTCTTCACTCGCTATAGCATCTTTTGTTGGATTTTTCTGGGCATCTCAGTGATGTTCTCGTACACACCAGGTACATGCATCTCCGATAAAGCAGCTGTGTTATAATTTTTTTTGCATTTTTTCACTCTTTCTACGAATACCGACAGGCGAGACTCAAGTATACGTTGTACGAGTATTTGATAAGCTACTTATTTTATAAAAAAGCTAGATCTCTACAGAAATCTTCCTTAACTCATATCTCTTGGATAGGTCGGGCTAAGGTATATAAACCTCGCTAATACTTCTCATTTATCGTTGACACTATATTGAAACGACACAGGCACTTTTCCACCATTAATGTAAATGTCTTACTCGTGCTTCGGCCTATCTCATCAACGCAACTTCACGTTCTTAGCTATGCTGCTTCTGTCAGACAGGTAAGAAAACATTATCAAACTTTTGGCCTTGCCTAAGACGTACTCATACAATACTAATCAAAATAAGTAATCTCTGTGTCCTTTGGTATATGAGATTCGGCTGTTCAGTAGAGAAAACGATGGGATCTAAACTCTGTAACCAAAGATTCCCAAACTGAAGATTCATCCGTGTCTTCCACGTAATCAATTTATATCACACCTTCTGTCTGCATAGAACTGCACAGCTGCGAACATCCCCATAGGGCTTCAAACGCTATCTGCCATATGGTTTATGCAGGAGAACAGGGTAAGCTATCTGAGCTTGCAATGAAGAATATGTTTGTTTCATCAAATATGACCTTAGTTTTTGATGTGATCATGGTTTAGACAAATATAATGTTTACAGTATTATTCCAGAGAAAAGATTTCATTTCTGGAAACCCATTTAATCGTCGATCGTCCAGTTCCGTATAGTGAACCTTCATCATGTTTTCATCTAAGGGTCTGGAGTTTGGGGCATCATTCAGTGGATTAATTTCAACTAGACTGTAGCGCCTAGAACCGCTCGGCCACTCCGGCCGGCTCCTATTTTAGTAATTTAGGCTCTATTTGTGGTTTACGTATCTGCCCAAAGTTTCATCTTATGTTAATTCTGGCGCTAAGGTAATTTAAAAACAACTATAAAAAAAAAACTAGAGCGAAAACCAAGATTGTTCGTGGAATGGCCAGCGTGTTGTTCGTTATTAGAAACACGTCGAAGGACAGTACCTCGAGCTAAAGAGGGTACAGGAGTCTGTTAGGTGCACGTAGCAACACTTTATGCTTTATTAAAACCAACATATGCCAAACTTAAGCATCGTTGCTCGTACATGTTGTCTAATGCTACAAATCTGTCTTGCAATAGGCCATCGTTTCGGTCTTTCGAATCTCTGGAAATCCAGCAGAGAATTTCCTTGGTCTAGTGCCGATAAATTCCCCTGTTTATCCTCTCTAACTCCATTTCATTTTCATTACATTCGTAATATCAACTTCCAATCTGTTTGCTGATCTGTTTATATGTTTTCCTGTCCGTCCTCGTAATTATTGACTTGCATTTCTTGAATGGCTGCCTAGTAACACTCATTTTTTCCAACTTATGAATGTATCTCATTAGCGTAAGGCAAACCCGGAGATACTGAGTAATTCATTTTTCAGAAACACAGAAACATAGTATTTAAAACCAAAAGTTTTCCAGGTCAGTTTTCCTCTTTCGTTTCTTTCCCTGTCCCTCCAGTCGCCTTCATTGCCCATAATTACAAATCTGGACAACTATATAGGCCTACACACATCAAAAAAAGTTTTGCATCAACTCGGTTCCCAGAATTTCGGAACCTGTACAGAAAATTGGAATAGCGATCAACATAAACGTCATTTCCGACCTTTTTATTGCTCATGAAAACCACACATTACATGCTGTACCACCATACAGCGCGACCTTCAGAGGTGGTGGTCGAGATTGCTGAACACACCAGTACCCCTAATACCCAGTAACACGTCCTCTTGCATTGATGCATGCTTTTATTGGTCGTGGCATACTATCCTCAAGTTCATCAAGGCACTGTTGGTCCAGATTGTCCCACTCCTCAATGGCGATTCGGCTTAGATCCCTCAGAGTGACTGGTGAGTCACGTCGTCCATAAACAGCCCTTTTCAGCCATATTCGATAGGGTTCATGTATGGAGAACATGCTGACCACTCTACTTGAGCGATGTCGTTAACCTGAAGGAAGAAATTCACAAGATGTGCACGATGGGGACGCGAATCGTCGTCCATGAAGACGAATGCCTCGCCAATATGCTGCTGATATGGTTACACTATCGGTCAGAGGATGGCATTCACATATCATACAGCCGTTACGGCACCTTCCATGACCAACAGCGGCGTACGTTGGCCCCACATAATGCCACCCCAAAACAGCAGGGAACCTTCACCTTGCTGCACTCGCTGCACAGTGTGTCTAAGGTGTCGTGGTTGCGAAGATGGACTGCACCATGGACGTCGGGAGTGAAGTTGCGCGTCATGCAGCCTATTGCGCACAGTTTGAGTAGTAACACGACGTCCTGTGGCTGCACGAAAAGCATTATTCGACATGGTGGCGTTGCTGTTAGGGTTCCTCCGAGCCATAGTCAGTAGGTAGCGGTCATCCTCTGCAGTAGTAGCCCTTGGGCGGCCTGAGCGAGGCAAGTCATCGACAGTTCCTTTCTCTCTGTCCAAACAACATCGCTTTGGTACACTCCGAGATCCCTGGACACTTCCCTTGTCGAAAGTCATTCCTGGCACAAAGTAACAATGCGGACGCTATCGAACCGCGGCATTGACCGTCTAGTCATAGTTGAACTACAAACAACACGAGCCATGTGCCGCCTTCCTCGTGGAATGACTGGAACTGATCGGCTCTCGGTCTCCCTCCGTCTAATAGACGCTGCTCATGCATAGTTGTTTACATCTTTGGGTGGGTTTAGTGACATCTCTGAAGAGTCAAAGAGACTGTGTCTGTGATACAATATCCACAGTCAAAGTCTATCTTGGGAACCAGGGTGATGTAAAACTTTTTTTTGATGTGTGACTCACAAAACAGGTCCTTAAATTATCTTTGTTAATCACTTGATAAATGTCCGCCCCTGGTAGCTGAGTGGTCAGCGCGACGGGTTCGATTCCCGGCTGGGTCGGAGATTTTCTCCGCTCTGGGACTGGGTGTTGTCCTCATCATCATCATTTCATCCCCATCGACACGCAAGTCGCCGAAGTGGCGTCAGCTCGAAAGACTTGCACCATGGGGACGGTCTACTCGCGGGGATGTCATAGCCACACGACATTTCCATTTCCACTTGATAAACAAATTTATTGATGTTCTTTCAATTACAGTTGCCTCCACTGTCAATAAGAACAAATTTCTTTTCGGTTTGTTGATTGTACATTATTTCAATATTATCGTAAATGCTTTTAGGACTTTCAAATTTCATCTATTAATTTTTCCGTTAGCTGTTGAAATTTATATATACCAGAGGAGAACGGCAATTCGACGTTCGTTCAGCGAAGTTCTAGTAACACTTATTCTGTCTTCGCTCTCCCAAATGAATGATCTGAAAACTTATTTTCGAACCGCTGAGAATAGCTTTCGTGATATGGGATCAGCCTGAATCTCTTTTCTTCCATTACAATTTTCCAAATTACTGATGAAGCCCAGATGCCCTGTTTTGTGAGTCATCAGTCTTCTGGCTGGTCTGATGCAGTTCGCGACGAATTCCTCCTCTCTGTCATATTTTCATCTTAGAGCAGCAATTGCAACTTACGTCCTCTATTTTTTGCTGGATTTGTTCATCACTCTTTGTTCCTCTACAGCTTTTATCTTCCACAGCTGCCTCTAGTGCTAGAACTCCCTCATTCCTTACCGTATCAGTCCACCCAATTTTTAGCACTCTTCTGTAGCACCGTTCCGATTTTCACACAATCCAGATGTCACTACATTCGTTGTTGTGCTACAAACTTCCATTATAAGGAATTTGTTGTTTGATACTAGCAGACTTCTCCTGGCCTGGAATGCCAATTTTGACAGTGTAAGTCTGCTTTTCATGTCCTACTTGCTTTTTCCGTCATTGGTTATTTTGCTGTCTAGGTAGCAGAATTCCTTAATTTTGTCTACTTCATGATACCCAGTTCTGGCGTTAAGTTCCTCGCTTTTCTCATTTCTGCTACTTCTCATTAATTTCGTCTTTCTTTTATTTAATCTCAGTCCATATTGTTTATTCATTAGGCTGTTCGCACCATTCACCACATGCTGCAGTAATTCTTCTTCTCTTCCACTGAGGATAGCAGACTCATCAGGGAATCTTGTCATTGATAACCTTTCACCCTTAATTTCAATCCCATTCTTGAACCTTTCTCTTATTTCCCTCTTTACTTCTTCGATGTGTAGATTGGACAGTAGGGGCGAAAGACTAGATCCCTGCCGTACACCCTTTCTGATCCGATCACCTCATTCTTGGTCTTCGAGTCTTATTGTGCGCTCTTTGTTCTTGTACATCTTGTACATTGCCCGTCCTAAGGCTTACCCCTATTTTTCCTCAGAATTTCGAACATCTTGCACCATTTAATAATGTCGAATGATTTTTTTCAGGTCAACAAATCCTATGAATGTGTCTCGATATTTCTTCAGTCTTGCTTCTATTATCAACCGCCACGTCAGAACTGCCTCGCTGGAGCCTTTACCTTTCCTAAAGCCACACTGGTCGTGAGCTTACAGATTCTCAGCTTCCTTTGCCATTCTTCTGTTTATTATTCTATTCACCAACTTCGATGCTAGAGTTGTTAAACTGACTGTCTTGCACTTGTCGCTATCTTCGAAATGATGTGGCTGTAATTTTTCCGAAAGTAGGATGGCTGCACCAGTCTCATACAGTCTCTTCGCCAACGGGAAGTGTAGATTTGTTGCCACTTCCCCAAATGATTTTGGAAATTCCGATAGAATGTTCTCTAGTCCTTCTGCCTTATTTGATCTTATATCTTCCAAAGATTTCTTAAATTTTGAGTCTAATACTGAATCCCATATTTCTTCCCTGTCGACTCGTGTTCCTTCTTCTACCACATCATAAGACAAGTCTTTCCACTTGGAAAAGGCTTCAGTGTACTGTTCCGAACCTATCCATTCTCTCCTCTACATTTAACAGTGGAATTCCCATTGAACTCTTAATGTTAGCGCCCTTGCTTTTGATTTCACGAAGGTTACTTTGACCTTTCTATGTGCTGAGTCTGTCCTCCCGACGATCATTTCTTTTTCGATTTCTTCACATTATTCGTACAGCCATTTCCCCTAGATTCCCTGTACTTCCTATTTATTTCGCTCCCTAAGTGCCTTGTATTTCTGTATTCCTGAATGTCCCTGAACATTTCTGTATTTACTTCTTCCCTCGATCAGCTGTTACCCATGGTCTCTTCGTAGTTTTCTTTCTATGTTCTGTGATTACCATTTTTAGAGATAGCCACTGCTTGACTGACTTGCCTACTGCGCTATTCATAATCGCATTATCTATAGCCTCAGAGAACGTCAAGGGTGTATCTCCACTCCTTAGTATTTCCGTATCTCACTTCTTTATTTATTCATCCTGCCCAGACTCTTAAAATGATATTTATTGCAGAGCTCCTCTCGTTCCTATACCAAGCCCACGTTCTCCCGTAACCCTTTCTTCTACCCTCTCCCATACAACCACATTCCCATCCACCTTGACTATTACATTTTCATCTCCATTCACGTACTGAATTACCCGTTCAGTATCCTCTCATATGTTTTCTCTATCTCTTCATCCTTAGCTTGCGACGTTGATGTGTGTACCTGACTATCTTGTAGGTGTCGGTTTGCTGTCTATTCTGATGAGAGCAACCCTTTCACCAAGCTATTTATAGCGATTCCTACTCGCGTTATAGCACTTTCTGCTGCTGTTGATATTACCCTATATTCGTCTGACCAAAAATCCTTTTTTTCTTCCATTTCGCTTCACTGACCTCCACTACATCTAGATTCAGCCTTTCCATTTCCATTTTCAGACTTTTTTTAGCTCTCCTACAATGTTCAAGATTTTTGCACTCCACGCCCCGACTCATAGAACACTGAAATTTCGTTGGTTGTTCATTCTTTTTCTCACGGTTACCTCCGCTTTAGCAGTCCTCTGCCAGAGGTCTGAATGGGGGACTAGTTAGGAATCTTTTGCCAATGGAGAGATCATCATGACATTTTTTCAGTTACAGGCAGCATATCCTATAGACACACAGCAAGGGTCTTTAATGCGTTGGTTTCCATGACCCTCTGCATCCGCATGCCGTTGATCACTGCTGATTCTTCCACCTTTTAGGGGCTGTTTACCACCCCGATGGCTAGAGAGTGTCCTGACCCTCTTGACCCTCTTTCCGCTCCCCCCCTGCCCCCCCCCCCCCCCAATTTTGACCTGGCCGTTGGCAGAATGAGGGTGACTTTTCTTTGCCGGAAGTCACCGGCCACCATTGCTCTAGATGCCATATAAATTCATAAATGTGAGAATGGGTTAAACAGTACTCTAATTAGACCACTTGAGGGCGATGGAATTTAATAAAATCTGCAGTAATAATTACTACGCTGAATGTGAGCCAAGACCCTTCGGTTGTACTTTGCTGTCTCTGACAACAACGGAAGACCCTCAACCACAATTCTTTAAAGAGTTGAACTTTTCTTGTACGAGGACATAATTTTTAACGCACATTCAGCGGTATACGTGGGTACTGTCTGCAATATGCGTTCAGACTACAGTTTGAAGTATAGAAGTAATGAATTACAACGTAATGCCCCATGCGGATGTCTTACTCCATGAACAGCGCTAAACTTTTTTTCCTTTCATCTTTTATGTGAGTAGGGAGGGGTGTCAGAGAGAGAAAAATTCTTAAAGGCTTGTAAACATGTGTAAAGTTTGTTGAAAGTCGCTAAATGCTCCTATTCTCAAATACTGGATGAACGTAGTGTCGGTAATTTGCGCGCCGTGAGTTGCACTGCCTCAAAACATAAACACTGTTACTAACTGTAATACTTCACTTATTGTGTTGAACATTTAAAATAGCTTACAATGAGATGACGAAAGTCACGGGACAGAGATATGCACCTACGCAGATAGCTGTAGTTCCGCGTTCACAAGGTATAAAGGAACACTGCATTGGTGGAGCTGTCATTTAGACACATATGATTCATGTGAAAAATCTTCCGACGTGATTACGGCCGCAATACGGGAATTAAGAGTCTTTGAATGTGAAATGGTAGTTGGAGCTAGACACATGGGCTACTCCACTTCGGAAATCGTTATGGAATTTATTACTCCGCGATCCACAGTGTAAAGAGTGTGGCGATAATACCACATTTCAGGCATTTCCTTTTACCACGGACAACGCAGTGGCCGACGGCCTTCACTTAACGACATAGAGCAGCTGTGTTTGAGTAGAGTTGTCAGAGCAAACACCCGACCGGTCGGAGTGGCCGAGCGGTTCTAGGCGCCTCAGTCTGGAACCACGCGACCGCTACGGTCGCAGGTTAGAATCCTGCCTCGGGCATGGATGTGTATGATGTCCTTAGGTTAGTTAGGTTTAAGTGGTTCTAAGTTCTAGGGGACTGATGACCTCAGAAGTTAAGTCCCATAGTGCTCAGAGCCATTTGAACCATTTAGAGCAGACACCCAAGAAACACTGCGTGAAATAACCGCAGTAATAAATGTGGGGCATACGACGAATGAGTCCTTTAGGGTAGTGCGTGAAAAATTGTTCAAATGGCTCTGAGCACTATGGGACTTAACATCTGAGGTCATCAGTCCCCTAGACCTCAGAACTACTTAAACATAGCTAACCTAAGGACATAACACACATCCATCCCCGAGGCAGGATACGAACCTGCGACGGTAGCGGTCGCGCGGCTCCAGACTGAAGCGCCTAGAACCCCTCGGCCACAGCGGCCGGCCCGCCGAACTAGGTTAGAACCTATGGAGGTGGTGTGCCATTGCCTCCCTCCGACCGTAATGGGGATGAGTGACGATGATGAAGACGACACAACAACACCCAGTCATCTCGAGGCAGGTGAAAATCCCTGAACCCGCCGGGAATAGAACCCGGGACGCCGTGCTCGGGAACCGAGAACGCTACTGCGAGACCACGAGCTGCGGACAGTTGGACATTAGATGACTAGAAAACCGTGAACTGGTCAGATGAGTCCAGATTTCAGTTGGTTAGAGCTAAAAAGGAAGGAAGATTAATGTTTAGCGTCCCATCGGTGTCGAGATAATTACAAACGCAACAGAAGCTCGGACTGATCTAAAATATGGAAGGAAATCTGCTGTGATCTTTCAAAGGAACCATCACGGCGTTTGCCTGGAGCGATTTAGGTAAATTACGAGAAACCTAAATCAGGCTGACCGGAATCGTGTTTCGACCGACATCTTCCCGAATGCGAGTCGAGTATGCTAACTACTGCTCCACCTCACTCGGTTTCTCAGACGTGATGGTGGGGTACGACAACACAAACCATGGGCTCGAGTTGTCAACAAGGCACTATGCAAGCTGGTGGTGGATCCATAATGTTCGGCCTATGTTTATGTGAAATGCGCTGGGTCAAAAAAATGGCTCTGAGCACTATGCGACTTAACTTCTGAGGTCATCAGTCACCTAGAACTTAGAACTACTTAAACCTAACAAACCTAAGGACATCACACACATCCATGCCCGAGGCAGGATTCGAACCTGCGACCGTAGCGGTCGCTCGGCTCCAGACTGTAGCGCCCAGAACCGCACGGCCCCTCCGGCCGGCTGCGCTGTGTTTTTCGCTACTGGGTGACCTTTTGCAGCCATTCATGTTCGCCATGTTCCTAAGCTACGATGGGATTCTTATGGATGACAATACACCACCTTTTGAGTGAACGATTTGGTCACCCAGTTCGGGACATAATCGAGAGGTCATTTCGTGCACCATATCCAGTACCGGCGACACTTTCGCAATTATGAACCGCTATACGGGCAGTATGGCTCAGTATTTTTGCACGTGACTTCCAATGACTTGTTGAGCCCATGCCACGTGGAGTTGCCTCGCTACGCCACGCAAAAAGGAGGTCAAACACGATGGTAGGAGGTATGTCTTGACTCTTGTCACGTCAGTGTACAGCATTTAATAGGTAGATTACGACAGCATTTAAAAATTTTTAACTTTGGCCAATAACTACATTAAATATCCAAATTCAATTTTTTTCCCCTGGAAGCTTTTAGATAGGCAACATGCAACCGAGATTGTGCGTCAGATTAGCCATTAAGTAGTACAGCTTCCGATAGCGACATGACGTATGGATATAAATATATAGCTCTGATTTTTTTTCTGTCACTACTTGCTTCTGGTATTCGCTTTTCATAACGATTAACTGCAGACATCTCCGTGCGTACTTTATTACATTGTTTTCTGCTACAAGAAAAGCAGCACTGCACAGAATCTCGTAACTAATACCGCCAACAAGCATCAAAAACCATAATTCACATATTAAATAATCTCAAAGTTTGGATGGATTTGTGTATTACCATTTGTTTTTCGTACGCTATGACGGTAATAGCCCTATGGTCACATAAAGAAACTCAACATTCGTCATTTTCCGTGAAATTCCCCTGCGTTGTAGCCCGCATTAAGTTTTAAAATGATATACCGGCAGTGGCCGAAACGTTGGTGCACCATTTTACAAAATGACACGATCTAGAATTGAGAAGACTTAGTGGAAATTGACTCCAGCCACAAAAATCTTCGAGCTTCCAAACATCTTGTTAAGTGTTTTCACTACTGTTACGGTCACCGCTCATCGTATAAATTCACCGTTCTGGTTGCTTATTTGGCACATCGGCTCTCATTCGGTAGATTTCTTAGATCGTTACGATTCGATAGTGCCATTTGACTCCAACACAAAAAAGATTCGTTATCCGTTTTCACACTGATGGCTGTCGTAGCTTCAGAGCCAAATAACAACAATCGAAGATAGCCAATAAAGACGCAAGACTAAGGCAACAGTTTGTGATTGAAGCGTGAATCAGCGCATTACTTCTCGGTCATTACACTAGAAATTACACTGTGCTACAGTAGTGCCATTCTGTCAGTGCCCCAACAAAAGAAATCTCTTACTGTAATGCGGCTCACTTTCTGCTTAAAATGAGTTGATGACATATGGTAGTAATCTTCCTGCTTAAGTAGTTTTCTGAGTGCTAAGAAAATTACTTTCAAGGTTCATATCCATAAATGTTAGACAGTTTTAAAAATTGAGGTTAGGAAAATGCAAAAACCCACATTTACTGGCATGAAATTAACATCTAAACCTTCCTGAATTTAAATGACTTCTTTCTAGCTTGTTACCTGATCAAGAGTGTTGAAACGACCAGGGATTACCTCAGCTGAGTGTACACAAGTTTCTTAAAAGTGTAGGCAGAATGACTAATCTCTATGATATTATTGGCAGCGATATACATTTATCAGATAATCAGATAAACAAGAAACACGTTTCCCTTGTAAGTCATCTACATAATCACTCTTGCAATCCCGTCACTGTCAATGAATATGCATTCTACAGTGACTCAAGCCTTGAGGATCGTGCTTATTTGCATCAAACTAACTTTTAGTACAGTTTGTCCTAAGGTTAAGGCAATCGTTTACAGTCTGAGAGAAGAAGGGTTCAAATTCTGGTGAAGCCATCATAATTCACCTCAAATTAATGTTAAGATGTTTTGTTTACCAATATCACACCCAATTGTTTGTTCATTTCGGTACAGTCGGAACTAGCAGTCCGTATCGATGTTGATTAGTTGTTAAATTCTAGTCTTCGAACCGTCATCTCATTAAGGTTTCCCGTATGTGTCAAAAAGCTAACGCTAAGCTGTGTGCATCACTCCATGGCTGGTTGTTAAAATAGTTTTCTGGAGATTTAAGTTTCTTTCATCTTGGTAGGTATGTGTGATATCTTTCCCTCCAGGACATGAAAGGAAACAAAGAGCAAATGTAGCTGAATTGAGATAGTCATAAATTTTTAAATCCGTGGATTTTTCTCATATACATTTATACATACCGAAAACCTTTGAAACATTTGCTTTATCTATTAAATTTTTCCTACGTAGTTAATCTGTCATTGCGTCTCTCTGTTGGATTCGTGGGATAGATTATGAGCTGACAAAGAGAGTGAACGTCAGTAGAAATCCAATCAATATGTATTTTAATTGCATTCCTTAAGATTTCCACTGTTGTTTTATAATTTTTA
Source organism: Schistocerca serialis cubense (assembly GCF_023864345.2). Classification (NCBI taxonomy): domain Eukaryota; kingdom Metazoa; phylum Arthropoda; class Insecta; order Orthoptera; family Acrididae; genus Schistocerca; species Schistocerca serialis. The sequence goes on along the minus strand of NC_064643.1, from coordinate 201,920,052 downwards.
GGATTGATTTTAGCATTCATTGATGCGTTTGGATCCCGAACCACGGGTCTGGAGTTTTCATTTCTTATTTCATCATACATGATAATCACACCAGAAACAGCACACACACACACACACACACACACACACACACACATACACACACATAATAATGCTAATAAAATACACAAGGGGACTGATGATCTCAGATATTAAGTCCCATAGTGCTCAGAGCCATTTGAACCATTTGAATAAGATACACACGTTTCATACATAACACTAAGCAAACACAACTGGATACTTCAATGCAAAATGCAATCCAGCATCACATACATAATTACCATAATCACAGAAATCGGCTTACATTAGGTAAGCTACTAATTGCTCAAGCAAGTGTTGTGGCGTAGCGCAACGGTTAGCGTATAAACCTCACGTGAAAAAGGCCGTGGGTTAAGATGAAGTCAAACACTGTAAAAACAATTTTGTTATATACATCTAATCAAAATACTTTTATTATAATTTTACTCAAATAATTGGTTTAAATGAGTTGTTTTATTTCTAATTCTTTGCTGCGACATTTTCATCGTAGTATTGACTGTTTTTGCCCTTATTTTTCTTCCCGTCGTTCTCTTTTCGTTTGGGCTCTGCGTGTGTCATCTATAATATGGAACCTTGAACCAATGAGGACTCCTCATTGGTTGGTAACGCGGCGGCTCGTGTAGCCACTGTGAGGGTAGTTTCAGGTAGCCAATGACAGCAAGAAACTACAGTTTGTTTTTAGCGGTGAAACAGATTTTTTTCTGTCTTGAGTTTGCTCGTAGAAGTTAGCTCTAATCGCCGTGAACAAAGCGATCGCGATTTTAGCTCTGCCGCAGGCTGTTGACCACCGCTTGCTGCGATACAATGGGCACTACGAGGTTGTGGTTAGCTTACGACATAAGTTTCAAGGCTACAAAACGTGTCGTAAGCGGCGGTTCAGTCATTAGTCGCTTAAAATCAGCTAGCGACAAATCATCTCGCATTTCCGACATACGGTTGAAACAGGTCTCACCTTGAAAAACACAAACAGTGCGAAGTCCGACACTACAACTACTGCTCTAGATAATCCCCTGAAGGAATTGAAATACTATTCCAAAATCATTTCGTCCCATAAACATCCGAAATGGGGAGAGGGGGTGTGGGAGAAGAGGCGCTTGTAGCCTCCTGGAATCTGAAAGTGTAGACGTTTTTATTCATCGTATAATTCTCACGAATTATCAGCAACGATTGTCTGTGACACTACTAAATTGCAGTTGTAACATTTCTGGGAGCGACGGGAAACGCTGTGACTTCAGCAGTAACTTACTACACTCATGCTCATAAATTAAGGATAATGCTGATACATTGTGAAACAACGCTTTAGTGGGCGGTTTGCGGGTTTAAATCACCTCGGCGTATGCCAATGCGATGCATTTGACCTGCGGTCGTCGTACGGTGGCGCTGGCAGCAGTCCACATACGCAGAGGTGTGTTGGTGCATGTTAGAGTACGGTGCAGCGAGTAAATGTGCAGACGTTTTCAGACGTGCTAATGGTGACTGTGTGTTGAAAATGGCTCAGAGAACACATATTGATGACGTTATGAGGGGTAGAATACTATGGGGCCACGAGGTTGGTCAAACACAGCAGGTCGTAGCACGGGCCCTCCGTGTGCCACAGAGTGTGATCTCAAGATTATGGCAACGATTCCAGCAGACAGGAAACGTGGCCAGGCGCTACAGTACGGGACGTCCACAGTGTACAACATCGCAAGAAGACCGATATCTCACCATCAGTGCCCGCAGACGGCCACGCAGTACTGCAGGTAGCCTTGTTCGGGACCTTACCGCAGCCACTGGAACAGTTGTCTCCAGACACACAGTCTACAGACGACTGAATAGACATGGTTTATTCGCCCGGAGATCTGCAAGCTGCATTCCACTGACCTCTGGTCGCAGGAGAGCCCGTAAGGCCTGGTGTCAAGAACACAGTACATGGTCATTAGAACAGTGGTCCCAGGTTATGTTTACGAACGAGTCCAGGTATGGTCTAAAAAGTGATTCTCGCCGGGTTTTCATCTGGCGTGAACCGGGAACCAGCTACCAACCCCTTAATGTCCCTGAAAGAGACATGTATGGAGACGTGGTTTGATGGTGTGGGGTGGGATTACAATTGGTGCACGTACACCCCTGCGTGTCTTTGACAGAGAAACTGTAACAGGTCAAGTGTATCTGGACGTCATTTTGCACCTGTATGTCCGCCTTTTCAGGGGTGCAGTGGGTCCCATCTACCTCCTGATGGATGATAATGCACGGCCCCATCGTGCTGCCATCGTGGAGGAGTACCTTGAAACAGAAGATATCAGGCGAATTGAGTGGCCTGCCTGTTCTCCAGACCTAAACCCCATCGAGCACGTCTCGGATTCTCTCGGTCGACGCATCGCTGCACGTCTTCAAACCCCTACGACACTGTAGGAGCTCAGGAGCTCAGCCAGGCACTGGTGCAAGAATGGGAGGCTATACCCCAGCAGCTGCTCGACCACCTGATCCAGAGTATGCCAACCCTTTGTGCGGCCTTTGTACATGTACATGGTCATCATATCCTATATTGATGTTGGGGTACATGCGCAGGAAACAGTGGGTTCTTGTAGCACATGTGTTTTGGGACGGTTTTCTCAACTTAATCACCAATACCATGGACTTACATATGTGTTTCGTGCGTGTTCGCTATGTGCCTATGCTATCAGCGCCAGTTTTGCGTAGTGCCCCGTTGTGTGGCACCACATTCTGCAATTATCCTTAATTTATGAGCATGAGTGTACATACCTCGGGTTTTTTTTCCGATTCGATGATACGGCGGCGTTTACGAAACTATTCTGCTGTCAAGATGCTCCATAGACCACTGCCGAAATAATGTTCTCAACCTTTTCGCTGTCTCTTCCTCGCACAACCCTTCCTGATCTGCATCCACATGCACAAATTTCTAGCTCTATATGAACATGGCAACAGTACATACGTGCTCATCATCAATCCCCAATTCTCACAAGACGCCCCTACCCCCTCCTCCACCCCTGCCGCAGGTTACACAACAGTAGTTCATCATTTCACTGTGGACGAAAAAGATCACAGTCGATTTGTTGGTTTTACTGGTTCTACATTCAGTTTTACACAGCAAAGCTACTGCAGTAGACTTTGGAAAATACAGTCATGCTATACTGTAGCTGTGTTCAGTTTTACCTAATCTATGGGCCCCGGTGGCCTCGATGTCGACGGGACCTTAAACCCAATCTGTGGGCCCAAAAACATCGCCGGCCGGTGTGGCCAAGCGGTTCTAGGCGCTTCAGTCCAGAACCGCGCAGCTGCTATGGTCGCAGGTTCGAATCCTGCCTCGGGCATGTCTGTGTGTGATGTCCTTAGGTTAGTTATTTTTAAGTAGTTCTAAGTCTAGGGGCTGATGACCTCAGATGTTAAGTCCCATAGTGCTTAGAGCCATTTGAACCATTTGATCCTGTTTGTTCACCTGCATCCATTCATGTCCATACTGCATTTCGACTCACTTAGGCAATTTCAGCAGGACAAGGCGGTACATCACACACGCAGAATTGGTACAGAGCGGCTCCAGGAACACTCTTCTGAGTTTAAACACTTCCGCTGGTCACCATACTCCCCAGACATGAACATTACTGAGCATATCAGGAATGTCTTGCAACATGCTGTTCCGAAGAAATCTCCACCCCCTCGTACTCTTATGGATTTATGGATAGCCCTGCAGGATTCATGGTGTCAGTTCCCTCCAGCACTACTTCTCACATTAGTCGAGTCCATGCCAAGCCGTGTTGTTGCACTTCTGCGTGCTCGCGGGGTTCCTACACGATATTAGGCAGGTGTACCATTTTTTTGGCTCTTCTGTCTATCTCAGTATCTGAATAGCATTGAAAATGTCTGCATAACAGTGCAGTTTCCGTCTGAATGCGCAGAATGTGTAGAAACAAACCTGATCTATTCACTCACAGTGCCTGGTGTGGAAAACAGTAAGTCCCAGCTTGCTCTTCGCTCTCAAGTTTTGCATTCGGTACTATTCAGCCCTGTTTGTCTTGTAGTTTTAGTTGTACATTAACAGGAGTATGGATACGTTTATGGAAGAACAGTTGTCCGATATACACCTCGTTTATTAGTGCACTAAATGCAGTGAAGAGCGATACTGCAAAGCTATGCTCAGCATTTCTCTCAGCGACGGCAGCCATATCACAATAGCGTTGTATATCTCTGCTTTGTGTTGTACTTTCCGATAGTTGCACATTACAGGGTTTTTCACTGTCCTGAAACGATTTTCTAAGGAACAAATGGAAATGGGATAATAAACCCAACAAATCATAATTACATTATTATTCTGTGATGAACACACGGAATAACGCGTATCATACATCAAAATACTCAGAAAACATCTCTGAATGCTTTCCGAAATTTTTTCGATGTTCATCGGATTCACTCTATATACAGGGTGCCCATAAATTATCTTAACAACTTATGAGTAATAATTTTAAAATTAAAAGAAAATATTTTTAAAAAATTTCAGCCTGTGATACTGATACTTTTTTACCTTCCAGATGATGCAATTTTGACGCAAAATTGAACCTGAAAACCCGATAAAATGTAGACGTCACAGGAGAAAGTTTAGGGTGTGGCCTGATTCGTACAGACGTCGTCCGATACGCAAGTGCAACAAAACTTTCGAACATCGTTTGGAAGGTAGCCATCGACTAGACTAACTATTCAGGCTTGGCGTACATGTTTGCCATAAAACGGGGCGGGTCGCCGATTTGTTTCTGAGGCTTTTGCAAGGTGTTCGACAAAATCGGTGCGTACGGCAGCCAGAGAGTTAGAAATGAGACGATCAACAGTGCATAATGTCGTGCATGAGAGGTTATGGATATAGCCCTACAAGGTGCATCTGCTTCAGGCATTAAAGCTGAAACGTCCCCTTTGAAAAATTTATGAATTACTGTGCTGATAAACCTCTTACATTATTGGCTTTTCAAACAGCTGAGCAAAACTGAACGTACTCAAATATTCACTAAAGTGACACACAATATTTTTAGCGCAACGCAATCTGACATTCAAAAATCCTATACCTTTCACAAATCACTTACCTCACCAAAAATCTTCGTTACTCGAACTACTGCAATACAGCGAGTGCCACTACTGCCAGCTGAATAAAAGATTCAAACTACTGAAGGCACTAACTACTGATAGGCATAGTTAGCAAATGAAAGATTTTGATAGTGAACAAACAATGTATTTACCTTAATAGTGTTGAAAAATCATAATATACATAGCAGTTCATGACATCCAGTCTTACAAATTTCAAAACTCCGCCATTTCTCTCCCCACATCCACCACTGCTGGCGGCTCACCTCCAACTGCGCCACGCTACGCACTGTTAACATCCAGCTGCCCAACACTACAATGGCAGACAACAACGCAAACTAGCCACAGACTGCACACAGCTCAGCCAGTGATTTTCATACAGAGCGCTACGTGGCGTTACCAATAAAAAAACCTAAACAGCCTACTTACATAGCCCCCATTCTCCCCACAAAAAATTTTACAAATTGTTTTGGGCAGTGGCCAATAATTATTTGATAAAATTTTTCATAATTACAATAACAAAGATATCAAATGCACACACTTATTGATACAGTGTTGGTCAAAAGCTAAAATTTTCTCACAGTCCATAAAGACAGTCCTGATCATTCATCACAGTAAAATTGCAGTGTTTTTCTCAAAGTCTGAGCAGTAAAAGAAAATGCACATGGAAGTAGTGGATTTCCATGCAGTCTTGAAGAAGTAGTGTTGTCCTTCCAACGGAAAGACAGTGCTGACTCTCGACATGCAGACAGGTAATGGGCCACAACAGAGCAAACCCACAGCAGAGTCAGTCGAAGTTTTGAAGAATATTGGTAGGTAGGTCATCACAGAACAGCCCACTGCAGTCTTGTTTGAGATTACGGAATTGCTGGGCCACCAGAGGTGCAGACCCACTGTAGTCCTGGTAGAGATTGCGGTATTGGTGGGCCACCAGAGGTGCAGACCCACTGCAGTCCTTGTAGAAATAATGGTACTGGTGAGTCAGCAAAGGTGTAGACCCACTGTAGTCCTTGTAGAAATAATGGTATTGGTGGGTCATCAAAGATGCAGACCCACTATAGTCTTTGTAGAGATGGCCAGCAGCCATCTGTTGTGACTGTGCAGGTGCACGATCACCATTGAAGAGTCTTGCTGATAATATAGCAAGTCCATAACCACCACTTGTGAACTCATAAAGTTTTTGGAATTGTCCTTGGAACCAGCAATGCTGTTATCCAGTCCCTTGCTGAATTATTAACACACGTGCAAACTCTAACAGTCCCTACTTCTCACATATTGTCCATATACTATGACCAACAGAAACGTGTGCAGTGAAATGGAACTTACAAGTTAATAATATGATGAACTGGTGTCAATTGCAATTTTATAACATAAGAATACAATTACAAAGGTACAAAACACATCATTAAAGAACATAACAATACAGATAAAATTAGTAGTACAAGCTTTACAAAAGAATCGAAATAACTTATACATCAGTGTTACAGGAATTATGACATGAGTACATACATAAAAGATCAGAATAACTTTCGAAACATCAACTTCACACATGAGCATTAAAACAGAACAGAATAAATAATGTCTAAACATCTTTACAAAGAAAATAACATATTATCAGAAGCATTCTACAACATAACTCTTATTAGCTAAACACATTAAGACAGGAAAAACACAAATTCACATAGTGTAATAACACAAAAATACAGGACAGGGTTTGTTTTCAGTGTGACATTTGGTACTGCAGTCCACCCCAAAACTTCATTCCATATATCTTTCCTCTTATTTCAACATTTGTTTCCACCAAAAAATTCTATCCAAGCATGCTTTCTGTATTTATATGTTCACACATTTCTTACCTCATTATTTATTTTCCATTATCTTACCTCATATTTCCAAGAAAATCCTACCTAAACTTGTTGTCCCTAAACCCTACTTTTTAGTTCATATCCTCTTTCAAAATACTTTTTTGGCCAAACCATTTTCTTATAGCTTCTCAATGCATTTCTTCCAATTCATCACAACTTGTTCTCTTATATGGCCTACCTCATCTTAAGCTAACTTAAATCCACTGAGCTCAGATGCTAAACTAAGTGACGAGGCAATGCAGCAGCACAAAACAATTAACACAAACAGCAATGACAAAAAAATGCAAATTGGCAAAGCAAGCAGAAATATTACAACTAATTTAAGGCAATGAGCAGCAAACAAGGAAAATAGATCAGTAGTAAAACTGGCTTAACAGAGTAGTGTAAAGTGAAATTTAGTAGCACTATGCCTGGCAAACAGCAGCAGCAACTGCAATAACTTATATCTAAACATGACATAGCTCAAGCAGAAAAAATATTACAGTAAAAATGGCCATGTTTAATACCTATTTCACATCTTAACACTTGAGTGATGCATCACAAAAACTTACTCTGCAAGAAAGTTACCAAGTCATTAAAAAAATTATTTATGCAATTCCTGTGAAGGGAAATGTCTATTTGTGCTCTCTTTTCTAAGAAAGTATATCATAAACGTATTCTTTACTGGGTCTATAGAGAGAAAATAGTGATATTAGTGCATCTATTAAATTTTATAACAACCAATGCTGCAGTGCAGCTAGAAACTAGATATTAAAGAAAATGAGCAAATATGTACAAAGGAAGGCATGAAATATCATTCATTAGCCATATGGCATTTCATAAGGTAGTAAAAAAATCTCTCAACTAGAAAGACAGTAGTCATAATCAGGTGTATAGACATAAAAATATTTCTCGTCATTTCATTAGGCATTTCAGTAAATATCATAAATTAAGAGCTCCACAGTGTTATCATATGTTTTCAAGTTTGAGCATGTCGTATTTGCAATGCTTTCTACAAAGGAATGTCAATAGCGAGAATAATGGCCCCTTTTTTTCCACCTGTGCCTCTGAAAGGCACACACTAATGGCTTTTTTCCAGGCGACTGCCGCGCAGCTGGGTGCCCACGACTCATTACGTGAAGGTGGTCACTTAACTTTCTTACTGAAATATTTACGACACCAGTTTGCATTACAGTGACAGTCTCATAAAAAATTTCACAGGTCGAGAATTTGCGTTGCAAATGCGTAGAAACAAAATCCTATGAATATAACAGTGTTCAAAAAGTTTTCGTCGGCATTGTGATACATTCGCGCATTTACACACATTTCATAGCTCTTATAGTATGATTCTCGGTTTCCAACATCCTTTTCCACAAATCAGAGTCCCTAACCACTATTCATTATTCATATACGTATTCGTCAACACTTCTTCAATATTTCATCATAATAAATATGTAGCATAATAAAATTCCTCATATATGGTAGCATCATCTTATTGATCATAAACATACCTCAACAGCATAATACACATCGTCATCGTAAAAATAACATCATAACACCTCAGTCAAATCTCAAAAACGTTGTAGCTTTCCGCAATAATGTCAAAACCTAAAAAAATTTCTCTGCTCATTTCAATAGTGTCATCTATCTCAAACGTACTTTAAAATCATGCTCCCTTCCCAAATACATCATTCAAAGCTCTCATAATATCACAATGGTTCCGAAAAAATATGAACAGTTTACAAAGTATAGACAAAATACAATTTCATAAATGTGAAGTTATCCAACTGTGTAATTGCATAAAGATGTGTCTCTGATGTAGTAAAAAAAAACGTTTATCTCTCAGTTAAATGATCAGATAGCTGTGTAATTTGTGTGTTAGAGAAATATGGTACTGATGTGTAAAGTTGTATAAGCAAATACCATATTAGCTAGGGCTCCTTGTGCTTGCCAAACACATGGTACACAAAGTAAGCATGTACCCCCCTGAGGATTAATGTAATTATACCCTCAGGTGTTATAGATTACAGCAACGGAATGAAATGTATCACGGAAAACTTTCTTTGTAATTCAAAAATCTTTAAAAATAAATGTTTTAAGTACAAAATTAATCACTCAAATGCGTGTCCTGTAGCGCTAAATGTGCGTCTTGCTGTAAGATAATTCTGTGGAAGTGTCGTAGTTATCGTCCTCTGTAAGCAACGTTCTGCTGAAGTCAATGTACTTACCTCATCATAAACGAAAGTGAAATGCTTTGTTTACAGATATCGTAGTTATTACATACCTTACCATGATCAAGAAAGTACTATAATGTAACGTATTGCTGTGCTACGAAAAAGGCTGTCTCATTGTAGCTATACCACAAAAGTTACTACTAAAACATGTTTTACTTTCCAGAATAATACATAAAAACTGTGCAGATATAAAACAGATACACCACAAAAGTAACAATGTAAATTGTGTCACATATTAGTAGCATCGTGATATAATCGTGTAGCTATCAAAGAAACCAAATGCTAAGTCATCTTTAATCTCACCGAATGTACTTCAAATGAAGAGTATCTTTTCAAGTACCAAAATGTTGCATTAAAATCTCATTAGCAGTATATGTTGTAAGTATGTAAGCCTGATAGTCGTCACGTAATAGTGCAACTAACAAGCAAGAATGTACACACACAATAACACGGTGACATCTGTTCACTATAACAATGCATTTGTAATTTCTGTTTAAAGAAGTTCTCTTGGTTCTTGATCGGATATTTAACTTCAAACATTGTTGCATGGTAACAGTTTCTAAGTCTGACAATGCATACTAGAAATGTGAAGTGAAAAATTTTATGGCAAAGACAAAGTTAAAAAGCAGATTATCTCTCAATAAACGGTTTTACATCTGAAATGTGGTGTAAACCTTTAATCTTCCTAGTATGCAGTGTTTTCAACTTCGACGCAATTATCATGTGGTATATGTCGGTAAAGAATACTGAAATTTTTCTCAAGGTTAGCGTCTATGTAATTTACCCTGAGCCAGCCGGCGCACGTGGCTGCCTGCGGTGCGAGTCATTGTCTGTCTCTTTGTTGGCGTGCGTCGTTATTGGCATTAGGAGACCTAACTTCTACAAATTCACCTTGTCGAGAGGATCCTGCTCTGTTTGAATCCCGCCAGTTCTGATGGAATTCAGGTCTGTCGTTTTATCGGTAGTTTACATAGTTTCTTGTTTGTCAGTCATGTGGTGGAGAATTTGTCCTGGAATAGTAACTGCACGCTGGACCATTGCGTCTAAAGTTATTCTGTCTCCCTTGATAATAATTATTTTGGTTCCCAAATTGTCTGTTTCTCTGATTGTCTCTGTGATAGTCACTACCGCAGAGAGGTGATCTTTCCCTGTAATTATTACTACTCTGCCAACAGTTGTCATACGGGTGGTGTCTGTTTTGGTCATGATTTGTGTTGTGAGAATAGCCTTGTCGTGTCCAGTTATTATTTCTTTCATCGCGGAATTGCGACGGATGTGACCCGTAATTGTTGTGTTCCTGTTTTCGCGTTCCGCGATTGTCAGTGTCAATTTCTAATTCTCGTAAGAGTCCCTGAAAAGCTTCAATGTCGTCTTTGCAGCGTCCTGCCAAAATAATATGTCGTAAATGTTCAGGCAATTTGACTAAGCAAATGCGGATGAGTTCTGAGGGGCTGTATGGGTTTGACAGGTACTGATTCTTGTGCAACATGTCTTCAGAATATTTAATAAGACTGGAAAATTCAGATTGTTCGAAATGTTTCATCATTATGATGCTATGTTTTACTCTGTCCTGTGTAGCTTGAGACCAATATGCTGAGAGGAAGGCATGGTGAAATTCTCCTTCACTGTGACAATCGTGAATGACCGATCGCATTCTTACAGCTGGTTCATTCTCTAAATAGCCACACATAAATTCTAATCTGTGCTCTAATGACCAGTTGGGAGGAAAACAATGAGAGAATTGATGGAGCCACGCTTGTGGATGAATGTCGTTGCCTATATTCTTAAATGTTTTAAATTTACGTGTAGTAATGAACAGCTTATAGTCAAAATCATCGTGTCGGCGAGTCGCATATCGGTCATTGTTACGTCGTTTCGGCGGTTCCATTTCAAAATTCGGTGCACCTTGCCAATTTCTTTCATAATTTCCGAAATGCGCTGTGTTATTATTTTGTGGCTGTTCCGTATTTCTATGTCCCTCTTCCCGTATTGGGGCTCAAGTATCCTCTGAAATACGTGATTCTTGTATTACCTGTGTCAGCTGATCTTGTAGTTCCCGGATTTCTCTTTGGTGTTGCGTATTAATTTGATTCTGATTTTGTTTGAATTTCCTAATTTGTTCGCACTCTTCTGTGTCATTAAAGACTACCGGTTTTGTGTCATTCAGATTATCATCTACCTTCGTAGGTAAATTATTTAGCTGATCCGAAAGTTCAACTACTTTCTCTGATAATAAACTAATTTCCTCCATGTGTCTTTCTGAACCAATTTTCAGAGTATCTACTGTGTCCTTTAAGTTTTCCTGAGTTTTTGCAAGTTACGTAAACGAATCGGTAGCTGCAACTGAGTCAATTTTAGCTTCCAAGGTCTCATGATCTTCATGAACAATAGTTTGCAGTTCTTTTATGGCTGCTTCGTGATTCTGTAATGCATTTTCATGCCGCGAAAAAGTAGGTTGAAAATGCTCACAAATTTGTGTTTTTACGTCATTACAGACTTTTTGACATTTCGATTCAATGTTATGTAACTCAGTAGTTAAATCTTCACGTGTTTGTTCAAGCGTGGTGTCTAACTTCCGAAGATTTTGTTCCATTGTGTCTAACTTTTGAAGCTTTTGCTGTGTTTGCCCCATTTGTTGTATTAATTGTAATGACAATGCACTGGTGTCTGAAACATGTTCCTCAGTGCTTTTCGGCAGCGAATTTGCACTGGCAACATTCACATTTTGACAAGCAGAAAATCTGTCTTGACTTATTTGAGAAAACGGTGAGGACCCAAAACCTGAATCTACAGTATTTGCGAGATTGTGTCCTGTCATTTCGGATTCCTGAGGCGAGCTATTGCCGACCGATCGATCGATAATGTTTCCCTGTTCACTATGCACAATTACCAAATCACTAGTTTGAACATTAGTTAATTCATTACACGGTGGTGCTAACACACTGCTTTCGTCTTCACGGTCATTTCTCAGTTTACTTTGGAGCCTAGTATTACGTTTTTCACACGCCATTATTGTCACAATATTTCACACGACAACACAGAAAAGCACAATTTGAAGAGCAAAATAAGAAAACACATTAACATAGCACTGAAAATAATATCTAGTTAATTGCAAGCGCAGCTGCGAAATACTTGGTGCAAATCTACATGCATGCCACAACAACAATGAAAGACTGCAACTAAAAAGGAGATTCTCTCTACCATTATGCACTAGCAATAAACAATAGCTACACTAATTACACAAACTACAAGAAAAAAATCAGATTCCAGTGAGGTATCCTCGGCTAAGGGTCAACATATGAAACAACCTACTTACAAAGCCTACAGACGAACCTCAGCGCAAACATTTTGCAATGAATATGCTAGGTAGGACTGATCCAAACAATGACTTTTTGGAAAAAATTTGTTTCTCCGATGAGGCATCGTTTCAAGTATCGGTCAAACTGAATCATCATAACGTTCGTCTATGGTGTTCACAACATCTCCATGTTACATATGAAATGGAAAGAGACAGCCTCAAGGTTAATGTTTGGTGCGGACTGATGTGCAATTGCATCATTTCTCCATTCTTTCTCATCAAGTCTACCGTCAACGGTGGTGTTTACCTGGACATGTTACAAGAGTTTGCTGCGCCACAATTGAAACACCTGCAATCTGACGTCATATTGAAGCAGGATGGGGCACCACCTCACTGGTCCCTAAATATCCGTCAAATTCTAGATGAAAATTTTCCATATGAGTGGCTTGGACGAGATAATCCATTTCGATGGCCGCCACGATCACCTGGCCTCACACCTACAGACTTCTTCCTGTGAGATTTGTAAGGAATTTGGTGTACCGAACCCAGGTTAGAGACATACAGGACTTGAAGGCACGTATTTGTAGTGCATCTGACCCTATTACCGTGGAGATCTAGTACCGTACGTTGAGAGAAATTAAATTCCAACTAGACATTACCCGTGGCACGAAGGGTACACGCATGATGTGTATGAATGAGGAAACAAAATTTCATGAGTTATCACATGTTGAAAACCATTTGTTAATATCCAGTATAGTTTTAAAGGCATTAAAGTCTGAACCTGTAAAAATTCCGTCGTCTTCAGGGAAGCATCAGACAGGAAGGGATGCAGATGGTTCACAATAACTTTCACGTAGTGCGTAGCTGTTATCGTGCCTCAGACTACAACCACAGGTACCATGGAAGTCCAGGTGAATGTCTTCCGTAGCATAAAGCTTTACTCATCGGCCTGCGAGTGTGGTACAGAGCATGTTCAGAACTACTGTTCGCATGGATGATGGTATATCCGGAAAAGATCATCACGATCCAATGTCGATGATATCGTGCCCACTGCATTCATAATTACCGATGTCGTTGGGTCACAATGGAACGCGTTGGAGTCGTTTGCCGTGCAACTCCATGTTCAACAGTGCCGCTGAACCGTGCCTGAACACTCCTGTCTGCATCGTGATTGTGCTTTGTCGTCAGATCAGATGCGGATCGCAGTCCGTCCCGTTTGACAGAGCAGACAATACATGTTCTGTGGTGTGGCGTCTCCCCCTTACTCTTGGTTTCATTGTCCTTCAATCAGTTTCCATACGCTATATGCTCACGACGTCACGCGCATAGCCGAGAGGTTATATTAGATTAGACTAGGTTCAGTTTTCGTTCCACAGACCTGAGAATTAGATGATTCTCGTGAGTGTGGAACATGTCAGAAAGTATACCATAAAAAACATAGAACATTTGAATATAATGCTCGCTTCCCTGATCATTTGTCTGGAGACTGTCAAAATATGTGAACACATTACAGTAAACTGGAACTGTTAATACCTACAGAATTAGCACACTGTTAGAGTGAAACATAGTTATGCACTTTTAATACATCTGTCATAGACAAGATACCTAATCTTGACTCTTGTACCCCAAGTGCTGTCGAAACTGAAATTTAACAGACATTCTTACTTAAATTGATCTAACAGTCCCTGTTAAGATATTCCTCTACAGAGTAGAAGAAATTGTCTAACAAAATGTCTTCCATGCTATGTTGCTTTATCTGAAACCAAGTACAATTGATAGCTGGCAATTTATTGGAAATGTGTCTTTCTGAATGCTGGACCCCTTTTTGGAACAAAGAACTTGAATTTAGGACTTTATGTTTTTTTTCCCGAGGGCATGCAGCTTTACTGTATGATTAAACGATGATGGCGTCCTCTTGGGTAAAATATTCCGGAGGTAAAATAGTCTCCCATTCGGGTCTCCGGGCGGGGACTAATCAACAGGACGTTGTTATCAGGAGAAAGAAAACTGGCATTCTACGGATCGGAGCGTGGAATGTCAGATCCCTTAATCGGAAAGGTAGGTTAGAAAATTTAAAATAGAAAATGGATAGGTTGAAGTTAGATATAGTGGGAATTAGTGAAGTTCGGTGGCAGAAGGAACAAGACTTTTGGTCAGGTGAATACAGAGGTTTAAATACAAAATCAAATAAGGGTAATGCAGGAGTAGGTTTAATAATGAATAAAAAATAGGGGTACGGGTAAGCTACTACAAACAGCATAGTGAACGCATTATTGTGGCCAAGATAGACACGAAGCCCACGCCTACTACAGTAGTACAAGTTTACATGCCAACTAGCTCTGCAGATGACGAAGAAATTGATGAAATGTTTGATGAGATAAAAGAAATTATTCAGTAGTGAAGGGAGACGAAAATTTAATAGTCATGGGTGACCGGAATTCAACAGTAAGAAAAGGGATAGAAGGAAACATAGTAGGTGAATATGGATTGGGGCTAAGAAATGAAAGAGGAAGCCGCATGGTAGAATTTTGCGCAGAGCATAACTTAATCATAGCTAACACTTGGTTTAAGAATCATGATAGAAGGTTGTATACATGGAAGAACCCTGGAGATACTAAAAGGTATCAGATAGATTATATAATGGTAAGACAGAGATTTATGAACCATGTTTTAAATTGTAAGACATTTCCAGGGGCAGATGTGGACTCTGACCACAATCTATTGGTTATGAACTGTAGATTAAAACTGAATAAACTGCAAAAAAGTGGGAATTTAAGGAGATGGGACCTCGATGAACTGAAAGAACCAGAGGTTGTAGAGAGATTCAAGGAGAGCATAAGGGGACAATTGACAGAAATGGGGGAAAGAAATACAGTAGAAGACGAATGGGTAGCTTTGAGGGATGAAACAGTGAAGGCAGCAGAGGATCAAATAGGTAAAGAAATATCGAATTTAACTGATGAAAGGAGAAAATAAAAAATGCAGTAAGTGAAGCAGGCAAAATGGAATACAAACGTCTCAAAAATGAGACCGACAGGAAGTGCAAAATGGGTAAGCGGGGATGGCTAGAGGACAAATGTAAGGATGTAGAGGCTTGTCTCACTAGGGGTAAGATAGATACTGCCTACAGGAAAATTAAAGAGACCTTTGGAGAAAGGAGAACCACTTGCATGAATATCAAGAACTTTGATGGAAACCCAGTTCTAAGCAAAGAAGGGAAAGCATAAAGGTGCAAGGAGTATATAGAGGGTCTATACGAGGTCGATGTACTTGAGGACAATATTATGGAAATGGAAGAGGATGTAGATGAAGGTGAAATGGGAGATATGATATTGCGTGAAGAGTTTGACAGAGGACTGAAAGACCTGAGTCGAAACAAGGCCCCTGGAGTAGACAACATTCCATTAGAACTACTGACAGCCTTGGGAGAGCCAGTCCTGACAAAACTCTACCATCTGTGAGCAAGATGTATGAGACAGGCGAAATACCCTCAGACTTCAAGAAGAATATAATAATCCCAATCCCAAAGAAAGCAGGTGTCGACAGATGTGAAAATTACGGAACTATTGTTTTAATAAGTCACAGCTGCAAAATACTAACGCGAATTCTGTACAGACGAATGGAAAAACTGATAGAAGCCGACCTCGGGGAAGATCAGTTTGGATTCCGTAGAAACGTTGGAGGCAATACTGACCCTACGTCTTACCTTAGAAGAAAGATTAAGGAAAGGCAAACCTACATTTCTAGCATTTGTAGACTTAGAGAAAGCTTTTGACAATGTTGATTGGAATACTCTCTTTCAAATTCTGAAGGTGGCAGGGGTAAAATACAGAGAGCGAAAGGCTATTTACAATGTGTACAGAAACCAGATGGCAGTTGTAAGAGTCGAGGGGCATGAAAGGGAAGCAGTGGTTGGGAAGGGAGTGAGACAGGGTTGTAGCCTATCCCCGATGTTGAGCAAGCAATAAAGGAAACAAAAGAAAAGTTCGGAGTAGGTATTAAAATCCATGGAGAAGAAATAAAAACTTTGAGGTTCGCCGATGACATTGTAATTCTGTCAGAGACAGCAAAGGACTTGGAAGACCAGTTGAACGGAATGGACAGTGTCTTGAAAGGAGGGTATAAGATGAACATCAACAAAAGCAAAATGAGGTTAATGGAATGTAGTCGAATTACGTCGGGTGATGCTCAGGGGATTAGATTAGGAAATGAGACACTTAAAGTAGTAAAGGAGTTTTGCTATTTGGGGAGCAAAATAACTGATGATGGTCGAAGTAGAGAGGATATAAAATGTAGACTGGCAAAGGAAAGGAAAGCATTTCTGAAGAAGAAAAATTTGTTAATATCGAGTATAGATTTAAATGTCAGGAAGTCATTTCTGAAAGTATTTGTATGGAGTGTAACCATGTATGGAAGTGAAACGTGGACGATAAATAGCTTGGACAATTTGAGAACAGAAGCTTTCGAAATGTGGTGCTACAGAAGAACGCTGAAGATTAGATGGGTAGATCACGTAACTAACGAGGAGGTATTGAATAGAATTGGGGAGAAGAGGAGTTTGTGGCACAACTTGACAAGAAGAAGGGACCGGTTCCTATGGCATGTTCTGAGGCATCAAGGGATCACAAATTTAGCATTGGAGGGCAGCGTGGAGGGTAAATATCGTAGAGGGAGACCAAGAGATGAATACACTAAGCAGATTCAGAAGGATGTAGGCTGCGGTAGGTACTGGGAGATGAAGAAGCTTGCACAGGTTAGAGTAACATGAAAAGCTGCATCAAACCAGTCTCAGGACTGAAGACCACAACAACAACAACATGTAGCTTATTTCATTCCTAGTATTGATACTGTGTATTGAGCTATTGGCTGGAAATAGAGACACATTATTTGCAACAAATTTCATTAAGGAATAAATATACTGAGAAGCAGTGGTTAGAATACCTGGTTCCTTGAACAGTTTTCTATGTGATGTTCTTGAATTTACACCACAAATCAGTCCTATTACACCCTTCTGAACTCTAAAAAATTTTGCTCGTTTTTATTAGTTAACCCAGAATATGATGCCGTATAACGTAATACAATGAAATAAAGCAGAATTTGCAAGTTTTTTTATATTTTTATCTCCTACATCTGACATCGTTCGCATTGCAAAAACGACTCGTTTGGGCACTTCAGCAATTCTGTGGTATGCCCTTCCCAGCTGAATTTATTATCGAGTTGTAATCGCAGAAATTCAACTTTGACAGTCTCTTCGACCTGCATGTCATCATACACTAGTGACCATTAAAACTGCTACACCACGAAGTTGATGTGCTACAGACGAGAAATTTAACCAACAGGAAGAAGATGCTGTGATATACAAATGATTAGCTTTTCGGAGCATTGGCACAAGGTTCGCGCCGGTGGCGACACCTACAACGTGCTGACATGAGGAAAGTTTCCAACCGATTTCTGATACACAAACAGAAGTTGACCGGCTTTGACTGGTGAAACGTTGTTGTGATGCCTCGTGTAAGGAGGAGAAATGCGTACGGTCACGTTTCCGACTTTGATAAAGGTCGGATTGTAGCCTATCGCGATTGCGGTTTATCGTATCGCGACATTGCTGTTCGCGTTGGTCGAGACCAGTGACTGTTAGCAGAATATGGAATCGGTGGGTTCATAAGAGTAATACGGAACGCCGTGCTGGATCCCAACTGCCTCGTACCACTAGGAGTCGAGATGACAGGTATCTTATCCGCATGTCTGTAACGGATCGTGTAGCCACGTCTCGATCCCTGAGTCAACAAATGGGGACTTTTGCAAGACAATAACCATCTGCACGAACAGTTCGACGACGTTTGCAGCAGCATGACTATCAGCTCGGGGACCATGGCTGCGGTTACCCTTGACGCTGCCTCACAGACAAGAGCGCCTGCGATGGTGTGCAAACGACGAATCTGGGTGCATGAATGGCAAAACGTCATTTTTTCGGATGAATCCAGGTTCTGCTTACAGCATCATGATGGTCGCATCCGTGTTTGGCGACATCGCGGTCAACGCACATTGGAAGCGTGTATTGGTCATCGCCATACTGGCGTATCACCCGGAGTGATGGTATGGGGTGCCATTGGTTACACGTCTCGGTCACCTCTTGTTCGCATTGACGGCACTTTGAACAGTGGACGTTACATTTCAGATGTATTACGACCCGTGGCTCTACCCTTCATTTGATCCCCGCGAAACCCTACATTTCAGCAGGATAAGGCACGACCGCATGTTGCAGGTCCTGTACGTGCCTTTCTGGATACAGGAAATGTTCGACTGCTGCCCTGGCCAGCACATTCTCCAGATCTCTCACCAATTGAAAACGTCTGGTCAATGGTGGCCGAGCAACTGGCTCGTCACAATACGCCAGTCACCACTCTTGATGAACTGTGGTATCTTGTTGAAGCTGCATGGGCAGCTGTACCTGTACACGCCATCCAAGCTCTGTTTGACTCAAAGCCCAGGCGTATCCAGGCCGTATTACGCCCAGAGGTGGTTGTTCTGGGTACTGATTTCTCGGGATCTATGCACCCAAATTGCATGAAAATGTAATCACATATCAGTTCTAGTATAATATATTTGTCCATTGAATACCCGTTTATCATCTGCATTCTTTCTTGGTGCAGTAATTTTAATGGTCAGTAGTGTATGTTATACTCAAGCTGGAAGAAAATCTCTTACTGGTCTGAATGCGTATAAGAGTCTTTTCAAAGTTTAATGAGAATGAATTAGTTTTAAACCATTAGTCAGTGAAAATTTGATTCGCAGCCATTTCTAAATCTGTACTTGACTTTCTATTTATGGTAATGTTTGTATCATCTGCAAACAAAACAAACTTAGCATCTGGCACTGTAACAGATGAGAGGTCATTAATGTACACAAGATGGAGATGAAGAGTGATTGCTTAATCTGCAGGTATTTCGCAATGGCACCATTTGTTTCCTGTTAGTTAGGTATGACTCGAACCATTTCTAAGCACTGCTGGTGACGCCATAATATTCTAATTCACACAGTGAAAGGCTTCTGACAGGTCACGGAAAAGTCAGTAGCCTCTAATTTGTTATTGAATGAATTACGTACATTCTCACTGTACGTGATGCTCGTCCCCAGTCACCGGGGCGTAATAACCTACCTATTGTCAAAAATCTTTTATAAATGGGTTTACTCATATGCGTCCTTATCGCCGTTGGAATGATTTCCCATCCGCCCTTGCTCCGCTTATGTACTTTTTTTACCGCATCACACGTCCGCAACGTCACCAGGCAGCATTCAATCTCTTCGTGGCCAGTGGTCATGATCTTTTGGCTCGCCATTGTAAAAGAATTCTGTTTAGGACAAGCTACCCTCTGTATATTTTGACGCTTGTGGTTTGGGACACCCTGCAAATCGTGAACAGCAGCCGTCATTTTATACTTCCGAGAGTAACGGCGTTCTCTGCTTGCGCTTCGGCTAACGCCTTCCCAATAAGTTCACTGAGTCGTCTTGTATAGCACGTCTTTCATTCCACAGCGTGCCAGTTACATGCCTCTTTATTCACGTTAAGTTTAGTTGTTATAAATATACAGTGGTGAAAATAAATGTTGCACATTGCTTTATTATCATTACTGGACACAACAGGCGACAAAACTAATTTTATTCTGTCAGGTACAGTCATAAGACAACAAAAATTAACAAGATAAACACTTTTCCATTAATAAAGACACACAAAAAATAGCAAAAAGCAACTTTACAAAACATTCCACTGCAAACAATGCAGTTTCTTCTCACAGTAATCTTGCATATCACATTGCTTATGAATAAATAGGCCCTCCTCGTAACTGGAGACACTTCTGAATGCGATTAGGCATACTCCTTACCAAGTTGTCCAGATGAGCGTAAGGAATATTGTGTCATTCCCCGCACATCGGCCTCTATGACGCCCTGTAAGGTCTCTGGTGGGACAGGACGATTGCAAACCACTCGTTTCAGAATGACCCATACTTTCCCAGTGCAGCTCACATCTGTAGAACATGGAGGCCATTCTATTTTACTGATTCTATGCTCCACTGGGAAGGCGTTCACAAGATCGTGACTATTAGGCCGCGCACTGACGTCCATCAGCGTGAACCCCGCTCCAGTATCTTCACCAAATAAAGTCACTATGCAAGCAAGGATGATGTCCCAATGCTTTATACAGGTCATCCTCCCACGTATTGGTACAAGGTGTTTCCAGCGGCCATCCGGAAACATGATTGAAAAGCCTTTATGAGTAA
Organism: Schistocerca serialis cubense; assembly: GCF_023864345.2. Lineage (NCBI taxonomy): Eukaryota > Metazoa > Arthropoda > Insecta > Orthoptera > Acrididae > Schistocerca > Schistocerca serialis. The sequence goes on along the minus strand of NC_064643.1, from coordinate 201,899,255 downwards.
ACTGGAAATTTGTGGTAAGGACTATGGGATGAAACTGCTGAGGTCATCGCTTCCTAGGCTTACGCACTTTTTAATCTAACTTAAACTAACTTACACTGAGGACATCACTCACCCATGTCCGAGAAAGGGGTCGAACTTCCGACAGGGGGAGCCCCGGGAACCGTGACAAGACGCCCAAGACCGCACGGCTACCCCGCGGGGCCCTTTATAAGTGTGACGGTTCAACGATACTGTTAGGTCTCATCCGAAAGAAGCATTGTCTCCTGCTGCTGCCTAGTCGACAAAGATTGGTTTATCAAATGGAGCATAAAGTCTGAAAATAAGTCCGTCACCATATTTTGACACTTTATATTACAGATCCGTCTTGATCACACAAACTTTGGCACTTCACTGTTCACCTGTTTCATTCCTGCTGCATTAGAGTGAATATACGGAGTGTGTGATCGAACGATATTCTTGTGCGAACTGTTCTGTAGCAACACGAACAAGTCCTGGAATGTTTGCAGGTGACAGGGTTGCCCTAGAGTGCAAATTCCACCCCTCACGGTTAAAAAAGACTGTTTCAGCCAGAAATATAGACAAAAAAATCACTGCATTGATATCATACACTACTGGCCATTAAAATTGCTACACCAAGAAGAAATGCAGATGATAAACGGGAATTCATTCGACAAATATATTATACTAGAACTGACATGTGATTACATTTTCACGCAATTTGGGTGCATAGATCCTGGAAATCAGTACCCAGAACAACCACCTCTGGGCGTAATACGGCCTGGATACGCCTGGGCATTCAGTCAAACAGAGCTTGGATGGCGTGTACAGGTACAGCTGCCCACGAAGTTTCCACAAGATACCACAGTTCATCAAGAGTAGTGACTGGCGTAATGTGGCAAGCCAGTTGCTCGGCCACCATCGACCAGATGTTTCCAATTGGTGAGAGATCTGGAGGATGTGCTGGCCATGGCAGCAGTCGAGCATTTTCTGTATCCAGAAATACCCGTACAGGACCTGCAACATGCGGTCGTGCATTATCCTGCTGAACTGTAGGGTTTCGCAGGGATCGAATTAAGGGTAGAGCGACGGGTCGTAACACATCTGAGATGTAACGTCCACTGTTCAAAGTGCCGTCAATGCGAACAAGAGGTGACCGGGACGTGTAACCAACGGCACCCCATACCATCACGCCGGGTGACGAATACAAGCTTCCAATGTGCGTTGACCGCGATGTCGCCAAACACGGATGCGACCATCATGATGCTGTAAGCAGAACCTGGATTCATCCGAAAAATGACGTTTTGCCATTCGTGCAGCCAGGTTCGTCGTTGAGTACACCATCGCAGGCGCTCCTGTCTATGATGCAGCGTCAAGGGTAACCGCAGCCATGGTCTCCGAGCTGATGGTCCATGCTGCTGCAAACGTCGTCGTACAGTTCGTGCAGTTGGTTGTTGTCTTGCAAACGTCCCCATCTATTGACTCAGGGATCAAGACGTGGCTGCACGATCCGTTACAGCCATGCGGATAAGATGCCTGTCGTCTCGACTGCTAGTGATACGAGGCCGTTGGGATGCAGCACGGCGTTCCGTATTGCCCTCCGGAACCCACCGTATCCATATTCTGCTAACAGTCATTGGATCTCGACCAACGCGAGCAGCAATGTCGCGATACGATAAACCACAATCGCGATAGGCTACAATCCGACCTTTATCAAAGTCGGAAACGTGACCGTACGCATTTCTCCTCGTCACACGAGGCATCACAACAACGTTTCACCAGGCAACGCCGGTGACCAGCCGTTTGACTATGACAAATCGGTTGGAAACTTTCCTCATGTCAGCACGGTGCAGGTGTCGCCACCGGCGCCAACCTTGTGTGAATGCTCTGAAAAGCTAATCATTTGCATATCACAGCATCCTCTTCCTGTCAGTTAAATTTCGCGTCTGTTGCACGTCATCATAGTGGTGTAGCAATTTTAATGGCCAGTAGTGTATTTATGGATCTTAACATTTAGTATTAGCTTTTAATGAGCGAAAGACTTTTTGAAGGCAAGGGGCGTGTACTAGTGTTTGTGGATTAGACCTCTACGCTGGAAGGGCACCAGAGAGCTAAACCTGTCCCGTTCGTGGGTGGCTCTATGTCGTCCAAGGCCTAGCCTAGTGAACGGTAGCCGGTCCGGGAGACCGCCAGGAACCGCAGGAAGGCCGAGTGCCACCTGCTAGCTGGAAAATGCCGAATAAGCAATAAAGGCCGGGATCGGCGCGTGCAGCCCGTTAAGACCGGCCGTCCTGTATGCGGGCGAGCGGGTTTAGCTAGTTTCCACCGACCAGTCGCGCTGATAGCTCTCCTTCAGACCAAATGCTTCTCGTTTGTGCCCGCGCGGTCGCGTCTAGTTTGGTTCTAGCGGAGCGAGTGTCTGGGCGCGTCTTTACGCTGCGCCCGCAGCATCCAGCGACCTCTACAGGCGCACCTGGGGCCCGCCGCGACCGGAAGGAGCGATAGGTGGATGCGCCACTTCTAGCGACACAGGTAACTCTTCGCCGAGCATAACTTACCAGAAACTTGTTCTGCCGGTTCCGTGTGACCTATGAATAGCTAACCGCCGCGCTTTCGAGTTCTGTCCTGCAATGGCTCGTTTGGTATTCGGCGTCACATCTGACCAGCTTCACGGACGGAGATCATAAACTGAATTTTAAGACACACTAGTGGATTTTTAACTTCATAGTCGGTGATATGGACTATTACTGGTACGATCCACAATTTGGGACTGTAATCAACTGTTTACGAAACAGTTCAGTGTCAGCTGTCTAATATACCACAATCCCCTAATGCGGCAGTAACGCCTCCATTCGTGCCCAACAGTGCGACTGCATATGACGTCATTACTCGTCTCTCGGTGATGCCCGCCGTCCTTTCTCCTCACCCCCTCCCCCTCCCCTAGCCAGCCCCACTCCACATTTTTACTGTGCCACTGCCGCCTCCACTTCCCCACCCAATCAGACCGTGGCTCAAGCGCATGCGTCATGTTCTTCACACGCGCCATTTTGCCTTCCTTCATGGCTGTTTATCACGCACCACGACAACTTCGTGCTAGCACATGTGTGCGATATTTATATTTCTCGTTGCGTTCGCTCCTTAGTAAAATGCTCTACATTTTCCCAAAGTGCTACTACTTTAAGAAACTGCGTACACAGAACTCTACAAGACTCAACTACTGCTCTGTACCTAAATGAAGACATTTTTCTGCTTGTTGCACACACAACGAATTTCAACTTAGAATGCCATTTTCGAATGGTAACCCAGAGCGAGGTGTCACTCGCATGAAAATGGCAGCGAATTCATTCGATGTTGTATCTTTCATGCTGGTTTATTTACAAACAGCCACGAGCCCTAACGTATCGTGCAAGTTCGCAACTAAATTCATATGTATGACACTGTAATGGTTCTTTATTTAAGTGACCTTGACGGCACTCCGCCCCCAGTTCTCGATACCAGTAATATCGTACTACTTTTCTGCGAAGTAACAGACATATTTTTGTGACAATATTCACACTTGGTTTTATTAATGTGTAGGTACTCCGATGTATCGATATATTACAGTGATATGGTTCTTTTGTGAATTCATTTCTGTCAGACTGTCATAATCTTTGACTTACTTGTAACCGTTTTGGCGCGAATGCACACAGAGCAGTCTTTGTTTCACTTTGCAGAAGTTAAGTTGTTATTTCGCTTTGTAAAAGAACAGTCAAGTCTTGTGTTTGGTTAAAGTGGAAATTAAATATATGAAGATTGATACAAAACTGTTTTCTTGATGATATGACAATTAAGAAGAAGTATATGTGAATTTACAAGAAGTTTAATAAAAATGTGCGTCGTGAACACCAAGTCAGAAATTATTTCTGCCATTCCATTGTTCTGATCTGGGATTGTTTGATCATTAAGAATTTCCTCAAAAACGCATTTGTTAGGTCTTCAAATATTGCTAAAATACAGACCTGGACCTTCTAGCAGTCAAAGCGGAATCACCCTAGAATCAACAAGATGAGCCATAGCAACTTCGACGAAATTTTCGTGGGAATCCATTCAAAATAAGTGCCAAAATTAATGACTTTTTTACAGTGACGTCATTATTTCCATTCTGACGATACTATCCACAGCCAATAGCTTTGTTGTTGCCCGATAAAGAGAACATATGCTGCGTGAGCAACATTATTAATCTGATTTCTAACCTACTTTGCAAGTGGTGGTATTGTTAGAACACCTTGCTCTGGATGAACACTGGAAATGGGCTTTTTAAACTGAAACTACATGCGTATCTAAAAAGAGCTCTTCATAAACATTACTGCCTAAGTCGAAAAATACATCTTCATCCAGGATATTTATGGCTTTGGTGCCCACTAAGAGAAAGACTGTCAGTCACTTATCATAATAAGTAATACGTACCCATAGTGAGCTCTATGAAAAAATAGTCTTTTCACGGTTAAGTGCTGTGAAACATCAGATTTCCGGTAACAAATAGGGATAGCCAACTTCACCGGCCGAACTACCTTCGAAAACTTGCTGTAACTGTCGGATCATACCAGTTTCCAAAATCATTTGCAACTTCTATTGCTCTACGTTCTGCGCAACTTACGCCTGCGATGAAATCCTAGCGGCCATTCTCCCTCGGACGATCGGCGCTATAAATCAAAATCCTGACGTTCTTATCCACAAAACTGCACTGCCCCTAAAACAGTGGACTGACAAATGTAAAAGATAAAACAAATGAAGTTTTGGCAAAAACAGATTTTCTTTCCCAACTTTATATACACTCCTGGAAATGGAAAAAAGAACACATTGACACCGGTGTGTCAGACCCACCATACTTGCTCCGGACACTGCGAGAGGGCTGTACAAGCAATGATCACACGCACAGCACAGCGGACACACCAGGAACCGCGGTGTTGGCCGTCGAATGGCGCTAGCTGCGCAGCATTTGTGCACCGCCGCCGTCAGTGTCAGCCAGTTTGCCGTGGCATACGGAGCTCCATCGCAGTCTTTAACACTGGTAGCATGCCGCGACAGCGTGGACGTGAACCGTATGTGCAGTTGACGGACTTTGAGCGAGGGCGTATAGTGGGCATGCGGGAGGCCGGGTGGACGTACCGCCGAATTGCTCAACACGTGGGGCGTGAGGTGTCCACAGTACATCGATGTTGTCACCAGTGGTCGGCGGAAGGTGCACGTGCCCGTCGACCTGGGACCGGACTGCAGCGACGCACGGATGCACGCCAAGACCGTAGGATCCTACGCAGTGCCGTAGGGGACCGCACCGCCACTTCCCAGCAAATTAGGGACACTGTTGCTTCTGGGGTATCAGCGAGGACCATTCGCAACTGTCTCCATGAAGCTGGGCTACGGTCCCGCACACCGTTAGGCCGTCTTCCGCTCACGCCCCAACATCGTGCAGCCCGCCTCCAGTGGTGTCGCGACAGGCGTGAATGGAGGGACGAATGGAGACGTGTCGTCTTCAGCGATGAGAGTCGCTTCTGCCTTGGTGCCAACGATGGTCGTATGCGTGTTTGGCGCCGTGCAGGTGAGCGCCACAATCAGGACTGCATACGACCGAGGCACACAGGGCCAACACCCGGCATCATGGTGTGGGGAGCGATCTCCTACACTGGCCGTACACCACTGGTGATCGTCGAGAGGACACTGAATAGTGCACGGTACATCCAAACCGTCATCGAACCCATCGTTCTACCATTCCTAGACCGGCAAGGGAACTTGCTGTTCCAACACGACAATGCACGTCCGCATGTATCCCGTGCCACCCAACGTGCTCTAGAAGGTGTAAGTCAACTACCCTGGCCTGCAAGATGTCCGGATCTGTCCCCCATTGAGCATGTTTGGGACTGGATGAAGCGTCGTCTCACGCGGTCTGCACGTCCAGCACGAACGCTGGTCCAACTGAGGCGCCAGGTGGAAATGGCATGGCAAGCCGTTCCACAGGACTACATCCAGCATCTCTACGATCGTCTCCATGGGAGAATAGCAGCCTGCATTGCTGCGAAAGGTGGATATACACTGTACTAGTGCCGACATTGTGCATGCTCTGTTGCCTGTGTCTATGTGCCTGTGGTTCTGTCAGTGTGATCATGTGATGTATCTGACCCCAGGAATGTGTCAATAAAGTTTCCCCTTCCTGGGACAATGAATTCACGGTGTTCTTATTTCAATTTCCAGGAGTGTATACTGAGCTTAAGATACCGGTATCGCAATTTACAATTCTTCGCTCAAGAAACGATTTTATTTTCGACTCCGTGTAATACTAGATTATAGTGCAGAAGTAGATATTCCACGTTGATAGCTGCCCCTGAGCGTCACTTTTATGTTATAAATATGTCAGTAGTAATACATTGTCTTAAGTCAAAATTATTATTTTTCTCATTTATGTACGAAGCATTTCGGAACTGTAATTTTATTTTTACTGAGTGACCACTGTTTACGAACATTATATCTGCTTCTGTTTAACTCCTAGAACCTAGCAATTATAGAACAACATGGTTCTACGTTTTACGACACAAACGTTTCAGATGATATAGTTTGTTTGTGGTCTTCAGTCTGGAGGATGTGTGACGCAGCTTCCCACTATTTCTGGTGGTAACGTTCTGCTCAGTAGTTACCGCTCGGAGATGTGAATCGATGATTAGTTTCACTCTAGAACAGTTTACCCAAGAGGATAATCCTCATTAAGCCATACGATACAGTTGGAGGGCTTCGGAAATTACTGTGGCTGTTGTTTCCAGTTCCTTTCAGTTTTGGCCCATTGCTAACACAAAAAGTTCGTGTTGTCTAACATTACAGGGCCCTATAAGTCAGTCACCCTGACCATTGGCCCTGTAATTTCTGAAAATGCCGCAATCCCTCTTTAGGAACCGTATATTCGTCCGGTCTGAATATATTGTTGCGACACACATGTCATGCCACGGTGGAAAGATCCATGGTTTTTGGTGAACAGTGTTGTGTCTAGGCAAGACAGCCTAGACACAATGAGAGGAAGCCGAAAGGCACGCGCTTAAACTCACGCAGGCTGACGTGAGGTCTGAAACAGGATACGTAATGAATGCTATAAAGAAAAGTACGTAGCTTCTGGAATACTTAACTTTAATCCACAATTGGTGAACATTGGTCTTGTTGATACAGTATTATCATCTCAATATAACTTGGTGATGGCGCCTTGCTAGGTCGTAGCAATTGACTTAGCTGAAGGCTATGCGTATTTGTCAGTGTGGCGTCGCTAGCAAAGTCGGCTGTACAACTGGGCGAGTGCCAGGACGTCTCTCTAGACCTGCCGTGTGGTGGCGCTCGGTCTGCTATCACTGACAGTGGCGACACGCGGGTCCGACGTATACTACCGGACCGCGGCCGATTTAAAAGCTACCACCTAGCAAGTGTGGTGTCTGGCGGTGACATCACAAACAGAATAAATATTATGAACAAACCACGTATTTTTCAGTAATTATCTGCATTCCATCAGATATCCGTCGATAAGAAACCTCTTCACTCCCACTCATACTTCAAGAAATCTGGGATTTTTGCTTATAAACAAAATTTTTCGAATGTGAATCTCTGTTCTCTAACCTGAAACTGGCTGAGATTTAACATTTATATTGGTGTATCCTCATATTTACTTTAGCGCTCCATTTTTAAGGATTCTAGCTCTTCACAGATACAACTAGAAACTTGTCCGAATTACAGTGCAGTCAATATTTGTCGGACTTGCAGTGTTTCTCTGGAAATTTACACCGTCCTTGCTATTGGGTAATTGTCTCTTTCACTATTACTGCTGATAAAATACGAAGAAAAAGTGTATCACGTCCGTTAATACTAACATTCTACTGTTGAGGAGTACCTAAAGTGACAGAAACGGAAACTGAAAATTAGCTCAGTTCGATACACAGAGGGAAGTGCAATGGATGTGATAGCATACCTGTTACATTACTACACGGAATATAAGGAGAAAACTAACTCAATTTCTAGCACAGCGCGTAGGTTGCAGGAAGAATAAAGCAAGCCACGGTGGTAAAATTAGAAAATTTCGCGTTCATACAGAGGATCTTGACAGTGTTTCTCTTGTGTAGCGTACGCCAATTGAATAAGAAATGGAAGAAATAATTCTGATGCATAATGTACCCTCCACCACACAGGTTAGCATAATATCGACTTGTATCTAGACAATGGGATGCAGATACCTTTCGTGGAGTGTCTGTTAATCCCAGAGGTGTGAAACAGAGTCCTCACAGATTCGATACATTGCATCAAGACAGATGAGCGCAGAAGATTAAACCGTTCCACCCATTTCTCCAATTTTAGAGACGCACAGCGTGTTCATCCCTGTTTATATCACATTTATATGTCACTTTCCATCGTTTACATTTCTTTACTGCAAATTACAGGTTTTTATTTATTTAATGCAGACGAAGTGCAGAAACACTTTATCGAATCTGGTATGAGGACAAAAATAAAGCGACGTTGTGCCAAAACTGTCTCTGTTGCTTGTCAAAATTTTCGGGAAATTAATCATAGTATTCTTTAGCACCTTGAGTATGTATGTAGAATCAATAGTTTCACAATATTCCAGTATTAAGTGAATAAGTCGTCCTGATAATAGGAGACGTGTAGCGTAACTAACGCCCGGTGAGCAATATTTAACTGATGGTAGTTGTGAATGAAGTTTCACGCATGGGCGCTGGCTACGGACTCTTTAGAAAACTACTCTGTTGGTGCTTTGATTTAGTAGTCGTTTGCCATTAAGTGAGAACAGACTCCAAAGGCAAAGACAATCGTAGATCCCGCCTGTTGTGAAGTGCGCGGTGCGATTAGGTTTTTGCTGGTAAAAGGATCATAGGTTGCTGAAATCCATCGTCAGTTACGCCTAGCGTATCGCTCTGCAATAAGGGATGACAAATAAATGTGAAATTGGTGTCGAGAATTTCAAAAGGGCTGCTCAGATGTTCACGACGAACAGCAAAGAGGTAGGTCCAGTATTCGGACAGAACACATCTTTGATCAAGTGAATCAAAAACTTCGAAATGTTCGGCGATTGACAATTAATGATTTCGCTAAGAAATTCCAAAATATTGCTCGACTTCAGTTCAGAGGATTGTCACTGAACAGCTCGAATGTCACAAAACGTATATGAGGCTGGTTTCAAAAATGATCGACCCAAAGAAGGTGTAGAGCATGACATTTTTTGGACCGTGTAGACAAGAGGGAGAAGACTTGTTTTTCTAACACTTTACGGGCGACGAGGCGTGGATATTGCACGACGCAGAATCGAAACAACAGTCAATGCAGTGGTGCCACGCAAGTTCACAAAAACCAGATATAAGTTAAGCAATCTCCGTTCTCGAATCTAAAAATGATAGCTACCTTTTTTGGGACGAAAACGGCAGGTTTTTGATTGATTTCATAGACCGAGGGTAAACAATTACAGCTGACATACTCCGTGGAACGCTAACCAAATTGAGACATGCGACTGAGAATTGACGCCGAGGGAAACTGTCGTCTGGCGTAATCTTTCACGATAAGACATGCACCCACACCAGTGCCAAAACCTAGGAGAAGCCTAAAGATTTTCGTAGAGAAATTTCTGAGCACCCTCCGTACAGTCACAACCTAACAACAAGCGATTATTTCCTCTTTTTACATTTATAAAAATGGCTGGGTGGGGAACTAGGCGGGCTATTGGGAAAGTAAATTCCGCTCGATCGCAAAACGGAAACCACTAAGAAAATCAAAAATGTTTTATTTTCAGTAGTTAGCTGCACCTTAAAGCTACTTCTCTACGTAATCGCCGCTCCGACTTGGACATTTGTCGTAACTTTTTACCAACCTTCCATTGCCCTCGTCATAGAAGGTAGCCGCCTGTACTTTCCGTCAATTCTCTACGCTTGTCTACAGCTCATTGTCTGTGCCAAAACGTTGTATTCAAATACGGTGGTTCATATGAGCAGAAATGAAACTAAGAACTAGTTAATTACTGATTGTGTTGTGGGGGATCAAACATTTCCCATCGAAAACGCCGCAGGAACGTCTTCATTGTCCCTGTAGAGTGCTGCCGAGTATTTTCACGAAGAACGAAACGCGTGCCCACAGGTGGGCTGCACACCATCGAGCGAAATCTCTCACCAGGCCCTCACACTTGGCGGGAGACACTACTTTCTAGGCATTTTTACGTGCTCACTGTGCGCTCAGAATTCAAAAGAGCGATCGATGCGCATACTAGAGACACAACCCAACACATCCGTGCTAAACGTCATCAGATTTTTCACCGTGTTTTTCATTTCGCGACCGATCGGAACTTACTTTCCGAATATCCCTCGTATATCAAAACGATGATGATCTCAAGACTGGCGCTACCAACTAGTTCAGTTCCCAGGCGACAGACTTCTAAGCAGCTTAAAGAATCTGGCGCAGCGTTACAGAAATGTGAATGGTGATTATGTGAGAAAGTAAAGTGGGTATGCAGTAAAATATTACTGTCAGTAAAACCCTTTCCTCCTGAGCTTATTTTCTTATGATCAAACACAGCTGAGTTTTGGAATACGCCAGTGTTTTTCTAGCTTTCCGTGTGTTGTGTGTGGGTAAGAAATAGCTCTAAAACGAACCTGATGCTTCAATTAGCTTGCAAACAGCTACAGCCACACTAAGCAAATATTGTTCCTGTGCGTGTTGGTAACGCTGCATCAAGTTGCGCTTCGGGAGACACCCCGCCACTCCAGCTATATGTAAGCACACTCGAAGAACATGTCGATAATTTTTTTTTTTTTTTTTTTTACTCATCAGTCTTGTGACTGGTCCATGCGACTCGCGACGAATCCCTCTCCTGCGCCAACCTCTTCATTTCAGAGTAAAACTTGTAACCTACGTCCTCAATTATTTGCTGGACGTATTCCAATCTCTCTCTTCCTCTACAGTTTTTGCCTTTTCCAGCTCCCTCTAGTGCCATGGAAGTCACTCCCTGATGTCTTAACAGATGTCGTGGGCTGCACTCCGCCTCCTGATGCCAATTGAGGAATTACTCGACCGATTATTAGCGGCTTCGGTCAAGAATACCATCATAACGACCGGGAGAGCGGTGTGCTGACCCCACGCCCCTCCTATCCGCATCCTCCACTGAGGATGACACGGCGGTCGGATGGTCCCGGTAGGCCACTAGTGGCCTGAAGACGGAATGCTTAACAGATGTCGTATCATCCTGTCCCTCCTCCTTGTCAGTGTTTTCCACATATTCCTTTCCTCTCCGATTCCGCGCAGAACCATTCATTCCATTCCTTAACAGTCCATCTAATTTTCAACATTCGTCTGTAGCAGCACATCTCAAATGCTTAGATACTCTTCTGTTCCGGTTTTCGCACAGTCCATGTTACACTACCATACAGTGCTGTGCTCCAAACGTACTGCACATATATCCACGCCTTAGATTTGAAACTATGTGCGATTGTACAGCGTTTCATAAGACAATTCTGCCTTCATCGGTACTGATTTAGGCTCAGGTTGCCTGTAGTCACAGCGTTTGTTCTCTACAGCATTTTCAGACGCTGACTTGGTATCGATTTTGGCCTCTACGCCCAACTGGTTGACGGCGATGACCTGCCCAGCTAATGATATAAATATCTAGGCTTCTGCTGCCGGAGCCTTTCTCATTAAAGTCCCTCTGTCTGTGCTGCTGCGTCATCTTACAAAATACTTAAAACGTTAATGTTGTTAAGAGGGCATCAGAAACGTAAAGTATTAAAATACTACCCGAACTTTCCTGCCGAATTAGTCTGTGACAGGAAGAAGACCGCTGCAATAGAGCCGAAACGTCGATTATTTCAATATCTTAGCAGTTTACGGATCTGCATGAGATTGCCCAGTTAGTATCAGGGTATGATATAAAAAAGACCAGTTGTAGGCTTTCGTATACTGTTCCCTAAGGACGAACGTCTCATTAAGTCAGCATCAGTCTTCTATCCGAAAGGTAAATACAAAATCATTCTGAATAAACAAACACTTGGTACACTGCGCCACAAGGAAATGTAAAATTGTAAGTAGGCTGTTTATGTTTTCTTATTGGCAACGTTACGTAGCTCTCTGTATGAAAATCACTAGCTGTGCTGTGTGCAGTCTGTGGCTGCTTTGCATTGTTGTAATACTCGCCATTGTAGTGTTGGGCAGCGGCAGCTGGATGTGAACAGCGCGCAGCGTTGCGCAGGTTGAGGTGAGCCGCCAGCAGTGGTGGATGTGGGGAGAGAAATGGCGGAGTTTTGAAATTTGTAAGACTGGATGTCATGAACTGCTATGTATATTATGATTTTTCAACACTATTGAGGTAAATACATTGTTTGTTCTCTATCAAAATCTTTCATTTGCTAACTATGCCTATCAGTAGTTAGTGCCTTCCGTAGTTTGAATCTTTTATTTAGCTGGCAGTAGTGGCGCTCGCTGTATTGCAGTAGTTCGAGTAACCAAGATTTTTGTGAGGTAAGCGATTTGTGAAACGCATAGGTTAATGTTAGTCAGGGCAACTTTTTTTGTAGGGATTTTTGAAAGTCAGATTGCGTTGCGCTAAAAATATTGTGTGACAGTTTAAGCACAGTCGTATATAATTTTTCAAAGGGGACTTTTCAAAATGCTCTCTGTCCTTCCAGACAAACACTTCGTCTAGCCGAGTTTAACCTCTAAATATTTAAGGATGTAAACAATTTCCTCACGTCGTTGTCATCGTAGTTTAGCTACCAAGGAGACATTAACCAGTACAATTGGCTTGCTTATAAATTTGTTGGTTAGGAAGAGATGAACAGCAGTACGTCTATTTTTAATAACGTCATATATTTGTCATTCGTTAATCCATTTCCTCATACTATCACAGTTTCCAGGTACCCGGAATGAGGCAACTCTTGGACTTGCTGGAGTTGACAGTAAACAAATGGAAACAAGAAGTATACACACGTGCCGTTCAGTCAAGTCTTGAGTTGCAGGTACGTATGAGTGCAATGTCCACCAGCGAAGTGAAGTTATGAATGCTATTCAGTTATGGAGAAAGTAAATTTGCACTACCGTCGGGCCATTTGTCTTCTGTCAACTTCAACAGGTGTACGCGTTACTTCAGCCCACGTACCTGCAATGTATACTTGCACAGGAGAGTCAAAGGCAGTTTTGTATTATGTTTTTCATAATGGCAGTTTAGTCAAATGGCACACTGTGATGAGTTTTTGAACTGGTCTTGAATAGAGAAAGTGGATTAACAAATAAAAAATAAAGGACGCTGTCCACATTTTCCTAAAGAAGGAAGTTACAAGAAAGACGATCTTCCTGTTAAACATTTCCTTTACATATTTTGTATCTTACTCCTAGACAAAAGGTCACATTGAGTGGCAATGGTAAATAGGACATCATATACAGAGCATCAGGGATATAAGTGTAGATATTTCGATTGATGACTGCGGACAGTGGACTGAGTGATTATCTGCAGACTAACTGTTATAGCTATTATTAGTGGTATGTTTCTAAGTTGGTTAGTAGCTCCAAGTATGTGCAAAGGTAATTTATTAATGATTATTTTTCCCTGTTCACCAGGTCGGGTATTGAAGTGTGGATGCGTGGACGCAAAATTGTTAGTGTACACTGGCAAGCGTAATTCACTTCATGGCACAGTTACAACTGTGCGGAAAACATCAGGTATTAATTTGAAACTTCCTGGCAGTTACAACTGTGTACCGGACCGAGACTCGAACTCGGGACCTTTGATTTCGCCCGCGAAAGGCAAAGGTCTCGAGTTAGAGTCTCGGTCCGGCACAGTTTTAATCTGCCAGGAAGTTTCATATCAGCGCACACTCCGCTGCAGAGTGAAAATCTCTTTCAGGTAGTAAATTTTGTGATGTGCTTGAGGGAAGACTGTTAGACAAAAAGAAAAGAAAAACAGGTAACACACTGAAGTGGTTACATACTTAGGTACCAATTATCAAAATATCTTCGCCTATCCCCCTAACACCCCGTATAATCTGCCTCCGTAGCTGAGCAGTCAGCATCGTGATGCCACTTGAGAAGCTAACTGTTTGAGAAGTGCGGCTCCAAGGTCTGGAAAGTCGCCAGAAAAGCCGCGAGAGCGTTGTGCTAATGGCATGCCCCTCCATACCATATCTGCACGACGTCACATGGCACAGGGTGACACGGCGGCCAGTCGATATCTATTGCGTCTTCATGACCTGGACGTATATACACACTACAGGCCACAATACTTGTAAAATGCGTAGTGTACGGTACTTCCCAACGGTATTACTGATATCCCATTTAATTCTCCTAATGTACAAAGAAAAACGATTCTCTAAGCGTCCATGGGCTCTAATCTTTCTTATCTTACTCGCAAGATCTCTATATACGGAGGCAGCAGAACTATTTCAAGTCTTCGTCGTATAAGGGTTTTCAACATTTCCACCACGGATTTCGCGAGGTCCCTTCTCTTCCGGATATTCGCAGTTTGTTTTCATGAATATCTCTAATAGACTTCCGTATGATCTACACCGAGCAGTTAAGACCCTCACAACATCTTTCTAAATTCATCTGATGTCTGCTGCCGTGCCTCGTGTCTGTTTGACAAGGCTTTCAAACTCCGGAGCAGTACTCTAGGAATGGTCCCACTAGCGTTTTATGAGCTTCATTATTGGGGACGAGGTACTTTTACCTTGTACGTATATGAAGTGGCAATCCTCTCGGTTTCACGTTAAGATACATATGGCTGTCATTTTGCTTCTGTTCTAATTTCATGACCCAGTTAATTTTCGAAACAAACATTCCTATTTGGTTGGTTGATCCGGGGGAGTGGGACCAAAGAGCTAGGTCATCGGTACCATTGGTTTAGGGAAGGCTGGGGAAGGAAGACGGCCGTGCCCTTTCAAAGGAACCATCCCGGCGTTTGCCTGAACCGATATAGGGAAATCACAGGAAACCTAAATCAGGATGGTCGGACGCAGGCTTGAACCGTCGTCCTCCCGAATGCGAGTCTAGTGTGCTAACCACTGCGCCACCTCGCTAGGTCATTCCTGATAACACTAGTTCCCAGAACAGCCAGTGAAGACCTCTGGCTTGAGAGTACGCGGCATCTGGTAGAACATGGCGCTCTCGTCTTCATTACATGTTCCGTGTTCGAGATCATCTAGCGGACGGTCCAAGGCAAATATTTTTATGTAATCGATGCGCAATACATCAGCGGGGCGTGGTGACCCGACCGTAAATTACGGCCCGGAATCTGAACTGCGCTGTCGCGCGTAATACCATGTTAATTGAATCGCCGTGGTTTGGCGGTAAACGCAGCCGAATCAGGCCGACTAATGGTGCGGCAATTTACGCAGATTCCTCGCCGTAAATCAAGTCCCTATCCCGAGCCACGCAACGCCATGTGTACAGGCGTGTAATTTCCGATTGATTATGCGTCTCCCTCTGAACACCACAAGCTGCGCCTGTACTGTGGGCGTACGCTCTAATCGGTCACGCAGCGGAGCGTTTTTTCCGTCACTGTTCCTTTGGCTTGAGTCTTCAGCCGTAGCTCGAGCGACCAAAATTCTAGTAACTCACTCCATTCAGTTGTGAAATTTTCTTCTCTGTAATCCAGAGGACATAAGCACTGACTCGTATTTTTCCTTGAGAGCTCCGTCACCAAAAACTAACTGACATCGTTCTATTCTTTCTATTGTAACGGCCTTTACACTTCATTATTGACAACGGCAACTTCTTTATCTTTCATCGTTTCATTGTGCTTGTAGGTTACATTTTGTCGACACATTTATATTTCTATTGCACCGTTGATATGGCTAAACCCGCACGTATCACCTACCGCTTTCAGTAGTCGACGATGCCGTATTTCTTGTGGTCAGCGCCAAGCTCTACCAATCCACTTATGCCTCAACTAGTTCATCTCCTTCATCACACGTCCCAATGCACTCTAGTGGTCTTAAAAATAGCTCTATCACTCTCATGACCTGTTTAATTGCTAGTGTTAACAATTATTCGTCAAGGCAAGTTCAATTAAAACCCAATCGCGCAGTCAGTTTCATTTTTTTGGAGACGCATTTACACATATGTATAATTAAGTTAGATGTAGCTGCTGTCGCCACGGTAAATGGAATAGCCTCGCGTGTCACGTGACTGAGACGTCGTCACATCCTGTACGAGGGTCATTCTAAAACTAAAGACCCCACCCACACCTCCGTATTCGTAGGCGTTCCTAATCTTTGGCGCCAGTATGATGCTAATGGAGAGCAGAAACGGTCGTTAAATATCTGTGCTGTTTCAATACTTTTTACAAAATCATCGCTCACCGAAGGTGTGCAGTTCATAGCGAAATTCGGTTCTGAATGAAAAACGAAAGCGCGACCTGTCTGAATTTACCAACAGACAATCGAAGTTTATGGGAATGCGACGAAAGAATCTCAGTTCGAAATGCATCATGTATAACGGCGGACGAACGAATATTCAATATGAGAAACAATCAGGCCGGCCTTCAGTTTTGATTGACGAACTCAAATCAAGGATTGAGGCAAAAGTTCAATATATAGACGTTTAACTATTGACAGGATGAGCTTATGCTTTCCAGAAGTCTAATGATAAGTTCCTTACCAAACTGTTAGCTTTGATTTGAGCTAAGGAAAAGTGTGTGCCAGCTGGATTTCTCAACTATTTACGGCTGAAGTGTCGCGTTCCGGCCCAGGTCCAAGCAACTATTACAGAACTGGTGTGACCAATGCGGCGCAGTCAGGACGTTAACGAAAATATTGTTCGGCTGTGTTTCCCTCATTAACTTTTACAAAGGAGTCGAGAGGGAGTAGAACCTCACTGGCTGTTTAGCTTTGGTGTTGGAAACTGGGAAGGATGTTTGACAGGGACCATGATCTGCAAAAGTAGGAAAGTGACATGAAATCTTTAACCAGGTTTGCTTACCATTAGACACATTTATATGCGAGGTGTGTGGTGTCACCACCAGACACCACACTTGCTAGGTGGTAGCCTTTAAATCGGCCGCGGCCCGGTAGTATAGGTCGGACCCGCGTGTCGCCACTGTCAGTGATTGCAGACCGAGCGCCGCCACACGGCAGGTCTAGAGAGACTTCCTAGCACTCGCCCCAGTTGTACAGCCGACTTTGCTAGCGATGGTTCACTGACAAAGTACGCTCTCTTTTGCCGAGACGATAGTTAGCATAGCTTTCAGCTACGTCGTTTGCTACGACCTAGCAAGGCGCCATTATCAATTGCTATTTATCTTGTGATGCATGTACCGTCAGACCGATGTTCACCAATTATGGATTTAAGTTAAGTATTGCAGCAGCTAAGTACTTTTCTTGCTATTATAACTCCTTTAACTGTTCCAGACCTCACGCCAGCCTGCATGAGCTTAAACGCGTGCCTTTCGGCTTCTCCTCCTAGTGGTTTGGCTGTCTTGCCAAGTCACTACAAGGTGTATGACCAGCAAATACCCTTAACATATATACATAAACCACACTTGATACTAAATATTTGACTTCGAAATCCCTTTTACCTTGCTGTCAAGAGGCAAGAGCCACCTGGTCTCTTGATCCTATCACTATTGGATGTTCTCGCTGGTTTGCCTGCCTCAGAGACAAGTGTAATATATATAAAGCCAACTGCAAAATTGCTACACTTCACCAGTTGTATTTGCGCCGCCCAAGCACACTGAGGGGACTGGCGTCATCGGATAACTAGTATCGTATACCGTGTCGGACCTGCTTTGGTCCGGCATAGTGTAGCGTTTCGAAGCGGCATGGATTCAACAAGTCATTGGGAGACCCTTACAGAAATATTGAGCCATGCTGCATCTATAGCCGTCTATAACTGCGAAAGTGTAGCCGGTGCAGAGTTTTGTGTGCGAACTGACCTCTCGATTATGTCCCATAAATCAACATCTACATCTACGTGACTACTCTGCTATTCACAATAAAGTGCCTGGCAGAGGGTTCAGTGAACCACCTTCAAGCTGTCTCTACCGTTCCACTCTCGAACGGCACGCGGGAAAAACTAGCACTTAAATATTTCTGTGCGTGCACTGATTTCTCTTATCTTATCGTGATGATCGTTTCTCCCTATGTAGGTGGGTGCCAACAGAATGTTTCCGCAATCGGAGGAGAAAACTGGTGATTGAAATTTCATGAGAAGACCTCGTCGCAACAAAAAACGCCTTTGTTTTAATGATTGCCACCGAGCTGCTCTTCTTTGTACTTTTTCGATGTCATCCGTCAGTCCCACTTGATGCGGATCCCACACCGCACAGCAATACTCCAGAATAGGGCGAACACGCGTGGTGTAAGGAGTCTCTTTAGTAGACCTGTTGCACCTTCTAAGTGTTCTCCCAATGAATCGCAGTCTTTGTTTTGCTCTACCCACACTATTATCTATGTGATCGTTCCAATTTAGGTTATTTGTAATTGTAATCCCTAAGTATTTAGTTGAATTTACAGCCATCGGATTTGTGTGTCTTATCGCGTAATCGAAATTTAGCTGATTTCTTTTAGTACTCATGTGAATAACTTCACACTTTTCCTTATTCAAGGACAATTGCCACTTTTCGCACCATACAGATATCTTATCTAAATCGTTTTGCAAGTCGTTTTGATCATCTGATGACTTTACAAGACGGTAAATGACAGCACCATCTGCAAACAATCTAAGACGGCTACTCATATTGTCGCCTATGTCGTTAATATAGATCAGGAACAATAATGGGGTTGTAACACTTCCTTGGGGAACGCCGGATATTACTTCTGTTTCACTCGATGGCTTTCCGTCTATTACTACGAACTGTGACCTTTCCGACAAGAATTCACGTATCCAGTCGCACAACTGAGGCGATACTCCGTAGGCACGCAGTTTGGTTAGAAGACGCTTGTGAGGAACGGTGTCGAAAGCCTTCTGGAAATCTAAACATATGAAATCAATTTGACATCCCCTCTCGATAGCACTTATTACTTCATGAGTATAAAGAGCTAGTTGTGTTTCACAAGAACGATATTTTCTGAAACCGTGCTGACTATGTGTCAATAAATCATTTTCTTCGAGGTACTTCACAATGTTCGAATACAATATGTGTTCCAAAACCTCACTACAAATCGACGTTAGTGATATAGGCCTGTAATTCAGCGGATTACTCCTACTTCCCTTTTTGGGTATTTGCGTGACTTGAGCAATTTTCCAGTCCTTAGGTACGGATCTTTATGTGAGCGTGTGATTGTATATAATTGCTAAATATGGAGCTATTTTATCAGTAACTCTGAGAGGAACCAGACTGGTATACAATCTGGACCGGAGGCCTTGCCTTTATTAATTGATTTAAACTGCTTCGTTATTCTGAGAGTATCTACTTCTATGTTTCTCATCTTGGCAGATGTTCTTGACTGGAATACAGGAATATTTACTTCGTCTTCTTTGGTGAAGGAGATTCGGAAAACCGTGTTTAATAACTCTGCTTTAGTTGCACTGTCATCAGTGACTTCACCGTTGTTATCGCACAGTGAAGGTATTCATTGCGTCTTGCCACTGGTGTGCTTTATGTATGACAGAATCACTTTGGGTTTTCTGCCAGATTTCGAGACAGTATTTCGTTGTGGAAATTATTAAAAGTTCGATGGGATTCATGTCGGGTGATCTGGGTGGCCAAATCATTCGAATGGATAGCCCAGGATGTTCTTTAAGCTAATCGCGAACCATTGTAGCCCGGTGACATGGCACACTGTCATCTATAAAAATTCCATCGTTGTTTGGATGCAGATAAGTCTCCAGGCAGCCGAACGTAACCATTTCCAGTCAATGATCGGTTCAGCTCCACTAGCGAACCCAGTCAATTCCCCCTAAATACGGCCTACGATATTAAGGTGGCACCACCATCTTCCATAGTGCCTTGTTGACAACGTGGGCCTATGCCTTCGTGGGATATGCGACTTACTGTAATCCTACCCTCAGCTCTAGCCAACTGAAATCTGAACTCATCTGACCAGGCCACCGTCTTCCAGTCGCCTAGAGTTCTAGGGTCCAATTGGTATGGTCACGAGCCCAGTAGAGGCGCTGTAAGCCATTTCGTGCTGTTGGCAAAAGCACTCGTGTCGATCGTCTGCTGCCATAGCTTATTAATGCCACATTACTTTCTTCCGTTATTTCACAGAGTGTTGCTCGTCTGTTAGCACTGACCACTCTACGGAAACGCCGCTGCTCTCTCGTTAAGTGAAGGCCGTAGGCCACTGCGTGGTCCGTGGTGAGAGATAATGGCTGAAATTTGGTATTCTTGGCCCACTCTTGACGTTGAGGATCTCGGAATACTGAATTTCCTAACGATTTCCGAAATGGAAATGGAATGTCCCATGCGTCTAGCTCCAACTACCATTCCGCGTTCAAAGTCTGTTAATTGCCCTCGTGCGGCCATAATCACGTCTGAAACCTTTTACATGAATCACCTGAGTACAGTCAGAGCCCCGCCAGTGCATTGCCCTTTTGTACTTTGTGTATGCGATACTACGTCATCTGTATATGTGCATATTGCTATCACGTGACTTTTGTCACCTCAGTGTAATACTGTCTTGTGGTGTGCTCTCCTCTACTATATTCTAGTATTGATTTCATACTGCTCATAGCTTTCCCTTTATACTCTTATTAAGGACTTTTACCCACTCGTATCTGGTTACGAATGGCGTGCTTCACTATTTTTCTCGACCGAGCGAGGTGGCGCAGTGGTTAGACACTGGACTCGCATTCGGAAGGACGATGGTGCAATCCTGCGTCCGGCCATCCTGATTTAGGTTTTCCGTGATTTCCCTAAATCGCTCCAGGCAAATGCCGGGATGGTTCCTTTCAAAGGGCACGGCCGACTTCCTTCCCCGTCCTTCCCTAATCCGATGAGACCGATGACCTCGCTGTCTGGTCTCCGTCCCCAAAAACAACCAACCAACCAACCACTATCTTTCTAAAATATTCCATTTACACATACTCGCCTTAATTTCCGTCTAATATCCAATAATTGTGGTTGGGTGCTTCGTATCGCGAGAGTGGTCTCGATGATCGCCTTTGTTGGCGTTTTGACAAGTGGTAATCCCGTACTGGTGCCCTGACCGACTTTCAAGTGATAACCGTTTCCAGCTGTGTCCAGAGCGTTACTGTAGCAAACGTTCTGGTCGCATGGGTGACTTCGCACGCACACACATGCGTTACTGCCAAGAAATGTTGTACTAAGCTGCTCCACTTATACTCCAACATTTTACTAAAATGTTCTCCATTCATGAAACATACACAAAAAGGGGAATAATGGGAGCTATACTGCTTTTTCTCGCCTGGTAGAATAATGGTGAGGGATTTGGAACCACTTTGTTGCAATTAACGGGACCCAAATTAGCATGGAAGTCCAGGAGCAAAACGCCGGTTAATGTAGTGATGTCATTCACAACCCCGACAAAATAAAACAAATTCTAAATTTTGATCACCAAACAGAATAAGGCTGCAGTATTTAGTAATTCACACGGTTCCCTGCTCATTGCCTTTACACCTAAAGGAGAGATCATAAATGCACCAGCACACTGTCAGACCCTGCACTGGCATTACGTGGCCAAGCGGTTCTAGGCGCTACAGTCTGGAACCGAGCGGCCGCTACGGTCGCAGGTTCGAATCCTGCCCCGAGCATGGATGTGTGTGATGTCCTTAGGTTAGTTAGGTTTAAGTAGTTCTAAGTCCTAAGGGTCTGATGACCTCAGAAGTTAAGTCCCATAGTGCTCAGAGCCATTTTTGAACTGACATTACCGCACATTTCAAAACCAACTGTTTGGAATGTTGTCCAGCCCCATTGTGCTTCTTCACAACACTCGCCCGCATTTTGATGCGCTGACCAAGGAACTGCTTCGTTAGTTTAATTTGGAAGTTTCACAACATCCACCTTACTGCCCCAGGATTTGGCCCCAGTGATCTTTTATCCATTTTGAAGGATTTTTGGGCAGAAAGCACTACAGAAATGACAACGAACTGAAAGAGAACAATAGTTGTTGGTTCCGCAATTTGGCAGCAACTGAATATGATGAAGGCACCAGGAAACTTTGGAAAGCTACAACAGTCGAGCGCAAGATGTTAAAGTGCACGAAATTTGCGGGTTTTAACGTCGGTGCGCAACAAACAGCAAGCAAGCAGGCATTGGCCTTTTCTTGGTACACCATCTTGGGAAGGTAGCCGCTGTCAGAGCGCTGTTGATGCCAACATGCGGATAACCTGTGTCGTCGTCAGATAATAGAAGGGCCAAAGAGCAACACATCACTAGCCATTTCGATGCTGGACGCTGGAGCCAGTGAGCAGCCATTGCCATACAGAAACAACTCGATACTGGAAAAAGAAGCCAACACCCCATTTGTGTACAAAAAATTCACTGCAAACCTCGGGCACAAGAGGCAAACCGTCATTGGCAGCTCGAATCATGCAGAAAGGTCTCGTTGACTTGACAAATCGCAGTACCCGTCGGTATACACCGATGATGGAATAAGAGTATGCTGGAAACCACTTAAGGCGGGACATTCTTTTTGCCAAATGAGCACCATTCTGTCAAGTGGGAAATGTTCAAATGGCCCACTGACGCATCTGCTTTTGCTCCTCAGGGGCTAATGATGTAGAAACCTACTCTCTAAGCATGTGCATTCGCTAATCGCCTACAGCACAACACAGACACTCGTTACTTTCAGCAAGTTAACGCACCTCCTCCTCATCATTCTCGAACTGAGTCAGATTGATTAGAGGACCACTCAACAGATACGAGGGTGCTCGTGTGGTCTCCAGCTCAAATGACCATGACTCTGTTGTTTCCTTCTGGGATGCATTCGAATCGGATGTATATTCCTTGTATCCAGCTCTCGCCCATTGCCGTATGGTACAGGAACCAATGGTGCTATTATGGAGCAGGATGACCCACGGCCTTTGGTGTTTCGTGACTTCGATATTACATCAAGCCACCGTCTTCATTAGGGTGAAAATACGTAATTATACTAAGGAAGAGGTCTGAATCAGTACCTCACGTAACTGTGCATGGTGTCAGGCAAGTAAGAAAGTCCACTACCAATACATGCAAAAAGAGCAAATACATCGAAGTGCAGTTTTCACTAATGTATAGAGGAAAATGTGGCGGATTATCTGAGGTACACAAATAATTTTATCACTTATGTCTCCCAATCATGGCACCGACTGCATTTCTTTAACGAAACTAGGTACGTTTTTCCCTGGGATTAGAAAGAGGCTTCGAAGAGGATTTCAACAGTTTAAATGTAGTACCGCCGCTGTTTTTGGTTCTAACCTGAAAATAAACATCTGCTACGGCTGTGTTGACATCAGTGGGCCAAGCAACGCCCAGCAAATCTGGCAACGCAGGAGGAGTGTAGCGTAGCTGTAAGATGGACCAGGGGATTACTATACAGTTCGGCCATGAGGGTGCTGATTCGTGCTTGGTTGGAAGCATTGTACTGGCGTAGCAAACCTGCCATTAACCGGTATAAATGGTCGTTGACTTCAGCAGAGACACGAGCGGCCTGGCAATACCCACCACGAAGTGAGGGTCAAGTAAGTTACTGCCAGATTATGGGTCAGCAAGCAGCCAACGCCGATCTCGGCCGCCATCTCCGCCAGACCGGCACCCAGTTCTAACAAGGGAACCTCTCCATCGCACCCCCCTCAGATTTAGTTATAAGTTGGCACATTGGATAGGCCTTGAAAAACTGAACACAGATCAATTGATAAAACAGGAAGAAGTTGTGTGGAACTGTGAAAAAATAAGGAAAATATACAAACTGAGTAGTTTATGGGATGATAGGCAACATCAAGGACACTTAGATTGCAGGAGCGCCGTGGTCTCGTGGTAACGTGAGCAGCTGCGGAACGAAAGGTCCTTGCTTCAAATCATCCATCGAGCGAAAACTTTAATTTTTTATTTTCAGTTTATGTGACAAACTCTTACGTTTTCATTACTTTTTTGGGAGTGATTATCACATCCACAAGAAAACCTAAATCGGGCAAGGTAGAAGAATCTTTTTTACCCATTCGCCAAGTGTACAAGTTAGGTGGGTCGACAACATATTCCTGTCATGTGACGCACATGCCGTCACCAGTGTCCTATAGAATATATCAGATGTGTTTTCCTGTGGAGGAATCGGTTGACCTATGACCTTTCGATCAAATGTTTTCGGTTCCGATTGGAGAAGCACGTCCTTTCGTCTACTAATCGCACGGTTTTGCGATGCGGTCGCAAAACACAGACACTAAACTTATTACAGTGAACAGAGACGTCAATGAACGAACGGACAGATATAACTACGCAAAAATAATGAAAGTAAAATTTTCGCTTGTGCGAAGACTTGAACCAAGGACCTCTCCTTCTGCAGCTGCTCACGCTACCATGAGACCACTGCGTTCCTGAGCCCACGTGCTCCTTGATGTTGCCTATGTAGCCCATGGACTACTCAGTTTGTATATTTTGCTTATTTTTTCACGTTTCACACAACTTCTTCCTGTTTTCTCAATTGATCTGTGTTCGGTTTATCAAGGCCTATCCACTGTGCCAAGTTATAACTAAATCTGAGGGGGGTGCGATGGGGAGGTTCCCTTGTAAGTACACCAGCTGGGGACTTACCTCTGTGCAGCGGATGACCCATTTCCAGTCGCTCTTCAATAGAAGCTGAACTTCTGCCTTAGGGGGCAGCGGTTCGTGTTTGGGGTGGTGTGGCCGCCTGCACGTCAACATCAGAGCGAGGGCTCCTGCGCATGCAATAGTCAACCACTGCTGCATACCCATCTTCTGGCTTCTGACGGTCTCAACGTGAATTCTGGCTGTTACATGTGCCACTGGCATATGCCACACCCCATCCTGTGGAAACTGGGGGCATTACTGAGGTGGCGCGGGCTAAAAAAGCGTGAGCATCGCTGGGCGTAGACGTCATAGCCATCCAGGCTGCCGGCTTCCACAGCTGGACATCCATGCTGCACACATGAGGAGACGTGGCCACGGCAGCACAGCCCTACGAATGTTGTAGCACAAGTTGAATAAAAGTGCTTTACCTTCCAGCTGTGATTTCCTAACCACCTCCAGCCAGTACTCCCTCCCCCCTCCCTCTCCACCGGCTCTGCTGCACCTTTAACTCTTCATCACAGTGGCGTCTAACCCCCAGGTTACTACATTACACCTTCCGTCGGAGGTTCGAGTCCTCCCTCGGGCATGTGTGTGTGTGTGGTGTCCTTGGTTTAAGTTAGATTAAGTAGTGGTTAATCTTACGGACCGATGACCTTAGCAGTTTGGTCCCAAAAGATCTTACCACAAATTACCAAATTTCCAATTACATAACATAACGTCAAATTGTAACAAGACAGAAAGACCTCACCACTGATCTGCCGCCAGTACAAGAGGTCCCAGAATCGTCTGCCTCACTACACCAAACGGAGGCAAACATAAGACTCTCATATAAAGTGCTCAGTTGTTGACTGTCAGCATTAATACATGCCACAAAGCGATTCCGGACAAGCAATACAACATGATTTCATCCGGACTAATCACAGCACAGGGCCTTGTTATATAGCATTACGTGCCTACAGGAGTCATCAGTTTACATCCTGTAGACCTTTCTCTTAAGACAGATAAAAGCTCAGAAGCATTAAATCAGATAAGTGTGAAGGCTATTTTTGTATCCTAAACAACCAATCCAACAATCTCTAAATGCATTAAGACAGTGTGTGGAAAGGAAGGTAAATCTATCGTGTTGGTACCACTTGCTTGATTCATTGCGACGTCTTCCAACAAATGCAGCAGCACATCTGTGAGGAAGTTAAGCTGTAAGGGGCAGTCAAATGAATACGAGACAAATGGAAAAAATAAGCCATCATTTAGTAAGACACTGTTCGAAACTGCACCCCTAAGGGGGTGAAGTAGGGGATGAAGAGGTTTTTGACAATATTTCGCTAATAAGACAATTTTGAAGCTAGAACTACAAAATTTGTTATTTGACGTCTCAGTCAGAAATTAAAAAGTACATGCTCAGCATTTTTAAAAATTCAATCACTAGTGGGGTAAAATACTGGGTGACACTTTTTTTAAAACAAATCATTATTAAGGTACTATTTAAGCATTTTTAAAGCTACATCTGTGAAAACTGGTATTTGATTTCTCGGTTAGAAATAAAAAAATACATTATTCAGTATTTTTGGAAATTCAGTCCCCAAGGGAGTAAAACAGAGGATGAAAGTTTTCACAGAAATATTTCATTACGAAGACATTCTTGAAACTAAATCTCTGAATATTTGTATTTGGCTTCATGGTTACAAATAAGGAAAATACATGTTTCAGTGTTTTATATATGTTCAAACCCTAGGGGTGAAACAGAGGATGAACTTTTGTATGAAAATATTTCGTTATACCTAAACACTTATAAAGCTAAAGCTGTAAAAACCGGTTTTTTACATGTAAAGAAATATGTGCTGGGGGATGAAAGTTTCTACGGAGATATCATCACATGAACTCAAAAGGCAGGATTAACAAAGACTTCCGACTCCCGATCTCAGTATCACTTTTTGGTTAGAAGTACATTCTGTAAAGGCTTTCTTCTATGGCCTTAATTAGCGTGAAAGTTTTAAAAGTGTTGCAGTTTGTGAACAACATAAAAATTCCATTGAAGAAAAACGAACAAATCTGTGCAGACCTTATAATTTACAAGAACGAAGCAAAGGCTCTAAGCTATTCAGACGACTCAGGTTATTCAAGTAGGTGTTTAAAACCAGGGTCTTTCTTACAAAAAAATTAAATGAGCTATTAAAACTCACAAAATTAGACCAGAAGCATAATCATTTGCCCGCATCTCGTGGTCGTGCGGTAGCGTTCTCGCTTCCCACGCCCGGGTTCCCGGGTTCGATTCCCGGCGGGGTCAGGGATTTTCTCTACCTCGTGATGGCTGGGTGTTGTGTGCTGTCCTTAGGTTAGTTAGGTTTAAGTAGTTCTAAGTTCTAGGGGACTTATGACCACAGCAGTTGAGTCCCATAGTGCTCAGAGCCATTTGAACCATAATCATTTGTTGCAGTGCTGTTGCAGGAAGCAAAAAAGGAAAAATTACGAAATTAAGAAATGAAGTTTAAAAAATTAAAAAAAAAATTAAAATGCTTGTGTACTACATGCATATCCAGTCCTAAGCCTGGGTAAAATGTGGAGAGGTGTTCTTATTACAAAACGGTCGGCAGAGCATCCCCACACGTTGCAGCTCCCTTTCACAATCTATGACCCGCAAGTAACATATTGACGTCACCGGTCGCAAAGACCACGACGCCAAGAAAGCTCTCGTTTCCCTGGGAACCGACCCTATCTTAGACAAAAGCCACTGGAATAGCACACAAGCACGGTTAGGTAATGAAGTGTACAGGTATCGTACTTCGACAGCTATAATAATTTAAAATTACTTACGTACATCACAAAATTCACAGCAGTGACCGCTGTAGCTTAGCGAAAATCTCCCCTCGTTCCAGTTATTTGTTCTGGGCATATCTGTGGTGACCTACCTTAGCTCCTTCACCCTATTGATTACCATTTCTATTTCAGCACAGTTAGTGGTAGACGCCCGATAACTGCACACATCAGAACTGTCCCCAAGGCAGCACTCGAACCAGCGACTCCAGACAGACAGCGTTGCTGCTTCGATACCAAAACGGCGACCTAGCGGACACTTAGGGTGTCACGACTTGGGGCACTTGCCACTGCCGAGAACGTCCAGGCAGATAAAAGGCACTTGCAGCTGTCCGGGAGAACAGACGGTCATGCTCTACTTCACGTGACAGCCGCCTCGTTCGCTTTATACGTTCCCCTTCTCAAAGGAATGAATGGCGTCGTAGGAGATTTTAAGGGAAGCGGTGCATCAAAAGTGTAACACTCGAGACCCACGGGTGTCCGACGTCGCAACGATGCCTGTCGGTAGCTGTCATGTTGACAGAGGCATGGGAATTAAAAAACCTACACAATGTAAAGATGAAAAGAAGAGGAAGATGGTCAAAATTTGGTGATATTATGGGAATAAAGATACATAAGAGCTCCAATCGCCAGCCAGCCGCACATACCTGAAAATAGTTCTCTTATTTAGATGTTGGAATTTAATAAGAATTATCTTATCAGATGAATTGGTGGCGCTCTGGTTTGAGAAAGTTCTTCACGAGGTTGCTTTCCATTTCCATCGGTCTTCTGCTGCTCTCTTCATTTCCACATAGTTTCCACTACTTTAATGTCATCCACCATCTTGTATAGTTCCGTTCATTTCACTCTTCTCCCAAGGACTACTCTTGCTAATGCGTACTCTATAAAACAGTCCCATCGCAACAAGTGACCAAGCCGTTTTTTCTCCTTGTAAGTACCTACAGTCTTCTCTCTCCTTTTCACCTTAGTACCACTTCATTAGACAATAACAATGCACTTTCTTTTCCCTGTGATTCATCTTCATTCTATTTTATTAACAGACCTCATTAAGACATTGTAACATTTTGTTTGTGCTTCTTACACTTCATGCCATATCACCCGCAGGCCCGTACACATGCTGTTCTCTTTCCTCCGATCCACTTTTTCCAAATGGGCGTTTCTCAATAATTTCCTCTAGGCATAGTTAAACAGCAACGGGGAAAGGCAGAAGCATTACCTCAATCCACTTACGATCATACCTTCCTCAAACATTTCATTTCCTACTTTTATTCTCATATTCTGTTTTGATACAAACTGTGTACACAATCTCATATTCACTATAATTTTATGGTACGTAAGATTGGGTGCACGGATGTGTATGCGATGTGTGTGTGTGTGTGTGTGTGTGTGTGTGTGTGTGTGTGTGTGTGTGTTGCAGTCTTGCATCTGATAGTTTTATCGTACTTCAGACTTACTGACTTTTTCCTCGTTATGCTTGTGGTCGGCCAAACTTACTTGTATTGTAAATTTAAAACTTTTTGTTATTAGTTCAATTTTAATCGAGTAATTCGTTACCTTATGTCCACAATCGTTGTTTTAACGTATTCAAAAGCAAGGCTCTAATAGTTTTAATCTTAGGTATCTGACAAGGAAATTAGATGGACGCCTGTAACACAGAAACTGACTGCTCTCAGTCCCAAACGTAAAGATGGAAAATCAAAATATTACGCTGGAGTTCACCGATTCACAACTTGTATTCTCATAAAACACTGGGAGCAGAGAAACATGAGGAACGGCTGCGACAGATTCTGAAATTTACAACATTCGGCGGAGAAAGTCTTGTCGGGTGTGCGATTACTAGTTCAGGGAGAGAATTTGATACTTCTGCTTCGTCTCATCCTGGGTAGCATTCATCCGAGAAACGAAAATTTTTGTGTTAGCAGAAGAGCCAGCACCGTGTTACGAGTGGACGCCGAAATGCACGCGTTTTAGCTCAAGCAGGCTGGCGTGAGAAAGGAAGAACTATACTGACGTGAGGTCTGGAACAGGACAAGGAATGAGAATTCAGAAAGCGGACATAATTAGTTTGATACTTAACTTTAATCCATTAATGATGAACGTCGCTCTTGACGGTACATGATTCACAATATTATCTGTTCAGAATACATTCTTGAAGTAATTATGGTAACTGAATATGGCGCCTTGCTAGGTCGTAGCAAATGACGTAGCTGAAGGCTATGCTAAACTGTCGTCTCTGCAAATGAGAGCGTATGTAGACAGTGAACCATCGCTAGCCTAGTCGGCTGTACAACTGGGCCGAGTGCTAGTGAGTCTCTCTAGATTAGACCTGCCGTGTGGCGGCGCTCGGTCTGCAATCACTGATAGTGGCGACACGCGGGTCCGATGTATACTAACGGACCGCGGCCGATTTAAAGGCTACCACCTAGCAAGTGTGGTGTCTGGCGGTGACACCACAAAAATGAAGTGCTAAAATGAAGGTCTACCTTTTGAAAGGAGGATGGCGGGTAATATAGTCTCGTCAACTTCCAAGTAGTAAGAGACAGTGCTGTTGCGCAGTTAGACAAAGATGAAGTTGATCAGCCGTGGTCTTATTCCAGAAATCGTTCATGCATTCATTTGAAGCGGTTTGGGAAAATGCGGAAAACCTAAAGGAGAGAAGTTGGATGGATATTTTAGCCGTACTACCACAAAATTAGGGGAGAGTGTCTTAGCCGCTGCATCTTCCCACCTCAGCACTTCTTCAGAAAAGCCCAAATTCGTCTCATATTTGTCACCCCTTATGGTACTTATGGTCAGATCAGTGTCAACACCTGAAAGACGACTTTTTTTTATTAGAAGTTCTGGTTAACCTGCCAGGACTATTTCGACTGTGCTGTGAAGTTAGCTTATCATTTCTGCTTGTGTGGTTTCTCTATAAAACCTTACCTCTTCAACAACGAATGCTCACATGTTTCCGACGACCTTTTTGCCAGTTTTTGGAGCAACTTATAGGTTCCACAGTATCTCAGATTTCAATAATATGTACCAGAAATCCTATGCAAAACATGAGTGATACTGTTTTCTACAAACAATGCACCCACGAAGTCGGGCAGTGTTCAACGTAACAGTTAGTGACGCAGTAAACACAAAGTTTTTTCTCTCGTTTCTAGATGATAGTTAGACATGAAATAATTAATATTCTGGCAGCATAAACATCTGCCATTTTATACACTAACGAGCCAAAGACACTGGTACACTTACCTAATATCGTGTAAGGACCCCGCGAGCACGCAGAAGTTCCACAACACGACGTGGCATGGACTCAAATAATGTCTGAAGTAGTGCTGGAGGGAAATGACACCATGAATCCTGCAAGGCTGTCCAGAAATCCGTAAGAGTACGTGGGGGTGGAGAGCTCTTCTGAACAGCACGTTGCAAGGTATCCCAGATATGCTCAATAACGATCATGTCTGGGGAGTTTGGTGGCTAGTGGATGTGTTTACACTTAGAAGAGTGTTCCTGGAGCCACTCTGTAGCAATTCTGGGCGCGTAGGGTGTCGTACTGTCCTGCTGGATTCGCCCAAGTCCGCCGGAATGCACAATGGACATGAATGCATGCAGGTGATCAGACAGGATGTTTACGTACGTGTCGCCTGTCAGAATCGTATCTAGACGTATCTGGAGTGCCGCTTCACTCCAACTCCATACGCCCCATACCATTACAGAGCCCCTACCAGCTTGAACAGTCCCCTGCTGACATGCAGGGTCCATGGATTCATGAGGTTTTCTCTATACCTGTACACGTCCATCCGCTTGATACAACTTGAAACGAGACTCGTCCAGCCATGCAATATGTTTCCAGACATCAACAGTCCAACGTCGGTGTTAACCGGCTAAGGGGAGGCGTAAAGCTTTGTGTCGTGCAGTCATCAATGGTACACGAGTGGGCCTTCGGCTTCGAAAGCCCATATCAATGATGTTTCGTTGAATGGTTCACACGCCGACACTTGTTGATGACCCAGCTCTGAAAACTACAGCAATTTGCGTAAGGGTTGCATTTCTTTCATGTTGCACGACTCTCTTCAGCTATCGTTGACCCCATTCCTTCAGGATCTACTCGCGGCTGCAGAGATGTCGGAGATTTGATGTTTTAACGGATTTCTGATGTTCACGGAACACTCGTGAAATGATCGGACGAGAAAATCCCACGTCATCGTTACCTCGGA
The DNA here is from genome assembly GCF_023864345.2 of Schistocerca serialis cubense. Lineage (NCBI taxonomy): Eukaryota > Metazoa > Arthropoda > Insecta > Orthoptera > Acrididae > Schistocerca > Schistocerca serialis. Next base: position 201,867,572 of record NC_064643.1, on the reverse strand, counting down.
GATGATGTGTCCCATCGCTCGTGCGCTGACTATACAGAAAATGTCCCACGTTCAAACTCACTTAAATCTTGATAACCTGCATTTTAGCATCAGTAATCGATCTGAAAACTGCGCCAGACACTTGTTGTCTTATATAGGCGTTACCGTCCGCATCGCCGTATTCTGCCTGCTTATATATGCCAGTTTCTTTGGTACTTCAGTGTATATCGGCAGGAGAGTTACAAATTAATCGCGTGGCTCAGAGACAAACTATTCAAAGTTCTTGTGTGTGTCACGGAAGTCTCATCCTTGGTTGCTTGGTAAAGCATCTCCGCAGTTTGTACTCATATACGTGCGGAACCCTGACGACCAGTCACGTGATTAGGCGGTCACGTGCAGTTCGAAGAGGGCCCTTTGGCAATAGTCTCTTTCTCTGCTTCTTACCCTGGTTCGCCCCTGCAGGAGCTAACATCGTTTTCGTTTGAAGTTCAGACGTTATTGTCTTTTGTATTGCTGTGACGGGCATTTCTAGGCTACAGTATTCAAGATTCATGGTGAGAGCGTTGCTTGCTACCGTTCCTGCGACGTAATTGTACACATTAAATGATTTTATCAGCTTCGCAGATGAGTTTTGATTGTAAGCAAGGTTGGGTTTGTGTCCAGGACGCTTCTTTGTCTTATGCAGTGGGTATTTGCACTTATTTTTGTTCGAGCGGTCTGCAGTTTTTAATCGCTTTCCGTTTTACTTCCTTACTCACTAAATAATATTACGACGACTTGAAAGTATATGTGGGCTATTTTCTGTTTTTCAGAGTGTGTGGTACTGTATTTCCATACAGCCCTTTGGAGGAAACTGAATCTACTGTTTCTGAACCTTCACGCTTATTCATGGCTCTCATCTCACGTTCCCCCTGAAATCATTTCTCAGTTTTACAACTTTTATGTTTAATCTATATCAGCTCGTTTGCCCTCTAATTACTTCAGTAGCTCAGGCGAGCACCTGCTTTCAGCAGAATAAACAATATTTTGCCCGACAACGGAAGTTAAGCTCCCATAAGAGTACTAGAAAACGAAATAAAATAACAAGTTTTAAGAGTGTATGTGATGTTATTTCAGTGACTACAAAATCGGGTCAAATTTACACAGAATTTGACACTGTGGACCCACTTATCAGTAAGACCGTTGACATAGAGTCACGCACTGAATCGGTTGGGAAGGATATTTGAACTTCGTTATCTCCTCTCCTGAGGCCCACAACTGATGTAGCAAATTCTTCTTCTTCTTCTTCTTCTTCTTCTTCAGTAGCGCTACAGCCCTTCGTGAGCCTTGGCTTCTTCAACCATCTTTCTACACATTTCTCGGCTATTTCCTACTCTTTTCCACCCCCGGGCTCCAATACTGATGGGAGCAACTATTACGTCGTCAGTCTATCTTCTTCTAGGTCTCCCTTTTCCCCTACTAAATGCATCACACCTTTGATCATTTTCTTTGGAATTCTATCCTCTGGCAATCTCTCCACGTTACCTAGCCACCGTGTTCGCTGTGATTTCACAAATTTTTCTTTGTCCCTACTTTGTATTAACACTTATAATTCGGCGTTGTAGCGTATTCTCCAGCCCTCTTCCTCCCTTATTGGACCATAGATTTTGCGTAATATTATCCGCTGATAGGTTCTTAGTGCATTTTTATCGCGTTCTGTCAACATCCATATCTCTGACCCGTATGTGATAACTGGGCGGACTAGGGAGTTATCTACACTCCTGGAAATGGAAAAAAGAACACATTGACACCGGTGTGTCAGACCCACCATACTTGCTCCGGACACTGCGAGAGGGCTGTACAAGCAATGATCACACGCACGGCAAAGCGGACACACCAGGAACCGCGGTGTTGGCCGTCGAATGGCGCTAGCTGCGCAGCATTTGTGCACCGCCGCCGTCAGTGTCAGCCAGTTTGCCGTGGCATACGGAGCTCCATCGCAGTCTTTAACACTGGTAGCATGCCGCGACAGCGTGGACGTGAACCGTATGTGCAGTTGACGGACTTTGAGCGAGGGCGTATAGTGGGCATGCGGGAGGCCGGGTGGACGTACCGCCGAATTGCTCAACACGTGGGGCGTGAGGTCTCCACAGTACATCGATGTTGTCGCCAGTGGTCGGCGGAAGGTGCACGTGCCCGTCGACCTGGGACCGGACCGCAGCGACGCACGGATGCACGCCAAGACCGTAGGATCCTACGCAGTGCCGTAGGGGACCGCACCGCCACTTCCCAGCAAATTAGGGACACTGTTGCTCCTGGGGTATCGGCGAGGACCATTCGCAACCGTCTTCATGAAGCTGGGCTACGGTCCCGCACACCGTTAGGCCGTCTTCCGCTCACGCCCCAACATCGTGCAGCCCGCCTCCAGTGGTGTCGCGACAGGCGTCAATGGAGGGACGAATGGAGACGTGTCGTCTTCAGCGATGAGAGTCGCTTCTGCCTTGGTGCCAATGATGGTCGTATGCGTGTTTGGCGCCGTGCAGGTGAGCGCCACAATCAGGACTGCATACGACCGAGGCACACAGGGCTTACACCCGGCATCATGGTGTGGGGAGCGATCTCCTACACTGGCCGTACACCACTGGTGATCGTCGAGGGGACACTGAATAGTGTACGGTACATCCAAACCGTCATCGAACCCATCGTTCTACCATTCCTAGACCGGCAAGGGAACTTGCTGTTCCAACAGGACAATGCACGTCCGTATGTATCCCGTGCCACCCAACGTGCTCTAGAAGGTGTAAGTCAACTACCCTGGCCAGCAAGATCTCCGGATCTGTCCCCCATTGAGCATGTTTGGGACTGGATGAAGCGTCGTCTCACGCGGTCTGCACGTCCAGCACGAACGCTGGTCCAACTGAGGCGCCAGGTGGAAATGGCATGGCAAGCCGTTCCACAGGACTACATCCAGCATCTCTACGATCGTCTCCAAGGAAGAGAATAGCAGCCTGCATTGCTGCGAAAGGTGGATATACACCGTACTAGTGCCGACATTCTGCATGCTCTGTTGCCTGTGTCTATGTGCCTGTGGTTCTGTCAGTGTGATCATGTGATGTATCTGACCCCAGGAATGTGTCAATAAAGTTTCCCCTTCCTGGGACAATTAATTCACGGTGTTCTTATTTCAATTTCCAGGAGTGTATTAACAGATGTGTTCTTCTTGTAACAAGGCTATTTTTGAAATTTGCATATTTGCAAAGTAAGCTCTGTTTTCTGCTCGTAGTCTTTCTCTTATAACCTTTCCAATACTGTTCTCATTTGTTATTAGGAATCCCAAGTAGTTAAAAGAGGACACTCTTTTGAAGCATTTCCCATTGATATTTGGTTCTTTAGGGGTTCTTCTGGCCTCAGATTGAGAGATTACCTTATATTTTCTATTGTTTTCATTTACAATTAGGCCAATTTTTAAGGCTTCTGTTTCCATTGCCCGGTATGTTTCTCGGACTGCACTGATACTTCTTCGTACTATAGCAATGTCATCAGCGTACGCACATATCTGGCCAGTTTTCATAGGTATGATGCCTCTTTAGTTTATTTTATTTACTACACTATGCAGGCCTATTTTGAATAGGACAGTGGAAAGACTATCACCATGCTTCACGCCTGTGTTAAAGTCAAAGCTTTCACTTGTTTTGATAAGGACCTTTACTTTTGTTCCTGTCTCTGTCATTGTCATTCTGATTAGTCTTGTTAGTTTAGCACATATACCAACTTCTTCCAGTACTCTGCGCAGTTATTGCCGCTTTATGTTGTCAAAGATCTGCTTTTCCCATTCATCACCTTCAAACACGCCTTTGGCTGCTGTAGCAACTGGACCTTAATATCACACATGCTGGCACTGAGACAGACTTGACGTGCGAGTTCGTCCCACATGTTCTATTGGGGGGAGATCAGGGTATCTCGCTGGTGACCAGAGAACCCTCATTTATTTGTCAGAAATGTGCCTTGTGTAGACGAGCACTGTCCTTTTGAGAAATTACCTCAAGACACTGGCCCCTGAGAGCTAACACATGAGAGTGCATGATCTCAGTAACATACTACTGTGCCATCAGATCTCCTATGGTCACAGCTAAACGTGACCCGAATTTATGCTCAGTAATTTCCCCAGACCGTGACGCCAGAAGCAACCTCGCTTTGCCTCTCCAAAACATTCGAAGAACGGGACGTCGCCCTAGGTCGCCGCCGCCGCCGGTGATGGTTGTCCGGTGTAGTGCAGAAATGCTGAACACAGTGCGAAGCCATTTATCAGCTGTCCATGCTTCCCAATCACGGCACCACCCCAAACGCATGGGGCGGTAGTTCCCCAGTCTGGCTGCTGTTGCTCTCCAACCAATGGCGCAAGAAGGCACAGAATGTTGCTGGAAGCCCATTACTTATTCTCAGGTGGCAGGTGTAGATTGGAATGAGTTAGGATGCTCTTGATGCCCAATAAGGCGCTCCTTTCCTGTGGTGGTCAGATGTGGTTGACCGAAACCTTGACGATAGGTATGCCTGTGCTCACGACACCGAGCAATCAAATATCGGACGGTTGTCACATCCGAATGTGCCACAAACCTGGATATTGAACGATTCGATTTGTCTTCCAAATGGAAATCAAGACTGAGGCCACTTTCAAACTTTTACTGATGTTGATAACTCTGTCTCATATGGGTATGCGGCACCCCCAAAGAAATACTGCGAACAATGTATGAAGGGCAACAGGCAGAATGCATATTTCTAGATTTCCAGAAAGCATTTGACACGGTGTGCCATTGCAGGCTGTTAACGAAAGTACAAGTGTATAGAATAAATACACTGATATGTTAGCAGCTCGAAGACTTCTTAAGAAATAGAACCCAGTATGTCGCCCTAGACAGTGAGTATTCATCAGAGACAAGGGTATCGTCAAGGGTGCCCCAGGGAAGTGTGATAGGACCGCTGCTGCTCTCTATACACATAAATGATTTGGCGGACAGCTTGGGCATCAGTCTGCAGTTGTGTGCAGATGATCCTGTGGTGTACAGTAAGGTGTCGTAGTTGAGTGACTGGAAGAAGACACAAGACGACATAGAGAAATTTCTAGTTGGTGTAATGAACGGCAGCTTACTCTGAATGTGGAAAAATTTAAGTTAATGCGGATGACTAGGAAGAGCAAACCTGTTATGTTTGGATACAGTATTACTAGTGTCCTGCTTGACACAGTCAAGTCATTTAAATATCTGGGCGTAATGTTGTAAAGCGATATGAAATGGAACGAGCATGTGGGCACTGTGGTAGGCAAGGCGTATGGTCGACCTCGGTTTGTTGTTAGAATGTCAGGGAAGAGTGGTTCAACCGTACAGGGGACCACATATAGGACATTGGTGCTACCTATTCTTGAGCACTGCTCGAGTGTTTGGGATCCGTATCAGGTCAGATTCAAGGAGGACATCGAAGCAATTCAGAGGCGAGGTGGTAGATTTGTTGTCTGTAGGTTCAAATAACACGTAAGCGTTGCGCAGATGCATCGGGAACTCAAACCGGAACCCCTGACCGGAAGGAGACGATCTTTTCGAAAAACACTGTTGACAAAATTTAGGGAACTGGCATTTGAAGCTGACTGTCAAACGATTCTCCTCCGCCCAACATAAAACGCGCGTAAGAACGGCAAAGATAAGATACGCAAAATAGGGCCCATACGGAGGCATATAGATGGTCGTTTTTCCCTCCTTCTATAAGCGAGTGGAATAGGAACGGAAATGACTAATAGTGGTACAGGGTACCCTTCGCCAGGCACCGTACGGTAGCTTGCGTATTATCTATGTAGATATACACACATCGAAAACAGTTTTGCATCACCCCGGACCACAGAACTCCTGAAGATAATCCCGCGTCCGACCATCCTGATTTAGGTTTTCCGTGATTTCCCTAAATCACTCCAGGCAAATGCCGGGATGGTTCCTCTGACAGGGCACGGCCGACTTCCTTCCACATCCTTCCCTAAACCGATGAGACCGATGACCACGCAGTCTGGTTTCCTTGCCCAAACAACCAACCAACCATCCAGAAGATAGACATTGACTGTGGATATTGTATCACAGACACAATCTCTTTTACCGTTCAGAGATGTTACTAAACCCACCCAAAGATATAAACAGCCACGCATGAGCAGCGCCTATTAGACGGAGGGGGTCCGACAGACGATCAGTTCCAGTAATTCCACCAGGAAGGAGGTACATGGTTCGTGTTATCTGTAGCTCAATTGTGCCTGCCACTGTTCGATCGCGCCGCATTGTTGCTTTGAGCCAGGAAGGACTCTCAACAAAGGAAGTGTCCAGGCACCTCAGAGTGAACGAAAGCGATGTTGTTCGGACATGGAGGAGATACAGAGAGACAGGAACTGTCGATGACATGACTCACTCAGGCCGTCCAAGGGCTACTACTGTAGTGGATTACCACTACCTACGGATGAACCCTTACAGCAACGCCGCCATGTTGGATAATGCTTTTTATGCAGCCACAGGACGCCGTGTTACGACTCAAACTGTGCGCTATAGGCTGTATGCTGCGCAACTTCACTCCCTACGTCCATGGCGAGGTCCATCTTTGCTATAACGACACCATGCAGCGCGGTACAGATGGGCCCAGAAACATGCCGAATGGACCGCTCTGGATTGGCATCACGTTCTCTTCACCGATCAGTGTCGCATATGCCTTCAACCAGACAGTTGTCGGAAACGTGTTTGGAGGCAACCCAGTAAGGCCTTAGACACACCGTCCAGCGAGTACAGCAAGGTGGAGTCTCTCTGCTGTTTTGGGGTGGCGTTATGTAGGGCCGACGTACGTCGCTGGTGGTCATGGAAGGAGCCGTAATGGCTGTACGATATGTGAAGCCGTAACGGCTGTACGAGACGTGAAAGCCATTCTCCGACCGATAGTGCAACCATATCGGCAGCATATTGGCGAGGCATTCGTCTTCATGGACGACGATTCGCACCCCCATCGTGCACATCTTGTGAATCACTTCCTTCACGATAACGACATCGCTCGACTAGAGTGGCCAACATGTTCTCCAGACATGAACCCTATCGAACATGCCTAGGATAGATTGAAAAGAGCTGTTTATGAACGACGTAACCCACCAACCGCTCTGAGAGATCTACGCCGAATCGCCGTTAAGGAGAGGGACAATCTGACCAACAGTGCCTTGATGAACTAATGGATAGTATGCCACGATGAATACAAGAGGACGTGCTACAGGGTATAAGAGATACCGGTGTGTACAGAAATCTAGACTACCAAGTCTGAAGGTCTCGCTGTATGGTGATACAACATGCAATGTGTGGTTTTCATGAGCAATGAAAAGGGCGGATTATTCCAATTTTCTGCACAGATTCTGGAACTCTCGTAACCGAGGTGATGCAAAACTTTTTTTGATGTGTTTGGAAGGCAGGAAAGTTAGATTTTAATGTCCTGCGAGATCGAGGTCATTGGAGACGGAGCATACCCTCGGAATATTTCGAGGATGCAGAAAGAAATCTGGCGTGCCCTTTCAAATGGAACATCCCGGCAATTGCATGGAGAGATTTTGGGAAATCACGGAAAACCTGAATCTGGATGGACAGTCGTCCTCGCGAAAGCGAGTCCAGTGTCCAAACCACCGTGATAGCTGGTTCGGTGCGGCGACTCTGTGATCACTCTACATCTGACACAGTTCATTCTCTACCATGCCTGGCAACGACATTTAATACGAGTAACGCTAATGCACTCTGGTAGACGTTCTATATGTCACAGAGAATTACAATTCTGGTTATTTACATACCCGCCGATGGTGTGTATGTGTACAACGTTACGTTGACATACGATTGTGTCGTCTGGGTGCCTCATTTTCTTTCTCAGGTAATGCATAAACTGCTTTCAACAGACAGAACATTTTCTTCTTCGCGCGCAATTTTCAGGTGTTACAATGTAGAAAGCTTTGAGACGCGTGTTGCAGTCGTGAATATATCGAGAGTTAGCTTTCTTGTGATTAATGCTTCTTGCTATTAGGTATTAGGCAATACAAGACACAAGTTACATTTGCATTCCGTGCGTTTTCTCTACAAGACGCAGCTACACGTATAGGTTATGTTGAATTGGTTGAATGTCTCTCGTATACTTTCCTGTTATCTTAACACATGTTAAAAGACCCCTTCGAATACTCTGTTGAGGTATGAAAATGTGCTTACTAGCTAACATTTCATCGAAAATAGTCAAACCGCATTGTTGTTCATTCAGGGCTCAAAATTTGGTCCAAGAAGAAGAATATTTTCAGCGCACTGGTACTGGAGTCATAACTGCTATGCATACAGGCTATAGTCTAACAGGTAGACAGGGCGAGGTGGCGCGGTGGCTAGCACACTGAACTCGCATTCGGGAGGACGACGGTTCAGACACGCGTCCAACCATCCTGATTTAGGTTTTCCGTTCAAAAATGGCTCTGAGCACTATGGGACTCAACTGCTGTGGTCATAAGTCCCCTAGAACTTAGAACTACTTAAACCTAACTAACCTAAGGACAGCACACAACACCCAGCCATCACGAGGCAGAGAAAATCCCTGACCCCGCCGGGAATCGAACCCGGGAACCCGGGCGTGGGAAGCGAGAACGCTACCGCACGACCACGAGATGCGGGCTAGGTTTTCCGTGATTTCCCTAACTCACTTCAGGCAAATACCGGGATGGTTCCTTTGAAAGGGCACAGCCGACTTCCTTCCCACCCTTCCTTCACCCTACGGGACCGATGACCTCGCTGTTTGGTCCCCTGCCCCAAATCAATCTAACAGTCAGTAACTAGCTTTCAACAGTATCGAGATTTTGAGGTAGGACCACCGATTTTGACCGATATTCACAAAACTCATTGCTTACAGCACGACAACGATGAAAATTTGCAAACAAATTCTAAGGAGTCCTCTGCATTTAGTAGGTTGAATAAGGCGATTCAAGGTTCAAAATATGGCTATGAGCACTATGGGACTTAACATCTGAGGTCATCAGTCCCCTAGAACTTAGAACTACTTAAACCTAACTAACCTAAGGACACCACACACATCCATGCCCGAGGCAGGTTTCGAACCTGCGACCGTAGCGATCGCACGGTTCCAGACTGAAGCGCCACACCGGCCGGCCTGAACTTGTGGTCGACGCCTTTCGACCATACGGTACAGTTCTATCCCATGTGGCCTAAAAATGGGCGAGTTTTACCGCATACCCCGTCCTAAATGGGGTGAGACAAACACGGATAGAACTGAGAAAGCACGTCCCCTCTTATTTGTATATAGGGTGTTGTCGAGCGATTGATGGACAACCTCGCACTTGCTCAGGGTGCGGGAAAGAAGGCCACGTCCGCTCGGAATGCCTCCAGCGTCGTTTAGTGCAAACCCCGTGGGATGACGTTCAGGCACCACAACAGATGACTGTATTACCGTTGACCTTTGTGGAGGCCCTGAGAGAAGAAGTGAGGGAGATTTCCGATGGGCGCCAGCAGCTGCACACTATAGAGAACATGGACAACAACGGATTGGGACTCCGACCACCGGTTCCACTGTAGCAGACCCCATACAAGAGATGCAGCTGAAGGAAGATCCAGGCTCAACCGTGGGGGTTGCCAGTACTTCCACCGAGAGCGTGATAGATCAGACTCGAGACGGAGGATACGCCATCCAAGCAGCCGAAGCGGAAGCACGACAACGGAAACAGCGTTCGCCGAAGAGAAGAAAGAAGTGACGACTGACTTCTGCGATGATAGTCATAATCCCGAGGGGACAGTAGACGACAACGACAGTATCGACCTGCGACCAGTGGATTCAACAGATACCGAGGTGACAGTGCAGGAGTTTCAGAGCGACGATAACTTGAATTATCCTTCTGGTGACCAGAAGGTGGAAGTGGAGATGACGATTGTCCAACATCAGAGCGGTGACACCTCTGTCTCCCATCCTTCAGCCGGCTCTGGAAATATGCTGGAAGACTGGACGCATTAAATGGACCAACAGGAGCAGGATCGAGGATAGTCTCGGCCAAAGCAGGGAGGGGCCGGGGAATGTTGAACAACTTGGTGTTGTGAGGAGTGACGGGGGCACCGATGACCGACAGCAGTTCGGTTTTCAACACCATCGCTTGATGACAACCCCCTCCAACTGATGAACACACGCCAGGCGTACCATATTGTGACGATCAACATTAATGGCATCCGGACACCACTTAAAATTCAAATGGTGAAAGATATGTTACACGCCGCAGACGTGGATATTGTTCTCCTACAAGAAGTGCTTTTCACATCGCCGCCGGAGTTCTACGGCTACGACGCACATTCTTCAGTGCACGATGAGAGTGGATGCAGTATGGTGATCCTCAGTAGGGAAGGAATAAGAGACTGATTACCACAATGGCGCTTCTGGATACCTGGGAACTGCTGCATGGCGATAGAAAGGGTTACACGTATGTAACGGGACAATCGGCGAGTAGGCTTGATAGAGTGTATGTGACGCACGCTCAACTGGATATCGAAATCTGGCCGACGGCTTTTACGGATCATATGATGTACGTCTGTACGATTTTTGAGTAAGGGTCTCTGGAAAATGAATAGAGCACTTTTATATGACGCTGCATGTCGCTGGTCGATAGAGGAGGTCTGGGAGACCTGCGTTCGCCGCCAACGGGCATACACATCGGTTCTCCAGTGGTGGGTCAAATGCGCAAAACCAGCGTTACGGAGAACATTGATACAATACGGGCAGGACAAGTGGAACCGAGCAACGGCGGATTTTTATTTTACAGCTCTGAGGGTGCTGATGACCCAACAACCATCGCCGGAAAGGCGCACGGCCATGCGCAGGATAAAAGCCAAGTTATTACAGCTGACGAGACTAAGAATGGAAGGGATAATGGTCTGGGCGAGATTGAGGGACGCAGCTGCTGCCGAGGCCCCCTCAATGCATCTCGTAGTACGTGAACGCCAACGACGACGGAGGACATTGATCAGGGAAATAATCTCTGCAACTGGGAAGCAAGTTGTGGCCCAACGTGACATTGTGCAGGTGTTTACCGACTTCTTCCGCCAGTAATTTGGACCTGTACAAGTGAACCACGAGACACTAAATTATGTCATCTCCGACATGCCAGATAGAGGACCACCACTGGATGCACAGACTTTCAACACAGAGATAACGGAGGACGAGCTGACAGACGCAAATGCCAGGGGAGCTCCGAACAAGCCCCTGGACAGGACGGCTTCCCAATTGAATTTTACCGCGCCTTTGCGTACCTCATGGGAGAGATGTGGATTCAGATGTATAACGAACTCCTGTTACCGCAGACTGAGATACCTGTCGAATTCACGGAGGGTATCATCATCCCAATACCCAAACCACGTGGTGGCAAAATGCCAGGAGATTATAGACCACTAACCCTCCTGAACTGCGACTACAAGATTTTCTCGTGCATCCTTGGGGCTCCCCTGAAGTCTTCAACTTCTGATAGACTCCTCAGAGACCAAACATGCCTCGGCGGTAAGAGTAATGTCCATACGGCGCTTGGTGATTACCGAGATATCATCGCATTAGTAACGGCGTGCCGACTGCGCAGGGCACTTGTCCCTATTGACTTCGATCATGCCTTCGACAGAGTGGATCATATCTTTTTGTACGCCGTGATGGGCAGTTTGGGAATTCCCCAGGCCTTCATTCTAGTGATCATGCGACTGTTACACGGCGTGCGATCCAAGGTCTCAGTGAATGGATGGGGCACTGACTACATTGTCATTTCACGGTCAGTTCGTCAAGGTTGCCCCCTTTCGATATTTGTGTATGCGATGGCGTTGGAACCCTGCCTATATGGTCTCCGAAGACAGCTGGAGGGAGTGCCGTTGCCACAGCTGATCTTTCATTGCCCGCTTATGTTGACGATGTGATGCTGCTGGCACGGACAGGCGATGAAGTACGTACGGCGTTGGCACGGATACAGCGTTACGGGATGGCAGCGGGAAGCGTGCTTAATCTACAGAAGTCACGCTGCATGAATGCCGGTCGCGGATTACAACCGGGGGAGGAAGACCCGCTCATGTTAGCTAACACCATAAAATGTTTAGGTTTCACATTCCACTCAGATGTGCAGTGGACGGCAGCGGATAACTCCCGACGCATATTGAAGCTGATGCGGACAATGGTGCTGTTACAGAAATTAAGAGCGTTGGATATGATTCAGAGGGTGGCCTATGTTAACGTGTACCTAGCACCGAGACTCCCTCACGTAGCGCATGTCCTGCCTTTAACGCGCACAATGGCAACGCGGATACAAGCAAGTTTCGGAACTTACGTGAGTGTGGGACACCTGTTTAAGATCCAATACACAACGCTTACGATGACACCTGGAGAGGGTGGACTTGGTCTGGTGAACGTATATGAAAAGGCACGGGCGTTATTCATCGGTATGGTTTTTCGACAGTGGTGCAGTCAGTTTCACAGTATCTCGGGTGCCTTGGCAGATGACTTTTTTTTTTGTGCTTAGCTATGTCAGAGAAGCCTTCCCAACAATACGACTACCGACAACGCGAGATGTGTACCAAATATTACTGCGCCGGTGCCCCAGGAATACCCTGGGAAAGAAGTACCCAGACAAGAACTGGCGACAGATATGGCGCATTATACGGAACGTGTACCTCCCAATGTCGGTACGCTCAACATGGTATGTGGTGGTAAATAGAAAGTTCGCAACGAACCAACGGCGGCATGCGATTCGTTTGGCACACACTCCATTATGTTTAAGCTGTGCAACAGTGGACACTGATGAACATCGTTTAGCATATAATGGGGCGGCTCCGGTGTGGCACTTGGCACGACAGATATTGGCGGCGCTGTTACGCACCGCCACTCACACAATTTCATCGGACACACTGCTTTTCCCCCAAGAATCTTGTTTTCCAGTCCATAAAACAAATGCAGTGACATGCGAATGGGGAATGGTTGTGGGCTACGTCTGCAAAGAATCGGAAAAGGACAAAATGAATTTTTGGCATTTTCTTCTGGATGAACACGCGAAGCTGCAACAGCATAAGAAATGTAGGCAAGACTTCGCTAATTATCTGCTCCGACCAGATGGGGCGTGGCAAGTGAGATATGAGATAGACGAAGTAAGCCGAGACAGACCTCGATCACACTTAATGGAATCATAGTTATTTTCGAGAAGACGACCCAGTCTTACACCAACGTCTGGAGAACGGGGCGATAGATGGCTCTATTGCTCTAACGATCGTGGGGGTGGAGATCAGGTGTCGCTCCCGACTTGAATTTCATTTCATTGCTAGAGGAGCATGTTTCTTTTGTATTTGTACTGTCAGCGATGTCATAATATCACTTTCATTTGGACATTTTCAATTTTATTCATTTACTTACTAAATTAATGTCTAATTGGCCACCACTTGTCAAAATTTGGACATTGTAGGAAAAAAAGCGGTCAGCACGAAAAAAATGGCAGAGCACTTGCCCGCGGAAGGCAAAGGTCCCGAGTTCGAGTCTCGGACCGGCACACAGTTTTAATCTGCCGGGAAGTTTCATATCAGGGCACACTCCACTGCAGAGTGAAAATCTCATTATTGGTAAGTTATGAAAATCGTAAAAGACTCACTCAACGAAAACCCTCGCGACAAATTACCATTCATTTACACAACAGTTACATACACGGTCATTGTTAACAGTCTGCTTGACCAAATTACACTACTGGCTATTAAAATTGCTACACCACGAAGATGACGTGCTACAGACGCGAAATTTAACCGACAGGAAGAAGATGCTGTGATATGCAAATGTTTAGCTTTTCAGAGCATTCACACAAGGTTGGCGACGGTGGCGACACCTACAACGTGCTGACATGAGGAAAGTTTCCAACCGATTTCTCATACACAAACAGCAGTTGACCGGCGTTGCCTGGTGAAACGTTGCTGTGATGCCTCGTGTAAGGAAGAGAAATGCGTACCATCACGTTTCCGACTTTGATAAAGGTCGGATTGTAGCCTATCGCGATTGCGGTTTATCGTATCGAGACATTGCTGCTCGCGTTGGTCGAGATCCAATGACTGTTAGCAGAATACGGAATCGGTGGGTTCAGGAGGGTAGCACGGAACGCCGTGTTGGATCCCAACGGCCTTGTACCACTAGCAGTCGAGATGACAGGCATCTTATCCGCCTGGCTGTAACGGATCGTGTAGCCACGTCTCGATCCCTGAGTCAACAGATTGGGACGCTTCCAAGACAACAACCATCTGCACGAACAGTTCGACGACGTTTGCAGCAGCATGGACTATCAGCTCGGAGACCATGGCTGCGGTTACCCTTGACGCTGCATCACAGACAGGAGCGCCTGCGATGGTGTACTCAATGACAAACCTGGGTGCACGAATGACAAAACGTCAATTTTTCGGATGAATCGAGGTTCTGTTTACAGTATCATGATGGTCGCATCCGTGTTTGGTGACATTGCGGTAAACGCACATCGGAAGCGTGTATTCGTCATCGCCATACTGGCGTATCAGTCGGCGTGATGGTATGGGGTGCCACTGGTTTACACGTCTCGGTCACCTCTTGTTCGCATTGACGGCACCTTGAACAGTGGACGTTATATTTCTGATGTTTTAGGACCCGTGGCTCTACCCTTCATTCGATCCCTGGGAAACCCTACATTTCAACAGGATAATGCACGCCCGCATGTTGCAGGTCCTGTACGGGCCTTTCTGGATACAGAAAATGTTCGACTGCTGCCGTGGCCAGAACGTTCTCCAGATCTCTCACCAACTGAAAACGTCTGGTCAATGATGGCCGAGCAACTGGCTCGTCACAATACGCCAGTCACTACTCTTGATGAACTGTGCTATCGTGTTGAAGCTGCATGGGCAGCTGTACCTGTACACGCCATCCAAGCTCTGTTTGACTCAATGCCCAGGCGTATCAAGGCCGTTATTACGGCCAAAGGTGGTTGTTATGGGTATTGATTTCTCACGATCTATGCACCCAAATTGCGTGAAAATGTAATGACACGTCAGTTCTAGTATAATATATTTCTCCCATGAATACACAATATATATAAATATATACAAATGACCTAGTAGATAGTGTCGGAAGTTCGATGCGGCTATTCGCGGATGATGCTGTAGTATTCAGAGAAGTTGCAGCATTAGAAAATTGTAGCGAAATGCAGGAAGATCTGCAGCGGATAGGCACTTGGTGAAGGGAGTGGCAACTGACCCTTAACATAGACAAATGTAATGTATTGCGAATACATAGAAAGTAGGATCCTTTATTGTATGATTATATGATAGCGGAACAAACACTGGTAGCAGTTACTTCTGTAAAATATCTGGGAGTATGCGTACGGAACGATTTAAAGTGGAATGATCATATAAAATTAGTTGTTGGTAAGGCGGGTACCAGGTTGAGATTAATAGGGAGAGTCCTTAGAAAATGTAGTCCATCGACAAAGGAGGTGGCTTACAAAACACTCGTTCGACCTATACTTAATATTGCTCATCAGTGTGGGATCCGTACCAGATCGGGTTGACAGAGGAGACAGAGAAGATCCAAAGAAGAGCGGCGCGTATCGTCACAGGGTTATTTGGTAACCGTGATAGCGTTACGGAGATGTTTAGCAAACTCAGGTGGCAGACTCTGCAAGAGAGGCGCTCTGCATCGCGGTGTAGCTTGCTCGCCAGGTTTCGAGAGGGTGCGTTTCTGGATGAGGTATTGAATATATTGCTTCCCCCAACTCATACCTCCCGAGGAGATCACGAATGTAAAATTAGAGAGATTCGAGCGCGCACGGAGGCTTTCAGACAGTCGTTCTTCCCGCGAACCATACGCGACTGGAACAGGAAAGGGAAGTAATGACAGTGGCACGTAAAGTGCCCTCCGCCACACACCGTTGGGTGGCTTGCGGAGTATAAATGTAGATGTAGATGTAGATGTAGAATACCCGTTTATCATCTGCATTTCTTCTTGGTGTAGCAATTTTAGTGGCCAGTAGTGTATGAGGTGATATTTTAACAGTAACAAATAACCGTAGTAATGCCATTCCTCAACAGTGACGTCCATGGTCGTTTGTAAGCAAAAGGCCACATTCGTAGTTTGTGGACAGATGTGAATGGTACGCCGTTTACGGTATCCGATGCTGGCAGCTATGGGACACTGCGTTATTCCCCGAAATACTCTGTGAATTTTACCTGGGTAGTGGGAGGGGGTAAGGGTGAGCACACAACGATGACGTACGCAAGCAGCGCGCCGAAATTACGGGCGCATTTTGTTGACTGATAGGAGCGGCGATTATACGAGTCCCGAACAAGGCGCACCGCCTCTTCCGCCGCATATTTTAATAGGAAATTAAAGTCTCGCCAGTGCTGCCGCGGACGTAATAGGGGCGGAGGCGGCGGCGGCGGAGGATGAAGAGGAGGAGGACGAGGAGGAGTAGGCACAGGATGAGGAGAAGAGGAGGAAGAGAAGGGGAGGGGAGGGGTAGGAGGGAGGCATCAATTTTCGAGGAGGTGGCTGCTGCTGCTTCGGCCGGCGGTGTTGAATAATGGAAGACGCGTCGCCGGGGCGCGCTCGCCGGCCATGTAGGGCGTCGGCCGGACTTCTCGGAACGGAGGCGGCGGCGCCCAAAGAAACAGCGGCTGCGGCTGCGGCTGCGCTCGGGTATTTACTGCGGGCCGCGGGTCGCCTCGCGATTCCCGACGGCGGCGTGCCGGCGCTCCTAACTAGAGGCCGACGGGACGCAGCGCAAGAAAAGGGACGCGCGGCCATAGCGCTCCCACTTTCAGTATTGTCTGCGGCCAGACCGTTGGCGCGAGCCGGCAAAAACTGAGGCAAGGCGGCGCTGGCGACGGCGTCGCTAGCGGGAACCGCCTAACCGAAAGCGACGACGTCACTTCGGAAGGCCAGCGTGGTGCCGGTGACCTCTGCCGTGACAGTCTTACTCGATCTCCGGGATGATCCATTATTAAATCTAAAGAGTAGAAACGGAAAACGTTCTAACGCCTTTTCAGTGCTGTTGTGTGCTCAGGACTATGTTGCATGTCCCGCTATTTAACTGAGGTGCCAAACCGTGGAGAAATGGTTCAAGTGGCTCTGAGCACTATGGGACTTAACTTCTGAGATTATCAGTCCCCTAGAACTTAGAACTACTTAAACCTAACTAACCTAAAGACATCACAAACATCCATGCCCAAAGCAGAATTCCAACCTGCGGCAGTAGCGATCGCGCGGTTACAGACAGTAGCGCCTAGAACCGCTCGGCCACACCGGCCGACAAAACGTGGAGAATTTTTTTTTTTTATTATTATGCGTTAGTAGATGGCTTGTCGTCTACGTGCCAAGCTGCGATTCCTTCTTCAGATCCAAAATTTGAAAGATATGAGAAGTAGTTTTCTTTTTCTGCAGTTCTACTAGTAAAAAACTTAATGTTGTATTTCTGCTCTTGTATTACAACGAATTAAACATAGTGTCTCAGTATTAGTGAAAACTGGAACAAATACTTTCCTTCTGCTATTTTGCCCCAAAATGACTTTGTTGAGACCGCGGCAGTGTAGGAGATAAAATTTGATTATTTCAGAAAACAATACAGCAATCAGCAATTGTTAATAATGATACTCATTTACGCAAACAGTGCTGCTACCGGTTTCGAATCGAAAGGTTCATCTTCGTACGGCGGGATTAAAATGTGGGTATGACAGGAAAGTACACTTTCGCCCCTACTATTTAACCTATACATTGAAGAAACAATGACGGAAATAAATATACAGTTCAAGTGTGGTATTAAATTCAAGGTGAAATGGTATGAATGACAATATTCGCTAGTGATATTGCTATCCTCAGTGAAAGTGAAGACAAATGGAGCACTTATTGGAAGGAATGAACAGTGTAATGAGTGCGTAATGCGGATTGAGAATAAATCGCAGGAAGACGAAGGTGATGGGAAGCAGTGACAGATGAAGCAAGGAGGACATAAAAGGAAGACTAGCAAAGGCGAAGGCGACGTTAGCGACCAAAAGGTGTCCACTGGCATCAAACATAGGCCTTCGTTTGAGGAAGAAATTTCTGAGAATATGCGTTTGGAGCACGGGATTGTATAGTATTGAATCATGAACTTAGGAAAACAGGAAAAGAAGAGAATCGAAACGGTTGAGGTAGTGTACTACAGAGAATGTTAACAATTATGTGGTTCAAAATGGTTCAAATGGCTCTGAGCACTATGTAACTTAACTTCTGAGATTCAAAAAATGGTTCAAATGGCTCTGAGCACTATGGGACTTAACTTCTAAGGTCCTCAGTCCCCTAGAACTTAGAACTACTTAATCCTAACTAACCTAAGGACATCACACACATCCATGCCCGAGGCAGGATTCGAACCTGCGACCGTAGCGGTCGCGCGGTTCCAGACTGTAGCGCCTAGAACCGCTCGGCCACACTTCTGAGGTCATCAGTCCCCTAGAACTTAGAACTACTTAAACCTAACTAACCTAAGAACATCACACACATCCATGCCCGAGGCAGGATTCGAACCTGCGACCGTAGCGGTCGCGCGGTTTCAGACTGAAGCGCCTAGAACCGATCGGCCACACCATTCGGCTGAGCATAACAGGAAAGTAGACTTTCGCCCCTACTTTTTAATCTATACATCGAAGACACAATGAGAGAAATAAATATACGGTTCAAGTGTGGTATTAAATTCAAGGTGAAGGTATCAATGATAATATTCGCTAGTGACATTGCTATCGTCAATGAAAGTGAAGAGAAATGGAGCACTTATTGGAAGGAATGAACAGTCTAATGAGTGCGCAATACGGATTGAGAATAAATCACAGGAAGACGAAGATGATGGGAAGCAGCAGGAAAGAGAATTGCAATAAACTTACCATCAAAATTTGTGATTACGAAGTAGATGAAAGTAAAGAATTATGTTACCTTTTATTCAAAATATCCGTGACAGGTGAAGCAAGGAGGACATAAAAGGCAGACTAGCAAAAGCGAAGAGGACGTTAGTGGCCAAAAGATGTCCACTAGTATCAAACAGAGGCCTTCGTTTGAAGGAGAAATTTCTGAGAATATACGTTTGGAGCGCAGAATAGTATAGTATTGAATCATGAACTTAGGAAAACAGGAAAAGAAGAGAATCGAAAAGGTTGACGTAGTGTACTACAGAGAATGTTAAGAATTATGTGGAATGATTGGTAAGGAATGAGGAGGTTCTCCTTAAAATAGGCATTCTCATACTGTGATGATATCCAGTTTCCGCCTCAGAAAATACGATACACAAATAGTCAAAATATGGTCACATACAGAACAAAAGACACGATTCACAGACAGGTAGCTCACACGACTTCCCTCCCTCAGGTATTGACGACTACGGCCACAGAATTTAACTAAAGTAAATCTGCCAAATGTTGGAGAACAGAGGACCCCATACTTGATAGTATTCACGCGGAGGAAAAAAAAGGAAGTAGAAGTAGTACTTTATCTCTATTTCACTGATTCTCCTGTGACTAAGAGGAAAGTGCATACGTCCCAAATAAATGGTTGATGGTGAATGATAAGGTTCAATGATATCAAGTTTCCAGCATAGAAATGCACTGGTGTCCAAAATTAAAGCAACAAATGCAAATGTGACAAGGTTACGTTTATTTTGCCACAAAACAAAATAAACAAGTGATAGTAAAGTAGAAAAAATGTAAAGAACGCAGAACGTAATCAACTGCAACATGCATAACGATAGACAAAAATGTTCTTCATTTTTTTCCAACTTAACGGATTTCCACAAACATTCTGACAAATGATTAACGTGCTCAGTATGGGGTGTGACCCCTCCCCCCCCCCCCCCCCTGGCACCAATACAGGCCTGACAACGACGGCACATGCTGCGAATGATGTCATCAGTCTCATGTTGAGGAAATGACGCCCATTCTTCCTGCAGAGCTGCTCACAAGTCTTGGAGATGGATGGTGTCGTGACTCAACCCGTCTCCCTAGTGCATCTCAGACATGCTCTACGGGATTCAAATCGGGAGAGCGAGCAGGCAGTGCCATACGTGCTGTAACTTTCGTTTCCAAAACAAAAAAGTCATCCACCTCTTGTGCTCTATGAGGTCGAGCATTACCATCCATCACTGCGAAGTCTGGGTCCAAAGCACCTCGCAACAACTGATCTCCTCACGATACCTGACAGCAGTTAAATTTTGCTGATTAACCAGTACAGTTCCATGAAGAGGCGTTGGAGGCCGTTTGCCAATACGGCATCTTCCTTGAGGCTGGTATGGAAGGTCTTCTCAATTGCAACGTACGAAAAATACAGGTACTTTTTTTTGAGTCATCAGTTTTCTGATAGGTTTCATGCTGCCCACCACGAATTCCTCTCCTATGCCAACCTCTCGATATCAAAGTACCACTTGCAACCTACCAATCTACGTCCTCAATTATTTGCTGGATGTGTTCCAATTTTCTGGAGCCGAGCGACCGCTACGGTCGCAGGTTCGAATCCTGCTTCGGGTATGGATGTGTGTGATGTCCTTAGGTTAGTTAGGTTTAATTAGCTCTAAGTTCTAGGCGACTGATGACCTCATAAGTTAAGTCGCATGGTGCTCAGAGTCATTTGAACCGTTTTTTTTTGTATTCCAATTTCTGTCTTCCTCTACAGTTTTAACCTTCTACAGTTCCTTGTAGTATTATCCAAGCTATTCCCGGATATCTTAACGCACGTCCTATCATCCTGTCCCTTCCTCTTGCCACTCTTTTCCATTATTCGCCGGTTCTGAGGAGAGCCTCATATCAGTCCACCTAATTTCTACATCTTCTGTATCACCCTATCTCAAATTTTTCATTACTCTTTTCTTGTACTTTTCCTACAGTCCATGATTCACTATTACACAATGCTGTACTCCAAACGTACATACTCAGAAATTTCTTCCTCAAATGAAGGCATATTTTTGATAATACAAGATTTCTTTAGGCCGGCAATGCTCTCTTTGTCTATGCTAGTCCGCATTTTATGTCCTCCTGGCTTCGTCCGTCAAGGATATTTTGTTTCCAAGGTAGCAGAATTCATTAACTTCGTCTGCTTCGTGATCGCCAATTTTGATGTTAAATTTATTGCTATTCTCATTTCTGCCACTTCTCATTACTTTTGTCTTTCTTCAGTTTACTGTCAGTCCTTATTCCGTACTCATTAGACTGTTCATTCCTTTCAATAATTCCTGTAATTCCTGTTCACTTTCACTGAGGATAGCAATTTATCAACGAATCTTGTCATTGATGTCCTTTCACCTCTTGAACCTCTCTTTTGTTTGCCTCATTGGTTCTTCGAAGCATAGATTGAACAGTAGGGAGGAAAGACAACAGCCCTTTTTACACCCTTTTTAACCTGAGCGCTTCGTTCTTAGTCTTCCAGTGTTATTGTTTCCTCTTGGCTCTTGTATGTATTCGCCACTGCTGTGCATGTGACGGTGGAGGTAAAAGTACCGCCCAGGTACTTGAAAGTCAACGCTTGGAGCAGGGGTGCCACTTCACCTTCGAGAGGCCTCGTCCGATGTACATCGCGGATGATTTGATTACGTTCATGGCACTGACTGCGGCAGGCACATAACGCGTAATTACACTACTGGCCATTAAAATTGCTACACCAAGAAGAAACATAATAAAGGCCTTGATACGCCTGGGCATTGAGTCAAATAGAGCTTGGATGGCGTGTACAGGTACAGCTGCCCATGCAGCTTCAACACGATACTACAGTTAATCAAGAGTAGTGGCTGGCGTATTGTAACGAGCCACTTGCTCGGCCACCATTGACCAGACGTTTTCAATTGGTGAGAGATCTGGAGAATGTGCTGACCAGGGCAGCAGTCGAACACTTTCTGTATCCAGAAAGGCCCGTACAGGACATTGCAACATGCGGTCGTGCATTATCCTGCTGAAATGTAGGGTTTCGCAGGGATCGAATGAAGGGTAGAGCCACGGGTCGTAAAACATCAGAAATGTAGCGTCCACTGTTCAAGGTGCCGTCAATGCGAACAAGAGGTGACCGAGACGTGTAAACCAATGGCACCCCATACCATCACGCCGGCTGATACGCCAGTATGGCGATGACGAATACACGCTTCCGATGTGCGTTCACCGCGAGGTCGCCAAACACGGATGCGAGCATCATGATACTGTAAACAGAACCTGGATTCATCCCAAAAAATGACCGCAGCCATGGTCTCCGAGCTGATAGTCCATGCTGCTGTAAACGTCGTCGAACTGTTCGTGCAGATGGTTGTTGTCTTGCAAGCGTCCCCATCTGTTGACTCAGGGATCGAGACGTGGTTGCACGATCCGTTACAGCCAGGCGGATAAGATGCCTGTCGTCTCGACTGCTAGTGGTACAAGGCCGTTGGGATCCAGCACGGCGTTCCTTATTACCCTTCTGAACCCACCGATTCCATGTTCTGCTAACAGTCATTGGATCTCGACCAACGCGAGCAGCAATGTCTCGATACGTGATAGGCTACAATCCGACCTTTATCAAAGTCGGAAACGTGATGGTACGCATTTCTCTTTCTTGCACGATGCATCACAACAACGTTTCAGCAGGCAAGAAATCAATTGGAAACTTTCCTCATGTCAGCACGTTGTAGGTGTCGCCACCGGCGCCAACCTTGTGTGAATGCTCTGAAAAGCTAATCATTTGCATATCACAGCATCTTCTTCCTGTCGGTTAAATTTCGCGTCAGTAGCACGTCATCTTCGTGGTGTAGCAATTTTAATGTCCAGTAGTGTATTTCGAGGACAGTTCGGATCTAGGAGCCGAAGCGGACGGAGAGTAGCAGATCAACAGCATATGGCCAGCAATGAAAGGTATGAAGGTCGGCAGGGCCCCAATGAGGGGCTCTAGGGCAATAATATACAGGAGAGTACAGAGCGGGCATCCTTGCCGTATTGAGCAGCGGATGGGTACCGGCCTTCCCAAATGTCCTTTGACTTGGACTCGGGAAGTGGCACTGCTGTAAAGCCGCTGGAAGACATCGATAAACGGAGGTGGGGTGTTCATGCGGACTGCCAGTGAATGTAGGAAACGATGTTGCATTTTATCGAAGGCGCTATCGAAATCTATAGCGACGACCGCTGCGCTCAGTCTGCAAGTCGCCACCATCGCAAATAAGTCGCGTCATTAGCCTGTGGTAGTCTGTATGTTAACCTGTCCCCCAAGCGTCATTTGCACTAGGGAAAGGACGCAAAGGAGTAACGTTCGGAGATGCACTGCCAGTGAGATGAAGGTCTTGTAATCTGCGTTGAGTAGGTTGAGTGGACGATAGTCTGTGATCGTCGAACTGCGGAATGGTTTGTGGACCGGAATGATTATGGAGGACTGCTTGGTCAGATCATCAGTTCGTGGAACATGTCGACCGCTACGATGCCAAGAGCCCCCGGAAGGCTCGGTAAAACTCAATCGGTAAGCCGTCGATGTCAGCGCCCTTATGGATTACATCGTCGACTTCGTCTCTAGCACTGTTAACGAATTCCCCTCCGTGTGAGTGAGGTCACGAGACATGTTGTAAGACAGTCGTCCGGGCTGGCGTCAACATCCTCTTCCCTATACGTATGCCAGTAGTGTTCGACGAACACGTTAACGATGTCGTTCTGATTCGTCATGGGCGAATCATGTGGAGAGACCAGAGTTTCGATGGCTGTGGCCATCATTAGTAACATCCAGCGTCAGTTTCTACCCATATGGTTAAAAGTAATATATATAACTAGTGGTCCATAAGTTCAAATGGTTCAGAGTGCTATGTGACTTAACATCTGAGGTCATCAGTCCCCTAGAACTTAGAACTACTTAAACTTAACTAACCTTAGGACATCACACACATGCCAGCCCGAGGCAGGATTCGAACCTGCGACCGTAGCGGTCTCGCAGTTCCAGACTGAAGCACCTAGAACCGCTCGGCCACTAAGGCCGTCGGTCCATAACTAATGATCACGTAGAATCCTTTGCTGTATTAACCTACAACAGTTTAGCTTATATGACAGTGTTTGTTATTCGACATTATGCTCCCGAGTGTGGTTCATTGTACTACTTAGCCTTACGTCTATGGCTCTCAGATCTACTGTCTTTTATATTTGTCCCAACAGCGTGATTACTACGTTTTTGTTTGTGGCATCTGGGTGTTTCTCGAGTCGTAGGTATTGTGTATGGCACACATGACCTCCTGGATTTATGCACTGGACTGTCATGGCCCACGGTGCAGGCCTATTATTTTCTGATCTTTCTGAGTTGGTGATGTCCTGTTTGTCTGTCACTAAGTATCGCGTAGTAGATAGTTTCTCGCACCCGGGGGTGTCATTTTACCTTTGAGATGTACTTTCGTGTTATTGCTTCAGTTAATTATGTGTAGGCCACGAGTTGCTCTGCAGATGTTCAATAGTTTTGTTGTCCTGTGTAAGTACATATGATGCCTATGACTTGCCGTCCACGGTGTGTATATGTATTTAGTTTTTAGTTTTCTTAAGCTTTTATGCTTTCAAGTTTTTCTAGGATGCTTGTCCAAAAATGTTTATTGTGGTGGTTAACACATGTAAAGTGGTTCTGGTTATTTGCAAGTGGCTATTGAGGTCATTTGTAGTTTAAGGTTAGTGGGTGTGTTATGTACAAGTTTCCCAGTATGTGGCGTTGGAATGATTGTTTGGATCATTTAGTCTGGACGTTTAACGACCACTTCCTGTATTTAAGGTGTGTGAGTGTATAGTTTGTTTCGCAAATTAGATCGCCCTCTTACTAATTTCTGTGTACTTATGCAGCGTTCGGTTATTACTTCGTTGCGGTGGATGACTTTAACTGTCACTTGTAGTTTTTTTTTTTAATGTCTGGTTGAGTTTGATTCATTAGCAACTGAGAGTGGGTTCAGTGACGATTTTCTCCGTATGAAGTGCCTTATGGGCCCACTCTCACAGTGTAGTTTAGGTGTGTGGAACTTCAACATATGAATTACGCACTTCGGCTAACATAATTTCACGCAGATCGCGACTAGATATGAGGAATGGCACCACATTTTTCTATGTCAGCGAGGACATGAAAGGATGTGCTCGGCGGTTGTCACGTTTGTGTAAGTTATTGTCTGAGGTTGCCTTCTTAGGTCCCTTCGGAGATCATTGTCTTGCTCTTGTACGTTAATACGCATGTGCGTCTTGGTTTTATTCCATTGGAATTACATATGGACGTTTCTAAGTTCGAGGTCCTGTATGTGTATGTTATACATGCTACGGGGCCGCGCGGGGTAGCCGCGCAATCACGGGCGCCTTGCCACGGTTCGAGCGGCTCCCACCGTCGGAGGTCCGAGTCCTCCCTCGGGCATGGGTGTGTGTAGTGTCCTCAGCATAAGTTAGTTTAAGTTGAATTAAGTAGTGTGTAAGCCTAGGGACCGATGACCTCAGCAGTTTGGTTCCACAGAAACTTACCACAAATTTCCAAATTTCCATGCAATGGGTTTTAGTGATTAAATTCTACTAGGTTACTGTAGAGGTTATAATTACATAAAAATAGATGATCAGCCACAAAAGATGTTCTTCGGCAACTATTCATCGATATGTATCATGTATGTTACGTTACTTCTAACCCTGTGGGTACATACTGACCCTGGATGTTACTTATTTTGGCAGCACTGTTTACGTCCAGTAAATTTCCTGGAATCAGTAGAAACAAGGTGCATTGTTTTGTTGTTAATTTCGAGATATTGCATTTAGGATATTTTATTTACACAAGTTACACATTTACTATGCTGTTGTGGTCGTGGACCTTAGGTATATGACTCGGTTGCTCTATACTAATATCAATGAAACATGTGACTTCAACGCTCCTTGTGTACTAGGTTTTAGACCGTGACTTACGTTTCTTGTGTATTGGAGGTCATTAGAGTATGTGTTATTGTATCGGTGGATTTGCATTATAGACTATGCCGTTAAAAGTAGCAGGACATCTGCTGAAAATGACATAAGTTTGTGGCGTCTTCCATCGGTAATGCTCAAATTGAATGTGGTGTTTCCCCACCCTCAGCCTTGATACAGCTTCCACTCTCGCAGGCATCCGTTCAATCATGTGCTGGAAGGCTTCTTGGGGAATGGCAGACCATTCTTCACGGAGTGCTGCGCTGACGAGAGGTACTTATGTCGGTCGGTGAGGCCTCGCACGAAGTCGGCGTTCCAAAACATCCCAAAGGTGTTCTGTAGGATTCAGGTCAGGACTCTGTGCAAACCAGTCCATTACAGGTATGTCATTGTCGTGCAACCACTCTGCCCTAGGCCGTGCATTATAAACGGGTGCTCGATCGTTTTGAAAGATGCAATCGCCATCCCGGAATTGCTCTTCAATAATGGGACACAAGAAGATGCTTAAAACACCAATGCAGGCCTGTGCTGTGGTAGTGTCAGCAAACCAACAAGGTTTGCAAACCACCTCCATGAGACACACGACCACACCATAACACCACCGCCTCCGAATTTTACTCTTGTCACTGCACACGCTGGCAGATGTTCACCGGGTATTCGCCATATCCACACCCTGCCATCGGATTGCCACATTGTGGTCCGTGGTTCGTCACCCCACACAACGTTTTTCCACTGTTCAGTTGTACAACATTTACGCTCCTTATACCAAGCGAGACGTCGTTTGACATTTACCGGCGTGATGTGTGGCTTATGAGCAGCCGCTTGACCATGAAATCCAAGTTTTCTCACCTCCCACCTAACTGTCATAGTACTTGTGGTGGAAACTGATGTAGTTTAGAGCTCCTGTGTGATGGTCTGGCTAGATGTCTGCCTATTACACATTACGACCTCTTCAACTGTCGGCGGTCTCTGTCAGTCAACAGACGAGTTCGGCCTGTACACTTTTGTGCTGTACGTGCCCCTTCACGTTTCCACTTTCTGTCACATCGGAAACAGTGGACCTAGGGATATTTAGGAGTGTGGAAATCTCACGTACAGAGGTATGACACAAGTGACGCCCCATCACCTGAACACGTTCGAAGTCCGTGAGTTCCGCGGAGCCCCCCATTCTGCTCTCTCACGATGTCTAATGACTGCTGAGGTCGCTTATGTGGTGTCACCGCCAGACACCACACTTGCTAGGTGGTAGCTTTAAATCGGCCGCGGTCCATTAGTACATGTCGGACCCGCGTGTCGCCACTGTCAGTGATAGCAGACCGAGCGCCACCACACGGCAGGTGGTACGGACGACTTAGCTAGCGATGCAACACTGACGAAGCCTCGTTTATTTGCAGAGAAGATAGTTAGAATAGCCTTCAGCTAAGTCAATGGCTACGACCTAGCAAGGCGCCATAGCAATTGATAGTTATCGTATGAAGCATGTCTCATCAAGAACGATGTATACAAATGATGGATTAAAGTTAAGTATTCCAGAAGCTACGTACTTTTCTTTATAGCATTCATTACGTATCCTGTTTCAGACCTCACGCCATCCTGCGTGAGCTTATAACGTGCATTTCGGCCTTCTCTAGCTATACAACAGCTTATATGGAATATCTGACAGTAGGTGGCAGCAAAATGCATCTAATATGAAAAACGTATGTTTTTGGGGATGTCCGGATACTTTTGATCACATAGTGTACAATGAACCTTCGTTCACTTTGTCTCTTTTGCAATTTTTATTCCGCCATTTGGTATTACGTTATTATGTTGTTTCTTTTTATGACTGGCGTATTCCGCATTCGTAGGTATTCCATTAGGAGATCTACGAGACTTCGGTTGCTTGCTGGTGTAATTCGTTGTATGCGTGGGTCCCCTCGGGTACATGACGTCACTGGAGTGTGTGATTATTGGATTTTAAAGAAATAAAGTAACGTAAATTAGATGCTGAATTTAGTTTTGTATGACTAACGATAGTATATTTTTATTATGTGATTTATCACTGTTTTAGTAACAAACTATTATTTCTGTTGTCAGTATTCTCATACTTCACTATCATGCTATGTATGTTTCCGTACACAGGGGCCTGAAGATGAAGCTTTTCGGCGTCGAAACTGGTAGCATGTTTTGAATAAACGACGTTGGATTACAGCACAGCTGCTCGTTTTAACTATCATTATTCAAGTTCTTCATGTACGGCTGCTAACCCAGTGTCAAAAATGGTTCAAATGGCTCTGAGCACTATGGGACTCAACTGCTGTGGTCATAAGTCCCCTAGAACTTAGAACTACTTAAACCTAACTAACCTAAGGACAGCCATCACGAGGCAGAGAAAATCCCTGACCCCGCCGGGAATCGAACCCGGGCGTGGGAAGCGAGAACGCTACCGCACGACCACGAGATGCGGGCTAACCCAATGTCCTCGATGGATTTCCCAGAGAGTTTGTAACCTCTGGCAGGGTTCGTTCTCTCTGACAGTTTTAAAGAGTACTATGACGAAAATAATAAAGATGTTAATTTATTCAAAGCTTCCTGACTTCTTGCGCGTGTGAAGCGACTGCTAAGTGTCACTCGTTGCAGAGAAGTGTGCAACAAACAATGTGAAAAGTGTGCTGGCAAAACGTCACCAGCACTTTGGAACCTTGAGAGACAAAAACAGGAACGATAAAAATGCAGTGTATGACAAGATAAAAAAATAGTCCCTAGACGCTGCTGTCCGGCACAGATTCTCGGCATTCAACGCCGGAGAAGCGACAAGCGGCCATTCCAGTCGGGATCTGCTTATTCGCTCATTCCAGCGTATAGGAGAGTCGTTGCCAGTGCCACTCTTTATGAGCGCGCGTAATGAGGGCTTAAGCCATGTCACGGCCGCTGACTTTATCCGCTGGCCACTCTCCAGAGACTGTCCGGGCAGCCGTGGGCTCATAAACATCTTTTTATGCAGACGGTTCAGAGAGGTCGCGCGAATATCCATTAAAGATGTCACACGCGTCACCATTAGCTCCTTGTGATCCGCGAAAACCGTCTGGCTCCTTTACTTCTTTTTCGCATTTAGCCGTTTTGCCTTCCCTTTTTGGTTATATAGAGAAATATCTTGTAGCATTGAGGTTGAGTAGGCAAGGGTCAGACTACACGAATAAGGATTCGGAGCTCTTTCTGACCGTACTCATCCGCTATTTTCAACTTAGGGCAAATCTTGTGTGTGTGTGTGTGTGTGTGTGTGTGTGTGTGTGTGTGTGTTTGTGTGCATCAGTGCCCACTACCAATAAAACTACCGCTAGAAAATGATTTGGTGTTGTTCAAATCGATTCCCAGCTTGCAAAACGTATCTTATTTTGCGTTAGTGAGCACTGGCAATCTTTAGCGAAAATATTATCGACTGCTAGATTTACATGACCTATTGACAGACGAGCTGAGGCACTGGTGAAGGCAACCTCGGGCTTACGGTCGGCTGGGGATACAGGTGATAAAGGTCGTGAGTTTTCTACATTACATCAAGCGAATATTCTCCCAGCAAGGGCAGTGATCGTGTGACCCAATGACTACCGTGTATACCCGACACTAAAATATCCATTTCTTCTTCATCTTTCGATTTTGGATGTGACGAAACGGAGGAAGACCACTAATTTCCATCTTTTTTCCACTTCCTCTCTCAGTTGCGAATTTCTCTTTATCCTTCCACTTCATTTTTCTTCCCTTCATTCAACCAGAATCGTTTTTTCATTCTCCTCTTTTCCTCAAACACCACTAAATTTTGTATGAAGTGCCTAAATATAGTTTTGGGTTTGCGTCATATCTTCTGTTAAATGCGTTCCTCTCGTATCTTTCGTTATTCCTTGAATCGACGAGTTTCCGTTTTCCAGTTCTTATCCCCAGAACACGGAAGGGGCGAAATGTTACATCGTTACTAAACCAATGTAAATTTTACGACTCCGCACTTTATTCAAAGGAAGTCATAATTTATAGTTTGCGCACCAATTAATTACAAGTTCTCCAATCATACGTCACATTCAAAATAAGTACAAAATGTCCTGTTTTACACCCTGTCCTGATAATACCAGATCGGCGAGAACCGCGATTTGGTACCAACTGCAGCCTTAAATTTTACGACGGTTTCGTTATCTAGGGTTGAAAACACAATTTAAAATTCATTTTTTAAGTTTACTACTGTCTGGGCTGACCACACGGCAAACAAAATAGCTCGCCTTATCCTCATAGTACCGGTCCAATCGGCCGCTTGTACAGCTCTTCTTCTGTGTATTAATTCACTCATCTCTCTTCTCACTACACCTGGAGGTTTATTCATAGGAATGAGTCTTATTTTGACAATGGTCAAGTGAGGAATCGCAGTGCTTAAGACAGTGGACTAACTAACATGTAGTACAAGTTCAAATATCCGACAGCCATCCACACTTAAGAACTCCATTCTTAGACCATACGTCTGTAGGGTTCCTTGGAAAAGAACACGGTCGATTTCCTTTTCCATTTTTGTCCAGTCCTGTTTCTTCATCCAGCATTATGCTCGAAACAGCTATGTAACTTCCTGCACACCATCTGAAGACGAGCCTGAAAAGGTTCGAAAACCGGTTCATGGAATGAATAAGTAACTATTTCAAAAAAAGTGACTGGTTGCTCTTTTATGTAGTTACATGCAATCATAACAATTTGCATTATTAACAAAAATAATAACTGGAAATAATAATAATAATAATAACAATAATAATAATAATAATAATAAAATAGTGGATGATATTATTGAGTTATACACAACAAATTCAATAATAATAATTTGCATTATTAATAAAAAGTAATAATTTGCAAATAATAGGAACAGTAACACTAATAATCACAGTAAAAAATGGTGGCATTAAGTATGATATTGATTAGTTTGGCACTTTTGAAGCCTTGTTTGGTATTAGAAGAAGTGGAAGAAATAATGAAAGAGGAGAGGATTGAGATGATAGTGACAACGGCTGCTAGGAAAGAACCGAATTTCTGTAGAGAACTCTGTACCTAAGAGGAGGGAAAAGTGGTGAGGAGGGAAGGTTGACGACATTGAGCTCCGGAAGAAACAGTTATTGTGATAGAAGGTGGGCCATTAGCTGTCTCTTGAAGTTTGAAATGATTTAAATTCCTCTAATCTTTCGAGGAAGATTGTACCAAAGTTGGGATCCTTGTATAGACAATGAACTAGAGAACATGGAAAATTCGTGTACTGGTATGGAAAGGATTTTACTTTGTTGAGACATTTGTTTTAGGAACTTGAGTTATATTACAACATTGTTCCTGGACATTTTATTGTATGATTCTTTTGGGCAATATGAAACGTTATTGGAGAGTGGCATTAATTGATGTAGAAACTCATGTTTTAGGCTGAAATATCGACACTGTTGCTGCAGCGAGAATGGATCGCACATTAAATGAAATGCGACAGACAAATGATAGAAATGAAGTTTCGGATCTTGGTTTTCTAATTTGTAGGATGTGCTATTGGAGCTGGCACTTCATGTGTAGTTTGACAATCGCCGATGGGACGTTAAATTATTATTTTTTTTTAAGGAATGACGAGAAGAGGGTACATAATTGTCGATAAAACCTGGAAGTTATATTTCTGACGAGTAGGAAAGATCTTTGCTCTTTATAAAGAAAAACTGTACATTCCGGCCGAAGCAATCGAGAAATTTAATAACGTTTGCTAATTTATCGGAAGAAAGATATAAAGAAAAACCTTTGCACTAAAATTTGACAAGCGGATTCGTCCGATGTCTTTTGCGATGTGTGTGGGTGTTATCTCAAAGCTGAAGAAACCGACTTGAAATCTTCTACTGGGCAGTTGTTTGTAGATCTAACAAATATTTGTGAAGTATAGCGTTCAATTTGTGTTTATGTGCATGAAAGATGACATGAAACAATCGGAAAATATGAAGCGGGGTGTGGGCCCATAGCTCAATTATTTCGAAGTTTATCGAAATGGCCCCTGAGTATGTACCAGTGCCTAGTAAAGTAATTCAAGCAGCGTTCTATTACTCATCCGGGTAATACTGTCGAAATATGTGAATATTTCCCAATGCATTGCTCCTCCGTCATGTGGCCCACAAATGCACACGACCAACCTATCTCCTTACCAGAAAATGAAAGTGAGACAGACTTGACGTATGTTAACAATCTCTGCTGCTGAGACGATTATGTGGAACTATATAATGGTGAATATGGCAGGTAAAATATGGATCTATAGCTAACAGCATAAATTTAGAGGAGAAATAAGCATATGTAAAAACTTAATCATCTGAAGGGGGAAGGTATTGATAAATGTTCTACGCCAGCAAATGTGATAATGGGAGGAACCAAGAAAGTTTCAATATGCCATAGAACGACGTGATTTGGGAATAAAAAGCAGATGATGGCTGTAGAAACCACTCAGAACTCGGGTATCTATTTATGAACAGGAAGACACAAAAGAAAACATCAAAGTAATCCGAAGGTTAGTGGCACAGTGAGGAAAACGGATAGAAGGAAAAGGGTTTTCGGCTACACGTCTACGACGTGATCATTGACGATGGGAGAATTGGTAGAGGAAGAAGATCAGTGATGTGCTTCTAAAGAAAATCTTCCAAGCATTTAGTTTAAATGATTTAGGCTCAAATGGTTGTGAGCACTATGGGACTTAACGTCTGAGGTATGGGTTCCCTAGAACTTAGAATTACTTAAACCGACCTAACCTAAGGACATCACACACATCCATGCCCGAGGCAGGATTCGAACCTGCGACCGTAGCACTCACGCGGTTCCGGACCGAAGCGCCTAAGCCACTCCGGGCGGCAAATTATTTTGGAAAACAACGGAATAAGTAAATCTGGATGATGGTACGGGGACTGGAAATCCCCTCCTACTGAATGGAAGAAGGAAGAAAGAAAGGAAGATTAAAATACGAGACGGAGCACGGATGACGTGGGAGACAAAAGAAGCTACTGGTTCTGAATGACTCACCGTTGAATACGTCCAGCCAAGGGCGAGGCGGGAGGAATTCGACATCTTTTTTATGCTGCGCGGGCGGTTTTTAATTGGAGGAACTGGTCTGACTTGGTCTGCCCATTATCTGAGCACCCAGTAATTGGTGGGTCCCGAGATGAGGCGAGAGGGAGATAGTGATAATTAACTAGGAATACAGAAAGGGATAGAGAGAATGAGCGAGGTAGGAGGATAACGTCCTAAAATGGGGCATAAAGTCCCCTCGTTAAGCCGGAGATATTATTTAGATTCAGTGTATATGTGGGAGGGACCAGGCATGACCCGGAGCGGTATCGGCAGCCATCCCGAAAGCAATAACTACTGTCTCGTCAACTACCGCCGCCACTACCGGAAAATCCGGAATCGTGATAAATAAAAGTGGAGACTGGTTAAGTTATTTCCTGGCGTAGCGAGTCGGTCCCGTCTCGTCTCGGGCGGACGTCGCCGCAGCAGCAGCAGCAGCAGAGAGGAGCCGGACCCGAAAACCTGTTGGTCTCGCTAGGCGCTATTTGGAACGAGTCCGGCGAAGAATGCAGCAGCATCGGCGCTAGCTGCAGGATCACCCTCGTCTGGACCGCAGCGCGGCTCAGCACCTCGCAGTGCCTACCCGAGCCGCTCGCCGACGCTACCGACGCCGACTACCACGCAGATGGTGATGCTGACGCTAGCGGGCGACGCGCCTTCTCCGCGCCTGCGCTCTTCGCAAAGAGGGGGCCGGCTCGTTTCACCTGTTGCTGCTTCCGCCGCCGCCGCCGCCGCCGCCTGCCCTGCTGGTGGTGGTCGTGACGTCACACGGCGCGCACGCCACCTGCGCCTACAGCCACCGCGAAAGCCCCGGTCTGCTACCAGCGCCACTTTGCTTCTTTTTTTTTTTTTTTACTTCTGTTCGTAACTGTCCAATTGTTATTTTTTATTTATTTATTTTTATACCACAGTGAGTGCGTTCTAAATCGAACCGCGTGATGCACCGTTCGTGATGTGTGTGACCTCTGGATGTGTTTCCGTGTGAGTGAATCTAATTTCGTTGCCTTACGACAAATGGCATACTATTCGTTAGCCCTAGGAGCAGCGATCCTGAACAGTTGACACACTGTCTTGTAACTTATCGATCATCACTTGTGAGTCCGCGGCTCGTGGTCTTGCGGTAGCGTTCTCGCTTCCCGCGCACGGGGTCCCGGGTTCGATTCCCGGCAGGGTCAGGGATTTTCTCTGC
Organism: Schistocerca serialis cubense; assembly: GCF_023864345.2. Taxonomy (NCBI): domain Eukaryota; kingdom Metazoa; phylum Arthropoda; class Insecta; order Orthoptera; family Acrididae; genus Schistocerca; species Schistocerca serialis. The sequence continues at coordinate 201,833,408 of NC_064643.1, read as the reverse complement.
CTCGAGATGACTAGGTGTTTTGTGTCTTTCATTATCATTTCGTCCTCGTTCACTCGCAAATCACCGTAGTGGCGTTAAAGAACTTGTGGAGCGGCGGCCGAACCGCCCCGCGAGGGGTCTCCCGGCCACCAATGCCATACGCACATTATTATCGTGTGTAAAATCTTTAAAGTCAGAGCAAACTCCTTTTGCGTCTACAAATTCCTCACAGCCCGTAAATCTAAGTTAAGGGGGGTAGGACGTCAAACGGGCCTACTTGGAACAGGAGAGGCACCACAGAACATTTTAATTTTCACTGTCTATATTTTTACAAATAAATTCATAAAACGTTGTCAACATGACCAGGAAGGATTCAGAATTCACACTCATAGCAGTGGAAGTTCGAAAACATAACGAAGTAATTTTTTTTACATGTGAAATTTCATCATTTTTTTTCACTTACTGATGGCAGCATTTGTTGCTATCGGTACACCGTTCTTCACAAGTAAGAGACATGGTTCGATGAACTCTGCACAGCATACAAACCATACTTAAAGGTGTATGAAAGTCTAGAATTTTCCAAATCTATTAAAAACTGTGGTAAAAATTGAGGGAATTAACTACAAAATTTGTGTTTTTTCTAAACATGAAGTTTAAAATACAACAGATCATTCGTTTTTTCATAAATTAAATAAATTCTAGAGTTTCATACACCTGTAAGTATGGTATGTATGCTGTGCAAAATTCATGGAAGAATCTCTCTAACTTATGAAGAAAAGTGTACCTATAGCAACAAACGCCGCCATTAGTAAGTGAAAAAATGATTAAATTTCACACGTAAAAAAATTATTTTGTTATGTTTTCGAACTTCCACTGCAATCAGTGTGAATCGTGAATCCTTCCTGGTGATGCCTTTCCTGCTCCAAGTCGGTCCGTTTGACGTCCTACCCTTCTTAAGTATGTAAGTAGCAGACGGAATTTCTCATTGTACCACATTAGTCTAAATCTTTAATACGTAAGCCATCGTACGATATGGATATCCAATGTCCTCCCCTTTCCCCCCACCTGTTTTTTTGTTCATTTCGCGGATGGTAAACAGAATGGAAGGTCTCCAGTGGTCTGTGTGCCAGTTTGAACATCAATAACTTCAGCATTATTAGATTATGCGACAAACATAGGGCAAGAAGTGTGATCTTTCACTACTACTCGAACGTCAGATGGAATTTTCTGAATAAGTCTCCCGCTATGCAGAACGTATTTGTTGTCTTCCTTGTGTTTCGGTCTCTCTTTCCGCAGTTGCAGATATACAAGTTGTGTAGCTAAATTTTCATCTTTCTCAACTGTAGTGAAAGTCTCACTAAGACCAGTCGTGTTGCGCTTTCTTCTAAAGCACTTTCAGCGGACAGGTTTTTTGTTGGTCGCTTCATCCTTCTTCATTAGATGTATTCGCAATTGCGAATAAGGACAACCATCAGCAGTTGAATGGAACGACAGTGAAAATTTTGCCTGGACCCGGGTTTCCCGCTTCGACTTAGCATTTGGCTTCCCGTGCACGACTCACGGCCACATACGAACTTCCATATGCCTATGACCTGTACTCGTACATCCACTATGTATATCCCCGTGCACGTCAGACGTTATATTCGAGAATCGCTTGCCCGATATCGGCAGATAAATACGATATTGCAGTGCCTGTTTTATTCTGATTACGACGCAAGGTTTCTTTGAACAGGCATTCAAAGAAGAATCAAGTAAACAATAAAAAACCTGAGCACTGAAGATACTTCAGAATAAATCAAAAAGCATCTGGTCTTAATAAGACTTTCATTAGAGTTGCAAAAGACGGAGATTAACCTACACAACAACGTATTTCTTGTAGCATTTCTGTGTTCTTTCTGCATAGCTTTTTCACATTTTAACAAATTCACTGTCCCCAAGCAGGTAGTCAGACACTTTTGTGAAGTCACGCTTTGAGGGCCTCCAGTGTTAATCGACCAGGTATGTAGTTCCTGTGAACAGGAATACAAAAAATATATTCTTTTCTTCTGAGTCGGTTAACTGAGAACTGACGGTAAACCAACGTGACTCTGTTACTAGATTTCTACCTCTTGTATGGTCCAACATGGTCTACACAGACCATTTGCAGCTGTTGTTATCAACTTCATAAAATAGCAGCTCCCGTCGTTCAAATTCGTATTTCTTTCCGCGACCAGTTTCGGCTCCTGGGCTATTATCAAGCGGTAATAAACAATTTCATAAAATTGCATTTGTTTAAAGAGCTGCATATTCACTATGATATTTGCTATCAGTTTGCTCCTTTGATGATCATTAGGTGTCATAAAGTATCATGTTGTCATGTCTAACGAAGACTCCGAGGACACATGATACTATGCCGCCAATTATACATTACTATTTATGGGGTTCTGATAGTATCGAAGCCAATAGAAGATCGTACAACATCAAAACTATGGTAGTCATAAGGTATCCGTCAGTAATGGTGGACAGAGTATTTCATTAAAAGCGATTTCTGTTACGCCGTCAAAAATCAAAAACGTACAGGCGTAACAGATACCGGCATTTCTTGAAGATGGCATAGTCTGCATACTGAGAAAATGAACAATTGATTTCTGTTTATTCTATCAGTAAGAAGATATACCCTTTAATCGAATAACTTGGTATCAGTGTCTGATTTTAAACACTTTTTTAGCTTTTAAGAGTATCAGTTGACAAAGCTTACCAAGTTTCTGTTGTGTGGAGGTGGTAAGCTTCCGGAAACTGGTTCCTTTCCAAATCGATACCTCCTTCCATGTAACTAGAAGCCCTCAAAGCGAGATGAATAAGCTTATCTTCATCTGAGTGCGATGAAATACATTTTTTTGAGAAGGATGATGAAATAATGTGGACAATCCAGAAGAGAAAAGTCATGTAAATGTATTCCACATTCCAGCTGATCCGAGATAAAGCAATTTGAACTTCACGATATTAGTCGTGTTGGTCGCTTAAACGAGAACATGTTCAGCCATCCTTCACGGAGTTGCTGTTTATGGACGCGGTTTCAGACTATAGTCCAGATTTGAAATGTACAACCGGTTGCGGGATTGATTTCCATCTTTTAAACACTTGCCCTCGCGCTACAGAAAAATATAAGTACCGATACTGTTAGCAATACAGCTGTGTTTAGATGAAGTCAAATTTACAGCTGCATTTTTGTTGAACTGTCAGATCAGCCTGGCAACGGACACATCAAACAACGATTTGCTAAATTATCTCCACCAACGCCGTTAGCACTCTTGACATAGTCTGTAGATATGTACTTCGTACATAATTGAGAATAGAGTATATGGTTACGTGATGTTTTCACTTAAGAATATTAACGGCCTTTGGCACATGGTGATTCCTCCTGTGACATCCTGTTGGAGTAATCTTATAATCCACCTATGGTTTCTGAAATTTCGCAAGGAAGTATTAATTAGACAGTCGGATTTTTTTTTTTTTAAATGGCTCTTAGCACTATGCGACTTAACTTCAGAGGTCATCAGTCGCCTAGAACTTAGAACTAATTAAACCTAACTAACCTAAGGACATCACACACATCCATGCCCGAGGCAGGATTCGAACCTGCGACCGGAGCGGTCTCTCAGCTCCAGACTGTAGCGCCTAGAACCGCACGGCCACTCCGGCCGGCTAGTCGGATCTTTCCTTGAGCTGGTTTACATATGTATTTGGTCTCGAATACTTCACATTAAACCTAAAAATTATATACCTATCAACACATCCTTGTTTGCACACATACAATTTCTTTGCGTGTCGTAGGTGGTTTCGGATCAGCATATTATATCAATATTGTGTGACGAGTTGTACAAGCGTTTTGTTAGTCCTCTCTCTCGTAAATGACAAATGGTTTTACTCTGTTGCCGGTATAAATAGGAGACTGATAGTGAATTTAGATACGATTTACTCAAACCGTAACGCCGTTACGACGAAGTCTTGGAAACTGCATCTAGCCTACGCGACATACTACTCATAAAACTATTGTACGATTTACACAACAACATGGAGGGTACCTCCTATCAACATTATTTTCTTTCCTACTCCATTCGCACACTGAGCAAGGGGGAAGTAACTGTCCATAAGCGCCGTATGAACTGCAATGTCTCTTACCTTACACTCGTGCTCCCTAAACGTAATGTATGATCGTGGCTGCAGAAGTGTCGCACAGTGTTCACCGAATACAGGCTCTCCAAATTCGCCAACAGGATTTCGTGAGAGCTACGCCTTACTTCTTGCACTAACATTCCCCGAGTATTACACTACCGTGTGTGCTGTGTCGACTCTTTACTATCGTAACATCGCTTCTCTGAATTAGTTCGGTATCTTTTGCCGATGTCTACTTGATAACAAAATAAGCAGCCATTCTCCTACCATTCTGCTAGCACAAAAAGTATTATGTTACGTGTATTTGGCAGTGTTTTGCAGAGCTCAACCTTCGATGCAGGCGAAGGTTGTTGTACCTAAAGGTGAGTCGGAGGGTACAACTTTTAAGCCAATCGCCGTACCAGTGAAGAAGCGGAATGGCTACTCATTCCTTCGGTTGCATTCCATCGTGGATAAATACATCCTAGTTCCATCATTTTAGCTCAGGTGCGCTATAGTATTTTAATATTAAGCACTTACCGTTGTATTTCGAGTCCGGTGCTATTTCTGCCAGTTTGAATTATTACATTCGCATTTATGGCGTCCAGATCGCCAAAAGTTATTTCGTGCAGTGTCACTTCCTCTCTCTCCTTCCACGTCCACTGTGTCATCAAATGCGTGATGAATGTTGGATGGGAAAAGTATTTTATCCGTTAAGACACTTTTGATGTTTACTCAGTGTCATGTCATGTGGGGGACGAAATCTTTTTTCAGTGTCCTTACTTCTGTTTAGCGCGCAGTTGATAAATAACTTTTCGCATACCTCATAATAAATTATACAAAATATATTGTAGAGAATGTCTAGCTGTAGGATTACTTTTTATTATTCAGTGTGCCCACGAGTAACTAGTTTCTTCACATTTACAACATTGACTAACTGACAGTACTATTTCCGGATACGTCGTCTGTGAAATAGCCGAGATAAAACTGAGATACCTGTCAATTACAACGACGGGAGAAACTTTTTCTGGCGAGCCTAGATGTTGCTATAAATACTGATACTGAGTCTGTTACGGCAGTAATTTTCATAACTGGTAGTGGTTAATACTTTGTATCATCTGTCTTCCCTTCTGTTTTATGCTCTTCGCAGATAAGTGACTAACATTTTCTCGCATATTACCGTTTACACTGTTGTATAACCACTATTTTTCTAGCAGTCTGATTTGTCGTAAGTTGTATTTTACAATTTTGATTGTATCTGATTAGCTCTGAAGAAAAAAATTGCGCATCATTTTTATGCCATTTTTGTTGTGCTAATCACATGTTGAATCGTTAAGTGAAGCATCGTTTAAAATATATAGGGTGTGAAAAATAAACGTGTTTCCGGGATTTCGTGACAGTATAATGTAGTCTACACAGACAGCGTTAGAAACACAACAGAAACGAATGCTAGCATTACAAAACAGTCAACGATATCCTGCAGAACAATGCGGCTTTACGAGTAGATATCTTTCTATTTCCTGCAAAGATTCTGATGTCTGTAAAATTTTACTTACGGGTAATATTAATATCTACGACTAGCACAACATCGGATAACTGTGCAAGCAGGACTTAAAAGATCGTAGTCTCAGAACCGTATCAGAAAGGTGCTGCATCTTCATCGTCAGAAATTTTCTGTTGTTGATGAACTAAAGCTTCTAAATGAACGTGTGCATGCTCGGTTCCAACGGTGGTTTCTGAGTGAGAAGGTATCGGAACATTTAGACCTTCACGTCTTGTTTTTTTTTTTTAATGTCTTCAGATGACATCCGGTTCAACGTGACCAGGTATGTAAGCTCTCGTAACACGAAGCATTCGGCATCAGCAATTCTACTGCAGTACCATATAAAGACTCTGCCTATGCTACGATTAGTGTTTGGTTCACAGTTTCCGTACAAGTTCTACTTTGGCCACCCTGCATAGACAGCGTCTGGATTCACAAGTAAATCCTTTTCTCCAGAATGAGATTCTCACTCTGCAGCGGAGTGTGCGCTGATACGAAACTTCCTGGCAGATTAAAACTGTGTGCCCGACCGAGACTCGAACTTGGGACCTTTGCCTTTCGCGGGCAAGTGCTCTACCATCTGAGCTACCGAAGCACGACTCACGTCCGGTACTCACAGCTTTACTTCTGCCAGTATCTCGTCTCCCACCTTCCAAACTTTACAGAAGCTCTCCTGCGAATTGTAAAGTTTGGAAGCTGGGAGACGAGATACTGGCAGAAGTAAAGCTGTGAGTACCGGACGTGAGTCGTGCTTCGGTAGCTCAGATGGTAGAGCACTTGCCCGCGAAAGGCAAAGGTCTCGAGTTCGAGTCTCGGTCGGGCACACAGTTTTAATCTGCCAGGAAGTTTCAAATCCTTTTCTATTACCGACAAAAATTTTGGCGCCAATACACCGTTAATTACCAGTAACATCAATATCTGTGACTATCAAAATTATGACATAAACTGTACATGTCGAATGACACAATGTCTTGCTGATCTGACCCCTCTCAATAGCCTCTGCGCCCTCTTCTAGGACGCTGTAACGACAAGTGTAACAACGAAGGACACGTGGTACGGCACCAAAGATAAGCAAAGCTACAAGGCTGGCCTCGGTTAAACAAAGTTTTGATAAAGGTGCTGTTAAAAAGGCGCTGTGCGAAATAGTGTCACGGAAAAGGAACCGTGCAGAGAATGTCCCATTATCTCGACTCCTGTCGCTGGTGTTTAACCTCCCGAAAATAGCGAGGTCCTTGTAGAGCACGACAAGCTTCGAGTTGCGAATCGGTCTTAGCCTTGTCCAATGGTTCCCCTTCAGTTGCTCGGAACGAGGATTTGAAATTGCTTTCTCCGGAATACGAGTTTAGTACTCTGAACGAACGACAGCTGTGTCAAGAAAATTGGAGTTTAATTTCACGGAGGTGCATGTAAGCGGCGTGCCATCGGAAGAAGAGCCCCCGCGATAGAACGGGCCCTCAGACGGAGCGGATGATTGATCGTTTTTAGTTACCACCATGCATATTCATACACTTCACGTTGCGACAGGCAGACGTGGAATATTCATACATAAAGAATGACACCGAAACTATGTCGATGTAATCGGGTAGCTGATCGCCACCTTGCTTATACTTCTTACCCTTTCTTCCTGTCTTTTTTTATACGTGACACGCAGACACAGGCAAGTGCTGGGGGTTAAACGCATATTCGTACCTGAAGCTAGTAAAGCTAGGCGCAGGGTACCACAAGTTTCAGACGAGGATCTGCAAGAGGTTATTCGGGATCCCATTCTCTCTCTCTCTCTCTCTCTCTGCCTGTGTGAGTGTATGTGTGTGTGTGTGTGTGTGTGTGTGTGTGTGTGTGTGTCCTAAAGTCCAACAAAAGTAAAATGTCGTGTAACGGATTTTTTTTTTTTTCAATGTAGTTGTAGAGCTGAAGTTTTAGATTACACAGAATACGTACTAAATATATTTTGCTTTCTCATCTCAATCTAACTTATCAAGTATGTTATTTTGAAATGTTAAGTGAAATCACCCTGTGCGTCCTTCAACCGGATTCTTCCTGTCACCGTCTGCCTCTCAGTGTTTCCGATTCTGCTTCACTGTATTCCATTTTTGAGTGGCGTCTTCTTAAGGCTATCCTTTCCGTCTACTATCACAGACTTGTTCATTCCTCGCCCAATCCAAATGTAGTTAAGGTTTACTGCGTTTTTATTTTCAGTATTTCTAGCACCCGTGATGATTTTTTTCTCTCATAAATTCTCTTTCTGTCGAGAAAAATGAACTATAAATGAGTTTCGAAGGCTGTTTCCGTGACTGGCCGTTTAAATTGTGAGTCAAAGAACACGACGTAAGTAGACTCTAAACTTCTGGTTTTTATTTACGACGCGTTTAGGAGAATTTCCTTCAATGGTGATCGAGACGACAAAATTAAACGAAGTACAGTCCAAACAGAGGCGTTTAAACAATCATTCTTCCCGCTCTCTATCAGTGAATGGAAAGGACAGAGGCTCTAATAGCTAGTAAAATCGGAAGTATCCTCTTCCATGCACTTCACAGGTGTTCCTCTCGCAAAAACCAATAATTTCGAAATCTCTGCAGTCTTTCTCGAGAGATGTTTTTCTTTTGGGGTCATCACTCTTCTGACGGGTTTGATGCGGCCGCCACGAATTCCTCTGCCGAGCCAACCTTTTCATGTCAGAGCAGCAATTGCAACCGAAGTTCTCAAGCTCTCTGTAGTACGATGGAAGTTGTTCCCTGATATCTTAACAAATATCCTGTCATCCTGTCCCTTCATGTTGTCAGTGTTTTCCTTATATTTCTTTCCTCGTCAATTCTGCGGAGAACCTCCTTATTCCTTATCTTATCAGTCCACCTAATTTTCGACATTCTTCTGTAGCACATCTCAAATGCTTCGATTCTTTCCTGTTTTGGCCCTCCCTCAGTCCACGTTGCACTACTATACAATGCTCTGCTTCAAACGTACATTCTCAGAAATTTCTTCCTCAAATTAAGGCCTATGTTTCATATTAGCAGTCTTGTCTTGGCCAGAAATGACCTTTTCGCCAGTGCTAGTCTGCTTTTTATGCCCTCCTTGTTCTGATGCTTAGTTAGCGGAATTCCTTAGCGTCGTCTACTCCGTTTCACCAACTCTGACGTTAAGTTTCTCGCCGTTCTCTTTTCTGCTATTTCTCATTACTTCCGTCTTCCTTCGATTTACTCACAGCCCATATTCTGTACTCATTAGCCTGTTCGCTGTTCACTCCAATCAACAGCTCATGTAATTCTTCTTCATTTTCGATGAAGATAGCAATGTCATGTGCGAATCTTATCATTGATATTCTGTCACTCTGAATTTTAATCCCACTCTTGGACCTCTTTTCTATTTGCGTCATTGCTTCTTCAATGTTCAAATTGAACAGTAGCGACGAAGGACTACATCGTTGTCCTCCGCGTTTTTTAATACGAGCACTTCATTCTTGGTCTCCCATTCTTATTGTTCCGTCTTGTTTCTTATACATGGTGTGTATTAATCCTTCTTAGCCTATAGCTTACCCCTATTTTTCTCAGAATTTGGACACTGTCGAGCACTTTTTAGGTCGACAAATCCTATGAAGGTGTCTTGATTTTTCTTCAGTCTTGCTTCCATTTTCAACCGCAACGTCAAAACTGCCTCTATGTTACTTTTACCTTTGTTTTATTTTTGTTAATCGTCATCTTATAACCTCTTTCATGGACATTAAACATTTCATTCAGTTGCTTTTCAAAATCATTTTCCTTCTCTGACGGAGCAACAGTGTCATCGGCAAATCTCAATGTTTTAATTTCTCTTCCCTGTAAGTCAATACCCCTTTCCAAATTTCCCCTCGGTTTATACGGGTAATAACGTTATTCACTAGATGAGCGCGACTAAAATGTGAGGCATGATTTGCATGATTGGGGTTTATGCCGGTATTGGCAGCAAATCGCTGATCAGGATCTAATGAGCAGCTCTCGCGCTAATGGAGTGTTCACGCTCGGCTGTCGCGCCCATTGGCTGTGATGCGCAGCGGGCAGGACTCCTGAGTGCTTCGCAACCCACAGGCGGCTACTTAACGAGGTCGGTTTTAGAAAAGCGTTGGCGCGTCCGCTGATCCGTTAAACGACCACTTACTTAGGGGCCTGGTTAAAAACAGGGCACTGTAGTGGTAAAAAAAAAATCCACCTTCTGATACTCCGAGATGTGCGGGACGCCTCTGGTGAAAAGTACGCTAGGCCTCAAGACGGACAAGTAGAGCAGTAAAGTTAAATGCGAGATCAGCCTCCCCAATGAAAAGCTTGAGTTCTGTTTTATTTTCAGACTGATCTTATCGGAACTAAGGCTTTACACACTCAGTGCCTCGAAGTCTTATCCGTTGCAAGTTAGAGAGTGATTCCACAACTGCCGGTGCGTTTTCTCACGAGGCTTGGCCCTGTTATACACTGTCTTTTGCAATATTTTGCGCAGAACATTCAGAGCAGAATATTGCCTCCAACCCGTTCAAGGTCGTCGACTGTCTAAGGTGGTCCTATTAATCAAGAAAACAAAACAACAGCAAATTGATGACTTGGCCTGCAGGTACATCATTTACGTCCGCTACGTCTGTCAATTCATTAATAAGGGAAACCATTCTGCAACTACTCCACGAGACTATTTGTGAAATGTAGGGGCATGATTCGATAAAAGCAAAACTATGCAGCCTCCTCGAGCAACAATTATAGCCATCTATACGAGCTAAGGCCGTATTAAAAATGGCAGACTATGTGATCCCGATGCAATTAGTGTTCTTAACCGGTATCTCTTTTACGTCGTTGGAAGAATTTTGCTCTCGATGGACTGCTGTCTGCATTGCGGGAATACAGTATTTAACTGGAAGAGACGCTGAGTCTCTTAACAACACAGGATTTAAATAAATCAGTATTTCGCGTCCTGTCGATGTATCATATACTATTACAGTCATAAGTGGACAATCGTTGTCTGGGGTATGCAACCATTTCCGCTTTCGTTGTAAACATGCGAAACTATGACGGAAAACCTAAATTGAAATTGTCATTTGAGACTGAGGTTCATCCGCAAGCATCTTCAGTTTGTAATCACAGTACATGCTCTGGTAGACATCCAGAGGAATGAACTACAGTGGAAGGAGAGAAATATGATGTCTACGAAGACTGCAGCGCTCCCTCATTTGCATACCGATCTCTTTTTACGAATTTAAAACTATACGACGCCAACGTAAATACTGTCCTAGCTGGAGTAAGTACTTATTGCCTTTTTGTGCAACGCTTGCCACAGGATAAACCAATTATCCAATATGACCTTGTCCCTACCTTAGTGTGTAATTCCCATTCTACGCAGCTTTTCTTATTAATCCCCTCCTTCACCCGGCCCTCTCTCTCTCTTCCTCTCTCTCTGGTAGTTAATTTGACTATCACCTTGAACTACAGTTTGTCTGTGTGAAAAATTCCAGACGCTGCTTTGTTCACACACAGTGCTAACGGTATGTATTCCTACAAATGTCTGCATTCGTCAGTTCATAAACCGAACAGTATTTTGGCAAAACAACTAGGTTGAAGACTGTACCACTTAAATATTTTTGCAAAGACTTTGATTACATACTTAAGCACGTAAATACATGTGCTCCTCGGCCGACCAGAGTGGCCGAGCGGTTCTAGGCGCTACAGTCTGGAAACGCGCGACCGCTACGGTCGCAGGTTCGAATCCTGCCTCGCGCATGGATGTGTGTGATGTCCTTAGGTTAGTTAGGTTTAAGTAGTTCTAAGTTCTAGGGGACTGATGACCTCAGATGTTAAGTCCCATAGTGCTCAGAGCCATTTGAACCACTTGAACATGTGCTCCTCATTTTAATAATGTCTCAGTCATCTAAAACAACACAGTTAAAGGTGCTTACTGGTCCACATTGCAATTTCTCTTTTACATTTTATCTATATATACGAATTAAATGTGGGGCTTAGTGTTTAGTGAAAGAAGTTATCCAAGGACTGTAGAAACAAACACTTCCTTTGCAGGTTTATTCTGCCGCTAAGAATGACGATTTTTTGAAAACAAAAAAAATTGCTAGTTTATGAGAGCTCTTTTATGAGAGTTGTATCTACCATAGCTTCTCTTTTTTATGTGAACTGTCACTGAATAGGGATGGTTATTATAGTAATCTACCTTCAGTTACACTTTTTTAAAAATTGTCTTATAGCGCTCTGCAGCCTGCAAATATTGAAAATATTTCATTACATAATACGCGTAATGGAGTAACCTGCTTACATCACTACAATGTATTATAACATGACATACTTTCAACAACAAAACTTAGCTACACGCATGTCTGAAACTTTACGAAAATATCGGAAAATGAGACCTAGTATTATTTTCGTAGAAAACTCTCACACTAGGAACAAGTATCATAAGCCTAACAATATGACTAAAATATTGCCATATCACGTTACTACAGCAACTTCTGTTCTTATTCAGGCGAGTGAGGGCGAGTGGAGACCATTTTCACCTTCAACCACAGCTGCAACTGGAACTAGAACTATTTCGCCGTCGATAATCTTAGCGTACACACTGCATAGGAATCATTACTTGACACAGTCAACGAACATTTGATGATATATTGGGTTAACTCAGTCCCAGTAGCAAAAGGTGTGTTAAGTTCAAGTTTCGAATCAGAAAATTCATACGGCGGTAATGATAGAGTAGTAAAAAATACGTTGAAAATCAGGAAAGGTCTTAGAGCGATAATGACCGATTGATAACAGTTCAATAACAGCCACAACGACTAGCTGCACAATTTCTGCAAAGTTGTAAAGACAGCTACAATATCAACAAAATGTTTATGCACGAAACTCGGGCAGACTCCTCTGTCTTTTAATAATGTGAAAGTATTCGAGATATGTCTAACCTCCGGAATTAATCCATATAACATTGTTTCACGGGAGACATTATTCAGAATTACTGGAGGCTGATCCTTGGGGTATATACAGGGTGACAGTTGAACTATATCAAATAAAATCGTCATAACTTCTAAACGGTTTGCATTAGGACTGTTGGCCACGGAGCATGATGGAAATTATTATGCGCTGTGTGGTTTGGTTTAGCGATGATGCCCACTTTTTTTTGGATGGGTTGGTCAATAACCAGAATTGACGCATTTGGGGGACTGAGAATCCGCATTTCGCGATCGGGAAGTCTCTTCACTCTCAACGGGTGACTGTGTGGTGTGCAATATTCCAGTCACGGAATAATCGGTGCGATATTCCTTGATGGCACAGTGACTACCGAACGGTACGTGAAGGTTTTGGAAGATGATTTCATCCCCATTATCCAAAGCGACTCTGATTGCGACAAGATGTGGTTCATGCAAGAGGGTGCTCGACCCATAGAAAAAGAAAACTATTTGATGGCCTGGAGCAGCATTTTCGGGACAGCATTCTATCTCCGCGGTACCCAGGGGCCACCGGTACGCGCCTAGATTGGCCGCCATATTCTCCGGATGTGAACACAGGCGACTCCTTTCTGTGGGGCTATATTATAACAAGGTGTACAGCAATAACCTCAAAACCATTGCTGAGCTGGAAACAGCCATTCAGGAGGTCACCGACAGCATCAATGTTCCTACACTTCAGCGGAACATGCAGAATTTGCAGAATTTCGCTATTCGTCTGCGCCACATCATCGCCAATGATGGCAGGCATATCGAACATGTCATAATCTAAATCCGAATATCCGTAGTGACGTTTACATGATGAATAAACCGTGTATACGCTGTAGTTTGTAACTAATTTACGTTTTTGTTCATATAGTTCAATAATTGTCACCCTGTACCTACTTACTTCCTATGTCGCCTATTGTCTGCTAGAAATGTTTCTACTATGGACACCAAGTTGGCGCATAGAGTAATCATCCAAAGCAACGGAGAAATCGCCGCAGTCGAGAGACGGATCAACATGACAGTATTTTATGTCCGCCTCGATGAAACAGACGTTTCCGCTCAAACCATGACGCTGAGGCAAAGTCTGGTTTCTTCCGGTCAATTACGAACGGTAAAAATAGCTTCAGTCATCAGGATGTGATCCACCTGACTTCAAATCAAGCACTACCACCCCGACTTTAAGTCAGCGATCACGTAGGCCAGATCAACGGATGAGCAAATTTAAACAACAGTTTTCCAAACGATTTTTAAAAACAGGCACTTTGCCTCTGAATATTGAACATTCTAATGTTATTTCGTATTGTGTGTGCAGATAGTGAATCACTGGCACGAATTTCGTTTTAATCTGATGTTCTTCGCGGCACTGAGCTTTGCGAAACTATTCCGCGATTCCCAAGGAGAACGTGAAATTCCCAGAAAATATGCGTTTAACAGTGGTAAGCGGTGTGTTTCGGAGAAGGACATCTGCACTTCTCACGCAGAAGGCCGATCTCGAAGGCTATCGCAAGCGTGGCTGATTACTCATTAGCTTCTCTACATTTTCGGCAACGCAAAATTTAAAAATAGATAGATTACGTAAGTCTTTTCAGACGACTCTGCTGCCAACAGATTAAAGTTCAGCACGTGTACAAGAGTAGATACCGGTAATATTTAAATTCGCACTCGGCTGCATCCGTTCGTTTCACTTCTCAAAATATTTCTGCCTGTCGTTTATCGTGAGTCTGTGGAGGAGCTCAGTATTTTTTCTCGTCTCTTCCACTGGTGAGAAGGAAGACGTCTGTAGCAGACCACTCGTCAACTAAGACTAAGCTGGACTATGCCTATAAGACTTGTCTCAGGTTAAGGGTACAGTTAGAGGTGGAAAAAATACATGAACATTAATATGTAATAACAAATATTTACTTAGTAGTGTGAGCAGATTCGATTCGTTCATTTTTTCTGACCTCGTGACTTCACTTTTGGAAGTCAAAAAGGGCTACTGGATAAACATCAGGACAATCAGATAGCTTGGTGTAGCTTAATACGAAATATAGATTTTTGACCACTGTGCTATATCGTTGTTGTATCTTTCGAGAAAGAAAGGAAGAATCTAGAGACCCAGGGAGAGGTCAGGGGCCCTAGAAAGAGGTACCGTATAACGCTAAGAAAAATCGCTTCTTAGTTTTTGGCAAGATAAGTGCATAGTTTTTATTGTCTGTACTAAACAATTAGATCAGCAAACAAAATTACTTTACAATTGTTATTACCAGCACTACATCAAACAAACGTATATTCATCTCCATTAATTTTTCTTCTTATTGTGAGAGTCAGTGGTTTGCAGCTATCACTCCAAATGGTGACGTTTGTAATGTTCTGGTTGTCTCTGATATTCTAAATGTCTACCATGCTATAATATATCTCTCTTAAAATGCTTCTAAACCTCCATAATCCTCATATGAATCAGCTACAACTGCTACAGTCATCCCTGTGCTTCCTCCAAAAACTGTATTCATCAGAACGAGAAAATCAAAATGTTATCCTCTAAATACATATGGACCTCCAATTATTTTCTGCTGAGGAAATCCATCTTTATTTTAACAGCACGCAAAATTCTATACGCAGGGTTGTAACGGCGACGAAAACGTCATCGGAGTGGCCTTGCTCTGCGGTATCGTTCCCCCATTGTCGTCTCTGGACCTTGCGCAAATGTTTTTGTGTGCCTATGCGAATTAATGCATTCGCTGTTCGGCCCGCCCCTTGTGGCCGTTTTAGGAAAATCGGATGCAGCGCTTTCGAACATATAATTTACGGTGAAAAGAAGAAATCCACAGACAGGTTGCTTGTTTTTGAGCAGCAATTTCTTTGTCCGACACGGCTAGAACAGCGTTGGAGTAGAGGTGCGTTTTGCCTTCTGTGACAGTTCGGCTCATAAGGCGAGAGCAATATCGCATCTATAGCCTATAATTCACTATACTGTAGATGACAACGTACTGTGTGCGATCGAATGAATCCACATATGGAAATTTTCAGACTGATTTTTTTTCTCCTGCTGGAGCGGTATGTAGATTCTTCTTCGAAAATCATTTCTGATTTTGTTTTTGTTACTTTTTTCTTTTTTTCTTGTCGTCGTTTTATACGAGATAATAGGGGTCATTCATTATAATGTTATATCGCAGAACTGACGGGATTGTTGAAACATATAGCCGGCCGCGGTGGTCTAGCGGTTCTAGGCGCTCAGTCCGGAGCCGCGCGACTGCTACGGTCGCAGGTTCGAATCCTGCCTCGGGCATGGATGTGTGTGATGTTGTTAGGTTAGTTAGGTTTAAGTAGTTCTAAGTTCTAGGGGACTGATGACCATATATGTTAAGTCCCATAGTGCTCAGTGCCATTTGAACCATTTTTGTTGAAACACATAGGGCAACTGTTTGTTCTCTCTCTCTGTCTCGCTCTCCCTCTCTCTTGTTTTTCTGCGACTTGTTTCCATACTGTTTCAACATACTCTTCAGTGTATGAGAAAGAGCTCTGACGTGATGATGGTACTCTTCCGTAGCTTATCTTACCCTCTCGATACTTGCTGAATCCTCTGAATATTGCAGATATGTGCGTATTTTACAAACAGAACACAATATTCCTTGCTAGATTGATCGAATGTGATTCCATATACACAATACTACCGTAAAACTTGTCATAACTTTCTTTCACTGCGATACCTGCGTAATCACACTCAACAGTAACTATTGCAGTCTAACAAAATCAGTTTGACAGTTTGGCTACAGTGCATGTATGGTCAGTTATCCAAGTCGTGGCCAGATAACCTAGAGCTCCACTCCACACCTTGAACAGCAGGTTCGGCGAATAATCACCGACGATGCAAATGGGGATCCTATTGCGCTATTACACAAAGTGAAAGGGAGTGGAGGCAGCCACCTGCTGTGAGCATTCTGGATTCTGCTTTTACTTCCGGTCTCAAAATGGCACACCTGAACTACAAGGACTTACAATATATTGCATAATTAAAGACAATGCATAGCATTCATTTCAATATTAAGGTTTACTGATAAGATGCATAGAACTGTCACCAGTGTGTTTTAGAATAATAAAAGACATTTTATTCTCACTTATGACATTTTAGGTCGTCGAAGAACTCGCATATAGGAAACAATATAGTTTTCTCAGGAACCGGTCGTATGAAACTCCATCTCGCTGTGTTCCTTCCTAATATTCAGAAGGCAGTAGCTCTAATCCATGCCTTATTACCTCATTTCCAGGAAGAATTAGATACAGTTCCGCATCGTCAAATGCTGAACTTTGGTATAAATACTCTTCACCGCACATCAGCTGTGGCTTCCGGAGAACAAATACTGTGGACAAGCGATTTAAAAGCATACGGAGTGAACAACGATTTTTTCTGTCAGTGCATCCACAGTCCTCTCTTCCGTAAGGAAGTCACCGAACACCAGAGCGCTCATTGAACAATTGTAAATGCTCTTACGTGTAATATTATTTTCGTATCACGCCTACGAAATGAGGACACTGCAGGTGGGCAGTACGTTGGCAACGAAGAGCATTACTAGGAAGTTTACCAGGCGCCTTAAAATCCAACAAATGCTTCGACATCCTAGCTATTTGTACCCTAAAGTCACTTATTTTAGCAATCGGATCCTTGCGTTTGGTTTACATGGCCTTGATTGCAATGCTTTTCGTCACTATCCTATGTGACAGTGATCTGTTTGAAGGATATATCGATGAAAGAGGTCCTAAATATTAGGAAAAAATCGTGAAGACTAAATTAAATTAAGCGAGCTGAGTCCTCAGAACTAGTAACCCAGAATTTTATCACTACGCCTAGCTTTAGTGAATTTGATTAGACAAATAAACTATGGCCGTTAGGATTTTTCTCTTTCTACTGCTAGAGGAAATTTAGAGTCCACAAATTTAATACAGTGATTCATAAGCCTTGTTTGCCGTATTTCCAGTACCGTCTGCATAAAACGTAGCTGAAAACGTGTTCGCCGAACAGCACATGCAAGCTCGGTGTATGGAACCCTGAGGCGTGCATGTCGCAAATTGCTGGTTGCTTCCTTAACCCAGCCAGTAAATCACTGTGCACACGCCGTCAAGTAATAACAGCCATCCATCACAGTGTTCGCGAATTACAAGTATCTGTCAGCTACGATTAACTCACCAATGGGGCAGTTATGCAATTGGAGCACAACACTAAAATTACCTCGGGTGTGTTTCCTTCTTACCTTTTATTGTGCCTGTCTTTAACGATCTCTCCGTCGGCCTCATATTTAATCTGCCTGAAGAAGGAAGGAAGCCTGGAGTCCAATGCCCCGTCGACATCGAAGTCATTAAAGGCACAGGGCAACTACAGTTGGACAGGGTGGGAAACGAAATTGACCGTGTACTTGTGAAAGGAATAATCACAGCAATTGTAGAGAATGATTTAGGGGTAGTGTGAAAAACTGAATTTCTTGTGGCAGGTGGGGGCAGTGCCAACCACGAACCATGCGGCTGTGAGTCGAGTGCCAAACACTGGAGACTTGTGAGTGTACAACGCGCATCGTTAAATATTTTATATCTGTTTTAAGTGTGAATTTCCTAAGCTTCTTTTCTAAATGTCTCTCTTACTTTTCTATCCTCGAATATACACAACGGCCTTCCAGCATATTCTTAAGCAAATTAAATCATTATCTCAAAGGCTGATCCGGAAACAACAGTGTTCTTCAAAAATGGTTCAAATGGCTCTGAGCACTATGGGACTTAACACCTATGGTCATCAGTCCCCTAGAACTTACAACTACTAAAACCTAACTAACCTAAGGAAATCACACAACACCCAGTCATCACGAAGCAGAGAAAATCCCTGACCCCGCCGGGAATCGAACCCGGGAACCCGGGCGTGGAAAGCGAGAACGCTACTGCACGACCACGAGCTGCGGAAAACAGTGTTCTTCCAGGCACAGTTCTGCTATAAGTTTTCTTTCCTCAAAATAATAAATGGTTGACCTAGACGGTTACAATGGGCCATCCAATTCAAAGTGGTATCCGAAACATAGTGAATTTTGCCATTTTTATCTCCATGAATCTTTTCTATAGACAATATCGACTTTCAGCGTCACGAAATATTGTGAGAATGCTTGTATATGGAAACCCTATCCTTAACATTAAGCTGATCCAGTAGGCCAGCACTGTAATCTATTAAGACGTAACTTAATTGCAGTAGCGAAAACAGGGAGCCCATTTACTTGCTTAACACAAGAGTCAAGCTTCCTGAAAAAGTTTTTTGACTGAATCCCATTATTCGTTGAAAAAAATTCTCGCACCTCAAGATGGATCATCGGTATGCAGCTTTCATTTTTATCAGATTTACGGATTTAAAATACAACATTGCAGCGCGGTTTTGTATATACTCCGAATCACCAGAGCGGTTTCTAAAATATCTTAGCCTGTGGTTATGGCAAGTGTGCGATTCATGGAATTCGCTTGATGAGCACACAGGTAACCAGGGAAAATTGGGGCTTATAGTTCTTCCACAGTCGCTTACAAGAGTTTAGGAAGTTATATTACACGAAAGTTGGGAATCATGAAAATGTATCTCGATGGGAAATAGTTTATGTAGATTAAAAGCTGTTCAGTTCGATGCTATACAAACCATGGTCTTCTTCAGCAGCGCAGTGTTAGGGACTATCGGAACCGGTCGCCTAAAAATAGATTGCTGATTGTGTCACGATGTAAAAATTACTTCATCAAGTACAGCAATTACAAACATCTCCAAACGATAGAAACTCCGTACCTCATACAATGGAAAATTTAGCGCTTCCTTGTCATTTCCTTAGAAGATCTACTGGTAGTTACGTACACCCAATCTAAATAGAGGGAATTTTAGTGAACAGATACCTTTCTTACATTTTTTGTATTTCTCTTACGATAACAAACTCAGACAACTTAAAAAGAACACTTAATTCACGAAGATCAAGTGAGAACGATTGAAGGACTTTATGGTGCTAACTAAGATAATTTTCTGTTCCTGCTTTTATCCTGACGAACTAATATACAATTCCCACTGTTGAAAACTCCTAACTTTTATATTTATTTCATTGTGTACCATCATTTCGCACTGTCAGTTCGTCATCAGTTAAATGAAAAAATCATTGCAAAAGCGCAGTACAGACCAGGTACCATACGACCTATGGAGCAGGTAACTTACAAAGTTTTCCGTTTTCAAGAATCAACTTCAACACGTGTGTTCGGCCTCACATATATATCGGCATTATTTTGCAACATTTATTTTTTATCCGCATTCAGTTTTCCTGATTGATGACGAACTGACTGCTTTATATGTCGCCGCTGTCTTGCAGTGTTCATGTTTTGTTACATACAATTATTGTGTGCGAAGCGAGACATTTCGTTTCTAAGAGACGAGCAATTAAGTTTCAGACGTCGTATCATGTTTTGCCCGAATTTATTTTTACTTCCGAAATTTTGTCAAGTGTCTGGAAATCTGCAATTCAATTTGTGATGATGCTTTTGTTATGTGCTGTTTCCCTGCTTACTTATAAACATGAGCTAGATGTCGATTATTACAAATGTACGACTAGGTAAAGATAAACGCGAGCATGTCGTCCACCACATCGATAAGTGATTATTTATATCAGTTGATTAACAGAGGACTTTTTGATATTACTGCCCACAGTTTCAATGAATGGCTCTCACGATAAAATGTCTGCCACGATGCGTTTGGCTATCTTCTCAGAGATCAGGGCCTTGCCTCACGTATACCTTCCGAAAATACAGTGTCTAAAGGGGATGCCCTCTCAATGGTCCTCTGAGGACCGAGTGTTTAAGGGCGTGATCCCCTGTCGTCGGTCTTTCAGCTTTCTCAGTTTTCTTTTATGCTACAGTGAGGATTGCGCCCCAGCTACCTGAGCTCGGAAGCGCGCCGGGATTGTAGACTAGTTTTTTCTGGTGGCGGTCACAGCCCCGGCGCTTCGCGGGCCTGTGAGTGCAAAGGGTTCCCCGAACACCGGATGTGGACGTTCTTTCTGAGGACGGAGGCTTCTGAAACAGAGACGGTGGATGGGAGCGGCCGATGACCATCCAGTTTTCTTTTGAGTTTCAAGTCGTATCTCACTAAACGTCGGAAGCGGCAACGGAGCTCACTTTCTTTACGAGACTTAACGTCTAATGTTTTATTTTGTTTTATTCTGGGGACTACAGTCAAAATTTCAAAGTAGTGTGCAGATTTACTACACAAAATACTTGAAATGGTAATCTTCTCGCTTTTTGACTTCCAACTGCTGTTTTCCTGCCAGTGACCTTCTTTGAGTCCTGTTGAGACCATAACATTACAGACATCTCCATAACAGCTTCTACACTGGCGTCTGATCTTCCTTCTCTCAGAGAGAATCCATTTCCATTATTAATTCTATTTGCTTTCACTCATCCTTTCAGGTCAAAATTTTTCCCTGTAATCCCAATGGCCTACATTCATTTCGGTGAACTATCGCACGTTTTATGCATCAATACATGCCACTATTTACATTGGCTCTTGTTCAGAATTTGCGTCTCGCCTGTGAACATTAATTCTGCCAACAATAGTCACATATACAAAAGCCTTCGGTGTCGTCGTTACGTCTATGCTTAACAGTATGACTGACGTATTGCACAGTTATCCTCCAATTACCGCAGTGCATCTCTTTATTGTTTGGTGACGAGACGATTCCAGTACGAAAATAATTCACAGTCTTTAATCCTGTTTTAAAGTGAACAAAACTCACATGTTGTTTCTTGTTGAAACCTACCTACATATTGATTATTACGTCTTATTTAGAATACACTTCTATCAAAAATTCTCCCATTTAACTCTGCTTTCCCTTCCATTGTACTTTCGTACATTCTTTACAATGTGCTCTGTGTATTATGCTCCCTAAGACCCTCATATCATTTTTACAACCAATTGATCTGGCCGTTAACATTCAATCTTGTACTATTTAGTCAGTATAGGTAATCTTAAATGCCTATCAGTAAAAATGATTCAGAGTAACAGTTTCTGTATTTCTCCGGTGTTATGGAGCGTAATTTATATAACACGAATTCTGTTACAGAATTTGCGGAATTACGTCCAACGAGTTATGTTAACTAACACGCTCTTAGATTTTCTCTCTAATATCTTTTAATATCTTTTATAATAACTGGAATGTCAAAACTGAGCAAAAACTTTGCTTTCATTTCTTCCTCTGGGTCAAGGTGTAGCCACTACCGGAGTCCAAAATGGCTCTATCTTATTTATATATAGCTTTCTAAATCAAGTCAATGTGGGGAGAACAGCTGACTGGGACATTAACCATGACGTCACCTTCTCCCAATAATTGTTGCTCAATTTGGAAATGCATGTCCAAGACGGGTGTGTCAGTTGCAGTTCCGTCAGTTGTCTGCATTTTTCTGTGGAGTAAACTGTCGCTGACATGAATTATTATCTCATCTGCCTAGTTTGCATCAACTTCCTAGACTAAAATTTGTGCTTCAGGTAGCCTGATGTTTAGTGGTGCGAGAACCAGATGCTGTGAGTTATCGCAGCTAGAAGTTTGCTGATGGAATCTAAAGGAGAATAATTATTCTGACCAGTTGCTGACTCCAGTTGAATGGTTCACAGGTAGATAAAAAACTACGAAAAATGATTATTTGGCTGACTTTTGATTTGACAGATGCTAAATTGTTCAAATGGCTCTTAGCACTATGGGACTTAACATCTGAGGTCACCAGTCCCCTAGAACTTAGAACTACTTAAACCTAACTAACCTAAGGACATCACACACATCCATGCCCGTGGCAGGATTCGAACCTGCGACCATAGCAGTCGCGCGGTTCCGGACTGAAGCGCCTAGAACCGCTCGGCCACGGCGGCCGGCTTGACAGTAAAGCAACGCTTTACTTGGATGTGGTGTGCCCTCACCTTCTTCCAACTTCTGAACAATGTTACCCGGCCATGACCAAATCAGAGAAAAGCGTTCCTTGACAGGCAATAAAGTAGTAATGTAAAACAAATTTTTAGAGAAGAGTAATCTGAGACACGAAGAAAATAAGTAACAGTTGACAAGCAATCAAATCAAAAGGATGGCAACGCGAAATAAACGAACAAAAATGAACTTAACAATGAAAGGATTAAAAAAATTTGAAAGGATAGATATGAGCACTTAATTTTCCGGAATATTGATTTCGGCAAGGGTATATATGAAAAGGAATGACACTAGACTAGAAAGGACGTTCTGTTTTACAAGAGGAGGCATAGTAGAAAACTAGAAAAAGAAATTTCTGTGATTGCTGAAACCAAATTTGTCGAATCCAGAGTCATTACTGACAGCTAGTACATAGCTAATAAATAGTTCCTTCTGCAATACCGTATTTTACACTCACGAGGAAAACACACTGCAATCGGATTTTTTTAATGGTATGTGAAGTTCAGAACTCAAATAGCTATCACCCAAAGCAAATCAACATAACTCTCAAAAATTCTCGACAAAATCGACTTCGATGTTTTCCAAGCGTCTGAAATACGTTGAAGTAAGGCCGAGCCTTCGATAGGTAGCGTGACTCTGAGATAGAAGGTTCACCTGCCACGTGGACGGACTGTATATCTCCTGGCTATGGTAATCTTATAAACAAAGATGCATGTTGTACGAGCATTTCCATGAAGAATAAAATATGTAAAAATGTAATAAGTAATATCTGTTTTAAATGGAGACATATATAGTAAGAGTCTTTTACAAAATACCGATATTAAGGACGAATTCAATGAAAACTTAATTTTTGTACGCGATGAGTAATCATAAATAACATGACGCGCATTTTTCATAAAAATAACGATACGTGTTAATTATCATATTTTTGATGAATTCTATGTTGAAATGACATACGTATTCCAACTGAATGAAAAATAAGGAAAAACATAATGAACAAAATGAGGCTCCAACCAGTCATTACCAGTCTCAAACACTATCGATTTTTTTCGATCTTTATATTTTTACGCTTGCCGCAAATGCTTTTTTTAAAGAAATTGCATCGGCTAGGAACCGAACACAGACCACCCACGCAGCAGGCAAGCACTCTAGCACACAGCCAGGCTGCTTGTCGAAAAGTCGGTCTTACTTTGGGGTATTAAAGACGCTTGGAAAAATTCAAGGTCGATTTTCTCCACAAATTTTGAGAGTTTCATTGAATTGCTATGGACCATTGCTATGGACAGTTTGGTTCTGATCTTCAAGTACCGTAAATATAAAAAAATCACAAAAAGCCAATTGCCGTGCAGTCTCTCTGTCAGTGAAAGTCACTGTATGGCATCGTCCTTACAGAATAAAGTAATCCAAGACACTACATACGCACGACAGCTTTTGTGTCGCTAGATTTTATTCTAAATCAGATATGCAGCAGTACTCTTAACAAATAATCAGTAGGAAACGACTCATATACATTGGAACAAACCTTACGAGGTGATCATAAGCCCACTGTCTCCAGAAACAGAAATGCGGAATTGCATAATCACAATAATTGTTATTATCGACACGTCTCAGGTTTCGAATCCGCAATATGTTCCTGAAGCGCTAATTGACTGTCTTAGCCTTCCACGGCCTTGTCTGTGAGCAAATGACACAATTTACCTTTACTTGCTGGAGAACTCCTTGACCACTAAGCATTCGTCATTTACCCTGTGGCAACTCAAATACGTGACAGGGCACAGTAATGGATGAACGTTTTTCTGGTGGATTGCTGTCCTGCTCTTCTTATTCACGCCGTTAATTGGCACTGATAAACAAGTAACAAGTCGAAACTTCCTGGCAGATTAAAACTGTGTGCCCGACCGAGACTCGAACTTGGGACCTTTGCCTTTCGCGAGCAAGTGCTCTACCATCTGAGCTACCGAAGAACGACTCACGCCCGGTCCTCACAGCTTTACTTCTGCCAGTATCTCGTCTCCTACCTTCCAAACTTTACAGAAGCTCTCCTGCGAACCTTGCAGAACTAGCACTCCTGAAAGAAAGGATACTGTGGAGACATGGCTTAGCCACAGCCTGGGGGATGTTTCCAGAATGAGATTTTCACTCTGCAGCGGAGTGTGCGCTGATATGAAACTTCCTGGCAGATTAAAACAAGTCATAAGCGTTACCACTCTGTGTGGTGATGCTGAGCTGATGATTCAGTGTTTTCGTATAAGCTACCGCTGTAACACGAACCAACGTCCTGTACCCTAGTCAGCCTAAAATCATATACTGGCTGTTTGTGTAGCAACAGACATGTTTCTTTCCTGTTGCTGCTGTGTGTGCAACTGATCATGAGGGAAAAAACTGCCTTTATTTGACCACAATTATCAGATCTCATAGTTCTCTATTTCATTAAAAGATGACTGTACAATGAACGTTATACAAGGTACGAGTTGTTGTGCCGGGGAGGAAGGTTAACATACAACTCAGAGAGTCTTATGCAAAATTGGAAAGTCTAACCACGTTGACCTAAGTAGCACCCAGTATTTCCTACCCTGCAACTTTGTGCACCATCTTCTCCTTGTCAGTGGCAGAACGACAATAATAGCCGAATTGTATTCTCCAGTGGCTATGGCACTTTTAAATTTGACAGTATATCCTTTTTTGGTGAAGCCATTTTTTACATTTGTGTATACTTCCTGCACACAGACGTAAGATATATGATTACACATGCGACAAAAATTAATTTTTTGACGCATTAGTTGACAAATGGTCAATAAGTTTCCCCTTACCGTTGACTAACATTATCATCGTTATAGTTATTATTATTATTCTACTATTATTACCACTTGCAGGCAATCTCTTTTAGCGAATGAGTTTCTGTGATGTTCATATGCCTGACGAATGGTATTGTTCGCACGTAAAAATGAAGAGACGAACAAGCAGGTGATGCGCCATTTCTTCTCAAGGCTTCCATCAGCTTTCTTGTTGCACAGTTTCCCATTGTGCCCTGAAGTCTCTGTTTTTCAAAGAGTGCTACTCGTCGGTGAGTCACTGTCTCGCCGCTTATTGCAGTGAACTCACGTCGAAGACAAATGGAGACGGGCAGTCATGGGTCACATGTTACATCTAAAGTCTGTAGTTTTGAGAAAATTATCATAGATTTATTTCTGTTTCGCTGTGAAATCTACATTTTTCACTAAATAATCAGCATTTGATTGCTGTAAATAGTTACTCAAATGAAGTGAAGTAATTCATGAAAATCGACAAAATTAATATTTCAATTCGTTGGTCATTATACTTATTCTATTTCGGTCCGATATATAATAATAAAGGTAATTTTGTGTGTGATAATAAACGTAAACAGCATTACACAACGACAATAATTTATTTCGTAATATATGTTCTACGCTCTTATACTGTTCCAGTGGAGCTTTTTAAAGTAGCAGAAACATAAACGTTTGTTGCCCTAGGTTAAAGAACGTTAATGGTATTATCCTATATCTCATTTCTTCTACATCAAATGAACATAGCTTTTTATAATGCTGAAAAATGAATCATTTTGTTGAAGACATATTTTTAATGAAAACGCTTTATCTAAATCGGGATGCGAACTACAATTAGAGTCTGTAAATCTGTGTGATGCGTTGACCATTCGTCCACCGGATAGGCTCACCGTCTGATTATAGGCATCACAGATTGTACGACACAGAAAATTTCTACGCCGATTTATTGCAAAACCAAGCTTTGTCTAGCTTACAGCAGGAATACCAGTCGATTTTCTTCAATCCATTGATGAACATCTGGATGAACCCTCATAAGATCAGTGAACCATAATTTTCGACTTTCGATTGCGAGCATGAATAATACACTTAACTGTTATGATCTTCTGCTTTCTCCCTTTCATTTACGTCTGCAAAACATTCTACAATCTTTGAAGCTACTGGAAATCAAGAAGCATTCAGGTTTTGAAATGGAAATGATGAGGTTAGAGGGGGAATTTAAGACAGGTAATTACGAAATGAAGAAGCAATCAACGTTAACAGCAATTGAGGTATCCAATATCTTGGAAAAGCCTGCATCGAAATTTCTAGAAACCAGTATTAATTATAATATTAGCAAACTTTCCAACCTCTACGCACCGTTCTTGCAGAAATCATGAAGCTAAAATTTGATTAACATCTCCTCGAGCCGTGCCTTATAAATAGTCATTCTTCCCATCCTCCATCCGGGAATATCACGGAAGAAGCTTTATTGGGGCACAAAAATAGAAGTACCCACAGCCTCGCATTTTATAGAGATTTACAGGGAACAGTTGTCGACGTAGATTTTTAGTTAATCAGATTAATATCATAATTTTAAGAACAGTAAATACAGATTAGTGCTCGCACTGATGGAACACGGTTATAAACACAGAATGGAGGGACTCTCAGCAAAAAAAAACGTAAAACAGTCGCCTCTCAACATCAGATATGGAATTATTTACGCTATAAAATGCTCCAGTCATGTCCGAGTTCGATATATTCTTGAACTGAAGGCATTTTGTTTATACATCTTAATTCTCGTGACGACTTACGTCTTAAAGTAAACAGTTTCTCAGATACTGTACTCGAAGATATACAGAAATGAATTAGGTGCATACCGCCGTTCCTCATTGCACTAGATATTACAGTTTGACTAAAGGACCGACTTCCATGTGATTTACCACATTATTTCTGGATCTTGTATCACTTGCCACTGAACGCTTTTCAACGCCTGACCTGTTTCAACATGTAGGTAATGTGGATTATGTGGGACATGAAATAACTATGAGAGTTGTTGCTGTAAACATAACAACTGTCTTTTAGATAGGTCACTGAATACGGATTTTTATTCGTATAGGCAACTTGCAAAAAATCTAGTTATATCAAGATCGAACACGAACGTCGTTGTCTGCAATGATTACGAAGACTGGAGAGAATTTTAATGATATCAACTAATAAAAATTCTGTTTCAGCCGCTTGACCGCTCTAAATTGCTAAAGACATACGCCCGGGTGATTCCACTGGAAAAGAGCATTCGATTTCCTGATCTGTCGCTCCCTCGATCGCACCTCGCCGCTGTCGAACGTTGATACGCTGGATTTGTTTACACTGACGGTCAACTGCCAGTTCCTGAAGCAGTCGTAGATCCTTGCGGGTCTTCTGCGTTCCACTACAATGTCCTAGCATTGCGAATTCACTGGTAGAACAGAGTAACCTGCGAACATACTAAAGAAGCGACTGACGTCATCCCACAGGTCATTCCTGTTTACAGTGAATTGTAATGGTCGTACAACATTCCTCCGGAGTATACCCGAAGTAACTTCACGTTTCTCTCAGTTAACAGTGCCGTGCAGTGTTCTGTTAGCTAGATACTCTGCGTTGATTCCGCACAACCTCCTCATACATACACAGTATTTCACTGCCATGACTTGCGTCAGCGGTGGAGCGCCAAGCCAAGCCAAGTACCCGTTCTGTATAATCCAAAGCAACTAGTATACTCCTTTAGGATCGGCTAATATTTTTTGTCGTTATCTTAAACGTACTTCCGCAGGTTCAAATGGCTCTGAGCACTATAGGACTCAACTGCTGAGGTCATTAGTCCCCTAGAGCTTAGAACTAGTTAAACCTAACTAACCTAAGGACATCACAAACATCCATGCCCGAGGCAGGATTCGAACCTGCGACCGTAGCGGTCTTGCGGTTCCAGACTGCAGCGCCTTTAACCGCACGGCCACTTCGGCCGGCTTCCGCAGGTTCTCACTTTCTTCAAGCGCTGTGATACCCATAAAATATATCTTTCACCATTACGCACCAGCTCATTTGTGTCCATCATGAATAGTAACCATACTATAACAATTCCTTGGGAAACATCTCTCACGTTTGATGATTTCATCCCGTTGAGAACCTTACGCTAGTGTCTACGTGCTAGGAATGTTGTAATCTAAACCAAAAAATGCCCGATGTTCCATTAGCTTAAATTTCGTTCAACAGGCAACAGTGTCGAACTGCAGCAAAAGGTTTTCGAAAGACAAGGAACACGGAATCATCTTGCAAGCCACTCCCTATGGTATTTCGTACCTCATTCACGAACAGAGCGAAATGAGCTTCATAAGCCCCCTAATTATCTCTTCGATGATAGTACGTAAGTCGGTTATCATCCTCCCCTTTCTCTTGCTACTGTATCTTTCTCCAGCGAAGATGCCAAGTACGTAGGGCCACAAGAAACTAGGTAACACATGTTCTCCCAGGCTAAATTACGCAACAAGAACTGCGCATTCTCAGAGAAGAGTACATGTTCCGGGATTCCTGCAGAGACAGTTCTGCTGTGGTACGGATAATAGGCGCATCACAGCGTGCGACTGAAATTACGCGGTAACTAGAGAGCACGGGGGCAAAACGTCTAAATTGCACACGAATTCCCTGTGGAATTCTGACGGTACATGGACCAAATGCAATGTTGTATCAAGCCAAAGTGAAATGGTGTCAAATATTTGACCAAAGTCACAGAGACGTGGGTGAAGCAGATCAGGAAGTCAGGATCTTGCACTATGTGATTTCCATCTTTTGGCAAACTGAGAGAGCATCTGGAGAAAAGAGATTTCCCAACTATGAAGGCGTTCACACAGCGGTTCTTGAATGGCTCCGTGACGATAGGTCGGATTCCTATCGGCGAGGGGCTGATCGACTTCTCTAATGTTCCGACAGTTGTTTACAGTTTTGGTGGCTATGTTCAAAAATAGCGTCACGTATCTGTGTAACTTCGAAGTGTAGCGCAGCATTTAATAAAAAATATGTAACTTCACGTTGGCTATGAGCACTATGCGGCTTAACTTCTGAGGTCATCAGTTGCCTAGAACTTAGAACTAATTAAACCTAACTAACCTAAGGACATCACACAGATCCATGCCCGAGGCAGGATTCGAACCTGCGACCGTAGCGGTCGCTCGGCTTCAGACTGTAGCGCCTAGAACCGCTCGGCCACTTCGGCCGGCTAACTTCACCTTCTGAGGGCCCTACCCCCCTGGACAGTCATGCGCGTTAGCACACAACTCTCGGTATTCAGGAAGACGTGTCGGCCCCTCATCGAATCCACCGAGTGGATTAACGACGAGGATCAGTGTTCCCGCCAGCCTGGATGTGGTTTTCACTGGGTTAACACATCCGACTAAGTGAATACCGGGCTGGTATCCACGTCCTGCCTCAGTTACATGATTCGCAGACATTTCGAAAACGTTCACACACTTCATTTACACACTTTCACATGTATAACTCTAGACGCAGATTTGTGCGGTACACATGTTCTGTCCCAGGGGCAGGATGTGGGGCAGGGTGGGGTTGACAGGGACGGCATAAGGCTACTCTCTGCTACTAACAGCTAAATACCGATTAGCTTGTCGATCCTGTGAAAGAATTGGTAAGGCTAGGAAAAGGAGGAAGAAGAAAATACTTTTCGCAATTCTCTTGTATTTAAAGTCGCTATCACAGGGGCGATCTGGACTGTGAAGACTGGGAGTGTGATGCAATGGTCAACGCTCTGGTCTCCTATTTTGAACAATCTGTGTTCGAATCCTCTTCTGGCCATACAGACAGGTTTCCCATGGTTTCCTTAACTTCATTAAAGAAAATACCACAATAGTCCCTTTGAAAAGGACGCGACGTATTTCTGTTCTCACCCTTCTCCAGTCTGTGGTTGTGCTCTGTCAGTGGTGACCTTATCGCCGACTGTATGTTCAACACTAATCTTTCAGTTTAGCTCACGAGGTTGAAAACCGTTTCACCTACCATCATGTCATTAGAAACTTAACGATAGTTCATTGCACAACACTGGGGAGGTAAAATGTCTGTGTCGTTGATCACAATAATATTTTGGGCAACGTGAATCAGGTTTCCTGAACTTGTATTTAGATTCTGTTGCATCCAACAACGATTTAAAAGACACTGTGCCACCTCTCTAGGTTATGCCAGTACAGAATGATATGGAGAATCCTTAACAGAAGAAGAGACTTGGGAAGTTGGAGAGTTATTTGAACAAGCGGACGTATTACAAAAATTATAAACGACTTTGGATGCAGTAGTTAACCTGACACGGTGACCATTAAAAAGTAATACACAACAATTAACCTTCTCCGCGCTTGAAGCAATTGAATCATGGTTGCATTCAACCTGCAGATAGCTGGCTTCTGACATCGATGTGTGTGATGTCCTTCGGTTAGTTAGGTTTACGTAGTTCTAAGTCTAGGGCACTGATGACCTCAGATGTTAAGTCCCATAGTGCTTAGAGCCATTTGAACCATTTTTTGATAGCTAGCTAGAATGACAGGGGTAAGGAAAGATGCTGAGGTGTCTGTTCCGATCATCAGAGTGTACTCCAGGTCTTGAATTCAGTTATAAATCACTCCGCGATGTGTATGAAATGGGGGCATAATATAAAGTTGATTGCCATCGGTCAGGCTAACGGGAAAGTTGAGCTCGGGCGCTGTCTTTGATCTGCTCAGAAGTATGTTGTGTACCAGCTCCGGATTTCGCCCTATCCCTATGTTTTACTCCATACTCATGGAAATCAATACAAACACAGTAGGGTTCACACTGGAGAATATCAGACAATCGTTGTTCTGCTATTACATGTCAAAGTGTCATACGCGTTACCTCAAAAGTAAACGAAGGAAGCCATATGTACCGAGATACAGCTCACTACTGCTTCAAATGTCAATAGCGTTGCTGTTTAATGTGTAGCTACCACAACAAAAAATTGAGAACGTTTCTATCATCAAAATATGATCTGTTAAAAAAATTTAAATTTCTTGACAGTCTTGACCGCAATAAAAATACATTATTACAACCTGTTAATTACCGCATTCGCTTGTTAAAAACCATTTTCAGATCTGTGAAAATAAACAGAAATTGTCTTTCAATTAATGTTAAAACATAGATTCCTAAAAATTATTAAAACACAAAAATAGTAAAACACGTACAACCCTTACTAAAGAAAGCTACAGTTAGTAACGACAATGTTGCTACCAACTTTGTTCATAGGTACAGATTCTTCAGTAAGCATAGTATGTTTCTTACTATTTTTATGTTCAATACTTCTCAAATAACGTAGGTTTTTTAAATATCGATAAGTTCACTTTAAGTGAAAGGCAGTTTTCTGCTTATCCTCATGGACCTGAAGCTGGTCGTCAACCAACCGAAACCGGTGATCAACAAATTACGTTTTTATGTTTTGCATTACTATCAAGGCCATCAAAAAATTTAAAAAATAATACAGATCGCTGTATATCTTTCACTCAGCGATGCGTGCATTACAAACATCGTACATGAAATATAATGATGGGGCTTAAACTATCTGCAAAGCATGTATGTGCTTAGCACGCAAAAGTAATTGTCTGTGTTGTGAAATGTCCTTTTTAGCAAATGAGCACGTCTGTCTTAAACCTTTCGAAAATTTCATGAGTTCAACGTCTAGTGACCAAAAATATGATTTTCCAGTTACATTTAGAGAGGCCAGCCAGATTTCGGTTTTGTGCGTTTTCAGGAAACATTTATGGAAAATATAGGGATGATCGTTTGAAAATGACATTGCCGATTTCTTTGTTCGTCAATCCGAGCTTGTACTGCGCTTCTAGTGACCTTGAGGCTTACGGCGCATTCAAATTGGTTCAAATGGCTCTGACCACTATGGGATTTAACTTCTGAGGTCATCAGTCCCCTAGATCTTAGAACTACTTAAACCTAACTAACCTAAGGACATCACACACATCCATGCGCGAGACAGGATTCGAACCTGCGACCGTAGCGGTCGTGCGGTTCCAGACTGTAGTACGGCGCATAAAACGATAATACATCTGCTTCTGAATACACCACAAACCGCGCTATAGAATGTGGCAGAGTGTACATTAAGTACACTGTCACTCACCCTCTCCACTGTCCTATCAATGTTGCAGCCGCCAAGAGTGCGCGGGTTGAAAGATTGTCGGTAAGCCGCCGTGTGACCTTGAATGTCTATATCTTCGTGGTCATCTCGTGAAATATAACATGACTAAACTCCGTCCGAACAGGTCTAGGAAGGCCCAACGGTACCGACCGGCCGCCGTGTCATCCTCTCGGCGAAGGGGCGTCACTGGATGCGGATACGGAGGGACATGTGATCAGGACACCTCTCGCCCGACCGTTCTGTTTTCGTGACCGCAGCGGCTACTTCTCATTCAAGTAGCTCCTCAGTTTGCCTCACATGGGCTGAGTGCACCCTGCTTGCTAACAGCGCTCGGCAGACCGGACGGTCACCCCCAGCCTGACAGTGCTTAACTTCGGTGATCCGACGGGAACCGGTGTTACCACTGCGGCAAGGCCGTTGGCATGCGAAATATAACATACGCTCTCAAAATTTTAACAATATATTACACTGTGATGAACAACGTCTCTATTCTCGCATCTGCCACTGAAGTTAGTTGCATGAGCATCCCCACGACGCTTTCGGGCTCACTAGATGAACGTGTGGCAAAACGCGCTGGTCTTCTTTGGGGCTCCTCTGTTTCCTGTATTAGCCCCATCAGGTAAGGGTTCCAGAGGACGAACAATAAACTGTGGGTCGGACGAGTGTTTTTCAGTCTATCTTCTTCTTGGGTTAACTACACTTCCTGAGGTCTCTTCCAATGAATCTGTCTGGCCTGTGCATGTGTCTACGATTAGCTTTATATGGATCTTCCCCTTTATATCACTGTGTACGCATACTCTCTGATGCCTAATCGATGTGTCATGCCTAGTGTCTGTTTGGTAACTGTGAAATCGCCAATTATGAATCTTTCCGCCCATTTGTGCGCAGTGGGTTACGTTTGTTTATGTGGTTTTATGTTTTTTCCTGTTATAATGTGTTGAATCCGATTGCGTGGCGTGTGTTACATTGAAACTCTAAGAAGGTGACACACGCAGTTCCCAGGACAAATATTTTATTGATATGGAGACAGTTTGAACTTTTCTCCTGAAAAGGTGCGTGTAATGAATGAGAATAAAATTAATAAGCAACAGAAAAATATTTCATTTCACAAAGAACTGTGATAACGTGAAATGAACGCTTGAGCTGTGTTAAAATTCTTTTTTAATTTTTTTTTCAAATTATCTTTTTTGTAGGTCGTGAAGTAAGATGCAAACCAGAGGACAAGCTACTGTACAGGACATTCTTCGCTGCATTACTAATACTAACTTCAAACACTTCTAACAGCATTGTTTTGTTACTATTATAGATTTATTCTTCCTCCTAAACTCTATGTTCACGGTAGATAATTCGAAAAGTGAGAGTTTGGGTTTTTGGTTGGTACGACGTCAGAGCACTACTTACGACATGGACATACCCTGAAATTATGAGAAAATACATTAGTATTAATGTGCCTATAAATATTAATGACCCAGTTTGGACTAAGTTAGTTTAGTGTTGTTGTAAACGCTTGAGAGTTAAGTGGAAGAGGTGTTTCTGTATATTTCTGGCACTGCCTGTGTAACCAGTCCTCAAAACTGTAAGTAAATCATAAACACTTCACGCTAATACTGAAGCAGAAACAGAAACGAAAACTTGGTAAACAGATAACAGTACTTGCAGTCTTTCCTTGCTCTTGCCGCAGTTATTATTTGCTATATCACTGTGTTCTTCGCTTGTACACTTAGCAGGTGTACGAAGTCATTCTTTATTTGCTTCGACATGTCAACCGTTATCTGACTCACCAAGCTCAGTCAAAATGGCGTAAAATATTCGACATAATAATACATAATATCAGGCGGAAGAGAACAACGATAGAGGGAAAAATAGTCGAAGAACTAATAACGTGGTTATACGCGTCCTTTTCTACAGCTTATCACACACTCGAAGAAATACGTCGTTGTTCATGGTAATGAACGCAACTGAAAACTATTCCTGTCTCGCAACAGTCCGTGTGTTTGTGTGCCTTTACAACCACGTACGCCTGTGCGGACGCGCGTTCTGCATATTTCGTCTTGCACGCATGTTCATCGGTATGTACTACAGTGCCCATTACTCAGTTATCACCAGGGAAAGTACACTCGCTATTTTAATTTGACCCACGACGTACTGCAACCTGCTCTTGTAACACCAAGTATTAAGCACTATTTTATGAGGAAAGAAAACGAAACCAGGTAGTGATAAAACGATTAACGATATCTGACAAGATACAAGAGTCAGTGCGGCTTCAACTTTCAACTGGGTCTCCAGATTGATTTAAGCATGCAGTGTCCGCGATCCTCCTCTTTCTAAGCCTCGTAAAAGTCCAGTGGAAAGGAAATGAATATGCACTGAACGGCGACTGCATTACTTGCAGTAATGTGATATAGGTAACTTACTTACGAAACTGAGGAAAGTTAGATAAGCCGATCCGAAGTTGGAGACTGCATCTGGCAACTTAAATGTTGACACCAAAACGCACTAACGACAGTATTAAATTCATAGAAAAATAGGTACTCTGCAAAAGAATAGGAAGGAAAACAATAGCTACGTTATCACACATGAAAGGCAGTCTTTTTAAATTCATCCCCTGTAGATGTACATTTCATCTGCCTCTGTTCACAACTAATTTCGCGTACAGAACTCCCGCACAAATCTTTCACTGTGTTTATTCAGTATAGCTTTTTTTGACGTACTCTGGACATGTTTTTCATTCAAAGAGATGAAGTGCACCCGACGTCAAGCTTATCAGTAGGCTCAGTAGGTTCAGTAGGCTATAACAAAGTATCCGTCCTGCTGTTGATGGAAAATTTTAATGTCTATTGGCCTGAAGAGATTTAAGAAAACCACAAGAAGCATATTCGAAAATGACAGAACGAGAAAATACACCTAGTACTTCTGAGGTACGAGACCCATATCTAAATGATATTGGACAGGATTAATCAAAAGTACTTTTATAAGAACTGCCTTCGAACTTTTCACAACACAACGGGTAAAAACTGGCCCGAAAACTGTTTTTGAATTTTTACGGAAAGTTAGCATCCAACGCATCTCTGGGTAAAATAAATCTTAACCTAGTAATCAAAAATAAAAATTTACTTTGTTAGATAATCGAATAGTGTTATCGGTACAAGTCAATTGTCCTAAGTTCCTAAGTGTATCCCCTATGGCGATGCGTTGCTATAGAGACGTATTTACCTTCGAAATAACAAATTTTCCCAACTACTCCTGTAGGCGGATGAAAATCCTCGTAGTACGGTCCGGGTTACGCAAGAGAAGCTGCATAAGATTAACGTGTATACCGCAACTAAAAGTGGCTGGTAGCTTAATACGTTCTCTTAGCTCTGATTATACTCCCTACAATAACATCATTCAGAACACTTGTACAGGTTTACTGTTTATGAAGCACACTTTGCTGATACAGAGTGTCTTCGTCAACGGGCAATGGAAGCGCGCGAAACTATTCCATACCGTCCACAACTGCTTTAAAAACTGCGACAGTCCTTAATTTGACAATTACATGAAAATGTGGAAACAGCCGAGATATTTTGGACATTTGCTATGACTTTCTCGCTAAAGAATTCAGTAAAATTATTAATCACTAAAAACAAACCATTATCGGATATACGTTTTTATAATCTTTTTTTCCTATTTTGGTTTGATGAATACTCCCCTCCCCAAAAGTTTTTAAACACATTTTTGATACGCGCTGTGTTTTTTGTGACAAAGAATCGTATACTGGACACTGTCAGTAGTGTATAAATGTGAGTGATCAAATGTTTTTTAATACTTCAATGTTTCTTGTGGGTCGCTGAGAAAATGTGATGTTGCTTCCATACAACCTTGAAAGTATTTAGTGAAGGTCAATGCAGTTTGGAAGATACAGAAAAGTGTAATAGAATGAATAAAGGAAAGCTGGTTACAGTTAAACGTCACGTCAACGACGAGGGCATTGTGGATTGAGGATTACACCCACGAAACAAGCGTGATGGAAGAATTCGACCTGATGTTCACAGTTTAATTTGACAGTAACGGGATCTAAAATTTTTGTAACGTAACGAATATAGATTAAATTAGATATGATAAAAGACGTGGTCTGGTTAAGACCTAATTAACAGAAGATATATTCGTAATAAACACACTTCAATGGAATAAAAGTCAAGCCATTCGCTTTTAAACCTTCGAGATGAAACTATTTTGCCAAAAAGTGACGGAAGTACAAATTAATATGTTACGAATATAGATCAGTACAGTATACTGTTACAAAGAGACTGTCTAATAATAAGGAAATTAAAAAGAAACTACGGTGTTTGAAGTGTACTTATTTAGACTATATCCAATTTTATGCAACATTCAGATGGATTTAGTTCTGCATTGTCGTCCTTCGTTAAGGGTGAAAGAATGTGAAAGATAATTCCGTATTAGTGCAGCTAATTTCGAAAGCTGGAATAAGCAGATTCAAATTACAGGTCATCAAATTGCTATTCGCCACAGCAAGACAAGCAGTAAACAAGTTACATTCTCAGACAGCTGATCGGCTCTAGTAACTTCTGCATACAAAACTCTTCGATTTCTTTCTAATATCGGAGTAAACATAGCAACATTATATTAAACATTTACTGTCTGAATTTATCCTTTACAAAAAATGTCAGTTCCTAAAATATCCCGTCCGCATTTCTTCGAATAATTTGAACTTTATCTGAGTGTTGACGTATCCCCAACACCCAAAAAACAAAAACAAAACAAAAACCGCCAATTGAACTCACTTCCTGCCTCTCCACGCAGGCAGACGTATCAGTTGAGTGTAAGTTTGAACAAATACAAATGTACGTAGATCCAATAGTCGTAAAATCTCAAAACTGTTTCGAATTCACCGCGAAACTGAATTGTTCCTACACCATCCCACTCGGCTCAAATCCTCTCGAGTACGAACTTTAGAGTTGTTCTTCTTAATGACATGGCACCACTATGTCACTACAGTAAGTGAATTTCTTTGTGTCACCTAACGTATACGAGATAATGATACATCACCACGGATCTTAGTGGTATTGATTTTAGTACCATGGACGGTCGTTGTGCATTAGGTCACTCTTCCACTATGACACACAAGTTCGGCTGCAACGTGCACTAGTGGCCTTGCCACTCCTGGCCTTTTTTTTTCTTCATTTCGCACGTGCATCGCGCAGCAGACTCAGAAACTATTACGTAATACCTCCTGTACTCAGTTCACAATTTTCTGCTCTGCGTTTCACTGTCTCACAAACACATATTTCCCCTGTTATTATGTTCAGTTTGTAGTCTACATCTGTGTGGTAGCATAACATAAGTTCCACATAATATGCCGGCCGATGTGGCCGAGCGGTTCTAGGCGCTTCAGTCTGGAACCGCGCGACCGCTACGGTCGCAGGTTCGAATCCTGCCTCAGGCATGGATGTGTGTGATGTCCTTAGTTTAGTTAGGTTTAAGTAGTTCCAAGTTCTAGGGGACTGATGACCTCCGATGTTAAGTCCCATAGTGATCAGAGCCATTTGTACCGTCCACATAGTATTGACGAACCATACCGCCGTCAGAGTAGCAGTAAGTGGAATTGCCCTAGCAGTTTCATGCTCTTAAACAATAAAATCCACTTGCATCCTGCTCGATGTCATATCAGTTTCATACATAATATTACTGTTCTGATCTTGGACGTTTTATTCCCCTTGCCGTCAAAGGATAGCAGCAGGCATATCTTTTACTATACGTTTTTTTATCGCTATGGATAACATATACGACCTAAACATGAAAATTTCCGAACTGAGTTGTATGCTGCCAACCACAGGAAGTCGCAGACTGAAATGGTACGAAACCTAGACGTACAAAAATACTGCTACGTGGCCAACTCTCTGGAAATGTTGCTTCTGAGCTGTGAAAGAGGTTGAACAACCCACCGCTAAGTTTTACTTAGTCCAAAGTAAGACGTATGATTTATTACAGTATCAAAAATGGTTCAAATGGCTCTGAGCACTATGCGACTTAACTTCTGAGGTCATCAGTCGCCTAGAACTTAGAACTAATTAAACCTAACTAACCTAAGGACAACACACACATCCATGCCCGAGGCAGGATTCGAACCTGCGACCGTAGCGGTCGCTCGGTTCCAGACTTTAGCGCCTAGAACCGCACGGCCACTCCGGCCGGCAGTAGAGTATCAAATAATGCGTGAAATAACGTCGAAGTATACAACTGTCAATATTGTTAGCAATGGAAACCACAAACGAAAGTATTCCTGATTTAATGGCATAATTACTTGGCCTTTCAGCATTTACGGCAACCTATGTGTAAATACTGTAGTGTCGGACGAAGAAATAGGTAGCATGACCGAAGAGAAGGCGCTGACAGTTCAGAATCAGCCGTCAAATGTTTTTCAAGCATATTTTAAACATTCTAAAGTGTATGGGAAATAATCGGGAAAATCCTAATTAAAGAAACAGCTTGAACTGTATATTGTCAGGCATGCGTTAACATCACAGGAGCACGAGAAATGTTACGGGGAAATCAAGAAACTTTGACAGGCCGGTATCCAAATTTTCCAGTGAGAAACGCGTGGGAACAGAGACATATTTACTTTTGTAAGTTCCCGATTTATTTACAGCGTCCTTGAAGTATCTTAAATATACACTCAGTAATGTTGTTACTTTTCCCGCAGTCGAAAACTGAAACACACTCAACTTGTGGGAAATGTGGTAGTTGGTATGTTATGAACATAAACAACATGTCATTAAAATTAAATTTTGTTTTTATCTGCGTCCACAATCCTGCAATAATTTGCAAAAGATTTTGTCTTCTGACTGCACTACTATTCAGTGCATTTAATTGTGATCGTGATTTAGGCCTAATGTGCCACTCTGGAATGACAAATGTCACTACGTAATTACTAAAATACCAGTTAAACTTCAAGAATACACGCTGTTCTGAGTTTTTAGCATAGTCCAGGCGGAAAATGCCGTCATTTATTGTCTACATTTTTGTTAAAGTTTTGTTAAAGTACGGCCTTCGACTGATGGACAGGGTAGTGGAGGAGGTAGACACACAAGTCCTAATACACTACTCGTCAAAAACGAGCTGTCACATGATTTAACAAAATGGTTCAAATGGCTGTGAGCACTACGGGACTTAACATCTGAGGTCATCAGTCCCTATAACTCAGAACTACTTAAACCTAACTAACCTAAGGACATCACACACATACATGACCGAGGCAGGATTCGAACCTGCGACCGTAGTGGTCGCTCGGTTCCAGACTGCAGCGCATAGAACCGCACGGTTTTACAAATGTTCGGTACTTGTTGTTTATTGTATACATCTGTAAGATTTAAATCGCCGTTGTCTGTGGTGAGTGTCTGTGTTTCATATTTAACTTTAAACATACGTCCGCAGCTAACGAAGTGACCGATAGCGGCAGTGGCGGTACTTGTGCCATACAACTTATTTTGAATGTTATTTAGGTGTATACCATATCCACTCTCTGTATTTTGTCAAGAATCCTTAGGTTGTGCTGACATATACCGGCTAGTATACTGATTAGTATTTTTCTGCAATGTCTGCCCCCATAGCTTGTTCAGACAGCCTCTATAACAAAAGAAAGTGAGTGAAACATTCAATAATGAACTTGAAGGGCTGTCATGTGACGACCAGCCAGACCAAATGCCGTGACCAACGACGAAAAAAAAAAAAAGGAATCAGCGCTTCTGACTGCCATGCAACGGGTCCGGGTTCGATTCGTGGTTGTGTCGGATAATGTCTCTACTTGGGGTATGTGTACTGTGTTGTCATCATCATTTCATCATCATCGATACGCAAGTTTCTCAGTGCGTCGTAAACTTAAAAGAGTTGCAACTCGGCGGCCAACTTCGTCAGGTGGGGATGCCCGACCGTCAATGCCACACGATCATTTCACTATATTTTTTCTGTAATTTATACCAACTGTGTGCCGTATATTACACTACTGGCCACTAAAATTGCTACACCACGTAGATGACGTGCTACAGACGCGAAATTTAACCGACAGGAAGAAGATGCTGTGGTATGCAAATGATTAGCTACTCAGAGCATTCGCACAAGGTTGGCGCCGGTGGCGACACCTACAACGTGCTGACATGAGGAAAGCTTCCAACCGATTTCTCGTACTCAAACAGCGGTTGGCCGGCGTTGCCTGGTGAAACGTTGTTGTGAAGCCTCGTGTAAGGAGGAGAAATGCGTACCATCACGTTTCCGACTTTGATAAAGGTCGGATTGTAGCCTATCGCGATTGCGGTTTATCGTATCGCGACATTGCTGCTCGCGTTGGTCGAGATCCAATAACTGTTAGCAGAATATGAAATCGGTGGGTTCAGGAGGGTAATACGGAAGAGTGTGCTGGATCCAAACGGCCTCTAGCAGTCGAGATGACAGGCATCTTATCCGCATGGCTGTAACGGATCGTGCAGTCACGTCTCGATCCCTGAGTCAACAGATGGGGACTTCTGCAAGACAACAACCATCTGCATGAACAATTCGACGACGTTTGCAGCATCATGGACTATCAGCTCGGAGACCTAGGCTCCGGTTACCCTTGACGCTGCATCACAGACAGGAGCGCCTACGATGGTGTACTCAACGACGAACCTGGGTGCACGAATGCCAAAACGTCATTTTTTGGATGAATCCAGGTTCTGTTTACAGCATCATGATGGTCGCATCCGTGTCTGGCGACATCGTGGTGAACGCACATTGGCAGTGTGTATTCGTCATCGCCATACTGGCGTATGACCCGGCGTGATGGTATGGGGTGCCATTGGTTACACGTCTCGGTCACCTCTTGTTCGCATTGACTGCACTTTCAACAGTGGGTGTTACATTTCAGATGTGTTACGACCCGTGACTCTACCCTTCATTCGATCCCTGCGAAACCCTACATTTCAGCAGGATGATGCACGGCCGCATGTTGCAGGTCCTGTACGGGCCTTTGTGAATAGAGAAAATATTCGACTGCTTCCCTGGCCAGCACATTCTCCAGATCTCTCACCAATTGAAAACGTCTGGTCAATGGTGGCCGAGCAACTGGCTCGTCACAATACGCCAGTCACTACTCTTGATGAACTGTGGTATCGTGTTGAAGCTGCATGGGCAGCTGTACCTGTCCACGCCATCCAAGCTGTTTGACTCAATGCCCAGGCGTATCAAGGCCGTTATTACGGCCAGAGGTGGTTTTTCTGGGTGCTGATTTCTCAGGATCTATGCACCCAAACTACGTGATCATGTAATCAGATGTCAGTTCTAGTATAATATATTTGTCCAATGAATACCCATTTATCATCTGCATTTCTCCTTGGTGTAGCAATTTTAATGGCCAGTAGTGTACGAGTGAGGCCTGTCCCGAGACATCTGAAGTGAGGCTGCCTCTCCGCTGGCGTGCCGTGTGAGTCGACCTATAAGCACAGCGGCACCTAACAGGTAGTTCATGGTCGCGGAAGGGCAGCTGTTGACAGTAGTGGAGCTCTGTGTTCCCGCATACCTGTCTGCCGGCTGCCAGGCAGACCGGACCCGGCCCCTGCCCCGAGGCGCGGTGGCTCTGACCCTCCCCATTATTATCACTCGCGTCCGGCCAGATCATCCGCGGGACATCTCCCACCGTCTCCCCCCGTCTCTCGTAATCACAGTTGTCCCGGCTGATTGTTACAGCGGCAATATTTAACACGACTATAGCTCCACGACTGGTGTTGCTTGCTTATTAATGACGCATAAAAGCAATGAGCAGTCACCGTCTCGCCCATGTCCGCTCGAAGCACGTATCGTTCTGCGTGACGTTAACTTCTGGTGGGACAAAAAGAGTTTGGAACTATAGCGTTCTTATTTCCCTGTTAATTCTGTTCCCCAGTGGTCCCCGCCAGCTTCGGTTCAGTCATGCTGATGATTTGATATAGACTGACAACATACTTGCAGATGCTCTTCATTAACATCTATGTCATTGTAGCCGACCTAATGGTTAGGAAGCATAACAAGTGGATAGAAGATTGGGAAGAAACACAGGGTCATAGAGACTGCAAATATTGTAACCACAATTTATTGCCCACAGAAAATCATGGTTTACAGTTGGACTGGTGGTAGACGTCACTTATTATCGATTATAAGACTGCATATCATGACGTTCACAGACTTTTCTTTCTTGTGAATCATGAGTCTTCTGACTGGTTTGATGCGTGATGCTGCCCGCCACAACTTCCTCTCCTGTGCCAACCTTGTCATCTAAAAGTAGCAATTGCAACTTACGTCCTCAATTCTATGCTGGATGTATTCCAAGCTCAGTTTTCTTCTACAGTTGTTACCCTCTAAAGCTCCCTCTAAAGCTGAAGAGGTTATACCCTGATGTCATAACAGATGTCCTATCATTCTGTACCTTCTTTTTGTCTGTGTTTTCCATATATTCCTTTCCTCAACGATCCTCATTCCTCACTTTATCAGTACACCCAATTTTCAAAATTCGTATGTAGCACCACATCTAAAAAGCTTCGATTCTCTCGTGTTAAGTTTATCCCAGAGTCCATGTTTCACTTCTATACATACTATACATGTTTCACTACTACATGCTGAGCTCCAAACGTACATTTCCCGAGATTTTTTCCTCAGATTGAGGCCGATGTCTGACAGACTCCTTTTGGCCAGGAACGCCGTTTTTGCCATTGTTGATCTCTTTTTTATGTCCTCCTTACTCCGTCCATCATGAGTTATTTTGCTGCTTATGTAGCAGAATTCCTTGACTGGATGCATAGTACGAACAAAAAATGCAAAAAACATAAAAGTGATGAGATACAAACAATGGTAATAGGTGAAGTAGTGATACGTCTCTAATAAGCTGCGAAAGGAACATAGTCCTTATTCATGTGCCCGACCGTCTGGGTGATAAAAGGTTCATTCGAACCCTTTTGACTTTAGCTTAACGTTGCTCGTACTGCTTTAACATGCCGAACAGTGATCGTGGTTGATCATGAATTGTTAACTCGTTCCGTTTTGACTTTGAATTAGTACTATTCATACTGTTTTGACAGTTTTTATTTGTAAGCATGGAATTTTCTTCAAGTTTCTATTGCATTCCTTTTTTTTTTACCTTGTAGCTCTTTGGTAGTGGAATCAATGTATCCTGGTATTCACTTTAAACGTACGTAAATCACTACAAAAAGCTACAGGCTTTATCGTCTATAGGCTCTTATAGACAGACTTGTCTCCATTGACTTTACAAGCACGGTCTTTTGTCTTTTTCTCTGGGAAGGTATTACTAATGGCGTTAGCTGTACATACATGATGCTTGCATTTGTATTGTGGAAGGAATGTCAAATATGTACAAAACTGTACAGTTGTCCATACTCAGAATATAGCAGTACAGTTTG
Source organism: Schistocerca serialis cubense (assembly GCF_023864345.2). Classification (NCBI taxonomy): domain Eukaryota; kingdom Metazoa; phylum Arthropoda; class Insecta; order Orthoptera; family Acrididae; genus Schistocerca; species Schistocerca serialis. The sequence continues at coordinate 201,789,482 of NC_064643.1, read as the reverse complement.
AATTCGAAGTTCGATTACCGATTCTGACAATAGTGTTCCCATCGAACTGCCCGTTACATTATATATTTTTAACGGGTTTGTATAAAAATCTAGAAGTGTGAAGTGTTTATTACCGTCCTAATAGTTGAGGTATTGAGATAATTGCTGAATTTTCGAAAATAACTATTGATTCTATTGTTACTTACTGTCTTGGTCACCGGTTTTTATCCAGGTACTAATCTCTTTCAGGTACTAACAAAGTTAGCCAGATCTGACTGCGGACATGTCACGAAGTACATGGAATTTAAATTAGATTCGCACGCTAGTGTTTTGTTCTGTATCAGCAAACACAAATTGCTAGCCACTGCAGAAGAGCACACAAAATAATCCGGCAGACAAATTCCTTGAATCCTTTTGAAACTCTATCGCACGTATTCTAGCATGACTGAACGTGAATGCTCAGTTAAGCAAATATTTTAAATCTAAATAATTTCTTTGTATTGCAGTTAGTGGAGTCATTTCCATTACGCTACGCCAGGAATGTTAGCGGTGGAGAAAGTCTCTCTCTATGACGCATCAAACGGTAGTACCGAGTTCTAATTATAAATCCACTATTGTCAGTTGCTAGATCTTCTCTTTATGCGAGATTCAATAAATGCAAAGTCATTAGAGAAAGATTCCCATTTTTTTAGGTATTATGTAACATTTGAAACAGCAGCACATACCGAGTAGCGTAGTATTCATAACGCAGTTCAGTTTGAGTGGGAATGGAGTTTTTCCTTATCTATTGAATAACTTTATTATGAAGCGAATAGTATTCGTCTAGCACACATTTTTCTATCTATTCCGTATTTGATACTACACATCTCTTAATATACTGAATTCAGCTTACACTTCTAAATGAGATCTTTCTTAGTGTGATGGGAGAAAAAGCCGAAAACACGTTTTACAAAAGAGAAAACGCCGCGCTGGAATCTAAAGAAAAGAAATACCGGTAGACAAAGAAATATTTTAACAGAACAAGTTTTGATGTTCATAAAGGCCAATATGGCTGCACATAAATCCCCCCAGTGGACGTTTAGCTATATGTGAGACGTGCGGAAAGGTTCCTTGTTGAAGCGGCAGGAAAAGAGAGTAATAGAAGATTGGGAAGTGTGGTAGCTCACTTCATTGCAACTATAGCTATTAATTTTTTTATGAAATGAGAACTGTGATTATAGAGGACGAATTCTTGCGATGGATCACACAAGAACACCAATTAACAATTTTTATTTTCATTTTCTTTAAAATCAACGATCCTCGCAAGATATTTGAGCCTATTATGTCGTTTTTGTTGGAAGAGTCTTCGCAACGCGTCTTGCATTCTCAGAAACGAAATTAAGACAAGCAGTTAAGGTTATAGTTTATATGTTATCTCTTCTTTTGAAATGCGAGTTCAATAATTACAAGAAGTATAATAGAACATCTAAATTATAAAATGAGCGCTGATGAGATCAAAATCCACAATTTCATCTAATGAATGTTTGTCCGACGGTAGACGTGCTATGAAGGAGAAAGTCGAGGTAAAAAGCGTAATGTAAGTGAAAATTCTGAGTCCCGTTAAACGTCTCGATGAACATACAAAATACTGAAATAAAGCTTGCGAAACAACTGTTGTCCAAACGCAAATGTGAAGCTACAGTGAATTGTACTATTCCAAGCCTCTGAGCACCGTATGTGGAGGCTATTTTAATCCCAAACTGACGAGGATAAAGGTAGGTCTGAGGAAGGATTGCTTATGAATCCAAAACGTCTGTTGTGAAGAAAACTGGCGATATCTGAGGGCTAAAACAGTAAATGTTATTAAAACACTGCCACGGCTTTTCTTTTGAAGTAAAACCTGTGTTTTAAAGGCAATTAACAAGAAATCTTACGAATAAACACTTTGATTGAGGAAGCAAATATGCGAGTTGTAGTGAATCCGTCAATGTAGAAAACTGTAAGCTGAAAATACCCTGCGAACAGGAAAAAATTAACTTTAACGCCGACATATAACGCATCTGGGTTGAAGAGTCTCTGCGAAGATTTGGGAAAAAAAGAAGAATGAAAAAGTTTCCCGGCAGTCCGTTGTAATAACCAATCTATTTACGTAACTGTAATTGCTTCAATCAGAAATATGCACCAGCTGGATGGAATTTTAATTGTTCCATGATCTCCGCTTTTCGTGACATGCTGCCAGGTCTTTTAATTTATCCACAAGATATATGTTTAGTGGAAAAAGTGCGATATTCTATTTCGTGAATTAATGAGAAGTTTTTGCATTGCCACAATAGGAAGTTGCGGGCCATTGATGTGTATCTTCAACGTACCGAAGACAAGAGCGTTCAATAACAACAAAGGATCATTATCTGCGAACCTAACATCCTGTTCATTCTGAAGCCTGTGTCAGTGCTAATGGAAAGAATGCCCTTTTCACTCCAGTAACATTTCAGTATACTCATAGGTCCCTTGTTGACTTGCTTACTCGAACGAGATTTCTTGGATGTTGTACACATGATTTTCAATTTTAATCACTAAATATTACGAGATAATATCGAAGCTTGATTATAACATGACTTCATTTCATACCTTTGTCTTTCTGTCATTTCTTGCCTCTAAGCATCTACAACAAAATGTATGAACTGATCCATTCATCACTCTGCCGAAATAGTACTCTGTAGTCACTGCTACTCACTTTACGACAAGGCTTTACTGTGCACGCGGAAGTCCCGTCAAACAATTTGCCAGCAAGTGCCTACATAATGACATCAGATAAACTTTTTGAGATTCGTATTAGGTAAGCTTCGTACACTCAGATTCTGGTTTCAAATGGTAGCTAAAATTTCCTTTCCTATATTTTTTCTTCTAATAACACTGCTGAATTCGTGTTTAATCAGTTTTATGGTCTGGTAAAGAATTTTGTATTCAGTTCATTTTCGCACTGATTTCCAAGGATACTTGGAGTCGGCGTGATATGTATATCTCTGACTCCCAAACAAAAAATATACACCATTAACCGATTACACGCAATGCTACAGAAAGCGGAAAATAAAGTATGTTGGGCTCTGTGGTCTCAAACAGGTAAAAATAACCATCACCGTTAAGCAAGCACATACTATTCTTAAAATGATTTTTACTACCCGAAGTAATCGCATGAGATATTTTAACAATCAGCGTCGTCTAGACGCGACAAAAAATGTCGTTCTGCATAAAACTCGTAATTCTCTTTGAACAATATTCGTACCTCAATTTATGTCAGTGTCAATAAAGCGTCAATAAAGGATGTGGGGCACTCTCCGTTACAACAATAGTAATTTTCTACTTCAAACTCTCATCCTCGGTGATTTTGCGTTGCACGTTTTCCGAGTACAGAACATTAAATTCGACACTCGGTGCCCAGACCAGGGTTTCCCGAACTGTATTCCACGTAACGCTGGTGTTCCGTGGGAAGTGAATAAGTGCATCTCAAAAAACTATTAATAATATGGCGTTACTTTCGGCATATTCAATTATTTCTTTCAAATTTCCTTATGATAACTGTGTTGTTAGTTATAATTTAAAACTGAAGTAATCACTGATAGAGAAAGTTATTTTATTTTTTTAATTGTAATAACTTGCAATATAAACACAGTGTTTCATTGAAGTATGACAATCCTCAAAGTTTTCCGTCAGGGGAAGATTTGGGAACCACTGTTCTAGACTACAACTTTAACACAAACTTGGCTTCGCCATCTAACATAAGATATTGCATGTTGTTGACTGCTCTTCGTTTCGGTTAACCGTGATGTATGCTTTCGGAAATCTACGTTTTTTTTTTCTTTTTCAGTTTCTTTGCTTCATTTTGAAAACGTACAGTGCACGCACTTACTCTTACATTTTAGTTACTTTCATTTCTAAAAGAGATGAACGTCTTACTGCACTTTTAATCGACTGATTTAATTGACTCTCGTGAATTTTAAGACGAATTTTCTGGACAAGAGCGTCTGTGCAAGAAAATGGATCGAGTGGTAATAGGTAGAGCTGTGTTACGAAAAAGAGTAACGGTGCAAAACTGCAGTGAGCGGCGTGTTCCATGCTCACACTTGTATATGATATCTGACGAAGGAAAGTATATACGAAGAAATAGCTGAACAAACAGACGTCCTATATTTTGATGTAGATACATCATCAGATGAACGAAATATATTGCAATTTAAACTCGCGTCAATGCTATAATTTCGCTGGAGGTGACTATAGCGTGGAGTTGACTGTGGTGCTGCTGACGGTATGATCGCGGCCCTGGCTGACATGTTTTGCGGAAGAAATAAAATCGAACGTTATGTGAACCAGTCTCGTCCCGGAAGAAGGATAATGCGTAACAAGAAGTACGTAGGTTTTTAAAGAAATACTTAAACTCTGGAAAAGGACCAAGTAAAACTAACTGGGAACTAAACTGAATGCTGAAAACAAAAGAACGTTTCCAATATAACAATTAGCTGTACCTCATATTTTAAAGAAAAACGATACATCTATTTATTAGACAAAACAGTAAGAACAACAGTTGCTAGAAATCACTCGTTGTCGTATTATTTCCAAGTTTCCTTTGCTGGTAAACAAGAAAGCAGTTCTACTTGGAACAATCAAGCAGCAAAATGCTGAACACAATGATATTGTACTCGATCTAATGATGGACGAAACTGAAACACACCGTTGGGTGGCTTGCGGAGTATCAATGTAGATGTAGATGTAGATGTAGATAAGATTTTATATGGGCCAATCTGTTTCCGTTTTTATTGGGACATCGTTAGTTACATATTTCAAGACATTCACAGGAAAAAAGTAAAGTGAGATTAAATGCGGACGTCGGGGAGGTCCACAGTTGATCCCTCTCAGGCTATTCATCTTGCTCCTGGCGTTTGTTCGGGATGACTGCAGACAGATGCTGTCAGATGCAGTAGTACGCCTCCGTGTTACGTCACGACAAAACTCACGCTTGTGAGAAATCTTTGGAGTCAGCATAAGTGTTGAAATTATACACTTCGTTACATTTTGCATTTACCGTAGCCGATAAAGGGAATATCTCCTAATAAAACTCCATATTCGAAACCTTACTCACTCGGCCTAATTTCTAACGACCCGCTGTATACGAATCTGTATATTTGCTGCGAGAGAAAGTTTAGACAACCTACGACCCCCCTTCGTGCTGCACCCCAGATACCGCAGCATTTTTCTCTTCTTGACACTTGTACAATATGTAAATTAGTTTTCCCCAAGTAGCGGAACGAATCGGAATAACTTGTCACTGTACAAGTAAGGCGGTAGCCACAGGCTGCTCCAAGCGCCCGTTTGAAATTTATCTCTATCAGGCAGCTACAGTAGCTGGTCACTTATCGGCACTATAATGTCACAACAATAATTTAACTGGAAGGTACAGTCTTGTCTGCAGTCATTCACAGGATTTTGCTAAATCATCCTATTTCCTCATAAAATAGTTGTATGAGCGTACCGACGCCCTCTGAAAGAAATATTTTGCGCAACTCTTGTTCTGTGAGGACTCAGCACAGTGGTTCAGTCTCCAGAGTCTGTGACGAAGATCGTAGCGACGTGAAAAAATTATTTCACTAGCAAAAGTGTGTAATGATTATGAAGAATTTATATATTCTTCAACAAACTGCCACATCTTTTAAGCGTTTAACGCTGATTAAGGTTATAGAAGCATGGTCTTTTCAGAATATACTTCTGACAAAAAAGTGATTCCGGTAACTGGAGTCAGACGTCTTTTTTAATCCCGCCTTTTGAATTCATGTGGTGATACTTCCACACAAATTTGCATCCCTTAACACATATTTCTTTAGAAGTCAAATTTCACTTTTCATATATTTAGCTTTAAAAATATTTTAATATAAAGAAATATTTTCATAAAACCTTTTGCCTCCTGTTTCACTTCCTTAGGGGCTGAATTTACAAAACCACTGAAAGACGTATCTTTCTTACTTCCAACCGAGAAATCAAATACCAATATCCGCGTCTGTAGCTTTAAAAATGCTTTAGTAGCACTTAAATAAAGATTTACTTTCAAAATAAACTTTCGCCTACTGTTTTACCCCCTTAGTTATTGGATTTCCAAAACTGCTGAAGCATTTATTTTTTTTATTTCTGACTGAGAAACTAAATATCAATTTTCGTAGTTCTAGCTTCAAAATTACCGTAACAGCGATATATTTTCAAAACAACTCTTCAACCCTTGCTTCTCCCCCATAGGGCTGGTATTTCGAACAGGCTTTTACTAAACGATGCTGACAGTATAAGAGCAACGCCCTCTCCAAATTTCAAATTTCTATCCCTAGCAGTTTTGGCTGGGCGGTGATGAGTTAGTGAAACTGTCAGCCCCTATTTCACCCCCTTAGAGGTTGAATTTCTCGAAGCACTGAAACGCGGAATTTCTTACTTCTAACCCGGAAGCCAAATTCACGTGTTCATAGATTTGGCCTCAAAAATGCTATTTTCGTAAAACATTTCATCCCTTGTTTCACCTAGGGGTTGAATTTACAAAACTAATGAAACACGTATTTTTTTATTTCTAACCAAGAAGTCAAATACCAGTGTCCACATAAGTAGCTTTAAATAGCTCAGTAATGATTTATTTCCAAAATAATCTTTCACGCACTATTTTATCTCCTTAATGGTTGAAATTCCAAAAATGTTTAAGCACTTTTTTATGTTTCTGACCGGAAATCCAAACACCAATATTGCTAGTTCTAGCTTCAAAAATTGCCTTAAAAGCAGCATATTTGCAAAAAATCGTTCATCCTCTATTTCACTCTTTAGAAGTTAAATTTCTAAAACTGCCGACATAACCTTTTTTTTATATCTGACGAAGAAACCAGCTTCTAAATTTTCTTAAATATCACATTTTTTGCAAAGCCTTTCATCCCCTGTTTCACCCCTTAGCGGTAAAATATCGAAAAATCCCTTCTTAAACGACGCCTACAGTATAAGATCAACGCTCTCCGTAAATTTCAAGTTTCTATCCTTAGTGGTTTCAGCTGAGCGACGATGGGTCTCTGAGTCGGTTAGTCGGCACATTGCCTCTTACATATAACGACAATTATAAACTACTGCAAGTATCTGTCCACCTTTCCCCTTATGAAGAGAACCTCTATATCATTTGAACACTGCGATGTGTCGCCCGCCTAGTGTTCAGTCCATTCTCTCACGTACTCACAGCCGAGCATGCGATGTAAGGGCAAATTGAGCGAACACAATTGCTCGCATCCATTGCTTACAGAGCGTCGGATAGGCGAACTGGTTCCCAGCCTTATATGTGGCCTCGGCGAAGAGCAGATGCTACTCTGCGCACTCGTTCGCAGCGACGTATTCCGTGAAACACTTCATCCGGGATTCTCGATAGAGCCATGAGATCGTATCGGACAAGTGAAGATGACGCACTATTCACATGCTATTACAGCGCAAACAGAGGACATTAAAATGATGAAATACCGTGGCGAGTCCTCAGTTATATTGCTGACTAGGTACTGATATTTGAGACAAATGGTTATAAAATTCAGTTATTCGCCGTCAGCATTTCCATTTCAAAGACTAACCGTTTTTGAGCTAGCAACGCAAAGATAAGATAACATGCTGGAATTTGTTAGAAGGGGCAGGGAAACTACCTCCTGAAACAGCTAACTGGAGTGGCGGAAAATGTAATTATGATTATATAAAATGAAAAAGAGGTGGCTTCATCCATGACGATAGTAGCTGACGAAATAATAATTTGATTTTCAGTTGGCAAATACACACTCTCTTCATCATTGAATCCATCTCAATTAAACCGTGTTCCTGGGCAATTCCAATGATAATCACTCTGTTTTAAGGAAGCTATTACTACCCAGTTTTGAGAATGGCGAAATTTTCGGTATCACTGAAGGGGCTTACACTTTCCACATGTATATGACTACAATGCAGATCACACTTAAGTGCTTGGCAGAGGGTTCATACAAACACTTTCTATTTTTGTTCATTCCGCTCTCGAATAGAACGTAGCAAACACGATCACTTAACTCTTCCCGTGAGAGCTCTGATTTCTGCTACCAAATGACTATTGTCATTTCTTCCTAAGTAGGTGCGAGTCAGAAAAATATATTCGCTTTCAGAGAAGAAAGTTAATTACATATTTCGTGACATCATCTCGACGCAGTGGCCGAGACACTCTCTCCCATATTTCGTGATAACACAAAACGAGCTCACCTCCTTGAAATTTTTTGACGTCCTTCAGCTACCCTACCCATTAAGAATCCCATACCGTGCAGCAACACTTTGGAAGAGGAAGGAAAAGTATTGAGGCACAGTCACTTTAGTAGGTCTTTTGCATAAGTATTCTGCCAATAAAGCTAACTGTTTGCTTCGCTTTCCCCCCAACATTTTCTACTTGATGGTTCCAGTTTAAGCAGTTTGCAGTTGTAATCCCAAGGTATTTAACTGAACTGCAACAATTAATTTTGTGTGATTTACATGCAACCGAAATTTAATAGTTTTTTTTTTTTCAGTGTTCATGTGGAGGGCTTCACACTTCTTATTGTTCACGGTCAACTGCCACTTTTCACACCTTATCTTGTTTCAATCATTTTGCATCTTATCGAATACAGACATTCGATTGCTAAATAATCCTACTGTTACAACTGTCATACTAGTACTGCTCTGAGAGCCAGGGTAACTACATGTGCAATTAAAAAGGTTTTAAAAAGCGCTTTTGATTTTAGTTATTCGGGTATTAAGCCGTAGTCAAAGGGCCATATAACCGAGGTATCAAGCTTGCAGGTACCACCCGTGAGAGCCAACACTGTATGGTTATAAAAATCTTAAAACATGTTAGTTCCAAAAGATAAGAAATGGCCCCAGTAAAGCGATACTGTGTCGCCTCCTACGGAGTATTCATTCTCTTATTTTCAATTTCGGTAGTGTAGTTTACTCCGGATCTATTTAATTTTTTTAATACGTGTGTATTTCAACAGATGTGCCAGATAGTTACGACAGAATAGATCGTCACTACACAAACGCTTTTTAAGTTTGAAACATTCAAAGGCCGTACCCTGATAACTTTTTGCACGCGGACAACTGATTTGTAGCAGCTTGACATTTGAAATTCCTCTCGTGAACAGCTTTCATGTGGCGAGTAAACAAAAACTAAGAAACGGAAGTGTTTAAACTTTCATCTTTTTTGTAAATTCAGCGTTTTAGCTAGAATGATGTGCGCCAAACATTTACTGCTTATATTCAAGAGCGGTCACATTTAAAAATTTGAAGAAAAGCGTACGAAGTGATATAGAATAACGAAACTCTTCTCAGCTGCGTTCTTATTATATTTAGTTTGTTTCTAACTTATTTTTGGTTGTTCTAAAACTATCGTTGTCTGCAGTACAGAAGAACTGTCAGCACTCTGCAGCCAAATGAACATTAATATTAAACCATAACAGTAAAAAAATTCTCACATTGGATAAGAATAGATTGTAAACTTTCCGCATTGTTTCCGGAATAGTTAATCAAAGTTCACAGACATCTCCTTTCCCGTAGTCAGTTTAAGCAGTGAAATGATAATTCCAGAAAACGTAAACATCGTAAAGAATTTTAATGGAGTCGCACTTCTGTCAACAAACACGTTTAAAAGCAAATTATGAAAATATTACAAAAGAAGACTCGTACGGTTTCTACACGTAAAACATTCGTATCAGATTACGTCAAACTGCTTTTGTTGCGAGAAAATACGGACTATGCAGTCACCACACGAAACCATTTACTAAATATTATTAGTGGTGGATTTATTTAATACATTGGGGTAACCAAGAAGTTTGTGTGTATATAAAGACACCAATATGAGGAAGTGTTGTGTTTAGTGACAACAAAGTAATTTATTCGATAGATTTTAGTAGCAGCTGATTGTATATTAACTACGGGAAACTCGCCCTAACAGGTGTAATATATTATTTTCCTTTTCTTAGACAATAGAGGCAAAAAAACATATTATTTGCCCACTGTATTATTCTTTACACACAAGTTCGACAGTGAGTTTTCCAGTGAGAGGAATATCATGAGCAAGAAACTTCATTGCCTGAAAAACACCCATTATTTTTTGCCATTCGTCTCCCATCTTCGCTTTCATGTATTAGCAGAGTCTGGTGGTATAGTACACGTGTTTCGGATTCCACGTTAAGCTATAGGTCCGCTTTCCCCGGATGGGTTAGTGAGGTAGGTTAGGGCCACGCAGTTCGTCGAAGTGGCGTCCAATTAAAAGACTTGAACAGGCCATTAAACCACACGAGATTATAACTACCTCCTATTGGTCAGAGCTAGACAGCATTATTTCACACAGTCATTACGCAATATTCTCGAAGCTATAACAGTCGTTTTGTTAAAACTCAGGTAAGACATACACTTACTATTAATCGTGCTACATATTCCTTGGATATGCGTCAATAAGAAATTCGATAAGCAAAATCTTGCGGTAACCAAAATATTTTATTACCTGTATTTCAGTCCACCAAGAAAGACTGCAAGTTCCATTTCTTAATTGTTCGACTCTATAATCAGTTACGCCGCCACCGGCAGATTTTAATACGTGTTTCACGTTCCAGAGAATGAACTTACGTATAGGTCGTAAAGTAAGGACAAATAATGAATTTCCTTTTTTTACGTTCCTACGTTACTTGAGTTGCGTAATTTAAGTTTATAGTACTTTTAATGAGAAATTCGTAGAACGTACTTGCAGGAGATACTAGAATCAAGTCAAAATTGAACATATATTTCAGTCATAGGGGGACACGTTTGGAATTGTTATTTTATTCGCTCTTTTTATTATCTGTGTTCATAGAACTAGTAAAACGTGAGTGATACAGCTATACCTTCTCATTGTGTATGAACCTCAAACTGAACTGAATCACCTGGGGCGTGCATTGCCCGGACTATTGTGATAGTGTCATTTGCTTATATTATACTAAAGTATTTAATCATTTAATTAGCGCAGCACACAGTTTGCCTACAAACTGCCATTTAACCCCAATTTATGTCATTTATGTAAAATTAAATAATGGTATTTCCCATTCAGTTTTTCTTACAAGCCCAAGAAAATGTAATAAAGACATAGTTATAGAGACAAGCATGGCAATTGGAAGGTCAGAATTTCTCCCTACTGATTTCATTGGTTGTGGAACGATCGCACGTACCACAAGCAGTACGTTTTTTATACGAAGCACTTCACTCCAGGGCTGAGCCGGCCGCGGTGGTCGAGCGGTTCTAGGCACTACAGTCTGGAACTGCGCGACCGCTACGGTCGCAGGTTCGAATCCTGCCTCGGGCATGGATGTGTGTGATGTCCTCAGGTTAGTTAGGTTTAAGTAGTTCTAAGTTCTAGGGGACTGATGACCTCAGAAGTTAAGTCACATAGTGCTCAGAGCCATTTGAACTTTGTACTCCAGGGCTGACTCTGCAAAGAAGAGTCCTACTACGAAATTAAATTTCCGATTTTTCCTGTTGAATGTGAATGCGGCGATACATGTACTAAATCCTTAGCATATGCTTAGCGACACATCGGCCTAGTCTGAAGTCAAATTTCCGAGTTCTAGAAACCGCTAGAAACGCAATGGTTATTCGCACCTAAGATACGTGCCTCAATTCACCTCATCGAAATCAGATTGTGATGTTAGAAACTTTAAAAATAAATGTTTATATACCATCAACATTAACTGGGGTCATCGTATTAATGATTACTAGTACATGTTAACAAACATCCATCTCACTCGGATTGTTATTGTCGATTAGTCATTCGGAACGTAAGAGTGCAGCACTTCTGTGGCAAAAAATATCGTTTTAAGATCATTTTAGGAGTATTTCACCAGTTCTAAGCCGTGGTTGTAACCTTAGTTACTACTTTAAACGTAGTTTCAAGTTTTTGAGCATATAATAAAATCTTTTAAATTAAACATGTGGAACCATAGTTCTACGCTCCGCCACACACAGTAAAGCCACTCACGGAAAATAGAGGTAGTGCCGATAGTTCATAACCAGAAACTTTTCTATTAGTTGCGATACTACGTTGTCGATACGTCTGATTCTACATGGCTCACCAGCTAGCCGTAACTCGTCGTAATCTCCTACTGAAATTAACTGCAGTTACCTGAAACAGTCTTCTGGCTGTGGTGGCGACAGTTCAAAAAAAATGGCTCTGAGCACTTTGGGACTTAACAACTGTGGTCATCAGTCCCCTAGAACTTAGAACTACTTAAACCTAACTAACCTAAGGACATCACACACATCCATGCCCTAAGCAGGATTCGAACCTGCGACCGTAGCAGTCGCGCGGTTCCGAACTGCGCGCCTAGAACCGCGAGACCACCGCGGCCGGCCGGTGGCGACAGTAACTTATTTTGTGCTGATGTGAAAGTTTCTAAAGGCGATACTGTAGAGCTTCGTAACCGATAGCAATCAAACAAATAAATAATAAGAATTATAGTGGTGACAAAATAGTAACGGAATCCGTAATAAAATATATCTCATAGTCCTGAATTTTTCTTCGTTCATACGTCATGTGCTTGTATAAAAGCTCTGTGTCCCGTTCGTCATGTGACTGAAAGCGGTCTAGAGCTATCACCTACTTTAATTTCTCCCTCACGTGCAGTAATGTCCTGCAATCACGCCAGGTGTTACGGTATTGACTAGTTAACCGATTAGATGGGAGAGCGATTGAGGCTTAGGGCGCACGGTGGCTGAGAGCGCGGGCGCGCGGCACGAAACCTGCCGGCCGACGACGGGTCAACTGCCGGCCTGCAGTCAGCCGCTCGCCCGGACACAGTAGTGGCGTATCGCTCTGTCTTTTGTGGGGCTTTGAATTTCAGAGAGATATATATGAATAGTGTCTTTTCGTTCTGTCTTTTGTGTGCTCTAAATTGCGGAGAGAGAGATATATGAATAGTGCATTTTCAAATTTACGGCTATTTTTTCCGCCGTTTAAGTCACAAGTAAAAGTACCGTATTAGAAAACTTGTTGTGACGCTCAACATAATCCTTCTCCGAGTTAGCTAATGCTCGAGCAGTTATTGCTTTGATTGGAAATTAGTTTCAATTTAGATCAGGTCTGTTGAGAGCTATGCATAAATTCAGTTGTTTTTTGTTCTGTGAAAAATATTTATGTTGAAATATTGTCACTAAATCTAAGATATATTTTTTATGTTTAAAATCATTTTCACGAACGAATATTCGGCTGCCTTGCTACTAACCTGTGAAGAATATCTCCAGAATAGATCAAGAACAGCGAAACAGAACTGTAATGGTTTGTGGGTAGGCACAATCCATTTCGTGCCAACGTCATCGAAGCTTTGAAAAACTTTACTGAACTATAAGCCTTACTCCCAGAAAAGTATTAAAGTAAAAGAGTGAGCATAGAAGCAGTAAGAGTAGGTTCTTGAAATTAATGTAATATATTCGCACACCAACTACTGTCAAACGCACAAATCATACAAGAAACCGAGTGAGGTGGCGCAATGGCTAGCACACAGCATTCGCATTCGGGAGAATGACATTTGAAATAGCCATCTCGCCTTACAGATTTTAATTTTCTGTGTTTTACCTAAATCGCTCCAAGGATATGCCGGAATGATTCCTTTGAATAGGAAATGACCGATTTCCTTCGCCATCCTTCTGTAATCCAAGCTTGTGCTCCGCCACTAATGATTTCTCAGCCGATTGGACGTTAATCTTCCTCTAAAATGGTTCAAATGACTCTGAGCACTATGGGACTTAACATCTGAGGTCATCAGTCCCCTAGAACTTAGAACTACTTAAGCCTAACTAACCTAAGGACATCACATATATCCATGCCCGAGACAGATTCGAACCTGCGACCGTATCGGTCGCGCGGTTCCAGACTGAAGCGCCTAGACTCGCTCGGCCACACCGGCCGGCAATCTTCTTCTCTTTCTTCTCCAACGAACAACGTACAGTAAACAGATAATGTCATACCTCCCGACAAATCGCATCTATAGAGATATTCGTTCCACTATATTAGCTTCAAATACTCCGAGCGACAATATGTGATTACGTGTCTCCCATCTAGACAGCTCTGTAAAATTCCGAATGTTGTGCCATTCAAGCAGAACACGACAAAACCAAAGTATTAAAAGAGTTTTTACTTTTTTTTCCTTTTAACCACAAAACGATCTTCTCGTACTGTTACGTCTTATCGAGTATCACTGTTATCATACTAAAAACCACATATTTCAATTTATAAAAAAATATGTCTGTAGCTTAGTGGGCTACAAAGTTACGGAAACACATTGGTTTTTATGTTACCCTCTCGTTAATGAAGCTGAAATTTACGAAATTAAACTGTCGGTTTCTTTAAAGTATCGAAAGCTACTCTGAGTGAAAATGTTAGTGGCCACGATGTGTGCAGTACTATTGCCACTCTTTGCTTCCAGTTCAACTTTTCATATTTTCCGTTTTATTAAATCAGGTGTTTACCTTAGAACTAAATCCCCGTCTGACAAATTCCTACAATGAACTCAGTAGGGAGAGAAATTCAAAAGAGCCATCTCTGAAGACGGGCATGTCTCCACAGCTCTTTTCCGCTCCTTTAACACATCACCAGTCGATGAAACAGTGCACCTGCCTCACTAAATAAAACTTTGTCTCCTTTGCCTTCCACCACATTAAACTCCAGACAACGTTGCTTCTAGTGACATTATAAAAAACTGTCTCGACCTTCCCCACGGGGGCGTGCTGAAAAGTAGTGCTTCCGAATTTTTCACGCGGATACTCTTTAAGGTTTTTGAACAACACAAATGTTATTAACATTCTGCTTTTTTATTCTTCATGTCAACACATTTATTTCTCATCTCAGACATGCTGGCGACGCACACGTTTCTCCCAACGAGACTAGTTTCTTGATGCCGTCACAGCAGAATGTTTGACTCTGTTGACGAAGCCATAACCTCCCTACTGCTTGTACTGCTTCATCAGTATGAAGGCATGGAAGGTGTTCCTTAAGTTTTACAAACATATGAAAATCGGATGAGGGATTGTTGCAGATATGACAGCGCTCAATGTTGTGGCATTGTCATGCTGAAGGAAAGATTGTTCCATGTGTAGACGAACTCTTCGAATTCGAAACTTGATCACAGCACGTTATTTTTCACATGCCAGTGTACCTAACGTTACGCATCGCCATGTTACACACTACAATTCGGAGCCCTCTAGCGGCAGAGGGTTTCAAACATGTAGACATGATGAATAAAGAGGTAGAAAGTTAATGTCTGTTTTATTTAAAAAGTTGTAAGACTTTTCACATAAAAGATTCGGAGGCATTACTTTTCAGCACGCTCTCGTAATTTGTGGTCTCTTTAATGCGCTTGCTCAAGATGGATATTAACTGCATGCCGCGCAAAAATGGAATGACCTAGTCAGCTGCCATTGAGCTCCGATGAACAAAAGATGTTATCAAATATGTTATAAGCTAACACGGCCTAGCGAATTGCTAGTGATAGAACACTAACTACATGAGAATTGATGAAACTCGAATCCTCGACAGGACTACATGACCTTCCTTGTCACTTTTCTCTTTAATTCTCTATTTTTACCGCTTCGTAATGTTCACAGCTTTCTTCCTCCACGTTTCTTTTGTTTGAAGGCAGCACCAAAAAATCTAATTTCTGTAACCCAGATACTAACTGATATTATCACAAGGCTCCCCTAACAATATACTAAGAGCCATTCTGATGCTGATACCAATTCAGAACAGCATTTGATATGTATTTTTCTTATCTCAAAGCTAACCTCAAACACTGGTCAGTCGGTTGTAGCTTGAAACAACGTCCCACCTCCAGAACAAATATTTCTGTCATCCTGTCATATTCCTAGTGCAATCTGAGATACAATGATGTAAAAAACATAAATAAATTGTCCTAACAGGGGGTGGAACAATTATGCGCGCAGTGTCTTCACCACTCTGCGGTCTCCATTGTGTGGAACTACTGATTTCGCTTCGATCAGGAAGATAACAACGTTTTTGACTCACGCCTTTTTTTCGCTTGGCTAATTCATATGCAAAGGCGATGGTCTTTTTCTTCCTTTTTAGTCCCATGTTTTCTTTCCATCGCAATGGTTGCTGTTTCTTGCTCAATCGTTGATTATGACGTCATCGGTCCCCCTCCTCCTCCATTTCCTTCTGATTCTGCTTCTTCTTCCCAATATTCCAAAGCGTTTTTATTGCGGCGGACATGACAACATGCGTTCATTTATCTCCTTTTTTATTAGTGTTTTTATCGTTCTTATTGTTTCACGTTGCTCCTACCTGACCTTTCGAGGCTGGAAACTTGCTTCCTCCGCTCTCTTTTTTTTACACACAAACTTTGTCTTATTTTGTTGTGACATAACACACTTAACGCGTCTGACCTCTTAAATAGATAAGAATTTATTCTGTCGCGTACGTATATTATTAAAATACGCTCTTGAGCCAAATATAGTAACCAAATATTTAATCGAATACACGGGTACTTTAAAGGGATTAAGAGCGATTCACAATCTGGAAAAAGAAAGGGATTCGATCTCCTCTGTAAGACTGACGCTGAGACCTTAATCTAGTTACAGCTATAAACCACATACACAAAAGAAAATTTGCTGTTAAATATTAGGGAGTCTGGGGAAACATTTTTTATCTAGGTAAGCAACTAAAACAGAATTCTTCATTCAAAACATAGCAACATATCAGTTATCCCCCGATTCTTCAAAGAATCCAATTCGCATGTATAAAACATTCTCAAATATTGATTACTTCACTAATGTGTTACACATTTGACTTTAAGCATCTACTCGAGTAAAGTTTTGCAGAGGTTTCAAATTGTCTTTAAAATTTGTTGGAAGTCGCTAAGTATTCTCACTAACAAGCAGTGGATGAATATAGTCCGGGTAATTTGCGCTTCGTTTTAAGCGTCCGCTACTTTTTCTCGCATCTCAATGTTTATGACGTCATATCTCTTTAACTGTGAGTCGTACAATGTTATAACTTTGTGAGTACATCGAGTAGTGTATGTGGATACTGTTTGCAAAATATGTTGCGAATAGAGTAGGTAGTAAAGAAGTAATAAATTAAAAAGTCGTGTCTGATACCATTTTACTACTTGAACGGCGAAGACGTATTAAGCGATAAACTTTTTCACTTTTGTCATTTTTAGAGGGATGTCAGTGACAGAAAGGTTCGTACAGGTTTGAAATTGTGTGTAACGTTTATTTTAAGTAGATAATTGCTCTCATTCTTAAAATCTGGATGAATAAACTCTGGGTAATTTGCACTCCCTCAAGACGTATACACAGTTTCTTAACTGTAATAGTAAACTTACTGTGTTAAGCCTTTAACGTAAGATCATACCTCTTAATGAGTAGAGTATGATAGTATTTTACATTTTTAAATTCGGCTAATGATTATATAAGATACTTAAAACAAAATTTTTATGTCCCCTGAAAACCGTTAGATAGACAACCTGCAGCTGGGAATGGATGATAGTCCCACGGAATAGCTATTTAGTAATGTAGGATGTTTATTTTGTGTTCATAGTTGTTGATTGTGTATTGCAAAGTATAAGTGAATTTCTTTGGATTATTAGCTTCTTTGGATTATTATTTATCAATGCACGTTTTCTAAATCATATAAACTATATTGGTGTTCAGATATCTTTCCTATTGTGGCGTCTGGAAAGAATACAAATATAACAGCGATTTTATATATTATGGTAATTATTAAAACGGTTAATGATATAATTTTGTTCCAGTTGTGCACTTGTACCGTAAGAAAATTGTTTATGATAAATACTAACAACACAGTACGTGAGGTGTAGGTAGTTTCATTTACGTGGTAAACTCACGGCCTCACTTTTTTATTACGTTATTCGTTCGTTGATGAAAGTTCACCTTATTTGGCTCTATGTAGCATTAAGTAAAAATTAAAATCGTAATTTTGGTCTGACGACAAAATATTTACTTTCGTATGTGTTTTTGCATGATTAATAATCATGTTGTCAAAATTGTTCTTGTTACTAAGAAAGGTACAACGATGATAACATGAATGCAATATAAAGATGTACTAATGAAACCGACAAAGCTTTGCAACTGCTAAATATGTATGGGTCCTTTGCCTTCTTTTTTGGTTGTTATTGTTTTTGAGGTGTTTTTAATTGATTTGTACAATAAAATTAGAGGACTTTAAAATGTACAACGTTCCTGGCTTTTTGGTTGCTTTGTGGTAAGTGTGTCAACTGATTTTCTGAACTAGTTCAGTCCGTGAAAGAACAACACACAACGGACCATGCGGAAAACACTTTGAGCGTAAATCAATACCGACGTATTCGGATTTCTGACTTTCCACCTTGTTTATTGTCATCGCATTAGAAACATTCATTGGGAACTGAAATCGCTTAAAATGAACGGGTAAATCGGTTGGGATAATTGGAATTCGGGGTATGAGAGCGACCTCTCGAGCTGCCTGAACCTGTGAGAATTGACATCACTTCTCACACGTTAAATCTGCAAATGTGTACCATTACCAAGTTTTGGAAAATTTTGGTTACGTAATAATATTACTGGAACGCCGCCTTTAAGTCTCAAATTGTGTTTAGTGGTTTGAATGATCTGTTTTCGTAGTTGAAATCGACTACGAGAGTGAAAACGAAATCTAAAATTTACACAGCACAGCATTGCATTTTCTCCTCGCAATCGACCCAACAGAATACCCGTAATCGTGTAAAATAAGAGGTAAATCAATCAAACACTTTTCGAGATTTTTGCTAACAACCTTGCCCCTTTATATAATAGTGCATATGTTTTAACATATGCACATTTAACGCATTGGACACGCACTCTCCGTTTATAAACGTCGTCTTATGCAATTAACACAATGATTGTGTTATACAGAAAAACAGCTACTTTGTTACAATGGAACACGAGAAAACGAGCTTAAACCCGAGGCGTAAGTTGTATGCAGTATACCAACATATACAGAAATTCTGGGGAACAAGTTTTTTTTTATTTTATAGACTTCGGCTTTTTGCAACCACGCGGCTGTCTGTAACATATGAAAAACATTCTTGTTTACTCACACTATCTATTGTTCAAGTCAAACGTTATCACTGAATTCTCAAATCAACTTGGCGAGTTTGGCTTGATGTATTTGAATAACACTAGCTGCCTTCATACCGTAACGTGCAATCATTGTAATTAATAAGTTTAGTTTCCTTAAAGGTTTTATCTTTCTGCTATGGAAGAACTTCGCAATTCCAGCGTCGCAAAGTAATTCGACAAAATGACCTCTCAGGTTTTCTCGTCGTGATTGACTGATAACGTGCCTTTGGGTGTTCACTCAACTTGTTGATTCCATTTTCATGTACGATACTTTGAAATGTCATATATATTACTTCTCAATGATGTTTCTTTTTGTCGGTAAGCCGTACATCGCATGTTAATTACAAGGGAACCTCCCCATCGCACCCTCCTCAGATTTAGTTATGAGTTGCCACAGTGGATAGGCCTTGAAAAACTGAACACAGATCAATCGAGAAAACAGGAAGAAATTGTGTGGGAGTAGTCCATGCCCAAGATAGGCAACATCAAGGATAGTGTGAACACCGGAGCGCCGTGGTCCCGTGGTTAGAGTGAGCAGCTGCGGAACGAGAGGTCCTTGGTTCAAGTCTTCCCTCAAGTGTAAAGTTTACTTTCTTTATTTTGGCAAAGTTATGATCTGTCCGTTCGTTCACTGACGTCTCTGTTCACTGTAATAAGTTTAGTGTCTGTGTTTTGCCACAGCTCCGCAAAACCGTGCGATTAGTAGACGAAAGGACTTGCCTCTCCAATGGGAACCGTAAACATTTGATCGCAAGGTCAGAGGTCAACCGATTCCTCCACAGGAAAATACGTGTGATTTATTTGCTGGATTCATATTGCCCACGGAATACATCTCACGTATTTAATGCATTCTCGTCCAAAGTAGCGAACAGTCAACTGCCAGCCAGGGAGCCTCGTTAGCAGGAATACTCTCTCTTCCGTGCGCTGTAGTCGACTGACGTCGTGTGTTTCGATGTTTGTTTAGGTGTAGCGTCCCCATATTACGGCGCAGTTACCTCGCATCGGAAGGACGGACGGACAGATAATAATTGTCTGAAAATAAAAAATTAAACTTGTCACTGGAGGGAAGACTTGAACCAAGGTCCTCTCGTTCCGCAGCTGCTCACGCTAACCACGGAACCACAGCGCTCCTGAGCTCACACTAACCTTGATGTTGCCTATCTTGGGCATGGACTACTCAGTTTGTATATTTTGCTTATTTTTTTCATAGTTCCACACAACTTCTTCCTGTTTTCTCGATTGATCTGTGTCCAGTTTTTCAAGGCCTGTCCACTGTGCCAACTTGTAACTAAATCTGAGGGGGGTGCGATGGGGAGGTTCCCTTGTTAGTCAAAGTTAATGACTTGGACACAGTTTTCAAGATTTCGTTCACCTCAAATGATATATACAGTTTAAAATAATACAAAATACATATACAGTTTAAAATAATTTTTTGGTTAAAGTCTTTATTTTATAAAAAAAAACAGGGTAGAAGGTGTCATATTTGACCATCTATTTAACTAACATGCACGACGGCGATTACTATTGTTCTTCACGCAAGCATTGGCTTCCACGTGATTTCGGTCATACACGCCGGTGTAAAGAATTTAGAAGGCGTCATCTATTGACAATATAATTTTACCATAATGCGCAACAGCGGTTGGATTGTTTACTTTCAAAAACGCGCTGAGCATTGTCGATCAACTTTTACGACAGTGTGACTAATAATCTCCCTTATTGAGGCAAAATAATTCTGTTTGGTAGAGATTTCCGTCAAGTATTACTCGTCATTTGACATTCCAATAGAAAAGCCTTTGTCGAAACTACAAATAAACTATCACCCATATGTTCTCATGTTAAAATTCGCAAGTTGACTCAAAATATGAGAAAAAATGGTGATCGTGGTTTTACTGAATGATTACTTCAACGAAACGATCAAAATTCCTAAACGTTGCTATGATAATTATGATAGTTATATTACCACCATATTCAATGCCGGAGAAACCAATGAACGAAATGTTTCGCAGTTATATTCAAAGGCAATTTTATGTTTAAAAAATGATTATTGTCATAGAATTAAACAATATGTCGTTTATAATTTGTTACCTGGAAAGCCAAAAATTTACCTCATTTCTGATACTGTCCAACTTGAAGAAATAAACACAGTTTCAGTTGCATCCTGAAGCGTTCTTGATTTCTTTAAATTCATCTAACTTACCACCTCATCAACTGGTTTTAAATTAAAAACGATATTATTATATTAATCAGAAATGTTAACGTTAATCAGGGATTAATTGTTGGTGCAAGATTAGTGCTAACTCTCTAATGCTAGTAATCATCACTGCTAAATACAAAAACTCCGATGAGACTCTGGTCATACTCTGCCTTCGTCTCACACCTCCTGAAGAAACCATGGCTTTGCAAATGATGCGAAAGCAATTTCCAATAATAGTACCCTTCGCTATGACCATTAATAAGGCACAAGGTCAGACGCTTCAAAGGGCACGCTTGTATTAACCAGAAACTGTTTTTCACACGTGACTTTCGCGTGGGATTAGCCGAGCGGTCTAGGGCGCTGCAGTCGTGGACTGTGCGGCTCGTCCCGGAGGAGGTTCGAGTCCTCCCTCGGGCATGGGTGTGTTGGTGATGCAGGGTGTAAGCTTAAGGACTGATGACCTTAGCAGTTAAGTCCCATAAGATTTCACACACATTTCAACATACACGTGGCTTTCTCACGAGTTCGCACATTCAGTGACACACACACACACACACACACAATCAAAAACTAAATGTCACATTATAACTGCTAAAATTGTTTTCAAAGAATTTTTGTAAAAAAAAAAGATAAGTTTTAAGAAATAAAATTAATTTGACAAACACAATATTTGCTTTTTAAATGTTATACGTCCGTTACTAACTTACTTATTGGTGTCTGGTCAAAATAGTGCGCGAATTATTTGCACGGGGCAACTAGTGTTATATAACATGGAGAAACATCCGAAAGCAGACCACATTTCGAAAATAATCTGAAGATCTTGATGGGCGTTGTTGCCGTCAGCATTTTCACGTTGAATAGTCCGCTGTCCCATGCTCCTCGGCAACAGGACTAGGGCGTCCGTCACTTGTTTCCGTCGTCGACACGCCAAGTAACTCAATGTTAAGATCTTCTTCCTCTTCAGTTCACAGTAGGGGAAGTAAGTTCGTCCAAGCCGGTGCTGATGTTTCTGTTTGCAGCGTCCGTGGTCAAATTCCAGGCCTTTATAGCTGAGAAATGTCAGATGTAAGTTCATCAATGTCGGCGGTCACACAGAAGCACTGGGTTTCCAGCTGCGGGCTGCGTCCAGCACGCGAGTCGCAGCTTCCTCGCAACCGGCCATATTTATTGCCCACTTGTCTGCACGCGCGTGACCGTCGGTAATGGCTCGCTCCACTAAACGCAGAAATTCCGGCATTTGTCGCGGCTATTGCACAGTGTCGCGCAGAACGCGGAGTGACGTGAATCGATGGAAATCGGACGCGAGGGCAGTTGCAGCTGGGTGTTTGCCGCAGATTACGGCTCGGAGGCGGCCGTTTGCGTCAGCGAGGCGACCGCTCGCCGTTCATCAGCTGAACCGCCGCCGTTGCGCGGTTATCGGTGTGGCGGACGGCGAAGTCGGAATAAGCGCTCCGCAATTGTAAAAGGCCGTGCTCGACCGCCTCCTTTGCATGCTCGCCTGCCACCGCCGCTGAATTATAGCCTCGCGGGCCGGGAGGTCTGCGCCATGTGTCGCCAGCGTCCGGGAACTGCAGCCAGACAATTCTTTCCCGATCCGATAATTACCCCCAAACTGCTTGTGGCCTCTTTCATTACCATCTCACTGTATTTAAATTAACTGCGAACGAATTGCTTTCGCTAAGCTGCAGAATGTTGCCTGAGCATTTCCATTAACAGCAAATTAGAAATTAACACTTTATCGTAAAACAAACGCAGACTGTCGGCTGTGATTCACCCGTACTGAGAAGAGCAAAACACCTATACAAAGAAACGAAACGAAAGCTTCCATTCAGTTACGATTGCCTTAAATACTAATATGCTCCTCACTGGCGCTTGTAATTAATTTTAATTCGCCTAAGTGGTCGAGGTCAGAACTAACAAAAATCTACTCCAATGTTGCGGCTTGGTGAAAAATAAAACACCAATTTTCACGCTTCTATAATTTACTCATATGTATGCAGGGACAACAAATATTTTGTTATCTTCCCAACGCGATTCTGCTACTGACTATTTTTTTCTTCAGTTTATTGGCATTCGGGCCGTGGCCTTTCCGTTAACTCAACAGTGTAACGTCAGCTATGACGATGCGAGCGTAAGGACAACACAACATCCAGTCTCCGAGACTCACTGACTCAACGGTAGGACATGAAGCTTATCGTCAATGCTGACTGTAAAAATTATAAGTACAAATACTTTTGATTTACAACGGCAAGATTGATAAAATACTTTTTATCGATCTATTTCGTGTCCTAAAGATGCCGAGTAGCTGAAAGCGTCTCGAAAATATTTGTTGTCCAGAGAACTGTATAATTAAATTGTATAACTGCAGCTATGACCCCATTTTCCTTTCATTTAATATATTTCCAACTGCCACCTTGTTGAGTGCTACTTTATTTGGTTTTCCGCCGCGATTCAGTTGCACAATAGTGGCACCGCCGCAACTGCATTACTCCTCTAGAGCAGGATGGTGTATTTGTAACAGAAGTTACTTAATAGAACGAAAAACCAGTCCAAGTTGCAAATATTTTATTTTTCATTCGATGACTAGTTTCGGGCCGAGACCCATTTCTAAATCAACATAACAAAGTCGAAAATGGCATTACCGAAGAGGTCAACAAAATGTTTGCAACTTGGACTGGTTTTCCGGTTGCTGATTAACAGAAGTTGCTGACCCAAGTTTCTCCAGCATGCTGGATGTTCCTAAAGATGTTACTTTTTACTTGCTGCTTCTTTCTTCATGTTTCGAAGACAACATGTTTTTCTCTCGTTATCGGCAGTAAGTAACGTGGATCCCTATTCACATGCAAAACTGTTTCTAACTCCAGAAGAATCAAAATATAGTAACGCGTATGTTTTTGCAAAGTATTTACAGATTCACTTCTGATGATGTCTTGACAATAAACGCGAAACGTCTGGCACAACATTATATTAAAATTGGAGTGAGCTGAAGACGGACAAAAAGTAAATAGTCACTGTTATACAACAGTTGTTGCGGAAAATGGCCATCCGGTCAAACATGTACGGTTTTTTTTGTTAATTGATGCAATCTTGGTGTAAAGGAGTATTACTTGTGAGCTACTTCAATCTTGTTATTCGAGTTCTAGTGGTGTATACTTAGTCGCAACGATATTACAGTTCTGATGATCTTGTGTAAACTCAGGGAAGAATACAGAGCCAACTTGGTTAGGAAATACGGAATCTTCCACCGACTGTTTTGAGTTTAATATTCTTGCAGCTAACAAGCGATAGAACCGCTTTAAATGTGAATAAGGAAGCGGAGTAAATTATTTTGGCAGGTACTGTATTTTACGTGATACAGAATTATCTTTCAGGGGTATTGATTTTTTATAAAATGAGTAACATTTTTAGTTCCTTTTCCTTGATGTAAAATTAATTCACACAAACCTTCGGTTGAAGGCGGTTGATTCTATGAGTGATATGCATTTTTCATGTGTTTCCATTTCTTTACTGGCAGCTCCGTCAAGTGAACGAGTTACATTACCTCGGATAACCTCTGCAGTGAGCCCAAGTTAATATTGCGTAATATTTTTAATAACGACACGTTAACGTGAATGGTACACTGTGATACATTTCTGACAAGTCTTGTGGCGAAGAAGTGGGTTACCGAATAAAAAACATTACATGCAGCTACAAAAAAGTACTGCTGTTCGTATCTTGGTAACGAAAGAAGATACAAGAAAAGCAGTTATGCTGGTTAATGTTCCCCTCGTAACTTCACAACATTACCTTGCAGTATTTTTTTGATTTGCTTGTGACAAACAGTTATTTGATAGCGATCGAGATACTATAACGGGATTGCTTGGGCTATTTTATCTGTTTATTTAATTTCATTCAAGCAATTACTCTCAGCAAACATTACAACAGTGCCAAATAATAGGCCTCTGAGTTTTTGAGACAAACCTTGCTGCCTTATAAAGCATAGACAGCGACTTTGAGGCCCGTATAGGACATGAGTAAACATTATAAATTTCGAGACAGTGAATGTATTTTAAATGTGTAAAACAACTTCACGTTACGCATTGTTGTATGTTTTGGCATAGTTTTGAAATTAATCTAATTTCAAGCGATCTTTATAATTAAATTTAATATTGCAGTTAACAAAATATCCTCAAACGAAGTAGTGGACTTCGTGAGAAAAACACATTCTGGGAAGAAAAAAGAATAGACCGCAGACAGATTTCTGGCAGGTTGACTGTAACAATTGGTAATCACAACGGTTAAACAGAAATAAGGCAGCGTTCTCATTCTTTTACAGCAAAAGAAAATTCTCTGAGAAAGTATTGTGTATTTGATTTACATTTTCATCGAGACTGGCATTTTTCTACTTTCCCGTACGAGCAGCGATGTTATCATTTCGTAATTCTCTTTTTTTATTTGCATAGTACATATAAAACAATCATAGAGTTGGCTGACGATGAAGTTGTATAACTCCGAAATCGATAAAACATTGTAAAAATTAACAGTAAAAATAAACACAGCTGACTGGAACATTCCAAACTAAGAGAGCTCCTGCGAGAAAACTGAAACCTTCTCTTCTGTTCCATTAAAGTCACCTACGTATGAAGACGCCTTCCGATAAAATAAAACAAACCAAAATTAAAAAATCTGGATCAGGAAAGGTCTTGAGCTTTAGAATATGATCCTATTGTTTCACTGCCGAATCACCTCTGTCAGTCACATCTTCATTGACGCCCACACTAAACACATTTTCACTCCAATGAGCACCCACGTATCTTCATTCTGTTGATTCTATCAAGCCTAATTCGCAAATAGTTCGTGATGAGGATTACACATATCAGTGCTACTAAATTACGAGTTACCTAACAAGAAAAGAGGGAACATTTCCGAAGAGGTTTTTCTTAGTTTCGTAGCATTACACACGCTATAATGTGCTTAGAACGGTCAATAAATCAATAAGCGAATTGTGAACTTGTTCTTTAGCTTTCATTTAAAGCTCTGTATGACTTAAACGCCGGAAAAATTACAATTTGGCAAATAAGCTGAATGTTTTCCAATGTCCGAATGAAAATGTTTTTGAAGTATCAGAAAATTCCTCTACTGCAGAAATACAGCAATCTTAACGAGCCTAACATCCATTTCCGTGTGCCCTTCTTACGCAAATATGCATAGCACATCGTACTGGACGTTTTCGAGATATCTGAACAAGGCACAAGTCTAGGAGCTGGATGAAGGATGTGCTGATAGAACTTATCAAAGTAGTTTTAAAAAAATTTATAAACAGCGAAGATTGACCTGTAAAATACGTTGTATCGTTCTTGGGAATAATAAAATAAATTGTATTGAAACTGTAACGGAGTGAAATACTTGTAATCTCGTGTACATTAAGGGGCGCTCATTTTTTTATCAGTATCCTTAAACTG
The DNA here is from genome assembly GCF_023864345.2 of Schistocerca serialis cubense. Classification (NCBI taxonomy): domain Eukaryota; kingdom Metazoa; phylum Arthropoda; class Insecta; order Orthoptera; family Acrididae; genus Schistocerca; species Schistocerca serialis. Next base: position 201,762,713 of record NC_064643.1, on the reverse strand, counting down.
ATAAACGTGCTTGGACAGCATTTTCAATAACGTTTGACAACTGCATTTCATTCTCATCGTGTGGGAAAGAAATATCAGTCGCTTCTTTTTGGCAGTTTCGGTGATTTTCTCAGAATGTTTGTGTAATTTGTGGAATTTTCTCTTTATATATATGCTCTCTGTATGCACTGAGCTGAAAAATTTATCTTATGTTTTTTCTATCTTTTTGTATGTCTGTAATCACTGTTGCAATACGTCGAAGCATTCAGCTTTTTTTATTATGACGTGATACCTTAATTTTGCGTTCTGGGATACTGATGTTTTTACTGTGCCAGTTTCAAGATTATAATGCTTTGATTTAGATTAGTGACCCGATCTCTCGTAAGTGTTTCAACTTAGTTTCTTCACCAACATCAGCTGAAGGAGTGTCTCCTCTAACTTTTCTTATAATTAAAAGAAAAAATAGAAATAAACACTAAAAACTGAAATATTAAGACTTTTTTATACCGGAATTTGAACACATTATCGTGTTACAGGATACCAACTGTTGTCAACTGGTTTCAACAATTGAAGCGTACGTAACAGCAACACGTAACGCGTGGATTTTCTGTTAGACTACGCCTTCAAGATGTGTCACCGTAAGTTTAGGCATACATAGGCTGTAAATCGTGAAGGTTGCACTTGTCTAAGAGAGACTGTGTAAGAGAGATTTAATCTTAAATATTCCTCTGACATGAACGTCAACAGCATAAAGCCTAAAGTGATACATGATTCTCCGTGCTGAACACGTTTGCTTTGTAGTGATTTTGCTCGACTGAGAAAAGAGGCGTATCGTGCTCCACACGTAAACATAAAGCGAGAAGGATAGCCTTCAATTACTTTCAGACCTGTTCCCCTCCCTCTTCAGACTGCACACACGTTCGTGTCCTCACCCTTGCGGACGTCTCCGCCTCGCCCAAGAATCAACATTTTTACTCACCGAGCCGAGCACGTGCGAGCTGATAACCCGAAGTTCGTAGCTCAGATATCTAAGGACAGTGTTCTAAGTGCCACTTCTTACTGTAAAACTCGGCACGCAATTTTCTTATTAAATCACGAGAGAGGAGCTCTACAATTTCTGAGCTCCAAACCCGTGCACGCGAGGCATTGCACGCAAGAGGATTCGCGATTTTCAAACTATAATTCGCCGCCTAAAGGTGCGACTCTTTCGCTAAGTTTGCCTGATGTGCAAATTGAATGTAATCGGTACGTTGACATGTTGCCCCGTAATTAGCGCAGAAAAATGCATATTGCAAAAATTGACTTCTGTTGTTTCTCTCCTTTCAGAAATAATGATTTGTTATTACCACTGCATGCTGTCTCTAGTCCTGGACAGAAATTAGCAGTGATGGTTTTATCAGTTTCCTCCGTATAAAAAACATAAATAAAACTCTTTCACACACTTTCAGGAATGGTGGAAGCTCCAGAAACGTATAAAAATATGTAATGTCCAACATGTTTTACTGTACTCTTGAAAGGTAGTAACTAGTGGCAAGCGTGCTTCGCGAAGAAAATGATCTACAATTCCTGCGTGAAATTTTCCATGGTCTGGGTGATATTGGTGTTAGCGGTATATTTAAATGATGTTTTCCACAATATTTGGATGATCAGGGGTAGAAGCGTTTCGTGTGAGAGACAGGTTACTGATTTCGAAGTGTTGTTTGCTAAGCCTGCAGAAGCCGCCAAAATTATTCACCAAACTCCGAACTCGTACGAGCTTGTCAGACTGTCATTAATTCGAAAGTGTAAGGAAGGAAGAGTCAACAAAAGCTCCAAAGCAGCGTAAATTACAACCAATGAAAACACAGAAAGAAATCATACCAGGACTTAATTTATTCTCCCGGAAACGTGCTTAAGCTCGTAGCATGACTCTTTTACTGTCTTTGCTTGTTTCCATTGCTGGACTTTTATGACGTTTAAGAGTCTGTATTCCAATAGTAAGATCTGAATGTCTCCCGTCCTTTCATTTTCGGTTTTCTTTGTTTATGTTGTTGTCTTATTGTGTAAGTTTATACAAAGAGGAGTCCGTGATTTTCTCTGAGGATTTTAAAAGTGTAACTTGTTCCCGCCTCAAGAGTTTTTCAACGACTGCCCAAGGTTTACTTACAGAGAGCACACTATAATTCTCAAATCTGCGATAAAAACCATACCTATTCTCCTATTTGTCTCATTTTCTCATCATTTTATCAAAGCTTTATTTTTCCAGTTTATATACAGTCCACGTCAATGAGTGTAATTAACAATAAAATGGACTTTCTTCAGCAGGAGTCTTGTTCCCTAAATGTGGCGTATCATCAGAAGAGACTACTTTAAAATTATTGTCTATGAAGTAACATATTATGATGTCAAGTTTTCATGAATTCATCTGTCTTGGCGTTTTGTGTGTCTTACAGATGAATCAATGAATAGGAAATTCGACATGGTTTTTGTATAATGCCGATGTTTAATTGCGAAGTAGTATGTTTTATATTAGGGTTCATGTGCCGTTTATCAACGTAACCTCCCTCAGCTACGATTGCTTTAACGGTCCAAAGCCTAAAAAAATTTGTGAAGCGAGAGAATAGAAGTTCGGCTCTGAAATATGTATAGGTTCAATAAAAATTCTGACATTCAGTGGGTGTTCATTGATAAAGAACATTCCGCCAAGTACACTTACGAACAGTGTTGATAAAACCATTGTAGTCGTTATATTGTGTGTAGGATTACAGCAAACAGGTCCCGAGAAATACAGCAAGTAACACTCTACCGAGAATCCATGTTCGACTACAGGTCTGGGTGGGTAAGCCGGTTCTAACACGAGAAAAAGGCAAGAGCACACCAGGTCCAATAGCATTTTACCCTATTCGATGTAGCTTTCCTTTTAATTACAATGATTCGAGTATTTATTGATGTTACCGCTCTTTTTCCTAGGTAATAACTATCTGATACGCTCCTGCTTCGTGAATAAATGATAGCCATTTGCTACGACAACTAGATACATCTGCTTAAAACTAAATTGCACTCAACTGCTCTCTCCATTGCCCAGTAGTGGCAACTTGCCTCCGTTAGCGAGCACTCGCAATGCTAGTTCTACGCAATTCTTGGTTCGCGAACTGCGTTCCGTTTCTTATAAATGATCTTTTAACTTGTCGACCTGCTCACCTGTGATTAAAACAGAAACTCGTCGCATACAACCTTTTGATATCAAGCGAGCTTCTGTTTTGGGTTACCTTCCGGAACATTAACGCTGTACAAGAACGGTGCACACGGTCCTCTGTGACAAAACGATAGTTTTGGATATTCTCCTATTCTCCCTCTACACCAGCAATTTTTTTTCATTCAAAGTAGAAATCACCTGCCATTTTTTTAGCCTAATGTGAATATGTTTAGGCGAGGCGTTGCATTAAAGCCATGAACTTTAAAAATGTCTTCTTCTTTTCATGATTTCCGTGAGGTACATGGATTACACACATTGTCAGTAAAATTTAATAGCAGTTATTCTAATCTAGTAAAACTGTGAAATTTTTTTTATGTTTTCATATTTTAATAGCGCTTGTACAATTAAAAATTCGATTCAGCGTGCAAACCAAGAGCACTGCATTCTTTATTGTTATAAAGATGAACGAAAAGTTAACGAATTACTCGGGCAAAATGTATAATTCTCCAGCTGGTTATTTATATTTTTTTTCAATTGGCATAAAATGATAATTTGGCTGAAGCTGCCTCTCTTCAAACGACTGCACGAATAATTTTCGAAGGGTATCGTAGACCTACTCGAGTCTGCTCAGTTACGCGAGTACGTAACCGCCTTCATCGCATATGTTGTGATCACTTGACTGCCTTTATATAACCACCACCAAACACTCCTTGTTTATCCTCAATCACTACTGGAACGCTGCCACACGTCTCCACCACAATTATTTTGTAACAGAATTCCGTCCTCAGTTGCACTCCACTACTTATTACCTTATTCGCTCAAAATCCTTTGCATGATACTACACCATCTCACATAAAGTATTGTACCTCTATACAGAAAAGTATTCTATATTATTTGTCCTGGTAGTTATCAACAGAACATGCATTTACTTTTCTCAGTCAAATCATCTAAATATTATAAAACTTAGTTATTATGAAAAAATTATCCGAAGAAACATATTTCGAATGCCTGAATCTTTGTAAAATATCTATTTCATTAACTTTTCTTCAAAGATGCGAAGCTACGGTTAATCTTTAATAGTTTTGTGACTTGTTACCATACCTCTAAGTATTTTTGAAAAATAATGAATAAATCGTTTCTTGTGGTACTGTTTTTCAGTGGACTTAATTTCAAATTTCCGACAGTAAATGCAAAACAATAAATATTCGTATATATTTATCACGCACCCTAATGAGGTTGAGAACTTGAATGACACTTTTATGCAAAAATTCGCAATACTTAATAACTGCCGCATGAATCGAAAAAAAGTTATTTCATGGTAACCATATGGCAAGTGGTCACATGTTCTTGAAACTTTATGCAGCGTGGACTTATTATGGAAAGAAAAATAAAAAAAATAGTAAAACGATTATGAAATTATATTCAGCTTTTACACAGCATGAACGTAACCATATAATAAGTGTAATAGATAACATCCATAGCGCAAGGGTTGCATGAAACTCTTTTCATTGTTAACTTAATGTCATTATCATTTAAATTAATTTCTAATTCAGAGCTAGCACAGAAAGAATAGAAGAATGCGGAAAGCGCGTAATAAACGTTCAGTAAAATCAATTTACTGTGTAATATTTACGTCGACAGCTGAAATTTTTTTCAAGGAATTTACTGTAGTAAACAGTATTACATTTGCATGTGTTAACTAACAAATGAATAATAAAATAGCACTTTACAATGCAGTCAACTTACTCTGTTTTATGAGAACTGTTGTTGAAAGTCTGTGACTTCAAAAACAGTGATTTTTGCTGCTAGCAGGTTAAGTTATTTTCAGACATCACTCGACATGTTTCGGAAATTATTTGTAACTGCAAGAGCATTTTACATGTCAGATGCGACTTTTGTTTTATGGAAACAGCTGCATAGTTACTATAGCTTAAATGTAATGTGAATTGACCAAAATGACGCAATCACTCGAACATAGTGGATCCCATGTTTGATATGTTACCGGTATGAAATAACGAAACAAATTGACAGTGAGAATAATTACTTGAAACTCGTGTATTTTTTAAACAAAAAATAGACTACCAAAAGAAAATGCATTAGAAATAAAAGTTGTTAATACACAAAACTGATCATTTGTAAACAAATAATTTGTACTTCTATGTATCGTGTACCTTGTGCAAACTATCTAACACACACCAAGTTAAGCATTTCCTACGTATTTTCGTGCCGCAGTGTTAGATTATTTCTTTTAGGGTACAAACTGATTGCGAGGTACTAATCGTAGTCTACAGATCCAAAATATGTTGCCAGTTAAACATATTTAAAGCTCACTTTCTCATACTACTACATAATGTAACACAGTCTGACAGCTTGGTTCAGATGTTTCCCTAGCAACATGAACGCTCTATGTTTATTCAAAAAACAAATCTGTGGATGCGTGATATACATATTAATCACTCTGTGCAAATTTCTTTTCAAATGCAGAAACTGAATAGGATATCGCTAAAAGTATATTTGGTGTCACCTGGAATCTATAATAATTTCTTCCACTGAAAAATATGTTTTACAAAATTCACGTACTTCAAGGTCAGTTCAAATAGTACCTTACAAGAAGCAATTATCGAAGGTCTACTTCCTCCCTTTTTAAAACAGGTATTTCAATCCTCACTTTTTCGTGCTATAACTATCTCGAATTATTGAAAGTTTAAACGGAAAAGTTGTTCCAAAACCCACCGCTCTTTTGCAAAGAGGGAGCAAAATCAACAACTGCCGACGTGACCAGCATCTCTACCGGAAACAGTGCAGTTATGTAATTGTTCATGTTACATATTCGATGCGTATTAGTATCAGCTTTAAGAGTTGTCGTACTACAGCGCAACATGCATCAATAAATATACAGAAAAGAGTTTCGCTGTTACTTACGCAACGCCGTCGGGACGCCTTTCGTATAACCTCAAAACTATTTTCTTCTGTGTCCCTCATGTCATTCACTTTCAGACACAGCTCGGTAAGGGTAAAGTGCTAAGTCTCTCGACGAGAGTCAGCCAGGAAAAATAAAATACAAAGTAAAATATAACGACAACGAGAAAGAGAACGTGTAGACGGTCAACTATTTTTCAAAGATGATACAACATTATGCTGTTCTATAGCAGCACATTAAGCTGACATTCCTTAGAAACGTAAGTGGGTCGTTAAGAAGCGAAAATAATGAAATTATGTGCTCAACTCCCCCCCCCCCCCCCAGCTCCCCGAGATGATATGTGCTCATCTATCTTATGTAAGCTGAATGAAACAAAGGGTGTCCCCGTACCTATAATTGACCTTCATGTTCACTATGAGTGGGATAAGTCATCATGCTCTTTAAATAATGCTCATCGACAAATCAGGTTTTTTTTGTTTTTTTTTTTTTTAGAGAAAAGTATTTGTGTTTCATCATATGAGGCACATAACTGTATTTTTTTGCGAAATTTTCTGTAACAGAGAGAGTTATCAGCACAATATTTAGTTATGTAATCATTCTCCGAGAGACTAAATTAACGGAAAGACTGTTAATATTCCGTATTCAACGGTAATAAGAGGGTACAGCAGAAGTGAGGGCGTGAGTCCGTCGTTTAAAATGCTCCCTATGTCATCTTTTATCTTCCAGCAAATTTTGAAAACTTTTCATATGTTATCAAGGCATAAACTCCTCACAGATGCTCAAAATGCCTTTCGCTTTCTACTACAAACCGTGCGTCATGAGCTATCAGACCGTTCTAGTCAATGTCTGAAGATGTCGAATTGTTTCGCACGTTTCAGTGACGCTGTAGTGAAGCCTCATGGCGTTATGAATGTCAGATGGCCCTATAGATGTCAAGGTCATTACAGATGGAGTGGAAGCTTAGACCTAAGGAGGAAAGGAAAGAAAAAAGGCAGCTTCGTCTTAAAAGGACCTATCCTGCAATTTGCCTTTTTAGATTTAGATAAGACTCTGAAAACCTAAATCCAGATGGCCAGACAGAGTTTTGAATTTCTTCTTACTGCCCCTCTGTCTTGCGTCTACGATCATTCGCGTGAGTCGCTCTCGAAATACGTAGCCTACCACATCTTCAGTTCACTCACTCTTAATATCCATGTCGAAGGTTCAAAACAGATGACTCACAAATGCGTACAAAGGTAAAATGTAAACATAACTACGTATTTTCTACACGCCTAAGTGTCGCTGCTTTAATTACTAGTTCTGATGATGGCTGCAAAGCCGAAACTGAAAAGCATTTTTAATAAAACAGCATTTCGACAAAACGCTGACGGTTATAATCTAATCAGTTACAAATATCGCAGGTCACCTTAACGTGTCTAAACAACCACAATGAAATGTAAACACGACCGACAACGCCGCCGCATTAATAATGAGTGTCTCAGGAGACTGACTTGTGTCGATACTATCACTTGTAAGGCGTACTGCTATCTTTGATGTCATAACGTATCGATATTGTACTCCGTACTTATCGCTTCTGGAGCCTTCGGAGCCCAGCGGACGGAGCGTTGTGTTGCCGTAGAATGACAACAATGTCCCAGGGCTAGTGGTCACGCGCCGTAGGGGACTGATGACCTCAGACGTTAAGTCCAATAGTGCTCAGAGCCACTTTTTAAGATCTTTCGCGGATTAATTAAGATATTTATGGTTGATACACTGTCATGTTTGAGAATCACTTACTGTCGTGGAGAAACATGTTGACAGTAGAACGTAAACGAAAATGCTTCCGTGATCAGTGACTACCTCTTTAATTAGAAATGCAACGTAGCAATGTTTACTTTAATCTGAGTGTGAAACAAGCTTAACTGGTAAACGAGACTGGATGAACGAAATCATTGCTAGGGAAGTACGCTACTTGCAAAATGAGCGATAAACCAAAGTAATTTGTCCTGTACTGATATTATTTCAAAGTGGCATTTTCAAGTCATTAACTGAATAACTTTAATATTTGAGAAGTATAAAAGACACGTATTCACACTAGGCTCATGGTCAGTTTTATTACGCAACGAAGCGTGATCGCTATGTAAAAAAATCTCTATGCAAAGCTCCCACACTTGCGTAGAACTGCCACAAAAATAAAGAAGGGGACACTTTTTCGAGAGAGACGTGGAGGTTTACATGTGTTGCCGTGACAGGGACAGTAACCGTAGCAACAGGGAAGAGCAGTAACTTTACGTCCTCAGTGATCAAAGAAAGTGAATTTTAAATTGTGGTTAAGAACTTTAGTAGTTGCTTTTTATCTCAAAACTTGATGAATTTAAACTAAAAAATAAACAAAAATAAAGATTTGGTTTTTTTATTTCTTATTTTGGTGTGAGCAAATGAGAAGTCCCTTCTCCTTGAGCCGTGTTACGAGCGATGAGAACTGCTTCACTTAATTTAACAATGCGTAATTTTACGTGTATTTGTCACATTGCATCACACAAGTGGCAAAACAGCTACTCAGTGTCGTAAGAATACGATATACATATAGATACCTCAGGCATTAAAGAAGAAAACACAAGAGCAGAGGAAAGAAAAATTGAGAAATCATTAAGGGTGAAAATTAGTGTTGCTTAGCCGTCATAATGAAGCCTGTTATAGTTGAACAGTAATAACAGTTAAATGATGTGCCGTATTCAGATTTAATAATATTAGGAAATAAGGTCGCTAGTAATCTCGTCTGCGGTAGCAGCGCAGCCAGTTTTTTTGCCTCTCGTCTGTATATTCACGACGGTATGTTACCTTGAGTTGTGAGAGGACGTTACTTTGACAACTCATTCATTATTGTCTACCGTTCAGACCTGTGAGCGATATGATCGCTGTGTTGTCACTGCGGATAGCGGACCAGAGCAGCAAACTTTTTGCACATTTTTTTTAATTAAGTGCTAAACTCGTTTTTATGAGGGAATTGTCCGTGTGACGCTCTGTTACGCAAATACAGGCTCAGCAATGATAGCGTTAAATCGTTTATACTCTCTTGAAGAACATTACAGCTCCTTCGCTCTGAGAGCCGCATTAACTGAACAAGTTTTATTTACCGTTCTTCCCACAAACACAGAGGAGTCCTCGTATACCCCTTCTATTTATTTTATTTAATTATTTATGTATTTTTTTCTTAGTCACATAATGGTTCATTAAGGTAGGGCTGCATTCAGTTTCTTCCCCGATAGTCATGTAAATATTTCGGCGTTATATTTCTTGTGATCAAGTTGATGTTAATGACGAAAAATGTGTATTAAAATGCTGTGAAAAAATCTAGATTGAATTACCTAATAAATTTTACTTTGTACCAAGTTTTTGTACTTATGGGGCTTTATTCTGTTACAGCCTTCCGTTTTAGTTTCATGCACTACAGACACGCTAAGTTCTTCACCGATTTCTTTTTTTTTTTTTTTTTTTACTTTTTACGTCAGTCTACCGACCAAATTGCGACTCATAGATACAGTTTTCTACGTCAGAACATCACTCATGCATGTAGTAGTATAAAAATAAAAATTAGTAGATGTGAAAGTGCTAGTGTGATGAGTGGAGCGTAACTAGTTCCTGTCTACATGTAGGAAGGAAGGTTAGTGTTTAACGACAAGTCGACGACGAATCCTTAAAGACGTTGAAAAAGCAGAGGTTGGGGAAGAAGTGGGGAGGAAACTGTGTGTGTTCATTTTAAAGGGACCGTCTTACCATTTGCCTTAAGCGATTTAGGGAAACTGCGGGGAAACGTAAACCTATATAGCTGGACGGAGATTTCAACTGGCGTTCTCTGAAATGTGAGCACAGTTTCTCACCACTGACTCACATAGTTCGTTCCACTCCATGAGAAAGGCAACAGAATCAACCCTATACTGCCCTATTATACCAATTACAACAATGACATTCATCAGTCATAAAAATTTTGGTAATTTTATACACCATGAACGTCATCAAAAAATCGTGACAAAAGGTGAAAACACCTACAGCCGTCTTTATAATTTTATTTTAATTTGGCGCTACCAGTTTCGACGCTTCCTTGCGTCATCTTCAGGCTGTTTTGATGCGGTACAGGTTGACACGATCCCCATGCATGACCCATCAGTTGCCAGCATTACTGGATTCGCAGATAATGTGTCAGCACTCCAACAATCAACTGTCAAATCACAGTTGACAGGTGATGGTTGGAGTTCTGACACATTATCTGCGAAGCGGGACTCATCACAGAAGACAGTTCTACTCCATTCAATGTGATTTCAGGCCGAATGAGTCCGACACCACTGCTTTTCGGTGTACGGAGGTCAATGGTAGTCGGCGCAAAGGGCGCCTTGAGCTCATTTCCCGTTTCTGAACCTCCTATTAATGATCCTTGTGGTCACTGCAGCACGAGTTGCACGTCGGATCGATGATAGTGATGAATCCGGGACTCTGAGTGCCTCTCTGATGATTGCTCTGTGTTCATGTTCTATCGTCTCTTTGTGTAGACCGCTTCTTCACCCAGAAATGTCGGGCGATTCGCCGATTACACCAACCGGCTCTCTCAAATTTTGGCATTAGTGTACATTGTTCACGCACCTGTCTGCGAAGCATAGTTATTCTCCAAGTGAGAACACTGAATGAAATTCGCAAAGACTTTACTCCCGGGTATCGACGTTTCCCCTGTTTACTACCCTTGCCACTAGAACTCTGAAACTGCGTTGAAGCGTCGCACATTCATCCGTCGGCAACCGGTAAAGTTCACAATTTTGCGTTTTCCGTCGATACCTGTCTGAATAACAGATTGTGACTATCTTCTTCTGGTGCGTTGTTTTGGTTTTGTCTCAGAGTGTGTGTTAAATTAACTACACTGAAGACCCAAGAATATGATGCACCTGCCTAATATCGTGAAGGGCCCCAGCGATCACATAGAAGTGCCGCAACATGACGTGCTATGGACTCGATAATGTCCGAAATAGTGCTGGAGGAAACTAACTCCATGAATCTTGCAGGGCTGTCCATAAATCCGTAAGAGTACGAGGGGGTGGAGATCCGTTAGAAGGCTGCGCCTCGTAGCCGCGCGGTCTTGAGTGCCTTGTCACGGCTCCCCACGTCGGAGGTTCGAGTCCTCCCTCGGGCATGGGTGTGTGTGTTGTCCATAGCGTAAGTTAGTTTCAGTTAGATTAAGTAGTCTGTAGGCTTACGGACCGATAAAATGTAAATGTCGTGTGACTAGGGCCTCCCGTCGGGTAGACCGTTCGCCGGGTGCAAGTCTTTCGATATGACGCCACTTCAGCGACTTGCGCTTCGATGGGGATGAAGTGATGATGATTAGGACAACACAACACCCAGTCTCTGAGCGGAGAAAATCTCCAACCCAGCCGGCAATCGAACCCGGGCTTCTATGATTGACATTCTCTCGCGCTGACCACTCAGCTACCGGGGGCGGACTACGGACCGATGACCTCAGAAGTTTGGTCCCGTAAGACCTTAACACATCCTTCCAAATCTGTTACAAGGCACCCCAGATATGCTCAATAATGTTCATGTCTGGGGAGTTTTGTGGCTAGCGGAAGTCTTTCAATTCACAAGAGTGTTCCTGCAGACTCTCTGTAGCAATTCTGGACATGTGGGATGTCGCAGTGTCCTGCTGGAATTGTCCAAGTCCGTCGAAATGCACAATGGACATGATCAATATAGGTTATCAGACAGGATTCTTACGTACGTGTCACCTGCCAGAATCGTATCTAGACGTATCGGGAGTCCCATGTCACTCAAACTGCACACGCTCCACACCATTACAGAGCCTCCACCGGCTACTGACATGCAGGGTTCATGGATTCATGAGGTTGTCTCCATACCCGTTCACGTCCATCAGCTCGATGCGATTTGAAACAAGACTTGTCCGACCAGCCAACATGTTTACAGTCATCAACAGTCCAATATCGGTGTTGACGGGCCCAGGCGAGGCGTAAAGCTTTGTGTCGTGCAGTCATCAAGGGTACACGAGTAGGCCTTCTGCTCCAAAATCCCATGTCGATGACGTTTCGTTAAATGGTTTGCGCGCTGACACTTATTGATGGCCCAGCATTGCAATCTGCAACAGTTTGCGGAAGAGCTGCACTTCTGTCACGTTGAACAAATCTCTTCAGTCGTCGTTGGTCCCATTCTTGCGGTCTCTCTTTCCGGTCGCAGCGATGTCAGAGATTTGAAGTTTTGCCGGATTCCTGATATTCACGGCACTTTCGTTAAACGGTCGTACGAGAAAATCCCCACTTCAGCGCTACTTCGGAGATGCTGTGTCCCGTCGCTCGTACGCCGACTGTAACACCACTTTCAGACTAGCTTAAATCTTGATAACCTGCCATTGTAGCAGCAGCAACCCATCAAACAACTGCGTCAGACACTTGTTGTCTTGTATAGGCGATGCCGGCCGCAGCACCGTATTCTGCCCGTTTACATATCTTTGTATTTGAATACGCATGCCTATACCAGTTTCTTTGGCGCTTTATGTATAAGACAAATAAAAGTGACTGGTAGCAGAAAATACACATAAACAAACTTTGATTTTATCCATACTGGATGACAGGTCGTGGTTGTCAATATACATGTTAAAAAAATATATCGGCTCAATCACTTGTTTATAGTGTAAAACACTAAGATTGACGCGTTTCGGAAGTCAAGCTTCCATCATCAGAATAATAAAAAGTAAAAGAACCTGTTAAAACTCGCTAAAATGGAACATGCACCAGGCACAGTAAAATTGATAATAAAATTAAAACATCGTGGCTACTTCCCTTGTTGCAGCCGTGTCTTCCAAGGTGCATCTCCAGGTAGTCGACAAAATTTAAAAAAAAAACTCTAAAATGGTGTCGCCTATGGTGTTCAACATCTAACGACATGGCTCTCTTCTCTATCGGTGTAAACCGCCCGTGCGTCTTCGTTGATACCACACACCACGTAGCCAAACACGACACTGAAACACGAGTGAGCTCACGCGCAAGTAAACAAGAAAGTCACAGAGATGTCTATACAAACGGATAACATATACATGTTCCAAGGACCTCATGCAAGATGGTATCCTGCCAATTGCTAAAAATGGAGTTACTAAAAGAAACCAGTGAAATGTTTAAAAAAGATATTTGTATCACCTGTTGGCTGTTCATTCAGTGTGTTCTGATTATCCACGCTATGTATCGTAATTTCCAGCTGTTCTAGTAGATCCAGCTTTTTGCCTTTGTCCTGTCTATGTAAAATAACGAGATCTTGATCTGTTCCCAACATGGTGTGTCCCGTTTCCCAAATATGCGTGGATACAGCTGACTTTTCGAAATTATTAAGCCGGAAAGCATCGCTACGTTCTTTGTAACGTACTTTAAAGGACCTACCAGTTTGGCCTACATAACTTGCCTTGCACGTGTTACACTGAATTTTATAGACCCTAGCTCTCTCATATTCAGCGCTTTCCTGCTGTAAATTATTTCTTAGTTTAAACCGCAGCGTATTATTGGTCTGAAAAGCGGTATCAACTTAAAAAGGTTTGAAGATGTTAGCCACTTTTTGCGAAATATCACTGAAGTATGGTACCGTGACTCTCGTAATATTATTTGCGGTATTCTTCCTAGTAATCTTAGTGTTTTACACTATAAACAAGTGGTTGAGCCGATATATTTTTTAACAAATAAACAAAGTTTCAGTGTGTTTTCTTCAGTTGCAAGCGCCTGTATGGGACAGTGACACGTACACTGCCCAGAGTTGCTCTTTAAGGAACGCACAAGTGAACGGAAGCTGCGCCAATTCGTGTGTGGTTGGGATCAAGGCTGGCCTGCGAGTGTCTGACTCACCTGCTAGCGGCACCCATCTGAGTGTTGGGTAGCCTGTCGGCTCTCAGACACGTTCAGCTTTGGTTCTCATTTGGTTGCCGGGCATAGTTCTCCGGAGCGGCTGTCGGAAGGCCTCGCTGGCCGTCAGGGGGACTTAGGCTCGCCGGCTCGGCCCGACAGCCTCGGAGTTGACGTCTGCTGGAATTAATTGAAACTGGTGCCCGCCGGCGTTTCAGCTGCGAGCGGGAACCGGTACCAAGCCTCGTAGTCCTCACTCAGCCCATATGATTCTCCTTGCGGCTATACGTATCGAGTTCAATATCAAGCTCGACGGAAAATCCGCTGTAGTTTGCTAGAGCACGATTACAACAAATACTCGCAAGCATTCTACAGTTGTTTATGTTCGAGTATTATGACTTTTCTGGAGACTAGAAATCTACTCTGTAGGAATCAGCATGGGTTTCGAAAAAGACGATCGTGTGAAACCCAGCTCGCGCTATTCGTCCACGAGACTCAGAGGGCCATAGAACGGGTTCCCAGGTAGATGCCGTGTTTCTTGACTTCCGCAAGGCGTTCGATACAGTTCCCCGCAGTCGTTTAATGAACAAAGTAAGAGCATATGGACTATCAGAGCAATTGCGTGATTGGATTGAAGAGTTCCTAGAAAACGGAACGCAGCATGTCATTCTCAATGGAGAAAAGTCTTCCGAAGTAGGAGTGATTTCAGGTGTGCCGCAGGGGAGTGTCGTAGGATCGTTGCTATTCACAATATACATAAATGACCTTGTGGGTGACATCTGAAGTTCACTGAGGCTTTTTGCGGATGATGCTGTGGTATATCGAGACTTTGTAACAATGGAAAATTGTACTGAAATGCAGGAGGATCTGCGGCGAATTGACGCATGGTGCAGGGAATGGCAATTGAATCTCAATGTAGACAAGTGTAATGTGCTACGAATACACAGAAAGAAAGATCCCTTATCATTTAGCAACAATATAGCAGGTCAGCAACTGGAAGCAGTTAATTCCATAAATTGTCTGGGAGTACGCATTAGGAGTGATTTAAAATGGAATGATCATATAAAGTTGATCGTCGGTAAAGCAGATGCCAGGCTGAGATTCATTGGAAGAATCCTAAGAAATGCAGTCCGAAAACAAAGGAAGTAGGTTACAGTACGCTTGTTCGCCCACTGCTTGAATACTGCTCAGCCCGTACCTGATAGGGTTGATAGAAGAGATAGAGAAGATCCAACGGACAGGAGCGCGCTTCGTTACAGGATCATTTAGCAATCGCGAAAGCGTAACGGAGATGATAGATAAACTCCAGTGGAAGACTCTGTAGGAGAGACGCTCAGTAGCTCGGTACGGGCTTTTGCTGAAGTTTCGAGAACATACCTTCACCGAGGAGTCAAGCAGTATATTGCTCCCTCCTACGTATATCTCGCGAAGAGACCATGAGGATAAAATCAGAGAGATTAGAGCCCACACAGAGGCATACCGACAATCCTTCTTTCCACGAACAATACGAGACTGGAATAGAAGGGAGAACCGATAGAGGTACTCAAGGTACGCTCCGCCACACACCGTCAGGTGGCTTGCGGAGTATGGATGTAGATGTAGTAGATCTAGACAAACCAAACATTTGGAGCTGGTGTACGCCAGTTACAAAAGTCGATAATGTAAATCAGTGTATCTGGGAATGAACGGCAGAAATTTTAAAACTACGAGCATACAAGAAGCTGGAAGTATGAAAATAGCCCTTCAACCTTTGCAGAAAACGGGATAAAATATGGCCAGGAACCATTTAACAGGGAACAGGATATTAAAATTACCAGAATGAAGAATTACAACGGAAGCCTCTATCATTACAAGAAAACTTTCACCAAACGCACACACACACACACACACACACACACACACACACACACACACGTACACAAAGACAGTCACACAGAATAACACACTCACACACATAACAACACACGCACACATATAGAAAAACAATCAAATATCAGACTTTATGTAGGCACTACAACACGAACAAAAGATGAATGGTAACACACGGTGACAGTTGGTAACACCACACAGTGCACACACACACACACACACACACACACACACACACACACACACACAATACACAGTGAAAAGTTTAAGTGAAGCATTCATATAAATGTTTCCCAAAAAACGCCGAAAAACGGTCACTTCGAGGTTGCAGACCAATAGTGTAAATACGACTCCAGCACAACACATATGAGTTAATAAGATCAGAAATCGTAAGTAATGCCATATCGAAATTTGACATCACGAAACTTGTGCAGCAGAAGTTGTTTCTCACGCAGAAAACAAGATAACATCAAGAAAAAATGTAGTATATTGTATGTCATTAGTACACATCTCAGTTATGATCGATATGAAACAAACGTGTGCTACAGGGGGCTGAAGATGCTCTACAAATAAAAGAAGCGAAATTCGTATGACACAAAACAAACTGCCTTTCAGTTAGCTGCAAAGAAGGAATACATTTTACTAACACAGAATCAACTAAGGAACGACGTATAGCATATGTAAATGATGACTGAGTTTTTAAAAATTTATTTAAATAGGCTTCGGGCAATGGCCCATACAGCCAAGTACAAGATTTTCAAACGTCAGGCTAAATTATGGTTACTTTATGAATAAGAACAAACTGAAATCTTTAATTTAAAATTTGTACGCATTGTTGTTTTGATGAAGCTTATCTCTAAAATAAAATATGAAGAAACCAATAAAGTTATAACTACAGTCTTAAAGTATCATCGAAGATAATCTGAGTAATCGGAATTTTAGACCGCCAGACGTACAAATGCATTGGTAAATACTTCAGACTATGTCAAAGCGATCTTTAATTATAATTTGTGCTTATCAACTGATTAAAACTCTGAAGTGTGTTAGAACACATAAACAGAACAAGGAAACGGAGAAAACTCCAGTCTCCAGGTTTGTCAACAATATTCTACTACTGGCCACTGGTCTGCGTATCATCTTCTATTTACACTTCTCTACTTTATTTTTTCTGACAGTTAGGCAGATGTAACTAATCAGTATTCATTCTGAAGTACGGTATTTGTAATGTGGCGCTATATAAAGCCATGGCTTCCATTAATTCTAGTTTTTTTTTCAAATTTGTTTATGACAAGAACCACTCGGCTTCATCTAATCTATTGTGCCATCATGTGATGTACGAGTAGTAAGATCACTACTTCTGATGAAGATATTTTTAACATCGTCAAGAGTTTATAAACCTTTATTTGCAACTTGCTGGATGGTTTTTCCCTCTCTTCAGATATTTATACAGTGTTGGCTGTCCATCTCCTCCTCCAATTCCTGCTGCAATTACAAACTATTTTGCATTGTTACCTTAACTTCGTATCTTTTCCTGCTTTTCCATGCTTTCTTTTACCATCTCAACTCAAGCACCTGTCAATAAACGTTATCTTCTTTGACGGTATCGTAACAAGTTCTTTATCTCTTTAAAATCTCCAGTACTATTTATTTTTTCTGTGCCAACATTTCTTAATATTTTAGTATTCTTAATTATTTTAACTATTTCTGTACAGCTTATCTTCTCATGTTTCCATGTCCGCACCTCAAAGGCCTCCATTCCGTTTTTTCTTCTTTATCGTCCACACCCCACACAAAGCATTTAACCAGTATTTTTCTCAGTTGTCGGTTCTGTTTTCCACTTAGCACCTTCCTCTTCATGTTGAATGATTGCATAACCATGACACGTTATGGTTTATACTTCACGACAACATTTTATATTCTCTCTTATTAAGCTGTTTAACTATTCAAAATTTTTGACTTGTTTCTTCCCTTTTTTTGTACCGGTGATCATACTCTTGGTTTTCCCTTTAATACTTTGACACGCTGCATTCAAATCATGTGCCACTTTGTTCAGTGCCAGCCCTTTTTCGTCCGAAAGCACAATATTGTCATCAACTTTTACACATTTTGTGCATTTCCAAAATATATACTGTACTAGATTAGAGAGAGACGACAACCTTGTCTGATCCAGCTGTAACCTAGGCATTCGTTTGTTGTCTTTTCTCTATTCTATGCCTTGACTTTCTGCTGTCGATATAGGCTCTTAAATCAGTCCCTTTTCTCTCCAATCCACTGTCTTTTCCCTTTACACCTGTAACATCTTGTCCCGTTGTGCTCTATCAATTATTTTTTCGAAGTCGCTATATACAGCACAAAGTTATATGTTTATCTCGATATACATCTTTCCCTCACAATAATCCTGCTGTACCTCTTGTTCCTCTTCCTCTCCCAAAATCATACCGTTTTTCATCATTTACGTATATACTTCTGTTAAACACTCTGTAACGTTTTCACTACATTTAGCATTCGGCTGATGGTCTTGAATTCTTCACATTTCTTGTTGTTTCTCCTCTTCTCAGTGTGCGTCATTATCGTCGTCAAGAAGTGCTATGGCCACTTCCCGCGTTCATACCTACCCCTAAGTTAAACTGCAATCTCGTTTAATTCCCTACTTTATAGCCCCTTAAATACCTGTGCTAACTCTGCTAGAAGTTCATTCAGCCCAGTTGCTACACATTACGTAATCGAAGAATATTACATGAAAAAGTTTCGAACTGAAAAATTTTTGCCGGCCGGTGTGGACAAGCGGTTCTAGGCGTTTCAGTCTAGAACCGCGCGACCGCTACGGTTGCAGGTTCGAATCCTGCCTCTGGCATGGATGTGTGTGGTGTCCTTAGGTTAGTTAGGCTTAAGTAGTTCAAAGTTCTAGGGGACTGATGACCTCAGATGTTACGTCCCATAGTGCTCAGGGCCGTTTGAACCATTTTTTTGAAAAATTTTTGTTTGTAACATACAAAATGGACGTGTCAGTCGAATAGGTACAGGTTTACTGCGATCTCCGCATTCGGGGTACTTGTAAAGGAACGATGGAGGGACGCAGTACTGACTCTCTTCTGGCTCTGTTTTGAATACGCACTATAGCGGGACGTCCTCAAGATATTTAAGTCTGTAAATCGTTTTACAAATGCAGAATTCTTCATTACTATTTAAAGCAATGCTAAAACAAAATTAATGAGAACCATCCCGTTTCTCTCATCCGCTGCGTGATGGGAAACGCACGTTGTGTGGCACTTAAAGCTTTTTCTTCAGATGCATTCCGACTATAGCGCCTATTTTACGTTGTAAGCGAGAATCATCACTTGCCAGCCTGACGAGGTATTCACCAGACGGAGAACAGACGAACTGGATATTCCATGTACGGCATCTTGAATATCGTCTGCGGGTTACGGAGCATGCAATTCCGCACCTGTTGCCGCTGATCCCGGGACTTGAGATCTTTAATTTAGATTGTTGTCGTGGCCAAATAGAAATGAGAGCCGCTTATTGGCAGGAGCTGACGGCGGCCACGTAACAGGAGAACAGCACTACTTCCTACATAATGGTAACGCAGTTTTCTGTTTATACAAAAATGGCTCTGAGCACTATGGGACTTAACATCTGTGGTCATCAGTCCCCTAGAACTTAGAACTACTTAAACCTAACTAACCTACGGACATCACACACATCCATGCCCGAGGCAGGATTCGAACCTGCGACCGTAGCAGTCGCGCGGTTCCGGACTGAGCGCCTTAACCGCTAGACCACCGCGGCCGGCTCTGTTTATACAACATAGACATGCAAATATTGTATTTACTCTCATTGTTACAATGTCCGATTAAATATATGCGATATACGTTCATTAATAATTAAATTATTTGGCTATGAACGTTTATCACAATCAATCATCCGCGATAATAGTGACCACAGAAAGCTCAAAACACAATTTATAGAAGTACTTTCAAATTGCTCTGAGCACTATGGGACTTAACATCTGAGGTCATCAGTCCCCTAGACCATGAACATCACACACATCCATGCCCGAGGCAAGATTCGAACTTGCGACCGTAGCAGTAGCGCGGTTCCAGACTGAATCGCCTACAACCTCTCGTAGAAGTACTCCACTGAATAATTTTCATATTAGTATGAAGCAATAAAAAATATCAATATTAAGACGAAGTACGTTATTTCTTCTTGTGTACTGCTTTCTAGTTCCTGATATGTGCACGTGACATTATGGTGAGTATAATACAAGGGGCGTTCTGTAAGTAATACAACACTTTTTTTTTCTGAGAGCAGATTGGTTTCATTGAAGATTCCGGTACGCCATGTTATTCCCAATCCTTTAGCTACAAATCCTATATTTCAACATAATCTCCATTCAATACCACGGCTTTTCCTCCATCAATAACCTCCCCAATAGTCACGTACTGCTTTCCGCTACGTGCATCCTTTATTAGACCAAGCAGATGGAAGTAGGAACATGTGAAATCCGGGCTTTGGGGTGGATGAGGAAGAACAGTAGAGTGAAATTTTGTGAGCTACTCTCTGGGGCACAGCCTTGTGTGAGACCTAGTATTGTCATGGAGAAGGAGAAGTTCGTTTGCACTTTTGTGGCGACGTAGACACTAAAGTCTTTTCTTACATTTCCTGAGGATATCACAGCTGTATGCCGCTGGCCGGCAAACGGAAGCTCGGTCAGGTTTGCGCGACCCTGTTGCGATGATGGCAGACGCCTAGCCCAACGGCTCACCGTGCTTTTGTTCACTGACAGATCTCCGTAGACATTCTAGAAGCGCCTGTGAATATCTGTGATGCGCTGGTTTTCCACTAAAAGAAACTAAATGACAGCCCTTTTCTTGGAACGCATCTCCGCTACAGACGTCATTTTGAAGGCTGCATATAGCTCCGCCCCCTATAGAAACTTCGCGAAACTGTAAAAGCTGTAACAGAAATATTCCACGATGTTCACAACAGATTCCGCATTTTTCTCAGCTGAAATCGGCCGAGGAAAAAAATATGTTGCTTTACTTACTGAACCACTTCCGTGTTAACAGATATTGAGCACAACCAATTCCGTACGCGGTAAATGAGGACAGAATTCATCTAACTTAAGCCGTAACGTCACTTATTTGTCAGACTTCCTTTGAACATAGTGAGCGCTGTTTTGTCCCAGGTCTAAGGTCCCCGTTTCTAGATCTTCTCACTCCCGTTATGTTTTATTTCGTGAACCTCATAAATTTCCTTGAACGTTTAAATTGATAACAATAATCGAACTTTGACCTTCTAATTATCAAACCCGTTCTCTAGTTTCGATATGTGATTAACTAGCAAAAAAAATTTACGATAATGTAGCCATATTTGGTTGATCTTATAAACTACTGGCCATTAAAATTGCTACACCAAGAAGAAATGCAGATGATAAACGGGTATTCATTGGAAAAATATATTTTACTAGAACTGACATCTGATTACATTTTCACGAAATTTGGGTGCATAGATATTGAGAAATCACTACGCAGAACAACCACCTCTGGCCGTAATAATGGCCTTGATACGCCTGGTCATTGAGTCAAACAGATCTTGCATGGAGTGTACAGGTACAGCTGCCCATGCAGCTTCATCACGATACCACAGTTCATCAAGAGTATTGACTGGCGTATTGTGACGAGCCAGTTGCTCGGCCACCATTGACCAGACGTTTTCAATTGGTGAGAGATCTGGAGAATGTGCTGGCCAGGGCAGCAGTTAAAGATTTTTTGTATCCAGAAAGGCCCGTAGAGGACCTGCAACATGCGGTCGTGCATTATCCTGCTGAAATGTAGGGTTTCGCAGGAATCGAATGAAGGGTAGAGCCACGGGTCGTAACACATCTGAAATGTAACGTCCACTGATCAAAGTGCCGTAAATCCGAACATGGGTGACCGAGACGTGTAACCAATGACACCCCATACCATCACGCCGGGTGACACGTCAGTATGGCGATGACGAATACACGCTTCCAGTGTGTGTTCACCGCGATGTCGCCAAACACGGAAGCGACCATCGTGATTCTGTAAACAAAACCTGGATTCATCAGCAAAAATGACGTTTTGCCAGTCGTGCACCCAGGTTCATCGTTGAGTACACCATCGCAGGCGTTCCTGTCTGTGATGCAGCGTCAAGGGTAACCGCAGCCATGGTCTCCGAGCTGATAGTCCATGCTGCTGTAAACGTCGTCGAACTGTTCGTGCAGATGGTTGTAGTCTTGCAAACGTCCCTATCTGTTGACTCAGGTATCGAGACGCGGCTGCACGATCCGTTACAGCCATGCGGATAAGATGCCTGTCATCTCGACTGTTAGTGATACGAGGCCGTTGGGATCTAGCACGGCGTTCCGTATTACCCTCCTGAACCCACCGATTCCATATTCGGCCAACAGTCATGGAATCTCGACCAACGCGAACAGCAATGTCGCGATACGATAAACCGCAATCGCGATAGGCTACAATCCGACGTTTATCGACCGAGCGAGGTGGCGCAGTGGTTAGACACTGGACTCGCATTCGGGAGGACGACGGTTCAATCCCGCGTCCGGCCATCCTGGTTTAGGTTTTCCGTGATTTCCCTAAATCACTCCAGGCAAATGCCGGAATGGTTCCTCTGAAAGGGCACGGCCGACGTCCTTCCCATCCTTCCCTAACCCGATGAGACCGATGACCACGCTGTCTGGTCTCCTTCCCCAAAACAACCAACCAACCGACGTTTATCAAAGTCGGAAACGTGATGGTACGCATTTCTCCTCTTTACACGAGGCATCACAACAACGTTCACCAGTCAACGCCGGTCAACTGCTGTTTGTGTATGAGTAATCGGTTGGAAACTTTCCTCATGTCAGCACGTTGTAGGTGTCGCCACCGGCGCCAACCTTTTCAGAGCTGAAAAGCTAATCATTTGCATATCACAGCATCTTATTCCTGTCGGTTAAATTTCGCGTCTGTAGCATGTCATCTTTGTGGTGTAACATTTTCAATGGCCAGTAGTGTAAACGGGAATGAATTGTGGTGAAACATTTTCATTTATATCTTTTCTGTTTGCAGACGTATTCCGATATAAATTACAGAGGCCCGAAGTAATTTTAGATTTAATGCAGTAGAGGAGAGATTACATTCATGTTTATGTTTTTAACACGATATGTTCTGAGAATTTCAATGAGCCCCACAACTATGTAGCTTTATTCGCTGTTGGTTCTAAACAGGGGAATTCCGTCGACTGCTCTTCTGTTTTCCCTGATCGTGTCCTCAAGATTCGATTGCCTCCAAAGTTCACTGTCTCCGAAGCCGATTTATTCACGATCTTGAGGGCGCTGGACCAAATGAGATGTGCGGCGGCTGCTAAATTCCTTGTCTGATCCGACTCCATTAGTGCTTTTCAATCCCTGCAACGCTCGTATCCGGCAAATAAAGTGGCCCAGAAAATGCAGGACGTCCTTCTCCGCTTACAGACGCTGGGGAAGGAGGTGCCTTTCTTCTGGGCTCCAAGGCACATGGTTATTGCTGAGAACTAAAGGGCGGTTGTAGCAGCTAAGGAGGTGTGTGGTGATCCTCAGTTATATACAGAGTCCGACAGAAATGTGTATACACTCTTTGTCAGGCTCTATCGGGATATCGATATTGTGGTTCGATTTGAGTTGCGATTGGGTTATAGTATGGCTTTGGTTCAACATACTTTCATCTCGGTATTGAGAATACAAGATGGCTAGAGCACGCTTGACATTAGAGCAAAGAACATGTATTGTGAAGTGGTTTTTCAAGTTTGATAATGCTGATGAAGTCCAACGTCAGTGGAGGCGGGAGTTTGAAACAGAACCGCCAACCCCCTAACAATTAAACGCATCATTGACAAGTTTGAATTGCATGGGACGATTTGTGATATTCACGAAGGAAGTTCAGGAAGACAGTGTACAGCTACAAGTCCTGATTCGTCGGCTCTCTTGTTCGAAACGTTTGTTAATTCTCCACAAAGTCTGCTACGCAATGTGCACGTGAAGCGGGGGTTAGCAGTACAAGTGTACGAAGAATACTGAAAGCTGCAGAGTAGAAATTTTACATTCCACGATTATTGCATGCGATTAATGATGGCGATCCTGATCGCCGAATGCAATTTTGCGAATGGTATCAGCAAATGGTAACTGATGACGAAGAATTTGTAACGAAGGTAGTGTAGAGTAACGAGGTACAATTTAAACTTAATGGAACCGTGAATCGGCGCAACAGTGTACTGGGCACCGGAAAATCCGCATGTGTGTGTGGATAAAGCTGTCAATCTACCAGGTGTTCACGTGTGGTGTGGACTATCTCGGGGCTTAGTATGACCCTTTTTCTTTGTTGCTACTGTCACTGGAGAAGTGTACTTGGAAATGTCACACTCATCAATTTTGTCAGGTATACGTTCGTTTTATGGAGCTGATGAAGAGGTCTTCTATCAACAGGACGGGGCGCCATCACACTACCACCTAGCCGTAGGAGCTATCCTGGATGACAATTCTCCGGGGCATTGGATTGGACCGAGAGGGTCCATTGAGGTCCCTCCACGGTCGCCATATCTAACACCTATGGACTTTTACTTGTGGGAACTGTGAAAGATAACGTCTATCGACGTAAGCCACGCACCCTGGAGGAGCTTCGCCAGGAGATTACAGTGACATGTGCAGCGATCTCCTCTGTAACATTGACTGACGTCGCTTTGTTACGTGTATAGCCGCCAACGGTGGACTTTGAACACTTAAAGTAACCACGTGCCAAACTGAAGATTGTACAACATGTGCGATCAATTATTAAATGTAAAATAAACACATAAGTAATACTTTTTGTTCCTTAAAGTGTGTATATATTTTTCTGGCAGACTCTGTAGTTCAGTGTGCCATCCTCCTGCATGTTATCACTTCGCTGTTGAGGTACATAGTCATGCGTCGATGGGAGGAAGACTGGCTGGAAGTGACGGACTATAAACTGAGTCTAGTAAAGCACAAAACGCGGCCCTGGCGTACCTCCTTCCATACACGCAGCTGAGATGAGGTCCTCTGTACTCGTCTTCACACAGGCCAGAGACGTGTGACACGTGGCTTCTTGACCCGGCGAGAGAACCTTCCAATGTGGTGCTTCTGGCGTACAGATCACTGTTCGCGACATATTACTAGACTGTGTTTTGTTTTCGGACCAGAGGGCAGCGGCAGGCTTGCCGAAAGATCTGCCCTCTAGTTTAAGCGACATACAGACGAAATCGGTTAGAGTGTTAATGTTTCGTGATATGTCAAACTCGTTTCCTAAAATTTTAGGGGAATGTTTTTAATATGTTAACGGGGACGCTGACTCACCAACGGTTTTTGTAAGTTGTCAGCCAATCACATTAACGTATGTTGCTATTTTAGCTCTTCTCAAGTGTTTCTTGTTTTACTTTCAGTTTTGGCGCGTTTATGGTGTTTTACGGACTGGTTCACTCTCGCGTTTGTGAGTGGTCAGCCAGTCACACTTTCCTGTCAGTTACTTTAGCTCCTCTGTCTTTTTATTTGTGTTTTAATTCCAGGTACAGCACTTGCCACCCTTTCTCCGTTGTCCTAAGGCGTGTGAGAAGGACCTTGTAGGTCACCGCGAATGAGGTGGGAGTGAGTAAGTGAGTGTCATTTTGTTTGTTTACCTCTCACGATCAATTTCCAACTTTATCTAACTGAACTAGACTCTGTGCGTGAGCATGTGTATTACTACCTCGCTGCTTGTGTGAGTGAGTTAGATTTTTCTGGGCGTCGCTGTTTCTTAACTTAATTACATTCAGTTCTGTTTATCCATTGTCTGCAATGTCGCTTTTAATTGGGATGAGCCCCCGCATGAAGTGAACCAATCGAAAGCTAAATTATTCTTAGGCAGCGAGCCTAATTGGTTAATCATCTTTGATAACAAAGCGGTAGTAGCCATATATAGCATCTAACGGTTGCCAGGTACCACACTTTGAGCATAGTACCATTTGACTTATGGGTCCAGACAGCGGTTGAAATTCTCGGTCATTCCCATGGCAACAAGCTGTAGTGGAACCTGAACATTATACACCACTGAAAAGTGATCTGACTAACGCTTTACTGCCCTCTGTTGCGAACCCACTTTGATTATGCCTAGCTATGCTTAGACTCGACGTTGATTCAGCATTACGTCGCTCTAAAATGGGTCAATACAAAGCACTCACAGTTTTTCTTGACGCCATGGTGCAAACGCAAACGAACGCCTCTCTGGTGGAGATGAAGGGAATATCACAGTGTATGGTAAGATTTTATTCACTACGTTTTTTTGGTAAAATATATCATCTCACTCATGTAATTTCGGACAGTATAGTATCTTAATGTTAGAAAAGCGTTTGAAACTCACATGTACCTACAAATCTTTTACTCACATCCCTGATCTATCGGAGATTTTTCTCGTTAGTTTTGAATTAAATTTACATCGGTGTAATTTGGCGATGAAATTGAATTCTTAATTCCTGAACTTTCAAAAATAAATTCTCAAGGCAAACTTGAGGATACTTCATGAATAATCAAGCTAATGGAATAAAAAAAATTGCGAGCGTCAGGTGCGTATATTTATTTATTGCGCTCCGTTGGTGAAATACTTCTTGTACATGCGAACCCAATGTTGAAATTTGTTTTAACCGGTTCCCATTTATTTAGAGTTATATAGAACGCTTTCAGTAATACAACACATTACATTCGTCGTAACTCTAATTACGATTACGGATATTTTATAAAAAATTGTATTTTCATTAATCTGTCAATACCTTTTAAAATTCTTACATGACATTATCCAATTACCACATTAATTGTTCCACTTATCATCGTCACTCATGCTCCAACAACATTCTGGAGCACCATTATCTTGAAGGACTTTGAAAAATAATGCCAATACGAATTCACTTGTTACGACATCGACAGAACTCTATTTTTATTCTTACCGCAAAAAGTAAACAGCGTGTCTGGAATGTAGTGATTTGTTGCTCCTAGGTCTTCGACTTCTAAAACGACACTCATCTTGTTTTCTGATATACAATCAAACGGGATGTATCACTTAAAAAATTTCAGATATGGTAAATCGATAGCGCGTCATACTGGGCGATACAGGCTAGATCAGCATTCCACAGTGGGGCATTTCTTGTTCTTATTATCCGTTAACAGACCATTCTGTCTACATCAACGTCTTTTGGCAGCTGCTCCATTTCTACATTCTCTTCCGTCCTTTGCCACCTGTCTCTAAAGGCTTACCATGAACTAAATATTTTCTAAAACTGGTTATTTTTAATGTCTCCCATACAAACTGTAGTTTACATTGGCCTTTCCAAGCCCTGTTACCTCGAGTGATTTACAAATCATTCCATTAGGTGGATCCTTTCCTTTAAACAGATTTTATTCATACACCTTTCCTCACCGACTTTGGTGAGTACTTCTATATTGGCAATGGTTTCCTTGCAGTTTTAAAATTTTCTAGTACTAGTTCGCGAATGCTGCGCCTCTAGTACCTTCTCAGCCTTGTTTTTGAGTTCCACTCAGTTATTTGCGCGTAACCCTTAATGTCAGAAATTTCTTCCCGTATCGCTATTTGTGTTTGTCATCGAAACATTTATTAACGTGAGAGAAAACTTCACTGTTCCAACTATTCAGCTTACCTTGCCTTGCTTGCGGCAGTGCACTTGTAGAGAAGCCTGCTTTTATCTCTTTTTCTGCGATATCTCTCCCAACTTCATGTTTAAGTTATAGTTAATCTCTTTTGTCCAACGACGCCAAAGGCTACCTCCAAAGGTTACCTGTAAGATACTAGCTGGCAGATAAATTATTCTTGGTGCTGAATAGGGTAGACGTTTATTTGTATAATATCTTTTCTTCCACGCAGAGGATATCTTTCATAGCATTTTGAGGCACGAGTCCTCACATGGAAAAGGAATACTTACTCAGTTCACATCAACATTCGTTGTCAGTGGTTACGACTGTACTACACCGAATCTGATGAATCTCATATTGCGTATATTTCAACACCATGTTATGTTGCTCCATTTATTTTATCACCCAGTGAAGCTGATCAAAACTCCTTGTGCATTTTAAAAAGCTAAACCCCTGGAAATGCTACTAGGTGCAGCGCTTGCAGTACATAGACTTATAACACTATTCAATTATCAGTTGAGTGCGCTGAGAAATTTATCACATTCCGTATAGACAATGACGGACTGAGTATGGAAAGGTGTGTCTGTTGCCGGGCCAGTTTGTTGAGATGGAATTAATACTCAGAAGATTCAGTTTTCATTCCCCAGTTAGCGCTTGGGTATTTTTCTAATTTGTCACCTCCGAAAACGAATGAAATATTGTATGTTAACCTTTTGAATTCTTTATTACTGGCTAGGTGAAATCGTTCAAAAATCGCAGTAGGGAAACTGTGTACGATATTCAATTGAATCGTACGTACTTACACGAAAATCCATTGCGTACGGGAAATTTTGCTTCATGAGCAATTACGTAGTGTTGATATAATGACAGATTTGCAGTCTCCACACGAGAGTTGATAAATCAGGCACACCAGACAAACAATCTGAAATACTTGTTTAAAATTTAACAGGGGATATAAACTGAGAAATGTAACAACAGAAGAGCAGTTGCTGTTACCTGTTTCATTAGCATTTATTTTCGATATTCTAGTAGTAAAACCAAATTCGTTCTCCAGTTAGTCTTCAGGATCTCATAAATGTGCTTAAAGAACAATACAGTAAATTTGAAATTTCTTCGAGGTCTAACCGTGGTGATAAGCTGAAACCCAGCCTCACACATACACCTGAACTTTCTTGACTTCCGACTGTTATTACTCCTGTAGACTGTACAGAGCTGTTAAAGCAGGTACGTAACAAACAGTCAGTCCAGATCGCAAATGTTTCTCACTTTTACGACACGGTAACCGGCTTCAGTAGTACATAGACCATCATCAGATCAGTAATATCTCGGAAATTAATAAAGTAGGCCGGGAATAATACAACTACTTATCTTAATTCTTTTGTAGCTAACGTTTTAACGTTACACATACACTATATGGCGATTTTATAATCATTGTATACGCTGTTTTGTGTGTCTTAACATTACTGATTCTGCATCTGATCACTCGCCGATCGATGAGCGCAGCTCTGTCTCTTTATAGCCCGTTGGCGTCCCTACGCTAGCAGCTGCCGACAGTCGCTTCTTACCCCCACGCGTCACCAATAGGCGTATACACGAAGTATTTTCACATTTTTTTTAGCGTTGTTTACCTAATGTCATTTAAGCTGAATATCTGTTTTATTCCTGGCTACTTCTACATCAACATAGATACTCTGCAGATCACATTTAAGTGCCTGTCAGAGAGTTCATCGAACCAGCTTCACAATTGTCTATTATTCCAATCTCGTATAGCTCGCGGAAAAAACGAATACCTATATCTTTCCGCGCGAGCTCTCATTTCCCTTATTTTATTATGATGATCGTTTGCACCTATGTAGGTCGGTGTCAACAAAATATTTTCGCATTCGGAGGAGAAAGATGGTGATTGAAATTTCTTTACGCCGTCAAACCTATCTGGTAAGGATCCCACACCGCGCAGCAGTATTCTAAAAGAGGACGGACGAAGGTATTGTTGGCAGTTTCTTCAGTAGATTTGTTACATTTTCTCAGTGTCTTGCCAATAAAACGCAGTCTTTGGTTAGCTTTCCTCACAACATTTTCTGTGTGTCCTTTCCAATTTAAATTGTTCGTGTTGTAATTCCTAGGTATTTTGTTGATTTTACGGCCTTTGGATTTGACTGATTTATTGTGTAACCGAAGTTTAACGAGTTCCTTTTAGCACTCATGTGGATGACACTTATCGCTATTTAGGGTCAACTGCCAATTTTCGCACTATACAGACATCTTTTCAAAATCGTTTTGCAACCTGTTTTGATCTTACGATGATTTTACTAGTCGATTAACGACAACGTCATCTGCAAACAACCTAAGGCGGCTGCTCAGATTGTCACCCAAATCGTTTGTATAGATAAGGAACAGCAAAGGGCCTATAACACTACCTCAGCGGACGTCATAAATCGCTTCTGTTTTACTCGACGACTTTTCGTCAGTTACTACTGTTGTGTCTAGACAAGACAGCCTAGACACAATGAGAGGAAGCCAAAAGGCACGCGCTAAGCTAAAGCAGGATGGCGTGAGGTCTGAAACAGGATACGTAATGAATGCTATAAAGAAAAGTACGTAGCTTCTGGAATACTTAACTTTAATCCATCCTTTTGGTGCATCTGGAGATTGTGGCGATACAAGTGAGACTCTTTAGATACATGCAATGTTACTAATGGCGCCTTGCTAGGTCGTAGCTATTGACTTAGCTGAAGGCTATTCTAACTATCTGCTCTGCAAATGAGCGAGGCTTCGTCAGTGTGCATCGCTAGCTACGTCGTCCGTACAACTGGGGCGAGTGCTAGTCCGTATCTCGAGACCTGCCTTGTGGTGGCGCTCGGTCTGCGATCACACAGTGGCGACACGCGGGTCCGATATGTACTAATGGACCGCGGCCGATTTAAAACTACCACCAAGCAAGTGTGGTGTCTGGCAGTGACACCACAACTACTAACTGTGACATCCCTGACAGGAAATTACGAATCCAGTCACATAACTGAGACGATATTCCATAATCACGCAATTTCACTAAAAGCCGCTTGTGCTGTACAATGTCAAAAGCCTTCCGGAAATCCAGAAATACGGAATCAATTTGAAATCTCTTGTCAATAGTTCTCAACACTTCCTGCGAGTAAAGAGCTAATTGTGGTGTCACCGCCAGACACCACACTTGCTGGGTGGTAGCCTTTAAATCGGCCGCGGTCCGTTAGTATACGTCGGACCCGCGTGTCGCCACTATCAGTGATTGCAGACCGAGCGCTGCCACACGGCAGGTCTAGAGAGACTTCTTAGCACTCGCCACAGTTGTACAACCGACTTTGCTAGCGATGGTTCACTGACAAAATACGCTCTCATTTGCCGAGACGATAGTTAGCATAGCCTTCAGCTACGTCATTTGCTACGACCTAGCAAGGCGCCATTACCAGTTACTATTGATACTGAATCATGTACAGTCAAGAGCGACGCTCATCATTAATGGATTAAAGTTAAGTATTCCACCAGCTACGTCCGTTTTTCTAAAGTCTAAGTTCCTTGTCCTGTTCCAGACCTCACGCCAGCCTGCGTGAGCTAAAACGCGTGCCTTTCGGCTTCCTCTATTACCCCGGTGTTGGCTCTCCTGCCAACCCAAAACACTAATTGTGTTTTACAAGAACGATATTTTCTAAATCCGTGTTGACTGTGTATCATTATACCGTTTTCTTCGAGATAATTCATAATGTTCGAATACAATATCTGTTCCAAAATACTTCTACATATCGACGTTAATGGTATGGGCCTTTATTAACTTCAGAGACATGACCTGTCTGTTGATGGTCTATATACGAATGAGACTGGTCATCATACCATAAAAATAAAGCAATTTGCGATTTGAATTTTTTTTTTTTTTTTACATGCGATACAAGATCGCTGACGTTCCAATTATGAGGTCAAAAATTATTATTGAAGTAGCCACTTCTCTCAAGATGCATTTCTCATTGTAGGAGAAACACTTTCAAGAATACACCGCAGAGCCAAAGATCCTGGATACCTGCCTAACAGCGTGTAGGGGGCCCGCGGAACACGCAGAAGTGCCACAACACGACGTGGCATTGACTCGACTAATGTCTGAAGTAGTGATGGAGGGAACTGACACCATGAATCCTGCAGGGCAGTCCAAAAACACGTAAGAGTATGAAGGGATGCAGATCTCTTATGAACAGCACGCCACAAGGCATCTCAGATATTCATGTCTGGGGAGTTTGGTGGCCAGCGTAACTGTTTAAATTCAGAAGAGTGTTCCCGGAGCCATTCTGTAGCAATTCTCGACGTGTGGAATGTCGCATTGTCCTGTTGGAATTGCGCAAGTCAGTCGGAAAGCACAATTGACATGAATGGATGCAGGTGATCAGATAGGATTCTTACGTACGTGTCACCTGTCAGAGTAGTTTCTAGACGTATCAGGGATCCCACAGCACTCCAACTGTACACGCTCCACACCAGCTTGAATTGTACCCTGCTGACATGCAGCGTCCATGGATTCATGAGGATGTCTCCATACTCGAACACGTCCGTCCGCTCGATGCAATTTGAAACGAGACTCGTTCGACCGGGCAACATATTTCCAGTCATCAACAGTCCAATGTCGGTGCTGACGGGCCCAGGCGAGGCGTAAAGCTTTGGTCGTGCAGGCTCCGAAAGCCCATATCGATGATGTTTCGTTGAATGGTCCGCACGCTGACACTTGTAGATGGCCCGGCATTCAAATTTGCACCAATTTGCGGAAGGGTAGCACTTCCGTCACGTTGAACGATTCTCTTCAATCGTCGTTGGTCCCGTTCTTGCAGGATCTTTTTCCAGCCGCAGCGATGTCGGAAATTTGATGTTTTACCTGATTCCTGATATTCACGGTACGCTCGTGAAATGGTCGTACGGAAAATCCCCACTTCATCACTACCTCGGAGATGCTGTGTCCAATCGCTCTTGCGACGACTGTAACACCACGCTCCAACTCACTTGAGTCTTAATGACCTGCCATTGTAACAGGATTAACCGATCTAACAACTACGCCAGACACTTGCTGTTTTACATAGGCGTTGCCGACCGCAGCGCCGTACCCTGCCTGTTTACATGCCTCTGTATTTGAATAAGCATGCCTATAGCAGTTTCTTTGGAGCTTCAAATATTAACAGTAAAAGTACTCTTTCGCATGCACCTGCCAATGTTTTGCAGAGGGACAGATCTGGAAGTGGATGCGCGGGCTCGCGAAGGCAACCAGTTTCCTGGAACCAGTAGCCGGCCACGGCGGCCTCTCCCGGCTTCCGCCAGCCACTTCGCTCGCCGCCCGCAGTTGCACGACCCGACCCGCGAGACCTGCTCCCGTTGCCACCCACAGGTTCCGCCGGCCTCTGCAGACTTGCCGGCCAGTCCAGCGGCTACCGGGTCGCCTCTGACCAGAGTCGAAGCGGCCGATCGGCTACGCTCAGTCTGCGACCACGCTCCACGGAGCGAAGGTCGAGGCGTGGGGCCCCCCGTGCGGAAGGCGTCTTCAGACGTGACGACTCTTCCGCGTTGGTTCATTCATCGTTCTTTTGAACATCGAAATTTTTCCTTCAGAGTGACACCGAGTCATTCCTCTCAATTTCTTCTTTTTGTTGGCAATACCGTATTGGTAAGCCACTTACAATTGAGTCTCATTCCAGTTCTCTCTACTTCACAATCAACTAACGAGGAATAATTTTTCTTTCCGAGAACAAGATTAGGCTTTAACATCTCGTCATCGATATGACCACTATCGGCGGAACATCACCAAGTATTGCACAAGGATAGAGAAATGTGCCGTGGGTACACTAGACTACCTTAACCACTGCATCACGTGTTAATTTGGGGATGTGACAATATTTAATTTCGTTCAAACAACGAAGCTGTTTGGTGAACTGTTATTTAATTTATGGGGCCGCCGAGGGAGCGTAAAGGGCATGTCTGAAAACATTGAAAGATAAAATTCTTAATATCCACGCGCTGCCGCACCAGTGTTCTTTGAATGCAGTCGAATTAATTAAGCCAGATATGGATCCAACACTATTGAACATGATACCAATACAGGCCGAGAATGTGGTTTGTGAACAAGCATTTTCGTGGACAAACTGCGACTTCCCCCACAGCCAGGTGTAACTGACTCTTCAGCTTTGTATTATTAAGTCAATTCCCATGTTAGATCCAATTTCTGACGTAGGTTTTTGATGAAAGGGATATAAGGTACGTTGGCGTGTAACTTTATTTTGAAAGGCCCTCTAAACCCGGCTCCGTGTGTAATGGTGCCGTTTAAGGGGTCGAATTGCGAGCTGGATGTGTGGTTGAAAGGTTCTTAATTGGGAATAACTGTGAAAGGACTTCCAGTTCCAGCGTTCGACAGATAACCAAGGGAAGTTTCTAGAAAATCTTGATCGGAACCGCAAAATTTGAACTACTTTGATGGAATTTCTTCTGGTGACGCTCCAGAGCTACTAATTATTTCAAAAAGGGAGCAACGAAGGCCGAAAAGCTAGGAAAAAATCTTTACATTCGGCGTAGTCCATTAACATAATGTTACCAGTGGGCTGCGCGAACTATACAGATACATATACACATATTTAAAATGTGTAATGCTCCACGGTATATGATGACAGTGGTTCGTAGTAGAAAGCCGGTATGACTGTCGTCTAGATGGTATAATGATCTCGAGGCTTGTTGTAGAATAAATAAAATGATAATGCAGTTATTTGGCAGTTTTGTCTTCCTTTTCCAGAAGCTATTTTTAGTTTCAGTACAATACAACAGTTAATACTGCTACGCCCCTTACTGGATATGCCACCTGCCAGCGTATGTGAAAGCTGCGCTTCAAGTTTTGCCCTTGAATCTATATTGTAACGAAATTTTCTGGCTGAGGAACTGTAAAGTACGTTGACATTGAAATTTTTTGTAGGGCTCACTTAAGTAAGAGGCATTCGTTCGTCATCTTGCCGTTAGGAGCCGTTATTTTCTGTCTCGCTATGTCATTTGATGTGGGAAAGTATTCGAAGTACGGTAGGGAAAAAAGACCAGTCCAAGTTATCCTTTGAGGAAGCAAACAAAATACCTGCCAACTCGAAGAATTGTCGAAGAGACAGAGGTGAAGTCCGTTGGCCGGAAGTGAAAGGTCACCCCTTTGAAATTTCGTCTGTAAGATTTGGGCACGGAGCAGTAAGGGACCGGCGGGAAACTAGTGGGCTGAGGCGATGGTCGAAAAATTCCAGCCCGTCTATTGTACGGGTGGTGGCAGGTTCCCGCTAACCCTTCTCGGAAGGTCACGCCAGCCTCCAACTGAAAACACGTTCTTTCCTTTAAACGCGGCTCCGATTTACGTTGGGCGCCAACGGATGGTCAGTCACCAGCAGCGGGCAGGCAGCCGCCTTCCCACGGCAGAACTCGTCCAGTTGGTCATCTGCAGGTAGGGCCCAGTGGTCGCGGCGGGGAAACAGGTTAGTCAGCCAACAGCAGTATCGCACCATCTAGGGCTGCCGTTCCGCTTTGAATAAACTGCCGGCGGCTGATGGATATTAAGTATTAACCCGATCCGGCCCTGCCCAGCCTAGCGCTAGCCCTTTGGCCGCGGAACTGGACTGTCCAGTCTCCGACTCCCGGAGGCCCAGCTGGTCATCGCAACCCCTTCGCGCCGGCAGGTTCTCACGGGCGCCCCCCTCCGCAACCGGACTGTCCAGTCGGGAGCAAAGGCGGATGGCGCGCCCCTTTGATCCCGTGGTCACTCGGATCCCATTCAGAGGCCGGTGGTAGTGTAGCCGCCGCTGCCGCAGTTGTAGCGGAACCGGGTCGTCCTGTTAGAGGCAGGCGGTTTATATTAAAAGCGCGAGCGTGAGGAGGCAAGTGGTCACTCGCTGACCGGTTCGGCCGCGCCCTTTGTCATTGAAATGCGCGCGCGTGTGTGTGCGCCCCTGCCCGCGCGCGCATCTCTGTGGGAAGCGCAACAGGCGACGCGCCGGCACCTGGGCCGCGATGCGACTCGTGGACACAGCTGAATCCTTTCGGACCGCCACCGTATCTGTTGGGCCCTTGTGCCCAATTTCATTCTCTCGAGCTTACCGGGAAGAAGCCGTTACGTCGCGGTCCGGAGATGACCGTTGAAAACCGCGATGTGCTAACGAAAACCTCTAATTGTTGTGAAGAAGAATATACCTGCTCCTTGGCGACGGTTCGTTACTTCTTGTGTGACCTACTACGGTTCGGTGGACGATCACATGTCTTCAGCTAACGGTCCCGTGACTTAAACCTCATTGCGAACACTACCATACACCTTACGTAAAAAAATTTAACGAAAAGCGTGAACATCTTAGGAATTTCAAATCAAATAGATAATTCGGGGCAAGACTAACAAGCGATAACGTTAAGTCATTATTGCCGAAGTAGAATCGAGGTTTAAATTTGTAAGAAATGTTCTGAAAAGAGCGTTACATCTCCAGCCCGATCGTCCTTATTTTCCAGTATTCTTACCCGATGTAGTCTCCATAAATTTCCTTTTTCCAAAACTAACTATATCAAGAAACATCGTTCTATAGACTTAGTAATTCTTCTCTTATCTGCCACTGTTCTTATTGTTATTAACGTCACAATAATTTTCATTATTATTATTATTATAAAGTTATTATATTATTATTATTAATACTATTATCACTATTACTGGCTGCAGCTGTAGTAACACAAGTAATGCCAGTATTAAATTTGTTACTTCACAGTCAGTGCACTTTACAAACACAGACACTCAAATCCTTTTAATATTAGTTGCCATTCTAAATTGTTATTTTCGGTAACTATGATGTAATACATATAGTATATGTGAAACCCTGGTCCAATGTAAGAGAGGGCCTGATGGCTCAAATAAGATCAAGTTAAATAAATAAATGAATAAATAAATAAATAAAATAAGTGTCTTTGTAACGGCGTATCAATTTTATAAATCTCAGTCATTTTTCGTAAAACTGAAAGCAGTCATGTCCGCTTTCATAAAATTATAGATCTGGCACTTGGCTGGTTATATCTTGGCTTCTTTGACTCCTTCATGGTGTGATTGTTGTCTCGAGTTTTTCCAGTGCAAAGAAATATGCAACTTCGTAATAGCTCAATGGTTGATTGTAAGTACAAAATCGTAAAAGTTCATTCATTTTTGCTTCTGTGTTTTTTCAGCATTCAAACAACTGGTTCACAATAATCATTCAACTTCCAGTGGGAACTTGTAACCTGGTGTTGTCTGCTATTAGCATTTGGTAGTGATGAGGAAACCCGTTTATACATGTACCGGTTATTCATCTTTTTAAACTGAAAAATAGTTCACACAAAATGAATGAACGTCATAATATGTTGTCATTCTAAATATCTAAGAACTATTGTATTAGTCGTCCACAATATTATGACATCTGGGACTTAGACTTGTCGGATGAAGTGGTTTGTCTCCTTAATACAAAATGTGGATTCAGTTCAGCAAAGTGTAGAAGCTTGATGCATATCCCATTACCGAGGACAGCTTAACATTTTTGTACTTCTATTTCCCGTAGTGGCAGCAAATCTACACGACATGATCAAAGCAAGGAGGGTATTGCGGCAGATTATAATGAAAGAATAAAACTTTCTACAACAATACAATTTCTTGTATCACATATTACAGTATTATTTATGACTTCATTGGCGACGCAGGTGTATGCAGTGCAGCACTACATACAAGTGAAACGTGTATCCTACGAGAAGAGAAGAAAGTTGCTAGAAATTAATAAAGTGGATAAAGAAAGTGTGAAACAAAGAGGTAATAGAAATAGTGGAGAATAAAAATATCAGTGGGAAACCCTTACGAGGAGAATAGACAGGTTAGCGGCTCAGGTGCTAAGTCATCCATGGTAAGATAACAGTTTGGTAAGATCAGTGAGGAAGAAAATTTAGGACACCAGGCATCCATTAGAAAGTAAACGCCTTATTGAACTCGTGAAATACTGAAAAATAAATGAATCAACTTTTGTTAAGCAGATTTAGGTCTTTGATGTTTACAAATCTACCTGTGGCCTAGTCCTAGATGTTGAAAGGGTAACATCAATTTCTTCATTTCTGCTCCTAATGAAAGTGATACTCAGTAAGCGTTTCTTTCGTGTACAGAATTGAAAACGAAATTTTAATCATCGTGTCATCCAATTCTTTCGTCAAAGTTCATTGGCGTTCAAAATGTCATCGAAGGTTTTTATGGTGCCTTCAGTGCTTTCAAAATAATTACACAAATTATAAGTACGTAAAACACGACTTGAATCTGAATCCATGATGTTTTGCCACAGTAAATATACAAAAGACATTTTTTATGTCGTCATGCATCTGTTTATTTCACCGAAAACACTACACAGCCAATATCGGATTCCGCAGACAGATGTAAGAAAGATCTCAGTGACAGCAAACGTACGCCACACACTCAGTAACACACAGTGCTGCCGGAAGAAGGCTCAAACAACGCTGCTGCACGTCGCCAGCTTGGCCCAGAGAACGCCCTTCACCAGGTAAGCATTTTCGAAATATTACAAATCACTTGCTGACTCGTGAAGCACATTGCAGAATGTGGAGACCCATCAGCATGTACTCAAACAGAGAAATTTCTGCTTAATGTCAAACACTGGTGGATGTTTGTAACATCAAAATGTACGTTATGAACATCATTGCAAAAGAATGTTTATCTTGATAACGGGGAAAAAGTGTCTTAGCGTAATATTAGAGATAAAAATACTAATAGTCTAGTAACGACTTTGGAACCAGAGAAAGTATTTTAGAAAAGCAATTAATCACTCCAGAGACCATCAGTAGCACTGATTAACACCACTGTATCTGGAATAAACATCCGGAACTTTCGCAAGGCCTCACAGTGAAATAAATGACAGGAGGGTAATACAGTGTCCGGTCATATTAATGTGCCTACCTGTCAAAAGCCTGAATAACCACGTTTTGCATCGCGTGCAGCTGCAAAACGTGCAGGAAGAGTGTCAGTGAGGTTCTGGAAGGCACCGAGAGTGATGTAAAGCCACACCGATTCCAGTACCGCTGCCATATGTGCTAGATTTCTCAGTTGAGGATCCTTAGTGCGAAAAGTCCGATCGAAATGATGCCACAGCCTCTCCCATGGTTTTAAATCTGGGGACTTTGGGGACCAGGGGAGTAGGGTAAATTCATTCTTGTACTCTTCGAACCACACACGTACACTGAGCGCTGTGCTGGTATTTTGCTTTGAAGTGGTCGTAAAAGCCATCGTGCTGGGAAAAACGAATTGCATGCAGGTTAGACATGGTCCCCAAGGTTAGATAAACATTTGTGTTCATCCATCGTGCCTTCCAGAATGACGAAATCACACAGGGACTGCCCTCCGGCCGGGACCCTTCGGCCAGTTGTTGCAGGGTGTTTTCTTTCAGCCGGTTCACTCCCTACACGCCAACAGCCACCCTTGTGATGGAGCATAAAACGTGATTTATCCGAAAAAACGCCTGTGGCAACAGACTGGACGTCCCGTTGCAGTATTGTCGTAAAGATTCCATTATTATGAACCGCAGTCAACATGGGTGCATGAAACAGGAGCCTGCTGCGGAGGCCCATACGCAGCAAGGTTTGCTGAACTGTCGTTGAGGAGACACTATGGGTTGTCCCGTGGTTCACCTGGGTAGTCAGTTGCTAAACAGATGCACGTCTATTCGCCCATACATAGCTTGATCACCCTGTCGTCTATATAGCCCATGGTGCAGCACAGCTACCTCGGCACTGGTTTTGGATAGCACGATTTTGACATGCACGGTATACTGTTATCAAGGCGGCACGCGAGAAGTTTACAAACTCAGCTGTTTCGGAAAAGTTTACGCTCTTAGTCCAAAAGTCAGTGATCATGTCCTTCTGAACGTCTGATAAATCGCCCCGTTTCCGCATTACGACAAGGGCTGCTGCACTGTTTTCTGCGTCCCCCCCTCCCCCCCCCCCCCCCCCCCCACCCACGACTAACTTTATTTTATATGCCCTCCACTGTTAGTGCGCCACCTGCCATGTGTAAATGGTTATTGCGCGTTGACTTTGAGCATAAGTGGCTGTCACATTAATGTATCTCGACAGTGTATGTTGAATTAGAGAATAAGTACATCGGGAATTATATATATGAACAAGGTATCTGTTCTTTCGCCGCGACAAAACAAGAAAAATAGATCATCAGGAAACTCTTCTTTCGTATACCCGAGATTTACGTAGAGGGTCACGAAAAAGGGAATAAAATTTACTGCGTTATCTCAAAGAACGTAGTTCATAGTTTGTCTTCGCGAAACACAAGAACAGAATCAAAATTTCTGCCTTTTCCACTCTGTATTTATCTTCCGTGATTCACAGAAGTAATTCAAGTATACGAGTATGTTTAGCATGATGAAAGAGAGAGTTTTTAATAGCTTTTGGACGTCAATAATGACGAGCCAGTAATGCACCAGTTCGATATCGTCAATCAAAAGTAAAACAAAAATGAATAAGACGAAACAAGTCTCGTAGTCATCCGCCTGTACATCTAGACAAGGTGAATTTATTGCCAGAAGTACCTGATGTTCTTTTATTACTTGAATTACTTGAAAAGACAGCATCCAGCCACTTTTTAGAAAGCTTTATTTGTGCCAAGACACGTTCCAGGCTTTCGCGAATCTTCATTTGGTGCAATGAATTCGTATCTTCGTTAATA
The DNA here is from genome assembly GCF_023864345.2 of Schistocerca serialis cubense. NCBI lineage: Eukaryota > Metazoa > Arthropoda > Insecta > Orthoptera > Acrididae > Schistocerca > Schistocerca serialis. The sequence continues at coordinate 201,722,474 of NC_064643.1, read as the reverse complement.
CGTCTCTATCAGCTGCATTTTGGAGTCTGAAGATGCCTTTCCTTCTGTGACTTACAGCTACTTTTTCCGCCATTATAGACATAGCACAAACGCTTTTTGTTTCGCTGACACGCAGCGCAGAATTGCCATGTGGCTGACTTACGTGTTTCTTTATGATATTCATCGTAGTTGTGACGAACTGCTAGGGAGCTACAAGTTGCTCTGAAAGTTGCTAGTACATCATAAACTTCTTCCTTGAAATAAAAAAATTAAGTTTTAGGTAGGAAAACTAGGTATTCAGATTGGCTCCTATACTATGGGCGAAATACGGTACCTACATGCATGCATGTGTGCTGGATGTGAGCCAGGACGACCTTGTGTGTCTGTCGGCGCTTGTGTACGCTCGCGTGCGCTCACTTCCATGTTTATTTGTGTCTAAATGATTTTGAGTCATGAGATGATTGCAGTCATAAAAACGTGCGTAAATTGGAATGTCTGTGAACGATACGGTCCATATGGAAATTCCCAGCACTAGGTGCCGGGACTCCCGGCATTGCTACCATTCTCAGCACGTAGGGTTCCTGTCGTTCGTCCTGGAATATTACTGCGCATTTTAAATAAGTAAGGCGTCCTCACAGACTCCTCTGGCTTCTCTCCTGGCTACGCACTGCTCTTGCTGCCCACTTCGGTTCTTTTCCTTCTTACGTGCTTCGTACTAACTAGCCGCAAATTACGCACATAATGCGATGGCAACGATTATTACCTGCGAAGGAAATTTCCTGCCAGCAAGGATAATTCACCTTCGGTTGACCTTCAAGAGATGTCGATTACATACACGATGCCTCAGTCGGAATATGCTTCATATTCTTGTTGACCTTATCCTTCCTTGTTGTGAAACACATTGCTTAACAGGTGTATTAAGTCTGATTTGATGGAGTATTCTTCCACGAATTTTGAAAAAAAAAATGTGATGACGAGAGGGATATCAATTTAAAAAGTACTAAAGCATTCAACTCATAAGTACAGAAATCATCGAATCCGATGGTCTGTAAGATTGGTATGTGTCTCAAGGGAGAGACAGATCGATTTCCTTTGTAAAGTCATGGTACGTTGGCGTTCCGTCAAATGGTGGATGGTTCACGCAAGAGGACCGGCGACACCATTTCACATCTCGTGGGCCATTTCTAAAAAGTTAATATCTGTCTAACAAGCTCGCCCATCTTACAAAAAGTAGTGTTTGCTAACAGCGCTATGGAATTATCAGTGGTGATGACTGACAAAGCTAATTATCGATATCCTTGACAAATCTGCTAGTATAAACTCAACGTCTGCCAGATGTTGACAATAGAAAACGAAGTGTGTTTTTTAATATCAGTGTTTCACTTTTTACAAGCTTCGGATAATTTTCATAAACATAGAAAAGTAATATGATTAAGAGAAGGATCAACGTGCCTTTCACCTTATAAGTGTCCTCTTTCGAATTCCGATTTAACATATCAAACGCTTGTTTTGTCTTCGTTTTTCATTGTTGAAGCAATATTCATGATAAACCTTTTCAGGTGAAAGAGATTTACACACTGTTTTACCTCCGCCCTCACACCTATCATGTTATTCTTTTAGGATTATTCTGTCACACAACTTCGCATTGTGCTTAGAATATCAAATACTCATCAGGAAACAACAGGTGAAATGCATAGAACAATGACGAGAGTTGCAGGGTATGGAAGAAACCGCAGCTTTGTTGAATGTAGGGCAACTTCGTATAGGGTAACTCCAGTTAGCCTACTTGTATGAAACCAAGACTATCAAGCACTTATTTTAAGTTCTGGTTTCAATAACAAAAGTGAGGGAATCAGTCTAACTACGAGGCGCGTTCAGTAACTAATGAAACGATTTTTTTTTTCTGAAAGCAGGTTGGTTTTATTATGGATTCCAATACACCATATTATTCCCCACTCTTTTGGCTACAAAAACCTGCTTTTCAATATAATCTCCGTTCAACTTAGCGACATTACGCCACCTTACTGGGAGGGCGTGTATGCCCGCTTGGTACCACTCTACAGGTCGACGTCGAGCCAACCTCTTGCTGCGTCAATAACTTCGCCCCCGTCCATGTATTGCTTCCTGCGGAGTGCATCTTTCATTGGACCAAACAGATGGAAGTCGGAAGATGCGAGATACGGGTTGTGGGGCGAATGAAGAAGAACAGTCTAATGAAGTTCAGTGAGCTCCTCTTGGACGCACAGACTTGTGAGAGGCCTTGCGTTGTCATGGAGAAGTAGAAGTTCATTACCTCGAGTGAGAGTGTCCGCACGTTTCAAAGGTACAGCTGCGTGTGGCCGACGAGAGATGGGACAGGTTTGCAAGAACTTGGTGCGATGACGACAGGCGCCTCACCCAACGACTCACCGTTCTTTTGTTGACTGCCAAGTCCCCGTAGGCATTCTCGAGCGCCTATGAATATCTGCGATGCTCTGGCTTTCCGCCAAATGAAACTCAGTGGCATTTCTCTGACTGGAACGTACCTTCGGTACAGACGCCATTTTGAACGCTATGTATAGTCCCGCTACCTGTCGCAACTTCATGAAACTATTAACCAAAAAAAAAATGTGTTACATTAATTATTCAACCCCCTCGTAAAACCGAGAGCATTAAAATATTAGCAAATTAAGCTGCACTGAAGCAAGCGTTAAGTTGGAAGTCATGTTTAAAGGTAATTCCAAATATTCTTCAGTCATGGTCGGGGAAGATGCGAAGTGGTTGCGAATCCGTAAAATTACATCCTGTGACGATTAGACAGGTTGAAGGCTTGAGGGCTACCAGCGTTTCGGTCGTAGGAGTGATAGACGAAGCGCATAAGTGCCATTTTTGTTAAATGTAGGAGTCTCAAAATAATACTCACTCTACTGAACAATTAATAATGCGAAATGAATAAGTCACTTGCTATGCTTCCCCTGTAAGACGTTGCGAACATCTTGATACAAGTGAGGACTTTTTCTATATCGAGTTATAAGAACACACAATCGTTTCCGTGTTCAATATAACTTATAGCAATCACGAATGCTTACATCTCTACTTGTATTTCTATCACGTCTTCTCCAACACAAAAATGCAAGCGACGTGCTTCGAGAACATAATAGGTAAAAGGCGATGTATTCAACTCACTCTTGGGTAGTGATTGTTTGCTGAATTTCTTTTCAGGCAGTAGTGACTTAGATTCATCCTTACCCCACACGAATTTTATAGACAGGCTCATCAGATGGTACCAGGAAGTACTGCAAGACAGATGCTAATTGTTTGCCTTCCAGCCTCAACCCATCTATATTTAAATTTTGTCATATGTTATTACGCCTTCCGGAAGAGTCTGCTTCATTAGATAAGTTAAGATTATTCATTATTTTCTATTAAACAAGAAGAAAATTGATCTTTAATAACTGTGCATATATGAAATTTCAGTTTTTAGGGGAAGTATTCACAAATTTGAATACAATTTTTTCTATATATACGCTCTGTTACTACATGCTTTCGTTCTTGTAGTTACCCGTATTTTGCATTACAGCTGTTTTTCTTTCACAGTTTGTTATCTAAATCCATAGGTAAATTAATGTAGAATGGTATCTAAATCGTAAATTTAAGACTGGGAGGTTAAGGTTAACACTTTTTATTATATTGGGAAGAAAAACCAGAAAAAAATCTTCATAGATTCCCTCTCACAGATTTTTGTTCACACACACATATCTGCTCTAGGCGGAACGTATCTAAAAGTCAACGTTAAGATTGACTAAGCAGGAAGCTCTGTTAAATCTTTATTAATGGCAGCAGCAGGAAGTATTTACAGTTACACCAAAGCACTGTAGAGGTTCATCATTCTCTTTGTGCTCACTTGTACAGGATGTCGTAAAAATTTGGGTTCAGAATTATTCAGCTAATAAAGGAAGATGTAAGAAACTAATTATTGAAAACTAATATTTATTTTTTATCAGCATCGCCAGGTTACATCTTACAGCAACAGCTTAAATTCGTAACAACTGTTCGGCGTCTCAGCCTCAACCAGTTCAATCTATGCATTACAACAGTTCACAAAATTTTTTTGCTTCATGTGTAACGAGACAAGAGCTTGGACACCATCAACTAGTTCCTCTCCGGTTTTGCAGTGTAGTCTCATACAGCATAGCCTTTATGTAACTCCTCTGGGACACAAAATATGTTCAAATGAACGCCGGTGACCACGCAGACAATGCGTCAGGACTTCCTCTTCCAATCCACCGTAAGGGGCATCATTCAAATGGGGTGGAAGCATATGAATACCTGTCAGCTGTCGTACGATTCAAACTGAATATTGGTTCTTTTGCTCGGAGACGACCACAGCGTATGGGTTTTCATTACCCGCGATGAATAACGCAGCAAATGAAAAACCACCGACACCATTGAATGAGGACTCACCAGTGTACAATACAAACTATAGGAAACTCTGCACTGCGGTACAATGCTACAAACTATTGACAGGACGGATCTTCAGACCCAGAAGCACGTAGTTTTGTTTCTAATGTTTTTTAATAAATAAGCTCACTCCGGACATTCAATTAAGGTAACCACAAAGGAGGCCGCTGACAAAATCTGTGATTTGGTAATGCAAGACCGCTACATAAAAATTCTTGAGATTGCTGAAACTGTAGGCATCTCAATCGAGCGAGTGCATATTATCCTGCAAGGAGAATTGTCTGTTAAGAAGCTGTGTGCGAGGTGTTTGTGGTGATTGCTCACAGTAGGCCAAAAGCACGTATAGCACATTTCAACATAATGTCTGGCGATGTTTAACCGCGATCTGCAAGATCTTTTTGCGCTGATTTGTGACAGTTGATGAAACCTGGATTTATCATTACACACCATAGTCAAAGCTGGCGGTCGAAACAATGCACAAAGGATGGTGGAAGTGAACCGAAGAAGGTAACGACTATTTTGTCAGCTGGTAAGGTCATAGTCACTGTTTCATTTTTGGGATTCCCAAGGATTAGGCCTCATAGATTACCTGAAAAAAGGTAGAAGCATAACTGGACACTCTTATGCTTGATTACTGGACCGTTTGAAACTTGCGTTAGCTGAAAAAAGACCAAAGTTGGCACGCAAAAAAGTGATTTTTCATCAGAATAGTCACCATACCACACACAACTGACAACAATGTCGAAAGTACATGAACTGAGCTTTGAACTGATTCCAGAATTATGGCCAAGTGACTTCTTCCGGTTCTCTAAATTGGAATTTTGGCCTGTTTGGAAGAAATTTTCTTCAAATGGGGAAGTTATAGTTGCAGCCAACGAGTATTTTGCGGCATCTGACAGAATCTATTTTTCCGATAGGATGAAACAACTGGAGGATCGCTGGAGCAAGTGTGTATCCCTCAGTGGAGTCTATGCCGAGCAGCTACTAAACAAACAGTTTTACTTGATTTTTTACCAGGCTTATCAAACCACTATCGTACGTGTAGAGAAAAAGAACCGCCCAGCACACTACCCTGCGGCACTCCTATATCATAATCCCTGATGACCACCACCGTCCAGGACAAAACACTGTTGTAGATATTCCTCAGTATACGGACACTGCACTCTACGTTGTTTGCTGCAAGACTCTGTAATACCGCATGAAAATTGTTTCTCAGCATTCAAGAAGACGACAACCATTGATCTCGCGGCCAGATGTGATCGCCGGGCAGGCTGTAGACGGTTTGCGTAATAAGCCTCAAGTAACGTCGAAATAAAACAGCCCATGCATTTCAGCCGACAGTCGTGGAAGTAAGCATTTACGACTACTGACAAATATAACGCTATTCATACAAAACTAGTCATTTTCAGATCCAGGTGATGTGGACAGTTGCCATAATGAGCAGTGATTCGATAGGGTGTCCATACAACCACCAGACAGCTCATTCGGTTTTTTCCCCCAAACTTCATCGAATCTGAAATGAGATGTAAAGTAGTGTACGCAAGTGTGTGTGTGTGTGTGTGTGTGTGTGTGTGTGTGTGTGTGTGTGTGTGTGTGTGTGTGTGTGTCTGTGTGTATGTGTGCGCGTGTGTTTAAATGGTTCAAATGCCTCTGAGCACTATGGGACTTAACATCTGAGGTCATTAGTCCCCTAGAACTTAGAACTACCTAAACCTAACTAACCTAAGGACATTACACACAACCATGCCCGAGGCAGGATTCGAACCTGTGACCGTAGCAGTCTCGCGGTTCCGGACTGAAGCGCCTAGAACCGCTCGGCCACCGCGGCCGGCTGCATGTGTTTACATTTGAGTGAGCACGTGTGCGCGCGCGTATGTGTATTTCTATTTGAACGAAGAACACGTGTGTGTGAGGGCGCGTGCGCCCACAATGTGTGTGAGACAGAGTGAGTGAGACACACACACACACACACACACACACACACACACACACATATACACACACACACACACAGATAATGAGAAAATACTGAATTAGTATCCTAATAATGAACAACAGAAATCAACAAAAACAAACATCATTTTAAAAGCTTTATTTTATTTTTACTTCAGATTACTTTCTTACTTAACAGATTAACAAGCTTAAAATCTTCGTTGATGAAATACGTAGTGATTTTAGAAAGTAAGTTACGCATATCGTCCGCCGCCAATGTCATTGCTCAACGTGACTGGTGCCTTTACAGAAGAGAGTAGACGTTCCAGGTTTCCTGAAGACACAGTTCTTCTGCTGTATGTGTAACAGGTGCTTCAAGTGTGTAAGTGAAACGGCGCAGCAGATGGAAATGTACTCCAAAGCTGGAACAGGCGGGGCAGTACTTTTACTAGTGGGCGAAACGTCTAAACTGCACACACAATTCACCGCGAAATTCTGGCGGTGTATGGACCAAATGCAATATCGTGTCTGTTCGTCAACAGTCTGGCCAAGGTCTCACGGGCGCGAGTGTCGCTGATCGCGAAGGAAGGTCCTCGACATCGACACAGGCGACAATGCCCAGCCAACCGAGGGACTGATTCGCAGCAGTATCACAGTTACCGTGGCTGGCACCGCTCAGCAGATGCCCAGCTCAATATGCAACGATCATTTCATCGTCCGAGATCGTCTCTGGCATCAGAAGTTGTGCTGACGTTGAGTTTTGCTATACGTGTAGCCTGCAAAGGCGCAAGGCAAGGAAATTTAAGCACGACAACGTAACCTCCCACGCAGCGTACGCGTCGCAAGCTTTGCTTTATGTTTTTCGTGGGAGGTTTGAAAACATGCGCCATACAGCCCAGATCTTGCACCACGAGACTTACATCTCTCCTGCAAACTGAAGGATAATCAGCTTTTCTACAGATGAGGATATTCACACCGTGGTTCTCGAATAATTCGGTGACCAAGGAGAGGGTTTCTATCGTCGATGACTTGAAAGCAAACAGAACGTTCCGAGTGTTGTTTTCAGAGACTTGCTGACTATTTTGAGAAATCTTGCCACGTCTCTGCGTTAATTTGAAGTGTAGTGTGGCATTCAACAAAAGTTACTCGTCCCGCCATAATAACGTATAACTTATTTTTTGAGTCCGCCCCATTAGCCGAGCGGTCTAAGGCGATGCAGTCATGGACTGTGCGGCTGGTCCCGGCGGAGGTTCGAGTCCTCCCTCGGGCATGGGTGTGTGTGTTTGTCCTTAGGATAATTTAGGTTAAGTACTGTGTAAGCGTAGGGACTGATGACCTTAGCTGTTAAGTCCCATAAGATTTCACACACATTTGAACATTTCTTTGAGTCCGCCCCGATAGCTGAGTGGTCAGCGCGGCGGTCTGTCACGCCAAGGGGCCCGAGTTCGATTTCCGGCTGAATCGGAGATTTTCTACCCTCAGGGACTGGATGTTGTGTTGTCCTCATTATCATTTCATCTTCATCATGGGAAGGCAACGGGAAACCACCACTGGAACCACTTCCCTAGACGTTCATGCGGTGGACCTCTCTGGCCAGGCTTTCCCCATGCCAAGACCTGCCGTAAGGCAGAACACATTTAATGAATAAAATAAATACTTTTTGAAGTCCCCTCGTAGCATATAAGTCGTCCTTGACAGTTATTCTGTTCCCTGTCCTGTTACTTAAATATTGACTTTTCACTTGACACGTGGCACTGGAGTACTAAAATTAGTTTTGTAAAGTATAAATATGTTGTAAGAAGTTCGTGGTAACTTTATTTCTGTGTGGCCGTGTCTTTTCAGGAGAGTGAAATGCATTTTTAATGCTTGTTGGCTTTGTTATACTTTTATTAAACTCTTTCTATTTTATAAAGTGATTTTAACCCGTATTGTAGTGGATGCTAAAACATGAGATCCGCCAAATCAACATTTTAAAATGTTAAATATTTTCGTTGGGAAGGGAGGGAGACAGGGTTGTAGCCTATCCCCGATGTTATTCAATCTGTATATTGAGCAAGCAGTAAAGGAAACAAAAGAAACGTTCGGAGTAGTTATTAAATTCCATGGAGAAGAAAGAAAAACTTTGAGGTTCGCCGATGACATTGTAATTCTGACAGAGACAGCAACGGACTTGGAGGAGCAGTTGAACGGAATGGACAGTGTCTTGAATGGAGGGTATAAGATGAACATCAACAAAAGCAAAACGAGGATAATGGAATGTACTCGAATTAAGTCGGGTGATGCTGACGGAATTAGATTAGGAAATGAGACACTTAAAGTAGTAAAGGAGTTTCGCTATTTTGGGTGCAAAATAACTAATGATCGTCGAAGTAGAGAGGATATAAAATGTAGACTGGCAATGGCATGGGAGGCTTTTCTGAAGAAGAGAAATTTGTTAACATCGAGTATTGATTTAAGTGTTACGAAGTCGTTTCTGAAAGTATTTGTATGGAGTGTAGCCACGTATGGAAGTGAAACTTGGACGATAAATAGTTTGGACAAGAAGAGAATAGAAGCTTTCGAAATGTGGTGCTACAGAAGAATGCTGAAGATTAGATGGGTAGATCACATAACTAATGAGGAGGTATTGAATAAAATTGGGAAGAAGAGGAGTTTGTGGCACAACTTGACAAGAAGAAGAGACCGGTTGGTAGGGCATATTCTGAGGCATCAAGGGATCACCAACTTAGTATTGGAGGGCAGCGTGGAGAGTAAAAATCGTAGAGGGAGACCAAGAGATGAATACACTAAGCAAATTCAGAAGGCTGTAGGCTGTAGTAGGTACTGGGAGATGAAGAAGCTTGCAGAGGATAGAGTAGCATGGAGAGCTGCATCAAACCAGTCTCAGGACTGAGGACCACAACAACAAATATTTTCTTGTGTTTACGCAATTGTATTTGTATGGGATTACAAGCTCGTTGAATTTCTTAAACGAGAACGTGTTCGCCTCCGATTGCACTATTTCTTATACATTCCCAATTGCAGTTTCGACTTTTAAGTCATTTTCAAATGAATAAACTGCTGAACGCACAGCAGTTCTCAGTATTTAACAAACTGACCACTTAAAGATAGAAACCGCAACTGTGTGTTTGCCTATAATGTGCAACAATACCGAATGAAGAGAAATCGAAAAAACAGAGAAGCATGAGGTGTAATTCTTCGTTTGCTGCATTCGGTAGGTGTGTTGTGTGAGGAACCAGTTTCACAATGCCGCAGCAGGTAGTTTAATAGAACAAGGATACGGCATTGCGATTAAGGACATTATATTCGCCTACGGTTTTTCCTTCCTATCTTGTAACAAAAAAGAAAAATGACAACATGCATGCTAACTCGCTATGTTTTGTCATCCTAACTTGGCTTATGCAAGCTTTCAACAAGGTTAACTCGGTTTGACGTAGGCCCAAATTCATTCCAGATATCGAATGCGAGACCCGTATGCAAAATCCACGGTACTTTTTGACGGGATATGTCCGTACTGTTCTTTTTTATTGCGATGTATTTACACGTAACTGTGCAGACTGCTTTACGGGTAAAACAACTTGGGCAGTGGACAAAGAACCTGTTTCTGTGCATCCGAATGCTCACTCCACGGACATTTCTACGGTGTGCATATAACACGATTTAGACAGCCATTGGGTTAAAAGCTGTTGTTTGAGTTAATAATAAATATCAACATAAGTGACACTGGAAACTAAAGTTGTTGTCTTGGAACCCTTTTCTATTATATTTCGCTACAATTTTTCACGAATAGTTGAGTACGTAGCCCCAATACCAACATTTCAAGATGCAGCGTATCTACCTTTTTTTTCTACTTGTGTCTTCGTCAATGTCATTAGTGAGATTTCGTAGCACTCCGCATGATACTTGAACTGATAGCCGAGTGCTTCTGACACTTTTACATAGTTCCACTGGTGGATCCACTCACAGATGTTACTTAAACAACTGTCGTTCGGAACTGAAGTCTACTGTCGCCGTTGCCACTTTAAAAACCTTTTGCTATAGCTAAGTTTTCTCTGCTGACTGAACGCTAATATTTCAACAGTTAGTATCATCAGCAGTTGTGACGGTTTTCATACCTCTGCTTTAGTGAAGAAGGTCGTTTGTGCGATTTCATAACGCTTCGCTCGAAGCTTCGACTGGTTGAGCTGTGTAGTAGTCGGTGATACTTTTCCGAACAAATTTACACTTTTGAATCCACTCATAGACGTTTCCGTGACTAAAACACTTCTCGGTATAATGTTTCATCATTCCCGAATAAATCTTGGCCAATTTTATTCCTTCAGACAAAAGGAATATTTTGGATATTGAAGCACAAATTTCGAAGGGACCTTACGTTTTGGAGTGAACAAAAGAGATTAGGTTTGTTCAGATTTACATTATCCCCTCTTTTCCTGAGCCGCTTCCAGTGAATTCCGGAATGGTTCCTTTTAACATGTCCCCAAAGATTCGTTTCTCACCGCTGACCAACGCGAACTTGTGCTTACTAACCTCGACGTATATATGCTGCTTATTTGTATCCTTCTTATTGTACAGTGTATGAAGAAATCGCACAATAATCACTTCAGTCTAGGAAGTACGTATCTCAGAAAATAGCTTAAGCTGTGCGTCTTATGAGACAGCCCCATTAGTACATTGTTTGTAACGAACGGCGATTTCCGTTTGTTCATTACATTCTGTGAATCCTTTACCTTGACCTCGCCCTTGAAGCGTGGTGATATCTTGCTTTGCCGCATTCCTTTGTTGCAACTGCCACCAACATGCTATTACGTTAGTACAATCTAAAACGGTTGGGAAAGCTACCACGAGCACGCTATTAACACGACTGGCGCACGTAAACGTGACAGTTGTCACGTGATGCTTTTTTCTGCAGAATGCTTGCGTCAGTAGTTGCCGTTGACGTTACGAGGGATGCGTAAGACCAAACTAGACTTAAGACGTCGACCTCGATCGCAGGTCGTCAACAACGGTCTCGACTTCTAACGAGTGCGCTTGTGAGACATCGGGCGTGTCTCAGGGAACATGAGAGGACTTGTGTTGTTTTCAGCATGCACGTCGCAAATGGTAAGTGTTACACCGCGAAACACCAGTGTGATATTTATCAGATCTTCTGGAGATGTTCGCCGGCCGCCGTGGCTGTGCGGTTCTAGGCTCTGCAATCCGGAACCGCGGGACTGCTACGGTCGCAGGTTCGAATCCTGCCTCGGGCATGGATGTGTGTGCTGTCTTTAGGTTAGTTAGGTTTAAGTAGTTCTAAGTTCTAGGGGACTGATGACCTAAGATGTTAAGTCCCATAGTGCTCAGAGCCATTTGAACCATTTCTGGAGACGTTCGTCACATAACGACTATTATGATATAATTGAACTTCCATTCCATTCGGAACAGATGTCCTCCATAAAACCTTAATATGAGGTTTGAGCTGCACGGGAACGAATATCATCTCGAGGAATTTCGTGCCATACCGGCATCATATGCTGCGTCAGTTCACGAAGGCTAAAGGATGGTATGAAAACTGTGCGTCTTGCCTGGGTAACCTGGACATGCTCTATGGGTGATGAATCAGCGAACTGGGCAAGTCGTTGAAGGATCTGCTCTTTACTCAAGGAATTCCTTGTATGAACTCAGTGTGTAACCTTGAATTATCCCACAGTAATATACCATTTTTTACCCTGGTCAAGAATGGTATCACCGTAGGGTCTGCCGTTCTTGCCACATGCATTACTGGCCATTAAAATTGCTACACCACGAAGATGACGTGCTACAGACGCGAAATTTATCCGACACGAAGAAGACGCTGTGATATGCAGATGATTAGCTTTTCAGAGCATTCACACAAGGCTGACGCCGGTGGCGACACCTACAACGTGCTGACATGAGGAAACTTTCCAACCGATTTCTCGTACACAAACAGCAGTTGACCGGCGTTGCCTGGTGAAATGTTGTTGTGATGCCTCGTGTAAGGAGGAGAAATGAGTACCATCACAATTCCGACTTCGATAAACGTCGAATTGTAGCCTATCGCGATTGCGGTTTATCGTATCGCGACATTGCTGCTCGCGTTGGTCGAGATCCCATGACTGTTAGCCGAATATGGAATCGGTGGGTTCAGGAGGGTAATACGGAACGCCGTGCTCGATCCCAACGGCCTCGTATCACTAGCAGTCGAGATGACAGGCATCTTATCCGCATGGCTGTAACGGATCGTGCAACCACGTCTCGATACCTGAGTCAACAGATGGGGACGTTTGCAAGACAACAACCATCTGCACGAACAGCTCGATGACGTCTGCAGTAGCATGGACTATCAGCTCGGAGATCATGGCTGCGGTTACCCTTGACGCCTCATCACAGACAGCAGCGCTTGCGATGGTGTACTCAACGACGAACCTGGGTGCACGAATGGCAAAGTGCCATTTTTTCGGATGAATCCAGGTTCTATTTACAGCATCATGATGGTCGCATCCCTGCTTGGCGACATCGCGGTGAACGTATATTGGAAGCGTGTATTCGTCATCGCCATATTGGCGTGTTACCCTGCGTGATGGTATGGGGTGCCATTGGTTACACGTCTCGGTCACCTCTCGTTCCCACTGACAGCACTTTGAACACTAGACGTTACATTTCAGATGTGTTACGACCCGTGGCTCTACCCTTCATTCGATCCCTGCGAAACTCTACATTTCAGCAGGATAATGCACGACCGCATGTTGAAGGTCCTGTACGGGCCTTTCTGGATACAGAAAATGTTCACTGCTGCCCTGGCCAGCACATTCCCCAGACCTCTCACCAATTGAAAACGTCTGGTCAATGGTGGCCGAGCAACTGGCTCGTCACAATACGCCAGTCACTACTCTTGATGAACTGTGGTATCGTGTTGAAGCTGCATGGGCAGGTGTACCTGTACACGCCATTCAAGCTCTGTTTGACTCGATGCCCAGGCTTACCAAGGCCGTTATTACGGCCAGAGGTGGTTGTTCTGGGTACTGATTTCTCAGGATCTATGCACCCAAATTGCGTGAAACTGTAATCACATGTCAGTTCTAGTACAATATATTTGTCCAATGAATACCCGTTTATCATCTTCATTTCTTCTTGGTGTAGCAATTTTAATGGCCAGTAGTGTACTTGCGAGCACTCTGCCTCTCTTCAACAATTATCAAATCAGATGTATTTTCGTATCCAATAGCTCTCCACATCGCGATTTCAGGAGTTGGGGCGGTATAGGTCTCGAAAGTCACTGGTTGCTATGATCTTTCAACAGGTTGTCTACAGACACGTGGGCGTCAGTCTTATCACTACAAACTGAAATAATTTTCACATGCATAGAACAAAGATGAAGAAGAAAGTTGCATTAAGTACTACAAAACTATCTAGGAGTGGACGAAATTGGATTTTTAGGCTGCCAGTTACCAACTGAGTCTCTATTCTAATAAACATTATTCACCGCACGGGTGAATCTAAAAAGTATAGCATTAATTTCAGACATTAGATGCTGAATTATTATCCATGGTGAACTCCCGGAATGAATATTCTAAAGTTAAGTTGTAGGATATCAGTTCTAACTTTGTTACTTCTTTCGTACGTAGGACAGCTCTCAGCAGACAGCAAACATCAGACACTCCTCTACACACCCCGAACGCTGGAGGTCAGCCTGTCGCGACATTTGCGAGTTTACGCAAGTCGCAACGAATCTCGACGAATACTTAATGAGAATGAGAGAACGCTGTCGCTTTCGCACCCGCGGTGAAAGTTTCTAGGCAAGCAGATCAGTCTGGGATCATCCACAGCCGTTGAAGGATTTAGTCATCTCTTCTAATAACGATGACCAGGCATTGCCGGTATGTTCACCAGTATTCGCTAGGCAACCGAAAGGCGCTGTTGCCTACACCCACTAGCTCATCTCAGGCTAGCAACATGAACACAAAACAAAACGCAAACACAGCTGTGGCGAACAACACCAAAGCACACAAAGCCACAGCAGTGCCCACACAACACAAGACTGGTTTCCCCCCGGTTGTTATACAAAACTACGGGAACCTTAGTGCCCTTAACACTGCATTCGCGGAGAGGCACATAAACAGCACATTACATGCAAAGTACTCGGGGGATAGGGCCTCACTGTACGTTGCCACAGACAAAGAATATAAAGATCTTCTGACCTTCCTCAAAGATCGGAAGATTGAACATTACACGTACAGAACGCTGGACGAGAGAACCCAGCAGTACGTGATCAAGGGAGTGGACCCCAGCACCCCCAACGAGACAGTACATGCGGCCCTTTGTTATCTGGGATTCGACTGCAAAAGTGCCTCCCGGATGACAGGGTTCCGTACACACGCACCGTTACCACACTACATGGTTGAGTTAGCCGACACGGCTGATTCCCGCGCCATCCTGCAGATAAAGAGCTTTCTGCGGATGGACGTACGTGTAGAACACTATGAACCACCCAACGTACCCCAACAATGCAACAACTGCCAGCGGTTCGGCCACTCGGCCCTCCGCTGCGGCCTGGCAACTCGCTGCCGCGGATGCGCTGGCAATCACAGATCCAACACATGTACACAAATACAACCAAACCAGCGACGCTGTGCCAACTGCGGTGGGCCCCATGCGGCAAACTTCAGACAGTGCAACTCATACAAACAGGCGCTGAAGCGAAAGCGAGACATAAGTAGGGTACTGTACGACACACCACGTCCAAGGCCAGCGCCGAACCCAGTAAGGAACGGCGTAACGTTTGCCACGGTTGCACGCCCTGGCGGGACGGCACAGGCTGCGGAACTTCAGCGCCCTACACACACACGTGAAACAACCGCTGCAACAGCCACACAACAACCACAGGCAACACCTGAAACCCAGCAAGCATCGGTACCAACACCTATGCCCCCAAACAACACGACCCCACTCCCGGAAATCACGCGCTGCGAAGAAACGCATCGTATACAAGAAAACACACCCACACAAGAACCCCCCGAACCCCAAGCCCAGAGGAGGAATAGACGCACACGCAAACACAGGGCGGGGAACACGAAACCACCACAACAGGCCACACAGCAACAACGGAACAGCAACACACAGGAAAACAGTCAACAAGACACCGAGACTGTAACTCACACTACCATCCCCCTCACCACAGAAGTAACACAGGCGCCACAACCTCTGCCACAATGCACAAATGCCGCTCCTAACAACACACCAATACCCGCACAAGCGGCCGCTAACTCCACAACAGCACCTCAGGCTGCCACACCCAACACCAGCACACCACCTGGGGGAATACTGGAAACACTATTCCCCCGACACACGACCGTTCAAATCCTTACCAAGGTGCTGACGGCCGTCACTACACTCATCACCCAGCTCATGAGCGCCGAACCCGGGCAATACTGGGCTGTCATACACACTGCCATCACAACACTCTTTCACACTCTTACATGAATAATACACCACACCCGGCCCATAACGCAGACCCGCATACACTATCACGGATCCTGTTCTGGAATGCAGACTCGATCCACAACAAAAGGGCAGAATTTGCCGCGTTCATGGAGCGCAAGGGAATCCTTGTCGCGCTACTGAGCGAGACTAAACTTAAACCGCACAAACAATTAAACTTTCCTGGCTATTGTGTCTATCGTACCGACCGACCGGGCGACGCCGTGGCAGGTGGAACTGCAATCGTCATACACAAAGACATTGAGCACACAAACATAGAGCTCCCTGAACTGGAAAAAATCGAGGCTACGGCCGTCAGAGTCAAGTTCAACGGAGCCTACACCACGCTGATATCGGTATACAACAGCCCTGTAGGCATCTCAACACGCGATATCAGCACATTACTCAACATTTCACCGCGAGTAATAGTCGCTGGAGATCTGAACGCAAAACACCCAGAATGGAACTCACGCATACGAAATCCCAACGGCAAAAAACTGTACGAACATTCGCTAGGTAGAAACTACATTACACTAGCGCCGGCTGAACCGACGCACATTCCCTATCAGAGGGGACAC
Organism: Schistocerca serialis cubense; assembly: GCF_023864345.2. Taxonomy (NCBI): domain Eukaryota; kingdom Metazoa; phylum Arthropoda; class Insecta; order Orthoptera; family Acrididae; genus Schistocerca; species Schistocerca serialis. The sequence continues at coordinate 201,706,071 of NC_064643.1, read as the reverse complement.
AGGCCAGACGTGATAGACATGGCCCTCATCAAGGGCATTACAGCGACACTCAACGTTGCCGTTGAAAACGATCTGCCCTCAAACCACCAACCTGTAATACTATACATCGAGGAAACACTGCAGCACACAGAACAACGCAAGATGTTGGACTACGGGCGTGCGAATTGGACATTGTTCAAGCAAACGCTTGATAGCCACATCCCACCTATACACGAAATTAACGAAACAGGACAAATTGACGAGGCAGTGGAAACCCTCACTAACGCCGTCCGGGACGCAATGGCAGGCACCATACCTGATCGCACCTCACAACAACGCAGTGCGGCCCTGCCCCAGGAAATCCTGGGCCTAATCTCAATGAGGAATCGCCTCAGGAGACAATGGCAGCGCACCAGGCGTCCGTACTTCAAACGGCACATTAACAGACTACAGGGCATCATACACGATAAAATACAAACACATAGAACACAACAGTGGAATCAAAAACTCGAAGGGCTGGACACCGCACGACCTGGCGTGTGGCAGCTAGCCCGACATTTCACCAGGGAGAAAATATACACCCCAACGCTTCAAGGGCCTGACGGACCTGCATACTCAGCGGAAGAGAAAGCAGAACTAATGGCTCGAACACTCGCAGCGTCATTCACACCGAACCTGGTACCATCAGATCCAGTGTTCACACTTGCTACTGACCAAGAGGTTACACGCATTCTAGCCCAACCATCGCGCGACGACATTCGACATGCTAGCACAGCCGAAGTCTCCTGGGCTATAATGCATTCCGCTGCTAGGAAAGCCCCTGGTCATGATGGCATTCAAAACCGTGTCCTCCAGGAGTTCACGGATAAAGCAACTGAGTACCTAACACACATAACGAATGCCATACTAAAACACCAACACTTCCCCGCCTTTTGGAAGACGGCCAAGGTCCTGATGTTCAGGAAGCCGGGGAAAGACCACAGCCTCCCACAAAATTACCGACCCATCAGCCTTCTGAGTTCGCTCAGTAAGATTGTTGAGAAGGTGATTCTCAAAAGCATCACTAGGCACTGCATAACAAATAACATCCTGAGACCGGAGCAATTCGGCTTCAGGAATCACCACTCCACAACACAACAACTCCTACGGGTCGTTGAACATATAACACATGGCTTCAACATAAACAAAGCTACAGGGGCAGTGTTCCTGGACATCGAAAAGGCTTTCGACCGTCTATGGCACAACGGCCTCATCCGCAAACTCAGCGACGCGGGATTCCCTGACGGGCTGCTGCGTCTAATACACTCATCCCTCACAGACAGGAGTTTCAACACTGACGTGCAGGGAAAACAATCAACACAACACGGTATACACGCGGGAGTACCCCAGGGAAGCATCCTAGGGCCCCTGCTGTTTAACCTCTACATAAACGATCTCCCAACCACACACAACACAATGATGGCAATCTACGCGGATGACACAGCCATCCTTGCGCAAGATTGGAAACCATCAAACATTACGTCACGCCTACAGACTGCACTCAGAGTGGCCGAGCCTTGGTTGGAGAAATGGCGTGTTAGAGTAAACGTCGACAAGTGCGAAGCCGTTCTGTTCACTAGAAGACCGAAGCAACTGCGCAAACACCGCTACTGCAGACCAATAACTCTACATGCACGCCCAATACGTTTCCGCGAGAAAGTCAAATACCTCGGTGTCTGGCTGGACCGGAAATTACTCTGGGGGGACCACATACAACACATGACCAACCGAGCTAGCGCGAGGCTCAAACAGCTCTATCCTATGCTCAACAGGCGTAGCACACTGAACAGAAGGGTGTCGAGGTCCATGTACATGACACTTATCCGACCCCTGATGACGTACGCAGCTCCTGTCTGGGGATACGCTGCGCCTACACGTCTGCGCCGTCTGCAGCTCATACAAAACAAAGTACTCAAAATCATAAGCAATGCTCCACGATACACACGCATCGCGGACCTTCACCGGGAATACCGACTTGAGACTCTCACGGAGGTAATCCACAAACTCACCACAAGACTATACAGAAACTCCAGACATTCGCAGAACCCGTTCATTCTGAATCTGGGGAACTACGACCACAACCATAGATGGAAACATAAAAGACCAAAAGACATACTTGTAAGGACATAACATCTATGGCCAAGCATACGCAAACATAACGGCACAGGCGAGCCCCTGTTTATCAGACCCATTACTGGATATCCAGCTGGATTGGAGTACACTGCCGAATAACTGGCACCACACAGGGAAGCCGTACCGTACACTGCATGCAAACAAGCTCCACACATCCCCCACACAGTGAGATAATCTATGGCCGATCTCCCACTACTGTATAACGATCTTGATTGTTCCAGGAATGCAGCAGCAGCAACAACTGGGACACATCGCCATCGCTTGTCATGGTAATGATGCATGATACCTATACTAACAAATCCAACCTTGCATGAACTATCGCAGCTAGTGAGCCACTACTGCTCTTACTACCCATCCCACTGTCGCAGAGGTTTTTTTCCCACGGCACGAGCCATGGCACTTTTTTCCCTCTGCTCTTCAAATCGCTACTCTCACTCGCGTTTCGTCCACTATCTATCACCTGATGGACCGTGTTAATGCGTAGCCTTACCCAGACGCACGGACAACATCACAGCCCAGCATCCTGTGATCCACTTACTAGACAACTAACATGTTTACGGAGGTGACAGTATAACTTTTGGTTTGGTCACCACGTTGGTGCGGGCGTGGAGGGGCCCCATCTCTAACAAGCACATCTCCGACTCCAATGAACGATTGACGAATGATGGGCACTTCACACATGGAAAAAAGAAGGTATGAGCACCAAAATATAAGGACTGATCACTGCTACAAATGTACGCGTACAAAGCCTCAGACAAGGTTACGTAAGTCGTTAGTCCACCGAAAGAGTTTGAGGCAGACACTAAGGTAGTTCCCCCAGCCGGTCGTTGTGGCCGAGCGGTTCTAGACGCTTCAGTCTGGAACTGCGCGACCCCTACGGTCGCAGGTTCGAATCCTGTCTCGAGCACGGATGTGTGTGATGTCCTTAGGTTAGTTGGGTTTAAGTAGTTCTAAGTTCCAGGGGACTGATGACCTCAGATGTTAAGTTCCATAGTGCTCAGAGCCATTTGAACCAATTTTAGTTTGCCCAAAGAAGCGACAACAACGCCAGTTGCTACTAAGCACAGTGTTACAGTGATAACGTTTTTGTTTCTTCCCTCTCTCCATCTCATATTAGCGCTTACAGCCAAAATCCTCAGTTGTTTGCTGAATGTATTCAAATTTCTGTTTACCCCTACGACTCTCGCTAGCACCGCAGAAGTTACTCCTAGACTTTCGAACACACTACCAATCAGCTTTTGACTTCATCTAATTAGAATTTTGCAAGTATTCCCTTCCACGTCAATTCTGAATTTTCAGCATTCATTTTAAACGCTTCGATTCTCTTCTTTTACTGCTTTCTCACAATACATGATACACTTTCGTGCAACGCTGTGCTTCAGAAGTAATTGCTAGATATTTCTATCTTAAGTTAAGGTATTCGTTGAATACAAATTCACTTCTTTTGGCGATGAGTTATCTCTTCGTCTGTATTAGTCTGCTTCTTATGTCCGTCATGCACTATTTTGTTACTTAGGCAGAAAAATTTCGTTATTTCGTCAACTATATGTTCCTCTATTTTGATCAGTTTGTTGTTGGTCACGTTTCTGCTAGACTATCATACACGATCCAGCAGAAGTCGGAATACTTTGTACGCATGTCAAGTGGGTATAGCGCTACAGCCGCCGTCCGCTGTGACCGAGCGGTTCTAGGTGCTTCAGTCCGGAACTGCGCTGCTGCTACGGTCGCAGGTTCGAATCCTGCCTCGGGCACGGGGCTTTGTGTGATGTCCTTAGATTAGTTAGATTTAAGCAGTTCTAAGTCTAGGGGACTGATGACCTCCGATGTTAAGTCCCATAGAGCTTGGAGCTTTTGAACCATTTGGCACTGCAGCCGAATTTCCGACATTTTCCCACTTATCACACTGCTGCTACTAACAGTTAGATTGCTGATGTTTGCTGTTAAGACTTCGTTACTCCCATATGTCCACAGGGCACTTTCATCTCATCGTGTACTTCGTTCTTCTGACAGCGGGCAACTCATGATGCGACCAAAATACTTCATGTCTTTGTTGGTTTTCGTAGATTGGTTGAGGGGAGTGTTGGAATGGTTGACTGCAAAGACAACTGCCGGTGCATCTCGAGTCGGAGCTTGTGAGCAGTATCTCACATCTGAATGGTAAAACTTACTCTGTGAATGGCAAAACCAATCTTTCTCCATTTTTCTGTTGCGGTGCTCTAACTCAACTCAACGTTGCCATTACACTACTCAACTACAACCGCTAAGTTTCTAAATGCCGAGACAAGGTGTAATAACGAGGAGAAAAACACCTCTCACCACAAGTCTCCATAGTTGTGATCACTAACGAGCAGCAATGACACGGCTCTAGTCCTGAGGGCAGCCGGTTCGAATCCTGATGGTGGAATAAATATAGCCGGGGAAGAATCGAGTACACACTGTGCGTGAACGGCTGATTATTCAGTTCTTGCCGGCCGCGGTGGTCTCGCGGTTCTAGGCGCGCAGTCCGGAACCGTGCGACTGCTACGGTCGCAGGTTCGAATCCTGCCTCGGGCATGGATGTGTGTGATGTCCTTAGGTTAGTTAGGTTTAAGTAGTTCTAAGTTATAGGGGACTGATGACCACAGCAGTTGAGTCCCATAGTGCTCAGAGCCATTTATTCAGTTCTTTGACCACGTTCATCAGGAATTCCGTTGGTCTCCGTAGTTTCCAAAAAATATCGAAACACAATGAAGTTACTCCTTGACTTCCGAACACACTACCTATCAGCTTGTCACTTCATCTAATTAGAATTTTGCAAGTATTCCCTTCCTCGTCGAGTGTGAATTATCATAATTCATTTTAAACGCTTCGATTCTCTTCTTTTACTGCTTTCTCACAATACATCAGCTTGTGAGCAGTATCTCACATCTAAATGGTAAAACTTACTCTGTGAATGGCAAAACCGAATCTTTCTCCATTTTTCTGTTACGGTGTTCTAACACAACTCTTGCTTTTCGCTGTCAATGGTTTACCAAATGAGATACCTAACTGTGACTTAGGCCCTCTCTCACAGACTTGCTTCCGCGAGTGCCTCACACCTATCCTACGAACTTCAAATAAGTTCTCCTGCATTCCTTGAGAGACTGGCACTTCTGGAAGGAAGAATATTGTAGCGTTTCATACACGAATTCAGTTACTCACAACCAAAATATTCTTCCGAATTCGTGCGACAGATTACCGCCCTCTTGGTTTTCTTGCTTAATCTGTCAGTATGTGCAGTCACTCTGTTTTCCCGAATCTCCTCTGTTGCTATGTAACTGCTCACCGCAAGACTTGGACGTTTATAGCTGAGTGTATACGCTTGCTTGCACCTGCAGTATTCACCTGTCATTATCTGCTGTGCCTAGTCAGGATGATTGCGATCAAAAAAAGATTGCACAGCTACAAGACGCTGTAACTACTTAATCTTTTTCTCTGAGTACATGGCCTGCATTTCAGGTGCCTGTCATGTCATCATAATCGCATCACAACATCTGACATCTGATATATTGGTTGTACCCGTCCATAAAATTGAAACTTTCTTGGCCACTGCTGCTGTTCGCCTCTGGAACATACTACGTAATAGTATTCACACACTCAAATATAACCTTTCCATTTAAGAAAAATCTTGAGGAGTCTCTACTTTCACCCTAGTAGTTTCTCGGTAAAAAATCAACAAAATGATTATTGCTCTTGTTCAACATTAAAGAAAATGTTCACTTCTAGTTCCGAAACTCGTCTTTTCTTTCCTCAGTCACTCATTTATAATAATTTTTTCCGCTCCGTTCAGTTGCATCGTTTTCGTACACCACTGTATCTTCCCTTCACCCCAACTGTTCTTTAACTATTCCCATCCATAGCTTTGTTATATTCTTCTCCTCAGAAAAAATTGATACTGTTGTAGCTGTTACCGTCATCACTCTTTCCTTTGCCACTTTTTCTATATTTTAATCTCGATATTAAAAAAAAGACCTATGGTGTCACAGGTATCATAATAAATGTAATTGTGCAAAAAATGTCGCGTTAGATGAGAAGCCTTACGGTTCTAAATAAATCATTCGTGCGACAGATGACCACACTCTTGGTTTTCTTGTTCAATATGCCAGTTAACAGTCTACTGCCGTACAAATCCCATACGCATGTCCATCACTATATAGATTAAATGGTGCTAAAGCGTTTAATACACGAGTTCAGTTACGCAGAACAAAAATACTCTCCCGAATGACCGAACTTTCATACTGCACTCTTAACGGACCTTTCAGAAGCTATTCGTTTCGTCTGCTTTGCATCACTAGTTCCATCTGTTGGACAAAGCAACATGAGCGGTCACACGACTCACAGCCTGCTAGAAGTGTTTCAGTGATACATGTGCTTACTGAGTTCATTGACCTGCACAAAGCTAACGGATTAACTGCAGATCATTCTCGAAATAAGTAGACGGAAGTGACTTCTCGAACTGACTCCGAGAGGTACGGAGCAGTAGTTACGGTTTCCAACGGCTACTCGACAGCACTGGACTGTTATGAAGAAAATCCAAGTTTTCCCATTTTGTGTTGCTTTCTTTTCATTTCTCCTTATATTCTCTTTCTCCATTGGAGGGAGGAGGGGGATAGATTCAAACTGTGTACCGGATCGGTTCTCGAACGCCGAAACTTCGCTTTTCGCGGTCAGTGGTTTACCAAATGAGATATCTAAGCGTGACTTAGACCTTCTCTCACAGGCGTGCTTCCGCGAGGGTTTCTCACCTATCTTATGAACGTCAAAGAAATTCTCCTGCATGCCTTGAGAGACTGGCACTTCTGGAAGGGAGAATATTGTAGAGAAATTACTTAACCATACCCTCTGCGACTATTTCCAAAATGTACTTTCACTGTGCTGGGAGGTGTGGATGATTCGAAACTCCCTGACAGATTAATGTCCTTTCTCCTAAGATTGATAATCCCGCTAGATGTCCAGATGGACTTCTGTGAGGTTTAGAAGATAGTAGAGGGATACTGGCGGAAGTGAAACTGTTAAAGGGGGTTGTGAGTCTTGCCTGGACAGCTTAATCTGTAGATCATTCGTCCGCGAAAGGCTAAGGTACTGGATTCGACTCCCGGTTTCAGGCCAGTGCACATTCCGGTGTTCCACAATTTCCTTAACACTCTTCTGTAGGATGTAAGATGGACGGAGCATGTAAAGTGTGGCATGTAAACAGGGGAAAATTGCTCGCCTGTTTCACTCTCGTACTAATACTGATGTTTGTCGCTAAACTGAGTAGTAAATCTGCAGAATATGACGATAACCAAGCTCGTTTTAGACATTGTGTCTTCACAGTTCTGATACACATAATCCAGAAATACTTGATACACCGTGAATCATTTCGCTGCACCCACAATCATTACATACAGGTTTACCTTCAACTGCACGGGGGTCTCGTAAACAAAACTTCTCAAGTATCCAGGCAAGAAAGTGGCTAAACGTTGCATGGGGGCTTAATTATATAAATATGAAATGCAAATACTTTTTAAATTTTTGGTAGCTAACTGTCTGGTTACGCTGTGTCGTAAACGGTTGGCCCTGACTAGTTTTAGTATGCAATCTGACTGCATAGAATAACAACAAAGAATGAAAGAAAATTTCCGTTAACACAATTAATTAATTAAGTCCCCAGCAACTATAAAAAGTACGAAACCAAAGCACAAGTGTAACTGTTCTGCGTGTGGAAGTGTGATTCAACGTACACATCTGGCACGGTTCTTCTTCAATAAGACAAGAAATTTTAAATACCATTTATACTGAAGTAATTAAAAAAATAGAAATACTATAATTGCGTAAGGAAACCAGAATTACACTCTAATACAAGAACACAAGCCAGATGCTTTGTTGACTGAACCTGTAATGACGCATTATTTAAGACACTGAAATAATAAAAAGAAAAGGGAATTTTTTTTACCTTCATATATATTGACGAAAAGCACTCTGATCATTACAATATCTCCATTCGAACAACATCTGCTGTCTATCCCATCAAAACTGCATAAAACATGGAACATGCACTCCCTACTACAACATCTCAACACCGACTCACTACTACCACATCTCGATAAGCACTCTCCACAACGACTTCTCGACAAGAACTTCCACTACTACTTCCCAGCAAGCACTGCCAGTGGAGGCGGCTGAATAATACTCTTTGACGCAATCTCTGGCGCTGTGGCTCAGTGTAGCCACCTTTCATATGCCCTTCCTCCACGGGCCAGAATTTGATGGTATTTTTGCCAGCATTGGTGGTGAAAATACCACCAAATTCGTCCACAAAAATACAGACAAAAATAAAAGATAATATTAATACGTAAATATCACATAATTAGATAAAATTTTGGCTTTGCACTGACCTTTCACTAACCTAATATATAAAATACAGTAAGCAATACAAATTCTTTCATACATGTGACTTTACATAATAGTTTACACAATACACAAAAAATCAGTTTATACAAATGTTAACATAAAATGCTTTCAATGATTAAAAAAAAAACAAGTAGTTGATAGTTCCAGCAGTAGCACCCAGCAATGGTCAACAGGTGCAAATACCAACAAGTGACATCATTTTAGTAGAAGCAGTCCATCATTGGCACCTAGTAATGTTGAACAGGTGCAGACACCAACAAATAACATTATGTCAGTAGAAGCAGTCCATCAGTGGCACCCAGCAATGTTGAACAGGTGAAAACACCAACAAGTGACATTATGTCAGTAGAAGCAGTCCATCATTGGCACCTAGTAATGTTGAACAGGTGCAGACAGCAACAAGTGACATCATTTCAGGATAAGCAGTCCATCAGTGGCACCCAGTAATGTTGACAAGTGCAGACACCAACAAGTGACATCATTCAGCAGAAGCAGTTTCATCAGTGGCACCCAGTAATGTTAAACAGGTGCAGACACCAACAAGTGACGTTATCTCAGTAGAAGCAGTTCCATCAGTGGCACCCAGCAATGTTGAACAGGTGCAGACACCAACAAGTGACATTATTTCAGTAGAAGCAGTTCATCAGTGGCACCCAGCAATGTTGAGCAGGTGCAGACACCAACAAGTGACATTATGTCAGTAGAAGCAGTTCATCAGTGGCACCTAGCAATGATGAGCAGGTCCAGACAGCAGTCCATAATATTCACTATCACTAATCACACTGCTCATCAGAGTTTATAAGCAGAAATTAAACATGTCCTAGTGGCACCAATCATGTAGAAAAAGTGCAAGTAACAGTCCATAATATTCACTATCACTAATCACACAGTTCATCAGCAGAAATTAAACATTTCTAAGTGTCACACATCAATGTTGAACAGGTGAAGGTGTGAACAACAGTTTGAATGCACACACAATTGCTTTTACAAAATTATTATCAATGCTCTTACACTAAACATACAAATTCTAATAAACACACAAATGATATCAGATAATTGTCATATTAACTATTACAAATACACAAATATCAGTAAACCAAAAATATTTATGGGTGTCAGTGCAAGCCACTACAAACAAATAAAATAATATTTAGGAGATAGGTTGGTACCAATTATTTGGGATTAGGAAAGGAAAACACACAAAGCACACTCACTCATCTTTCATCCACATTAAGTACTACTGTGTAATTGAATAGTGTTAACTGTGTAAATGCAATTCTGTCCAAATTTGATGTTCAACTTGTGTATCAAGTAGTAGTGGCACAGTGTATAACAGTCAATAATAGTTAGGTAACGTCATAGTCTTCATGTCAAGACCAATGTTTGCCAAGCCAAATCAAATGTACGGTTGCTGAACAACTGTCAGTGAGCCAAGATATGCAAATGCTTCCTCTCTCAAAAAAGTATATACTGCTCAGTGATTTAACAAAGTGTGTGTGTAGACAATCTTCCGTCCACTTAAGTGTTCTAGTCTGCCATCTTCATCCTCCTTGTTCCATATAAACCAACAAAAAAAATATGCTCCTCACTTACTTTACCTCTTATCCACCAAAACTCCAATAATCATCAGCATCACATAATCTCAATACTTCAATAATACCTCTTACGTCGATACATATTAACCTTATCATCAATATCATTTACCTTACCTCTTGTCCACCAAAACTCCAATAATCATCAACTTCACGCAATCTCAATACCTCAATAATACCTCTTCAATACGTCGACACATATAAATCTTATCGCCAATATCATTTCACTTCCATAACAACTCTTTCCTCTAGTCAGTCTCCTCGAACAAGCACAGATAAAATCCTAGTGCAAACTTCATCATCCCATACAATCCGTAGACACATATCCACACACAACCACTATGTAATCCATTTGACCCATATCTTCTACTCATTATGAATTATAAATACATTTTGGTTACTTTGTCCATCATAAAATAAAAAAATGCATACATGACCTCTAACAGCCTTAAGTTCGAAAAACTCTCAGTAATTAAGTACGATTACGGAGGGTGAATGATCATAATATTTCACAGTGTGTACACCACTTCAAGAATCATGGCAGAAGCAAACATGTGGAGTATTTCTTGTGTCAAGTGTCACTTGCTATTTCAATTGCTCACGAAAAATGCAGTGTAATAACTGTCAATGTTCTAAACCTAGTGTTGGTATGTCATGTCGTTAGCTTCCTTTCTATTAGCACAAATTTATACAGCTTCCATAAAACCTCAGGCTCATGTGACTTCTATGAAGATTCTTGTACTAATGTCGTTCGTCGAATTATAGCAGTTCATTTTCTTATCTTAAAAATATGAGGCACTGAGCGTAAGCAAAACATGCAATAGCGAGTAAATATACCAGTGGAGAACAGAATGTCAACAAGTGGATGCAGCACAATCCCTACAACTAGGCTCTGCCAAGCGAACAATCTATAATTAATACCATAGTGTGACCTAAGCTCCATGTTTGTACACCGTATATCAGCAGTTCTACATACCAAATTAAAGAGTAGTTATGACAACAAAACAGAAATGTGTAAATATGCAATCCATACGCACAGCAGCAAACATATATCTTACATAATAAACAGGTCATTAGCATCGTATCAGCATAAGTAAATAAATGTTCATATGTAATCTTAATAAGTAAACATGAAGGCGCAAGCATATAAATCACAAAGTATAACTTACATACATAATTATATCAGCACAGTTAATCATGTGACAATTATAATTTAAATAAATAAGCACAGCTGGCACATACACTCCTGGAAATGGAAAAAAGAACACATTGACACCGGTGTGTCAGACCCACCATACTTGCTCCGGACACTGCGAGAGGGCTGTACAAGCAATGATCACACGCACGGCACAGCGGACACACCAGGAACCGCGGTGTTGGCCGTCGAATGGCGCTAGCTGCGCAGCATTTGTGCACCGCCGCCGTCAGTGTCAGCCAGTTTGCCGTGGCATACGGAGCTCCATCGCAGTCTTTAACACTGGTAGCATGCCGCGACAGCGTGGACGTGAACTGTATGTGCAGTTGACGGACTTTGAGCGAGGGCGTATAGTGGGCATGCGGGAGGCCGGGTGGACGTACCGCCGAATTGCTCAACACATGGGGCGTGAGGTCTCCACAGTACATCGATGTTGTCGCCAGTGGTCGGCGGAAGGTGCACGTGCCCGTCGACCTGGGACCGGACCGCAGCGACGCACGGATGCACGCCAAGACCGTAGGATCCTACGCAGTGCCGTAGGGGACGGCACCGCCACTTCCCAGCAAATTAAGGACACTGTTGCTCCTGGGGTATCGGCGAGGACCATTCGCAACCGCCTCCATGAACCTGGGCTACGGTCCCGCACACCGTTAGGCCGTCTTCCGCTCACGCCCCAACATCGTGCAGCCCGCCTCCAGTGGTGTCGCGACAGGCGTGAATGGAGGGACGAATGGAGACGTGTCGTCTTCAGCGTTGAGAGTCGCTTCTGCCTTGGTGCTAATGATGGTCGTATGCGTGTTTGGCGCCGTGCAGGTGAGCGCCACAATCAGGACTGCATACGACCGAGGCACACAGGGCCAACACCCGGCAACATGGTGTGGGGAGCGAACTCCTACACTGGCCATACACCACTGGTGATCGTCGAGGGGACACTGAATAGTGCACGGTACACCCAAACCGTCATCGAACCCATCGTTCTACCATTCCTAGACCGGCAAGGGAACTTGCTGTTCCAACAGGACAATGCACGTCCGCATGTATCCCGTGCCACCCAACGTGCTCTAGAATGTGTAAGTCAACTACCCTGGCCAGCAAGATCTCCGGATCTGTCGCCCATTGAGCATGTTTGGGACTGGATGAAGCGTCGTCCCACGCGGTCTGCACGTCCAGCACGAACGCTGGTCCAACTGAGGCGCCAGGTGGAAATGGCATGGCAAGCCGTTCCACAGGACTACATCCAGTATCTCTACGATCGTCTCCATGGGAGAATAGCAGCCTGCATTGCTGCGAAAGGTGGATATACACTGTACTAGTGCCGACATTGTGCATGCTCTGTTGCCTGTGTCTATGTGCCTGTGGTTCTGTCAGTGTGATCATGTGATGTATCTGACCCCAGGAATGTGTCAATAAAGTTTCCCCTTCCTGGGACAATGAATTCACGGTGTTCTTATTTCAATTTCCAGGAGTGTAGTAAAAAAAATGTGACATCAGTGAAAAAGCAATGCAGCCAAGCGATGCATAATATACACAAGTAACAACCCTGTTCATTAATCAGTCATTGTCAATATCAGTTAACACGAAGTATGAATCACGTAATCGCGAGCAGCAAATTACGTCTAAAGTACGTACCTAAGTGGAAATATGTTACCTGAAAAATAAACTCAATTAATAGTTACCTTTTTGGTTTATTACTTTTTTCTTCGAAATTACATTCTTCCTGAAATTTTCTCCATAGCAAGTCCTCTTAACGTCGGACACGCACATAATTTACCTGAAGTTCTTAAATATTTTATACAACCGTATCCTGAAAAATACTGAACGTTAATAACATAATTCATCAAGTCACTATAGCTTTATACTGAATTTAGTCGGAGAAATTAGACTGCGTATTTGTTTACGGCTGTCAGTGCATTCGCACTGAGCGTTCGATAAGCTGTAGGCGCGTGACGTAGGAAGTAATTGTTAGCGGTCAACGACTGCCTTGTGCGGCGCGCAGACTTGACGGTTGCTTTGAGTATGTGCCGCCGCCAAAACACAGCGCGGTATCCTTGTATTCTCTGCATGTTTACATGTAGCTGTTAGTTTCTCTAAAGTATGTCATTCCACAAAAATTTTAACGTTCGATATTTGATGTATTCCCTTGGAGCGTCGAGATTTAAGAGTTTCTACTTCAACAGTGTTATCATGAATAATTTTGCGAGCTCTATATGGACCGTTATAAAGCAGAAAAAATTTCCGACACACGCCTTTTCCTTTGTGAGACAAACGATGAGACTTAATTAACACCTTCTGACCAACTGACAAAATTTTTAAACGACCAGGATGTTTAGCTGATTTCCCTCTTCTAGCAGCCACAGATGCAATATTTTGCAGAGCCAGATTGACAACTTCAGAATGCCGCAGTTTTCGTGAAGGCGGAAAAGGAACGATTTCAGAAATGCGATTTGTCGGTGCTTTGTTTTTTAATATCAGTATAGGCAGTAAAGAAGTTGAATCATTAGGGAGTTCATTCAGAATGTTTTGAAAAATATGAAGATACTGATCCCACGTTCTGTGATTCTGATGACAATAAAGACGACACAATTTATTGATTTCCTTCATCCATCTCTCTGAAGCGTTAGATTGAGGGTGAAAAAGTGAAATGAAAATTGGTTTAATCTTACGACGCCGTAGAGTACGAAGCCAAATTTTAGAACGAAACTGTGATCCATTATCTGATATAACCTTTTCAACATGACCCACTTCTTTAAGAAAATGTTTAATGAAAGCATTAGATACTGAACGAGCTGTTGCTTTGCGTAAAGGTGTAAAACACACATATTTTGATGTCAGTTCCACTGCTACGAAAATGTACGCAAAACCATTAGTAGAACGAACCACTGGACCGAACAAATCGACTGCAGCCATCTCCTTTAATTTCGATGGAATGATAGTAAACAACGGTGCTCTGTGAGAAATAGTTGGCGGCTTAGCCTTTTGACATAATTTGCATTTGGCAAGAACAGATCGAATACGTTTTTCCATATTACTGAAGTAGCAATTTTCTCGTAATTTATGAAAGCATTTTCTGGGACCAAAGTGTGCATAACTTAAATGTGTGTACCAAATCAATTTATTAACCCACTCATCAGGAATACAAACTAACCAAACAGAGTTGTCGACCGATTTTCGTTTAAAAAGAATATCATTGCGAACTAAATAATGCTGTCTAATCGCTACGCTTTCCTTTCTCCTCCACTTCTACTTAATGTTCTTCCAGATTGGATCCTTATTTTGCTCCTTAGCGATGTCCTGGAGCGAAGACGAAATAATTCTCAAACGCAACACCTTGAATATACACTCCTGGAAATTGAAATAAGAACACCGTGAATTCATTGTCCCAGGAAGGGGAAACTTTATTGACACATTCCTGGGGTCAGATACATCACATGATCACACTGATAGAACCACAGGCACATAGACACAGGCAACAGAGCATGCACAATGTCGGCACTAGTACAGTGTATATCCACCTTTCGCAGCAATGCAGGCTGCTATTCTCCCATGGAGACGATCGTAGAGATGCTGGATGTAGTCCTGTGGAACGGCTTGCCATGCCATTTCCACCTGGCGCCTCAGTTGGACCAGCGTTCGTGCTGGACGTGCAGACCGCGTGAGACGACGCTTCATCCAGTCCCAAACATGCTCAATGGGGGACAGATCCGGAGATCTTGCTGGCCAGGGTAGTTGACTTACACCTTCTAGAGCACGTTGGGTGGCACGGGATACATGCGGACGTGCATTGTCCTGTTGGAACAGCAAGTTCCCTTGCCGGTCTAGGAATGGTAGAACGATGGGTTCGATGACGGTTTGGATGTACCGTGCACTATTCAGTGTCCCCTCGACGATCACCAGTGGTGTACGGCCAGTGTAGGAGATCGCTCCCCACACCATGATGCCGGGTGTTGGCCCTGTGTGCCTCGGTCGTATGCAGTCCTGATTGTGGCGCTCACCTGCACGGCGCCAAACACGCATACGACCATCATTGGCACCAAGGCAGAAGCGACTCTCATCGCTGAAGACGACACGTCTCCATTTGTCCCTCCATTCACGCCTGTCGCGACACCACTGGAGGCGGGCTGCACGATGTTGGGGCGTGAGCGGAAGACGGCCTAACGGTGTGCGGGACCGTACCCCAGCTTCATGGAGACGGTTGCGAATGGTCCTCGCCGATACCCCAGGAGCAACAGTGTCCCTAATTTGCTGGGAAGTGGCGGTGCAGTCCCCTAGGCACTGCGTAGGATCCTACGGTCTTGGCGTGCATCCGTGCGTCGCTGCGGTCCGGTCCCAGGTCGACGGGCACGTGCACCTTCCGCCGACCACTGGCGACAACATCGATGTACTGTGGAGACCTCACGCCCCATGTGTTGAGCAATTCGGCGGTACGTCCACCCGGCCTCCCGCATGCCCACTATACGCCCTCGCTCAAAGTCCGTCAACTGCACATACGGTTCACGTCCGCGGCATGCTACGAGTGTTAAAGACTGCGATGGAGCTCCGTATGCCACGGCAAACTGGCTGACACTGACGGCGGCGGTGCACAAATGCTGCGCAGCTAGCGCCATTCGACGGCCAACACCGCGGTTCCTGGTGTGTCCGCTGTGCCGTGCGTGTGATCATTGCTTGTACAGCCCTCTCGCAGTGTCCGGAGCAAGTATGGTGGGTCTGACACACCGGTGTCAATGTGTTCTTTTTTCCATTTCCAGGAGTGTACATCAAACAATAATTGTTTTCCTTGCAGTCCTCCTCAGCACTTTGTTTCAAACCCATAGGTGCACGTGACAAAGCATCAGCAATAATATTTGAAGATCCCTGTATGTAAACAATACTAAAATCAAATTCCTGTAGATACAACGCCCATCGTGTCAATCTTCCATGAGTTAATTTTGTTGAGATAAGAAGTTCCAGAGCTCGATGATCGGTGTAAACCTTAGTATGTCTGCCATACAAAAATGTCCGAAATTTTGTGAAAGCCCAAACAACAGCCAAAGCTTCAAGTTCCGAAATCGAATAATTCTTTTCGGATTTAGAGAGAACACGACTTCCAAATGCAATAGTCTTCTGTACTACAACGCCGTTTTCTTCTATCTCTTGAAATAAATGTGCCCCTAGGCCTTTGTATGATGAGTCCGTCGCCAAACCAAAATCTTTAGATAAATCCAGATGAAAGAGGTGGAGCAGCAACTAAAGCATCACGAAGTTGTTCAAATTCTGACTGAGCTTCCTCATCCCAACACCAATTAGAATCCTTTCCAGATAGTTCACATAAACGAGGTGTGGCCAAATTGTCCAATCTAACAAAGCGTCTAAGAAAATTACAGACACCAAGGAAACTACGAACATCACGTTTTGTGGTAGGAACAGCATAATTACGAATAGCGTCTAATTTCTCTGGATCAGGAAGAATACATTCTGTAGAAATAATGTGACCGAGAAATTTCACCTGAGAACGACCAAATTCAGATTTTTCTAGGTTCACTGTAATGCCAACTCTTGCAAAAATACGTAATAATGAATCCAAAATTTTGTTGTGCTCACTCCAAGAACGTTTAGCAGTAAGAATATCGTCGACATTGAAGTAATATTGTCGCGAAGATAAACAGGCAAAATTTCGTTTAAACTACGAATGAATGCTGCAGAAGATATAGTAAGTCCAAACGGTAATTTCCGAAACTGGTAACAGTTACCAAAGGCTAAAAAGGCAGTGTATTTTCTAGAAGCAGGATGGAGTTCTATTTGCCAAAAACTTGCGCGCATATCAATCGTGGATAAAACTTTAATTCCATGGAAATGTTGAAGAAGTTCATCTAAATTTTGTGGGCGGTCAGTTTCAGGAATGATGATATTATTTATCTGTCTGGAATCCAGAACCAAACGAATTGACCCATCCTTTGTAAGAACGACGTGTAATGGGCTGGTATAAGGACTGACTGCTGGCTCAATAATGCCTTGATCTAACATGTATTGAAGTTCACTCTTAACCTTGTCTCTGTAAGCCAAAGGAATTGCGTACGTTTTCCCCCGAAATGGTGTGTGTTCTTTTACTTTAAATAAATATTGTAAGCATTGTATAGTTCCTGTGTGATGACTAAATACTGTAGCATGTGAAGTCAAAATTTGGTGCAGTTCTTCTCTTGCAATGTCATCTGGCACTTCAGCTTTATTAACCTTTTCATTAATTAATTCTTCACTATTAATTATATCATCCATCGCGTCTCTGTATCTATTGTCGTCGTCATGAATAAACACACTGTCGTCATAACGCTCAACGAAAACATCAGAAGTAAGAAACCTTAAACATTTTGTATCTGATTCAGATCTTGTTAAACACTCGAAAAATTTCAAACATTTCGGCATTCCGGCAACAGTCAAATTCACACTTCCTTCTTTAAAGTTCAAAATTGCCTTATGTGTGTTAAGAAACTCCATACCTAATATAATTTGTGTACTGAGTAATGGAACAATAATAAAATTAGCAGAAAATTCGTATCCTTGACAAATGAAATTTAAGTTGGTCTGTTGTTTGACTTCCACACTTTTCCCAGAAATAGCGCCTCGAATTGTACTTTTAGAAACAGGTAACACAGGACAGGCAATAGTTCTTACACATATACGAAAAAATGATTCACTAATGACATTCAATGGGCTCCCAGAATCTAAAACTGCGGTGAACTTATTCTTACCCACACATACTTCAATAACAGGATGTAAAAATGCGTCTGCATTATTTTCCTTTTCGTCTAGCAAAATGTCTCTCATGTTTTCCAGGCGTACGTAGTGTAAAGTCGTAGTGTCATTACTTTCTGAACCGTCTATATTGCTGCCAGAAGCCGAAGCTACAAGTCATTGTCGATTGCCTGCGTCACGTCTTTGATTATTCGCGTCATTTCGCGGATCAATTTCTACGATTTGCACTTGTCTCTCTGAAGTTCTGTCACGTGGAGGATGACAATTAGGTCCCTCCTGTCTGTTAGATACAAATTCTTGGTTGTGTCTGTTATTAAAATTTCTATTTTCCTGTCTGTCTGCATGACTACTTCTTGTGTAATTTCGACTGTCACTTCTGAAATTACTGTTAGACCTACTACCCTGGTTATTTCTGTAGTAAGAATCTCTATTACTGTATGAATAATTTCTGTCTTGATGATACCGATTACTGTTTCCGTATGATTGATCATTCCGGTACGAATTACCGTTATTATAATTGTCTGTGTAATTTCTGTTAGAACGTCTGTTATTGTCATAAGGCTGGTATCTATTGTCCTGTCTGTTACGTCTGTCATTCTCAAAATTACCCATATAACGCCCGTTCCGATCACTATCCCTTTTCTCTGAAAATCTATTGTAATTACTGTTACTGAAAAAATTACAAGAAGTCCCGTCGTCGTTGTCATACTCAAGTTCTTGTAGCAAAGTCTTAAAAGTCTCAATGTCATCTTTACATCTTCCGGCTAAAGCAATTTGTCTTATCGATTGTGGCAGCTTATTTAAACAAATGCGAATTAATTCAGTCGGGCTATAGGGGTTGGAAAGGAACTGATTCTTTCGAATCATGTCTTCAAAGTATTCTGCTGGCGTGCGGAACTCGGACTGTTTAAAATTACGCTGCATAATAAGACTGTGTTTGACTCTGTCTTGCGTGTTTTCGGACCAATATGCCGATAGAAATGTATGATAAAAATCATTTAGATTATTACAATCTCTAATAAGTGCACGCATGCGCGTCGCCGGTTCGTTTTCTAAATATCCACACATAAATTCCAGTTTGTGACTTAGTGGCCAATTTGGTGGAAGTGCGTACATAAATTGATCTAGCCATGAACATGGATGTATGTCATTCTTAGAATTGCGAAAGATCTTAAATTTCCGAACAGTCAAAAAGTGTTTATAGTCAAAGTTTTCGCCTCGTGGCGACAAAGACCTACCGCGTCTGTCCCAGTCCGAATGTCGATTATTGTAAGTTCGCGCGCCTGGCGCTCTCTTGTTGCATCCCGTAAATGAAATAAATTATTTTCTTCAAAGCCCTCTGCTATCTGTGATTCTAAATTTCTTCTGCTGTCTTTCCCTACGATTTCGCCTTCAATTTGTTTGACTTGCTTTCGTAATGCCTCAACTTCCCTTTTAACGCGTTCATTAAATTTTCCCTGACTTTCAACATGTTTATTTATGTTCTGATACTCTTCAGTTTCTGCAAATGGTAATGGAGCTGTATCATCCGAATCTCTGTCCCCATTTAAGCTAAGATTTGTCAATTTATCTGAAATCTCCTCAACTCTTTCCGATAAGTCACCTAATTGTTCTTTCTGTTTATTTAGGTCTTCCGTAAGTGTCAGGACTCGGGTTTCAGTATTAGCACATTTAGTAGTTAACTGTTCATACTGTTGTGTTAGGTTATTTAATCTGTCATTTGGTACGGATTCCTCGATTCTCTCAAATATTTCTTCCTTATCGTGTGCACGTTGTAAATTTAACTCTGAAAATTTTTGTACTATCACGCGATCTCTTTCTTCCTGTTCTCTATCCTGTTCCTTTTGTCTGATTTCTATTGAAATCAATCTATTATTGTGAGCATTCAAAATCGGTTGTACTTCTTCTCTAATTTCTTTCTTTAATTCATCTGTCATGTTTTTGAAACATGTCCCTATTCGTGAGTCTAACCGTGTTTCCATTGTTTCCATCTCTGTTTTAATTGTTCCTATTTGTGATCCCAGTGAGTCTAACCGTGTTTCCATTGTTCCCATATCAGTTTTAATTTCAGATCCCAAAGTTCCCATCTCTGTTTTAATTGTTCCTATTTGCGAGTCTAACCGTGTTTCCATTGTTCCCATATCAGTTTCTAACCGTGTTGCCAAAGTTCCCATCTGTGTTTTTAATTCAGATCTTAACTGTGTTTCCATTGTTCCCATATCAGTTTTAATTGTTCCTATTTGTGATCCCAAATTTAATATTGCACTCATCAACTGCTCCATATCTTCTGTCGTTAATCTTGTATTCTGAAAATTTTTTGATTGTGAAAAATTTTGAACTGTTTCCGGACTATTTTTCCTGCTTATTAAATTGTTTTCAACTCCGTTATTCATCATACTGTTGTCCTGTGTTGGCGAGTTCGCCATGTCAACAATTTCGTCATTCTGACTATCCATCATTTTTGCCTTTTTCATCGACCGCGTAATCATTTACAAAAAATACAAAACTCGCCACTGTACGAAAATTACACACAATGACTCTTTATCTCCAACAATACCATTCACACGAAATGCTTCCCGACAAACACGATTAACGAACAGTTGAAATCTTCATAATTGCACAAAATTGTCAAACGCGTATACAAGACATCAAAAATTATATTCTGCAAAAAAAAAAAAAAAAAAAAAAAAAAAAAAATGCCATTAGAAGAATGACAATTACCAAATCTACACATGCAATATAGACTACAATTACTAAACTACAAATTACTACAACAATACTACTGTCTGCTATTTTTACAATCAGAAGAATTCCAAGGGACGATCCGAAGCAGCGGTCGCCACGTGCATGGGGGCTTAATTATATAAAATGCAAATATTTTTAGTAGCTGACTGTACGGTTACGCAGTCTCGTAAACGGTTGGCCCTGACTAGTTTTAGTATGCAATCTGACTGCATAGAATAACAACAAAGAATGAAAGAAAATTTCCGTTAACACAATTAATTAATTAAGTCCCCAGCAACTATAAAACGTACGAAACCAAAGCACAAGTGTAACTGTTCTGTGTGTGGAAGTGTGATTCAACGTACACATCTGGCACGGTTCTTCTTCAATAAGACAAGAAATTTTAAATACCATTTATACTGAAGTAATTAAAAAAATAGAAATACTATAATTGCGTAAGGAAACCAGAATTACACTCTAATACAAGAACACAAGCCAGATGCTTTGTTGACTGAACCTGTAATGACGCATTATTTAAGACACTGAAATAATAAAAAGAAAAGGGAATTTTTTTTACCTTCATATATACTGACGAAAAGCACTCTGATCATTACAATATCTCCATTCGAACAACATCTGCTGTCTATCCCATCAAAACTGCATAAAACATGGAACATGCACTCCCTACTACAACATCTCAACACCGACTCACTACTACCACATCTCGATAAGCACTCTCCACCACGACTTCTCGACAAGAACTTCCACTACTACTTCTCAGCAAGCACTGCCAGTGGAGGCGGCTGAATAATACTCTTTGGCGCAATCTCTGGCGCTGTGGCTGAGTGTAGCCACCTTTCAACGTGCCAAACCTGTGGACCTTGTTACCCAAGCAAGTGGTCCACCTCGGTCAGTCCAAGCTTTCGTAAATTTTGCATCAAGTTCGCCTCGGACAGACACTACAAAATGAGCCGATATGCCATACTGTTAAAACAATATTTCTCCACGAATCATCAGAGGCACGTCTTGCACTGACTCTTCTTGTGGGAAAAATCAGAACTGCAGCACTGAATAACCTTAGTTACCGATGCGGTTATCAGATCTGTGGGGAAAAGAGCATGAAAACATAGAACATCATATGACGTCACGAGGCCGTATAAGGCAAAATGAGGTATCCCATAACTTCTGTGACCTTAGTGTATAGCAGCCATAACGACGATCCATGTATAGCAATCAGAACGTCCTGGGCCCACACTGTGAATAAAACTTAACAGCAATTGCGGGCGAGTAGTCTTGGTAGAAGATGCCACAACACTCGTTCTGCCAACAGCCCAACAGCCTTGTCACCGCAGCTTCTTGCTCTTGGGCACGGAGGGGGAGGGGGGGAGGAGCAAAACCTGTCCTAAAAGGCAAAGGAATTAGCAATTGTCAACGGCATGAGGGTGCCAATGGCAATGGAAACCGCTGTATTAAAGACACACAAGATTTCTGGCCTATAATTGAAGAATATCATCATGCTCTCTCCTTTGGCAAAAGATTTCGGAATAGTCCCCCATTCCGATCTTCGGATTAGGGACTGCAAAGGTGGAGGTGACCATGAGAAAAAAACTGAATAACAAAAGAAAGGGTACTGCTCGGAGTTTGAAAGGTCAGCAGTATGAATGTGGTGGGAAGATAGAAAATCTGAAAAGAGAAACGCAAAGGCTTAGTCCAGGTATAGTGGGGTTCTTTGAATTGAAATGGGAAGAAGATAAGGACATCTGATCAGACGAATATAGGGTTAATAGCAACAGCAGCAGAAAGAGCAATAACAGGAGTAGAATTTGTTGCGAATAGAAAAGTAGGACAGAGACTTTTTAGCTGAGAACACATCGATGACGGCGTTGTTTTTATCAGAATCGACAGCAAACCGAGGCCAACAACAATAGTTCAGATTACATATCGACGTGAGAAACGGAGCCGGCCGGAGTGGCCAAGCGGTTCTAGGCGCTACAGTCTGGAACCGCGCGACTGCTACGGTCGCAGGTTCGAATCCTGCCTCGGGCATGGATGTGTGTGATTAGGTTTAAGTAGTTCTAAGTTCTAGGGGACTGATGACCTCAGTAGTTAAGTCCCATAGTGCTCAGAGCCATTTGAACCATTTGAGAAACGGAAGAAACTTCCCGTATCGTCAGACCTTTTCCGGGTATACTTGCTCCTACTGCGATTTTTGAACAGTGTATTTGCTATTAGTAATTGAAATTTATTGCAATAGATTAAGAGATAGAGAAAATATATATGAGGTTTTTGATCGGATAGTTCAGCATGTATAAGAAGATGATAATCTTATAACCATGACGAAGTGAAACGTAGTAGTATGGGAAGGATTAGATTAAAAATTTGCAGGTGAATATGGGCTTGGTAGTAGGAATAAGAGAGGAAAAAGAATAACTGAGTTCTTGTCTGATAACGTGATGGCGGAAGAGATGGAAGTCGATATGGAACTTATGAAGGATCCTATATTAGAGTTTAACAGAGCTTTGGAAGTCTTGCGAACAAATAAAGCAAAAGGATGGACAAGATTCGTTCGGAATTTCTGAAATCACTGGGAGGGGGGACTGGGGGCGACGGAGGGGGGGGGGGGGGGGAATTGGCAACCAAGTACCTATTCAAGTTGGTGTGTAGATTCTATGAGTGTGGAAACAGACTTTCAGCAAAATCATCATCCACCCAGTGTCGATTGTAATAAGTGCTGCTAAGTGCGAGGACTATCGTACAATGAGCTCAACGACTCATACATCCAAATTTCTGACAAGAACAATGAAGTGTGTACCTGAAACCTCCTGGCAGATTAAAACTGTGTGCCGGACCAGACTCGAACTCGGGACCTTGGCCTTTCGCGGGCAAGTGCCCTACCAATTGAGCTACCCAAGCACGACTCTTGACCCGCCCTCACAGCTTTACTTCCGCCAGTACCTCGTCTCCTACCTTCCAAACCTAACAGAAGCCCTTCTGCGAACCTTGCAGAACCAGCGCTCCTGGAAGAAAGGAGCACTTTCCCGCGAAAGGCAAAAGTCCCGAGTTCGAGCCTCGGTCCTGCACACAGTCGTAATCTGCCAGGAAGTTTCGCATCAGCGCACACTCCGCTGCAGAGTGAAAATCTCATTGAAGTATGTACCTGCTCATACCGTCAAGTTACGAGTGCTCGAAATATATTGCTTCTCTAATCACTGAGTGAAAGATTCCGCGGCGTCCCGATAGGGGCCACGCGAAGAAGCAGAAGGAAACTTCATCCCAAGAGCGCTTGCGCGAGTTTTCTCTCGGCCCATGCTCTTAGTGGTTATTACGCAGTCCAGTCACATTAATGTAACCACCTGTCAAAAGCCTGACAAACTACCTTTTGCAATGCGTGGCTTGCAGGACGAGAGTAAGTAAGGTTCTGGGACGTACCGACAGGGATGTGGAGCCACGCCGACTCCAGCGCTGTGCCCAACTGCGCGAGGTTTCTCAGTTTAGGATCCATGACGCGAACAGCCCGATCGAGGTGATCCCACAGACTCGCCATTGGATTAAGAAGGGAAGTTTGGTGGCCAGGTGGTTACGGTAAACTTATCGCGGTGCTCTTCGAACCACGCGCATACACTGTGAGCTGTGTGACATGTTGCATTGTCCTGCTGGTAGATGCTATCGCCCCGAGGAAAAACAAATTGCATGCAGTGGTGGATATGGTCCCTAAGGATAAATGCATACTTATGTTGATCGATTGAGATTTCCATAATGACGAGATAACCCAGAGAATGCCTCGGAAATATTCCCCAGATCATAACGCTCCCTCCTAACTTCAGGGTGTTTGCTTCCGAACGATTCACGCCGTACACGCCATCTGTCCGATGGAACATAAAACGAGTTTAATCCGAAAAATTCATGTGTCGTCACTCTGTGGACGTCCAGTTGAGCTACTCGCGTGCAAATTCCAGCAATCGTCGTAGGTGCATGAAGCAGTCGCCTGGTGCGGAAGCCCATACGCAGCATCATTTGCTGAACGGTCTTTGAGGAGACACTGTTAGTAGCTCCTTCGTTAATCTGGGCGGTCAGCTGCTCAAAAGGTTCACGTCTTTTCGCCGGCAGACGTATCTGCTGCTCTCGTTCACCCCTGTCATGTATGGGGGCCGGATTTGGGTAGCACCATTTTGCCATGACGGTATATTTTAACCGCAATGGCACGTAAAAAATTTAAAATCCTTGACATTTGGGAAATGCTCCCACGATCTGCTCGAAAGCCAATTTGCTTGCGCTTTTGCACGTTAGGCAGATCGCACCGTTTCCGCATTACGGCACGACCTCACCATTTTCCCCGTCCTCCCGAGCCTCTTTCATTGTGTCTAATTGAGTCAAGATCCCCACACTCGAACACTGCGTGATCTCGCACACGTATTTACCTCCTTACCTAACGGCATTAGTGGAAAACTTTAATTCTATCTCGAATGGTATCCTTTTTATCTTTGATGGGCGAAATTCGCATAATGTTGTCGTCTGAGGCGTTGATCAGACGCTGCACGTCTTATCGCTCTTAATTAGAATAATTTGCACGCAATTATAACGCCAGCGATTGCTTACGACCTCGCGCCGGTACTCCATCCATTATATGAAGGCCACACCGTCGTGTGCCTCCTGCAGATAACATACCTGCCAACTGCCGGAAAATTATAACTCTGTATAAAGATACGCTATTGCTTTGTGATGAAACTGAAAAGATAACGCTTTTATTAGGCGTACGGGCCTGCAATCGATACCGTAAATCTCTTCCAGTAGCAATAAATTTTCTATGGAGTGTGTTTCGTAATACATTCTACAGACTTATACAGGTTATAGAGAGGAGTTAGCAGGCAAAGTCTTAACATGGAACCCTCGTCGGAAAGTGTTCCGCTTGGATATAAAGTAAGTTTGATGATCGCATCAGTTTCAGATCTCCCGCGTCATACGCACACCGGAGACTATAAGCTCTGACCGTGTGGTCTACAGTAGATCATGAAACGGGCATATGTTTCGGGTTCTCTTCTGCGTGACGAAGGGCGTCCTCTTCAGAATCGAAAGTGGACCACCATCTTCGTTGTGAACGTACCAGTTCCCCTCAGCCGTTGTGGTTGGACGAAAATGGTATGTGATGTGACAACAACAACATGGACTGACGGCAGTGCCCACTTCTCAGTGTGCGCACTAGAGATAGCGGTTATCGCTGAAACAACCGGTTTTCGGTTATACCGGTTTCAGCGGTTATACGGGTCCCCCTCCCCCCAAAATGTTTAACAATATTGTTAAGATGGCTGAAAGTAACCGGTTTCTGAAATAACTGATTTTCTCCTTTTTTTTGTTTCACGTAATTAACTTAGAAATTCAACAAAGATTGAAGAACTTTGACTCTCTCTGTTTCAAGACACACATAATCAAAATATTAAATTAAATAGGATAATAAAAAAAAAATTTACCAACTTTTCGCCACTTTTCTCGAAAAGTGGTAAGTGGTTGAGTACTAGAAAAAAACCACAAGTATTCTCGTATTGATTCTAAATTATTTGAAACTCTGCTCAAAAATCATTTTATAATCGGGGATGATGCCACTATCTGTGCATTACTAACAGGGCCCGCATCTCGTGGTCGTGCGGTAGCGTTCTCGCTTCCCACGCCCGGGTTCCCGGGTTCGATTCCCGGCGGGGTCAGGGATTTTCTCTGCCTCGTGATGGCTGGGTGTTGTGTGATGTCCTTAGGTTAGTTAGGTTTAAGTAGTTCTAAGTTCTGGGGGCTGATGACCATAGATGTTAAGTCCCATAGTGCTCAGAGCCATTTGAACCATTACTAACAGGAAGTGCTAAAGGGTGAAAACAGAGGTTGACGCACTCTGTGTTTCTCGTGTTCATTTGTCCGTGCAAGCACGTAAAGGAGTGTTATGAAGACATAGGCAGTAGAAAAGCTGCTAGCTGTTTTTATTGTATGTTGTGAATGAACTGTTGTTAAATTTTTAATTTATTACTGTTACCATAATAGCTTCCTCCTGTATTATTTCTTAGAAATCATTTAAAGGAAATGATGCACTGTACTTCATTACTACGTCACTTCACAAAAATATTTCCAGACTGTGGTTGGTGCCATTCTGCAATAGCAACTACCATATAGGCCATGTGGGGGCGTATCTTGCACGTGTACCTTATGTTGAGCCTTGTACCACGGAATCAAGGGAGATGATGTTGTTTGGTGGCCGGCAGTATCCTCTTTCTACAAGACAACTGCACACATATATTAAAAAGGGTTTTTTATTTACTTAAATAGGGAGCTACTTGTCTTTAAGAAAGTCCATGTATTTTGATACAAGCTCTTCAGTAATAGTCTACATTAGTCTCACTGTTGGTGAAGTACAGATCCCGCTATAAACACTATCCCGGGCGCTATACACTCTTGTAGCCGTGATGTGAACTGACAGACGTCAACTGGACTAGTGACTGAGTGACTGAGACAGACTGACTGACTGAGCCCTCCGGTCCGCAGTGGCGAGCTATATACTTGCGGTCGAGAGGGCGTTGGCGGCGTACTGCTTGCAAGTCTGTCTTTGGCCTCCCTCCTGATAGGCGCACTTGATCCAGCACCTACTATCGATCTTCTTGCTACATCTTTGCCGACCGGTGTACTGGCGACAGCTTAACACCAGCACACCTTGAGCCATGACACATGGCAAAAGGGACATTATTGTCTCAGCTATGCTCAACCAATTCTTATGCCATGTGTTTGTTGCTCATTTCTGTCGGCATTGTTACTAAAATAGCACTGATCGCTTTTCCGATTTTCTATAATAACGCAATATTTCAAATCAATGCAAATTTTACAAATAAAAGTTTTTCCTTTTTTAAAAAAGATTTACTTAAAATGAAATATTTTAGCATTACTGCTATGTCTAACTGATAGGTCGGTTTTTTAACTCGGTTATTACCTAAAGATAAAAATAAAAACACCTGTTATAAGCGAGACCATACAAATACCGAAAAATACTGGTCATTCAAAACCAAAATACCCTTATTAGTTTTAACCGGCCGGTTTTTTCCATCCCTAGTGCGTACCGTGATGTGGGGTATTTGAAAGCAATCCGATCTTCAGAATTATAAGGGGCGAACAAACAGTTTCCCTTTGAGGGCGTTGCTCCACTGAATATGTAATGTAACCCCACTCCGATGCGCATATATGACCACAAACGTGTAAGCAAGGTATTAGTGTGACACTCGCATCTTTCGACGTGCGTGCTGTAAATGCGGAAACGTGAACTATGGCGATGGGTACGTCCAAACAGGAGAATCGTACTGTTACTCTGTTCTTGGCTGTCGAAGGACAAACATCGGCAGACATCGATCGGAGAATCAAGAATGTGCATGGGGCTACACGCCTGTCGAAACCATCGATGAAGAATGCTGCGCCATGCTAGTCGCGGTTCGAGACAAGAAGTCGTGGGAGGCGAGGATTCATTGAATACTGCCGATGAACTGTGGATGAAACCCGACCAACAGGCATTACATGCATTGATCAAGAATTATAGTGCATTGAGAATGGCTAGTATCTAGGTGAAATCTAGATCTGCCAATAAAATTTAAAAAGGATGACTGATAGCTGAAATCTATGATTTACATGTCAATAAAACAGCCGCTGGGCGCAACAACGTTCTGAATAAAATACGTGTTAGGAATATACTGATTTTCAGTTTCGGGTAGGCTATTGCACTACTTCCATGAAGGAGGAGTGGAGGAAACCTCACCAGTGTAATGATTAATAAGATTATAATCAATGAAAAATAACTTTCAGCCTGGAGCGTAAAGTGAAAGGCAGAATTTATCTGTAGTATAGACTTTTTCGTTTGTAGTGTACAGATGATATAAATTTAAGGTTTTTGTATTTCATTACTTGACGAGACCGGTGAGGTTTTCTATGCTTTAGTGCGAACCGTGTGAGCGCAGTAATCTGAAATCACCCTCCTGTCTGAACTTATCGCAGACGCCCTCAGCGAAATTTTTCGGGTTAGAGCCGGCCAAATACCGGTAGCATGGCGTGACAGGTGGCGCCTCTAGCGGTGAGTTCTGGGTTCTGTGTGATGGCGGACGACGGTGGCGCGCCGTGGGAGTAACTGTCGCCTGAGTGGAAGGAGGGAAGGGGCGGGAGCTGTCGAGGTCGGTCGACCACTGCGCGCGCGTTTCGATAAGCGGCGACTCCCACGCCTGTCGACAACACTTATCGATGCCGGCGCGCACTTTACGGTCCATAACTCATAACATCTGCAGCGCTTGCACCGCATCTTGGGCGCCGTCTGATTGCGCAAGGCCTCGACGTCAGGTAATGAAGATACACGAGCCACAGCCTAAGCAATTAAGTGGAATTCGTAAAAGAGATAGAGAATGTGACTCTCTTGTAAATCTCTTTCGTATTATGGTTTCGTCGCAAACACGGCCCTTATACATGAAATTACGGCAGAAGACCACAACGGCGTTCGCTATATTTCATCGTGCTAAGTAACTATGTATCATGGCGGTGATCCGTGCAGTTACGGAAGTCACCCGCTAACTGAAAGCAACATGAGCGTTCCTAACTCGCTTTTTATGTTTTCACGTGGCGCTTAAAGTAACGTCCACCAGTTTCCAATTTTTTATAGCAAACTTTCGAAGAATAAAGTATAATGAAAACTAAAAGAATCGAGAATGGCAGGGGATTGTTAAAGTGGTCGATTGTTCGTTTTATAATGAAACACTGGTATGATAGTGCTGCACTGTAAGGGATATGTGGCGGCACAAAGAAATGACAAATTATGAGACAATTACGGGTCTGGCGTTCTCGGCTGAGGTTCTCTCTTGATATTTGTTAGTATTATGCAGGCACTGGGCCCATAAGATACAGAAACACGTCAACACCGAGTTGTTAACCCGTACTACTTTATTTTCGTAAGAACAGTTATAATAAAGCCCTCGCTACGCCGACCTGTGAGGACTGTGACTGACGTCCTACCACGAATAAATACGGATTTGTCAGGGCTATATTGTGAGCCGAATGGGTATAAATTCCTTGTTGAAACCACATCCGTTAAAAACAGTTCGGTCCGTGCAGGTAACCAGCGACACGACTCGACTAATGCCTGCGCGAAGGCGCTCCGCGGCCAGCGTATGCTGAGTAGGCCAGTTGATATGTTTAAAAATATCGGGAATCCGGTACATCGATATTTGATAACATCATTAAGCGCCCTAATGTATATCGAAGAGAAGTATCGATATATCGACAAAAAGAATATCGACGTTCTGCACTATACAAATATCTTTTACACATTGTGAATGTACTGAAGGTTTCAGAACTGTATATTTAAGTATTGATTTACTATTAGATATCCTGTACATCAACAAGTTAGCTGCCTGCTTATCCCCTTTAGAGCAAGAATTTAAAGGAAGACAATGCACGCTCACACTTGGCGATAAATACAGGGCTATTACAAATGATTGAAGCGATTTCATAAATTCACTGTAGCTCCGTTCATTGACATATGGCCACGACACACTACAGATACGTAGAAAAACTCATAAAGTTTTGTTCGGCTGAAGCCGTACTTCAGGTTTCTGCCGTCAGAGCGCTCGAGAGCGCAGTGAGACAAAATGACGACAGGAGCCGAGAAAGCGTATGCCGTTCTTGAAATGCACTCACATCAGTCAGTCATAACAGTGCAACGACACTTCAGGACGAAGTTCAACAAAGATCCACCAACTGCTAACTCCATTCGGCGATGGTATGTGCAGGTTAAAGCTTCTGGGTGCCTCTGTAAGGGGAAATCAACGGGTCGGCCTGCAGTGAGCGAAGAAACGGTTGAACGCGTGCGGGCAAGTTTCACGCGTAGCCCGCCCCACCGCACTTCCATCATGATGTTCGGCATTTCTTAAACAGGAGATTGGAAAACCGATGGATCGGTCATGGTGGAGATCATGATCAGCAATTCATGTCATGGTCTCCACGCTCTCCCGACTTAACCCCATGCGATTTCTTTCTGTGGGGTTATGTGAAAGATTCAGTGTTTAAACCTCCTCTACCAAGAAACGTGCCAGAACTGCGAGCTCCCATCAACGATGCTTTCGAACTCATTGATGGGGACATGCTGCGCCGACTGTGGGAGGAACTTGATTATCGGCTTGATGTCTGCCGAATCACTAAAGGGGCACATATCGAACATTTGTGAATGCCTAAAAAAACTTTTTGAGTTTTTGTATGTGTGTGCAAAGCATTGTGAAAATATCTCAAATAATAAAGTTATTGTAGAGCTGTGAAATCGCTTCAATCATTTGTAATAACCCCGTACTTTGCTAACGATGGTAACAACATCTATGTTGCACAATAAAAGGTGTCCGATTGATCGGTCGTGCCTTTTCGCCACATAGCGGATTTGTCTGGAACACTTCTTGCCGACTTCCCGGTTTTTTCATTTCTGCAAACGCCATTGACCTAGCAGCTGTAGTGTCAAAATTGCCTGGTGAAGTTGAACTTCGCAGTTTCTGTTGCTAGTGCCGAGCGCCGATTACTTTAGCATATCCTCTCACACGTCCCGGCCAACGCAAAAACCAATCTTGCCCTTTAGATGATGGTCATCTTTTTCATCAGCTGGTTTTGAAGAATGCCGACGTGAAGAAATAGCACACTAGTTGTGTTAAAAACTGTTTTTTATTTCAACCGGTGTGCTGTTTCTCTACACTGGAAATCTTGATATTCCATTCCCACCGCTACCCCCCAGTGCAATCGGACTTCTTTGTGCCACCTACACTTACTTGACACAGTCAAAGAGAAAGACTGGACGTGACGGGAGCTCAAAAAGTAGTAAATCTCCCTCACACAGTGGAGGTAAAATTATATGCTACTACTATATCAAAAAGAACAATTTCATATTCATCTAAAATTGCGAAAAAAATATAAAATAAAAATATCGGCACTCGATATTGCTGTTTCGATGTCGATATATAGGTGAGAAAATTACGCCGATATATATCTATATTTTTAGGAAAAAATATGGATATTTCGATACTTTTACAACAGCCCTAATACGAGGTGCATTCAAGTTCTAAGGCCTCCGATTTTTTTTCTAATTAACTACTCACCCGAAATCGATGAAACTGGCGTTACTTCTCGACGTAATCGCCCTGCAGACGCACACATTTTTCACAACGCTGACGCCATGATTCCATGGCAGCGGCGAAGGCTTCTTTAGGAGTCTGTTTTGACCACTGGAAAATCGCTGAGGCAATAGCAGCACGGCTGGTGAATGTGCGGCCACGGAGAGTGTCTTTCATTGTTGGAAAAAGCCAAAAGTCACTAGGAGCCAGGTCAGGCGAGTAGGGGGCATGAGGAATCACTTCAATGGTGTTATCACGAAGAAACTGTTGCGTAACGTTAGCTCGATGTGCGGGTGCGTTGTCTTGGTGAAACAGCACACGCGCAGCCCTTCCCGGACGTTTGTTGCAGTGCAGGAAGGAATTTGTTCTTCAAAACATTTTCGTAGGATGCACCTGTTACCATAGTGCCCTTTGGAACGCAATGGGTAAGGATTACGCCCTCGCTGTCCCAGAACATGGACACCATCATTTTTTCAGCACTGGCCGTTACCCGAAATTTTTTTGGTGGCGGTGAATCTGTGTGCTTCCATTGAGCTGACTGGCGCTTTGTTTCTGGATTGAAAAATGGCATCCACGTCTCATCCATTGTCACAACCGACGAAAAGAAAGTCTCATTCGTGCTGTCGTTGCGCGTCAACATTGCTTGGCAACATGCCACACGGGCAGCCGTGTGGTCGACCGTCAGCATTCGTGGCACCCACCTGGATGACACTTTTCGCATTTTCAGGTCGTTATGCAGGATTGTGTGCACAGAACCCACAGAAATGCCAACTCTGGAGGCGATCTGTTCAACAGTCATTCGGCGATCCCCCAAAACAATTCTCTCCACTTTCTCGATCATGGCGTCAGACCGGCTTGTGCGAACCCGAGGTTGTTTCGGTTTGATGTCACACGATGTTGTGCCTTCATTAAACTATCACACCCACGAACGCACTTTCGACACATCTATAGCTCCATCACCACATGTCTCCTTCAACTGTGGATGAATTTCAATTTGTTTCACACCACGCAAATTGAAAAAACGAATGATCTACATGCCTATGGTACCACTTGGAAGCCTATGATATTGCCAGTATAACTGCTGTAATGTTCCCAGACACTGTTGCCAGTCGTAGCTCTCCGTAAATACGGACTGTTCGCAGTATTGTACTGAGCTGTGTGCTGGCACCCAACTGAAATGTCTACCTGCTGGCTCTTGATGCACGTCATCTGAAGGAACCCCATGTCCGTCAGTATAAGGCCAAAGCGACGTAGTCTGCAGTTGACAGCACTTTCTGTCGTCGGTGGTTATGTATGACACACTGAAGGGAGGGCCGAAGGAGCAGGAAGAGGTTCGTCTTAGTGACTGCAGTCTGAAGGCTGAGAGACGCCACGTGAGTGATTATGGCTGTATGGTGACGCAATCTGGCGGTATTTGTTGCGTACCTCATGCTTGGAACACAACGGCAGGCTACCATAACGGACGCCCGACGGCTCTGTAGGGGCGTTACCTCAGCTGGTGAAAAATTAAATTACTTGAACTGATTGCACGACACTATTACAATGTTGCAGGTTCAGAGAGAAATATCACCTCGCGAAGATTTCAGCATTCTCCATAACCAGGTACTGCATCAGTTCACAGGTAATAGCACGACGCTGTCTCATGAAGATTTCAGCATTCTTCATACCCAGGTACTCCATCAGTTGATGGGTACTGTATTCGTACTTACGTTGAAATGCCCGTTGTTTGCGTATAAAAATTTTTCTGAAGAACCATCCTTATAAGATGTCATTGAGCTATTTTCCCGTTATAGTTAGCCGGCCAGTGTGGCCGGGCGGTTCTAGGCGCTTCAGTCAGGAACCGCACGACCGCTACGGTCACAGGTTCGAATCCTGCCTCGGACATGGATGTGTGTGATGTCCTTAGGTCGGTTAGGTTTAAGTAGTTCTAAGTTCTAGGGGACGGATGACCTCAGATGTTAAGTTCCATGGTTCTCGGAGCCAACCCGCTATAGTTATGAAAATTAAAATGTCATGTCAAAGTCCCCACAAGTAAAAGCCACAACTGGACAAGTTTGGTGACCGAGGTGACCACAAATCTTTGCTGATTGTCCTCTCTGGTGTAAACATGTCGTGCACACGGGACAATGATGCAGCTAACCTATGGCTTGTTGCCGAAAGTAACATAACTGACGCTCCTCTTCTGTCATGTTTGAACAAAACTCCTCCAGGCGTCACAAATACATGTCACTATTCACTGTCATCTCAAAGAATATAGGCCACACAACGTGCGTGGCGGAAAAGGCGCACCAAACACAAAACTTCTCGTCGTGAAAGGCTACCTCGCGGACCGCGTGTGGATTTTCTGTCGACCAATACCAGATGTTTTGCGAATTTATGTGTCCAGACAGATGGAGCCACGTCTCATCACTCATGATGAGTCTTAGTGGATCCAAGACACCACCGGCAACCTTTCTCAATAGCCATGAACAGAAATGCGCTCTGCAGGTCAGACTCCTTCAGTTCTTGCACAACGCTTAGCTGGTAAGGCTTTAACTTCAGTCCCCTTAAAACACGTCTGCTACTTCTCTCACTCGCATGAAACTGCTGACTCACTGTCCTGGCTTGACTTACGAGGACTTCTTTACCTTCTACACCTGCCTCTTCAATTCACGTGTGCAGATAGGTGGTGGTCTGTTCCTGGAAGCATTTTGAACCGATCCCGTAGGCCGCCATTTTTCAGTCAGTTCCTGTAACAAAAGTCTTTGTTTTCACAAAAGATGCAGTGCGAATGGACGCTTCAACAATGGCAACACGCTGGGGTAACGAATACGGCATTGTCACACACTCACACTAATCCAGCTTCACACAACGAGGCCTTTTTCTCAAATCTTTGGCATGTTTCACTGGCTGAGGCTGCAGCTGCCTTACTCAACAATGAAGTTCCGAGCAGTGTTGGCACATCAGAGGAAACTGTTAGAACGTGCGGGACTGTTGGACGACGTTTCTTGTTTTCCACTATTCCCGTAAATGAGATATGGTGAGATTTTCCCGGAGCCCTCCCCTTCCACTTTGAGTTCACGTAATTAATGGATGTCTCCTTAGCGGCTTAGCCGGTTGCCATTAACGCTGCTGCACGACGGCTAGAGCGCTACTACGAGTGTAATATTGAAAAAGCTAAAAAAACTTCGAGTTCTACCAAATGTTTGAGAAGAGTATCGTACTGCAGCAGCTGTGACATGTTGACTGTGTGCTTCTCTTGTAAAATATGCCAGCTCCACTAACCTAATTCCAATGAAAATACTAGGGTTGTAATGTTCGCGGTTAACTAGTCTCGACGCATTCGCATAAAATCCCAAACCTTGGATGAATTTCGTGACTAAGTCGGACTGGTCCCCTGACGACGATGAGGGATGCAGAGATTGAAAGCTCGGGAATTTATCCGACTTTGATGCGGAGAGTTAACCGAGAGGTTTTTGTCGAGCACTCGCCCACAAAAGACTTGGTAGCCAAAGTCCTAGGGTGTCCTTGCGTTCTGCTTTATCTGTGCTGTAAGCACTGTCACAAAGCGATGGACGACTCTTAACTAGCGATGACTAGGTTGTAGTGTATGGCGAAGAATTTTGTTGCTGTTTATGTATGAACAAAATGCTATTCCGTCAGTGACGCCAGTCTATAGGCAATTACAGACTCGCCTAAAAATGTTAGGAAATGCTATCGTTAGACAAAGGTAACGGACGCTCAAACAAAATATCCTTATTCAGCTTCAAAGTAAATTCCCTTTCCCACAATGGCGCTTCGCCCATATTTCTAATACTACAAGTTTGTTTGTGTTTCGGACCTCACCTGTTTAATGGTGAAACAGGAAACATCTTGCCAAAAATGTCATCTCGGCTGCTATGTGTTGCACCACTATTTTTTTATCGTACAGCTAATTTCAAGCTTGACGCTAATAAGTAAATAACAATTTATGCCTAAAGTACGTGACAGATTTTCCCTGACAGCTTCCCAAGGCGGGTCTATGAAAGTTTTCGCAGCGTGTCAACGCAAATAAATCGTCACGACTTTCTAGCCGCGTAAGATCGCAGTGTAATAGCGACGTTTAGAAAAGGCTACTCTCTGAAACTTCCTGGCAGATTCAAACTGTGTGACGGACCGAGATTCGAGCTCGGGACATTTGCCTCTTGCGGGCAAGTGCTCTACCAATTCTCTCTCTACCATTCTGGGAACATCCCCCAGGCTGTGGTTAAGCCATGTCTCCGCAATATGCTTTATTTCAGGAGTGCTAGTTCTGCAAGGTTCACAGTAGAGCTTCTGTAAAGCTTGGAAGGTAGGAGACGAGATACTGGCAGAAGTAAAGCTGTGAGGACGGGGCATGAGTCATACTTGGGTAGCTCAGTTGGTAGAGTACATGCCCGTCAAAGGCAAAAGTCCCGAATTCAAGTCTCGGTCGGGCACACAGTTTTAATCTGCGAGGAAGTTTCATATCAGCGCACACTCCACTGCAGAGTGAAAATCTCTTTTAGGCTACTCTCTGTCCACATCTGGCGATACTCAGGTGTATCCCAGTCCGTCTCTACATACGAATACAGTACTAGTGGTGTGCTGTCAGCAGAACCGGTTCGTAGGTATTTTTCCACACAAGCGACTTAAAATCTGGCGCCGCCCTCCCACAGTCATCCCTCGTACACTTTCCTGACTTCAGTTTTCGCTCCTAATTGTGATACGCACTATATACAAATGTTGCGCGTGGCCGACCCCCTAAGCTTGGCGCCCCGATCGGCGGCTTGGCACAGCCACGTCGAATTAAATTAAGCATGACGTTCCAAAACGGTAACCTTCAACAGTAAAGGGGGAGGGGATACATTGTTAGTAATCATCCTAAATTGAAGTATTCCATATTTTATTCGAAGGAAATCATCATTTATAGTTTTGCACAAGTTAATTACAATTATAATGTCTCCAGTGGTATGTGTCACATACAAAATAAACACAAAAGTCTTGTTTTACTCCCTATACTGACAATACCAGATGGCAGGAACCATTTGCAATACAGAATTTTACGAGGGTTTTGTAATCTAGGCTTAAGATCGGTAGCGGGGATAGTGAATGGTCGGCTACGGTTTATTGGTAGAATTCTAGGAAAGTGTAGCTCATCTATGAAGGAGACCGCATATAGAACTCCAGTGCGACCGATTCTCGAGTATTGCTTGAGAGTTTGGGATTTACACCTGGGCAGACAAAGGGGACACAATGTAGCAAATCAGAGAAATGGTGCTAGATTTGGTGCTAATAAGTTCGATCAGCACGCGAGTATTACGGAAATGCTCGGTGAACTTGAATGGAAATCCATTAATGGAAGACGTTCTTTTCACGAAACTCAACATTTATAGAATCTGCATTTGTGACTGACTGAAAAACGACTTTGCTACCCGCAGTCTACATTTCGTGTAAGGAACGCAAAGAAAGACGTAAGTCAAATTACGGCTCGTACGGAAGCATATAGAATTACTTTTGCCTCACTCCAAGGCGCGAGTGGAAAAGGAAAGGGTTCAAAATGGTTCAAATGGCTCTGACCATTATGGGACTTAACATCTATGGTCATCAGTCCCCTAGAACTTAGAACTACTTAAACCTAACTAACCTAAGGACATCACACAACACCCAGCCATCACGAGGCAGAGAAAATCCCTGACCCCGCCGGGAATCGAACCCGGGAACCCGGGCGTGGGAAGCGAGAACACTACCGAAAAGGAAAGGGAAAGACAAGTCGTCGTACAAGATACCTTCAGCCATTCATCGTGTGGTGGTTTGTGGAGTATGTACAAGGGCGCGCTGAAAAGTAGTGCCTCCGAATTTTTGTTCTATACTCAATACCGGTTGAGGTATTACATCTCATAAACGTTACTCGATCGACTTTCCCGTTTCGCTGACGCACGTTGCAATCCTCTGCCGCTAGAGGGCTCCGAGTTGTAGCGTGTAACATGGCGGTGTGTAACGTAACTGTGTCGGTGCGTGAGAAACAACATGCTGTAATAGATTTTATGACCGCAGAAAACGTGCCTCCAATTGAAATCCATAGAAGAATGAAAGCTGCGTTCCATGATGATTGTATCGAATCAGTAAAGTGCGACGTTAGGTTGTTCGTGCTCGTAATGAAGGACACGGTAGTGCCATCTTCAACGAGTGTGGCAGAACTCAGGGTGAACGGTAGCGTGCTGCATCCGACGAGACTCATTGGAATCGGCTTAATGAACACATCAGGGAAAATTGAGGCACCCACCGTCCTTATACTTTTCTGTACCGCAGTTCTGCAATGGTACTCCCTACACGCTCTCATGATATGCCTCACTTAGCTGACAACTGCGCCCGTGTTATCCGACGATTTTCTCTGACATGCATGATCAATCGGTTAATTGCAATCAATCGCTTATCTTTAGCACACCAGCACATCGCCAGAAGATGCAGACAGAGAGAATCCTTTCCGAAGCACTGTGCTGACACTCCGATTTTGTGCGACAAGAAACCCGTGAAAGTGTGGATTGCATACTACCAAGGTACGAGTATATGGCGGTTGTAGCTTTAGTTTTAGTTTAGTTATGTCAAGTTCCGTTGATCATTTTCACGATTACTTTATCAATATGATGTGGAACAAGACAGATTACAAGATATACATATACACACATATAATTAGTGTTAATGTTAATATCACTGAAATTTTTAGTTCTTCGCATGCAACTACATTGAGAGGTACCTTTTTTTCAGTTATCTCGCCATCATCTTGGCCTGACAAATTCTAAGAAATGGCGGTCTTCTGGCTGACAACGCAGTGGAAGGAGATCACCACCGACTCCGACACAGAATCTGCCACCACCAGTTGACCAGGTGTCACATCTAGACGTAATTTAGCAAGTGAAGTTGCAAGTTACATCCAGTAAAGAGCATATCAGTGTAAGAGACGGCAGTGCAAGAAACATTCCCAAGAATTAAGGCACTTTGGCATGTATCAGTGGAATTTTCTCGTAACGATTTGTTTCTCAAACTTCAAACACTAAATATTTAGCTAGCACCGTCATCCACTATAGTGGACCGAATGACCCCTGTGCGCGTATGGCATAAAGAAGGACACCAACGACGTCTTTATCCAATATCCTCTGTGATCACAAGATTAAACTTGTACAGAGGCCAGTAAAGTGACGCGATTTGCATCCGGATCCACAAAGAAACAAAAGTACGAGCAGGAGAACTGGAACGAACAAGTTGTCAACCAAACATATCACAGTTATGCGGAACGAACCTATAGCCCAGGGACACAGCAGCACCTTCTTCCCTGGTTACCTGAATGAGGGGCAATATCTCGGGCTATAAAATCTTCCTGAAATTCCAGTTCCTACTCAGACTGGTCTTTATACCTAC
This sequence comes from Schistocerca serialis cubense, assembly GCF_023864345.2. Lineage (NCBI taxonomy): Eukaryota > Metazoa > Arthropoda > Insecta > Orthoptera > Acrididae > Schistocerca > Schistocerca serialis. Next base: position 201,666,733 of record NC_064643.1, on the reverse strand, counting down.
GAAATTAGAGTCAGATGATTAACCGCTTCAGTTGTAAATAGTTTTGTCGGTTCGAAATTTAATCAATAAAACTATTTACAACGGAAACGGTCAATAATCTGGCTCTACTGTGAAACTCAAATGCGGATGCTCTTCTAATCAAAGCTTATATAAATGGTTCAAATGGCTCTGAGCACTATGGGACTTAACATCTGAGGTCATCAGTCCCCTAGAACTTAGAACTACTTAAACCTAACTAACCTAAGGACATCACACATATCCATGCCCGAGGCAGGATTCGAACCTGCGACCGTAGCAGTCGCGCGGTTCCAGACTGAAGCGCCTAGAACCTCTCGGCTACACCGGCCGGCGCAAAGCTTATATACTTGGGAAGTTTCATGCTTTGTTGCCCTTAGCCATAATACCTGCTGTTGTTAGCTACGCCTCTCAACAACGAGAGATGCACGTTCTTTCATATTTCTACCTCGTTTAACGGTTCATTAGTGATTTTTCTGGTTACAGCATCTGTCGGTAACGTTATCACTTACTGCTGATACACTGTCATTCACATCGCTCGAGATTGGTCTGTTTCGGGAAGTCTTTACTGTTTGTCGCGTTTTTTGCGAACGTCCTGTATTTCATAAAAGAAGATGACTAACTAAGCGTTGACTTGGAAAACTGACAGAGGTTACTGTAATATATAAGGCAAATAAAAATGCGTACAGCGAAGAAAAACTGCTATTACTATTCAGTACATAGCGATACTTCGATAGGAATTACAGAAAATATATGAGAAAGTGTATTATGTCGTGGCCGAGCGGTTCTAGGCGCTACAGGCTGCCACCGCGTGACCGCTACGGTCGGAGGTTCGAATCCCGCCTCGGGCATGTATGTGTGTGATGTCCTTAGGTTAATTAGGTTTAAGTAGTTCTAAGTTATAGGGGACTGATGACCTCAGAAGCTAAGTCCCATAGTGCTCAGAGCCATTTGAACCATTTTTGTATTATGTCATCGTTGCGCAAGCATTGTGAATGAGAAGTTGGCGCTTGCGCGATAATGCATCAGTGAAAATTTCTATGCCTTTAATGAAAATGGTGGGTTCGAACACAAGGCATTACGCGTTTTAGAATGTAACTACTGTAGTTCTATAATCAGAGTGCAGAGATTTCTACGGATGACATCTTTCAGGAAGGTGGAGCGTTCACCTTGGGGATACTGAGGTTCACACATTTTTAAATCAAATCTTTCACACCGTCGTACTGGACTTGCCAACGCTGTGTTGTGCTCTTAGTCACACTGATTTCCGGAACTGGCACCCTCGAATTTTTTTGTATTGGTACGTGTGAAACGCCTTGTGTTCCAGGATTCAGAATTGGTATTTCTAATGCGCTTGAGTAGGGAACTTCACATATGCTTAGAATGTATGGCATGAAATGTACTCGTATTATCGCTTAGTATTATCTGTGTGACCAAGAGCAGTCACACAAAACACCTATAAAGTATGTAAAAAAAGAACTTTCTTCTACATTCTCTGTAGAAATTAAATAGCTATAGCTTCCGTCATCGCTATATTCGTTTTGAATTACTCTGTATAAAGTAATTTATTTATTGTCTTTACTGTTTCCAGTAATCTATGGATACTAAATTTTTATGTTTCTGATAAGTATTTCAAGTTAATTTCTGTCGTTTTCAGATGTTTAGTGTACACGCAGTTACTTATTAATCTCAACAGCCCATTGTAAAGCAGAGCTGCTAACCAACGTATTTTGCTGTATTGCCGTAGGATTACTGAAATGATGGTACTACAGCCCGATTGATAATTGATTTGAAAGTTTGTTCCTTGATTGGTGTGCATGCACTGTGTGTTGCCTTTGTATTCTTGTACTAGGCCACAGATTCTCTGCCGGTGATTGTTTAAAATCTTCCCACCTCCAAACATTCAAAATGGTCACTAGAGTACAAACGTAACGGTGAACTCATTGAACTGCTGGGGACGCGAGAAAATAAAAAAAAGTGAAATGTATAACTTAATGCTAATTTTTGTAACGAACATATCTTTTCCGCACCGCAGAGGAACATGTGAAATCCTGTCCGCTAAGCTGTAGGGAACAAATCAGTCCCATAGAAACGTCACTTTTTTCTTTCCCAAATTATCTCTGCGGAGTTTCTGGACTGCGTTCGACCAGGCCCTTTTTGCTGATGAATATTAAAGAGTGTGACGACGGTATCACGTAAAATACGATTATCGCAGGAACCTTAACTAGGTCGTATACAAGAGCGCTTGAATATTCATTTCTTATTTTTTCGTACAAAACCTACGATTAGCAGCTTGCGCCCATACCTGCTGTTGACGTCTGGGCCACGTCTACATAGAGGCAATCTATGTGGCGCTACAGTTTGCGGGTTAACGAGAACTTCTAAAGAATCAGTTCTACCTTACTAGCATCACATTCTTCCAGGGTTATCCCTTGTCGCCACCCTCTAAGTTACAATAAAAACTGCCTATCTGGTAAAGTCATATAAAGAGTTAGTACTGGTAATGACTGCAAGATTTCGTGTGGTAGACTACCACAAAATTGTCAGATTTTCTTTTATCATAACCTCTAGCACCTTTGTAATGTGGCCTCTTAAGTGTACCTAGCGAGGTGGCGCAGTGGTTAGCACACTGGACTCGCATTCGGGAGGACGCCCTTCAATCCCGCGTCCGGCCATCCTGATTTAGGGTTTCTGCGATTTTCCTAAATCGCTTCAGGTAAATGCCGGGATGGCACCTTTGAAAGGACATAGCCGACTTCATTCCCTAATTCAATGAGACCAAGGACCTCGCTGCTTGGTCTCTTCACCAAACAACCAACCCTCTTAAGTGTCACTGCTTAGTGTAAATGACGGTACCTACCGAGTCTAGAGTGTACCGCCGTCCCATAGCCTACTCCTCTAGAACAGGAGAAAGTAGCTTCCGAGACAAATATAGGAATGTATCTCTATTGACCAGGTAGAAATGAAAACTACGAGATAACATGGCGCCACGCAGGCAGACAGGTTGAAGTATAAACTTTGATGACATTTACGTTAACTACATTCAAAATGGTGTCGTGCTCAAGTTAGTGATCTATGTTCGATCGCCGAGCGACGGGCGAACATAAAATTTTAACGTCTGTACACGTAAGGATCGATCAAGAAGTCTATTTACGTTCGAAGGCCACACTAACCCCTTGCTAGGTGCCGATGGTTATGCACTGAGGTGACAAAAGTTGTGAGATATCTCTCATTATCGTGGCGGACCGCCTTTTGCCCAGCATAGCGCAGCACCTCAACTTGGAATGGACTCAACAAGTTTTTGGAAGTCCCCTGCAGAACTACTGAGCCATGCTGCCTCTATAGCCGTCCGTAATTGCAAAAGTGTTGCCTCTCGATTATGTCCCATAGATGTTTGATAGGTTTCATGTCGAGTGATCTCGGTGGCCAAATCATTGGCTCGAACTGTCCATAATGTTCTTCAAACCAACTCGAACTTTTGTGGTCCAGTGATATGGCGCATAGTCATCGATAAAGATTCTGTCGTTGTCTGGGAACATGAAATTCATGAATGGCTGTAAATGGTCTCATAGTAGCCGAACGTAGCCATTTCCAGTCAATGATCGTTCAGCTGGACAATAGAACCGTGTCCACTGAATGTATACGCAGCCCACACCATTGTAGAGCCCCCAGCAGTTTGCACAGTGCCTTGTTGACACCTTAGGTCCATGGCTTCGTGCGGTTTGCGCCACACTCGAACCCTACCATCACCTCCTTCCAGTTGAAAACGGGATTCATCTGACCAGGCTCAGAAGGCGGGTTGGGATATGTCAATTGGGAAGAACTATACCCCGCGAAAGGCAAAGTTGCCGAACATGAATATCTTACAAAATGAAATACTAGTGTCGTCAGCAGGCGAACGGATCATCATCAACACTGACATGCCACATCGAACAAATGTATCACAATCAACACTGTCACATGTCTCATCGAATGAGTGGATCACCATCACCAGTACCACTTCCGTCATCGAACAGACGGATCAACAGTGTCGTATGCCTCATCAAACGGACGGATCATCAGCAACTGTCTCATGTGGCATCATTACACGAGACATTGAGCACAAGTCGATTAATTTATTGTGGGAGTGCATCACAGCGACCAGAGATTCAAAGAGAGACATCATTTCCAGAGGGAGATGTTTGAGACTTAGATCAAGTCCTCGGTGCAACTACTGGGGATCAATAAATTTACCTCTTCGCATTTCCATAGAGAATCCAGCAAAGTGGCGTTGTTGGTAAAACACTACAGGGCGGTTTGGAGTGGTGGAGGAGGGGGAGTGGAGGATGAGGATCGGGTTTCGCTCTAATTCCAGTTAGCTAGCTCTGACTTTTCTGTGGTTTCACTGAACCATTTCTACATGTATAACCTGCAAGCCAATTTACGGCGTTTGGTGCAGAGAACTTCGTGTACTATCAGTTCATCATTTCGTCCTTTCGTGCTCCATTCGTGACTGGTGTACCGGAGGGAGGACTGACCGCAGTATTTGCCACCTGAGTTTGACGAACACTTCGCTAATTCTCTTGCCACTACTAACAGACCCGTCAAAACGTGTGTTACTCTTCTTTAAATCTTGCCTGTCTGCTCTATTAGACATTACTGGCAAGGGTGTCAGGCAATATTCAAGAATTGTTTGGATCTTGAGTGAATATAGCTTCCTTAGTAGTATTCTGGAAAATCTACTTCTGCTGTTTTGTCGAAAACTGACATTTTGAGCCCGTGACTGTGTACAAAATACAGGTTGATACTTGCAGAGAAGATAACAGCAGCCAGACACTTTTCGTTATGCTATTTATTTGTATAAATAGGGCCGTTACCGGTTTCCAGTCGACAGGTTCATCATTAGACAGCTTGTACACGTTCATCTACATTTACATCTACATCTACATAGATACTCCGCTAGCCACCGTACGGTGCGTGGCGGAGAGTACCCTATAGCACTGCTAGACATTTCCTTTCTTGTTCCACTCGCAAACAGAGCGAGGGAAAAACGACTGTCCAAATGCCTCCGTTGAGCCTTAATTTCCCGTATCTCATCTTTGTGGTCCTCATGGGCAATGCATGTTGGCGGCAGTCGAATCGCGTGGAAGTTAGCTTCAAATGCCGGTTCTCTAAATTTTCTCAATAGTTTTCTCGAAAAGAACGTCACCTTCCTCCCAGGGATTCCAACTTGAGTTCGCAAAGCATCTCCATAACACTTACGTATTGTTCGAACCTATCGTTAACAAATCTAGCAGCCCGACTCTGAATTGCTTCAGTGTCTTCCTTCAATCCGACTTGCTACGGATCCCAAAGACTCCAGCATTACTCAGGAATAGATCGCACCAGCGTCCTATACGCGGTCTTCTTTACAGTTGAACCACTCTTTCCTAAAATTCTCCCAATAAACCGAAGTCGACCATTCAACTTTCCTACCACAGTTAAGATATTGTTAGCTGACTTTAGTTCTAACTTTTTATCTCCCCATATGACGAAATTTCCTTGGGGTGGTGGTGCCGTAGGAAATTCTGCACCATTACGTTCCAGTGCTGACCTTCTCTGCAAGAAACAACTATAAATTGTCTTCTAAAATCTTCTTTTCCTACAACTATAGGGGCATTCGTAAGTACCTCTGGGGTTTCAAGAGATGTCTGAGTGAAAACTGCGAGATACACAAAAAGACACATTTCAGTGGGTAGAGCATCTCTGAAGTTTCGATTCGTAATACGCGTTGTGACGTCATTACACTACGGACCATGCTAACTAATGCTGCGTCCTCCAAGTATTTCGTGTCAGCAACTTCAATAAATTACAGCCGCGTTTTCGCGTTTACCACATCTCAAATGGTGGCCATGTTAAGCACTTGTAATGCGAGATAAAAGCTTTGAGAAATGTTTTATCCATTGATTGTTTTTATTTTCTGTGTGTATACGTTTTGTAGCTGCCTTCAGAAACCCCAGAGGTATTTATGAATAACCCTCTGTCCGCCTGTGTGGAACAGATACACTTACGAACCAAAAAATTATGACCATCTGCTTAACAGCTTGTTGGGCCATCTTTGGAAAGCAATGCACCATCGATTCTCCTTATCACCCGCTCTACGGTTCGTTGGTAGGCTTGTGGAGGTATGTGCATGTCTAAACACAAGTTATGTAATACCGGTAAATAACGGGCCGCTGATTTGCGTACGCGGTGATGGCGCCCGATAGCGACCCAGATGGTTTCCATCGGATTCACATCAGGCATATTTGGTGGCGAAGACATCAACGTGAGTTCACAATCATGCTCCTCAAACCACTGTAGCACGGTTCTGGCTTTGAGACATGGACAATTATACAGTTGAAAGACGACATCGACGTCGGGGAAAACATCAAGGATGTAGGGGTGTAGGTGGTCCAGAGCTGTCAGAGTGTCTTTGAAAACTACCACAGGCTCCATGTAAGCGCAGGAGAATGTCTACTACAGCATAATACTGTTCCCATCAGCCCACGTCTGTGGCGTGGTGCACCGGCCGGAGTGGCCGAGCGCTACTAGGCGCTACAGTCTGGAGCCGCGCGACCGCTACGGTCGCAGGTTCGAATCCTGCCACGGGCACTGATGTGTGTGATGTCCTTAGGTTGGTTGGGTTTAAGTAGTTCTAAGTTCTAGGGGACTGATGACCTTAGCAGTTAAGTCCCATAGTGCTCAGAGCCATTTGAACCATTTTGTGGCGTGGTGCACTCTTCTAGTCGCCGTTCACCTCGTTGACTGCACTTATGGAGATGGCTATCTATCTGGTGTAATAAGAAACGTGATTCATCTGCCCAGGTAACAAGTTTCCATTAATTCGCGATACAATGCCGCTGATACCGTGCCCACTGCAAACGTAATTCACGATACCGTTGGGTCAATATGGGAACATGTAGGGATCATACTAAACTGGACCACTTCTACACAGGCTGTCTGACCTGTAACTTTGGTGGGAACAAAGAAAAGTAATATACAATCACTAGCAAAAAAATTGTAACGAAAAGACTCTGCGTACGAGCTAGCTCAGTTCCTTGCGAACTAATCGAGTCAAATATTGACTGAGAAACGAAATAAGTTACACAGAAGCTAGTTATCTAAAATACGTTTTGTGTAATGCAATAGTCAGAACTCTAAAGTGTATAATAGAGTAAACATTTTATTAATGCTATTAATATAAGGGAACCATTATTTTTAATAAAAAATTTATTTACATTTATTGTAAGAATAGTATACCGAAGACGGAGAAAGAAAATTGAGGATCTATTACACGACGATTAGTTTGGCTCACGCTGGGATTGAAAATGGAAGCAAGACTGAAGAAAAATCAAGACATGTTCGTGGGATTTGTTGACTTGTAAAAAGCATTCGACAACGTAAAATGGGACAGAACCAAGAGGGAACAATAAGACTGGGAGACCAAGGACGAAGTGTTCGGATTAAAAGGGTTGTGATACAGGATGTAGACATTCGCTCCTACTGTTCAGTCTATACATCGAAGAAGCGGTGACGGAAATAAAAGAAAGATTCATGAGTGGGATTAAAATTGCGAAAGGATGTCAATGACAACATTCGCTGATTGTTGTCTTCGGTGAAAGTGACGAAGAATTACAGGGTGTGTTGAATTGAATGAACAGTCTAATGAGTATAGAGTACAGACTGCGAGTAAATCGAAGAAAGATGGAAGTAATGGAAAGTAGCAGAAGTGAGAACAGCGAAGAACTTAACATCAGAACTGGTGATCATATAATGGACAAAATTAAAGAATTCTGCTACGTAGGCAACAAAATAACACATGATGGACTGAGCAACGAGAACAAGAAAACCAGATCAGCACTGGCAAAGAAGGGCACTTCTGGCCAGGAGAAGTCTACTAACACCAAAAATAAGCTTTAATTTGAGGAAGTAATTTCTGGCTATGTACGTTTGGTGTACAGCATTGCATGATAGTGAGACACAAACTGCGGAAAAAGCGGAACAGAAGAGAATCGAAGTACCTGAGATGTGATGCTAGAGATAAAGGAATGTTTGATTGATTTTTTATATCTTTTGAACGTAAACATCTCTTCCCCAACTTAAGAATAAATTTTTGTGAGCTTTTGAATTAGAAGGGGTTCTTCCTTTTTCGAGACCTTAGCAGATAAGAGAAAGAAGTAGACGGCAGATAAATTCTGTTGGTTAGAATTAGAATAATTTAATCTTTAGTGCTTCCCACTTCCCAGGTTCCCATCAAACGCTCTTGATTACAACTGAAAGCGCCTTTTTCAAAAGAGAATGCATGTACGAAAAAAAGGAAACGGTCTTGGAAATATGCGCACTGGTTTTCTTCCTAAAGGCCATTCAGTATTTGCAGGCAACAAAATAAATACTGATTTATTAGTTTAAGGTTTTCTTCTAAATGCTGTTATTTACTGGCGTTTTAACATTAAAAATAAACTCTGTAGTTCATTTGCACTAGTTCATCGAATTAGATCAATAAGAACTGGCTCAGAACGAAAGGTTCCGTAAAAAGAATTACTTTCCCCGTCTCTACTTTAGACGCAGAAGTAACTTCAGAGGTATCCCAGAGCGTGATATAAGACTATTACTTTTCATGGTATAAGCCTCTTTAAATGACCTAGCTGATAACCTTGGAAGTTCCATGAGATCTTTCGCGGAGGATTCTGTTGTATAGAGTAGTCGCAACTATAGATAACTGTAGCGAAATGCAGGAAGACCTATAGAAGATCGACACATGGTTCAGGGATTGGCAGTTGACCCTCAACATAAAAAAATGGGACGTATTTTACATAAACAGGCATAAAGACTTTTTATTGTATGACTACACGTTTGCAGAACAAGCGCGGAAGTAGTGACATAAGGAGCATGCGGAGAGATTTAAACTGGAACGACCAAGTAAAACATATCGCAGGTAATTATAGGAATGACCAGGGGGAGCGGCCGCGCGGTTTGAGGCGTGATGTCACAGACTGCGCGGCCCCTTCCGCCGGAGGTGCGAGTCCTCCCTCGGGCATGGGTGTGTGTGTTGTTCTTAGCATCAGTTAGTTTAAGTAGTGTGTAAGTCTAGGGACCGATGACCTTAGCAGTTTGACCTCTTAGGAGTCCACACACACAATTATAGGAACACGCAGGAAATGTAGTCCAGCCCCTAAGGTGATCGCTTTCAAAACCGTCGTTCGATCAATAGTTGAATATTACTCCTCTGACTGGGGTGCATTCCAGAGAGGATCTGTAGAGGAAATGCAGGCGATCCAAAGATGGGAAGCGCGCTTAGATTCAAGATTCATTTAGTAAGCGCGAAAGCGTCAAAGATATGCTTCAGTGGCAGACGCTGCAAAAGAGGCGCTCTGCATCACGGCGTGCTTTCCTGTTCAGGTTCCTCTTTTCGTACGTACCTATAAGAGTCAGCCAGTATATTGCTTCCTTCTGTCTATTGTTAGCGAAAATACCTTGAAGATAAAATTAGATTCGAGTTCACACGGAGGCTTACAGGCGATCCTCCTTCTCGCGAACCATTCGTGGCTGCAAAAGAAACAGCAGAAAGGGACAGTGGCACACGAAGTACCCTCATCCACACAACGAAACGTGGCTTGCGAAATATAGATGGAGACGTAGACTTTTTTTTTTTTTTTTTTTTTTTTCTTTTTTTTTTTACAATTTGTATGTAGCAATCCCTACGGTAGACATCTCGTCTAAAGTCATTGTTGCAAGATGGTAAAACGAACTCCTTATAGAAAAATGGAAAAACCGATAAAAGCCGACCTCCGGGAAGATCAGTTTGTATTTCGGAGAAATGTAGGAACACGCGAGGCAATACTGACTCTGCGACTTCTCTTAGGAGAAAGGTTAAGGAGAGGCTAACCTACGTTTATACCATTTGAAGACTTAGAGAAAGTCTTAGACAATATTGACCGGAATACGCTTTTTGAAAGTCTGAAGGTAGTAGGTGTAAAATACAGGGAGCGAAAGGCTATTTACAACTTGTGCAGAAACCAGACGGCAGTTAAAGAGTCGAGCGGCATGATACGCAAACAGTGGTCGAGAAGGGAGCGAGACAGGGTTGTAGCCTATCCCCAAAGTTATTCGATCTGTACCGTGAGCAAGCAATAACGGAAATCAAATAAAATTTGAAGTAGGCATTTAAGTCCAGGGAGAAGAAATAAAAACTCTGACGTTTTCCTATGACATTGTATTTCTGTCAGGGACAGCAAAGGACACGGAGGAGCAGTTGAACGGAATGGACAGTGCCTTGAAAGAAGGATATAAGGTGAGCATAAAGAAAAGCAAAACAAGGATAATGAAATGCATTCCAATTAAATCAGGTGATACTGAGGGAATTAGATTGGAAAACGAGACACTTAAAACAGTAGGCGAGTTTTGCTACTTGGACACCAAAATAGCTGTTGATGGCCGAAGGCGAGAGGATACAAAATGTAGACTGGCAACACCAAGAGAAGCGTTTCTGGAGAAGAAAAATTTGTTGATATAGAATATAAACTTAAGTGATAGGAAGTCTTTTCTGAAAGTGTGCGGAGTGTAGTCATGTATGGAAGTGAAACATGGAGGGTAAGATGGGAATTGCGGCTTTTGAAATGTGGTGATACAGATAAATGCTGAAGATTAGATGTGTAGCTCATATATCTTCCAACGGACTTGCCTCAGTGGTAATACCGGTTCCCATCAGGTCACCGAAGTTAAGCGCTGTAGGGCTGTGCTAGCATTTTGATGGGTGACCATTCCGTCCGATGTTGGCAAGCGTGGTGCACTCAGCCCTTGTGAGGCAAACTGAGGAACTACTTGACTGAGAAGTAGCTGCTTCGGTCTCGTAAACTGACATACAGCCGGGAGAGCGGTGTGCTGACCACATGCCCCTCCATATTCGCATCCAGTGACCCCTGTGGGCTGAGGATGACACGGCGGCCGGTTGGTAAAGTTGGGCCTTCATGGCTAATTCGGGCTGTGTTTAGTTTTCTAGATCATATAACTAATGAGAAACAGTGTAGACAAGAAGGGAAGAGAAGCCTATGAAATTTGGTGCTACGGAAGAACGCTGAAGATTAGGTGGGTAGATCAGTAACTAATGAGGAGTTACTGAACAGAACTGGGGAGAAGAGGAATTTGTGGCTCAGCTCGACTACAAGAAGGGATTGGTTGGTACGACACGTTCTGAGACATCAAGGGATCACCAATATAGTAATAAAGAGGGAAGCATGAAGGGAGGGAGACCAAAAGATGAATACGACAAGCAGATTCAGAAGGATGTAGGATGCATTAGTTATTCGAGGATGAAAAGGCTTGCACAGGATAGAATAGCATGGAAAGGTGCATCAAACCAGTCTCTGGACTGAAGACCACAACAATAACAACAACAACTAATGGGAACGTATTGAATACAATTGCGGAGAAAAGAAATTTGTGGTAAAACGTGAGTAGAAGAAGGGATCAGTTCATAGGACACATTCTGAGACGTCAAAGGATCACCTGTTTAGTGTTTGGGGTAAAATTCGTAGAGGAAGACTAAGGATGAATACAGTAAGCAGATTCAGCAGAATGGAGGATGCACTAGTTTTTCAGAGATGAAGAGGCTTGCACAGGATAGAGTAGCAAGGAGAGCTGCATCAAACCAATCTTCGGACTGAAGACTACCGCAACAACACTGTTATGTCAGACAGACTTAAAAATTCTGAAAGAAACAGAAATAAGTAGAGACAATGTGGATATCCGTTTGGTGTCTCGGTCCAGTGGGCGTGGTGGACCTTCTTTCAAAGATAATTACGGAGTCTAAACGCACGTTTCTCAGAAGCACTCATTTGCCAAATCGCGGTATATTTCTTTCTTCGACACTGGCAGTAGATTACTATTTCTTGGTCAGCGATATAATTAAGCGTTTTACGACACCCTAGCACGGAAGAGGCGTTTTCTCCAGACGGCGAAGACACCTGCGAGGAAGACAATTTCCCTGACCACTCTACTCGGCAAAAATGTAGCACCCTTCACAGAACTACCAAAATTTGTTTCTGCGGCCGTGGGCGGCAGTAATTACACACTGACTCCGAAACAAAGGGGCCACAGACGCCGTTAGAGACCATAACTGTGAGCGTCTTAATGAGGGAAATTTTGGCCGAGTGCCGGGGGCAGGTTCTTGCTCTCGGATCCAGAATGGGGGCGCCCGCACTCTGCCCGCGCTCTAGGCGGCGGTTTATGAGCCGTGAGGGCCCAAGCCCGGAGCGGGAAAAAGGAGGCGCGCCGGTACTTTCGGCGCCCCGCCGCTAAGAGCCGTGGGAAAGAGGCGCCCCGGTCGTCGAACCCAGTACCGGGGGCGAGGAAAGCGGCGAGCACTATGGTCCTACTGGACTAGGGGGTGGACTGCTCTCGTCACCAATACGCAAATGAGAACCTAGCGTTCTCGACTCCCAACGTGTTGCCACGTGTGAAATCTTATGGGACGTAACTGCTAAGGTCATCAGTCCCTAAGCATACACACTACTTAACCTAAATTATCCAAAGGACAAACACACACACATGCCCGAGGGAGGTCTCAAACCTCCGCCGAGACCAGCCGCACAGTCCATGACTGCAGCGCCTTAAACCGCTCGGCTAATCCCGCGCGGCCCGTGTTGCCACTTTCGCTGCTCAAAAACATTGTGTATGGCAGATCTCAAGTACCGATTGCATTAATAACGTTTCCTTTCAAGTGTCTCACAGGGTGCGATGAAAGAATCCGAAAGAAGGTCATAAAGACCTATGCCGTATGTTAAATTCATAATTTGTACAGGACTCTTGTAGGAGAGAGACTTTAAAGCTCTTGCCTGTGAACAGTTAAATACGGGGAAAAAAGTCTTATAAGGCTTGTTGTTGTTGATGTTGTTGTTGTTGTTGTGGTCTTCAGTCCTGAGACTGGTTTGATGCAGCTCTCCATGCTACTCTATCCTGTGCAAGCTTCTTGATCTCCCAGTACTTATTGCAACCTACATCCTTCTGAATCTGCTTAGTGTATTCATCTCTTGGTCTCCCTCTACGATTTTTACCCTCCACGCTGCCCTCCAATACTAAATTGGTGATCCCTTGATGCCTCAGAACATGTCCTACCAACCGGTCCCTTCTTCTTGTCAAGTTGTGCCACAAACTCCTCTTCTCCCCAATTCTGTTCAATACCTCATTAGTTTTGTGATCTACCCATCTAATCTTAAGCATTCTTCTGTAGCACCATATTTCGAAAGCGTGTATTCTCTTCTTGTCCAAACTATTTATCGTCCATGTTTCACTTCCATACATGGCTACACTCCATATAAAAATACTTTCAGAAACGACTTCCGGTCACTTAAATCTATACTCGATATTAACAAATTTCTCTTCTTCAGAAACGCTTTCCTTGCCATTTACAGTCTACATTTTATATCCTCTCTACTTCGGCCATCATCAGTTATTTTGCTCCCCAAATAGCAAAACTCCTTTACTACTTTAAGTGCCTCATTTCCTAATCTAATTTCCTCAGCATCACCCGACTTAATTCGACTACATTCCATTATCCTCGTCTATAAAGCTTGTATACGAGGGCTATTCGGAAAGTAAGGTGCGGTCGGTCGCAATATGGAAATTAGAGTGAAAATGAAAAAAGTTTTATTTACAACAGTTTGCTACACCTTCTGGCGAATTCCATACATAGCTGCCGCTTTAACTTAGACATTTGTCGTAGTATTGTACTTCCCAATAGTCTCGTCATAGAGGAGAATATCTGTGCGAACGGTGCACAATACGAGGGGCGTTTGAAAAGTTCGGGCAAAAATAAAAACTACTTACGTGTTTGGGGTAAACCTTTTTTATTTTTCCACATAGTCTCCTTTTAGACTTATACACTTCATCCAACGCTGTTCTAATTTGTTGATCCCTTCCGAATAATACGAACTGTCCAAGACTGCAAAATAGCTATTAGTTGCTGCAATCACCTCCTCCTTTGAATAAAATCTTTGTCCCGACAGCCATTTCTTCAAATTGGGGAGCAAGTAGTAGTCAGAGGGAGCCAAGTCTGGAGAATAGGGGGGATGTGAAACGAGTTGGAATCCTATTTCCAATAATTTTGCGACCACAAATGCTGAGGTGTGTGCTGGTGCATTGGCGTGATGGAAAAGGACTTTTTTGCGGTCCAATCACCGGCGTTTTTCTTGCAGCTCGGTTTTGAAACGGTCCAATAACGATGAATAATAAGCATCTGTAATAGTTTTACCCTTTTTCAGATAGTAGATAAGGATTATCCCTTGCGAATCCCAAAAGACAGTCATCATAACCTTTCCGGCCGAAGGAATGGTCTTCGCCTTTTTTGGTGCAGATTCTCCCTTGGTAACCCAATGTTTAGATTATTTTTTGGTCTCAGGAGTATAGTGATGTATCCATCTTTCATCCACAGTGACTAGACGAAGCTTAAAGTCCTGCGGATTCTTCCTGAACAGCTGCAAACCATCCTTGCAACACTTCACACGATTCCGTTTTTGGTCAAGCGTGAGCAGTCGCGGAACCCATCTTGTGGGTAGCTTTCTCTAGCGCAAATGTTTATAAAAAATATATCCGTTCATTCGAGATGCCCGCAGTACTAGCAATCTCACGCACCTTAACTCTTCTGTTATCCGTCACCATATCATGGATTTTATCAATGATTTCTGGAGTCGTAACCTCCACAGGGCGTCCAGAAGGTTCAGCATCACTTGTGCCCATATGGCCACTCCGAAAATTTTGAGACCACTTATAAACTGTTCTAATCGAAGGTCTAGAATCACCGTAATGTTTATCAAGTTTCTCTTTAGTCAACTGAGGCGTTTTGCCTTTCATAAAGTAATGTTTGATCACCACACGAAATTCTTTCTCGTCCATTTTTTTGTAATCACTTTACTTCCTTGATTCACACGAATGACAAACACAAAGAAATAGACCGATATGGCTAAAACTTGGTGTGTGTTCTTTCCAAAGACGCAAATAACTAAACATGACCTCGATACGCGTCGGTGGTGCCATCTCTCAGACTTTGCACGGACTTTTCAAACGCCCCTCGTAGCCGCAAATAAAATACATAAGACGTTCAGAAAATCCATTTATACACGTTTTGTGTATTATATTTGTGACTATTATACAGTATTCGCACCGTTATTCTCTTATTGTTTGATGAGAGACGGTATTATGGAATAACGTCACTATAAGGTATGTTTACTTGGAATTCGTATGCAATTTATGTTGGTTTGACGTTAGAATTTTTTGTAATTGTTCTTTTTACGGTTGTGTCCAATTAATGTGAAAAGCGACTAGATGGATTGGCCCTGTAAAAATATTTTCTGTACAGATGATCTGGATGTGGCTATTTAATTTCGCAGAAACTTGTAATCAATGTGTACTTTTATTCGATTTGGCAAATGGACTTTTGTAATAAGAAGAACAACCATGTTGACTTGTATTTGTTTACTGTAGCTGCACTTTGCTCTCCCTCTACAAGTCATCTTGCTGAGTTTGGAAACACCTGTTGCAGTTTTTCCGTGTCTGCGAATTACATTTGATTTTTTAAACATCTCTCGATTAATGTGGCTACGTAATGTTTCCTAAATGTAGTTTTGGGTACGAAAACCTGCAATATTATGTGAGATGGAAGTGGAAAAGGTGCTAAAAACAGTGCTTTTAATTACAACCTGCACAGAAACACCAAAGATGTACAGTACAACAAAAAATACGACATGTTATCAAGTCATAAAATGCACATACGCAGGCCAAACTGTATAATCTCATCCTTAAACTAAACAAAGCTTCAGAGGTAAAACGAGACCGATTGCAGACGAAAAACTGGTTTGGGAACGTGCACTGTCGGGTCACAGAAAAACACTGTATTTTGCAGAAAACGGAGTTTTAAAAGCCAAATATTTCTACAGTTTTTACCAACCACACTCCCCGCCAGTACGCAATTTCTAATGCCTTATCTTGTGTCCTATCGACCGACCACTTCTCTCAGTCAATCAGTTGCCACAAATCTCTTTTCTAACCAATTCGATTCAAGACCTGTTCTTTGGTTACTCGCTCTGCCTATTTAATGTTCAACGCACCACACTCTAAAATCTTCTGCTCTCTTCTTGTACGCACTGTTTATCGTAAATAGGGTAGAATGCTTTAAATCATCGTATAAGCGTTGTTTTACGAAACAAATAATTCGATACTTTAACATGTTTAATAATTTGGTCATAAAGTTTGTAACAGTTCTACAAACATTAATTAGTAATATTGGTCACCATTCTGCTTTCTCATCCCCGAAATTTGATTATCGTTGACAGCATCATCAGAACTGCAACGAATAATAGCGAAATACGCAGTTTTGCTGAGCAGAACTAATCCGACTGGGCTTCTGCCTGGTTATAAACGGTCACGTAACGAGGAGCGTGTATTTCACGAAGCCGATAGTCGTAAGCTAACCCGATGCGTCAAACAACATAACCTGAGTACCAGTTATATACTTTTGCTGATTGATTTTAAACAGATATCGCTTGACAAGGAGAATATCTAGAGTGTGATAGTAAAAAAGAGGAGATAGAAAATCCATCTATCGCGCATTCAATAAGTTCTTCAAATTCTGCCTCTAACGATCACGCTGTCAACAGGGCGTTACATCTTAACCTACCTTTCTTCGAAATACTCTTGCCAGACTGTAAGAAACTCTAAAAATACGTACTGTAACATATGCAGGGTGAACCAAAGCTCCACCAACAAACATTCGGAGGAGGTAGTATGGAACAAACAAGAAAAAATGCCCAGTAAACATAGGCTCTAAAACGCAGACCTTAAGAGCTATGAGCGCTTGCTCATCTTCGCTACTGTGAAACACATCTCTTCTACTGAAGAAGTGCTCATACCTCTTAAGGTATGGTTTTTAGAGTCCATCAATACTGCACATTTTTTTCTGGTTTTGTTCCTCCTCCCAGAATACAGAAGGCAAAGATCTTGCAGTAGAGGAGATGTGTATTACAGTATCCAAGATAAACACGTGCGCATAACTCTCCAGGATACATTTTAGAGTCGACGTTCACTAGACATTTATTTCTTGTTTTGGTCGTTAGTGCCACCTCTGAAAGCTTGTAGATGGAGTTCTGTCTCACGCTGTACATTGTTTTATAAATTCGAGACGAGATCTATGTGACACCAACATATATGCCATCAAAAAATTTTTTACTGCTGCTCACTAACCATGCAAACTGTGGGAAAATTCTAAACTGTACGAGAACACCTCCAGGTAGCTACAATTCACCCTATTCAGATTACCTACCCGGTCACCTCTTGTTCTGCATCTCATTTTCCACATCATCAACAGTAGTATTCCGTGCACTGTTTGGGGGATATTTTGGTGAGGATAGTACTGTTTTTGTTCGCAGGACAAGCCCGCTTGTCGACCGTGGGGATGATGCCTGCCGTCAGTCCACGTCACATGCACTCTGGCGACAGGTGAGTGGCGGCTTCCATGTAGTTTTGCTGCTACCTCAGGCGGCATCTACTAAAGTTAAAAGGCATCTGCTACGTTACAGAAAATGAACACACACAAATTCTGATCACAAACACAACTTACACTGACTTACAGTCAGAAGTTGACTAGAGCGGCACATCAAACCCAAGTCCTACGCAGATGGAAGTAGACGATTTCCATCCTTTGAATCACAGTTCCTATGAACCAAGGGGTTATCCAGTGAGGAGCACGGCTGGGTAACAGCCCCTCTCATGTGCCCATACCCCCTGCTTCAACGCTGGAAAAAAAGTCGCCGCCAATTGAACTCACATACTGCTCCGCCAAGTAGACATATTACTTCAGTATACACTGATATGACAGAAGTCATGGGGTAGCGAAAGGCACATATGCAGATAGTGGTAGTGAAGCGTACACAAGAAAGACAGTGCATTGGCGGAGCTGTCATTTGCAGCCGGCCGGTGTGGCCGAGCGGTTCTAGGCCCTTCAGTCTGGAACCGCGCGACCGCTACTGTCGCAGGTTCGAATCATGACTCGGGCATGGATGTGTATGATGTCCTTAGGCTAGTTAGGTTTAAGTAGTTCTAGGATATAGGGGACTGATGACCTCAGATGCTGAGTCCCATAGTGCTCAGAGCCATTTGAACCATTTATTTTGTCATTTGCGCTCAGGTTACTGATGAGCAACGGGTTTCGACGTGATTATGGCCGCTCGACAGGAACTAACAGAGTTCGAACGCTGAATGGTAGTTGGAGCTAGAGGTAATTCCATTTCGGAAATCGTTAGAGAATTCAATATTCAGAGATCCACAGTGTCAAGAGTGTGCCGAGAATAACCAGTTTCAATCATTACCTCTCATAGCGGACAACGCAGTGGCTGCGGCCTTCACTTAATGACCGAGAGCAGCGGCATTTCCGTAGAGTTGTCAGTGCTAATATACGAGCAACACCGCGTGAAATAACCGCAAAAATCGGTGTGCAACGCACAACGGCCGTATCCGTTAGGACAGTGTTACTGGGCTGTGGCAGCGGACGATCAGCGTGAGTGCCTTTGCTAACAGCACATCGCCTGCAGCGCCTTTCGTGGGCTCATTACCATATCGGTTGGACCTTAAACAACTGGAGAACCGTCGCCTGGTCACATGAGTTCCTATTCTAGTTTGTAACAGCTGATAGTAATATTCGGGAGTAGCGCACACCCCACTAAGCTGTGGACCGAAGTTCTCAACAAGGCACAGTGCAAGCTGTGAAGGCTGTGTTTACGTGGAAGGGACTGGGTCCCCTGGTCAGACTGAACTGACCATTGACTGGAAGTGGTCGTGTTCGGCTATTTGGAAACCATTTGCAGTCATTCATGGACTTCATGTTCCCAAACAACGATGCCATGTTACGGGGCCGCAACTGTTTACAACTGGTCTGAAGAACACTGTGGACAGTTCTATTTGGCCATCCAGGTCGCCCGATATGAATCCCATCGAACATTTATGGAACATATTCGATAGGTCAGTTTGTGCACAAAATCCTGCGCCGGCAAAATTTTCGTAATTATGGATGACTATAGAGGCAACATGGCTCAAGATTTCTGCAGGCGTCTTCAAACGACTAGTTGAATCCATGCCACGTCGAGCTGCTGCACTACGCAGAGCAAAAGGATGTCTGACAGGATATTAGGAGATATCCCGTGACGTTTGTTACCTCAGTGCAAGTTTGAAGAAAGCCAGACCATGTAACGGATATTTGCTCGTCGCAGGTGTACCCATCGCAGTCTGTCGTCTATTTAGTCGTTCACTAATTCACCGCAAAAGTAAAGTTAATTTTTCCCTCCCCTTCAACCCTTTCCGCAGTTGAGGTCTTGTGCACGCTCTTGCTCTTGAAATGGTTGAAATGGCTCTAAGCACTATGGGAGTTGACATCTGAGGTCATCAGTCCCCGGAACTTAGAACTACTTAAACCTAACTATCCTAAGGACATCACACACATCCATGCCCGAGGCACGATTCAAACCTGCGACCGTAGCAGCAGCGCGGTTCCGGACTGAATCGCCTAGAACCGCTCGGCCACAGCGGCCGGTGCTCTTGTTCTTACCGACAGATGATTTGTCACGTGTAATGGATATTTCATATGTAGTAGACAGGGAATGTGATATACTAAAATTTTACTCACTAACCGGATGGACACAAGTTAGAAAGAAAGGGTAATTAGTGAAACTAACGGCAAAAAATTTAGTTTCTAATTTCTGAACCCATACTTAAGACAGTACGATTTTTCTCTCCCGTTATAGCACAAACAATTGCTTAAAAAATCTAATGTTGTGTGAAACCACGGAGCATACGAAACACTCGCTATAACCTAATTAGCTACACTCGAGCCTTATTCCTACATTAGAACTGAAATTCACTAAAACACAAAAAGGAATTTCAAATCATTAGGTGATTATTAGTTTGCTGCCAGAAATATGGGCATCTTGAAAATCTACATTAGGTACATATCCAGTCATTCAAAAAAGTTTCAAGACTACATTAATAAGATATTGAGAAAAGTTAAAATGGTGGTATTAATGCCTCAAGTGTTCAATCTCCCCTCCGGCCTTGTAGGGTGGGCAGATCGTTAAATGACGTGGCGTAGACGAATTCCTCCAAGTGTACTCATAAGCAAACGTCTAGCGGATTGAGGTCTGGGGAACGAGCAGGCCAAGATGTGGAGCATCCCTCCCCCGATCAATCCCTTCATGTCCTTCAATGTCTGCGTCACATGTTCGCGGACACTGTGACGAAAGTGTGCTGCTGCACCATCATGCATGAACGGCATTTGTATTCGTTGCTGCAGCCGCACAGTCTCCAGCGAGGTAGGCAATACATTAATGAGAAAGTCTAGATAATGCGCCCACGTTAACCTTTGTGGTAGTACGTATGGCTCTATTAATCTCTCGCCAAGTACGCATGCCCATATGCTGGTTGAGGATCGGCGTTGATTCCTTCTTTTCTGAATTGCTTGGGAATTTACGGAATTTACACCTGTCCATACATTCTGGTTGTGGAAATTCACAACACTATCTCTTGAGAACCATTTCTGATCGGTAAATAAAATCTTGGACGCCAACAGTGGATCTGCGGCATACCTTTGCAACAGCCATTGACAGAACCGCCGTCTGCCATGATGATCCTGTGGCCATAGAGGCTGAACACGCTGTAGATGATATGAGTACAGCAATTGTTCATGAAATATCCACCACCTCCCCCCCTCCCCCCAGTTAAGAGAGCGAGACACGCCTTCTGCTGTTGCTAATCGTCGCACACGGGTCCTAGGGGTTTCTTCCACCGAACATAGCATGTCAGGCGTGCGGACTGTACAGGGCCTTTTACTCTTAGTCTTCCGAGGTGCAAGGGTACCTGTGTTCCTCAGACACTGCAAAAGTCTGCTGAACAGCTTATCAGAGGGAACTCTGCGCTGAGGATATTTTTCAGCGTAGAGGACAGGGGCTCGCAGAATACTTCCATTTGCTATACCACAGCAGAATATCATATCCGCCATTTCACTTGTCGAATAGCAGGCTTCCATTGCTAACACGTGGCGGAAGAGAGAAAATGTAAACGTACTACACAATTTGTACGTACAAACAGCTCATTAACAGTAAACACATAAGTGAATCCGCGTTTGGAATAAGGTAAAACATTAAGATGCGTACCCAGGCTTGACAGTACTGTGCCAAAAGGCCCACAAAGTCGACGAAAACTAACGTAGCCTACAAAACGACTCGAACCACACAAATGACTGCAGAGCACCTAACGGTACGTAGGGTCCTGCGAGCAAGATAACGGAAAACCCTGCCGACACATTTGACGGAGCGCCAGTGCAACGACTGCGATAATATATGCAAACCAAGTGTCGCGCAGCACTTCCTATAACACGTCTATCTCGGAAAGCATGCGTTTACGGACCCATGTTTAGTGGACATATTTTTCTTGTTTTAATGAGTACTATCACCTCTCAGAGTATTCGACACTTCTTTGTATCAACATTTGTGTTACATACACACACGTTCATCATCTCCTTCTGAGCTCTGCATCCATTTCAACCAAACTTCATACACATGCTACTTAGTATCTGAAAACAAATACTGTGGCGGTAAAAGATTCCCATTGGCGGCAAGCAAACATTTTACATACTTAATCATTTTGGAAATGCTTCCACTTTTGGCTTAAATGAAATGCTCATGCCATTTTGGACGTCAGATAAATCGTTCCATTTCCGCATCACGATAACGGTCGCAATGATTTTAGTGTCATCCCCCCCCCCCATCCCCACCCATCCCTCCGGGTACCCCCGACCTGCTTTATATACTGTTGTGTACATAGTTCGGCGTAGTCAACGCGTACACAACTTTCCCACTAGAGCGCGCCCCGCTAAGCACAACAGTGCAGGAGCAGCGCTCGTCCGTCTCCGCACTACGAGATGGCGCTGCCTTAGAGATGGACCAAATTCTGCTTCCGCCGATCCACGTATTAATATGTAACGCAGCCAATGAGATTGCTGCTAACGTAGAACCTTTTCTCCTCGCGGATCACACTCCCGCAGTGATACATGAATGCGCAAGGTATTATAACGAGTGTACAGACCTCCGATTAGTCAGTCTGCATTTGTCTGCACCAGTCTATAGTCAAGTTTCAGTCTGCACCTAAGAAGATTACCATATTCCTGTACATAGCCATGAAGATAAATAAATACACACTTTGTCAAGTGTCAGAGATATGTGAGAATAAGATTAACGTACCAAGACCAAAGAAACTTCAGATTGTCAATTGTAAACAGCATCTAGAATCAAGTTACGTAATGTCTATGTTTTTTATTATTTTAATAAATGTGTGTGAAAATTAATCAAGTTCTGTTTAAAGTTGGTCACCGTTAATCTGCTACTCTAAGCGTGCAAGTGGAATTTCTATCGTCTAACGGCAGGAGATAAACACGCCACGATAAGACCACGAGACATGTTGCTGACACTCGCCTACTTCGTTAGAGCGACAAGTCAAATAATCTGATGGTGTGTGTACCGAAGGTCTCACAGTACGCACACCACATATACCCTCCACTGCTAGTGCTGCCACATGTCACCCGTGTGTGGCTATTGCACTCTGATGTCGTCCATAGGCAGTGATCACATTAATGTGACTCATCCATTCGTCCCGGCTGTTTGCCTGCGGCGTCCCATTCACTGAATCTGCCCGCCTCACTCTCCACTGTCCATGCCCGCTGGAATGTCGTATCTGTTTGCTGTCCCCTGTCTTGCTATCTGTCAGTGTAACGCCAGTTGCTTGTATGCCTTTCTTCACATACATTTACAAAGATTAGGTAAGGAAACTAATTGAAGATACGAATTCAAGGTAAATTTACGCAGAAGAAAGAGTGTGCAAGTTACAGTAACCCAACAAAGCCGACTTTTCACAAAAGAGCATGAGGAAATACGTCAGTCCAACTTTAAAAGCAAGGTCAGTACACACATCTGAGGACAATCCTAACACATTACTGATGACGTCGTATACACGTATCTAGTAACTCTCCTGTGCTGCAGGAACTCATGAATTACGAGGTGGCGCACACGCTTCAGAGCACTGCAACACACAGCGTTCAGCTACGTGACGTAACTTCATTTTGTTTTACTTCTGAGGATGTTATTGTCTTCTGGGATATATATGCAGATGAAACTCAGCCTTTCAGATAGCCTCCACTTCACTTTTCGCTATTTTTTTCTGTGCAGTTGTTAATCAATCAATATGTACTGTAACCTCCCCACCGTAATTTAAAAGAAATAAATGACAATACTTAATACAAATGGGAGCCGAGTGTAACCTCCCCACAAAAATTTGAAAGAAAGAAACACGACAATATTTAATTATGAATGCTAATGGACATTGCGCTAAGCGTAACCTGCCCACAATGAAATGTACTGACAATGGCAACAAAATGTGAAATTCGCAATCTGACTCAAATATAAGTTTTTCATAAAAAAATTAAAGTCCGTTCAGTGACAAGAAAATACAATTAAACCGAAATATCGGTCTTTGGCCCTGTGCAAAACAATCAGAATTAAAGTCTTACCTCAGAATAAATGGATGTCACATTTCTGCTCTTGTTGTTGCGCACCGCTTGGAGGAACTGCATTGCAAATAATAATATTCTCTTTTTTTGTGATTCTAGTGAAATTTTTCTTCAAAAGAAGTGGAATGAAATGGGAAGTGCAACGAAATCTTTAGTTCAATAAAAAATTAAATTTTTGAAAAAATGCTTTTGAAATAAAAATTATTATTGGGGGACTTGTTGGAGAATAATTACAATAAATAAAATTTTTCATTATCTAATGATTATATTAATTAACAGTATACCTTATTCACCATCTTGACCAGTGTTGCCGACCGCCTACATCACACAACCGCACTGGGCTGCTACTACTGACCGACCGCTCTGCATGACGACTATTAGCGTACTGCACGCGACGACTACTGACAGAGTACTGCTCTCAACTAGACAGAGCTACAGACTCGCAACGACTACAGATAGAGTACTGCACGCAACTAAACAGAGCTACAGACTCGCAACGACTACTACTGACAGACTCGCAACGACTACTGACAGACTGAGAACCGCTCGCAACACTCGCGCGGTCAAGCGCATACTCTCTGGTCACAGATGCTACAATGCCTCGCCATCGCTGCTATGTTACATACGTGTTTCATAACCCTCCACTGGGGGGGCAAAAATTTGGCAGCGATGGTGAGTCATTTGGACTTGCCAAGCGCGGCAAAATTTTTCTTTAATTAACAAAATTCTACAACTTACAGAATATTTAAATGTTGTGCACACGCACTAAGTACAAAATATATCAGACAAAGACAAAATGTGAGTACAAAACATAGTAGCAAATCAGAAAAAATGTATATACAAATTATTTGACAGATAACAAAGTGCACAGGCACTGAAAAAAAAATTCTTTAGCATATTCAGAACAAATAAACAGACTGGCAAAAAATATTATGTTGACAAGTGACATGAGTGCACATGCACTGCAGTTGAGAACATATCAGTAAATGATGAAATGTATATACAATTAGTAACAAATGACATAAGTGCATACGCATTAAAGTATTGAATATACAGAATAGTAGAAAACATATTGAAAAATGAGATAAGTGTACAGGCACTGAAGTTCAGTAGAAAACATATTAACGCCTAACATAAGTGCACATGCACTGTAGTTCAGAACATATCATTAAAATAAAAATGTATATACAATATAAAAGACAAGAGTGCACATACTGTACTTGAGAACAAATCGAAGAATGTCTTTAGCATTTTGACGATAAATAAATAATCATAATGGCAAAAAAAATCATGTCCAAAGTGCACACGCACTGAAAAAATGTCTTTAGCATTTTCACAATAAATAAACATAATGACAGAAAATCATGTCCAAAGTGCACATGCACTGGAGAAATGTCTTTAGCATTTTCACAACAAATAAACATAATGGCAAAAAATCATGTCGACCAGTGCCATAAGTGTACTCGCACTGGAGTTCAGCGAATCGAAAAAAAAAAATGTATAGTCATGAATATAAATAATGTTACCA
Source organism: Schistocerca serialis cubense (assembly GCF_023864345.2). Taxonomy (NCBI): domain Eukaryota; kingdom Metazoa; phylum Arthropoda; class Insecta; order Orthoptera; family Acrididae; genus Schistocerca; species Schistocerca serialis. Next base: position 201,641,594 of record NC_064643.1, on the reverse strand, counting down.
AAAAAAATTTTTTTTTTTTTATGTGACAAGAATCAGGATAGGAAAGGGAAGGATTGCATCATGGTTGTAGCACTTTAGATTGCACACAGCTGCTCTGAAAGTCCATATCTTTCCACAGAAGTACAACACCAAGTGACACAATTTGAAGCTCTTTTCCCATCAGAATTTATCAGTGTAGCCAAGACACTGAACTGTCGTAGTAATGTTCCATATTTTCATTTTGGCAGTACATTAGGTACACCAAACAGTGGGACCATAATAATGTCTTCATCGCTCATGGTGGTGGACAGCATGTCGTGTCAACACCACACTCTTACAAGGCGCACCAACGTAGAATTAGTGCAAAACCAAATATAGTGCTCCATGATCACTAGGATAAACAGGACAAATGGACATTGCAATAATTCAGGGTAGTCAGCTTATGAGGTGAAGGACATCAAGTCACATAATATTGACAATTAGAGACTTAATTAGTTTGTGGCATTCATAGCCCAGTTATTGAACATCTCTGTACCAAGTACGTAGTATTACAGAAAAATGTTCATTAATTGTTTTACATGGAATCAGTAGCCTTCTTTTCCTGGTTACAAAGCATTATTAAATAATCGCATTCTTTTCAGTTACAGAGTGTAATTAAGAATCATTAACCTTCTCCTAATTACAGTTAATTAATCATTTGTCATTCCAATAATAATCATTTGCCTTTTCCTAATTACAGTTAATTAATCATTTGTCGTTAATTAATCATTTGTCTAATTACAGTTAATTAATCATTTGTCGTTAATTAATCGTTTGTCATTCCAATAGTAAGAATTATTAGTCTTCTCCTAATTACAAAGCATTATTAAACAGTACCATAGTTAATTAATTATGTGTCATTCCAATCTATTAAGAATCACTAGCTGGCATCATGGGTAATCGTATTACAATAAACAGTGGCGGTCCTTGGCCAGTTACAAAGTATATTTAGTATGACAGAATAATGTTCATCAGAAGTCTTAGTTGAAAAGGAGAGTCAATTATTGGCCTAGCATTAACATAATACATTGAGTGATACAAATTATTGGCACTCATTGGCCATTAACCAAAACATGAAAACTCAACATGGGAAAAAAGGGCTAATTAATGGCATAATTAATAACAATTCTTCAAGTGACATTAATTATTGGCACTCAGTGGCCAGCAAGTATTGAATAGAATCATCATTCAGTATTATTCAGATTATTACGAAGTCATTATTAAAAATCAGTTAATTACAGTCATAGCATTAATAATCACAGGCATTATAAGTAGTCTCATTACAATAAACAGTGTTTCTCCTTCAGTAGTATTCAGATCATTACAAAGTCATTATTAAAATCAGTTAATTACAGTCAAAGCATTAATAATCACAGGCATTATAAGTAGTCTCATTACAATAAACAGTGTTTCTCCTTCAGTAGTATTCAGATCATTACAAAGTCATTATTAAAATCAGTTAATTACAGTCAAAGCATTAATAATCACAGGCATTATAAGTAGTCTCATTACAATAAACAGTGGCAGTTATTAGCCAGTGACAAAACATTATTTTATATATATACTTTTTTTTTTGTCTCATTAAGAAGTCATTACTGAAGTGACATACTATTCAGAGCTAATCAGTATTATTCAGAATTATCATAAACTGGTATCACTACTTGGGACTGGTAATACATTTTTTTGTTAGCAATGCATTGCGTTGGGATCGATAATTAATTGCTGAGGCATAACACTATTTGCTTTTGACCTATTGCTGCAAATGAGGATAGGTAACGTCATTCGTCATGAGTCAACTGTAGTAAGATTATGTAACAAGGCAGTATATGTGATCACATTTATAAATGATAAACACAAATGGGTAAAAAATAAAAATGCAAGTACTAGAACAGGTATAATAAGTAACAGGTTTAGTAAGTATCATGAAAAGCTTCTCCTGGAAAAAATACAAAATGGATTATTGACCTGAAAGAAGAAACGCGCACTATGCTGAAAAGTAGTGAACTTCGAATTAACAGGTAGTGAAATGTGTATAAAAATGTGTTCCATAGCTGTCCTTTCCAAAACTTTCCGTCATCCTACTATGCAATGTAACACCTGCTGTCAAAACAAACTGCAACAAATACTTAAATAACTACGTAGCATAAATACATAACTTCAACATTATCCTCATCTGTAAAGAAAAAACTTCATTATCAATACCATCATAACTTCATTATCATCATCACCTGTAAAGAAAAACTTCATTATTTATAATACCATTTCCTTCATCATTATTCATCAGTATTCATTATCATCTGCAAAAAAAAAAAAATCACTTCATTACTCATTATACAACTATTCCTTATCTCTAGCATATTTCATCACTAAAACTAAGATGTGTAGTTCTGTCTGACAGCCTGCATCAATCACCTTGTATTCTGAAAGAAAAAATTAGTTAAGACTGCTATTCTACGGTGAGTATAGTATATTCTTGTTAATGCTTGTTAATCCTGATCCATTTACTCTTCCCCATAAAGTTATTGCATCTTCTTTCGTCTATTCCGTAGGTGAAATTCCCATTTCTGTTGAATTTATTTCTTACACGCATCATTTCTTTCTGAAATTCATGAACAAAGATTAATGTCTTGCATTTAAATCATATACCCACTAAATAATAACTGGTTTATGGTGACATAATTAATCATACAGCACAACATGACAGAAAACGTAATATGTCAAAGACATTGACAGTGTTCAGATGCAAAAATGTACACAGAATAATACGATGCAGCAGCAAAAAATGTAAAACAGTCACGATCTTGAGATGTCATAAAGCAAAAAATGTCAAAGTCAACTGGTGTGTGTTATATCCTAACTATTTCACAGTGCATACTAACAAAACTGGAATACAATCGTACATAAAAAGACAAATGTGACGTTCGTTGTGTTCAGCTTGTATGTAGTGTAGTTAATAGAGGCGAGAATTAAAGACTTTAATGGAGAGAGAATTTGATAAAATTAATACGTCATTACATAGAATTGCATAATTATTCATAAAATACGTAAGTTCATCTGGAAAAATATGCACGGTCTGATGTGTAACGACAAGAAAAGCGACCTGCTAACCTTACCTTGCCGGGCACTTGCCAAGAAAAAATACGATAATCATCAGTAATTAGTCAGGTGAAATAATTGCATTAGTAAATGGCATCATAGTGTGTTGAATCATACAGTGGTTTCACTCAATAAACGGTTTAATGTTTGAGATATGGTGATTGCCTTTGGATTTTCTAGTTCTCAAAGTTTCGACGTGTACAACATTGGGGTGAGGGATGCTGCGAATCCGATATGGACCTGCGTATAGAAGTTCAAATTTACTGCACTTACCTTTTAATTTACTGGATAAATAGTGTGTACGTATCAATATCTTCTGTCCAACGTGAAAGTCGCGGCGTGTACAAACCTGTTTTTGCTGTCTTCTCCGGCGCTCTGCGGCACGTTTGATGTTGTTCAGCGCAATGTCAATTATTTCGTGGTGTCGTAATCGACGAGATGTAGGAAATGTTATTAATTCTTTAATTTTGTTAGGTGGTTCAGCATTTTTCAGTATAACAGACGGAGATAGCATAGTGGATTCATTTGGAATGGAATTAATTACATCTTGGAATGAGAATATGTGTGTGTCCCAATCAATATGTCTTTTGTGGCAGTATATTCTACACAGTTTACCAATTTCTTTCATTAATCTTTCACAGGGGTTCGAAGAAGCATGGTACTTGGATATATAGATCGGAGAAATGTTTCTGGCTCGTAACATGCGTGTCCATATGGTACTACGAAATTGAGATCCATTGTCAGAAATTACTTTCATTACATGCCCTACATGAGATAGAAAATGTTTTACAAATGCTTTCGAAACAGTTTTAGCAGTAGCTTTGCGTAATGGAGTGAAAGTAACAAATTTTGAAGTGAGCTCAACAGCGACAAAGATGTAGCAAAAACCTCTGTTAGTTCTCGGAATCGGACCAAAAATATCTACTGCGGCCATGTGTCTTAATTTAACAGGTATAATGGGATATAAAGGAGGAATATGTGAAGTGGTGTCTGATTTAGCTTTCTGGCAAATTTTACAAGACGCTAAAACTCGTCGTATACGTTTCTCCATGTTGGTAAAATAACAGTTCTGTCTCAGTATAAGAAAACATTTTCTTGCTCCGTAATGTGCGTAACTTAGATGAGTGTACCAGATTAATTTGTTAACCAGTTCGTCAGGAATGCATAATAACCAAATGTTGCTATCAGGATGAGAGCGGCGAAACAGAATGTCATTGCGTACAGTGTAGTGGTTCCTAATCGTAACATTATTCTTATCTAGCCAAAGGTGTTTAATTTCTTTCCACACGTTGTCTTTATTTTGTTCTAGTGCTATGTCCTGTAATGACGACGAAATAAAATTTTCAAATGCAACTTGCTGAATGTACATGACACTGAAATTTGTTTTGCCGAAGTTGGTTGCTACGTCTTGCTGATTGTTGCCGAGAGAACGCGATAGTGCATCTGCTATAACATTTTGCGTGCCGGGAATGTGAACAATCGTAAAATTAAATTCCTGTAAATAAAGTTTCCATCTACTTAATCTGTCGTGAGTAAATTTAGCTGAAAGCAAAAATTGTATAGCTCTATGGTCTGTGTAAACGGTGGTATGTCTGCCATAAAGAAAGTGCCGAAATCTCGTTAAAGCCCATACAACACATAATGTTTCAAGTTCTGTAACGGAGTAATTTCGTTCAGCAGGTGACAGAATGCGACTTGCAAATGCGATGTTTTTAATTACTGTAGAACCATCTTCTTCAATTTCCTGGAAAATATGTACGCCTAAAGCAGTGTTGGAACTGTCGGTGGCAATGGAAAAATTTCTAGTAAGATCTGGGTGCGATAAAAGTGGTGCATTCAACAGAGCATGTTTCAGGTTCATGAATTCAGAATGTGCTTGCTTATCCCAAGACCAGATACTGTTTTTACCTGTTAATTGGCATAATCTGGGTGTGTCTAAAGCAGAGTGATGAATAAATTTACGAAAAAAGTTAATTAAGCCCAAAAAACTGCGTAATTGCTTCTTCGTCGTAGGAACACTAATGTCACGTAGAGCCTGAAGTTTTTCCGGATCAGGTGCAATGCCTTCTGCTGAGATTACGTGTCCAAGAAATTTATGGAAGTTTTGCCAAAGTGCGATTTACTGAGATTAACTGGAAGTCCTTGTGCACGAAAAGTTTGCAACAGTTGTTCTAAAATCACATTGTGTTCAGACCAGTTAGCTTCTGCAATAAGAATATCGTCTACATACGTCGTAATTCTGTCCTTAATGCAAACGTGTGTCGTATGGCGTCAAAATTAATAACATTTTCGTGAACAAAATTCTGCGTGTCTAAATTATTGCTTACGTTACTGGAATATGCAGTCTGTGCTGTATCTGGTTAAAATCTATCGTATGTGTTATTATTTACGGGAGAATATTGTGGCATATCCACTATATGACTGCTCTGTTATTTCTTATTGACCTGTTACGCTATAGATGACACCTATTGTCTGTTTCATTCATGATAATGTGTTGTTGCTGATGTTCTTGCTGCTGAAAAGATCGACTGTTATTAAGTGTACGCTGAAAATTGTGCTCATTAATTTTACGTCTGTCGTGATAGTCATTTCTATACGGTGCATTGCGATGCGAGTTTAAATAGTGTGTTATCTGTACGTAGTTATTTCTTTCCTGCCATGCGTTACTATTTGTTGGACCTGGGACTATACGTGCACGCGGCGGAACATTAAAGTTTGGTTGACCTTGTAGACTGCATTGTTGGTTAGGTATGCTAAGCGGCTTACTTTCATGCTGCTGTGGTGAAAAAGGTCTATTGTTACAAAAAAAAAAATGCGTTTGCTGTTAATTTTACACATACTGATGATTACGATTTTATCCATTATTAAAATTACGCTGGTTCTGGAGTGCCTAATGAAAATTGTCACATTCGGTAAAAGTTTGTCACATCCGGTATTCATTACATATTCTTAATCCTAGGTAGAACAATAGTTAAAGAGCAGTTTTGATAGATATAAAGGATAGTAGAAGAGAAGGCAGCAGTGCAGAAAACTAAAGATGAAACAGCACTACTACAGCTCGGGGCCCTATGCTCGCTACGGCACATATTCATTAAAGCGTAATGAATCCCCTGAGGTCAATTACGCACTGCAAATAAATTTTAGCTTTTGCGTTGCTGGCAATGGCGGTAAAATTCCAAAAGTATATCGCTGTATTCTTGCTAATTCCAGTTTCTGCATAATACGTAATGCTGATGAAAATACAAAAATAAATTTTCGCATCTGGTTCAAAGCTAGTTTCTGCATTACAGGTAATAGCGGTGAATGTACAAAGATAAATTGTCGTATACAGTGCAAATCGTGTACCTGTACGCTGTCATTATTAAATTCCTTACATTTTCTTACAAATGCAAATTGCTCGAAATCTACGTTCTCGTCACTGAATTTGATAACATGCTCAGGCTTGTGTGTGAATCCGCTCGTCTGTGTCATTTCGTACTTTAAGTTGTGTAGCTTTTCAGATTTTAATTCGCGTGGCTTTTCGGATTTTAAGTCGCGTAGTTGCTGTAAATTGCTCACATTATACACGCTGCGTGACTCTGATAAATGCTCGCAACGTGGCGGATTCTGTGACGTATTGGTGACTGAAATAATTGTTAATTCTGTTACTTTAATACTTTCGTCAATCTGGTTGTTGTGTCGTGCAAATTTCTCGTCATCTTCCGTATTCGGAGTGTGTGAAACTTCCACTGACTCTAAATTAATTTCGTCGCGAATCTGTACTTCGTTTTTAGGACATTCTTCAGTGACTGCATTAATTTCATGTATCTGTGTTTCGTTCGCTGAACATTGTTCAGTGACTGCATTAGTCTTGTCTTTATGTGATTCTGTTGTACCTACACGTGTGCTACTTGATTCTTGTGCAACAGTGCCAACTTTTTCATTACTGTTATTAGCACAAGTCTTGGTATTCACACGTAATTGTCCTCTATTATCACAATAATGCGCGGCAATGGCATCAAGCTGTTCATTAATCTGTTCATTCCGTTCACTAAGTTGTTTGATTTTTCTATTAATGTCGTCTTGATCTTCATTCGATTGTTTATTTCTTTCATTAATTAATTCACGTTGTTTGCGCTCGTTTCTCAGTACTTCAGTCATTAGTTGTACTACTGCCGCAATTTGATCCAATGTAACTTTCCCTACTCTATTATTTGTGCTGTTTGCTCGTGTACATGGAATTGTTGCGCTTTGTATGACCATTTGGTCATTCTGTAATTTACAAAAACGTTTCTCACTCGAGTCCGTCGTATTTTCGGTACACTGACCACTTTCATTAGACAAATTTGTCTGTTCGTCACGAGAATTTTTCACACCGGGTGTGTTAGGCTGGGCAGCGCTCATTACAATAGAGTGTCCCGCATCATCAATTGTCGTCAAATTAACAGACGAGACAATTGAGTTCGTTTGTTCATTATCAGGGTAAAAGTCATCATTAGTGGTTGGAATGCACTGATTGTTAGTGAACGCAGGATTGTCATCATTACACTGCGTGTCACATGTCCTACCGGTAAAGTTGTTTAAATCGGTAGTTTCGTTCGTAATACCTCGCGATACACTATTCACAGTCTTTCGCGGCATTTTTACAGTAGTCACTATTATTCAAAAACAAATAAGCACAAATGCAAAGGCAACACACAAATACAATAGAGCAACAAATTGCCGTTGACCTGTAGAAAGAAAGTCACAAGATTAATAAAAGCGTTGCGCTAAATCCTAATTATATCTAAGCAAATAAGAGCAGATATTTGACTGTTGTTCAAAAGACTCTCAACGAAATACGATCCTGGACTGTGTCGCCAAGTGTAACCTCCCCACCGTAATTTAAAAGAAATAAATGAAATAAATGACAATACTTAATACAAATGGGAGCCGAGTGTAACCTCCCCACAAAAATTTGAAAGAAAGAAACACGACAATATTTAATTATGAATGCTAATGGACATTGCGCTAAGCGTAACCTGCCCACAATGAAATGTACTGACAATGGCAACAAAATGTGAAATTCGCAATCTGACTCAAATATAAGTTTTTCATAAAAAAATTAAAGTCCGTTCAGTGACAAGAAAATACAATTAAACCGAAATATCGGTCTTTGGCCCTGTGCAAAACAATCAGAATTAAAGTCTTACCTCAGAATAAATGGATGTCACATTTCTGCTCTTGTTGTTGCGCACCGCTTGGAGGAACTGCATTGCAAATAATAATATTCTCTTTTTTTGTGATTCTAGTGAAATTTTTCTTCAAAAGAAGTGGAATGAAATGGGAAGTGCAACGAAATCTTTAGTTCAATAAAAAATTAAATTTTTGAAAAAATGCTTTTGAAATAAAAATTATTATTGGGGGACTTGTTGGAGAATAATTACAATAAATAAAATTTTTCATTATCTAATGATTATATTAATTAACAGTATACCTTATTCACCATCTTGACCAGTGTTGCCGACCGCCTACATCACACAACCGCACTGGGCTGCTACTACTGACCGACCGCTCTGCATGACGACTATTAGCGTACTGCACGCGACGACTACTGACAGAGTACTGCTCTCAACTAGACAGAGCTACAGACTCGCAACGACTACAGATAGAGTACTGCACGCAACTAAACAGAGCTACAGACTCGCAACGACTACTACTGACAGACTCGCAACGACTACTGACAGACTGAGAACCGCTCGCAACACTCGCGCGGTCAAGCGCATACTCTCTGGTCACAGATGCTACAATGCCTCGCCATCGCTGCTATGTTACATACGTGTTTCAGTACTCATCGAAGGATAACAACGGTGCATTTTAGTAAGAGGCTGACTGTCGTTTGTATGTATTAAGCAACATATTTCCATGAGTTAATTTCTGTCCGGGAATAATTCCTGTCCACTCTGAGTCGAGGCCTGGCTGTAAGTCCACTAATGGTCAGCGGCCCGCCACAAAGGCAGTCGGAACAGGTGGATTTTCTGGGAATTTTCCGTGCTAGAGGTAAGGCTGTAAAATAGCATAGTCTGATGCATGCTAGACGTGCGCCCCATTCTTCAGGGGCGGCGAAGCTGTGAAAGTACGCTTTGGTGCAGCGTATTTTCTGCGAGCCAGTGCGTGGCGTTTATCGGGGAGAAAATGATGTGGGTGATGCTACCGGAGACCATGACGTCGCAGGCATAACAATGGCTCTTGTCTCCCATGACAGAGCAGCGCCAAATTTCTGTTACATGCCACCGAGATGTGGTTCCCACTGGAAACGCCAAAACTCACTACGATTGGCTGTGCGGCTGATGACGTCAGATGTAGTTGTAGAACCGCGCTGCTGCTACGGCCGAAGGTCGAATTCTGCCTCGGGCATGGATGTGTGTGATGTCCTTAGGTTAGTTAGGTTTAAGTATTTCTAAGTCTTCGGGACTGCTGACCTCAGATGTTAAGTCCCATATGCTTAGAGGCATTTGAACCATCTCAGAGACAAAGCTCCAATTGACTGACTTTCTGTTGTGTAGATGATAGGGGCATTGTATGTGTTGGTGGAAGGTATCCTATTGACGCTGATATGCTGAAGATCTTTCTTGGCGTGGTCCTGATGGAGATAGCCAGCCGAGGAGGTAGTAGGAGGACGAGAAGATTAGTGTTTAACATACCGTCGATATCGAGGTCATTAGAGACTGAGCACAAGCTCGGATTAGGGAGGGGTAGAGGAGGAAAGCGGCCATGCCCTTCCGTAGGAACCATCCTGGCATTTGCCTTAAGTGATTTTGGGACAGCGCGGAAAACCTAGATCTGGATGGCTGGGTGCAGGTTTGAATCGTCGCCCTCTCAAATGCGAGTCCAGCGTGTTAACCACTGCGCCATCTCGCTCGTTGAAGAGCGTTTTGCGGCGGCAGATAGTCAGAAGGGCGTGGAGCGTCGATTAGAAAAGTTCGATTGTCAGAAGGGCAGAAGGGCACGATGCACAGAGCATGGGAGTTCGTTAGGAGAACAGCTCGAAGCACCGAGTGGGAGTGTTGGATTCAGAAGGGCGTAGGACCTCTCTTTGTTAGTTTGCATCTGGGCGCGGCGAGTGAGGATAGCCGTCGCCACTGGAGACAGATAAATAGCAGGTGTTTGCCGCAGCACCGTTTCTTGTAGACGGCTGTGTCTTTTGGTAAGAATATTTGCAACTCTGCAATTAGGGAAAGTCGAGTGGTGGTTCACTCTCTGTGGAGAGCTTATTTCCACCGGTTCTGAGTTGAGCATACAATTTCTGCTAGTGCATTCTGTCGCTTCAGAAATATGGTGAATTCTAGTTAAATTAAGATTGCATTATCCAAAATTACTATCCACGGGAAGTAAGGGGATTCATTTCCATTTCTATTTCACCGTTGCCAACGATATTTTGTGGAGGTTGTTATGTGCAGAGTTTATTCTCGCTCGCAGTATTTCTGATTAATTGTTTGTGTTCTCCTTTGGGATAATAAAGACGTTCGTTACCTGGTAGCTAATGTTTGATTTCAGTAGTGTAAAATCTTTGATTCATTATTTTGGATGGGTTTAATATTTTGCTAAAGGATTACGACCACTGGTTCGAGTGCACAGTTATTACTCGAAGGGGCCATCTCTAGTTAGCATTATCCTTGTGCAGAGACCTCAATAGGTTTCTGAAGGATGGTTTTCTGTGCCGAAGGTAAATTCCGGAACAGGAAGTCGTAATAGGTATACACAGGCTAGCATTACATCACTGTACTCTACACAACGAGGAGCCGTTGGCAAGATTGTGTCTTGCAGTGTATAGAAAAGAAAAGGTATCGATTTTCAGCAGGCTAGTCCACGTATATTTTGGCTTCCGACCAGAGGTTTGAGTAACTAGAAGTAGACACCTCTTTCAGCTATTAACTGGCCTGCTTGCAGTGGAGTCGCGGGGTAAGTAACACCACTATGTGCACTAGCCTAGAAAAATCGACCTGTTGCTTATAAGAGGTTTGTGGAGGCTAAGGAGGTGGCTTACAAAACACTCGTTCGACCTATACTTGAGTATTGCTCATCAGTGTGGGATTCGTACCAGGTCGGGTTGACAGAGGAGACAGAGAAGATCCAAAGAAGAGCGGCGCGTTTCGTCACAGGGTTATTTGGTAAGCGTGATAGCGCTACGGAGATGTTTAGCAAACTCAAGTGGTAGACTCTGCAAGAGAGGCACTCTGCATCGCGGTGTAGCTTGCTGTCCAGGTTTCGAGAGGGTGCGTTTCTGGATGAGGTATCGAATATATTGCTTCCCCCTACTTATACCTCCCGAGGAGATCACGAATGTAAAATTAGAGAGATTCGAAGCCGCACGGAGGCTTTCCGGCAGTCGTTCTTCCCGCGAACCATACGCGACTGGAACACGAAAGGGAGGTAACGACAGTGGCACTTAAAGTGCCCTCCGCCACACACCTTTGGGTGGCTTGCGGAGTGTAAATGTAGATGTAGATGTAGATATTTCGAGACCATGTCCATTGACGACCACGCCAGGAGTAACTGAGAGTGTTCAAATGGTTCACATGGCTCTGAGCACTATGGGACTTAACATCGGAGGTCATCAGTCCCCTATACTTAGAACCTACGTAAACCTAACCAACCTAAGGACATCACGCACATCCATATCTTAGGCAGGATTCGAACCTGCGACCGTAGCGGTCGCACGGTTTCAGACTGAAGTGCCTAGAACCGCTCAGCCACAGAGGCTGGCAACTGAGCGTGTAGGACGTACTTATTGTTATATACTTATGAGGACAAGTTATGCACTCTGCACTCGAGAATTAGAACTATTTCGAAACTATCCGAGCCATGCGACACTCTTTATGGATGCCTGCCACTCTAGCGCAACATGTTTGGCCCTTTGCCTGGTAACTATGGCTTGGGCGTTCCGTTAGAGAATAGTGTCGTGGCGCTTCTTGAGGATAAAGGTTCGCACATGAGCGTAGACAAGGACGTTGTTGGTTGGGTATCCACTACACTACTGCAACTTGTGGACGAAATTTTGCTGACGGTTCTGTGTAACAGGCGAGGGACTGGCTTGAGCGGATGCGTTCCCGAGGCGGACGTGTTGACCGTTAATATGGCGGACACGCTTTTGAAGTGCCTGTTTGCTTCTTGCTTGGGCAGCGGCGAGTCACGGATTGAGACCGACTCCATGAATACGCTGCCTCGTCTGGTGTACAGGCTGCTTGTGGTGGTATTAACTTCATACAGCAACAACATCGAAACTGCCATTAGCATCTGCTTTACAGCCGTCAGGCGATGGGGAGCGAAATTTTGGAAAATCTTTATGTTCTACCGCAAGGTTCCACCGTCCTGGTTAACGAGACACATTGTTCTGTAATTCAGTGTTTCCAATCCGTGTGTTTGCATTATTTACGCTCTGTTCTTGTAATAAGCAACTGTATTACTTAGTATCACATTTTTATAAAGTTTTGCCTTACATTTGACAAAGGGTTGCCTTGTCAGTATACATTGAGTAGGATGGAGAAAATTGGTAAAAAGACGAGGGCTAGTAGAACTCCTTGGGTAACAGAAGAAATATTGAAGTTTATGGATGAAAGGAGAAAATATAAAAATGCAGTAAATAAAGCAGGCAAAAAGGAATACAAACGTCTCAAAAATGAGATCGACAGGAAGTGCAAAATGGCTAAGCAGGGATGGCTAGAGGACAAATGTAAGGATGTAGAGGCTTATCTCAGTAGGGGTGAGATAGATACTGCCTACAGGAAAATTAAAGAGGCCTTTGGAGAAAAGAGAACCACTTGTATGAATATCAAGAGCTCAGATAGAAACCCAGTTCTAAGCAAAGAAGGGAAAGCAGAAAGGTGGAAGGAGTATATAGAGGGTCGATACAAGGGCGATGTACTTGAGGACAATGTTATGGAAATGGAAGAGGATGTAGACGAAGATGAAATGGGAGATACGATGCCTGCTACGGTCGCAGGTTCGAATCCTGCCTCGGGCATGGATGTGTGTGATGTCCTTAGGTTAGTTAGGTTTAAGTAGTTCTAAGTTCTAGGGGACTGATGACCACAGCTGTTAAGTCCCATAGTGCTCAGAGCCATTTGAACCATTTTTGGAGATACGATACTGCGTGAAGAGTTTGACAGCGCACTGAAAGACCTAAGTCGAAACAAGGCCCCGGGAGTAGACAACAATCCATTAGAACTACTGACGGCCTTGGGAGAGCCAGTCCTGACAAAACTCTACCATCTGGTGAGCAAAATGTATGAGACAGGCGAAATACCCTCAGACTTCAAGAAGAATATAATAATTCCAATCCCAAAGAAAGCAGGTGTTGACAGATGTGAAAATTACCGAAAATTCAGTTTAATAAGTCTCAGCTGCAAAATACTACCGCGAATTATTTACAGACGAATCGAAAAACTGGTAGAAGCTGACCTCGGGGAAGATCAGTTTGGATTCCGTAGAAATGTTGGAACACGTGAGGCAATACTGACCTTACGACTTATCTTAGAAGAAAGATTAAGGAAAGGCAAACCTACGTTTCTAGCATTTGTAGACTTAGAGAAAGCTTTTGACAATGTTGACTGGAATACTCCCTTTCAAATTCTGAAGGTGGCAGGGGTAAAATACAGGGAGCGAAAGGCTATTTGCAATTTGTACAGAAACCAGATGGTAGTTATATGAGTCGAGGGGCATGAAGGGGAAGCAGTGGTTGGGAAGGGAGTGAAACAGGGTTGTAGCCTCTCCCCGATGTTATTCAATCTGTATATTGAGCAAGCAGTAAAGGAAACAAAAGAAAAATTCGGAGTAGGTATTAAAATCCATGGAGAAGAAATAAAAACTTTGAAGTTCGCCGATGACATTGTAATTCTATCTGAGGCAGCAAAGGACCTGGAAGAGCAGTTGAACGGAATGGACAGTGTCTTGAAAGGAGGATATAAGATGAACATCAACAAAAGCAAAACGAGGATAATGGAATGTGGTCGAATTAAGTCGGGTGATGCTGAGGGAACTAGATTAGGAAATGAGACACTTAAAGTAGTAAAGGACTTTTGCTATTTGGGGAGCAAAATAAGGGATGATGGTCGAAGTAGAGAAGATATAAAATATAGACTGACAATGGCGAGGAAAGCGTTTCTGAAGAAGAGAAATTTGTTAACATCGAGTATAGATTTAAGTGTCAGGAAGTCCTTTCTGAAAGTATTTGTATGGAGTGTAGCCATGTATGGAAGAGAAACATGGACGATAAATAGTTTGGACAAGAAGAGAATAGAAGCTTTCGAAATGTGATGCTACAGAACAATGCTGAAGATTAGATGGGTAGATCACATAACTAATGATGAAGTATTGTATAGAATTGGGGAGAAGAGGAGTACGTGGCACAACTTGACAAAAATAAGGGATCGGTTGGTAGGACATGTTCTGAGACATCGAGGGATCACCAATTTAGCGTTGGAGGGCAGCGTGGAGGGTAAAAATCGTAGAGGGAGACCAAGAGATGAATACACTAAGCAGATTCAGAAGGATGTAGGCTGCAGTAGGTACTGGGAGATGAAGAAGCTTGCACAGGATAGGGTAGCATGGAGAGCTGCATCAAACCAGTCTCAGGACTGAAGACCACAACAACAACAGGATGGAGAATGGTCATTGCCGTATATAATCTACACCGAAGCGCCAAAGAAACTGGTATAGACATGCACATTCAAATACAGAGGTTTGTAAACAGGCAGAATACGGCGCTGCGGTCGGCGACGCCTCTATAAGACAACAGGTGACTGGCGCCGTTGTTACATCGCTTACTACTGCTACAATGGCAGCTAATAAACAATCAAGTGAGTTTGAACTTGGTGTTACAGTCGGCGCACAAGCGATGAGACACAGCATCTCCGAGGTACAGATGAAGTGGAGATTTTCCCGTACATTTCACGAGTGTACCGTGAATATCAGGAATCCGGCAAAACATCGGAACTACGACATCGCTCCGGCTGAAAAAAGATTATGCAAGAACGGGACCAACGACGACTGAAGAGAATCGTTCAGCTTAACAGAAGTGCAAACCTTCCGCAAATTGTATTTCAATGCTGGTCCATCAACAAGTGTCAGCGTGCAAACCATTCAACGAAACATCATTGATATGGGCTTCCGGAGACGTAGGCCCACTCTCGTGACCTTGATGACTGCACGACACAAAGCTTTACGCCTCGCTTGGGCCTGTAAACACCGACATTGGACTGTTGATGACTGGTAACATGTTGCCGAGTAGGACAACTCTCGTTTCAAATTGTATCGACCGGATGGACGTGTGAGGGTTTTGAGACAATGTCATGAATCCATGGACCATGCATATCAGCAGGGTGCTGTTCAAGTTGCAGAAGGCCCTATAATGGCGTGAGGCGTGTGCAGTTGGAGTGATATGGGACCCCTCATACGTCTAGAAACGACTATGACAGATGACACGTACGTAAGCATCCTGTCTGATCACCTGCATCCATTGCTATTCATTATGCTTTCCGACGGACTTGGGCAACTCTAGCCGGACGGAGTGCCCGAGCGGTTCTAGGCGCTGCAGTCTGGAGCCGCGCGACCGCTACGGTCGCAGGTTCGAATCCTGCCTCGGGCATGGATGTTTGTGATGTCCTTAGGTTAGTTAGGTTTTAGTAGTTCTAAGTTCTAGGGGGCTGATGACCTAAGATGTTAAGTCCCATAGTGCTCAGAGCCATTTGAACCATTTTTTTGGGTAATTCTAGTAGGACAATATGACACCCCACACGTCCAGGATTGCTACAGAGTGGCTCCAGGAACAGTCTTCTGAGTTTAAACATTTCCGCTGGCCACCAACCTCCCCAGACATGAATATTATTCAGCATACCAGGGATGCGTTGCAATGTTCTGTTCAGAAGAGATCTCCACCCCCTCTTACTCTTACGGATTTATGGACAGCCCTGCAGGATTCATGGTGTCAGCTCCCTCCAGTACTACTTCAGAAATTAGTCGAGTCCATGCCACGTCGTGTTGCGGCACTTCTGCATGCTCCCAGGGGCGCTACACGATATTAGGCAGGCGTCTCAAATGCTTTGGCCTTTCAGTGTATTTTATTTGCGTTGAGATTGTATGTAAAACTACGTGTCGCTGGTTGCACTGACAGGACTGCTCACGTTTATTATTACTTGGCTTTCGACTTATTATGTGCCAGTTCCGTGTTAATTGGCACTTATATTTTGATTCTTGTGCCATCTCACGCTGGTGTCCGTTTGGTGACTGCTATTTGGTGTATTATTTACTTTTTGTTTTACTTTCTGAAGCCTAAATATTTAAACTGCTTTTTGTATTTTAAATTCAGTTTAATTCTGTGTGCTTGTCAAATTACTGTCAAAAGATTAAAGATTTTTTAGTGTGTTTCAGACAACCTCTTACTGTTTATGGGCCTTGACATGTTAAGGAATTTAAATGCATGACGTTAGCCCAGTTGTTTCCTAATGGCTTCTAGCAAAGAACTGCTTTCTACGTTTTGCGAATTCATTTGGAACCTAGTCCGACACCTGAGACGTATAGTTAAATTCCGATGTTCTTCGTTTGGTAATTTTTCCGACTGCCGTCGTCGCTGGTTGCCAAATGCTATTTTTTAAAATTTTGTTTATCATGGTTGCCGACTTAGGCGAGCTACTGGTTATAACTGTTTTAAATTTTATTTAAACGCATTGGTCAACATGAAGACGCTGACTTCATTACTGTGTTTCGTCATCCTGCTGTCTTGTAAGGCGACTCGAGGTTGCAAATATTTCTCATATTTATTGCTTGGAGCGTCATTATTCTGAGTGTTCACCAGAGAGTAAAAGTTAACAGAGTGTAAATTCCATTCCAAAACTGTCCACCAGGAACAGTATCCTATTAAGCACCAGTGGTCTCTGTCTGAAACGACCATTTTATAATTTTTGTTTTGAGGTACCAGTGCCTTTCGCAAGAAACCACCCGTGCTATTGCAAGACAGAGACATCTAGTGGTAGACAGAGGTACTCCTACGAATGTATTGCATTATAGCAGCCACTCAAGAGCGTGCAAAGCAACAATCGACGTGGCGATTGTGACGTGTTTCTTTTTTTAATTTTTATAGTCATCGTACTGAGGGTATAATTGACAGTGGAAGTAAGTTCGTATATCCAAAGTTACTGAAACTGAAATCTGAGTTTGCACTGCTGCTGCTACGAGACTATAATATGTTTTAAGTATTCTGAGTTCATGGAAGTTTTGAGGTTTCTGATTGTGTCTAGAAAAAAATGAGAAATTGCTTTCAAACGTATCTCATAAAAATATGGGTGGCTGAGAACTGTATGTTCCAGTGGTTCCGAAATGGAACCATAACTTTAAAATGATTGCCAATTTCTTGTTAAACGTTAATTTTGCAAAAAAATTTAATTTTTTTGTAGTGCTGGGACTCAGAGGTTAACAGAGGTAGAACTTGTTTGTTATTGTTTATGTTTCACCTTGACGTTAAAATTAAAATTTGAAACTGTATCAGTTTATTTGATCCAGCACCTTACCACTCACCAACCTAGTTGCTTACCGTTTCACTAGCTAATAGTATTTTTTTAAGTTAACAGCTACGTGGATACGAAGAGTTAATTAAATCTATCGACGCTGCTGTGCCACTCGGAAGAAGTTAGAAACTACTCTGTTAAAGGGTCTGGCCCTACGAAGAGAAGCAGCTTATGCGACTGGGCGGCAGTGAGAACCGTCATACTGAATCAAGTGTAGGAGGTTCATTCCTGCGCTGTACGTGGTCCGAGGTCGGAGACGGACTAGTCCATCTTGGATCTCGGACCAGTGTTGTGCCAAGGTTACCTCAGATTCCCAATCAGGTGTCATTCAACCGATGGTACCCACAGCAGAGTAACGATGGCCGCTTGAGACAAGGATCTGGATAATGCGATCACTATGTCCTTCGACCACTACTGCAATGCAGCTGCTCCGAAAATGATTTAGCAGGTCCACATATTGCCTTTACAAGTGTGCATACTAATCCAGCCCAATGTACACTTTATTTACTTCAGTAAAACTACATAACTACATTTCGATGATGGACTGTTGTTGTGGTCCAGAGACTGGTTTGATGCAGCTCTCTATGCTGCTCTATTCTGTGCAAGCCTCTTCATCTCCCAGTACTACTGCAACCTACATCCTTCTGAATCTATTTAGTGTATTCATCTCTTGGTCTCCCTCTACGATTTTTACCCTCCACGCTGCCCTCCAATGCTAAATTTGTGATCCCTTGATGCCTTAGAATACATGCTACCGACCGATCCCTTCTTCTAGTCAAGCTGTGCCACAAATTTCTCTTCTCCCCAATTCTATTCAATACCTCCTCATTAGTTATGTGATATACCCATCTTATCTTCAGCATTCTTCTATAGTACCACATTCCGAAAGCTTCTATTCTCTTCTTGTCTATCGTCCATGTTTCACTTCCATGCACGGCTACACTCCATACAAATACTTTCAGAAAAGCTTTCTTTGTCATTGCCAGTCTACATTTTTATATCCTCTCTACTTCGACCAACGCCAGTTATGTTGCTCCCCAAATAGCAAAACTCCTTTACTACTTTAAGCGTCTCATTTCCTAATCTAATGTTCTCAGCATCACCCAATTTAATTCGACTACATTCCATTATCCTCGTTTTGCTTTTGTTGATATTCATCTTATATCATCCTTTCAAGACACGGTCCATTCCGTTCAGCTGCTCTTCTAGGTCCTTTGCTGTCTCTGACAGAATTACAATATCATCGGCGAACCTCAACGTTTTAACGTCTTCTCCATGGATTTTAATTCCTACTCCGAATTTTTCTTTTGTTTCCTTTACTGCTTGCTCAATCTACAGATTGAATCATATCTAGTATAGGCTACAACCCTGTCTCACTAACTTCCCAATCACTCCTTCCCTTTCATGCCCCTCGACTCTTATAACTGCCATCTGGTTTCTGTACAAATTGTAAATAGCCTTTCTCTCCTTGTATTTTACCCCTGCCACCTTCAGAATTTGAAGGAGATTATCCCAGTCAACATTGTCGAAAGCTTCCTCTAAGTCTGCAAATGCTAGAAACGTAGGTTTGCCTTTCCTTAATCTATTTTCTAACATAAGTCGTAGAGTCGGTATTGCCTCACATGTTCCAACATTTCAACGGAATCCAAACTGATCTTCCCCGAGGTTGGCTTCTACCAGTTTTTCCATTCGTCTGTAAAGAACTCGTGTTAGTATTTTGCAGCCTTGGCTTGTTAAACTGATATTTCAGTAATTTTCACATCTGTCAACATCTATGGACTATGACAACACAACTTCTGTTTTTGGGGAACAGGACTCTCATATGTTATCTAATACCGAGGAGCCAAAAAATTATGGCTACTGCCAATCAGGAGATTGAATATCGCTCGGTGCTCTTGCGAGCACGTGATGCTTTGAGTAATAAGTGTAGACGAGTGGGGAATGATTCCAGCAACGATATAGGGCGGAAATGGGGAAATCCGCTAACGTAAGCGACTCTGACGAAAGTCGGACTGTTGTAGATGGACGTCGAAAGTCGGACTGTTGTAGATGGACGTCTAGAAATAAGCATCTCGGAAACGGAGAAGCTGGTCCGCTCGTCATGTACTGCTGTCGTGAGCGTTCTGTACTACTTCGTACACACTTGTAAGGAGAGATGGGCTACAGAATGGTGCAGCAGCTATCGTCGTAGGGAAGATGGACATGAGCAGAAATGAATAGCGAATACAGAAATACAGAAGTTTTACTCAAATGGTAGCTTTCTCCAGATTTTGCGAAGAAACTTTGCTAAAGAACGAACAGCACTAAAGTCCAGTAGTTAACAATAAACAATTGAAGAGCATCGTGCAGTTCGAGGATCCCAATACTAATGTACGAGTGGACTGTCGAAGGCTGTATAAGAGTGAAAACTGAGACCGGGACTGGCCGTGTAGCTGCTGCCGACCATCCGATATCGCGGCGGCAGAGGGCGCTCGTAGGTGGGTGGAGTCACTGAAGGCGTGACTCAGCAAACGCCCATCATTGGATCCGCCGGACCCTGAGTGACTGCTGACGGCGGCCGTGGGAAATGTGGCACTACACAAATTGGCGGTAATAGCATAGGCACATACGGAACACACACGACACTGATCTGTAAGTCCACGGTATTGGTGATAAGTTGAGAAAACCGTTCCGAAACACATGTGCTACAAAACGCCACTGTTTCCTGCGCATGTACCCCGACATCAATATGGGATATGATCACTACGCACACGTACACAGGCCGTACAACGGGTTGGCATACTCTTGATCAGGTGGTCGAGCAGCTGCTGGGGTATAGCCTCCCATTCTTGCACCAGTGCTTGTCGGAGCTCCTGAAGTGTAGTAGGGGTTTGAAGACGTGCAGCGACACGTCGACCGAGAGCATCCCAGACGTGCTCGATGGGGTTTAGGTCTGGAGAACAGGCACGCCACTCCATTCGCCTGATATCTTCTATTTAAAGGTACTCCTCCACGATGGCAGCTCGGTGGGGCCGTGCGTTATCATCCATCAGAAGGAAGGTGGGATCCACTGCACCCCTCAAAAGGCGGACAAACTGGTGCAAAAGGACGTCCAGCTGACCGGAGTGACTGAGCGGTTCTAGGCGCTTCAGTCTGGAGCCGCGCGACCGCTACGGTCGCAGGTTCGAATCCTGCCTCGGGCATGGATGTGTGTGATGTCCTTAGGTTAGTTAGGTTTAACTAGTTCTAAGTTCTAGGGGACTGATGACCTCAGCAGTTAAGTCCCGTAGTGCTCAGAACCATTTGAACTATTTGAAAATGACGTCCCAATACACCTGACCTGTTACAGTTCCTCTGACAAAGACATTCAGGAATGTATGTGCACCAATCATAATCCCACACCACACCATCAAACCACGACCTCCATACAGGTCCCTTTCAAAGACATTAAAGGGTTGGTATCTGGTTCCTGGTTCACGCCAAATGAAATCCCGGCGAGAATCACTATTCAGACTGAACCTGGACTCGTCTGTGAACATAACGTGGGACCACTCTTCCAATGACCATGTACTGTGTTCTTGAAACCAGGCTTTTCAGGCTCTCCTGTGACCAGGGGTCAGTGGAATGCACCTTGCTGGTCTCCGGGCGAATAAACCATGTCTGTTCAGTCGTCTGTAGACTGTGTGTCTGGAGACAACTTTTCCAGTGGCTGCAGTAAGGTTCCGAACAAAGCTACCTGCAGTACTCCGTGACCGTCTGCGGGCACTGATGGTGAGATATCGGTCTTGTTGTGATGTTGTACACTGTGGACGTCCCGTGCTGTAGCGCCTGGACACGTTTCCTGTCTGCTGCAATCGTTGCCATAATCTTGAGATCACACTTTGTGACACACGGATTGCCCGTGCTACGGCCTGCTGTGTTTGACCAGCCTCCAGTTGCCCTAGTACTCTACCCCTAATAACGTCATCAATATGTGTTGTCTGAGCCATTTTCAACTCAAGTTACCATTAGCACGTCTGAAAATGTCTGCACAGTTACTCGCTGCACCGTACTCTGACATGCGCCAACACCCTCTGCCTATGTGGACTACTCCCAGTGCCACCGTAAGACGACCGCAGGACAAATGCACCGCATGGTCATACCCCGATGTGATTTAAACCTTCAAACCGCCCACCAGAGAGTTGTTTCACCATGTATCAGCATTATCCTAAATTTATGAGCATGAGTGTATGATGCCACAGCGAGCATCTACAGAAAGTGCCCGAAAGATGAAACCATGAGAAGGCAGAAAGTTAATGGACAGTCATACGTCACCACTGAATGTGGAGCACAGAAGCTTGTCTGCTCTATAAAGTAGGATAGGTGGCGATCCGAGGCAGATCTAACGATAGACTACGCTGCTGGTGGAGGCGCAGGTGTTTTGGCGCACACCTTGTTGTCGAGCGTTGGGCTCTGCAGCAGACGACCTCCGCGTATCCCCATGTTCACCCAAGAACATCGGCAATTATGGCTGCAGAAGGCACGATGTCATCGACATTCGACCGTGAATCAATGCTAACATGTTGCATGGACGGATGAATCACGTTTCTCACTACACCTGATCAACGGACTTGTCCCAGAACGCCGTCATCCAGGCAAACGACGACACGAAACATGCTCTGGGCCAGGGAAGCATACCGATGGGGCCAGCATTGTGCTATATCGGACATTCCTTTGGACTTCCATGGGTCCTGTGGAAGTATGAAGGCAACATGACAGTTGCGCACTATGTGAACGTTATGAAACGTCCCCTTTTGAACAATTATACAAGACTGTGCTTAAACTGACACACAATATTTTGTTAGCGCAACGCAATCTGACTTTCAAAATTCCCTACAAAAGAATGGCCCTGACTAACATTAAACTATACCTTTCACAAATCACTTACCTCACAAAAATCTTCGCTGCTCAAGCTACTGCAATACAGCGAGCGCCACTACTGCCAGCTAAATAAAAGATTCAAACTATGGAAGGCACTAACTACTGATAGGGATAGTTAGCAAATGAAAGATATTAGTAGAGAACAAATAATGTATTTACCTTGATATCATCATATATAAATATAGCAGTTCATGCCAAATTACAAAACTCCGCCATCTCTCTCCCCACATCCACCACTGCTGGCGGCTCACCTCCAACTGCGCAACGCTACGCGCTGTTCACAGCCAGCTGCCTAACACTACAATGGCGAGTATTACAACAATGCAAAGCAGACACAGACTGCCCACAGCACAGCCAGTGATTGTCATACAGAGGTGGCGTTACCAATAAAAAACCTAAACAGCCTACTTACATAGAGAAAACATAAACAGCCTACTTACATAGCCCCCATGCTCCCCACAAAAATTTTTACAAATGGTGTTGGGCACTGGCCAATACAGATTTGACAAAAATTTTTCACAATTACAGTAACAAAGATATAAAATGCACACACTTATTGATACAACGTTGGTCAAAAGCTCAAATTTTCTCACAGTCCCTAAAGACAGTCCTAATCGTACATAACAGGAGAATAGCAGTGTTTGTCTCAAAGTCTGAGCAGTAAAAGAAAATGCACACGGAAGTAGTGGATTTCCATGCAGTCTTGAAGAAGTAGTGTTGTCCTTCCAATGGAAAGACAGTGCTGACTCTCGACATGCTGACAGGTAATGGGCCACAACAGAGCAAACCCACAGCAGAGTCATTCGAAGTTTGGAAGAATATTGGTAGGTAGGTCATCACAGAGCAGACCCACTGGAGTCCTGGTAGAGATTGTGGTATTGGTGGGCCACCAGAGGTGCAGACCCACTGCAGTCCTTGTAGAAATAATGGCGTTGGTGGGTCATCATAGATGCAGACCCACTGTAGTCCTTGCAGAGATAATGGTATTGGTGGGCCACCAGAGGTGCAGACCCACTGTAGTCCTTGTAGAGATGACCAGCAGCCATCTGTTGCGATTGTGCAGGTGCACATTCACCATCGAAGAGTCTTGCGGAGAATATAGCAAGTCTATAAACCACCACTTGTGCACTCACAAAGTTTTTGGAATTGTCCTTAGAACGAGCAATGCTGTTATCCAGTCCCTTGCTGAATCATTAACACACATGCAAACACTATCAGTCCCTACTTCTCACATATTGTCCATATACTATGACCAACAGAAACGTGTGCAGTGAAATGTAACTTAATTGGAAGAACTGGTAACTATTACAATTTGATAACATAAAAATACAATAACAAAGGTACGAAATACATCATTAAAAACATAATAATACAGATAACATCTGTAGTACAGGCTTTACAAAAGAATCGAACTAACATATACATCAGTGGAATTATGACATGAGTACATACATAAAAGATCACAATAATTTTTGAAACATCAACTTCACACATGAGCATTAAACAGAATAAATAATGTGTAAGCATATTTATAAGGTAAATAACATATTATTAATGCCAATTGTATTTGAGGATAAAAGTATTCCTCATCATAGTGAATGTAGCTTAAAATTAAAAGAAGAAAAAAATTCTATGAAATTACACAGAGACAGGAAGAAAACAAATACACAAGGGTACACACACACATAGTGGGATAACACCAATAGGAAAGGACAGGGTTCGTTTTCAGTGTAACATTTGGTACTGCAGTCCAACCCAAAACTTCATATATCTTTCTTCTTATTTCATCCTTTGTTTCCACCAAAAAAAATTCTTATCCAAGCATGCTTTCTGTATTTATATGTTCATACATTTCTTACCTCAACATTTATTTCCAAGAAAATCCTACCTAAACCTGTTTTCTCAATGCATTTCTTTACCTATTCTCCATAGTCAGTTTCTTATATAGTCTACCCCCTCTTAAGCTAACTTAAATCTACTGAGCTCAGATGCTAAACTAAGGAACGAGGCAATGCAGCATCACATAACAAATTAACACAAACAGCAATGCAAAAAATGCAAATTGGCAAAGCTAGCAGCATAAATGAGCAAAAGTCAAATTCAATAACACTATGCCTGGCAAACAGCAGCAACTTATACCTAAACATGACATAGCGCAAGCAGAAAAAATATTACACTAAAATGGCCATGTCTAATACCTATGTCACATCTTAACATTAGAGTGATGCATCACAATTTATTCTACAAAAGAAATTACCAAGTTCTTGAAAAGAAAATTATAGATGCAGTTACTGGTATTAGTCCCTTCTTATTGTTCTCTCCATTCCAAGAGCTCCTTTTTCGAAGAATGTGGATCATAAAATAATTATTTAATAGATCTGTTGACAGAAAGTGTTCACATTAGCAAATGCATTTCATTTTATAAAAGCAATGCTGCAACACAGCTGGAAACCAGATATCAAATGAAATAAGCAATTATGAAAAGCAAAGCATAAAAATATCATTCAATAGCTATGTGACATTTCATAAGTTAGTAGAAATTCTCTCAACTCTCATAGAAAGACGCTTGTCGTAATCAGGTGTGCAGATGTACGAATATTTCCCATCAATTCATAAGCATTTCAGTAATTAGCACAAAGTGCGAGTAATCATATGTTTTCAAGTAACGAGGGTGTCGCATTAGCGATGAAAGGCACACCCTAATGGCTTGTTCTCCAGGTGTTTGACACGTCCCACGTCCCCTTTTTTTTTCTACCTGTGCCGCTGAAAAGGGCTCGCAATAATGGCTTTTTCTCCAGGCGTCTGACACAGCTGGGTGCCCGCGACGCATTACGTGCAGGTGGTCACTTAACTTTCTTACGGAAATATTTACGACAGCAGTTTCCGCTACAGAGACAGTCGCATATAAAAATATTTCACAGGTCAAGAATTTGCGTTACAAATCTGTAGAAACAAAATGCAATTGATATAACAGTGTCCAAAAAAAATTTTCGTCTGCATTGTAATACATTCACGAATATACACACACATTTCATAACTCTTAAAGTACGTTTCTTGGTTTCCAACATCCTTTTCATAAATCAGAGTCCCTAAACACTACTCATTATTCCTTACCTCATTACACATATACGTATCCATCGACACTCGTCAATATTTCGTCATTATAAATATGAAGCATAATCAAATAACTCATATAGCCTCAGCCTATTAATCGTAAACATACCTCAGCAGCATAATACACATCGTCGTCGTAAAAATAACATCATTACACCTCAGTCAAATCTCAAAATCGTCGTAACTTCCTCCAATAATTTCTAAGCCTAAAAAAATTCTCTGCTCATTTCAAAAGTGTCATCTGCCTCAAACGTACTTTAAAAATCATGATCTCATACCAAATACATCATTCAAAGCTCTCATAGTATCACAATGATTCCGAAAAAATATGAACAGTTCACAAAGTACAGACAAAATACAATTTCATAAGTGTGAAGTTATCCAACGGTGTAATTACGTAAACATGTGTCACTGACGTAGTAAAAAACATGTTTATCTCTCAGTTAAATGATCAGATAGCTGTGTAATTCTGTGTTTTAGAGAAATATGGTACCGATGTGTAAAGTTGTATAAGCAAATACCATATTAGCTAGGGCTCCTTGTGCTTGCCAAACACATGGTAC
This sequence comes from Schistocerca serialis cubense, assembly GCF_023864345.2. Classification (NCBI taxonomy): domain Eukaryota; kingdom Metazoa; phylum Arthropoda; class Insecta; order Orthoptera; family Acrididae; genus Schistocerca; species Schistocerca serialis. Next base: position 201,615,385 of record NC_064643.1, on the reverse strand, counting down.
ACAAAGTAAACATGTACCCCCCTGAGGATTAATGTAATTATACCCTCAGGTGTTACAGATTACCGCAATGAAATGAAATGTATAACTGAAAACCTTTGTATCATTGTACTTCAAATATCTTTAAAAATAAATGTTTTAAGTACAAAATTAATCACTCAAATGCGTGTCCTGTAGCGCTAAATGTGCGTCTTGCTGTAAGATAATTCTGTGGAAGTGTCGTAATTATCGTCCTCCGAAAGCTATGTTCTGCAGAAGTCAATGTACTTACCCCATCAGAAACGAAAGTGAAATGCTTTGTGTATAGATATCTTAGTTATTACGCTTATTGCCGTGATGAGGAAAGTACTGTACAGTAACGTATTGTTATGCCACGAAAAAGGCTGTCTCATTGTTGCTATACCACAAAAGTTACTAATAAAACATGTTTTGATTTCCAGAAGAATTCAGAAAACTGTGCAGATATAAAACAGATACACCGCAAAAGCAACATTGTAAATTGTCACTCATTAGTAGCGTCGTGATAAAGTCGTGTAGCTGTCACATAAACTAACTATTGTCTCATCTGGTATCTCACAGAAAGTACTTTAAATTCAGAATGTATTTTCAAATAAACCAAAATGTTGCATTAAAATCTCATTAGCAGTACTGGTAAATGTTCTAAGTATGTGAGCCTTATAGTCGTTACGTAATCGTGCAACAAACAAGCAAGAATGTACACACACAATAACACTGTGTCGTCTGTCCACAATAACAATGCATTCGTAATTTCTGTTTAAATAATTTCTCTTGGTTCTTGGCTGGATATTTAACTTCAAACATTGTTGCATGGTAACAGTTTCTAAAGCATACTAGTAACGTGAAGTGAAACGTTTTATGGCAAAGACAAAGTTAAAAAGCAGATTATCTTTCAATAAACGGTTTTACATGTGAAATATGGTGTAAACCTTTACTCTTCCTAGTACGCAGAGTTTCAACTTTAACGCAATTATCATGTCGTATACGTCGGTAAAGAATACTGGAATTTTTCTCAAGGTTAGCGTCTATGTTATTTTTCCCTGAGCCAGCGGCCGCACGCGGCTGCCTGCGGTGCGAGTCATTGTCTGTCCCTTTGTTGGCGCGCGTCGTTACTGGGATTAGGAGACCTAGCTTCTACAATTTCACCTTGCCGAGAGGGCCCTGCTCTGTTTGAATCCCGCCAGTTCTGATGCAATTGACGTCTGTCGTTATGATCATATCGTCTGTCGTCATTTCGGTAGAATCCGTAGTTTCTTCCTTGTCGGTCACGTGGTGGAGAATTTCTCCCTGAATCGTAACTCCGCGCTGAACTGTTGCGTCTGAAGTTATTCTGTCTCCCCTGGTAATAATTATTCTGGTTCCCATATTGTCTGTTTCTCTTATTGTCTCTGTGATAGTCATTACCACGGAGAGGTGATCTTTCCCTGTAATTATTACTACTCTGCCAACGCTTGTCATACGGGTGGTGTCTGTTTTGGTCACGATTTGTGTTGTAAGAATAGCCTTGTCGTGTCCAGTTATTGTTTCTGTCGTCACGGAATTGTGACGTATGTGACCTGTAGTGATTGTTTTCCTGTTTTCGCATCCGGCGACTGTCAGTGTCAATTTCTAATTCTTGTAAGAGTCCCTGAAATGCTTCAATGTCGTCTTTGCAACGTCCTGCCAAAATAATATGTCGTAAATGTTCAGGCAGTTTGATTAAGCAAATGCGGATGAGTTCTGAGGGGCTGTATGGGTTTGAAAGATACTGATTCTTATGCAACATGTCTTCAAAATATTTCATAAGACTGGAAAATTCAGATTGTTCGAAACGTTTCATCATTATGATGCTATGTTTTACACGGTCTTGTGTGGCTTGAGACCAATATGCTGAGAGGAAGGCACGGTAAAACTCTCCTTCACTGTGGCAATCGTGAATTACCGATCGCATTCTCACAGCTGGTTCATTCTCTAAGTAGCCACACATAAATTCTAATCTGTGCTCCAATGACCAGTTGGGAGGAAAACAATGAGAAAATTGATGGAGCCATGCTTGTGGATGAATGTCGTTGCCAGAATTCTTAAATGTTTTGAATTTACGTGTAGTAATGAACAGCTTATAGTCAAAATCGTCATGTCGGCGAGTCGCATATCGGTCATTGTTAGGTCGTGTCGGCCGTTCCATCTCAAAATTCGGTGTACCTTGCCAATTTCTTTCATAATTACCGAAATGCTCTGTGTTATTATTTTGCGGCTGTTCCGTATTTCTATGTCCCTCTTCCCTTATTGGGGCGCGAGTGTCCTCTGAAATACGTAATTCTTGTATTACCTGTGTCAGCTGATCTTGTACTTCCCGGATTTCTCTTTGGTGTTGTGTATTAATTTGATTCTGATTTTGTTTGAATTTTCTTATTTGTTCATACTCTTCTGTGTCAGTGAAGGCTACGGGTCTTGTGTCATTCAGATCATCATCTACCTTTGTAGATAAGTTAGTGACCTGATCCGAAAGTTCGGCTACTTTCTCCGATAGTGTACTTATTTCTTCAGTGTGTTTTTCTGAACCAAGTTTCAGAGTATCTACTGTGTCCTTAAAGTTTTCCTGAGTTTTTGCAAGTTGCGTAACCGAATCGGTAGATGCAACTGAGTCAAATTTAGCTTGCAAGGTCTCATGATTTTCATGAACAATAATTTGCAGTTCTTTTATGGCTGCTTCGTGATTCTGTAATGCATTTTCATGCCGCGAAAAAATAGGTTGAAAATGCTCACAAATTTGTGTTTTTACGTCATTACAGACTTTTTGACATTTCGATTCAATGTTATGTAACTTAGTAGTTAAATCTTCACGTGTTTGTTCAAGTGTTTGTTCCAATGAGTCTAACTTTTTAAGATTTTGTTCCACTGTGTCTAACTTTTTGAGATTTTGTTCCACTGTGTCTAACTGTTGCTGTGTTTGTCTCTGATTTTGTTCCAATGTGTCTAACTTTTGCAGCTTTTGCTGTGTTTGTCTCTGATTTTGTTCCATTTGTTGCATTAGTTGTAATAACAATGCATTAGTGTCTGGAATCTGTTCCTCTACTCTTTTCGGCAGTGCATTTGCACCGGCAACATTCACATTTTGACAAGCTGAAAATGTGTCTTGACTTATTTGAGAAAACGGTGAGGACGCAAAACCTGAATCTACAGTATTTGCAATATTGTGTTCTGTCATTCCCGATTCCTGAGGCGAGCTGTTGCCGACCAATTGATCGATAACGCTTCCCTGTTCATTACCTGTTTCACTGTCTACACCATTGTTTGCCGCCCGCTCCATTTCCCTATGCGCAATTACCAAATTACTACTTTGAACATCAGTTAATTCATTACTCGGTGGCGCTAACACACTGCTTTCATTTTCACTGTCATTTCTCAGTTTACTTTGGAGCCTAGTATTACGTTTTTCACACGCCATTATTGTCACAGTATTTCACACGACAACACAGAAAAACACAATTTGAAGATCAAAAATAAGAGAACACATTAACATAGCACTGAAAATAATATCTAGTTAACTGCAAGCGCAGCTGCGAAATACTTGGTGCAAATCTACATGCATGCCACAACTGTTTTACTGTACAACAATGAAAGACTGCAACTACAAAGGAGATTTTCTCTACAATTACGCGCTAGCAATAAACAAAATCTACACTAATTACACAAACTACAACAAAAAATCAGAAGATTCCAGTGAGGTATCCTCGGCTATGGGTCGACATAAGAAACGTCCCCTTTTGAACAATTATACAAGACTGTGCTTAAACTGACACACAATATTTTGTTAGCGCAACGCAATCTGACTTTCAAAATTCCCTACAAAAGAATGGCCCTGACTAACATTAAACTATACCTTTCACAAATCACTTACCTCACAAAAATCTTCGCTGCTCAAGCTACTGCAATACAGCGAGCGCCACTACTGCCAGCTAAATAAAAGATTCAAACTATGGAAGGCACTAACTACTGATAGGGATAGTTAGCAAATGAAAGATATTAGTAGAGAACAAATAATGTATTTACCTTGATATCATCATATATAAATATAGCAGTTCATGCCAAATTACAAAACTCCGCCATCTCTCTCCCCACATCCACCACTGCTGGCGGCTCACCTCCAACTGCGCAACGCTACGCGCTGTTCACAGCCAGCTGCCTAACACTACAATGGCGAGTATTACAACAATGCAAAGCAGACACAGACTGCCCACAGCACAGCCAGTGATTGTCATACAGAGGTGGCGTTACCAATAAAAAACCTAAACAGCCTACTTACATAGAGAAAACATAAACAGCCTACTTACAGTTATTGCAGACCGCCTGCATCCTTCCATGCCTGATCTCTTACCTGACGGCGGTGGCGTCTTTCAGCAGGATAATTGCCCGTGTCACGAGGCCAGAATTATACCACATTGATTTGACGAGTGCGATAGTGGCCTATGTCAATGTCTTAGCAACCAAATCTGCTTAACCAGATCGCGGTAGAGGGGCTATCTCCGCGCCCACAAACAACCGTCTGTAATTTACGGGAATTGCGTAACCTGTGCCTAGACATCTGGCACCACATTCCTCCAAAAACCTACCAAGGACTTGACGAATCCATACCGCAGAGAATTGCTTTTATATTGCGTTGCAAAGTGGTTCAAATGGCTCCGAGCACTATGGGACTTCACATCTGAGGTCATCAGTCCTCTAGAACTTAGAACTACTTAAACCTAACTAACCCAAGGACATCACACACATCCATGCCCCAGGCAGGATTCGAACCTGCGACCGTAGCAGCAGCTCCGAACTGAAGCGCCTAGAACCGCTCGGCCACAGTGGCCGGCTGCGTTGCCGTGGTGGACCGACACAATATTAAGCAGGATTATTATACTCCTTTTGGTCACTAGTGTGTATTGTTACTTGTGTAAGCTGTAGGTTAGCTAATGCTGAACGCTGGTACATCAGACGCCTCTCCGTATTATATTCGGTTTTAGCAGTCAGAGCCGGCCGGAATGGCGCTTCAGTGTGGAACCTCGCGACCGGTACGGTCGCAGGTTCGAATCCTGCCTCGGGCATTGGATGTGTGTGATGTCCTTAGGTTAGTTAGGTTTAAGTAGTCCTAAGTTCTAGGGGACTGATGACCTCAGAAGTTAAGTCCCATAGTGCTCAAAGCTATTTGAACCATTTTTTTAGCAGTCAGAGCTGCGGTGGTTCCCTTGTCATAGCAATTCCGAAACCTGTCCACTGCACAAGCGATCTCTAAGACTGCAAGGTGGGTCTTTGTAATGTCCTCGGCACAGTCAGCGGGTGATAAGTCAGGAAAACGTCACAGTTTTTGTCTACTTTAGTAAATCTCTCGAAGTTCGTTTCTTTGATTAAGTTTCTCAGATAATTATTAACTCCTCGATCTAGTACAAGCCTCCTAAAGTTAACGCCCTCTTGGAATGAGCCACTATTCGCTGGACTTGTTAAGTCGCAAACAGTTAAGCAGCTACCCCCCCCCTCCCCCCAAGCGCCGTGATGTACTTTACTTCACTGCTTGAGGCATTTAATTTACGCGCTACAACACAAATGAACCTAGCTGGGTAAGTGTCCTAAACGTGAATTTTACGATCCTGCACAGCAACTTCATTACTGCGGCGCGTCTACTGGCAATGCGGAACGTATTAGAGATAGTTTAAAGTCTAAGCTTTTTTTATATTTCAGTTGTCGGAGTTAAAGCATTTTTTCGATATCAGCTATCAACAGCTGTTGATTACCTCTGCTGTATCTAATTATTGGACCGAGCCGACGCCATATTTGATTTAATCGTTCTGAGGATAAATTTCGGTATTCGCCGAATTTTCTGTTTTACTAGAGTTGCCCAGAAAGAAATGCAACGCATTTTTTTCCTTCAACAATTCTTTTTCCACGTAATCTCCATCCCGTTCTATGGCCTCACTCCAGGGCGAAACAAGGGCGTGTATGCCCTGTCGGTACCAATCGTTGGTGGCGGAGCCAGTGCTTCACTGTGTCAATCACCTCCTCATCTTCCTCAAAATGGCATCCTTTAATGGCTCAAACAAGTGGAATTCCAATGGAGCTGTCAGGTGTGACAGGCGTGGATGGTCTCCCCTACTGCTGCAAATCGTGGAGCTCCGCCGAACCGCCTTCTGATGACTTCACCCTCCGTGCCCAGCGACTAACTGTACTTCTGTCGACAGCAGATGCTCCACAGACTTTGCACAAGCGTTTGTGAATATCCCCCACAGCTTTATTTCTCTGCAGTATAAAATTCAATGACGGCACTTTGATTGTAACGTACACCATCTACAGACGCCATTTTGAAACTGTCCTGCAGCTGCGCTATCTGGCGGAAGTGACGGAAAATTGGCGCGCTCACTCTGGAAACTTCAAATAATACATACGTAACGTTTCGCATTCATAGCATTGTTTTCGACTGAGAAAAAAATGCGGTGCATTAGTTTCTGGGCAGCCATCTTAATATGTGTGCAATGAAAATATGCTAAAAAGGAGGCACATAGATCTCTCGGAAGCGACCAGCAATTTTGTACGATTCATTAAAAGAAAACGCCGTAGTATAACGATAATGGTAAATAAAAACGGTGTCTTCTTAAAACTAACTGCCGAAATCGTCGTGAGAGTAGTGAAATATGATTCTGTATAACGTCTATCAGAATGTAGTGAATACTTATTAATGCGGTAAATTGTAACCGGCAGAAATGAGCATGTCCTTTGCATAGACATCTGCCATTTGTCAGCCTATCCTGCCAGGCAATTTTCTTGTGCCTCGAGTATAAGCCTTATGAAATACTTATATTAAGAAAACGAAGAATAAAATAGTAACTGAATTAGATTTTAGCAGAAATGATGATTTAACATCATAAAGAAGCTCCAGAAAAAATTCAACGTGATACGTCACACTTTACTAACACTTGTAGCTAATAACGGTAAAAACCGAGCAGTGCAACTGAGTAGTGGGTAATAACAGTGACTCAAAATTTTAACGTAAAAATCGTAAATAAAGTATCAGAAAACGTAAGATTGCGAATTTACAACATGTCCAGTTACTGAATTAAACAACTTTCTCTAGTACAAAACACATTCGGTGAACTTCTTGTATAAAACTATGAAATAAGTTACGAGATGTCTGATTATCAATTTTTTCACGTCGGCTGTAACAGCTGGTGAAACCCAGTTCAAAGCTGGATGCCAGTGATAAATTATTTGAGCAACAGTTACGAGCATTAACTCCGTGTATTCACGAGGTTTCAGAAAGACGACTAACAACCTCCACCTTCATAGCATCAGCGCTCATTACAAAAACTTTTCTAATAACTGAACACTACGAACAGCAAAAAGTCTCACATGCTACATGTTACATGGTGGCGTTGCTGGAATGACAGTAATTGGCGTCCGGAAACGTTTTGCCGCATAGCGTACTTCCGCGTAGTTTTGTAACCCACATCCGTGATGTCATTCCCTAGACTGTACAGCTCCCACATGCGGTCGCTAAGTACCTGTCTCTGTTCAATTAGGCGTATGGGCAACCAAACAAATATTAAAATTTTGCTTCATGCCAGCATTACTTGCTGCGTACAACAGAACTTGTCAAATGTTCAGTCTAATTCACGCACAACATAAAACTAATCTTTTGCAAATTTTACGTGAAATGACTGATGCAACACATCTCTTTTCGCAGCGATCGTCTACTGCTGCGTGAGAAACGCCATTTCTGTGAGTAGCTGATGCTACCGTGCATTTACGGCACGCGTTCACCTACGAGCCAAAACATTGCATCCCACCGCGAGATGGAAGACCATCTGATGGCGTTGCGGGTACGTGAAGCGGAGAAGGAAATACAAAGCGGAGCAGAAACAAGAGGGAAACCACTCAGGCGGCTACACGTGTTCAGAAATAGGGAAGTATACTGACATAAGCGAGTCTGTCAAAGGGCAGCTTGTTATAGTTCGTTGCGGGAGGGCGAACATCTCTGAAACGACGAAGCTGGTTAGCTGTTCGCGTAGCTACTTCTGTAGTTATCATCTGTGGAAAATTGTTAAAGGACAGAGATGCCTTGAATGGGCGACCAGGTGTAGCAATCGTAGAAAATGGTTCACATGGTTCTAACAAGGGAACCTCCCCATCGCACCCCCCTCAAATTTAGTTATAAATTGACACAGTGGACAGGCTTGAAAAACTGAACACAGATCAATCGAGAAAACAGGAAGAAGTTGTGGGGAATTATGAAAAAATAAGTAAAATATACAAACTGAGTAGTCCATGCGCAACATAAGCAACAGACAGTAAACTTATTACAGTGAACAGAGACGTCAATGAATGAACAGACAGATCGTAACTTTGAGAAAATAAAGGAAGAAAAATTTTCACTCCAGGGAGGACTCGAACCAAGGACCTCCCGCTCCGCAGCTGTTCACGCACGGGACCACGGCGCTCGTATTCTTACGTTCTCCTGGATGTTGCATATCTTGCACATGGACTACTCAGTTTGTATATTTTGCTTAATTTTTTCATAGTTCCACACAACTTCTTCCTGTTTTCTCGATTGATCTGTGTTCAGTTTTTCAAGGGCTATCCCTGGTCCAACTTATAACTAAATCTGAGCGGGGTGCGATGGGGAGGTTCCCTTGTAAGCACTATGGGACTTAACAACTGAGGTCATCAGTTCCCTAGAATTAGAACTACTTAAACCTGTCTAACCTAAGGACATCACACCCGGGGCAGGATTCGAAACTGCGACCGTAGCAGCAGCGCGGATCCGGACTGAAGCGAACATAGAGATCGGAGGCTTGCTCCACCTGTAAATCAGGATGGGAGGGGGGGGGGGGGGGAGGGCGGGAGCAATCTGTGGCTGATCAAACAACAGAGTACAAGGTGTGGCTATAAAATAATTGGTCTGATGCTGTCACAGAATAAGTAAGTATGCACCAAAGACAAAAATACCAACAGCTGTGAAGCGTGAAGCCTTTTCAGTGGAATTCAGTATCTCTGGTGTCTGCAGCCAAATCAATGTAGCTGCAGTCTTCGTTTGTGTAAGAACTGTTATATTAATGATGAGTGCAATAACAGAGTAACGAATTAATGTCAAGTTTCACATGAAACTTGGAAAAACTTCAACAGAAACTTATCTTTTGCTAAAAGAGGCGTATGGGGAAAACTGTTTGTCGTATGTGCGAGTTTTTGAGTGGATCAAGAGTTTCCAAGATGGCCGAGAAGACGCTGAAGATGACTTACGCATGGGACGCCCTTAACATAAAAAACGGGCGAAAATGTCGAAAAAGTAACTAATCTGATTCGATATGACCGTCGGTCGACTGTTCGATCGATTGCTGAAACTGTTGGAATTTACAAGGAATGCGTAAGTCAAATTTTACACAACCAGTTTAAAATTATTGACGTCTGTGCGAAACTGGTGCCGAAAATTCTCACAGTCGAACAAAAAGAACCTCGTGAAAATGTTTGCACTGACACTTTGAATACGATTGAATACGATTGAAAATGATCCTTATTTATTGGAAAGAGAGATAATACGAGGCGAATCTTAGTTTTTCACTTATGATCCCGAAAGTAAGCACCGATCCATCCACTTGAAAGCCCTAGCTTCACCGAGAGAGAAAACGCTCGAGTGAGCAAATCAAGATTCAAAGCAACGATGGTTGTTTTTTCCATATCCGTGGAATTGTGTATCTTCGCTTGGTTCCTGAAGGTCAAACTGTTAATCATCGTTACTGCCTTGAGGTTCTTGCTCAACTCCGTGAGAAAATAAGAAAAAAAGATACGAACTATGGAAGAGCAATTCATAACTTCTGTATCCAGACAATACATCCGTTCGTACCGAATTCTCTGCTTAGAGGGTTCTAGCGAAGTACAGCATCCCGGTATTAGACAGCCAACGTTATTCGCCTGATCTAGCACCATGTGTCTTTTATCTATTCCCAACGGCCAAATCTACATTAAAAGGGACAAAATTCCTGTCTGTTGAAGCAATGAAAGAAAAAGCGGCACAGAAGAAGAGTTCCAGCACTGTTTCCATCAATGGAAAATTCGCAAGGAGCGTTGTAGGGATAGAGGAGGGGTGTATATTTAGGTTGACAATAATTAAATATGTATGTATTTAAAACAAAATGTTTTACAGCAATAGGCCCGTTATTTTATAGCCACACCCTTACAATGATGGTAGAGGCGCAAGTGTTTAAGAGCACACCATTCAGCGCATATTGTTGCACATGGGGCTACGCAACAAACATCTGCGTGTTCCCATGTTGACTCAATGATGTCAATGTCGATTGTAGTGAGCACGCGATCTTCGTGTTTATCCATAAATGTGACTACAAAACAGAATGTATTAATTTGTGATTTTAGATATTCTCCATACACCATGTAAAAGACACCTTCCACTCGGACACTAGAGAAAAATTCAAAATAACGGATTAATTCCGTAATAAATAGTGATAGGCTAATTTTTTATCGTCCCTATAATACAGATACGAATTTTTCCAAGTGCTCTGTTTTGCTTCCGTACCAGACACGTTCTTTTGCGCGAACACGTAATCGTAATAAGTAGAAAAAAAGATAATGCAGAGTAAATAAATCAGTGACACTGAGCATAGCAGCGAAACACATGTAATTGTCGAAATTCATATTGTAGAAACATAAGCTGATACGAAAAACCTTAATTAATTATTCCTGATTGCGTAATTTGTATTCGGTACGCACCTACAACGTTTATAACACCATCTACCGATCGTACGTTAACTGTACCATGGTCAGCAATCAATAAATAACATTGGTTCTCTACAAAGAATAGTTATCTGAGTTATGAAAATGCAACTGTACAGCGTGCTCCCTAGAACTTTATTTCTTTGACAGACAGTGAATTACAGAATCAGTCTTACACAGGCTATTTAAATGAACTAATCTCAAGTATTAGCGAATTAAAAGTGTCTGTCTCCTTGTAAGAACAAAATTTCGTTTCATCCGTCAAATATGTTTCACTATACTTGTGACATCTTCTGTAAGTTTTCCATTTATTGCTTATTTTCTTACACATGTGTGTACTGTGGCTCTCAAACGAAATCAGCCACACCTCATTGCTACAGATGGCCTGTTATGAGCTGTACATGATTAGTATTTGGCTACTAAATGGATTGTTGTTGTTGCTTTTATGTTTAAAGCGGCGTTTTCTCGTGCTCATTGACGAATTCTGGTTGTTATTTCAGTGATTTGACTTACACGCTCTTTTCACTGCACATTTACGTTACAGACACGGTGTTCACAGAAGAAGGCGGGTCTTTTTAATCCATTATTATTACCTGCAGTCATGGGACCAGAAGTTAATTCCATTAGGAACGCAAGTACATATGAAAAAATTATTGAACGTTAACCGGATAACAGGTGACAGTTCGTTTGTTTCTAACAGCACACAGTCTAGTTTAGAACATGTACCTTGCTACGGTACAATATACTGGACCACCAATGACAATTTCAGTACCCGAATTCCTGAGAAAGGTGGAAATATCACCGATGTGAAACAAGAGTAAATCTTTGTCGCCATTAATCTTCCACTTCTACCTGGAGTGTTACCAGCTGCTCTTGAACTACCATGTAGAATGCACGTCCATTACAGAGTAACGACACGAGACAGCTGTGAAGTCTGCAGAAGATTTATGACCGTATCATTATATGAGAACATAAATTTCCTTTGTATTGCGTAGCTATGTCCGACCAGACTCCGTACAAGAAGTGTGTAAGAACTCATGAAGGAGATAAAGGGCGCCTCTTTCTTCAGTTGCGTCCTTAGCCAGTGCGCTAAAGTAAGATCCTTGCCTGCATTCGCAACATAGGAGAACAAATACCGTCGGAAAATCTTCTTCACGTAATTTCTGACACAAATCTGGTTACAGATCCTTGCTATCAAGTGGTACGCGATTGTTACATATCTTTCTCTCTCTATCCTTCTGCCTGTCTCTCGTTTGCTCGTATCTCCGATTTACAGGAACTGACCTCCGAGAAGAGAAGACCGACAATATTTCTTCGTGTTGTGAGTCCATTACTGTGGTATCCTGACTTTTGGATGAGTTCGCGTTCTCTTTTCCCTAACAGGTATTTCGTGAAGACATGTTTAATTACATATAGAGTCTTTGCGTTTCATCGATAGGCTTCCATATAAAACTTGTCAATGTTGTAATCAGACAAGCAATCTTCTGCTGTTTAACATAGTCTTTCTGCTGGCGTAAAAGACTGTACACGACAAGATTAGACAGAACTTCTGTTTCTTTATTTATTTTCCTCCATGTTTCAGTGAGATAAGAGCTGGGATATACCAAGTGAGTCCGGCTTAACTTAAAGCAGAATGAATTTTAAAAAATCAATTAAGACTAGAACTGAGTGTTCTGTGGACATAAAGGTCTGTACAGCTGGAACACTAGCTCAGTGGAACAAGGATGGAGGATAGAATAGGCCGTGACTATTGATGAAATCATCCCAGAATTTACCTTACATGTTTTATCAAAAACATGGAAAAGCTCCGTGAGGATTTCCAGGCGGAATTCTGAACTTCGCTTTTCGCAATTACGAATGGGGTGCCCTGACCACTAAAACGGCTCGCATCGATGAATTTGCCGAAGGAAGTTGTAACCTATCAGTTAATTTTATTATACGGTCCAATAACGCAAGAGTAAAATCCATTTTTAGACCTTTCAGTACTTATTACGATTAAACTCGACACCGTTATTGATAGACCACGTAAGCGGTATAACGTCAAGGAAAACGAAACACCCATATTTTACATCTGGTGAGTAACTTTCTATTCTCTTAGGTAGTTCAATAGCGATTAGTAACTGCGTATAGAGATAAAATTAAGTTATACGAAGTAAAATACTATGCTAACTTTTTTTTGCGGAGGAGCACAGTTCTTTGACTGTCTGTACTACCAATCGTTTTCTTGGTTTTCACGAAGGATAATACACTGAGGCAACAATAGTCATGGGACAGCGATACGCACATATACGGATGACGACAGAATCGCGTACACCAGATATGAAAGGGCAGTGCATTGACGGAGATGCCCTTTGAACTCAGGTGATTCATGTGAAAAGGGATCCTACGTGATTGTGGCCGCACGACGGAAAGTAACAGACACTGAACGCGGAATTACAGTTGCAGGTAGACGCCTGAGAGATTCCATTTCGGAAATCGCTAGGGAATTCAATGTTCCGAGATCCACAGTGTCAAGAGTGAGCCGAGAATACCAAATTTCAGTCATTAACTCTCGCCACGGACAATGCAGTGACCGACAGGATTCACTTAACGACCGAGAGCAGCTATGTTAGCGTAGTGCTGTCAGTGCTGACAGATACGCAACACTGCGTGAAATAACTGCAACCGACGCGTATGCCGTTGCTAACAGCAGGACATCGCCTGGAGCACCTCACCTGGGTTCGTGACCATTTCGGTTACGTCCTAGACGACTGGAAAACCGTCACCTAGCGAGATGATTCCCGATTTAAGTTGGTAAAAGTGAAAGTTATCTAAATTAATAAAATTATAGCCTGAAGTATACTGTTTCTGGTTGTAACCAACAGCTGTGTTAATAAATGAACTGTCGTAATAAGAAAGCAAAGCTGCACTGTAAAAGTAATTAACCCTTCCGGGGCGGAGCGCGTTTCCCCAAAGCGGAGCAATTCGGCGGTGCTGTGCGGGTTCCATATGCCTTAGTTTTCTTGTGTCGCTTCTAAAATCTACAGTTTTTGACTTATCGGTGTTTTTTTTTTGGTTATGAAGCTTAAAACACACTCTTTACTGGCATACTATTTTCATTATTCCACATCGCGCACTTTTTGACTTGGCCGTGGTGTTAAAATAGAAAAAAATGAAAAATGTGATTATTTTTTACATTTTTTTTTTAGTTGAGAGGTGATGCATCGAATTAGATATATTAAAATTAGTTGTATCTTATTCTTTAAAGTTTTACCTTTAAAACGACATATAAAATACAATTTTTTCTCATATGGGACGTCCGTGGGAAGAAAAATAAAAAGTCCATTATGAGGGATGAAAAATTTGATTTATGTCAAAAAACTACGAAATCTCATAAAATTTGCTTAAAACAAACTTTACAGCTTTGTCATATCGATTTTTCGATAGCTAACCATATTTTACAAGTCCTTCCGGTACTTTGCTGCTTTGTGATACCTGTTGGAGCACTCAGGCATATGAAGAGATGGGTTGGACGGACAAGTTTCGCAAAACGAGGGGGACCGTTTTCGCCCTCCTGGCTTGGAGCGATCACTGCAAACGACACAGTCACCCTGTTTACCGGTGACTCTTCTTGCGATAGCCTGTGTAGGTCACCATGCTCAGAGCGTGGCCTCTTCCTCGACTGGTTGGTTGAGCCCTGACGTCGCCCACGAGCTCCTTGACGAGACTGAAAACTGCAAGTGAGTCTTTGGTGTCTCTCCTCTTTTCTTTGCCATGATGACATATAGCAAGTAAGCGTTGACGATCCCCACCTAAAATTATCCAGAACAGTTACCCTTTTACCAAAATAAAAATTTTGTAAGTAGTTCAAGGCCTATTAGAAAAGTGAATATCGTACTTCGAAGAAACAAAAGAAAATTTTCCTCCACCATTTGAGGAATTTTCTGGCAAAATAGTACGACGCGCAGTAGTGATCGGCTCTGTCTACGGTTCCCATATTTGCCGTGTATTCACAGATCATTGATAGCTTCTGACGCGACAATAGGACCACGTATACGTGGCCTCGCGTCCCGAAAGGGTCATGTGTCGTAATAAAGAGGGAAGTCTTTAATACTGTAAAAGTTAGCAACCTGACTGCAAGAATTTTGAACAGTGTAAACTACCTGAATCATTAACTTGGGGCCGCGCGGGGTAGCCGTGTGTTCTAGGACGCCTTGTCACGGTCCGCGTGGCGCCTCCATCCTCTCCCCCCCCCCCCCCTCCCTCCAACATCAGAGGTTCGAATCCTCCCTCGGGCAAGGGTGTGTGTGTTGTCCTTAGCGTAAGTTCGTTTAAGTTAGATTAAGTAATGCGTAAGCCTAGGGACCGATGATCTGAGCTGTTTGGTCCCATAGTCCTTACCACAATTTCCAAAAATTTTCAATTAACTTGGGCATGAAGCCTAGAGTAGTTGGCATTGCAAAATTTAATCACAATTTCCAAAAAAATTCAATTAACTTGGACATGAAGCCTAGAGTAAATGGCTTTGCAAAATTTGATCACAAAACTGTCTCTGAATAACGTAAGTTGGCCTTGGTTGAATAAATAAAAAAAATCATAATCTTTTCTCGTTACATCTGTTCTGTGGAAATCTGGATAATGCGTTGTAGTACTGCTCTGTTTTTGCATGCCGCTATGCTGAAGCTACCAATTACTACATCTACACAGACACACTTGAGAGGTGCGTTGAGGTGTCTGTTAATTTCAAATCGATCTCTTTTTCGAACACACTTGGTTGGATAATCCATTAAAAAGAATGGTAACGGAAAGGTTGATAAAAAAATGAAAATTGCGCATAAATGACAACACTAAGTTTTTTGTGTACTGTGAAAAAGTCCTCAAGGCAGATTTTAAATTTAATAAACTTCTTAACATCCAAACAATACACTTTTCTATCTCTCAGATCTAGCAACCATCAGTACAATAACCATCTTAGTTCGATGGCGCAGCAACAGTGAAAATAAAAAAAAAAAATCATTATTGTATTTCCCTGACATCTCATTAGATTTCTTCCTTCACAAATCAGTTTCAGAATCATGTTGACTGAACAAAATGATAAACTGAGATATTAAATTTGAATCATAATATTGCCATAGCTTCCTCACTAAATACACTGCCTAACTCTAACACAGCTGAACTTCGACTCCTGTCATTGTCTGCTCTACTGCGCCTTCGCGCAGCTCAAAGATACTCACTGAACTTCTGCGATACATCTTACAACATCGCTGCTCTCTCACAATCGCTTCAGATAGCAAAAATTCAGATACCAAAATTATACGTCGTGACACCCATCAAGAGGTGAGAGCAGGGTTCGAGTGTGGCGCAGAGCCCACGGAGCCATTGGCCCAAGTTTTCAACAGTGCAGAATTGCTTCATAATGGTGTGGGCTGCGTTGACATGGAATGGAGAGGATTCTCTGGTCCACTTGAACGGATCATTGACTGGAAGTGGTTATGTTCGGCTACTTGGACAACATTTGCAGCCAATCGTGGACTTCATGTTCCCAAACAACGACGGAATTTTTATGGATGACAATGCACCATCTCTCCGGGCCACAATTGTTCGCAATTGGTTTGAAGAACATTCTCTGCAATTCTAGCAAATGATTTAGCCACCTAGATGGTCCGAAATGAACCTCATCGAACATTTATGGGGCGTAACAGAGAGCTCAGTTCGTGCACAAGACACCGCACCGACAATATTTTTGCAGTTGTGGACCGCTCTAGAGACAGCATGGCTCAATTATCCTACTGGGGACTTCCAAAGACTCGTTGATTCCATGCCACTAAGCCGGGCAAAAGTAGGTTCGACACGATGTTAGGAGGTATCCGATAGAATGGTAGTGAGTAGAATAGTAGATTTGTGATTGGTGTAAAGAATGGCAGCTAACTCTAAATATAGATAAATGAAAATTAATGCAGATGAATAGGAAAAAGAATCCCGTAATGTTTGAATACTCCACTAGTAGTGTAGCGCTTGACACAGTCACGTCGATTAAATATTTGGGCGTAACATTGCAGAGTGATATGAAGTGGGACAAGAATGTAATGGCAGTTGTGGGGAAGGCGGATAGTCGTCTTCGGTTCATTGGTAGAATTTTGGGAAGATGTGGTTCATCTGTAAAGAACACCGCTTATAAAACACTAATAAGACCTATTCTTGAATACTGCTCGAGCGTTTGGGATCTCTATCAGGTCGGATTGAGGGAGGACATAGAAGCAATACAGAGGCGGGCTGCTAGATTTGTTACTGGTAGGTTTGATCATCACGCGAGTGTTACGGAAATGCTTCAGGAACTCTGGTGGGAGTCTCTAGAGGAAAGGAGGCGTCCTTTTCGTGAATCGCTACTGAGGAAATTTAGAGAACCAGCGTTTGAGGCTGACTGCAGTACAATTTAACTGCCGCCAACTTACATTTCGCGGAAAGACCACAAAGATAAGAGAGATTAGGAACTCATACAGAGGCATATAGGCAGTCATTTTTCCCTCGTTCTGTTCGGGAGTGTAACAGGGAGAGAAGATGCTAGTTGTGGTACGAGGTACCCTCCGCCACGCACCTTATGGTGGATTGTGGCGTATGTATGTAGATGTAGATGTAGATGTAGAATCAGCATACAGGCAGGATTCCTACGAAAGTAAGATACATTGACTGCAGGGTAGAATTTTCGTGTATCCGTATCGGACTTTCAGGCACAGTAGCACAATAAACCGAGAGAAAGGACGTCTGTTGGATAGATCTTTAATGCACTGTAGCACTGAAACAGCATATTTGAGGAAGAAGCAAATATAAATACGAACTCTATCTAATACGACACAGTAGCTTCGGAAACTGTGAAATCAAGATGGCGCTGCACGATGTACTTTTGTTACACAATCTAGGCACAGGACACGTGATCTTCTCAGCAAGTCAGAACATAGAATGAGAACACATTACACGGAATGTAGTCAACCAATCGTAGTGTGCGAATACAAGAAGAACGAAAAAATTCTAAAAACGAAAAACGAATAAAGCAGATATTCCAGTGTAGTGTACAAAGTGTGAAGTACCAAGCAAAGCTATGCTGTAACATACCTGCTGCAATGTTGACGAAACTGAAGTCGCCCGTTTCCACGAAAGGCAGGAACTATAGACGCTAGTCGTGCTTGCAACATTCTTCGAAAGAATTATTGCATTACAATTCCGCCGGGCGGGTTAAGTGTTCCCTCTTCAACAAACACGTGATAGTAATGTTTCTTTTCGGCGATGTGCTCCACGGAACATATACTCCGCTAGCTAACTCGTGAAATGTTTTGTATTTCTGTCATACCACAGGATGGCGCCTCTGACGTCCCACCACATCCTCTCCACGTTCTGTGTGAGAAAGGAACGATCTTTCAAATCAACGACTTTCAGACTGTGGTTCACTGTACAGTGTTGAAACCCTTCAGTACCTTGAGAGTCGTATGAACAGAAGCAGTCACTAAAGATCGTCGCCCCAGCATCATCGTTTCTTTACTATTTCCGAACGGGCTAATGGAAGAACACTCGCTGAATTCCACTGAACACCCAACTTCCTACGATTTCACAATTACTGTTATGTTTGCTTTACGTGAATTACACTTCGCCCACTCACAACCACATTGCTGCTTTCCATCCTCACCTAGATCTCTGGGTACGCTACAGATCAGCTTATCACCACAAGTACATTTTTCACTTTCACATTCCTTGGCCTCACCAACCACAACCAATTTCATGCACTCCAATCTAACCTGGCGCTGTATCTACGCTACAGACCAGTCAGTCACCACAGCTAGGTGTATACCTCACAACCAACTCACAACCATACTCTTGCATTCGAACCTAACCTCGACCTGTGGCTACGCTAAATATCAGTCTGTCACCACACTACGTTTCTAGCTTTCACATTAATTGACTTTGCCAACTCACGACCAGAGTGTTGCTCTCCAACCTACACTAATGGCTACACTAGAGATCAGTATGTCTACCCAACCAGGATTCTTACTTTCACATTAATTGGCTTCACCAACCACAACCGAACTCTGCACTCCAACAAAACCTGCATCCACGATACAGCTTAGTTTATTTCAATTCGTTGGCTTCGCCAACTGACAACCAAACTCCTGCATTCCAGCCTAACCTAGACCTGTGGCTACGCTGCAGATCAGTATGTCACCACAAGTAGGCATTTTGCCTTTTCATGCGTTGGTTTCGCCAACTCACAACCAAACTGATGCATCCCACCTAACGTAGACCTCGGGCTATGTTACGAATCAATCTGTCTTCACAATTAGCTTTTACCTTTCACATTTGTTGTCTTCGCTAACTCACAACAATACCGTTGCATTCGAACCTAACCTAGACTTCTGGCTATGCTGCAGATAAATCAGTCACCACAATTAGGTTTTTTCCTTTCACATTCATTGGCCTCGCCAACTCACAGCCAAACTATTCAATACCAACCTAACCTACATCTCTGGCGGCGATACATTGGTTGTAAGTTGGCAATGCCAACGACTGTGAAAAGCAGAAAAGCTGGCTGTGGTGACAGACTGATCTGTAGCATAGCCAGAAGTCTAGGATAGGTTGGAATGGAAGAGTCTGTCTCTGAGTTGGCTCAAATGGTTCAAATGGCTCCAAGCACTATGGGACTTAACATCTGAGGTCATCAGTCCCCTAGACTTAGAACTACTTAAACCTAACTAACCTAAGGAGGCAGGATGCGAACCTGCGACCGTAGCAGCAGCGCGGTTCCGGCTGAAGCGCCTAGAACCGCTCGGCCACAGCGGCCAGCCCACAACAGGCTACAGCAGTCCACCCACCCCACCGCCGCCCCACATATTGTGCGGTTCGGCACTGAGCATTGTTTAATGCGGAAATAGCTGGAAGAAGGAAGGAGGGAGGGGATTACAGCCTCTACGAAAAAATATTGCCTATCGTAGTCGTTAGCATTGTTACTTATACCCTCTGGTTATCATGGGGGTCACTGTATACCGACAACAGTTAACGGACTGAAACATTTTGTAATTGTGCCAAAGAAAATATAATGTTAATGAACAGTTTCCCGTGGGTGGTACTATTTATTTTATTATTTTTATTTTACAAACATTTTAATGTAGAAGTACCAATGATACCAGGAAAACCCAGTGTTCTGGGCGTATATGCTAATTACCTCCTTTGTGCTATTGTTCAGGCATATTTCTACATTGTAATACTGATTGCAGCTCCACTGCTATTGCGAAGTTTCACCTCTGATCTTCTCGTTACTGCCGGACCGGACCGTTGGGATGATGAATGCTTCCCAGCTGGTGTGACCAGTGTAACCGCTTCAGGAAAACACGGAAGGGGCGGAGGTCACGCCGCGGCGGCCTGTCCGACCAGAACCGCGACCCGGCGTAACGGCGACTCAGCGTCCAGAAGACTGGACAGAACGTGCCGCGCCGCAGACTGGCGGCGGCCTTGCGAAGGCCGTAGGCTGGTTGTCGACCAGGTACTCACTGTTCACGGGGGCCAAGTACACCACCATGCGTGCACGCAATGTACAGGTGTACAGAATTTTAGAGTCTTTAGAGGAGATAAATGGCACACGTGCACCGTTTCCCACTTGAGGGTCCTTGAAGGTTTTGACTGCAGTGGTGTTCAAAGACGGCGTTAAAATTGTTGTGTGATAAACAATATTTTAAAAATGTTGCTGAAAATATCGTCCGTTTACGTTACTGCACGACTGGCATCTGCGTTCTAATGATTGTCTAACCCTCTCAAAACAACCAGGTGTTTCACGGATAATGGATGCAGCTTCCGCCAAACGTGCTACCAGTTCTTCTGGAGTGTCTATCGGTGTATAGAACACCTATGGTTTCATCTCCCCCCACAAAAAGAAATTCACAGGAGTGAGGTCAGAACAACGTGTTGGTCACGGTACTGACCCACCCCTCGAAGTCCAACAGTTGGGGGAATATTGACTGAGTGTTCTCTGACATCAACGGCAAAGTTTCGCGGGGACCCATCATCTTGGAAACATAATCGTTGCATGACTGGTAGCGGGAAGTCTCCAGAATTTCCGGAAGTACTTCATCGACAAAGATATGGTAACTTCCATCGAGCGTGTTAGGCACAAGATACGTCCCAGGAAGATAGTCGTGAACAATAACAGCCTACACATTTATGATAAATGTCTGTTGACGTTGGAACACATGAGTTGCCATATGATTTTCTATATCCTACCTTTGTCTTACTCGTGCTGTGTTTGAAGCACACTTTTTGTTGTGCTTACTTCCTAATAAATAATTATGGAAATATGGTTCTGCCTTGAGTAAACTCAATTTCATCTTCTTTAACACCCAAACATGCTTCGGTGAAGTTTCACCATCATCAGTTGGTTCAAAGTAAATGGTTCAAATGGCTCTAAGCACTACGGGACTTAACAACTGAGGTCATCAGTCCCCTAAACTTAGAACTACTTAAACCTAACTAACCTAAGGACATCACACACATCCATGCCCGAGGCAGGATTCGAACCTGCGACCGTAGCAGCCGCGTGGTTCCGGACTGAAGCGCCTAGAAGCGCCGGCCACCGCGGCCGGCAGTTGGTTCATTTATTTTCCGTCAAATAACACGTAAACAAATTTTACATGATAGTATATGCGCTGAGAACATAGTATTTATATTTATCAAACTTTTGACAGTACATACGCACTAAAGAGCCAAAAAAACTGGTACACCTGTCTAACATTGTGTAGGGCCCACGAGAGCACGTAGAATTGCCGCAACACGGTGTGTTGTGACCTCTAATAATGTCTGAATTAGTGCTGGAGAGAACTGACACGATGAATTCTGCAGGGCTGTCCACAAATCCATAGGAGCACGAAAGGGTGGAGATCTCTTCTGAACAGTAAGTTGCAAGGCATCCCAGATATTCTCAATAATGTTCATGTCTGCGGAGTTTGGTGGCCAGCGGAAGTGTTTAAACTCAGAAGAGTGTTCCTGGAGCCACTCTGTAGCAATACTGGACGTGTGGGGTGTCGCATTGTCCAGCTGGAATTGCTCAAATCCACTGGAATGCACAATGGGCATGAATGGATGCAGATGATCAGACAGGATGCTTACGTACGTGTCATCTGTCAGAGTCATTTCTAGACGTATCAGCGGTCCCATATCACTCCAACTGCACATGCTGTAAGTAACCAATTTATATGCTTGTTGGCAGCGCTATAGACTGCATTAATAACTCTGACAGCACTGTGCGCACTCTGTAAGACACTCTGTGGCTGGTCGGACTGGTATATGGGAGTATAGAGTCAGCAGTGATGGAGGTTGGAAGTTAACAGTTAGCAGTGATGGAGGTTCGAGGTTTGAAGCGTTGGAGCTAGTGGATGGTCTGGACGTGTGTCCGTCATGTAAACGTAAGGTTATTGACAATTATATAATTTTTTTTTTTTTTGAACTGAATGTCACGGATGATTATATAATTTTTTGAACTGGATGTCATATTATTAAGGTAAAATTTGCTAAATTCATTGTTTGCTCAGCAACAAAATCTTTCCTCTGCTAACCACATGCCTATTAGTAGACAGAGCCAACAGTAGTTAGAATCTTTTATTTAGCTGGCTGTATTGGTGCTTGCTGTATCGCTGTAGTTCGTGTAATGAAGGTTTTCTGTGAGGTAAGTAACTTGTGAAATATACGGGTTATTGATAGAATTTCTTCTAATTCAGGGCCATTCTTTTGTGTGAATTATTTGAGCAGTCAGAATGCGTTAACGTTGTATATTGTGGGTAAGAAGTGAATAAGTTTGAGTTGTATTTGTCAGGAATAATTCTGTAGGTCAGAAATGAAATGATAAAGACAAGCAAAGAGACGATACGTTCAGTTTCACTCAGCAGTTTTAGATGATTCAGTTGCAGTAAGCAGTTTCACTCAGCAGTTTCAGAATAAAATTAAGAAGTTTCATCTTCCAAGTTATTTCAGTATAAGTAAAAAACTTAATAAAGAAATTTCAACGTCCCACACCATCACAGAGCCTCTTCCAGCTTGAACAGTCCGTTGCTGACATGCAGGATCCATGGATTCATGAAGTTGTCTCCATACCTGTACACGTCCATCCGCTCGATACAATATGAAACGATACTCGTCCGATCTGACAACATGTTTCCAGTCACCAACAGTCCAACGTCGGTGTTGACGGGCCCAGGCGAGTGGCAAACCTTGGCGTCGTGCAGTCCTCAAGGCTACACGCGTGGGACTTCGGCTCCGAAAGCCCATATAGATGATATTTCGTTGAATGGTTCGCACTTGTTGATGGCACAGAATTGATCTCTGGCTGTTTGCGGAAGGATTGCACTTCTGTCACGTTGAACGATTCTCTTCAGCGGTTGTTGGTCCCGTTCTTGCAGGCCCTTTCTTCGGTCACAGCGATGTCGTAGGTCTGATGTTTTACCGGATTCCTGATATTCACGATACACTCGTGAAATGGTCGAACGAGAAAATATCCACTTCATCTCGAAGATGTGTCCCATCGCTCGTGCGCCGGCTGTTATCACCACGTTCAAACTCACTTAAATCTTGATAACCTGCGATTGTAACAGCAGTAACCGATGTAACATCTGCGCCAGAAACAACTGCGTCAGACACTTGTTCTCTTACATAGGCGTTGCCGACCGCAGCACCGTATTCTGCCTATTTACATTTGAATACGCATGGCTATACCAGTTTCTGGTCACACGGTCACACGTCCACTGCTTAACACTGCCTGCTCACGACTGACTCTTCGAAACCACATCTGTTATTCACAGTTGTTAGCTTAAGCTGCCACCGTAGTTACTGCTCTGATGGCGCTTTTATGCCAGAAATAAAATGAGCATTGTAACTTTTAGAAGAAACGGTGTACCACCAAGGTAAATTCGTAAATAATTTGCACTTTGGCAACACGTAGGTTTGTTTAGTGTAACAGTTTGAAAACTTTTGGATATGCTCATGCGGAAGAAGGATGTAGTTTGATACATACCGTCGTCTATTTTTTGAGTAACACGAAGCTAGTCTGAAACCTATAAGGTTCTCTTAGGGACTATATAATAAAGACGAGGAAGGCTCAGTATATTGACAGAGGCAGGTAAGCTGAGACTGCGAGAGAGGATCTCGGAAAAAGATTGTCGTGCGACTTACTAAGTACTTTCTAAGGCCACAGACATTCCTTCGACGTCAGTATTTCAAAATGTGACAAATTACTGAGACACGAAAAAACAGCTCTTGCGTTATTTCCTCTCCTCCCTCGCCCCCCTCCCCCCCCCCCCACCCCAAAAAGAAACGTAGTCTATGAGCTCAATCAAAACTCGAACGAGTGTTATCATCTACGTCATTCCAAATGGAGTAATAATGAGAGAGTTCTATGTGATCAAAATGTTACCTTTATTACCGCGGTATTGTGTAAAATCGGGACATGAAAATAAACGATAATTGAAAATTATTTGAGGATAGGACATTCATTCTCTGCAACAACGCTCTCACACACATTGGAAATCATGTTGTGGTCTTCTGTCCGAAGACGGGTTTGATGCAGCTCTCCACGTTACTCTATCCTAAGCAAAACTTTTCACCTCTGAATAACTACGGAAACTTGCATCCTTCTGAATCTGCTGTACTGTGGTCACCTCTCGGTCTCCCTCTACGATTTTTAACCTCCGCTCCCTCCCGCAATTACCGGTACCTCCAGTGCTAAGTTTGAGATGCCTTAATGTCTCAGACTGTGCCCTATCAACCGATCCCTTATTCAGTCATATTGCGACACAAATTTCTTTTTCCCCCATTTCTGCTCACTACCTCTTCATCAGTTGCGGGATCTTCCCACACAAACTTCAGCATTCTTCTGTAGCGCCACATTCCAAAAGCCTCTACTCTCTTCTTGTCTAAACTGTTTATCGTACGTGTTGCACTTCCGTACATGGCTCTACTCTAAATACTTTCAGAAAAGACTTCCTAACCCTTAAATCTATATTTGGTGCTAACAAGTTTCTCTTCTCCAGAAAAGCTTTTCTTTCCATTCCCAGTGTACATTCTGTATCTTCTCTAGTTCGACCAGCATCAGTTACTTTGCTGCCCAAATAACAAAACTCATCTACTACTTTAAGTGTTTCATTTCGCAATCTAATAGGCTTAGCATTACCTGATTTAATTCCACTACATTCCATTGCTCTTGTTTTGCTTTTGTTGATGTTTATGTTGTGTTTTTCTTTCAGCTGTCCATTCCGTTCAAACGCTCTTCCAAGCTCTTTGCCGTCTTTTAAATACCGAAAGCGAATGTCTGCTTGAATTTGACTGACAAGCGCTGCTTCATGCTCATTACAGTTGGGACATAAGTCCACCAGACATCCATCGGTTTATTCCAAAAATCTATCTCTAAATAAGCACCATAGTTTATCCCACTGGATGGTCTTCTTGTCTTTTGTTACCTTAGCCAGTCACAAATGAGCGAAATGAGCGGGAATATCGTCTTTGATAAAACAGAAAGTCTTCCGAGATGTACGAACTCTATCATAAAGAGTCAAGGACAATACTGTAAACTAAAACAAGAAAATAAATAACTTTGTCGATGAACGAAAAGTGTATGAATTATTTCTCGTGCATGTAAATATGAGAACATGCTCTTATATTTAATTCCACTCGGTTATTGTAACTCTTTTAAAACTGGTCCGACTTGCTCGTAGTTACGAGAAGTAGGCTGGAATCCAAAATTAAAGCAACAAAGCGCGATTTCCCCGTCCTGTGTTTAATTCACGATATAATCATACAGACTGTCAAAAGATGTCCGTACGATCGTGTTCCTCACGGTAGATGGCATTTCGGTCAACGGAAAGCCACACCAACGATGACGTCAGGGAACCTATCGAACAGAGTAGTATTTTCGGGTTCCCCCACATTGGCTCTGAGCACTATGCGACTTAACTTCTGAGGTCATCAGTCGCCTAGAACTTAGAACTAATTAAACGTAACTAACCTAAGGACATCACAGACATCCATGCCCGAGGCAGGACTCGAACCTGCGACCGTAGCGGCCGCTCGGCTCCAGACTGTAGCGCCTAGAACCGCACGGCCATTACGGCCGGCTCCCCCACATTCGCAACTGCTATGTGGACATCGGAGACGGTGCAGTATGGCACAGAGAAGACGCCTATCAGACTCTCTGGTGTGGAGGGCTTCTGGAAGAATGGAAGCAGGATAGTCGCAAACTCCTGTGGTCCGATGGCTTAATGTGAATCGTTCTGTTGTTTCTCGGCTGGATGTGGTGATAATTTATAGAAACCGAAACTGTATCGCCAAGACAAGGGCAGGGCTGACCATATGTGGCACCAGAAAGGGAGGACCGTTGTTTAGCTGTTAAGGGCATGACGGTACCGCCTTAGTACTGCGCAGCAACTGGCATCTGTCCTCGCAGCATCCACTGGACGAGTTGTATCGAGGCAAACGAGGTAGAGAAGACTTCGACAGAGTGGCCTTTATTGTTGGAGACCTGTTGCATGTGTACCTCCGACTCTTTTCACAACAGGGACCGTCTAGAGTGGAGTCTTCCACCTTGACGGTCGAAGAGTGGGCCAATGTTATTTTCAAAGATGAGTCTCGATTTGGTCTGGAGAGTGGTTCTCGACGGATTGGCATCTGAAGGGAATGTGGAACACGATTTCGAGACCTGAATATTGAGGAAAGAGACCGATATCGCTGAGGGTCGTTAATGGTGTGGGGAGGGATAATGTTGATCATTCGAACATCTCTTCATGAAATTGTTCCGGTGAATCGGAAAGGTTTAACTGCTCATAGATATCGTGACGAGATCTTGGGACCTCATGTGAGGTTGTTGTTGTGGTGTCACCGCCAGACACCACACTTGCTAGGTGATAGCCTTTAAATCGGCCGCGGTCCATTAGTATACGTCGGACCCGCGTGTCGCCACTGTCAGTGATCGCAGACCGAGCGCCACCACACGGCAGGTCTAGAGAGACGTACTGGCACTCGCCCCAGATGTACAGCCGACGCAGCTAGCAACAGTTCCCTGACAAATACGCTCTCATTTGCCGAGACGATAGTTAGCATAGCCTTCAGCTACATTTGCTACGACCTAGCAAGGCGCAGTATTCAATTGATAATTAATATTGTGAAGCATGTATCATCAAGAGCGATGTTCTACAAATGTGGATTAAAGTTAAGTATTACAGCAACTGCGTCCATTTTCTAAGTTCTCATTTCCTTTTAACTGTTCCAGACCTCACGCCAATCTGCGTGAGCTTAACACGTGCCTTTCGGCTTCCTCTCGTTGTGACTTGGCTATCGTGCCAAGTCACAACAGTTGTGAGATGCTGTGCGCCCAGACTTCGTACTGACGGACGATAGCGCTCGATCTCATAGATCACGAGTGGTTGATGTTTTCTTAGAAACGGAAGATACTGCACGCTTGGCCTGTTCTGCTCGCTCTTCCGATTTGAATCCCGTAGAGCATGTCCGGATGTACTGGGAAGACATGTTGCATCACGTCAGCATCCACCAATCGCTATCGAAGACTTGCGAGGAGCTCCGCAGGAAGAATGGGCATTATTGCCACAACATTTCATTGATGACGTTATTCACAGCATGCTCCGTCATCGTAAGGCCCGTATTGCTGATAGAGGTGGTCTGTTAAGTTGAAAAAACCGAAGATCATTTTCGTCTACCGTTACGCAAGCTGCAGCTGCTTACGTTGTATATTCTTAACATTGCATCTGCTTTGCTATCACCTGTTTACACTGTTTTGTGCCAAAACAAACGCAGCCTTGCAAAATTTCCGCTTCTGGCTTTAATTCTGGACACCAGTGTATAACACTTATCGCAAGTGAAACACATTATTCTTTCGTCTTTGATCAGACTAATAAGAAACATCACAAAACGTTTGCCGTATTTTCACGTTTTCATGTGACATAAGAGTTTCGTCGTTAATGTGGCGAGTTGTGAGATGTTGCGCAATCCGGTACTGCATGCGGCGTGTGTGGGGAGTGTCCCCAGAGCGATTGACGACTTGTTTACTCATTCCGCAGCGACACATCTCATTACTGTCACAGCATGCCTATAGATTCGCTGATACATTTATCATCGCAGCGAATTTTTAATCCATGGATTAGCAAGTTTTGAGACCAACTCAGTCTTATGTCCGATTTTTCTACATTATGTGACATTAATTTCAACACGAACCTTTCATCAAGCATGTAGCTTTTTTTATTATAATCGTGGAATAAAGATCTCGTTCGCCAGCTCATAGGTTCAATTTATGTTTCCTCAATTTGACAATGTCCTTGCAGCAGCCCGACCAGGAGAAAATATAAAAAGTTCGAGAGTTCCGTTCAGGAGTTCAGCGGTTCTATAGAACATAAAGTAACTACCAACGGGTCACAGTACCCTTCACAGTTTGCGTGAAATCCTCTACTGTGGAAAGAGCTTTACTGAAATGTAAGTGGAATAGATGAAATATGAGGTAAATTAATCGTCTGTTTGGACCAGTCAAGGGCACAGCTTCTTTGGCAACTTACAACTATTTCAGAGAGAAAATTTAATACCACATATGAATGTTTATTCTGAATGTTCTGTTCATGAATAATTCACCTAGTTTTCCGCTACCTCACCCCTCTCTCGCCTGCACCCTACTTCACCCTCACTATCTAAAATAGGCAGCAATAATGCAGAAGGTTATTCAAGCTATAGTGCAGGCTCGGCTATTCGGGCTTTGATTATAAGGATTCGAGTTTATCCGAACTGTCAACAGTGTGCAAATATCTTTGCAATGTAGTCGGCGCGTGCACGAAAATGTAATCCGCAAGCGCCCCTCGCGACCTCTGCCCCTTGTGTTTCATAATTGTTTGCGTTAAGATACGTGTAATTACTCTTATTATTGATTTTGCACATTCCGTGGAAACTAACGTCCTAAATCTTTCACGCATATTTTACGCAGTTTGTACACCAACAATTATCACTGAAGTCCATTCTCCTCTTCCCTTGTTCCCTCACTTTAACTGAAGATAAAAGTTCTACGGGCCATCCAGAGTTCTAGTACGCTCGTAGTGTCAAAACTTTATGTTGTTTGGTTGGCTTCTACATAAATTTTGAAGGTCACGTTATCGCAGATAGATGGACTAGTTTTTTTTGGTGGTTCGAAAAACAAGCCGTTGAGATTATTCTTTAACAAAACTGTGGAAGTACTTAAGGAATTCAGCTCTTCCCTCATCAGCACTGAAATTTGGATTGTGAAGAGCTAACATCAGGTAAATTCGTAAATTCCGAGTAAACATTTCGGTAATCAGCGTATTTCTAAACTTACCTAAATACTAAGTCTACTTTGAAATACACAGTACCGATATCATTTATCGAAAGTTGGGTTCTTTAAACAGCCCGTATTTTGATGTTTGTGTCTTTTAATGTACTATAATTTTGTCGTGCAAATAAATGCTAGAACAAACGAAATAATTATGACAAACATAATATGACAAATAAAACTAGATATACGTCTGTTTAAATACGATTGGGTTGCTCCTGAGGAAGCTACAGACAAAAATGACGTTGCTCAGTTGATACAAGGGTTGCAACATGCGTCAACGAGACTAAATATTTCCGTTTTGAAGAATTTGATGGCGAGCGGTTGGGAAGACACTTCATCCTCGAAGCACATTAGATGTCAGGTGGGCTAAGTCGGTGAAGACGTCAGTGTAAGCCGATAGCAGGGAATGAGTACGTCGCAAGCGAAGTTTTGCCATGAAGAGAAAGGATTAAGCGCTAAAGGCCCTTCGACATTAGAGGCGGAGGTCAAGCTGGAACTGGAGAAGGATAACGACATCAAGTGCGTAGTTACAAAGGGCTCATCCCAGAATTTTATTCAAGCTATTTAGAAACACCACGGAGAAACTAATTCCAGGTGGAGGTAGGAAGAATTGAACCGCCGACCTCCCGGTTGCGAGTCCACTGTGCCACTTCGCTACATACGATACTTCTGAGCGTCATTCACGCAACTGGTGAAGGTATTTTGGTGTGATATAAGTTTAGATGAAATGGAACCACTGATAGGGATGCCACCTTCATTCAGCAAGCAAGGGTCATGGCACCTATGGCCCGACTATTTAAAACCAATCATTTACCTGGCATCTCTTACGCTCTGGAATCAAGTGTGAATCCTCTGGGGAACACTGTACTAGAGTTACATGAGCATTACGGTGTCACCTCCCGCTCGAGTGGGTCACCTTACTTCCACTCTGATGAGCCCATATGGAACACCGCTGAACGCGATGTCTGAGCGTAGGGAGCAATTCAGCTGCCACCGAGGTTTAACAGTCCTAGATTAGCTCTCACTATCGTTAACAGTTCCTCATGAAGTTCCTCCAATTACTCGTCACCACCGCCATCGGGGCGAAAAGAGGTACTGTAGGTGTCTAGTTAAATTACTCATGATTCGACTTTCGATCTTTCCCTTTTGCGAAAATCGCTCTACCAGGAAACTCTACCGAGTGAGGTGGTGCAGTGGCTAGCACACTGGACTAGCATACGGGAGGAGGACGGTTCAAATACACGTCCGTCCAACCCGATTTAGGTTTCCCGTGATTTTCCTAAATAGCTTCAGTCAAATGCTGGAATGATTCTTTTGGAAGGGCATTGCCGATTTCCTTCCTCCCTTTTACCAACAAATTACTGAACTCGCCAAAAGAGTCCATTCGACACTCCGGACCTCTCCTTATCTGTCTAAACTAACACTCTCAGGATTAAGACGAAGGTACAGCCAAAGCCGATAGTATACTTCCAGAATCAGTTTTTCAATCTACATTGCTGCTTAGGCGGCTAAGAGACCTGTCGAGTGTTAAACGAACTGAATGTCGCATAGATATTCGAAGACAGACCTTCCCTTAGCGATTGTGTCATCGGAGCACTACCGACTGAATATTTGAGTTCTTCAGTACTATCCACTTATTCTACCAGAAATCTACACCTTCCTCCGTGTGTTTGTAGTCCGTGAAGATGTGGGCGAGATCATTGTGTAATCTGGTAAATGATCATAATTTTTTATTCTCCATGTACTCAGAATAATTTGATAAAATAGACAGAAAGTGCTGTCTAGTTGAAGGTAGTCAAGGTGAAGCGCACATAGGGAGGCGATGCATGGTGGCTAAGCCCAGAGCTCCACGTAAAGCTCCTTTCTGTTGCTTGCATTCTGTGAAAGTGCACAAGTCTGTAGGAAATTTAGCGCTTATTTTCGTTTTAGTCTCGGTATGGTGAGACTACTTAGCCATTGTAGTGCTCATTCTTAATGATAAAAAGAGAACAAATACTATGTTAACAAGTGACAGCTATTGCTTTCAGAGTATATACATTTTTGGAGAGAGAGAGAGAGAAAGAAGAGAGAGGATCAGAA
This sequence comes from Schistocerca serialis cubense, assembly GCF_023864345.2. NCBI lineage: Eukaryota > Metazoa > Arthropoda > Insecta > Orthoptera > Acrididae > Schistocerca > Schistocerca serialis. Next base: position 201,584,217 of record NC_064643.1, on the reverse strand, counting down.
AAAGTCCCCAAGTAATGCACAGCACAGCGTCGCACGATACCAGGGGACGAAACAGCGGGAGTGTGTGGAGCACCAGAAGCGTCGTATGTATAGTCTGTTGACATCCTAGGCTAAACCTGGGCTACACACCATACAGAACAAATTTCACGATAATTAGCATTTTGGAGCAATTTTTTGATCAATCACCTTTTACGCACAAATGAAGGTTTGTTATTTAGTTTATCACATTTTTAGACTATTTAAGATTAAATATTGAAGACACTTAAAAAAAAGGAAAATAATTTTCGTTTTGCACTAGTGATTATAAATGTCTAATTCTTTCTGCGGTGATTATTTTGTATTTTATGGTAGTCTACAATACAGGGTGATTCAAAAAGAATACCACAACTTTAAAAATGTGTATTTAATGAAAGAAACATAATATAACCTTCTGTTATATATCATTACAAAGAGTATTTAAAAAGGTTTTTTTCACTCAAAAACAAGTTCAGAGATGTTCAATATGGCCCCCTCCAGACACTCGAGCAATATCAACCCGATACTCCAACTCGTTCCACACTCTCTGTAGCATATCAGGCGTAACAGTTTGGATAGCTGCTGTTATTTCTCGTTTCAAATCATCAATGGTGGCTGGGAGAGGTGGCCGAAACACCATATCCTTAACAACCCCCATAAGAAAAAATCGCAGGGGGTAAGATCAGGGCTTCTTGGAGGCCAGTGATGAAGTGCTCTGTCACGGGCTGCCTGGCGGCCGATCCATCGCCTCGGATAGTTGACGTTCAGGTAGTTACAGACAGATAAGTGCCAACCTTTTTCGTAGGACTCTCCATACAGTTGATTGTGGAATTTGCAGCTCTCTGCTAGCTCTGCGAGTCGATTTTCCTGGGCTGCGAACAAATGCTTGCTGGATGCGTGCTACATTTTCATCACTCGTTCTCGGCCGTCCAGAACTTTTCCCTTTGCACAAACACCCATTCTCTCCAAACTGTTTATACCAACGTTTAATACACCACCTATCAGGAGGTTTAACACCATACTTCGTTCGAAATGCACGCTGAACAACTGTCGTCGATTCACTTCTGCCGTACTCAATAACACAAAAAGCTTTCTGTTGAGCGGTCGCCATCTTAGCATCAACTGACGCTGACGCCTAGTCAACAGCGCCTCAAGCGAACAAATGTACAACTAAATGAAACTTTATAGCTCCCTTAATTCGCCGACAGATAGTGCTTAGCTCTGCCTTTTGTCGTTGCAGAGTTTTAAATTCCTAAAGTTGTGGTATTCTTTTTGAATCACCCTCTATAATTACACAGAAAATGTAAAAAAAAAAAAAACTCTCATTCAGTAATAGCTTTCCTTTGCTATTGCGTTATTGTTATTCGCTACGATGACAGGTACAGCTGTCATAGCAGTTCTAGTATTGAGCCAGAAAGGTGGGGATGTTGACATTTTTGGTTTCCTGTCGGTAACAGTAACTAACACAACAGAAATATAGGTTTTACAAGAACACACTTATTGTTTTAACCTTTTCACTAAAAATTTTTTTCGGAGTGAAAGACATTAATGTAGGTCATTTTAATTAATATCATACTCAGAAGTAAACAATACTAAAAACTATATTCTTCGTAATTTCATTTTCCAGTGAGGGGAGGTGTGGGACAAGCAGGGCTATTCATAAGCACCTCCGAATTTTCAGAAGATGACTACCCAAAAACTAATGGACGCACAGAAAACAGATACACGTTAGTGGATAGAGCATCTCTGCATGTATGAAACTCACATTACTGGTTCTCAATACGGGTAGCGTTTGTGATACGGCAGTTCGATGGAAATCGAAGTGCCGTGGGTCTAGGGCCTCCAGGCGGGTTGACCGTTCACCTGGTGCAAGTCCTTTGAGTTGACGCCACTTCGGCGACTTGCGTGTCGATGGGGATGAAATGATGATGATAGGGACAACACAACACCCAGTCCATGAGCGCAGAAAACCTCCGACCCAGCCGGGAATCGAATCCGGGTCGTAAGCTATGACATTCCGTCGCGCTGACCACTCAGCTACCAGGGGCGGCTCGGCAGTTCGACGAAACTAGCTGTCCAGGAAATCGCGACAGCAGTCCGCTTTGCAAATCTGTACATTGGGTTGCCTATTATCAGGCACAAACTGATTCGATGCCACACTACAGAGTGTAGCGGAACAGATTGTTAACACTTACATTTGAACACAGCGCAGCCTATAGGTGCAAGCTATAATTATAAGACTTCTGTAAACTATTAGTAGGTATGTTTCACTTTAGCAGTACAACATTGATAGATACCAATAATATGCAGCGAATTCACGCTGGTTCTCTGACTGCGTACAAACGTCTCAGTGGTAGCGAAAAAGTTAAAAAAATATGTTTATCCGACGTTAGAATTTACTACTACAACACTCACGGTGGTCTTGTGGAAAAGGCATGACGTCAAGGGTCAGCATGCTATCTTGTCAGACGCTGTCTGTCTGAAGACATATTGTACAGTGAGGTGGCAAAGATCGTGAGATACCTCCTAGTACCGTGTCGGACTCACTTTTACCCAGCATAATGCAGCAACTCTACGTAACATAGACTCAACAGGTCGTTGGAAGTCCCCTGCAAAAACAGTGAGCCATGCTGCCTCAATAGCCGTTCATACACTACTGGCCATTAAAATTGCTACACAAAGAAAAAATGCAGATGATAAACGGGTATTCATTGGACAAATGTATTATACTAGAACTGACATGTGATTACATTTTCACGCAATTTCGGTACATACATCCTGAGAGATCATACCCAGAACAACCACCTCTGGCCGTAATAACGGCCTTGATACGCCTGGGCATTGAGTGAAACAGAGCCTGGATGGCGTGTACAGGTACAGCTGCCCATGCACTATACCACAGTTCTTCAAGAGTAGTGACTGGCGTATTGTGACGAGCCATTTCCTTGGCCAGACGTTTTCAATTGGTGAGAGATCTGGAGGATGTGCTGGCCCGGGCTGCAGTCGGACATTTTCTGTATCCAGAAAGGCCTGTACAGGACCTGCAACATGCGATAGTGCATTATCCTGCAGAAATGTAGGGTTTCGCCAAGATCGAATGAAGGGTAGAGCCACGGATCGTAACACATCTGAAATGTAACGTCCACTGTACAAAGTGCCGTCAATGTGAACATGAGGTGACCGAGACGTGTAACCAATTCCACCCCATACCATCACGCCGGGTGATACGCCAGTATGGCGATGGCGAATGCACGCTTCCAATGTGCGTTCACCGCGATGTCGCCAAACACGGATGCAACCATCATGATGATGTAAGCAGAACCTGGATTCATAAAAAAATGACGTTTTGCCATTCGTGCACCCAGGTTCATCGATGAGTACACCATCGCAGGCGGTCCTGTCTGTGATGCAGCGTCAAGGGTAACCGCAGCCATGGTCTCTGAGCTGATAGTCCATGCTGCTGCAAACGTCGTCGAATTGTTCGTGCAGATGGTTGCTGTCTTGCAAACGTCCCCATCTGTTGACTCAGGGATCGAGACGTGGCTGCACGATCCGTTACAGCAATGCGTAAAAGATGCCTATCATCTCGACTGCTAGTGATAGGAGGCCGTTGGGATCCAGCACGGCGTTCCGTATTACCTTCCTGAACCCACCGATTCCATATTCTGCTAACAGTCATTGGATCTCGACCAACGCGAGCAGCAATGTCGCGATACGAAAAACGGCAATCGCGATAGGCTACAGTCCGACCTTTATCAAAGTCGGAAACGTGATGGTACGCATTTCTCCTCCTTACACGAGGCATCACAACAACGTTTCACCAAGCAACGCCGGTCAACTGCTGATTGTGTATGAGAAATCGGTTGGAAACTTTCCTCATGTCAGCACGTTGTAGGTGTCGCCACCGGCGTCAACCTTGTGTGAATGCTCCGAAAAGTTAATCATTTGCATATCACAGCGTCTTCTTCCTGTCGATTAAATTTCGCTTCTGTAGCACGTCATATTTGTGGTGTAGCAATTTTAATGGCCAGTAGTGTAATTGCGTATGTGTTGCCATTGCAGCATGTTGTTCACGAACTGACCTCTCGATTATGTCCCATATTCGGTGGTATTCACATCGGGTGATTTGTGTTCCAACTCATTCTCTCGAATTTTCCAGAATGTTCTTCAACCAATCGCGAACAGCTGCGGGTGCATGACATGAAATCGTAGTTTGGGGACATGAAGTCCATGTCGTTTATGTCTGCAAATAGTCTCCAGGTAGCCTAACATAACAATTTACAGTTTGGTTCATTTCGACCTGAGGATCCAGTCCAGCCGGTCGGTGTGGCCGAGCGGTTCTAGGTGCTACAGTCTGCAACCGAGCGACCACTACGGTCGCAGGTTCGAATCGTGCCTCGGGCACGGGTGTGTGTGATGTCCTTAGGTTCGTTATGTTTCAGTGGTTTTAAGTTCTAGGGGACTGATGACCTCAGAAGATAAGTCCCATAGTGCTCAGAGCCATTTGAACCATTTGATCCAGTCCATTAAATGTATACACAGCTCACAGCATTATGGAGCCACCACCAGCTTGCACAGTGCTTTGTTGACAGCTTGGATCCATGGTTGCGTCACGTCTCCGCCACACTCGAATCCTACCATCACCTCTTAGCAACTGAAATCGGGACTCATCTAACCAGGCCACGGATTTCCAGTCGTCTAGGCTCTAATCGATATGGACACGAGCCCAAGAGATGCGCTACAGGCGATGCCTTGGTGTCAGCAAAGGCTCTCGTATCAGTCGTCTGCTGCCATAGTCCATTAACGCCAAATTTCGCCACACTGTCCTAACGTTTGCGTTCATGCTACGTCTCACATTGATTTCTGTGGTTATTTTACGCACTTTTGTTTGTCTGTTAGCACTGACAACTCTATGCAAACAGCCGGCCACGGTGGCCGAGCGGTTCTAGTCGCTTCAGTCCGGACCCGCGCGAGTGCTACGGTCGCAGGTTCCAATCCTGCCTCGGGCATGGATGTGTGTGATCTCCTTAGGTTAGTTAGGTTTAATTACTTCTAAGTTCTAGGAGACTGATGACCTTAGATGTTAAGTTCCATAGTGCTTAGAGCAATTTTTTCCTATGCAAACGCTGCTGCTCTCGGTCGTTAAGTGAAGGCTGTCGGCCACTGCGTTGTCCATGGTAAGGGGCAACGCCTGAAATTTGGAATTCTCGCTACACTCTTGACACTGTGGCTATCGGAATATTGAATCCCCTAACGACTTCCGAAACTGAATGTCCCATGCGTCTAGCTCCAACTACAATTCCGTGTTCATTCCTGCCGTGCGGCCACAATCACGTGTGAAACCTTTTCACGTGAATCAACCTGACAGCTCCGCCAATGCACTGCCCTTTTATGCATCGTGTACGCGATACTACCTCCACCTGTACGTGTGCATATCACTATCCGACGACTATTGTCTCCTTAGTGTATGTTTCCACAGTATCTCGTTAACGAGTAAAGTTATCTGAAAATAGAATTACTCAGTCTTAAAAGCTCCGTAACCCGTGTCTGGTAACGTGAAGGGAAAAAAACGTTATCACTAGTGGTCTGGATGACATGACGTAAGGAAGAACTTTTCTTAGCTTGATATTCAACTCATTTATTGCTAAAATCCCTTTAACCATTCTTTTAAATGTTTTATCGATTTTGCTAGCTGATGTGCCATGCCTTTGGCCGACAGCCTCTGGAAATTTGGCGAGCAGGAACGCTGGATTTAAGGGGTGGATGCAGCCTTAATTCAAGGCAGCTAGATAGTGAAAAATTGTGTCGAATAAGTCCATTCAAATTAATTACATGTACATCTTTTACGATTATAAGAGCGTCACCAAAATAGTGTTGAAACTAATAATTTTTTATTTAAAATTTTTATAGTGTTGTCTCCTTTGTAGTGCGGTTCTCTCTGTTATGAGGCCTAGCGGTTGGACGAAAATATGGAAACACTGCGAGAAACGCTTCCTTGATGTTAAATACAGCTGCCCGCCAAGCCTGCATGTTGCGCTGTTCTGTTTGACCACGCACGGCTCAATACGTCGCAAGCGTCAGTCTAGGTCAGAACTGTGTTCCGTATAGTTGCGAGCGCATTATCTTGGAACTAAGTTAATTCGAGAGTGGGAAAACTGTTGATGCCCGTACTGGGTCTGCTTCCGTTACCAAAGGAGGCGAAGTGTTTGGTGTTTTAACAGCCTCGTATCGAAGACTTACATCAGATGCAGAGAAAGCGGAAAAATCCTCTGCTATGTCATAACGTGGATGAAAGTGCGTGTTGAGTGATTGTGACAGGTGGTCATTGAAGACGAATGTGACGAAAAATAAGAGCACGACGGCTGCAAAAGTCACTGCAGAACTGAATGTTGTACTCACGAACCCTGTCAGCACCAAAACAACGTGAAGGGAGTTTCACTAGGAGGGAATTTCAGAGCAAGCTGGAATTTCAAAACCACTCACCAGTGATGCAAATGGCAGTAACAGGAAAACGTGGTGTCGAAGTCATAATATCTGGTCTATGGGGCAATAGAAAAAAGTCGTTGTGTCGGATGACTCTTGTTGATTGCTGTTTCCAACTTCGGGCCGAGTTTACGTACCAAGAGGGAAACATGGCGGGGGTTCGGTAACGATTTGGGCAGCCATATCGTGGCATTCCACGCTCCTCAACGTTACTATGCAAGGTCGTACTACCGCAAAGGATTATGAGGCCATTTTGGCTGAGCGGGTCCACCCAATTATACAGTGTGTGGTGTGCGTACTGTAAGACCTTCGGTACACACACCATCAGATTATTTGTCTTGTCGCTCTAACGAAGTAGGCGAGTGTCAGCAATATGTCTCGTGGTCTTATCGTGGCGTGTTTATCTTCTGCCGTTAGGTGAGACGATAGAAAGGCCACTTGCACGCTTAGAGTAGCAGATTGACGGTGACCAACTTTAAACAGAACTTGATTAATTTTCACACACATTTATTAAAATAATAACAATCATAAACTTTACTTAACTTGATTCGGGATGCTATTTACAACTGACAATCTGAAGTTCCTTTGGTCTTGGCACGTTAATCTTATTCTCACATATCTCTGATACTTGACAAAGTGTCTATACATTTCTCTCCATGGCTATGTACAGGAATATGATAATCTTATTAGAAGCAGACTGAAGCTTGACTATAGACTGGTACAGAATAATGCAGACTGGTACAGACCGGTGCAGACAAATGCAGACCGAGTTATCGGAGGTCTGTACACTCGTTATAATACCTCGCGTATTCAGGTGTCACTGCGCGAGTGTGATCTGCGAGGAGAAAAGGTTCTACGTTAGCAGGAATCTCATTGGTTGCATTACATATTAATACGCGGATCGGCGGAAGCAGAATTTGGTCTGTCTCTAAGGCAACGCCATCTCGTAATGCGGAGACAGACGGGCGCTGCGCCTGCGCTGTTGTGCTTAGCGGGGCGCGCTCTATTGGGAAAGTTGTGTACGCGATGACTACGCGGAGCTATGTACACAACACAGTGTTTGGTAGCCAACGGTGATGCTGTGTTCGAAGGCGACAGGTGGCCTGCACAGCTCGCATGGTCCAGTGCTGGTTTTGTAAGCAGGAGGACGAACATTTGCATCTCATCTGGCCATCACAATCACCAGATGTCAATATGATTGAGCTTCTATAGTCTACTTGGGAGACAAGGGTGCGCGATCGCTATCCACCTCCATCAGCCTTAACTGAACTTGAGAGTATTTTGCAGGAATAGTAGTATGTGGTGTCACCGCCAGACACCACACTTGCTAGGTGGTAGCTTTAAATCGGCCGCGGTCCATTAGTACATGTCGGACCCGCGTGTCGCCACTGTGTGATAGCAGACCGAGCGCCACCACAACGCAGGTCTCGAGATACGGACTAGCACTCGCCCCAGTTGTACGGACGACTTTGCTAGCGACTACACTGACGAAGCCTCGCTCATTAGCAGAGCCAATATTTAGAATAGCCTTCAGCTGAGTCAATGGATACGACCTAGCAAGGCGCCATTAGTAACATTGCATGTATCTAAAGAGTCTCACTTGTATCGCCACAATCTCCAGATGTACCAAAAGGATGGATTAAAGTTAAGTATTCCAGAAGCTACGTACTTTTCTTTATAGCATTCATTACGTATCCTGTTTCAGACCTCACGCACCCTGCTTTGGCTTAGCACGTGCCTTTCGGCTTCCTCTCATTGTGTCTAGGCTGTCTTGTCTAGACCAACATAGTATAAGAGCCCTTATTCATTCCGAGACGACTTGAAGCTGTTTTGATTACCAGCGGGTTTCCTACATCACTTTAGATATGGTAATGTTTGTGTTTTTGGTGGTCCATATTTCTGTCCAACCTCTGTACCACTCACGTGTGGACTGAGACAGAGAAAGTGTGGTGTCACCGTCAGACACCACACTTGCTAGGTGGTAGCCTTTAAATCGGCCGCGGTCCATTAGTATACGCCGGACCCGCGTGTCGCCACTGTCAGTGATTGCAGACCGAGCTGCACCACATGGCAGGTCTAGTGAGACGTCCTGGCACTTGCCCCAGTTGTACAGCCGACGTTCATAGCACAGGTTCACTGACAACTACGCTCTCATTTGCCGAGACGATAGTTAGCATAGCCTTCAGCTACGTCATTTGCTACGACCTAGCAAGGCGCCATAGCATTTGATATTATTTTATATTGTGGTTATACCATGTACCGTCAAGAGAGATGTTCTTCAATTGTTGATTAAAGTTAAGTATTACATCATCTACGTACTTTATTTGCTACTATTAATTCTTTTAACTGTTCCAGACCTCACGCCAATCTGCGTGAGCTTAACGCGTGCCTTTCGGCTTCCTCTCATTGTGACTTGGCTGTCTTGCCAAGTCACAACAGAAAGCACACTGAGGACCTCGCAAGTATTTTTCCATCTGTACCTACGCTGAGTCCGCCCCGATAGCTGAGAGTGTTAGCCTTTGGCTGTGCTGCGGTGAGGACACGCTGTGTTCCTGCCGCGGAGCGAGCGCTCGTGTTGTTTACATCGTACTCGGCCGTTTTGCGCGTACCGCACTCAGCATATAGATCACCATGGCGCACCAATACAGAAAATCGACGCTCAAATTTACGTTCCGCAACGAATTTGCACGGCCCAAAGCACTTGAAGTCGAACGATTCGCCGGCCAGTGTGGCCGAGCGGTTCTAGGCGCTTCAGTCTGGAACCACGCGACCACTCGGGTCGCAGGTTCGAATCCTGCCTCGGGCATGGATGTGTGTGATGTCCTTAGGTTAGTTAGGTTTAAGTAGTTCTAAGTTCTAGGGGACTGATGACCGCAGATGTTAAGTCCCATAGTGCTCAGAGCCATTTTTCGAACGATTCCTACGAGAAGAGGCAAAAATCCCGGCGACCAACATTCTTGGCATTCACTTGTCCATTGTGAGTAGCATCGTATATGTCAAGCTCATCAACGACGCCACGTATGAACGGTTCCTTCGGGAGACGAAACAGGGCCTCCGTTTCTGCCATGCTGATGGCAATGTGGGGACTGTGCACGTTGATTATTCCGCACGATCAGACTTTTTGAACTTCCATTCGAACTACCGGCGGAGGCCGTCGTGGCAGCACTGCGCCCCTACGGCACGGTGCATAATCATATTGCGGAAAAATGGACGCAATTCCAGACATATCCTGTGCTGAACGGAGTCGGCTAGGTCCGAATAGAACTTAAAAGACATGCACCTTCATATCTGAATATCAGTGGCTGTCGTGCCATCGTCATCTACGATGGGCAACCGAAGAACTGCTCTGGTTGTGGGAAGGAGGGACACCTCAGATCCGAATGTATCCAACGACGAATCACGCAACTGCCGCCGGCTGACGCGGACCCGCCATCGCAACCGACGCTGCTTCCCGTGACTTATGCAGCAGCCCTCACGACCGCTGCCACTTCACCACAACGACCGATATCCACTGTTGAGTAGACGCTCCATCCTCCAATATAGGGCGATGACGACACAATTTACGGATTCAACTCCGATGGCGCCGCCCCCGTTGACGGATGACGCGAGGCATGACGATAGCATGGTAGTTGACTCGCTTATTGTGCCAACGGCGGCCTTTGTACCGGAACGTGGTGAGGCGTTGCCATCGTCTGACACAGAAGGACACACCAGGAAGCAAGCAACGGAAGCGGAGGCGTAGAGCAACTTCTGAACGGGATGCGACACAGCCTCCAGAGAACGACGACTCCACCTTCAATGACGACGTTACCACACAGGCAGCCGCCATTTGCTGCAGTGTGGCACCAACGAACGGAACTGAGGACAAATCACATATATTTACAGAGGCACAATTGGATGCCGATATGCCGGACAGATGCTGCCCACCACATTCTGGAGTGCAGGCACCCATGCCATGTCTTGAGACAGCTCGGGAAGCCGATCTTTCTCTGAGTTCCCCGGTGTGGGCGGATGACCACGACGACGACGGCCCCATGCAAGTCACGCCAACGAGGCCCACGCCACTGGCGCCGGCTCTCTAGAAACGACTGCAGATGAGGTTTGGGGGGATGCAGAGGTGCCGATACAATCGGAAACTCCATAGACCATTCCAGTCTTAATGGATAACTTAGCACCTGCGCTTCAACAACATTTATCGTATCGCCACGATTAATCTCAATACGATAAGAACTGCAGTGAAGATTCAGTTGCTACGTGAGGTGCTTCGTTCTTCCGATGTTGACGTTGCTCTGTTGCAAGAAGCGTATATAGCGGCCCTCCTAGTTTTCTACGGTTATGTGACATATATGTCACCGGCCGATCGAAATGGCAGCTGTATGGCAATACTAGTGCGCGACGGAATTGCCATCGAAGAAGTGACTTACCTTCCGTCAGGAAGGGGGCTGGCGATCACAGCACTGGGCACCCGCATCATTAACATTTACGCTCCATCAGGAATTGACCAACGCCACGAGCTATCCCAGTTCTAGTCGTAGGATATCGCTCCCCTCTTCATTAGTCACTTCGATCGATATATCTTCGGCGCGACTTCAACTATGTGCTCCACCCCAAAGTCCCACATTTCTCGACTTGTCAAGAACTTCAGCTAATGGTTCGAGAACTGCTTCTTACCGACACTTGGGAGAAAGTGCATGGTTACCGCCCCGGACCCACGTACTTTACTAGTCGCTCAGCCAGTCGCCTAGACCGCAATTATGTCTCACGAGCTCTAGCGCCGGGAGTGTTGGACGCCGAACGTTGGCCGCTTACCTTCTCCGATCATAGCGCTTTCATATGCACGGTCACTCTACAGCAGCAGCGGATATGGCGCAGCCGAGGACCCTGGAAGCTGAATGTGGCACACCTTCAAGACCCGGAATGCTGTCGGATTATCGCCAGCACATGGCTGGATTGTGAACGTTGTCTTCCCCGATATCCTTCGACTCTAGCATGGTGGATGGAATATGCAAAACCAGCGTTTCGGCGTGTGCTAACACAATATGGAAAAGACATTGCAGCGTGCCATCGTCACACATTGGACTTTTATTACACAATGCTCCGGGAACACGCCACCAAACCACAGTCACCAGAACGAAAAATGGAAAGCCGCCGAATTAAAGGTAAAATATTGTCTCTTACGAGGCAACGTTTGGAAGGTGTCGTCGTGCGGCCGAGACGTCAAGACTGAGCGAGAGGAGAAAACCCGTCTATTCATCATATCGTGCTCGACAGCCGCCGACCCCGACAGCAGATGTTCACGGACCTCACTTTGCCCGATGGTAGGGTCGTAATGACTCAGGCGGCGGTTGCAGAAGCCTTTTCAGATCACTATCGCCGGTTTTGCGAAGAGGTGACTACGGAGGAAGCGGACGATCACAACATACTGCAGCACGTGTCGCACACCCTCGACAACGCAGCAGCGGCGTCGCTTTTAACGGGACGACATCGAGGACGCGCTTAACAAGGGAGCACTCAACAAATCTCCCGGGCCAGTCGGACTGCCGCTCGAGTTTTATCGGACTTTCCACGATCTAATGATGCCCCGATGGATCACCATGTACCAGGAACTGATGACCCTTGGTTTCCACGTGCCACCTGAATTCGTCGAAGGTCTCCTCATACCGATACACAAGCCTTCCAGAGGTCGGAGGGCCGAGGCCTACAGGCCAATTACATTGCTAAACTCGGACTATAAAATTTTCGCCCGACTACTCGCCGGCCGCATAAAGAAGGTTCTGCCACTACTCGTATCCCTCGAGGCAAACGTCACAGGGCGGAGTGACCAACATGCAAACGGCAACCAACGAATGCAGGGATTTGATAGCCATCGCCACATCCTGTCGCCTTCGAGCTGCTCTGATCTCCATTGATTTCGACCACGCCTTCGACAGAGTTCACCACAAGTTCCTTCCGTCCGTTATGGCCCGCATGGGCTTCCCGCCTGACTTTCTCGACATGTTTCAGCGCCTTTTCCGTGGAGCTGCATCCCGTGTACTGGTGAATGGACGGATTGCGGGTCCTTTGCCGATCCAACGGTCAGTTCGCCAAGGATGCCCACTCTCCATGATCGTTTACGCGATCGCACTAGAACCACTTGTCGGAGGGTTGAAAAACAGGCTCTCGGGCATGTCATTGAGGGATCACACCTTTCACTGCAGGATATATGCTGATGACCTTCTATTACTTGTCCGATCTGGTGAGGAGGTACGCTCGGTGATACAATGGATCAATCGATACGGATTGGCAGCGGGGAGCCTCATGAATGTGGCCAAGTCGGCAGCGATGCCCATTGGGGGAGGTCTACGAGAGGGCGCTTTAGCCCCACTTCCATTAGTCAACAAGATTCGCTTCTTGGGCATAACATTTACACAGGATGTGCGCCGCACAGCTGCTATGAACTATAAACGATTACTACAGGCGATACGCACAGAAGTTCGCGGGATGGACCTTCTACAAAGTGTGTAATACCTCAACCTTCACGTGACGACTAAGAAGATCCACATGGCTCAGATTCTACCAATATCGACAGCGATGGCACACAGACTTCAAGCAGCATTTGGATATTACCTTACCGCTGGACTCCTATTCAAAGTTCGCTACGAAACACTCACCCTCCCTCCGCGTGAAGGTGGACTGGGACTTATAAATGTACGAGCGAGAGCTACAGCGCTATACTTGTGCTCAACGCTGAAATTGTGGACTCATCAAGATGCTTCCCTTAAGGGACGTCTGTTAGAGGAATTGCTGCAGGCGTCTGTGCGCACATTACTCCCTCACTCTCGCACCTCTCGGCTTTTATTCTTGAGTATACTTTCGTACACCCAGACCTCCCCAACACTCGCACTCCCAAGGCGAGCGATATTTGCAGGTTGCTGCCAAGGTCCATCCCACGTAATGTGATTGAGAGGAAAAGCCCGACCACCCTATGGCCTACAGTGTGGAGAGCGGTCCAGAAGCCGTTCCTCCCCAAAAGCGTACTAGCCACGTGGTACCAGGTGGTGAACGGGAGGGTTGTAACACGACAAAGGCTGCATGCTATTGGGATAACATGTGGATCGGCGTTAGAGGTATGGCTGCTAGTGCAGAAGATCCTCGCCTGCTACCTACGTACCGCGCCTCGCACAATTGAGCCACGGCTCCTCCTTTGTCCGGAGGATACTTATTTCCCACCTGCGAAGACACACGCTCTTACATGGTTGAAAGGCGTGTCCATATACTACCTCTTTCGAGATGATGTGAAGATGGTCCTTGATTACCGGCAATTTCTCCAGGACAGTCATAGCACACTAGAGCGTACACCCCGATACCGACAGCTATTTGCGAACTATTGGCCCAGTGTCTTCGACAATCTCCCTCACAGTTGGGAGGATGACCGCCGTCAAGAAGCTCCACACGCTGCGAAATGTTTATCAACCTGGGACATGGCATCTGTGCTCAGATGGGCCATGCACATGGAATGGCGTGCCAGATTTGCTTACATTTCTTTCTCTATTATCTATCATTTTACTATTAATTTCAAATTCTATTTCATAATTTCGAAGATACTCTTGTTTTGTGTTATTGATATGGATTTAAACTCTAATTTTTCTTGTCGTAACTGAACGACGCCTCTTTCCTAACACAAAAAAGTGGTCAGAGCATAAACAAGAAGGATTCCTTAGGAAAAAAAAAAAAAAGTTGTCAGCGGTGCGGTCTGTCACGCCAAGGGGCCCGGGTTCAATTCTCGACTGGGTCGTAAATTTTTCTCCGCTCAGGGACTGGGTATTGTCCTCATTATCATTTCATCATTATCAGTGGAACGCAACGAGAAACCACCACTGGAATTACGTCCCTAGACGCTCATGTGGTGGACCTCCTTGACGAGGCTTCCCCCATGACAAGACCTCCCGTAAGGCAGAACACAAAGCTAATTTTATCTACGCAGAACACACCACGCAACCGCCTTTTATTTGTAACCAAGTCTAGTTACCTATCAACGAAAGTTTATATTCGCAGCACAGCTTTACATGGAGAGAGACTGTGATATGAGCTCACAGTAGCCGTTTATTTTGAGCACAGTAAAAGTTTTCTTCACTTGCGGCGCAACAGGAAGCCAGGCGCAGCTGTTTGGCACTATCGGTAATATTCTGCATTTGTAACTGTCTGTATAATGATCTAAAAGTTCTATGCGTGTCCCTACAGTAGTACAGACATTAAAAGATATCTTCCTAGATTTAGATGCCACAAATTTACCCAACTATTAGCCAGTTAGCAAGGCAGTACTGCTCACTAGCTCAGGAAGTGACTCAATGTCTACACTGAAAGCGTTTTTACAAGCCATTGGTAGCTGCCTCAAGAGCAGCTTGGTACGTACACGGGTAACGACGAACCTCATTCACCTCAACTGCCTTCAGATTGTTTCCGTCTTAGCTCAGAGTACTGTTTGGAGGAAATCGTTTCGAAAAATGTGGAACACCCGGCGAACCCGTCCCACCGGTGATTAAAACGAACAGAGCCGCGAGATGTGTACAGTTTTATCCTGGTTGCATCAAAACACACGCCTCATCGCGTCTGCATCTCAAGACCGCTACGGACCAACTAGGGCTGATTCAAATATTACGCCCAGCGCGCACAGTACAACAACAATGGTAATTTAAAAAAAAACCTTTGTCGGCTGGCAAAGATTATTATTACTGCTGCATACCGCTCAACCAGCTGTTACTGGATCACTATCGATTCTGAAGAATAAATCTTAAAATGCCAAAAATCGGTAATAACATGATGTATGAGGACGTAGAATCATTTCAGTTTCCTGCGAAACAGTAACTGGTTTGTTCGAGTACCGATTTGGCACACAGATGCCAGGAAACGGAGCTGCTGATTTAAATATTCGTCCTAGAAAGATTCTCAGTATTGTGTTAAGACATTTTTCCTCCATTCCGTCAGTGCTAGTCCATTGATGTTCACGAATACCTCTCTGGTCCATGGAAAAGTAGGAGAGAGATTGCGACAAACCATATTTCTGGTGGTTAACCATTTTACTTTAACGAACTTATTTGTACAGGGTGTTTCAAAAATGACCGGTATATTTGAAACGGCAATGAAAACTAAACGAGCAGCGGTAGAAATACACCGTTTGTTGCAATATGCTTGGGACAACAGTAAATTTTCAGGCAGACAAACTTTCGAAATTACAGTAGTTACAATTTTCAACAACAGATGGCGCTGCGGTCTGGGAAACTCTATAGTACGATATTTTCCACATATCCACCATGCGTAGCAATAATATGGCGTAGTCTCTGAATGAAATTACCCGAAACCTTTGACAACGTGTCTGGCGGAATGGCTTCACATGCAGATGAGATGTACTGCTTCAGCTGTTCAATTGTTTCTGGATTCTGGCGGTACACCTGGTCTTTCAAGTGTCCCCACAGAAAGAAGTCACAGGGGTTCATGTCTGGCGAATAGGGAGGCCAATCCACGCCGCCTCCTGTATGTTTCGAATAGCCCAAAGCAATCACACGATCATCGAAATATTCATTCAGGAAATTAAAGACGTCAGCCGTGCGATGTGGCCGGGCACCATCTTGCATAAACCACGAGGTGTTCGCAGTGTCGTCTAAGGCAGTTTGTACCGCCACAAATTCACGAAGAATGTCCAGATAGCGTGATGCAGTAATCGTTTCGGATCTGAAAAATGGGCCAATGATTCCTTTGGAAGAAATGGCGGCCCAGACCAGTACTTTTTGAGGATGCAGGGATGATGGGACTGTAACATGGGGCTTTTCGGTTCCCCATATGCGCCAGTTCTGTTTATTGACGAAGCCATCCAGGTAAAAATAAGCTTCGTCAGTAAACCAAATGCTGCCCACATGCATATCGCCGTCATCAATCCTGTGCACTATATCGTTAGCAAATGTCTCTCGTGCTGCAATGGTAGCGGCGCTGAGGGGTTGCCGCGTTTGAATTTTGTATGGATAGAGGTGTAAACTCTGGCGCACGAGACGATACGTGGACGTTGGCGTCATTTGGACCGCAGCTGCAACACGGCGAACGGAAACCCGAGGCCGCTGTTGGATCACCTGCTGCACTAGCTGCGCGTTGCCCTCTGTGGTTGCCGTACGCGGTCGCCCTACCTTTCCAGCACGTTCATCCGTCACGTTCCCAGTCCTTTATTGTATCGCTTTTCGGTCCTTTGGTTACATTAAAACTCCGTTGAAAACTTCGCCTTGTTGCAACAACACTGTGTTCTAGGCGGTGGAATTCCAACACCAGAAAAATCCTCTGTTCTAAGGAATAAACCATGTTGTCTACAGCACACTTGCACGTTGTGAACAGCACACGCTTACAGCAGAAAGACGACGTACAGTATGGTGCACCCACAGACTGCGTTGTCTTCTATATCTTTCACATCACTTGCAGCGCCATCTGTTGTTGAAAATTGTAACTACTGTAATTTCGAAAGTTTGTCCGCCTGAAAATGTACTGTTGTCCCAAGCATATTGCAACAAACGGTGTATTTCTATCGCTGCTCGTTTAGTTTTTATTGCCGTTTCAAATATACCGGTCATTTTTGAAACACCCTGTATTATTGACATTTGGGTGCTGCAACACCACGCAATGTTTTGTTGTAGCTTTTCTTTGGACCCGTATTATATTCATTCTGTGAGAATGCGCTCCTTTCCGCCCGCCAGACGATTTTGGTCCGCTCTCCTGATGTTTCCCTGCCTGGCCAACGGCGCGGTTTGAATTTTCTGCCCAAACATTTGCCTGCCTGGTGTGTCAAGTTGTGTTACCGCCGCTTCCTTTCTTCAGTATTCTTTTACTGCACCGAGCAATGTTATTTCTTCTGTTTTAGTTAACTGCGAATTTCTTAGAATTCCACAACCCATGTAGTTAATCTTGAGTATTCCAATCGTTTAATATGTCCATAGAATAATAGCATGCGTTTTTTCATATCCGAATAAATGTTCGTGTTACCCATTTTTTTTTAATTTTCTCTTAATCTGCATGCTCCTTCTTCAGTACATTTAGGGCCTAAACTTTCGCTTATTACTTATTGTCCTGTCTTTTGGATTCCCTCTATTCTTTTATTTCCGTTAGGATAAGTGTCCTTCCGGATAAAGACGCTCTGGTTTGATGATTGTGCCTAGTATTTTGAGACGCATTTTTTTTTGTCTTTCGTAAACTTGAAGGATGTATTCATTTGGTGACTACGAAATTCGTAAGCAGTCTTTTTTAGGCCATTCATCTGAGTGGTTTCTACTAAGTACTTGAAGCGATAGACTCTCTCGATTTACTCGTATTTAGTTTTTAGAATTTTGGGTGGCAAATTGTTGCTATATATGCACTTTGTTTTTTAAAATAATAATTGAAAACCCCCTCTTTCTGCTGTTATTCAGCGAATTTTTATTTGTTTTTTCGTCTTGTTTGAAGGTGCTGATGTAGAATAGCCAAGTATAAATTATTTAAGTAATCACGAAGTCATTAATTCAAAACTATTATACAACACTATATATCTTAATATATGTGCAAGTGCCTCAATTAATAACGCCGTGAAAAGAAAATTAGTCGCAAACAATAATTACACAATTTAAATGATTTACAGCATTCGAAAATGAGACTTTTTTTTAGTACCCGTAACCGTCTGGCACATTGCTCGAAGCTTCTGTGTGACTGACTGGATTACTGCTGCACACCTGGAGCCATTCATCTAAGGTGACGATCTTCTTCGCATTTCGTCCTGTGACTACTCACGGCTAGTGATTTTCGTGTAGGCTCGGGAGTCACTCCTCCTGCGGCGATCAGGAAAATAGTACCTGTCTCCAGATGTACGATTATTAGGTATTAGCTTCTTAATTATCTGCTAAAAAACAATCAAACCGTTCCGATGAAATTTTGTGTTAGCCCTTCTCCTTATATTCACTCTCGAACATTCAAGAAACTAAGTGTCAGTCCTTCTCTGTATAATCATCCTTGCATATTCACGAAACTGTCAGGTTATCTCTGCATATTCACTTAGCATATTTATGAAAGCTAATGTTCACATTCACCCCCAATATACATTACTCTCAATGATGATAACTTTTCGTAGATGTTGGTTATATAAGACGGCATTTTGATTGTTCAGGAAAAGTTCCACTTCTAAACCCACCTAGGTGTCACCTGGAAATGCTTGCCAAGCAACAGGTTCTGATCTTACAACCGAGAAAAGAGGGTTGCGTTGTTTTGGGGGAAGAGACCAAACAGCGAGGTCATCGGTCTCATCGGATTAGGGAAGGACGGGGAAGGAAGTCGGCCGTGCCCTTTCAAAGGAACCATCCCGGCATTTGCCTCGAGCGATTTAGGGAAATCACGGAAAACCTAAATCAGGATGCCTCAGGAGACTACAGAGAAGCCTGATAAACATTACGGTGACTCTGCACCTTCGAATAGAACAGTTTATAAGTGGTTTCAAAATGTTTCAAGTAACCATATGAGCACAAGTGATGCTGAACTTTCTGGACGCCCTGTGAAGGTTACGACTCCAGAAATCATTGATAAAACCCATGATATGGTGATGGATGACAGAAGAGTTAAGGTGCATGAGATTGCTAGTGCTGAGGGCATCTCGAATGAACGGGCGCATAATATTTTGCATAAACATTTGGATATGAGAAAGCTATTCGCAAGATGGGTTCCCGATTGCTCACGCTTGACCAAAAACGGAATCGTGTGAAGTGTTGCAAGGATAGTTTGCAGCTGTTCAGGAAGAATCCGCAGAACTTAAAGCGTCGTTTCGTCGTTGTGGATGAAACATGGATACATTACAATACTCCTGAGACCAAACAACGATCTAAACAATGGGTTACCAAGGGAAAATCTGCACCAAAAAAAGCGAAGACCATTCCTTCGGCCGGAAAGGTTATGGTGACTGTATTTTGGGATTCGCAAGGGATAATCCCCATCGACTATCTGGAAAAGGGTAAAACTGTTGCAGGAGCGTATTATTTATCGTTATTGGACCGTTTCAAATCCGAGTTGCAAGAAAACGCCGGCGATTGGACCGCAAAAAAGTCCATTTCCATTATGACAATGCACCAGCACACACCTCAGCAGTTGTGGTCGCAAAATTAATGGAAATCTCCCTCTGACTACTATTTGTTCCCTAATTTGAAGAAATGGCTGGCGGGACAAAGATTGTATTCAGACGAGGAGGTGATTGCAACAACTATTAGCTATTTTGCGGACTTGGACAATTGCTATTATTCGGAAGGGATCAACAAATTAGAACAGCGTTGGGCGAAGTGCATAAGTCCAAAAGGATACTATGTCAAAAAATAAAAAAAGGTTTACTCCAAACACGTAAGTAGTTTTTGTTTTTGCACGGACTTTTCAAACGTCCCTCGTATTATGCACCAGTGTCGGTTTGGCCCTTACGAACATATAACGCTAGCACCATACCACGGCGGCTCCAAAAAATGGTTGTGGTCCGCCTTTTGCCAACGTAGTGAATGCACTGCTTGCTTTTCTCCTTTATCCCGGGGTCATTGTTGTCCATAGCGATTAGGCCCCTAAAGAAACCGCCGAATGGGGATGAGCAGTCGCGAAACTCAGGTTAAAATATCGTGCAAGATCAAAACTGACCCATGACTGAGATCTGCTAGTTTCGTTATGGCTTTGATTGTGATACACAGGTCTCCGACTACCAGGAGCCCCAGCCGTTTAGAGAGAAGTGGTCTACCGCTCCGTTCTTCGTCATTCAGACTTGTTTCACCACGACGGAAGCGTATGTTTCACCTCACAATTCTGTCACAGGATCACGTATTATAGCCGTACACTTCGAGCAACTCCGCATGGATTGTTGCAGTTTTTTTCCCGTGAAATGTAGAAAATGAATTTCCGTGCAATGCCCCACTTTATCAGTGGGCTGTGCGCTTTATTTTGGCTCCTCTTGCAGCGTGTGCGGTACCGTGACTCTGGGATTTCAATGTTTACCAGGACTGCGGAGGTGTACCCACAGTGAAAAAAATTATTACAAATCTTTCTTTATTGTTTCGAAACTTCGTACACTATTCCATTTTCAGCTTCTTAGAGACTGGGAAACAGTCAAACCAGGGTGGTCCTCGGAGGTTACCACGACTTTGTGAACGAATCACATACTTAGTAGGTGTGTGAAACGTGGAAACTTTTTCTTCACAGCTCGTGTGATTTCTTGATACAATTCTCAGGTAAACCGCAGAAACCACGTCTATAAACGAAATTAAGCTCACGTCACAAGAAACTAATTCCAGTTTGCTTCTATACGCCTTTCCTCGAATGCTATGCATCACAGTATGACATTAGTTGTCATCCACGCACAGTATGACACAGTAATATCAGAGGGCGGCTGGAGCTTTAAGTCGAAAAGTCTGAGCTGTGTGTTTGGGTTGCTTAGCTGTAACTACTTTTCCCTGCGCATGTCAGTAGTAATCTCTGAGACCTAGTCCAGCACCTAATTTGGGTATGTTTTATATATCTATCTTCCCTAACAGGCCATGAAGGCCCAACGGCACCTACCGCCCGCCGTTTGTCATCCTCAGCCCACATGTGTCACTGGATGCGGATATGGAGGGGCATGTGGTCAGCACACCGCTCTCTCGGCCGTATGTCAGTTTACGAGACTGGAGCCGCTACTTCTCAATCAAGTAGCTCCTCAGTTTGCCTCACAAGGGCTGAGTGCACCCCGCTTGCCAACAGCGCTCGGCAGACCGGATGGTCACCCATCCAAGTGCTATCCCAACCCAACAGCGCTTAACTTCGGTGATCTGACGGGAACCGGTGTTACCACTGCGGAAAGGCCGTTGGCCATATGTTTGATATGGTAGAATATAATGTTCGGTAAATGAAACACACAAATGTAATCGAAATCAAGAGCTTTTCTGTATCCTTTTAAGACTTGCCCCACGTCGAGCGAGAAATGTAATGTCTTAAATGAACAGTGAGTCTTTAATTTACAGTATAATTAATTTGTTCCTGCTTAACTGGTTCAATTAATTACTTAAACTGGCCGTGAGGCTGGTAACTATAAACCTACATGCATACAATCCTGAAAGAGTGATGTTCGCAAAATGATACGGAAATCAGAGATAAAAAAACAATGAAAAATTAACATTTTGAAGTATATATATTGAATCATTGCAAATAAGGATAAAAAGCAAAACAAATCCTCTAGATAGAGTGATAGAGAAAAAAAATGTTAACTGGAAGCTTTGAGAGCAAATGTCTTACAGTGAGTTTTGCCTGGGAACAAAAAAAATGGTTCAAATGGTTCTGAGCACTATGCGACTTAACTTCTGAGGTCATCAGTCGCCTAGAACTTAGAACTAATTAAACCTAACTAACCTAAGGACATCACACACATCCATGCCCGAGGCAGGATTCGAACCTGCGACCGTAGCGGTCGCTCGGTTCCAGACTGTAGCGCCTAGAACCGCACGGCCACTCCGGCCGGCTGCCTGGGAACACAAAATGCACATGTTAACGGTGTTTTTCATTTGACAGTATTAATAATTTATTGTTATGCACTTGAGGTAATACAGAAAAATTAGAGATATATAATTTCCCATCCTAGTTCTTAAGATGGGCAACGTTGCATTCCACTGTTTCTGAATCATATGGGTACGTCACGAGAAGAATTATTTTCATTATGAATGCAGCCACTCGTGCACTGCAGTTTTTATCTTTCAATAGCTTCTGAAATTCTTGCCTTCCAGTTGTTCTTAGAACCCTTCGAACACACAAAATGTCACTTGGGGGCGAGCTCTGATGTGTAGGAGGGGTGCTGAAGAAATTAAAATTTCATATGTTGTAATTTTGTACGTTTAAACATTCATTCAGAATGAGAACGAGCAATGTCGTGTTGCTACAAAACACATGAAGTTAGAATTCCAATTCGTTTACCCCTGACTGCATCCGGAAACTTATTTCCTAACAGATTGGTGTATTACTGGTTACTGAAAACCCCGTGCCTGCTCCAAAACTATCCCTTCTGTTTTACAACAGAGATTAATCATGAATTTTCCTTGTGATAATAGAGTACGGAATATTTGTGGATTTGTGAAAAGATATAATGCTGTTACTTGCTCGTTCATTTCCATTCAAGCAGGTGACAGTGCACCCAGATTTCGTATCTTGTGGCTACTTTGTCCATAAATCCATTATCTTCGACCTGCAGATGACACACCGATTTATAACAAACATCGGCGCGGTGATATATTTTCTCAGCAGTCGACTGATGTGGCACCCATCTTGAGGGCACTTTACTGAATACCAGAGCGTCATGGACAGTCTTGTGTGCTAAACCAACACTGATATCCAAAACACAATGAAGCGCAAAGAAACAGGTCTAGACACGCGTATTCGGTCGGCATCGCTTATATGAGACAAGTGTCTGGCACGGTTGTTGGATTGGTTACTGCTGCTACAATAGCAGGTTATCAAGATTGTAGTGAGTTTGAACGTGGTGTTATAGTCGGAGCAAGAACGATCGGACACAGCATCTCCGAGATAGCGATGAAGCGGGGATTTTCTCGTACGACCATTTCACGATTATACCGTGAATATCAGGAATCCGGTAAAACATCAAATCTCCGATATTGCTGCGGCCGTAAAAAAATCCTGCAAGAACGGGACCAACGGTTACTGAAAAGATTCGTTCAGCGTAACAGAAGGACAGCCCTTCCCAAATTGCAGCAGATTTCAATGCTGGGCCATCAACAAGTGTCAGCGTGCGAACCATTCAACGAAACATCATCGATATGGGCTTTCGGAGCCGAAGGCCCACTAGTGTACCTTTGATGACTGCACGACACAACGCTTTACGCCTCGCCTGGGCCCGTCATCATCGATATTGGACTGTTGATGACTGGAAACATGTTGCCTGGTCGGACGAATCTCGTTTCAAATTGTATCGTGCGGTTGTACGTGTAAAGCTATGGAGACAAACTCATGAATCTATGGACCCTGCATATCAGCAGGGGAGTGTTCAAGCTGGTAGAAGTTCTGAAATGCTATGGGCCGTGTGCAGTTGGAGTGACGTGGGACCCATCATATGTCTAGATACGCCTGTGACAGGTGAAACGTACGTAATCATCTTGCCTATCACCGGGATCCATTCATGTCCATTGTGCATTACGGCGGATTTGGGCAATTCCAGTAGGACAAAGGACAATGCGTCCAGAATTGCTACAGAGTGGCTCCAGGAACACTCTACTGAGTTTAAACACTTCCGCTGACCACGAAACTCCCCAAACATGAACTTTATTGAGCACATCTAAGATCCCTTGCAACCCTTATGGATTTATGGACAGCCCTGCAGGATTCATGGTGTCATTTCCCTCCAGCACTACTACGAACATTAGTCGAGTCCATGAAACGTCGTGTTGCGGCACTCCTCTGTGCTTGCTAGGGCCCTACACGATATTAGACAGGTGTACCAGTTTCTTTGGGTCTTCAGTGTAGTAGCTATTTCGATTACAGTAATGGGTCTGTTTTCTATCACAAGCTCTTCCATTGCGATTATGTTTTCGTTCATCACTACGCGGAGTTCATAGCTCTGGCACGGAGCACGTTTCGCAGAAGCTCTACCTCTTTTCAAGTTTCTGCTGTACTTTTACACATGCTGCAGGGAAATACACGTATCACCGCATTTAATTTCAATCCTGCGACGCATTTACGTAGGTTTAACAGCTTTGCTATTGAAAAAAAAGTATCAGAATCGCTGCTACAACGACAATCTGAAGAGAAAAAACTAGTGAAAAGTTGCCAGAATAACTTCTTCCTGTCAGAGCAGTATATCCTCCATTCCTAAAGGCTGCCATTGTGGGGTGATACATAGACAATGAGTGCACCAGTTCTTAGAATCAAATCATACGCAAATATAGGGTAATCAAAATAAAACCGGCCTGAAAAATATTTCATGCACCCCAAGTATTATTGCCCATACCCGGGGTGAATGATGTAACGTGGCTTGTCTGCCGTAAGGCGCCTGAAACGTTTTTCGGGACGATTTCGTTAGATGTGATCAAAAAGATCGTGTTTGAGGGTATTGCTGTGCTGTATATGCAATGTAGCGCGACTGTGCCATGAGCACCAATATTAGGCAAGGGATTAATGTGGCATTTGTGTCTTTCTGACGTGCCGGCGATAGTTGTGGAACATGGAATATGGAGACATCGTTACCAAATGCGTCCATCAGGACTAACGTACCGGTATTCTTTTCTTGGCTGCCGAAGGACAAATACCGGCAGATACCCATCGGCGAATGGAGAATATGTATGGGCTGGACGTGTGTCGAAAACCACCATTCTGGGTGCCTGTTCTGTATCTTTCCGCCATTGTGCCGATCGTTTCGGTACTCAAGAGCACCGAACGGTCTAGTACACGAATTAGAGCCCATGCATTATTCAGTATGCATTTCGGTAGCGATACCGTTCGGGTAGAGAATCGAAGGGCTGTTTTCGGTTCGCGTCCCACAAGCCAATCAAAAGGAAGCGGCCGCAGATCCGCGCATGCGCACTGCAACGCGCACAGGGCCACGAACACAAAGCGGCTAGCAGACGACACAGGCGCGCTATTCTCTCAAGTACAGAAAATTCCGTTTACGTTACCATAACGGATGAAGCCGCATTCCATCCAGCTGACGTGCCCGCCTTCATCGCTCTTGCCTCCTGCTTAACAGTATCAGGTGCAGTATATCCATTTCCATGATTCTCAGCTAAAATGCATAGAAATTTTTACAGTTTCACTGACCGCATGTTTCCATGCATGCTAATAACGATAGCGTATTTGGCTGTATTCTGTTGGTTTCGTAAATGCCGCATTATGTCATCTTATTCTCATTCACACTGACATCGTGTTTTGGATTTTACGTTTCGGAAAATGAGTTAGGAATAGTGTGTAGTACCACATTGTACTAATACATCTATAAAAACACCCGAAAAATTCATTCTGAGAGTTTCAAAGAATAAGAAGATAAACAGAATGTGGTTATAACTCGCCCCTAGAGATACAAATAATTAAGTAGCACACTTCCCTACACGATACGACAACGATTTGGATCTTAAAAACAAAATTTAAAAAACGCATTTTCGAGAGCTCTTGCAGTTTGTCGAAGTTTATAACATGCATCTCATGAATGAAAATGTTTCCTATACGGTGCTACAGTCTAAAAATATTACGGCAGAGATCTTTCATCTCTGTCTACTGTTGTTGAGGATTCGATCGCAGATAAACACTTGTGACAAGCAAGATTATGAAAATGACTGCTGCTAGTTACATTTCCAGTAATTTAAATTGTGCTCTTAGATTCCAGTCTAACCACAAATCGGAAATCTGTACATATTCGGCAAAAAATGGTGAATTATTTCTGACAAGAAAAAATATTCAGGTCACTGTCGGTTGTTTCACTCACAGCAACATCATCTCCAGCAATTTCATGTTTCGCTTTTTAAACACACAGAAATCACGAAATCATTACTGAGGAAGTGAGCACTTACATGTAAGTAATAACGAATATCGCAGAAAAATTTTAACTTACACGAATAACAATGTCTCAGAACGCGTTGCATATATGACATGCCCGTGCGCTAACCACTTAGCCACGACAAACAACAGAAACATAGCGCTCAATTCTTTTATTATGTTGTAGAGGAACGTAGGCTGACTTCGTTGCCAAACGGTGCGGTGTAAGTCATAAATGCGTGATAGTTTGGAAGACTTATAATATCAGGCTTCACATAATTGCTTTCCATAATAATAATAATAATAATAATAATAATAATTACTAACTAAACCATTTGTAGGGAAAAGTACACAAACTCACTAGTAACGTCAGTTCATACTCATGTAATATAGGTAAGCAGAGCCGATGTCTTGATATTTAATGATCTTTAAACTCTTATTTGCATAAAAATAACACGTATTTTGAGAGAATATTGACCGAAAACGTTTTTTTGGATGTAATCATTCACAGTAACAACCTAACCTAACCATATTTCCAACAAAGGAAAATAGTCTATTAAGAACTCACTTTCCAACTGGATGCGTCCTCTGGTGATTATTTAGTAACACAATCACTAAATCCAAAGCTAAAACCGCTAAATATGTTTAAAATAACAAACTATTGGTGTACGTAAACCTCAGCTCACCAATTGACATGGCCACACCGAAATCCAAAACGTCTCGGTACAATTGTCCTAAAATCGGTGGGAGGACCGCTCTGTAACAGGTCTTAGAAGCTTACTGAAAAGGATATTTTGATAAGAATCGAAAATTACGTCACTACCGAGACTAACCTACTACACCGATCGGTATGAACGATACAGAATAGGGCCCCTGGAATGGCGCGCCAAGTTCCCCACAGGTCGCGATTCGACATATAACGCCGGTCGATCTGGGAGCTCAGCCTCGTCCATGGCCGTTTTCCTGAGCACCCGATGCGTTTCAGTGTTGAAGGCAACACGTTCCTTGCGTGCGCTGTTGCACGCAACGAAAGCTGCTACGACAAGAGGTGTCGCTCCTTCGTGATAACTCACGTCTCTGTATCGCAAATGTAATGCAGAAGTTACACCAGGTCACGTAGGAGACACTCGAGTCCTTTAACCTTCATCTCTCCTCACGCAGTTAGCACACCTTAGGATCTTTGGAAAGGCCTTGATGGGTCAACGATTCCTGTCGCACGAGGCAGTTACGGACTCTACAGGCAGTTTTGGACTCTATATGCAGCAGGACACGGTGTTTTAATAGAAAGGTATCTAATCTCGTGAGTCGGTGAGGTGATTGCCTCAATGCTTACGGCGATTTGCCTGATCTGCATACCGATTCTGGAGTGTACGACCTTCCAACGAGAATATTTTGATGCTCATTTATTTTTCGCGCACCTCATAGAATCTCCCGCACATTAAATCATTTGAAGCTATTGGTCGTAAATTCAATGCGGGACAGAAGGAAAGAAGTAGGGAATGTTACGGCGTAACATCTTCTCTACTGTGGGACCATTAGGCACTTATTCCAACTGAGGAGAGAAGGGGAAGGAAATTAGATAAGCCGTTTCCAAAGGAAGAGTAGTAACTGAATACATACACTACTGGCCATTAAAATTGCTACACCAAGAAGAAATGCAGATGATAAACGGGTATTCATTGCACAAATACACTCCTGGAAATTGAAATAAGAACACCGTGAATTCATTGTCCCAGGAAGGGGAAACTTTATTGACACATTCCTGGGGCCAGATACATCACATGATCACACTGACAGAACCACAGGCACATAGACATAGGCAACAGAGCATGCACAATGTCGGCACTAGTACAGTGTATATCCACCTTTCGCAGCAATGCAGGCTGCTATTCTCCAATGGAGACGATCGTAGAGATGCTGGATGTAGTCCTGTGGAACGGCTTGCCATGTCATTTCCACCTGGCGCCTCAGTTGGACCAGCGTTCGAGCTGGACGTGCAGACCGCGTGAGACGACGCTTCATCCAGTCCCAAACATGCTCAATGGGGGACAAATCCGGAGATCTTGCTGGCCAGGGTAGTTGACTTACACCTTCTAGAGCACGTTGGGTGGCACGGGATACATGCGGACGTGCATTGTCCTGTTGGAACAGCAAGTTCCCTTGCCGGTCTAGGAATGGTAGAACGATGGGTTCGATGACGGTTTGGATGTACCGTGCACTATTCAGTGTCCCCTCGACGATCACCAGTGGTGGACGGCCAGTGTAGGAGATCGCTCCCCACACCATGATGCCGGGTGTTGGCCCTGTGTGCCTCGGTCGTATGCAGTCCTGATTGTGGCGCTCACCTGCACGGCGCCAAACACGCATACGACCATCATTGGCACCAAGGCAGAAGCGACTCTCATCGCTGAAGACGACACGTCTCCATTCGTCCCTCCATTCACGCCTGTCGCGACACCACTGGAGGCGGGCTGCACGATGTTGGGGCGTGAGCGGAAGACGGCCTAACGGTGTGCGGGACCGTAGCCCAGCTTCATGGAGACGGATGCGAATGGTCCTCGCCGATACCCCAGGAGCAACAGTGTCCCTAATTTGCTGGGAAGTGGCGGTGCGGTCCCCTACGGCACTGCGTAGGATCCTACGGTCTTGGCGTGCATCCGTGCGTCGCTGCGGTCCGGTCCCAGGTCGATGGGCACGTGCACCTTCCGCCGACCACTGGTGACAACATCGATGTACTGTGGAGACCTCACGCCCCACGTGTTGAGCAATTCGGCGGTACGTCCACCCGGCCTCCCGCATGCCCACTATACGCCCTCGCTCAAAGTCCGTCAACTGCACATACGGTTCACGTCCACGCTGTCACGGCATGCTACCAGTGTTAAAGACTGCGACGGAGCTCCGTATGCCACGGCAAACTGGCTGACACTGACGGCGGCGGTGCACAAATGCTGCGCAGCTAGCGCCATTCGACGGCCAACACCGCGGTTCCTGGTGTGTCCGCTGTGCCGTGCGTGTGATCATTGCTTGTACAGCCCTCTCGCAGTGTCCGGAGCAAGTATGGTGGGTCTGACACACCGGAGTCAATGTGTTGTTTTTTCCATTTCCAGGAGTGTATATTATACTAGAACTGACATGTGATTACATTTTCACGCAATTTGGGTAGTTTGGGTGCATAGATCCTGAGAACTCAGTACCCAAAACAACCACCTCTGGCCGTAATAACGGCCTTGATACGCATGGGCATTCAGTCAAACAGAGCTTGGATGGCGTGTACAGGTACAGCTGACCATGCAGCTTCAACACGATACCACAGTTCAAGAGTAGTCACTGGCGTATTGGGACGAGCCAGTTGCTTGGCCACCATTGACCAGACGTTTTCAATTGGTGAGAGATCTGGAGAATGTGCTGGCAGAGATCGAATAAAGGGTAGAGCCACAGGTCGTAGCACATCTGAAATGAAACGTCCACTGTTCAGAGTGCCGTCAATGTGAACAAGAGGTGACCGAAGCAAGTAACCAATGGCACCCTATACCATCACGCCGGATGATACGCCAGTATGGCGATGACGAATACACGCCTCCAATGTGCGTTCACCGCGATGACGTAAACACGGATGCGACCATCTTGATGCTGTAAACAGAACCTGGATTCATTCGAAAAAGTGACGTTTTGTCATTCGTGCACCCAGGTTCGTCGTCGTTGAGTACACCATCGCAGGCGCTCGTATCTGTGAAGCAGTGTCAAGGGTAACCGCAGCCATGGTCTCCGAGCTGATTGTCCATACTGCTCCAAACGTCGTCGAACTGTTCGAGCAGGTGGTTGTTGTATTGCAAACGTGCCCATCTGTTGACTCAGGGATCGAGACGTGGCTGCACGATCCGCTACAGCCATGCGGATAAGATGCCTGTCATCTCGACTGCTAGTGACACGAGGCCGTTGGGATCCAGCACGGCGTTCCGTATTACCCTCTTGAGCCCAACGATTCCATATTCTGCTAACAGTCATTGGATCTCGACCAACGCGAGCAGCAATGTCGCGATACGATAAACCGCAATCGCGGCAGGCTACAATCCGACCTGTATCAAAGTCGGAAACGTGATGTTACGCATTTCTCCTCCTTACACGAGGCATCACAACAACGTTTCACCACGCAACGCCGGTCAACTGCTGTTTGTGTATGAGAAATTGGTTGGAAATTTTGCTCATGTCACCACATTGTGGATGTCGCCACCGGCGCCAACCTTGTGTGAATTCTCTGAAAAGCTAATCATTTGCATATCACAACATCTTCTTCCTGTCGGTTAAATTTCGCGTCTTTAGCACGTCATATTCGTGGTGTAGCAATTTTATTGTCCAGTAGTGTATATCGGTATGGTGCGACATATTCTAGTGTAAGTCTTAACCACGTCGTCAGTTTACTCACTGTACGGTACAAGACTTTTTTCTTACTAACTTTGAAAAAATACAATTTGCTCACACCTGCTCCTAGACATGGTTTCAAGTTTACTGTCAAAACTACGAAACTGCTGTAAATTCAGCCTTGCAGTTAGCGAGGCAGAAACTCAGAAAGGCTTTGACACCTTCCGTCTGATTCTAAACGTGCCCAGTCGAGTGACAAGCCGGGTGACCTCGTTTACAGAGGAGTTTCGTTGCCGTGTCGTAAAGCTGAGCGAGTGCCGCTGTGGCGAACGTGTTGGTGAGCACTGAATCCGTAGCGTGGAAAACTCAGCACGTGGGCCAAACGAGGTTAACCAGTCGTTAATACAGTGCTTTCAGGGGGAGCGGGGTCCAAGCAGCTTCGCAGTCATCTAGCTGCAGATCATCATTGGCTCATCTATCTAGCTTGAGCACATTCACTTGAAACAACCGCTGTAGATTTCTGTCTTACTCTCCTCCGGACGTATTACCTTGTTTTAGGTACGAGGATATAATTATGACTCCGTCTGTCGCGTCTCTGGATACAGCCGAACAAAACACATTGTCGGTAGAATCCCGAACAACTGGACAATTTTACATGAAGTTTACAAACTTCCAGCATGCTGGAGTAGCTGTGTATCAACAACGTCTGTTAATTTAGTACAACGAAAAAACCAGTTCAGAGTTGCAAATTTTACTTTTTTTATTCACTAGGTGGCTGGTTTCTGGCCGAGACCATTTTCAAATAATCCAAAAATAGTAAAAGACGTATTTCCGAAGATGTGAAGACCATGTCAAAAATGTGCAACCAACAGTTAGTCTCGACCCAAAATTAGTCACTGAGTGAATAAAAAAAGTAAAATTTGCAACTTTGGATTGGTTTTTCGTTCTACTTAATATGAAGTGATAAGGCACTTGAAACCTCCACTTAGAAAAATTATAAATGACTGTGCTGATAAACCTCTTACGTTATTTGATTTTCAAACAGCTGAGCAAAACTGAACGTACTCAGACATTTCTCTCTTTACTTATTTTGATCATCATTAAACTGACACAGAATATTTTTAGCGCAATGCAATCTGACTTTCTATAATCCCTACAAAAGAATGGCTGAGACTAACAATAACATATACGTTTCATCAATCACTTACTTCACAAAAATCTTCGTTGCTCGAACAACTGCAATACAGCGAGCGCCAATACTGCCAGCTAAATATAAGATTCTAACTACTGAAGCCACTAACTACTGATAGGCATAATTAGCAAATGAAAGATTTTGATAGAGCACAAACAATGTATATACCTTAATAGCGACCAAAAGTCAACATATATATATATATATATATATATATATATATATATATATATATCAATTCATGACCTCCATATTTACAAATTTCCTTTTTCTGGCGGACACCCATCCAGATCGTCCGTTCTCAAAACTCTGGCATCTCTCTCTCCACATCCACCACTGCTGGCGGCTCACCTCCAACTGCGCAAGGCTACGCGCTGTTCACATCCAACTGCCCAACACTACAATAGCGAATATTCCAACAATGCCAACCAGCCACAGACTGCACACAGCACAGCCAGTGATTTTCATACAGAGCGCTACGTGACGTTACCAACATAAAAACCTAAACAGCCTACTTACACACTTTACACCTTGTAACAGTTTTCCGATAACATTATGAACGAGCAATTGTCACTTATGCATAACGAAACGGTGTGCATTGTTTCCACTGTGTTGTAAGGATGACAGGATGTCGAAGTATGCAGTTGAGTTTTTCGTTTGATGGTGATGTATTTGTTTCATTTCGTCGGTAGCGAAATCTAAAAATTTCGGTCAGTTCTAAATCAGGTTTTACTAACTATAGGGTGGCTATCCAATTCAATGTATAGTTTTTACTTCTGCGAAGCAAATTCACAAGCCAGTGCTTTGACCGAATGGAAATGAGCGAACTAGAACGATCGCTGGCGACGCGGCGATCGTATCTGGGAAGAGTTAAGACGGTTGACTGCCGTACATCGTCCCACGATGGCTGCAGTAGCTGCTATAGCACGGAAACACAGAGTGTTTCAACGGGTTTCGGGTCCTCCTCTAACTCATTCTATAAGGTGATAGTGTTTATATCCCTGCGCACTTGCTACAGCACATGAGCTCGTTAATGCGCGTAACATGTGTTAATCTTTACCTGACCTGAAATATTTCTTCTTTAATACTCGTTCCATTGTCGGGTTTTTCGCATTTGCTACAGCACATGAGCTCGTTAATGCGCGTAACAGGTGTTAATCTTTACCTGACCTGAAATATTTCTTCTTTAATACTCGTTCCATTGTCGGGTTTTTCAGGACACTTTTACAAGTTCCATTTGCTACCAAAATCTATGTATCGATCGCGAGCCCTTTCGACAGTGGGACCGGAGTCATGGGCCCTCGGTGGAGGAGTGGACGTCTTAAAAGTGTTACTTGCATGAAGACGGGAGTGATGATTTTCAGTGAGCAAGGAAGTTGTATTCTGTCTTTTGTGAGAAAGAGAGCGACTCAATGAGCGAGCATTTTCTACTTTGACAGAGGCCTCCCACCCAATGTAGAGACAGCAACTACATGGAGTTAGTGTTTAATAACAACGAAAACTAGGCCTTGTTTTATACAAAAAATGGCTCTGAGAAATATGGGACTTAACATCTGAGGTCATCTGTCCCCTAGAACTTAAACTACTTAAACCTAACTAACCTAAGAACAGCACACACATCCATGCCCGAGGCAGGATTCGAAGCTCCGACCGGCTAATTTATTACAAGACAATAAGTTCTGTTTATTTTTTCTCATTGGAAACCTGTGGTGTTTTTGTAAGGGTCCTTCTCCTTTTAATTTCAGACTGCATGCAGTTTTCTTTATGGACGAGATATTATAAACCGGTTGGATACGGTGTACTGCCTGTTTGAGGAACTCGTCTTCCAGTACTGTGCTGGAGTTTAAAGTCTTTAAAGTACTAGAGGGCATCATTAGTTGTATAAAAGAATTGACTGTCTGAACACTGTGCTTTATTTAGCTCCATAGCATAACTGATCAGTCAAAACATTATGACCACCAACCTACTATCGATATAAACCCGTCCAGGCAACGCTCTAGCACTGAGCTACCGTCCAGTACCGGTGGGCACGTCACCTGGCGAGAAATGTCTGCTACTCAAACACGCACGGTGCATGTAGTATCAGTGAGCATGCTGTAAAATTGTAAATTTGTGGCAAGGTCTTATGCTGAGGTCATCGGTTCCTGAGCTTGCACACTAACTTACATTAAGGACAACACACACACACACACACACACACACACACACACACACACACACACCCTTGCCCGAGAGAGGACTCGAACCTCCGACGGGGGGAAGCCGCTCGAACCGTGACAAGACGCCCAGACCGCTCGGCTACCCGGTGCGGAGCGTGCTGTTCTTGGAGGACGCGCAATCTATTTGAGTCTGACCGAGGGAAGGCTGTGATAGCCAGGGCGCTCGGCACGAGCATTTCGGAAACTCCACCACTTGTAGTGTGTTCGAGGAGTGCTGTGGCGAGTGCCTTCAACATTTCGAAACCAAGGTGAAACCACGTCCATACATCGATGGGTTGGATGGCCACCCCTCATGACAGACGTCAGATGTCGCACTCTGGGCAGGCGGCCAACTGTGGCGGAACTAACATACGCTCTTTACGAATGTGCCAGTCAAAGCAGCGTTGGACATAGTAGAAAAAAATTTACGGTTCTTCAAAAAAGACATTTCCGACCAACAAATTACTGACATCATGAATTTGCTTCAAATCGTAGTTAAATGTAACTGTTTCGAGTTCAATTGACAATCATATCAACAACCTGATGGTCTTGCGATGGGAAACCATTTAGCAGGAATTCTAACAGACATTTCTACATTCCCTAGAAGAAAAATTGTTTAAAAAATTTTCACCTCCTGCTTTAGGCGTTATTTCATATTCTAGATACGTTGACGATATTTTGATTATTTATAGAGGAGCGAATAACGACACTGATCACCTATTCAAAATTTTCAATGAACAACACGAAAAAATTACTTTCACCTGCGAGCTTGAAAACGAATACCGGCAATTACACTATCTAGACCTTACTCTGACAAAAATAGACGACAAAATTTCCTTTAATACCTTCTGTAAAGAAACTTGCACTGATCTTTTTACTTCAATACACCCCCAATCCCATAAAAAGCGTTCTTTCATTCAGCTGTACATAGAGCTATTTCTATTCCCTTATCCAATGAAAATCTTGAATCAGAAATAAATTTGATCAAAACTATTGCAGTTAATAATGGCTATGAACCCAACATAGTAAGTAACATTTTTAATAATAAAACGAAGAACAGAATCACCACTCTGGGCGTTTCCGTTAATGACCGAAATGATTAGAAAAATTTTATTTCTATACCATGTCTTGCACCTGCCTCTTACAGAATACTGCGTCTTCTGCACAACAAATATGATTTACGTAGTAGCTTTTTTCACCAATAATTCTCTAAAAAATAACTTCATTCACAATCTGGATACAACGCAGTCTCACTTACAAATGTCAGGAGTTTATAAAATCGTTTGTGACTCTTGACGGGCCTATTACATATCACAAACAGGGAGAGCTATAGCTGTAAGATTGGGAGAACATCTTCTAGGAGAATAGGGTACTAATATTCATAATTCATCCTTTGCCGACCACTTGTTAATCACAGACCATAACCCCAAGAAAGTGCAAGATGTCAGTCTCGTACACTCCGAGAAAAAAGGTCTCAGATTCGGTATCCTTAAAGACTTGGAAATTTTCAAACACCTCTCGCTTAATGACGGTTTTATTCTTAAAGAACAATCGCAGTTGCGTAATAAAAACTTCTTTCAAGATTTAGAGCCGTTGTTTACAACTGTCTGTCGAATTTTCCTCACAGTAGCGTCGAGAATGTGGTTTCCCTTATCCAACAGTCATTGTCAGTTTTTTACTGTATTTAAATCTACCTGTAAAAAGGCTGAATTACTATTTTTGCAAACTTACATACTGCCATGAAATTTTGCTCTTAACGCAGATGTTTATAAGTTTTCCGTTTTGTTACTAGATGGCAATACTAATCCTCGTGTCCATCTCATGGCAATGTCCGACCATAAGGCGTTTAGTCTGATACCTCTTGCGCTGTGTATGTGCTGGTCTTAGCTTTCTACAGCAGTTAACTTGTGCCGCCACATGCAATCATCGTTTTATCATTCTGTGATAACTGTCCCTCTTTTTTATTACGACTTTTGTTCTTGACTCATGGAATACGAACATATCATTTGACGAGAGCACTGTTGCTGAAATTTAAAAGTTGTTACGTGATTTCGTGTAAGTACGGTTTCCTGGTTTTAGCTGAGAATTTTCGCATATGTAACTATTTTATGTATATTATCTGTACCTTATATATTTTTCTAGGTGACTTTTACCATTCTGATGAAGTTAGTCTTAGAGCTATCGAAACCTGGTTATGTGTTTTCTAAAAAAGTTGTGTGCAGGTGGTTGGCTGACTATTACATTTTATATAACCTTTTCATGTGTTATTCGATTTGCCCATCTAATCTTCAGCATTCTTCGGCAGCTCCACATTTCATTAGCTTTTGTTATCTTCTTGGTTGAACTGGTCATCACTGACGTTTCACTGTCATTTAACTCTATACTCCAGCCAATAACCTTCAGCCTGTATAGCCCCATAACTTCAGCCATTATCAGTTATTCTGCGTCCTAATAGTTAAACCCATCTAAAACTTATAGCGTCACATTACCAAAGCTAATACCCTCAACATCGTCTGATTTAATTCGACTGCATATCTTCACCCTTATTTTATTCTTATTGATTCCATTCACCTGCTCTTCCATATCTTTTGTCGTCTCTCGTGGAGTTACTACATCATAGGCAAACCTCAAAGATTTTATCTCTTCTCCTTGAACTTCGAATCCGTTTCTTAATTTCGTTTTGGTTTCGCTTACAACTTGTTCGCGGAACAGACTGAGTAACATTAGGGATAGTTTAGATACCCTATTCAACTACTATTTCCCTTTCATATCCCTCGATCTTATGATTGCACCATTGATTCTGTAAATATTGTAAATAGCTTTTCACTTCCTGTATGCTATTCCTGGTATCTTCAAAATTTCAAAGCATGTAGTTCTCTTAGAACGGTCAAAAACTTTCTTCAAATCTATAGATTTTACAGACGGAGGTTTATCTTACTTCAGTCTATCTTCTAAG
The DNA here is from genome assembly GCF_023864345.2 of Schistocerca serialis cubense. NCBI lineage: Eukaryota > Metazoa > Arthropoda > Insecta > Orthoptera > Acrididae > Schistocerca > Schistocerca serialis. Next base: position 201,547,514 of record NC_064643.1, on the reverse strand, counting down.
GTGACAAGTATTGTCAGAGTTGCTTCGCATATTCTTGGATTTTCCCGAAACCCAAACTGCTTTTCTCTGAGGTCGGTTGCTTCCCTTCTTCTGTAAATAACTCTTATCAGTATTTTGCAACTATGATTATCAAACACATGATTCGGTAGCATTCACACTTGTCAGCACCTCTTCTTTTTGGAATTGGAATTATTATGTTTTTCTTGAAGTCTGGAGGTATTTCCCCTATCTCAAAGACAATGTAGGGGGGGAAAACGCACCATGAAGGAGTTATCTGAATGGGATGGAAATCGGTACATTTGATTTACATCTAAGTGCAAATTGGATGATTTATTCAAAAGAAAGAAAAGAAAGAACCTCACAAATTGAACAAATCAATAACACGTTTGTCTACCTCTAGCCCTCATGCGAGCAGTTATTGATTTGCCATTGATTGATAGAGTTGTTAGCCAGCCGGAGTGGCCGAGCGGTTCTAGGCGCTTCAGTCTGGGACCGCGCGACCGCTACGTTCGCAGGTTCGAATCCTACCTCGCGCATGGATATGTGTGATGTCCTTAGGTTAGTTAGGTTTAAGTAGTTCTAAGTTCTAGGGGACTGATGACCTCAGATGTTAAGTCCCATAGCGCTCAGAGCCATTTGAACCATTTTGATAGAATTGTTGGATGTCCTATTGTGGGATATCGTGCCAAATTGTGTCCAACTGGTGTGTTAGATCGTCAAAATCCCCAGAAGGTTGGCAGGCTCTGCCCATAAAATTCCTAACTTTCTCAGTTGGGGAGATATCCGATGACCCTGCTGGCCAAGCACTCTCTCCTCGTGTGGCCGAGCATCATCTTAGTGAAATGTAATCCCAGCATGGTTCGCCATAAAGGGCAACAAAACGGAGCAGATCGTTGATATACCACTGTGCTGTAAAGATATTTCCCATCTAGTTTTCATCTGCTTTCTCTTCTCTTTCTATAACATTGCACTCAGTGCCACTTCCTTTTTATAGATCCTCTATATACTCCTTCGACCTTTCGGCTAGTCCACCTTTGTTCATTACTGGTTGCAATCTGAACTGTTGGTATCTGTATAGTTGCTTCTCTTCTCTCCGAAGACCTCTCTAATTGTCCTATGGGTGGCAATTGTCTTTCCTCTCGTCATGCATGTTCTCTAGGCGTCCCTACGTAGTTATTCAGTATTTTCAGTTTATCTCATTTTTTAGATGTGTCTATTCCCTTTCGGCTGCTGCATTTACTGCATTTTTATGTTTTCCTCTTTCGTCATTTGAATTCGTTAATTCAACATCTCTTGTGTTTTCCAAGGATTTCCATAAGGCATTGGCATTTTTCCATAGTATTTCCTGCTGCCATCAGTACTTCATCTCTCAAAGCGATCCTTTCGTCTTCTGTCGCATTCCTTTCCCCGCTGCAGTAAAAAGTTGCCTCATGCACCATGTTAAACTCCAAACAACCTCTGGTTCTTTCAGTTTATCCAAGTCCCATCTGTTTAGTTTCCTACCTTTCTGCAGATTCTTCAGTTTTAGTTCATGCCGGCCGGGGTGGCCGAGCGGTTCCAGGCGCTACAGTCTGGAACCGCGCGACCGCTACGGTCGCAGGTTCGAATCCTGCCTCGGGCATGGATGTGTGTGATGTCCTTAGGTTAGTTAGGTTTAAGTACTTCTAAGTTATAGGGGACTGATGACCTTAGAAGTTGGGTCCTATAGTGCTCAGAACCATTTGAACCATTTTTTAGTTCATAACGAATAAATTGTGGCCAGAGTCAACATCTGTTCTGGGAATAGTTTACGATACGGTTTCGAAATCTCTGCCTTACCATTATACAATCAATCTGAAGCAATTTCTTGTAGCTATTTTTTCTTTAATATTATTTTCTCATGCTTTAAGTTGGTGAGAGATGTGTGTATGGTGGAATGGCATTTGTTTTGCATGTAAATGAAAGAATTACTCGCTACACAAGGTGTGATCAAAAAGTAACGGTAATTTTAGTTTTTCTTCAAGAATCTTTATTTATTGATCAACATCAACTTTGCCCCTTTCAAAATAATCCTCCGCAGGTATAATCCATTTGTACCAACGCTTTTTCCAATCATGGAAGTACTTCTGGAACGCACTTTTCTTTATGTTTTTCAGCTGCTTCAACCACTCTGTTTTTATCTTATCAGTGGTGGCAAAGCGACGTCCTTTCACGGTATTCTTCTGTCTCCGGAGTAGAAAGAAGTCTCTGGGGGCCATGTCCGGCGAATACGACGGCTAAGACAACATAACCGTTTTAATTATTTGCCAATAAATCACTGAGCTGCGAGCGTGAGCATTGTCGTGATGCAATTTCTTCGGATTGCTTCACATAAAAGGCGCATAACTTCCAGGTAGTACTCCTTACTGACGTACGACCATAAGGCAGGAAGCCATGATGCATTATCCCACTGTAATCGAAGAAAACAGTGAGAAGAGGCTCCACTTGTCGAATATTTTTCGGTGTTCGCTCTTCAGGCAGTTTCCATTGCGAGGACAGGACGTTAGTTTCGACGTCAAACCCATACACCTGTTATAACTTTCTTTAGAAGTTCTGGATCTATGTGGACTTCGTTCAGCAACTCCTCAGCTATGTGAATTCGATGTCGTTTTTGGTCGAAATTCAATAATTTCGAAACAAACTTTGTTGCTACACGTTTCGTGCCCAAAACACCCGGAAAAATTGCTTGACATGATCCAGAGGATGTACTGGCATCATCAGCAATCTCACCAATGGAGATTCGGCGATTTTCCAGAATCATTTTCTTTACTTCTTCCACGTCGTCGTCAATAATTGATGTGCTACGGCGTCCAGGGAGGTCGTCGTCCTTAGCGTCTTCTCGATTCTTTTTGAAACATTTATACCGCCAGTAAGCTCTTGTCTTACTCATACTAGATTGACCAAAAGCCACAATCAACATTTCGAATGCAATGGTGCTCTTTATTCCATTTTTCGAGCAAAATTTAATGAAAATTCTTTGGTCCACCTTTCTCGAATGTAGAAATTCGCCGAGAACTCGAAAACACGTATCAGGTGTAGAAGTATGAAACCGGAATTTCCCTATAGATGTTGCTAGTAGGCCGGAGTGGCCGAGCGGTTGTAGGCGCTTCAGTCTGGTACCGCGCGACCGCTACGGTCGCAGCTTCGAATCCTGCCTCGGGCATGGATGTTTGTGATATCCTTAGGTTAGTTAGGTTTAAGTAGTTCTAAGTTCTAGGGAACTGATGACCTCAGATGTTAAGTCCCATAGTGCTCAGAGCCATTTGAGCCATTTTTTATAGATGGTGCTAGCCGTCAGTGTAGGGCCCGAGAGATCGCATCTGCAGCGCCATCTGCTTCCTGTAACGGCTGGCGACGAAAGTCAACACACAGTGACCCAACTTCCATACACCGGTATCTGTTTGAAACCTGTGAACATGTCGAGTTTTGGACCTACGAACTGCGATTTGAGGACACCATTGGTTTTCTGTCATCATTTGAAGAAAACTGCTGTAGAATCGCATCGAATAGTGGTCGAGGCTTTCGGCGAACATACTCTTGTGAAAACACAGTGTTTCGAGTGGTTCAAAAGATTCAAAAGTGGTGATTTTGACGTAAGAACGACGAGGGCGGAAAACCACCGAAAAAGTTCGAAGACAATGAATTGCACGCCTTATTGGATGAAGGTGATGCTGAAACTCAACAGGAACTCGCGAAACAACTGAATTAGACGCAGATAGCGTTTCTTTTCGCTTGAAAGCTATGGGAAAGGGGGTTCCGCATTAACTGAATGAAAGACAGGAAGCAAATCGAAAAACCACTTGTGAAATGCTGCTCGCCAGATACAAAAGAAAGTCGTTTCTCCATCGATTAACGACAGGTGATGAGAAATGGATATCTTTTGAGCATTCTAAGCGTCATAAATCATGGGTGAATCTAGGCAAACAATCGGCATGCACTGCAAGACCAAATAGCTTTGGAAAGAAGTGTTTGGTGGTATCGGAAGGGTGTCATTATTATGAGTTGCTAAAACCTGGTGAAGCCGTTAGCACTGATTCTTAGCAACAGCAAATGATCGATTTCAAACGAGTATTACGTCAAAACGACCGGAATATGGAAAAAGGCAACACAAAGTCATATTGCTCCATGCTAACGCCCCAACACACACTGAAAAACGGGTCAGGGAAACGGTCGAGGAGTTCAGTAGGGAAATAGTTATTCTCCACACTTGGCTCCGTCTGATCATCATCTTTTTGCATCACTGGTACAGGCTCTCGCTGAGCAACGCTTCAGTTCGTCTGAAAATGTACGAAAATGGCTCGCTGACTGGTTCGCTTCAAAAGAAGATCTGTTTTTTTTGAAGTGGCATTCATAGTCTGCGGGAGAGGTGGGAGGTTATTTTCAATAAAATATTGTTTATCATTATCAAACAACAGAGGTGTAATTATTGCAACCAAATTCCGGTCTTATACTTGTACACCTGGTATAACCTTTTCTACTCTCATTAATAAACTACATATTCAACTACAGCTGATAATGCAAACATACGTCAGGAATTTGTGTGCCAGAAAGACAAAAAAAAAAAAAAATTAAAATCGGATGTGTAAAGACCAGAAATTAAAAAAATTTCCGTTTCTTTTTGATCACAGCTCGTAGAGTATTGTGTGACGTTTGACTCGACGTTATTTAAGCAGCACGAGAACAATAGGATTCGCCTAAAGCTGTCGGCACACGGACCGTGCATCCGAACGTTGAGCGTTAAGCGTGCCGAATTTATGACGTCATAGTGTGGAATAGCACGTTCGGGAGTCTTTCCGAACGTGCAGAGCAATATCTGACATGTCAGATATTCTGGGCGTGCGTCTGAGCGTTGACCAATCAGATGGCACAATGCCACCTACGTCACACGCACGCCGTCTCCCTTCAGTACGGAGTTGTGAGGCGCCGTATTGGCACTCATTTCAAGCCTATATGTATATATGCCGTTTCTGAGCACCAGCGAATTGAGAATGACTGGAAACCCGTTGTTAACTGTGTGATTCGTTCCAATAAAATAATGTGAAACATCATTTTCGTGGCAAAAGAATTATTATAACTTGCGTATTATGAGAGTAGGCTATTTGAAGTCAGCGACACACTGAAGATCCACCCAAAACGCATTGTTCTTGGTACAATTTGTTATAATTAAATTTCAATTAGTAACATAATTATCTACGGTTAACGTTGTCAGCAAGAGCTAGCATAATATGATTAGGTACAAGACGTGTGTTTTTGTTTTAGCGTAGTGAGTGGCGTCACTATCCGCTATAGATTACTTTGTTGGGGCTGTGGTTCGCGTCGTAAATTCACCAAATTTTTTCCTAACATTCGTGTTTTTATTAGGTTCAGTTTAATATAAGTAAATGCTATAATAGTTGATGTTATATAAATATAAGTTCATCTTTTTTTGGGGGGTGACTTCGTCCGATTGGCTTAATCTACAGGACAGCTTGCGCTACTTGTATAAAGATATTTTGCTCCTTTTTCTTTTACACTTCGTAATTCACATGTGGCAAAGATTCTGCTACTGGGTAGGAACAGTGATCAATCAAGATGATGTTGTGGTGTACGGGAAGGTGTCGTCGTTGAGTGACTGTAGGGGGATACAACATGACTTGGTCAGGATTTGTGATTGGTGTAAAGAATGGCAGCTAACTCTAAATATAGATAAATGTAAATGAATGCAGATGAATAAGAAAAAGAATCCCATAATGTTTGAATTCTCCATTTGAATACTCCATTGACACAGTCACGTCGATTAAATATCTGGGCGTAACATTGCAGAGCGATATGAAGTGGACAAGCATGTAATGGCAGTTGTGGGGAAGGCGGATAGTCGTCTTCGGTTCATTGGTAGAATTATGGGAAGATGTCGTTCATCGGTAAAGGAGACCGCTTATAAAACACTAATACGACCTATTCTTGAGTACTGCTCGAGCGTTTGGGATCCCTATTAGGTCGGATTGAGGGAGGACATAGAAGCAATTCAGAGGAGGGCTGTTAGATTTGTTACTGGTACGTTTGATCATCACGCGAGTGTTACGGAAATGCTTCAGGAACTCGGGTGGGAGTCTCTGGAGGAAGGGAGGCGTTCTTTTCGTGAATCGCTACTGAGGAAATTTAGAAAACCAGCACTTGAGGCTGACTGCATTACAATTTTACTGCCGCCAATTTATATTTCGCGGAAAGACCACAAAGAGAAGATAAGAGAGATTAGGGCTCGTACAGAGGCATATAGGCAGTCATTTATCCGGCGTTCTGTTTGGGAGTGGAACAGGGAGAGAAGATGCTAGCTGTGGTACGAGGTACCCTCCGCCACGCACCGTATGATGGATTGCGGTGTATGTGTGTAGATGTAGATGTAGATGTAGACTGAAAAAAATGGCTCTAAGCACTATGGGACTTAACATCGGAGGTCATCAGTCCCCTAGAACTTAGAACTACACACACATCCACGCCCGAGGCAGGATTCGAACCTGCGACCGTAGCAGTCGCGCGGTTCCGGACTGAAGCGCCTAGAATCGCTCGACCACCGCGGCCGGCAAGCAAGACTGACCTTCGGGTTTTACTAAAATGTGGGAATGATGAAATAATGTTTATCTTATGCGGAGAAGTATCCCAAATTTGTACCGCACTGTTTTTAATGGGACTTTTACAAGCCTGTGTCCTTATTGACTGGACATGGTACTTTCCTTTTCGTGGACGATAGAGGAAATGTGTGTTTTAATAGAGCTAATGTGGGAATTTTACGCGCGCCCGTTGAGTAAACAGTGCGATTTACGTACTAGAAACATCCCTCAGCTGTCGCTGGAGTACGTTGCCATCGCGAATACCACGTTGGGGCCCACGTACCGTATGCACAAGTCGAATCGTTCCTGAGCGTTCAGCAGCGCGTTGAACTCGGCACGCTCAACGTCAACGTTCGACAGCACGGTCCGTGTGTGCCGACGGCTTAAGGAGCGGGTTCGCAATCGGGATTTGGACACGGCGTAGAATTAGCCGATGCCAACATGGAACCCGACCTACCGGTTCCCTGCAGATTTATGTAAGTGGCCGCGTACACGCACAATTACTTTCTTACGCGGTCGTATTTGTAGCTGTCCTGTCGGTGGCGCGGGCATCCCTTACATCGGGCGGCTACAAGATAAAAACGCCGCGGCGGCTGCCGTGCTGGGCGGATTACGCCGGTGCCGGACGGTGGGCCGGTAGCTCTTCTCGGAAGGGCGCCACCCCGGCTGGCCGGGCGCACAGCAGGTAGAAGGCAGACCGCGTGCGACTGCGCCGCTTAATTGACAGAGATAAACATCCTATCGTCACCTAGTTAGCTGGCGCTCGTACGTCTCACAATTATCGGTGGCCACTCTCTGCATATTTAAAACAACCTCGAAGGCCACATCGCTGGCGAAGAAAAAAAAAAAGAACTAAAAATTAAAAAAAAAGCGAAAAGTGAACGTAAACTTTGGAGGCGATAGCGAAAGATGGATAACGCGACTTCATAATGGTTATTTATCGTCAGATGTCTGGCCGAACGATTGGAACGTCCAGTAATTAAGGAGTCTCACTTTACGTAAACTCGCCAACTGCGATGGCTAGTACTAAAGGACGTATCACGCGGTTATCGCTTTTTCACCAGCTTTATGGCCTTTTCGGAAAATATATCAGCGAAGAAAAAAAAAAAACCAGACGCGTTTCGCATATTTACTTACACCTAGGAGAAGGGAAACTATGTTTTTGCAAATTTTCTTTGCCGATTGCGTGAACAATTTTCTGCGTTTTATAGCGCGGTAAAACATTTAAATTTAATCGTGGATAAATACACTCTGTGCTGGTAACACAATTTGCGAGGCAGTTACAGGATTGCGCCATATTAATATTCACGAAAAGGAAAGTTTATTAGGCAGTGATATGTGGACATCTGAACACAATTTCTTTGCTCGTCCGAGGCATGCTGACACTTGGTGGAAGGTTGGCAGCTGTCCAGATTTGAGGAGATTGGCTATTTTCATTGCATCCGTCTCAGTTGCACTGATATAAAATTTTTGCTGCAGTGGTTACCTATTCCGGGCAGATACCACACATCTTGTTATTAACCGTAGCTATTCATACAATATGGAGTCAAAAGGCACAGAAGGTTCTGTACAGAAAGGTATACTGTACGTCACAAGTACCCTCATTGATATTAACCTACACTATGTGATCAAAAGTATCCGGACACCCTCAAAAACATACGTTTTTCATATTAGGTGTGCCACCTACTGCCACGTACTCCACACCAGCGACCTCAGTAGTCATTACACATTGCCGGCCGAAGTGGCCGTGCGGTTAAAGGCGCTGCAGTCTGGAACCGCAAGACCGCTACGGTCGCAGGTTCGAATCCTGCCTCGGGCATGGATGTTTGTGATGTCCTTAGGTTAGTTAGGTTTAACTAGTTCTAAGTTCTAGGGGACTAATGACCTCAGCAGTTGAATCCCATAGTGCTCAGAGCCATTTTGAACCATTACACATTGTGGGAGAGCAGAATGGGGCGCTCTGTGGAACTCACGGACTTCGAATGTGGTCAGGTGATTGGGTGTCACTTGTGTCATACGTCTGTACGCGAGATTTCTACTCTCCTAAACATCCCTAGGTCCACTGTTTCCGACGTGATAGTGAAGTGGAAACGTGAAGGGACACGTACAGCACGAAAACGTACAGGCCGACCTAGTCTGTTGACTGACCGCCGACAGTTGAAGAGGATCGTAATGTGTAATATGCAGACATCTATCTACACCGTCATACAGGAATTCCAAACAGCATCAGGATCCACTGCAAGTACTATGACAGTAAGACGGGAGACCAGAAAATTTGATGGTCAAGCGGCTGCTCATGAGCCTCACATCACGACGGTAAATGCCAAACGATGCTTCGCTTCATGTAAGGAGCGTAAACATTGGGCGATTGAACAGTGGAAAAACGTTGTGTGGAGTGACGAACCACGGACCACAATGTGTTAATCCGATGGCAGGGTGAGGGGAATGGCGAATGCCAGGTGAACGTCATCTGCCAGCGTGTGTAAGGCCAAGAGTAAAATTCGGAGGCGGTCGTGTTATGGTGCGGCCGTGTTTTTAATGGTGGGGGCTTGCAGCCCTTGTTGTTTTGCGTGGCACTATCACAGCATAGGCCTACATTGATGTTTTAAGCCCCTTCTTGCTTCCTATTGTTGAAGAGCATTTCGGGAATGGCGACTACATCTTTCGACACGATCGAGCACCTGTTCATAATGCACGACATGTGGCGGAGTGGTTACACAACAATAACATCCCTATAATGGACTGATATGCACAGATTCCTGACCTGTATCGTATAGAACACCTTCGGGATGCTTTGGAACGCCAAATTCGTGCCAGGCCCCACCGACCGACATCGATACCTCTCCTCAGTGCAACTCTCCGTGAAGAATGGGCTGCCATTCCGTAAGAAACCTTCCAGCAACTGATTGAACGTATGCCTGCGAGAGTGGAAGCTGTTATCAAGGTGGGCAACAACATATTGAATTCCATGGAGGGCGCCACGAACTTGTAAGTCATTTTCAGTCAGGTGTCCGAATACTTTTGATAACATAGTGTATGTTAGTATTGTAGTCGCCTCGATTTCGAATGCAAGCATGCCTTATTACGTAGATGCGCCATATAACACTGTCTGAGATTGTTTTCTCTTTACTTGCGTTCGCAGTTCTACAATATTTTAGATGACAATTTTTGTCCGCCTGGATTTTTGCTCAGTATATTTACTCAGCCATTTTAACATGAGTACCGTGTGCCCGCCGGTGTGACCGTGCGGTTCTAGGCGCTTCAGTCTGGAACCGCGTGACCGCTACGGTCGCAGGTTCGAATCCTGCCTCGAGCATGGATGTGTGTGATGTCCTTAGGTTAGTTAGGTTTAAGTAGTTCTAAATTCTAGGGGACTAATGACCACAGACGTTAAGTCCCCTAGTGCTCAGAGCCATTTAAACCATTTTTGAGTACCGTGTCCCTCAAAAGGAACAATTATGAACAGACGTTCTTCATAGAGCTATCAGCTGAGTATGGCACGGAAGGCTATAATCTGGATTATAAATAATGCGTTTCCTAATAGTCCATGTGGAAGATGATGCTGTTTCCATAATTTTGTGGAACTCTGTGCTACAACTACATCCACATTTTCGTATGGTGCGTGATGGAGGATACGCTGTACCATTACTTGTCATTCCCTTTCCTGTTCTACTCTGAAACAGAGCGAGGGAAAAACGAGTGTCTGTATGCCTCCGTATGGGCCCTAATTTCTCGTATCTAATCTTCGTGGTCCATACGCGCATTGTATGTTGGCGACAGTATAATCGTTCGGCAGTCATCCTCAAATGACGTTTCTCTAAATTTCCTCAACAGTGCTCCTAGAAAAGAACATCGCGATCCCTCCCGGGATTCCCATTTGAGTTGCCGAAGCACTTCCGTGAAACTTGCGTGTTGTTCGAATCTATCGGTAACAAATCTAGCAGCCCGCCTCTGAATTGCTTCTATGTCTTCCTTCAATCCAAGCTGGTCTGGATCTCAAATACCCCAACTAGTACTCAAGAATAGGTCGCAGTAATATCCTATATGCGGTCTCCTGTACAGATGAACCACGCTTTTCTAAAATTCTCCCAGTAAGCCCAAGTCGACCTTTCGCCGTCCCTACTACAACTCTTACATGTTCAGTCCATTTCATACTGCTTTGCAGTGTTACGCGTAGATATTTAATCGACGTACCTGTGTCAAGCAGCTCGCTCTGATGTCCTTATGTTAGTTAGGTTTAACTAGTTCTAAGTTCGAGGGGATTGGTGACCTCAGAAGTTAAGTCCTATACTGCTCAGAGCCATTTGAACCATTTGATTTTGTTAGCTGCAAGAGCGACCTCGATAATTACCGCTTTGCAATGATTTCATTGAGTCCAGTAATATATACGCGCTTGTGATCAGGGAGAACTATCAGTCATATGCTCAGTGTTCTATGTAGTCTTACCCCATTTACATTAGTTAACTAACATTAAATTAGGAAGTGAAGAAAACAAATTTTCCAATAGAAATATTTTATAAAAGCAGACGTTATAGGATATGACAGTGCTGAGAGAAAGAACGATAATTATTCATATTAGTTGGGATTTACTTTTGTGTTATTAAACGGACTGAATTTCAAAGCTTTTATTTTCATGTTTATAATTATTTCACAATGTTCAAAGAAACATGTTCGGTAAAATTTATATTGTTACACATTAGACGTTTGCGTGAACAATAAGCAATAATTTTGAAAAGAGAATATAAACTAATTTTCATAAAGAACAACTTAAAAATAAATAATAAAAAGAAGGCAGACTGGCGCAGAGTGATTTATTTCAGATGATCATTTGCAGTGTAGCCAGAACAGAATCAAGTTCTCCGCTCCAAGGTAACAATTCTCTGTAGGGCGTAAATGAACACTTTTGAGAGCACGCTAGGAACAGTTTCAGTTAGTGAAATTACACGTATACTCAAGAGATGCTTTGTTGTAATACGGCACACTGAAATTGCGTAACAGTCAGCCCCTCTGAGTACTCTTGTGAATCATTCTTTTGTGCAGTCTAATTTTCAGACAGTCAGAAGCGTATCCGATTAATTAAAATTACAATCATAAAAGTAATTTGCAGACATAAGTTCGTGTTCAGAAGTAGGATAGGTGCGCCGATTCTAGATCAGAATCTGTAATCGAAAGTTTATAAGTCAGCAAGTTGTGAGATTGTTCAGGAGAAATTTGGTTAAACACAGTTTCAGCATACAGCTCCCAACAATACGGATAACGTTCATGGATTGTTTCACTTACATCAACCTCAAAATGTCAAATCCAGGCGATATCTGATGCGCAGAGCACATCGCTTGTTTATTACGTCAAAGCTACTTCAATCTGTCAGAGTTTAGCCTAAGAATCCATAGCAGTTAAGGTTTCAGTATTAATTCCCTGAAAATATTCCCCCTTGTATAAAATTTATCCAATGAATTAAAGACAATTCAACCTGGCTACCGTTAATGAAACATGAGGTAATCAGTAAAGTGGGCTTTAACATCTTTTAAAGGAAACCAAATCACAACCCAGACCTCCAACAGTCATAGTTCGACCCATACTTACTGTCTCTTTTTGTAGAAAAGACGCGTACAATGTAGATGAGACTGCACTTTGCATCGTCTTATACATACCGGTAAGATGCATGAATCCCTAAACTGAAACATTGTCGAAGTATTCGTGACTGCAATATATCTCGAAGGTCTCTGCGTCTCAGACCTGCCTTGTTCGGCTGAAAAACTGCTTTTAAAGAAGAAAATACTTTGTCTGCTAGGAGCAATTTACAGTACTATTAATTCTCCAGAAGGCATATCATTCGCAATAAGCTGTGTTCGCCTACTAATCTGCTCGTTTATAACACACGTGCAGCTGAGCATAAAAATTGTACAACCGAAGGATGACTTCAGCAGGAAAGTAATTTATGAGAGATTCCAAATTAACTTCACTCTTTATTCAGTAAACAGTCGCGTAGCTTCACGAACAGTAGATACAAACGTCGTCCAGAGAACCACGTGGATGTACAACACGGTACAATCACAAAAGCAGAAAATTAACCCCATATGCTTTCAGGTCCTCGTAATGCTATGTAGTGAGTAGGGAAGTGAAAGAAAAATGAATGATGTATATGGATGACTAATGCAAAATTAGATACTAATCTTCGCAAAGTTAGGCAAAGACGCGAAACGAATAAAGGCCTGGCCTCGCTCACATCAATAGGCAAAACAGAAAATCATGTAATTAGGGCAGTGGAACGCCAGCGAGCAACGCTCTCACTATAAACTCTGAATGCCGCAGCTTAGAAATTTTCATCTCAGTAACACACAAGACAAAATGGCTAGACTTGACAAATCGTCAGCAGGGAGAAAGATGTTAGCAGCTCCAGGCGCCGAACAGGGGAAGAGTGTCTCCACATGGCCGTATTCGAACTCGAAACCCTGCACCTGTCAAGTCTCTGCATTCAAAGTACAGATTGACGACACGTGTTTCACAAGATATGACTTCTCGAGTAGACTGCAGCGTGGGCTATGCACTGATGTCCACCTGCGCAATTGCTTGTTCGTCCGTCTTTCTGACGAAATACGTCTACTGATTCTGCGTACTAGGAACCTGACAGTTTGTTGGTAGGTTTGTGGAGGTATGTGGCATTAGATGTCTATTCACAGGTCACGTAATTTGTTTAAGTAACGGGTCGCTGATTTGCGTATGCGGTGATGGCGCCCGATAGCGACCCAGAAGGTTGGTTGGTTGGTTGGTTGGTTTGGGGAAGGAGACCAGACAGCGTGGTCATCGGTCTCATCGGATTAGGGAAGGAAGTCGGCCGTGCCCTTTCAGAGGAACCATCCCGGCATTTGCCTGGAGTGATGTAGGGAAATCACGGAAAACCTAAATCAGGATGGCCGGACGCGGGATTGAACCGTCGTCCTTCCGAATGCGAGTCCAGTGGACCCAGGAGGGTTCCATATGATTTACATCAGTCGAATTTGATCGCAGAGGCATCAACGTGAGGTCACTATAATGCTCCTCAAACCACTGCAACACGGTTCTGGCTATGAGACACGGACAGTTATACTGCTGTAAGATGTGTAAGTAAGCTGCATCGGTTTTTATGTTGGTAACGCATCGTAGCGCTCTGTATGAAAATCACTGACTGTTCTGTGTGCAGTCTGTGGCTGGTTTGCATTGTTGGAATATTTGCTATTGTAGTGGTGGGCAGTTGGATGTGAACAGCGCGTAGCGTTGCGCAGTTGCAGGTGAGCCGCCAGCAGTGGTGGATGTGGGAAGAGAGATGGCAGAATTTTGAGAGCGGACGATCTGGACGTGTGTCCATCAGAAAGAATAAATTTGTAATACTGGATATCGTGAAGTGATGTATATATATGATGACTTTTGAACATTATTAAGGTAAATACATTGTTTGTTCTCTTGCATTTGCTAACTATGCCTATCAGTAGTTAGTGCCTTCAGTGGTTAGAATCTTTTATTTAGCTGGCAGTATTGGTGCTCACTGTATTGCAGTAGTTCGAGTAACTAAGATTTTTGTGAGGTAAGTGATTCATGAAAGATATAGGTTAGTGTTAGTCAGGGCCATTCTTTTGTAGCGATTATTGAAAGTCAGATTGCGTTGCGCTAAAAATATTGTGTGTCAGTTTAGTGTTGATCAGAATAAGTAAAGAGAGAAATGTCTGAGTACGTTCAGATCTGCTCAGCTGTTTGAAAATCAAATAACGTAAGGGGTTTACCAGTACAGGAATTCATAAATTTTTCCAAGGGGAGGTTTCAGATGACATCGCTGTCGGGGTAGACATCAAGAATGAAGGAACGCAAGTGGTTCGCAGCTGTCAGCGTGTCTTAGATTACAACCACAGATCCCATGCAAGGTAGGAGAATGTTTCCCACCAGCCTGATTCCGTGGCGCGCTGCACGTTTCGAGCCGCCGTTCGCCTCGACGACGACGTTTGTGGAGACTTCTATCGATCTGGTGAAGCAAAAACGTGATTCACCCAAAGAGCCGGCACGTTTTAATTGATCGACGGTCGAATCCCAAAGGTCTCTTGGCCACTGCAGTGGTAATTGACGATGTCGTCAGGTCGACATGTGAACACATAGGGGTGGTCTGCTGCGGGGCTCCAAGTTTAACGATGTACTATGACCCGGTGCGCTCAGAAACACTTGTGCGTGCACCATCATTGTGGCCTTAGGGCAGAGATGACACAAATCACTATTGATCCTACTTTACAGAGCAGACAAGCTTCCGAATTCCACGTTCTGTGAAGAGTCGTGGACGTCCAATCATTTAGAGCATAGTGGTAGTTTCACTGTCCTACCTCTTTCCGCAGATGCTCACGACAGTAACACACGAACATTCGATCAGCTTCGCCGTTTTCGAGACACTCGTTCGCAGGTTCTGTTTAATAATAGTTTGCCCTTTGTGAGAGTAGCTTATCTCATTGGATTTCCCCATTTGCAGACCGTATCTTCGCTAGGGTGATCCCTCGTCCGTGTCTGCTTCGCTTACTTACTTGCTATCGCGTCACATACGCGCAGTGCCACCAGGTGTAATCCAACGTCGCGGCTGTAGTGGTCAAAACATTTTGGCTGTTCAGTGTATAGTCTCTGAGCCATGCGAGCGACTAGAAACTTGCGTATTGACACTTAACATGCAAGACGTTTCTATCAGAAGGCTTTCAATAGCAGGCTGTCTATGCCACATCAGGGTTGCGTTACTGGCACCACTATTACTCGAAAAGTGCGAAAGCTGAATCGGTGTCATCTTTCTAATATAGTTTATCTCGCACAAACTCCTTCTGGGTATTGGTATTTCATTTTCCACCAGCAGATGATGTGCGACTGATTTCTAAGGCAACACGCGTTGTCCTCAGACCCCTCTACTTCATTAAATTGCATGGCTTTCCCTTTTTCAAATCAGTCTTTTGTTCATGAGGCACTAACTGGGGACTGTCATTATTCTTTTACATATTACACGTCTTTATTCTAAGTGCTCAAATTGTCTTTCACAATCGGATGCCAGAAGGAAGTTGCTATCAGTCCTAATTACGGAGTCATCAGGAAGTGGTTACACGGTTTAGCGGAAACAGCCTCGACTTTACCCATGTTGGATCTTGTGAACTCTGTGGTCAATAGAAAATGAATGGTATCTCTGAATCTTTGCTTAATGATAATATTTCCGTTGTAAACAAAAACGTCAAATGTACAGTACATGTGACATTAAGAATATTGTGAAGTGTGCCACAGTCATTTATTTGCAATATTGGTGCTATCTGCAGCAACAACACATGCATCGACTTGAAAAACCACGTGGACCACAACAAAACAAATCGCCATCTACTGGAACTTATGTAAGTTAATACAACTGTTTCACATTTTATCTAAGTAAACGCAAGAACTTTAGCATGGTTTTGCTACCGAAACAACTTCCAAAGTGGCATTAAATATTCAGATATTCTTGTCCAGTGTAGGTGCAGACGACCTGCTGTAGATCAAAATATTTGAGTAATTGAAAATATTAGCCTTTGGAAATGGGCATGGTAGCCCGAACCCGGTTATGGCACTAAAATAAAACATGTAAAAATTACTTGTGGCTGGCTGGATGTGGCATTCACGAATTTCTAGAATTATTTTTCACAAGGTTGTGGCAGGCGCACGTCCTGTCCTCTTAAAGCAGTATGAAAATTCTGTAGTTGTTTTAGTCTGTCAGATCTGACTTGCTACACTGTAACACGTTGTAAGACGCTACAGTCGATGGTACCACGTGTCACCAATCGTTGCTTTACACGACAATTAACTTTGGTGTCCGCCGAAGGTACTTCGCGAATCGAGGTACTCACTCATTAATGTCAGTGACACTGCAACATATGCTGAGTCTGCTCGAGCCGGAACTTCCCTTGTCCAGTGCATACGTCAAGTAAGAAATAGGTTTTACAGTAACTGGTAATTAAAAACAGTTGTGACTGGTAGATGTTACTGTTAAACGTCCACTTAAAAATTCAAATGGCTCTGAGCACTATGGGACTTAGCATCTGAGGTCATCAGTTCCCTAGAACTTAGAACTACTTAAACAAACCAACCTAAGGACATCACACACATCCATGCCCGAGGCAGGATTCGAACCTGTGACCGTAGCGGTCTCGCGGTTCCAGACTGAAGCGCCTAGAACCGCTCGCCCATTGCGGCCGGCAAACGTCCACTTAAAAGAATGAAAATTAAGAACAAACACCGTCGACAACAGCCAGTAAAAAGGAAGATTCGTTTTAACGTCCCGTCGATATCGAGGTTATTAGAGACGGAGGACAAGCTCGGATCGGGTGAAGGATGGGGAAGGAAATCGGACGTGCTCTTTCAAAGGAACCATCCCGGCATTTACCTGGAGCGATTTGCAGAAATCGCGGAAAGCCTATGTCTGGGTGGCCTGACGGGGGTTTGAACCGTCGTCCTCCCGAATGCGAATCCAGTGTGTTGGTAACTACCTCAGCTCACTCGGTCGAAAACAGCTAGTGTGGGTGCAGATGAGCCACATTATTTTTTGAACTGTTAACTATTTTTCAGTTTTTTTGCTTAATTTATATTGGTGAAACCTCCATCATGTTCACTCCAAGTTTAATCATGATGGTCGTAAGAAAGACACTGTAGTGAGATACCGGTATCTTGTTTCACCCCCAAGATATTTTACTTATTTGTGGAAGTTGAAGACTTATTTAGTTCTTAATTTGGTTCAAGAATGAACAAAGCAATTACGATGTGATGAAGAGTTATAGGAGGAAGAACAGCGACTTATTAAACATAAAAGCTCGGAAGACACAAGTACCGATATATGATAATCGTGCTAACTAAAACACAAGCCATTACTCACACTGACCGAAACAAGAGAGAGACATAAGCAGCAGACTGGGGAAACGATAAAAGGTTCCGGCAAAAATGTCAACATTGACATAAAAATGAGTTAGAAGTTTATGAAACCGTCTCTCAGCACAGTAGGTACGAGTAAAAGATCTATAGCGCGACAGTATTGGTGAAGAAGAAAAAGGCTCTGATAGTTATTGATACTGCGTGACATGCTAAAACTGTGTACTAGAGAGCGACTGTAACTTAGAAGTTTGCCTTGTCTTTCCTTGAGTATCTTCGAGTGTCGCCATTAGCAGTGCAGTGCCAGCAAACGGCAGGTAATCTGGTCCAACTCTCAATACAGCATACAGTTTTAACTGGTTAAATATGATCAGCACCGTGCTCAGCAAAGCGGACTACTCTTTAGGTTTCTTATTTTCATCTATTTTCAGTTTTTCCTCAGCTCTTAATTAAAATTAATGATACCTGCTACATCTCTTTGTGTTAGACTTGTAACGGGACATCCTGCTCCAGCATTACTTTCCCTTAACCGTAGTTGTCGATACCAGTATTATTTTTCGAATTTTGGACAGGCAAGTATTATCTCAGTTGCTTTTCTCAAAACTTTTATATAATTTTATACACAGTGTGTTATATTTCAAGCTAAAATTTATGAAAAGAAATTTCTTTATAAAATATTTTAGTTTCGATGTTTTAATCGGAAAGTACTAGTTCTGAATGTACAGTTAAAATTATTTTTTTAGAAACATTTTAAATTACGAATTACTCACACACTTAAAATTTCTATTATTAATTACGCAATTCTGTGCTGTTTACTATGTTTATTTCTGGATTCATTTATGAAATAATAATCGAAATCAATAATGTAATGAAAACTTGTAGGAATTCATTTGTTAGTAGCAATTGTAACCCTTTGGAATATTATTTCCTCAGAATGTGTGAGTCGTAAGCTTGCCTGTGATGTGATAGGACGTATTTTTGTATAATAGGTGCGAACAATGTAGTTACGGCTTTGTTAATGTGAAAAATCAAAATACTATATGATATACTAAAATGTGAGAAAATCAGTGGCAAATATATTTACTTAAAAAATTTCTGCATGAACAATCTTCCAATTTATTTAGTTCAAACCAACCGTGAGGACCTGATTTTAGATTTTCATCTTCATGAATCAAACTCGTAGACAAAAAGAACTGGGTCCATCTGAAAATGACAAGCTAAGTAAACTGAAAAGTTTATAATAATCCTCGCCCCTCTCAAATCTTCATAAAAGACTTTGCTTATTAGTTAATTGAATTGGGCATTGTTTAAAGTGGCCAATAGATGGAAGATGGAAGGATGGGGGAGATTACGCTCTTGTTACTCTGAATATTTCATGATCGTAGAGAGTTTAATCCCGTTGCAGCATCGTTGTAATGTATAAGTCTTCTATCAATTTTGTGGTGTTACGTATGTATCTGTAACCGACCCAGTGTTATGAGAATTACATTTCTTTAACATTTTCTGCGCAAAACTGATTGCGGTTAATTGGTCGCTGGCAGAAAGACAGAATTACGGTGCGGTACTTGGTGTTCTCGTTTGCAAGATTGCTTGCCTGTCTCATCGGTTCCCGTGTGGTAACACCAGTTCCGTGACATTGTTTGAAATTTGGCAGGCTGATCTGCAGTACTCGTTTTTTTAAAAAAGGGATATCCTCTTTGAGATCCCGGTTTGGACAGCTTGCCTGTTCTTGTAGAACCTGTCAAGTTTTCGGGGCGAGTTTCCAAGGACCATGCAGCACATTCGCCGCCACAGCTTCCTTCAGTCTTTCGCTACGTCTGTTAAAAGACAGATGCGCGATGTGGTTGCAGTCAGTGCATCGTCTTCTTTGGTTCACGAAAACAGTCAGTGGCGATTTACAAGGCCGTCGTAACTACCTGTTCGGGGACCTGCATACAGAAAGGATACATTTTGCATCATGCTAAAACACGTTTGATCGAAGTGATTCAGTGTAAGGAAGACCTGAGACAAAATTACGCAACGTGGTTTCTATTTCCTGTGTGAGATAAGCGTCATGGACCCAACAGTTACGTAAGAAGTACTTGTCTCATATTTGGTGAGTGCTATGCAATCTTCGTTAACTGTTTAATTTTACGGAAACTGCTGACAAATTAAAGCTTAGTGGAACACTTTCCTGTTGTCTGTCAGTTGAAAAATATTTTCTGTTTTACAGATTAAATGTGGAGTGGCTTAAACATGAGCGTCACCACCATATTCGTCCCTATCTTTTTCCGGTATCTAAATATACACTAATACAATGTAACTTAAAACATGGCCAGCGTCGTTCCTCGTGTCTTAATATGACAGTCAACTCGATTTTTGGAAAAGACTGTTTATTTCGTCATAGTGACCTCGGCTCAGTTGAATCTCCTTACTAGCGAGAACTAATACACGAAGAGCAATGTATATGATAAACTTCATTCCCTAAAATTTGTTGTGATAATCACTATTACGGTTCATTCTATTCGCTGTCCAATTTACGAATTATCGTTATTAGTGGTTTTGTATCTTTCACTGTGGCTGTGACCTTTTGGTGGATCGCACACGTGCACTCAAACAGACTGTGCTTCGGGGCAGTCGTTTAAGGCTTCATGAATTAACTTCCTTCATATTATCAGCAGTCTTGAAAATAAAAGAAGAAGCACCTTTTAGAGCGCTAGAACCACGCATTGTACATCACTGTTCTGCAGGTATGTTGCGTTAATTCACGTCTTCGTCATCTGGATACGCAGTCGCGATATTCTGTACAATTAGTTTTGCAGTACCAGATAAGCCAACCCACTTCTCGACTAAGAACCCTTTAGTTGCAACTATGAATGGACATTGTTTTGCCGGCCGGTGTGGCCGAGCGGTTCTAGGCGCTTCAGTCTGGAACTGCGAGACCGGTTCGGATCCTGCCTCGGGCATGGATGTGTGTGATGTCCTTAGGTTAGTTAGGTTTAAGTAGTTCTAAGTTCTAGGGGACTGATGACCTCAGATGTTAAATACCATAGTGCTCAGAGCCATTTGAACCATTTGACATTGTCCTCATTGCCAGTTCTCTTGTGCATATGACATATATACTGGTGATTCTCTTTTTATCTCATTGATTAAACATGCTGCAGTTGAGAGGTAGGCCCATGGAGCGCAAGTCGAACCGCATCTCCGTAAATTGTCAGGGGGGGGGCGGAGGGGGGGGGGGAGGGAGGGGAAGAAACGCTTTGTGGCGTTTTTCAGTTCACAATGTGGCCACCCTACTGCATTTTCACAATGCATACCTAGACGATAGTTTCGTATGTAACACAAATTTGAAAGGATATACCACACGCACACTTCAGTCTTTTCTGGCACTCTCATGCTACAGCAAACATCTTCACTCTCCTATAAAATGTTTCGCATAAACTTCATTATCGCACACCAACAAAGATTCTCTAAAAATTGGAACGTGGGAAGAATTACTGGTTAAATGCTCCTATTCGCCCTATAATTACTCTGTCTTGTATTCATGACTCCTGTGGTTGCAGTATGTGAGGAGCTATAGAATGTAACAAGATACCGCAATAAATAGTGTTTCTTAGAACTCTGTAAGCAGGCTTTCGCGCGCTAATTTACGTCTCTCTTCAGGCGTCTGTCAGTTCAGGCTTTTGAGTATTTCTGTGACGTCAGACCAACTTGTGACCCTTCGCACTACTCTTCTTTAAATACATTGAATATTCCATGTTCTTCCTTTTTGGCACGGTTCCACAGTATTTCGGCAGTATTCTAGGGTGATGGTTCGCACGACTATTTTATAAGCAGTCACCTTTGTACACTCCTATTCCATTTTCCCAGCGTCTTACCAGTAAACTGAAGTTCGACAGTTGCTGTAGCTACCATTGAGCCCGTGTGATGATTCCATTTCACATCCTCACAGATTCGTACACGCTGTCAAATGTGTGCTTCAACTTCTCAATTGTGTCGTACTTGTAGAATAATCACGTTTTCGCGTTTTGTGAAGAGCACGAGTTTTCGTTTCTGATTAATTAAAGCAAGTTGTCAATCCTTGAATCACAAGGATCTTACCAGCATCTGACTGAATATATACCCCTATGTATCTTGTTCCTGATAACACTTCATTATAGATAACTTCATCATCTGCAAACAATATCAAATGTAAGCTTACTTTTGATATTGTTTGCCAGGAGATTAATATCGGCATTAATGGCAAGGGTTCCATTACACTTGAGCACGCCTAAAGTTACTTCTAACTTTATCTTGCCTATTTTGTCTAATATTTATTCAATTATTACTTGGTCTTTTCATTTAGTTTTTAATATTTTTCTGTAAACCACACGTAAAATTTTCCAGGTTTTACTCTCTACTTTCATCAAGATTCACGTTTCTCCTCAGTATAAATTCTCAACAGACATTTAGCCCTTTATCCAACAATTTATACCTGTAGAATTCCTTCGTCGGAGACGTATTTTTGACATGCTCCAGCCTCTGCTTAGTCTCTTCTTTGCTGCAACTAACACTGCGTGATCTTCCCTTCTAGAAAATAGAATTGTTTCACTTTTTCCTTCACATATTTTCCAGTTCCTATGTTTTAGGAATTCATTTTCTTTCCTCCATTCATCATTTTTGTCTGTGCTTTATTTGTCCTAAACTGAATTTCTGTTCTACTAAGTCCGTACTGTCGGCTATAAGTAAAAGAAAGGAAGTTACAGTTTAACGTTTCGCCACGTTCTAATTGCTAAAAACAGTGCAGGAGACCGGAAGGAACTTGGCTGTAAGTCTCGAGAGCCTGGTGGGTATCTGATCCCACGCACACTCCACTCCGCTCCTCCTCCCCCTCCCCCCCTCGAATGCCCGTATTTTGTTAGCCGCTATTTTAGTTGCTTCATTTCGACAGACATCTTCATCCCTTGTACCTTAATTCCAATTCTGTGGTCGTCATTAGCTCTTTTTCTTGTTTTGCCTACGATATCTGTCGAAAAAATTAAGCTCATTGGCACTAACAAAGCAAATCATTATTTTTCACTTCTTTGTTGTTAGATGATGTATTTAAATCTCATCCGAACGTTTAACGCGCATGAAGATCATTCTGCGTGCAACAGTTCCCTTAAATTTCGAATAGATAGACGGTTATGGCTTACAACCCTATCAAAGATGATAATATAAATTGATCATAAGACAAAGATAGGGTAGAAAACTGACGGTCTCGTCTGCGAATGTATCATCCTGCATTGGCTTTAGTTCACTTAAGGAGACCACAGACAACTAAAACAAGATGACAGGACGAGAACCAAATGTGTGTCAAGTATCTCAACTCAAACGATGGTGTCAATAGGTAAAATATTGTCCGCTTTTCATAAACTGGGCTTTGGCTAAATTCCTTCACCTCATTGTCCATCTAATCTAATGATCACTCTATAATAACATTCACGTTAATGATACGATACAATGAAGTGTTCCCAACTTCTCTTCTGTAAGTCTGCTCTCCCCTGCGTTTAAAAATAACATTCGTAATGTCACTTGTTCGTGAGAATAACAAGCGAAACTCATCTTAGAAATTTATCCACCGATATGGCTGTTACCTGAATCAAATAAAATGCTGCATCTTATTCCCACCTAAATTTTTTTTTTTTTTTTATTCAACCTAATTTCAAGTAATACACGCACAGGACACAACTTTATGGCGATCAATCTTCTACTATGCTCTGAGATTCTACTAGCAGAGTTTCTTTCAGTTCATCAGCACTTCTGTATCTTAAACGTTACGTAAATGTTTCATGTTTACTGCTTAAATAACTCACCTTATGCTGGAAAGAAAAATATTTACAAGAAAGAAATTTTTGGCATACTGTACCCAAAGTTATTTGTGTTCTTCCGTTCTTATTAGAGCAATAAATAGGCTTAAAAGCAATATTTTAATGTAAGCAAAATGACAGCATGACTCAGATGCAATTTTACCATGTGCCAGATGTTATTTAAGTATACTGTGCACCTCTAACACTATTTTCCTAGTCGGTTTGCTTTGATGCTATGTGACGCAGATGATAGTTAAAGAATGGAAATCAGAAACGAGCTCAGGGATGAAATTAAAACATCATGAAACCAACTAATGTTTTACTGTTTGTGGATAATCTTACTGTCATACAAAAGAGAGATGATGTTCTTCAAAGATCTGTGTATCGACCCTGAACAAAATGTCAAAAAATATTACAATACTTCGATACCTAAAACTAGAGTAATGGCATTTCAAGGAAAATAACTTCTCTGTTCAAAGGTAAATTATCAACAGTAGACTCACAGAATAAATCTCTTATTTATG
The DNA here is from genome assembly GCF_023864345.2 of Schistocerca serialis cubense. Taxonomy (NCBI): domain Eukaryota; kingdom Metazoa; phylum Arthropoda; class Insecta; order Orthoptera; family Acrididae; genus Schistocerca; species Schistocerca serialis. The sequence goes on along the minus strand of NC_064643.1, from coordinate 201,523,700 downwards.
CAATCTGGGAACAGTTACAAGTTACAGTGAAGATCAAGATAGATGTAGAAACTAAATTCAAAATTTTAAGACGTAAGTGACATTATAAGCAGACCGTTGAATAACAAGACAAGAAATGATTATGCAATCAAAATTTATGAAGTAGTGGTAACACCAGTTTAATTGTGTGAGAGTGAGACTTGTGTGCCTCCACAGAAGGTAACGTGACTTTTCAGAAAAGTGAAATGACGTTCAAGAAAACATAACGCAGACTTGAGAACGACACTTAATGTTTATAACATTGGGGAAAGAGTGCGCGAATACAGAAGAAAATGGATAAAATATACATACATCAAAAAAAGTTTTGCATCACCTCGTTTCCGAGAGTTCCGGAACCTGTACAGAAAATTGGAATAGAGATCAACATAAACATCATTTCCGCACTTTTTATTGATCATGAAAACCACACATTCCATGTAGTACCACCGCGCAGCGAGACCTTCAGCGGTGGTGCTCCAGATTGCTGCACACACCGGTTCCTCTAATATCAAGTAGCACGTCCTCTTGCATTGATGCATGCATGTATTCGTCGTGGCATACTATCTACAAGTTCGTCAAGGCACTGTTGGTCCAGTTTGTCCCACTCCTCAACGGTGATTCGGCGTAGATCCCTCAGAGTGGCTGGTGGATCACGTCGTCCATAAACAGCCCTTTTCCCTCTATCCCAGGCACGTTTGATAGGGTTCATGTCTGGCCACTCTAGTCGAGCGATGTCGTTATCCTGAAATAAGTCATTCACAAAATGTGCACGATGGGGGCGCGATTTGTCGTCCACGATGACGAATGCCTTTCCAATATGCTGCCGATATGGTTGCACTATCGGCCGGAGGATGCCATTCACGTATCGTACAGCCGTTACGCCGCCTTCCATGACCACCAACGGCGTACGCCGGCCCCACATAATACCACCTCAAAAAAGCAGGAGACCTCCTGTTTGCCGGCCGAAGTGGCCGTGCGGTTAAAGGCGCTGCAGTCTGGAACCGCAAGACCGCTACGGTCGCAGGTTCGAATCCTGCCTCGGGCATGGATGTTTGTGATGTCCTTAGGTTAGTTAGGTTTGACTAGTTTTGAGTTCTAGGGGACTAATGACCTCAGCAGTTGAGTCCCATAGTGCTCAGAGCCATTTGAACAATTTTTTTGACCTCCTGTTTGCTGCAGTCGTTGGACAGTGTGTCTAAGGCGTTCGGACTGACCGGGTTGCCTCCAATCACGTCTCCGACGATTGTCTGGTTGAAGGCATATGCGACACTCATCGGTGAAGAGAACGTGATGCCAATCCTGAGCGGTCCATTTGGCATGTTACTGGGCCCATCTGTACCGCGCTGCATGGTGATGTGGTTGCAAAGATGGGCTTCACCAAGGACGTCGGGAGTGAAGTTGGGCATCATGCAGCCTATTGCGCAGAGAGTCGTAATACAACGTCGTGTGGCTGCACTAAAAGCATTGTTCAACATGGTAGCGCTGCTGTCAGGGTTCCTCCGATCCATAATCCGTAGGTAGCTGTCATCCACTGCAGTAGTAGCCCTTGGGTGGGCTGACCGAGGCATGTCATCGACAGTTACTGTCTCTCTGTATCTTCTCCATGTCCGAACAACAACGCTTTGGTTCACTCCGATGATGATGATGATGATGATGTTTGGTTTGTGGGGAGCTCAGCTGTGCGGTTATCAACGCCCGTACAAATTCCCAACCTTTGCTCAGTCCAATCTCGCCACTTTCATGAATGATGGTTTACTCGTAGACGCATGGACACTTCCCTTGTTGAGAGCCCTTCCTGGCACAAAGTAACCATGCGGACGCGATCGACGGTATTGACGGCCTAGGCATGGTTTAACTACAGACAACATGAGCCGTGTTCCTCCTTCCAGGTGGAATGACTGGAACTGATCGACTGTCATGCATGGTTGTTTACATCTTTGAGCGGGTTTAGTGACATCTCTGAATAGTCAAAGAGATTGTGTCTGTGATACAATCTCCTTAGTCAACGTCAGTCTTCAGGAGTTCTGGGAACCAGGGTGATGCAAAACTTTTTTTGATGTGTGTATTGACAGAGTGACTGAAGACAGATTGCATAAGACAGACAAGTCTTTGTACGCGAAATGGAAGAAGAGATCCTGGAAGAGCTAGCAAAAGATAGGACCAACTGTGAATGTGACGTGTGAATTGGCATTTGTTAAGTGTGGAAGAAGAAGAAAAAGAATTTGAAACAGATTTTCATTTGCAGTATGTCCAAGATCAAAAACACGTTGCTAGCCGGAAACTAACTCATGTTTTAATGTAAAAACTTTTTATGCCTAAACCGCAATTTTTGGTATACAACTACAGCACAATGACTACTTTCATTTGTTTTCTACAATCGTCTTCAGTTCGCTCAAACCGTAAAAAAAAACAGTGAACATGCATCATTAGCTACAGTTATCCAGTGAAATGCATTCATATTGTGGACCAAAAAGATTAGGACAGTGTCTAGTTAAACTCTTCAGCATGATCGCCCAAGTTGTAAACCATCGTCTCGCAAGGTGACAGTGATAAAGAAGGAAAACTGCCAGTTGCATGAGAAAAACTTGTACCACATGCCCGTGATTTTCAATTGTACAGCAGGCATTGTACTGAGAACAGTATAAGCAACATTACAGGTAGTGTCATCTACTCCATTGCATGGTTTACTAAAAAGCGATCCAACATAAATTAGTCATCTTTATACAATGTGCCCAAGGGATGACTAAAAGTAAAATGTCACAAGTCTAACCTGACTGGCAGGACGCTTCAAAAGTAATCGGCACCGAGTGAGGTGGCGCGGTGGTTAGCACACTGGACTCGCATTCGGGAGGACGACGGTTCAATCCCGTCTCCAGCCATCCTGATTTAGGTTTTCTGTGATTTCCCTAAATCGTTTCAGGCAAATGCCGGGATGGTTCCTTTCAAAGGGCACGGCCAATTTCCTTCCCCATCCTTCCCTCACCCGAGCTAGCGCTCCGTCTCTAATGACCTCGTTGTCGACGGGACGTTAAAACAACACTAACCTAACCTAAGTAACCGGCATGTGATGCAAGATTTACTAAGAATCTGGCAATTTTCCTTCTTTACTACCGTCATCTTACGAGATTATGGTTTACAGCTTGGCTTGCTCATGACGAAGTTTTTAACTACATACTGTCATTGTCTCGTTGGGCACAATACGAATGCATTTTAATTAAGGATAATGTTTTTCAATGCATGTTCGCCGTTTTTCTACGATTTGAACGATCTGAAGGTATTTGTAGTAAACAACCGCAGCGAGTCATCGTGCTTTAATTTTTTGTACGCTGAGAATTTCGGTCTAGGCATAAAAATTTTTTGATATTAATATTATATTTAATAAGTCAGATTAGGAATAATAGTGCACCGCTTTTCGCCGGGATTGGTGGGTGGTTCCTTGGAACAGGACACATTCTTTGTTGATCCCAGTGCACGGTTTCAGATGAACACCTCGCCGAAGAGACCGTACTTCCAAAGTTCTTTTTTCGCACAGTTCACGCCTCCAACACGGCATCGCTGTGTCCTTTATCTGTCCCCTTACATTTGGAGAATCCCGAGCCGGAGACGGCGCTCCAGATACGCAGGACGGCCCAGCAAAGGGCTGGCTGGCGCGCCCAGCAGGTATGAAGGCGAGGTAATTGGCGCGCCCAGTTCCCAGCGTAAATCACAGCGTCCCGGTCCCCTGCCGCCGGCTGCTTCCATTCACTGCGCCACAATGGCACGTTTAGCGAGCGCCTCCGTACCTGCCCGTGTGGCCCCTCTCGCCTCACCTCCCCCACAACACACACACAAATAGAGGTAGTTGAGGTGGTCCACGACCACGACGTCCAGTACCAGACAGAGCAAATATTTCGATTACAGTACTCCCAGAGCAAGGAAAGCGTTTCTGAAGAAGAGAAATTTGTTATCGTCGGGTATAGATTTAAGTGCCAGGAAGTCGTTTCTGAAAGTATTTGTATGGAATGTGGCCATGTATGGAAGTGAAACATGGACGATAACTAGTTTGGACAAGAAGAGAATAGAAGCTTTCGAAATGCGGTGCTACAGAAGAATGCTGAAGATTAGATGGGTAGATCACATAACTAATGAGGAGGTATTGAATAGGATTGGGGAAAAGAGAAGTTTGTGGCACAACTTGACTAGAAGAAGGGATCGGTTGGTAGGACATGTTCTGAGGCATCAAGGGATCACAAATTTAGTATTGGAGGGCAGCGTGGAGGGTAAAAATCGTAGAGGGAGACCAAGAGATGAATACACTAAACAGATACAGAAGGATATAGGTTGCAGTAGGTACTGGGAGATGAAGAAGCTTGCACAGGATAGGGTAGCATGGAGAGCTGCACCAGACCAGTCTCAGGACTGAAGACCACAACAACACAACAACAACAACTCCTTGTTGTTCTTTCATGATTCACTCTATGGGTAGATACAACCAGTACGCTCGCGGGTCTCCTTTCACAGAAACTCGTCTTTGTTTTAATATACTGTGTCACTTCATTTTAATACTCATCGTCATCTCACACTATCGTCAACCATATGACATTCACTGTCATATTAGCATATTAATGACCTGTCATCTGTTACGTTAACAGATGCCAAGTTTGTCTTATTTGCACATGATACAAACATTGCAATAAATAGTAAATCAAATATAAATTTAAAAAGGGCAGCTAATTAAATTTTTACTGACATTAATAAGTGGTTCATAGCCAATTCACTGTCATTGAACTTTGAAAAGACCCACTATGTGCAGTTGAGAACTTCCAAGAGATTTTCTTCTGGTGTGTGTATAAAATGTGATGACATGGAAATAGGAGAAGTTTAGAGTGTAAAATTCTTGGGATTACAACTTGATAATAAATTCAGTTGGGAGCAACATACTAACGAACTGTTAAAGCGCCTAAACAAGTGTGTGTTTGCAATGCGAATGATGTCAGATATAGGAGATATAAATATAAAAAAACTGGCATATTTCGCTTATTTTCTTTCCATTATGTACTATGATATCGTATTTTGGGGTAACTCCACAAACAGAGAAAAAATTTTTAGAGTACAGAAGCATATAATAAGAGTAATGAGTAGTGTAAATCCAAGAACATCATCTCGAAACCTATTCAAAGAATTGGGCATATTAACCACAGCTTCTCAGTATATTTATTCCTTAATGAAGTTTGTTGTAAATAATACCTCTCTTTTTCCAGATAACTGCTTAGTACACAGTATGAATACTAGGAATAAGAACAATATACATAAAGATTGAAAATCACTTGCTCTTGCCCAGAAAGTAGGCCAGTATTCAGCTACGCTAATTTTCAATAAGTTACCAGCAATCATTAAGAGTTTAGTTTCAGACAAGGCACAATTTAAATATAATTTACAAGAATTTTTGGTGGCCAACTCCTTCTATTCCATCCACGAGTTTCTCAACAAGTGCAGTAGACCATTTTAATGAAAATTTATTAAACTTTAATTTTTGTCAATACTTGGTTGTAACAGCCAAGTAACTACCAACTGTGTGAATGATGAATGTATGGAAAGGAGATGTAAGTCTTAAGTCTGTAAATGGTGGAAGTTTAATTTTAAATCTTGTACATACTCTGACTGTTCTTGACTGAGGATCACTGAATTTAATTCGTGTGCATAATTTTACTGTTTATTGACTGAGCATCATTAAAATTAATGAAACTCAAGTTTTTCTAATTACATTTTTGTAATGTGTTTATCTGACATGTTCCACACCCAGGAGGATTCCCTCTTTCATGGGTCTATGGTATGAATAATTGATCTAATCTAATCTAAACTGCTGGATAAAGGCCTTCTATAGAACTACAGTATTCAGCAGTTCAGGCCTTCCCAGTAACGTGGAGTAAGGTCGTCGCATTGGACGGAGATTATGTTGTAAAAGTGTTTTATAGCCAAAGAGTGTGGAATAATATGGTGTATTGGAATCCTGAATAAAACCAACCTTCTTTCAGAAATAAAATTAAAAAAAACTGTGTTGCATTACTTACTGAACACCCCTCGTAATAATCTTCTCGGGATGGTCGATGAAAGCCACATATAACACTTATTTTCGTCGTAAGTGTTTGTAAAATATTGATATGTACATTTTTCGTAAAAACATTTTTAGTAGTCATTTTCCTTTGGTGATTGTAGGTCCTTGGGTGGCATTTAGAAGATGATGAAATCCATCCCGGTTGGTTCCACTCGTTTATTGTTACCTTTGGGAACGAGTAAGTGTGCAGAAGAATAACAAGTCAAATCGCGCTTTGAAATTGCTACCAATTGATAATTCCCTCGGTTATGACATGGTGATGCCGTGCTTAAGTCAGAGGAAGGTACAGGGATATTTTCATAGAATAGGACTCTTCGTACAAAACTACTCCATTACGAAAATATTGCTGGTTTATTTCTTTTAAAAGTTGAAAATACAGCACTGAAAAAAGTAGAAGTAAATATCCTTTTTGCCCCGTTGTGGTACTCATATCCTTAGTAACATAATTATTCAGAAATTGCTTTTGATAAATTGATCTACAACTGCATGCATACTCATAGACACTGTGAAGTGCATGGCAGACGGTGGTGGGACGCGGTATATTCCTGGTTTCCTAAATATTTCTTAAGTAGGTTGTCAAGGGATAATAGTCGGTGTGTTAAATTCTTTCAGCTTCTCCATGGGTCAAACAAACCTGTGCCCTTCGTGCTGTGCTTCTTTGTATACTTTCAGTGTACCCTGTTATTCCTATTTGATACGGATTGCCGGCCGCTGTGGCCGAGCGGTGCTAGGCACTTCAGCCCGGAACCGCGCTGCTGCTACGGTCGCAGGTTAGAATCCTGCCTCGAGCATGGATGTGTGTGATGTCCTTAGGTTAGTCAGGTTTAAGTAGTTCTAAGTCTAGGGGACTGATGACCTCAGATGTTAATTCCCATAGTGCTTAGAACGATTTGAGCCATTTTTGGTATTGATCCTACACACTAGAGCAATAGTCTAGGATGGGTCGGACGAGTACTACTCAAGCAATCTTCTTTGTAGACTGCTTTCATTTCCCTAGTATTCTACATATGAATCGGAGTTTGAAAGCTGCTTCATCTACGACTGAGCTTATGTGATCATTCCATTTCATATCCCCACAAGTTTTTACGTACAGGTATTTGTAATACATTTGTGACTCGTTGATACAGTAGTCATAGAGTAGTATGTTCTTTTCTTTTTGTGAAGTGATCGATTTCACATTTCCGAACATTTAAACCAAGCTGGCAATCGTCACAGCACTTTGAAATATTAGCAGGCTCTTACTGGGTATTTACACTGCCTTGTTCAGACAGTACTTCATTATACGAGGGTCACTCCAAAAGAAATGCACACTATTTTTTTTATAAAATCCATCTTTCATTCTACATGTCTGAAAGTTCTACAGTGTGTAGATACATCCTTTAGGAACAATATTTTCATTTCTCCACGTAATTTCCATCCCTCTCAACTGCCTTACGCCACCTTGAAACCAGCGCCTGTATACCCGCACGGTAAAATTCTGGACCAACCTGTTGGAGCCACTGTTTGGCAGCGTGCACAAGGGAGTCATCATCTTCGAACCACGAAGAGAGTCTTTCACTTTCCCAGAGATAAGATAGTCACATGGAGCCAGAGCAGGACCGTAAGGCGGGTGTTTCAGTGTTGTCCATCCGAGTTTTGTGATCGCTTCCATGGTTTTTTGACTGACATGTGGCCGTGCATTGTCGTGCAACAGCAAAACATCTTTCATTTGCCTATGTGGTCGAACACGACTCAGTCGAGCTTGAAGTTTCTTCAGTGTCGTCACATATGCATTAGAAGTTATGGTGGTTCCACTTGGCATGATGCACACAAGCAAGAGTCCTTCGGAATCGAAAAACACCGTAGCCATAACTTTTCCAGCAGAAGGTGTGGTTCAGAATTTTTTTTTTTTTTTTTTTTTTTTTGCGAATTTGCATGATGCCACTCCATTGATTGCCTCTTCGTCTCTGGTGAAAAATGATGGAGCTATGTTTCATCACCTGTCACAATTCTTCCAAGAAATTCATCTCCACCACTCTCGTACTGTTCCGAAAGTTCGCTGCATACCGTTTTTCTTGTTTCTTTGTGAGCCCCTGTCTACATCCTGTGAACCCACCTGGCACAAACCTTTTTTAACGTCAACACTTTCAGTATTCTGCAAACACTTCCTTCCCCTATCCCAACGTAGCATGAGAATTCATTATCTGTGATGATTTTGTCAGCAGTCACCAATTCGCTAACTCTCTGCACATTGTCTGGATTGTGTGCAGTACGAGGCCTGCAGCTACGAGGACAATCCTCAATATTGCCGTGCCCGCTTTCATGACGTAACCTGCTTGACCACCGACTAACTGTACTGCGATCGACAGCAGCATCTCCATACACCTTTTTCAACCTCTTGTGGATGCTTTTCACTGTCTCGTTTTCACACAGGAATTCTATGACAGCACGATACTTCTGACGAACGTCAAATGTAGCAGTCATCTTGAAGACATGCTGTGATGGCGCCAATCACGGGGACAGGTTGAACTAAGTTTGAAAACTAGCCGGAAGGATGTATCTACAAACTGTAAAACTTTCACACATGCAGAATTAAAACTGTATTTTTACAAAAATAGTGTGCATTTCTTTTGGAGTGACCCTCGTAGGTAACAGCATGATGTGTGTAGTACGGTTTGCCGCTGTGAATAGTACTTTGCTCTTCAAAAAGTTGTGTGGACCATTGTAACACTACTATCGTAGTCTAACGTCCGGAAATTGAGACCGCAGTGCATCCGTCGGCGTCTGTTCTCGCCGCTAAGGCGACTGCTCGCTGACTGCGCCAGATGTTTACCGCGTTCCTCCGCTCGCAGGTGCTCCGTCTCGCAGTTTTTCTGTCCGCAGAGGGCAACGCGACAGCGGCGTTCAGAGGCTGCGCTACAAACCGCCGTTTTCTTCTTGTAAATTTCTCACCCGTCTCGGGAAACACAAAGCGCAACGAAACCTCGGGTTATAATATTGTGCGAAGGCATGTCAGAAAGGGGAAAGTCTATCGCAAAAAGGCCAGAGGGGATAAAATGCGCCATATTTCATGCGGGAACGGAAATCTCACGTTGAATTAAATATCATCAAAGGGGTTTACGGCAGCCATATGATACCGCGACGAAGGGTAGAGAAAGCGGGACCACACTCTTTCCCCTTTCTCCCTAAGGCCGCTTCAATAAACTGCCTCGTATAAAATTTCCACTGTCTGAGAAGTGACATGGCGATAGAGAAAGCTACTTCTAATTGTTAAAAGATTTTAATGCCACATCAAATCTTATTTTACGTTCTGCTTTTGAATAATTGCATTTTCTGGTAGTCAGATTTCTATTTTATTTTATATGCGTTGGTTTCTTACAACCTGTCCACTTTTGGAAAGATGAGAGACATAAAATGTAGGAAATGTAAGGAAACGTGACATGACAACAGCTGCGTGGACATCAGTATACTAGCTAAGCTATGACTAACAGCGACATTCCGCATACCGCCTTGTGTCTGTTCCACGTGATTTTCTTATCACCGCGGTTGCTCACCTTCTAGAACTAAGATAAACGCAAGAATATTACACGGTTGGAATGCATTCCAAAACAAGTACCTTGGCAACACAGATTACTTCAGTATAAAACGTGACAGCTTTCCCTAAAAAATTCCACCAACACACCACAGAAACGACTTACATTCCGAAACAATAATACTTCTGTCAGCCACTTCTAAAAACAGACAGGACAATTCAGAGACAATAATTTTTATTTCGTTAGGAGGCATCAAAAGAAGCAGAGGTTAGCGCTCTTCACTGCATCCTCCGGGGGATACCATCTGGAGCTCCGTATGCCTGTTTGCGAACGACGTAATTGTGTAGAAGAAGGTGACATCTCTGGAAGCTTGTTACGAGATGCAAAGAGACCTTCAGTTGCGCCGGCCGCTCTGACAGAGCTCTTCTGGGCGCTACAGGCCGGTACCACGCGGCTGCTATGGTCTCAGGTTCGAATCGTGCCTCGGGCATGCATGTGTGCGATGTCCTTAGGTTAGATAGGTTTAAGTAGTTCTAAGTCCTAGGGGACTGATGACCTCAGATATTAAGTCCCATAGTGCTTAGAGCCATTTGAGCAATTTGTTCCATCGCTGAGCGCATCTTACAGATATTGACAGTAGACTCTAGATGTAAATAAATATTTTTTGAGAAATTATGATTTGACGCAATAGCTGTATATCGCTTCTTTATTAAAAATATGTTTCGGTCAAACAACAACACCGAGCGAGGTGGCGCAGTGGTTAGCACACAGGACTCGCATTCAACAGGACGACGGCTCAATATCGCGTTCGGTCATCCTGATTCAGCGTTTCGGTGATTTCCCTTAATCGCTTCAGGCAAATGCCGGGATGGTACCTTTGAAAGGGCACGGCCTACTTCCTTCGCCATGCTTCCCTAATCCAATGAGACCGATGCGGTGACTTCGCTGGTTGGTCTCTTCCTCAAACAACCCCCCCCCCCCCTTCGGAGTATCAGTATCAGTTCAAACAACATACCATTCTCAGCCAATAAGAACATTAATCACTAGGCATGCACACAAACGCGATCATTTGTATCTAATTTCAATATATTTATCAGTTCAACAATTATACAATTCAGGAAAGCACCCGAATTACCGAATTATACACTATGTGATCAAAGGTATCCACACGCCAGTTAGTTCAACTGGTTCAAATGGCTCTGAGCACTATGGGACTTAACATCTGAGGTCATCAGTCCCCTACTTAAACCTAACTAATCTAAGGACATCACACACATCCATGCCCGAGGCAGGATTCGAACCTGCGAACGAAGCGGCCGAGCGGTTCCAGACTGTAGCGCCTAGAACCGCTCGGCCACCCCGGCCGGCACGCCAGTTAGTGGGCATTAATAAGATCTATTCAGTTCTTCGCATTTATGACTGCCTTAACTCTGCTGGAGGGACATTCTTTGAGCTGTTTGACAGTCTGTGAAAGAAGAGAAGCCCATACTTCCTTATGAAAAGAAACCAGAGACACTAGTAATGTTAGACGCTGCAGTCTTGAGCGGAGTCGAGGAACTAACTTACCCAAAAGGTGTTCCATTGGATTCAAATTGGGACTCCGACGAAAAAGACCCTTGTGCCCAAACACTACCTCCTCCTTGGCACTAAATATGAAGGCAGGTAACGTTCTCCAGGCATTTGTCAAACCTAAACACTTCCACAGTATTGCCAGGGGGTGCATCGTGGCTCATGACTCCAAATCACTCGTTTGTAGTCATACACTCTCCACTGGCGTCGCCCTTTACACTACCTCAAGAGACATATTACAAAAAATGTGGGGCTTTTGAGGAGCCAGCTCGACCATTGTACACCTATGCACAGCCATAGTGCTCGGCTGACTGAAGGTAGTACTTTGGAACCCATGAGTCAGTCCATTCGCTAATTTAATGCAATTTTCTGTAACCACGATTCGTAACGCTTGATGGTCTCTGTGCGACAGTGCATGATCTCCCACGCGTCTTACTTAGCTGTGGTTGTTCCTTTCAGTTGCGACATCATAATCACATCGGGTTCCCGGGTTCGATTCCCGGCGGGGTCAGGGATTTTCTCTGCCTCGTGATGACTGGGTGTTGTGTGATGTCCTTAGGTTAGTTAGGTTTAAGTAGTTCTAAGTTCTAGGGGACTGATGACCGTAGATGTTAAGTCCCATAGTGCTCAGAGCCAGAGCCATAATCACATCCCCAACAGGTGACTTGGGCCGCCTTAGCAGGGCTGAAATGTCCCCGCTGTATTTGTTGCTAAGTGACAACCAGTATCTAGTCCACGTTTTCTGGCTCATTCCATTTGGGAGTGACGCATGGGATGAATGGTTGGCACTAAACTTCAGTACGAGATTTTCTCGCCATGGTCATTTCGCGAGACGTGTGTGGGAGGAAGTAATGCATTGTCCGCTTTCAGAATTTCAACAATAAACGTCCCCATGACGTGCAGCTTCGACTGAACCATCCCGTGTCGAAACGAGTTACGCGTTTCTGGATGTTCTCTCTCTCTCTCTCTCTCTCTCTCTCTTTCTCTCTCTCTCTCTCTCTCTCTCTCTCTCTCTCTCCTCTCTCTTTCGCTCTCTCTCTTCTATTAACCCAACACGGTAAGAATCCAGACTGAGGAGCAACACTCAAGAACAGGTCTTACCAAAATTTCCTAATCCACTTCTTTCACGGTTGAATTACATTTCCTTAACAAACTAACCGATATTTTCCTGCTCTTCCAGTGTGTGGGAGGAAGTAATGCATTGTCCGCTTTCAGAATTTCAACAATAAACGTCCCCATGACGTGCAGCTTCGACTGAACCATCCCGTGTCGAAACGAGTTACGCGTTTCTGGATGTTCTCTCTCTCTCTCTCTCTTTCTCTCTCTCTCTCTCTCTCTCTCTCTCTCTCTCCTCTCTCTTTCGCTCTCTCTCTTCTACTAACCCAACACGGTAAGAATCCAGACTGACGAGCAACACTCAAGAACAGGTCTTACCAAAATTTCCTAATCCACTTCTTTCACGGTTGAATTACATTTCCTTAACAAACTAACCGATATTTTCCTGCTCTTCCAGTGAGCGACGCTGTACGTGAAGCGTTCTGCAGCGCCATATTATTTACTGTTAAAACTCCGAGACTGTGGATTCCAAGGACAGTCATATTATTATTTCCTCTAACAAGTACGAGGGGTAGAACTTTAATAGTGGCAACTATTTATTTACAGCTCGTACAAAATAGATGCGTGTTTCAAAGTTTTACTGACCTTCAAAATAGTCACCAGAATTGTGTGTAACCCGTTGCCAGCGATGTGGAAGTCGTAGGATACTTTTCGCGGTGCCACTTGTGTTGACAGTACGAGCGGCGCGGTCTATTGACATACGAATTTGTACCAGTTCTGAAGCGAATGCCGTTCAGCTTAGAAGTCGAGTTGAACTGACGAGGGCTTAAGTCAGGGGAGTGCAGTAGGTGGTATAGCACTTAGCAGTCCCATCAGTCAAACAAATTAGTAACAGCTTGCACTGTTCGTGCTTGAGCATTGTCCTGCAAAATGATGGTCATTTCCTACAGAAAGTGTCATCACTTCTGTCTCTTAGGTGGTCGTAGGTCGTGTTGCAAAAATGAACAGCATAGAGACACAAGTGATGACTCTTTCTGCAGGACCTGACCATCATTTTGCAGGACAATGCTCAAGCACGTACAGAGCAAGCTGTTACTAATTTGTTTGACTGATGGGACTGCTACGTGCTATACCACCTACTGACTTAAGCCGTCGTAAGGTCAACTCGACTTCTAAACTGAAGGAAACACTTCACAGCATTCGCTCCAGATCGTCGGGCAGTAGACCGCGCCCTTCGCACTGTAAACACAACTGCCATTGCTAAGAGTATCCTACGACTTCCACATCGCTGGCAACGGATTACACACAATGCTGGTGACTACTTTGAAGGTCGGTAAAACTTTGAAACACGTATCCATGTTGTACGAGCTGTTTATAAATAGTTGCCACTATTGAAGTTCCAACCCTCGTACATCGTGGAGAGATGATGATGGTAATGAAAGAACTATTCGAGCTCATATAGAGTGAAATTTTTTCTCCCTTGACGCTCGTCCACACCACCGCGCCACACTTCATTAGTAATTGGATCAATAATGCGAGATAAACGACAGCGGAATCGGAACTACCCTCAGCCACTTAAGGAAATTTGTATTTCGAAGATATATAAGATATATCCGTGGATGTAGAATCTATCAGGAATATACGTTGTATCTATAAAATTACCGATGAAAAGCCGTAAAGTTAAGTGAAGTCTTGAATTACGTTATTACTATAAAGGCTGAGTGTAATATTAAAAGATTACTCGTATTCGAAAGATTGGGGGTTTATGTCACTGGCGAGCAATAGTGATGTCGGCATTTCTTGAGCAAGAGAACACTTTTTCCCACTTCCTTGAAAATAGACGTCCATAAGGAAAAAAAATAAGTAACGCAACGACACGCGTCAGACAGTTGAGACGGTCCACACAAAGATGGCGTAGCGGACTGGTTAATTCAGGCAGGCATCAACCGTGCGAAGCTCCTGGGAGCTGGCATGAAAAGGGGGAGCGGGTGCGGGATATCTACCTTCTCTCTCCTCACAACAGTAGGAGCAATGGGAAACTGATATACACTTTTAATATGTCAAAATTTTTTCGTGTATTAGTAATATTGATTATTTTCGGCAACTCAATATTCACTGCTGAACACATGTCTTCTTCAAGTTTTCTGCGTGCGCGGTGGTAGTTCTGTGACTGCATTTATTTTGTGCAGTTTTTTCCTTCTCTGTATTGGTCTCACATTGATTTATTCTTATTGTAATTTATTGTGACGCCTCTTTACAAACGTGCTCTATTATTTTTCTCCCATCACTTACTGAAATTTATCTGTATAGAATCGAACAGCACTATATTCTGAGCGATATGATTCTGGTTCAAATATTTTCAGATAACCCTTCTTTTTTCGGGTTCAGGGATGTGAAAACTTCCACTAGGGCTGCTGATATCAGTCTTGATGATGTCGTATCTCCTTGCCCAACTTTTCTATCATATCTGAATTTCGCACCATCTTCTTGTATTCTAAATGAAGCTGATGTAGATATTCTTCAACTGGCTAACATAGGTCAAGTTAGTGCCTTATTTTTGAAGGTCCGTTTCTCATGTTTTGTTACATTTCTGACCAATAGATTTCCAAAATCTTTGACCAAAAAAGTAGTATCTCATGCACATTGCTCTGTTCTGTAATTTGATTCATGACTTGGAGCTGGTGCTCTGTGCTGTATCCACGTATAAAGCTGACTTCTTCCTTTGTTTGATTTCAATACATTTCTAAGCAATTGGTCGTACTTCGGTGAACATCCATTACATTACAAAGATATGGCTGACCCGTCTTTAGTGTTTTATGTCTTGTGTGCCTCGTACCTCATGAAATAGCTTTCATAATCATTGCATGGTGATAAGCAGCATTTAATGTAGATAAGTGCCCTGTTACTCGTTAAACGAAAAAATATGGGCGCCCTTCACTGCACGACTAATGAATCACAACTGGAATCACCTCACACAAGCACTGTGTGGTGATGTGAAGTGGAAAGACATTCAGGTGCAGTGCAAAGTAAAGCAAATGATAGCCATATACAGGGTGTAACATGTGTAAGTGCAGATACTTTTGTTAGTGATTAAGAATACTGTACTGAACAACATTACATTAGTATTTATTTCATTTGCATACTAATAATTATAGTTATTAGAAGTAGTATGTTTTTAGGCTGGTTAGTACATATGGCAAGAGCAAGCCATTAGTGTTTATATTCCCGTGGGCAACAGATCAGGTTTCGAAGTGTGGACAAGTGGATGCAAAACGGTTAACTTATACTGACAGGCGTAGTCCACTTGGTAGTGCATTTACGACTGTGCAGAAAACATCAGGTCGTAAATTATGTGACATGTTTGTGTGAAGACTGTTCGAGACAGAGTAAAAGCAATCAGCACATTGATGTGTGTGCGTATCAAGGTAGCACACATAAAAATATCCGCACTTATACCCGTTACACCTTGTATAGTGTGTTGAAAGTAAGAATGGTCCAAAAAATATTTCATGTACCATAATATAGGCAACCTAACTTACACCATCTGCCTCAGGTGTATATAAAGAGTTGGGCTGCCTGTCTTAAGGCGTATGAAATGTTTTCTGGGCCAGTTTTATTGTGCCCACACTCCACACTTTATTTATTGGTAGGCACTTGTGAAACTGCAATCGAATTATCAGGGACATTCCTTGAGCGTAAATCCGTCACAAGCATGACAACTGATTTGATCACTGCAGTGTTTTACTAGCAAATTGTCGTGTTGGACATGGTAGTCTTTTACTGAATTTTAAAATGACTTCCTCAAACAGAGAACCCATTACAGTTTAACTTGCACTAATAACCACAGTGTGATTTAGCATTGTTCACATTAACAGTTCATGCCTTGAAGTGAAAGATGCAACAAACGACAGGAAAAATGCTATAGATTTTTAGCGTTACACTCACACACCTAGCCACTGACTTTGCATAATACTCATAGCCGTTATCCTACGCAAATGTTTGTGATACTTTGAGAATTAGGTATCTCATGTTGCTAAGAAGACGTTTATTGGAGTGTAATCAGCTGATTTAGAGCAGGTGGAAATTAAATGCGAAGTGTACAAAATTTTCCTACGTGGGACGCTACGCAATTAATATGAATAGTGACACAATTAAGTGACATGGAAGACGTCGAAATAAGGCTCAATATCTTGGGTGCCGACTACTTTTCCTATAAAAACATGTCGGTGTGTGACACTTGTTACCACCACTGCATCTCTGCACCTATCCTTAGAAATAGTGCTTGGCCACCCCACACAGCAGGAACACGTCACAATGAAGTAAAAATCCTAGAAATGCAGCTGGTTATATTTATTATTTAAGGGTCACGTAACCATAGGGAAGTTGCAGGACATTAGAGCCGTCAAAATGTAAGTCATATCGAGAATACATTATGTAATGTAACCAAGCGAATAATCGATAATGAATAACACAGAGCAGTTTTCTGAAAATTGTAGCAGACCAAAATGAAATGACTCAAAAATTCGCGGAAGTTGCATTTAATCAGAAAACAGCAGAAAGCAAAAATGAATAATACCTCCACATCTGAGCAGCAAACAAAAGCAAGATAACTGAAATAAATATTTAATATAGACAACTGAGCATTGAAGATACGTAACCAAATGAGATAAATGCGACCTGCTCGGAAGACGAACTTTGCCATTGCCTGAACGAAAGAGCAGGTAAAGTGAGAGGGCGTCGGTCAGTACCAGACGAGAGCTGGGAAGTTATTCTCTCCAGTCCAAATTCTCTTCTGATCTCCCACAGTACCCAAGCTCCTCTCGGACGAGAGACTGATTGTTGCGGCCGATCTGACAAATGAATATGTTCCCTTTCCTACATAAAAGGAAGGGAAAACAGCAGAAACTTCCCATGCATCATTACGATTGATGACGTTGGTACTGCTTTCGAACAGTGTCTTCTTATTGGTCAGTAGCGTGGTCACATCTGGTGGAGGGGACGATATTTGCGATTGGACAGTCCGTAATTTTGGGGCTAAGCAACGACTTTCTCATGCCAGGGAAGCGCTGGTAAGTGGCTCGTCTTTGATATGTGAACGAAAGGCAAATTTCCACCTGAGGCACCCTTAAGGGGAAAGCTGTGGCGAATGGCGGGTCCACGTCTGTGGTGAGCGGGTTAGCGCCAGGAAGTATTTCGGGAAACAGGACCAGTTTCCGCGAAAATTGGCTGACACCCAGGAGGCACTGGTTTCCTGCTTTTGAGGCACAGTGAAAAGCCTTCTGCCGAGCCTACAAGACTGGTGACTCCTCCAGATCCACTCCCTTCTAACGAGAAATCGAATACTTTCCACTTCCAGCAAAAATGTGCCGATCTCACACATTTGTTTAACCCTGAAATAAAATCGCAAAGCGATATATGACAGTCATATTACAACTGGTCAGGTCGAACTTGTTGAAGACGTAGATCAAATACAATGTGACGTTGGAATTGGTCAAATACGTGTTTATATCATGCCAAAACGTAACGGAAAGGATGAAATAAACCCGCATTTGAAGAAATGTACATAATATCGTGCAAAATCCTACTCAAAACATATCAGGTTTCGGTTTACTATGTAATCACCAGAGATATTCTTGACTTGTATATATCGCGCCCTGGTGCATATCACCAGGACACTCTGAAGCATATACGAAGGATTGTCATAAAGAAAATTGTCGAAAATACTGTTATGTAATTATTTATTAACAGGGACACCTCTGCTGTCCTGTTGGACATAGAAATCCTCATGCCACAGTACCGTAGATTGCCGCTATGGTCTCCAAAACAAAATGGCGCCTACACATTGTCAAAGTCGAGTATCTTACTATAATTTGTTTCCAGCAGCAGCAGAAATGATGCAGTTGTTTCAAGTTGATCGAGATCACTTCTTCAGTCATTTGCATGAGTGTGACACTGCTGCAACAGCGCCGAATACTAATTACCGCACGATATTACGCTTTATCAACGGGCTAGCGTCACTTTGCTTTCGGCCCTATAGTGGCGACCTACGGTAGTGTAGGGTGGGGATTTCACTGTATACCAGGACTCCAGAACGAGATTTTCACTCTGCAGCGGAGTGTGCGCTGATATGAAACTTTCTGGCAGATTAACACTGTGTGTCGGACCGAGACTCGAACTCGGGACCTTTGTCCTTCGCGGGCACGTGCTCTACCATCTGAGCTACCCAAGCACGACTCACGACCCGTCTTCACAGCTCTACTTCTGCCAGTAACCGGACTACTGACAAGTCCCCGCAAAGAAACAAAATATGCACTGAGCTGAAAAGAGTAATGGAATACCGCCCGATATCCCGTCGACTCTCCTTTGGTCAAGTGTAGTCCGGCATGGACTCAATAAGTCCCCCTAAGAACATTGAACCATACTGCCTCTATGGGCGTCGATAGTTGCGAAAGCGTTGCCGGTGCGGGATTTTGTGCAGAACTGACCATTAGGTCAGTCGTTTAATGTCGTGCGATCTGGGTGGACAAAGCATTCGCTCAAATTGCCCAGAATGTTCTTCAAACCAATCGCGAACAATTGTGGCGCGGTGACATGGCGCATTGTCATCCATAAAAATTCCATCGTTGTTTGGAAACATGAAGTCCGTGGATGGCTCCATATGGTTTCCAAGTAGCAAAACATAACAATTTCCGGTCAATGATCAGTTCAGTTGGCCCACACCATTATGGAGAGAACATCAGCTTTCACAGTGCCTTGTTGACAACTTCGGTCCATGGCTTCGTACGGTCTGCGCGACACTCGAACCCTACCATCAGCTCTTACCAACTGAAATCGGGATTCATGTGGCCAGGCCATGCTTGGTCAGTCGTCTAGGGTCCAACCAATATGGTCACGAGTACATGAGAGGGGCTGCGGGCGGCGTTGTGCTCTTGCTAACAGCAAAGGCACTCGTGCGGTTCATCTGCTGTCATAGCCCGTTAACGCCAGATTTCGCCACACTCACCTAACGGATACGTTTGCCATACAGAGGGGTCCAAAACAAGGTATCCACTGTTTAAAAGTCCATAACTGACAAACTAATTGACGGAGTTCTCTCACCTTTGGTAGTGTAATAGTTTGTAGTTCCGGCAATCGCCGCACAAGTGTTGTATTGCATTGTTTTGTTTTGTCGGATGACAGTCGCCAGATAGTCAGTGTTTTGTTCTTAGTTGCACCTAGTTACTCGAGTAAACATGGCTGGCGCAAGGCTAACATTCAATGAAAGGAATTCAGTTTTGACGTGGTATTTTACGTACGAAAACATTAATGAGGTTCAATGGCAACGGCAAAATGAGTATCAAACAGAGCCACCGACACGTTTAATGATTCGTCGCATTCGAGACAAATTTGAAGCCGAAGGCTGTGTTAAAGATGTACACAAACAACGATCTGGACTAACGGTGACAGTAACAAGTCCAGCTAACTCCCGGCGTGTGTTACAACAATTCACTCACTCACCACAGAAGTCTGTGAGACAGAGTGCCCGTGAAATTGCAGTGAGTCGCTCCAAGTGTTCGGCGAATTTTGAAGACAGCAAAGTGGAAGTGCTACAGCCCACGACTGCTACACGCAATGAACGAGGATGACCCAGATCGTAGAATGGAGTACTGTGAGTGGTTCATTAACATGGTGCACAACGATGAAGAGTTTGCAGAGATGATTGTGTGGTCTGATGAGGCACAGTTCAAAATCAACGGTACAGTAAATCGCCACAACTGCATCTACTGGGCCGCCGAAGATCCGAACCTCCATGTAGACAAAGCCGTGAATTTGCCAGGGCTAAATGTGTGGTGTGAGTTGTCTTACCGGGGCTTGACTAGGCCATTCTTCTTTGACGGCATAGTTAGCGGTGAGGTGTACCTTCAGAAGCTTCAGACATCCATTTTACCTGCCATCCGAGACTTGTATGGAGGCGGAAGGGTTTACTTTTAACAAGATGGTGCCTCAGCCCACTGACAAAATCGTGTTAGGGCGTATCTCGACGAAAATTTACCAAGAAGATGGATAGGCCATAGAGGTGCTGTGGAGTATCCACCATGTTCCGCAGACCTAACTCCTCTGGACTTTTGCGTGTGGGGAACACTAAAGGACGTCGTTTATCGACAAAAGCCAGGCACATTGGATGAACTTCGAGAATCCATGGTACATTCATGTGTAAATATCCAACTGAATACGTTGCAGTCAGTAGTTCGCGTAGCAGTTCGGCGGCATCGTTTGCGTGTAAATGTTAATGGTGACCATTTCGAATACCTACAGTGATATCTGTAAGCTGGACTTTAAGCTACACGTTCATCAGAAATGAGGCAACTCCGTCAATTAGTTTGCAAGTTATGGACTTTTATGCAGTGGTACATTTTTTGGACCCCTCTTTGTAACCCACAGTGATTTCTACGGTTATTTCGCGTAGTGTTGCTTGTCAGTTAGATCTGCCAACGCCGCTGCTCTAGGTTGCTAAGCGAAGGCCGTTGGCCACTGCTTTGTCCATGGTAAGAGGTAGTGCTTGAAAATGGAAGGTTTCATGCGTCTAGCTCGAACTACCATTCCGCGCTCTAGGTCTGTTAAATGCCGTAGTGCTACCATAATGCCATGACTTCAGTCACGTCATTCTAAATTACGTAAATCACGTAATTACATAACTTTATTTCTTCGTGGCGATAATTACAACTTTATCACTACATTTCGTAAGCAATCATTTTTTTTCTGCCATGCATCATCTGTTATTGTAATGGGGTGGGACTGAACATATTGTCGAAAAAAAGGTATTCTCTGTCAGCTACTGTAAGGTGATTTACACATGTAGAATGAGAATCGTGTGTAACGCAGCAGCAATTTACATCCGTCGGCACGATCGATGACGAGTTTCTGCACACGGGAGGCAGTCAGTACTCCGCCACAGACGGTGCGTGCCACTGAACAGCATGAGGAGGCCAACCTTGTTGGCACGAAGCACTCTAACGTCGACGCGCGTATCGCTCTAAGCACCGAGCGCTGGGCGACGTCGTGGCTTCAGTGGATTTACGCACCTGTAAAAACGCAGACAGAGATAACGGACCAGCACGCGGCGCTCATCAAGTGCGGAAAATACGACAGCGAGCCACTATCCTAGACGATCGTCACGACCGTCTTTATTAAAGTTTTAACTAACTAAGCAGCCCCCTCCCACCCCAGCGTTTCAGCTCCCGCTCATGTTCTCCTTTTCTTATTCTTTTCGTCGTTACTGTAAGTGTGTGGGGAAGCGCCTACTTTTACGACCTTTAACCGGAGGCTCATAAGAAAACGTGCGGAGGTATAACAAGGACCCTTGGCGACTTGCAAGGACCCTGCCAGACGGCGCTTTTTTTTTACGGCGTCGTTCACTACGCGAAATTTACTGTACTCGTCAACTCCTTTGATCTGATTTACTCACACCGTACGTCACACAAACATTAGCGAGATTTTTGGTCAGCGATACTCAGGTACAAGCGACGAGCTAATGACACTGATGCCGGGCTCGGTGGCCGAGCGGTTCTAGGCGCTTCAGTCCGGAGCCGCGCGATTGCTACGGTTGCAGGTTCAAGTCCTGCCTCGGGCATGAATTTGTGATGTCTTTAGGTTAGTTAGGTGTGGTTTGCGTACTGTAAGACTTTCGGTACACACACCATCAGATTATTTGACTTGTCGCTCTAACGAAACAGGCGAGTGGCAGCAATAGGTCTCGTGGTCTTATCGTGGCGTGTTTGTCTTCTACCGTTAGGTCAGACGATAGAAATGCCACTTGCACGCTTAGAGTAGCAGATTGACGGTGACCAACTTTAAACAGAACTTGATTAATTTTCACACACATTTATTAAAATAATAAAAAGCATAGATATTACGTAACTTGATTCTGGATGCTGTTTACAATTGACAATCTGAAGTTCCTTTGGTCTTGGTACGTTAATCTTATTCGCACATATCTCTGATACTTGACACAGTATCTATACATTTCTCTTCATGGCTATGTACAGGAATATGATAATCTTATTAGGCGCAGACTGAAACTTGACTATAGACTAATGCAGACTGACTAACCGGAGGTCTGTACACTCGTTATAATACCTCGCGCGTTCAGGTATCACTGCGCAAGTGTGATCCGCGCGGAGAAAAGGTTCCACGTTAGCAGCAATCTCATTGGCTGCGTTACATATTAACACGCGGATCGGCGGAAGCAGAATTTGGTCCGTCTCTAAGACAGCGCCATCTCGTAGTGCGGAGACGGACGAGCGCTGCGCCTGCGCTGTTGTGCTTAGTGGGGCGCGCTCTATTGGGAAACTTGTGTACGCGCTGACTACGCGGAACTATGTACACATCATTAGGTTTAAGTAGTTCTAAGTTCTAGGGGACTGATGACCTCAGGTGTTAAGACCCATAGTGCTCAGAGCCAATGACACTGATGTTGATATCTAAGTATATCGAGTCCCCTACAATAATGTAGATTCCAAAATCCACATCGCCTATGGATACGCATGGGTGGATTAAAAATGGAAACAATAAAACCAGGCATATTACTATGATGAATACGGTCTCGAAACACCGTTTGCATTCAAAACAGCTTTCCGTCGTCTTGGAGTGGATAAATACTGGGCCGGTATGATTTCCGAGGTAACGCCGGTTCCCGTCAGATCACCGCAGTTAAGCGCTGTCCGGCTGGGCTAGCAATTGGATGGGTGACCATCCGCTCTGCCGAGCGCTGTTGGCAAGCGGGGTGCACTCAGCGCTTGTGTGGCAAACTGACGAGCTACTTGATTGAGAAGTAGCGGCTCCGGTCTCGGAATCTCACATACAGCCGAGAGAGCGGTGTACTGACCACACGCCCCTCCATATCCGAATCCAGTGACCCCTGTGGGCTGAGTATGACACGGCGGCCGGTCGGTACCGTTGGGCCCTCATGGCTTGTTCGGGAGGAGTTATGGTTTCCGAGGGAACGTTATACCTTTCTCCCTGCTAAATAGTGGTAATTTTAGGTAATGTTTATGGAAGGGGATCTCCAAAGGCTCAACAATAGTGAGATTTGGTGAATATGATGGTAAGAGGAAATGTGACGATTGATCTTTGTGCTCAGAAAACGAGTCCAGGACGATGCGAACTATGTGAGCAGGAGGCTTGTCTTCTGGGGACGCATCACCACTATGGAACATACATCGTAACATGGAATGGACCTGATCAGGCAAAATGGGCACGTAATCTACATCTACATACAAACTGCGGAAGCCACCGTCCGGTGCGTGACGGAGGGTGCCCTGTACCACTACTAGTCATTTCCCTTCCAATTCCACTTGAAAAAAGAGCGTTTTAGTGGCAATAGAATCGTTCTGCAGTCATCTTCAATTACTGTTTCTCTAAATTCTCCCAGTAGTGCCCCTGCAAAAGAACGTCGTTTTCCTTCCAAGGATTCCCATTTGAGATTCCGAAGCATTTCCGTAACACTTGCGTGTTGTGTGTTCGAACCCACCAGTAACAAATCTAGCCGGACGCCTCTTAATTGCTTCTATGTTTTCCTTTAATCCGATCTGGTGCTGGTCCCAAGCAATCGAGCCGTACTCAAGAATGGGCCGCACTAGCGTCCTATATGCTGTCTACTTTGCAGATGAAACACAGGCTCCTAGAATTCTCCCAATAAGCTGAAGTCGGTCGTTCGCCTTGACTACTAGAATTGTCACATACTCGTTCCATTTCATATCGCTTTGCAACGTTATGCCTGCATACTTCATCGAGGTGACTGTGTCAACAGCACACCGCTAATGTTGTATTCGAACATTAGCTCTAAGCTGATTCCCATTCATGAGAGCAACTACAAATTTTGACTAAGTCATCTTGTATCCTCCAAAAGACGCTTAACGATGACACCTTCCCGTGCACCACACCATTATCAAAAAGTAGACGCTGCTCACCCTGTCCGCCAGATCATTTGTGTGTATCGATAGTAACAGCGGGCTTTTCACCCTTACCTTCGCAATAATGCTTCCTTGCTCTATGGGGCTCACGGAGTACTACGATACACCTGCCCGTATCATCATCGAAACCCCGCCATGTTTCACTCTTGGGACGTAAACTGGGCCAGAAGCTGTAAACAGTGTGAAACAAGACTCATCCGACCAAATGACTTTCTTCCGTTGCCCCACAGTCCAGGTTTTGTGGCTCTGGCTCCACGTTTTCCTGTTACGGACGTTTGTATCGGTGAAGAGTGGTTTTCGAATTCCGGTCGCTCTGCAGTTCTCAACATATGGAGCTCCCTTCGTATTGTTTAGGCGCTGACAGTGTACATGAGGGCGACATTCAGTTCTGCAGTGCCTTTTGCAGACGACGGGCAGATGTCCGATTTATGCGATTTCCAGCTGGAAACATACGTTTATCAAATCGTATATCAGATGCGGTATTTATGTAAAGAACGGCGTTGTGAAATCACTAAAAACCCACTTTCCCTCGAGCGGCCATTTTGGAGTCACAGATTAACACTGTATAAAGTTAAATAATGATTTCTTGCTTTTAGCTGCAGCATTTGTCACATGTATGTCAATATATTATATTATATATGTTTCGTCAATCCCTAATCGCAAAAATTGACAGTCAGCTGCAACGTGACATTTAATGGGGGTATTTAATGCCAGATGTTGCAAATAAAAACAATTATCTTTTTTAACGCCAAAGAAATTTCTTTTCGCTTGATGTAGGATTAATCTGTGACTTGAACATGTTCCCTTGACCAAAACTGGTTGTCTGAGAGCAAATATACACTGAAACTGCTTTTTGTGGATGCATGATCCGGTTCCTTAAACACACTGCAGCTGTGGAAGCACTTTTTTGCACAAAATATTTTGCGAAATTTATGACATACTTCCACAGCCCACGTACATGGATGGCAGCTATCAGTTATCTGTATATGAAGCACGGTAGGATTGTAGGTGATACAGGATATGTAATACGTACACCTCGGCTTGAAAATATTTTAAACGTGAAATCGACTGCTTCTTGTTTAATAAACGCGTGTTGGTTAATAATTGCAGCTGGGAGAAAAATTCTTACGTCGTTTGGCAAATGAGCACTGGTTGAAATATGTTCCTCCGTGTGCTTATTGACAACAGGATCCATTCGTTCAAATGGTTCAAATGGCTCTGAGCACTGTGGGACTCAACTTCTGAGGTCATTAGTCAGCTAGAACTTAGAACTACTTAAACCTAACTAACGTAAGGACATCACACACATCCATGCCCGAGGCAGGATTCGAACCTGCGACCGTAGCGGTCGCGCGGTTCCAGACTGTAGCGCCTAGAACCGCTCGGCCACTCCGGCCGGCGGTCCATTCGTCACTCCACAGTTGCTGAAGTCATTCGTAATACAATCTTTCGTTCTAGCTGTTCTGACTGTTTTCTTTTATATGCATAGAATGTACGTCACCCAACGCTATATGTGCACCACACTGCAAAGAACAAGCTATACGCCGTCTTTTGCATTTATTAAAAAATAAAAAGTTAAAAAGCCACGAAGAATTACTGCATTAGAATATAATTGTATTTCTGGAACTAATTTCACCCAGTTTCAATTATCGAACAGATAATTTCAGAAATAACAGCGTCGTTAAAAAAGATGAAGTAGCCAAAATTATAAACTGTTGCTTCATATTCATCAGTTACATCAAAACTTTTCTGCAAAGTTGTACAATGGTTCGAGATCCACGCCATACTATAGATCTGCTCCTTAACAGACTGTGTATGTCAGTTTCAAGGTTCGGAGAAAGATAAGTGCAAACCTTCTCGAATAACGTAATTCATACTAAAGCAATGCAACATCCAAACCATCATTCGGGTTTACGATGGTTTTACATTTTTGTATTTTTCGACATATATCAATGAATTCTAGTGCAAATTAATGGTTTAGGAGATCATTCTGTCACCCTGCCTACTCTTCCATTTCTTGTGACGATCTAGTTCCTAGCCCGCCTCCATGAATAGTGGTCGCCTGGTAACCTCTTGCATCTTGGTATTTGGGGAAGTCAAGTGGTGGCGTAAGGTTGGTGGTCGCTTGGAAGCACCGGTATTTTCTTTTTCCTTGGGCGATAACTTTCAAAACTAACGATAGGCTTACATGTGTGCACGTGGGTGGTTGTTAAATTGCCTGTTGGCATTGCTAATAACTTCGCCAGCTGCTGAAAAAGTAAACACGACTGCAGATAATAATGCGGAACTCACCTCAGATGTTAGCGTTGCTCATTCAGCTGCCATGAAGATTTCTCCAAAGAAGATATATTTCTGTTTTCACTTCGAGAGCTTCAAGTATTTTGTTGTGTCTAGACAAGACAGCCTAGACACAATACACAATGAGAGGAAGCCGAAATGCACGCTATAAGCTCACGCAGGATGGCGTGAGGTCTGAAACAGGATACGTAATGAATGCTATAAAGAAAAGTACGTAGCTGCTGGAATACTTAACTTTAATCCATCATTTGTATACATCGTTCTTGATGAGACATGCTTCATACGATAACTATCAATTGCTATGGCGCCTTGCTAGGTCGTAGCCATTGACTTAGCTGAAGGCTATTCTAACTATCTTCTCTGCAAATAAACGAGGCTTCGTCAGTGTTGCATCGCTAGCTAAGTCGCCCGTACAACTGGGGCGACTGCTAGTACATCTCTCTAGACCTGCCGTGTGGTGGCGCTCGGTCTGCAATTACTGACAGTGGCGACACGCGGGTCGACATGTACTAATGGACCGCGGCCGATTTAAAGCTACCACCTAGCAAGTGTGGTGTCTGGCGGTGACACCACATATTTTCTTTCTGTATAATTTAGTACGTGATATCGATAAATAACGAAAAAATTATTGTGCTTATTTAGGAACTGGCTTTCAAATGAGATGTATTCGGTTTTATTCTCGAACTATTGGCAACAAATAGTATCAGTTTCAAGCATCAGTTTCCAAAATAGTGAGACAACTTGGAATGAGCCATTAATACTTCCATCTCTATTATTAAGAATAACAAACGAATAAAAATATAAACTAAATTCCGTTAAATAGAAGAATATTTACCGATATACTGTTATACTCAGAGACAATGTAATTAATGCCAATTCACGGCAGTGATTAACCGATCATGAACCTCATCTCTATGACTGCATAATCTCCAAGTACATCAGCCATTTTAAATTTTAAATGTCACTCTTCAGAATTACCAGCGTCGTCAACATAGCGCGACAGGCTCCCTTCGACTCACAATATATACTCCTCCAATCAGCTATCTGATAAACTTAAGTTATCTGGAGACTTTGGATACTATAGAGGATTCATAAACTCACATGTTGTCTCATTTCAGTTTTAGCGACTCTCGCTTGGTGAATAACTGTTTCACAAGCGTTAATTCCTTCGCATCTTGCTAAGTAGCCAATGACAACGCTCTTGTAGCTATTCCAAGAAACAAACACTTGCTTGCTGCTTTTATGTATTGTATTTCTTTGGCACTGTGTGTCCACGCAGTTATTGACACATTCCACATCATAACGGTTTTCCGTGCTATTGATCAATGGAACACGTAACTAACTAACTAACTAACTATTACGAATGACGCTTACAAGAGGAACGCGGGACGCTAAAAGGGACGTGGGGCATGAAAAGGGACGTCGCACGCTCGTAGTTCTGAGAGAGTCCAAAGCACTATGCAATTTCTGATGGAGAGACAGAAGGTATGTGACACCGCGGTGACGATTCGTTCTTCGGATGAAGGTGCCAAGTAGCCCAGAATTCCCTGCAGTGTCTCTATAGTTAACAGCTGGTGACAATGATCCGAGTGTTGCATGAGAGTCTTACATTTCTCTCTCATCTTGGTCATCAGGCACAACTGCAATGATACACTCTGCACTTAAATTACACAGTTATCTTCTTACATGCTGCGAATGAATATCAAGGATGCGCAGAGAAAGGACACCTCTATAGATTGCCGAATATATCTCACATAGCATCCAGTCAATAATATTATATGCATATCCCTTACTAATCCCCCAGAATTGTTTTCTTGTTATTTAACTGTTTTGAGAGTAACTGCGATGAGGGTAAGATTAGTTTTAATCTGGGAACATTATTTCAGTCGAAATCAATATGAAAGTAAGACGTAGTTTGTTGAAAAAAGAACGGCATCGAAAGTATTTTAAAATTTCTTTTCTAAGGGTATATGGTAGGAGAGCGAAATGAGATGCCATTTTCAGTCACTAGGTCCGCAAGCGATAAAGAGCCGAACAGATAGCATACCAGCGTCGAAACGAAGCTTAATAGCTCACTTTGCGTTTTGTGCAAAGTAGCCAAATGCTAAATCAGCTATCAAGTGAGTGATTAGGCATAGCGTAATGAATACGAGCACACCCTTTTTTCCCTGTTTCCTCCCATAGCCGAAATTTTACAACAGCGCTATCTTTTCCCGCACTCTACGACAGTGACTTATTTATGTGTTTTTTTTTTTGTTTTTTTTACTTTGCGTATTTACGAACGACTGTCAATCTGTTACGACTCAGATATCTCCAAGGATACTCTTAAGATAACCTAGAAATGTTTACGAGGGCGAAGACTTTGGGACTTTGAGCTCTCTTCCTTCCTTGTCGCTTCTCAGATTTCTATTCTGTTGCTAGTTGAGTGAAAAAAGCAACAGAATTTAGCTTTATTTGTTTCTCACTGTACATACGGTATTGCTACAAATTCATTACATCTTTCTCTCTGATAATCGACATCACACTGTTCAGTTCGACAAGGGAATACCAGGCCATTTTTATCTCTTTGGTTCATTTCAGTTGGTATCCGTCCATTCGTTGTCTTCAGCTGCCCTAAATACAAAAACTTGTCAGCTGGCTCTATGACTTACATATTAATTTTCTTTATTTACATATCGCTACGTTCATTCTACTCACCTTTTTATTGTTATTACATTTTTTTTTCAGTGCTAGCCTCTACTTCGCTCTGTTAAGTTGTTCGCTTCGTTGCGGAAGTTTATTTGCGCTAGAGGGAAACTTAGAATTTGTCCATAAAAACGAAGGTGGATTATTTTATTAACAAGTACTTCTTCAGCATTTTCTCTGAATTAAGGATATAAATACTTTTTGTCGTACTGTTGACAGCAGTTGGACTGCATAAAATCTCCTTGAATAACGTTTCTTTCAGCTCTTAATTTGCGTCCAACTCGAAGAAATCTAATGTATTGATTATAATACAGCAGGTAAGACAAAAGCCTTTTGTCTCAAAATCTATCGATGTACTAAATAAATAATATGACTAGTAGCAATAAAAAACAAGTAGCTTATTCCTAACAGTCCAGTGCCTACACTTATTCACTACTGCCACGGTTACTTTGACCAAGTTGTGATTAGAGATTGAGAACATGGCCCATGTAGGCTATATTCTTTTTTTCTATGCAGTTGGCCAGCTTTAACCTTTTGTCATTTTGAAGCACATCTCTTAAGCTTCCAGCTTCGTTTTACATAATAGTATATCTCTGGTGGATGTAGACAGGAATACATCTTACTCCTGTGTGTATAACGCACAAATACAATACATTATTGTACGTCTTTTTGTCTATTTGCCGATTCAAACAGAAACATATCATACGCACACAAACAAGACGTATTCCTGTCCACATGTGCCAGCGATGTGTTGTAATATAAAATGAAGCTGGATGCATAAGATACGCGCTTGAAAATGAGCAAAGGTTGAAATTAGCGAATCACATAGATAATAAAAGGAATAAAGCATACCGGACCATGTTTTCATAGTCAAAACACTTTGAGGCTGTGAACCCCCAAAAAAGTAAAATTTTTAGTTGTGATTACTTTGTTTGGGATTTCTCCAATAGGCTACAATGTCCTGTATTTCTTCCCTAATCTTTATTCCCACTTTCCTTTGTACGTCACAGTTAGAATAAATATTTGACATACAGGAAGTTGACTGTATATAAAACTATTATATGTTACAGTCAAAATATACAATAAAGTGCTGCAAATAACGGTTTTTCAATTGCAAAAATTCGCAGTCTCTTAGACCAGACACTAAATGTGGGGTTTATATCGGCAATGACAGAAAACTGTATCACGTTGTTGTGGAATGTCAAAACTCCAAAATCAATGATGCCCTCATTGCGACTTGTTGAGATACTGAAAAAACGACCGAAGGTTAGAGTCTATTGTTCCTTTGGTATCCTTGTTATTAGAGGTGGTGCGTACTGAGAAAGCCTAGAATGAGAATCACATCAGTCGTGACTCATCTGAGAAATTCGTCTGAAGCGATTCGTAACAGAGTGAACGAAGACTCGAATACCATTCTTATTGAAACGCATATATGTTGATTCTGTAGAGCAAGGTTTACGTTATGATGAGTTTTCTTCTGGTTTATAAGGTAAAAAAGGAACGGAAGATAATGTACTAACCTCCAAGTCTTACAGTTAAACTACAGCCATCAAAAACCTGTCGACATATTTCAGTAACAATAATATAATACTAAATCCTTCAGATACACATGTCGTTACTTTTCACATACGGAACAGGGACTAACAACGACCTGAATCACACGTTTCTGGGAATAACTCTCGTCAGAGCACGGCTGGCAGTGCTGGCGCGCTCCTGTAATCCAAGCTGCTGGGAGGCCGTTGTGTGGGAGAGAACTGTAGTTCAACTGCAGTTTCGGCCGCTTCATGAGCTCAGAAGCCTCCTCGGTGCTTTCGTCGACCTATGACCTCAACGTAGATGGCAGTGCAGCGAATTTCGGCGAATCGTCGAGCCAGAGCTAGAGAAGACGCACATGCTCGGGAAACCGCAGCGACCACGTGAAGTCACAGTGTGAGTGACAAAATTAAGGCTTCTATATAAAATAGTCTAATTCGCACGTACTTCGAAAAATCCATACCAGCGATATCACTGGGTATGTTTTGTTGATGAATATAGTTCACAAGTTTAGTATATATCATCTCATGCCAGACCTCTACATTCTGCTCCCATCGAATCTTGGAGGCTGATAAAGGGTTCTTTCATGCATTTTATTGCACTGTTGTTCTCTATGCAGGGAAGTACTGTAATTGTCAGCCTGCAAGGAGCGGTACGCCACAAATCCCACACACTATTACTGAAGAGAGGTGTAAGCGAAGTTTCCTGTGAACTTCTAATGCAGCTTGAAACTTCCTTTCAGATTAAAACCAGTTATAATTGGTTATCCTTCTGACAGAAGGTAAAAACACGTCTTGGGGCTGTATAAAATTTTCTCGGTGAAATTGACACATTACATGGTATGAAACGTCGCCGGCCTAAAGGAAATGCAGTGGATGTTGTGATCAGAGAAGGATAATCACGCTGCCAGAGCCCCAGCAGATGGCGTTGATATTCCGTGTAAATGTGACAGCGGTTTTTTTCCCAGCTCTGCACCGGACACCGGCAGCAAAATCTAGAAAATTCAGTTCAGCCAGTCATGGCCTTATCGGTAAGCACAAGATCTTGTTTCAGGCGACACAAATTCTAGTCCGCGCTTCGGATTTCTGGAAGTCGGTCATCAAAGAAGCCGTGAAAGTTTTAATGTATGTCGTTGTTGTTGTTGTGTTGTTGTTGTTGTGGTCTTCAGTCCTGAGACTGGTTTGATGCAGCTCTCCACGCTACTCTATCTTGTGCAAGCTTCTTCATCTCTCAGTACCTAGTACAACATACATCCTTCTAAATCTGCTTGGTGTATTCATCTCTTGGTCTCCCTCTACGATTTTTACCCTCAACGCTGCCCTCCAATACTAAACTGGTGATCCCTTGATGCCTAAGAACATGTCCTACCAATCGATCCCTTCTTCTAGTCAAGTTGTGCCACAAACTTCTCTTCTCCCTAATCTTGTTCAATACCCCCTCATTAATTATGTGATCTACCCATCTAATCTTCAGCATTCTTCTGTAGCACGATATTTCGAAAGCTTCTATTCTCTTCTTGACTAAACTATTTATCGTCCATGTTTTACTTCCATACATGGCTACACTCCACACAAAAACTTTCAGAAACGACTTCCTGACACTTAAATATATACTCGATGTTAACAAATTTCTATACTTCGGAAATGCTTTCCTTGCCATTGCCAGTTTACATTTTATATCCTCTCTACTTCGACCATCATTAGTTATTTTACTCCCCAAATAGCAAAACTCCTTTACTACTTTAAGTGTGTCATTTTCTAATCTAATACCCTAAGCGTCTCCCGACTTAATTCGACTACATTCCATTATCTTCGTTTTGCTTTTGTTGATGTTCATCTTATATCCTCCTTTCAAGACACTATCCATTCCGTTCAACTGCTCTCCCAAGTCCTTTGCTGTCTCTGACAGAATTACGTCATCGGCGAACCTCAAAGTTTTTATTTCTTCTCCATGGATTTTAATACCTACTCCGAATTTTTCTTTTGTTTCCTTCACTGCTTGCTCAATATACAGATTGAATAACATCGGGGATAGGCTACAACCCTGTCTCACTTTCTTCCCAACCACTGCTTCCCGTTTGTGCCCCTCGATTCTTATAACTGCCATCTGGTTTCTGTACAAATTGTAAATAGCCTTTCGCTCCCTGTATTTTACCCCTGCCACCTCTAGAATTTGAAAGAGAGTATCCCAGTCAACATTGTCAAAAGCTTCTCTAAGTCTACAAATGCTAGAAACGTAGGTTTGCCTTTCCTTAATCTAGCTTCTAAGACAAGTCGTAGGGTCAGTATTGCCTCACGTGTTCCAATATTTCTACTGAATACAAACTGATCTTCCCCGAGGTCGGCTTCTACTAGTTTTTCCATTCGTCTGTAAAGGATTCGCGTTTGTATTTTGCAGCCGTGACTTATTAAACTGATAGTTCGGTAATTTTCACATCTGTCAACACCTGCATTCTTTGAGATTGGAATTATTATATTCTTCTTGAAGTCTGAGGGTATTTCGCCTGTATCATACATCTTGCTCACCAGATGGTAGAGTTTTGTCAGGACTGGCTCTCCCAAGGCCGTCAGTAGCTCTAATGGAGTGTTGTCTACTCCCGGGTCCTTGTTTGGACTCAGGTCTTTCAGTGCTTTGTCAAACCCTTCACGCAGTATCGTATCTCCCATTTCATCTTCATCTACATCCTCTTCCATTTCCATAATATTGTCCTCAAGTACATCGCCCTTGTATAGGCCCTCTATATACTCCTCGACGCGCATCTGCTCGACGACCCTTAACTTTAACTTACGTTAAAGAGGGAAATATAGCAAGAAATCACGAGATTGATACCCTCGTATGTATGTTTTTGGATCTATTACATCGATACTTTGTCTCTTCGCATTACCAAAGTTCACCTCTTAGACCCTGAATAGGTGATCTTACAAATGGCTCAGTGTGTTGTTTTCAGGATGAGGATTTGCGAGCCGTTCGAAGCTATCGAAGTGGCTTACTTCCCTTGTAAGTAATGCATAGAAGGAGTGCTAGATATCGAGAGGTTACAAAGGAGTATGTTCTGTGACAGTCGTAATAATGATGCTGTGGAGTTGTATCATCTTTAGCATTGATGTATTCTCCTTCTGCGGGAGCTAACACTACATCAGCTATATATGTTGCCTTAAGCTCGATAAAGAGCACAAACACAGGATCACCTTTTTAGTATGCTTCATATTAGACACTTGATATACTTCCGTTGAAAGTTGCACTTTATTTTTCGAGAGTCTCCGGAACTAAACGGGGTGTTCCATTTGCCCTCCCTACCTCTGGCGTTCAATTTCATACAGCATCACAGTGTCACTCCAGGCTGTTTGAAAGATATGGAAACCAACATAAACGACGCTATACTCGGGTACCATCAGCCCTTTCTCTTATTTGTGAGCATTATCTAGGCCTTATTCTAGTTTAAGGAGATCTGAAATTCAGTGAAACAAGTGAAAATACTCAGTCCTTGTATGTTTTTTTCACTATCATCCGGCAAAAATGCTCGCTTGTACAGTAAACGACAGTATTATCAGTGACGAAATAGTGTCGCTGGTTATTATGTTGGCGACTCATTTATGACTGTAAACGTCTACAGGTACACGATTGCTTTGCAATCCACAATTAAGTGATCAGTAGAGGGTGCGTAGAACTACTGTCACATATTTCTTCATCATTATACGTTCTTAGAACTTGGGAAAAATTAACACCTGTATCTTTCCGTCAGAGCTCTAAATCCTCTCATTTTATCACGATGTTCATTTGTATGTGGATCGGAGAGAAAAAATACTTTAGCATTCAGAAAAAAACAGTTGACGATTGATATTTCGTGAAAAGATATCGCCGTCACAAAAAATGTCTTTGCTTTAATGATTGGAACCCAATTCACCATAATATCCACGACACTGTCTATTTCGCGGTAGTACAAAATGTGCTGGCCTTCTTTGAAACGTTTCGAGGTCCTCTGTTAGTCCTATCTAGTAAGTCGACCATAACGCCCAAAAGTTCTCCGTAAGAGGAAGGAGAAGTGTAGTGTAGACAGTCTCTTAGTGGATTTGTTGCATTTAATAAGTGTTCTATCAATAAAATGCAGCGTGTGATTCACATTCCTCATAACATTTTGATATCGTGATACGAATTTCGCTATCATCCCGAGAACTATACCTATGGAGGACATCATTGCCAACACCGAAGCAGCCATTCGGACCCTTTCTTGTGAAAGGGCAGAGGAAATACGCACTGAAACAGCCAGGATACTGCGCCGAGCAAAACCACCAGCTTGCAACCTGAAGAAAGAAGAGGTACAAGGCATTAAGAATCTCAACGCCGACAAGAGTATATTGGTACTGCCTGCCGATAAGGGGAATGCGACCGTCGTAATGAAGACCGAAGATTATGAGCAAAAGATCCGAGACCTATTAGATCCGACGACGTACCGAAAACTAAGCGCAGATCCTACGCAGCGTATCACTCGGAATACGAATCGATTAATCAAGGCGTCTTCTCTGCCGGCGGACATACAGAGAAACCTGCGCAACACAGAAGCCCTACCACCTCGGCTGTATGGATTACCCAAGATCCATAAGAACAACGTTCCACTGAGACCGATCGTTAGCGCTCCTGGCTCACCAACGTATAAACTGGCGAAACACTTGGCCTCTCTGTTCCAGCCACACGTGGGGAAGACCGACACATACATTAAGGACTCAGGACATTTCATTGAGAAGCTGAAGAAACTGAAACTTGCGCCAAACGACATCCTGGTCAGTTTTGATGTTGTTTCGTTATTTACGAAAGTGCCACTCAGTGACGCTCTGGAGCACATCGGTTCCATGTTCCCGCAAGACATCAAAAAGATCTTCCATGCATGTCTCACCACGAGCTATTTCACGTGGAATGGCGATTTCTACGAACAACTGGAAGGTGTCGCCATGGGTAGTCCTCTCAGTCCAGTGGTGGCCAACTTCTTCATGGAACAATTCGAAGCACAGGCACTGGACTCGGCGACTTGCAAACCTAAGGTGTGGTACAGGTACGTCGATGATACTTTCGTGGTGTGGAGCCATGGTGAAGAACAGCTCGGTGAATTCCTTAGACACTTGAACAGTCTCCATGCCAACATAACATTTACCATGGAAGTAGAAAAGGACAAGAAACTGCCATTTCTAGATGTGCTGGTCACAAGGGACGGCGAAAACCTGGAACACAGCGTGTATCGAAAACCGACTCACACGGACCGATACCTGCACAAACTGTCAAACCACCACCCGAGCCAGAAAAGGGGCATGATTAGTACACTCATAACGAGAGCAGGACGAATATGTGAGCCGCAACACCTCAAACGAGATATGCAACACCTGGAACTGTCCTGAGGAGCAATGGGTACTCCACAAATTATATTAGAGGTGTAACAGAGCCAAACACTCGGCGAAGTAAGGAACCAGAAAAAGAAATGTCTGGTACGGCCTTTCTGCCATACATTCCCAGAGTGACGGTCAGAATCGGCCGTATACTGCGCAAACATGGCGTAAATACGATTTTCAAACCGACAAGGAAGATCAAAGAGTGTCTTAGATCGGCGAAGGAGAAAAGAGACCCACTTGCAATGTCGGGAATATACCGTATACCATGCACATGCGGAAAAGTTTATGTCGGAATGACTGGACGATCAATTAACACCAGGATCAAAGAGCATAAGCGACATTGCAGGTTGGGGCAGGTGGAGAAATCGGCCGTGGCAGAGGACGCACTGAATGAGACCCACCACGTAATAAAATTCGCCGACACGGAAGTTCTGGCTGTAGAGAAGCACTATCACACGCGCTTGTTCAGAGAAGCTGTAGAAATCCATAAACACGCGAACAGTTTCAACAAGAAAGAGGAAAGCCTTAAGGTAAACGGATCCTGGCTGCCCGTACTGCAGCGAACGACTGTCGCAGGTAGCAAGAGGAGAACCGCACCGGAAATGACCGCGGAGAAGCCCTCGGACGTTGGCGCGCCAGGTACATATAGTCTGCGGCCGCGAGCTCGCCTCCAGTTCACCACCGGCAATGGAGGGTGAAGCTTTGACAATGCCAGCCACTAGTGCTGGCGAAACGTCAGAAAAATTATTAGATGAACGTCGGCCGAAGAACCCGAGACAGAAGCCAATAGGCAGTTTATCAACAAGTGGCCACGAAAGCCCTAACAATTTTGTATACCAATAAAAGTTGTTCACAATTGTAGACGCTACATATTTAGCTGGAACGACGAATTTTAAATTTGTGTGCTTTGTCGCGTAACAGAAATCTGGAATGGTCAGATTATCTCCTAAGTCGTTCTGTTTCCTAACTCTTTTACACAGACTGAGAACAGCAGAGGGCCTATAACGCTTCCTTAGGCAAATTCAGACGTAACTTCGATGTCACTAAATGACTTTCAGATAGGAAACTAAATGACTTTCAGATACGAAATCATGAATGCTTTCACGCAAAAAAATATTCCGAACTTTAACATTGTCGTCGAATGAATACGAAACTCAAAGTTTCGCCACCTTTTCGGAGGACATCTTCAAGGAGGTTTTAGATTCAGTGATAGTCCAATTTGCACCCGGGCTCGATCACACAGTAGTGACTCTTCATGAGAATTCCACCACTGCCAAATAGCTCCGCGTCTTTTGATGAGTGTGAATTCATTTATGCATACTGGTAAGATTAGTTGCTCTAATCCTTTCTGCGGAACGTTTGCTGTCCAATGAAACGCACTGGATTGTATCTGTCAGAAATGATTCACATATCAGTAGATGCTTCGCTATTGGTCAAAAGCCGTTTGGTAAACCACTGTTTATCATGTGAAATGTCGTGTGAAATGATTATCAGAGACAATTAGCCTAACAGAAATGTCGACTTACTAAAATATTCTAGACTATTACATCGTGGTAGTGTGTATATGTTGGAAAAACTAAATGATTCGTCTCCATCTTCGGAGGACATCTTCAAGAGGAAACTTCTATGAAGGTCCGATTTACGCTGTGGTTCGTGCAGCCAGTAGTGACCAGCATCTGAATTGTCACAGAGGGTCAATGGATCAATGGTCAATGGATCACTGGCAAATAGCCGGGAATCTTTTAATAAGTGTGAATTCATTGCCGGCCCCTGTGGCCGAGCGGCTCTAGGCGCTTCAGTCCGGAACCGCGCTGCTGCTACGGTCGCAGGTTCGAATCCTGCTTCGGGCATTGATGTGTGTGATGTCCTTAGGTTAGTTAGGTTTAAGTAGTTCTAAGTCTAGGGGACTGATGACTTCAGATGTTAAGTCCCATAGTGCTTGGAGCCTTTGAACCATTTTGTGAATTCATTTGTGCATAGTGAGAAGATTAGCGCCTCTAATGCTTTCTGTGGAACGTTTGCTGTCCAATGCAACGAACTGGATTGTATCAGTCAAAAACTGATACACATGTGAGTAGAATATAATCTGAAGTCATCAGTCCCCTAGACTTAGAACTACTTAAACCTAACTAACCTAAGGACATCACACACATCAATGCCCGAGGCAGGATTCGAACCTGCGACCGTAGCAGCAGCGCGGTTCCGAACTGAAGAATATAATAATTCCAATCCCAAAGAAAGGAGGTGTTGACAGATGTGAAAATTACCGAACCATCAGTTTAATAAGTCACAGCTGCAAAATACTAACGCGAATTCATTACAGACGAATGGAAAAACTGGTAGAAGCGGACCTCGGGGAAGATCAGTTTGGATTCCGTAGAAATGTTGGAACACGTAAGGCAATACTAACCTTACGACTTATCTTAGAAGAAAGGTTAAGAAAAGGCAAACCTACGTTTCTACCATTTGTAGACTTAGAGAAAGCTTTTGACAACGTTAACTGGAATACTCTCTTTCAAATTCTGAAGGTGGTGGGGTAAAATACAGGGAGCGAAAGGCTATTTACAATTTGTACAGAAACCAGATGGCAGTTATAAGAGTCGAGGGGCATGAAAGGGAAGCAGTGGTTGGGAAAGGAGTGAGACAGGGTTGTAGCCTCTCCCCGATGTTATTCAATCTGTATATTGAGCAAGCAGTAAAGGAAACAAAAGAAAAATTCGGAGTAGGTATTAAAATTCATGGAGAAGAAGTAAAAACTTTGAGGTTCGCCGATGACATTGTAATTCTGTCAGAGACAGCAAAGGACTTGGAAGAGCAGTTGAATGGAATGGATGGTGTCTTGAAGGGAAGATATAAGATGAACATCAACAAAAGCAAAACGAGGATAATGGTATGTAGTCAAATTAAATCGGGTGATGCTGAGGGGATTAGATTAGGAAATGAGACACTTAAAGTAGTAAAGGAGTTTTGCTATTTAGGGAGCAAAATAACTGATGATGGTCGAAGTAGAGAGGATATAAAATGTAGACTGGCAATGGCAAGGAAAGTGTTTCTGAAGTAGAGAAATTTGTTAACATCGAGTATAGATTTAAGTGTCAGGAAGTCGTTTCTGAAAGTATTTGTATGGAGTGTAGCCATGTATGGAAGTGAAACATGGACGATAACCAATTTGGACAAGAAGAGAATAGAAGCTTTCGAAATGTGGTGCTACAGAAGAATGCTGAAGATAAGGTGGGTAGATCACGTAACTAATGAGGAGGTATTGAATAGGATTGAGGTGAAGAGAAGTTTGTGGCACAACTTGACTAGAAGAAGGGATCGGTTGGTACGGCATGTTTTGAGGCATCAAGCGATCACAAATTTAGCATTGGAGGGCAGCGTGGAGGGTAAAAATCGTAGAGGGAGACCAAGAGATAAATACACTAAGCAGATTCAGAAGGATGTAGGTTGCAGTGGGTACTGGGAGATGAAGAAGCTTGCACAGGATAGAGTAGCATGGAGAGCTGCATCAAACCAGTCTCAGGACTGAAGACCACAACAACAACATGTGAGTAGATGATTCGTTATAGGACTAAAGCCGTTTGCTAAGGAACTGCTTTGTATGTGAAATGTCGCATGAACTGAATGTTAGAGACTAGTAGCGTCACGAAAAATATACTTATTGAACCCAACACGAGGACGTGATTTTTTGCAAATACGCTGTGTCGGTGCGGTCGCACTTGGTGGTCCGCGCGGTAGCTGGTGGCTGTTGGATGAGCAGCAGAGTGTACAGGCAGGAGAGGCAGGGGGCCCGGCCGCCGCGACAACTATAGCGCCGAGAGGATGACAGCGCAGATTTATTGCTATACATACACTGCCGGCATTTGCATGAGGACGGGCGCGGGAAAAAGCAACAGGCGCCCGCTGCCTGCCTGCCTGCTTGAACGCGGGTCCCAGACAGCCACCGGCTGTCTCCGCCGCCGCCAACATTCATCACCTCCGTCTGCGACGACACGAGCAAAAAGCTAGCAATGTCCTTGATAACTGTACAGAATTTCCGAGTCAGAAAAGCAAAGTGAAACGTTTATTCGCAGACAAATCCGACGTAATAGACGTCTGCAATAAAGTAAGCTGCGAACGGAGGACGTCACAGATTTATTAACAAGGTGCTAGAAAACTTTCAAGCAAAACAGTAAGTCCAGGGTATAAATATCTACTCTGACACACAAATCAATCCTGCATTTTAAAATTTTTTCGCCGGCAAGCTATGTGTTTCTTTACTAAAACAAAACGAAAAACTGGGAAGTTTCCTCCCAGTGAAAAGCTGGTCAGCTGGCTGTTAGTCCTACACTGCCTCTTACCCCATTCTTGCACCATTATACATGTCCTGACTGAGACTCCTTATGTTGCCTGGTAATATCCGTTTTTTAATTATTTTTTTTACTCTGATTCAAAACATTCGTCGCACACTGCCAGAGCGATTAACGACTGTCAACTTTACTTCTCCGTGTGACTCGCAAATATAAGAATATCTGCTCAGAAACACGCTTTTATAACTGATTATTTATTTTAGTCAGAGTTACTATTTAACTTACACCAACACTGGTTTATCTTCAGGTCTATACAGCTTAGTTACTGTGTAACACGCCAACTACGTCGCCGTGTATAAAATGGCTCTGAGCACTATGGGACTTAACTTCTGAGGTCATCAGTCCCCTAAAACTTAAAACTACTTAAACCTAACTAACCTAAGGACATCACACACATCCATGCCCCAGGCAGGATTCGAACCTGCGACCGCAGCGGTCGCGCGATTCCAGACTGTAGCGCCTAGAACCGCTCGGCCACTTCGGCCGGCTTACAGTGTATCGTTGCCTCAAAATTAATCTTCTTTAATATTACAATGTTGTAGAAGCCACACACGACAATTTAGTGAACATGTCACACTATAACTATGTTGAAAAGATCTGAAGATGTTCGATAACGGCCGGAACCGGTAATCTCCTACCTTAAATTGCAAACGTGACACAAATAAATAATCATTCAGGAAATTTATTTCTTTTATTGGTGCGAAGAGTTCTGCTCAATTTCTCTCTCCCTGGTAAACAACAGAGGGGCTACATTAATGCTACTCGCTCACCAGTAATTAATACTCACTATCGATGATTTCTGACGTTGCTCGTCTTTGATGAGTCAGTTACAATCTTTGGTGAGTTACAATCTTTGATGAAACTCCCTACAGGTGTAGTATCTGCCATTACAAAGCTCTCTTCTTATTCCAGAAGTTCTTCAACCATGTGACAAATATCATGAGGGACTCTTCGCTAATGTTAGTTAGGTCCTCTTCCGAACCGCCACACCCAGTAATCCCATCATTGACAAATAGAGGTATGCATTGTAAGTTATTCATGTTCAGTAGTAGAAGAACTGAA
The DNA here is from genome assembly GCF_023864345.2 of Schistocerca serialis cubense. Lineage (NCBI taxonomy): Eukaryota > Metazoa > Arthropoda > Insecta > Orthoptera > Acrididae > Schistocerca > Schistocerca serialis. Next base: position 201,482,195 of record NC_064643.1, on the reverse strand, counting down.
CCAATCATAGAACACCAGGTACGCTGAAATAACCTGTCGTCACCTAAATGTCGTCTGAGGCCAAAAATTTCAATTTCGGGGTATTGTATCGAGAAGGTAGTACGTGGCCAAGCCAAAGGCACAGAGAAGGTAGTATGTCTAGATATATGTAAATTTAGCTATAAACGTAGTCGCTAGATAGCCTAAGTTGTATGTGCAGAGTTGTTGACGCGGACAAGGTAGTGTTACCTTTTCATTGCTTCCCCAACGGAGAGTGTCTACACGTGTTGGTAACAAGTAGTGGTGTTTGTTGTGATACAGAACTGTGTTTATAAATCAGTATACTGCCAAAATCTCCTCTATTTAGAATGGTAAATTAAAATTACTAACCTTCTGCTGATGGTTCACTATTTCATGTGAGTCTAACCGAACTCGCTTATACACAACATTCTTTCGTAGTCAAAAAGTAAGTGGCGTTATGTCTCGCGAATTCATTTACGAGAGTACAATTCGTAAAGAATTTTGGAAACAGGCAGCTGATGTGCAAAGAAATATCTGATGAGTTTAACCGACACTGTGAATATTCACAGAAGGTTTGATCCAAAAATACGATGATAGAGCATTAACTAGGAGCAAAGTTCCTGTCACGCACTGCTTAACCGCCGACAGTGGCCGTGTGCAACTTTGCAGTAGATATTTTAAAAATACGTTGCGGCTACGTTGAACTTCCTCGATGAGAATATAACACATTTTACCGCAACATTTGTGTGTAAAATACAAATTATAGTAATCCTGAGTGGATAGGATATACATGAGAGGAGAAAGAGAGAGAGAGATACAGTGGGATATCATGGGCAAATTTTTTCGTTCTTTCAAATGTAATATGTAATACAAAGGATGAGTGTATGCCTTCCATTCCAAGCAGTATCTGTAACAATCTGTTAGGAAACTCACTCATAAATTTCCTTTTTGATTCCTCTGAAAAGTTCTCTTTTTGGCAGTTACTACCTTCACCACGTCGATGTGTTATTTGATGCCAGGCTGTTGGCTATGCTATCGCTTAGGCGCGTGTTTTAATCTCGTAGAATTTAAAGCGAAATTGTACACGTTGAACTAGATCAGCAGTTTAAAATGTGCGCCGGTGCTACAAAGAAGAAACAAGGTGTCGCTACAAAAGTGCGTGACACGGCATTCTGTCGCGTCGCAGAGCTGCTGCCGACATAGAGAAGGCCCAAAGACACCTCATTTCATTAACCTCGCAGCGCCAGCGCGCGCTATCAGCTCTGCGGCCCTCCCGGCAGGCATACATGTCACATGACTCTGCCCCGTCATCCGGAAAAACCAATTCCTAAAGCGAAACACGCCGCAACTCCGTGTTATGCCGGCTGAGTGCGCAGATGGGGCGCGAGATAGGCTCTACCGCTTTGGCGGCCCGCATCTGCACCAGTACACACACACACACACACACACGCGCGCACGCACACCTATAACGCAGACGGCGCACGAGAGCACCACGACAAAAAAGCTCGGCGCGGGCCCCAGGCGAATAACTGGAGTGCACGCAGGCGCAGGAGGGTAGGTTGCGCCCATTGAGGGCCCCCGGCCAGCCCTTTGTGCCCTGCGAGGGCAGCTCGTCGGTGGAAATTGGGCTCTGTTGCGCCCTCGCGTTCCTGCGTGCTGGGTGACACCTCACGTGTTACAGGTATCCGGGAACCGCCGGGCCCTCTTAACGTCACAGCCCGGCCCGTACGTCCGATGATACACTCGAGTATTTACGAACATGTTGAGGAGATCCGTTCTTCTTACGCATAACTTTATTCTGGGATGTAGACGGGGTCATCTTGTAAAATGTACCAACCTTTCTGTCAATATTGGGAGTGGCCTTCGTGCTACTGTAGTATTTACACTACTGACCATTAAAATTGCTACACCACGAAGATTACGTGCTACAGACGCGAAATTTAACCGACGGGAAGAAGATGCTGTGATATGCAATTGATTATCTTTTCAGAGCATTCACACAAGGTTGGCGCAAGTGGCGACAGCTACAACGTGCTAACATGAGGAAAGTTTCCAACCGATTACTCATACACAAACAGCAGTTGACCGGCGTTGCCGGAAATGTTGTTGTGGTGCCTCTTATAAGGAGGAGAAAAGCGTACCATCACGCTTCCGACTTTGATAAAGGTCGGATTGTAGCCTGTCGCGATTGCGGTTTATCGTATCGCGACACTGCTGCTCGCGTTGGTCTAGATCCAATCACTGTTAGCAGAATATGGAATCGGTGGGTTCAGGAGGGTGATACGGATCGCCGTGTTGGATCCCAACGGCCTCGTATCACTAGCAGTCGAGATGACAGGCATCTTATGCGCATGGCTGTAACGGATCGTGCAGCCACATCTCGATCCCTGAGTCAACAGATGGGGACATTTGCAAGACAACAACCATCTGCACGAACAGTTCGACGACGTTTGCAGCAGCATGGACTATCAGCTCGGAGACCATGGCTGCGGTTACCCTTGACGCTGTATCACAGACAGGAGCGCCTGCGATGGTGTACTCTACGACGAACCTGTGTGCACGAATGGCAAAACGTCATTTTTTCGGATGAATCCAGGTTATGTTTACAGCATCATGATGGTCGAATCCGTGTTCGGCGACATTGCGGTAAACGCACATTGTAAGCGTGTATTCGTCATCGCCATACTGGCGTATCACCCGGCGTGATGGTATGGGGTGTCATTGGTTACACGTCTCGGTCACCTCTTGTTCGCATTGACGGCATTTTGAACAGTGGACGTTACATTTCAGATGTGTTACGACTCGTGGCTCTACCCTTCATTCGACCCCTGCGAAACCCTACATTTCAGCAGGACACTGCACGACCGCATGTTGCAGGTCCTGTACGGGCCTTTCTGGATACAGATAATGTTCGACTGGTGCCCTAGCCAGCACATTCTCCAGATTACTAACCAATTGAAAACGTCTGGTCAATGGTGGCCGAGCAACTGGATCGTCACAATACCCCAGTCACTACTCTTGATGAACTGTGGTATCGTGTTGAAGCTGCATGTCTAGCTGTATCTGTACACGCCATCCAAGCTCTCTTTGACTCAATGCCCAGGCGTATCAAGGCCGTTACTACGGCCAGAGGTGGTTGTTCTGGGTACTGATTTCTCAGGATCTATGCATCCAAACTGCGTGAAAATGTAATCACATGCCGGCCGGTGTGGCCGAGCGTTTCTAGTTCCGTCATTCTGGAACCGAGCGACCGCTACGGTCGCAGGTTCGAATCCTGCCTCGGGAATGGATGTGTGTGATGTCCTTAGGTTAGTTAGGTTTAAGTAGTTCTAAGTTCTAGGGGACTGATGACTTCAGATGTTAAGTCCCATAGTGCTCAGAGCCTTTTGTAATCACATGTCAGTTCTAGTAAAATATATTTGTCCAATTAATACCCGTTTATTATCTGCATTTCTTCTTGGTGTAGCAATTTTAATGGCCAGTAGTGTACGTCGCTGTGTTGATTCAGCCAATAACGATAACAAGAAGAACATGTGCGAATACGTACCAGGCTACTCACAGCTTCGAACAGTAAAAAAATTTTTATTCGAGTCAGAGATACATGAAGTACGTGGTAATTACCATTAGATGAGGAAGAATTATCCAGTTACACTACTCTTCACCAAAATCTTGCAACTTCAGCTGCACCCAAGCAAACGAGCTTCTGTGCAAGTGCAGGGAGTAAATGGAAAATCCAGTAGGTCTTCCCTCGCCTGTGCTTCTCCGCATTCACAGTTGGTGCTATCTAAGGTCCAGAAATCCACAACTGTTTCCTTAATATAGCTGCTGCTGGTGGATTCGAGGACACTATTTCTGGACCTCAACCATGGTGCTGGTTGGACGTACTAGTGTAATGGATGGCTTTCCTGATGAGTTTGATTTATTCTTTCCATATTCGGAGTTGCTTCACGATGAATATTTAGTGGTGCTACGCCTGGGAGCTGTGTTGTTTTAGAAGTGGCATATCTTTCAGATAACCTGTCATGAGACTGTGTTTCGTTTAGCACCTTTGCAACTATGCGTATATTGGTAGATTTGCAGCAGACTGGTCACGCATAATCTGTAGCACTTTAAATTATTGCCATCTGTCGTTTCGACAATTTGTGGTCGAGACTCGCACGTGCTATCACTGATCTTGCGGTGGATGTTACTTCTAGCTTCCACTTAAACTCTCGTAGTGCGGCTTGTACGTTGGCAAACGATTCAGAGTGACTCTAAGTAATTTTGGGAGAGCCGTATTTACTAATTGTTTTCCTTGCTATGTGATTTTAAGTTTGCGACGTGCCTGATTGTGCTTAAGATGAAACGTATATAGCTGAAAATGGATTGTATGTTATCAAGTGTTTGCGTTGATCATGAAGTAGGCTCCTCTTTGTCAGTCCTTTTCTTTGGAGAGGTAGCATCAGGTCATCATCTACTGGTTTATGGAGAGTAACGTAGGGGTATGGGGGTAAAAGCTGTGCAGGGAGGCCGAGGGAGAATACAGTAAGCAGCTTCAAATGGATGTATTTTGCAGTAGCTTCGAAGAGATGAAGAGGCTTGCTCAGGAGGGACTAGAGTACAGTGCTGTATGAAACCAGTCGTCGGAATGAAGACAGCAATAACAACAACAACAACGTCCCTGCGGTGTCGTATACACTATGCCACCGAATGGCATCTACTGACTTTAAGGGGTTTTTGACGCTGTCTTGAGAAACAAATTGCGGTTAGTTAACCTTGTTCGGAAATGTCATTCAGGGAGGCTATTAAGAGCGTAGAAAATTCAAGGGCTAACGTCAGCCGCTGGGACATTTCTTAGAGGCAAACGTAAGTTAGTACGCTGTCGGTCCGAAAGCGGAACTTTTCCTTATGGGCCTGATAGCTTTCGGGATGTTACGTCCTGCCGAAGGTATCCACCTGTCACAACTTTATGGAACGTACAATCACTTGTTTATTGCCCAAAGAGCGGCCTAGCGACAGACATTAGCTCCCGTAAATTTGATACTCAGTGGTCTCATAGGATTAAGTTTCAGACTCGAGTCCCTGCGCCCACTTCGTTCGTTAAAACATCCTATTTAATGTATTCAGCCTTAACTGTATCGTTCTGTTACACACTACTTTCCATCAAAATGAACTGCAGTTCCGTTGTGTCGTAACTACATGTCCTGAATAAAATAGGAATAATATTTACTGCATCCTAAATATTAATACAGCCTTAATGTTAATGACTTCGACACACATATAGACATTGCCATTTGGCAGGTAAAAATGCAGTTTGAAGGAACTTTGAAACTGTTTTGCTGAAGTTTCGACTTATCACTCTGTGACCAGTATCACGCCCACTGTAGACTCTAACGAAACTATCAGTTCTTCTTTGAATATCGTGCAATTCTCTCGTTAATCCAACTTCCTTAAGAATTCCAGACCATAGAATAATACTCAAGCACTGTTCGAACAACGATGTGATCTCTTTCGTGAGTCAATCACACATTCTTAGAATTCGTATTATAACCCCATCTGGTATCCATGTTGCACTTCCATGTTTTTTTCTTTTCTTTTTTTTTTACATCATCTAGTCACTTTTCTTGAAGTTTTCTTGCTCTGTTGATGTCTCTTAAAAGCTTAATAAATAACGACACGGTCACAAAGCCGGAAACGCTTTACTGAAGATAACATGCGCCGCGAAAGTCTACGCTCGCACACTGTTAACCTTAATCTCGTACAACACGACAGCTGTAAATTGTAATCATGGTGGCCTACGATTTCCTAGATGCGCGTTCGTTAATTATATCGAACATGGCTTAACAGCCAGCTGCTAACATTAATGGGTCGTAAAAAGTTATCCTTCGGAACACTCGCTGCATAAGTTGAGTGTTACATGAAGAAGTAGTTAAATTTGAGTCGAAGGGCACAAATATAAATAAGTCAGTTGCAAAACAACATCGTAGTTTACTGCGTCTGTGTCAGGAACTCTGTCTTCAGTGCTTCCCATATGCTTCTTTCCTTCGTGAATGAAGCAGAGGCTTGTGTGTCTCAGTGACCTGGTGCTAGTCTTTCAATTGGAAGCCAATTCGGCGTGTCCCTGAGTTGCCCCGGTAATCTAACCTATAGCGTAAAGAGGCATCCGAACTACATGTCATTTTTGGCGAATCTGTACACCATTGAGAGGTGAATGCTAGGTTCAAAGACTGAAAAATTCGTGGTTCCACCAGGATTCGGCCCCAAACCTATCGGTCTCCAGGAATGCGTTTACCGTTTCTTTATATAGTTACTTGACTTGCCATAATAAGGTGCAAATTTCCTTCTGAAGTTCAAAATGGTTCAAATGGCTCTGAGCACCATGGGACTTAACTTCTGAGGTCATCAGGCCCCTAGAACTTAGAACTACTTAAACCTAAGTAACCTAAGGACATCACACACATCCATGCCCGAGGCAGGATTCGAACCTGCGACCGTAGCAGTCGCGCGGCTCCGGACTGAGCGCCTAGAACCGCTTTTCTAATGTCACTACAGTACTCCTAGAATAATACCTAACATGACAGTCGTTCGACTCTAGCGCCTGCAATAGCTTAGAAATATGTAAAATAAATAGTTTACATCATGATGTGTTCAATAACTGTAGCGCCTAGAACCGCTCGGCCACCGGGGCCGGCCCTTCTGAAGTCCTCTCATATGTACGTCGGGGACCACCACGCACGACCATTCGTGACTACTATTAAGTTGTTAACATAGAACATGTAAATGCGTCGAGTAATGCTTAGGGCGACGAATTATGCAATCGTCAGAACAGGGGCATGGTTAAACTTGAAGCCATTTTGACTATTGTTCGACCGTGGCAGTCTCAAGAAATATGTAAAGGTTTTTTAAATTACCGCTACCAGTCACAAACTTTGTCAACTATTGTATTACTTAATTATTTAGCGACATGTTTCGAGGGAATACCTCATCTTCAGACTAAATGGCATTACAAAAAAAACTTTACAATAAGGTCATACTGATGTTACATGGTCTTTTCGTAAATGCTGCGGTCATCTTTGTTCTTCTGGCGTGGCACTCCCGTTGTGATGCGTTGAGGTGTTTCCAATTCCATGACTCTCTTGGTCACTGTTCACAAGTAGTCAATAACATACCAGAAACTTGGAAACACGATCACAAATCTGTAGTGCAGGCGACAAGATGGCGGTCGAAATACAGCTGGTTTCGATTTAACTACCGATTTGTCGATCTATGTGGTGTCAGATGTTTACATGTCTTCTGCACGTCTTGTTATCGTATTACAGATACAGGTTAACGAAATACATTACTAATTGAGCAACTGTTACAATATTATTGAACACATCATGATGTAAACTATTTATTTTACATATTTCTAAGCTATTGCAGGCGCTAGAGTCGAACGACTGCCATGTTAGGTATCTTTTATTCTAGGAGTACTGTAGTGACATTAGAAAAGCGGTTCTAGGCGCTCAGTCCGGAGCCGCGCGACTGCTACGGTCGCAGGTTCGAATCCTGCCTCGGGCATGGATGTGTGTGATGTCCTTAGGTTAGTTAGGTTTAAGTAGTTCTAAGTTCTAGGGGACTGATGACCATAGAGGTTAAGTCCCATAGTGCTCATAGCCATTTGAACCATTTTTTAGAAAAGAATTGTGATTTTCTGTGCTCTGTTTAAGAAGGCTCTCAATGAAGCTTATTTATGTGAATTGGAATGTGAGGAAGATTTATTAATGACTGTGTCTGTGTATGTTCGTTTTCTATGTACATTGCTATTTAGGGTTTGTCTGTGTTACTTATTGTCATGTTTAGAAAATTAATTTTGTTATCTTTCTCATGTTCTGTGGTGAACTGGATGTTGTTGTGAAAACTATTGAATCTGTTTAATAGAGTTTATATTTCTTCATCAGTTTCACTGTATACAATGAATATGTCATCAACATATCTGCAGTAGTGTACTATTTTCTGGGTTATTATGTCTTTGTTGTTGAGAAGTTTATTTTAGAGGTGGTTAATGAAAATTCTGCTGATGATGACAGTTTCAGTTGTCGAAAGCGGCCGTCACTAATAAATAATAATTAATGCGATCTCCGCTATAAAAAGTTTTTCACGTTATACATCGCTCATTCCATTTTCTCAATATGAGAAATTTCAATAATGCTGACCAACGCTGGGAATGTGATGAACTACAAGATCCATGCAACTTGCTAATCTGCAGAACATGTGATGACTCGCGTGTCTTAGATAACTTGATTACAGCAAATAACATGGCTATTAAGGCTGTTATTTTCTGGAATAATTTTGGAAAACCTTTGCGGACACCATTTTCATTGCTACATGACATATTGTTTAAGATGTTGTAATGTGTTGATTCGGTTGTGTTAACTAAGTGTGTTTTAATACTGTAAATTATTATTTTACTTAATAATTTTATTGTTCGTATTGTATATTGTCTTGAACAGAAATTAATAAACAGAGTGATATATGCTTGTGAAGTGGTTTTCATGTTCATCGCTCGTAGCACCAGAAGAAATCCCAATGTGGTAGCACAGAGTGAATTTTTAGTGATGTTGTACATTGGTGTCGTTCACACTAAAGCATCAGATCATCCGTCTGAAAAATTCTGCTTTGACATTTCGCAGAAAATCTAGCGAAACATTCTTAAAGCTTTGCCACACTGTTCTGTCCCTATGCTTCAGCATTAATTTAAACTCAATATCTATAAAAATCTCCCTGAGTGGTTTACGGATAAACACACCTGCTTTCTTTTTATCAGAACTGAGCTTGGGGAACTGTCGACGTAAGTGAACGCAGAGCCATTTACATTTAAAACTGTTAAAACTTCCTTCACAAGGCCGACTTTTATATTACCGCCAGAAGGAACCCCTTGCTTGACTCTATTAATGGTCCCCGCACAGCATTTTTCATCCCAGGAATTAATGACTGTCTCTTCACGTAACGTTACTTTAAATAGTGTTCTTCCGAACTCAGATATCCTACTGCAACGAGAAGCAACAGTACTTGGTGTAGTCTGATTGTAGTCTTCATAATATGACAGCAACTCAATGCCTGCAACGTATCCACTGGTATTTCGTGCATAATCTGGATGTCTCTCACATTTACACATATCTGATTTGTATACAGTTCTCATTAAAGCACTTCGAGAAGCGTAAAACTGGTAGCAACTGAAAATCCTTACCCTGCCACATCGCTGTTTGATCACGTGATGAACACATGCAGAGAGCATGTAAACTATTACGTGACGATAGTACGGAATGAGTATTACGAAACGCTAAAGCACGGCAACAACTGCTTGTGTGAGGAGGGGGGGAGGGGGGGAGGTGCTCTATTTGGTAAAAGACAATGTAATTACAGGTATAGACTGCAATTCCAAAACTAGAGCTGACATGCGAATTTTTACTTCAGTTTCGTGAGCAGTGGGACAGATTAACAAAGTTCAGCTCATTTAAATCTTTTTGCATAGTTATGGAAGATATACAGCATAAGGTCTCAGACGCGAATGATTTTCTCAGATCGTTCATTTACAGTCACCGTTACTGAGCAACAACTGTGTTCAAAATTTTAAAGTTGTCAGATGTGTTAGTGAGCCGAAGACTTTTTAAGAAACAGAACCCAGTATGTTGTCCCGAACGACTAGTGTTCATCGGAGGCAGCTGTAACGTCAAAAGTGCCCCACGGTAATGTGACAGGGCCTCTCTTACTCTGTGAAGGTTAGGTGAGCCTTTCGCCGACGACGCTGTAGTCTACGGCAAGTGATTTGTTTGGGCGACTTTAGGAGAATACATGAGAACTTGCACGTAGCAAAGCGACATATTTGAAACGATTACATATTAGTAACTTCGGTCCACTTCAATTTATAGGGTGTATTGTAGGAAGGTGTAGCTCATCTACAAATCAGACCGCATACAGAACAATGTGTGAGAGCTATTATTGAGAACTTCTGGAGATCTTCACCATGTCTGATCGAAAGAGTTCAGTGACGTGCTGCTAGATTTGTAACCGGTAGGTTCGATCAACAAGCGAATGTTATCGCTATACGTGGTGAATTCGAATGGGTAGTCTGCAGTTCGTGGTCTCGCGGCCGCGTTTTCGCTTCCCGAACACGGGGTTCCGAGTTCGATTCCCGGTGGGGTCAGGGATTTTCACCTGCCTCGAGATGAGTGGGTGTTTGTGCTGTCTTCATCATTCATGAAAGTGGCGAGAATGGACTGAACAAAGGTTGGGAATTTGTACGGGAGCTGATAACCGCGCAGTTCAGCGCCCCAAGAACCAAACATCATCATCATTGAGTGGGTATCCCTGGTGGGAAGAGGAAGAACGTCTTTTCGTGACACGCTATTGAAAAGCTGAAGAGAATAGGCGTCTGCGACAAACTGCAAAACGATGGCATAGCCACCAACACGCATCATGCGTAAGAACTGCGAAGACATGATGGAAACCGCAGCTCCTACGAAAGCGGATAGACCGTCAGTTTTTCCTTAGTTCCGTTTACGAGCGGGACAGGAAAGGGCTTCTAAACAAACTGCGTGCCTACAGTGTATCGTCACAGTTGTGCGATTGAATTCGTGATCTCCTGTCAGAAAGGACAGAGTCCAAAGTAAATGGTGAAAGTCATCGAGTAAAACAGAAGTGATATCTGGCGTTCCCCAAGGTAGTTTTACAGGCTCTCTGCCGTTCCCAGTCCATGCAAATGATTTAGCAGACAATTTGAGCAGCCTTCTGAGATTGTTCGCAGACAACGCTGTCATTTATCATCTGGTAAAGTCGTGGTCTTGTGATATCTTTCTCGCTTCCCGCGCATGGGGTCCCGGGTGCGATTCCCGGCAGGGTCAGGGATTTTTCCCTGCCTCGAGATGACCGGGTGTTGTTGTGTCGTCTTCATCATCATCATCATCATCATTCATCCCCATTACGGTCGGAGGAAGGCAATGGCAAACCACCTCCGCTAGGACCTTGCCTAGTCGGCGGTGCGGTTTTCCCGCATCGTCCCCTGCTCTCCTCGGAGTATGGGACCTTATCATCATCATGAACGTCATGGGAAAGTCAAAATCAGATGCAAAAAAGTAGGAAAGATATCGGTATGGTTTAAAAAATGGCAATTGACCCTAAATAATGAAAAGTCTGCGGTCATCTTCATGAAACTAAAAGGAATCACACAAACCTAAAGAGTGTCAAATCAAGTAAATACCTAGGGATTATATTTACGAACAACTTAAATTGCAACGATTACGCAGATAATGTCGTGGATAAACTGGACCAAAGGCTGCATTTTATTTGCAGAACATTTAGAAAATGCAATAGGCTTACCAAAGGGACTCCTGCACGACGCTTTTCCGTCTTCTGCTAGATTACTGCTTACCTGATAGGATTGATGGAGGACATCGAATAAGTTTAAAGATGGGCAACTCGTTTTTTACTATCGCGAAACAGGAAGGAGTGTGACAGATTTGATATGCGAGCTGGGGTGGCAGTCACTAAAAACAAAAGCGTTGCGACAAGATGTTTCACGAAATTTCAATTACCATCCTTCTCCTCCAAACGCGTAAATATTCTGTTGACTCTCATTTTGATAGAGAGAAATGGTCATCGTAATAAAATAAGAGAAATCAGAGCTTGCACAAGTGTTCGTTTCCCCCGCTTGTTCTTTCCGAGTAGAGCGGTGTAGAAATAGTGTGAAACTGGTACGGTGAAGCCTATGGTGATCTTTTAAGTGTGAATTTTGCAATAGTTATGTAGATGCAGATTTATATGATTTGCAGTGGTATAAGTTCCCCTCCATGTGGTATCATTGAGAGTTCATGGTCCCACGCCAAATTCGGCAACACATATTTATACCACAGACGTTCGTGAGGTCTCGCTGCAATCCGGAACCACGTATGGTAGGCGCTCTTGAAGACCACGTCTCCCTTTCAGCACAACAGCGCCCTCGCACCGGAAGTCAATATAGAGCCGAGCATGGAAGCTCTCTGCCCCAATATTTGATCTCAGCTGAACTAGTGTCTCAAAATTTAAGATGGACTTGTACTTTTGAAAATGTGGTATACTGTATGTCAGTTAATAGTGCATCAAGTGATGTCTTAACAGTCAACGACAGTCGCAAATTATGAAGCACTCCTGTAGCAAAGAACTATGTCAAGTTAGGTAAATATTTTTATCATCTACGTAAATGGTGACAAAAGTCATGGGATACCTACTAATGTGTTGGAACTCCTTTTTCCTGGCGCAGTGCAACTCCTCGATGTGGCATGGACTCAAGGAGTCATTGGAAGTCACCTGCAGAGATACTGAGCCATGCTGCCTCTATAGGCGTCTGTAGTTACGAAAGTGTTGCCAATGCGGGATGATGTGCACGAACTGACCTGTAGATAATGTCCCACTAATGTACGAGGGGATTCGTGTCGGACAATCTGGGTAGCCAAACCATTCATTATAACTGTCCAGAATGTTCTTCAAGCCAGTCGCGAACAATCGTGGCCCAGTGAGATGACGGACTGTCGTCCATGAAAAATCCACCGTTGTTTGAGAACATGGCGTTCTTGAATGGCCTCAAAGGTCTCAAAGTAGCTGAACATCTAGAAGACCCAGTCCATTTCATGTAGACCCAGCCCACACCATTATTGAGCCACCACCAGCTTGCACAGTACCTTGTTGACAACTTGGATCCATGGCTTCGTGAAGTCTGCACCACACTCGAATCCAACCATCAGCTCTTACCAACTGAAATCGGGACCATCTGACCAGGCCACGGTTTTCCAGTCGTCTAGGGTCCAACCGACATTGCCATAAGCCCAGGAGAGGCGCTGCAGGCGATATCCTGCTGTTAGAAAAGGCACTCGTGTCGGTCGTCCGCTGCCATATCACATTAACACCAGATTTCCCCGCATTGTTCTAACGGATACGTCCGCGGTACGTCCGACATTAATTTGAGCAGTTATTTCACGCAGTGTTGCTTTTCTGTTGGCACTGACAACTCTACGCAAACGACGCTGCTGTCGGTCGTTAAGTAAAAGCTTTCGGCTACTGCGTTGCGACACTGTGGATCTCGGAATATTGAATTCCCTAACGATTTCCGAAGTGGAATGTCCATGTGTCTAGCACCAACTAATATTCTGCGTTCAATTACCGTCGTGCGACCATAATCACGTCGGGACCCTTTTCATATGACTCACTTGAGCACAAATGACAGCTCCACCAATGCTCTTCCCTTTTATTCCTTGTGTACGTGACACTACGGCCATCTGTATATGTGCATGTGGTCATCCAATGAAGTTTGTATGCTGAGTCCAGTTCCTGTATGCCACTTTCCCAAGCAATCGAAGAACCCACCGTTATGGCCAGACGATTGTTGTTTCATCAGGTCACAGTACTCCACGATACACCGTGGGATGTGCATCTGGTTGGAGCTGTAGATGTAGGTATAGATATACAGGGCGGTCCATTGATCGTGACCGGACCAAATATCTCACGAAATAAGCGTCAAACGAAAAAACTACAAAGAACGAAACTTGTCTAGCTTGAAGGGGGAAACCAGATGGCGCTATGGTTGGCCCGCTAGGTGTCGCTGTCATAGGTCAAACGGATATCAGTAGCGCTTTTTTAAATAGGAACCCCCATTTTTATTACATATTCGTGTAGTATGTAACGAAATATGAATGTTTTAGTTGGACCATTTTTTTCGCTTTGTGATAGATGGAGCTGTAATAGTCACAAACATATGGCTCACAGTTTTAGACGAACAGTTGGTAACAGGTAGGTTTTTTAAATTAAAATACAGAACGTACGTACGTTTGAACATTTTATTTCGATTGTTCCAATTTGATACATGTACCTTTGTGAACTTATCATTTCTGAGAACGCATGCTGTTACGTCGTGATTACCTGTAAATACCACGTTAATGCAATAAATGATGTCCGTCAAAACGCATTTGGCAATACGTGTAACGACATTCCTCTCAACAGCGAGTAGTTCGCCTTCCGTAATGTTCGCACATGCATTGACAATGCGCTGACGCATGTTGTCAGGCGTTGTCGGTGGATCACGATGGCAAATATCCTTCAACTTTCCCCACAGAAAGAAATCCGGGGACGTCAGATTCGGTGAACGTGCGGGCTATGGTATGGTGCTTCGACGATCAATCTACATGTCATGAAATACGCTATTCAATACCGCTTCAACCACACGCGAGCTATGTGCCGGACATCCATCATGTTGGAAGTACATCGCCATTCTGTTATGCAGTGACACATCTTGTAGTGACATCGGTAGAACATTACGTAGGAAATCAGTATACACTGCACCATTTTGATTGCCATCGATAAAATGGGGGCCAATTATCCTTCTTCCCATAATGCCGCACCATACATTAACCCGCCAAGGTCGCTTATGTTCCGCTTGACGCAGCCATCGTAGATTTTCCGTTGCCCAATAGTGCATATTATGCCGGTTTACGTTACCGCTGTTGGTGAATGACGCTTCGTCGATAAATAGAACGCTTGCAAAAAATCTGACATCGTACCGTAATTTCTCTTGTGCCCACTGGCAGAATTGTACACGACGTTCACAGTCGTCGCCATGCAATTCCTGGTGCATAGAAATTTGGTACGGGTGCAATCGATGTTGATGTAGCATTCTCAACACCGACGTTTTTGAGATGCCCGATTCTCGCGCAGTTTGTCTGCTACTGAAGTGCGGATTAGCCGCGACAGCAGCTTAAACACCTACTTGGGCATCATCATTTGAGACGTTCGGTCGTAAAACATGGTAACCAACAAAATGAAAACTTACGGGAAATAGGCTGTTAAGTTTTGCGGAAAATATCAAATAGTTAGCTCTAACAAAACTCACATAATTATGTTGCGCAGATACTCTATGTGTACTGAAAAGTAAAATTCGTCTTAGCTGCTCCTCATAACATTTTGTTTGCGAATATAAGAACTAAAATCAAGGGAAAGATGTCCGTAGATACCATATTTTTCATTCACGTATGAGACATTGCTACCTTGTTATCTGCCAGATACCATGTTTCACAACAACTGACGTTAAATGTTGCTTCTGATACGTGGCAGTTACCACATAGATGGAACATTACCAGGATGTTTACAGCGCAGTGGTGTAACATGATAATCACATTGGAAATAAAATAAAGTAGCCAAAAGTTGCATTACCAATTGTTTTATTACTAGTTTTTAGGTACAATAATTTTACATTTAATGCTCAGGAACTAAGCTCGTGTAATATCCGTGATATGCCTTTGCAATATACTTGAACAGGCTGAGGACATCGCGCAATTTTTCCTTATTGACTGGTATTGGTGTATTATACAGCAGTGGAAGAGGTGCGTTAAATTTCCCCAGAAAATCTTCTGTAAGAGGACGACCTTTCAGCTTCAATGATATTTCTTCACCAGATCCGAAATATGATTTATAAACAGTCAGAAAATCTGTTTCTTCGCGGACCAACAGAAGTTTGACAGAACCAGCAATTACATTCTTGGGTGCTCTAAACAATGCCTTCAGTGAAGAAACTTGAAAGAAATCTCCCTGCTGCATTTGTACACATTAAAGGGAGGTGAGCGTTGGGCGTTTTTCAAGATCTGTCCCCATTCCTCCGGGCAGTAACTGAATGTGACACCTCACACACTGCTCTACTCGGCCGAACTCTCTATCTGATGGCAACGTAGTATGTCCAACTACTGGAAAAACATGCTCAACACGGTTTACTCGGCCACTTGCCAATAATTTAAGCCAGAGAGCGACTATTGTCCAGTTTTTATTTTGACCACAGCAGTCATCTGATATTACTATCAGTTTCTTGCACTGTATGTCATTCACGGTGAAGTGTTTCAATATGAAACTTGCAATTTCGTCACTTCCTCTCGTAGCAGTAGCCTCGTCCCAGTAATAAAAGTACCCTACGTTATTGGAGCAATCATGAATGCTGTGGTTGTAGCAAAACAATTTTCTTTTGTAAAATGCAGGTCCAGCGGATAATTTTGGAATGGGTAACGGCTGGTGGAGATTAAATGTTAGAACAAGGGCTTCTTTGTCCTCTGGGGCAACTTGCAAAAATTTTTGGCCGGTAGCGGCATGTAGGTGGTGTTTCTCGATTTTGTGTAAAATTTCTTGGACTTTACCGTCACTTTTATCGTTTTCGGCTTGTTGCAGTTCAATTCTCATTGAGTCGCAGTCCTTACATGTGTATGTCTTAGGAGACTTGAATCCTATATTAAATTCTTCCGTAAATATTCTTCTGAACTTGTCTGAAGATACAGGACTGCTACCACTTTCTGAACAGAACTGAGTATATTCTTCAAAACAACGTTTAACTGTGTATTCCATAGATATAAACATCTTACAATGATTTTTGCGCCTGGTGTAGTGACTTTCGTATTTGGTAAGTTTTGATATAAAAGTATGCACATTTTCTATATCGTCTTTGAATACTTTTTCTTGTAGTGCCCATGTGCACCTCTTTTATCTGATGGTGGAGTAAAAGCGCCATTGCTTTTTTTTTTAAACCAAAATTTCGACTCTCCCCCTACTTTTTGCAGTCCGTGGATGTTGAGGAAAACAGTTTTACATACTTCTACTTCTTGCCCTTCAACCAAGATATTGTAAGTAATGGTAAATTTTCTTCGAGAGGGACTTCCACTCTTTTTCGTACTTCTGGCAGTTTTTTTAACATCTACTAGACCACATAGATAAGCGTTTTGGATGTTGTAGTTTCCCATTCTATTGAACTCTTCAAACACCGAGTGTCGTTCGTCAGCATCAATCTTTGAAAAACAGTTTTTCTTACAAAGGCAATCTGGGCCTGCTTCTCGAGGTGCTTGTGGATTTCCTTTTCCTCGATAAGACAAATAGCTTTTACGTAAATTTCTTAATTTTTTATTTTTTTCCTGTTGGTTTACCCCACATTTCCTTTTTCTACCTTTTTTGTTTGATTATTCCTGATCATCTACAGTATCCTTTTGTTCAAGAGGTACCGACGATCCTGCATAACGGACTCTACTAGGAGCATTAGATTTTCCAGAAGCGGTAGGTGACCTTACATCCGCATTGTTTTCATCATGACTGTTGGTTGTAGACCTACTGGTACATGGTTCCGATTCACAATCCTGGTTGATATTGGGCGCGGTCGATTTCTGAAACAAAACAAGGAATACTTGTAACGAAAAGCTCATTACCCTTCTTTCTAAAAAAAAGTGCAAGGGATAATAATAAAAATCTCGTATGCCTCCCGATTCTGTTGCTAGTCTATCAGCTTGATCCGGTAGCTGAGTGCTCAGCGTGGCGGAATGTCAATCCAAAGGTCCCGGATTCGATTCCCTGCTGGGTCGGAGATTTTCTCCGCTCAGGGACTGGGTGTTGTGTTGTCCTGATCATCATCATTTTATCCCCATCGACGCGCAGGTCGCCGAAATGGCGTCAACTCGAAAGACCTGCACTAGGCGAATGGTCTACCCGACGGGAGGCCCTAGCCACACGACATTTCATTTCATTTCAACTTGAAGCCACTTGGGAGGTTCCCGTATCCCCAACCTGCAAGAGAAGGGATCTACAGTTCATCGCGGAAGTCGAACCGAGGCTGTATCTTATCTTATCTTATTAAAAACGATCGGTCCGAAGATTAACTGTGTAACCTCCCCACAAAAATTTTTTTAAATGATATTATTTTAAATGCAAATGGTCATTGAGCTAAGTGTAAGCTCTCCAGAGAAATTTTGAAACACAATAGTTGAATGTTAACAAGATTACAACCTAACGTAAGCTCCCAGCAAATAAATTTAATGACAATAAAAATGAGAATCGCAATCTGACTCAAGGTGTAAGCTGTCACGAAAATGATGAAAAACAATTCAATGCTAATGAGACTTCTGTGACAATGTAAACTCAATTAAACCGAAATATCGGTCTTTGGCCCTGTGCAAAAAAAAATCATAATTAATTTCTTACCTCATTGAAACTGCATGTCAAATTTCTGCTCTTATTGTTGGCCACGGCTTGGAGGAAATGCATTGCAAGTAATATTTTTTTTTTTTTTTTTTAAATTTAACTGAAACTTTTCTTTAAAGGAAATGGAAGGAAATCATTCGTTCAATTAAATAGTTCTTTTGTTAAAAAATTGCTTTGAAATCAAAATTATTATTGGGGCGATTATTGCACAAATTAGTTACAGTTAATTTACATTATTAGCTGAGCGCATTTAAAAATAATATACCTCATCCTGAATCTTGACCAGAGTGCCATGTCGACGCCCGCCGACTCCTCACACACAACTGCACTGGGCTGCTACTACCGACAGACTGCTCTGCCCTACTGCTACTGACAGACTGCCCACTGACTACTGCTCGCAACTGTACTGCACGACTACTACAGACAGAGTACCGCTCGCAACTCTCGCGCGGTCAAGCGCAGACTAGCCACGATAAATGGCTCTCTGATCAGAGACTCTGCAATGTCTCGCCATCGCCGCCACACAACATACGTGTTTCATAACCCTCCACTGGGGGGGCAAAAATTTGGCAGCGATGGTGAGTCATTTGGACTTGCCAAGCGCAGCAAAATTTTTTCTTTAATTAATCAACTTGTACAATTTACAGAATATTTAGATACATGAATTAAATGTTGGGCACATGCACCGAGTACAAAACATTTCAGACAAAGACAAGATATGAGTACAAAACATATTCGCAGATCAGAAAAATGTATATACAAATTATTTGACAGATAACAAAGTGCACACGCACTGAAAAAATTCTGTAGCATTTTCAGAACAAATAAACAGAATGGCAGAAAATCATGTAGACAAGTGACATGAGTGCACATGCACTGTAGTTCAGAACATATCAGCAAATGACGAAATGTATATACAATGAGTAACAAATGACATAAGTGCAAACGCACTGAAGTATTAAACATACAGAATGAGTACAAATCATATTGAAAAATGAGAAAAGTGCACAGGCACTGAAGTTCAGTAGAAAACATATTAACACATAACATAAGTGCACATGCACTGTAGTTCAGAACATATCATCAAAATAAAAATGTATATACAATATAAAAGACAAGAGTGCACATATACTGTACTTCAGAACAAATCGAAAAAATGTCTTTAGCATTTTCACAACAAATAAACATAATGGCAAAAAAAAAAAAAAAAATCATGTCGACAAGTGACATAAGTGTACTCGCATTGGGGTTCAGCAAATCGAAAAAAAAATGTATAGCCCATGAACATAAATGATGTTAGCAAAAAATGATTTTCACTATTAGGATAGGAAAGGGAAGGATTGCATCATGGTTGTAGCACTTTAGATTGCACACAGCTGTTCTGAAAGTCCATATCTTTCCACAGAAGTACAACACCAAGTGACACAATATGAAGTTCTTTTCCCATCAGAATTTATCAGCGTAGCCAAGACGCTGAACTGTCGTAGTAATATTTCCTGTTATCATTTTAGCAGTACATCAGGTACACCAAACAGTGGGACCATAATAACGTCTTCATCACTCACGGTGGTGGACAGCATGTCGTGTCAACACCACGCTCTTACAAGGCACACCAACGTAGAATTAGTGCAAAAACCAAATATAGTGCTCCATGATCATGAGGATAGACAGGACAAATGGATATTGCAGTAATTCAGGGTAGTTAGCTCATAAGGTGAAGGACAATTAAGTCACATAATAGGCTTCATTGAGAATTACAGTAGTAGTTTGCGGCATTCATAGCCCAGTTATTGAACATTTCTGTACCAAGTATGTAGTATTACAGAATAATGTTCATAAAATTAAATTATTGGCATCATGGGTAATCGTATTACAATAAACAGTGGCAGTCCTTGGCCAGTTACAAAGCATATTTAGTATGACAGAATAATGTTCATCAGAAGTCTTAATTGAAAAGGAGAGTCAATTATCGGCCTAGCATTAACATAATACATTGAGTGATACAAATTATTGGCACTCATTGGCCATTTACCAAAACATGAAAAGTCTACATTGAAAACAAGAGCTAATTAATGGCATAATTAATAACATAATTCATTTAGTGACATTAATTATTGGCACTCATTGGCCAGTTACCGAAACATGAAAGGTCATAATTCATTTAATTAGATTAATTATTGGCACTCAGTGGCCAGTAAGTATTGAATATTATAAAACATTGTTCATCATTCAGTATTATTCAGAACTCTCTTAAATGAGTAGCATTATTTGAAACTGGTGATACACACCATTAAGAAGTCATGATTAAAAATCAGTTAATTACCGTCACAGCATTAACAATCATGGGCATTATAAGTAGTCTCATTACAATAAACAGTGGCAGTTATTAGCCAGTTACAAAGCATTATTATTTTTTTAATATTTTTTTTTGTATCATTAAGAAGTCATTACTGAAGTGACATACTATTCAGAGCTGATCAGTATTATTCAGAATTCTCTTAAACTAGTAACATTATTTGGGACTGGTAATACATTTTGTTTTTGTGCTAGCAATGCATTGCTTTGGGTAAGGGAAAGCAAGAAGAAAAAAGAAAAAAAATTGCTTCTAGGTTGTTCCTGCAAATGAAAAATGTGTAACGTCATTCGCCATGAGTCAGCTGTAGCAAGATTATGAAACAAGTAGAGTATATGTAACCACATTCATAGATTTAATGAACAAATGCTTATAGCACATTAATCTCATAAATAATGTCTCCTGCAAAAAATACATAAAAATGGATTTTTAAGCTGAAAAGAGAAATGCATTTTATGCTGAAAAGTAGTGAACTTCGAATTAACAGGTAGTGAAATGTGCATAAAAATGTGTTCCATAGCTGTCCTTTCCAAAACCTTCAGTCATTGTACTGTGCAATATTGCACTTGCTGTCAAAACGAACTGCAACAAATACTTAAATAACTACATAGCCTAAATATAACTTCAACATTATCCTCATCTGCAAAGAAAAAAAAACTTCATTATACATCTCATCATAACACCATTATCATCATCACCTGTAAAGAAAAACTTCATTATTCATAGCAGCATATTCTTCATCATTATTCATCAGCATTCATTATCGTCTGCAAAAAATCACTTCATTACTCATTACACAACTATTCCTTATCTCTAGCATATTTCATCACTAAAACTAAGATGTGTAGTTCTGTCTGACAGCCTGCATCAATCACCTTGTATTCTGAAAGAAAAAATTAGTTAAGACTGCTATTCTACGATGAGTATAGTATATTCTTGTTAATGCTTGTTAATCCTGATCCATTTACTCTTCCTCATAACGCTATTGCATCTCCTTTCGATCATTCCGTAGGTGAAATTCCCATTTCTGTTGAATTTATTTCTTACACGCATCATTTCTTTCTGAAATTGATGAACAAAGATTAATGTCTTGCATTTAAATCATATACCCACTAAATAATGACTGGTTTATGGTGACATAATTAACCATACAGCATAACATGACAGAAAACGTAATATGTCAAAGACATTGACAGTGTTCAGATGCAAAAATGTACACAGAATAATACAATGCAGCAGCAAAAAACGTAAAACAGTCACGATCTTGAGATGTCATAGGGCAAAAAGAATGTCAAAACCAACTGGTGTGTTATACCTTAACTATTTCACAGTGCATATAAACAAAACATGAAAACAATCGTACATAAAAAGACAAAATGTGACGTTCGTTGTGTTCAGCTTGTATGTAGTGTAGTTAATAGAGGCGAGAATTAAAGACTTTAATGGAGAGAGAATTTGATAAAATTAATACGTCATTACATAGAATTGCATAATTATTCATAAAATACGTAAGTTCATCTGGAAAAATATGCACGGTCTGATGTGTAACGACAAGAAAAGCGACCCACTAACCTTACCTTGCCGGGCACTTGCCAAGAAAAATACGATAATCATCAATAATTAGTCATGTGAATATAATTGCATTAGTAAATGGCATCATAGTGTGTTGAATCATACAGTGTCTTCATTCAATAAAGGGTTTAATATTTGACCAATGGTGGTTGCCTTTCGATTTTCTGGTTCTCAAAGTTTCGATGTGTACAACATTGGGGTGAGGGATGCTGCGAATCCGATATGGACCTGCGTATAGAAGTTCAAATTTACTGCACTTACCTTTTATTCTGCTGGATAAATAGTGTGTACGTACTAATATTTTCTGTCCAACGTGAAAGTCGCGGCGTGTACAAACCTGTTTTTGCTGTCTTCTCCGGCGCTCTGCGGCACGTTTGATGTTGTTCAGCGCTATGTCAATTATTTCATGGTGTCGTAGGCGACGACATTTAGGGAAGTTTACTAATTCTTTAATTTTGTTTGGTGGTTCAACGTTTTTCAGTATAACAGACGGAGATAGCATAGTGGATTCATTTGGAATGGAATTAATTACATCTTGGAATGAGAATATGTGTGTGTCCCAATCAATACGTCTTTTGTGGCAGTATATTCTACACAGTTTACCAATTTCTTTCGTTAATCTTTCACAGGGGTTCGAAGAAGCATGGTACTTGGATATATAAATGGGAGAAATGTTTCTAGCTCGTAACATACGTGTCCATGTAGCAGAACGAAATTGTGTTCCATTGTCAGAAATTACTTTCATCACAGGCCATACATGAAATAGAAAATGTTTTACAAATGCTTTCGAAACAGTTTTAGCTGTAGCTTTGCGTAACGGAGTGAAAGTAACAAATTTTGAAGTGAGCTCAACAGCGACAAATATGTAGCAAAAACCTCTATTAGTTCTCGGAATCGAACCAAAAATGTCTACAGCGGCCATATGTTTTAATTTAACAGGTATAATGGGATATAATGGAGGAATATGTGAAGTGGTGTCTGACTTAGCTTTCTGGCAAATTTTACAAGACGCTAAAACTCGTCGTACACGTTTCTCCATGTTGGTAAAATAACAGTTCTGTCTCAGTATAAGAAAACATTTTCTTGCTCCGTAATGTGCGTAACTTATATGAGTGTACCAGATTAATTTGTTAACCAGTTCGTCATTAATGCATAATAACCAGTTGTTGCTGTCAGGATGAGAGCGGCGAAACAGAATGTCATTGCGTACAGTGTAATGGTTTCTAATCGTAACATTATTCCTATCTTGCCAAAGGTGTTTAATTTCTTTCCACACGTTGTCTTTATTTTGTTCTTGTGCTATGTCCTGTAATGACGACGAAATAAAATTTTCAAATGCAACTTGTTGAATGTACATGACACTGAAATTTGAAATTTGCTTTGCAGAAGTTGGTTGCTACGTCTTGCTGATTGTTGCTCAGAGAACGCGATAGTGCGTCTGCTATAACATTTTGTGTGCCGGGAATGTGGACAATCGTAAAATTAAATTCGTGTAAATAAAGTTTCCATCTACTTAATCTATCGTGTGTGAATTTAGCCGAAAGTAAAAATTGTATCGCTCTGTGGTCTGTGTAAACGGTGGTATGTCTGCCATAAAGAAAGTGCCTAAATCTCGTGAAAGCCCATACAACACATAATGTTTCCAGTTCTGTAACGGAATAATTTCGTTCAGCAGGTGAGAAAATGCGACTTGCAAATGCGATGTTTTTAATCACTGTTGAGCCATCTTCTTCAGTTTCCTGGAAAATATGTACGCCTAAAGCAGTGTTGGAACTGTCGGTGGCAATGGAAAAATTTCTAGTAAGATCTGGGTGCGACAAAAGTGGAGCATTCAACAAAGCATGTTTCAGGTTCACAAATTCAGAATGTGCTTGCTTATCCCAAGACCAGATACTGTTTTTACCTGTTAATTGGCATAATCTGGGTGTGTCTAAAGCAGAGTGATGAATAAATTTACGAAAAAAGTTAATTAAGCCCAAAAAACTGCATAATTGTTTTTTTGTCGTAGGAATAGTAATGTCACGTAGAGCTTAAAGTTTTTCCGGATCTGGCGCAATGCCTTCTGCTGAAATTACGTGTCCAAGAAATTTTATGGAAGTTTTGCCAAAGTGCGATTTACTGAGGTTAACTGTGAGTCCTTGTGCATGAAAAGTTTGCAACAGTTGTTCTAAAATCACATTGTGTTCAGACCAGTTAGCTTCTGCAATAAGAATGTCGTCTACGTACGTCGTGATTCTGTCTTTAATGCAAACGTGTGTCGGATGGCGTCAAAATTAATAACATTTTCGTGAACAAGATTCTGCGTGTCTAAATTATTGCTTACATTACTGGAATATGCAACCTGTACTGTGTCTGGTCAAATTCTGTCGTACGTGCTATTATTTACGGGAGGATGCTGTGGCATTTCGACTATTTGAACTGCTCTGTTATTTCTTACTGACGTGTTACGCTATAGATGACACCTATTGCCTGGTTCATTCATGATTATTTGTTGTTGCTAATGTTCTTGCTGCTGATAAGATAGACTGTTATTAAATGTACGCTGAAAATTGTGTTCATTATTTTTACGTCTGTCGTAATAATCATTCCTATACGGTGCATTTGCGATAGGAATTGAAATACTGTGTTTCTATACGTAGTTATTTCCTTGCTGCTGTGCGTTACTATTAGTTGTAGCTGAGACTATACGTGCACGCGGCGAAACATCAGAGCTTGGTTGACCTTGTAGACTACATTGTTGGTTAGGTATGCTAAGCGGCTGACTTTCATGCTGTTGTAGTGAAAAACGTCTATTGTTACAAAATGTAGTTCCGATTGCTCAAAATTTTATACATACTGATGATTACAATTTTATCTGTAATTAAAATTACGACGGTAGTTGTCATTACGGGAGTGCCTAATGAAAATTGTAACATTCGGTAAAAGATTTGTCATATCGGGTTTTCATTACATATTCTTAGTTCTAGATAGAGCAATAGTTAAAGAGCAGTTTTGATAGATATAAAGGATAGTAGAAGAGAAGGCAGCAGTGCAGAAAACTAAAGATGAAACAGCACTACTACAGCTCGGGGCCCTATGCACGCTACGGCACATATCCATTAAAGCGTAATGAATCCCCTGACGTCGTTTACGCACTGCAAATAAATTTTAGCTTTTGCGTTGCAAGCAATAGCGGTAAAATTCCAAAAGTAAATCGCTGTATTCTTGCTAATTCCAGTTTCTGCATAATAGGTAATGCTGATAAAAATACAATAGCAAATTGTCGCCTCAGGTTCAAAGCTAGTTTCTCCATTACAGGTAATAGCGGTGAAAGTACAAAAATAAATTGTCGTATACAGTGCAAATCGTGTATCTGTGTTCTGCCATTATTAAATTCCTTACATTTTCTTACAAATGCAAATTGCTTATAATCAACTTTCTCGTCACTGAATTTGATAACACGTTCAGGTTTGTGTGTGAATCTGTTCGTCTGTGTCATTTCGGATTTCAAGTTGCGTAGCTTATTAGATTTTAAGTCGCGTAGTCTCTGTAAATTGCTCAAATTATACGCGCTGCGTAAGTCTGACAAATGTTCGCAACGTGGCGGATTCTGTGACGTATTGGTGACTGAAATATTTTTCAATTCTGTTACTTTAATACTTTCGTCAATTTGATTGATCTGTCGTGCAAATTTCTCATCAACTTCCGTATTCAGACTGTGTGGAATTTCTGGTAACTCTAAATTAAACTCGTCGCGAATCTGTACTGCGTTTTTAGGGCATTGTTCGGTGACTGCATTAATTTCGTGTATCTGCGTTGCGTTTGCTGAACATTGCTCAGTGACGGCATTAATTTCGTCTTTATGTGATTTTGTTGTGCCTACACGTGTACTACTTAATTCTTGTGCAACAGTGCCAAGTTCTTCATTACTGTTATTAGCACAAGCCTTAGTATCCTCACGTAATTGTTCTTTACTGTCCTGACATTGCACGGTAACAGCTGTAACCTGCTCACTAACTTGTTTGTTCTGTTCTTTAATGTCGTCTTGTTTTTCGTTTGTGAGTTCGGAACTTTTATCAATTGTTTCGCTAAGTTGTTTGAAATGGTTGTCGAAACTTTCATCAAGTTGTTTGAAATGGTTGTCGAAACTTTCATCAAGTTGTTTGTGAAAGTCGTCTTGTTTTTTACTAATTTCATTAAGTTGTTTACTCATTTGTAGCAACAATGCCATAATTGGATTCGACTCAAAGTCAGCATTTCTATTCTCTGTGCTGTTTAATGGTGGATCTGGAATTAGAGAAATTTTGAAACACAATAGTTGAATGTTAACAAGAATACAACCTAACGTAGGCTCCCAGCAAATAAATTTAATGACAATAAAAATGAGAATCGCAATCTGACTCAAGGTGTAAGCTGTCACGAAAATGATGAAAAACAATTCAATGCTAATGAGACTTCTGTGACAATGTAAACTCAATTAAACCGAAATATCGGTCTTTGGCCCTGTGCAAAAAAAAAATCATAATTAATTTCTTACCTCATTGAAACTGCATGTCAAATTTCTGCTCTTATTGTTGGCCACGGCTTGGAGGAAATGCATTGCAAGTAATATTTTTTTTTTTTTTAAATTTAACTGAAACTTTTCTTTAAAGGAAATGGAAGGAAATCATTCGTTCAATTAAATAGTTCTTTTGTTAAAAATATTGCTTTGAAATCAAAATTATTATTGGGGCGATTATTGCACAAATTAGTTACAGTTAATTTACATTATTAGCTGAGCGCATTTAAAAATAATATACCTCATCCTGAATCTTGACCAGAGTGCCATGTCGACGCCCGCCGACTCCTCACACACAACTGCACTGGGCTGCTACTACCGACAGACTGCTCTGCCCTACTGCTACTGACAGACTGCCCACTGACTACTGCTCGCAACTGTACTGCACGACTACTACAGACAGAGTACCGCTCGCAACTCTCGCGCAGACTAGCCACGATAAATGGCTCTCTGGTCAGAGACTCTGAAATGCCTCGCCATCGCCGCCACACAACATACGTGTTTCAACTGAAAACGCTTCGTGATCCGACCAGGATTCAATCTCGTGACCTTTGGCTTGGTAGTCAAGCGCTTAAGTCGCTACACTACAGGACGTAAGGTAAAAGTGTTGTGTTTACGTTTCAGGTAAACATTTCTTCTGAATAGCTGAGTTACACCACGATAACAGAAAAGCTCCTGAGTGATTTAACCTGGTGGGTGTAAAACATGGCAACTCTAGTAGATACCGTGGTCATCTTCGCACATATTTATAATTTGCGAGGCAAAATGAAACCTATTTCGGTTATTTCTATATAATGCATTGTGTTTATGTTTTACGAAGTTTGGCTACCACGTACTCAGTTCATATTTGATGAAAGGGATGTTCAGAATTTCCGTTTTTGAAACAGGCAGTAATACATGGTAAGTGCAGTACATACCATCTTTTACTTCAAACAGATTAAGAAATAAAGGCATCTGTTCTTACCTTTTTAAGGAGTAATTTGCATCCGATTTGTTTGCACTCATAAGCAGGATAATTCCGTTTTTGAAACAGGCAGTAATACATGGTAAGTGCAGTACATACCATCTTTTACTTCAAACAGATTAAGAAATAAAGGCATCTGTTCTTACCTTTTTAAGGAGTAATTTGCATCCGATTTGTTTGCACTCATAAGCAGGATAATATTCTGGGCTTTCATCTTCGTCATTACAGGAAGAACTGTGGTCAGAATTATCGTTAGCGCTCGAAACTTTCGATTCAAGTTCCTCATCACTACGGAACAGACTGTGTCGGGCCGCCATGTTCGTTACTTACAATGTTTTACCTGCAGTCAGGTGTCACTTACCATAACATAATACCAACATAATTTCTTACAACGTGCACATCTCTCACAGATTCCTTCACCAACCTATGAAATCAGTTGTAAGGAGTCCGACGTTGCCAAAAACGCCAATTGGAAAAAATTGTTAGATACCATGTTTTACGACGGAGTGCCTCATTTGTGGTTGACGTTTCACATATGGCTGAACACTTCCTGTTTCTCCTTAAATAACGTAACTATCCGGCGAACTGTCCGGACACTTGGGTGATGTCGTCCAGGATACCGAGCAGCATACATAGCACTCGCCGGTTGGGCATTTTGATCACAACAGCCAGTCATCAACACGATATTGACCTTTTCCGCAATTGGTAAACGGTCCATTTTAACACGGGTAATGTATCACGAAGCAAACACCGTCCGCACAGGCGGAATGTTACGTGATACCACGTACTTATATGTTTGTGACTATTACAGCGCCATCTATTACAAAGCAAAAAAGTGGTCCAACTAAAACATTCATATTTCTTCACGTACTACACGAATATGTAATAAAAATGGGGGTTCCTATTTTTTTAAAAAAACGCAGTTGATATCCGTTTGACCTATGGCAGCGCTATCTAGCGGGCCAACCATAGCGCCATCTGGTTTCCCCCTTCAAGCTAGACGAGTTTCGTTCTTTGTAGTCTTTTCGTTTGATGCTTATTTCAGCCGGCCGGTGTGGCCGAGCGGTTCTAGGCGCTGCAGTAGTTCTAATTTCTGATGACCTCAGAAGTTAGGTCCCATAGTGCTCAGAGCCATTTGAATCATTTTTTGATGCTTATTTCGTGAGATATTTGGCCCGGTCACTATCAATGGACCACCCTGTAGATGTAATTTTCAGACATGCTGAGGGTTGAATATTGCTATTAGCCTGCGTCGTCGCTGGCAGTAGGAGACTCTGTACCCTCCCAATGGGCGCCGTTTGGTGGCGAGGGGTTCAGACACATGTCGCCGGAGCGCGCCAGGAATATCTGCGGGCGCCCAAGGCCAGCGCGGCCGCGTTTAGCGAGGAACGCCGGCCGTGGCGCTGGCGGCCCGGGAATCCGCCAGATAACAAAACGATAAAGCGGCCGTGCGAGTGGGCAGCCGAGCCAGCCAGCGCTGCCCGTCTGCCGCTAACGACCGACCGCCGCCGCCACGAAAAACGGCGCCACTTTTTACTGCGGCCGCAGCGCCACGCCGCGCCGCTCTCAAGACACGGCCGAGCTGGTTGCAGCAGCTCCACTGGCGCCAGAGCGTAGGCTCCTGTCCTGGACGCCACTGGCCATTTGCGCACCTACGGGGGTTCTCTGTAATGTTGCCGGACGTGTCCGAAAGAACAGATACCACCCATTCATATGACTGATAAGCCTCGATGGACAATGAATGCATCACCTTTAGTGCCGATGCACAGTTATGTTCGACCTCGTGCGGAAATCTCGAATTAACGAGAGTGGAGGACGCGGGCTGGGACTACGGTAAGGTGGCGCTAGGGGGGAGTGCGAGTTGGTCAGGAGACATGCCGAGGTAGTAAGTGCAGTTGCGATAAATACTGTGTCCAGGTTGCAAAGTAGTTAACAGAACTGCCTAATATGCAGCAGATCCCAGGTTCGAATCCCAGTCTGGCACACATTATCACTCGTCGCTGCTGATTCTGCATAAAGTACCAATGCAGCTGACATCAATAGTTCTACATGTACATCTACATCTACATCCATACTCCGCAAGCCACCTGACGGTGTGTGGCGGAAGGTACCTTGAGTACCTGTATCGGTTCTCCCTTCTATTCCAGTCTCTTATTGTTCGTGGAAAGAAGGACTGTCGGTATGCTTTTGTGTGGGCTCTAACCTCTCTGATTTTATTCTCATGATCTCTTCGCGAGGTATACGTAGGAGGGAGCAATACACTGCTTGACTCCTCGGTGAAGGTATGTTCTCGAAACTTCAACGAAAGCCCGTACCGAGCTACTGAGCGTCTCTCCTGCAGAGTCTTCCACTGGAGTTTATCTATCATCTCCGTAACGCTTTCGCGATTACGAAATGATCCTGTAACGAAGCGCGCTGCTCTCCGTCGGATCTTCTCTATCTCTTCTATCAACCCTACCTGGTACGGATCCCACACTGCTGAGCAGTATTCAAGCAGTGGGCGAACAAGCGTACTGTAACCTACTTCCTTTGTTTTCGGAGTGCATTTCCTTAGGACTCTTCCAATGAATCTCAGTCTGGCATCTGCTTTACCGACGATCAACTTTATATGATCATTCCATTATAAATCACTCCTAATGCGTACCCCCAGATAATTTATGGAATTAACTGCTTCCAGTTGCTGACCTGCTATATTGTAGTTAAATGAGAAGGGATGAATCTTTCTATGTATTCGCAGCACAATACACTTGTGTACATTGAGGTTCAATTGCCATTCCCTGCACCATGCTTCAATTCGCTGCAGTTCCTCCTGCATTTCAGTACAATTTTCCATTGTTACAACCTCTCTATATACCACAGCATCATCCGCAAAAAGCCTCAGTGAACTTCCGATGTCATCCACAATGTCATTTACGTATATTGTGAATAGCAATGGTCCTACGACACTCCCCTGCGGCACACCTGAAATCACTCTTACTTCGGAAGACTTCTCTCCATTGAGAATGACATGCTGCGTTCTGTTATCTAGGAACTCTTCAATCCAATCACACAATTGGTCTGATAGTCCATATGCTCTTACTTTGTTCATTAAACGACTGTGGGGAACTGTATCGAACGCCTTGCGGAAGTCAAGAAACACGGCATCTACCTGGGAACCCTTCCCTTTCCTTTCCTCAAACCTTCAGCTAGTTTACCACATAATAATCTCCTCTTTCCATTGAATGCCTCCTTCACCTTGGCTATAGCAATACGAGTTTTCACCTCCTGATGGCATCTCAAGTCTTCAACAACCGTGATGATGATGATGAAGTCCCATACTCCTTGCAGAGCGTAGAGAACGATGCGGGAGACCCGCACCGCTGTACTAGGCAAGGTCCTAGCGGAGGTGGTTTGCCATTGCCTTCCTCCGACCGTAATGGGCATGAATGATAGTGATGGAGACGAAACAACAACACCCAGTCATTTCGAAGCAGGTGAAAATCCCTGACCCCGCCGGGAATCGAACACGGGACTCCGTGGTCGGGAAGCGAGAGCGCTATGGTGAGACCGCGAGCTGCGGACTTCCAAGATATTTAAATGTCTAACAATAACTTGTTCTGTCTCAGTCTTTTCCCATCTAAGGCTTTCACAAAAATCTCTTCCCGGTATAAGTTGACCAATAAAGGGGAGAGGCAATATTATTGTCTAAAGCCCCTTCCCATGCTGCTTCCTTCAGACATTTCATTTCCATTCCTTATTCTTACTTTTCTTTTGTAAATGCACGTTTTGTACCAATCGTCTCTCCTTCCAATTTTCTCCTTTCGTCTTCAAAATACCCATCAGCTTGTTTCATAGTGCAATTTATTAATTCATGAAAACAGCATCAATTTCTCTCCTTTCCACAGTACATTTTCTCCTACGATTCTTAACAGACTACTATCTTCTGTTTTCCTTTTTCTCTCATAAATCCGAATTGTTCCTTTCCTGTCCTTGCATCCAGCTCGTTGGGAGTGTCATTGAATATTGCGAACGACCACATTTTCGCCATGGACTGCACCATTTATTATAATACGCACAGTCGAATCGTTTATTTTTAGAATGAGACAATTCACGATTGATAATTTTTTCAGGACAAATAAGAAACATTCCATTCAATTCTTTGGAAATTTAATGGCGAAGTTCTTTCTGAGTTGTGAAACAGTTCATTTTCTGGACTGAGTAAGTTTGAAAAATATTTGTGGCTGCAATGATGATTTTTATGTTCAAAATGGTTCTGAGCACTATGGGACTTAACATCTGTGGTCATCAGTCCACTAGAACTTAGAACTACTTAAACCTAACTAACCTAAGGACATCACACACATCCATGCCCGAGGCAGGATTCGAACCTGCGACCGTAGCAGTCGCGCGGTTCCGGACTGCGCGCCTAGAACCGCTAGACCACCGCGGCCGGCGATGATTTTTATGGTATGGAGTTGTTCTATTACAGTAATGAATGAGAGGCCAAATATATTCTAATGCCTTTATTTTAATTACGCGAAAATAGGAAGTTATGATTTACAAAGGGCAGTATTTCGAGCACAATAAATTTAGGTAAGTATGTCTGCCCTGAGCGGTCTATTACACACACAAAAGTACGTTTAAATGAAAACGAAGTAACCTACGGTTTGTCAATGGTGTGGAACCTAAACCACTGAATATGTTTAACATTAACCTCATAACACTTAGGTGATCAGGAGAATGGCTTCACAAATTGCCTATTGGCTTCCGTCTCGGGTTCTTCGGCTGAAGTTTGTTTGATAATTTTTTGAAGTTTCGCCAGCACGAGTAGGTGGCATTGTTGGTGGTGGACTGAAGTCATGAATATACCAAACACTAAGTACACGTGGAAAAGTCCATGTGGGAATGACAGGACGATCGATCAACACCTGGATAACGGAACATAAGCGACGTTGCAGGTGATCGTGGCAGAGCATATATACAATTCGTCGACATGGAAGTTCTTGCTGTAGAGAAGAGCTATCGCACCCGTCTGTTCAGGGAAGGCACAGAAACACACAAACATGACAGTAGCTTCAACGAGGAAGAATAAGGCCTCAAGGTGAACGGATCCTGATTTCTAGTGCCGCAGAGAACGGCCGTCGCTGTTTGCAAAGGGAGAACGCAAATGGTAATGATCACGGTGAAGCCTTCGGAAACTGGCGCGCCACGTGCATATTATCTGCGACAACGAGTTCGTCGCCAGTAAGCCACCACCAATGGAGGGTGAAGCTTCGAGAGTGCCAGCCACTCGTGCTGGCTAAACGTCAGAAAAACTGTCAAAAACTGTCAATACGGTCGAAGAGCGCGAGACAGAAACCAACAGGCAATTTGTCAACACGTGGCCATAAAGCCTTAATAATTTTGTAAAATGACTTCTGTTCATACAGGAATGAATGTAAAACATGCTACAAAAGATAACTGGCCACTTGTTCACAAAACTATTTTAACATCATACAAAAATGATACAAAATATTTTGCGAACTCTGTGACAGAGAGTCTGTCCCATTGTACCAGTTATTACTGCTTTTTTTCGTTACATTCACGTATGGAGCGTGGGAAGAATGATTTTTTTAATGTCTCTGTGCGTGCTGTAATTAATCTAATCTTGTGCTGAAGATCGCTATGGGAGCCGTACTTAGGACGTTGTATATTCCTAGAGTCATAAATTATAGTTGGTTCTAGAAATATTCTAAGTGGTTTCTCAGTGGATTGTTTGCGCCTACCTTCAGGCGTCTGTCAATTCAACTCTCTCAAGCCTCTTCGCGATACCTTCCAATGAGTCGAACAAACCTGTGACCATTCGTGCTGCCCCTCCTTACAGCCGTTCATTACCCACTGTCAGTCCTGTTAGGCATGGGATCCGCACGTTCGAGCAATATTTTAGGATGAGTCGCACAAGTGTTTTGTATGCAGTCTCCTTCGTAGACTGATTTCGCTTGCCTACTATCCTAGCAATGAACCACAGTCTGCCACCTGCATTTCCTACGACTGAGCCTATGTGGTCATTCCATTTAATATCCCTACAAATTCTTATATACATGTATTAGTATGAGTGGCCCGTCTCCAGCTGTGACCCACTGATATTGAAGTCATAGACAACTACGTTTGTTCCTTTTTGTGAAGTGAAAAATTTCACATTTTTGTACCTGTTGTTGTGGTCTTCAGTCCAGAGACTAGTTTGATGCATCTCGATGCTAATCTATCCTGTGCAAGCTCCTTCATCTCCCAATACCGACTGCAACCTACATCCTTCTGAATCTGTTTAGTGTCTTCATCTCTAGGTCTCCCTCCATGATTTTTATCCTCCGCTCTGCCCTCCAATACTAAACTGGTGATCCTTTGATGCCTCAGAATATGTCCTACCACCCGATCTCTTCTTCTAGTCAAGTTGTGCGACAAATTTCTCTTCTCCCATTTCTATTCAGTACCTCCTCATTAGTTATGTGATCTACCCATTTAATCTTCAGCATTCTTCTGTAACACCACATTTCGAAAGCTTCGATTCTCTTTTTGTCTAAACTATTTATCGTCCACGTTTCACTTCCATACATGGTTACACTCCATACAAATACTTTCAGAAAAGACTTCCTGACACTTAAATCTATACTTAATGTTAACAAATTTCTCTTCTTCAGAAACGCTTTCCTTGCCATTGCCAGTCTACGTTTTATATCCTCTCTACTTCGACCATCATCAGTTATTTTGCTCTCCAAATAGCAAAACTCATTTACTACTTTAAGCGTCTCTTTTCCTAATCTAATACCCTCAGCATCACCCGATTTAATTCGACTACTTTCCATTATCCTCGTTTTGCTTTTGTCGTTGTTCATCTTATATCCTCCTTATATCCTCCTCTTATATCCTCCTTTCTGAACATGTGCTCATGTAATAAGACTCTGGCAGCGTACAAGTCAATCGCCTGGTGGGTGGCTATGATTAAGACGGTTTTTGGTTTCAGAAAAGATCACAAGTCCACTGTCCTCAGGATTCAGTTGTCGAACACGTCTGTGACAATGCCATAAAAACCAAATTTTGGCGTTACTAAAGTACCATCTAGTAGGCTGAAATGAGTAGCAAACCAGACGCTTCTAATATAATGTCCACATTTCATATCACAATGCCAAAACCACTGAATTTGCACACAGGTCAACGTACGCGGTAAGTTAGACGAATATAGAAAAGTTACTTTTGCTGCTAGCTCGGAAAAATGGGTTTCTGACAAGTATTACCCTAGAGACTCTCAGCTAATAACGGCGAAATGAATCCAGCAACGAATGATCCCTCAACAGCACAGAACTAACTGTATTGGTTATCTGTTACCCTTTAGCCATACTAATTTGAAATACTAAAATATTTTCGTTCTACTTAGGTTTCCTGGGAATATCATCGTATCATTCGAGGACTACGAACGACCTTCAGCCATGGGGCAGCCCTTGAGAGTAGACCGCCTCACCTGGCTGTGATTACGTAACGATCGAGTTCTCCGCAGAGAAGCACACGTGTCATAGCTTTTTGTATCAGGTGTTCACATTTTAATACAAACATTATTTCACATTATTAATTCTCCGCCACTATCAGACATGTAGACAGACCTACCCGTAATATTAGCAGAAAGAGAACAGGATTCTGTCATTAAAAATTGACATGCTTGCTATAATAGAAATAAGTGCACCAGCGATATGACAGAAAAATTTATGAAGCAATCACGGTGTTACATCAGTACACTGTCAACCGTAGTTGGAGGAAGTATTGGCCCTGCGAACGTGTGTTACAAAATTAAAAAATGGTTCAAATGGCTCTGAGCACTATGGGACTTAACATCTGTGGTCATCAGTCCCCTAGAACTTAGAACTACTTAAACCTAACTAACCTAAAGACATCACACACATCCATGCCCGAGGCAGGATTCGAACCTGCGACCGTAGCGGTCACGCGGTTCCAAACTGAAGCGCCTAGAACCGCACGGCCACAACGGCTGGCTACAAAATTAAAGAAAGAGGGCCTGGAGCACATGATTCGAACACAAGTGAACTAAAGGCACTGATGCAAGAATCACATCTTCAAAATTTTGGGCCGGCCGAAGTGGCCGTGCGGTTACAGGCGCTGCAGTCTGGAACCGCAAGACCGCTACGGTCGCAGGTTCGAATCCTGCCTCGGGCATGGATGTTTGTGATGTCCTTAGGCTCGTGAGGTTTAACTAGTTCTAAGTTCTAGGGGATTAATGACTTCAGCAGTTGAGTCCCATAGTGCTCAGAGCCATTTGAACCATTTTTTTTCCAAAATTTTGCACGGGAGGAAATATAGCAGTAACCTTTAATAGGAATAGACCGATATTTAAGCCAAACAAAGCGTTGCAATCAAGTTTCAGTTACAATCGTTAGCAACAGCAGTAATAAAACACACAACATCTCGTGGCAGACAGGTTGACACTGCTCCATTAGAGAGAGAACTAATCGTAACAATATGCCTGTTAGTACCATCTGATGTCAGACCAGGGACTATGTCGGAAGTCACGAAGCATAAGCAGCGAAACGACACAAGACTAGCCTTGTCTGTCAATGAATCGTAGAGTAATAGCTTCTAATCAAGAGAGATGTTGCCTAGTTTGTTATCTGCTACGTCACTCCGAACATAGCTCCTATGGTAAATCCGAAAGGTTGCAACGGTTGGTGTTTACACCCCGTTATCATAAACTGAATACATGCTTTGACTGAACAAGGATTTTGAAGGTAGTTGGCAGTGTCATTGTCCTGCAAAGGATTAATCCAGGGTTTTGGAAAACGACCGAAAACACAAGGCAATGTTACCGGGCGGCAATCTGAATCTCACTTGGCGTGATTGTGAATGCTGGATGCTAACCATTGGGTCACTTATTACGGTGAAGATCAGTACGTGGATGTCGGAAAGAAGATCATAACGTAATTTCTACTTTCCACTGTTGAAGACATGTGAAAATAACAAAAAAGAAACAAATAAGACTGTAAAGGAAAATCGTATCACATCCTTGTTAGAGAAAAGGACATTGTATCTGACGAGGTACCAGTTATAAAATCTGGAAAAACTGGCCGCTCTTCTAATAACAGTTGGTAATAGAGTCCCGGAACAACGAAGCAAAAAAAGAAAAAAAACACAAAAAAGACACGCCATCCAACGGAACCGACCGGCCACCGTGTCATCCTCAGCCCTTAGCCGTCACCGGATGCGGATACGAAGAGGCATCTGGTCAGCAGACCGCTCACCCAGCTGTTGTGTTTTCGTGATCGGTGTCGCTACTTCTCACTCAAGTAGCTCCTCAACTGGTCTCACAAGGGTCGAGTGCACCTTGCTTGCCAACAGCACTCGTCAGAACTGAACGGTGACCCATCCACATGTTAGCCAAGCCCGACAGCGCTTAACTTCGGTGATCTGACAGGAACCTGTGCTACCGCTGCGGTACGGCTGTTGGCATTAACGAAGCGCACCTAGTGACATGAAAATGCTGCAGGCCGTTCCCATTTACAGGGTGGTCAGAAATAGTCTGAAAAGCTTGTAAAGGTGTTGAAGTATAGGTTGTGCTGAGAAATAGTTGTTAAAAAAAATGCGACACTTAGCGCCGTTTCCGAGTTAATTAGCATTGAAGTTAGACAATCAAGCCGTTGCGCGAGCAAACTGAAGCGGCCCACCAGAGATGGTATCGCTAAACGTGTTCCTCGTCTGGTTTCCATAAACCAAACAAAAGACCAATATAAAAATTGGGCAAGGGAAGGTGGCAAGGATCGAACCCCAGTGTCGTGCGCTATCATCTACCAAGGAACCGTCTCAGTGCGAGGTCGCAATAGTTCAATGATGTTTACGGCATTCGACGCCCCACATGTTGTCTACCATGCAACCACAATATTGGCTGCTAATGGCAACAGGGGGCGGGACTGGAGGTATACAGTGGTGAGCACAGCATGAGGCTGCGGAGTGTAGTTGAACTGCTTAGTCGACGAGTAACTCACAACAGTGTTACACTGCTAGGGGCGTTGATACAAAGCAGAACAATGGCAACAATAAACAATGTAAACATAGCATTTTATCTACAGCAAAAGTTCCCTAAGTTTGTATTTTGTCAGAAAGAAGTCCAAGGAACTTCGCGCAGTGAAAAAGAGGTGTCAGATCAAATATTAGCGCTACTGCAAGCTGAGTCCGTGGGATGTGTGGTGTCAAATACGCTCGACTGTGCGGACAATGTATACGAGGAGTACAGTGATAGCTGTACGTGCTTAACAAGTGATAATAATACTGTTTAAGTAGGCTGTTTATGTGTATGTATGTTGGCAGCGCTATGTAGTGTTCTGCATTAATAACTCTGAGAGCGCTGTGCGCACTATGTAGGAGACTCTGTGGCCGGTCGGACTAGCAGTTGGAAGTTAACAGTCAGCGGTGATGGAAGAAGTTGGACGTGAAGAGCCAGCAGCGGTGGACGTTGGGAGTGAGTAGCCAGCGGTGATGGAGGTTAGAGGTTTGAAGTGTTGGCGCCAGCGGACGATCTGGACGTGTGTCCTGCATGGAAATATAATTTGTCGATGATTATATAATTTTTGGCACTGGATGTCATGGACGATTATATAATTTTTGAACTGGTTGTCACATTATTAAGGTAAATACATTGTCCACTCTGCAACAAAATCTTTCCTTTGCTAACCACTTGCCTATCAGTAGTTAGAACCTTCAGTAGATAGAATCCTTTATTTAATTGACTGTATTGCCGCTTGCTGTATTTCAGTAGTTCGTGTAATGAAGATTTTTGTGAGGTAAGTGACTTATGAAATGTATTCAGGACCATTCTTTGTTTTAATTATTTGAAGTCAGGTTATCATTTCTGAGCAGTCATATTGCGTTGCACTGGGATATTATGAGTAATTAATGAACAGGAAAAGTTTGAGTTGTATTTGTCAGAAATAATTCTGTTGGTCTGAAATGAAACAATAAAAAGAAATAACAAAGTGACACTTGCAGTCATCTCAGTTAAAGCAGTTTAACTAAAAATTAAATAAAGAAGTTTCAACTGAAACAGGTGTCGAGCCATTTAGGTGATCATCCTTGTCTGACAGAGGGCCAGAAATCCCGTCACCAGTGACACGTAGTAAAAGCAGATCGCTGTCCAAGGAGCGGCTAGTAAACATTGTTAAGCGCGTGAAGGATCAGCCAGAATAAAGTAAAAAAAAAAGAAGGCAAGGCCTCCCACAAGCCTGCGCACCCAAGAGGAGCTCAGAAATCTTTACTGGACTGTTCTTCCTCATTCACCCTACAGCCCGGATCTCGTACTTTCAATTACCATATATTTGGTCCAATGAAGGTTGCATTCCGTGAGAAGCAGCAGGTGGCAGTAAAACGTTGGCTCTGACGTCGTTCAGTGGAGTAGTACCACGCGGGCTACCAGTCCTCCCAGTATGGTGGCGTAACGCCGTCGCATTGAACGGAGATTATGTTGAAAAATAGGGTTTTGTAGCCGAAAGAAGGAGGAATAATATGGTGTATCGGAGTCCTGAACAAAACCAACCTGCACTCAGAAGGAAACTTGTTGCATTACTTATTGAACGCCCCTCCTATTTTCTCCATATATTACTGAACAATAAATTAACGATACACATTGTTTACAGTTTTGTAACGCGAAAAACTCGGTGTTCTGAGCTCTGTGGGTGGAAGTCTTCCTTTGTTAAAACGGATTATGTACGAGAAATTTTGAAATTTACTGTGATATAATTTTGCTTCGCAGTCGGTCTACACGAGACAGACGAGATAAGAAATTTTTGCGTAATGTGACGTACTAGACTGTCAGCCTAGTGACAGCGCCTTCTATAATTGGGAGCTTCCCGTTGTAATGTTTCATGCTCCTGTCACCCGGCGAAGTTTCCAGGCCTATACAAAGCTTACGTGTCCAGTTCACTGTTAAATTTATCAGTAAACATGCCGCACGTACATGCAAAACTACTCGTGACTGTATCATCTGTCAAATAAGTCTTCCCACTACAAGTTTCGCAGTAACCCATGTGACAGAGTGAACTATTACGTTTTGTTCTCTCCACGCGCTACGCCTTCTGAGGTCTATTTAGACCTAAAGAGATATTTTGCAAAAGCCATTTTACGTGTAGCGCACCATTTCAATGGCGTGGTCTAAATGCCTGTAAACACTGGTAGTGCAATTTGCATGCCGAAAGGCTCTTCGGTTCAAGATTTCAAGATTTATCGCTAGAGCAGTCACACTGAATGTATAGTTACATGATAAGTTCTATGCGCACCACGCGAAGCAACACTCTCGGATAAAACACTGTACAGTCATTATTTGTAAAACCAAGAGTTCTTACCCATTTCCAATGGTTTTAGAAGCATTTGCTCAATAAGCTAAACAGGAAACATGTGGTTTACTCATAGCAGCGTGTCAGTTCTGTCCTTTAAGCTATTTTTATGCGTGGTTTTGCAATGTAGTGTTGTTTTCTTGTAGTTGTTAAGTGTAACTATGTGAATAAAAATCCTGTGCGTCAAATAGCCTACTCCTCTCAGATTTATGAAGACAGAGCGATACACATTGCAACAGGGATATATCATAAGAAGAGCATTCTGTCATTTACTTCAATGAGCGCCTGAATATGTCTAAGGAACAAGTTGAGCGCGCAAATTCAAGCTGTCCGCCGTATACTATTAGTGTTAGATGTTCTCACAGTTTACAAGCAACCCCGTTGGAGCGAAGTCTCAAGTTCAAGCCTTAGTAAGACCCATTTGAAAGTGTGGTGTTAACGATTATGACAGGAAAAATATTAGCTGCTAATCACTCTCCACGTGCATCAGGAGGGTGACAGAAAATTAGTGTTCGGAAGGTGCAGAGATGAACCTCCTATGGGATGTATGTATGCCACAAAATGGACATCGTCATTCAAGGAATATTCAAAACAATTCTTGAGCCATGAACACCGGGTGAAAAATGTCATGCCACTGTGATCTCAAACGTTTGCACCGTCAAGATCGAAGGCGAACTCCTTGGGAGTTACAAACGGTGCATGACTTTCAGCTGGGTATCTACTCTTAAAGAATGCATATAAAATCATATTGCTGTAACGCGATAAGAACTAATGGAATCTGTTGACATGCAACCGAATGCGAAACAGACTATCGTGGAGCTTATTGTGAAACTGCCTATCCTTTAAGGTGCAGCTGAATATAGTGCGATAATGTTTCTTTACAGGCACGGAAAAAATAAACTTCCAGAGGCTGAATTTGTCCATTGGTTCCAGGTAGTGTGAATTGCAATGTGACACACTTTTCTGGATGGATAGTTTGCTCTAAACGAATATGATTTTTATGTACAAGCCAAGAATCAAGCAAAAGTAAGTTATTTTGGCCAGTTATTGGCCAAAAGCAGTGCTCATACCGTAGTTGTAGTTCTCTTACACCCATTTTCCCACTCTTGCTTGTTGCAACGTAAACATTCCCTACTGCTCCAGCAAGATCATGCACACGAGAAAGAACCGTAGGGGGCAAACACCTCCAATATCTCGCAGCACAATAAATAACTTTCCAGCCAATTTACCATCCCGATCAACAGTCGGCATTGCAAAATCCGAGAGGAGTAGGCTATTTGACGCACAGCGTTTAACCTTCTGACGGTTATTTATTCATATAGTTACACGTAACAACTACTAGAAAACGACACCATATTGTAAAACCACGCATAACAATAGCTCGAAGGACAGAACTGGCACGCTGCAATGAGAGAACCAAATGTTTCCTGTTTAAATTTTTGAGCGAATGCTACTAAAACCATTGGAAATTGGTCAGAACTCTTGGCTTTACAAATAATGACTGTACAGTGTTTTATCCAAGACTGTTGCTTCGCGTGGTGCGCATAGAACTTTTGTATACAAATGCGTTAGGGTACTGATGTTAGTTGGACTTGGTACGATTCTCTTGGTAACTTTAATTTCCAGGGTTCCATTCATATGTATTTCCTCTTCAAATTCCGATTGGTCGGAGTTGAAAACAAGTTCCTTACCGAGCTAGCCGACTCTGCAGTTTGCTGTGCATCGTCAGATTGACACTTCGTTTGCAGTTTTGTTATATTACGCCTTCCAGTTCTGCAGCACTGAAGTTATGCAACCATTTACTGCTTCCCACGAAATCACTGTAATCTATGATACACGCAATTTGATGTGTGTAACGGAGTAGACTTCTATCACGCACATGCTCTAAATTGTATCGAGCATCCCTAAAACGCTCAAACAATAGTTTTGGTAACAAGTGGGGCTCGTCCTCCCTTCAATAACAATAGCTTTTATTATTCACTATACGGTCGTGGCGATGAAGACAGTGACGTCATTTCTTCAGTTCCCTGGGGGTAGCACAATACACTTCAGAGTTGACTGGTACACAATGAGGGAGGACATCAAACAGATTAGCCTCTTCAGAGTCCCAGACGACCGTTGCCCTCAAACGTTGCTCTCAAACTGGGGAACAATCAAGAATGGGGTGCCGCAAGGTTCGGTCTTGGGTCCTCTGCTGTTCTTAATATATATTAATGGCTTGCCATTTTGTATTCACGAAGATGCAAAGCTGATATTTTTTCCGATGATACAAGTATAGCTATCACACCCAACAGACAAGAATTAACTGGTGAAATTGTAAACGATGTTTTTCAGAAAATCATTAAGTGGTTCTCTGCAAATGGGCTCTCATTAAACTTTGACAAAACACAGTATATACAGTTCCACACAGTAAATGGAATGACACCATTGATAAATATAGACTTCGATCAGAATCGGTAGCTAAGGTAGAATATTCAAAATTTCTAGGTGTATGCATTGATGAGGGGTTGAACTGGAAAAAAACACACTGAGGATCTGCTGAAACGTTTGAGTTCAGCTACTTATCCTATTAGGGTCATTGCAAATTTTGGCGATATAAATCTGAGTAAATTAGCTTACCATGCCTATTTTCATTCACTGCTTTCCTATGGCATCATTTTCTGGGGTACCTCATAATTGAGTAAAAGAGTGTTCATTGCACAAAAGCGTGTAATCAGAATAATTGCTGGAGCTCATCCAAGATCATCCTGCAGACACTTATTTAAACAGCTAGAGATCTTCACTGTAGCCTCGCAATATATATATTCACTTATGAAATTTGTTATTAATAATCAGAACGAA
The DNA here is from genome assembly GCF_023864345.2 of Schistocerca serialis cubense. NCBI lineage: Eukaryota > Metazoa > Arthropoda > Insecta > Orthoptera > Acrididae > Schistocerca > Schistocerca serialis. The sequence continues at coordinate 201,439,602 of NC_064643.1, read as the reverse complement.
TTCAAAAGTAATAGCAGTGTACATGGCTACAACACTAGGAGAAAGGATGATTTTCATTACTCAAGGTTAAATCTAACTTTGGCTCAGAAGGGGGTAAATTATGCTGGCACGGTAGTCTTTGGTCGCTTACCTAATAGCATCAAAAGTCTGACAGATAGCCATACAGCGTTTAAAAGGAAATTAAAAGAATTTCTTAATGGCAACTCCTTCTACTCATTAGATGAATTTTTGGATATAATAAGTGGGTAATTTTCCCAACCACCACAAAAAATTAAAAATATTAAGTGTCATGTAATATTTTGTGTTATGTAATATCTTGTATAGACACCTTTTATTAACCTGACACGTTCCACATCATTACGAAGTGTCGTATTCATGATCTATGGAGCAAGTACTAATCTAATCTAATCTTTATCGGCTGAGGGTCAGGTTTTGAACTTCTTCTTCGGAGGAGAGGTGGTGCCGAGCCACTACATGGATTCGCGTTTCGTTACTGCTTCGAAGTGTTAAACACATGTTTCATCGCCTGTGACGATGTTCGAAAAAACTGCCACGATCAGCCTCGTAACGAGCAAGAAATTCCGCACATCCTTCGTCGCTCCTTATAGTCTTCTGTTGGACGGTTAGGAGTGCTGCAGGCACTCACCTTGGGGTAGCCAAAATGTTGGACGAGTGTACCAGCACTACCAACAGAGACGTCCTGTTGAGCAGCGAGGTATTTCAAAGCGATCCGTCGATCACCTCGAATGATAGCATCCGTACCTCCCACCACTGCAGGAGTCACAGCTGTGTGGGGCCTGTCGACCCTCGGGAGATCGGACTGGTTTGCGCGGCCTTGTTGCGATGGTGACAGACGTCTCGCCCAATGACTCACCGTGCTTTTGTTCATTGCCAGGTCTCCGTTAACATTCTGCAAGCGCCAATGAAAATGTGCGATGCTCTGGTGTTCCACCAAAATAAGCTCAATGACAGCTCTGCTTGGGACGCACCTCCCGTTACAGACGCCATTTTGAAGGTTACACATAGCGCCTCCACATTCGGAACTTCACGAAACTGCAAGGGTTGAAGCGGGAATATGCCACGATATCCTACAACAAATTCTGTATTTTTTCAACAGAAACTGGCCAAGAAAAAAATGTGTTGCATTACCTATTGAGTGTTCCCCGTAAAACTGATAAATCGCTCTACATAAACAATAAACTGGATCATGTTGATTAATCGGGTTTCTGCCGGTTATTCGCGTCTTTCTTGCACGATATGTCAACTGCCTGACTCGCAGTCTTCTTTAGGTGCTGTCTGATACTGATTCTAGCGTCATCAAAGAATCTATTGAGATTAAGGTTGCTGAGAATCTCAATAACCGGGACACCGGTTTCCAGCCGAGCTCGGCCTGCAACCCAGCACTCGATCTTCTGAAAACGCAGCGTAGACAACATCCAGACACCAAGGGACGCAAGTATAAGGATGGAATTAGAGATAACAGCCTAGTACATGTAACTAAAGACGTACACGAAATGGCACCTCAGGCAAAAGACAAAGTATCTGAGGACGCTCTTCCGAGTCTCGAGCGACGATTTGAACACAATCGGCGTGAAAATGACGCTGCAGCCGCTTCTGGTGGACAAGAACTTCGGACGCAACGTCTGATACGAAACAGCACGCCAATAGAACGTCCTAATCCACAGAAGGACTCAAATGACGACAATCGGAAGATAAAACGTGACCACAAAGTACGGGCACAGCGTTCGGAACAGCCGCGGCTAGAAGAAAATGCTGGCCTCCAGCCGGTGCTATTGGGGGGCGCACACCACCGACAGAACGCAAGACGCGGCGCGGACGGCAGAGGGAACGCCTAGTACAACGTAGGCATATATACCGCACTCGTTCCACATTGGAATCACTATCAGACAGCACCTGAAGAAGACTGCGAGTCACGCAGTTGAAATATCGTGCAAGAAAGACGCGAATAACCGGCAGAAACCTGACTAATCAACATGACAACGCCTCGCCAGGAAAGCTTGAAGAATTACAATGAACTGGATCATTGCAACTTGTTGGGGAAGGCGTGGCTCTCTGAAAACTATTACGCACGTCACTCAAGAAACGGAAAAAAGAGGACAAGTACACAATGTGACTTCTTTCCCCTAAGTGAGTATAATTTATCATGCAATTGTTAGGTGATGGTGTTAGATTTTTCCCTTACTGCTTTATCCCGTCGTAGTAGGGAGGTTGTTTCAGTTCATTCTTCTCCGCAATTAGTACAGAATCTCGCACTGGCATTGGGATGGTTGCATTTCAGCCGGCCGCTGTGGCAGAGAGGTTCAATGCGCTTCAGTCCAGAACCGCGCTGCTGCTACGGTCGCAGGTTCGAATCCTGCCTCGGGCGTGGATGTGTGTGATGTCCTTAGGTTAGTTAGGTTTAAGCAGTTCTAAGTCTAGGGGACTGATGACCTCACATGTTAAGTCCCATAGTGCTTAGAGCCATTTGAACCATTTTAGTTGCAATTCATTTCAGCCTGTAACAGCTATACGATGATAACTTCTTACTTAAAAGAAGTACTTGTGATTGGAGTCTGCCAGCGAGTCACAGGAAAGGGATCATACCTGCAGTCAAATGTGGAAACTGAAACACTGCACAACTCGGTATTTACGCACACAGGAAGTTTTCAGAATTAAAAATTCTTTGCAAGACAGAAAATGGAAGTGGGATAGGGACCGTAGAGCTTTCTCTGTATTGTTATATAGAAGCCTCACATCCGCAACTATCGAGGATCATAGCTTACAAGCTAAGTATTTCCTAATTATTTGCCGGCCGAAGTGGCCGTGCGGTTAAAGGCGCTGCAGTCTGGAACCGCAAGACCGCTACGGTCGCAGGTTCGAATCCTGCCTCGGGCATGGATGTTTGTGATGTCCTTAGGTTATTTAGGTTTAACTAGGTCTAAGTTCTAGGGGACTAATGACCTCAGCAGTTGAGTCCCATAGTGCTCAGAGCCATTTGAACCATTTGAACCTAATTATTTCTTTACTGTGAGCTTCCATTTAGTTATACAGTACAAGAAGCAAAATTTCATCATGAAGGTAATGTGTACGGAATAATTTGTGGAATACATGTAAGATACTTTGAACTCCATTCGGCTGCACTACGCAACAAAAGAAAAGTGTAGCTGTTGTTCCATCGACAGCTCTTTGATTTTATTGGAAAAGAAGTAAAGAGGATTAGGATTTAAGACTGTGTCGATGACGTGGACATTAGTGATGCAGTATGAGCTGGGACTCAGCAAGAATGCGGAAAGAAATCAGCGACAGCCTCTCTAAAGGAACCAAAGTGAACTTATTTCTCGTTAGGTTCGTAGCATCCATACTGGGCATGCTCAAGATCAGCTGTAGAAAAGGCTCACACGATATCTAACGAATAGGAACTGCAAGAGGTTTGCGTTCGAGCAATGGCAACCAATTTTCAGTGCTGTCCAGAGGGCAGTCGTAGAACGTCAGGACCCACAGTCACTTGGAGCTGTCAACATACCCTCGCTCAGCCGCTCGCTAACCAGAGAAAAAGAAAGCAACACTGACGGAACAAGAAAAAGGCGTGTCCGACCAGTGACCGCAGGCGGGGAAAGGTTGTGTGATCTTCGTCTGACTAACGAATCCGAAATACAGCGGGAACTGTTACGGCTGAACGGCCCAAATAAAGTTGTTAGCTTACTTACAGCACCTGTGACGGACATTCACAGTTAAAAGATGAAGATCTTTTGATTAATGAGCGATAGGTGTTTACTTTTACGAAATATTGTTAAATATTTGCATCATGAAGAGCACAACGGCGTGAACACTATTGTCTGTCCGCCAACATACTCCTGCACAGTGACTGTTGGCCTTATCTGATCTACCCTGAAAAGCCGAAACATTATGACCACTCAAATGTTTTTTATTTCAGTCTTTCATCACAATATGAATTCTTTAGACGATGACAGGTATCGTGACCACTGTCCACCGCGACGTTGGATGCCGCCTGCTGGCGTTGAGAGCAAGTGAGACAATTAAAAAAAAAAAGCAAGAGCAGGAAATACATCGGGTCATCACCATAGCGAAGAAATGGGCTGCAAATGGGGAAATCCACTGAGACTTTGGCGACGGGTACATTATTAATATGCAGAGCCTGTGAACAAGTGTCTCAAAAACAGTGAATCTCGTCGAATGTTCAAGTGCTACTGTCATGAGCACCTACGGAAAGAGGCAGAAGGACTGTGACACTACCACGAGACGCTAAATGGTTGGACGTTCCACAGAACTTGGTGTTCGGAGGCTTGTCTGCTCTGTGAAGAAGGACAGATGCTAGTCTGTGGCATCTCTGCCGAAAGAGCGCAATGCTGGTGCACGCACAAGTGTTTCGGAGAAGTGCGTTCATCGTACATTCTTGAACTTGGAGCTCCGCAGCATACCACTTCTAAGCGTTCACTTGTTAACCCGACGACATCGACATTTCCGATTGCAGTGGGCACTGGGCCATCGGGATACGACGGCCGATCAAAGAAAATTGGCGACTCTTCGGGAGAATCACGTTTTTGCTACACTAGATCGCTGGTCGTCCCCACAAGCGTCGTCATCGAGGTGAATGGCAGTTCGAAACATGCAGCGCGCCATGGACGCAGGCTGTGGGAGCACTGTTATGGGTGACGTTCTCTTGAGCTTGCAGTAATGGAAGACACGCTGACGGCTGCGAACCATCTACATCGCTTCACGCTTGATGTCTTCCCAGACGGCGATGTCATCTATCAGCAGTATAATTGTCCGTTTCTGGGAGCCAGAACCGTTCTATAATGGTATGAGAAGTATTAGAGTGAACTCACTTTGATGTCTCGCCGACCAAATTCGCCTGATGTAAATCCTATGGAACCCCTTTGATTCGCTATTGGGAGCCATCACAACGTACGCAAATCAGCGGTCCGATATTTGTACGTATTACATGACCTGTGAGTAGACATTTAATGCCACGTAAGTCCAAAAACCTACCAACAAACAGTCGGATCCCTCATATGCGGAATCAGTGATATATTTCGTTCCAAAGACGGACAAACAAGCTGTTAAGGAGGTGGTCATAATGTTTAGGCTCATCAGTATATCTCACTTTAATCAGAAAATTATTTTGTCGATAAATGTCTTAGCCGTGTCACTCTTTCAACGCGGATTCGTCTTCGTTAGGTAACAACACCGTTTCCTTTATAACAAACAAAAATGTTTTACATCCTTGAACGATGCCCTCGAAGAACAAACAAGTTACTGTGATTTTAATGTATGTGAATATATGTGGAATATCTAGATAAAACGAAGAAAGTAAGAGCATATAGCTACAGCATTCACTGTGTAACAAAGAATTGCACAGGCCTGTAGTGGACTACAGGAAGGCATATAATTGGATTTTCCTGCTTAATAAAATCGTTAACTAGTAAAATTCCGATGAGCTTCGATATAAGGTCGGGACTGAGAAAAGGAGATGGTTATCACGAGTGTTTTTAAGCCTTACACTAGAAAAGATAACGAAGGAAAAATTAAAAAGGAAAACTTCGGTTAAGTTCTTGGCTGAGAGACGAAAAAAGCTGACCTGACATACGCCGTACTGCATAGATGTAAGCGGAGAACTGGAACTAATGAACGAAGCTATGAAGACTGCAGCGAGGAGAACTGACCTTCTCATTAAGGCATAACAAACAAAATATCTCTTAATCATCAGAGATCGAATTGGAGCAGTGGGATGACGGATCTATGAAGCGGTCAGCGAGTTCTAGTGACTGGGAGCAAGATGCACTACTAAGTAGTTGAATTACGGTGAATATATTATTTGTAATGGCGTTCATAGACATGATAAATTTTTTGAATGATATCAATTTGCTCCTCTGTTTTTTTATGGTTAAACCATATTTTTATTTTATATTGTTAAGCACTACATAGTTTCGTTGATGTAGCCATTTTTAAGTTTACAAAGTACAACCTTATACGCACTTACTTGTGTTATATTTAGCGAACTTGTTTAAGTTACATGGTTTTAGAAGCAGAGCGTGCTTCACCAGACGTTAGAGTTATTGGCATGACACCAGGTGTTACAAAAACAGGAGTTACACAGCCGTAGACCGTAGCTCAGATGGGGTGTCAGATATTAAGGAATTATTTACCTTGAACCACTGTTGTGGTGCATTGTAGCAACTTGTTTTTCTTTCGCAGGAGCTGCACATGATGAACGACAGAAAGGATATAACTCACGTGTCTGCAACCTACCCTTGAAGATTTTCGAGTGACCACTTGACAGCATGGTAAGTTTTAAGAACAATAGTCATGTAATGATAATTTAAGTCTGAGTTCGAAGGACGACTATGTCTCGTCGACGTTGAGGCCATTCGAGATGACCCACGAACTCAGATTTGGGAAAGAAACCGGTCACGTCTTTTTCAAAGGAACCTGTTTCCTTAAAGGATCTAGGGGATCGACGGAAAACCGAAAGCTGGATGGCAGGGCAGGATCTGAACCGCCGTTGCCCCGAATGTGACTCAAGCGTGTTATCATTACGCCACCACACTCAGTACTCCAGGTCTGCTTGTTTGGGAAGGCGGGTTTGCAACTGAAAGCGAAACTAAAGCAGTGGTATCTAAGAGAGTCGTTACTGCCAAGATAGTACAGTGTCTGGGAACAATCACTGTGTCTTCAGCGGAAGATTTAGCTACTGAAATGAGACGTGATAATATTCCAGCATTACCAAAATATGTTCTCGGGTATACCTACAGTTTTATTCATGATGTGGTGGAATTAATCGTGACAGACAGAAATTGAAACAAAACCGTTCAGTTTACGTGATTAAGGAGGCATTCACGATGAAGTAGATGGAGTAGGAAAAGACAGTAACATGGCACAGAAAAGAATGTTTATACTGCTCCAGTATTCCGACTTACTGTACGTTTCAAGAAAAGATGTATACTTGGAATGGGAACAGCAGTGGCAAAAGTCACAGCAGAAAAACGCGTGAAGGTACGCGACAAAGACGAATGACTGCACTGAAATTTCAATAGCAAGCGAGTACTTTGGAGCGCCACTGTTTCAGTGAGTTTTCATTTCTCATCATCTAATTTTAAGCATTTACAGTAAAAGCGAAGATCAACATAAAAGAATATTAGGTAGAAATAAGTTGAAGGTGTTGCTTTCTGATTATGAGTGCTATATCAGGGTTATAATGTGAACGTTAGTTTCACCTGTAAACAACAATAAGGCAGTGCAGAAACAAGAATTTCTTTGAAGAGCGAATGGCGAACAGTGACATAAGACAGCCAAGAGTACACTGTCTGACCAAACGCGTGGACGTCCATTAGTGGATATTAATAGCGGGAGGTCTACCCTTCGCATTTACGAGGGCTTGAACTCTGCTGGAGAAACATTCAGAGAGGTGTCTGAATGTCCCTGGAGGAAGGCAACCCATTATTCTTCTAGAGCCGAAACCAGAGAACGCACTGACTCGGACGCCGTGGTTTAGGACGATGTCGACGTTTTATGTCATCCCAGAGGTGTTCCATTGGGTTCAGGTTGGGACTTTGGGCGAGCTAGTCCATTTCAGGAATATTATTGTCCACAAACTATTACATCACAGATATTGCCTTGTGACAGGGTATACTGTGAAGCTTATACAAACAGTCATCCTCTCCAAACTGTGTCTCTACTATACGCAGTACTCAATGCTGTAAAGTATGTTCATGCAGTTCCTAATTTGGCGTTTCCTTTAGCGCAATGAGGGACCACACCCTAACCACGAAAAATAGCCTTATACCTTACAAGGGAACCTCCCCATCGCACCCCCCTCAGATTTAGTTATAATTTGGCACAGCGGATAGGCCTTGAAAAACTGAACAGAGATCAGTCGAGAAAACAGGAAGAAGTTGTGTGGAACTATGAAAAAATAAGCAAAATTTACAAACTGAGTAGTCCATGGGCAATATAGGCAATATCAGTGATTATATTGGCACGGGAGCGCCGTGGTCCTGTGGTTAGCGTGAGCAGCTGAGGAGTGAGAGGTCCTTGGTTCAAGTCTACCCTCGAGCGAAAAGTTTACGTACTTTATTTTTGCAAAGTTATGATCTGTCCGTTCGTTCATTCACGTCTCTGTTCACTGTAATAAGTTTAGTGTCTGTGTTTTGCGACCGCACCGCAAAACCGTGCGATTAGTAGACGAAATGACGTGCCTCTACAATAGGAACCGAAAACATTTGATCCAAGAAAACAAGTCTGATATATTCTATACGACACTGGTGACGGCATGTGCGTCACATGACAGGGATATGTTGCCGACCCACCTAACTTGCACACTTGGCGAATGGGTAAAAAGATTCTTCTACCTTGCCCGATTTAGGTTTTCTTATGGATGTGCTAATCACTCCCAAAAAAGTGATGAAAACATAAGAGTGTGTCACATAAACTGCAACAAATGAATGCAACAGTTTCACGGTCGCACAATTTTCTCTGTGCTCTGTCAAAAGATATGTTTTTAACGTTTTCAAATTTTTCCTTGTGTAGATCGTCAAATCCTGCATATGTCCAAGCAAATCTGAACAAGTCCTGGAATTTTGGAGAGCGAAATTGATTGTGTGTGAGTGCCTGAACTCTGATAATTATCTGAAAATAAAAATTTAAACTTTTTGCTGGAGGGAAGACTTGAACCAAGGACCTCTTGTTCCGCAGCTGCTGACGCTAATCAACGGACCACGGCGCTCCTGTGCCCACATCATCCCTGATGTTGCCCATGGACTACTCAGTTTGTATATTTTGCTTATTTTTTCGTAGTTCCACACAACTTCTTCCTGTTTTCTCGATTGATCTGTGTTCAGTTTTTCAAGGCTTATCCACTGTGCCAAATTATAAGTAAATCTGAGGGGGGTGCGATGGGGAGGTTCCCCTGTTAGCACCACCGCCTCTATACTTCACTGTTGGCACTACGTATGGCGACAAGTAACTTCTTCCAGACATTCGCCAAACCTAAACCGTCCCATCGAACTACCACAGGGTATAGCGTGATTCATCGCTCCATATCACTCGTTTCCATTCATCCAGTGTTCAGTGGAGTCGTTTCTCGCACCATCGAGAGCATCGCTACGGAAAATTGTGTCTTATGAGGAGTTGCTCGATGATGGTACCCTTTCCTTTTTATCTGCCTAGGGGCAGTCATTGTGCTAGGTGGACTGCTGATATCACTTTGTTCCTTGTCTGATTTCTTGCGGCTTTTCACAAGCACACCCCGCTTTGCTCGACGGACAGTCAGTATAAGCGTCTGACCGTCAATACATAAAGTCTGCCTAATGTTCTACATCTACATCTACATGGTTACTCTGCAGTTCACACTTAAGTGCCTGGCAGAGGGTTCATCGAACCATTTTCATACTACTTCTTTACCATTCCACTCTCGAATGGCGCGTGGGAAAAAGGAACACCTAAATCTTTCCGTTCGAGCTCTGATTTCTCTTATTTTATTGTTATGATCATTTTTCCCTACGTAGGTGGGTGTCAACAAAATATTTTCACATTCGGAAGAGAAAGTTGGTGATTGAAATTTCGTAAATAGATCTCGCCGCAAAGAAAACCGCCTTTGTTTCAGTGACTGCCACCACAATTCGCGTATCATATCAGTGACACTCTCACCGCTATTGTGCGATAACAGGAAACGATCTGCCGTTCTTTGCACTTTTTCGATGTCCTCCGTCAACCCTACCTGGTAAGGATCCCATACCGCTCAGCAATATTCCAGCAGTGGACGGACAAGTGTAATGTAGGATGTCTCTCTTGTGGGTTTGTCGCATCTTATAAGTGTTCTGCCAACAAAGCGCAGTCTTTGTTTCACCTTTCCTGCAATATTATCTATGTGGTCTTTCCAGTTTAAGTTGCTCGTAATTTTAATTTCTAGGTATTTAGTCGAATTGACAGCCCTTTGTTTAGTGCCACTTTTCGCACCATACAGAAATTCTCTCTAGATCATTTTGTAACTGGAATTGATCGTCCGATGATTTCACTAGACGGTAAATTACGGCGCCATCTGCAAACAGTCTAAGGGGGCTGCTCAGATTATCACTTAGATCATATATGTAAATCAGGAACAGCAAGGGCCTATGACACTGCTACTGTTGTTCCTTCACGCTTCCACTTCACAATGACGTCACCAACAGTCGACTTGGGCAGCTTTGGGACTGAAACATCCCTGATAGGTTTATTAAATGAAATCCAATGACTATTGGACATTCGAAGTCGCTGAGCTCACCTGATCGACCCGTTCAGCTGTTGCTACTACTCTGCTGACAGCACCACACTTCTTGCTTCCTTTTACACTGGAGGGTCCGTCTCTTGTGTCATCTAGTAGTCAAGTCTACATTACATAGGGGTGTCCGGATATTTTGAACCAGGTAGTGTACCATTTTTTACGTCCTATACAAAGAAAGCATTCCCCTGCTTTTCAGCAACGAGGGGGACATTTGAAAAATAAAAATATGGTAATCTGTCGATCTGAACTAGTTCACGCACAGTATAACGAATATCGTTGGCTCACACGTTTTGCGCATGGAACAGGGCAGATGGAAATTGAGTAATACGCGAATTACCCCCCGCCACGCACGGTAAGGTGTCCTTCGGACACAGATGTAGAACGCAGGCGGAGGAAACTGGGGCATTTATAAGTTGCCCTCGCCATGTGCGGCAACCCGTGTCCGGTGCCCAAATGCTGCTGCCATCGCCTCCGACTTAAAGCCGCACCACCGCTGCAGACCTGCCGACGGCTGGTCCAAGTACTATGCGGGCTACTGCGCCAGTTCCGATTATGCGGGCCACAAAAGACTTTAATGCGCCTGATTACATCGACAGCGTAATCGACAGCTAACAAGGTTCATTTTTCAGGGGCCTACTTGTCTATATATGTTGTTATACTACAGTAACATAGAAGCAGAAAAGAACGTTTCTGAAAAGTTAAAAGTGTGTGCTTGAACAGGTCTCGATCAAGGACGGTTAACCTCGTGGTCGAGCCACAAGCGACGAGCTGGATGAAAGCGTAGGCCCGCCACTAATGCATTACACTGAGATGTCAAAAGACATGGGACACCTCATAAAATCGTGATGGACCACTTTTGTCCGGCGTAGAACACCAACTCGGCATCGACTCAAAAAGTTGCTGAAAATCCACTGCATGAATATTCAGTTATGTTGCGTCTATAGCCGTTGACACTGCGAAAGTGTTACCGGTGCACGATGTTGTACACGAACTGACCTATCGATTATGTGCAATAAAAGTTCGATAGGATTCATGTCGGACGACTTGGGTTGCCATATCGTTCGCTCGTAGTGTCCAGCATGTTTTTCAAACCAACAGCGAACAATTGTTATGTGTGACCGTGCCTTATTCTTTATTTTATGCTTTTGAAGAAGGCTAGATTACTCTAGCTGAAACCGGGGTAAAGACCAGTAACTTTTCGCAACTGAGGCGATTAATTTATCGCAGTTGCTGACAGGGCTGCAACATGTTAAAAATTCTTTGCGAACCTAGAACCGCTCGGCCACAGCGGCCGGCCCAGGAGAGGCACTGCAGGGGATGTCAAGCTGCTAGCAAAGTCACTCGCGTCAGTCTTCTGCTGGCACAGCCCATTAACGGCAAATTTCGCCGCACTGTGCTAACGGATTCGTTCGTCGTGCGTCCCACATTGATTGCTGCGGTTATTTCACGCAGTGTTTCCCACTTGTTAGCACTGACAGCTCTTCGCTAACGCCGTTGCTCTCGCTTCTTAAGAGAAGCCCTCCGCCCACTTCGTTGTCCGTGGTAATGCCCGAAATTTGGTATTCTGGGCACATTTTTGGCACTGCATCTAGGAATATTGAACTCCCTAGCGATTTCCACAGTTTATCACGATTAATTTATCACAGTTGCTGACAGGGCTGCAACATGTTAAAAATTCTTTGCGAACAATTGTAGCCCGGTAAAATGAGGTCATTGTTTGGGGACATGAAGTCTGTGAATAGCTGCAAATGTAGCCGAACATAACCAATTCCGGTCAATGATCGGTTCAATTGGACCAGAGGACCCAGTCCATTCCACGTCAGCGCAGCCCACACCATTGTGAAACAACCATCAAAGTGCACACTGCCCTGTTGACAACTTGGGCGCATGGCTTCGTGGGTATGTGCCACACTCGAATTCTACCATCACCTCTTACCAACCGAAATTGGCACGCATCTCGTGAGTCGACGGTTTTTCAGTCGTGTAGGGTCTAACCAATATGGTCTCGAGTCCATGAGAGGCTCAAAAATGGTTCAAATGGCTCTGAGCACTATGGGACTTGACATCTGAGATCATCAGTCCCCCAGAACTTAGAACTACTTAAACCTAACTAACGTAAGGACATCACACACATCCATGCCGGAGGCAGGATTCGAACCTACGACCGTAGCGGTCGCGCGGTTCCAAACTGAAGCGCCTAGAACCGCTCGGCCACAGCGGCCGGCCCAGGAGAGGCACTGCAGGGGATGTCGAGCTGTTAGCAAAGTCACTCGCGTCAGTCTTCTGCTGGCACAGCCCATTAACGGCAAATTTCGCCGCACTGTGCTAACGGATTCGTTCGTCGTACGTCCCACATTGATTGCTGCGGCTATTTCACGCAGTGTTGCCCACTTGTTAGCACTGACAACTCTTCGCTAACGCCGCTGCTCTCGCTTCTTAAGAGAAGCCCGCCGGCCACTTCGTTGTCCGTGGTGAGAGGTAATGCCTGAAATTTGGTATTCTGGGCACATTTTTGGCACTGCATCTAGGAATATTGAATTCCCTAGCGATTTCCGAAATGGAATGTCCCATGTGTCTGGCTCCAACTACCAACCCGCATTCGAAGTCTGTTAATTCCCGTCGTGTGGCCAAAATCATGTCAGAAACCTTTTCATATGAATCACCTGAAGTCAAGTAACAGCTCCGGTGTATGTGCACAAAACTGTAGCAGTGTAAGATATCTTCCTATTTTCTGCTATAAAGTGAATAAAATTTCATTCAAGTGAAAACGCTAAATATTGTAGAACACGAGAACTACAGATAAATGAAGGGTATGGTGTAGTGAACTGTACAGCGTTAGAAAAATATTTTCTGCACCTTGTACCTCTCAAAACAACATGTGATCGGTATAACACAAATACTCTGGTGAACTGTAACAAATTTCAAATTGGAATGATGTGTACTAAATGCCTGAATACGCAAATTTTTAGTATTTCAGCTTAACTGTGGAAAATAGGTAGGAACATTGTTATATGCATTATATGTATAAGGAAAAGTAATGCAGTGGTTTTGTCATTTTGAGCCGACATTTTGATGGTGTTTGTTCATGAGAAGATCGTATCATGCCTCTTGTAAGAAGGAGAAATGTCTTCCAGCACGAAGTGGAATCCGACAGCGGCAGGATTGTGGCACATTGAAACTGCAGATTATCGTTGTGGGATGTTGCTACTTGTGTTGAGTGGTATCCCACACCCGCCATGCGAATAGGGCCTCGACTGATTCAGTAGCGGAATATTCCACTCCATACACGATCTTAACGGCTCCATGCGATTAGTGCGCGAGAGGATTCCACTCTATACACGATCTCAACGGCTCCATGCGACTATCTCACGAGAGGATATCATTTTCTTGGGCAAGCAGGATCGCGAAGCAGTGTCAGGTACATTGAGTCAGAAAATGAACTTGTTTGCAGCAAGATAAATGTTCACGCAGACTGTGCTATGACGTTTGGAGGACCATACACTTCCATCACGGCAACCAACGCTGGTGCTTCCTTTGACGCGTAAGTAGACAAAGGTTTTCCAGACGAGTCTCTGTTGTGCATATAATATCACGATGGACTTATTATTACACGGAGGTTCCGAGGATAACCACAGTGGCCAGTTTACATTGGTCATCATCGTCGCTCATTGTCTGGCACGTGTGAAATGTTATTTGATGCAGCAGGCGATCACCTATGTTTCGCATAGGTGGTAACTTGGACAATGGCTTTTACGTTTCTGCTGGTAAACCTTTCGAGATATAAAGTCATGTTCCACGAAACTCTTCTGCTCCAAATGTTTCATCCAGAAGAGCGCTATACATCTTCAGAGGCGTTATTTCTCCGTTGAATCCTGTCGAATGACAGGGTCGGACGTCTGAGAGCGACATATATACTGTAGAAAAAAGGAGGGTTGCCAGAGTTACACGTTGTAACCGAAGACGATCCTTGTCAAAGATGAAACTTAACTATCAATTGTCGTCTTGTCAAAGATAAAAAACTGTTTAGCGATTCTGCAGAGCTACTCTCCGTGTTTCATGGTCTCTCTCTTCACATTAAAATTACCCCAGTGTTTATATATTTCAACGGCTTCTATACATAGCCGTGGATAATAGTTCGTCATCGTAGATAAAATTTTTGTATCAGAACACTTCGTAACTTTCTGGCTGAAGAGCATGCTCTGCTACAACCGATTTTCCCTAGTCGGCAAAGACCTTTGCGTTCCTTTAGACGTGGATTCACGCTTCTCTCGGTTGCTCCAAAATAAATTTTACGACACGTACAGGGAATTTTATATACACAACATGCTGACAGAGCAGGGCGTTTGTCCTTCACAAATAGGAATGCTTGACCTATCTTCTTTGTTGGTCTAGAAACCGGTCTGATGTCATGTTTCTGTAAAATCTTTTCGATTTGATGTGCTACTTTTTCAATAAAAGGGAGAGAAACTGTATTCTGAAACCCTGCTTCAGATGTTTTAATTCGGCTGCCAGGTGTGCAGTCCGGAGTGCAAAGCCTCTTCGGCTCTATCGGCAAGACTTTTAATGGCACCTCTCTTTTGTTGTGGACGGTGATTATCGTAAATTGGAAATTCGTGGTAAGGACTATGGGACCAAACTGCTGAGGTCATCGGTCCCTAGGCTTACGCACTACTTAATCTAACTTAAACTAACTTGCACTAAGGACAACACACACACCCATGCCCGAGGGAGGACTCGAACCTCCGACGGGGATAGCCGAGAGAATCGTGACAAGACGCCTCAGACCGCACGGCTACCCCGCGCGGCTGGTGATTAAGAGTTCTTACGTCAATATCTGGCCTTGTGCGTGTGCGATAATTTTCGAAAAACCTTATGTTCAAAACTTTCATCGGTCTGTCTCTGCTGGGTTGAGGCCAGTGTCTGAGCTTTATAGCCGAGTTTTGCGTAATGTTATCTTTCAACAAGATAACGAAAGACCACATGTCGCCCATGCTATCCCGGTGTTCCTCGGTACAAAGGGTGTTGGACTGTTGGCCTGGTTAACACGTACTTCATACTTCTCATCCACTGAAAACATGTAGTCATGGGTTGCCGAGAAACTGGCGTGCCATCACTCGCCGGCAGGTACGACTAATTAGCCGTGACGCAGTGCTGAAGCAACACGGAATAGCAAATGTCTGTCATCCGAGCTCGGTTCGACTCGGTGCTCAACTGAGTTGGCGCCGCTGTTGCCGTAAGAGCTACTTGAACCGAGTTTCGGATCCTGTATAACCACATATAACCTAAAATTTAGTAATGTATGATTCCTGGTATACTGCATACCCACAATAAGTAAAATTTCATTATTTTCTAATCTTCCTAGTGCTGAAATTTTGATGGTCGGTAGTGAACATGGGTATTCGGTGTGAAACAGAGGAGGAATTAGAGAACAGTCTACTGAGCTCAGAATGCAGTTGAACAGAAAAAGAAACAAATTGAGCAGTTGCATAATTTAGCATAACAGCTGGGGAACCATATGGTAGACAAAGTGAAAGATTTCTGGAAGCAGAGTGTTGCGTGACGGACGAAGCATGGGTGACGTAAGAAGTGGATCAGCACAGGCAGAGAGACCATTCCTCGTTAAAAGAAGTCTAATAATATCAGGCAGAAGTCTTAACTTGGGAGCTAACTCTTAAGACAAGAAAATGAGCTTGACCCGGATCAGATTCGTGCCGTTAAGCGACCGTGGGCCGGTACATCGGCCAGCCTCAGTGTCGTTTTTAGGCTCGTCTAGGCAAATTCTGGGCTGATCCCCAAATTACAGCACAGAAAAGAACGGTTAAGGTACGATAAACCAAAGAACAAAGTTTGAAAGGGTCACAGAGAGAGGGCGCACTCGATTTCCCGCCCTTGGGTTATCTTCACGTCTTGTGAACATGGAAGGGCATCTGACTGCATAACTAAATAATAACATCCACAAGTTTCGCAGGAGATCTGTGAAGTTTAGGAGGTAGGAGAACAACGCTTGCGGAGACGTCTACGGGCGAATAGACGTGCAGCTGTTGAGCATCTGAACGCCCAAACGAACCAAGGGGCTACCAACAGTGTCTTCTCAGCTACAGTTCAGCGAACGTTGCTGCGTATGGATCTGGTTTTTGCACCCATACTGACTGATGTAATTCGGCGACAGAGGCTGGAATTTGCAAGCCGGTACCTCAATTGGACGTTCATTGAGTGGCGACAGGTGATCTTCGCAGATTAATCACGTTTTATGCTCTATTGGACAGATGAACGTTGGCGTGTACGGCGTGAAACGCCTGAAAGCAAGGATCCTGCAACAATCGTAAGAAGGATCCAGGCCGGAGTGCATTCCCTGTGTGATTCTGTCATTCTGGAAGGTACAATCGATCAACACAGGTATGAATTTATCCTTGGGGACCATGCCCACTCCTAAACCCAGTTTTTTTCCAGGCACGATGATATCTACCAACAGGACAACGCAACTTGTCACGCACCTCACAGTGTACATGCGTGATTCGAACAGCACCAGGATGAGTTTTCCTTTCTCTCCTGGCCACCAATCTCCCCGAATTTGATTTCGAGACGGATCGTCAACCTAGAAAGCTAGTGCAGGTGTCCACAGCACTGAAGGCTGCGCTCCACATCCGTCGCAGAAACTACTGACTCTCTTCTTGCACGTCTCGTATCGGTCCGCGCTTCAAAATGTGGTTATTCAGGCTTCTGACAGGTGGACACATTACTGTGAGTGGACAGTGATTGCAAGCCTTCACGATGCACCATTTAGACGTTTCGTCACGTAACTGCCCGTTTACAAGGCAGGGCTCTTAGCAGTTTCTCCGTTCCTGGTGGCAGCACCTTAACCTGGACAATTTGCATTGAGAAAACCTGGTGTTCACGATGCAGAACAGGAAATGAAAAGTTTTGGAACTAAACTCGTTCCTCTGTCCTCAGCAGGGCGAGTGCTGCAACCAGTCTTGTGGACTGCATTACAACCAAATATAGGAAGCGAGATTCTGCCGAATTCCTTCACTTTCGCTGCCAATACCGTCGCTGTCCGGTTATCCAGCGACGCTCAACAGATGCTGTTTCGAAAGAAGTATGCCAACTTAGGGAAACGGCCTGGCCATTATCTCTACAGGTTCGAATCCTGCCCCGGGCATGGATGTGTGTGATGTCCTTAGGTTAGTTAGGTTTAAGTGGTTCTAAGTTCTAGGGGACTGATGACCTGAGGCGTTAAGTCCAATAGTGCTCAGAGCCATTTGAACCATTATCTCTACAGATATCATTTGAATGACAAGTCAGGTGATACTGCGGTTTCTTGATGTCGACTGCAAGCTGTAGAAGTACAACATTAATCTTAAGTGGCGGTAGCACTGCAACTCTCACTATCGAATATCTGAGTTCAAATGGTTCAAATGGCTCTGAGCACTATGGGACTTAACTTCTGAGGACATCAGTCCCCTAGAACTTAGAACTACTTAAACCTAACTAACCTAAGGACATCACACACACCCATGCCCGAGGCAGGATTCGAAGCCACACCGGCCTGCCCGAATATCTGAGTTTCAGTGCGGATAAATAGGCGTTTCCTTACTGATTGAGCAAAATGTAGTCACTGGAAATTTGGAAGCTAACCTCACGTCACAACGGAATCCTTAAAGCATTAGCACAACACTAGCTAAGCTTGTAAAGAAAAAGCGAAAAAATCAACGTCATACTGAGACGATTTAGGGAACCTTCGGAACACTTAAATCATGTTCGTCGTACTCATCACTGAAACTCACTTTCACTGTGTGCGAGTCCTGTTCTTAACCACTAAACCAGCTCTCTCGGTACCTGTACTTGCTTCACTTCGATTTCCGAACAAGCATTCATTTATCTGGAAACCATTGGTGAAATATTACCCAGGAACTAATTGACTTTTGAGTTGGCAGATGCAGCGATTGCCATCAACAGAGTAGGATTTCGATGTCTTCAAGCTACTAATGGTCAGTGGATACAGTACTGATTCCTTGGGAATACTTTGGTGGATACGTTTCACCCTTAAGCATCCCTACCCTTTGCCAACTAAATACTATGGATGGGTAATGCTTCCACTGTCAGAATTCAAGCTGGATACTGTGCAGTCGGAAACCGTCGCTTTATCTCCTCAAACAAGTTCAGTGAAGGTGGGGGGCACGTACGGAGCTAATCCGTTTTTAATTACTGGGACGACTACGAGCTTCCTTAACATGTATTGTCCTAAGGCTGCAGAGTTGTCAGCTACAAATAAGGTCCCGACAAGCATAAGATAAATTATATTCATATGCGACTAGAAAACGACGTTAAATAACATGTTCCGGCCTTCTGTTTGATTAATTTTTGTAGGGATACAGTCCATGCAAGTGAGTTTTTAGTAATTAATAAGGAGACGTTTCAATGATAAAGTAGGAAAACGGCCTGAAATAATCTATTAATCAAATGAAACAGAACTGTAATTAATAATTTAAAAGGCAGTGATGGTGTATAAAATGATTACCCCTCGAACGCAGAAAAAGGGATTGGATCAGATATGTAACTTTTGCCGTTAGTGGATTTCACGGATATTGTGGTAGGAAATATTATCGTCACAAAAACTACATTTAATTATTTATTTACTCACCCATACGCATTTACCACCCTGCTCAGTTTCACCAAGGAGATGTATCAAACATTACGTACAAGCGTTGCATTAAACCATCACGTCAACTGAACGCAGAAATACAATACACATATGAGCACTGGTAAATCATGTTTTGAGAGAAGTGAGCGGATAAAATATGTGGCGTGACATACACTAATTTTTCTATCGGAGAGTAAATGGTAACTCCTCGATTAGTTCCCGATAGAGGGAATATATCAACGGGGCTTCGTATAAACTTTAACATCTATAAAATCTAGGATACAAGTGACTAACTAATCTGAAGTAAAACTTGCATTCAGAATACATGAAATACTTAAAATGTAACGAGCACAGAACTCTCCTTGAGAATATAATTTGGTATGAAGCCTTGACATGGACAGAGCCTGAAAAGCGCGCAGCCTGGAATGAAACACAGTCTGGATATGACGTAGGCAGTCTCCCATCAAGTAATCTCAAAGGGAGTCGATAAAGCGCAAGTACCATTGCAGGAGGATCGAGACCAAGTTGCCGAACACAAAATGCCAAACAAACACTTTCGATTAGCAATATGCCAAGCGACAGTGGTCAGGGATGCAGAGGCACCTACAAGGGCCGGACTAAATATGGAAACAGCTAATACACAACATATTACCACACCTAACACGGTTTAGAAAAGCCGTTGTCACTCAGGACAGCTTCCGGTCGTCCCTGAGTGGATAAATAAGATCCTGTATTGTTTTCGAGGGAATGTTACACCATTCTGCCTGCAAAATAGTGGCAAGTTCAGACAACGGTACCCATCTCTCCAAAGTAGACCACAAAGACTCAATTGTATTGAGTTCTGGTGAGTGTGGTGGCCACCAAAGGTGCGACAGTTCTTCCTCGTGCTCACAAAACAAGTCCTGGTCCTGGTCGATGCGAGCTGTGTTAACAGGGGAACTCAGCATCACCTTGTACCAAGGTGGACCATATCAACCAAAATGGTCACATAATTCTTGACAATAATGCGACCTCGCAGAGTATTTATGAGGTCCTTGGAATACCACGATATGGCTAACCTAATCACCACCGAAACCCTGCCACGTTTCACTCTTGGGTCGTAAACTTGGCCAGAAGTTAGAACCAGTGTGGAACAAGATTCATCCGGAATGAGATTTTCACGCTGCAGCGGAGTGTGCGCTGATATGAAACTTCCTGGCAGATTAAAACTGTGTGCCCGACCGAGACTCGAACTCGGGACCTTTGCCTTTCGCGGGCAAGTGCCCCACCAACTGAGCGCCCGGTACTCACAGCTTTACTTCTGCCAGTATCTCGTCTCCTCGTGAGTCGTGCTTCGGTAGCTCAGATGGTAGAGCACTTGCCCGCGAAGGCAAAGGTCCCGAGTTCGAGTCTCGGTCGGGCACAGAGTTTTAATCTGCCAGGAAGTTTCAAGATTCATCCGACCAAATTACTTTCTTCCATCGCTCCATAGTCCAGATTTCATGGTTTCAGGACGACATTTTTTGGTAGAGGCATTTTTGCATCACTAATGAATGGTATGGAATTCGAACTCGCCGTGCAGTTCCCTATTTCTGGTGCTCCTTTTGTGTTTTTTGGCGCTGACAGCGTTTGTGAGTGCGACAATGAGTTCTGCAGCGCCATTTGCAGCTGTGGTTCTCTTATTTTTCGACACAATCCTCTTCAATCATCGACTGTCCTGATCACTCAAGAAATGCTTTCTTCTGTGTTGTGCCTTAGCGGATCATGTTTTTCGGCTTTTATATATGCGGGATAAACCTTCGATACGGTACCGCTTGCAGCACCAAACACCTCGGCTCACTTGGTGACGAGCACCAAATATTTGCCCATATTCGAATTCACTTACCTCCGACAAATAATGCACTTATGACTACACAGTACACTGTTCTGACCACGAGTGACACTTGCAAAATACCGAGGACAATGCACAGGTGCTGTTCCTCGTCAGACACAATAGCGCCGGTTGCAGGCTTGGGTAGCATCTGTATTCATGTTCAAGCGTGAATTTCTCGCGGTTTTACCATATTTTGCAAAAAACAGACGTAATGTCTGCAGGGATACCCCAATCACTTTTTTATGCTATGACATTTATAATCCGTCTTGATTGCAAAGCATTTATTCACGTGACTGGTTTCTGTTCCTGTAGAACCATCTTCAGATCCTCAAATCTCGGTTACAGGAGTAAACCGTCCACATTCAGTTATCTTCACATCCTGCATGAGGAGGTTGCTGAGTGTGGACGGGTTAATCCTGTAACCGAAATTTGCAGATCTGAAGATGGTTCTAGAGGAACCTAAACTGGTCATGAGAATAAATATTTTGCAATCAAGACGGATTATAAGTAACATTGTTTTAGCATACTTTTGTCCAGCCCCTATACATTTACATTTAAATATACAGGGTCAATCAGCAGGAAAGGGACCTGCTTTTAGGAGTGATAGTAATAGTGATTCTGAACAAAAAACTTCATAGCTACTACGCCCAGATTCGAATGGTTTCCGATATAGAACATATTTTATACCACTTTTGCACGTTTATCTTGAAAACTGGAAACTTGAAAAACCCTCCAGTGAAAATGTGTTGCAGTACAATATCAGACTACATTAAATTTCCTACAAGAAAGATCCGACTCGATTCATCTCTAGGACTGTCCCCCTTAGAGCAAGAATTGAAAGGAAAGCGATACACGTTTACGCATGGCGACAAACACTTTGCTAACAACGGTAACTGCATGTAAATGGCACAATAAAAGATGACCAATAGGTCCGTAGCTCGGTTTCGTCACTTATTGGATGTTCCCAGAACTCTTCGCGTCGACTTCCCTGTTGTTTCATTTCTGCTAACGCCAGCCACATAGCAGTCGCAGTCTCAAAGTTGCGAAGCGAAGCTAAACATTGGGGTTAATATCGATAGGGCCGAGCGCCGATTACGTCAGCATTTCCCTTCCGCTCACCATAAAGACCAATCTTGTCATTTTGATTTTTGTTCATTATTTTCAGCAACTGTTTATGAAGATTGCCGATGTGAAGAAATTGCACACTAATTGTATTAATAATTGTTATTTAACGCAATTGATGTGCTATCTCTTCACACTGGAACTCTTGTTATTCCATTCCAACCGCCCCCCCCCCCCCCACACACACACACAGTGCAATCGGACTATCGGACTTCTTCTTTAGTGCCACATGTACGTGTTTCACAGAGTTAAAGAGAAGGATTGGGCGTGATGGAAGATCAAAATGTTGCAAGGCCCCCTCACACAGTGAAAGTAAAATTATGTTCTACTGCAACTTAAAAAGAACAACTTCAAGTATTTACCGAAAACAGAGAAAAATATAATATCGACACTCAATGTTGCATTCTGATGTCGGGCCAGACAATATCGCCGGTAAATATCGATGTTTTGTGGAAAAATATCGATACATCGATATTTTATAAGCAGCCCTAGTCGGAGCCAACGTCTTGCTGCATCAACAATCTCCACATCATCCACTAACTGCTTGCCGCATTGGGACAAAAACACGAAAGTCGGAAGGTGTGAGGCCCGAGCGGTAAGGTGGATGAGAAAGAACAATCCAATAAGTTTTCTGAGCTCCTCTCGGCTACGCAGACATGTGTGAAGTCTTATGTTGTCATGGAGAAAGAGAAGTTCGTTTCCATTATCGTTTCTTCAACCTCTTGAGGGTAGCACAACAGACTTCAGAATTGATCGTTGCACCTTGAAGGAGATCATCAAACAGAATAACCCATTCAGAGTCCCAGAAGACCCCCGCCTTAACTTTTTCTTCGGTGTGGCGCCACTACATAGACTGTCGTTTTCTTTCCGCTTCGAAGTGATGAACCCATGTTTCATAGCCTGTGACGATGTTCGACAAAAAATTGTCACGATGAGCCTCGTAAAGCGCAAGCAATTCCGTACAGATAGTCCTTAGTTGTTCTTTATGGTCTTCTGTTACGCGGGGACGAACTCAGTGGCCACACGCCACTGACTACCCCAGTTGATGGACGATTGTGTCAGCACAGTTACGTAGCGATGTGTTTGATTGTAATCCATCGATCACCTCGAATGAGAGTGTCCTCACGTTCCAACGTTGCAGGCGTCGCAGCTGTTTGCGGCCGGCCTGCACGTGTAAGATCGGACGGATTTGCACGACCTTGTCGCGATGACAGACGTCTCACCCAACGACTCAATGTGCTTTTGTTACCTGCCACGCCTACACTGAAATTCAGCAAGTGCCTATGAATGTCTGCGATTCTCCGGTTTTCCACTAAATGAACTCAGTGCAGCTCTCTGCTTGGAACGCCGCACTTCTGTTACAGACGCCATTTTGAAGGTTAGGTATAGCGCCGTCACCTGTCGGAACGTCATGAAGCTACAGGGACTGAAGCGCGAATATTCAACGGTGTCCCACAACAAAATTTGCATCTTTTCAACCGAAACTGGCCGAAGAAAAAATGAAATGTCTTAGTACTTGAACACCCCTCGTATCTTGTACTACTCTATTACAGCTTCTAATGCCGAAACTAATACAAGATTTCGGGAAATTACTGAATTTTGTTGACATTCATCATGCCTACTGCTGACAAGACCATACACTGGTTAAGGCACGTAAGTAGCGTTCGGGAATGGTAGTAGTGAGACCCCTTCAAAGTATAGAGATTTACGATTTACGCAATTTAGGCTATGTTCTCGAAGGTTCGTTTGGCAACGACGCGGCCGATTTCCTGCCTTTCTTCTGTGCATACCTAGCTCGTGCTCCGTCTGTAACGATCTTGTCATCGATGTAACGTTAAGCACAAGTCTTCCTTCTTGCATGTCTGTAATTTATACTGTATGTCCAACTAAATCCTCCGGTTACATAGGGCAGAGATAAACTGATAAACCTTCCCAGAAATAAAAAACAATTACAACACATATTTCTAGGTAAGACTCGAACATTGATGAATGAGACAGAATGTAGATACTCGTTCGCAGCATATGTGGTGCGCTGTTGTACTCGTAGAAGGAAATAATGAAGGTCATATTAAACCCGAAACCAAGTTCCCATTTGTTTTCTGTTCTTTTGCAGGTACTAGCCCCACGACTTCATTAACGATGAAGGCAGTGTGATTGGATACCAGAATGACATGAACACGCGAGACTATCTGGATATGGCTTGGACGCCTACAAGTAATTGCTGTCGTCGAGTGTGGCGAGCGTTAAGAAAACGACAGCCTGCAACAGGAAACAAGCTGCAGCAGCTATCACAACGCACAAGGACTCCGGTAAGGATAATGAATGCATTCGCTGCTAGCCAGTAGCCTAGAGAAATCAATTCACGAATAATCATTACTCTCGTCCATCAATGAGTTAACCGAGAAACAATCTGATGGACTGTTGCAACTGTTGATGCAGGGGAATCTGTGAGCAATAAACATGCATTTCACAAATTTCAATTAACTGTCATCTAGGTAAACAGATATATTAACCGAGGAAGCATCTTTATCAAACTACAAATACTATTAAGATTTCTAAAGAACCCACATGGGCCGCGCGGGGTAGACGCGTCTACCCAAGATCCGGGCGGCTGCCCCCGTCAGAGGTTCGGGTCCTCCCTCGGGCATAGGTGTGTGTGTTGTTGCTAGCGTAAGTTAGTTTAAGTTAGGCTGAATAGTCTGTAGGCTTAGTGGCCGATGACCTCAGCAGTTTGGTCCCTTAACAATTCACATACATTTGGACACTTTTTTGAACCCACTTGGGACCATTTTTATTTTGTTAATTTCGGTCAAGTTCCATGGGAATATTTGAGTCCAGCCTACTCGGACACACAACAACACATCCCACATTAAAGAAGGGAATCTGGCTTGCAGTAGTGACACTGGCCTTCAGTACACACTTTTTCGCGGATCTGTGATGTTAGCGATGCAAAGTTGTCAAAACAAATGTTCTGTATGGAAACTGATTTTTTTGCAGCTTGCCCTCGTAGACAGGGAATTTTCAGACTACAGACTGCGAAGCAGATGATTGATAAAGAAGTACCAGTGTATGGCAAATATGGAAGCCCATTTCTTCTGCCACTATGCAGGTTAATATGTGCCGCCAGATTTGTCTGAAACTGTGTATTCACGCTTGCCAACAGCCTGACACTAACGCATTGATAAGGAAAGTGTAAGGGATACAAAACATTTTTTGATGTGTCTAATAAACTGTGGAATAAAAGTCGGGTGAGTCTGAAGAAGAGAAATGAATGGTTTCGAGGGATTGTTGAGGCGCAAATCGTTGTCTCGCTTGAGCAAATTGTCTGCCAACAGTATTTCCACAGATTCATTGGCCACTGAATCCTAATGCAACGAAAGCGTGACTTTCCTGTAATTCATGGAATGGCCAGCAGAAATACTATGTTTAGCCACTGCAGATATGTTGTACTGTAGAAGGCGGGTGTATCGCTGACTTTCGGTTCACTCTTTTGATGCAATGCGTGTTGTTTGTCCTATGTACACTACTGGCCATTATAATTGCTACACCAAGAAGAAATGCAGATGATAAACGGGTATTCATTGGACAAGTATATTATACTACAACTGACGTGTGATCGTATTTTCACGCGATTTGGATGCATGGATCATGACAAATCAGTACCCAGAACAACCACCTCTGGCCGTAATAACGGCCTTGGTACGCCTGGGCATTGAGTCAAACAGAGCTTGGATGGCATGTGCAGGTACAGCTGCCCATGCAGTTTCAACACGATACCATAGTTCATCAAGAGTAGTGACTTGCGTATTGTACGGACCAGTTGCTCGGTCACCATTGACCACACGTTTTCAATTGGTGAGAGATCTGGAGAATGTGCTGGCCAGGGCACCAGTCGAATATTATCTGTATCCAGAAAGGCCCGTACAGGACCTGCAACATGCGATGCGGTCGTGCATTATCCTGCTGAAATGTAGGGTTTCGCAGGGATCGAATGAAGTGTAGAGCCACAGGTCGTAACACATCTGAAATGTAATGTCCACTGTTCAAAGTGCCGTCAATGCGGCAAGAGGTGACCGAGACGTGTAACCAATTGCATCCCATACCATCACGCCGGGTGATACGCCAGTATGGCGATGAGAAATACAAGCTTCCAATGTGCGTTCACGACGATGTCACCAAACACGGATGCGACCATCATGATGCTATAAACAGAACCTGGGTTCATTCGAAAAAATGACGTTTTGCCATTCGTGAACCCAGGTTCGTCGTTGAGTGCACCATCGCAGACGCTCCTGTCTGTGATGCAGCGTCAAGGGTAACCGCAGCCATGGTCTCCGAGCTGATAGTCCATGCTGCTGCTAACGTCGTCGAACTGTTCGTGCAGATGGTTGTTGTCCTGTAAACGCCCCCATCTGTTGACTCAGGGATCGAGACGTGGCTGCACGATCCGTTACAGTAATGCGGATAAGATGCCTGTCATCTCGACTGCTAGTGATACGAGGCCGTTGGGATCCACACGGCGTTCCGTAAGACCCTCCTGAACACACCGATTCCATATTCTGCTAACAGTCATTGAATCTCGACCAACGCGAGAAGCAGTGTCGCGAATCGATAAATCGCAATCGCGATATGCAACAATCCGACCTTTATCAAAGTCGGAAACGTGATGGTACGCAATTCTCCTCCTTACACGTGGCATCACAACGTTTCACCAGGCAACGGCGGTCATCTGCTGTTTGTGTATGAGAAATCGGTTGGAAACGTTCCTCATGTCAGCACGTTGTAGGTGTCGCCATCGGCGCCAACCTTATGTGAATGCTCTGAAAAGCTAATCATTGGCATGTCACAACATCTTCTTCCGCTCGGTTAAATTTAGCGTCTGTAGCACGTCATCTTCGTGGTGTAGCAATTTTAATGGCCAGTAGTGTAACTTTTACCACATAAAGTTTTATCGTCTGACGCTATCTTGTCGCTGTATTACCTCTGGTGCATGCACATTCACTCCATATTTCATCATTGTTTAGGTAGCCTTAATTCAGTTAGCGACTCCCCTTGAAGATTGTTGTACGGGGTAACAGCCGAAATATCGGAAGGTGAAATATTGCTGGCTCGGCTGCATTCCCGAAAGACTATTGATTATTTCATCTGCCGAGAAAACTTTAAGAAACACGTGACATGCTGATAATGCACTAAATCTCACGCTTTATCCCTCTGTATTTCATGTGCTTTTGAGCATTACCCGCAGAAGCTACTAAGGTCGTGACAAACTGTGTGCCTACATCAAGGCAAATTTCAGTGTTCCACAATATTTTTCTGCAGACAGCAGAAGAGGTAAACTGTACAAGGAGTGGAAACTGCTTGATCCGAATCGCTGTCATCATTTTCCGTCTTTCCGTCCAGGTACCCTTTTTACCGCAATTCATATCCGCTTTCAAGAGGCGAGAGATTCTAAGTAGACCAGTAGTAATTTCCTCACATCAGAAAAATTGTTTCGTGAAAACGGTGAACTCAATTAACTTCAATCAGGAATATCGTGGCGGACTTGCAAGTAAACCAGGCGACGTCTAGGAGAAGCGTCGCCCCAAGCGCTCTTAGCGTATGAGACACGTAGCAGAGAACCAGAAACCGGTAAGTCTGCACGGATTTCTCTCGAAAGGTCGCACCATTTCTTGGCAACTGGAACCCGACGCTGGAGACGCAAGGTCGACCTTAATTACCGGATGAGTTATGCGGCCAACTCTCAGCAGGACAGCAGAGTCCAGATTGGGAAAGTTAATCACTGACTGACATGCCAGCGGACAGTGGAGGTTCGCTAGTTTCCTAATCCACGGCCACGCTCCCGCATCCGGTGACCTGCATGACTCCCTGTAGCATCACTTCACAAACCTAGTCATCCCTTCAAATGCAAGCCAGTACTATACGTCGTAACAGTGCAAGACAATCGTCAGCGACTGTCCTATCACACAAGATGCAGTCGTATTCTTCGATGAAGGTTTGCAAATTATAACGAGAGAAGAATTTACTTACTATGGTAAGCACCAGGTAAAAACGATATTTTCGGTAAAACACTTTTTGATCATTACTTCAGTGCATGGCAGACGACCCAGGCAAAAATTTTAAGATCACTTGTCACATCATAGATTTGTTACATGTGATCAAATTCGCAAGATGGTGAGAACTATTTGCAAGCTAGAGCTGCGAATGTGAGAGGTATTTCACTGATGATGGCGCAATCACTGAAGTTATCAGCTGCCTCTCAGCCATGTTACTTATTGCTGCCGGTCGGTGTGGCCGAGCAGTTCTAGGCGCTACAGTCTGGAACCGTGCGACCGCTACGGTCGCAGGTTCGAATCCTGCCTCGGGCATGGATATGTGTGATGTCCTTAGGTTACTTAGGTTTAAGTAGTTCTAAGTTCTAGGGGACTGAGGACCTCCGCAATCCCATAGTGCTCAGAGCCATTTGAACCAACTTATTGCTATATTCAAATGGTACTGGACTGATTTTACAGGGTGTACAACTTTGCTTCCGCCGTTTGCCGATAGATGGCGACAACGGTAAATAGAGTTCGAAAGAAACAGATGGCAGATGTCAGCGTGGACCTCGGTCAACATAACCTCATTCAAACGCTAATCAATTTGTGTTTGCATCATAAAGCTGTCCTTGATTGAAAATGTCAGTTTACGAGCCAAATTCTCGTCATTTGCAGGAAGTATTACTGTTTTGTTTCAATATGAAGAAAGCAACAGCTGAGTCTCATCGAATGCTCTAAAGTACGTATGGTAAGGACGCTATTAGTGAAAGAACGTGTCGTGAGTGGTTTCAACGCTTCAAGAACGGTGGCTTTAACGTCGTAGACCGGCATAGCGGTGGAAGAGAGAATATTTTCGAAGATGGAGAACTGGAGACATTGTTGAGTGAAGACTCGCGTCAAACGCAAGAAGAATTGGCACGATTAGTGGGAGTGACACAGCTCGCCATTTCAAAAAGTCTCAAGGCTATGGGCGTGATTCAGAAAGAAGGAATTTGGGTGCTGAAACCAAGAGACGTTGAACGGCGTTTGTGTGTTTGTGAACAGTTGCTTCAGAGGCAAAAACGGAAGGGATTTCTGCATCGCACTGTGACCAGGGGCGAAAAATGGGTTCATTACGATAACCCTAAACGCAAATAATCATGCGGATATCCCGACCATGCTTCCAAGTCGACGGCCAAATCGAATATTCACGCCTTCAAGATCATGCTCTGCATTTGGTGGGACCAGCTCGGTGTCGTGTACTATGAGGTGTTAAAACGAAGTGAAACAGTCACAGTTTCTCGTTATCGAACGCAATTAAGCAGAGCATTAAAAGACAAACGGCCGCAATACAGCGAGAGGCACGATAAAGTTATTTTGCAGCACGACAACGCTCGACCCCACGTTGAAAAAGAGGTCAAAACGTACTTGGAAACTTTAAAACGGGAAGTCCTACCCCATGCGCCGTATTCTCCAGACAATGCTCCCTCTGATTGACACCTGTGTATATCAGTGGCGCATGGCCTGGCTGACTAACATTTCCGATCTCATGAAGAAGTCACAAATTGGATCGCTTCTAGCGATGATCAATTTTTTCGACGCAGGATTCGTACACAGCCCGAAAGTTGGGAGAAAGTAGTGACCAGCGATGGAAAATGTTTTGAATGATACTTGTGTAACCAATTTGTTTCATTAAAGCCTCAAATGTTTGGGAGAAAACGGCGGAAGCAAAGTCGTACACCTTGTAGTATCATCGGTTTCCGAAAAGAATATACTATCAAATGTGTATACGAAAGATCCTTAGCAGAAGAAGGTACAGGCACATCTGCTAAGGCATCCAGAAGTAGTTAGCTTGGCGCTACCTGAACGAGTAGGGGGGAAAAATATTAGAGGCAGCACATTACTAGAAAAAGCAAAACAGATTACAGAGTTTGTTGGTTGTAGTAGTTACGTAGAGACTATAAGTTTAGCACAAAGCAGGGAAAGGTGGAGAAGGCCATTAAACCAGTTTGAACACTGATGGTTTCAGACCCCTGTGTTTCAGGATCTATTGACGCTTACATTCCTGCATTCCACCCGGTTTTTTCAGGGAGTTTTTGTGCCTCATCTCGATTATTCAGGTACCTAAATATGAATCGTAGTAGAACTTTAACATCGAAATAAGCAATACAGTTGAGAGGAAAATATATTCAGCATAATAAAACAGAAAACATAGGCACCATTACCACTCTCACTTACCACTGAGCGACACCACATGCTTTTGAAACGACGTCCCCAGTGCTTCGCCACAAGGACTCCCAAACCGAGCTCTGTTATCCATAAGAATGTTCAGTAAGTTTCACCTTTATCTGAGCTGTCATAAGGAGAGTAGTATTTTGTACACTAGAGCGAAACTAATCTTTAAAAGAGCATTAACGATTTTTTAAATGAGATATGTCGTGGGAGATGAAATTAATTACACTTGGTTATGTTACTGTTTCAAGAGGAATAGTTACTGGAATTTCAGCAGTTACTGTCTAACCGAAACATGAATTTTCAAAGGAAAAGCATTTATAATAATACCATTCAAAGCAGATCATCGTGCTAATCTAGAATTCCATCAGTGTCATACAGCTCAAGATTTTAGGAAATATGTAAGTGTCAATTATTAGAAACTCTTCAGTAAACTGAGTTCCTGCGTACCTGAAATAACGAAAAAGAACTGAATCCTCATTCAGATTTGACAAGAATTTATTTTAAATACAAGGAAAGCCTTGAACAACGGGAACAAACTCCGTGATGAAGTCCAGGAGACAAACGCAGTGTTGCCTTGGACGGAGGTATGGAAGGGGTTTGAGCACATCGTTATCCCGATCGTACATGTCGTTTTATGAAACCGGAATGTATTCCTCTCCTTGGTGTACCTTCATATTTTTCCACTCAAGATTCCAGCCCTCACACTATGTTCAATAGGAAGCGCCGAGTAGAATCTTGGTGCTCATGTGTTGCAGTCATAGACACTGACGCAATGTTACGGAGATGTATAGATTTCTCACACTGATTAATCCATTAGTTCAGTTTAAATTTGAATTACTTGAATAGTTATATTCTTTTCATAAATCTTAGATTTCTCTGGTCGTAAGGATATTCGGCTTAATGCTTGTTACAAAGTGACTCATCAGCTCAGCAGGTAAGACTAATGCATCAACAGATCTTCGTTTGACGTTACAGATACCAACCTGTTGTATACTCGAGCTCATCACGGATTGCTTAATGTTGCTTAAGGTTTCCCTTTGTTTCAAATAAATCCTGGTAAATTTTGGATAATGGTTGAAATACGTCGGAACAAACGATCGTATGCTTCCAAAATGTTCCGTTCTGTGTCACTGGTGTAAATCTTGTTTTCCACATAGATTACATAATTTTCAACTTAGTAATTACAGTACTATAAAACTTTTTATCAGAAAATTGAAGTTTGCTTACACTACTAATTACTCTTCTAACAACTTGCACATAATTAATTTGTTAGACTCAATGTGACTTCCAGAAAATTGACTATGTGATATTAACAATAATACTTTTGTTTTCAGATCGCATGGATACCAGAGAGAAGAATTCTCGTGCAACCTGGTGAATGCTGAAGTTTACAAGCGGACTTCAATCACAGCGACCTACGCAGGCTCTGTTCGCAAATATACAGCTTCCCTTTAACAAACATTCTTATTTTGAACACAAGCCTGTGATAATATTTTTAATATGTAATACTTTCATTTATTTAGTATCAACACAGTGCAAAACTGGATATATTTTTTGGTGATACTTAACCAAAAGCGCCTTATGTATGTTACTTGTGACACACTGTTTAGTTAACTGAAGGCTAAATAAATTAAGGAAACATAAACTGACTAAATTCACACGTCTCATATATATGTTCCGTGGATAAACTTTAATTCAGATACTTAACCATAAGCGCCTTATGTGTGTTACTTGTGACACAATGTTTAGTTAATTGAAGGCTAAAGAAATTAAGGAAAGATAAACTGACTGAATTCACAGATAACCTGGAAGAAAATTCATCACTTCTGCAACGATACTAACATTACTTTTTGAACAACAGGCATGGAACTTGTTCACACAGTGCAACCGGAGAACAAATTTGTATTGTAATATCCATGCAGGAAGATTTGGATTTTGAGTCAACGATTTTTACAGTAATGTAAGTGTACTCGATATGAGACACCAGATGACCAAGTTTTTAATTCGAATGAACAGAACCCTTCATTCCCTTAATACAGGCCAGGGGTTATTTGTATAGGAGATATAAAATTACCCCTGTAAATATCATGTCAACAGAAGTCTTTCTTCGACCTGTTAGTAGCGTCACATGTCAGTAGATGTAGCATTTGTATAACCATGGTGATCGTGTGTTTATTGTAGTATTTCATTAGTGTCGCCACAAAGCTTACTAGTTAAATAACACAGAAGGTGGCCACCGAACTTAACCTCTCCATCTGGACGGTGGATCGAAATACGCCGTGTGTTACTGAGGTGAAATTATAGTCTTCAGCGCACGTGAGGATTTTATGACAGCTGTATGTGTATATTTCCAATTTCAAAGTCCACCTATCGGATTATATCGGATTCAGTCAAAAATACTTATTATAAATAATTGCTGAAAACGTTTACTTTATATACCTTCGTGTACGTCAATAGAACGCACCTATTATACACCTTAAACTGAAACAGCAGCTGCAGCTTGGCCAGGCATGGAATGTTTCTCTACCGATGTCTATTTCCCATTCACGTGAACTATGTCAGTTACAGGAAAGCTTTTGGGAGAACTAACACAAAAAATCAACGTTTCGAAAGCAGTACTACCAGTAAGAAACACATGAGATTTAAGGCTCTACAGAAATCAATTTAAAGTATTGTAAAGTATCCCGCTTAAGATATAGCCACAAGGTAAAACGTAGCGGTGAGTGACTGTACACGCATTTTGCACTAAAACTGCGGTGTTTTCACCTTCATAACATGTTCGCTGGCCTTCGAGGAGCCAGGAACAATTAATTTTCTGGCACTAATTTTGGCAGAAAGCGGGGAAAAGTTATGATGCTAGCCTGGGATCGAAGGAGAACCAATTAATAAGGAGACTATAAAAATGAGAGCTGTTACACGGTAAGAAGCTTCACGCTTGTAAATGTACATGCAGTTTTAGAATATCCTTATGATCTCATGAGATGGCCATGTGTTTTTCATAAAGTATACTTGAAATTTGCGTACTTCTGTTACGTAAACCATTCATTCCGCGTGTCTACTGTAGACTGACATGCACTAAGTTTGTGCTCTCATAGATAGACAACTGAATAGCTACAGAAGCCTGCGAAGATTAGTCCACATTTGATCCTCTTTGGTTTTCTATAAGCCATTTTCTTTCTTTATTCGTTATTTAAATTTGTTACTTTCCTTTTCTAACCGTAAGGTAGGTCGGCGCTGTTTGAAATCCAGTCTAGCTAGAGTTCGGTTCATTTTAGCTAAATCCCAATTAGCTAGGAATAGGGCAGAGTGGATCCCAACTGGGTAAGTTCTGGCACTTTTCTTACAGCCAAAGTAAATCTACCGAAAAACATTGCTCGAAATCGGGAGGTTGATCGTGATCTTCATTTTTCTCTGAGGCAATTTGTCCTAGATAAAATACGAATGCTTGTTTAGTTTATGTGTTTCTGTTAATGAATGAGTACAAGACTGAAGTCAGTGACATGCTCACCATGTGCTGCAGTGTCCCTCAGAGCTACTATGACTCCGAAGGACCTCAATCCCGTAAGATAGGAAACTTGCACGCATCCAAAAACACAGACGCATCAAAAGACGCAAATCGTGATAATGTCGGACTGCCACTCTGTTTCTGTTAGAAAACCACTTTAAGTGTAATTTGTCAGTGCCAAGTAGACTAGAAGTAATTGGTAAGAATGTGGTGCTCATTTGTGTGAAACTATACAGTACTATTGAAGGTAATGAGAAGGTAAAATAACTGGCAAAGTGGGAGGCATATCAAAGGCAAATGTGTGGTCTTATGTAAAATCGCTAACCGGGTTTAAGGCTTCCATTCAGTCCCTTGTTGACCAGTCTGGCGTGGCAGTTGAAGATAGCAAAACGAAAGCCTAAGTTTTAAATTTCACGTTCAAGAAATCGTTCACACAGGAGAATCGTGCAAACATACCGTCATTTGACCATCGGACACACTCCCGTATGGGTGACATAGTAATAAGCATCCCTGGCCTAGAGAAACAATTGAAGATTTGAAAGCAAATTAATCGTCAGGTCCAGATGGAATCTTAATTCGGTTTTACAAAGAGTACTCTACGGCACTGGATCCTCAGCTAGCATGCATTTAACGTGAATCACTTGCCCAGCACAAAGTCCCAAGGGACTGGGAAAAAGCGCAGGTGACTCCAGTACATAAGAAGGGTAAAATAATGGACCCGAAAATTACAGACCAATATCCATAACTTCGGGTTTCTGCAGAATTTTTGAACATATTCTCAATTCGAATATGTTAAACTTTCTTGAGACTGAGAAGTTTACGTCGACAAAATCAGCATGGTTTTAGAAGGGATCGCTCGTATGAAACGCAGCTTGCCCTTTTCTCACAAGATATATTGCGAACTACGGATGAAGGGCAAAAGGCAGATTCCATACTTCTAGATTTCCGGAAGTACCCATTGCAAGTTGTTAACGAAGATACGAGCATATAGAATAAGTTCATATATATATATATATATATATATATATATATATATATATATATATATATATATATATATATATATATATATGAGTGGCTCTAAGACCTCGTTAATAATAGAACACAGTAACTTGTCCTCGACGGCGAGTGTTCGTATGAGACAAGGGTATTGTCGAGAGTGCCCCAGGGAAGTGTGATAGGTCCGCTGCTGCTCACTGTATACATACATGATTTGGCGGACAGGGTGGGCAGCAATCTGCTGTTATTTGCCGATGATGCTGCGGTGTGCGGTAAGGTGTCGAACTTGTGACTGTAAGAAGATACAAGATGACTTACAAGGGAACCTCCCCATCGCACCCCCCTCAGATTTAGTTGTAAGTTGGCACAGTAGATACGCCTTAAAAAACTGAACACAGATCAATCGATAAAACAGGAAGAAGTTGTATGGAACTATGAAAAAAATAAACAAAATATACAAACTGAGTAGTCCATGCGCAAGACATGCAACATCAAGGACAGTGTGAACTCAGGAGCGCCGTGGTCCCGAGGTTAGCGTGAGAAGATGCGGAATGAGAGGTTCTTGGTTCAAGTCTTCCCTCGAGTGAAAAGTTTACTTTCTTTATTTTCGCAAAATTATGATCTGTCCGTTCGTTCATTGACGTCTCTGTTCACTGTAATAAGTTTAGTGTCTGTGTTTTGCGACCGCACCGCAAAAACCGTGCGATTAGTAGACGAAAGGACGTGCCTCTCCAATATTCATTGACCTTGTTATTGAAGTCGTGAGCTATATTTGCTGGATTCATATTGCCCACGGAATACATCTCACGTATTTAATGTACTCTCGTCCAAAGTAGCGAACAGTCAACTGTCAGCCAGGGAGCCTCGTTAGCAGGAATACTCTCTCTTCCGTGCGCTGTAGTCGACTGACGTCGTGTGTTTCGATGTTTGTTTAGGTGTGGCGTCCCCATATTACGGCGCAGTTACCTCTCATCGGACGGACGGATGGACAGATAATAATTGTCTGAAAATAAAAAATTAATCTCTTCACTCGACGGATGACTTGAACCAAGAACCTCTCGTTCGGCAGCTGCTCACGCTAACCACGGGACCACAGCGCTCCTGAGCTAGCACTATCCTTGTTGTTGCCTATCTTGCACATGGACTACTCAGTTTGTATATTTTGCTTACTTTTTTCATAGTTCCACACAACTTCTTCCTGTTTTCTCGACTGGTCTGTGTTCAGTTTCCAAAGCGTATCCACTGTGACAACGTAAAACTAAATCTGAGGGGGGTGCGGTGGGGAGGTTCCCTTGTTAGACAAAATTTCGAATTGGTGTGATGAATGGCAGCTAACTCTATATGTGGAAAAATTTAAGTTAATACGGATAAGTAGCAACAACAAACCTGTAATGTTAGGCTACAGTATTACTAGTGTCCTGTCTGACACAGTCAACTTGTTTAAATATCTGGGAGTAACGGTGCAGAGCGATATGAAATGTAACGAGCATGTCTGGACTGTGTTGAGGAAGGCAAATGGTCGACTTCGATTAATTGGGAGAATTTTAGGAAAGAGCGGTTCACCTGTAAAGGAGACCTCATATAGGACACTGCTGCGACCTATTCTTGAATACTGCTCGGGTCGGTTTGAAGGAACACTTCGAAGCAATCCAGAGAAGGGCTGCTAGATTTGTTACCGGTGGGTTTGAGCAACACGTCATTGTTACGGAGATGCTTCGGGAACTCAAACGGGAAAGTCTGAAGGGAAGGCGACTTTCTTTTAGAGAAGTGCTATTGAGGAAATTTAAAGAACCGGCATTTGAAGCTGACTCCCAACTATTCTACTGCCGCCAACATATGTGCGCGTAAAGACCACGAAGAAAAGATACGAGAAATTAGAGGTCATACGGAAGCATGTAGACAGTCTCTCTCCATAGCTCTGTTTGCGAGTAGAACATGTATGGAAATGACTAGTAGTGGTACAGGGTAGCCTCCGGCACGCACCTGAAAACATTTTCTTTGATTCATTGTTAAGGAGCTACTGATAACATGGTATTCTCTGAAAATATGTGTGTGTAATCCTAAATTACCAAACTGCTGAGGTCATCGGTCCTAGACTTACACACTACTTAAACTAGCTTAAACTAAATTATGCTAACAGAAGAACACACACACCCATGGCCGAGGGAGGACTCGAACCTCCGGCGAGAGGGGCCCCACAATCCGTGACATGGCGCCTCAAACCGCGCGGACACTCCGCACGGTGGTATTCTCTCAACTAATGACTTTCTTATACGTGACACAGAACAGTTTTGCGTGTAGCAGTGTGCCATTTGCTTCTGGTTCTTCTTTTTCAAAATATAACAGTTACTGTTTTCGGATTTACAAATTCGTTATCAGAATGCTTGCATTCTTTTATCAAAATACATGTTGCGCCGGATTATAGGTGAACTATACGAAGATTAACGGAAATTAACAATTTCAGGTGTGTGATAGCGATGGTTTTTCAACAAAACACGAGGTAGAATGCAACTTACGGAAAATAGCCCCCTAGAAGATTTGTCTTCAGTGTCTTTCTCCAGCCTTGTGATTGATGTTGCTATAGACACTCTCAAAGATCTATATTTTTATCAACTTTTGGTGAGCAAAAAATCAATTTATTGAGAGTCATCATAGTTTGCTTTCGACAACATGGCTCAAATGGATCTAAGCCCTATGGGACTTAACACTGAGGTCATCAGTCCCCTAGACTGAGAACTACATAAATCTAAATAACCTAAGGACATCACACACATCCATGTCCGAGGCAGGATTCGAACTTACGACCGTAGCAGCAGCGCGGTTCCGGACTGAAGCGCCTAGAGCCGCTCGGCCACAGCGACCGGCTGCTTTTGACACACGTACTGAAAAATGTCATATAGTGGTTGTGACACTAAACTTAGTTTGTAACGAATGAGTACGCACATTGCTGGGGTTTCAAGACCATTTCGGTTGTAGTCCATAGAAAATACTAATATACTTATCATGTGAATATGTTGTGTCTGTTCTTTCTGACATGTCCGGATGCACAGAATCGTTCAGGAATTTAAAGTTAGCGAGCGAGCATGGATGACATGGGCGTGTAGGCGTCGCTAGGTGGGAGTATGAGTCAGCTTGGAAGCGTGACGAGACAGTCCGTACATTCGCGAAGAATGCTGTCCCCATGGCTCAGTGGTTAACACACCTGCCTAGTAAGCAGACAGTCCCGGGTTCGAGACCTTTTCCGGCAACATTTTCTCTCGTCGCTGCCGATGCCGCGTAAAGTTCCGACGCAGCTGTATTAGTTACTTCTCATTTCTTTTCTTCCTTTTCCCCAACTCCACCTTCAACTTACATAATAACTAATACAACTAAATATGATCGCTCTTCTATCCCTAGCCGGCTTGAATATTGTGGAGGGTAAGAACGAAGATTTAGAGTTTTACGTCCCGTTGACGACGAAGTAATAAGAGACGTGGAACAATCTCGGTTGGTTGGTTGGTTGTTTCGGGGAAGGAGACCAGACGGCGAGGTCATCGGTCTCATCGGATTAGGGAAGGACGGGGAAGGAAGTCAGCCGTGCCCTTTGAAAGGAACCATCCCGGCATTTGCCTGGAGCGATTTAGGGAAATCACGGAAAACCTAAATCAGGATGGCCGGACGCGGGATTGAACCGTCGTCCTCCCGAATGCGAGTCCAGTGTCTGACCACTGCGCCACCTCGCTCGGTGAACAATCTCGGGTTGGGGAAGTGTAGAGAAGAAAACTGCTACTACTCTTCCAAAGGAAGCTCTCTAGTGGAAGAGGATTCGAATCACTTTCTTCCCGAATACGAGTCTAATGTTCTACTACTGCTCGAATTAGCTCGGAAGTTGATTGTGGTCATTCGCTTGTGCAGTTTGGCATTCTGTTTCTATTGGTGTGGGTGGTTATAGAAAAGCAAAAGAAGAGAGATTGTGGAACTCGGCGCCGACATAGAGCTTACTGGTGAAGAACAATGGCCATGCATCTTTAATTTCTCTTTGTGATGTATGAATCACCACAGCTACTCTCTCATTGCGGAGAGAATTCCAATTTGACTTCCGTGCGTGGCTCATTATCTGTGGACAAGGAACTATGCGCAGACACCCCTTTAAGCACCTCAGATCGTATCTGAGTGATGATAACATCTCGTACAGCTAGGAATCAAACCAGCTGCCTCGGGAATTCCACTTGCGTTGTTCTTGTGATCAGGGGAAAATTTTCAGGAGTTGCGAAAAAGAGGTCGAAAGAATAATAGTAGTCTGCGGAGCGTCACGATTCTTCATGAACATTTGATCTTTTTTGTACAATAGATAACCAGCTAGGAGTGGAAGATGCATCACTTCATAATTAATGTATCCGTTATTAATTTTCGCTTCCTTACGTCTCAATATTGTAAGACAAGTGCTGTTAAATGCAGTCTATCCTCATTTCAAGCTACGCTCATGGCAGTGAAAGCATCGATTTCTGCTCGCACATTTATGCTGTTAACGTTTTTCCCTCTCCCGTGTTACTGAGAAATTAGACCCTTGCTTCCGGTCAGACAACTTTATGTCATTATTACACAGCACGATCTTGCATTACTGTCAGAGATACGATTAAGTAATTATCTCGTTATTTTATGAGACTGAAATTGCCGCGTAATTCAGTTCTATTGCCGCACAGGTGTTTTAAACAAGCACTAACGTTACCGAATTGTCAGGGACCAAGTCGTTACAATTATAATAATTCCAGAACGCGTCTTTGAAACATTATTCTGCTACTGCGAATTTTTCCCCGCAAATTGTCAGTCGTTGTGGCACATGTTTTGCAAGATGCTCAGTTTCCAAAATTTTTACTCGATTTCTGGAAAAGAAGTGGCAGTGCGAACAGCTCTGCTGTTATAACAGTATCTTTAGTTTCAAAATACGGTAAGGCAGCACTGTTATAAACTTGCACTGCAAATATTGCGGAAATGGAAGCGATATTGATATGCGGTTTTCATAGAATGGATTGGTAGTCAGGGGTTCGTTATTATTACCCAATAAACAGATCGTAATAATACTTATAAAGTGTATTTTTTGTCCAAACAAGAACTTTTTTAAATGGAACAATGCCTATTGACATCAAGAAAGGAAAATTAAGGTAAATCAGAACGTCAGTGGTGTTTGTTGCAGGATTCTAGTGCGAGTCGTTTACGAGACACCGTGTTTTGAAAAGTTTCCACGCCGACAGTTGTTTGTATCATTCAACTTGCATAGTTGCTAGGTACGATGTTGTTATGTTTGCTTACAGTGTGTCTGTTCCTTGAGTGCATTGCGACTTGCTAGTCAGTTAGTGTGTGACAGTCCAAGCATTAGGTCGTGAGTGGACAATGAGATTTACCAGCGCAGAAGAAGCCGACTTGTTCACTGTGTATGGTGAGTGTACGAAGAATGCAGTTCGTTCTTCTACGGTGTACGAGGTAAGGTATCCCAACAGACGTCAACCATCTAGGCATTTATTTATCAACCCTTCAATCACTTACGTGAAAATTATAGTGTGGCACCTAGATAAGTTAACGGAAGGAAACAAGTGACGACAGAAGAGTGGAAAATTAGGAGGAACCTGTGGTACCAACATGATGCCTGTCCAGTCTATAGTCCACGAGGAATTACAGCATGTCCTCATAAATTGTTTCCAAATCCTTGGACTGGACGAAGAGGACCTGTACCTGTAACTTCCCCGGATTTAACGCCCGTAGGCCGGCCATTGTGGCCGAGCGGTTCTAGGCGCTTCAGTCTGGAACAGAGCGACCGCTACGGTCGCAGGTTCGAATCCTGCCTCGGGCATGGATGTGTGTGATGTCCTTAGGTTAGTTAGGCTTAAGTAGTCCTAACTTCTAGGGGACTGATGACCTCAGATGTTAATTCACGTAGTGCTCAGAGCCATTTGAACCATTTTAGACGCCCGTTGATTTTTTTTAGGGAGAAAACTGACACCCGATGATATACTACTATGTTTTACTGCAGACTGCTCGGACACCTCGGCTGAAATGCTAGCACGTGTGCAGCAGTCGTTTCATACCAGACAGGGAGCGTGTATTGCCGCTGTCGGTGGTCATTTTGAACGCAACCTGTCATGATCAGTTCTCTCGTTACTGGTCAAAATCAACATAACTAGTGTATGCACTAGGGCTGTTCTTGAGTGTGCGCTACCTTAGTATTGTACAAATGTCGGTGAGGGAAATTTCCAAATACCGTTTCTCGTAAACGACCCGCATTAAAATCCTGAAACAAACACCGCTGGCATTATAATTTTCTTGCTTTCAGACTATTAGTGTCAATAGGCATTGATACATTTAAAATGTGTATGTTTGCGCAAAAAATACAATTTCTAAGTACATTACTGGCCATTAAAATTGCTACGCCAAGAAGAAATGCAGATGATAAACGGGTATTCATTGGACAAATATATTATACTAGAACTGACATGTGATTACATTTTGACGCAATCGGGTGCATAGATCCTGAGAAATCAGTACCCAGAACAACCACCTCTGGCCGTAATAACGGCCTTGATACGCCTGGGCATTGAATCAAACAGATCTTGGATGCCGAGTACAAGTACAGCTGCCCATGCAGCATCAACACGATACCACAGTTCATCAAGAGAAGTGACTGGCGTATAGTGACGAGCCAGTTGCTCGGCCACCGTCGACCAGACGTTTTCAATTGGTGAGAGATCTGGAGAATGTGCTGGCCAGGGCAGCAGTCGAACATTTTCTGTATCCACAAAGGCCCGTACAGGACCTGCAACATGCGATGCGGTCGTGCGTTATCCTGCTGAAATGTAGGGTTTCGCAGGGATCGAATGAAGGGTAGAGCCACGGGTCGTCACACATCTGAAATGTAACGTCCACTGTTCAAAGTGCCGTCAATGCGAAAAAGAGGTGACCGAGACGTGTAACCAATGGCACCCCATACCATCACGCCAGGTGATACGCCAGTATGGCGATGACGAATACACGCTTCCAATGTGCGTTTACCGCGATGTCGCCGAACACGGATTCGACCATTATGATGCTGTAAACAGAACCTGGATTCATCCG
Source organism: Schistocerca serialis cubense (assembly GCF_023864345.2). Taxonomy (NCBI): domain Eukaryota; kingdom Metazoa; phylum Arthropoda; class Insecta; order Orthoptera; family Acrididae; genus Schistocerca; species Schistocerca serialis. The sequence continues at coordinate 201,397,872 of NC_064643.1, read as the reverse complement.
AAAAAATGACGTTTTGCCATTCGTGCACCCAGGTTCGTCGTAGAGTACACCATCGCAGGCGCTCCTGTCTGTGATACAGCGTCAAGGGTAACCGCAGCCATGGTCTCCGAGCTGGTAGTTCTTGCTGCTGTAAACGTCTTCGAACTGTTCGTGCAGATGGTTGTTGTCTTGCAAACGTCCCCATCTGTTGACTCAGGGGTCGAGACGTGGCTGCACGATCCGTTTCAGCCATGTGGATAAGATGCCTGTCATCTCGACTGCTAGTGATACGAGGCCGTTGAGATCCAGCACGGCGTTCCGTATTACCCTCCTGAATCCACCGATTCCATATTCTGCTAACACTCATTGGATCTCGACCAACGCGAGCAGCAATGTCGCGATACGATAAACCGCAATCGCGAAAGGCTACAATGCGACTTTAATCAAAGTCGGAAACGTGATGGTACTCATTTCTCCTCCTTACACGAGGCATCACAACAACGTTTCACCAGGCAACGCCGGTGAACTGCTGTTTGTGTATGAGAAATCGGTTGGAAACTTTCCTCATGTCAGCACGTTGTAGGCGTCACCACCGGCGACAACCTTGTGTGAATGCTCTAAAAAGCTAATCATTTGCGTATCACAGCATCTTCTTCCTGTCGGTTAAATATCGCCTCTGTAGTACGTCGTCTTCTTGGTGTAGCAATCTTAATAGCCAGTAGTGTAGTTTCCTATCGCCGATAATACAACGGCCCGTTTCGCAGACTCTGGCATGTGGTGTATCGCTTTTAGCCGAAAGCATCGAATTAAGAAGAAGCTTGGTAGAGCGAGAAAATCATTTCGCCGTTTAGCACTCCAGACGGGCGTGTCAGTAGCTACAGCTGACGGAGCAGTGCAAAAACGCGAACTGTAACCTTAGAAGGTAACGGCAGTGCGTTGACTGACCAGTTCAGGTACTGTTGCTCGAAAACCGCCCTGCAGCTGCCTATTGCGGTCTGGGCTTGATACACAGATTGATCCCGAATACTCTTCGATAATATTGCATTTTTCGGGGTGTGTGAACTCGCAGACAATCGACAATGGAATTTTGAAAATCTTGACATAGTATAGTTGCTGTAGTAGTTCCAGAATACCGTAGCAGATACATAAATGGCTTGTGCTCCTACATTGTCCAGTTGTCTTGTAGACTGAGTAACAAAATTTAAAGATCACTTTTTTCAAACCCCAAAGTTTTCACCCATTGCGGCGCTTAAGCTTTAAATATGGCTTCACAGCGTTTGACACTGCTGACACCGTCGGACGTTTCATCCCTTCTCTAAGGACGTTGTGGGGCTGCAACCCCGCGGAACATGATCACAACCGTTTGGAGAGCAGTGCGGACACAATTTTTGCTTTTGTGTACAGACTGGAACCACTAGGGGCCGTTCAAAACCATTCGACGAAATTTGAACATGATCTGAAGCAGTAAAGGATGAGTATGCCTTTACAGTGGTCTTATTTTGTGTCCTGTGGCATGATCATGGGGGGTTGCGACATTGACATATGAGTGAATAAAATGTGCCAAATGGCTCCTCTAAGAGCCTCCATTACAGAAGAAGGTTGAAGGAACCTTCGAACCAAACTTCAAACTTAACCTTCACAGTGGGTGGGAATTACGGGGTTTCGAAAAAGCGAACCTTTAATTCTACTAGACAGTGTAGTTAGTTGTTATATACGATATAGCAGTGCCTGTGTTATTCCGAATAACGAGTCAAAGTTGCTTCGGCGATGCATGCATACAAGACCGCTCGCGATAAGAGCGAAATCCGGGTTCGATTCGCGGTCCGTCACAAATTTTCAGTGTCGTCATTCTATTATACAGCTGACCGTTTCCAATATTTGCAACTGCGAATACATTTAATGTCATCAATTGATACTTCTGAGAAGAAAGGTTGTAGTAGGTGTTGTTGTTGTTGTAGTCATCAGTCCAGGTTTGATGCAGTTCTCCGTGCTACTCTATCCTGTGCAAGCTGCTTCACCTCCCAGTACGTACTGCAGCCTACATCCTTCTGAATCTGCTTAGTGGATTCATCTCTTGGTCTCCCTCTACGATTTATACGCTCCACGCTGCCCTCCAATACTAAATTGGTGATCCCTTTATGCCTCAGAACATGTCTTACCAACCAATCCCTTCGTCTAGTCAAGTTGTGCCACAAACTCCTCTTCTCCCCAATTCTATTCAATATCTCCTCATTAGTTATGTGATCTACCTTTCTAATCTTCAGCATTCTTCTGTAGCACCACATTTCGAAAGCTTCTATTCTCTTGTTCTCCAAACTATTTATCGTCCATGTTTCACTTCCATACATGGCTACATTCCATACAAATACTTTCAGAAACGACTTCCTGGCACTTAAATCTATACTCGATGTTAACAGACTTCTCTACTTCAGAGACGCTTTCCTTGCCATTGCCAGTCTACATTTTATATCCTCTCTACTTCGACCATCATCAAAACTCCTTTACTACATTAAGTGTCTCATTTCCTAATCTAATTCCCTCAGCATAACCCGACTTAATTCGACTACATTCCATTATCCTCGTTTTGGCTTTGTTGATGTTCATCTTATATCCTTCTTTCAAGACACTGTCCATTCCGTTCAACTGCTCTTCCAAGTCCTTTGCTGTCTCTGACAGAATTACGTCATCGGCGAACCTCAAAGTTTTTTATTTCTTCTCCATGGATTTTAATACCTACTCCGAACTTTTCTTTTGTTTCCTTTACTACTTGCTCAATATACAGATTGAATAACATGGGGGAATGGCTACAACGCTGTCTCACTCCCTTCCCAACCGCTGCTTCCCTTTCACGTCCCTCGACTCTTGTAGCTGCCATCTGGTTTTTGTACAAATTGTAAATAGCCTTTCGCTCCCTGTATCTTACCCCTGCCACCTTCAGAATTTGAAAGAGAGTATTCCAGTCAACATTGTCAAAAGCTTTCTGTAAGTCCACAAATGCTAGAAACGTAGGTTTGCCTTTCCTTAATGCAGCTTCTAAGATAAGTCATAGGGTCAGTATTGCCTCACGTGTTCCAATATTTCTACGGAATCGAAACTGATCTTCCCCGAGGTCAGCTTCTACCAGTTTTTCCATTCGACTGTAAAAATTTCGCGTTAGTATTTTGCAGCTGTGACTTATTAAACTGATAGTTCGGTAATTTTAAAATCTGTCAACACCTGCTTTCTTTGGGATTGGAATTATTATATTCTTCTTGAAGTCTGAGGGTATTTCGCCTGTCTCATACATCTTGCTCAACAGATAGTAGAGTTTTGTCAGGACTGGCTCTCCCAAGGCCGTCAGTAGTTCTAATGGTATGTTGTCTACTCTTGGGGTCTTGTTTTGACTCAGGTCTTTCAGTGCTCTGTCAAACTCTTCACGCAGTATTGTATCTCCCCTTTCGTCTTCATCTACATTCTCTTCCATTTCCAGAATACTGTCCTCAAGTACATCGCCCTTGTATAAACCCTCTATATACTCCTTCCACCTTTCTGCTTTCCCTTCTTTGCTTAGAACTGGGTTTCCATCTGAGCTCTTGATATTCATACAAGTGGTTCTCTTTTCTCCAAGGTCTCTTTAATTTTCCTGTAGGCAGTATCTGTCTTACCCCTAGTGAGATAAGCTTCTACATCCTTACATTTGTCCTCTAGCCATCCCTGCTTAGCCATTTCGCACATCCTGTCGATATCATTTTTGAGACGTTTGTATTCTTTTTTGCCTGCTTCATTTACTGCATTTTTATATTTTCTCCTTTCATCAATTAAATTCAATATTTCTTCTGTTACTCAAGGATTTCTACTAGCCCTCGTCTCCACTTTAGGCAGTGTAATTCTGCATTCCAAGCACAGCACTTTGTCAGTTTGAAACTGAGCAGCTATAACCGACTGGAAGGGGTTCGCTACTGTGGACGGTGTAACGCTCCTGCTTGCGAGATCTTCCCTGGTGCTGAGGTGTTTCGCAGAACGTTTGCAGCAACTAAGTGGTTTAGCTGAGTGTGACTGTTTAGGAAACTCGCAAGCACTGCTCAGTGCCGCCGCAGCTGTTGGAGGCGCGATAGCATCTGCGCAGTCCATCTTGTGCAGCAGGCGCACATTTGTCTCCGCTAATCGGCGCCTGCGCTTCGGCGGCCTCCCCGCCTGTCGTGATATACACAGGCCGCACGAAGTAATATGGACACCCACCTCGTAGCGCCAAGTACCTTTTGGAACAGCTTGAATCCTCGTGGGGATAATGTTTCGAAGTCCTATATTGTGTTCCAGTAGTGTTCTGTACAATTAGCCGCAGAGAAACTGTTACTGTAGTGACGTGCAAGTAATAAGACGGGCGCTTGGTGCGTTCTGCGTAGAGAGCAACGAAAACCACTTTTGACGCGTCGCCAGATTGTGACCTGTATCTGTCTCCCGCTTAATGATCCAGCCGTTGCCTATCTTGGTACCTGTCAGTACTGCGAGAAGTATCACATTGGGCATTCTTTCTGCTTCTGATCCTTACGGCAAGAAAAAAGGAATAAAAGTGAGACAGTGTTAATACTTTCAACCTTCTTTACCTCCTCTGCTTTACTGCACTTGACGTGTCCCTGAGCACATTTGTACTGTGCATGCAGTACACGTGAGGTGCCTAGTTGTTTCCACTGCCCTGTGTGGAATACATAAGTTCTTGTACACTTCACTAACCTGTTGTCTTCATGATGATGATGTCCCCAGCGCAGAAAACAGCACGCAGGTCGTGGATTCTTTTTCTTGAGGCTGAAATTAACTTCGCAAGGAACTGCTATAACTCATTTGCGATGCCACTCGCGTTTTAATTGATATAGACACGAGAAATTATTCTTGATCACAACGTATTGAACATATCTTTCCACAGTCATTGTATCTGGCTAAAATAACATGAAATACATCCTGTCACAGACAACATGTCTGTCCACTGGAACCGTCAGAACTGGAGAATAAAATTACATGAATCAAATACTACTATTACGGACAACATGTCTGTACCTAGCGACGGTCGGAACTGTAGTAAATAAAATTGCATTAAACAAATACTGCTGTAACAGACAACATGTCTGTCTACTGGAACGGTCAGAACTGGAGAGCCGGACTGCCCGAGACACTTCGCGCGCCAAGCCAGCAAGGCGTGACCCGAACGCCACCGAAGTGCATCGTCAGTAATATCGTCAGTCTTTTGTTTCGGTAATACTTTGACTTTAATAATTTTGAAATGACCGATTGATAGCTGGGTGTTGAGAGATGTTTATTTAAAAAAATGAAGTAATTTGGATGACAGGTTTAATTAATAGTAGCAACCAAAGTTTAGCATTTTGGCGCCCTACCGCCGAACACAGCAGCCAATCACAGAGCAGCAGCATCATGCAGGCGGTCTTTCTCACGGGAATGGTACCGAATCTAACACCTGTCACCGATACCTCATCACACATTGCGTCATCTATAAGCAATGGCTGCAAAATACTAACACGAATTCTTTACAGACGAATGGAAAAACTGGTAGAAGCCAACCTCGGGGAAGATCAGTTTGGATTCCGTAGAAATGTTGGAACATGTGAGGCAATACTGGCTCTACGACTTATGTTAGAAAATAGATTAAGGAAAGGCAAACCTACGTTTCTAGCATTTGTAGACTTAGAGAAAGCATTTGACAATGTTGATTGGAATACACTCTCTTTCAAATTCTGAAGGTGGCAGGGGTAAAATACAGGGAGCGAAAGGCTATTTACAATTTGTACAGAAACCAGATGGCAGTTATAAGAGTCGAGGGGTATGAAAGGGAAGCAGTGGTTGGGAAGGGCGTGAGACAGGGTTGTAGCCTATCCCCGATGTTATTCAATCTGTGTATTGAGCAAGCAGTAAAGGAAACAAAAGAAAAGTTCGGAGTAGGTATTAAAATCCATGGAGAAGAAATACAAACTTTGAGGTTCGCCAATGACGTTGTAATTCTGTCAGAGACATCAAAGGACTTGAAAGAGCAGTTGAACGGAATGGACAATGTCTTGAAAGGAGGGTATAAGATGAACATCAGCAAAAGCAAAACGAGGATAATTGAATGTAGTCGAATTAAGTCGGGTGATACTGAGGGAATTAGATTAGGAAATGAGACACTTATAGTAGTAAAGGAGTTTTGCTATTTAGGCAGCAAAATAACTGATGATGGTCGAAATAGAGAGGATATAAAATGTAGACTTGCAATGGCAAAGAAAGCGTTTCTGAAGAAGAAAAATTTGTTAACATCGAGTATAGATTTAAATGTCAGGAGGTCGTTCTTGAAAGCATTTGTATGTAGTGTAGCCATGCATGGAAGTGAAACGTGGACGATAAATAGATAAGACAAGAAGGGAATAGAAGCTTTCGAAATGTGGTGCTACAGAAGAATGCTGAAGGTTAGTTGGGTAGATCACATAACTAATGAGGAGGTATTGAAAAAAATTGGGGAGAAGAGGAGTTTGTGGCGCAGCTTGACAAGAAGAAGGGACCGGTTGGTTGGACATGTTCTGAGGCATCAAGGGATCACAAATTTAGCATTGGGGGGCAGCGTGGAGGGTAAAGAAGGTAGAGGGAGACCAAGAGATGAATCCACTAAGCAGATTCAGAAGGATGTAGGCTGCAGTACGTACTGGGAGATGAAGCAGCTTGCACAGGATAGAGTAGCATGGAGAGCTGCATCAAACCAGTCTCAAGACTGAAGACCACAACAACATGTATCTCAGCTGGTCGAGACAGTTTCAGAAACGGTGACGGTGCTTCCTTGTGGATTGTAAACCAACGTTGTCAGTTGCCAGAGATAAAGAACATCTGCAGCGTGTGATAAGGGGCAAAGATAGAGACAGGGCGGGACACGCGGCAAAGCATTCTCTTTGTGTATGGAACGCATCACTGTCTCGCTGTCTTACGGGCTCTGACAGGGGCAGCCAGGTCTCGAGCGTCAGGCGCTCGCTGTGTTTTGGCTGTTTAGTAAGTACCTACAGAGCCGGGTTAGTCGTTGGTAGCTGCACCCCCCACCCCCCGTACTCCCCCCGCCCCTCGCCCGCCCCAACTCTGGTCTACGACTCTGCAACCTGTCAATCACAAAATTGCTTTAATTTGAGTATAGCTGCATACTACTCTAATACGAATGGTGGCGACCTCGTTCTGTTTCGGAAGCTGTTGCAATGTGACACGAAGTTTACACCACCGAAAATGACGTTGAACACTGTCGCCTACGACACTTGTTGTGGATATACACTATGGCACCATTAAATCACATACTGCATGCTTTAAATTCAGAACTACATAAACACCTTAAATATTGCATTCCTCGTTGTGAAAGCTGATGATAACTACTGCTTATATCTTGAATACTCAATAGTCTAGACTTCGTTATATTCTGTAGATATGACGTCCTATCTGAGGACGGTAACGCTCCCGGTCATAATTTGGCAGAGCACCGAATGATTTGAACTCAAACAAGGCAGCAGAAGTTGATACACCTTCAGAGTTACAAAAATCTGTGGGAGGCACAACAGTTGGAAGGTTATTCGACTTGGTGTCAGCCAATGAGATGAATGTCTGACCACTAGATTTCCAGAAGATCATTACATTACAAACGAATTCACGTGTGGATAAATCTGAAAGCTATCGGGCAGTTAGTACGACAAACCATACTTGTAACTGCCGGCCAGAATAATATACAAAAAAAAGGAAGCAGAATTTGAATACATACAGAGAAAGTCAGTTTGGTGTTACGAAAGGAAAATGTTCCAGAGAGGCAGTTCCGATATTAAACTTGACAACGGAAAGCAGACTGAGGAAATATCAGGATGACTTCATAACATTTGCGTAGCTAAAGGAAACGGTTGACAGTGTAGAATGGATTAAGATACTCACAGTACTTAGATTGGGGCTAAAGTACAGACCTAGACATATAAACTAAAAAAATGTCTTCAAAACCCAAGTGGAGGCAATAAAACTTGAACGTCAAGAAAGACAAGTTATTGTTAAGAAGGATGTAAGCCCGTGTTGAAGCGTTTCATAACTGCTGTTCAACTTGTACGTCGAAAAATCAGAAAGGAAAAAAAAAGTAACTTTCCTAACACAAATGAAACATATCAGCCCTATGTTTCGCAGACGACGTAGCTTTCTGGCTGGATGTACAGAAACCGTACAAGACCTGTTGAACATCCTTATTCAACATCCTTAACAAGCATCGTTAAGGATAACCAGAGCAAAGAAGAAGGTGATGATGCACAGGAGGTAGAAGAATAACAACCTTCCTAACATCAAAACTGGGTATGATACACTAGTGTAAAAGGAAACAATATTCTCCTACCTAGGGGAGAAGTATTATGCAGGTTGGTCGAATCAGGGAAGGCACCGGATGGACTGGCACCGGCAAAGAAAGATTTCCGAAACATGTTTTGCCGCTAGTTTTCAAGAACAGCTGGCATAATTTTGGTTCAGGCCACAGCAAAGCTTTAAGTTGGTTACATTTTGAGAAAATTCATTAAGTTTCTGTAAAAATATCCCATTACTCCAGAGTACTCGACATGAAGTGGAATAACTGGATCTCGCCAGAGTGGAAAGGTTTCTCCCGTTAGTCCGCTCCAGCAGTACGTCGCAGTTGCTCTCTTTGCGCTATAAAGAGCGGCGACAGCCACCTAAATTGCAGAGGTCCTTGATTTTCTCTCCGAATAAAATCGTACCCGATACAGTCTTGTAAAAACTTTTACACTTCTCAGTGAAGGCAGAGAAATCACTTCGAAAGTTGAGATCAGTTTCGTGTGGACGCAAATTAATAATGTGTCGAAAAATATTCAAACCACTCGCCTGCCTGACATATGATATACACACATATCATTGCTAGGGGACATAGAGGAGATAAGAGAATTGTTCCTAAAACATGCCGGGCATAGATCCCAACACTTTCATTCCCCACTGTCTTCTTTATCTCTAATGTAAGTCGTTCTTAAATTGAACATAATATGTCATTCCACATTGTAGGGAGTGTGTCGGAACTCTCCATTACATTGGAAACAATATAGCCAACTTAAGGCTATTCTCTGCATTGCGTAAGCACTCAAAAATCGATAGTAACAATCTGAGGGCGAAACATGGTGTCGCGATTCTAAGCATTGTTGTGAGACGAGGTCTGTCTGCGAGAGTGGAAGTAGTAGTGTCGGCCGAGAGCTCGAAGACAGAAGATGTGTCTGCTTCCCTCACGTCGGTGATTGCAGATCTTGCCGAACTCTAGGCCTGATTTCACTTATATAGCCAGGAGAGATTTAGACGGCTTAACTAAGCTTGAAGATGGAGTTCAAGGTAAAATTCGCAAGCATAGCGCAAAAACAATTGCATTGTTAGACTCGTGATTGCTAGTCCGAGTTGGCAATAGTCCCATTTTTTGCTTGTCAGTTAAAGAAGCCTTCTTATCCTCCAAATAATAATAATTATTCTCCACATCTAATTAATAAATAAATGCTGTGATTATTAAATGTTAATGTAACTTTGGAATCGAAATAATTTGTTTACCTGGTACTCAGCCATTATTAACACACATGTCATTGTCACTGTCATTATTTATGCTAGGCCATGATGATTTCTGAAGCTTTTAAATAGACTTCATTTATGAAATCCCTTCTTACAAGTTATTTAGTTGTTAACAGGACCCAAGCAAACACCTTTTTATTCAATTTATTCTTAGTAACAATAAGCTTTAGCCGCTGCCGCTGCATGCTGGTGCGAATTGCTGTAAACCACATGGAAATAGGCAGTCATCTAAAGAGGTGAGTGCAAAGCTTAGGGCCAAAACAGAGACACTGACACACTACAACATGTCATTTACACTAATCCAGTAAATTCCACTGCACAAGTCAGATTCTGTATCACTTGCAAACTATTGTTCAAAAACGCAGTCAGATAGCTTAGGTATTCATTGTCACAGGTTCATTTGTTCCTGTAGTTTTTCATATTCAAATACGCAGTTTGATACCTTATCCAAATGTTAGTTCTAAGTTTTTCAAGTAACGATCTGCTGAGGGCTTAAATGACAGTGAAACGGCACTAATACAACGTGCACACAGTGTTATGCACGTTAGATTCCGATTTCAGAAAGCTCCTTGTCGAGTCCATTTTCACAGACAAACATACACATATTAGTTGTAGCTACGTTACACATTTGTTGCATATAGCCGCGCGGGATTAGCCGAGCGGTCTCAGACGCTGCAGTCTTCGACTGTGCGGCTGGTGCCAGCGGAGGTTCGAGTCCTCCCTCGGGCATGGGTGTGTGTGTTTGTCCTTAGGGTAATTTAGGTTAAGTAGTGTCTAAGCTTAGGGACTCACGACCTTAGCATTTAAGTCCCATAAGATTTCACACACATTTGAACATTTTTTGTTGTTGCATATACGTTACAACATCTGCAAGTACATATGTACTCTGGAAACGATTGTAAAGTGTCTTTCCAACTGTACTACGTATTAGGTTTTCCTTCCGTTCCATTCACTCACAGAGCGCGAAAATATGGCTCGTTAAATATCTTTGAGCGAGTAAAAGTTTCTAAAAGGCTTGGAATTAAGTATCAAATTAATTGGAAGCCGCAAAATACTGTCATTCTCAGGTACTGTATGATTATATTCCGGACAATTTGCGCGCCATGAGTTACTCTCTCTCGAGATAGGTACACAGTTTCTAACTTTAACACTTGACGTATTTTGTTGGTTGGTTGGTTCGGGGGAGGGGATCAAACAGCTAAGTCATCGGTCCCATTGGATTAGGGAAGAATGGAGAAGGAACTCGATAGTTCCCTTTCAAAGGAACAATCCCGACATTTACATGAAGCGATTTAGGGAAAGCACGGAAAACCTAAATCAGATGGCCGGACGCGGGTTTGAACCGTCCAGTGTGCTAACCACTGCGCCACCTCGCTCGGTGAGTCACTGTGTTAAGCATATAACGTAAGGCTGTACTTCTTGATCATGGGATTATTACAACATTTAAATTTTTAGATTCGGTCAATAATTATGTGAAATACCAAAAATATGATTTATGTTGCTCCCAGAAGCCGTTAGTTAGGCACTGTTGTTGAGAATTCGTAACGCAGAGGAGACTCTCCATTGAAATCTTCACCATATATCAGCTTTATGCGGCGAAAGAAAAATTACAAAAAAGGCATCGACTATTTGGTATCGGTCGACTTGAGACATGACTGCAAAGAAACTCGATCACGTGGAATAAAATGTTCTGGTTTTCCGCATCGGTTTATTTAACTTGAACTGCAGCGTATCGGAAGAAGTCGTTTGTTTTCTTTGTGGGGAAGACGTTAATCTCTCTTACATTGGGTTTATCCTGTCATTCCACTGTTTTTCATGCATAGGAAAATATGTTTCACTTTAACTTTGCTTTAGTTGAGGCTGAGGCTCAGTGAAAGAATTTACAAAGAATGGTTTCAACGCTTCAAGAACGGTGATTTTGACCCCGAAGATCGGAATAGCGGTGGAAGAGAGAAGGTTTTTCGAAACTACTGGAATCGTCGGAAACAAAAACAGGAGATTGTTATCGAAAGCAAATGATGGTTGTGAGTCGAGCACTGAAAAACAAACGGCCACAACGCGACCACAAACATGAAAAAGTGATTGTGCAGCATGTCATTGCTCGATCCCATGTCGCAAAACCCGTCACAGCTTACTTGGAAACTTTAAAATGGAAAGACCGACCCCAACCGTCGTGTTCTGCAGACGTCGCTCCCTGTCTACCACCTTTTTCGATCAATGGCATACGGTCTGCCTGACCAGTACTTCATGTTATATAAACAAGTGCAAAATTGGATCGATTCATGGATTTCCTCAAAACACGCCCATTTCTTCCGCCGCGGGATTCGTATGCTGCCCAAAAGAGGGGGAATAGTAGTGACCAGTGATGGCCAGTACTTCGAATAGTAATTTTTTTTGTGTTTTTCACAACAAAGCCTCGAACTTTGAGAAAAAAAACGGCGGAAGCTAAGTTGTAGACTAAGCAGTATTTCTGTAAAAATCTGCAGAAGGGCCACTAACTATCACATTTTACACTATTACTGCTCCTTTCCAGATATTATTCACGTAGGAATGTTTATTTACCGTTCACTTAACCCACAGAGAACTAATAAGAATAAAACTGCGTTTCGACAAGGGAATTTAACATTATCACAGTTTATTTCACAAGTTTAAATATGTTTCGGTATTGGTTCTTAGTAAATCATGTCAGACAGTAACATACTCGAACATCTACTGTCTGCATCAATGAATCGAATAAATACGAATGAAAATCACTTTATCATTACCCCGTGATACTTGTTGTTAAACAAATCAGAAGATGAAGAGTGCAGAGAAAGAGGAGAGTGCAAAGCCATAGATCTGAACAGAATGGAAATAGCTCACACGTTTTGTATTATTACTACTCATAACTCACCATACCAGCGAATGCCTATGCATTTTCTGGTCTGGGTAACATGAATGGGAACGGGATTCCGGTTTCAGAAAACAGAATAAGAACCACTGAAAGGAACAAGCAGCGAGAGCGCTCAGCCATTAGATGAATGTTCCCAGAGCAAGGAATGTGCATCAATCAGGCTTGGATGGAGAACTGCAAAGGTTACAGAGGCTAACTACATGGAACGTCTCGTTACTAAAGAGACACCAATGTGTTGGATCGCTTGGCATGGAAAGCGTGGAGACTCTCCCACGAGGATTTTATTGACTCTTCGTTTTATCGGGAATGGCGATTAGTGACAAAGTAAAAAACTGAATAAGAGCACTATAATTTGTACTTCTTCTCCCTGTGCTACGATGTGTTTAGCACATTTTGTCAGAAGTGTTTAACTGCGACATTGTGTAGACTCTTAGGATTACTTAATACTATTTACATACTGAGGTCACGGCGTGTAATGGGAAGTCTGCTATTCATCTTGGGAAAAATCAGTCATAATCGCAGTATCCCTCTTCAGTCGCTAACGCATAAGTAAGCAGACATTCAGCTACTGATAAGTAGTATAATTTAATGTGATAAATGACGTAAAAATTAGTCGGATGAATAAAGCATTACTTCCGAGACCACTGTACAGAAGTAAGCGACATTACGTTGATGTTCACATGTAGCTGTTCGCGTGGATGATCAACGGAGATTGCGGCATACACATTCGACTTTCTAACAGCGATATTGTTCTGATTTATCACATAATTCCAAACACAAGAGTGTAAAAAGGACTCTCTTCTGCCGTGGTACTGTAGTCACAGCTGAAAGCAGGAATGTCAAACTCATTTCTTGTACTTGTATTACATCTGACTTCTCTAAACCACAGTAGCTGCATAATCGGATAGTTTCTTGAGCAATTTAAAGGAGATTTACTTTTCGCAGATTTCTCAGAACTATCTTAAAAAAGAGAAAATTAAAGATAATCTGCATTTTGTAGCTTTACTTGATTAATTTCGTTACATCCAAAGCGAATATTTTTATACCCATTTCCAACACACTAAGTATTAGTGATGAAGATGTTTATTTTATGCCGCATGCTGTGTACGTGAGATCAAGAGCAAGTAACAACTGCCGATTTGTGAGACGATTATTCAATGTGTAACGGCAGCAGAAATGTCATTTCCAAAAGTACAATAAACTATCTTCCCTAAGCTGAAGATTAATGACTGTATGCGACACGCCACCGATCCAGCTCACAAACGCAGACAATCAGAGATTCTTATTTGCATTAGTTAACGCTTTGTTTCTGTCAGCTCTCACAGCGACAAAATACTTGTCCAAGAAAGATAATTTTTCGTGTAAAACTCATTGTGTTTAATATTTCTCTTAAGAGTATATTTTAACAGGTCTTCTCTGTGTCTCATAGACTATTGTGTTCACAAGAATATGTACTAAGGAAAGGTTAAAATGGTCACCCAGCCACACAGGTCACACAGTACCAGCTACACCAAAAATTTTATTTTCAGTATTTTGTGTAATTATTGACCGAAATTAAAAACTTAAATTTCTGCTACTTATTAAGAGCTACAATCTTACATTAAAAGTTTAATACAGTAAGACAAATATTTTAAAGTTAGGAACTCTATATATGTTTTGAGGGAGAATAATTCACGGCGATCGTATTGTCCAGACTAAACTCACCCATTATTTGAAATTTATAGAGTTTCAATAAACTTTAAACATAATTTCGAACATTTTTGAAATTGTTTTCGCTGACATCCTCTACAAAATAATGAAATAAAAAAAGACTCTCACTCACTACAACTTCGCTGTTTATTTATTAAAACTTCAGTATCAGACATGATGTTTTATGGTATTATTTGTTTACTTCTAACTTTATTCGTAACACTTTCCTCACACAGTATCTACTTGTACTGCTGAATTTGCATGAAAAATTAAATCATTGCACAAAACGTAGTTCAGAACACATGATGCAAACATTTACATGCATGAGAAACTAGCTATTGTTAAAACGATACGGCTTCAACAATAAAGGTTTTACGTCATTAATGTCAAATATTTAGCACATTAACTCAACGGTAATGTCATCAGACGATTGAAGCTGCCTTATAGACGTGAGTTCAATTTTCTGAAGAATCTGGGATGTGGCGATTACTGCTGTTTTCTAATCTTTGCCCCAGCTGTTTAGTTACTATTACTTCCTCCCAACCAAAAATAAAAATAAGCGCATTTCCCTCCGGCAAAAAATTTTTACACAAGCGAAATGTTTATAATAATAATGATAATGTATTTATTTGTGTTTTGTCCAATTTATACTACAGTCTTCCCGCAAAAAGAACGGAAACATTTGCTCCTCAGATATGTATCAGAAGTACTTAGAGAGGGGTCCAAAAAATGTATCCACTGTTTAAAAGTCCGTAACTTGCAAACTAATTGACGTACTTGTCTCATTTTTGGTGAAAGTGTAGCTTGAAATACAACGTAAAGATATCACTGTAGGTGTTTGAAATGGTCACCATTAACATTCACACACAAACGATGCCGCCGAACTGCAGCACGAACTACTGACTGCAACGTGTTCAGTTGGATATTTGCACATGATTGTACGATGGATTCCCGAAGTTCATCCAATGTGCGTGGCTTTTGTCGATAAACGACGTCCTTTAGTGTTCACCACAGGTAAAAGTCCAGAGGATTTAGGTCTGGGGAACGTGGTGGATACTCCACAGCACATCCGCGGCCTATCCATCTTCCTGGTAGAGTTTCATCGAGATGTACCATAACACGTGTTTGGTAGTGGGCTGGCACACCATCTTCTTGAAAGTAAACTCTTCCGTCTCCATACAAGTCTCGGATAGCAGGTAAAATGAATGTCTGAAGCTTCTGAAGGTACACCTCCTCGGTAACTTTGCCGTCAAAGAAGAATGGCTCAATCAAGTCCCGGTAAGATAACCCACACCACACATTTACTCCTGGCAAATTCACGGCTTTGTCTACATGGAGGTTCGGATTTTCGGCGGCCCAGTAGATGCAATTGTGGCGATTTGCTGTACCATTGAGTTTGAACTGTGCACCATCAGACCACACAATCATCTCTGCAAACTCTTCATCGCTGCGCACCATGTTAGTAAAGCACTCGGAGTACTCCATTCTACGATCCGGGTCGTCCTCGTTCATTGCGTGTAGCAATCGTGGGATGTAGCACTTCCACTTTGCTGTCTTCAAAATTCGCCGAACACTTGAGCGACTCACTCCAGTTTCACGAGCACACTGTCTCACAGACTTCTGTGGTGAGCGAATGAATTGTTGTAACACGCGACGGGAGTTGG
Source organism: Schistocerca serialis cubense (assembly GCF_023864345.2). Classification (NCBI taxonomy): domain Eukaryota; kingdom Metazoa; phylum Arthropoda; class Insecta; order Orthoptera; family Acrididae; genus Schistocerca; species Schistocerca serialis. The sequence goes on along the minus strand of NC_064643.1, from coordinate 201,382,077 downwards.
CTTGACTTATTACTGTTACAGGTCGTCCAGATCGTTGTTTGTGTACACCTTTAACACAGCCTACGGCTTCAAATTTGTCTCGAATGCGACGAATCGTTAAACGTGTCGGTGGCTCTGTCTGATACTCATTTCACCATTGCCGTTGAACCTCATTAATGTTTTCGTACTGAAAATAACACTTCAAAACTTCCTTTCATCGAATGTAAGCCTTGGGCCAGCCATGTTAACTCGAGAAACTAGGTTCAACTAATGGAAAAAACAGTGACATCTGGCGACTGTCGTCTGACAAAACAAAACAACGCAATACAACGCTTGTGTGGCGATTGCCGGAACTACAAACTATTACACTACCAAAGATGAGACAACTGCGTCAGTTAGTTTGCCAGTTATGGACTTTTAAACAGTGGATACATTTTTTGGACTCCTCTGTATGTACGGGTGTGCAAAATTTAAAGACTAAGGAAACTGTCGCACGATGTCACTGCCAAGTAACAATTCGACGAAACTTGTACCATACATAGAGAGAATTGCTACAGTATAACACAGAAAGTAACTGAAAGAAACACGTAATCAGACGAAAAGAAATGACAATTTTATTCAAAGACAATAAATATACTAGAACCGCCGGGATTTATGATGGTCCCCTGGACACTACAGACCGCGGGATATGGTTCTTAACCGTATGTTTGATAACCACAGACGACAATGCATGCTCTGAAAGTAGCTACCAAGGTGGCCACAGGGTTGGTAAGGAAGTTCTTGTGGTGGTGGTAGGGATTTCCATTCCTCCACCAGCGTAGCTGAGCTGCCGACAGCTGCTGGACGGTCACTGGTGCGTATTGCACTACGCCTGCCGAGTGCATCCCGCATGTGATCGATGGAATTTAAGTCGGAGGTGCGAGCAGGCCAATCGATTTGTCGAATATCCTCTCGTTCCAAGAACTCCTCAACCTGCTTTGTTCGATGAAGTCGCGCATCAGCATAAAAAAATGAGGTCAAAGTAGAATGCATCCTTTAAAAGACGCAGATGGGGAAGCAGTGCAGCGTCACAACGTCAGCCTCTCTGTGGGTTCATGTTTACACAGATGGTTGCGGACCTCGGCTGTTCAACGTAAAATGTCGAATCAAAACACCGTCAGCTGTCTAAATTTAAAGTTGTTATTTCATCTGATCAACCAGTTTCAGTGTTACACTACGCTATCTTCAAGCCTACTGACAGTCTTATAGGAAGAAACCCACCTCGGTCCCGTCAAAATAGGGGTCAGTGCTCAGTGACTGATACCCGTAGATTTCTTCTTGACACAGTGATCTCCTCGATCATCAAGTGATGATGCGCTATTTCCACTTCTTGCGTAACTTTCGCCCTTCTTTTTTCTCAAAATTCCTTTTAGTTTCGATGATTTGAAAATCTAGACTTGTCTTTCTTGAAGAACAATCGACTGTAACAATATACATCTTTTCTGAGTATGAATTTTTCTGGTTTTCTACATATAAAATATTATGGGAAAAAAATGACATAAGAGAATGAAAAAGCCAATTTCTACAAGTGAATTTTTCTCTCTTCCTAGGGACAAAATATTACGATGAAATGATAACGTAAGAGAATGAACTAGCGATAAGTGTGCTTCGCTAAACTCATTCTGAAAAAAAACATTTTAATCAAAATAGGGATCTTATGCTGAGAAATGAAATATGATATCAATGTATATACATTTCAATTACTCTTGTAACACAAAGGAGAATAGACAGACTCAATGACTTAGAAAAACTCAAAAAATGGTTCAAATGGCTCTGAGCACTACGGTACTTAACATCTGAGGTCATCAGTCCCCTTGAACTTAGAACTACTTAAACCTAACTAACCTATGAACATCACACACATCCATGCCCGAGGCAGGATTCGAACCTGCGAACGGAGCGGTCGCGCGGTTCCAGACTGTAGCGCCTAGAACCGCTCGGCCACATGGGCCGGCAGAATAACTCAATAGTTGACTATATTGTACATCTACAAGTAAGACTTTCAATGCGTACTATTTGAGAAGGAAAATAATTACATATTTTTAGTACTGTGGAATTAGTATCTAATGTGAGTCCTTCATCAGTAACATGTAAGTTACGTAAAACGTGAGAAGGACAGCCTATTCCTACTAATTTATCAGTTAACTTGTTTTCCAGCTGGGCGGAAACATTATTTCCCGAACTCTTAGCAATTCCACCACAATTTGTATTCGTAATGTCCTCGGATTAAGCAACACATTTGATATCAGTACTGCTAGTTTTAAGAGTATCGCATATGTAACATGCAAGCATTTCAGATTTTTCATTTGGAGAGCTTTTAACTCCTGTGAGCTTTATTTGAATACTGCATGGGGGCTTATTTTAATATATATAATTGAAAATGATTTTAGTAGCTGTCTGTCCGATTACGTAAGTCTCGTAATCGGTTGGCCCTGACTAGAATTGTTACGCTATCTGACTGCAGAGAACAATGTAAGAAAATTTCAGTAAACACAGTTAATTAATTAAGTCCCCAGCAACTAAAAAAACCAACAAAACCAATAAGCACAAAAGTAACTGTTCTGTATGTGGGAGTGTGACTCAACGTCCACATCTGGCACGGTTCTTCTCAAACAAGACAAGAATTCTTAAATACCAATTATACCGACGTGACAAAAGAAATTTAGAAAAACTATAATTACGCAAGAAAACCAAAATTCACTCTAATACAAGAACACGAGCCAGATGCTTTGTTGACTGAACCTGTAGTGACACATTATTTCAGATACACAACTAATAAAGGAACATTATAAATTTTACCTTCATATATATTGACGAAATGCACTCATTACAATAACACCTGCTATCTCTCCCATCAAATAACTGCATAAGACATGGAACTATACTCTTTACTACAACATCTTGCTCCAACTTCACAACAACCACGAGCTCTCGACAAAACTGTCCTCTACGATCTCTTCACAAGCACTGACCTCTACGAGCTCTCTACTACCACTGTCCAGTCCGATCTCATAACAAGCACTGACCTCTACGAGCTCTCTACTACCACTGTCCAGTCCGATCTCATAACAAGCACTGACTGCTACGAACTCTTAACACGCACTGTGGAGGCGGCTTAATAGTACTCTTTGGCGCACTCTCTGGCGCAGTGGCACAGTGTAGCCACCTTTCATATGCCCCTCCTCCACAGGCCAGAATTTGATGGTATTTTTGCCAGCATTGGTGGTGAAAATACCACCAAATTCGTCCACAAAAATACAGACAAAAATAAAAGATAATATTAATACCTAAACATCACATAATTAGTTAAAAATTTTGGCTTTGCACTGACCTTTTACTAACCTAATATATGAAAAATACAGTAAGCAATACAACTTCTTTTCATGCATGTGGCTTTACATAATAGTTTACACAATATACAAAAAATCAGTTTATACAAATGTTCACATAAAATGCTTGCAATGATTAGTTTATACAAAAAAAAGACACTAACTGGTGACATCTTTTTAGTAGAAGCAGTCCATCAATTGCACCCAGTAAAGTTTAGCAGGTACACCCAGCAACAAGTCACATTAGTTCAGTAGAGGCAATTCATCAGAGGCACCCAGCAATGTTGAGTTGGTGCAGACAGCAAGAAGTGACATCATTTCAGTAGGAACAGTTCATCAGTTGCACCCAGTAATGTTGAGTAGGTGCAGACAGCAACAAGTGACTTCATTTCAGTAAAAACAGTCTATCAGTTGCACCCAGCAATGTTGAGAGCAGGTGCAGACACCAACAAGTGATATCATTTCAGTAGGAGTAGTCCATCAGTTGCACCCAGCAATGTTGAGAGCAGGTGCAGACACCAACAAATGACACCATTTCAGTAGAAGCAGTCCATCAGTGGCACCCAGCAATGTTGAGTAGGTGCAGACAGCAACAAGTGACATTATTTCAGTAGAAGCAGTCCATCAGTTGCACCCAGCAAAGTTGAGCAGGTGCAGACACCAACAAGTGACATCATTTCAGTAAAAACAGTTCATCAGTTGCACCCAGCAATGTTGAGCAGGTGCAGACAGCAAGAAGTAACATCATTTCAGTAGAAACAGTTCATCAGTTGCACCCAGCAATGTTGAGTAGGTGCAGACAGCAACCAGTGACTTCATTTCAGTAAAAACAGTTCATCAGTTGCATCCAGCAATGTTGAGTAGGTGCAAACACCAACAAGTGACACCATTTCAGTAAAAACAGTCCATTAGTGGCATCAGCAATGTTGATCAGGTGCACACAGCAACAGGGGACATCTTTTCAGTAGAAGCAGTTCCATCAAATTCATTAGCACTGATCACACTGTTCATCAGCAGAAATTAAACACGACCAAATGTCACACATCATGTTGAAAAGTGCAGGTAACAGTTCAGAATATTTATCTTCACTAATCAGACAGTTCAGGCATGAACAATAGTTTGAATGCACATACAAATGCTTTTACAGTAAGATACAAATCATAACAAACACACAAATGATATCAGATAATTATCCTATTAACTATTACAATACACAAATACCAGTAAACCTATAATATTCATGGGTGTCAGTGCAAGCCACTACCAACAAATAAAATAATATTTAGGAGATAGGTGGGTAGGATTAGGAAAGGAAAACACACAAAACACACTCACGCATCTCTCATCCACATTAAATACTACTGTGTAATTGAATAGTGTTAATTGTGTAACTGAAATTCTGTCTAAATCTGATGTTCATCATGTGTATCAAGTAGTACTGGCAGCAATGTATAACAGTCAATAATAGTTAGTCAATGTCATAGTCATCATGTCAAGACCAATGTTTGCCAAGCCAGATCAAAATGTACTGTTGTTGAACAACTGTCAGTGAGCCACGATATGCAATTACTTCCTTTTTCCAAAAAAAAAATTATATACTGCTTAGTGATTTAACAAAGTGTGTGTATAGACTATCTTCCTTCTATTTTAGTGTTCTAGTCTGCTATTTTCATCCTCTTTGTTCCATAAGACCAACCAAAAAAAATATGCTCCTCACTTACTTTACCTCTTATACACCAAAACTCCAATAATCAACAGCATCATATAATCTCAATACGTCACTAATACTTCTTCAATACGTCGATACATATAACTCTTATCATCAATATCATTTATCTTACCTCTTGTCCACAAAAACTCCAATAATCAACAACTTAATATACTCTCAATACCTCAATAATACGTCGCTACATATAAACCTCAGCACCAATATCATTTCACTTCCATAACAACTCTTTCCTCTAGTCAGTCTCCTTGAACAAGTACAGATAAAATCCTAATGCAAACCTCATCATCTCATACAATCTGAAGACACATTGCCAACACACAACCTCTGTGTAATCCATCTGACCCAAATTTTCTACTCATTATAAATTATAAGATACATTTTGGTTCCTTGTCCATCATTAAATAAAAGAAATGCATACCTGACCTCTAACAGACTTAGTTCGAATAACTCTCAGTAATTAAGTACGATTACGGAGTGTGAATGATCATAATATTTCACAGTGTGTACCCACTTCAAGAATCATAGCAGAAGCAAACATGTGGAGTATTTTTTGTGTCAAGTGTCACTTCCTATTTCAATTGCTTACGAAAAATGCAGTCTAATAATTGTTAATGGTCTAAACCTAGTTTCAGGTCTGTCATGTCGTTAGCCTCCTTCCTATTTGCATAAATTTATACAGCTTCCATAAAACTTTAGCTCATGTGACTTCTATGACTTTCTTGTACTAATGTCGTTCGTCGAATTATAGCAGTTAATTTTCTTATCTTAAAAATATAAGGCACTTAGCGTACGCAAAACAAGCAATAGCGAGTAAATAGACCAGTAAAGAACAGAATGTCAACAAGTGGATGCAGCACAATTCCTACAACGAGGCTCTGCCAAGCGAACAATCTATAATTAATCCAATAGTGTGACCTAAACTCTATGTTTATACACAGTATTTCAGCATTTCTATACACCAAATTAAAGAGCAGTTATGGCAACAAAACAGAAATGTATAAATATGTAATCCATACGCATAGCAGTAAACATATATCTTACGTAATAAACAAGTCATTAGCATCATATCAGCATAAGCAAATAAATGTTCACATGTCATCCTAATAAATAAACATGAAGGCGCAAGCAGATAAATCACAAAGTATAACTTACATACCTAAACACATCAGCACAATAAATCAGGTGACAATTATAATTTAAATAAATAAGCACAGCAGGCACATAATTAAAAAATATGACATCAGTGAAAAAGCAGTGCAGCCAAGCGATGCATAGTATATACAAATAACAACCCTGTTCATTAATCAATAATTGTCAAAATCAGTAAATGTATGCAAGCACGTCGCTTCACAAGTAAATCCATAGAACATGAAATTAGAACAAAGTATGAATCACGTAATCGCGAGCAGCAAATTACGTCTAAAGTACGTACCTAAGTGGAAATATGTTACCTGAAAAATGAACTCAATTAATAGTTACCTTTTTTAGTTTATTAGTTTCTTCTTCGAAATTACATTCTTCCTGAAAATTTCTCGATAGCAAGTCGTCTTAACGTCGGACACGCACAGAATTTACCTGAAGGTCTTAAATACTTTATACAACCGTATCCTGAAAAATACTGAATGTTAATAACACAATTCAACAAGTCCTTATAGCTTTATACAGAATTTAGTCGGAGAAATTAGACTGAGTATTTGTTTACGTCTGTCAGTGCATTCGCACTGAGCGCTCGATCAGCTGTAGACGCGTGACGTAGGAAGCAATTGTTCTCGGTCAACGACGGCCTTGTGCGGCGCGCAGACTTGACTGTTGCTTTGAGTATGTGCCGCCGCCAAAACACAGCGCGGTATCCTTGTACTCTCCGCATGTTTACATGTAGCTGTTAGTTTCTCACAAGTATGTCATTCCACAAAAATTTTTACGTTTGATATATGATGTATTCCTTTAGAGCGTCGTGATTTAAGAGTTTCTACTTCGACAGTGTTATCATGTATAATTTTGCGAATTCTATATGGACCGTTATAAAGCAGAAAAAATTTGCGACATAAGCCTTTTCCTTTATGAGACAAACGGTGAGACTTAACTAACACCTTTTGACCAACTGACAAGATTTTTAAACGACCAGGACGTTTTGCTGATTTCTCTCTTCTTGCAGCCGCAGACGCAATATTTCGTAGAGCCAGGTTGACAACTTCAGAATGCCGCAGTTTCCGTGAAGGCGGAAAAGGAACGATTTCAGATATGCGATTTGTCGGTGCTTTGTTTTTTAATATCATTATAGGCGGTAAAGAAGTTGAATCATTAGGGAGTTCATTCAGAATGTTTTGAAAAATATGAAGATACTGATCCCAAGTTCTGTGATTCTGATGACAATAAAGACGGCACAATTTATTGATTTCCTTCATCCATCTCTCTGAAGCGTTAGATTGAGGGTGAAAAAGTGAGATGAAGATTGGTTTAATTTTACGACGCTGTAGAGTACGAAGCCAAATTTTAGAACGAAACTGTGATCCATTATCTGATATAACCTTATCAACATGACCAACTTCTTTAAGAAAATGTTTGATGAAAGCATTAGATACTGAACGAGCTGTTGCTTTGCGTAAAGGTGTAAAACACACATATTTTGACGTCAGTTCCACTGCTACGAAAATGTACGCAAAACCATTAGTAGAACGAACCACTGGACCAAACAAATCGACTGCAGCCATGTCCTTTAATTTCGCTGGAATGACAGGAAACAACGGTGCTCTGTGAGAAATCGTTGGAGGCTTAGCCATTTGACATAATTTACATTTGGCAAGAACAGATCGAATACGTTTTTCCATATTACTGAAGTAGCAATTTTCTCGTAATTTATGAAAGCATTTTCTGGGACCAAAGTGTGCATAACTGAAATGCGTATACCAAATCAATTTATTGACCCACTCATCAGGAATACAAACTAACCAAACGGAGTTGTCGACCGATTTTCGTTTAAAAAGAATGTCATTGCGAATTAAATAATGCTGTCTAATCGCCACGCTCTCCTTTCTCCTCCACTTCTCCTTAATGTCCTTCCAGATTGGATCCTTATTTTGCTCCTTAGCGATATCCTGGAGCGAAGACGAAATAAAGTTCTCAAAAGCAACACCTTGAATATACATCAAACAAAAATTGTTTTCTTTGCAGTCCTCTTCAGCACTTTGTTTCAAACCCATAGGTGCACGTGATAAAGCATCAGCAACAGTATTTGAAGAACCCTGTATGTAAACAATACTAAAGTCAAATTCCTGTAGGTACAACGCCCATCGTGACAATCTGCCATGAGTTAATTTTGTTGACATAAGAAATTCCAGAGCTCGATGATCGGTGTAAACCTTAGTATGTCTGCCATACAAAAATATGCGAAATTTTGTGAAAGCCCAAACAACAGCCAAAGCTTCAAGTTCTGTAATCGAATAATTCTTTTCTGATTTAGAAAGAACACGACTTCCAAATGCAATAGTTTTCTGGACTACAACGCCGTTTTCTTCTATTTCTTGAAATAAATGTGCACCTAGGCCTTTGTATGATGAGTCCGTCGCCAAACAAAATTCTTTAGATAAATCCGGATGTGAAAGAAGTGGAGCAGCAACTAAAGCATCACGAAGCTGTTCAAATTCTGACTGAGCTTCCTCATCCCAACACCAATTAGATTTCTTTCCAGATAGTTCACATAAACGAGGTGTGGCCAAATCGTCCAATTTAACAAAGCGTCGAAGAAAATTACAGACACCAAGGAAACTACGAACATCACGTTTTGTAGTAGGAACAGCATAATTACGAATAGCATCTAATTTTTCTGGATCAGGAAGAATACCTTCTGTATAAATAATGTGACCGAGAAATTTCACCTGAGAACGACCAAATTCAGATTTTTCCAAGTTCACTGTCATGCCAACTTTTGCAAAGATACGTAATAATGAGTCCAAAATTTTGTTGTGCTCACTCCAAGAACGTTTAGCGATAAGAATGTCGTCAACATAAGAAGTAATATTGTCACGAAGACAAACAGGTAAAATTTCATTTAAGCTACGAATGAATGCTGCTGAAGATACAGTAAGTCCAAACGGTAATTTCCGAAATTGGTAACAGTTACCAAAGGCTAAAAAGGCAGTATATTTTCTACAATCAGGGTGGAGTTCTATTTGCCAAAAACTTGCGCGCATATCAATCGTGGATAAAACTTTAATTCCATGGAAATGTTGAAGAAGTTCATCTAAATTTTGTGGGCGGTCAGTTTCAGGAATGATGATGTTATTTATTTGTCTGGAATCCAGAACCAGACGAATTGATCCATCCTTTTTAAGAACAACGTGTAATGGGCTAGTATAAGGACTGACTGCAGGCTCAATAATGCCCTGATCTAACATGTACTGAAGTTCATTCTTAACCTTGTCTCTGTAAGCCAAAGGAATAGCGTACGTTTTCCCGCGAAATGGTGTGTGTTCTTTCACTTTAAATAAATATTGTAAGCCTTGTATAGTTCCTGTGTGATGACTAAACACTGTAGCATGTGAAGTTAAAATGTGGTGCAGCTCTTCTCTTGCAACGTCATCTGGCACTTCAGCTTTCTTAACCTTTTCATTAATTAATTCTTCGCTATTAATTATATCATCCATCGCGTCTCTGTATCTATTGTCATTATCATGAATAAACACATTGTCGTCATAATGCTCAACGAAAACATCAGAAGTAAGAAACCTTAAACATTTTGTATCTGACTCAGATCTTGTTAAACACTCGAAAAATTTTAAACATTTCGGCATTCCAGCAACAGTCAAATTTACACTTCCTTCTTTAAAGTTCAAAATTGCCTTATGTGCGTTAAGAAACTCCATACCTAATATAATTTGTGTACTGAGTAATGGAACAATAATAAAATTAGCAGAAAATTCGTATCCTTGACAAACGAAATTTAAATTGGTCTGTTGTTTGACCTCCACACTTTTTCCAGAAATCGCACCTCGAATTGTAGTTTTAGAAATAGGTAACACAGGACAGGTAATAGTTCTTTCACATATACGAAAAACTGATTCACTAATGACATTCAATGGGCTCCCAGAATCTAATACTGCAGTGAACTTATTCTTACCCACACATACTTCAATAACAGGATGTAAAAATGCGTCTACATTATTTTCTTTTTCGTCTAACAAAATGTCTCTCATGTCTTCCAGACGTACGTAGTGTAAAGTCGTAGTGTCATTACTTTCTGAACCGTCTATATTGCTGCCAGAAGCCGAAGCTGCAAGTCATTGTCGATTGTTTGCGTCACGTCTTTGAGTATTCGCGTCATTTCGCGGATCCATTTCTACGATTTGCACTTGTCTCTCTGAAATTCTGTCACGTGGAGGATGCCAATTAGGTCCCTCCTGTCTGTTAGATACAAATTCTTGGTTGTGTCTGTTATTAAAATTTCTGTTTTCCTGTCTGTCTGCATAACTACTTCTTGTGTAATTTCGACTGTCATTTCTGAAATTATTGTTGTATCTACTACCCTGACTATTTCTGTAGTAAGAATTTCTATTACTGTATGAATGATTTCTGTCCTGATGATACCGATTACTGTTTCCGTATGATTGATCATTCCGGTACGAATTACCGCTATTGTCTGTGTAATTTCTGTTAAAACGTCTGTTATTGTCATAGGGCTGGTATCTATTGTCGTGTCTGTTACGTCTGTCATTCTCAAAATTACCCATATAACGCCCGTTCCGATCACTATTTCTTTTCTCTGAAAGTCTATTATAAATACTGTTACTGAAAAAGTTACAAGAGGTCCCGTCATCGTTGTCATACTCAAGTTCTTGCAACAAAGTCTTAAAAGTCTCAATGTCATCTTTACATCTTCCGGCCAAAGCAATTTGTCTTATGGATTGTGGCAACTTAGTTAAACAAATGCGAATTAATTCAGTCGGGCTATAAGGGTTGGACAGAAACTGATTCTTTCGAATCATGTCTTCAAAGTACTCTGCCGGCGTGCGGAACTCAGACTGTTTAAAATTACGCTGCATAATCAGACTATGTTTGACTCTGTCTTGTGTGTTTTCGGACCAATATGCCGATAGAAATGCATGATAAAAATCATTTAAATTATTGCAATCTCTAATGAGTGCGCGCATCCGCGTCGCCGGTTCGTTTTCTAAATATCCACACATGAATTCTAGTTTGTGACTTAGTGGCCAATTTGGTGGAAGTGCGTACATAAATTGATCTAGCCATGCACATGGATGTATGTCATTCTTAGAGTTGCGGAAGATCTTAAATTTCCGAACAGTCAAAAAGTGTTTATAGTCAAAGTTTTCGCCTCGTGGCGACAAAGACCTACCGCGTCTGTCCCAGTCCGAATGTCGATTATTGTTAAATTCACGCGCCTCGCGCTCTCTTACTGCATCCCGTAAATGAAATAAATTGTTTTCTTCATACCCCTCTGCTATCTGTGATTCTAAGTTCCTTCTACTGTCCTTTCCTACTATTTCGCCTTCAATTTGTTTGACTTGCTTCCGTAATGTCTCAAATTCTCTTTTCACGCGTTCATTAAATTTTCCCTGATTCTCAACATGCTTATTTATGTTCTGATACTCTTCGGTTTCTGCAAATGGTAATGGGGCTGTATCATCCGAATCTCTGTCCCCATGTAAACTAAGATTTGTCAATTTATCTGAAATTTCCTCAACTCTTTCCGATAAGTCACCTATTTTTTCTTTCTGTTTGTTTACGTCTTCCGTAAGTGTCGCGACTCGGGTTTCAGTATTGTCACATTTGGTAGCTAGCTGTACATATTGTTGTGTTAGGTTATTTAATCTGTCATTAGGTACGGATCCTTCGATTCTCTCAAATATTTCTTCCTTATCCTTTGCACGTTGTAAATTTAACTCTGTAAAATTCTGTACTATCACGCGATCTCTTTCTTCCTGTTCTCTATCCTGTTCCCTTTGTCTGATTTCTACTGCAATTAATCTATTATTGTGAGAATTCAGAATCGGTTGTACTTCTTCCCTGATTTCTTTCTTTAATTCATCTTTCATATTTTTGAAACATGTCCCTATTCGTGAATCTATCCGTGTTTCCATTGTTCCCATATCAGTTTTTAATTCAGATCGTAAAGTTCCCATCTCTGTTTTAATTGTTCCTATCTCTGTTTTTAATTCAGATCCAAACCGTGTTTCCATTGTTCCCATCTGTGTTTTAATTGTTCCTATCTCTGTTTTTAATTCAGATCGTAACTGTGATCCCAAATTTAATATTGCACTCATCAACTGCTCCGTACTAACTTTTTCGAAATTCCTTTCGCCCCTAACATTTCCCTCAAAACTAACTTCCTTCTGCATAGCCATAAGGCTATCTGTGTTCGACACTATTCCAGAATCTTCTGTCATTAATCTCGTATTCTGCAAATTTTCTGATTGAGAAAAATTTTGAAATGGTTCTGGACTATTTTCCCGACTTATTACATTGTTTTCAACTCCATCATCCACCATACTGTTTTCCTGTGTTGGCGAGTTCGCCATGTCAACAATTTCGTTATTCTCACTATTCATCATTTTCGCCTTTTTCATAGATCGCGTAATCATTTACAAAATATACGAAAGATTCGTCACTGTACGAAAATTACACACAATGACTCTTTATCTCCAACAATACTATTCACACTAGATGTCTCCCTCAAACACGATTAACGAACAATTGAAATAATTACACAAAATTGTCAAACGCGTATACAAGGCAATAAAAATTAAATTTTGAAAAATACCATTAGAAGAATGCCAATTACCAAATCTACACACTCAATACAGACTACAATCACTAAACTCAAAATTACTACAACAATACTACAGTCTACAATTTTCACAATCAGAAAAATTCCAAGGGACGATCCTGGCAGGGTCGCCACGTGCATGGGGGCTTATTTTAATATATATAATTGAAAATGATTTTAGTAGCTGTCTGTCCGATTACGTAAGTCTCGTAATCGGTTGGCCCTGACTAGAATTGTTACGCTATCTGACTGCAGAGAACAATGTAAGAAAATTTCAGTAAACACAGTTAATTAATTAAGTCCCCAGCAACTAAAAAAACCAACAAAACCAATAAGCACAAAAGTAACTGTTCTGTATGTGGGAGTGTGACTCAACGTCCACATCTGGCACGGTTCTTCTCAAACAAGACAAGAATTCTTAAATACCAATTATACCGACGTGACAAAAGAAATTTAGAAAAACTATAATTACGCAAGAAAACCAAAATTCACTCTAATACAAGAACACGAGCCAGATGCTTTGTTGACTGAACCTGTAGTGACACATTATTTCAGATACACAACTAATAAAGGAACATTATAAATTTTACCTTCATATATATTGACGAAATGCACTCATTACAATAACACCTGCTATCTCTCCCATCAAATAACTGCATAAGACATGGAACTATACTCTTTACTACAACATCTTGCTCCAACTTCACAACAACCACGAGCTCTCGACAAAACTGTCCTCTACGATCTCTTCACAAGCACTGACCTCTACGAGCTCTCTACTACCACTGTCCAGTCCGATCTCATAACAAGCACTGACCTCTACGAGCTCTCTACTACCACTGTCCAGTCCGATCTCATAACAAGCACTGACTGCTACGAACTCTTAACACGCACTGTGGAGGCGGCTTAATAGTACTCTTTGGCGCACTCTCTGGCGCAGTGGCACAGTGTAGCCACCTTTCAATACCCCCAGATTTAATGCCCTAATATGGACTTAGGATTGGAAACTGTTTCACACAACCATGGTTACTGCCGACTGTTGCAACATCAAAACATGACATACATGCTAAAACGTCAACAGACGCATTAAAAGAGTGAGGTGAAACTAGAGAATTAATAACTGATTGTATTTCAGTGCGAACACATGACATTTGCTTAGGTATACGAATCACACTTTCCGCAGTTTTCCTGTACATTTTATTGATTTGAAATTTGATCTTGTTTGACTGTGTGAAAAGCTGGGGTGCTTCAGCTGCTTCAACCAGATCACGAAGTTTGGAATCCTTTTTCGCAAAAAAAAAAAAAAAAAAAAACCGTTAGCTCCGGATGAAGGTGCAACAGAATTGTCCCGCGTTTTTTGTTTACCAGTGTCACTAAAGACACATTTGCTTTTTGGCATGATTTCGATTAAACATTTACCACTGCTTCACTTCACAACAACCAACAAGCAACTGAGAGTATGGTAGCTGAAAACACACATCCTACGATATCTGCTTGGCCACCTCCGCAGCAGAATGATAAACACAAGTAAATGCGGTCCAATTTACAAAAGTGAAGTGTGAGTAATGCAATGCAAGAAATACTGCAGAACGGCAAAAACTGCCCAGTGCATATGTGAATCGAAGTCTTTCGATGTAAACCAGCGCTAGCAAGGGGGGAAAAAGCTGAATATGTAAAGAAACACCAATAACCACGAACGATGCTTTATAAATAAAAGCGAAATGCGTCTGGTGTAATTCTCTTTAATTAAATTACAGTAAGCTCAAGACGGATAACCAATAGAAACTGACACTCATACTAATTTGAAATCATTAGAAGCGGGAGTATGCTGCTTTGTTGGACCCGTAATGCTTTTAGCTGACCGAGTCGCCATCTCGCATTTCATAATAATTGCCGCGGCAGTTATATCAATTGCTTTGAAATCGTGACTTGAACTTGGCGCGGCATGTAGACAAGAGGAAAGGCTATAATAAATATCACACTGTTCGAAGAAGAGCAAAATTCTTTAGAGTTTGGGTATGTGAGAGTTTCAGAACGCTGTATTTCCGCACTATCAAGTTGATGCAGTTGCATAGCTCTGGAAAGAGGATATTTTCTAATTTTCCTAAACTCTCGCCAGGACCATTTTTAGGGTCCTAAAAAGAGACATGTCCCGATAAAAGACGACGTCTGGTAAGCGTAATAAGAGTCTATAATCAATTACTTAATCTCTGATGATGTCATTTCTTCCAAATTCCAATTTCATTTTCGCTTCCGAGTCGAAGTTTTTCTGCGGGCGCGTGCATTCAGCATACAAACAAACAAATACACATGCACAAGTCAGAGGGAACAGGTGGGTTGGAATAGAGAAATAAAAATTTCTGTTGAACATCCCGTCGGCTTACGCGTAGTCAGTTAGAGAGAAAAGAACAGAATGCGGTACAGTTATCTTTGCTCTTTATGAGCGAAGTGGCCCTTACCACAAGCAACGCGGATCCTGTTAAGCTGAAAAAGTCGCCGCAACCTAATTGATTTGGTGGGTTTTGACGATGGTGCTGAGGCGTGTCTTCTGCTCAGAGGGAAACCACAAAGCGGACAGGATCGGCAGCAGAACAATCACAAAAACAGGAACACTTCTGAAAGACGGCAGCACGTGTTGTCCGCGTCGGCAAACCGGCAGCGTAAGATGGGCTACATCGTTTTCGTCTCGAAGATACAGGATAACGGCTCAGCAGACGATGTCACAGTTCTAACTGCCATTATTCTACACACAGTACACGTTTCAGTCCGACAACAATAATACAACAAAGATAACCCGATTTAACACGTTATCGAGCCAGGAAACGCGTTGGTTAATAAGACACTGGACTAAAAAATGGGACGGAATGGTCTGACATCTCTATCTGGCCATCCAGGTTTGTCATCCATTGTTTCACCAGTCACATTCTGTGAATACAGGAACAGTTTCTGAGAAAAGTAGCGCTGCCACTTGTTTCCATAAGCTTCTCGAAACTGAGGTAGTGTTGGGTGCATATCCACCTCGATATTGTTAGTTTGCGGAAGTCTGACCTTCTGCAGCTACATCTGCATGATGGTCCGCAATTCACAAGTAAGTGCCAGACAGAGGGTTCACCGAATCACTTTCACACTATTTCTCTACCGTTCCACCATCGAACAGATCGCAGGAAAAACGAACACTCAAATCTCTCAGCGCGAACTCTGCTTTCTCTTATTTTATTACGATGATCGTTTTTCCCTGTGCCAGTTGGTGTCAAAAAAATATTTTCGCATTCGGAGGAAAGAGATGGGGATTGAAATTTATTGAAAAGACATCACCGCATCGGAAACATTCTTTGTTTTAATGATTGCCACCCCATCTCGCGGGTGATATCCGTGACACTCTATCTCGCCTATCTGGATATAATAAAAAACAAACTGCCCTTCGTTGAACTTCTTGACCTTCTTGGCATTTGGATTTAAAGAGGAAATTTAATTCCTTTGAATAAATTAGGAACACTGAAAACAAGTCAGTTGATTTTATTTATATGGCGTTTGGCCGTTATTTAACATACTTGATAACCACCCTCAGGCAGTAACTACTTGGTATCTTCGAGGGCTATCTCATAAATACGACTGACACAGTTTCCCCAGTTGTTAGTAAATTGTGGCAATAGGAAAAGACGCTTATAACATTATCCTGTTTATGAGGTGTGCATTTTCAGCATCCAGTTGGGCACCAACTAACTACATTGCTCGGCAGATGTGGATAACCACTAGCTTCTGTGGTGTCACCGCCAGACACCACACTTGCTAGGTGGTAGCCTTTAAATCGGCCGCGGTCCGCTAGTATACGTCGGACTCGCGTGTCGCCACTGTCGGTGATAGCTGACCGAGCGCCACCACACGGCAGGTCTAGAGAGACTTACTAGCACTCGGCCCCAGTTGTACAGCCGACTTTGCAAGGAAAGGTTCACTGACAAATACGCTCTCATTTGCCGAGACGATAGTTAGCATAGCCCTCAGCTACATTTGCCACGACCTAGCAAGGCGCCGTATTCAATTGATATTATTATGTGAAGCATGTATCATCAAGAGAGATGTTCTACAATTGTGGATTAAAGCTAAGTATTACATCATCTACGTACTTTATTTGCAATTCTCAAGATATTGTCCTGTTCCAGACCTCACGCCAGTCAGCGTGTAATTAAACTCGTGCATTTCGGCCTCCTCTAGAAAAAGTGTTGGCTCTTCTGCCAACACTACAGCTTCCCTTTTGAAAACTTCTATACAACGCTAGTCAGTTGATCATGTTCGGTTTGTTGGGCGCTCAACTGGGCGGTCATCAGCACCCATACAAAGTTCCAATTTTTACACAGTCCAATCTAGCCACTGTCACGAATGATGATGATGATGAAATGACGAGGACAACACAAACACCCAGTTCCCGGACAGAGTAAATCCCGAACCGAGCCGTGAATCGAACCGGGGACCTCCTGATCCAGAGGCAGCAACGCTAACCACTAGACCACGAGCTACGAACCCGTTAATCAGTGTCAGCCATCTCAACAATAGCCCCGCGCGTAAACAGTACTGTTGTTGCACAGTTCATTGTCACACTGTGTAATGGGGGTAACCTATGTGATATTGATGGAGGCAGGAAGAAGCCTGAATCGGTCTGTACGAACGTACGAACTGAAGTCGTGTCATTGCTTCAATTTTAGACCCTTCCAATGTTTTCTGTCTCTGGGCATATTCTTGTGAGGTCGCACAGCATCCACCTCATTCCGAGGCAGTCCTGTCACCTCAGGTTTGGTCTACCCAAAAATCTCCCGTCTTGTGTCTTTTCTTGTTGCATTCCTTTTGCCACCCGTTCTTCCCTTCCGAGTGCGTACCACAGCCGTCCAGTTCTCCTGCTCTTTATTGCTGTTGCCACACTCAGCTCGTCGTAGAGTACGTAGGTTTCTTATGAAACTCAATGCTCAAACACGGGTCCAAAGATTTTCCTTCACATATTGTTTTCAAAAATAATAGTTTCTCTCTTCTTCTTGCTTCGTGTCTATGTCCCGGCCTCATTTATTTGGGTCACTCGCATAATTGTTTTGCAAATACGGTTTTTAGATGTTCTTGTCAGCAGTTTAGCAGTTTACCGATAAATGGTGTACTCACTGCAAACACACATCTCTGTGCTTGGAAACGGTTATATGAAACTTAACGACAGTAATAATGTTTTTGGATGTTCATTTTTCCTATAGGCAGAGATAGGTAAACGGATGTGTCAGATAGCAAGATGAAGATATTTCAACGGTTTTTTAATTGCACACAGCTAATGAGTCTCCTCAATTTATAATTCCAATTAACTAAGCTTCTGCGTATTTGAAGTAATCGATCTTCTTCAATGGTGTGCTTCCTATCTCCAGTGCTGACACGAATGATACTCATCTAACATCAATCGATTTTCATTTTATTTGAACTTTAGTGCGTGAAGGAGAACTATGTGACAGATTCATTCAGTCCAACGTTTAAACTTGCATTGTCCATAATTCGGCGACGATTGGTGTTAGGTCGTGGAGATTATGGTGAGATGTAATGCACAATATATTGTCTCAATGCAGCTGATTTTTTGAAAACGAGATTCAGAATGTTTTTGTTACCATTAAAATTGCCATAGCTAGTCAGCATTTTTTATGTTGTTTACACACGAGTGTAATGGAATGGAGGTCAACTTGAAAGGCGTCAATCCATGTCAGCTGGTCACTTTTCATTCAGTTTTATAGACATATTTGATTTAAAATAGGTAAACTTGTGCTGATTATGCAAACACGATTTTCGTGTTGGATAAAGCGAAAGCAGTGATTGTTAAGGGATAATACTGACTTTCCTTTTCTGTACTACAATTAACCTAGTACACGTCGTTGTAATGGCGTCTTTTGGAGAACGTTCACGTTGTGGTGTGCTAGGGATAGGACACTCATGGAGAAACAGAAATGAAGAAAACCCTGTAGTTAAAGGATAAGATGTTCTTACAATTGCCGAGGGCAATTCAAGTAAAAGAAGAGCGAGTGCTCACATTGTTTGTAGGAAAAAGATTACTGGACACCGAGGCATTGGTACCCGCGGCTAAGAACTAGTCTGTCTAGAACAATATTAGCCAAGGCGGAAAAGTATAGTAAAATACCGAGGCCCAGCTGGGGAAAGGTGCTTTCCAAGGTCTGTGTCCTGTTAGAGACAGCTGCACTGAAAGCTTTACGTCTGCAGCTAGGAATTTTGACGAAGCAGCAGACGGCCGTCGGGACTTTGTCAAAAAAGAACTTTCTGCAAGATAGCCTCCTCTTGGCCGTCCTAAAATGAACCGAAATAGGACTCTAGAGAATTGTAGGTTGCATGTGGCCAACAGACAGTCGCCAGGGAAAGAAATTATTTTTTTCTTAATTCTTTTCCCATGGCCAAAGAAAATTATGTTACCAGTTAAAAAAGACTTTTGATTGGTGGCTATAGTGTGATGTCAGTATGACGCAGCACTTTGAGCTGACACGAGAACAGAGGAACAGAGAATGAGCTAATTGTATTTGACGTTTTGGCGGAGTCTGGTGAGATATTTTTTTCCAAGAAAACAGTTACACTGTTGTCAGAGGAAATGTAACATTCTAAGGACTGAGTGACAAAATTCTTTTGGCACAAAACACAGGGAGTTTCCATTCTAACTTCTTAAAAAACGGGGACTTGACGTTTGATTCTAGGATAATTAACTTTGACTCTCAACTTCTGGCTCTTGGTATCTCCATTTCAGGAGTTACTTGGGGGGGGGGGGGGATTTGGGATGGCAGACATGGAAGGCAGCCCTCCTCAGCTGTGGAGACTGGTTCAGCCTTCTCTTGTTCAATAGTACAGCCGCAGTTGCAAGGATGGCTTCACCATACATTCATTGTTATTGATGCTGGAACGGACTACAGTAAATTCACTAGGAAAGGAGATGATACAATCTCTCCCACCAAATATATATTAATTATATTATCTCAGCTGCATTCGTCGTCAAGTTTTAATCGTATATGAAGCAATTTCATGTCACGTGTTTTTCTTGTTTTGAGCAGATAAAATTTTGCAATAAATTCAATCACACAGATAATGATTTTAATGAAAGTAGTTAGCGTACCTTTTGTCTTGAGCAATGCTTCTGTATAAAATGATTGTGAGCACGCCGTCTTAAGTCTCACCGCTAAGGTCGAAAATTTCTAAAACGTTAATTCACTTCGTTGTGAACATGTATTCCAGTACTGATTCTTAAGGGTAAATCTGTCTCACAGTTAATTCCGACACAGATTGTCATAAGAGCACAGGGTTTAACAAAGTCACCTTGAGCCGGTTGATAAACATATTTACAGAGGTTGCTAATAGCCGTCCAAATGTGTAGAGAAACGACGTAATGTGGGAATGAGCGCCTTGTGTCTGCACGAAATATTTCACTAACGTAGTGGCAAGCGGTGGGCAGCAGTATGCGGACGGGCATTGTCGTGCAACAACACACTTTTTGACAGCAATCCTTAGCGTTTGCTTCGAATTGCAGGCTTTAGCCAGGCAGTAAGCATCCCACTGTAACGTACACTGTTTGTTGTTGTGGCCCTTTCCCCATAATGATCCAGAGCTGGAGCCTGTGCGTCCCAAAAACCTGGAAGCATCAGTTTTCTTGCGGACAGTTGGGTGTTAACTTTTTCTTGCACGGCGAATTCGGATGTTTCCATTCCATACTCTGCCGTTTACTCTCCGGCTCGTAATGATGGATCCATGTTTCGTCACCAGTAATGATCCTGTCTAAGAAGTTGTCCCCTTCGTTACCATAGCGATCCAAATGGTTTTTGCAGATGTCCAAGCGCGTTTGTTGAAGCAACTGTGTGAGTTGTATTGGGACCCATCTTGCACAAAGTTTATGAAACCCAAGTCTGTTGTGGATGACTTCGTAGGCAGAACCGTGACTAATTTGCAGACGATGTGCCGCTTCGTCAATAGTTAATCGTCTGTCGTCCGGATCCTTCATAGTGCGTAACACTTGTGCGACCATTTCGGAATTTTTCAATCCATACGTAGACACTCCGTTGTGGCAAAACACTGTTCGCGTACTGTACCGAAAGTCTTAGATGAATTTCGGCCCCTGATGCGCCTTCCGACTACAAAAAACGGATCACTGAACGTTGCTCTTCTTTGGTGCAAATAGACAGAAGAGCAGCCATGATTAACAGCACGGCAGCGATAACGGAACTAACCTAGCAGCTTGAAAAATGCAAAGATATAACGACAAATAAACAAAGCAAGCGTCATCAACGTAAAAAGACAGTACTACCAAAATAAACAAAAATATAACTAAATTGCGGATAATAATTGACTTACCCTTGTAGTATAACTGGTAGTCTGTAAAATGCTCGTCAGTCTCACGAAATTATCACAGAGGATTAAGGGATCTGGACCTCCATCTCTAGCAACACTTAGTTACGTGCTAATATAAATCTCTATATATTTAACACTTTTATCCTTATTTGGCTACAAAGGGTGCGGCAAAACAATGACCTGTATTAAACTGCGCACGATTGTTGGACAGGGCACTATCTGACAAAGGTGTTGTCAGCAGAACTCCGAAAGACCCTGCTGTCCGCATATCTCGTGGGCATTTCTCCAGCGTTCACCATGTGGATGTAAAATAAGTCTGAAGATCGGCTGACTTTGAAATCTCCTGTTTCACGGTACGCATCAAGTCGCTACACAAGCTGTATCTGCGACGCAAGCTATCACGCGCACGGTTCACAAGACCTGGTGCGAGTCCGTGGAGTATCACAGTCAACATTTCTAATTGCCAGCCTACCAGTTTGTCGCAGCCATTGCAATAGTCGGACAAGATTTCCATGAGACGCAGTGAAGCAATACGGGCAATGTTCCCGATAATTGGCGTTGCGCAACTCTAACATTAAGTGCCGAAAACAAGAAGTGGACAAGAGGTCTCAATATATAATCACCTGGACAATGTTTAAATTTTTTGTTTTTGTCATTATGTCCATTGAATGGTACGATCTTCTTGAATGTATCCATACAGGCGGTGTAAAAACTTCTTAACTGGTTGCAGTAGTGAAAGTTTTTAGAGCAGCAGACGGTGGCATAACATGATTTCGACAAATAACAAGAGCTAAATGAAACAGAAAAGACTGTTTAATTTGCGAAACAACTGCATGCTCTGAATACGGCTATAAACAGAAGCGAGGGAGTGTTAGAATGTATACCTGTAAGCGTTAATGCAGCTGTCGCAAGAATACGACATACATTACTTCCGTGCAAGTAAAAGGTCACTGGGAAAGAGTTACATGAGACTTAACAAGGGAAATAATGTTTTTGCATCCGCTTTCCTCTACAGGCGGACACTGAGGTAAATGAATGTATCAGATAACAAGAGAGAAAAAGAAATCGCACTACAGTTGTGTGCCGATGGAGAAAATTACTTCACACGACAGATAATGTATTACTATTCAAAGTGAACATGGCTGACGGAAATCGAGAAGTCAGTTTGCCGGAAAATTAGCGCAGCATAATTTTTATAAATACAGATTGCCAGGTGCAAATGTACTATCGACTAAGGAGAATTTAATCAGTAATTTTCTGTCGAAGCATAATCATTGAAATATCGTGTTTAAGTGCAGCAAATAAAGATGGCAAAAATGAGTCGTAATGTAAGAGGTAAGAAAGAAATCACACCCGGACTTCAAAAGAAATACCCATTGTCGTGAATGGATTTAGTAGATGTTTTCTATATAGTTTCCTTGCGTCCTGTCCCGAAAATAAAGTCGCGGTGTTGTATTGGTTCTGGACAGCACTCTCTACCCTTCATATGTCACGTAATAATTTAGAATAATGCAGTGATGGCATTGTCATTCGTGACAGTTTCAGAATTCAAAGTACGTAGATAGTGAAGTGTGTGTTGACTCTTATGTTTCTCGACTTCGTAAAGGCCACTGACACAGCTCCGCACCGCCGTACGAAAAAAAAAAAAAAAAAAAAAAAAATTCTGAAAGGGAAGACATCATCAGGAGCGGAATGAGATGGGTACCAAGCAAGTGTGATAGCACAATTACTCTTCGTATGTAGAGTCGATCCGAGAAATGCCTTCATTTTTCTTAAAACTGTTCTCCGTCGTACAGCACTGAGGACCAAAAGTGTAGATAAAGAAGCGCAGCGATAACTCAATAGACTAGAAGACTGGATGTCAAAATGGGAGTCGGCTCTATGGCAACGAAAAGTAAAGCAATCCTTTTCTGCCACCACATAAATCTCAGAAAATCACCAACAAGAGAAAAGGGACAGCCTACTAATCCTCCGGGATATACTGCTCAGACTACAAAACACAGTGAAGTGCCTTGGGATGCATCTAGACAACTGGCAAAGTAACCCCGTACAAACCCTTAAAAAAAAAAAAAAAAAAAAAAAAAAAAAAAAAAAAAAGCATAGAAGAAGAAGAAGAAAATTACAGCAATATCTAACAAGACAGGTGCAGGACCGCTTCCACGGACTATTCACTAGGACTGCAGTACAGACTTGGAAGACGTTTGTTGTGCGATTTTCGAGGACGGTACGTCAAAGCGCCCCTGTCAGGCACACCAAGAATATACACAGACAGATTCTACGAAACAAAACAGCGGCTCTGGCGCCGTACCACACACCTGCAGCCACTCACACCCAGCAGTCAGGTCAACACAACGGAGGACTGAGTGGCATGGTGGAGTGGTTAGCACTCTGGACTTTGCATTCTCGAGACGACACTTTAGGTTTTCATGATTTCCATAAATCGCTCCAACCAACTGCTGAGATGGTTCCTTTGAAAGGGCACGGCCGATTTCCATCCCCTCCCTTCCCTAATCCGAGTTCGTGCTCCGTCTCTCAACGATCTACTTTTTTACGGGAGATTAAAGTCCAGACGCCCTTTTTCCTTTAACAAGAGTCGAACCTCTGCAAAAACTCGACTTTTCAAACTGAAGTAAGGACGGCATCTGCTTCAACTCAGATGGAACGCAGAAGACATAATCACAAGTACGCCATCACTATACAGAAGCCCAAACTACAAATACACTTGTCCAGCAAGGACAGAGACGCAAAACGTAGTGGAAATTTGATCAGACATCACAATGTCTCCAGTACCACTCACCCAAAAAGAAACACCGCCACACTTATGCATATAAGAAAAACCGAGAACACTAGGCGAGCCACACGTAAGAAGGGGAAACTAATAACAAATAAGTATAAACATAAATTTTCATGAAATCACAAGTGGTTACATACTCTGCCTTCCTCATCTGTCGCTGCTCTGTATTCAGCGACCCACAAGGGCGGTACTGTTTGCTCGTTCCCCCACCGTGGCGCGATCCTTCGGTCTCCGGAGTGGGACAAAGGTGTCTGCACGACGAAACAAGCCAGTGTCCGTGCTCAGTCTATGGATTCGCGGGAAGATCGATTGCCGGTAAGCCCCCGTGCGGGCTCGATTCTCTCAGATTTTATCTTCAAGATCTTTTCGCAGGATATATTTAGGAGGACGTAATATATACGTTGACACGTCTAGGAACGTACGCTCTGGGAACTTTAATAGTTAACCATACCGTGATGCAGAACGCCTCTCTTGTAGCATCTGCCACTGGAATTGGATGAGCACCTTGGTGACGCTTTCGCACTTACGAAAAGTAACTGTAACGAAACGGCATTGCTGTTCTTTGGATCTTCTCTATTTATCAATCAACCCTATCTGAAACGTACACCAGACTGACAAGCAGTAGTCAACTATTGGTTGAATGAGAGTTTTGCAAGATACTTCCTCTGTGTGTGAATTACATTTCATGAGCATTCTTTCAACGTATGTCAGTCTGGCATTGTTTTATCGGGGATACGTTTTAGGTGGACGCTCCACATTAAATATTTTGTGGATGTAACTGCTTTAGTGATTATTTTGCAATCGCGTAATCATACAATAAGAGGTCTTCCTGTCTATGTATAAGCATACGTTACATTTGTTTATGTCTATTGCCAATCCCTCCATTAGGGGTGATTCCCTGCAGGTCTTCCGGCCCTTCGTTACAATTTTCTAGCATTGCGGCTTCCTGTATATAACAGCATCGTCCACGAAAATTTCCATGGAACTTCCGACGTTATCCGATAGGTCGTTTACACTGTGGAACAGAATTAAAGAGGCATTTTTTCGAAACCCCATAGTTGTATCCCGAGGGTGCCTAGCAATACTTGGAAGTTTCTTCCTGTAAAGGCACGTGTTTAAAACTGTCAATAAGTGGAAGGTGGGTGCCCCTGAGGTTATTGACGAACGGAGGGGAGGGGGCTTAGAGGGACCCTTCGATGTTTTATTCACACACGTTCCCTACCACAGGATGGAAGGGAACGGGAGCACTGAAAAAGAATATTCAAATTTCATCGGTTATGAATGGTGCCTAGTGTCTCCACCTCTTACAGCAGAGTGAAAATATGCTCACGCTGCCCACCAAGGGGATGAGATCACGTTTACTGCGGTTAATAGCTCACCATGTCCTTAGAAAAGGGTCGAACTTCCTAGCTGAGGCCTCGTTTCCTCATATGTAGTCACTTTGCTGTTTGAAGCGCCATCGAGCTAGAGGGTGACGTCACAGTGCGCCATGCTTTTGCCCCGCTACAGAGGAAGGTTGTAGGCACTTGAAATCTGTGCCCTGCAATGGGTGGGAATTACTGGTTTCCATAAAATGACCCTTTGATTCTGTTGCACAGTGTGTGTATACTATGAAAAGTAATGGTCGTGTAACACGGCCTTTGGGTGCGCCTGAGGCTACTCTTATGTCGGAAGAAACTTCTCCTTTAATGATGACAGCCAGCCGGAGTGGCCGAGCGGTTCTAGGTGCTACAGTCTGGAACCGAGCGACCGCTGCGGTCGCAGGTTCGAATCCTGCCTCGGGCAAGGATGTGTGTGATGTCCTTAGGTTAGCTAGGTTTAAGTATTTCTAAGTTCTAGGGGATTGATGACCTCAGAAGTTAAGTCCCGTAGTGCCCAGAGCCATTTGAACTATAATGATGACATCTTGTCTTTTATTTAATAGACACTCTTCAGTCCAATCACACAGTCGGTTTGATACTACGTACTCTCTTTTTGTTCATTAGGCGGCAGTGCGGACCTGTATCGAACGCCTTCTTAAAGTCAAGAAACACGAAATCCACCTGGTCGTCGATATCTGCTGATTCCTGCGTCTCGTAGACGAGCAGACCCAACTGGGCTTCGCACGACGTTTCTTCGCGGTGCCCATTTTGATAAATAAAGAGGATATTCTTGCTCTAAAGGAGTAGGATTTTTGTACACAGACCAGGAATCAAGCAAAAGCAAGTTATTTTGACTAGCTGTTGGCCAGAAACAGTGCTCATACCAGAGTTGTAGTTCTCTTATGCCCATTTTCCCACTCTTACTTGCTGTGATTAAATATTCCCTGCTGCCCTTGCAAGAACACGCACAAGGAAAAATCGTAGTGGGCAGATCACCTCCAACTTCTCGCAGCGCGATAAATAAGTTTCAAGCTGATAGGTTGTGGCACTGATGATGGTCGATGTTGATATAACTCTCTTGGTACCTCTAATTTCCAGGGTTCCTTTCATATGCGTTCCCTCTACAAATTCCGATTGGTCGAAGTTGAAAACGAATTCCTTATTGAACAATGGGGTAAGCTGTTTCATCTCATTTGCAAATTTTCGGGTCGATTTTGCAGTTTTCTGTGCATCTCTAAATTGACGCCTTGTTTGAAATTTCGTTATCTTACGTATTCCAGTTCTGTAGCACTGTTTGAACTTATGCAAGCATTGACTGCTTTCCTTGAGATCACTGTAATCTACGTTGCGCGAAATTTGTTCTGCATAACATAGTATGTGACTGTCACTCACTTTCTGTCAATTGTATCGAGCATCACCGAAACGCGCAAACACCAGTATTTGTAACAAGTGCGACTTGTCATCCCTTGAATTTCCGTAGTTTTTCTTATGCACTGCATGTTTACGTTGCTGCTGACTTACTCGAAATCTGTTCATAATTGCTTCTTTACTATGCTGCGGATGATATTCCATGTAGGCAATTATGTTTAGTACCCGCCCCTTGGACAACGATTATCGTTTACTACGTTTCACTGGAGACGGGATTTGTGGCATCCGACAAGGCTGATGAGCTACGTGCCTCGACACCTGTTTCAGTATCACCAACATTGATTAAACAAGTGTCGTCATCATTGTACTCCTCATGTACGTTGTCCGCACATTCGAGCGTATATAACACCACACATTGACTCCTCTTGCAGAAACGCTAATATTTTCATCTGCCGCTTCTTTCTCATTCTGTAAAATTCCTAGGGTTTCTGTCCGATGAAGTGTCAATTTCAACAACTGTTGTTGTAGATCTAGTTTAATGTTCGCTTTCTTTATTGTTGCCATTGCTCTACTGTGTATCAACACCACTAGCACTGTAGCTCTGTTGTGAATTACTCGTCGACTAAGCAGTTAAACTACGCTCCGTTGGCTCGTGCTGTGCTTACTGTACGATACCCCCAGTCCCGCCCCCTGTTGCCATTATCAGCCAACATTGTGGTTGCATTGTAGGCAATACGTGGGCCGTCGAATGCAGTAAATATCATTAAACTTTTGCGACCTCGTACTCAGGGCGTTCCTTGTGAGAAGAACTTCAAAAATGCGATGGAGTGAGACACAGAGGATTTTGCTCCGATGGGTACTGGTGCTTCTGCCACTTAGTTCAGACAAGAGCGATAAGATCGAGGAGAGATATGCGGGACAGTGTACCTTGATAAGACAGTAGAGAACACACAGTATATCTCCCCTCCTTCTCCTCTCCCCTCCTTCTCCCAGAACGCCGGCCGCGGTGGTCTCGCGGTTCTAGGCGCTCAGTCCGGAACCGCGCGACTGCTACGGTCGCAGGTTCGAATCCTGCCTCGGGCCTGAATGTGTGTGATGTCCTTAGGTTAGTTAGGTTTAAGTAGTTCTAGGGGACTGATGACCACAGCTGTTAAGTCCCATAGTGCTCAGAGCCATTTTCTCCCAGAGCGGATTTTCCTCCCCCCCCCCCCCCCCTGAGACTCTGCACCCCATACTTGCCTCTTTCCTTCCCACATCCCTCCCTACCTGGCCCTCTTCAGCGCGCCCCCCGCTCATCTCCCCCCTCTCTTCTCCTCCCTCCCTCTCACCCTTCTTCCGGTCTCCCTCATCTCCTTGCGCCTGGCAGATCCTCCGTTTTGATCATCGTCCGTGTGCCACATCAGTGTTGTGTTTAGTGCTGCTTCTCCTGTGCGTCAAGAGGTGTGATTTTAATTGTGTACTGCCTTGAGGTTCGCCGTCAGTGTTTGTTCTGTTCTACGCCATCCGTCGATACCTTTTATGCTCCAGTCATATTGGGCCTTGTGTTCTTTTAATTGTCGCAGTGTGTGGCTTTTTGTGTGTGCTACTTTTAAACAGTTTTTTATCTCCATTTTACAGTCACCCCGTTTTTTTTTATCTATTGCCTTCCATGATGTTCCCCCTTTTTTATATCTATGTTCACCATATTCTCTCCTTTGTTGATTTTAAATATCTTCCATTGTTTGTTCTATATCTTTCGGCTGCTGCCAGCCCGCCCCGATGGGGAATTGGAAAAAAAAAAAAAAAAGACACAGTATATGAAAATCTCTACGCCTGAACAGCTGTGCATATGATGGTGAAATACGATCAAAGAGTCGACCATCACAGACATAAAGAACATAGGTATTTTACAAACCAGTTGCTGTAGTCGTGAGCTCTTTTAAGAAAGCCGTTGCAGGATAACATCGCTGTAATCAATAACTGGAAGTATGTGGTTTTGTACAAGGTTTTTTCAGCTTAAGAGAAAAGAGATTTTTATATTTTTATAGGACATAGAGAGATGCTGATGCCTTTTTGCACACTGCAGTTACGTGCTCAGTCTAATTTAGATTTTGATCTAGGGTTACTCCAAAACTCTTTGTTGAAGGAGAGAAGTTGATATTTGTTCCATGTAGGGTACAGATGTTAGGGATTCCCGAAATTTGGGGCTAATGAACTAAGAATGGCCAACCAGCACCACTCGGGTTTTGGATGGGTTGAGCTGTAACCATAATAATCTGCGTCCATTTTGATGGTGCACACAAGCCGATATTGAGACTTCAGGTTTTGCACTGAGATATGACTGGAGGTCATCAGCGTGCATGTAGAATTCACAGCAGGAAAAGCTGATGATATATCTTAGAACTTACAATGAAAAGAGTGTAGCATCTAATAACGAAACCTATCGCAATCCATGAAAAATGTGGAAGGAATTTCGTTCATAACTATGTGTCCTGGTGTTGATCTGTTCAAACACTTTTATCTTCAGATATAAAATGGCAACATATTTGTTAATAGAGTAACAGGGCATGACACTTCCTTCATGGATTCCGGTACCTGCAACACAGTTGTAAAATTTTTATTACTGTTTGCAAACTTTTGAGTGCTATTACAAAAAATAACAAGTGCACTGATTTGTACCTCAGTCTTAGCGAGAGGAACATGTGCATGATGACAAGGACAACGAAGGAAACAGTAACACGCTATCTGACCAGTTATGAAGGTCGTACAAAGCCTGACCATGTATCAATTAAGATTTTAATAAAATAAGAACACGCTGACGTTCTGCAGTAGCCTATATTTTGAATGGAATTTTATGGTATTCATAAACAAGTCGAACTTAGTTTCAAAATTTATTCTGTATATACAATTTTTGTTTGAGGACCATAAAACCAAATGATTAAACACCTTTCCCCTTTGCTGCCACGATAAGAGTACCTCCTCTCCGTTACACAGACCTCAAATGCACTCGTGTTATTTGTTTACGTTTTGTCCTCCACTATGTAGTTTAAACTTTTTTTGTCTGGTTCTGCTGCAACATCGCTGTTAATCTCAGCATCAATTTCTCTGCGCATTTTTCTCAGTCGTTCCGAATTACCTATCCTACGTACCTTGTTGCTTTCGTCTGCAAGCATCTTATAATAGTGATTTATTACTTCATGATTATATTTTTATATTTTTCTCTTTCTTCGGTAATATATAGTATATTTTCTGAGATATATCTGGTGAGATGATGAGCACTTGACTATCCAAGCAACTACATTGAAATTGCACCATTATTCGCTTGATACCTTGCGAACATTTCACATAAAGCCCTATAGCGTTTCTATATAGCTATATAACTTCCTAACGACAGTATATCAGCTAATGAAGTCCGTAAAATGATTCGTATCATCTCCAAGTATCGACAGCAGTAGTCAGCTGTTACGACCTCGTTATTCCGTGTGTGTGCGCTATAAAACCGCCCAGACCGTTAGCGGGCGGCTGCTGTCTGCACCCGTAGCTGTAAAATGCGAAACTGTTTTTATTACTTAGTTACCGGCTGGCATTTGGGTCCATCAGAAGACTGAAAACAGGGCAACCAGTAAAAATAGCCATTGCTTTTCGAGTAGTTCCGGGTCACGGTACTTCCCTGTATCGCTAACAGGCAAAGCAAAATTTCGGGGTTTCGGATAGTTTTATTGGTTTATAGTATAGTATTCAGGAGTCTTGAGCTACGAGTCCAGTCAACAAAGAAAATATATGTCTACCGATAAGATCCCTGAAGCAGAAAGTTATGCACGAGATATTCTTTCCATTTCTGCGATACAGTCTTTCACATGAATCTCAAGTAAATTTACATTGCTTATCATAATTACCATAATATGTAGGAATACGCGAGGCAATACTGACCTAGGACTTTTCTTTGAAGATAGGCTAAGGAAAGGCAAACCTACTTTTATAGCATCTGTACACTTAAAGAGAGCTTTTGACGATGTTGGCTGGAACAATGTCTTTGTAATTCTGAAGGTAGTAGGGATAGAATACAAGGAGCGAAAGGTAGTTACCACTTGTACAGAAACTAGACGGCAGTTGTAAGAGTCAGGGCATGAAAGTGAAGCAGTGGTTGAGAAGGGAGTGAGACAGGGTTGTAGCCCATCCCCGATGTTATTCAATCTGCACATTGAGCAAGCAGTAAAGGAAACCAAAGAAAAATTTGGAGTAGGAATTAAAGTTTAAAGTCCAGGGAGAAGAAATGAAACATTGAGGTTTGCCGATGACACCGTAATTCTGTCAGAGACAGCAAAGGACTTGAAAGAGCAGTTGAACGGTATGCACAGTGTCTTGAAAGGAGGATATAAGATGAACATTACCAAAGCAAAAAGAGGATAATGGAATACATTCTAAGAAAATCAGGTGATGCTGAGGAAATTAGATTAGGAAACGAGACACTAACAGTAGTAGATGACTTTTGCTGTTTGGGAGCAAAATAACGGATGATGGCCGAGGATTGAAAAGTAGTCTGACAATGGAAAGAAAAAGTTTCTGAAGAAGAGATATCTGTTAACATCGAATATGGATGTGAAGCCTTTTCTGAAAGTGTTTGTACGGAGTGTAGCCGTGTGTGGAAGTGAAACGTGAACGATAAAGAGTTTAGACAACAGCAGAATAGAAACTTTTGAAATATTATGCTACAGAAGAATGTTTAAGATAAGATGAGTAGAGCCAGTATCTACTGAGGACGTGCTGAATAGAATTCGGGAGAAAAGGAATTTGTGGAACAACCTGACTAGAAGAAGTGATCGGTTGTTAGAAGACATTCTGAGACATCAACATCAAGTATCACCAATTTAGTACTGGAGGGAAGTTGAGGGGGGGGGGGGGGGGTTAAAATCGTAGAGGGAGACCACTGAGCAGTAAGCAGATTCTGAAGGCTGTAGGGTGCAGCAGTTGTTCATAGATGAAGAGGCTACAGGCTACAGTGCGATGGAGAGCTGCATCAAACCAGTTTTAGGACTGAGGACCACAGCAGTAACTTTGTTATCCAAGGGAAGAATGGAGATGGAAGAATAAAATGAAAATGACTGAATGTGACAAAACATAATGTCTAGAGGAGAAATTTTTCGGGCAAAACCAGCTTTCTTAAACGACAATTCTATATTCCACCCTGTCTACTATAGACTCACTGTCATTTGCATTTCTAGCATCTGTTTTCTGAACTTTACCATTTTCTTGAGGAAACATCCGAAAACAAGAAAATAATGAAGAAAGTTAAGACTGACTTATTATTGGTGTATTCTAGACTGCTCTAATGTTTGAAGTTTAAACTATGAAATTATCCATTTGTTGTACTAATTAATGTCTTAAATAGCAAAATTTTTGTTGAAAATATAGAGAGAAAAAGTACTTATTGTTCATTTTCTTGTATTTCCAGTTACCTACCACTTGTAGAAGATGTACAGAAAAAAATTTGTTAAACAGCACAACATTTTTCTCTACGTAAACCATGTTCTAGTAAAATCTTATTTTTTCTCCAGATTTTGCCACGTCGGGGAGAACTCCTCGAGGCACTGATCTCTTGAGGTATTGTTGAATGCTTACGTCTCGTTTACCGGGCGGTGGTTCGAACCCATCGGCTGGGGATGACGGATCGTTTTAAGTTGCGTCCATTTACTTCATCGCTCTCGAACCTTAGTCACAATCAGTCACCATTCCTACTTGCCAGTAGGAGTAGCTTCAGATTTCCGTTCGGCCACTAATAGTTAGATCTTCCGTGGTTTCCGTAAAAAATAATGGTGAGTGCCGGAGGTTTCCATTAAAAGGGACGTGTCCAATTCACTTCCTCTCTTGAGCTGCGTCTCTAATGATAACTTTATTAAAGGAAAGCATAACCTTGCTCCTCCTATTCGTTTGCAAGAGACTGACTGTAAATATGTAAACCAATCAACTGACAGGAACGCTGAACACGACAGAAGTGTTGAGCGTTTGGCTCTTCTTGATCTGTGAACCGACTCGACAAGTCAGTAACTGAGACCTTTCGTAGAGAATTGGAATTCTGCAACACTGGGTGGCGTTGTTGTCTGTATTAGACATTTTCGTCTAAATTATGGAGTCTTTGGAGCCATATGTTATGTCAGTTAATGAAACTGAAACAATCGTCAGTTTCTATACACTGAACCAGACGCAGTGGAGTAGTCTGTTAAGTTGCGACCACATCCTCAACTTCTCTGTTCAAGAAAGTATGTAGCTCACTGCAATATACGCTTCCGACGGATTTATACAACAGAGACTGTTAGTCTGCAGTTTTTAAAGTCAGAGGTGAAAGCTCACTGGAAGTGCATATCTTCTCCTTATGTGGATTTGTCAAATCCGATAATGAGATGAAAGTCATTGAAGTGACTGTAATTATAAACGTCACTTATGGTACACACTGTCGGCAGTTTCCGTTTCACCTCCTGAGGTGTACCTGCAGACGGAGACAAAACGTCCAGTAATAATTATATCTTTCTATCAGAGTCTCTAAACCTGGAGTTCTAGAGTCAGTTTACGAATGATTAGCCGGCCTAGGTGGCCGAGCGGTTCTAGGCGCTACAGTCTGGAGCCGCGCGACCGCTAAGGTCGCAAGTTCGAATCCTACCTCGGGCATGGATGTGTGTGATGTCCTTAGGTTAGTTAGGTTTAAGTAGTTCTGAGTTCTAGGGGCTGATGACCTCAGCAGTTAAGTTCCATAGTGCTCAGAGCCATTTGAACCATTTTATGAACGATTCAGAGATCACACATAAAATTTAATTTAAACAGAAAATGGAAATGAGCGTATGGCGTCAGTGGCCGGGAGTTCCCAGTCGGGAAGTTCGGCCGCCAAGTGCTGATCTTATTGAGTGCGACGCCACATTGGGCGACTTTCACGCTGGCAACCAGTCCCTGAGGAGAGAAAATCTCCCGCTCCAGCCGGGAATTGAACGCGGGCCTCTGTCCGTGGCGTCCAACGCGCTGACCGTTCAGCTAATGGGACGGACAATTTAAACAGAGAAAAGTGATATTTGCATTGGTCGTCAGTCAGAACCGCAAGTAACCATTTTTCACAGGAAAATGCGAGAAAAACTACTAGCTATTGTAACAGTCTTGTGTTATTATTCCATCAACGTTAGACCAACCGATTGAAGCAAAATCAGGTTTCGGCAAATACAAAATACACTAAAAAAAAAGGACGACGTGCCTCGAAGGAATTATCCAAATTCGATGGAAAATTGATAAGTACGATGTACATGTACAGACGAACAAATTTTTGGAAATTTGGTAATTTGTGGTAAGGTGTTATGGGAAGAAACTGCTGAGGTCATCGATCCTTAAGCTTAAGAGCTACTTAATCTAACTTAAACTATCTTACGCTAAGGACAACACGCACTCATGCCAGAGGGGGGACTCTAACCTCCGACAGGTGGAGTCACGTGGACCGTGACAAGGCGCCTCAAACCACGCGGCTACTCAATATTGCGTTGGTCTACCTCTGGCTTTTATGCAATCTGTTATTCGGCCTGGCACTGACTGACAGAGTTGTTGGATGTCCTCCTGAGGGACATCGTGCCAAATTCTGTCCAACTGGTGCCTTAGATCGTCAAAATCCCGAGGTGGCTGGAGAGCTCTGCCTATAAAGATACAAACGTTTTCAGTTGGGGAGACATCCAGCAAGCTTGCTGGCCTAGGTACGGTTTGTCAAGCACGAAGACAGGCAGGCGAAACTCTTGCCGTTCGCGGGCGGGCATTATTTTACTGAAATGTAAGCCAAGGATGTCTTTCCACGAATGGCAACGAAATGGGGCGTCAACGAACCGCTGGTCATTGGGGCTCAGTTCGAAGCGAGACTAATCACTGAAGGCATTTATTCTCCAGTCAAAGAGATTCCAAGCCGAAGACTTGTCTGGAGACGCCTCAGACAGCAGTGGGATACCATCCTGACTGTCGGCCGACAGACGGCCCAACAACCAGGAATGATAGTCTGGGTTGCACCCTTACAGCACAGGTGTACTTTGACAATATTCTGCACCACTTTTGTTGCCCTTCTCGTCAAGCCATTCTGGCTTACGTTTTAGCAAGGAAAAGCCTGCTCGCATACGGCGAGATCTTCAACTGCTTGTCCTTGTGTGAGTCAAACCGTACCTTGGCTAGGTAGGTCGCCGGATCTCCCCAGTCGAAAACATTTGGCGTTTTATGGGCAGGGCCCTCCAAACAGCTCGGAGTTTTGACAATGTAACTCTCCATTTGGACACAATTGGTACGATATCCCTCAGGAGACCATCCAACAACTGGATCAATCAATGCAAAACCGGATAACTGCTTGTATAAGGATCAGAGGTGGACCAGCATGTCATTGAGTTGCTCAGTTGGTAAAGCTCTTTCTCATGAATAAATCAAACAGATTTGCTGATTTGTGATGATTTGTTTGTATATACATGTACACCACATCTATCAATTTACGTCCCCTTCCGTATGATTCCTTCGTGGTGCGTCGTTTCTTTTGTCTTAGGGTGTACAATAGAAAACGTCAAGTTGCATCTTGACGATGTACACTAGGTGATCGAAAGTGTCCGGACACCTGGGTGAAAATTAGTTATAAGTTCGTGGCGCCCTCCATCGGTCATGCTGGAATTCAATATGGTATTGGCCCACACTTAGATTTCATGACAGTTTCTACTCACGCATGCATACGTTCAATCAGGTGCTGGAAGGTTTCTTGGGGAATAGCAGCCCTTTCTTGCAGGAGTGCTGCACTGAGGAGAGGTATCGATGTCGGTCGGTGAGGCCTGGTACAAAGTCGCCGTTACAAAACATCTCAAAGGTGTTCTATAGGATTCATGTCAGGACTCTGTGCATGCCAGTCCATTACATGGATGTTATTGTCGTGTAACCACTCCCTGCCATCGGATCCTCACATTGTGTACCGTGGTTCGTCACTCCACACAACGTTTTTCCACTGTTCAATCGTCCAGTGCTTACGCACCTTACACCAAGCGAGGCGTCGTTTGGCATTTACCGGCGTGATGTGTGGCTTTTCAGTAGCCGCTCGACCATGAAAAACCATGTTTTCCCCCCTCCCGCCTAACTGTCATAATACTTCCAGTGGATCCTGATGCAGTTTGGAATTCTTGTGTGATGGTCGTCGGCCTGTACGCTTTTGTGCTGTTCGTGTCCCTTCACGTTTCGACATCAATATCACATCGGGAACAGTGGACCTAGGGATGTTTAGGAGTGTGGAAATCTCGCGTACAGACGTATGACACAAGTTACACCCAGTCACCTGACCACGTTCGAAGCACGTGAGTTCCGCGGAGCTCCGCGTTCTGCTCTCTCATGATATCTAATGACTACTGAGGTCTCTGATATGGAGTACCTGGCAGTAGGTGGCAGCACAATGCACTTAATACGGAAAAGTATGGTTTTGGGGGTGTCCGGATACTTTTGATCGCATAATGTATATTACTGCAGTTCCAGTTGCCTTATTTGAACCTCTTCGCCGCTCAAGTACTTGGTAAATTTGTGCGTATAATACGCTTGATTTGTTCAAAATTAATATAACGAAGTAAATAAAAAATAGTGATTAAAACCATTTTGTTATATAATGCATATTATTGGCGTGTTGTTGAATTTTCAGAGTAGCATGTCATGAAGACATGTAACGAAATAATTTCGCGTTGGCATGAAGTGTACTACGTCCCCAGAGATGCAAAAGTTTAGCATTGCAGTGCATCCACACAAAACATGCACCAGTAACGTCATCAATGTTTCATAGGAAAAGGAAAAATTACGTATCGGGTTTCTCATTCGGATATCTCGTGAAAATATTGGTTGTTATTGAGAGGATCATGTAATACCTCGTGTGTAAGAAGGAACGAGGAAAGTCTAGCCAGCATTTGTCGCTATTCGGTACGGTCGTGACCTTTCGGTACAGCACTTCATCATTCCGTGACGTTGATCGGAATCCTACGATTGTTATGCGAATATTTATCGATGGCTTCCAGAGGGCCGTACGCAACGCCATACGTGGTCTCAACCGCCCACACGACTAGCGCCCGAGAGGAGAGATGTATTTCCACTTGGCCACACTGGATCGTACAGCGGGTTCACGTACATTGCGTCAGGAAATGCGTTTGTTTCCAGCAAGACACGTACGCATGTAGGGAGCGCAGTGACGCTTGTAGCATCACAGTCACGGCGGAGACTGTTGTTGCAGATCCCCGTGACATGGCACAATTGACAGACTGTATTTGTCATCGTCATGTGCACATCACCTGGCGAGATGTTACCAGGTACAACTGGGTACAAAACACGAATACGTCTGGTTCGAATAGCTCATGGGCAGCAGCCGTCAAAATTTCTGCTGTGTTATGGCCTATCTTCGAAGTCTCGATGACATTAACTTTCAAGATAACGCTAAATCGCATGCTGCCCGTGTTGTGCTGAACTACCTAGATACAGACGTTCTCCAGGTCTCTTACGCAGGTAACATCTAGTCAGCGGGTGGCGTCCCCGTCTGCTGTAACTGATGAACTCTGACACGGTGCTGAGGTAGTGGGGAATGAAGTACTCACATCCGTCATCAAAGGCCAGTTCAATTCCGTGCTCAACCGGGTCAGAGCATTCACATCCTGCATATATCCAAATCACCTACAGATTTAATTACTATGCTCTTTGCACCCAATAAGTAAAATTTTGTTGTTTGAAATCCTTCATGGTATTGCAATTTTAATACACCGCAGTGTACTTACATCGAGTTCTGAGGAGAAGAAAATGCCATGACATGGGAATACCAAGTGGAGCTGCAGCTTGAATCACATTTTCTCAGATGATGAAGCGGTATTAACTGGATGTATTGAGATGTGATTCGAAAATTGAAATAAGAGTATTCAAAATAGGGGCTCAACAATCAATGCTAAGGAAACAATATTTTAAGGTAATGAGGTTCAAAAGTGGAGATTTACAGTTAGAGTTGGAAACTGCGTACATATTTGGAAATCATCGCGTCGTAATTATGGGTGATGTAAACTGAAATATAAGTCGTGTGAATATGCAACAGATCTAGGCAACTCTGTGCAACGAATAAACAGATCTGTGCCCAGAAAACAGCTAGTATATGCCCTAAAAGTCGTAAGATGACAGTATTAACGCGACAAAGAAAGGTGCAGTGGCAGTCTGAAAATTACTTCGGTACCGGGGGAGAATCAGAACTAATTTGTTGGCATGCGAAGTGTCACCACAAAACGATGTATAAGGCTAAGCGTAACAATGGTAAACCACTCAAAATAAAGGTCACCTCGGTGCGAAATTTTCAAGAGGAAAGATGGAAGTAATTGACAAAAGAGTATGCAAATAGATTCTCCAGAAGCGAAGGAGGACAAGGCGCCTAAACAGAAACTGATATGAAGACTTTCGGCAAGGAATGAGACGGTGGTTGATGGGAAATTAACAGCAGCACCAGCAGTGAAAGATTCACGATTGTATATCGGGTGAGGGAGCACAGGTAGGCTACCCAAAATGCATAGAACGCATAGACAGATCAAGGTATTATTTCAGATAAATTATAAGGGACATTGTGGCAAATTTTCTGACTTACTCAAGTAGCTTTTAGCATTAGCAGCTTCCGAATTACGAGAACGACTTCCTTTTTTTGTTTTGCCTGTTACTCTGTGGCAATGGAAAAAGCATTCTGTGGTGTCACCGCCAGACACCACACTTGCTAGGTGGTAGCCTTTAAATCGGCCGCGGTCCATTAGTATACGTCGGACCCGCGTGTCGCCACTGTCAGTGATTGCAGACCGAGCGCTGCCACACGGCAGGTCTAGAGAGACTTCCTAGCACTCGCCCCAGTTGTACAGCCGCCTTAGCCAGAGATGGATCACTGACAACTACGCTCTCATTTGCCGAGACGATAGTTAGCATAGCCTTCAGCTACGTCATTTGCTACGACCTAGCAAGGCGCCATAGCATTTGATACTGAGATTATAACATGTACCGTCAAGAGCGATGTACACCAATTGTGGATTAAAGTTAAGTATTACATCAACTACGTACTTTATTTGCTACTATAAATTCCCTTAACTGTTCCAGACCTCGCGCCAGCCAGCGTGAGCTTAAAAGCGTGCATTTCGGCCTCCTTTAGCAACACGGTGTTGGCACTTCTGCCAACACTACACATTCCAAGAAACCTTCACTCGCAGAACATGTTAGGAGTTTGATCAACTCGTAACAACGCCACCATACACTATGCCACTGCCATGTGACATGTAGATTGTGTGTTGCCACTGTTACAATATTGACCGATATTTTCTCATCAGTTGCTGTTATATTTCGTCGCTGCATTTTACTCCTCGCTCTTATACTGCACCGTTACTTGATTCCATCTTTATAATGTTTGCAATAAATAAATAAATAAATAAATAAGTAAAGTAAAAGGATCGCGAGTGTTTCCCACGATCAGGATATCTTCCAGCAAACAACGCATCGTTAGTTCGGAATGGTTCAAATGGCTCTGAGCACTATGGGACTCAACTTCTTAGGTCATCAGTCCCCTAAAACTACTTAAACCTAACTAACCTAAGGACATCACACAACACCCAGTCATCACGAGGCAGAGAAATGACCCTTCGTTAGAACAAGATATGTGACTCACGTCTATTTTACTAAGTTTGTGCACATACACACCTGCGAACAGTAGACACGTTTATTTGTCCATCAGCCTGCTGTCGGTTTAATAAGTCATACATGCAAAATGCTTACTCCCGTGCTTTAGAGAAGAATGGAAAAAAATGTTAGAAGCCGACCTCAGTGACGATCAGTTTGGATTTCGGAGAAATGTAGGAACGGCAACGCAATACTTATCCTGAGAATTATTTTAGAAGACAGGTTAAGGAAAGGCAACCAGACAGCAGTCGTAAAAGTTGAGGGGCATGAAACGGGAGCTGTGATTGAGCAGGGAGTGAGACAGGTTTGTACTCTGTTACCCATGTTATTCAATCTGTACAATGAGCAAGTAGTAAAGGAAACAGAAGAAAAATTACGAGCAGGAATTAACTTCATGGACTGATGACCATAGATGTTAAGTCCCATAGTGATCAGAGCCATTTGAACCAATTTGAACGATGGGTCAGTGGTCTGCAGCGCAATTATCTTATTATCCCTTTCTGAGGCTCTCCTGACACCACAAAAATGTACTTCCATTAAAAAGAACGAAGTGTCACAATTTGATAACTATAAACGTCAAAAATTACTTCTGTACGTCAAGTAATTTATGTATTTTCGTTTGCGAGAAAATGCAGGGTAGCATGAAACCAGACGAGAAACTAATTGTTTCCAAAAAGAAAAGGTAAAAACAAAAGTAAAATAACGTAAAATTAGAATCCAAAAAGAAAAGGTAAAAAAATAAATTAAATAATGTAAAATAAAAATCATTTTTGCAGAAAACAAAAATTTCTATTGCAAGGCAGTAATATGCAATAAGAGTTAAGTACCACGAAGTACGAATACGCAAGAGCGGTAAATTACGTGCAGGATGACCTAAGAAGAGGCGTGGATGGGAAAGACGCCTATGATTCGTCAGGGAGGAAGACGAATAAGTGGAAAACCGTGTGGTGGCCTTGGCATTACGATCTCTTCTCAGTGGCTGCTGGCGAGTGCTGTCGAAGAGCACAACGGCAGCTGATGGCGTTCGCAAATTAGGCTTGCCTCTTACGGCTCAATTTCCTCGGCGGCGCATCTTTGTGTGCCATCTATAGGAGGTGGTCGCGAGAGGCGATCTCGGAGCACTGGATACGTCGTTCTCTGAGCGGGAGCAATTACTCCGGAAAGCAATTATGCTGCCCTCACTGACCGGACCTTCAATTACCCATGGCGCCCCCAGTTTAATAGAGCCGCTGCCGACGTGATGTATCGCGAAAACTGTGAAACCAGTCCGGTCTCCTCTTCTTGTTTCCCTTTTTGTATTTTCTTCTTCGAGCACTGCCTAACTCCTGTCGTCTGTTTGCAGATGAGGAATCCGAGGACGAAGGAAGAAACCGCAGAGAATTTCGACGTACAACGCGAGAAGCTGTATCATATTCTGTGAAAGATTTTTGAAATTCAGAAAAAATTACTCACAAAACGAAACAGTTTTTTCTGATTTAACTTCACATTCTTATCATTCTCTGTGAATTGACACCTCAATAACATATTTTTGTTAAAACAAATCCCATGATGTATTACCTTAGAAATGTGACTCATATACGTCCTTAGACTGTTATGGCGATAAAACAATTTAAATCGTTTGGTCTGGTGGACACATGCTCTTTTCTTAAGAATTTCCTACTCGACTGTTTGCTGTTTACTTTATTTGGGATCAATTTCTGTGCCTTTTATTGCTTCCCTTTCAGGCATACAAACAAAGTAGACGAAGTAAATATTCTAGAATCCGAATCAAGAACATCTGCCAACATGAGTAACTTAAAAGCAGATATCCTTGGAGTAGTAAAGCAACATAAATTACTTAAGAAAAGCAATTCGTTTGGTGCAGACTGTATACGAGTTAGGTTCATTGCAGAGTAAGCTGATGCAATGGCTCCACACTTAACAATCATATGCAACGGCTCCCTCGACGAATGATGCGCACCCAAAGACTGGAAAGTTGCCCGGGTTATAACACCACAACTCTGTGGATAATCACACATTTTCTACGTGTTTTGCGAAGTTTGTTTCATTAGTTGTGCTGAGCTTTTTCTTGTAAATATGTTGCCAAGTAACAAATGCTATTTGTTATTTAAGAAAGAGGATGCGCATGGACTGTTAACATTTTGTAAGTAGACATGCTGGCCTAGTCAGGAAAAAGATATTGACAAAGAGTGTAATAAACTGTAACTGCATTATCGTTGGGCGTGCGAGCGCGCCAAAAAAGTAGCAGTTCGCAGTCGCGTAGAGACGATTGGCGTCGTTGCTTGTGTGTATTCACCGGTGTGGCTGTGCAAAAGTGCGGAGATAAAAAATCTGTTTCCAGAGTGCGAAGGAGTGAAAACTGAAATCTTTGGTTTGGCGGATCTACATCTACATCTACATTTATACTCCGCAAGCCACCCAACGGTGTGTGGCGGAGGGCACTTTACGTGCCACTGTCATTACCTCCCTTTCCTGTTCCAGTCGCGTATGGTTCGCGGGAAGAACGACTG
Source organism: Schistocerca serialis cubense (assembly GCF_023864345.2). Classification (NCBI taxonomy): domain Eukaryota; kingdom Metazoa; phylum Arthropoda; class Insecta; order Orthoptera; family Acrididae; genus Schistocerca; species Schistocerca serialis. The sequence goes on along the minus strand of NC_064643.1, from coordinate 201,340,158 downwards.
TCTGAAAGCCTCCGTGCGCGCTCTAATCTCTCTAATTTTACATTCGTGATCTCCTCGGGAGGTATAAGTAGGGGGAAGCAATATATTCGATACCTCATCCAGAAACGCACCCTCTCGAAACCTGGCGAGCAAGCTACACCGCGATGCAGAGCGCCTCTCTTGCAGAGTCTGCCACTTGAGTTTATTAAACATCTCCGTAACGCTATCACGGTTACCAAATAACCCTGTGACGAAACGCGCCGCTCTTCTTTGGATCTTCTCTATCTCCTCCGTCAAACCAATCTGGTACGGATCCCATACTGATGAGCAATACTCAAGTATAGGTCGAACGAGTGTTTTGTAAGCCACCTCCTTTGTTGATGGACTACATTTTCTAAGCACTCTCCCAATGAATCTCAACCTGGTACCCGCCTTACCAACAATTAATTTTATATGATCATTCCACTTCAAATCGTTCCGCACGCATACTCCCAGATATTTTACGGAAGTAACTGCTACCAGTGTTTGTTCCGCTATCATATAATCATACAATAAAGGATCCTTCTTTCTATGTATTCGCAATACATTACATTTGTCTATGTTAAGGGTCAGTTGCCACTCCCTGCACCAAGTGCCTATCCGCTGCAGATCTTCCTGCATTTCGCTACAATTTTCTAATGCTGCAACTTCTCTGTATACTACAGCATCATCCGCGAAAAGCCGCATGTTTAATACGGGCAAGCTATGGCATAACTACATAATATTTTAAATAGGAATCCCATGTCCAGAAAAGTAACGTTTCCGTTCTACGATGGTTTCATTTCAGATGTGTGATGCGTCCACATATGTTGAGGGAAGAGAAAAGTCTCGGATTTCCTTGTCCTCGTATGCGACAGGGTTCGTACTTCTAATGGGGTCATACGCGAAGTTTAATTTACAATGCTCCTGTAGAGACAGAGGAAGATTTGCTGGTACGAGTTCTGGCTGCTTTATTAGAAACTGTAGTGACACCAGGTGGGATGGAGAGGGTATAATTTTTTTCTTTTCTTTTTTGGTTTAAAAATTTCATTTATTTCATTTGTTTAGTGAAATTTTTTGAGAAAAGTTAATAGAAGAGTTAAACTTCCAGCTTTATGTTTTCAAAACATATGCTTTTCCTAAGCTAATTAACTTATTTGTTTTATTCCTTAATTAGCTTATCTCATGCATTTGCAACATGGACATTAATTAAGAAGTATGTAAAGTAGATAATTGTTAAAATTTGTCCTGTTATAATATATGGTTCTTCAATTGGTCGTTTAAATGAGCAAATGGCTCTGAGCACTATGGGACTTAACATCTGAGGTCATCAGTCCCCTAGAACTTAGAACTACTTAAACCTAACTAACGTAAGGACATCACACATATCCATGCCCGATTCAGGATTCGAACCTGCGACCGTAGCGGTCGCGTGGTTCCAGACTGTAGCGCCTAGAACCGCACGGCCACCCCGGCCGGCTAACTGGTCGTTTACCAATTCATGTTGATAAACATACGACAACTACTATAATTCAGAATAAAATCTGATTAATAGGCTAAAATTGAATACCTCAGAATGGTGTTTTGTTGTAGAATGGTAAAATTATTGGAATTCTAATCGATAAGAATAGTGCAATAACACCTCCTAATTGATTAGGAACTGATCGTAGAATTGCGTATGCAAATAGGAAGTATCATTCTGGCTGAATGTACTTCTAATGGTGTCATACGCGAATTTTAATTTACAATACTCCTGTAGAGGCAGAGGAAGATATGCTGGTACGAGTTCTGACCGCTTTATTAGGAACTGAGGTGACACCTGGTGGGATGGAGAGGGTATACCAGAACAAGCTTTGTAGGTACAATGTCTAATAACATTGGTGGTCGCCACGTGGAGCCGCTGTTGTAATGCGTCAGTACTGTTCTGTACGTACATAATGCCGGATTCTTTTTTGTTTTGGAGTAATGTACACACGCAATTTTTAATTGTTAGTGCAAATAAATGAGCTTAAGTGCTAAATTCATGTTTCGTTATGTTTCCTTCGAACTGTTTCCTAATAATTTTACTGTGTCAACCAAATTCAGTTCCTAAACTGAAACCGTCATAGAACGGAAACGGTACGTTTCCGGATATGTGATGGTATTCAAAATATTATGTACTCACTATCCTCTAAAAGTCCTAGAAGTTTGTAACGATAATTTCTGAACACCCTGTACAATAAGAAAATACAGTTAACCACGAGCTTAAAAAAATCCTTCATGATATATATATTTTTTTCAATTTGGTCGTCAGTATGGGGCTTTAGCCCGCACGGTTGGCCCTCCGGTCTAACGCATGGCTTTCCGGGCGGGAAGGAGCGCCTGGTCCCCGGCGCGAATCCGCCCGGCGGATTTGTGTCGATGTCCGGTGAACCGGCCAGTCTGTGGATGGTTTTTAGGCGGTTTTCCATCTGCCTCGGCCAATGCGGGCTGGTTCCTCTTATTCCGCCTCAGCTACACTATGTCGGCGATTACTGCGCAAACACGTTCTCCACTTACGCGTGCACCACCATTACTCTACCACGCAAACATAGGGGTTACACTCGTCTTGTGTGAGACGTTCCCTGGGGGCATCCACCGCGGGCCGAACCGCACAATAACCATGGGTTCGGTGTGGGACGGCGGCGAGGTGAAGTGGACTGCGGTAGTCGTCGTGGGGTTGCGGACCACTGCGGCTGCGGCGGGGACGGAGCCTCTCCGTCGTTTCTAGGTCCCTAGGTAATATAATACAACATAACATGGGACTTTTACCAGATGGGATTAACAGAGGAAATAGGAAACTTTCAAAAAAGAACTATACGTTTTGTCACGGTTTCGTATGTTTAGAGGTGGAGAGATAGCCATCCTACTGTAAAAATCAAAAGAGCCGGAGTCTTTACTGAGAGATTTGCGAGGAAATACTGAAAAGTAATGCCTCAGACTTCTTTTATGTGAAAACTCTAAAAGCTTTTTTGAGAGGCACCCACATGCCTTGCTCATACTGTGGCATCAAGCAGTCAGGCCTGCAAGATGAGTGGTCTGCCAAGCGAGTGGATTCATTGTTATTTATCGAGTAACATGAACTCTCGTACTCACAATTTAGTTACAAATTATCCTCCTGTATGAATAATACGTCACGGAAACACGCATCTGACTATCAGTAATTTACAGAACTCTGACTTCACTACGCACTGGCAATACCACATTTTCTGTCCTTTTTTATTTAACGGCTTTTATCAACACGTGGCCATCGCACTGAATATGAGTGGCGCACACATTATAAATTCTGGATATCACGACAACATACAATTCGAAGGAAAAGGCCACCAATCTTTTCCTTTTCACTATCACATTTATTCCGATAAATTCTATAACCTAAACACACAAATTCTATAACCTACAACAATAACACATGAGAAATTCCGCCCAGTGGGCATGGCTTAACATTGGTGATTCTCTACCTCATGGTCTCGTAATTATTTAACGCTACAGTGCACTTTCTGGATAGGATGGTGGATCTTTTATTATTTCTCACACTTCGACTCTCACAATCATCATCACGAAACTTTCCTCCAGACCGAGCAGTACAAAAGGAACACGCATAACCCACTAATCTTTTGAAACTACCTCGCTACTCTCCCATGCAAACCACACATACCCAAATTACATGACATACACCACACTACAATATGAAATACTACACAGGGAATAGTCACAACATTATCACTTTCAGCTTTCCCGCTTCAATTAATATTTATCCCAGTTTCACACGACACTGCCCCACTTCGTAATTCTACTTTCCTACTATGAACTCTGGAGATATATGCACGTCTTCCTGTGCAATGCAAGCCAAGTGACGTCGCTGGATAGACGGCCGACTCACCTTGCTTCTCTCTCAGAGTTTGAATCTAGCGTCACACGGAATCATATCACGCAAAGTAATATTAAGAACGTATTCATCACACACGCGAGTCCTCAACTGATACCATGGACGAGTACTTCTCTTTATCTTTTGTCTCATACACAGTTTGAGACTCACACAGTACTAACCACGTGGAAGTACTCGTCTCTAATTTCAAGTCCTGCACACGCCATTCCTTAAATATTTCAACTTATGGTACACACGCTATTTCTTAAATATTTCAACTTATGGTACACACGCTATTTCTTAAATATTTCAACTTATTGTACACACGCTAGTAATTCAGCTTAACTTAAGCACACGGAAGTATTTCAACTTATTGCTACACATGGTTTCATTGTGACCTTGGTCACTTACGAAGATTACTACGATCCCATTAATATTACCTGCCTGACATTTAATTCTCCCCACAAAAGTTCCTGAAATAGAGAAATTATTATTTCAAACTACTCTTAAATATTCCACATGCATACCATGTGTCCACTCTTTTGTCTTTACGGAGCACACCCAAGACAGGTAACAGCACAAGATCCAGCGGCAGAGTGCTGAAACATGGCCGTTCTTCAGGTCCTCTCGCACCTCTGTCGAGGAGGGGGAAGACCATGCTACCGTATTGGTCAGCCACATTTCAGGCGCTCAAAGCTCCGGTAAGTTTCATCTCTTTGGTTCCACCAAAGGTGGCCAAAGGATCGTCTCAAAGATGGTCATATACTCACATTCACTATCTGCGGTTAGCAGACGACCATACATTCATTCATTTCACAGATCTCACCAAACTGGATGTAGGGATTTATTTTGTGGGAGTGCACATGTGATCAATTAAATAAATAAATTGTCATTCTTTCCCACACTGGTATCCGGCTTCACTGTATTAATTGAAATTGAGTTATTATTAGAAAAAATATGTTGTTCAGACAAGAATAATGAAGTATGTTGTACCTATTTTCAATGTCGGGCGGTACTGTACCCTTTCACCACCGGCTACCCATGCAGAAAAAAATGGCACGGTACTATCCTTGCAATGCGAGGGTACTTCCGAACATTTTTTTAAGAAAGCTGTATTAGAACAAAGGTAGCAAGTCATCAAAATAACCAGGAGGAGACCTTAGCCCCTGGTGACCTCAAATAGACAACCAAATGCTGTTACTTTACCAAATTATTGACACAGTTGTTCCATTATTGTACTCTCCACAATCCGAAGTAACGTACACATACAAATTTACAACAATCCACATGACAAATAAAACATTACATCATACAAATAAAAAATAATGTTGAGATAAAAATTTGCTTAGTTACTGGGATCTTCGTTATTTTTATGAGTAATCCAAACTTCACTAATTCTATGACAAATAAAAAAAATACTAATTGTACTCATGAAATTTTAAATAGCTCACCGTCCAAATACAGAACAAGTAATCTGACATTCATAAATTGCGTTGTAATAATCTTTACACGGCAATGTCTAAATACAAAACAAAATCAACAAAAGAAAAAAATTTCGTACACTAGTTACACGTAGAAGTCAGGCTCCATATCAGTACTCTAAAATATACATCAAACCTACAGAGAAATAAAACTGAGAAGAAAAACAATGAAATACACCACAAGTTACATACTGGTTACGTAATATAGTCAACTTAAGCAATTGCCACCACTACTCAACTGTGAGTTTAACCTTATCCTTGTCCACCAGTACAAACACCTGCTGCTGAGCCAGTCAGTCCATCAACTTTGATCAATACACGCAGTAAATAGTTTAGCAATAAGTGCTTGAATCCACCAGTAGCTCTCGTATCTTACTCTACTGCTCATTTCTCTGTTGTTACACTTTAATGTGAAATATCACCACTGTGGTAATGAAAATAAGTGGCTTCAGTCAACACACCAACAAGATCATTACTGTCCACGACATCAAAATGTCTTGTGTGAGACGTTCCCTGGGGGCATCCACCGCGGGCCGAACCGCACAATAACCATGGGTTCGGTGTGGGACGGCGGCGAGGTGAAGTGGACTGCGGTAGTCGTCGTGGGGTTGCGGACCACTGCGGCTGCGGCGGGGACGGAGCCTCTCCGTCGTTTCTAGGTCCCTAGGTAATATAATACAACATAACATGGGACTTTTACCAGATGGGATTAACAGAGGAAATAGGAAACTTTCAAAAAAGAACTATACGTTTTGTCACGGTTTCGTATGTTTAGAGGTGGAGAGATAGCCATCCTCCTGTAAGAAGCAAAAGAGCCGGAGTCTTTACTGAGAGATTTGCGAGGAAATACTGAAAAGTAATGCCTCAGACTTCTTTTATGTGAAAACTCTTAAAGCTTTTTAAACAAAACAAACGTTAATAACACTTTAAACCTTATTCTTCATGTCTACATGCTTGCAGGTCTCTGCTGCTTGAGGTCTCCGGATTGTGACGTGCAATATGGCGGTGTGTAACGTAACTTTGTCGGTGCGCGAGAAACAGCGTGCTGTAACCGAGTTTAGAATTCAAATAGTTCGTCCACACACGGAGCACCATCTCCTGCAGCACGATAATGCCAGAGCATGCACGAGCGCTGTAGCATCTGCAAAAGTCCCACGCCTAGGGTTCCCTGTCATCGATCATCCTTCTTACGATTCCGACTTGACCCATCCGATTTTCATCTGTTTCCATAACTCAAAGAACACCTTCGAGGACGTCCCTTTGACACTGATGAAGCACTGTAAGCAGAGGTGAGGCTGTGGCTCTGTCACGAAAGTGAAACATCCTACAATGGCGCTATCAACAAACTGGTCTCTGGTTGGGAGAAATGTCTTTGTAGCCAAGGTGGCTATCTTGAAAAATAAATATGTAAACATGAAGAATAAAGGTGTGTAATATTGATAAGTTTGTTTTATTTACAAAGCTTTAAGATTTTTCACATAAAAAATTCGGACGCAATACTTTTCAGCAGACCCTCTTGCTTTTAAAACTTCAAGACTACACATTTGGAAAAAACAAAGTTCCATTACCTTTTCCCACATGTAACTGATGAAGTGACCTTAACGGTAAAAAATGAAATATAAGGTCATTCAGAATACTATTGACCGCACAAAATTCGCGAATGGAACATGATAGGGTAGATAGAAATAGTATGGGAAATAGGATATTGGTAAATATACACGGCACATTGAAACGTATCTTACGGATTTTGATACAGGAACATGAAATCCAGATCGTTACTGTCGTGATTATTCTTAATGGGATTAACCCATGTGAATGAGTATTATGGATCAGCTCAGTTCATCAGCTGAATGCATCATTTTTGGAAACGTATTATTCAATTTATCCGCAACATGCTTTCCAAAGCTGTCTGTTTTCCTACTGGTACATCGTCAGTCTTTTTCAACCTCTCAGCCACCAACTGTAGCATTTTCTTGTGTGAAGAAACTTCGTTCGTTTTACTGCTCGCTGACTGCTCCCCGTCGACCGATCGCTCCCTGATGGTGAAGATGAGAAGAATCTTGTAAACTCTTTATCCGATGTTGACTTTGTACAGACCATTCGTCATCTCTTCCTTCTTCGTCCTGATGGACTGCGAGTTCTCCTGAAAATAGAAAAAAAAGTAAAATGAAGTACAAATGATGTCATTACGAAATAAATTTGCGTAATATATTGTCCGGGTGGAGTTCATGGCCAGCACGTACGCCTAATTCCACCAACAGGAGGTGGGTCACTGTAATGGAATTACAGGAAGTTTCATAGTACTGTTCTCCTGGCCGTTGTGGGTTCGAACCACTAATTTATTCTGTCCTTTCAGTGTTTAAGTCTACACCTAGGAAAACACTGATAGTCTGAAACTGAAATTAAGCTGAGAACTGGTGTTAGCGTCTAAAAGCACATTTTTATTTTTTTAAAGGAAATAGCTACATGTTATCAATCTCCAAAGTATTTCAAAGTAATCGTTGCCACAGGTCTAACGCCCAAGAAGCTCAGTAATAATAACAATATGAAAAAATTCATGCGAAACAATTTGTGGTTCACGGCTGCATGCTTCACCAGTGTCTCTGAGGTTTCTGCTGGTGAATACGCCTCTTCAGGCAGTACAGGTAATCTCATGGAGGTATAATCCTATTTGAAACTACTCCAACAGATGAGATACGTTACCTCGACGGAATACAAATACCCATAGCATAATAACGCTCCCACCAGACTGCGATGCACGTTACGAACTACTGTTCTGCTCGGTGACGGTGTTTGTGGAGACGACCATCGACCTAGTGTAACAAAAATGTGATTCACCCGAAGAGCTGACGCGTTTCCATCGATCGACGGTCGAATCCCGATGGTCCCGTGTTCACTGCAGTTGTAACAGCCGTTGTCGTTGGCTCAACATGTGAACACGTAGGGATGGTATCGTGCGAAGCACCACGTTTAACAATGTACGATGAATAGCGTGCTGCAGTGTGGTCTAGGTCGCCTCGCCACGGTTCGCGCGGTTGCCCCGTCGGAGGTTCGAGTCCTCCCATGGGCATTAGTGTGTGTGTTGTCCTTAGCGTAATTAGTTTACGTTAGATTAAGTAGTGTGTAATGCTAGGGACTGATACCCTCAGCTGTTTGGTCCCATAGAACTTACCACAAATTTCTAATTTCCAACGGTGTGCTCCGGAACACTTGTGCGTGCACCACCATTGCGCTCTTTCGGCAGAGATACCACAGATCACCGTCTATCCTACTTCACAGAGCAGATAAGCCTCCGAACTCCACGTTCTGTGAAGAGTCGTGGACGACCAACCATTTAGCGACCAGTGGTAGTTTCACTGTCCTAATTCTTTCCGTAGATGTTCACGACAGTAGCACGCGAACACTGGACCAGCTTCGCCGTTTTCGAGATACGCACTTGTTCACACGCTCTGCGTAATAATAATCTGCCTTGTGTCAAAGTCGCCTATCTCAATGTATTTCCTCGTTTGCAGCCCCTATCTTGGCTACGGTGATCTCCCGTCCGTGTCTGCTCTGCTTACACACTTTTGTTACCGCGTCACGTGCCCGACGTTGCCGGAACGCCACCAGGCGCCATCCAATGTTACGGTGGGTAGGGGTCATAATTAATGTAGGTTAATTCTTACAAAGAAGAAAACAGCAACGATCCACTATTAATACTGCTATTTATTATGTAAATAGCGCCGTTACCGGTTTCAAACTGGCAAGTTCATCATCAGACGGCTGTTCACATGATTTTCAAGATACACTTTACATTATCGTCAGTTTTCGATTTTTATTGTTCCACTGTGGTGAAGTATTTTTGGTGTGTTGTTGCTCTACGGTAGAAAAACAGTGTTAGAAGCGCCCTATGTGAAAATAAGTAACTTCCAAACGATGAAATACAGCGTAAATAAAGATGTGAGGTTAAGTGTTTATGGTACTTACGTCGAAACTACCACGCGATTTTGTTGAGAAGTTGCTGGATTGTATTTTTCGAATATATTCCGTTTTGCCTTAACCACTGGTTTATTCCTTTGTACATGGTGAACCCGACCCAGAACCAAGTAATATTTAATGCATATTGAACGTGATGTGTGTTACTGTTATCAACAGCTCGTAGCCACGCGGAGTGGCCGCGCGGTTAGAGGCGCCATGTCACAAATTGGGAATCCAGACACATTTGAACAGAACGTACGGTGAGTGAATCGAAGAACTTTGGTTCTATAAAAAACACACAGCGCATACCATCCACATTTGCATTTTTTTCTGAAGTTTCCAGTGTAACAGAGGTACAAAGATAAATATGCGTAAGAAATCACACGAAATTCAATTATCCTCTAACGAGCATAGGGCCCATGAATCAAAATACTCAGAAATATTGTCGGTGAAGGTAGGGTTTACCCGCAGTAACACTTCACCTTCGAATTTCATCTTCTGTTTAGCTTATTTTTCTATCCACACTTCACTGTTTTCCTCAAAGAGGTGTCGTTTTGCTATGAGCTTTCTTGCTCCATCCGCATTTTAGGTGCCAATTCTCTTTATACCAGTGTAAAAACCCGTTCCAAAACGTAGCTACGTTTCCGTTTTTCGCAATTCACGCATCTCTTTTTGTTAACTAAACTATAACGCTATTTTAAAAGTATGTTTTTATCCATACGGTTGAGTAAGCCATCGATCACGGCCGTTATTTCCCGGTGAGAATAGCGGCGTTGGGCAACCCGAGAATCAGGACAGTGTAAGCGACAGCCCGGAACGTTATGTCCCATATTTACGCAGCGTGTGGTTATTACCGCTCACGTTACAGCACGGTGCTTAAACGTAAATGCTCCAGGTACCGAGAACAATGTCGGAGTTAGCCGTGGGGGTTGGCGTAGCTCCCCCGGCTCCAATTAAATAGAGTGGGTACACCAGTACGGCCGGCGCGTAATCACGGAAAGTTGGCAGGCCTTCGGTCATTAAGACACAATTTATTTTTTATGTGCACTTGCCAGCCCAGTATTATGAGGTATTAACGGTCTAAAGCTTTGCAGCCGGATCGCGTAAGTGGCTGCCGTATTACAAGCTTACTCTGTGGACGCCTACAAGTCGCGGGTCTCCACGTTAATTTCGAAGCCACGCTACTGCCCTTAGCAACAACAAATGCAATATTTACCAGCTGAATGCCTGAGAGCAAGCGTGTTGCCTTTCACTTAATGTATTTTCGATGGTTATTGACAGCTGTGATGAAATATGAGGTGTCATCAGTTTCAAGACAGATTGAAATACTCGGCAGTGAATTCACTTTATGAAAAGCGTAAACATATAATGTAGACAGCTGCCAGTCATTGTTTATTCTACCATTTTTTCGAAAGTTTTTGAGTCTATAAGGAATGAGGAAGTAGTGGCACATATCAGTTCACACAATTTGTCGTAAAGGTGGCAGCTGGATTTGAGGAAAGAAATATGCAGTGCGTTCTTTTGTGTGAGACACGCTAGCAGGACGGAACGATAGGCTGAGAACTATAAGTATTGTCTTTGATTTAAAAGGAGCATTTGTTTGTTTGGATCGAGAAATACTTTTGTATAACAAGGAACATTTTGGGAAGAAGTTCAACATTTATTCAATCATTTACTGCAATTTTTCTGATACTTCAGAACAGGTTGTGCATTTTACAGTTTTCGTCATACAATAAAATAAATTTTTGCATTGTACACGCAAATATTGTTTCCAGCAAAGAAAAATCAAAGTAATAACAATGGCTTTAAACAAAATTAAACAAAATAGAAACTTCAAATAAGTTAAAGGAAGTGGAAGGTGTTAAATAAAAATGATAGAAATTTAGAAGAGAATAAAAGGACAGGAACGCAAAGGTAAGATTGTTGCCCGCTAGCACAGAACCTTTTAATTTCAGTTTGACATTAATAGTTTATATATAAACTGACTGCAAATTGAGGATTAGTTTCATAAATTAATTACACTTTTTAAGTGACCTTTAAGCAACAATGGCAGGTCACTGTTCAGAGACTATTACGAGATATGCTTCAAAGACATTCATTGTGTAATTATTATTATAGTGGTTATTTCAGTACTTTATCAGTAAACCGGCCGTTCTTTAAATAATCGAACTCCCATATGTAAAAGAGCTCAGCTTCAAACGTCTGTTAGTTAATGTTTTTAATATATGACATTAAGTATGTGAGAGAGAAGAAGTTCATAAAAGGTTGGGAATTATGCTTAAAGTTTGTCGGAAGTTGCTAAGGGCTTTCATTATGGAACACTGGGCGAATATAGTCTGAATAATTTCAGCTTCTGACCTAGGTGATATATAAAAGTTTTTGATGTTGCTGAGCAACAGTCATATAATAATTATTAAATGAACAAGCCTCCATTTGACTGTATTGTTGTTTATTTAATTAAGTAATTAAATAAACAATAACACATTCAAATGGCGGTGCGTTCATTAAAAAAATCTGTAAAAGCACGCGGTCATTATGTTGACTAACCTTTGATGCTGAACTTCACCCAGATTAATTCATGTTCTGGTTCCATGATAACTGTACTAGTTGTTATCGAATTCTTCACTGCGCTGTATGCGCTGCCACCATTGGCATCGAACCTATCCTTACTATAAATATTACTATTTCAACTTAGGATATCATTGCTGTTCACTTCCGGTTTCAACCCACTTTCTGTTCGTAGTACTATCTGGGCATTAAACCTTCAATAAGCGATACTAATTCTAGGACCTTTCCTTGGATGCTCCCGCAGTTAATTAACATCGTATTAACTTCTTCTGTACCCAGTTTGCGAGGACGAGCATTCTCTGAGAACATAGTTGCTGACGTAATTTCGAATTTGGTTGGCAGTTTATCTTCGATCAAATGGGGCTGGGGGATGGGAGCGGGGATTCGCTAACCTAAAAAATCCCCTTGCACCCACCGCACATACTCTGATACCGTAGTAGTCGTTACCTGTATGTAGTTTGCATATGACCTACTAACGGGAATTCTACAACTCTCCATCCGATTGCAGAGGGCGGAAACATCAAGTCTTCGAATATGTTATGATATATTGACAATTTTTACTTTTTGTACCGTCTGACTACAACAAAATGAAACACAATTTTCGTGTCATACCCATTTAGCCTTTATTCTCTGCAAGGTATCTTCAGTGGCAGGTTGCGCGCTCGATTTTCTACATATTACGTTTCTGTTCCAATTTGGGTGCCGTTCTTCTTCTTATAATTGCCACTTGCGGTTTCTTCCACATTTCACAGCACTACGAACTGGGTACTTGTTTTGATGCAAAAAACCACAAGTGGCAATTATAAGAAGAGGAACGGCACCAAACCTGGAACAGAAACGTAATATGTAGAAAATCGTCCGCGCAACCTGCCACTGAAGATGCCTTGCAGAGAATAAAGGCGAAACGCGTATGGCACGAAAATTGTGTTTCACTCAGTTGTCGTCAGACGGTTCATAAATGAAAATTATCAATACACCGTAATATTAGACGCAAGTGAGGAGAACAGAACTACGAAAGTTGAAGATGTTACTACAGCTATTCCTTCGAATATAAGTAGTAATCTTTCTCCGTGGCACACTACTACTTTTTTTTTTTTACAGGATTTCCTCACAGTAGTAGAGAACTTTTTTCTGTAATGTATTATTGATTCGTGTTCTCTCTTTTTTCGAGTTTTGTTGATTTTTAATTTTTGTGTTTCTAAATTTTCTAATAAACGTACTGTAATTGCGCATGTCACTGGACAGAGGGAGGTTCAAAGTTTTGACACGGCGGCACTGTTGTTTGTTCTTAGTAACATGGTGACTAGGAATCATTTTGTGTATTGGAATTAACGCGAAGTCTATCCACTGTTAAATTAGAACGTGCATTCCGCCGTCGATTCAGGAAGAAGCCGCCTCTGCAGAAACAGATTTATGACTGGCGTACAGAATTCTTGGAAGATTGTTGCGTATGCAAAGGGAAGAGCACTGGTCGGTCACGCATGAAAATGTCGAGCGTATCAGACATGCGTTCACTCGGAGCCCTCGGAACTTCACAAGGCAGGCAGGCCAGTAATTTCAGCTTCCTCAAAGAACCGTAAGGCGTGTCCTGGAACGGGGTCTGCATATGAAGCGTTACAAGTTGCAGAAACTGCAGCAACTGCGTCCCGCCGACCATAACAGAAGGTACGAATTTTGGATTTCAGTTCTCCACGAGACAGGAGAGGACACTTTTTCCTAACGAATCGTCTTTTCGGACGAATCAACGTTTTATCTATCGGGTAAAGTAAAACACCATAATGTAAGAGTTTGAGGGTCCCAAAATATTGGCATCGTTGTCGAATACGAGAGAAATCACCGATATTGAAGATTTTCTGTGCCGTTTCTAAACACAGAGTTTATGGATCTTTCTTTTTTGCAGAGGAAACTGACATGAATATCGTATCTCGACTTGCTGCAAAGTTGGTTAGTTGGTTGTTTCCTCGACTTTACGAAGATTCTTCCTCTTTTTTTCCCTCGTCCAGCCTCACTTTCACTTGACGTGCGGCGTTATCTTAACAACAGTTGGACTGGAAGAGGCTTTTGGCCTGCCAGGTCACCAGATCTCAGAACTTGCGATTTGTGTCTGTGGGGGTACATAAAAGAGAGACTAGGTGTCCCACTTAGGGCAGATACTCTTCAAGAGCTGAGAAGTTGAAGTGTTGAAGTTGTCGACTCAGTGAACAGGGACCTGTTGATTGGTGTGTGGAATGAAATGGACTGTCGTTTCGATGTTCCTCGACCAGTGTATGCTAAGTGTATGGTGTAGTGCCTGTGCGAAATTTAAACTTTGGTTTCTTAATGCGTTTGTTTACGGATTCTGTCAAAAGTTGCAGTATTTATAGTAGGCGACTAGTTTCGAATCTTATTATCAACACAGTCCTATTGAGGCTGCACTTACAATGTCTGGTCTTCATATTAAACATCAAAGTGGCAACACATGCTTTATAAATGTCTGCAGAATGAATGCCACAATCCATACAAGCCTCTTACCGAGTCAAAATCAGAGTCTGAAAATGAATCTGTAAGATTCGAAACTAGTCGCCTACTATAAATATTACTTCTGTTGACACAAGCGTTCACGATTGCTTTATGGAATTTAATAAAGTTGCTAGTGCCTGTCAAAATGTTGAAACTGATTAATAATACTTTGTACCTTCCTCCATGCAGCGACATGCGCAATGTGTTCTATCTTTCATATTTCTTTGTAATAAACAACTGAAATCTGTTCTTTCTTTTTGAATCACCCTACACTGACCCAATGAAATATATAGATGAGTAAAAGACGAGCTAAAGACCAGGAATAACACAACTTGATATACAAGTCAGGAAAATATTTAGGCAGAAAATTGACTATTGGACACTCGATCTAGAGGAAAAACACACTCAGACCGGCAAACCTGGCGTGACGACCAGGGCAGAGCCCGTTTAGAGGGGATGAAAGTAATGCGGACACAAAGGAAAGCTAAAACGAAGCGTTGAAAATGCCCCTAATTGTATATAACGAAGTCCACTAATGCCCAAACTTGGATAATAATACAGTAAGAAACACGGCATCCATAGTGGTTTCGTGAACTGCCTTCACTGTGCTTCGAAGAAAATTTGTACATTAGAGTTCTGTGTCGTGTTTCTTTGCAAAGTGAGATAGTCTTGTCGTATGTAAGCCGACAATATTTAAAGTTTATGAATATTAGGATGATGGAACGCTCAACGACCAAAAAAAGTTCTTTGCGTCTGCAGTACAACCAAATGACTGTCGTGCGTGCTGCACGACCAAACAAGTATGAAAACTGACATGAAACATACATGACACTCAAAAGTAGGAGCTATTCTTGCAAACGATTCCAACTTGTTTCACAGCACTATGATTATCTGGCATCCAGTACATCTATTTACAAAACTAAGGAATGAGACAGAGACAAATAAAAAAAAAGTCAGAACAAAAAACGCTAGATGTATGAACAATTCTCACAAAACTCATTAATTCGGTGGCAGGAGAAACATTTTCTTCGTGGATAGCTTTCTAAATACTTTTAAGCAGATCATCCTTGCCTCAATGGTAACACCGGTTCCAATCAGATCACCGTAGTTAAGCGCTGTCAGGTTGGGGTAGCACTTGGATGGGTGACCATCCGGTCTACCGGGCAATGTTGGCAAGCGGGGTGCACTCAGCCCTTGTGAGGTAAACTTAGGAGCTACTTGATTGTGAAGTAGCGGCTCCGGCCTCGGAAACTGACATACGGCCGGGAGAGCGGTGTGCTGACCACATGCCCCTCCATATCCGCATCCAGTGACGCCTGTGGGCTGAGTGACACGGCGGCCGTCCGGTACCGTTGGGCCTTCATGGCCTGTTCTGGAGGAGCTTTTTTCAGTTTTTTCGATCACCCATAACACAGTCAGCTGTGATTCCCTCCCCTACAATCACTCGGAGGCTTTTCGGTGATGTATTCACACTGCTGCCGTCTCTCCTTCCACCACTTCTTTCCAATCCTAAGCACAGAGAACAACAGACTTCACCAAAAACTTACAATAAAGATGAACTACTAACAAAATAGCAGTGCTACAGAGTAAGAACATTACGTAAAAATCGTTGTTTTCAATACTTAATAAACTACACAAAGATATGTTCTCAAAAAAGACATAGTATATCAAACATCCTCGATTAACCAAAATCACTAGCTTCTCCAACCACTTCCCCTTACTCTCTCTCTCTCTCTCTCTCTCTCTCTCTCTCTCTCTCTCTCCATCTCTCTCACTCATACTCTCTCACTCACTCACTCACTCACACACACACACACACACACACACACACACACACACACACACACATCAGATAAGTTCTGCGCCAGCAGACGCACCACAATAAGTTTTACCAAGCATTCAAAATTAGCGCCACGCTGAACAGAAACAAATAAAAACATGGCTCTAAGCACTTTGGGCTTAACATCTAAGGTCATCAGTACCCTAGACTTAGATGTCCTAAGGACATCACACGCATCCATGCCCAAGACAGGATTCGAACCTGCGACCGTTGTAGCAGCGCAGTTCCGGACTGAAGCGCCTAGAATTGCTCGGCCACAGCGGCCGGCGAACAGAAACAAAACGATGAACAAGTGAGTGGCGACAGCGAGGTAGCGTCTCTCGATATGCATGGCGAGATAAGAGTTTTCTAAAAAATACCATTTTTGTGTAAAAATCGTGTGACAACATGTAAAAGTAAAGTGTAAAAAGGTGCTGGAAAACCGTGTAAGTAATTACAATACAAAGAGAAAACACACCAAAGATGCACAACCGCACGAGAAGTGTTAAGTACGGCTCATACACTACTAATACTCTCGTAAAAGCATTTCAGCATTAATAACTCTTTAAGAATATTCTTCCGACTACTTTTCAGATGACAAGCTGCAGAACGATAAAACTGCTTAAAAACAGTTAGTGTAGTTTAAGGTGACAGTACAAAAAAGAATCGAAGCATTTGACATGTGGTGCTACAGAAGCATTTGACATTTGGTGCTACAGACGACTGTTGAAGATTAGGTGGACTGATAAGGTGAGAAATGAGGAGGTTCTGCGCAGAATCGGAGAGGAAAGGAATACGTGGGAAACACTGAAGAGGAGAATGGAGAGAATGATAGGACATCTGTTAAGACATCAAGGAATGATTTCCATGGTACTACAGGGAACAATAGAGGGCAAAAATTGTAGAGGAAGACAGAGATTGGAATACATCCAGCTAATAACTGAGGACGTAGGATGCAAGTGCTACTCTGAGATGAGGAGTTTGGCACATTAGAGCAATTCGTGGTGGGCCGCATCATACCAGTCAGAAGACTGATGACTCAAGGAAAAAATAGGTGAGCAATAGAAAAAAGTAAAAAATGCACATGTTACAGCTCTTAGGTGAAACGAAGAAAGGGAAGCATGAACTCCTTATAATACAGTGTCCAGTCACATTGATGTGATCACCTGTCAAAATCCAGAATAAGCACCTTTTGCAGCGTGGACTACTCTGAGATGTACAGGGAGAGAGTCAATGAAGTCCTGGAAAGCACCGACAGGTAGTGGAGTCATGCCAACTGCATTTCTGTGATCAACTGTGCTAGCTTCTCGGCTGAGAGAGAGTCCATGGCGCGAATAGCCAGATCGAGGTGATCCCACAGATTCTCGACTGGGTTTTAATTCAAGGAGATTGGTAGCCAGGGGAAGGCGATAAACTCGTTCTGGTGCTCTTCGAAGCACGCACTTACATTGCGATCCGTGTGATACATTGCATTTTTCTGCTGGTAGATGCCAGCGTGCCGGTGCAAAACAAACTGAGGTTGACGTGGTCCCCAATGATATATGTGTTGATGCATTGGGCCTTTCTCAATAATGGGATCATTCAGAAAACATTCCCCAGACCATAACGTATGTAGGCTATTTTTCTTTCAGACTTTTCACGTCTCAAGTGGCAAAGCCATCTGTCCGATGGAGAATAAAACGTGATTCATCTGAAAAGGCGACCTGTCGCCAATCAGCGGACGTCCGGTCGGTGGTGTGCAAATTCCAGCCTTTGTCGAAAAATCCACAGCAGTCAGCGTGGGTGTATGGACCAGGCGACTCCAGGGGATGCCCATATGCAACAAAATTCGCTGAACGATCGTTGAGGAGAGATTGTTGGTAGCCCCTCGGTTCAGTTTCTCAACGGTCGCACGTCTATTCGCCTGTACACGTCTCCACATCCGTTGTTCACTCCTGCCATCTATGGCCCGTGGTGCACCTCAGTTGCATTGGTGCCGGTTTTGGACAGCGCCATTTTGCTCTGCGCAGTCTGCTTTAGCCAGGATGGCATATGAACAGCTTACAAAGTTATCCATTTCGGATATGCTTCTACCCTTGGCCTGAAAACCAATGATTATGCCCTTTTGGACCTTAGATAAATCACTCCGCTTCCGAAATGCAACAACAACTGCGCTTTCTTCTGCGTCTCCCCCAACACACTTTATACAGGGTGAAGCGAAATTCGCGCACTCGTGCTTCACAGCGCGATTCCTCACATGCCAGCGATAAAAAAGTGTGTGTCGCAAAATTTTGTCCTGCGAGTACATCCGTCAGAGAAAGGACGTTAGAGAGTGGCAATCTGGCAACACTGTAACCATATTTATTGTAGCTACCCCTGTCACCACATACCAGCTCTCCTGATGACCTCAGCAGTTAAGTCCCATAGTGCTCAGTGCCATTTTGAACCATCGATAATAATAATAATAATAATAATAATAATAATAATGTACCCCACTCATGGTTACTACAAATATTGGAAATATACAAAGTAGATCCTAAATTGATACAGTTCCTAAACATAGTAATGAAAAATTGGAAAACCACCCTTAATATACAAACAAATTCAAATAATATCACATCACAGCCAATACAGATTAAGCGTGGAATATACGAAGGAGACTCATTAAGTCCTTTCTGGTTCTGCCTTGCTCTGAACCCACTTTCCAACATGCTAAATAATACAAATTATGGATACAATATTACTGGAACATACCAACACAAAATCACACATTTGCTATACATGGATGATCTAAAACTACTGGCAGCAACAAATCAACAACTCAACCAATTACTAAAGATAACAGAAGTATTCAGCAATGATATAAATATGGCTTTTGGAACAGACAAATGTAAGAAAAATAGCATAGTCAAGCGAAAACACACTAAAAAAGAAGATTACATATTGGATAACCACAGCGACTGCATAGAATCGATGGAAAAAACAGATGCCTATAAATATCTAGGATACAGACAAAAAATAGGAATAGATAATACAAATATTAAAGAAGAACTGAAAGAAAAATATAGACAATGACTAACAAAAATACTGAAAACAGAACTGACAGCAAGAAACAAGACAAAAGCTATAAATACTTATACTATACCAGAGGACCTGCTGCAACCGCTGTTGACGATTAAGATGCCAGATACCGTACCACCTGCACTACATTTACCAAATAAAAAACATATACCTCAACCCGCGATCGAACCATCGTTCTCCTGTATGCTGTACAAAAATGGTTCAAATGGATCTGAGCACTATGGGACTTAACTTCTGTGGTCATCAGTCCCCTAGAACTTAGAACTACTTAAACCTAACTAACCTAAAGACATTACACACATCCATGCCCGAGGCAGGATTCGAACCTGCGACCATAGCAGTCCCGCGGTTCCGGACTGCGCGCCTAGAACCACTAGACCACCGCGGCCGGCTATGCTGTACAGCACAACCAATATCAGCTGGCAGAGGTAGTTACCATACATGTGGTTACGGATTGCCACTCTTTAACGTCCTTTTTCTGCCGGATGTACTCGCCGGACGAAATTTTGTGAAAGACCTTTTTTTGTCTGTGGAATCACACTGCGAAGCCCGAGTGCGCGAATTTCACTTCACCCTGTATATCCTTCACTGCTTGTGCTGCTACATACTGTTTGCACGGTTACGCAGGCTGACTTCGAACATAGGCGGTAGTCACATTATCGTATCTAGACCGTGTACCTTTACAGAGACAAATCGGTAACAACAGAAGATGACACACAAGTGAGGAACGTGCTTGGGTAAATAGAAAAATAAATGCATTGTGTTTTTCAAAAGGCGGAATTTAAAAACCCAAACCTGCTGACACAAGGAAAATTTACATCAGATGGGCGTTGAGAACTGAGCTGGAGCACCAAGCACAGCAGGGTGTGAACTCCCCCGGGTTCGACTCCCGGCGGGGTCAGGGATTTTCTCTGCCTCGTGATAACTGGGTGTTGTGTGATGTCCTTAGATTAGTTAGGTTTAAATAGTTCTAAGTTCTAGGGGATTGATGACCATAGATGTTAAGTCCCATAGTGCTCAGAGCCATTTGAACCATTTTTTTGTGAACTCCAGATGCTGTTATTAGCGTCGCTGGTGTCGATTAACCGAGCTTTTAAATTTTTGGATGTGTTTAAGTTTTACTATCGAGTCCTTGGGTACGTCGTATCGAGTAACCAGCAGGTTGCAGTCAGCGTTCTTTTTTTGTTTTTTCGCGGGTGGGATGCAGAGATCTGTCATTCGCCAGAGATGAGTGTCAAGTGGTGCAGTTAATAAATAAAAGCTTGCCAGATTTTCGAGTACGATTGACAGCTTCAATTACATCTGCTCCGTAAGTTTCAGCTTGGCCAGAAACTACTACTAGTGATAGCACGTGCCTGTCGTAGACATCGCTCTCTGGACTGCTGCGTTAGGCGTTTCTACAAAGTAAATAAACCATAAGTCATTTTCTTCTGGTACGTGAACAAAACAAGCACGCCCGGCAAAGAAATCATTAACGTCCAGGAGAGATTACTCTAAAACCGTTGTAACCCAGATTGTAACCTAGGTAATGGCACCAATTCTGTGAAGAAGAGGCCACGTGATTATGCAGGTACGTCATATCGAGCTGAAGCCATGATTAATTCCTGAAGAGGTACCAAATTTTGGGAATATTGATTACTGTGTCTCACCCGCTGTTCCAAATATTCCCAGAATTTCTTAAATAATCAGTCTTCTGACTGGTTGGAGGGAGTCTGCCACTAATTCCTCTCCTGTGCCGACCTTTTCATCTTAGAGTAGGACTTGCAACCAAAGTATTCAATTATTTGCTGATTGTATTCCAATCTGTTGTGGCTTGGCAAGACAGCCAAACCACTAGGAGATAGCCGAAAGGCACGTGTTTAAGCTCACGCAGGCTGGCGTGAGGTCTGTAACAATTAAAGGAATTGAGTCTAGTAAAAAAAGTACGGAGCTTCTGAATTACTTAACTTTAATCCATAATTGGTGAACATCGGTCTGACGGTACATGCATCACAAGATAAATAGCAAATGATAATAGCGCCTTGCTAGGTCGTAGCAAATGACGTAGCTGAAGGCTATGCTAACTATCGTCTCGGCAAATGAGAGCGTAATTTGTCAGTGAACCATCGCTAGCAAAGTCGGCTGTACAACTGGGGCGAGTGCTATGAAGTCTCTCTAGACCTGCCGTGTGGCGGCGCTCGGTCTGCAATCACTGACAGTGGCGACACGCGGGTCCGACGTATACTAACGGACCACGGCCGATTTAAAGGCTACCACCTAGCAAGTGTGGTGTATGGCGGTGACACCACACAATCCATGTCTTCCTCTACGGTTTCTGCGCCTTAGAGATGTCTCTAGTACAAAGTATATTATTCCCTGATGTGTTGACAGATGACTTATCGTCTTGTTCCTACTTCTTGTCAGTGTTTTCCATATATTCCTACCCTTGCCGATACTGCGGAGAACATGCTCCTTCCCTACTCTATCAGTTCACCTCAGTTTCAACGTTCTTCTGTAGGACGCCATCTCAAATGCTTCCATTTTCTTCTGTTACGGTTTTCTCACAGTCCATGTCTCACTACATTCTCAGAAATTTCAAATTAAAGTCTATGTTGGATACTAGTAGACTTCTTTTGGCTAGGAATGCCCTTTCTGTGAGTGTTAGTCTGCTGTTTATGTCCTCCTTGCTCCGTCCGCCATGGGCTATTCTGCTGCCTAGGTAGCGGAATATCTGAACTTCGTCTGCTTCGTGGTCCCCAGTTCTGATGTCAAGTTTCTCGCTGTTCTCATTCCTGCTAGCTCCCATTACTTTCACCTTTCTTCGATCTACTCTCAGACCGTATTCTTTACTCACTAGATTCTTCATTCCATTTGATACCGATTCTTATCATTTATGTTCTCTCGTGATGAATTTTAATCCCACTCTGGAACTTTTCGTTTCTTTCCCTCTTTGCTTCTTCGATGTATAGAATGAACAGTACACTACGTCCCTGTCTTACCTCTTTTTAATCCGAGCACTTCTTACTTGGTCTTCCAGACTCTGAGAACTATGGGACTTAACTTCTGAGGTCATCAGTCCCCTAGACTTAGAACTACTTAAACCTAACTAACCTAAGGACATCACACACGTCCATGCCCGAGGCAGGATTCGAACAACCTGCGACCGTAGCGATCGCGGGCTTCCAGACTGTAGCACCTAGAACCGCTCGGCCACTCCGGCCGGCTCCAGTCTTATTGTTCCCTCTTGATTTCAGTACACATTTTATACTACCCGTCTTTCCCTATAGAAACCCCAATTTTTCTCAGCGTTTCTAAAATCTTGCATCATTTTACACTAACGTTTCCTCTGGTCTACAAATCGTATGAATGTATCTTAATTTTCTTTAACCGCTCTTCCATTATCAATCGCAGCGTCAGAACTACCTCTCTGTTGCCTTTACTTGTCTTACCGACAGACTGATCGTCATCTAACAGATTCTCAGTTTTCTTTTCCATTCAGCTGTATGTTATTCTTGTCAGCAACTTGGAGTTTTTTGCTCTAGTTCTTTCACATGTCAGATTTTGCTACCTTCGAAGTTGTGTGGATGATATTTTTCTTAAAGTCAGATGGTATGTCGCCAGGCTCATCTATCTTACACACCAACGTGAACAGTCGTTTTGTTTCCACTTACCTCAATGATTTCAAAAATTCCGATGGCATGTTCTCTATCCCTTCTGCCTTATTTCGTCTTAAGTCGTCCAAATCTCTTTTAAAATCTGGCTCTAATACTGGTCCTCCCATCTCTTCCCTGGTGACTCCTGTTTCTTCTTCTGTCACATCATCAGGTAAGTTCTACCGCAAATCCGCTCTGCATTAAACAGTGGAATTCCCTTTTCACTTTTAATGTTACCGTCCTTCCTTTTAATTTCACGGCAAGTGGTCTTGCCTTTTCTAAATGCTAAATCTGTCCTTCCGACAACCATTTATTTTTCGATTTCTTCATATTTTTCATGCAGCCATTTCGCCTTAGCTTACCTGAACTTTCTGTTTATTTCATTCCTAAGTGACTGGTATTTCTGTATTTCTGAATGTCGCTGAACGTTATTTATTTCTTACTTCGTCGATGAACTGAATTGTTTCTTCTGTTAACCAGTGCATCTTCGCAGTTACCTTCCTTAACCTTCGTAACTATGTTTGTCTGTCCAGTATCTGTGATTGACCTTTTTATAGATGTCCAATCTTCTTCACCTGAAATGCCTACTGTGGTATTCCTTGTCACAGTATTCATATCCTTAAGGAACTTCAAACGCATCTCCTCATTCCAAAGTATTTCGATATCCCACCTCCTTCCACACCGATTCTTCCGGCTGCTTCTCTTGAACTTCAGTCTACTCTTTAGCATTACTAAATTGTGATCTGAGTCTGTATTAGCTCTTGGGTACGCGTTACTGTCCAATATCTGATTTCGGAATCTCTGCCTGACCATCATGGAATCTAACTGGATCATTCACGTATCTTCCGTGCTTTTCCAAGTATACCTCCTGCTCTTGCGATTCCTGAATAGTGTATTCTCTATTACTAGCTGGAATTTATTGCAGAACTCAATTAGTCTTCCTCCTCTCTCATTCCTATTAACAAGCTCACATTCTCCCGTAACCCTTCCCTACACTCCATCCCCTACAACCGCATTCCAATACACCATGACTATTAGATTTGCATCTCCCTGTATGTATCGAATTACCCGTTCAATATCATTATGTACTTTCTCTGTCTATTCATTGCCGTCGATTCTGACGAGAACAACCCTGTCGCTGAACTGTTAACAGTAACTCATTCTCTGCTCTGCCTTCCCATTCATAACGAATTCTAAACCCGTTAGGTATACTATTTGCTGCTGCGGTTCATATTAACCAGTATTCGTCTGACCAGAAATCCTTGTCTTCTTTCCATTTCACTTCACTGACCACGATTATATCTGGATTGAGCCTTAGCATTTCCATTTTCAGATTTTCTAGCTCCCCTAAGAGGTTCAAACTTCTGACATTCCACTCGCAGACTCGTAGAACGTTACCCTTTTGTTGGTTATTCAATCTCTTTCTCAAGGTCACCTCCCCTATGGCAGCCCCTCCTAGAGAACCGAATGTGGGACGAATTGAAATTATCTGCAGTACAGAAATGGGGTGATTTAGAGTGTCAATCGAGGCACGGTCTCTCTCTCTCTCTCTATTCGTTTAGTCGGTTCCGACTCTTCGTGACCCCATGAACCAAATCACACCACTTTTTCCTGTCTTGCACTTTCTCCCGTAGACCTTCCAGGTTGGAACACATTGCTTCTGTGATGCCATCGATCCATCTCATCCTCTGACGTCCTCTTCTTCTAGTTCCTTCAATCTTCCCCAGCATTAATGTTTTTTCCAGCGAGGCATGCCTTCGCATTGTGTGTCCAAAGTAGGTCAGCTTTTGTTTTAAGATTAGACCTTCCAGGGAGAAATCTGGTTTAATTTGCTCCAGTATTGATCTGTTGGTTCTCTTTGCAGTCCATGGAGCTCTAAGAAGTTTCCTCCAACACCACAATTCGAAGGAGTCAATTCTTCGCCGTTCAGCCTTTCTAATGGTCCAGGTCTCACATTCATACATCACAACTGGAAAGACCATAGCCCTCACAATACGGATCTTTGTTGCTAGTGTTATATCTCTGGACCTTATAACCTTGTCAAGGTTTGACATCGCTTGTCTACCGAGCAACAGGCGTCTCCGGATTTCATGGCTGCAGTCACCGTCAGCAGAGATCTGGGAACCGAGATAACTGAATGTGGTCACTACCTCCATGGTTTCTCCTGCTATATCCCATGAATTGGTAGGTGTAGTTGCCATAATTTTCGTTTTCTTCACATTCAGCATAAGACCAGCCTTTTCACTTTCACCTTCAGTAAGAGTGTTCTCAATTCTTCTTCACTTTCTGCCAACAGGATCGTATCATCCGCGTACCTGAGGTTGTTTACATTTATTCCAGCTATGTTAATTCCTGTTTCTCCTTCATCTAGCCTCGCATTCCTCATGACATGTTCTGCATACAAATTGAATCAGTACGGTGACAGTATTCAGCCTTGCCGGACACCTTTCTGAATCTTTATCCATTTCGTTGTTCCATACATAGTTCTCACCGTGGCTTCTTGGTCAAGGTATAAACTCCATATCAGATGAATGAGGTGATCTGGTACACCCATGTTTTTCAGTACGTTCCATAATTTGTTGTGAACGACGCAGTCAAAGGCTTTGGCGTAGTCAATAAAGCAGAGGTACACATCTTTCTGGAATTCTCTCGCTTTTTCCGTAATCCACCGAATGTTAGCAATTTGATCTCTAGTTCCTCTTCCTTTCCTAAATCCAGCTTGTTCTTCTGGCAGCTCTCGATCTAGATATTGGCGAAGTCTATTTTGTAAGATTTTCAACATAACTTTGCTAGCATGTGAAATAAGTGCGATTGTTCGGTAATCTGAGCATTCTTTAGAACTTTTCTTCTTTGGAATGGGGATGAATACTGATCTTCTCCAGTCTTCTGGCCACTGCTGCGTGATCCATATTTTTTGACATATTGAGTGCAGCACTTTCACTGCATCCTTTCCAGTGACTTTAAACAATTCTGCTGGTATTTCATCATGTCCACTAGTTTTGTTATCAGCCATATTTTCAAGGGCCCACTGGATTTCGCTCTCCAAAATATCTGGCTCTAGTTCTAAATTAACATTAACATCAGCAGTAGGAGCCCTGTCATGATGCAGTTCTTTCTTGTATAGGTCTTCTACATATTCCGCCCATCTTTCCTTAACATCCTCTGCTTCACTCAGATCTTTCCCGTTTCTATCTTTTATCATTCCAATTTTTGCCTGGAATTTTCCTTTAATTTCTCTAATTTTCTTATAAAGATCTCTTGTCTTCCCCATTACGTTACTATCTTCAACTTCCTTGCACTGTTCATTAAAGAATATATTTTTATCTCTTCTAGCTAATTCCTGAAAATCTTTATTTAATTCAAACATAGCTGATCTATCTCCCTTGATTTTTGCTTTCCTTCGTTCTTCTGCAACTTGCAGTGCCTCAACTGATAGCCATCTAGCCTTCTTACTGTTCCTTTTCTCGGGAATGTGTTTCTCTGCGGCCTCCTTGGCAGTATTAGCTACTTCTGTCCACATCTCTTGCGAGCTTTTGTCCTCCAGCTGTAATACATTAAATCTGTTTTGTACCTCTACAGCATAGTCGGAGGGTATAGAGTTAAGGTCGTATCTGCAAGTTGGAATACTTTTTGCTACATTCTGAAGTTTCAGCCGAAATTTTGCAATCAGGAGCTCATGATCTGATCCGCAGTCAGCCCCAGGTCTTGTTGTAGCTGACTGAACCGCGCTCTTCCACCTCTGATTACAAAGTATGTAATCAATTTGGTTCCGGTGTTGGCCATCTGGCGAAGTCCAGGTATATAGGCGTCGTTTTGGTAGTTGAAACAGTGTATTAGTAATTATCAATGAATTTTCTTGGCAGAATTCTAGGAGTCTCTGTCCAGCTTCATTTGTTGTACCAAGACCATATTTCCCTGTTATACCTTCTACAGCTTCATTTCCCACTTTTGCATTCCAGTCACCAACTATGAAGACGATATCCTTTTTTGGTGTTGACAGTAGTAATTCTTGTAAATCTCCATAGAAATGGTCAATAATTTCCTTTTCAGCATCGGTTGTTGGTGCATAAACTTGAATTACTGTGATGTTGAGGGGCTGACCTTGAAGTCTGATGGACATCATTCTATCATTTTTGTATTTGCATCCCATCACAGCTTTTCTCACTTTATCACTAACTATGAAGGCTACTCCATTACTTCTGTTGTTATCGTGCCCAGAATAATACACCATATGGCCATCCGAAGCAAATTCTCCCATGCCAGTCCACCTCATTTCACTTATTCCCAATATGTCGATGTTAATTTTCTCCATTTCTCTTTTCACTATGTCTAGTTTTCCTTGATACATGGATCTTACATTCCATGTTCCTATGCAGTGCTTCTCTTTGCACCATCTTACTCTTCGTGAAGCTCCTCTCAACCTGGTTCCCCCCGGAGATCCGATCGGGGAACTTGAAACTCCGGAACATTTTGAGCTGAGCGAAGCCATGGGGTTTTCTTGGGATAGTTCAGTGGTGGTTTCCCGTTGCCTTCCACTGTCCTCCAACTCCTATCTGCTCACCGACTCAGTTTCCCGCTGGGGTTGGTTACCCAACCTTCCGCTGAGTTGCTCGGCTTAACAGGGGCACCACGTGTAGGTAGGAAGTTGGAGAATTGAGGTGACGGAGGCTGTGAGAACTCTCTTGCTGAGTTCTTGTAATCGCGTATCACACCCATTTTATGCCAGAGTCTGATGATGTCTGCAGAGACCCCCCCAGGTCATTTCCTGGGCCCACGGTACGTTGCCTGAATGTTCATCAAGTCAGGAAAGTATGCATTCAGCCCTGAGAACATTGCAGTGTTATCTTGGAATACAGGAATATCCACATCATAGTGTCCTAACTCATTCTTAAGGTATAGAAGAAAAGGCAGCGCTATGTCAACTACAGTAACGAAATACACATCTTGATTTATGCTCACTGTAACCTGAATGAGTGGACTCAACTCAAGGCACGAAAAACGCACTCAGAACATCGTAGAACCATCTCCGACGTGAACTACACTAAGACTTCGGCACGTCTAATTCTCAGATATAGACACCAAAATCTTCTCCAAACAGTATTTGTGTATCAGAGCCAAAAATTCCGCTGTCCATATCATCTGTAACGTTCAGAGAAGTAACTGTTTATCCTGCTTGCAACATATTACTGATATTTGTTTTTATGAGAATTAGGCCGTGGCGCAAGGCATAATTCATGCGTATCATTTCATCTTCCAGTGTCGGAGACGTCATCAGAAGCTTTAACAGCGCAAAGAAACTCAGCAAGGTGAACTGTTTATATCTACCTACGCGATGGTCAATTCGTGACGTCTTCAGATTGCTGCCTAAAGTCACGGAGTCGCGTAGCCGTATACTACGGTGCTTCCTGTGGGAGGAGATGGATAATTTCATTCCCTCTTCTTTTCTATTGAATTTGCTTTGTGATTTGTATTTCTATGCTCTCTCTGTACATCCTAGCGTAGTAATTATTACATCTTGCTAAAACCGCAGTATGAGGGAACCGAATCTAGTGTTTTCCCGGTCCTAGTCCGTGTTATCGTTTTTTGTTCTTTTTTTTGGTTCCTATCCGGATAATTATCCCTTCGACTATGGCCTAAGGACCATAAAAAATAAAAAGGAAATATCACGGTCAGAGTCCCGACACGGTACACAGCTTTAATCTGTCACGAGTCAGAATTTTGGAAACAGACAGCTGATGCACAGTGAACATATCTGATGGGTCACAATAATACCGTGAATATTCGGAGAAGGTCTGATGGAAAATGCGATGATCCAGCATTGAGTAGGAGTAGCATATAATGTCGTTTCCAACAGAGGAAAGTCATTTTGAGCGTCATAAATCAACGAAACGTCACCTGATTTCTCTCGATCCATAGAAAATAACGCTCCAAATTTTTCAAATGTCATATGTAACACAAAGCATGAGTGTACCCCTTCCATTCCAAGTAATTTCTTTAGTAACGTTAATGATAGGGAATTTATAAATTAGATTTTCCGTTCCCTGAAATGTTTTCTTTTTGGCAGTTACTGCCTTTCCCATGTCACTGCGTCGATTTACCTTCTCGATGTCAAAGATTACCTTATGTCTAAGTTACGGACATTGAACGAGGCCGAATGTTCGGCCTTAGTGAGTGGTGTCGTTGCGAAACTGCGGCTTGTACTAGGGATAATGTTATTACTGCGTTGCGTGTTGAGAATGTGTGGGTTGGAAAGTATCAGACGAGTCGTAAACACTCCAGAGAACCTCGAAAAGCGAGACCCGCGCGGAATTACGCAACAACTATTTCCACTCTCAACTTGTTACACTGTTAGTCTCAGTGGCCATTTATACTGTATATCCGCGACCTCGCGCACTCGCAACTCGCACCTTATTTAAAGCATCGACAGTTCCAGTATATTTCTCGCAGTAACAGGCGTCGCAGTTGGGACGGTATTGTGTTAATGAGCTATTCCAGTACCTTTGGTCATATTGTATAAAATCGGTTTAAGGATGTGCAGTAACAGGTTTCTGAGCCACTAACTTATTTTGTGTTGAGACAGATGCGACCACTAGCTCACCAATCACTCCTTCGGTTACTGTAAACGAGGCAGTAGGCAGAGTTGTTCCGTACAGACCTTGATAAGGCTATGAAATGTCGCAGAAATCTTATTTTGATTACGCTGCGGAATACAGTAACGCTCACGTGGAAACAAATGACAGGGATCTGCTCGATAATTCTTTGAAAGCTAAGCGCAGACTTATTTTCGTAACCGATTCAAAAGGCAAGTTGTAAGGATATAAAACGTAAATAACAGTAACCCTGGAGCTAAGCTATTCGAATAATGCTGAAATAATTAACTGAAAGAAGTAGTACCTACTTGGCAGCACAGCTACACAAAAATGAGAGTTCATCTCTTCACGCGATGTGTCACAAATTTCCAGATATTCTGACATAAAAGCACTTACATTGATTGCACGCTTATTGTTCACAGTACTGATGGTAACAATAGCTAGAGTAATTTGGTTGGTCTCAAAAGATATAATAAACTTACAAAGAAACGAGACACAAATAATTCTAGCTAACGAAAAGTCAAACAAACTTTACAATGTCTTGTATGCCTGAGGTGCCAGTGAAATTTCACTTATGCTGTAAAGCACTGCGTTAGGTGTAGTGTGGTTCGATATGTCGCTATTGATGAGAAAAAACGTCAAGTTCAAAAATGGTTCAAACGGCTCTGAGCACTATGGGACTTAACATCTGAGGTCATCAGTCCCCAGAGCTTAGAACTACTTAAGCCTAACTAACCTAAGGACATCACACACATCCATGCCGAAGGCAGGATTCGAACCTGCGACCGTGGCGGTCGCTCGGTTCCAAACGGAAGCGCCTAGAACCGCTCGGGCACAACGGCCGGCAAAACGTCAAGTGCTCCAGCAGCCCACCGAGGCGTTTAACCTGCAATGTGTGGATGGTATACTACAGGCCGCATGTAGTCGCACAGAGAAAGGATACCAGTGGTGAGATTCGCTGATGACATTGCGATCCTCAGGAAAAGTGAAGAAGAATTACACGATCTCCTGATTGGAAAGAACAGTCCGATGAGCAGAGAATAAGGATTGAGAGTAAACCGGAAAATGACGAAAGTAATAAGAAGTAGAAGAAATCAAAATAACGAGAAACTTAACATCAAAACTGGTGGTCACGAAGTAGACGAAGTTAAGGAATTCTGCTACCTTGGAAGCAAAATGTCCCTTGATAGACGGAGCAAGGAGGACATAAACGGTAGACGAGCACAGGCAAAGAGGACATTCCCGGCAAAGAGAAGTCATTTGGTATCAAACATTGGCCTTAATTTGAGAAAGAAATTTCTGAGAATATACGTTTGGTGCGCTGCATTTTATGGTAGTGAATGATGGATAGTGGGGAAACCGGAACAGACGATAATCGAAGCGTTTGAGATGTGTTTCTACAGAAGACTGTTGAAAATCAGGCGGACTGACAAGGTAAGGAATGAGGAGGTTCTCCGCAGACCATGCGAAGGTAGGAACATTCGGAAAACACTGACAAGAAGAGAGAACAAGATGATCGAACATGTGTTACTCATTAAGGGGATAACCTCCATGATAGTAGAAGGAACTGGTGGGGGTAAGAACCGTAAATGAAGACAAGGGTTGGAATGCATCCAGCAGGTAACTAAGGGCGTACGGTGCAAGTGCTAGTCTGATAGTCTGATATGAACAGGTTGCAGCAGGAGAGGTATTCGTAGCGCGATCCATCAAACCAGTCAAAAGACTCATAACTCATTATAGAGGAGGGTGAGATCCATCTAAATTAACCAGAGGACACATTATTCATGTGACCGACAATCTACACATACAGCAAGAAGCAACTGTGCGAAATAAACGAAAGTTGGTAGGCGTATTTCATCATCTGAAATACACTACTGGCCATTAAAATTGCTACACCACGAAGATGACGTGCTAAAGACGCGAAATGTAACCGACAGGAAGAAGATGCTGTGATATGCAAATGATTAGCTTTTCAGAGCATTCACACAAGGTTGGCACCGGTGGCGACACCTAAAACGTGCTGACATGAGGAAAGTTTCCAACCGATTTCTCATACACAAACAGCCGTTGACCGGCGTTGCCTGGTGAAACGTTGTTGTGATGCCTCGTGGAAGGAGATGAAATGCGTACCATCACGTTTCCGACTTTGATAAAGGTCGGATTGTTGCTTATCGCGATTGCGGTTTATCGATTCGCGACAATGCTTCTCGCGTTGGTCGAGATCCAATGACTGATAGCAGAATATGGAATCGGTGGGTTCAGGAGGGTAATCTGGAACGCCGGACTGGATCCCAACTGCCTCGTATCACTAGCAGTCGAGATGACAGGCATCTTATCCGCATGGCTGTAACGGATCGTGCAGCCACGTTTCGATCCCAGAGTCAACACATGGGGACGTTTGCAAGACAACAACCATCTTCACAAACAGTTCGACGACGTTTGCTACAGCATGGACTGTCAGCCCGGAGACCATGACCTCGGTTACCCTTGACGCTGCATCACAGACAGGAGCGCCTGCGATGGTGTATTCAACGACGAACCTGGGTGCACGAATGGCATAACGTCATTTTTTCGGATGAATCCAGGTTCTGTTTACAGCATCATGATGGTCGCATCCCTGCTTGGCGACATCGCGGTGAATGCCCATTGGAAGTGTGTATTCGTCATCGCCATACTGGCGTATCACCCGGCGCGATGGTATGGGGTGCCACTGGTTACACGTCTCAGTCACCTCTTGTTCACATTGACGACAGTTTGAACAGTGGACGTTACATTTCAGATGTGTTACGACCCGTGGCGCTACCCTTCATTCGATCCCTTCGAAACCCTACATTTCAGCAGGACAATGCAGGACCGCATGTTGCAGATCCTGCACGGGACTTACTGGATACAGAAAATATTCGACTGCTGCCCTGGCCAGCACATTCTCCAGATCTCTCACCAACTGAAAACGTCTGGTCAATGGTGGCCGACCAAGTGGCTCGTCACAATACGCCAGTCACTACTCTTTGATGAACTGTGGTATCGTGTTGAAGCTGCATGGGCAGCTGTACCTGTACACGCAATCCAAGCTCTGTTTGACTCAATGCCCAGGCGTATCAAGGCCGTTATTACGGCCAGAGGTGGTTGTTCTGGGTACTGATTTCTCAGGACCTATGCACCCAAATTGGGTGGAAATGTAATCAAATGTCAGTTCTAGTATAATATATTTGTCCAATGAATACCCGTTTACCATCTGCGTTTCTTCTTGGTGTAGCAATTTTAATGGCCAGTAGAGTATGATGTCTGTTTAATTTTCGCACAGTCGCATAAGAGGGCGCTGGTAGCTCTAAACATACGCCGTTATGTTAGTTACCTTTGAGAATGAACATTGTGAGTTAATGTTAGTCAAGAATGCCTTCAACGCGACAAAGGCGCCATTATCAGCACCTCACTGGGTTTCATGGGTTCGTGTAATAGGGGTACGAGAAGGTGGATGTTCCTTCTGGGATAGTGGAAGAAGACTCGTCAGGCATGTAGCCACTGTACATGATTATTGGCAGCGGTAGTCACGATTTAATACGGTTGCAATGAGTCCGGGCTCCAGACGGCCACGTGGCACATTCGAGAGGGAAGACCATCGTATTCGGCGTATGGCTCCGGCTCACCTGCAGCAGTAACAGCAATCTGAGCAGAAGTTGGCGCCACAGTGACAAACTGAACTGCTACAAATCCGTTACTTCAAGGACAGCTCCGAGCCAGACGCCCTGTAGCGTGCGTTTCATTGAGACCAAACCACCGCCATTTGCGACTTCAGTCATGTCAAGCGACAACTCATTGGAGGTCAGGGTGGAGGTCTATGATGCCGGCGTGTTGGTTAGGAGGAGGCAGGTTGAGGGCCTGCAAACAACGTTTCTGGGTGCTTGACGTGTTGGACGTACACGTGGAGGAGCGATTTCGTATGACAAGTGGAGCACTGTCGTAGTTATCCCACGCACCCTGACTGCATATCTGTACGTCAGTCTTGTGATTCGACCTGCTTTGCTGCCATTCATGAACAGCATTCCAAGGGGTGTTTTTCAACAGGATAACGCTCGGACACACACCACTGTTGTGAGCCACCAAGCTCAACAGAATATCGACATGTTCCATGAGCCTCCTCGGTCACCAGATCTGTCTGCAATCGAGCACATATGAGACATCGTTGGACGACAACTCCAGTATCATCCGCAAACAGCATTAACCGTCCCTGTAGTGACCGATTCATTGCCACAGGCGTGGAACTCCATCCCACGAGCTGACATCCGGCACCTGTACAACACAAAGCATGTAAGTTTGCCTGCTTGCATTCAACATTCTGGCGGTCACAACGGTTATTAATGTGCCAGCATTTCACATTTCCAGTGTCTTATTCCGCGCTTACATTGACCTGTGAACTTGAAATGTTAATCACTTACATATGTTACCGAGATACATGTATTACCGAAACTTCATTACCCTACATTAATTATTTTTTGGTGTTGCGTTTTTTTACGTCAATGTATTATCAAGGGGCTAAAACGGTGCTCGGTGCAAGGTGCACTGTCTCAGTTGCAGATTGTCTGTTTAATGGCTTGCAGGTCCAGTAAAATTGTAATGTCTCATATAACTACTGATAGAATTTAAAAATAAAAATGCTGCCATTATCTGTTATCTACTCCTTAAGAGGTATAATCTTACGTTACAGGTTTAACACACTAAAGTTAGGTACTGTTTACATGTAGGTACTGTTTACATGTCTTGAGGTAGGAGAAATCACTGCCCGAAAATTGCTCAGAATGTATTCATACATTATTTGAGAATTAGAGCCATCAGCGACTTTCAATAAACTTTAAAAATCGCAAAATCTTGTACATGGCTGCACGTTCAGAGACCGTGAATAGTTACAACTGAAAGAAAATCAGCCCTCGGTCACTATTTTTAACAAATTAACCTGGTTTCGGCACTGCTAGGAGCGTCTTCCTCAGAATTTAAAACAAAGAATGGTCTATATTTTATAACATTTTTATATTCTATAACATTTTTATTCATAATTCTGTGACCATATTATAGAATATAGACCATTCTTTGTTTTAAATACTGAGGAAGACACTACTAGTAGTGTCGAAGCCAGGTTTATTTGTTAAAAATAGTGACCGAGGGCTGATTTCCTTTCAATTGTAACTTTAAAAATGATTACGAACATTTCCGAAACTTTTCTCGCTGACATCCCAGACAAAATATTGAAACGAAAAAATTCATCGCTCATTCTATTTTCCCTGTTCATGCAGTAAGGCTTCAGCACCAAGCATAACGTTATATTTACTACAACTTTTCTACTAAGTTTATTCCAACAACTTTTGCAGACATTTTTCACAAGTACCACTGAATGTACCAGCAAAATTGTATCATTGTGTGACACGTAGTTCAGGAAACATCAGGGTTAATGTTTGGGAGTTCGCTTCGTTAATGAACCCGTGGTCTTTGTGGTTACGGCAGAAGTGAAGATTACTCAAAGCGTCAGGGAGATTTTGCGACGTTTCACCTTTGAAGAAAGCTATTTTCACAAAATCAAGTACAAATAAGAAGAAAGGAAGTTATAATAACGAAGTAAACCACTGAAATTTACATAACCTGAAAAATACATATAGTGAAGACGCAGAACATTGATATAAAGTATTAAACAAAGAAGTTACACACAAAATGAGAACACGTTTGAGAGTTACGTAATGTACGTTCATCTACGTGACATCAACATGAAAACTTCGCAATTCACACTGAAGTCTTTGGCAGAGGGTTCACAGGAACACTTAAAGACCATCTCTCGACCGTTCCACTCTTGAACAGCATATTGGAATGTGTCTGCCAGTTTAGTGTAGCAGAAGTGACGTCAGCGCGGAATGTCTCATTACACGTAGCAGCAGTGAAAAGTGTAAAGTGATTTGTGGTAGTGTTGAAAAATGTTCAAATGTGTGTGAAATCTTATGGGACTTGACTACGAAGGTTATCAGTCCCTAAGCTTACACACTACTTAACCTAAATTATCCTAAGGACAAATACACACACCCATGCCCGAGGGAGGACTCAAACCTCCGCCGCGACCAGCCGCACAGTCCATGACTGCAGCGCCTGAGACCGCTCGGCTAATCCCGCGCGGCTGGTAGTGTTAATGGGGTGTCTGCGAGCTCAATAGAATGCAGTTCTCTTTACAAAACTGTCCTCACGCAGCAATTTTCGTGGTAGGACGACCAGAAGCGCCAATACAGCTCCCTAAGGAACCAAAACATTGCTTCGTGGGACACATATGAGATCCAGCTGGCCTCAGTTATTTTCCGTTGATACTCGACCTGTGTGGCATAAGGCTTTGCCTTGTAGGATAAATCATCAGCTGTTATGCTGGAATGGAGTCAATGAGAATGTCACCTTTATGCATCTGAGGCAAATTTATCCTTAAGTTATCTCCTTTTTCTTTATATCTTCTATTAATCAAATTGCTTGTTACGGCATTCCATCTCTAGTATGTCCTTACATTTCTTCTTCCAGTGCGTTTATAATTGAAATTTTTTACCTGGAACCTTTCTGCATGCATACAGTCTACATGTTCCTTCCATACCTTCATTTCCTGCAATTTGTTTTATTTTTCTGTTCAGATTACATATTCTATATTCCTACATTACATCTTCATTTATTTCTCTCGTATCTCCTTCCACCCTTCTTAGAAACCTCTTTTCGTGAGCCTGTATTACACTCTCTTAGTGTCTTGTTGTTACCTGTGCTTCACTTGCCCCAGTAAGGTTTGGTACTGCTATGATCTTGTAAAACTTCAGCTGGGTTTCTTTCCTGACTTTATTCTGCAAACTTTTTTACAGTCGTTCCACATATGGAAGTAAATTTATTTAATTTTTGGTCCACTCCATGGCAACATTCAAATGTTTAACTTGGTAAAAAGGTTTGATTATTCAAGACTACTAGCAGTATGCCTGAGGTGCCATCACTTCCGTTTTATCTGCAGGTAATTTTAGGTTTCAGTCTTGTATGTGAGTAAAATGACTCGTTCCACATGTTTTACGATTAATTATATAAATGATCCATGGAACGTGAAACTAACTATCTAACTGAGGCTATCTGCTGCAACTTACCGTCTCCCATCTGAAGATCATCTTCATTCTCCGCAATCAGCGTTAGCTCATCTACATGTGGGATTGAATTTAGTCTAGTGTCACGGTCTAAAACCAGTTATTTTTTGATTCACTATTTTCCTTTTAGTAGTGATTTCACCTATGTACATACTGAAGAGTGCTGGGGAGTGCAGCATCCTTGTCTTACTCCTCTGTTAGAGTTCAATAGCCCCGTGATTATATTACGAATGTCTATAACAGTCTCGGAGTTCGAGCATAGATCCGTTAACAGTGTTTATGCCTTTTCAAAATATATGATAGTAGGTAGGTTTCTTATTAAATTCTCGCCTCTTTTGAAGAACTTGTAGTGTAAAAACATTGTCATTAGTCGATCAGATGTTCTTAAAACTTGATTCTTCTTCAGATATCATTTTCTTCATGACAGTTTTTAGGATTTTGGCATGCAGTTCATTAAATTAATAAAGCCATTAATTTAGTGTGAACAGGGATCTCGCAAGGTGCATTTCTATAACCAGAAGCAAGTTTTCTATACTTTACAATCTATGCACGCTACACCTCTGAAAGAGCAGAAGACACGCCATAGTGACGTGGTCGCCGCTTCCATCCGGCGTGAGAGCGATGCGGCACTCTGTGGACCGTGATGCTATCTTTCCTGGATATTTGCTGGCTCTCCACTGCAGCCAGCACTATCCATGAATATGTATGAGCACGGCTGCTGCAGCTCGGGGAATATTAACGGTAGATGGACGATATAGGCTGTAAATGAGCAGGTAGCAGCTCGTAAGGTCCTGCTGGAGTAGTAACGGGCAAAGTAAGCGGAACAGCTACGAAAGGGCACGCAGCTTTAGGAGAACCTCCCCATTCACTGGAACTCATATGTTCCTAAACTTACTGAGTCAGGCCTAGTGAACTGAATGTTTTCCTTTGCTGTTTATTTCTTTACACATTTTTAATATGAATAGCCAAGACGTCCGAAGCTTCAATTTCAAATAAATGAGTTTCTTTGTGCATCGCGGTTATGTTTTATAATAAAATTTCTAGATCGGACGGTCATAGATAAGTCAAGCAAAAAATAGTTTTATTCTAAATATATCTACCAAATCCTTGAGGGTAAAAATATACATATCGACGTTTTGTAGAAAATCTAAACTTGTTCAAATGGTTCAAATGGCTCTAAGCACTATGGTACTTAACATCTGAAGTCATCAGTGCCCTACTCAAAAAAAAAAAAAAAAAAAAAAAAAAAATGGCTCTGAGCACTATGGGACTTAACTTCTGTGGTCATCAGTCCCCTAGAACTTAGAACTACTTAAACCTAACTAACCTACGGGCATCACACACATCCATGCCCGAGGCAGGATTCGAACCTGCGACCGTAGAAATCGCGCGGCTCCGGACTGCGCGCCTAGAACCGCTAGACCACCGCGGCCAGTGCCCTACTCTTAGAACTACTTAAACCTAATCAAGGACATCACACACACCCATGTCCGAGACAGGATACGAACCTGCGACCGTAGTAGTAGTGCGGTTCCGGACTGATGCGCCTAGAACCGCTCGTCCACAGCGACCGTCCCTTAGCTTGTATAACTATCAATAAGACCATGGGAGTTTAGATGTGCAGTTCTGCCTTTACTGTTTTATTACAATGGGCGTTCTTTCGTTCACTGTATTTTAGTATTTGTTTTCTTTCGTTCCGTGTTTTATGCGATGTTTTATTTTTTATACATTTTTATAAGGGGTGGTCAAAAAACTTTGTAATGTAATTCAACCCAAAAAAAGCGCATTACTTGTTTATATCTCCTCAACTTATTATCGATTTTTATGTTCTAGGAGAATGAGGAGTTGTTTGTATAGTTTTCATATATTTCTGTGTTAAAATTTTGTAGAAATGTGACACCTGATGGTCGAGAAAAGCTATGTCCTGTCAAGTCAGTGAGTTTGCTACGCCCAACCGACCGCTGAATCGCTGCGTGCGGCAAAGATAACAACTACTATGGAGCTGGCCACTGCGAATGGTTACTGGCGACAGATAAGAAGAAATGCTTATTGTTGAATGAGAATTAGCGTAATGTGTTTATTTACAGAGAATGGTTCTTTTAGAATTCGACTTCAGTATCTGAGTATTGTTGTGGTAGTGAGCCTCAAGAGAGATTATCTCTAGTGTGTGATGAGATCAGATCACAAGTACGATACGTGAATTAGTCTGCAGCGGGAATAGAACTCAACAGTGTTCAAAGCAATTCTAATTCGTTCAGAAAGATATTTTGAGAATATTAGCGTCTTGTGTAGAAAGTGATTATTTGGCCGATTTTGGTAGTGTAAAATCTCAAGGTATAGGAAAAGCTCCAATTTATTGAAGTGTGAAATTAGTTTCTCCTGTTATGGCGTAAAGTCAAGCGCCGGCAGACCAGTCGGGAACAACAGAGAAGGGATGGCTGTGAGAAAATCTCAGCCAATCGAACGCTGGCCGACCCCTCTTCAGGACGACAACGCAACAGCAGCTGCCCCCCCCCCCCTTATGTGAAGAAGACTTAAGCGCCGCGACCGGCTGGTAGCGGTGCAGTTGCATAGCAGCTTCAAGACTAGGGTCTTGGATAGAAGCGTCAACGTTCGTTACTTCGCTTGTACACTCTAAGTAACATGGGCTTGGAAATGTTTATACTGAAGAATATTTAATATTTCGTATGTTGTCCTTTGCTTGTGTCACATCTGTGTAATTGTCAAAATTAAGTATTATCATTTACTTTCTGTAGTAAAACTCATTAATACGATCTGTTTTTTAATGTTTGTCTAGCGAATCTAGTAAGCAGGTTTCCCAGACACCACATATTTGACGACGAGCATGGAGACATAAAATCTCATATTTGTGATTAATGATGCGTTGTGTTGCTTAATAGTCACGCGCTTGTACGCGAACCGTGTTTCAATATTTTTGAGAGATTTTTTGTTGGCTGGCGTATGTGAAGAGACGTGTTCACGCGAAGTCGTTTAGTTGTTTTGTCGTTGAGGATTAAAGTGCGCGCTAAGGGATAGTAGCGGTGCATTCCATTATTGTAGTTGAATAGATGCACGCAAGCACTGAGGAATAGTGACTTGGCGATACTCGGTTGGGATATATTGTATGACTTCGGCGTGAGCGTCGTAATATAGTAAATTCCGGAAATCTCGTTGTATGCACTGAATTCGTAGTCTATATTAAAGAGAACTGTCTCCATACGTAATGATTATTTACCGAGAAGCAGTCTGAAGTGTATTGCGAGTTTGACAGCTTTTCCCTTTGTCCCTAAATGACAAATTAAGAACCATTTATTAGATCCCTTAGTACTGTGTTTTGAGTTTTGAGTATTAGTGGATCGCGGAAGTAACGCCTGAAGTTGCTGAGCTTTGTTTGATTATTTGAAGTTCATATAGTTGAAAAGTGGCAGTGACACTCAGGTTTTCTTTATTGTTATTACATTTCCTCTTAGTGGGGTTTTGAATAGAGAACCAGCACTCGTAAAGTAAAACGCTGACGTGTACCTGCAACCGAAGTAATTCCAAGGAATAAAGAATTAGCTGTTTTAAACTGAAAAAGTCTGTACTCGACTTGTTCTTTATCACTAAACTATTGCAAGAAAAATTATCAAAAGTTTATTTCAAAGCAGACTAATATTTCGAATATCTCTTTTCGTACCAAAGTAAATCCAAAGGCTATACTGGTAAATACAAAGTTCAAACCAATAAAATCCCTAAAGAGTGGTAATAGTATTTTTCAGTGAATAACTTGCAGCGATAAGAAAGTTAACTAATCTTTATTTAAACAGGGAAAGTAAATGATTAATTATTAATGAAAAGTACTTCCATTTAATTCTGAAAAGTTAAGATTGACGAAATAGTTTATTAAGATAAAATTTCAATAGAGTCAAGGATACTATTGTAGCAAGGCGCTACTTGTAGAGGTTATCGTTGATTGACAACGAAAGATAATATTAAATTATATCATTGACTTGTGAGCGTATTCTCCAATTTACGTTAAAATTTATAACGTTCACACTGAATGATGAAGCTTTAAAAGAGGAGCAACTACAACAGGCAACGAATCTATATTACATATTCATCAGTTATAAACGAAAGCTGTCGTTTCTGCAACTACGATGCTAAGAAAGGGGGTAGTTGTGTTGTCAGAGCAAACAGAGTAAGCTTCGCTATAGGTTGTTGTTACTAGTGAAGTAAGTATATCATTCCTACTACCCGTAGCCTTAGTATTTTTCTGGTGATTGATATTAACTTTGGCAACGGCCTTGCCGCAGTGGATACACCGGTTCCCGTCAGATCACCGAAGTTAAGCGCTGTCAGGCGTGGCCGGCACTTGGATGGGTGACCTTCCGGGCCACCATGTGCTGTTTGCCATTTTTCGGGGTGCACTCAGCCTCGTGATGCCAACTAAGGAGCTACTCGACAGAATAGTTGCGGCTCCGGTCAAAGAAAACCATCGTAACGACCAGAAGAACGGTGTGCTGGCCACACGCCCCTCCTATCCACATCCTCAGCTGAGGATGACACGGCGGGCGGATGGTCCCGATGGACCACTTGTGGCCTGAAGACGGAGTGCTAGTTGCTAGATGCTAACTTTCGTGGTAGTTTATCTTTTGAACCTAGTGAACCCTGTTAGTCAGATGCTACCGCTGATCCCATTATACTACGAAAAGTGTTATTGTGTCCATCCTTTTGTAGCATGAGAAGCTGAATATCAAACCTAACATGACGTCACTGTGTTGGTACAGACGATTATTTCGAGTCACAGAGATTACGTCGTTGACTGTATGCAAGGTCTTGTCAGTACAACTTATTGTAGTATTATGAGAGAGAGCTACTTTGTCTGATGTTCCTTTTCGCCTACTTATTGCAGTGCTGTTAGAACCTGTTCAAACAGTATATCTGCTTCGAGTTAGTTGTATCTAACGGACGACGCAGTACAACTCCCGTTCTAAGGCCGTACGGTCCAGATTCGGTATGCTAATCACGCAAAATCACTGTGAGCATTGACCCATCGGTGTCCTCCTGCGTGAAGAAGCTGGTAACTACTTGCTGCACATCCTCGACCGACAGGAATCGTCGACTGTTCAAGAGCCTTTCTCAGGTACCGAAAGCGGGATGACCGCACGCTCAGAGATGCGGACTGTCGGGCGGGCGCTGGAGTATCTCCCAACTCCCAACAGAGTTGAAGTAACTTCTGCGTTGCGACATTTGCGATATGGGGACGTATGTGATCACGAAACAGCGACAGCACCCTTGTCGAAGCTTTTCACCACGTTTCGCCTTAACTGTACGCCGTAATCTCTACAGCGTTAAGCAGTAACGCTACCCAGTGATGGAGACACCAGGTTGTTCAAATGGTTCAAATGGCTCTGAGCACTATGGGACTCAACTGCTGTGGTTATAAGTCCCCTAGAACGTAGAACTACTTAAACCTAACTAACCTAAGGACAGCACACAACACCCAGCCATCACGAGGCAGAGAAAATCCCTGACCCCGCCGGGAATCGAACCCGGGAACCCG
This sequence comes from Schistocerca serialis cubense, assembly GCF_023864345.2. Classification (NCBI taxonomy): domain Eukaryota; kingdom Metazoa; phylum Arthropoda; class Insecta; order Orthoptera; family Acrididae; genus Schistocerca; species Schistocerca serialis. Next base: position 201,297,994 of record NC_064643.1, on the reverse strand, counting down.
GGCGTGGGAAGCGAGAACGCTACCGCACGACCACGGGATGCGGGCACACCAGGTTGTTCGTAACGGATGAGGTTCGCATTACAGATCGCGCATAGTGTTAGACCACACGCTCAGTTTGTTAGCAGACGTATCCTATAAAAAGACTGAGTATTTGCCTGATTGATTACTGCGGTGAGAAGATTGGTTTTGTGGTTTGTATGATGTGCAGAACCAAATGATGAGTTAACGAATGAATCAGATCTCAAACTAATTCAGTAGGTAACCACTATATGGAATTCAACGCTCTGTATGACTGAAAGATTTTTGCGGCTGCGTCCAGTGATTAGTAATGTCATCAGTTGCCATACTAGTACACCATTTACGTTAACAGCAGCAGACATTGTAAATCTGGGAGATGTATGTGGTTCATACCATTATGAGGTCTACAGAAGTGGCAACTCTTGTAATTTGAGTAGAAAAGAACGTCGTAATCAGTAAAGTAATGCCTATAACTAACAGACTGAATACCAAAATATTTGGCACACAACCATTATATAGCACCTAGGAGACAATCGTAAGAGTAACTTCATACCAGAAATCAAACTACGCTTACTACATTTTACCATAGGAGCTATCTCAGCGTTGTTCGACCCTGGGTTCAAGAACATAAACCTTCAATATGCTTTAGCGCGTTTGAAAGCAACTAAATCATCAAGGATTTCCTTGCAGCTGTTTAGGAGAACGAAGATGCATGTTCGGTTTAGGTTAATTGGGAGAATTTTGGGAAGTGTATATAGGATACTATCGCGACAAATTCTTGAGTACTTTTCGAGTGTTTAGGATCCATACCAGGTTAGATTAAAGAAAGACATCGGAGCAATTCAGAGGCGGCTGCTAGATGTGTTAATGGTATGTTCGAACAACTCGCAAGTGTTACGGAGATGCTTCGGGAACTGAAGAGGGAATCCCTGGAGGGAATACGACTTTTTTTTCAAGGGACAGTGTTGAGAAAATTTACAGTACCGGCATTTCAAGCTGACTGCAAGAGGACTCTGTTGCCTCCAACATGCATTGCGCGTAAAGACCACGAAGATAAGATACGAGAAATTAGGGCCCACACGGAGGCATGTAGACAGTCGTTTTCCCCTTTTTTCTGATTGCGAGTGGAACAGGAAAGGAAACGACCACTAGTGGTCGGGATAGCCACCCTCAAGCGCCATAAGGTGGATTGCGGATTTTCATGTTTTCAAAACGTAACTATCACCTTCGAGGACTTCACTTAATAGCGATGAAGCAGTGCAAGTAGAAGTGAGAGTGTGGGTCCGTCAACAAAATCAAACGATCTATAGCAACAGTATTAAGAAATTGGTCTCTCGTTGGAAGAAATGTGTTCGTCAACAGATTGACTATGTCGAGAAATAAATACATAGAGATGAAGAATCAAGATGTAGAATGTTAATAAAGTTAGTTTTATTTAAAAAGCCTTAAGAGTTTTCACATAAAAAATTCGGAGGATTTACTTTTCAGCACGCCCTGGTATATTACCAAATGGCAGTTGCAGTTCGTCTATCTAAAGTTTTCCAAGGGAAGCAAAAATCTGATTTTCAGTAGTTCACGTAATTACTGACCGAACTTAAAAATTTGAAATGCTATCATAATCAGCTCATTTAGAGATATAAACTTACGATAAAGGTTTATCATAATAAGTGAAGTACTAACGTTAGAAGCTGTGTATATGTCGTGGGGGCATGTTACTCACGGTGTGCAAATACCCAGACCATATTCATCCACGGTTTGACAATGAGAGCACTTAGCCACTTTCAACAAACTTTATTAGTAATTTCGAACCTTTTCCAACCCCACGAATGAAAGACGAAATATTGTTCGCTTTCTACATATTAGGTGTTCAAGCAGTGAAATCTTAGCACCAGAAAGAAATTTCCCTGTATTACTTCTTCACTACAAACTATATTCACAACAAATTTTCAGAGAGTATCCACAAACACCGCCGGATGTATCTGCTAAATTATGTTGTCCGATACATAGTTAAGAAGATATCATGTTGAGATAGGTGAAAAACTTACTTATCTTAAAATGAACCTATTGAAGTTCTACACTCCTGGAAATGGAAAAAGAACACATTGACACCGGTGTGTCAGACCCACCATACTTGCTCCGGACACTGCGAGAGGGCTGTACAAGCAATGATCACACGCACGGCACAGCGGACACACCAGGAACCGCGGTGTTGGCCGTCGAATGGCGCTAGCTGCGCAGCATTTGTGCACCGCCGCCGTCAGTGTCAGCCAGTTTGCCGTGGCATACGGAGCTCCATCGCAGTCTTTTAACACTGGTAGCATGCCGCGACAGCGTGGACGTGAACCGTATGTGCAGTTGACGGACTTTGAGCGAGGGCGTATAGTGGGCATGCGGGAGGCCGGGTGGACGTACCGCCGAATTGCTCAACACGTGGGGCGTGAGGTCTCCACAGTGCATCGATGTTGTCGCCAGTGGTCGGCGGAAGGTGCACGTGCCCGTCGACCTGGGACCGGACCGCAGCGACGCACGGATGCACGCCAAGACCGTAGGATCCTACGCAGTGCCGTAGGGCACCGCACCGCCACTTCCCAGCAAATTAGGGACACTGTTGCTCCTGGGGTATCGGCGAGGACCATTCGCAACCGTCTCCATGAAGCTGGGCTACGGTCCCGCACACCGTTAGGCCGTTTTCCGCTCACGCCCCAACATCGTGCAGCCCGCCTCCAGTGGTGTCGCGACAGGCGTGAATGGAGGGACGAATGGACACGTGTCGTCTTCAGCGATGAGAGTCGCTTCTGCCTTGGTGCCAATGATGGTCGTATGCGTGTTTGGCGCCGTGCAGGTGAGCGCCACAATCAGGACTGCATACGACCGAGGCACACAGGGCCAACACCCGGCATCATGGTGTGGGGAGCGATCTCCTACACTGGCCGTACACCACTGGTGATCGTCGAGGGGACGCTGAATAGTGCACGGTACATCCAAACCGTCATCGAACCCATCGTTCTACCATTCCTAGACCGGCAAGGGAACTTGCTGTTCCAACAGGACAATGCACGTCCGCATGTATCCCGTGCCACCCAACGTGCTCTAGAAGGTGTAAGTCAACTACCCTGGCCAGCAAGATCTCCGGATCTGTCCCCCATTGAGCATGTTTGGGACTGGATGAAGCGTCGTCTCACGCGGTCTGCACGTCCAGCACGAACGCTGGTCCAACTGAGGCGCCAGGTGGAAATGGCATGGCAAGCCGTTCCACAGGACTACATCCAGCATCTCTACGATCGTCTCCATGGGAGAATAGCAGCCTGCATTGCTGCGAAAGGTGGATATACACTGTACTAGTGCCGACATTGTGCATGCTCTGTTGCCTGTGTCTATGTGCCTGTGGTTCTGTCAGTGTGATCATGTGATGTATCTAACCCCAGGAATGTGTCAATAAAGTTTCCCCTTCCTGGGACAATGAATTCACGGTGTTCTTATTTCAATTTCCAGGAGTGTATTATTTAAGGTAATATGAAAGTAATCCATAAATTTGAGAATAACATCAATAAATAACGAACTATTTTACAACTAATCAGAGAAATGTACTAAATTGTCTCTTATAATTAAGGACCACATTTTTATGTGCTAAAAAATTTTAAAATATTTTATTTTTTGTCTAGGGAATATGTAAGAAATTTGCAATAAAATGCAAAAATATTTTCTTCCAATATTACAAAACTGTACATACTTATGTTGAAAAATCACTCACCAGCCATGGTAACGCAGTGACGGATTGAAATAACTAGTTGTTGCAGTGAACCTCGAAAATTTCCTCCAAGTTTTCCATCACAAACCGATGTTGCTTGTCTTGAAAGAATGCACGATACCGGGGAAAGAACATTTCAAAATCACATGGTGATAGTTTTGTTTATTTCATCAAAGGAATGTCCCTTCCTGGTTTAGGTTTTCCATGATTTCCCTAAATCACTTTAGGCAAATGGCGGGATGGTACCTTTGAAAGAACACGGCCGACTTCCTTCCCCATCCTTTCCTGATCCAATGGGACCGATGGCCTTTCTGTTTGGTTCTCTCCAGCCAATCAACCAATGAAATGTCACTGGCACACATATGATCAGTTTCATTTACGTCTAGGTTCCCTTCAAAAACAAAAACACGAATTTCACCATTTTTTTCAACACACTTTTAAATTACTGTTTAATAGCTTCCACTTTTTGGCTTTTGAGTGAACTAAGTTTTTTCTCAGTGTCATGCACCTCATTAACTGCCTTATTTAGCAAGCTGGTTGATCTTTCAAATTTTTTTGGTATAGGAAAACAAAAACCTCAAAATTGCAGATATGTAAGTTTTGAAGAATTTAAACTCAAGAAGCGTCATTCTTATTTAGTTCATCAATGGAGTATTTAAAATTTTCAAATTCGTCTTCATAATGCACTGCTGCTTCCAACCATGTCCCCCAATGAGTAACTATGGCTCTTAGTGTAAGTGGAAGACCTGGATTTTTGGCTCTGAAGAAATCATTACTTATTAGAGCATTTAGAAACACCTTTCTGCAGTTTGAGAGTAATTTGTCCACTTTGGGATATAATGTACGTGTCTGCTCAGACAATCTGTGTAAACTATGTACTACACGCGTCTTTAACTTCTGTATTCCTGTCCTCTTCAGTTGCGTGTTACGGGGTGTTGATAATTTTTACTTTTGGATCGTCTGGCTATAACTGAATGAAATACGATTTTCGACCCATAGGAACTGTGCTGTGAGGTTCGGAAAACAAAAGCTCAAATAGCAATGGTAAGAACAGCGCCAAAACTGGAACAAAAACACAATATGTAGAACATCGTCCACGGAACTTGCCATTGAAGATGTCTTGCAAAAAATAAAGGCGAAATGCGTACTGAACGAAAATTGTGTGTCATTCAGTTGTAGTTAGACAGTCCAAAAGTAAAAATTGTCAACATTTCGTAACATGTATTACACAGGCAATGTATATGTCGTCTCAGAAGGTTACAGAAGAGGGCTTGGCTGCCTCCTTCATACAAGGAGCAGCATCCGTAAGGAAGAGTGAAACACTATCATATTCCACCTCATCCGGCCATAACAACTGCAGAGATTCATTGAATAAGCACGACATTCTTACGTGATTCGATGCTGATATTTCTTTAAATATTTCTTTGAATATCAATAGAAAACACCGCGTCGGAACTATTTCATCGTTCTCTACAGCTACCATAACATTCCCCATCTTCCCACCGCTCGATGCTGGTAATTCGTCATTGCCTCCCATTTTTTTTAAATTCTGCTCTATTCTTTCCTAACATTTCTTTGTAATAGGCAGGGACATACAATTTTCTTAATGTTGATTCTCCTGGTGTTTCAGAATTTGTGTATTTCGTAAGAAAACTTCTGACTGGTGGATTTCTCAATATTTGTAATAGAATATTATACGAAAGGAATGTGTTGCATAAATATGCATAATATTAGTAACTTTTTGAAACTAGCCTAAAAGAGCTTGTCTAGAAATTGTAAGTGAAGCGGCCATTCTGTGTATACTACTTGCTAAATATTGCAAGACATGAGATCACTTGCCTATAGATTTGCCATATTTTTGACGGAATAGAATTCTTCCAACACTTGTAAGTATGCAACTAAATTCAGCCGCATGTTGCTGCAACGAGAGCGAGTACTTTACTTTCGGCATTATTCGTGTCGCCAACCACTTTAATTAAGATACTTATTGTAGAAATGCTCTGCCTTGAACAAGACATGGGCAATGACTGAACACCGTTGTGTACACTGCGCCAGCAGTGCACATCATGAATGAAGGATTCCTCTTTGAGACAGCAGGGCAACACGTGTAGTGGAGATCACTCACTATGCAATAATTTTACAAATGAAGTTGATTCAAACTGTGTTGCCGTAACATAACAATAAAGGAGAATTGTTTTTAAATTTAAAAATTCAACAGAAAAGTGACAAATTATGTGCTTTTAGCGAAATTATATAAAATATTTATTTGCGTAAAATATTACAAAAATATGTATTTTTACGTGAAACAAAATTTCTTATACGACTGAAGTGTGCTGTTTCCGGAATTTATGTCTTAATTACAGTTTTATACATGTATTTATCCGTTCTCTACTTGTAACATATAAGGTGATGATACAAATTCTAACCACAGAAATATCAAAATATGCGAAAAATTAATTAAAAATTGCAGTTTTTAAAAAAGTATGTGTAAATTAGTATCCTGTAAAGAAAAATAATGATATTATTTTTTTGACCAGGATATATTAAGTACGAATGGAAAAGAATATGAATCAATTCGCAGACGTAAATGTTTAGAACTATAACGGGTGTCTCTTTAAAGAGTTATCAGGCCCATTTTTCGCTAGTTTTTCGGCAGATATTTGCGATTTCGTTTTTGTAATGTGCAGCTGAAGTTAAGTCCAGACAAACAGTGCTCATCACGCGTTTCATTCGACGCCTGGTGTCGGAGGAAGGCGTCTGTCTGTTTTCTATTGCAAACTAAATGATTTTTACAACGGAATTTTTCGTTTTCATTCAATAGAGTGTTTCTAAATTAGTCCAGTACGATATTCGTTTTATCGATATATATTAACAGGGACAGTAAAACACGATGAATGATCAGAACTCCAGCAGCGGCTCCGCGGTCTGAACTAGACGTAGGTTTCGCAAACAATATATTACCCGTTCAGTAATGATGCTATTACATTCAAGGGAGGGAGAAATATATACATTTACATTTCTCACAGTTTTAAATAAGATGGTGGCGGATTGTTTGGTAACAGAACGATTGAGTTCTTTGTGCTCTCTATCGTTGATTATTCCTTGATTGCAGTACTAACCTGTGTATATTAAAACGAAGTCCTATACTTTCAGTTTAACAGTTTTATATACGAGAATCTCAGCGAACGTACGAGGTCGAACGTTACCATACGATGATGACAGCCAACACTGTACATCGGCCTGATGCAGTCATTCAATACCGATGGATGTTTAATGAATGTTCTTTATTTACATAAATATGCATAATTTGAAAAATATTCAAATACAAAACCATTATTTTTCTTTTCCATGGCTAGTGGAGTGTGTCCTTTGCGTGCGACAATTCACGATTACGATCGAATCATTTTCATTCGTTTGGTCGCTAAAAAAATCTTAAGTTAAAATATCGCAAAAGTTGTAAATGGCTACGCTTCAGGCAGCAGCAGTCAGCACGACCCGGGGCGGAACTGCCTCTGTTGGAGTACTGGCTATTCTCCGTGTTGTAATATCCTTGTTACAACATAACGATTAAAGGAATGTCGCACTAGACTACTTTTGAATAGCTCTATCAAATGAGGACATAAAATTTCTCTTTAAATTTATTTACTGATCTATTTATTTTTATCTTTATTTTTTTAAACGAGAAAGAAACGGATGCTATGCGTCGGTTCTGGACATAGCATGGAAGACATGATAAGCAATTTCTATTTGGGCTGATTTCAGCTGCACTTTGGAATAAGGAAGTTGAAAATATCTACCGAAACACCAGAGAAAATGCGCCCGACGACTCTTAGGCAGTTCACCCTGTATATACGATACGAAAGAGGTGTCTGTAGGAAGTGGTTCTAATATCAGACCGATAGTAAGAAAATAAGTTAGATACTGTCAAGAGCAACGAAAATTAAATATAGGCAGACTATCAATAATATTACCACAGATTTAGATTATTAACTGCAGGGGTGTAAGGTACTGTAAATAAGACTGAAACACCATGATCGAGTGTAGCCAGGGATCTCATCTTCTACTATCATTCTTCGAAGAACCAAAAGAAAATTTCATACTAACCAAACGCATCAGCTTAAAGACCAACTGTAATTGGAGGATATCTGTCAAAACAATCTTGGACAAGAACAGTTGCTAATATTCACGGCAACACAAATGAGCGTATGTCTCCCAATAGTTTACGTTACTTATAGTTTAGATGTTCGGTAACCATAAAATGAATTATTAGCTTTATCCTGGAGGACTAATGTTCCATGATGAATCAACTGTCAGACAAATTATTTTCCTGGTATAATGAGGGGAGTTATTCGATGATTAACGTATTCAGAAGATGTGCTTCACGCTCAGTCGTGTCACTAACGTTGCGAATCATTTATTTCACAGATGTGGCACAACGAGAGAACCATTTTTTTCTGGTGCTTCCTACTGAAAAATTATCGCCGTGAATCACACAAGCATTTTGTTCTTATTTTGCAGCATTTGCTTCTCTTCTGAAACCAGGAAGGAGAATATTTCTGTGTCACTTGACACTCCGTCTTCATTAGGGTGTTGTAGCACCAGCATTATTCATATACGAAGAATTCAATGTATAAAACCTCAAACGTGTCACAGAAGAAAACTTATGTGGGAAGATACAATAATGTTACCAACTTGCGCAAAAGACTGAGCTAAGACGACAATAACTATAATACAATAACACAATGAATGGTTCAAAACACCTATGCGTCGGCCGTAAGACTAAATTAATTTCAACGTAGTAGTGTTAGTGCTAGCATTTACCATATACTGATTTAACTACTTCAAGGCTTTATTAATCTTTTTGTACAGACATCATGACACACTGATCGTTAAACAAGTAAATACAGGCGAACAGGAACTGTTTTACTTTTGGGTGTTTGTATCTGTGAAATCATAACTAACATGGGCCTGACAGCGATTCTGACACACACAATGCAGGCTTCTGTTTTTTGGTGGATGTCGCCCGCTTCCGGGCCATTTCCAGCCTAAAAACTGCAGCTGTAGAACATCTAAAATTCCTTTACCTGTTTTTGAGAACAATAGTTGCTTAAATCAATATCTCAAGAGCAAAAGAGCGACCCGCATCCTACCTAATGCGGGGCCATCCTGTTACCATCGCTCACGACTTTCGATTTTCGGTCGGAGTCACTCAGACGCAACACCTGCCCTCGTAAGTTTAGTGGTTTTTGTTACAGAACCTGATAGCTACCCCGAGTGACCAGACTGCCTCCATAGGATCGGCGATGTACTAATAACACACTTTGCAAGTTTATTTAAGGTACACGTATACAAACAAGTAAGAAAGGCAGAAACAAAGCACCTGTGTCATCAGACGTCAGACATGTTATTTGTTTGTCCGAGATCACTATGGTGTCCTAGTGCCGTTAGTTTCCAATAGTCTAACTCCAGACTTTGTAAGGTATAAGTGTTGCTATTGTGAATGATTGTAGGAATAAAACAGATCTTAAAAGTAAGTCTGCTGCTAGATACAGTCCTGTAACTTCGAATATGACGATGAGAAAGGACCATCGATGTTGATGCATCCATCGAACGAACACATCACAATAGTTAAAATCTAGTGCTCTCTTCCCACGAGGTCTTATGAAGAAGTATGGGTCCTCACACATGACGTTGGTGCATAGTCTGGTAATCACGGTCAGCACGCTGACATTACCTGTCCTCTAGTCAACACAATTGTGGTGATTCAAGTTGTAAGTACGCTGTTTATGTTGGTAACGCCACGTAGCGCTCTGTATGAAAATCGCTGGCTGTGCTGTGTGAAGTCTGTGGCTGGTTGGCATTGTTGGAATATTCGCTATTGTAGTGTTTGGCAGTTGGATGTGAACAGCGCGTAGCGTTGCGCAGTTGGAGGTGAGCCGCGAGCACTGGTGGATGTGTAGAGAGAGATGCCAGAGTTTTGAACGGACGATCTGGACCTGTGTCCGTCTGAAAAAGGAAATTTGTTTAGTTGGATGTCACGTTTGCATGCTATTAAGGTAAATACATTGTTTTTTCTCTATCAAAATCTTTCATTTGCTAACTATGCCTATCAGTAGTTAGTGCCTTCAGTAGTCGGAATCTTTTATTTAGTTGGCAGTACTGGCGCTCGCTGTATTGCAGTATTTCGAGTAAGGAAGGTTTTTGTGAGGTAAGTGATTCATGAAAGGTATAGGTTATTGTTAGTCAGGACCATTCTTTTGTAGGGATTATTGAAAGTCAGACTGCGTCGCGCTAAAAATATTGTGTGTCAGTTTAGTGATGATCAGAATAAGTTTTTCTCAGCTGTCTCTGTATCAAATAACGCAGAAGTTTACCAGCGCAGTAATTCATAATTTTTCAAAGGTGACGTTACAAAGTAAATGGTCTATTCCATAACTTAGATAAAGGACGCAATTCATTAAATTCAGGACAAGGAAGGAAATACTAGCATCAATAACAAAACAGCACGCAAATATAAAAATATGTAAAACTGAATGTTCAGTTTAAATTAATACAATATTAATCTGTATTTTTTGTTCAAAATTCCTTTTCATCCGTAGTTATCTCAACTTGCATTGCAGATCATGTATTGATCTTTTCAAACATTTGAGTTCAACGGTATTTTCTCAACGTGTGTTTGCTGAAAAATGGCTCTGAGCACCTTCGGACTTAATATCTGAGGTCATCAGTCCCCTAGAACTTAGAACTACTGAAACCTAACTAACCTAAAGACATCACACACATCCATGCCCGAGGCAGGATTCGAACCTGCGACTGTAGCGGTCGCGTGGTTCCAGATTGTAGCGCCTAGAACCGCTCGGCCACTTCGGCCGGCCACTGCTGCGTGCTCGCGGGCTTCGTACAGGATATTAGGCAGGTGTACCAGTTTCTTTGGCTCTTCATTGTACATTCATGGTTGAAGAAACACAGACCATTGGAGTGAACGTCCTGTCGAAGGCGAGACGGATAACATCTTCATACATATTCCGCAAGTCACCGTAGGGCGCGTGGTGGAAGGTACGTTGTATCACTAGGACTCATTTCCCTTCCTGTCGACTCGCAAATAGAGCAAGGGAAAAACAACTGTCTGTATGCCTCCGTCTTATCTTCGAGGTCCTTACGCGAAATGTATGAACGTCTCTAATGACCTCGATGTCGACGGAGCGTTAAACTCACCCTTCCTTCCTTCCTTTTTGTGAATTGTATGTTTGCGGTATTAGAAGCATTCTGCAGACAGCTTGTAACTTTTGTCAACAATGTTCGCCGGAAAGAACGTCGCCTTCCCTCCAGGAATTTCCATTTGATTTACCGAAGCAACTCCGTAATGCTTGCGCATTGTTGGAACATATCAGTAACGAAGCAGCAGTCCGCCTCTGAATTGCTTCGATGTTTACCTTTAATCCGACCTGGTACGGATCCCAAACATTGAAAGGCTACTCAAGAATAGGTCCCACTGCCGTCCTATATCCGGTCTACTTTACAAGTGGACCACACTTTCCCAAAATTCTTCCAATCAACCAATGTCGACCGTTCGCCTTCCCTACCACAATCCTCACATACCCGTTCCAGTTCATATCACTATGCAACGTTACGTCCAGATATTTTAACGACGTGATTGCGTCAAGGAGGATTGTTATTCAGTTGAAACACGACCACAGACTACCAGAAATAGTTGAACCACAATATTTTTGTGATATGGTTTGAAGAGATTGTGCTTTAGAACTTAACGGAAAGCTCTGTAACTGTTGTGGATAACACTCCATATCATTCGGTTACACAAGACAAGGGGCCCACAAAGGCAAGGAAGAAAATAGACGCTGTCTGCTGGCTAGAAAAAGGTAAGATACGGTTTGACAGTAACGTGACAAGCGCAGAATTATTAGAACTTGTGTCACAGCAGAACCCAGTTTACATCGCGGATAAAATAGCCATAAAATACGGGCATAAAGTGCTCAGATTGCCTCCTTACCTTTGCCACCTCAACGCAACAGGTTTTAGGCTTAGGTTAAACGATATATTGCTACGGGAAATAAAAATTTACGTTGACCGAATGGGAGCACCTTTTGAAGAAGACAGTTGGGAAAAGGTGGTGGATCATGTGAAAGGAGTTATACAAGATGCGTGGTTAAATGAAGGTGCGTTAGACAGCTGCGTCCAAGACTTGATAACATTTGTCACTACACAGGTACACCGAGTCCGACTCTGAATTAAGCAATGTTTACCATTGTTCAAAAATGGCACTGAGCACTATGGGACTCACTTATGAGGTCATCAGTCCCCTAGAACTTAGAACTACTTAAACCTAACTAACCTAGGGACATCACACACATCCATGCCCGAGGCAGGATACGAACCTGCGACCGTAGCGGTCTCGCGGCTCCAGACTGTAGCGCCTAGAACCGCACGGCCACCCCGGCCGGCTTTCCCATTGTTGATTGGTGTGTAATGTACAGTGCAGTGAACGTCTTAGTTCCATTAAATCTTGGGTTTGTGACTTTATTTCGACCGATTTTTCTTTCATGTTGAGAGACTGAGTAATACTGTCCAGCCAACTTCCATAATCTCCTTGTGGTAAGTTAGACAGCATTTTAAATGTATCTCAGTCTAGGCGGATACGTGGATGTTATTTCATGTGTGTTATAGTTTTCTGGATATGAAATGATCAAAAGGAACATTGCGGGTTTGTTTTTCCTACATTCCTCTCATTGGGCAAGGATGGAGAAGGAACTAAGTCGTGTTATTTTCGAAGGAACCATCGCGGCATCCGTCTTAAGAAATGTAGGAAAATAAAGGGAAACGTAAATATGGATGGTTAGACATGGATTTTGAATCACAGTCTTGTGGAATGCTGGTCCAGTAATATAACCACTGCACGACCTCGCTTGATATTTGTTGTTGCAATACGTTTATTGAATTTCACTGTAGGTTAAGATTCAAGTAAGAATACAGTTACGTAAACGGCCAACATGTAGTCCAGTTTTCACATGAAAACGAATTATCGTAAGTATGATGGACGGAACATGCAAATAAGTAACTAACTAACATGCTACGTTTTCAACATGAATTTAAGTGACTAACTAACACGCTATCTTCTCAGTATGAAATAGGGACCATCCTAACGCAGCAGTGAAAAAGTAATGTTCGTGAGCCATTACGCAAATGAAGCGGAGTATGGCAATATAGCGTATTAGCTGGCGAGACGTCAATGAAGATTGGAAACTCGAGGAAGAAGAGAATGTTTTGTATCAACAATGCAGCCAAAAATAACAGATGTGGTTTCGACTTCACACTCGTAATCATCAAATCATAATGTATCTACTAAGTCAGTAGCTGATAGATCCTAACTATCCCGGGAAAGCCTGCATACAAAGTTCCTAGAAAGAGTATTAAGAGAGAATTACAGTAGCATACTGCAACTATGTACGTAATGTGTCTGTAGGGACTGAGAAAACAATTTTAGATTAATTAAGCATATAAGCAGTCTTCATTGCCGCGCCTCGTGCCAGAGTGGAACGGAAAGGAACCTTAATACGAGGTTCAGTGTCGAAACTCGTGTTTGTATGTGTCTGGCTGGTATCTGAAAAATTCGTATGAAACTTATTTTGATATATAAATACGTACAGGGCAACAGAACTGTGTTACAATTAAATTTTGAACGATAACATGTGAAGTTCACGCTACACGAAGCATATTCCGGTCTAGCCGGAACGCCAAACAATTCGTCTGCGAGAAAGTTATCCGTTTTAAATTACATTTACATAAGCCATCTGATAGTCATCTGACTGCAAAACGAAATTATACGGATTAAAACGTTGGCCCTGAATATTGCTAATCTTTATCTTTAGCTTTGCGAACAATCACTGTACAAGGACAGTTACTGTAATTACAGAGCAAATGACCACATAACTTAACATATCTGAATTTCTAATAAACTGCTTGAAAGCTTACAATATAGTACTTTCTCAAATCTTTTGCTGATATGAAACCTCTGAAATGATATATTTTTCATACATACATTTTGAGAATCACTGTACCTTACGGTGGACATGAATTTTAATGATAATTGCATTTGTCGGTCGACCTGTGCACACGGAACGATCGTCTGTTCTGCAACCTGTTACTATTAGGAATATTGATCTGATTGTCCAAAACCAAATTTCATTTAGCATACTTGCGATGTGCAATGCAAGACGGTACCTTATCACTTTTCATAAAAATGCTTCTCAGTACACATCTCTGGGTGTGCAATGCGAGTATGCAAACAATCATAAGGGTAAATGAAAATAAGGAACCAAACTTAACGACTGTTAAATGAGAACAGAGATCTCAAGTTAAACTATGCTTCATTAAACCATGACAACGATATACATTTTCAAGAAGTTAGCAAAATCTTTCCTAATAACTCTCTTGCGTACAATTACCTATGTAATTCTTGTTTCAACTGTAAGACAAAACCACATTTTGCATTAAAAAATTTCTACTGCAGACTTCAGTCACACGCAACGTGCTATCAATTAGAAACTACACAATTACAAATATAAGAAACGGGTTACCTTACACGTTGACTTACACATTTCCTCCTTTAATACAATCCAACTTCCTCATATTTTTCATCAAAACATATTGTTACAAAATGCTTTTTAAATAATGCTGCCTCCACTACACGGCCAGCCAGCTTCCATCCTTTACAAACAGAGTACATTGTCACACTGTCCAATACATACTACCTGCTATTCTCTTCAAACGATATAACCGCTCTGACCAACATTTGTGGTCTCAGGAACAGACATACGAACATATGGTAAAATCGATACTACAGACGTCTCAGGAACAGACGTACGAAGATATGGTAAAATCGATACTACAGAGGTTGAGTACATTTATCAGATCATAACAACGTTCACATTTATGTCCAAAACTTCTTGAAAATCACATGACAAATAGAACAGCCCCCTTTCAAACAGTAAGTACGCTGAAGAGCCAAAGAAATTAGAACACGTGCCTAAGATCGTGTAGGGCCCCCACGAGTACGCATATGTGCCGCAACACGAAGTGACTTGGACTCGACTAATGTCTGAAGTAGTGCTGGAGGGAACTTACATCATTAATCCTGCAGGACTGTCCATAAATCCGTAAGAGTACGACGGGGTGGAGATATCTTCTGAACAGCACGTTGCAAGGCATCCCAGGTATGCTCAATAATGTTCATGTGTGGGGAGTTTGGTGGCCAGCGGAAGCGTTTAAACACGGAAGAGTGTTCGAATGGCTCTGAGCACTATGGGAAGTTAATTCTGAGTTCATCAGTCCCCTAGAACTTAGAACTACTTAAACCCAACTAATCTAAGGACATCACACACATCCATGCCCGAGGCAGGATTCGAACCTGCGACCGTAGCGGTCGGCGGTTCCAGGCTGTAGCGCCTAGAACCGCTCGGCCACCCGGCCGGTGCAAGAGTGTTCCTGGAGCTACACTGTGGCAATTCTGGACGTGTGGTGTATCGGATTGTCCTGCTGGAATTGCCGAAGTCCGTCGGAATGCCCAATGGACGTGAATGGATGCATGTCATCAGACAGCATGCTTACTTACGTGTCACCGGTCACAGTCGTATCTAGACGTATCAGGGTTCCCATATCACTCCAACTGCACACGCCCGACACCATTACAAAGCCTCCGCCAGCTTGAATCGTTCCCTGCTGACATACAGGGTCCATGGATTCATGGGGTTGTCTCCATACCCGTACACGTCCATCCGCTCGATACAATTTGAAACGAGACTCGTCCGACCAGGCAACATGTTTTCAGTCATCAACAGTCCAATGTCGGTGCTGACGGGTCCAGGCGAGGCGTAAAGCTTTGTTTCGTGCCGTCATGAAGGATATATAAGTGGGTCTCCGGCTCCGAAAGCCCATACCGATGACGTTTCGGTGAATGGTTCGCACGCCGACGTTTGTAGATGGCCCAGCATTGAAATCTGCAGCAATCTGCGGAAGGATTGCGCTTCTGTCACGTTGAACGATTCTTTTTAGTCGTCGTTGGTCGCTTTCTTGGAAGATCTTTTCCCGGCCTCAGCGATGTCGGAGATTTGATGTTTTACCGGATTCCTGATATTCACGGTACAGTCGTGAAATGGTCGTACAGAAAAATCCGCACTTCGTCACTACCTCACGTATGCTGTGTCCCATCGCTCGTGCGCCGACTGTACCACCAAGTTCAATTTCACTTAAATCTTGATAACCTTCCACTGCAGCAGTAACCGATCTAACAACTGTGCCAGACACTTGTCTTATATAGGCGTTGCCGACAACAGCACCGTATTCTGCATGTTTACATGTGTATGCATTTGAATCGCATGCCTATACAGTTTCTTTGGCGCTTCAGCGTAGAATGATAAGGATGATGACAATGGTAATGTAGCTGTTTTGTTAGTTGAATGCGTAGTTCTAAGACTAGTAATTTTGGTATTTCAGTCTTGACAGCAAGAAGTTTTATCAACTCTGCAGAGACGACGACCCCTCCCGGTGGCCAGAGGGAACATATTTCAGGTTTGCGCACGCCTACGCCCTCGCGGGGAAGACGTGTAGCGGTGGCGGACTGTACCGTAGACCGGCCTGAAGGCACGGCCCCTCACGCCGCTGACAGCTCCGTTACAGCCGCTCTCTTCCCCATTGACGCCCACTACTCCGTCCGTAGACCGGTACAGCTGGCGACATTTACATACATAGAGCTAACTTTTGTAGCAATTTTCCTAGCTGCTTAGGGGCTCGGATTACTTCCGGCGTAGTTGTCAGTATCAACTGCAGAATTAATGCCGCCTTACGTGGGTTCCGTGTACTCCGAGCCGGGACTTCGCACGGGTGGTAATCACGTAGCAAAGAGAATTACGGCAACTGAGCTTTAATTACTCCTCGCAGTGTTTACCTAGCTATTTGTGAATGCTTTTGCCAATTCAAACTATCCTTTCGCCAAACAGGTGTGGCTATACGTTAACGGGACTGATGCTTTTACAGAATATGTGCGCGTGCGCTGAGGGTGAACGACCAATAGCTGTGGAGCGTGAAGTCCTCTCAGTCGATTGCACCATGTCTATAGAAAAATTAGTGTGGCCGTGACCTCCGTTTATGTAAGAGCTGTTATTTAGTTTTGCCGGGAAAATGTGTGTGTGAATTCCTAAGGGACCAAACTGCTGAGGTCATCGATCTGTATACTTACACACTACTTCAACTGACTAAAGCTAAGAACAGCATAAACACACACACCTATGCCCGAGGGAGGACTCGAACCTCCAGCAGGAGGGGCCACGCAATCCATGACGTTGCACCTAAAACCGCGTGGCCACTGCGCGCTACTTGATGGAGAAATGATAAGCGTAATAATAGAGCAACGAACTGTCAAGACGTTTCACATGAGACTTCGAGAAACTGCTACTTCAACCAATCTTTTTCCTAAAAGAAGTGTATGGCGAAGATTGTGTATCACGTACGCGAGTTTTTCGGTGGTTAAAACGTTTCCAAGATGGCGGGATGACGCTGAAGGTGACTAACGCCGATGACACCCTTCAAAATCAAAATGAATGAAAATATCGAAAAAGTAACTACTCTGATTCGATCTGACCGTCGGTCGACTGTTCGATAAGTTGCTGAAACTGTTGGAATTTACAAAGAATGTGCAAGCCAAATTTTACACAACCAATTTAACATGAGAGATGTGTGTACAAAAATGATGCCGAAAATTCTTGCGATCCAACAAACAGAAGCTCGTGAAAATGTTTGTGCTGATACCGCTTCGAATAGCACTGAAAATGGTCGTAATTTCTTGGAGAGAAGGATAACATGAATCTTAGTTTTTCACTTGTGATCCAGAAACTAAGCGCCAGCCCATGCATTGGGAGGGCCCAATTTCACCGAGAGTGAAAAACCTCGAATGAAAAACCAAAATTCAACGCTTTGATGATTGTTTTCTTTGATTTTCCTGGAACTGTTTATCTTCACTGGGCTTCCAAAGATTAAACTTTTGATCAACATAACTTGCTTGAGGTTCTTGCTTAGCTCCGTGAAAAAATAAGAAAATATTTAAAAAAGACACGAATTGTGGAAGAACAGGTCATGATTCTGCATCAAGACAACGCATCAGCTCATACCACATTATCTATTATGAGATTTCTAGCGAAATACAGCATCCCAGTGTTCGACTACCCACCCTCTTCGCCTGACTTTTATCTATTATTAAACATGCATTAAAAGGAAAAACATTTCATTTCGTTGGAGCAATGAAAGAAAAAGCGGCACGCGTCATCAAGGAGTTCATAGATGAAAACTTCCAGCACTGTTTCTATTGATGGAAAATTCGTGTGAAGCGGTAGGGGTAGAGGAGGGAAGTATACTGAGGATGACGAAACTAAATATGGAAATAAAATGTTTTACAGCAATAGTCCCGTCATTTTATAGCCAAACGTCTTATCTCTTACTGTGAAGTAGGGACAGGTTTTCCGAGGTGTAATTATTGATCTTGATTTCACCCTGGGGAACAATTTCACGTGCGTTAAGTATGAGGCGACAGTTTCCCATAGAGACAAGGTCAAGCAATTTAGACCAGAACTGCACATAAGCAGAGATACTTCCCTTGTCAGCAGTCTTCGGGAGAGTCGAGGGTATTTTCCCCATGTTTGAGCGTAATGCTTTCACTGCGCAGATTAGTTACAGCATTTCCCGTGGCGTCACGTGTGTTTTTTTGGTAATCGTTTGTCCAGAGGCTAATAATTGAGTACAAAAGACATCTTCCCGGATTAAAGAGGGCGTTAGGCAGGATTGCAGTCTATCACCTATACTGTTCTTCGAAGAAGCTTTGGCAGAAATAAAAGAAAGGTTCAGGAGTGGGATTACTATCATCACAGAGAGTGTCGAATAATTATGGATCTACTGAATGGAACTAACATTACAATGAATCCACGATACAGACTGAGATTAAACGAAAGGAAGAAAAAGTAGCAGTAACGATATTAGTGAGAAAATTCGCATTATATTTGGGGAAGCAATTCCGCTACCCTGGAAACAAAATAACGCAAGGCGTCGATGCAAGGAGAATGTAAGAAGCAGATTAGCGAATTCAAAAAGGGTAGTCCACACAAAAGAAGCCTGCTGGTATCAAAGGTAGGCCAAAATTTGGGCAAGAAATTCCTGAGAATGTACGTCTAGACCACAGAATTGCATGGAAGTGAAACATGGACTACGGGAAATTGAAAAAGCACAGAATCGAAGCATTTGAGAACAGACTGGGAATTAGGTAGAGTGATAAGAGACGAGGAAGTTCTCCACACAATCGATGGGCAAAGGAATATGAGCAAAACACTCCATAGAAAGAGGATTGAGTGTTATCAGGGAATAACTTCCAAAGTACCAGTGAGGACCATAAAGAGCAGAAAATTTAAATAAAAACGGAGATTAGAATATGCTCACCAAACAACTGAGGACGTTGGATGTAAGTGTTGTGCTGAGTCGAAGAGTTTGATACAGTAGAGGAAATCGAGGAGAGCCGCATCAGTATACTAATCACTTGGGAGAAAAAAGTTTGCCAAATTAGCTTATAGGCATTTGCCCTAGGCGAGAGCACCAACTAGACGGTGATCGTTAGCTGTAGAGACGGCTGAAACTATGTTAATACCCGTGTGAAATAGACGTAACGCAAGCAACACTCAGGGATTAGCCCTTAGGACTGTTGCGAGTGGCCGACTGCTGTCTACAAGGCTGTAAGAGGAACGATCAGCCGTTATTGCCGGCAGATGAATCCTGGTGATGCCACTGCTCCTTTAGTCAAGCAGTTCCTCGTTTGGTCTCACGAGGTTGCCTGGACCCAGTTGAACGCCTCCCTTCTTAGAAAAATCCGAGGAGGAAGCTGGAATCGAACCCAGGTCCTTCCACACCGAAGGCGTCGAAGCTAATTTTTGATACCTTTTTTTTTTTTTTTTTTTTTTTGTAAAGAAACTGGCCACAACAGATAATCACTTTGAAATTGGTAATGGATTACAACAAAAGAAGACAAAAACAACAGGTTATAACCTTTGTAGACTTTAAAAAAGCTTATGATTGTATCCACAGGTCTTCAGTGATGAAGATATTGAGGAATTTCGGTCTCCATCCCGAATTAATAAAAATGATAAACTTAACTCTAAACAAATACCAGATCTAAAATAAACTTCAGAGGAGAACTATCTGAGCCATTTACGATTAAAACAATTTTAAGACAGGGAAATATTTTATCGCTGTCACTTTCCAGCTGTGCATTCAAGTACGTGGTGGAGGAATGGTACAAGGAAAACCCTAAAAAGACAAGAATTGAGACCAAGAAAGAACAAATGAACTTAAATTGTTTGGGATTCGCTGATGACTTTGTGTTACTAGCTAATGACATTCAAGAAGACAGAAATGAAATAACAAGGCTACAAAATATAGCACAAAAAGTAGGACTCCAGATATCATTCGAAAAGATAGAGATAATGGTAGCAGATTCACTTGTAACCACCCACATAACACTAAATAACAGGAAAGTGAAAATAGTGAAACAGTTTAAATTTCTAGGAGAAATTTTAACATACAATAGGACGAGGCACCTGGATGGCAATTAAGAACTAAGAAAATGATAAAAGCTCGAAAATTATCGTGATCTACATGCCATAAAAATGTCTATCAGTCAAAATTAAATTAAGACCTTACACGATGGTGGTTTAGCAGGAGGTGATATACGGAAGTGAAGTTGTTTTCAAAGTCACACAGAAAAACAGAATCTACAAAACCCTACAAATACAAAGAAGAATAGCTAGAACATTCTTAAATAAGAAATATAAAAAAGAATTGAGACCAAGAAGAACAAATGAACTTAAATTACTTGGGATTCGCTGATGACTTTGTGTTACAAAAGATGGACAACGACGGATAGCGCCAAATGGAGTGATGTACAGCGAACTGGAGACCATTACGGATACCATACAGAAGAAAAGGATCTCTTTATTTGTTCAAATTATGAGGACAACAGAAACTAGATTATCAAGGACATTTATAGATAAACTTTGGAACATGAAGCAACAGGAGGGATGGATAAAGGAAATCAGGGAGGATATGAAAGAGCTACCTGTAGAATTGCGATTTGCAAACCAAAGCAGAAAATTTAAAGAAACTGAGAAACATAAAAATAAGATTTAAACCAAAAACAGACAAACGGCATAGAATAATGTGTGGATGAGGGACAACGAAAGCAATCAGACCGAATGAAAGATACAGTGCATTTCAGAAGGAAAAGCTATTGAAGCAGATACAGAAAATGATGGACAGAAGTTGTCCGATGAGGTCGTAAAACAGAAGAAGAAGAAGAAGGAAGAGGTGAAATGATCCTGGGGAAAAGAAGGCAAGAGTCATGATACGAGGAATGGCCATATTGTCTCCGTCGCGAAATAGGAAGAAATGGAATCGTTAAATGGCCACTGGAGAGTACTAATTTTTTTATTGACAGACAAAAACTCCGCCTTTTCGATGAATTGTCTCTGTCGCTAGGATTTTAAAAGAAGAAGGGATACGTACTAAGTGCGCAAGAAAAAGGAACAAACGGAAGGAAACACTTCTGAAATCCGCATATGCGGCGTCGAAACTCAACGAACGCCGCCGTCCTATCTTCATGGCATGTATCCTCGTAACGTCGCGCAGGTATCGTTATCAGTTCAATCATCTACTTGTGAATGTATGAAATTCGTCTCCTCCCATGAGTGATCCAACTGCGGGGCGGATCGTGGAAGATGCTCCACTAGAAGTTCGAGAAGTATTGGCTGTACTAAGGATTCTTTACAGTAGCACACTGACGATTGTTTAGATAGTCCCAAACATCCATGAGACCTATGACACACTTCTAAACAAATAATGAGTCACATAGCCTCTGATCCACGTGACGACATTGTGTTTCGTCCTCGGGTAATAAAATTCGACCGTGTAGAGAAAAGTGCGTGAATAGATAGACGAGGACGACATCCGTAAAAATAGAGCCAAAAGCTAAAGCACAAAACACTAGATCCCTCCCGCCGGCCCACAACGTAGCCGGTGAACCATTCGACTAAGGAGACGTTACTCCCTAGTGGAACAAACAAGGAAAACTGCACCCACAGTACTAACAGAGGTTAGACGCCTGCATGGTCAAAAAATCTGGAGAGTTTGTCGGAACTTGCGAAAGGGTAGACAAGGTCGTAAATCCTCTTGAAAGAAGGGAGTGGGTGGCACAGGTAGGCTGTAGCCTGTTAGCGCCGTTCCGAGTTTCATAGATGGACGTAATCCCTTTCACTGACGCCAGAGAACCAGTTGGCGGAGACTGTTAGCTTTGTGTGTTTCCAGTGTAGTGGCTGAATTTTGAAATTTATCTGGTTCCAACTGGATTGCTACAGGGGTGTTACATAGTGCCAGAGTTGTGATTGATAACGTTGTAGCGGGTTAAATCAAAGCTGTAATAATGTTACACTAACATGGAAGTGCGAAGAATTGATTAGAGTCCGTCGATTAAAAGTTACTTCAGTGACGGTGGTTCAATTACGCCAACGCGGTGGGATCGCGTGCGTCGTAAAGAACTGGGTCCCACAGACTGTGGCCCGGACGTGGTTTCGTGTTGCACGCAGTTACTGAAGAGGAGTAAACGATTGGTTTCGTTGCCTTTATGTTAACCAGATTCCATAGACTTTTTTCTACGCCTGTCCTTTCTGAAACCTCATCACGCTGCCCTTTATTATTATTCTTTGGTAGCAACAATTTTTAATAAATATCGGAGTAGAGATGAAATACTAGAAAGCAGAAATAACAGTTCAACGGAATGGATTCCAATGCTATGTCCATAAACGGCGTATCTTTTCTAACCAAAGATAGATTTCAAACTTAAGTAGCATATCTAATAGGAACTGAGGAAATTTTGAAGTGAACAGATGAGGAAAGAAGTCAAGATACTGACTACTATTCTAAGGCACCTGTAAATGGTTAACTCAGGCAGGAAGGACCACCATCACAAAGATATGCGTTAGGCTACTGGTTGTACACACACATGCCAAATCCCTCATAACTATTTTCATCTTGCGTTCAATCGTTCCGTATTCCGTCCTCTTTATGGCCTACAGCCTTGAAATGTTCTTTACCTGCTTGCATATTATTGCGAGTTACGTCGAACATTGGCTATTTTCCATATAATGCAGACGTTCCTACTTGTATTACATGCATCTTTCTTTTACTTTGCCATGTGTATGCAGCAACAGGTCCCAGAAAAAGACAGCATTTCGCCTTTAGTGTGATACATGCTGGTGCATTCAGAATCTACGTTTCGCTAACATACTCGAGAGGCTGAGGTTCTGCAAAGGGCTTTACCTTCTGAGGGAAGAGTCGCAGCTACAAACCTTCAGGAAATGCCTCTGTATTTTCGCAATTAGTGTGCTTGACACATTTTACGTATTTACTATCGACGTATTTCCGTCTCCAAACGAGCATTCTCCATAATACACTTCCCAAATATTTAAAGTTGTCCACTATTTCAATATCCCGTCCCTTAATTTGAATTTGTCCCTTGCCCCCTCTATCCCCTCTGGTTACCACCATGGTCTTGCTTTTCTCCACACTAAATTTCATTCCATAGTTCTCGACCTTATCATTTACGATGTCTATTTGTTTTTGTATCTCCTTACTACTTGTTCCCCACACCACACTATCATCCGCAAATAGAAACAGCTTCATCTCCCTTCCTCCATAGGCTTCTTTCGTCTGTAGTCAAAGAGAAGGAAAGGAACAAACTCATATTAAGGGACGGGATATTAAAATAGTGGACAACTTTAAATATTTGGGAAGTGTATTAAGGGGGAATGCTCGTTTGGAGACAGAAATTAGCAAAAGAATACAACAGAGTAGTAAATTTTACCAGTGTGTGAGGCGCTTGGTGTGGGGAAGGGAAATGCCAATGAGGTGCAAGCTGGTACTATACAAGACTGACTTCACACCCATATTAATTTACGGCTCAGAGACTTGGACTATGACTAGAAGAGAGGAGAGTAGGATACAATCCAGTGAAATGAAGTTTCTGAGCAGAATGCTAGGGAAGACGAGGAGAGACAGAGTGAAAAGTGAAGATGTTTGGAAGGAAATTTGAGTGGAGAAGTTGACTGAAAAAATTGAAAAGAATAGATTAAAATGGTTTAGGCATGTGAAGAGGATGGGAGAGGGAAGAATACGAAGAAGAGCTCAAGATTGAGGGCAAGAGGCCAAGAGGAAGACCGAGAACAAGATGGATTGACACAATAAAGATGAGTTTAAGGAGGAGAAACCCGCTATGGAACCAAATTGTGGAAGAAGAATAGTGGAAAGACCGAGTAAAGTGGCGAAGTTCCATTGATACCCCAATCCGACCAGATGTTGGATAGAGGGAAAACGAAGATGATGATAAGTATCCACGTTTCAGTGCCATACTTCCTGGGGTTCGTAAGCTCGAAGCGGCTTTGCCTTCTGACAGAAATATCACAACAATAAATCTTCAGAAAAGGCCTTTGCCTTTTCTCGCATCTCTGCTGGGAAATCACATATTGAAATGCATGAAGGCATAAGCCACTTGGGCCCTGCTCACTTTATACTCAACTAAGGGAAGAGAATAAGTTATTGCCAATTCTGTAACATACGATTTTCGAGCGTATTGTTGGGGCATCTGTTGGGGACGCCAGAGCTGCCATTCGTCATCAAGTGGAATTCTGGGTCTGGTGGGTTACCTTTACCTAATCCCTGTCCGGTGGGCTCACTGTCCCATCACGACATGCATTTTCCTAGGACCTATTGGAAATAATCTTGCGGAAAGTTTTGGCCAGAAACAATGCTTTCCAGGCGAATACTATCAGCGGGAAGAGGAAATGGCCAACGAAAATGCGGTATCGCGTACCACTCACATCCCCGCGGAAGAAGAGACGTTTATCATTCACAGTGATATTTATCATAGAGATTCGTCATTGGTGGTTACAATATCTATGTTTGTCTGTATCTGTACAGTGCAATGTCCTTCAGACACGCAACAGACCATCAGTGATATATTCATATCTCGACGGGCTAAAATGAAGAAATAATATTTGTGTCTCTGTGCGAGGATCACGAATTGTGCCAGCATAATGGTTGTGACTAAGTGGCACATGGAAGTTTGAACTGGTCCTGGAGGCGTGGTCGGATAGCCGAAGTGGTTAAGGTAACATTAGCGGGAAATCCGGATTCGAGTTCCGGACCGGCACAAATTTTTATGTGTCGTAAACAACTGACGTCAGTGTACAGCCAAAGAATGGGAATTTGTTTCGTAATGACACATGTAAAAAAGCCGCCAATGAGTCTCGCGTTGTCCAGGGTTCGCCGTCTACCTATGGGCGGGGTCACAGACGCCACAGCAGGGCAACGTGTTCGCTTCTGCTCACTGTACGGAAATCTATCCGATCGTGCTACTTTTTAAGACGCCGCAGATGGCGGGACACTTGCAGTGCGACAAATACTATGTACTAGCACAACGCCATTCACAGTGATCGAAACTAACAGCCCATGATCAATATTATTGCGAGTACATTTCAGTCATAGTGTGAGAACTAATGGGGAAGAGAAAAGAGACTTTAAGTTACGTGAATTTTCGGTTACTTGTTCATACATTAAATAAATACATTCAGTTTGGAGTGCGCTTAACTGACTACGCCACCTCATACCGACTACAGATACAACAGAAATACCCTCCATTCTGCTTCTATGACTGGCTGAAAGATTGCGAGTTTCTTGGATCTCGAAAAATCGTGGCCAGCAGCTGTCCGGGTTGTAGGAGGCAAATAGTGTGTATTCTGTGGAGGTGGTTCTATTTGGAAGTGTTTAACAGTTGTGAAGTAGGTTTTTAATGTCCTTAGGGGGGAACAAAGCTTTTATACGAAAATTCTAAAAGTATTGCAAGTGTGTGCTCCCTTTGAATGAGCGTGCAAGTCGGATTAGCCGTTTTCCGGGCTTCTGGGTGCATGTCTCATGGTAGACAGCGGAAAAATATAGGTAGCTGGAGGACGTTGTAAGCTAATAAATTATATTTGTGTCCGTGAAACGTGACACGTGGTGTTTCTGTGTGACTTATGACCTAATAACTTTGATCACCTGTCCTGCTTTGTCTGTGTGGGGATCATGGGCGGAAGTCACTAACAATCAGCTGGAGCTGTTATGTTGGCTGTTAGCGATGTGCATCTTGTAGTTCAGTGGTCGGATCGCGGAATCTCCCCGAATGCAATTTGATAGCTACAAGGCGTTAGTCGTTGGTTTTGAAATACTTACAAGTTTAACCCGGTCTCGTGGGTCAAATCGAGGCTAGAAACCTTTGTGTTGATTACCTCGGAAGTGTACACGTGCGCAAAATTGACCCAAATCCGCCAATAAACGTTTCCTAGCTAATTATAGGAGCAACGCGTTGCGTGGATCCTCTGGCCCGACAAGAGCGCGTAGTTTAAGGTCTCGGCCGAAGGTGAGACTTCGCACGATGCCACTATCTCTTCGAAGTCAGAAAGAAACGAATGTTTCATCTCCACTAAGAGGCCAGGCACCTCATACTACTACAGTTAAATAGCAATGGTAATAACATGTGAACTGTTACCACAATGGCCACATACTAGATCGCTTGATAAGTCATGTTGGAAGGATGAAGAGGGACAATTTTTTGTTTATGGTAGTGAACAGTAAGCAGTTGATGATCCTTCCATGTATATATGTTTGATTTTATGTGACTACTCTCTGACGACGTCAATTTGTTTAAAAACTTCATTTCCTTTTTTAGAGAGAGCTCTGTTAGTGGAAAAATATGTAGCCGCCAAACAGACACTGAACAGTGAAACGTTTCCAACCCCTATGCCCTCACAGTTCCCGCACTGCTAAAAGAAGAGCTGGTTGTGATAGCAGTACTTTCCATGTCAGTCAGCGTTGCAATATTGGACCAGAACTGTCTCATCAGAGAAACACATCACTATCCGGTACTCACACAGCGTGTTTCAACACAGCAGTTACAAACTTTCAGGGAAGATGGAGAAAACCTAGAAAATAGAAAACCATATGCACATGCTTGGTCGCAAACACATTCCACGCGCGCAGTGACGACACAAAACAGAAGGAAGGAAGAACAAGAACAGGGTCAGAAAACATGTTCATTATGCTTAGTACAGAAGAAACCAAGAAATAAGATCAAAAACAGACAACTATCGTAAACAAAGAAAGTCTTCGAAATTACATCCGCGGACTGTAGTGCAGGCCCAACATCTCCGACGCGTGGACAGAGGTCTAGCTTGGGGCCCCAGGTACAGCATTGCAAAGCCTGCCATGATTGTATGGAAAATTCAAACTTAGTGGTATTTTGACATTTGGATGTACTCCAGATGGAGAATTTCTACTTACACTGCGGCTTAAAACATTTTATAAGGGCGTTGAAAAAGAAACGAGCCGGAGTCTAGAAGACACAAGCCGGTGACCCGAGGGTAATATCGTGGCGAGTGTAACAAGCTGAGGTTCCGAACAGAGCATGGAATTTCACAGAGACAGAGGGCACGTGTGCGCGTCACGTGACTATACAGAGCTATCAGCAGCATGCATCAATCGTCCAACGCTGCCAGTCGCATTGCAAACAGTGACATGGAGGAGTCAACAGAAGAGCAAAGACGTGTTGTTCGTTTTCTGACAGCGAAAGGAGTGGGAGGAACGGACATTCATGGACGAATGTCACAAGTGTACGGCGAACACTGCATGTCCTTTGCAAGGGTCAAGGCGTCACACAAGCGCTTCACGGAAGGTCGGGAGTCGTTAGCCCATGATGCACGGTCTGGAGCACCAAACTACATTATCGATGACATGGTCCAGCTGGTGGATGGACTCATTATCCAGGACCGCCGAGTGGCAGTGAAAGCCATAGCCGCCATGGCGGGATTGAGAATCGTAAGTCTTCACACCATTATGAAGAACGACTGCACATGAACAAAGTGTGTGCCCAATGGGTGCCCCACAGTCTTCAACCACACCCTGAAGCATATCGAATGGCCCACTGTCTTGCTCATCTGCAGTGCTATGCTCGGGAAGGGAATGCGTTCCTGACACGAGTGGTGGCTTGAGATGAGTCATGGTATCATCACTTCGAACCAGAATCAAAACGAAAAAGTCTCCAGGGTCACCAGCACCAAAAAAAGCCAAGGCCATCCACACGAGTGCAGGAAAGGTTATGATGACATTCTTCTTTGACCAAGGTTGCCCCCTTCTGATTCACTTCCTGCAGCACAGGACAAAAGTGAATGTCCATCGTTACTCGCAAACCTTGACCACCCCTTGTCAAGCGATCAAATCAAAACGACCAGGCAATCTCACCCATGGGGTCATTCTGCTCTATGAGAATGCAAAGCCTCATACGGCCAACACAGTCGCGGCACTGCTGCAGAAATTCAAATGGGAGGTTCTCGGCCACCCTCCATACAGTCCGGACCTCTCTCCCTGTGATTATGTCATTTTTCATCCCCTCAAAAAGGCCTGAGGGCCAAACTATTCACCTCGGACGACGACGTCCAGCTGTATGTGCGGAACTGGTTAACATCGCAACCCCGGGAATTTTATGAGACAGCCATTCACCGCCTTGTGACACAGTTGAACAAGTGTCTCAACAGCCAGGGTCAATACTTCTAACATACAGGTACTGGTTTCTGTAATTATGCCTCCGGTTTGTTTCTTTTTGAACGCTCCTTATACTTCCTAAGTTGATACCGAACTGCGTATTATGAATAAGAGAAAGCAAAAGGGTAAAAATTCAGATAATTTAGCAACAGCCAATTAGCAAGCAGGAAATTAAGAGCATCATGCTACACATACGGAAATCTTTGAAGCATGTGGTTTAACTCTTGAAATTTTTGGTGGTGTACGAAAGAGACAAGTTACGATTTTTGCAACTGGCTCTCAAAATGCTGGACTTTTCTATTTTCAGTTTTTTTAAACAGTCGTGGCTCTCACAGACTTGTAAATATTCAGTAGGAAAAAGGAGTACAACGGGATGGGGGATCAAATGCTCCCGAATGAATACCAGATGAACATTGAGGTAATGACAGTCATAGGATACCTCCTAATATAGTGTCGGACTTCCTTTTGCCCAGAGTAGTGCAACAGCTAGACGTGACATGGGCTCCACAAGTCGTTGGAAGTGCCGTGCAGAAATATTGAGCCATACTGCCTCTTTATCCGTCCATAATTGCGAAACTGTTGCCGGTGCAGAACTTTTTGCACGAACTGACCTCTTGATAATGTCCCATAAGTGTTAAATGGGTGCCCAGATCATTCGCACAGATTCTCCAAAATATTCTTCAAGCCAATCGCGAACAATTGCGGTCCGGTCACGTGACGCATTGTCATCCATCAAAATTATTTCATTGTTTGAGAACATGAAGTCCATGAATGGCTGCAAATGGTCTCCAAGTAGCCGAACATAACCATTTCCCGTCAGTTATCGCTTCAGTTGGACCAGAGCACTCAGTTCATTCCACGTAACCACAGTCGACACGGAGACACTACCAGCTTTCACAGTGCCTTGTTGCCAACTTGGGTCCGTGGCTTCGTGGGGTCTGCGCTACACTCGAACCCTACCATCAGCTCTTACCAACTGAAATCGGGACTCACCTGATCAGGCCGCGGTTTTCCAGTAGTCTACTAGAGTCCAACCGACATGATCAGGAACCCAGGAGAGGCACTGCAGGCGATGTCGTGCTGTTAGCGAAGGCGCTGGCGTCGGTCGCTTGCTGCCATACCCTATTAACAACAAAATTTCGCCGCACTGTCCTTAAGGATACGTTCGTCGTACGACGCACGGTGATTTCTACGGATATTCCACGCAGTGTTGCTTCTCTGTTAGGACCGACCACTCTATGCAAATGCCGCTGCTCTCGGTCGTTGTCTGTCTTGAGAGGTAATGCCTAAAATTTTGCATTCTCGGCTCACTCTTGACACTTTGAATCTCGGAATATTGAATTCCCTGGCAATTTCCATGTCGCATGCCTCTAGCTCCAACTACCATTCCGCGTTCATCTATTAATTCCCCTCGACCGACCACAGTCATATAGGACATCTTTTCACATGAGTACAAACAACAGCTCCGACAGTGCACTGCCCTTTTACGGGGTGACAGTTACTGAACTATATGAAAAAAAAAACGTAAATTTGTTACAAACTACGGGGTGCACACACTTTATTCAACGTGTAAACGTCACTGCAGATATTTAGGTTATGACATGTTCGATACGCCTGCCATCATGGGCGATGATGTGACGCAGACGAATAACGAAATTCTGCATGACACGCTGAAGTGTCGGAACATTCATGCTGTCGATGACCTCATGCACGGATGTTTTCAGCTCTGAAACAGTTTTGTGGTCATTGCTGAACGCTTTGTTTTTAATACAACTCCAAGAAAAGGAGTCGCTTGTGTTCAGATCCGCAGAATATGACGGCCAATCGAGGCCCATGACAGTGGCCTCTGGGTACCCCAGAGACAGAATTCGGTCCCCAGAGTGCTCCTCCAGAACATCAAACGCTCTCCTGCTTCAATGAGGTCGAGCCCTGTCTTGCAAGGACCACATATTGTCAAAATCAGGGTCACTTTCGATAATGGGGATAAAATCATCTTCCAAAACATTCGCGTACCGTTCGGTAGTCACCGTGCCATCGAGGAATATCCCACCGATCATTCCGTGACTGGACACTGCACAGCATACAGTCAGCCGTTGAGGGTGAAGAGACTTCTTGATCGCAAAACGCGGAATCTCAGTCCCTCAAATGCGCCAGTGTTGCTTATTGACGAACCAAACCAAATGACAGTGGGTTCAAAAATGGTTCAAATGGCTCTGAGCACTATGGGACTTAACATCTATGGTCATCAGTCCCCTAGAACTTAGAACTACTTAAACCTAACTAACCTAAGGACAGCACACGACACCCAGCCATCACGAGGCAGAGAAAATCCCTGACCCCGCCGGGAATCGAACCCGGGAACCCGGGCGTGGGAAGCGAGAACGCTACCGCACGACCACGAGATGCGGGCCCAAATGACAGTGGGCTGAACCAAATCATGTGCGTAGTAATTCCCATCATGCGCCGCCGCCAGTCTTGAAGTTTGGGTTGGGTTGTTTGGGGGAGGAGACCAGACAGCGAGGTCATCGGTCTCATCGGATTAGAGAAGGATGGGGAAGGAAGTCGGCAGTGCCATTTCAAAAGAGCCATCCCGGCATTTGCCGAGAGGGATTTAGGGAAATCATGGAAAACTTAAATCAGGATGCGAGTCCAGTGTGCTAGCCACTGCGCCACCTCGCTCGGTCCTTGTAGTTTGAACATCCTAAAGCAAACCATTCAGAAGTTATGACGATTTTATTTCATATATTTCAATAATTGTCACCCTTCATACCTTGTAAACCGATACTACAACCATCTGGATAAGTGTCTATCGCTATCCTATGACGCTCATCACTTCCGTATAGTGACATATGGGTGTCCTGGTTACCGCGAGAGATGGTAGGCGTTGGCAAGTAGAAGGGCAGTGAAACAGGGCAATCAACTATTTATAACGACTTGTTCAGCAATATTAGAGCGCCTTCGCTAGGCGTGCTTGTTCATCAAAACGAGTGAACTGTAACAGGTTGCCTCGTAGCTGGGTGCCACATACCGTTACTGGAGTTGAGTGAGGCAAGCTCACCTATCGGCAGCCTGGAGCGGTGCGAGATGGACCGGATCCTTCTGCCGGTATGACCTGCCACCATGTGGGTCGATTTCCACTGGAAAAGCAATGGCGACTACAGTGGGTGCTAGCGGTACGTTAGAGGCAACAGTTCGAACTACTGTAAGAAACGTGACCACAGATAAATAGGAGGGTAATCCCAAAAGTAAAGTCTCCTATTTTTTTGTAAGTACATAGACCTGTTTATTTCTACAATGGTTTACATCACTTAACAGCTTGAACATTTGGCTATTTTCCCACTTAATCACCACTTCTGTTGATACATTTTTGTAGACGCTGTGGCAGTTTTTGTATGCCCATGTCATACCAGCTCGCCTCCATACTATTCAGAAAATTATGAACCTCTTCTTTCACCTCGTCGTCGGAGCCGAATCGCTGGGACCACAATTAGAGCTGACAGGTACTGTGAAACTCTGAAAAAACTCAAACGGGCAATTCAGAACCGGAGAGGCGGAATGTTGAGCAAGGGCGTACACATTCTCCATGACAATTCTCGCCCATACATCGCTCGGCAAACCGTTGCTTTCCTGCAACAGTTTCAGTGGAGCATAATCACCCAGCCACTCTATAGTCCTGACTTGGCACCCAGTGATTATCACCTGCTCCCTAGGTTAAAAGATCATTTCGCCGGAAAGCGATTCAGCTCCGACGACGAGGTGAAGAAGAGGTTCATAACTTTCTGAACAGCATGGCGGCAGACTGGTATGAGATGGGCATACAAAAACTGCCACAGCGTCTACAAAAATGCATCGACAGAAATGGTGATTATGTCGAAAAATAGCTAAATGTTCAAGCTGTAAACTGATGTAAACCATTGCAGAAATAAACGGGTCTATGTAATTATAACAGAATAGGAGACCTTACTTTTGGTATTACCCTCGTAGGTATGAGTGAGAAATAAATTTTGCAATAAATAAGTATAAATTTCGCGTTGACGATAATGCGAAATCGACGAGTGCTAGAGTTCCCGTGTAAAAAATATATTAGATCCGAGGGCAGCAGTTTATTAATATGGTAGCAGATTGAATACTGAAACTCGATTTGGACTTTTTTCTCATCTTACGAAGACGGAACATTTCCGTTGTGAAGAACTAAGACTCCAGGTCTGATATGAAACGAAAATGTTCCGGTTCTAACGAACTCCGTTCCGATAACAGGCTTAATATTAGACACCACAATTCCTGACACTATTGCACAACAAATCGTACCTAAAATGACTTGGTTTTGGAAGATATTTAATGCAGAGTATCAAATGAACTGTATATTTCCGTAATAGTCAAGTATGACGATAAAAATCGGCAGTACGGCACTACAGCTTTTCAAACAGGTAAATCATTGTGGTGTCAACTCGGGTTGCTCTCATCAGTGATTTAGAAGACATGTGGGCGTGGAGACATTACCGTCTCCACATATTGTCATAGACGGAAGAATTTAATGGTGACTTCTTATGGAATCACGTTCATTCAGCTCACAAGCTAATTACCACTTTTCAACCTCATCTATACTTTTGAATATGCAACGTATCAAGCCGTCTCCTCGAACTTCATTTGCAAGACAATAATTATTGAAAAGAACATTCTTAACGTTCTGTTTTACCGCCAGAGGCACCTTTTACTGATGTATCTTGACCTGTGCTGTTAATGGCCGATAGAAGCAACCCGAGCAGGCGCTATGTCCATTCACTTGATTGTGAAGCTAAAGTGCGTATTTGATGATTTCCTTCTTTATACTCGTGTAATACAAAAACATTCATTTTAATTTGTGGTCTGCATTAAAATTCTCTCAGAAATACGGCGTTGTTGGTAACCTTCGTTGCGCAAAATTATCGGCATATACGACATCGTCGGATAAAACTCTTAACTCTATTTCAAGTTAAATTTGATTCATTAATGTGAGAAAAGATATTTTTTCTGATGAAACTGGCAAGCTTCTGAGGAATGTACGGTCGCAACCACAACAAACGTAACTTGACCGAAACACTGAAACGCACTCCCGACTAACTTAACAAATTTCGCGGTCACAGATCCAGAAAAGCCTTTGTTCACAGCCATAAGCTGTCGTTTCAGCCATTGTACGACAATGGTGGTCTGTGTCAGTGCGGATCTGCAAAGAGTCTGTTGTATATTATGCCTGTAGTAGCAAGTCTTCATAATTGAATGAAAAAGCGATTTTCCATGGCAGGAAAAAACATGGACATCGTTTAATATCTGATGTTGTGATGAAGACAGTTTTGACTTCCGTGTTAAATTATAGACTCAGGGTATTTATTTTCATACAAAAGTGAAGCGTTGAGGGATCGGTAGTACGTCATCTCAGAAGAGAACTCTGAAATTATGGCAACACTTTAATTTGAAAAACTTTCTAATGCATGATTATAGAACTACTTTCCCTTTATCCGATTAGATTTGATTGATTTAAAGTAAATGGTTCTATTATTTTAATAATGGAAAGAAATTTGATGTAGACACCAATAAATATCATATAACTGGTATGCTGAAAAAGAAAATGTATATAATACACTAAAACAATTAAATAACAGAAAAATCGTGTGGTACTACGAAATAAGTCGACAGAAAGTAATATCGAAAAACACAAAAATTGGCAAAAAATAAATTGACCACAAGTAACACAAAATTGCCTAAAAAAATTTCACCTAAATTGTCCATAAAACGATTTATTCCTTTCCCCTGTAATAAAATGTGTTTTACATTTCACCGTACAATTTTACAGTCAGTTTTATATTCTAGATGACGGGCATATACCACATAATAACAATAACTGTAACACTATACCGCATGGTTACGTTTGATTAAGTTGCAATCATCCTGTAACCAACACATCGTAAGGCAGCTATTCTACGTGGGTTGGGGGTGGAAGGAGGGCCGCAGAGGCTTGATGTGCCCCGTGGACTGCTTAACACATCTGTGCGTATTGATTTGCAACTGGAATTCGGTCAAATACAAAAATTAATATTCCGGATTAAAGGAGAATGTTCCTTAAACCGAACAGCCATACGCGATCCTTCTCTGGGTTGTAACCTAACTTTTTTTTTTCAGATCTAACGGAGTATACTACCAGAGTCAGGTTTCCTGAGTAGCTGGAACACGTCACCGAGGCTCATCATCCGGGGAAATTCTTAAGCCGCGTCCGGGACATAGGTGCCCAGCAACAAGTCTGGAAAATTGTGCGCCGGTGGATATCTGAATATCATCAGAGGCATTTCAGGCATGTAGGTGTTCGATGATTGCTGGTTTCTCGATAGGCGATGAATGCTGCGAGATATGTGGCGCAGCCGGATGCGGCAGATTTCTCGCTGGCCCGTTACTTGCGTGACCGGAGTCCGGAATCTGGAGCTGGGGTGGCCTCTGGCCATCCGCACGCACCATCCTTCAAGGCAAGGACCCGCCGCAGGCGTCATTTTCCAAAGCAGAATCTGGAATTTAGGAAGAATTCTCGGAATGTACTGTTCCTGAACGAGTACCTACAGCACTACGACACAGCCGAACACTTACTACACTACTGGCCATTAAAATTGCTACACCACGAAGATGACGTGCTACAGACTCGAAATATAACCGACAGGAAGAAGACGCTGTGATATGCAAATGATTAGCTTTTCTGAGCATTCACACAAGGTTGGCGCCAGTGGCGACACTTACAACGTGCTGACATGTGAAAAGTTTCCAACCGATTTCTCACACACCAACAGCAGTTGACCGGCGTTCCTGGTGAAACGTTGTTGTGATGCCTCGTGTAAGGAGGAGAAATGCGTACCATCACGTTTCCGACTTTGATAAAGGTCGGATTGTAGCCTACCGCGATTGCGGTTTATCGTATCGCGACATTGCTGCTCGCGTTGGTCGAGATCCAATGACTGTTAGCAGAATATGGAATGGGTGGGTTCAGGAGGGTAATACGGAACGCCCTGCTGGATCCCAACGGCCTCGCATCACTAGCAGTCGAGATGACAGGCGTCTTATCCGCACGGCTGTAATGGATTGTGCAGCTACGTCTCGATCCCTGAGTCAACAGATGGGGACGTTTGCAAGACAACAACCATCTGCACGAACACTTCGACGACGTTTGCAGTAGCATGGACTATCAGCTCGGAGACCATGACTGCGGTTACCCTTGACGCTGCACCACAGACAGGAGCGCCTGCGATGGTGTACTCAACGACGAACCTGGGTGCACGAATGGCAAAACGTCATTTTTTCGGATGAATCCAGGTTCTGTTTACAGCATCATGACGATCGCATCCGGGTTTGGCGAGATCGCGGTGAACGCACATTGGATGCGTGTATTCGTCATCGCCATACTGGCGTATCACCCGGCGTGATGGTATGGGGTGCCACTGGTGCCATTGGTTACACGTCTCGGTCACCTCTTGTTCGCATTGACGGCACTTTGAACAGTGGACGTTACATTTCAGGTGTGTTACGACCCGTGGCTCTATCCTTCATTCGATCCCTGCGAAACCCTACATTTCAGCAGGCTAGTGCACGACCGCATGTTGCAGGTCATATACAGGCCTTTCCGGTTACAGAAAATGTTCGACTGCCGCCCTGGCCAGCACATTCTCCAGATCACTCACCAACTGAAAACGCCAGGTCAATGGTGGCCGAGCAAGTGGCTCGTCACAATACGCCCGTCACTACTCTTGATGAACTGTGGTATCGTGTTGAAGCTGCATGGACAGCTGTAGCTGTACACGCCATCCATGCTCTGTTTGACTCAATGCCCAGGCGTATCAAGGCCGTTATGACGGCCAGAGGTGTTTTTTCTGGGTACTGATTTCTCGGGATCTATGCTCTCAAATTGCGTGAGAATGTAATCACATGTCAGTTCTAGTATAATATATTTGTCCAATGAATACCCGTTTATCATCTGCATTTCTTCTTGGTGTAGTAATTTTAATGGCCAGTAGTGTATTAACCTGCTTAAGAATTCGTAAATATTTCTTGCTATCGCTGACTTCTGTTCAGGAAAAGTGACCCTAGAGGAGGGTGTCCCTTTACAATACCAACCTACCTGTGTCCCGTCACCGCCAGACAACCAGGTGTGATTGTCTGGGGTGCTATTTATTTTGGTAGTAGGACACCTTTGGTTACCATCCGTGGCATGTTTGTAGCACAGCGGCACGTCGTCGATATTCCGCGCCCCGTTTTGTCGCCCTTCAGGGCAAGCTATCCTGGGCCTACATTTCAGCAAGCTAATGCCCGACCCAACACGGCGAGGGTTTCTGCTGCACATCCTCGTGTTCACCAAATCGTAACTTGACCAGTAATGTCGCCCGATCTCTCCCCAACTGAGAACGATTGGAACATTGAGGGCAGGGCGCTCCAACCGTCTAGGTATTTTGATGATCTAGGGCTTTAATTTGACAGAATTTGGCACGATATCACTCTGGAGGACATCCGACAGCTCTATCAGTCAATGCCGAGGCTAATAACTGCTTGAATAAGGGCCACAAGTGGACCAACGCGTTGCTGACTTGCTCAGCTTGTCAAGCCGTTTCGCTGGAATAAATCATTCAAGTCTTCTGAAATAGTAATCATTTGTTTGTCTGAACGTGTACATCACATCTCTCGATTTCCATCCCATTCAGATAATTACATCCTGATGCGCCGGTTTAAGCTGCTCTCAGAGAATTAGCACGGATTCAGAAAAAAAGACATTAGAGTCGGTTACAACTTACTTCAACATAAGCGACATCTTACAAACAATAGATGCACGTCCACTGCCCGGCAAACAAAAAAAAAACAAAAAAAAAAAAAAGCATCCACAAGAGCAGGAAACGAAATCTCAAGAATTAAGAGGGTATATGATGTTACTTCAGTGAGTCAGTACAGAAAGAGCCCACTTATCGGTATGCCGTTGGAACCCTCTGGCCTGCATGGATGCACCGATTCAGTTGGGAAGGGTGTCTTGAAATAAGCTGACTCACAACCGGCGTAATGGTACGAGAGCGCTCGAGTAAACACATTTACCATCGTTTTACGGCCGAAACCATATAAAACTGTTAAATCAGATGATCCTGAATTCGACTGGATGGGCAGTAACGGTTAAAAATATCACAGCTTCGCTCGGGTCCATTTCTGCTAGGCGGAAAAAATAGACATGGCATTTTCACAACACGTCTAATATTAAAAATATGCATGGATTTTGTAGTTTTGTTACGAATTGGTTGTTTTCAGATATTTTGCGCATAATATTTGGTATGAGTTTATTTTCAAATACCTCAACAAATTTTAGCGAACTTTCTACGTTTGTAGATACCGTACCATGACGTAGTCACCAATTTTAATTTTTTAAACCTTTTCAGTGGCTGTCATTATAACCAAAATACTGTTTTCATGTATTTTCGATGCCACCTATACATACAAAAACGAAATGAAGGTTATGGCGTCTGTTACATCCCTTTGCTGGGAACTGCTGTTTACTTGTTACGCTGTCGTCTCTCATTTCATTACGCCTAATGGCGCAGCAGGCAGTTGAGATCTTCGTATCAGCGGCTTTCTCATTCCGAAATCATAGTTTCATAGAAGTCGTTTACCTGAAGTTCGGTTTGTGCATAGTGACAGAAGCGCGTGGAATTCGACAGCGGCAGGATCGAGACCCATAAAGCCTGAAGTTCATCATTGCACTATATTTCTGCATGCGTTGGTCGGAATCCCGCGACTGACATGCGAATATGGAATCGTTTGGCATCAGGCTTTCCTTATGTAGAGAGCGTGGATGGCGTTACTCCTACTTAATTTGTTCTTTTGTGCTAAAATGACAATCGTTTGCATATCTACATTTACATCAGTGTACATACACTGCAAGCCACATTACAGTGCGTGGTGGAGGGTACCTTTTACCTCTAATAGACATTCCCTTTCTTGTTCCACTCGCAACGTAACGACGGAAAAAGTTAGTCTATATGCCTCAGTACGAGTCCTACTTTCTCGTATCTTATCTTCTTGGCGCTTTCGCGGAATGCGTGTTGGCGGCAGTGGAATCGTTCTGCCGTCGGCTTCGAATACCGGTTCTCTAAATTTTGTCAACAGTGCTCCTCGGGAAGAACATGCCTTCCCTCCATGGATTCCCATTTGAGTTTCCGAAGCATCTGCATAATACTTGCGTGTTGTTGGAACCTGCCAACAACAAATCTAGCAACCCGCCTCTGAATTTCCTCGGTGTCTTCCTTTAGTACGACCTGGTACGGATCCCAAACACTCGATCAGTACTCAAGAATAGGTCGCACTAGCGCCCTATATGCGGTCTCCTTTACAGATGAACCACACTTCCCCAAAATTCCCCCCCCCCCAAAAAAAAATAAAAAAAACAAAAAAAACGGAATTTGCCATTCGCCTTCAGCACCGCAATCCTCACATGGACGTACCATTTCATATCGCTCTCAACGTTACGCCCGATATTTAAAAGACTTGACTGTGTCAAGTAGAACAAAAAAATGGCTCTGAGCACTATGCGACTTAACTTCTGAGGTCATCAGTCGCCTAGAGCTTAGAACTAATCAAACCTAACTAACCTAAAGACATCACACACATCCATGCCTGAGGCAGGATTCGAACCGGCGACCGTAGCGGTCGCTCGGTTCCAGACTGTAGCGCCTAGAACCGCACGGCCACTTCGGCCGGCCAAGCAGAACACTAATAATGCTGTATCCGAACATTACTGGTTTCTTTCTCCTTCTCATTCGCATTAACTTACGTTTTCCTACATTTGTAGCTGGCTAACATTCATGTCGCCACAGCAGCTATAAAATTTGTATAAGTCATCTTGTATACTTCTACAGTCACTCAACTTCGTCACCTTCGCTTACACCAAAGCATCATTAGCAAACAACAGCAGACTGTGCCCATCCTGCCCGCCAGATCATTTGTGTGTATATAAAATAATATCGGTCCTATCACACTGCAATGTAGCTCTCCTGTCTCTGACGCTCACTCGCCGTCGAGCACAACGTATTGGGTTCTATTATTTAAAAAGTGTTCGATCCATTCACATATCTGGAAACCTATTCCATATGCTCGTGCCTTTATTAACAGCCTGCAATGGGACGCCGGGTCAAATGCTTTTAGGAAATCAAAAAATACTGGAATCGGCCTGGAATCTGCCTGTTGCCTTTCATCCATAGTTCGCAGTGTAGTATGTGAGAAAAGAGTAAAGTGAGTTTCGCGCGAACGATGCTTCCTAAAACCATCCTTATTCGTGGGCGTAAGCTTCTTGAGCTCAAGAAAATTTATTGCATTCGAACTGAGAATGTGTTCAAGGATTCTTCAGCAAACCGGTGTTAGGGACACTGGTCTGTAATTTTGCCCTTCTCGTGCAC
Source organism: Schistocerca serialis cubense (assembly GCF_023864345.2). Lineage (NCBI taxonomy): Eukaryota > Metazoa > Arthropoda > Insecta > Orthoptera > Acrididae > Schistocerca > Schistocerca serialis. The sequence goes on along the minus strand of NC_064643.1, from coordinate 201,258,064 downwards.
AGGAGTCATCTGCGCTTTTTCCTAGTCGCTGTGAGAAAGATTCGCGATAAATGGAAGCTAAGGAAGGGACCAACGACGTAGAGTACTCTTTGTAAAACTGAATTATGATTCCTTCCTGACGATTTACTTGTTTTCAACTCTATCTCTTGTTTCTGTAGGCCAGTGATGCATATTACTACGTCGTTCACGTAAGTGTCTGTTCGATGGTCAAACGACGACATGTTTGCACGATTCTCCTGCATCAACCATTTCATGATTCCTTAAATGCGCAATTTGAAATTTCGAAGCAAGTAGTACACTTGATTTGAAATTTGTTGCAAACTGTCTTTGTGCTGTTGTATTTTAATGGCCAGTAGTGTAGCTTTCTGGACATTTTATTTTTTTCCGTTACTGCTACTCTTTGTTGACCCACCATCTTTGTAAATAAGAAGGGTCATTCTTTTTCCCCAGAGGTCGGTCTCTTAGACGTTAAACAGAGCATCCTACTATGTGTGCAGTTGTCCATGTCCCACTTTGTGGAGGTGGACCACTCTGCCCTCTTTTATAGTGGTTACTAGCTGAGTACCCAGTATTGCCCACGCATATATTTATTCCATTTCTATTAGTCCGTCTCCTCCTCCTCCCTCTCTCGGTCCATCTCCTCCACTCTCTCCACTATCCTTCTTCCCCTTTCTCTCTCCCCTTTCTGCATCTCTTTCTCTCTGTCCATCTCCTCCTGCTCATCTGCTACTCCCTTCTCTCCCTGTCTACCTGATCCTCCCTTCCATCTGTTCCGTTCCTCTCTCTCCATTTACACCTCCCCCTTCTAAGTTCGTCTCTTGCTACCTCCTCAACACCCTTCTTACCCCCTCTATGTCCTCCTCCCCCTCTCTCTGTCCATCCCCTCCTCCCTCCATTCTCTGTCCATCTCTTCCTTCTCGAGTCTGTCTCTTGCTTCCATCACCCTCCATCCATCCCCTCTTCCTTTCCTCTGTCCATTTCCTCTCCCCCCCCCTCCACCATCTCTCTGTCCATCTCCTCTCCCAGCTCTCATTGCATCTCCTCCTTCCCCCTGTCTCACTATAACTCCTCCTTCCACCTCTCTCTGACCATCTCCTCCCTCTTTCTTCCTCTTTCCAGCTACTTCTCCCCCATCTGTTTGTTCATCTCATCCTCTTCCCTTTCTATGTCCGTTTTCCCCTACCCCTCTCTCTGTCCATCTGCTGCTCCCGAATATCTGTGTTCATGTCCTTCCCCTTTGTTCATGTCTTCCTTCTTCTGCTATTTCTCCACGTTATCGCACCCACCCCCAATAGAACATTGATGGTCCTTATCCCCACTATCCCTACGATATTTTTTTTCCAGAATGTAAGTAATATGTAAACCAAGTTGGTTGAAATCGATCTAGGGGTTTAGGAATAGCATATCTATCTGCGGCTTTGTCCGCATATGCACATGTGGCGTATGTGTGAAATATATTTAACATGTCTAACACATATTTGTACAAATATTTCACCTGCATCTCTTGCGAATTCCGCTCTGCAGCTTCGTTTTCTCGCTGCTCAATGCTTATGATGTCATATATCCTCAACTATATGCCGTACAACGATATAATTTACTAGGCACATTCAGTGGCATGTGTGAATATCGTCAGCTAAATGTGTTGCGAACAGAATTAGAAGCAAAGAAGTCATAAATTTAAATGACATGTATGATGGCGCAATTCTTCACGCCTCTCATTCTTTACGACGTCATATCTCCAGATAAGTGTGTGGTACAATGGTGTAATTTTGCAGGTACATTTGTACATTCGGTGGTACCTGTGAATACTGTCTGCAAAGTGTGTTGGGAATACAGTTAACAGTCAAATGCTAATAAAGTAAAACGTCACGCCTGATGCGGCATTATTACTAAACCAACAGCGAAAATATAGTACGCGATAAGCCATTGCAAATGTGAAATGCTGATACATTAATAACTGATGTAACCGCAGGAAAGTTGAATGCAGACATGCAAACGTGCGTGCATTGTGCTGTCCAAGTGATGCATGTCGGTTTGTGACGCGATGTTCCATTTCAGTTGCACTTGATCGATCAGTACAGGGACGGGTTTTGCGGATGACGCGGGAGTTGTCGCCGATGATATCCCAGACGTGCTCGACTGGAGACAGATCTGGTGATCGAGCAGACCAAGGAAACATGATGACGCACCGTAGAGCATGTTGGGTTACAACAGCAGTATGTGGGCGAGCGTTATCCAGTTGGAAAACAACCTCTGGAATGATGTACATGAACGGCAGCACAACAGTTCGAACGCACAATTTTGCACTCAGAGTGAGTGGGATAACCACGGAAGAGATCCTGCTGTCGTTGGAAAATGCACACCAGACGTAACTCCAGATGTAGGTCCTATGAGTGTAGCATGCAGGCAGTTTGGTTGCAGGAAGTCAATTGACCTTTTTCTAACCAAAACACGCCCATTAATGGCACTGAGACAGAACCATATTTCATCATAAAACACAACGAGCTCTCAATTGATACCATTGAAGTCGCAAATGGGGTGGTTTGGGGTCAGTGGAGGACACCCTACAGGCGATAGGACTCGGAGCTGTCTTTGAAGTAAGAGATTTGTAATCGTTCATTACGTCACTGTGGTGCCAACTGCTGCTCATACTGCTGCTGCAGATGCAGTAGGATCCGCCAAAGCCACACGCCGAACACAAGGGTCTTCCCTCTCGGTAGTGACACGCAATCGTCCGGAGCCCACTCTCCTTGCGACCATATACCCTCGTGACCACCGCTGTCAGCAGCACAGTGGTCTTTCTGCAATAAAGCAGAAGGAACTTCCAACTTCTCGTAACCCAATTACAGGACCTCGCTCAAACTCAATGTGTTGATAATGGTATGTTTGTCGTCTTAAAGGCATTCTTGACTAACATAAACTCACCACGTCCAATCTCAAAGGTAACTAACGCCCACGATCGATACAGCGTGTATTTAAAGATGACCTCATTTGCATGCTCATAGTGGAACTACTACCGCCACTCTCATGCGACTGGCGCGAAATTTCTATAGTCATCATCTTTCAATCGTAGAAACACGCGTAATAAGTTTAGCACATTCCTTTTTGGTGCTGTAATTTTTTCCGTCAGTGTGTAATCAATATCTGAAAAGAGAATATGCGGCCTTCGTAAGATACTTTTACAATTCTTTGTTTTGGTTCTATTATCTCTTCATTGTTGCTGTCGGTATTACCGTCGGTTTCGCTGGTCAGTAGAACTCTTCTTCTTACTGTACCATCTCCCGCACTTTTTCAGTAATTAACAGTTAGATGGCCTCTCTCCTACTAGCATTTCATCCTCAGTGACCGAGTGAAATGCTGCAGAGGTAAGATGAACGCCTTTTCGTAGAAACTGGGTTCAAGTCTCCACATGGCCATGTAGATTCAGGTTGTTCATGGTTTCCCTGAACCGGCTACAGTTAAAGCCGGGATGCTTCCTTCGAGGAAGATATTGCCAGTTGCCTTCCCCATCTACTTCGAATCCAGACTTGTACACCGTCTTCAATAATCTCAACACTGATGGGGCACTTAACTATGGCTTCTTCTTTCGTTGTCTATAGTGGAGAACTTCCTCACCACTTTATCCCCAAATTCTTCCTGGTTTTGCGGCCCCTCATATTTCTTGCAGCGGGATTTGAATAGGAAAAACACAGCAGAAATGGAACTGCAAAGTATAAATGAAGGTGGCCACACAGCACTGGCATTCACGCGGTTGCTGCACAGGTGCGGCGGGTTTCCAAGGTCGCACACAGCGTCTGCCGCGCGCTGCGGACCAAAACGCAATTATGGCGTGGAGCATGAAGTGTATAGACAGTGGTCTCTTAATTCTGGAAGTGTAATAATATCAATGTATTTATGATATAGGGTCCCGAGGCTATAAAAACACAAGATTGAAGATAGAGAAGTGGCAAGCAATTACTATGGCAATTGCTGAGGGAACATGAGAGAAAATGGAACCGGGAGAAAGAAATAGAATTGGTAAATAAGGAAACTATGGAAAAGTTTTATTTGTTATTTCATTGCCCTTTACAAGCAAGCTTCTCTTAAAATTCCAGTCAGGACAACCTTTTACGATTAGATCTGTGCACCTCTTTTAGCAACACCCTGATCTATGACTAGAACAGTGGTAGTCAGGAAAGTGGTCTCTGACATATTTTCCGCTTGTGTTTCTGCTAGTTCCGCATGCATACATACATTTCAATGGCCATGTCAGTGTGTCCTCAAAGTTGCATCCGTCAACAGTCCTCAGACAGTTCTGAAGTACGAAAAGGAGTGGAAGAGGCCAGTGTGGAAAAAGTTTCTAGTCTGCCAGATTTGATATCTGTGTGTACATTTTTTGCCTAGTATAACTTACTTCGAACAACATGTTTTAAATATACCGTCAAGAAACTGAACGTTCACGTCTTGTGGCCGATGCAAAATCCGCCATTTGTCTACTAAAATGACAAATTCGTATTCAATCAACGCCTGACTCCTGATAACCAATATGTGAAAACCTTTTTGAGACGTCTAGTTTTTTGCTGGATAAGACTTATTCATACAGAGCAAATGCCTCGTCAGTCACGAAAAGGAGAGGAGGAGGCCAGTTTGGAAGAAGTTTCTATTGTGCCAGATTTGATGTCTGAGTGTACATTTTTTGCCTAGTATAACTTACTTCGAACAAATTTGAATCTTCTTCATGCTCATAGCCTCTAACATCAATGTATCTGAAACAGTAATTGATATCTGCCACAACTACTATGAGAATCGAAAAGAGCTTTTATAGTTGAAGAATTCACATATCGATCAGCATGGTTTTGTAGTCATGAAGTGCTTCCCATCAGTGAGAAACTGAACTTGATCTCACACTTCTAATTTCCACCCAGTCTTCGTTTGTTGGTTGCTTTATGATTTCTTTTTATGTGTCTCCCATATAGCCACACTTATTATGGCGAATAATGCGTGCAATCGAGGAACGACCAGACAGAAACTCGAAGTGAAGTGAACGGAATGAGTTTCCTGAACCCAGATACCTGAAATATTTTTCAAAATGATAATCAACGTACTATAATGTATATAAATTTTATTTTAGATAACGAGGTACAGAAACGTTGGAAAGCAGAAGGGATAGCTTAACACTGCAGGAAGTCATAAGCGGATATGCAGTAAAGAATAAGCAGAAAGGATAGCTTAACATTGCAGGAAGACAGAAGTGGATATGCAGCAAAGAATAAGAAGCCTTATCTGTATAGCAGGCTAATGATCTTTTCCAGTCAAATGGTTCAAATGGCTCCGACCACTATGGGACTTAACATCTGAGGCCATCAGTCCCCTAGAACTTAGAACTACTTATACCTAACTAACCTAAGGACATCACACACATCCATGGCCGGGGCAGTATTCGAACCTGCGACCGTAGCGGTCGCGCGCTTCCAGACTGCAGCGCCTAGAACCGCTCGGCCACAACGGCCGGCTTTCTCCAGTCATACTTTCCGCTGAGAGAGCGAGTTATTGAGACATATTATAACTTTTATTGAATGTTCCATTTGTTTAAATCAGTGCAACACAGGAATAAATCTTTACAGAACAACAGGAAGCAGTGGGGACTCAGTCTCGATCTTGACGGAACTGTGCCGTCACCAAACGTTTCAGCTTCGCCTCGGGCTGCATTTGTTTCAAGGGTCCCACTGCCACTACCTGAAAGTTTTTCCCTGTTCTGCGTGGCCGTCACATTTGCTGGAATTCCTGCCACGTTTTTTTCACCCCATGTCCTGCTGAAAAGAAAACACACGTGGGGCCGCAGCCCATGGGACCAACGAGGGAGCTGCTATGGTCTTGTGGACCGTAGATAGAAGCTACAGAGCCCATCTCAACAACGTTACACTAGCAGCGAACGACTATTGGACGCTGCTGTCGATTGCAGAGCCCAGAGCTAGTATTTTGACGACATCCATCACGCCATCTACCAGCTTACACGGATCCTCTCGCACAGGCGCAGGTGTCTGTGCAGCGAGCGGTTCGTTAGCCAGCACAGAGGCTCGGCGGCTAGACAGCGCGGCGTGAAATACGGGCAGCGGCAGCGCGTAATGAGTACTTGGCGCCCGCAGTGGCGCGAGCCGCTGATTTACGAGGGCGGCGCGCGACCCGGCACCGCCTCCTCGCGCAGGAAGTCGCCCGCCATTGGCCGCCGCGACAGAAATGGCGGCACTTCCGGTCCGCACGGCCGAAGCAACTCGCCCGTTGGCCCCTTATAAAGTGTTTCGGTATAAAGTCGTGAGCAAGTTCTCCACTATAGATAACGACCCGGTGACATGTCCGGCCGTTCGTCCGGTGACACCCTTATTTATCGCTACTGTCAGATCACAGGCGGAGAGTGCGCAGAGTTTACAATGTAGAGCAGGCTTCATTGCGTGTCCATTGTAGATCAAAGCTCGTTTTACTAGAGCGACTTTCTGGTCAAAACAGAGGTATCTCCACGCCATCCACGTCACGAATGGGACGATGACGTCAGTGATAACTCCGTTGTGCCGAGGAGAGTTATAAGACTCTAGTACGCTAAAGAGTGTGCATGCATAGAAACAAAATACTGTTGCGTCGTCTGCCACGAATGGAATTTAAGCAGTTCTCGTTGCTCCCACAAATGTTGTTCTAACACAGTTTGTGTTTTCATAATACACTGCTGGCCATTAAAATTGCTATACTACGAAGATGACGTGCTGCAGACGCGAAATTTAACCGACAGGAAAAAGATGCTGTGGTATGCAAATGATTAGCTTTTGCCCGCATCTCGTGGTCGTGCGGTAGCGTTCTCGCTTCCCACGGCCGGGTTCCCGGATTCGATTCCCGGCGGGGTCAGGGATTTTCTCTGCCTCGTGATGGCTGGGTGTTGTGTGATGTCCTTAGGTTAGTTAGGTTTAAGTAGTTCTAAGTTCTAGGGACTGATGACCATAGATGTTAAGTCCCATAGTGCTCAAGCCATTTGAACCATTTTTTTGATTAGCTTTTCTGAGCATTCACACAACGTTGGCAACGGTGGCGACTCCTACAACGTGCTGACATGAGGAAAGTTTCCAACCGATTTCTCATACACAAACAGCAGCTGACCGGCGTTGCCTGGTGAAATGTTGTTGTGATGCCTCATGTAAGGAGGAGAAATGCGTAACCATCAGGTTTCAGACTTTGATAAAGGTCGGATTGTAGCCTATCGCGATTGCGGTTTATCGTATAGGGACACTGCTGCTCGCGTTGGTCGACATCCAATATATGGAATCGGTGGGTTAAGGAAGATAATACGGAAAGCCGTGCTGGATCCTAACGGCCTCGTATCACTAGCAGTCGAGATGACAGGCATCTTATCCGCATGGCTGTAACGGATCGTGCAGCCACGTCTCGATCCCTAAGTCAACAGATGGGGACGTTTGCAAGACAACAACCATCTGCACGAACAGTTCAACGACATTTACAGCAGCACGGACTATCAGCTCGGAGGCCACGGCTACGGTTACCCTTGACGCTGCATCACAGACAGGAGCGCCTGCGATGGTGAACTCAACGACGAACCTGGGTGCACGAATCGCAAAACGTCATTTTTTCGGACGAATACAGGTTCTGTTTACAGCCTCATGATGGTCGCATCCATGTTTGGTGAACGCACATTGGAAGCGTGTATTCGTCATCGCCATACTGGCGTATCACCCAGCGTGATAGTATGGGGTGCCATTGGTTACACGTCTCGGTCACCTCTTGTTCGCATTGACGGCACTTTGAACAGTGGACGTTACATTTCAGATGTGTTGCGACCCGTGGACCGTATGTGCGACACCCCAAACGTCCAGAATTGCTACAGAGTGGCTCGAGGAACACTCCTCTGTGTTTAAACACTTCCGTTGGCCACAAAATTCAACAGAGACGAACATTATTGAGCCTATCTGGGATGCGTTGTAACGTGCTCTTACGGATTTATCGACAGCTCTACAGATATCATGGTACTTACGCGTGCTCGCGGGAGCACTGCACGATGTTAGGCAGGTGCACTAGTTTCTTTGGCTCTTGTATATACACTCCTGGAAATGGAAAAAAGAACACATTGACACCGGTGTGTCAGATCCACCATACTTGCTCCGGACACTGCGAGAGGGCTGTACAAGCAATGATCACACGCACGGCACAGCGGACACACCAGGAACCGCGGTGTTGGCCGTCGAATGGCGCTAGCTGCGCAGCATTTGTGCACCGCCGCCGTCAGTGTCAGCCAGTTTGCCGTGGCATACGGAGCTCCATCGCAGTCTTTAACACTGGTAGCATGCCGCGACAGCGTGGACGTGAACCGTATGTGCAGTTGACGGACTTTGAGCGAGGCCGTATAGTGGGCATGCGGGAGGCCGGGTGGACGTACCACCGAATTGCTCAACACGTGGGGCGTGAGGTCTCCACAGTACATCGATGTTGTCGCCAGTGGTCGGCGGAAGGTGCACGTGCCCGTCGACCTGGGACCGGACCGCAGCGACGCACGGATGCACGCCAAGACCGTAGAATCCTACGCAGTGCCGTAGGGGACCGCACCGCCACTTCCCAGCAAATTAGGGACACTGTTGCTCCTGGGGTATCGGCGAGGACCATTCGCAACCGTCTCCATGAAGCTGGGCTACGGTCCCGCACACCGTTAGGCCGTCTTCCGCTCACGCCCCAACATCGTGCAGCTCGCCTCCAGTGGTGTCGCGACAGGCGTGAATGGAGGGACGAATGGAGACGTGTCCGCTTCAGCGATGAGAGTCGCATCTGCCTTGGTGCCAATGATGGTCGTATGCGTGTTTGGCGCCGTGCAGGTGAGCGCCACAATCAGGACTGCATACGACCGAGGCACACAGGGCCAACACCCGGCATCATGGTGTGGGGAGCGATCTCCTACACTGGCCGTACACCACTGGTGATCGTCGAGGGGACACTGAATAGTGCACGGTACATCCAAACCGTCATCGAACCCATCGTTCTACCATTCCTAGACCGGCAAGGGAACTTGCTGTTCCAACAGGACAATGCACGTCCGCATGTATCCCGTGCCACCCAACGTGCTCTAGAAGGTGTAAGTCAACTACCCTGGCCAGCAAGATCTCCGGATCTGTCCCCCATTGAGCATGTTTGGGACTGGATGAAGCGTCGTCTCACGCGGTCTGCACGTCCAGCACGAACGCTGGTCCAACTGAGGCGCCAGGTGGAAATGGCATGGCAAGCCGTTCCACAGGACTACATCCAGCATCTCTACGATCGTCTCCATGGGAGAATAGCAGCCTGCATTGCTGCGAAAGGTGGATATACACTGTACTAGTGCCGACATTGTGCATGCTCTGTTGCCTGTGTCTATGTGCCTGTGGTTATGTCAGTGTGATCATGTGATGTATCTGACCCCAGGAATGTGTCAATAAAGTTTCCCCTTCCTGGGACAATGAATTCACGGTGTTCTTATTCCAATTTCCAGGAGTGTATAAGGTGAGGCATAATAAAGAGCGATTTTTAAAAGAGTGTTAAATAAAAACACTTCGTTAAAATTTTTTGTTTCGTAGTTTTAAAACGCATGAAAAACATTTTATGCAATAGTAAAACATCGGTTATATTTTGACAATAACTCCAGTAAGATGGCGTCTATTTAGATACACACATTCCTCCAGCCGGACCCTGAAATGGCTCATCACATTGTGCGCTTTGCCAGTGGGATTTGAACAACTTCCTGTCAGATCCGCTCTTACAGGGCTCCCAATTGTTCGAGGAGGTTTATCTTGGTAAGCTTTGCTTTTCAGATAACCCCACAAGAAAAAGTCAAATGTTGTGAGGTACGGTGAAAGAGAAGGCCATGGAGTATCCCTGTTGCGGAAGATAACATGATTTGGAAATAAATGGCTGACAATATTCATGCTCACTCGAGCAGTGCGGAAAGTTGTTCTGTCCTGCTGGAAAAACGTCTCATGGTTCACTTCGTAGTGAGCTAGTTGTGCAGTAAAAAAGTTTTCCAGCATGTCTGCGTATCTCTGCGAAATCACTGTTACAGATGTGCCAAAGCCATCTTCAGATAAGTGTGGGTCTTATGATCCCTAATGAAGACATGGCGCGGCACACAGTAACTTTTGCGGAGTGCAGTGGTTGCTGATGCAATTCTCTAGGATTAACGTCACTCCGAAATCGAATGTTCTGCTTGTTCACATAAACGGAGAGGTGAAAGTGAGCTTCAGCACTCATCCACAAACGGTTAACAATGCCCTCGTCTTGATTAATCATGTCCAAAAATTCTAAGCAGAACTGGCTTCGGCTCACATAATCCGTTTCCTTAAGGGCATGAACCATTTGGATTTTTTAGGGGTGAAAGTGAAAATCTTGGTGTGAAATTCTTCTTACCGTTCTGTTTGAAGTCCCAAGTGTAGCGTTATGCCGGCGAGCTCAGCGACGAGGGCTTCTCTCAATGGCAGCTCCTACAATTTCCATGTTTTCAGATGTGCGCACAGGTTTTGGTCTCCCAGTTTTCTTCTTTGCCGTTGATGCAGTCTCCTCAAAGTTCTCAGTCCACTTTTTAATTTCACAGGCAAATGGCACCGGCAGATTACGATTAACGTTGGAATGATTACGGAACGCACGACGTGTTGCTGGTACGAACTACCGTTTTGATAAAATGCTTTGATAGCGTAAACACGGTGCTGTTGGGTCCAGCGCTCCATTCTGATTAAATGCTATTTCGCCCCAAACGTAACTGACGCTATACCCTCCACTTCTCTCCGTCGCAGCTTGATTCGCACGCTTGTTAAAATTGATCGATGTTATGCCTCGTCCTATATATATCCCTTGTTATTCTTTTGTTTTTCAGGTTAGAAACAACTTCTGCAGCAAGAATTTTGTGGGCTTAAGTTACCATTTGGCGTTACTTCCGATTTTCAGTGTTTTTAAACCATGTATGAATCCTTCAGGTGTATTCAATTGGTCTCTTGTACTCCAGATGTCGGGTTTTTGGCGGTTTTCGACCACGTTTATTTGAACTGTGAACGCTTCCTAGTGGCCCGAACTAGTGACCAGACGCCCGACCACTTCTGCAACAATGTCTTCAGACCGTATCGAAACTAAGTCTCACCAACTTTTACTCTCGAACTGACAAACTACGGGAACCAGGCTATAAGGCCTCGAATCGAGACATGGAATCGAAACAGTTCTCAGGTGGAGAAGCGTTTTTACTTGGAAACGCACTGACGAAATCAGGAGAGCAACAGCTTTGCTGTGATATGACTGGACCGCTTCTGGTATATACTCGCAAAGATTGTTACGGCATCCCAAGCGACCTCGTATTAGGAGAGGCAGATAAGAAAGACAAGCTGAACTACACTGTCTTCCAAAAATGTGGAGCGCACAAAATACGTGGGCAGATGTCGCTGTATTTTCGTACATGTGCAGGCCGTGGGTGGATGTATTAATGTTTAGAGATGCAATTCTCTATGACAGGTACCACAGTGCATTAGCGTTGTTACTGGCAGTGGCAGAATATATAAAGGGATGAACGGCACGAGATGTTGCATGATCACTCTGAAGGGAACTTATATGTCGTGTACCAGTGTGAGACAGCGTTATCAGCAACTGACAGAGTTTGAAAGGACCTCATTGTGCATCTCCATTTGACTGGATGGTTGAGCCTCCAATATCCAAATCTGTGGATCATTCGCATGGTGGCCCCATGTTGGACTGCATGGGAACGTGGGGCAGGCACACTCATCCTCAAGACTCCTTCGCGTGTGACCACTGAAACTTCTTTATTTAAATGTGTCTGTACCTAAATTGCAGAATGAGTGAGAAGATGAAACTTCTATGTCATTTGATTCTGAAACAGCTGAGTAAAACTGAACGCACTGAGCCTACTTTCTCTTCACTTATCGTGTCAACACTGACCCACAATATTCTAGCGCAACGCAATCTGACTGCTCAAAAAAATTACAATCTGACTTCAAATAATTAATTCAAAAGGATGGCCCTGACAAAAAGAAATCTTAACAAGAACCTATACATTTCATTAAGCACTTACCTCACAAAAATCTTCATTACGCGAACCACTGCAATACAGCGACGTCAGCACTGCCAGCTAAATAAAAGATTCTAACTACTAAAGCCACCAACTACTAATAGGCTTGTGGTTAGCAAAGGAAAGATTTTGTTGCAAACCAAATAATGTATTTTTTTTTAAGTTAATAATGTGACATCCAGTTCAAACACGAATATAAATCGTCATTGACATCTAGTACAAAGGTATGTAATCATGAATAATATTCAGTCTCCAAGTCGAACCTGTACAGATCGTTAGCCTATACTAACACTTCAGACCTCTACCCTCCATCAATGCTAACTTCTCACATCTAACTTGCATCGCTGCTGGAGACTAACTTTCAACTGCCCAATAGTACTTCCAACACTGGTGGCGACTAACTTAGAACTGCCCATCAGTACTGGCGATTAACTTCCAACAACGAGTCTGACCAGCCACAGTCTCTCTTACAAAGAAAGCGCAGAGATCCAACGCAAAGCGCTACACAGCGCTGCCAACGTAGAAGCAGCCCATTTACACCATCACAATGGAGTATTGCCGTGGTGTGCACTAAGGTCATCGTAACATTTTCAACCGTGTGCCTGCCACCCGAGAAGAAGTAATGGACTCCGTCCAATATTCTGTGTCTCTCCGCACTTTTGGTCGGAGAAAAACAGCAGCCAGACTAGGGAATTGACGTTTTAAACTTTTGAAACTATTACATTCAGCAATGAAGAATGTAAATGAATCATTTGAGAAAATCAACCAAGCAATTGCAGGTATAAATGTTTGTTAACTACCCTTGACCTTGTTTTCAATTGTAAAATTGTGATCTTCAGACGTAGGGGAGACCGGAGCACATTCGTCATACGTACACAATGGGTAATTGGTATTATTTCGTTAAATTGCCACCAGGATACGCCATCGACCAGGGAGGTTAGTAGCAAAAACGCCGTCGTCTTACCACGAACATGTCAATGCAGTGAAACTGTCGAGCGGGAACAGGCAAGTGGAAGTGGAAGTAAATTTTGGTTACTCAAGATGATTTGTTGTGTACTTGAAAAAACATTCTTACTAAACAAATAAATACAATTATTAAAGTCCATAGATTCAGGATTATTTTGACACTGTTTACAGCGATAAATGTTTAAAATGTTTTCGTAAACGAACTAAAATAGTTACAATATGACAATGGGGCGGAACCGCTCTCCCTGGCTTGCGCAATTCATATTTAGTTACTCTTCAACTTTTAACTTTTCATTTGGTTTACTACTGCACTGTCAGACGTGACATTTACTCTGTGTTCATGTCTCGGTCAAGATTAGAATGACATATTCTCCATTCTTGTCTACAAAGGCTGTAACTTCTTTGATGATGACAGTCAGTTAAACTCTAATGGTACCAATCCCCTGTATCCAATGCAATATTTACGTAAGCAAATTGTATCTTGCATTGATTTTAAACCGGTAACAAGTATGCGATTTTTATTTGTATTTATTTTTTTATTTTCACCGATACTTTTGCACGTAAAAGACAGGCGTGATGCTAATGCTGTTTGTTGTATTTTCGCTGCTGAAGCTGGCCCTTCAATTGCACAAGAACACGATGGTAGGCCTATGCTGTCGAAACAACTCCTATTACGTCGAACGTCACTTCGGGTGACCAACCGTACCATCCAATGCCTGAAGAAGTCCTGCCATTTGGAAAATGGCAATCAAGAAAAAAAGACAGGATACTAACGGCAAAAAACTTCAGCAATTCTGACAGACACTGCAATGAAAGATGCGTTACAATGCGGTAAACAAGCCTCCACAGACAGAAAAGGGAGATGTGGATATTCTATAATTAGTTTAAATTACATGATAAAGCTCCTTAAATAAAACGCAGAAAGGATGTAAGTATTCCTAAGAAGGTTCTTCAAGACGAAGAAGATGAGGGCGCGTCCTGTGTCTGAAACCATTTTCTCACAGCAGTCCAGGTGATGAAAGGATTCAATGAACAAGTTGTAAGCGGTGGGTACATTCGTCATGTGTTAAAAATGAAGCGAAAGAAGTCTTTTTGAAGAATTTTTGAACTGTGAAGATCGTATATGGTATTCAGACGAAATCCGATAAAAGTTCTGGACATACTTTTCTATCAAACTTTTATTATAACATAGTTTTTTCCATAAAAATGTCGGAATTTATATTAAAATAATCTGTGAGTATTAATTTCGATTTATTTTCGGATAAATAACTACTTTCGCAACTATTTAAATCATAAAATCATATGGGCCAACTTGCCCCAAGGGTGGGGTAGGTTGGATCTGGTGGTAGTATTGCACGAAGTACTGTTTATGAAAAGAAAATCAGCGAGGCATCATAATTACTTAGATTTGAAGATGCTGAAACAAAGTACCCATGTTTCCACATGAGAAGACCAATGGTAACTTTTAAAACACAAGCTGGAAAAAATCAGGGAATAATGTGGCCCAACCTGCCCCAGTCTCCCTACATGAATCTACTGAGGTACTTTTTACATCAAAATTAAAAAGAATGATCAAGATGCAGGAATGTACAAAACCACTGGATGAAAATATAATAAACCAAAATCACTTACGTGTAGACTCACACACTGGCGACGACAAAGCGAAGAAGCTCACGTCAAGGAACATTGTACGTGTGATCATCAGTAAATACAACTAAAATCCATTAAAAACATTCCCACTGAAGTTGGATTTAACGTAACATTAAAATGTACATGGAACTAAAAGGCAGTGAAGTGGCCCGTAAATGGCGTGTGCCATCCAGCAACTGCAAAAAATAGTCGCAGTGCACGAAATAGGAAATATCGATAGGTGGGGTACCTGTACACAATATATGCACATAGCAAACAGATGAAGTATAAGCTAACAATCATCATGTTATATCTAAAAAGAGTCTAAGAATTATTTTTGGCTGAAAAAGGAGGAAGATGGACGGTAGGTAGGAGGAGAGAAAATTTTAAAAATGAATTATAGCAGTAAAAAGGAGGACAAATAGAAAGACATAAAATATTTTACATATTTTAGAAGAAAAGCAGAAATTTGATGAGGATGAATGACAAATGGAGGCCATCAACGAACTGTAAATACGTTAAGCAGTCTGAAGTACCAGGTGTTAACACCCGTTGGTTAGTTTTCCATTAAATGTAAATGTTGTGTAACTAGGGCCTCCCGTCGGGTAGACCGTTCGCCGGGTGCAAGTCTTTCGATTTTACGCCAGTTTGGCGACTTGCGCGTCGACGGGGATGAAATTATGATGATTACGACAACACAACACACAGTCCCTGAGCGGAGAAAGTCTCCGACCCAGTCGGGAATCGAACCCGGGCACTTAGGATTGACATTCTGTCGCGCTGACTACTCAGCTACTGGCGACGGACAGTTTTCCGTTGACATCACAGCAAAAACCGCTGTTTGGAGTGGCTGTGTGTCTGAGATGTATGGACTGCTGATAAATGGCGTTGCATTTTGTTCAAAAGTGGATCGCGATTCTGCACTGCTGCAGTTGATCATCGGTGGCGACTATGGTGAAGATCTGAGGCAAAGATCCCAGTCTTCCAGTGTTTTGGAGAGGCACAGGGGTGCTATTCCTGGCGCAATGTTGTGTGTAGTCGTTGGGTATGACTTTTGGCCACGACAGGTAGTGACAGGGAACTCTGATGGTGTAACGGTAGGCTTGTTGCAAAATACCGAGCGCAGTCGGCAGGGCAACTGTGGCGAGAACGGTAGTGGTGGGAACTACGGGCAGGCGCTGTAGGGGAAATTCCAAGTGCTGGAGGGGAAGTGTTGTTCTCAGCTGATTCTCACAGTTTTTGTAGATATTAACTGGAGCCCCTCAACGCCCACTGTTGTATGGTGACCATTCAAAAAGATCTGTCACTTCTGCTTTGGTTAGTATCTAATTCCACTGAAACTCCAGCAATTTGTATTCCCTTGGCTTGTTAACCAGTTGTAATTTTCAGAGAAGTGTCATGAGTGGCGAATTTTGAGTGAAACCTACACATTTATCTTGTTGCCATGTCAAAATTTGCTTCTTTTGCCAAAACACAGCGGAGCTTACAAACTGTCACTTCATTAACATGATGTGGAGACACAATTGCGCGAGAATTCTCTATGAAAAAGCATATCTTCGATACAAAATAGACGTGTAATGTGCTCAATTATGTTGTTCCCAAAACAACAGCACTTCTTGTTTCACCAGGTATCGATCGCCCTTAAAAATTACATTCTTTCTTTGAAAAAGTCTGTAGTTAGTGGGACAACATAGTAGATAATGAAGTTTTGCATGATAAACGCATGGAAAAATACTCTCCTCCTTGTTTGCTATCGTTTGCCAAAATCTCTTTTCGATATCTCAAATCGGTTATAAAATATGAGGAATGTTCTGTATATTTCACTCTGATTTTACCGATGTTGCGGCGCGATCGCAAATGAGTGTACTACCTCAAATAAATTTTCTCGAGATTGATGACAGATAGAGGCCTCCAACCAAGTCTAAAGAAAAATTCGGTATGTTAGCCAAATTTCGTGTGCGGCAACGTATTATGTAATATGCACCACACGCAAAGTCACAGCGACCCCTATTTTTCATTGCAAACTTTTTTGAATTTCTCGTAGTGTCTTACTTCTATGTAAATATCACAATAACTACGACCATTAACGAAATGATGGTCACATCATCATGAAACTGACATATAAAGCTACAAATAACTAAAAAATGATTTTCTTACAGACTAGTATCCCAAAAATTGTTTGTGACAGATTGCAGGGCGTGCGCCTGGATTCTGTCTTCTCCGACCGGTCGAAACGTGGCAGAGACTGTCGGTCTCCTCTTCTGAACAAACGTATGAATTCGTCCAGCTCTTTGGACGAAAACAGGTCACTGCACATTTGTTACTGTATCCTGCGCGGATTCTACATCACGGATATCAAAAATGGTTCAAATGGCTCTGGGCACTATGGGACTTAACTTCTAAGGTCATCAGTCCCCTAGAACTTAGAACTACTTAAACCTAACTAACCTAAGGACATCACACACATCCATGCCCGAGGCAGGATTCGAACCTGCAACCGTAGCGGTCACGCGGTTCCAGACTGTAGCGCCTAGAACCGCTCGGCCACCCCGGCCGGCTCACGGATATCCTGCGTCCTCCTGTGTTATTGTGGCACCATTTTCTTCAACTGGACAATCTCGACCACCAACAGCACATGTCTCTGTGATCTGTATGCGTCATGTTGCGGTACTCTCACGACCAGCAAGATCCCCAATCTCTCCCCGACAGAATATGTGTGGGGCCAGTTGGGACGTCAATTCGAGGCCAGAGTCAGTAGTATTCAATATCTCAAGGACCGGTGACAACAGGTATGGTTCGTGTGTTTACCTGTCTACTTGACGTTCGTCAGCTCGTGCTCTGCTGTTGTAGCGATCAAAAAACTTGACCGCGAAGCAATTCGGACTGCCTCAATGCTCAATGTATATGTCAGACGAAAAAATGGGCGGTGGTTTTGGTTTACGGTAAATGCCGTCAAACTATTAGAGCAGCGATGCGGTTGTAGGCTTGCCCTCTTGATCGTGCTAAGCCCTCACGTCTTATCTTATCAAACAGTATCAAAATTTAAGAAACTGCAGGAATAAAATACGCGAACGAAACAGAACAACAGCTGATGAGAGAAATGCAACTAACATTTCAGCAGCAGTAAAACATAATCCATATGAAATTAAGAGACAACTTGTTTATTTGAGCTAGATGGGCGAAAAGTATGTTATGTGAATATTACATCCCAAATAGTTTTATTGTTTCCAGATTTCGTTTGATCGGTAGCTTCATGGCAATGACATTCAAAAGCGGATACGATTCTCGGAAAGGCATTTACAGAAACTGGAGTGTGATATGGAGTCTCTATGCGAGATTTTGTTTACAGAGGACCGTTTACAATCACGAACATGTCAGTCACCGCAATATGCTCCACTGGTCAGTTGAAAATCCTTGCTGGTTGCAAGAACTGGATAAAAATCGACCTTGGTCAGTCAACGTAGGGTGCGAGCTTTTGAAGTATCGCATAATTGGTACCTGTTTTATTCGTGGGACTAGAAATATTCACAGTTATGTACAGTTCTTAACAGATAAGAAGCCGCATTTACTGAAAGAAATGCTGCTGAAAATAAGGCAGGCCATGTGGTAACAGCACGATTGATATGTCACCCATACCACACCGATAATTACAGGTCTGCTTCACAGGAAATTTAGATGCCTTAGGATAAGTCGTTCGGGAACACGAGCTGGCGTGCATGCTGGATATATTTACAATTATTAGTGGGGAAAATTGAAACAAATATTCTAGAAGAAGAAATCGACGACTGAAGCGGATATGAAATGCTATGTAACATGTCTGTGGTGCGAGAAGTTAGAATGAAGTTAAACGTGCAATATTTCGCTTTTTAGCACATTTTGGTGCTCAAGATCAACATACTGAGCGCTTTAAATGACATACACACTGAAATATACACGAGTTATGTGTTTGCTAACGTTTGCTTCACTAGGGCAGACGTTTGTGGAAGCTCTCAAAGCCCCCCCCCCCCCCCTTCCCCGGCCAACGTACACCACCCGCGTATACTGCGCATTTTTATAAGAAAGATGGAGTCTAATAGCCTGACATCCCGTCGCCGCAGAGGTCCTTAGTCCTTAGAAATGGTGAGAACGGTGAGGTTCAATGAGGGGGAGGGGGCAGGGAACTGGCAGTGCCATTTTCAAAGAAACACAGAAACACTCCATTATTTGCGTAGAGCGATTACTAAAAAAAAAACATTGAGGCAGACGTTTCAGAGCCACGGATCAATTATTTCCCGTTCTAAATCTCTTACATCTCTCCATGTTGTTTTAGTTCGAGAGGAGTAACGACTGTCATTTCGACGTAGTGTATCTAACCTTCTCTGCATAGCTTCGTGCAACGCAGCACGCGCCTAGAGGTTCTTCGGCAGACTTTTGGCCAAATAGTGTATGTGTGAGAGATAAAGAATACTGACAACGTTGGCTGAAGGAAGCATGCAGTCACTGAGAAATTGTAGAAGAACATAATAGCTTAAATTAGACTGCTCAGTTTAAAGTTTAGATTAGTAGTGAAAGTGAATCCTAACATGCCCCGATTTTGAAGAAGCTGTCTCTTTCACAGATTAAGTTACAAGCCACGCAAAGTCAACCAATGAATGCAAACTAACTACAGCAAAATATTGAACTTACTGTGCCACCACACACTTATTCAAATGGCGCAACGCCAAATAGTGGGCAGACTAGTATGAAACTGAACGTAAGTGAACACAAAAAAATCATTTAATGTAAGGTGCTAGCAATAGTGGAAGTGTGTTAACAACTCGGTCACGGAGTGTAAACGCCAACTGTAATCATTATAGCTAAACACGTAATATATTCTCTTCTGTTGAATCAAAAACAGTGTGCCGGCCGCTGTGGCCGAGCGGTTCTGCGCGCTTCAGTCCGGAACCGCGCTGCTGCTACGGTCGCAGGTTCGAATCCTGCCTCGGGCATGGATGTGTGTGATGTCCTTAGGTTAACAGATGTATGTATTTCTAAGTCTAGGGGACTGATGAGCTCAGATATTAAGTCCCATAGTGCTTAGAGCCATTTGAACCATTTCAAATACAGTGCCTCTGCAATTCATATCAGCGCCACACTTTTTCCTTTAATGTAAAAATTCATGCACAGAACGTGATTCGTAATATTTAGAACATTATGACCTAACTTTGATATGAAGAGCCTTCAGAGTAAAATCGACTGAAAAAAAATACATGCCTCCATGGCATACAAAAAAAGACATTAGAAAAAGTGCAGATGCATACTTATCATGTGAACAATGTTTCCATAGACAATGCAGAGAATTTAATACGCTTAAGTTATGGAAACAGTGGTTGAACTGACTGTATAACTCTTCGGAGTAACTGACAAAAGTCGCATGTTGTACCAAGCTTCGAGTCTAGTGGCTACACAAGGCGGGTTCCCGGATTCGATTCCCGGCGGGGTCAGGGATTTTCTCTGCCTCGTGATGACTGGGTGTTGTGTGCTGTCCTTAGGTTAGTTAGGTTTAAGTAGTTCTAAGTTCTAGGGGACTGATGACCATAGATGTTAAGTCCCATAGTGCTCAGAGCCGTTTTTGAACTACACAAGGACGCAAACAATTTCCAATAGCACGTGGAACACCCATTTGCGATTCGCGGTAAATTTAGGAACGTGAAAATTTAATCGTGAAATATAACTACGTAACCAATTATTAACGAAGTAACTTTGCAGATAAGCAATGACTTCGGATAATGCAGATAAAGAGAATCATTTCACCAATCAGCAATCCAGCGACGCACCATCCGACACCAGATGGACGACTGCAAGCTACCGATAAGAACTAAAATAAAATGAAATTCTCCTGAATAGGCCATTAAGGCCCTACGGTACCGACCGGCCGCCATGTCATCCTCAGTTCATAGGCGTACTGGATACTGATATTGAGGGCATGTGGGCAGCACACCGCTCTCCCGGCCGTATGTCAGTCTCCGAGACCGGAGCTGCTGCTTCTCAATCGAGTAGCTCCTCAGTTTGCTTACAAGGGCTGAGTGCACCCCGCTTGCCAACAGCGCTCGACAGACCGGATGGTCACCCATCCAAGTACTAGCCCAGCCCGACAGCGCTTAACTTCGGTGATCTGACGGGAACCAGTGTTACCACTGCGGCAAGGCCGTTGGCTACCGATAAGAAGCAGGAAGCAATTGTTTGGAAGGCATGCTTCTGTGCCTGGCTACACTCTCATTGTCCTACCCTCCCAGAAGTGCACGACCATTCTTATGGTATCCTCACAGAGAGAAAAATTCGAAGATAGCGAATGTCTGTGGTACAGAATCATCTTTGCATGCTGCTATAACTACGAGTAATTTGCGAAGTAATGAGAATATAGGGAAACTAGAATTGAGCATTGAAAGCGGCGATTTAACAGCTAACTAAATTAAATGGATGCAAACGATCACGAAGCCTTCGCTTGCGTTTTCCCGAGGGAAAGTACAGCCGCTTTAAATGTCGTACGTCAACGGTAATGTTTGACAACACGTTTGTCAGCCAACAATCTGCATCTTCGGACCGTGATGAAAACTGTTGAAAACGCTGTCACGTGTCGTGTTGGCTATGGCGTAGTCGCAAATCTCCAGCACACTGTTTTTCCTTCTGACACGTAACTATTGGCCACGGATTTAAATGTTAGTGGGCGACGCCCGTCAGCACATCACCACAAACATGAGCGGTTGCGCAACCACTGGGTCCGACGTCCCGGAGTCGAGTCCTTGCGGCAACCAGCGTCCTCCAGAGTTCACCGCCGGAATGATAAATGCCAGCGCTGCTGCTAGCCGCTCGGCTGCAGTAATACGAGGGCTGCCGGCCATCGCGATAAATATTTATCCCGGGGTCGTGGTCGTGCCGACCTGGTCGTAATTACCGCCGCTGGTCCTTGACGCCTCTCGCCGTGCCGAGCCATGCCGCGCCGCCCACCACGAAGCCGGCTGCTGCTCAGCCCGGAAACGTCCGCCGCTCAATCCTATTGTTCCGAGGCTCTCACAACAAAGCCGTGCACCCTACCAATGGCCAGCTACTAATAAAGGCAGCGTTTATGACAATATCATAACAACAACACACTGCTTTAAAAACTGGACAAGATTTGAGTGACACGCGTGTCTCGCAAAATGTAGCTCCTTTCGCTCTGATGACATCGATACTCCTATGAGGCATCGAAAGCGTTGAGAAGCCACGATTCTCCATTTCCGTTCATTTGTCGGGCACAGCTCACAGAAACTGTAAAAACTTCGAAACTTGTGTACTGTGGAGCTTTGGCGTGTGTTATGGATGTAATTTTTCACAGTGGAGCGTCTAAAAACAAAAAAGCAGATCGATTTTGTAGAGTGGTATACACGAGGCGTGTTTTTTAAGTGAGTACCGTTTTGAAATTAAAAAAAGACGCACTAAGATAACTCAATAATTTTATTTTTACATGAAAGCTTGTACCTTAATCTACGCTCTGACGCAATTACAGTCTGATTCTTCCTTGTTTACGTTGTGTACTGAGTGTTTAACATGCCTCCGATAATCGTGAGTCCCACCGACTGTGAAGTACGGGCTGTTATAAGATTTCTTAGTGCTAAAGGCTTAAAATCGATCGATAGTCATCGTGAGATCTGTGCAGTTTACGGAGAAAACATTATGAGTGATGGAATGGTAAGAAATTGGGTGAGAGCATTTAAAGATGGAGCACAAATATGCACGATGAACAACGGAGTGGGCGTCCTTCGGTCGTTGACGAAAGTTTGGTGCAAGAAGTGGACAATAAGGTGAGAGAAAACAGGCGCTTTACGATTTCCTCCTGGCGGTATGACTTTCCTGTTTCTCGTAGTGTTTTGTATGGCATTGTGACCGAGCACTTGAATTACCGATAATTGTGCGCATGTTGGGTACCGACAGTGTTGACGGATGTGCCCAAAACCAAACGTTTAGACTGTGCATTGACTTTCCTTGAGCCGTACCACAACGACGGTGATGATTTCTCAAGCCAAACTGTTACGGGCGATGAAACATGGGTGGCCTACGTCACACCAGAATCAAAGCAACAGTCCATGGAATCTCAACAAGGGCATCGATTTGCTGCAAGACAACGCTCGTCCGCATGAGGCGAATCAGACCAAAGATCTCATCACATCTTTTCGATGGCAAACTCTAGATCATCCTCCGTACAGACCCGATCTTGCGCCCAGTGACTACCATCCGTTCCTGCACTTGAAGAAACACCTAGGTGGTCAGCGTCTTAAAGTGGTGATGCAGTGGTTAACAAGTCAGGCGGCAGACTTCTATGAGAAGGGTCCTCAAAAACTGGTACAACGTTATGACAAGTGCCTCAACATCGACGGGAATTATGTAGAAAAGTAGATTAAGGTACAGGCTTTCACGTAAAAAAAAAATTATTGAGATGTCTTAGTACGTCTTTCTTTTAAATTTCGAAACGGTACTTACTTAAAAAAACAGGCCTCGTAACAATGTTAACAATTAATTATAACTGCGCAAACTTCCGTTGAAAGTACGAAGTGGGCAGGTAAGACGTATAAATTAAACTCATAATGCACAGATAAAACCAGTGACAAATCTTACATCTTAAAATATGGTGTTACCATTGTTCTTCAATATGAAGAGCATGTGACACACGCAATAGGTAAAAATACAGCGTTAAAGATAAGTATGTAATAAGGCATATGACCTGGTAAGTTTGTGTATTGGAAATATTAAAATAAGATAATTAACAGTTGTGTCTAAATCCCAATTACCTTTTATGTACAAGTTTGTGTTGGTGTTGGAAATAAAGCGATCAGTCTGTGTATTTGGCGTAGTAAACGTCGCAATATGTCACCCTTGCGCAACCATCCGCCTCTATGTGAAAAGTAATAATACACGAAGCATATTCGCAGTTGCGAATAGGAACAACCATGAGCTGTGTAATGGAATGACGACAGTGAACATTTGTGCCAGGCTGGGCGGAGGAGAACGCGAATTTTCCGCTTATCGCGAACAGTCGCTTTACCATTAAGCTATCTGAGCGCGTTCCATTACCATACCTAAACTTCCATATGTTATAACGTTGTTGCTTTGTTTTGCTATGAAAGCGGTGCTGCTATTCAATAAAAGCGGGTTAAAATCTGTGAGCTGTCTGGGGAGGTTAACCTTGCATTACTGCGCAACTGTTTCACCAGGTATCCTGACTAGCTTACCAAATTCCCAACCAGACTAACATTAATTATAATCTTCTAATAGTCATACGACAACCGGTGATTTATATATATACATATACACACACACACACACACACACACACATATATATATATATATATATATATATATATATATATATATATAAGAGAATTAAAAAAAAGAAATAAATCAGTTTATATTTGGAAATTTATTTTAACATTGATCATTGAAATTTCAGCATATTAAACGTGAGTCATAACTAAGCTGGTGCCTTATTTAGGACTGTGAAAATGTGAGTTCGTAATCTTACGGATCACATCAAATATGGAGCCAAGATTGGGAGACTGCATACAACACTGCATTCATAAAATAACACACGAAGAACGTTGAAACATATGCAAGAGGAAATTAACCACAACCAACCGATTCAATTTTCACCCAAAGAAGTTACGTTCGTAGCACAATCCTGTCCGTCATGTAATTACCACACACCGGTATACTAAATTCATACTAACTCTCTGTGAAATCTTCCCAAAAAGAATAGCTGAGGGCTACTTTGATGATTACACCACATGCTTCACGTGGTCAACTTGGTTTACACAAAGCGTGTAACTCCACAATAATTTTGATAATTAAAATAAATTAGATCGAAAAGCAATTTTCAAAAGAAAAACCTCGAACTGGTTACTAACGTCTTACTATTAACCTGATGGGTCAAACAATTATATAAGCACGTGGTAGTGGTCTCACAAAGTACACCCCACGTGGGTTGAACATAAAGAAAAGTTGCTATATTGAAAAATATTGTCAAGACGAGATGTTATAATCTCACGCACACTCGCATTTAAGAGTGATGATCTTAGTTACAGTTACTGATCAACACGTGGTTCCACTTTACTCACAAAGTAGTGACAAAGCAACTACTGGAAAATATTCTGAACTTCACACTCGAAATACACTGCGTTGCAATTTAAGATACCATTAGATATTTTAGAGCTAAACCTGAAATAAAGGTGATTAAATTTTCAGTTAGGCTGAACTTAAGAAATCCATTGTCCTACGGACTTAGCAGACACGCGCTTAGCCGGAGGTCTTACCACTTCAGACGCTCGCCACGGACAGACTGCCTGGTGCCTTCCTGAGGGTGGCTTACAAATACAAACGGAAGTGGCCAGAGGGGCAGTTTCCTATACCAACATGACAAGGGACGGACAGGACCATACTAAGGATAGAAACCTCTTTGCTTTTAGAAAGCGTAGCTACCTGTTCCGACGTTGGTCCTACTGTTCTCTAGCAGACAAGCTTGTCTGCTACCCTCAAGCATGCAACTAGAAATACATTTGCTCATTCATCCTCTCACACAGAAGGGAAGGGGGATGACAGTATCTTATCATATACAGTATATAAAAGAAAGCGGATGTAGGTTCCGTATGAGACTGTGTGACATGAATTACATATAAACTGCGTTTTAAAGTGTAGTAGCGTGACAGATCGTTCTTGTTTATGTGTAAAAGTAACACGTTTCACTTCTAAGTCTCCGCCCAGATAATCAGAAACACCACAGTAAATTTAGAAGAGGAATTTATGCCGTAAATGACAACAGATTTAAGAAATTAACTTGAAAGGAATACAACAGAGACCTTTCAATGTCTTGAACCATTTGTCCACAACTTGCCATCGTACATCCATTATGTATATTCCCATACAGGGGAGACATTTTAAACGAATCTCGTTTGCACGGTGTCGGTGAGTAAATACAATATTATAGCGCCTGTGTTGTTCAGAAGTATGATGCAATCTTCAAATGGTTCAAATGGCTCTGAGCACTATGGGACTTAACATCAATCCCCTACACTTAGAACTACTTACACCTAACTATTCTAAGGACATCACACACATCCATGCCCGAGGCAGGATTCGAACCTGCGACCGTATCTGTGGCGTGGTTCCCGACTGAAGCACCTAGAACCGCTCGGCCACACTGGCCGGCTGGATGGGCATATTTTAATAGCTCAAACGCAGAAATAATCCTTAGAATGTGATCTTTAATTACCAATATTCACTTTTCCACATAATCAGCAGCCAACTGGATACATTTCTGCCACCGATGAACATGTTTTGTCAAGCTGTCACGGAAGAAGTCGATACTCTGTTTCCTCAACCACAGTCTCACAGTTCTCTCAACTTCACCAGAAGCACAATGGTCTCCGCAGATCGTCTTTCATTATGGGGAACTGATGGAAGTCAGATGGTGTTAAATCTGGACTGTATGGAGGATGCTGTACGGTGGTGAGATTCAGTCTCAGGAGTCAACATCCGGGATACCAATCGTGCACAGATCTTCCGAGAGTCAAGCAAAGCAATAATGTGACCCACATGGTTTTGTGAAATAGTCATTGTGCTTGCAGTTTCTCCCTGAGTGATAGGACGATCGTCCTGAATCAATCTATCAACATTTTGCTTGTGAAACTCGGTGGTTAGTGTCACAGCCCGTCCAACTCTTTGTTTGCCACACAGGTCAGATGTTCCCGCCTCGACATCTTTAAACTTATTCGCCCAACGGCTCACAGTACTCACATCAACAAAATCACCATAAACTGCTTTCATTCTCTGATGAATCTCCGGTGAGGTGATACCTTCTGCTGTCGAGCATTCAATGACTGAACGTTGCTTAAATCGCATTGACCGAGCGTCTGCGAAGGGTTCTGTACTTTACACTGTAACAACACATCCGTTCAACGCTACGGCTTCCCGCCAACTGGAGCTGTAGAGGAAGAGGCTACGGAAAAAGCCAGTATCTTCAGCATACCAATGCTGCAAACTATTGAAGAGATACGAAGGTGGAGGCCTTACTTTTCAGTCAATCCTCATATGAACCCACCTGTACAAGTACACAGGGTGAAGCGAAATTCGTGTACTCGGACTTCGCAGCATAACTCCTCACATGACAGCGATAAAAAAAAATGTCTCTCGCAAAATTTCGTCCAGCGAGTCCACTCGGCAGAAAGAGGACGTTAAAGAGTGGCAATCTGGCAACACTGTAACCACATGTATGGCAACTATCTCTGCCAGCACACATTACTCGTACCGAATAGTTGGTGCCATGGATACAGTTTTGGGTTAGCGTGAAGTAGGTCGGTGGTTAGATCCTGGATTGGGGCACATTTTTATTTACTAATCTCATTCTGACATTTCGTACTGTAATATACACCATTTCTTAGGTCACACGTATGTTAAATTTACGTTTTGTAACCCTGAACATAACATATACGTGGTTAGACAAATAAGAAATAAACAGTTCAAACAAATGACATGTCATAGGACAGAATAACTACAAAAACCACATCAATTTCGAGATGCTATAGATGATAGCACAGTACAATAACACAATATCTACCTGTCACTTATATTACATGTAACATGAGCGTTCAGATGTCGCACATTAGCAACCAGTGACAATAATAATGTTCATATTAATGACCACACGACCTACACAAGAGAATACGTTGTCATCAGAACAACAGATGCTCAAAGCGACCTTCCTGCACGTCCAAACATTGCGCAAGCTGCCGGATACAGATCTGGTCCCTTCGAAGCAAAGCTGCGTCCACAGTAACAAGTGCAGCATGATCACGTGCTACCAATTCTTCCACATTCGTCGGCGGAGTAGAGTACACGTGCTCCTTCAGGTGTCACCACAGGAAGAAATCCAGGGGATTTAAGTCTGGTGAACACGGTGGCCACACAAATGGAACTTCACGTCCGAGCCATTTCCCTGGAAATGCTCTGTCGAAATGCTGTCACATATCAGTTCCAGTGTGTGGAGGTGCATCATCATGTGGGAACCATATCCTCTGCTGAGCATGTAGTGGAACATCTTCCCGCACATCAGGCAGATAGTTTGAGAGGAATGCATGATATCTTCGTGCAGTCAACCGGTCAGGCAACATATAGGGGCCCCAACACCCGTCGCCCAATATTCCGGCCCAGACGTTGATAACAAAGCGAACTTGGTATCTACGGTCCCGGGGTTAACCTCACACTAATGGTGGGCATTGTGCATGTTGAAGATACCCACACAAGTGACTACTTCATCCGACCATATTGCGGTGTTCACGAAGTCACAGTTGGCTTCCTGCAACCGTTCACAGAGTTGCATCCGCTGATGGCGATCTGCAGGATGCAGGTGTTGCGTGAAAGCATAATGATAGGGTTGCAGCCCATGCTCGTGCAGCACGTTAACGACCGTGCATTGCGAGACACGTCGCTGCCTTGCTACCCTTTGTGTAACTCGCTGAGGTTCTTGGTGTATGACCTCCAGAACAGCTTCCTCAGTAGCTGGAGTATGGCGAGTCCGTGTACGACCTTTTCACGCATAGGTGGATGGAGAGAACTTGACTCCCGAAGGCGCAGCTCCAGACGAGAAAACACATTTTTATTTGGATGGCGTCGACGAGGATATCTAGCAGCATAATCACGATCGGCAACACCATCCCGGTTTTAGATGCACCAAGAACCAGAAGCATATCCATATATTCATCGTTTCTGTATTCCATACGTCTGCTACACTGGTTTAGAGATTTACAATGAGAAAATTCGATACGTGTACGCATTTACGCTGGAGTCTGTCACGGGCGCGTTACTCCACTCGCAACAAGTCCCTGTCTGGTGGACAGCGCATACAGTATAAACGCACTGTCAGTCCTGCGCGCTTTCCCACGTAACGCGTATTGTTCTGCCTGATTCATCCCGACACCGCTAATCGGTTTCGAATTACACTGTTTCCCTATTGGTAACAGACGTGATGGTTCCACAATCCCATGGATAGAATGATAATAATAATAATACTAATAATATAGTAATAATAATAATAATATCAAGCTAAAACTAAACAAAGGTCGCTACACTATGCATACATTGATTACCGAAAAGCTTTTGATAGTGTACCCCACTCATGATTACTACAAATATTGGAAATATACAAAGTAGATCCTAAATTGATACAGTTCCTAAACATAGTAATGAAAAATTGGAAAACCACACTTAATATCCAAACAAATTCAAATAATATCACATCATAGCCAATACAGATTAAGCATGGAATATACCAAGGAGACTCATTAAGTTCTTTCTGGTTCTGCCTTGCTCTGAACCCACTATCCAACATGCTAAATAATACAAATTATGGATACAATATTACTGGAACATACCAACACAAAATCACACATTTGCTATACATGGTTGATCTAAAACTTTTGCGGCGGCGTTCGTAGCGACAAGCAATTCGCTGTAGAAACGGCTTACGAAGTCACCGCCACACTTTTAATAGCGGGCCGACCGGTCCGCTGGAACAGTGAACAGAAAGATGAAAACCCAAACACTCTGATTAAATAGAAGTCGGTACTTATCTTTATTAACGAAGATACAGAAACACAGTAGTGAACTCCGTGTCTACAGAAATCTGTCTGGTTCGAGTCGGAGCGGCTAGGTCAGCGTCGGCTGACGACAAACAACAACTCTGCTGCGATGAACACACAACTGACTAGCAAGTACACAATTCGGTGGCGAGTATACAACTGAGCGGCGAATACAGAACTGTCCTAGCGCTCGCGACTCCAGCGCTTAAGAAACCAGAAGCCAGCGGTGGCGCGCGCAGACTTGCGGCGATTTCCTGTCTCACTGGCGCTGCTTATGCGGACGGCGTCCGGACTTTGATGCTGCCAACCTTTTGGCAGCGGGCTCGGGTGGCATTACTGGCTAGGATATAACACTCCTCCCCCCCAAATCGCCGCACCGTCGTTGAATAATGACGTGGCGAGCGTCGACGGCGGGGGAGGGGTCTGGCCGCAGGCGTAGCAGAAGTGACCGGGGCGGAGACTGTTGTCGGTGGCAGTCCCCGGTCCGCACCCCAGCATTGGCTGCGCGGGGCCTCGGGAAACACCGACTGAAAACCGAGGTCAGGGTGCACGCCTGTGACCACGGGCGCAGCTTCTGGTACTGGACGCGACGGAGCGTCGGGACCCACGAAGAGAGGCAGCGTCTCCTGACGCTGCGTCGACGGCTGCTGAGTGGGCGCCGGACAAGGCGCTGCGGTGTCAGACTCCTTGGGGGTGCCCAAGGAAAGCGGCTGCAGGACAGGCTGCACAGCCACCGCTTGGGAAGGCGGCCCGGCTGAGGGGTCGACGTCCATCAGCTCCGAAGGCGGTGGCGACTGAAGAGGGACCGCAGGCGCCGGAGCGACCACCTGGGGCGCTCCCGGATGAAGCTGCGCGGGAGGCATCAACGGGACGGGGAGTCGGCGTGGTAGCGGCGACGGCTGCTGCTGCTGCCCTGGGGGCGGCAGCGAAGTCGGAAGGCGCGGCTGGACCCGCCGCGGACCAAATCTGTGGACAAAGAACGAGCGGCAGAATCCGGGCGGCCAGCGCGGCGCAACTGGTTCTGATGCCTCCTGTGCACCCCAGTAGCACCTTGAACAGTATAAAAACCGCGACCCTGGACACTTATCACGGTACCACGTTCCCAACGACGGCGACCGTGATAAACTCTGAAAAAAACGGCGTCGTTGCGCTGAAAACGCGTGCGATGCTCAGAAGCGGCGGGTCGATCCGGGGGGTGCAACAACCGTAGTAGGGTGCGATGACGACGGCCGTGGAGAAGCTCCGCAGACGAAGGGCCGTCGCGTGGCGTGGTCCGGTACGACGACAGGAACGTGATGAGGGCCTGCTGACGAGAGTGCGTAGCACGAAGGCGGTCCATGTGATCCTTGAATGTGCGTACAAAACGTTCCGCTGCACCATTCGATTGAGGGTGGAACGGCGGAGTAAGAACATGGCGAATGCCATTGGCAGAACAAAAACTTTCAAATTCAGCAGAGGTAAATTGTGGACCATTGTCAGACACTAAAACTTCTGGAAGACCCTCAATACAAAAAATTGAAGTCAACGCCTGTATAGTTTATGCAGACGTTGTAGACTGCATGGGCACAACAAACGGAAAATTACTAAATGCATCTATCACGATGAGCCAACGAGAATTCCAATATGGACCAGCGAAATCAATATGTACTCGCTGCCAGGGACCGGCAGGGCGTGCCCACTCAAAATAGCGTTGAGGCGGAGCAGCTTGGTGTTCGGCACACGTCGAACAATCTGTAGACATCTGCGTAATCTGCTTATCAATGCCGATCCATGCACAATGACGGCGGGCAAGCTGCTTGGTGCGGACCACTCCCCAATGACCTTGATGCAACAAGTCGAGGACCTTGGATTGGAGCACTTGGGGAACCACTACACGAAGCTGGTCATTCTCGGTGCGTAACAGCAAAACTCCGTGCGAAACAGACAACAGATGACGTTGCGGATAACAGCGACGAACCACAGGATCCGATATGTCCTTTGCCTTGGACGGCCAACCACGTTGAACAAAACGTAATAGTAAACTCAGATGAGGATCCGTAGCTGTCTCACGTGCCACCTGACGATAATCAATCGGAAAATCCCGGAGGGATTGATGCTCATCGGCGTCAATCTGATGGCAAGAGTCGTCAGAAGAATCGAAGACATCATCCGCAGCAATCGGCAATCTAGAAAGCGCGTCAGCGTTTGCATGCTGAGCTGTAGGGCGATACAGTATCTCATACTGGTATTGTGATAACAAAAGAGCCCAACGTTGTAGTCTCTGAGCTGTCCGCTGAGGAACTGGTTTAGACGGATGAAACAGTGACGTCAGGGGCTTGTGATCTGTTACTAAATAGAATGGTCTACCATAGAGGTAGTGATGGAATTTTGTGACACCGAACACAATAGCCAACGCATCCTTGTCCAATTGGCTATAATTACACTGAGCTTTGTTTAGCAATTTAGATGCGAACGCAATAGGACGTTCGGTGTTACCGACTCGGTGAGACAACACAGCACCGAGGCCGAAAGAAGAGGCATCACAAGCTAACACCAGAGGCTTGTTGGGGTCGTAATGGACCAGACAACGATCATTCAATAAAGCCTCTTTAAGCTGCTGAAAGGCTGATTGGCAATCAGCTGACCACACAAACGGAACATTCTTACGGCGGAGACGATGCAACGGTGCAGCAACCTGTGATGCATTAGGTATAAACCTAATATAATATGTCAATTTGCCAAGAACTGCTTGCAATTCATGCAGATTGCGAGGGGCGGGCAAATCACGAATAGCTGCTAAATGTGACTGGGAGGGATGAATGCCTTGAGCATTAATAACATGTCCCAGATACTCCATCTCCGTAAGGAAAAATGAACATTTATCGATGTTGCAACGTAGGCCTGCCTGAGACAACACTGTAAACAAACACTCCAAATTACGGAAATGTTCAGCAGGCGTCCGACCGGACACAACAATATCGTCTAAATAGTTGCAACACGATGGCACATTAGCCAGAAGTTGTGACAAAAAACGCTGAAAAACAGCTGGAGCTGACGCACAACCAAAAGGCAAACGCAGAAAACGGAACAACCCCAACGACGTGTTTATGACAAAATACTGTTGTGATTGCTCGTCGAGGGGCAATTGCAAATATGCTTCACGGAGATCAATTTTGGAAAAGAAACGAGCTTCCCCTAACTTATCCATCAGCTCGTCCGGTCTAGGCAAAGGAAAAGAATCAATGACAGTCTGAGGATTAACTGTCGACTTAAAATCAGCACACAAACGTAACTTGCCAGACGGTTTCTTTATAATAACTAAGGGAGAAGCCCACTGGCTCGCTGAAACGGGTTGAATAACACCGTTGTTTTGCCAACGACGAAGTTCATCTGCTACAGGTGCCCGGAGGGCGTGAGGCACTGGACGACCACGAAAAAATCGAGGCTGAGCATTATCTTTTAACGTAATATGAGCGGCAAAGTTTGCAGCACAACCTAGTTCGTCTTTAAATATGTCACTGTATCGTTTACACAAATCGGTTATGCTGTCTTGAGGAACAACAACAGAATTAATTTGCAACACATTGTCTTGGATAGACAGGCCAAACAAGTCAAAACAGTCTAATCCGAAAATGTTGACACTGTCTGTAGCGCGGAGCACTGTGAATGAAACTGTTTTTGTGTTGCCACGGAATGTGGCTGGCACGCTACATACACCTAACACAGGAATTTGTTCTCCACTATAAGTAGCCAAAGAATGTTTTGCCGCTGAAAGTTTAGGGCGGCCGATAGCCGCATACGTAGCACTATTTATGAGAGTCACAGACGCACCAGTGTCTAATTGAAAATTGAAGGTCTTATCCTGGATGCGTAGCTTCACAAATAGTTTATTACGCTATCTCTGGATCGGTGCAGTGGAGGCGGAAGACACAAAATCAGCGCGTTTAGCGCGTGTTCGCTGCTTACGACAACTCGTGGGTTGGGCGGGTGGAACAACAACTCCCGCTTCACTTGCAGTCTGTACATTACTTTTTACAGCTTTTGAATTACGCCTGGGTCGCATAGCAGAGGGCTGGGTGGGTGGCTTATTGCGAACAAGTTTATTACCCACACGAACCGTGGAAGAGTCTTTAAACGCGACCTTCTGGGCGGGCTGGCTTTGAAGAACATGAATATCCATGGGCTGGGCAGCACTAGAATTGTTCTTGCGTTTACGCAAACAAACAGTCTGGATGTGTCCTTTCCTTTGACAAAAGTGACAAACCGCGTTTCTCAACGGGCAACGTTCACGAGGATGAGCAAGAACACACTTAGGGCAAGACTTAACTCTATCATTTTGCACACGCGGCTGACGAATGTGTTTAACATGACGCGGCCGGCTAGTGTTTACAGTCTGACTCTGCCGGTGGGGCCGCGGGCGTGACATAACTTGCTTAGCACAGGCAATTTGAGAAATACATGGCTGATCCAACTCACACTCAGCATAGTCAAAAGTATCTTGGGCTTCAATGATGTTCATCACAGTCTCTAATGACGGGTCAGGCAACTTTAAGATAGCAGCACGAATACGAGAATCTGCAATGTTTTGAGTAATAGCGTCTCGTAACATGACATCACTGTAGGAAGCTCCACACACACAATTAAATCGGCACTGACGGGTGAGGCCCCGTAAATCTGTTAACCACTGTTTATTAGATTGATGTGGCAGTTTCTTTAATCTGAAGAACTTGAATCTGGCTGCTGCCACATGAACTCGCGACTCGAAATACTCAGCAAGCTTGTTAACAACAACGTCATAGTCTAAAGCTTCTGGCTTGGATTCCGGGAACAACTTACAAAGTAGTCGATAGACGTCCACGCCTGCAGTGGAAATTAAATAAAGCTGCCGCTCAGTACCCGTGATTTTGTAGACTGTCATGTGCGCCTGCAACTGCGCGAAATATTCTCTCCATTCTTCTCTTGATGCATCAAAAGCACGGAAAGGTGGTGCTGCCTGTGCTTGTTCCTTTTGTGTTGGAGGATTAGCCGCTTGTTTGGCGATTGCTTCCACCAGACTTTGTATTTGCTGACTCTGTAACAAGATCAACTGTTGTAATTCGGCAGACATAGTGAACACAAATTAAACCAGCCCCCAAAATTTTATCGCTATAATTAGTATAACCAGAAACAAGTTGAACCAGCCCTGCACACGAGTTCGGAAGCCCTCGTCGCCAGTTTTGTGGCGGCGTTCGTAGCGACAAGCAATTCGCTGTAGAAACGGCTTACGAAGTCACCGCCACACTTTTAATAGCGGGCCGACCGGTCCGCTGGAACAGTGAACAGAAAGATGAAAACCCAAACACTCTGATTAAATAGAAGTCGGTACTTATCTTTATTAACGAAGATACAGAAACACAGTAGTGAACTCCGTGTCTACAGAAATCTGTCTGGTTCGAGTCGGAGCGGCTAGGTCAGCGTCGGCTGACGACAAACAACAACTCTGCTGCGATGAACACACAACTGACTAGCAAGTACACAATTCGGTGGCGAGTATACAACTGGGCGGCGAATACAGAACTGTCCTACTGCTCGCGACTCCAGCGCTTCAGAAACCAGAAGCCAGCGGTGGCGCGCGCAGACTTGCGGCGATTTCCTGTCTCACTGGCGCTGCTTATGCGGACGGCGTCCGGACTTTGATGCTGCCAACCTTTTGGCAGCGGGCTCGGGTGGCATTACTGGCTAGGATATAACAAAAACTACTGGCAGCAACAAATAAACAGCTCAACCAATTACTAAAGATAACAGAAGTATTCAGCAATGATATAAATATGGCTTTTGGAACAGACAAATGTAAGAAAAGTAGCATAGTCAAGAGAAAAAAGACTAAACAAGAAGATTACATATTGGATAACCACAGCGACTGCATAGAAGCGATGGAAACAAGACAAAAGCTATAAATACTTATGCTATACCAATATTGACCTACTCATTTGGAGTAGTGAAATGGAGTAACACAGACCTAGAACCACTCAATACACTTACTCGATCACAGTGCCACAAATATAGTATACATCACATACATTCAGCAACAGAAAGATTCACATTAAGCAGAAAGGAAGGAGGAAGGGGATTTATCGACATAAAAATCCTACATTATGGACAGGTAGACAATTTAAGAAAATTCTTTGTAGAACGAGCAGAAACTAGCAAAATACACAAAGCAATCACTCGTATAAATACATCGGCTACACCATAGCAATTTCATAACCACTTCTACTACCCTTTAGATCACTTAACATCAACAGATACGAAGAAAGTAAATTGGAAAAAGAAAACACTACATGGCAAGCACCCGTATCATCTAACACAGCCACACATCGATCAAGACGCATCCAACACATGGCTAAGAAAAGGCAATATATACAGTGAGACGGAAGGATTCATGATTGCAATACAGGATTAAACAATAAACACCAGATATTAGAGCAAGCGTGTTATTAAAGATCCCAATACCACAACAGATAAATGCAGACTTTGCAAACAACAAATAGAAACAGTAGATCACATCACAAGCGGATGTACAATACTAGCAAATACAGAATGCCCCAGAAGACATGACAACGTAGCAAAATAATACCTCAACAACTTGCCATACAACATAAACTAATAAAACAACACGTTCCCACATACAAGTATGCACCACAAAATGTACTGGAGAATGATGAATACAAACTATACTGGAACAGAACCATTACAACAGATAAAACAACACCACATAACAAACCTGACATCATACTCACCAATAAAAAGAAGAAATTAACACAACTAATCGAAATATCCATACCCAATACCACAAATATACAGAAGAAAATAGGAGAAAAAATTGAAAAATACATCCAACTGGCTGAAGAAGTCAAAGACATGTGGCATCAGGATAAAACTGACATTATACCAATTATACTATCAACTACAGGAGTCATACCACACAATATCCACCAGTACATCAACGCAATACAGCTACATCGAAACGTATATATACAACTAATTATTGATACATGTTCAATCACCCGAAAGTTCCTAAATGCAATGTAACATATACCGTACAGTTAAAAGGAAGTCACGCTTGATCAAGGTCCGCGCCGCGTTCCGTTTTTAACCAGACATAGCGTCTGAGAAAGGAAAGAAATAATAATAATAATAGTAATGCATTGAGATACGCACTAAAAAGCATGCTGTTACCAGACTCAGTGTTGAAAGGCTTAATTAGTGGGACCATTGTGATAACATATACTAACAGTAACCGAGTTTGGATACTATTCGCAAAGCACGTTCCTAGTTCTATTGGTAATGTAGGACTGTAGCGAAATGTAATGGACCTGAAGGAGGCAAAAATAATAGTTGGTACTAATCTATGGGAACATTGGAGGAGGATACAAAGAAAACAGGTTTCGCATCTAATAGATGAAGTGGTGCCAATAAATTCACACCCACGACGTGGAAAGGGCTTCTTTCAAAGCTGACAGGTCTTCCATTCCTACGATTGTAGTATGTAAGTACAAATGTTTTCTAGAGCACCCGCTGCAATCGCCGTTGACGATTAAGATGCCAGATACCGTGCCACCTGGGCTACATTTACCAAATAAGAAACATACACCTCAACCCGGGATCGAGCCATCTACCTTCTGCACGTTAACCCAAAATTCTATCCAGACGAAATTTTGGGATAGACATTTTTTTGTGGCTGGCATGTGAGGAGTCGCGCTGCGGAACCCGAGTGCGCTAATTCTGCTTCACCCTGCATATACTAGTGTGGTGATACATGTTGACAAAAGTTCGAATAAATAAAGAAACATATAACAGAACAGTATTTTATGGCATTTACGCGTCGAAAATTACCTTCATCGTACAACCATCGAATAGTACTGAGTCTAAGCAGTGCACACATCTCTCCTGAATGGCTTCTTAAGAGGGCTCAATAGAAGTGAGGGTAGGTGATATGGGGCACCATAAAAACAGGTACTCACATGTCTATGCAGCCCTTGTCGACCTATTCTGACAAAATCTGGAAATGGTAAGGTGGTGCACTGCCTTGCTGAAACTATAGGCACCTTGCGGGTTGCTGTACTAAACACACTGGGTATTTGATAGTACGCTAAGCTTGAGGAATGCCACCACCACTCCTTAAACAGTTCCATATTG
Organism: Schistocerca serialis cubense; assembly: GCF_023864345.2. NCBI lineage: Eukaryota > Metazoa > Arthropoda > Insecta > Orthoptera > Acrididae > Schistocerca > Schistocerca serialis. The sequence goes on along the minus strand of NC_064643.1, from coordinate 201,220,625 downwards.
TTAACAGGAGGCATGACCTCATGTTGATCTCGCCATTGGCGTATTACAAATTTTTCCGTGACCTACCAACCCTGACATCCTTTTTCTTTGCTTTGAGTTGTCAAGGGCACTGATCGTGCGCTCGTGATAATCTCAGAGCATTGTGTCAGTCAGTGAGCAGGGATGCTGGTAAGGGACGGTAGCTCCTGCTTACAAAACTTTGTTAATGGCTATATACCAGATTTGGTTGTCCAGCAATCCATTGAGGAGTGGTTGTATACACTGCGTCACGCATATTCGCCATTGCAATAAACAAAAGTCGACACTCACCCCTGTCATTAACACACAATTTTCCCCTTGACAAGGGGTTACTTGAAAAATTTGAGTCAGGATGACTTCGGAGATGAAAAAACGTAACCAACGGTCATCTAAAATCAGTTCATGATTAACTGTGCTGATGCTAATCTCCTCGCCCATTCCGCACAGACCTTCACTGCATTCTCCAGCTTTAGGGCTGGCAGTCACGTGGTGAACCAAATATTCCATGCACCGTGCCGACAAATTTTCATGCTCCATAACTAAATTTTCATGCTCCACAACTAAATGTTCATGCCCCACAACTAAATTTTCATGATCCACAACTAACCAGTATTTGTGATGCACTTGTTTGACAGTAAATCACTCACGACTTTTCCGTCTATCTAGGCCGATCGTTTGCAGATTTATTTCTCAGGTTTGTCTTCGGATAACATTGTATAAGTCTCACAATATTACTCTGAAGCAGCTGTTGGTGATCTTTAGATGGTTACGTTAGTTACTGCTGCAAGACACGACTGGTGACATCCGATTTTTTATCAAGGCTATAAGCAGGAATGGCCCATAAGCTAGTCAGTTATTAATTAGATACATATTCCATACATTATTTGAACGCCCATTTTATCGATATTATGTGAGACCAGTCAGTTTAAAGGATGATGTTTACATGATTAGTGTAAACATTAATGAAAGCATTGTTTTCCTAGTCCTACTCATGCACCTGACTACAAATTTTTAAATAGAATGGAACAGAAGAAAAGCGAAAAACATCTTGCAGTTGTGTGAAAACAGCACTCAATGTACCCCATACCGGGAGATGTTCCATATGTTGCTACTTTCTGTCATAATAACTGAAATGGATTCAGTGAAGTATTCTAAACAACAATTCCGCAACATTGGGAATTAAAATGATGTGTTACAAGTTGTCATCACATATTGCACACTGTTCAAGGTTAGTCATATAGCTATTATATCAGGTGTGTGTTGCTTATTTATTTATCGTCAGGAATGGAAATCGGTAGGTGTGATGTACATTTACAGGCAAACAAATGATTGCAATTTTAGAAAAAACCTGATAATTTATCCAAGAGAAAGAGCTTCGCAAACTGAGCAAGTCAGTAACAAGTTGGTCGACATCTGGCCCTTATGCAAGTAGTTATTTGGTTTGGCGCTGGTTGATAGAATGGTTGGATGTCCTGAGGGAGATAATGCCAAATTATGTCCAATTGGCGCATTAGGTCTTTAATTTCGTGAGTAGGTTGGAGGGCCCTTTCCATGATATTCCAAACTTTCTCAACTGGGGATAATTTCAGCAGTAGTGGGATAAAGCAGCTTCTGAGAAAATTTGTTAATGTGGATTGTATACATTCAAGTGCAAACTTGACTGATTTATGATCTTAACCTATCGTTCTGCTAAGTGGTTTATGACCCCCTGGGGGTTGATGTATGACCCACTGAGGCTAATCTGTCCTCCTAAGAAACCTCCACATTCCTCTCCCTTCTCCTCTGGCCCTCCCCTCTCAACATCGGCAATAAAAACACACTTTTGCATTGAGGGGTAGAACAGAGGGTTGGAGGTTTCAGAAGGAGCAGGGGAGGAAGAGGGCGAGGGTAAAGAGTGGAAGGCTTTCTTGGAATGATGGACTATCCCCAGGGGCTCATGAATCAATGTACAGAACAGCAGGTTAAGGGGAGAGGGAGTAGGAGGGATTACATGAAAAACCACTTAGCAGAACAATAGGTTAATGTCACAAATCGATCAAGTTCACCCCTTAATGTATGCTTTCCCCTGAATGCAAGCAAACCCACACTAAAATGTGCCTCAGAACCCGTTTTATCCCCCTATTTTCAGTGGCCTTGCTGGCACAGGTAGGGTTTGACAAGCATGAAGACAAACAATGGAAAGTCCCACTAAGTTTGGACAGGGCTTATCTTGTTGAAATGTAAGCCCAGAATGGCATGTCGTGAAAGACAATAAAACAGTGTATAGAATATAGTCGACATACCGAATTCTTTAAGGGAGCCCCAATAACATCAAAGGATGCTGCCATGAAATCAGATGGGTACACAGAACATCACTCCTGGATGTTTGGGCCATACAGTGGGCGACACTCAGGCTAGTATCCCATCGCTGACCAGGGTATCTCCAGATGTCTTCGGCCTGGAATCTCATTCCTAGAATAGAATTGTCTTGAGTGATGATTCCTGCTTTGAACTGGTGATGATTCCTGCTTTGAACTGATCCACAATAACCGGCAAGGATTAATCAGGAGATGCACTGGACAGTGATGTGATACTAACCTAACTGTCGCCTGTCATACAGCCTGTCGACCAGGAATGACAATCTGGGTTGCCATTTCTTCTCATGGTAGGACTCTTTTGGCTGTCGTCGAAGGCATCTCACAGCACAGGTGTATGTCGATGACATTCTACATCCTGTTTTGTTGCCCTTCATGGAAAGTCGTCCTGGGCTTACATTTCCGCAAGCTAGTGCCTGTCAGTTCACGGCGAGAGTTTCTATGGCTTGTCTTCATGCTTTCCCAACCCTGCCTTGGCCAGCAAAGTCGCCAGGGCTCTCCCCAATTGAGAATGTTTAGAGTATGATGGGCAGGGCTCTCCAGTCCTCTCAGGATTTAGGCATCTAAAGCGCCACTTAGACAGCAATTGGCACAAATTTCCTCAGGGGGACATCCAACAACTCTATCAGTCAATGGCAAGATGAAGAACTGCTTGCATAAGGACTAGAGGTGGACCAACACATTATTGATTCGCTCAATCTGTGTAGCTATATCCCTTGAAAAGAATCCAGTTTTTCTGAAACTGTCATCATTTGTTTGTCTATGCATGTACCTCACATCTGCCGATTTTGTTATCATTTGGAGAATTTCTTGGTGGTGTTGATTTTTTTTGCTTTATAGTGTTTTCAACAGAATAAACTGGAGGGATCTGTTGAATGAATGGAAGCCAACATAATCTCTACAGTTGCTTTGAAGTGTGGTGTCCAAAGAAAATGAAATATTGGCCACATTTTAAAAAGATGATTTATTCAATTCTGGGGCGGAACAGGCCAATGAGTCTAACGCATTAGCTCGATGACGATGATAAACATTAAACGTTGATGGGCAGGACATGTTGCAAGGCGAATGGAAGGGAAGCGATTTAAAGAAATTTTTCCTGCACTTCAAAGCATCAAAAAATCTAAAGGAGACTTTTATCAGCAGTACATGTTACATGCCTCACGGTTAGGATGACGTTTTAATAAGACATCAAGCTGTACAGGAAACTTAGAAAGCAGCTGAAAGCAACCGGGGAAAATGGAGAACCGAACGAACCTCGCAAGGGGCCAAGCTGGTCGAGACAGGTCTGAAATTTATTGAGTTCCGAAAGTCCGAGATAAAAGACTGAACAACTGTGTAGCCTTTGCTTCGCGCAACTGCAAGTGTACGACATGTGCGATAATTGTTGTAACTGCGGTGGGCACGACAAATTAAAAGTCGCCGTCCAATTACAGCGAGATAGTGTAGGGTCGGGTACCGGTTCCAGGCGCCCCGCTCCGTAAATAAGGCAGTGCTGCAGCGCGGCGGCCGCACACTCTTGTAATTGGCCATCAGCGCGCAGCTGCCCGTCAGCTCGGCGCGAACCCGGCAGTTGCCGAAGATGGATACGTCGCAGCGGCTGAAACGTCGCAAGCAGCCCGTCGAATCGACTTTTTCTCTCTGGCAAGCCCATTTTACACGGCAAGCACATCTGAGGGCGGAACATCGTAATATACTCTTGCACTACTAATGTACTAAAGGCCCGCGCAGAGACAGAAAGAGCTTTACTGTTACACGGAAGACTTGTGCGTCCAGAACTTTATGAACCTCAAAATAGTTTGAATTATGGATCGTCCACTTCTCATGAAAATGTGCACAGGAAACAGTTGCTATCTAGGTTTCGAATTATTCTTTATTCCAGTGATTATTTTTAAAGCCATACTGGACACTGCACTTTGCAGTCATTATTCGTTAGATGTACTTCTAGGAAGCTATTAATGTAGTTCAGATGGTTCAAATGGCTCTGAGCACTATGGGACTTAACTTCTGAGGTCATCAGTCCCCTAGAACTTAGAACAACTTAAACCTGACTAACCTAAGGACACCACATACACCCATGCCCACATGCCCGAGGCAGGATTCGAAACTGCGACCGTAGCGGTAACGCGGTTCCAGACTGTAGCGCCTAGAACCGCTCTGCCACCCCGGCCGGCTATTAATGTAGTGATGGCTTTATTATACGGGGTCATTCCATGAGTCATGGCAACTATGGTACATCTTCCGATAATGTGACAACATGCGAGTTCCACGATGTGGATTGAACTGCAGCGACATTGTGTACGACGTATGATTAAAAAGTGGTTGAAATTTTTGTTTCTCTTAAAGAATCTTTATTATTCATCGACATCAACTTTGTCCCTTCGAAGTAATATAATAAACTTGTGCCAGCACTCTTTCCAGTCTTGGAAGCACTTCGAGAACTCACTTTTCGTTAAGGTGTTTAGCTCCTTCAGCGGTTCTGGTTTTACCTCATCAATCGTGGAAAAACGACGTTCTTTTATCGTTCTCTTCAGCCTCAGGAACAGACAGAAGTCGCATGGAGCCATGTCCGGCGAGTGCGATGGATGAAGCAACACAACGATTTGTTTTTCGCCGAGAAATCGCGAGCGACCATTGAGGTGTGAGCGGGAGCATTATTGTGACGCAATTTCCACGATTGATTTTGCCACAATTCTGGTCGTTTTCTTCGGACTACTTCACGCAAGAGACCTATAACCTCCAGGTAGTATTCCTTACTGTTCGTACGACCATACGGCAGGAACACATGATGCATTATCCCATTGTAACCGAAAAAAACCCAGTGAGAACGAGGTAGCCAAAAGCTACAGACAACATTTCGAATGCGGTGCTGCACTTTATTCCATTTTTCAAGGAAAATTTAATGTAAATTCTTTGATCCATCTTTTCCGAAAGTAAAAATCCACTGAACATTGGAAGACGCGTATAATCTTCTCTACTGTCACCAACAAACTAAATGTTCAGAACATCTGAAAACGCAAAGATATGTCAGGGACATACGTACCAACAGCATTAAAATATTTTTGAAAATAGTAGGTATAAATCCCGCAAAATTAAAACCTCATATCTGAAAGCCAACATAAAGTAACGTTTCAGTATAGGAAATCACGGCAGAGGCCGAAATGAAACACACACGTTGGAACTCTGTTTGAATTTATTGAACATGTTTACAAACGGAACAAAAATGAATCAACATGAATTTCTGAGCTTCAAAAGAGTCTCCCAGTGCATATACACAACGTTGCCAACGATGGTGAAGGCGATGAATCCCATTGGCATTCCCATCAATGTGAGCCACCTATTGCCGAAATTTCTGGACTGAGATCTTGTGAGTGGGTAGGTGGGAGGGGTACAGCTTTTAGCACGGACATCCTCAGACTGAATGTTTCGGGCGCTGATACCTAGCCATGCTCGAATGCCGTAGCAATCTTTCGGTTGATTTCGGTAATGTTTGCCATGGACTTTCGAATGTATTTACTGTCACGTCACACGCTCGTACAACTTATCATACTTGCCACAACTTATGGAATGATCCTCATGCTATCCAGTTAGAAAATGTAGTTTGTATTAGTTACATTTATTGATTAAAAACTGCGCTGAAGTTCGGCATTTACAATCAGTGCCCAATTGAACGGATTGATTTCGCTGATTGTAAGAATGTAATAAATGTCTATTGTAATGCTTTATTTGGTGACAATATCGTATATACCCGTCTTTTTCTACAGTTAACAACTGTTTTTCAGTATATTTCAAATATCTTGAACTATTTTATGTTGTCGAGCGCTGTTTCCAGGTCAAAAGGTCCTGTGACAGCGTCTTGATTTTTCTTAACTCTTCCTTCCATAAAAAGCGCCACATCTGAACTGCCTCTGATGCCTTTGCTTTTCCCAAAGTGAACATCTAACAGATTCCAAGTTTTATTTTCCAGTCTTATGCAATCAGAGTGAAAAACGCTTCTATCAAAGCACAGTAAAAGATGATATGTCATGGACAGAGTTATGGATATAAAAAAGGGAGCTTGCCTTTCGACTTGCCCGGCAGCTTCAAAGACATTTTAATAAAAACATCTGGACATAATCGCACTTCTTTACTTGTCAGTAAAGTAACATGATACATGATGACATGTTCTATGACATGATATATGCCATCGTGTCATCCAACATGGAATTTGTCACCTCGTGCAGAATGACATAACGTATCATTAAAGTTTTGGGATGTATTCCTCCCCACCCTAGGATAATTCCTATTACAGGTGTACCTCTACTCTCGTGTACTTCCTATTGCAGATGCATCCCACTCTCTAGAAGAGCATAAATTTATTTCTAAGCTGGGAAGGCTCTATTATTCGGACAAAATACATAATGTGTACAAAGCGAGTTTTTCATCTTCAAACCTTTTTAATGATGGCGCATGCTAAGGATACACCAAGTTCTGCTTCTTTATCACACAATGGATTCACACAGATTTGTTTTGAAACCAGACAGAGTTTTGAATCTGTAGACAGTTTTCGAGGTACATTTTAAGGCAAAAAAAGCTGTTTTGTTCGTGTTTTAAGAGCGTGACGGACTGCCGTCCTCTGGGGCCCGGGTTAGATTCCCCACTGGATCGGGGACTTTCTCCGCTCAGGGACTGGGTGTTGTGTCATCTTAATCGTCATTTCATTCCCATCCGGCGCGCAGGTCGCCCAATGTGGCATCGAATGTAATAAGACCTGCACCAAGGCGGCCGGACCTGCCCCATAAGGAGCCTCCCGGCCAATGACGCCAAACGCTCATTTCCATTACCAGACTGACGTACAAATTTGCAGCCAGTGTGAGTGGGATAACCACGAGAGGCTCCTGCTGTCATACGAAATCGCACCCCAGACCATAACTACAGCTGTAGGATCATTGTGTCTTGCATGCAGAGAGATTGGTTGCAGGCCCTCAACTGACAAGCTTCTAACCAACACACGGCCATCACTGGCACCGAGGCAGAACCATCTTTCATCAGAAAACACAACAGACAGACACCCTGCCCTTGACACTATCGAAGTCGCAAATGGCGGTGATTTGGGGTCAGCGTAATGAACGCTACAGGGCATCTGTCTCAGTGCTGTCCTTGAAGTAACTACTTGTAACCATTCGTAGAGTCATTGTGACGCCAACTGCTGCTCAAATTGCTGCTGCAGATGCAGTACGATGCGTCATTGCCGTGCGCCGGACACGACGGTCTTCCCGCTCGGTAGTGCCACGTGGTCGTCCGGAGCCTGGTATTCTTGAAACCGTACATTCCCGTGGCAATCCATGGGCAGTGATGCACAGTGTCTACATTCCTGCGAAGTATTTCTGCAATATCGCAGAAAGAATACCGGTTTCTAGTAGTCCTATTACACGAATTCGTTCAAACACATACGGTCGCAGGTTCGAATCCTGCCTCGGGCATGGATGTGTGTGATGTCCTTGGTTGGTTAGGTTTAAGTAGGGTGTAACTTCTATGGGACTGATGACTTCAGATGGTAAGTCCCGTAGTCCTGAGAGCCATTTGAACCATTTTTTTTTTTGTTCAAACTCGGTGAGATGTTGATAATGGCGCCTTTGTCCCCTTAAAGACATTCTTCACTAACATCAACTCACCGTGTCCAGTCTCAATATCCAACGCTCATGAGGGTTACAGCGTGTGTTTAAAGCAAACCTGATTTGCATCCTCATAGTGGCGTTGCTACCGCCACTCTTATGCAACTGGTGCGAAATTTGAATAGACATCATCTTTCAGATGTAGAAACAAGCCGATCAAATTTCGTTTATGTCGTACAACATCTTTTTTGTTTTGCAGTTTTTTTCCGTCAGTACATAAGCACAATTGTAGAATTTGTGTCAGCTTTTGATCGCAAAGGTCTTTTGTATTGTTTTATATACTTTATTTTCTTGCTTTTTTCTTGCGGTCAAAAGCATAGAACTACCAGTCATTGTGACCACATCACACTGGATGAACGGATCCAAGGGCACCAGGTAATGATGGTGAACATCAAACTCGAAATGTAGTCAAAACTAAGTATCAAAATAAAAGCAATAGCATCCTCTGGAGTCAATGCTTTGCCTGAGGAGAACAAGCAGGAAACTTACAGAAACGTTGCTTTAAGCAGTCAAAACTGAGGATGAAATTAAAAGCAATAGCATCGTCTTCAGTCAATGCTTTGCCTGAGGAGAACGAGCAGGAAACTTACAGAAACGTTGCTTTAAGATGAAAATGATAAATAGAAAAGATCCTATCAGTGGACATTGCTCATATGGAATTGAGGTCAAAAACGAGAAGTGTAATATTACATCGTATCAACCCAAAACTAAAAGTAATTATATGTTGCCTACCTATTTAAGTTCTTACGATAGACGAAAATTGTAATAGTGAAGACACGCTTTTGTTTCTTGTGTAGCTGCTTGTGACTAACTGATCAAAAGACAGTCAATTTTTTGATTCACTGCCTTCGGTTACTTGTTCTGAGTATAACCCTTTTTAGGCGCAAATGAACTGTGTGACATTGCGCCCAAAATTTCTTGTCCGAACGATGCTGACACTTATCTCAATAGTCACAGGTCATTATCTAGTCCCATTTCTTTCCATCTTCACTGCAGTGGTATGCAACTTAGAAACCGTGTTCCTACGAATGCGCTGACTTAATAGCCCTCGCTACCCAAGGTGCTAAATCCTCCCTCCGGAAATCCCACTTCCAATGGAAGTTTTGGTGTACACACTGTGCACAAGTCTGTTTTATTGATTAACGGTCTGGAATTTTCACTGTGCGTCATCGTATATGGGCGACCTTCGATGAGGGAATTTAAAAGAAGTATCGGAACCAGTTCCAGTCTGGGTGAGGCGTTATAGGATCCAAGCGAGCGTAGCTTTCCGCAGCCATTGTCATCTTGAATAAAACTTTTACGAGTACGTGACCATGTCGTCGTGTTGTTTTATAGACATGATCATATAGCCCGAAACATATCTATTTATTTATTTATTTATTTATTTATTTATTTCGGCAAATACCATTGCAGCTCAGTATAGATGCATTTATTCCAAGAGAGATTCGGTAATTTCCTCACGATCGCAAGTGCTATTGAGGTGTGTTAATCACAATTATTCTTAGAGGTATTCAGTTTCAGATTTTCTGATTGAATGATTCTGCTAAAATCGCTGAAGTGAAACTATTATAAAAAGTAATTTCATGAAGATTGTACCACGAGTGGAATTCTTTGCAGTGAGAGTGAATACAGGGATAGTGATTGCATTGAAGTAATTTATGTTTATTTTTATATGTTTTGTTACAATCTTGCCTATATTATGGCCGTAATTACCACTCATAGAGACGATTATTTATTTATTTAACCTGATCAGAGTTACATCATGACAATAGTTTAAATGAGAAAATTAGATTACTCTAATGACAATATGAATAAAGAGTAGTGACTAAGATCTAATAAAGTAAATGCGGCAGTATTTTTAAAAACAGGTGCTATACATACAGATTATGATAAAAGCAATAACAATAACGGTAAAAAAATCAAATAATAATGATAAACATGACTAAGACCTAATAAAGTAAATGCATGCAGTATTTTTACAACAGGTGATATACATACAGATTATGATAAAAGCAATAATAATAACAGTAAATAAATCAAATAATAATGATAAACATGAGAAAAAGTGGCAATAATAATGAAGATTTGTGCAGATGTACATTAATATCTTGGTGTGTAAAGTAGATGTTTATTAGTATAGCAAGTTTTGGGGAAGGGAGATTTAAGGAAGGGGAAAGAGGGAAGTAATGAGGTGAAGTGCATTACTGTTGCTTAAGTAGATACGTCATTAACTGTTTTTTGAAGCCGGACGTGTTTTTAAGTTCCCTAACATAACGAGGGAGGTTATTCCAGAGTCGTGTTTCCGCTACTGTAAAGGACTTGTAGAAGGTGACTGAGCGATGCAGTGGAACAGAGAGGATTTTATTATAATGGGAACGTGTGTTTCTGTCATGTTGTTCCGACATGAGCGTTAGGGACGAGGAGACATATGAGGGACAGTGTATATTTATAAGGCAGTAGATGAGACAGAGTGTATGGAAATCTCTGCGTTTGTCTGCACGCAGACAGGACAATTTTGCATATGTTGGTGAAATGTGATCAAAAAGTCGAACGTCACAGATATATCGGACGCAGGCATTCATGACCAGTTCTAGACGTCGCGAATTTTCCTGAGAGAGGCCTTGTAGGATAATATCGCTGTAGTCAATGATTGGGAATATAAACGTTTGTACTAATTTCTTTTTCAGATCGAAAGGGAAGAGTTTTTTATATTTTTGTAGGACATGAAGGGATGCTGATGCTTTTTTGCACACTGCAGTTACGTGCTCTGTCCAGTTTAGATTTTCATCTATTATTACTCCCAAACTCTTTGCTGAGGGAGAGAAGTTAATATTTGTTCCATTTAGGATAAGAGATGGTACGGATTCCCGATGTTTTGGGCTAATGAGCTTAGAGTGACCAACAAGTACCGCTTGGGTTTTAGATGGGTTTAGTTTTAGACCTATGTCCTGTACCCATTTTGACAGTGCATCGAGGTCAGTATTGAAATTTTCAATAGCTTTCTCGAGATTGCTTGGTTTCGCACTTAGATACAACTGAAGGTCATCAACATACATATGATATTTGGAATAGGTCAGAACCGATGACACATCATTGACATACAGAGAGAAGAGTATAGGACCTAATACTGAGCCTGGGGGAACGCCTGACACTACTTGCCGCCATTGTGATTTTATATTCCCAGACAGGACGTGTTGCTGACGAGACGTCATGTATGAGCGAAACCATTGCACTGCACTTGATGAGAAATTTAGACCACTAAGTTTGGCTAGTAAGATGTCGAAGTCGGCAGTATCAAATGCTTTGCTGAAATCTAAGAAGCAAATGATAGTCGCTTCTTGTCTGTCCATGGCAAGTTTCAGGTCATCTGTCACCTTTATCAGTGCGGATGTTGTGCTTCGATGTTTACGGAAACCTGATTGGTATTCGTCTAGTAGGTTGTTAGTAGTTAGGTAGTTGGTGAGCTGGTCATGAACTATATATTCTAAGGCCTTTGATAGTGCAGGAAGAAGGCAGATGGGGCGGTAGTCAGAGGGTGCTGTGGCGATGTCCTTTTTAGGCAGTGGCTTAATTTGTCCCAGTTTCCAGGCCTCAGGGAAAACACTTGTGATTAATGAATCGTTGAAAATGTCTGTTATGGAGGGCATTAGTTGGTCAATAATAAGTTTTACCATCTGGATAGTGATGCCATCATGTCCAGTAGATGCTGATCTAATCCGCATTATGGCTTTCTTGACAGTACCGCAAGTGACGTGCTGTAGATAGAATTTTTGTTTGCTACAGTCGTTCATTCCCATGAAGTAATCAATGATTCTCTGGGTTTCTTGCGTTCAATTATGGTTGTAGTTAATGTGAAGAATCGGTTTAGTTCTTCAGCTGGGACCATGGGATTTTCTGCAACTTTTATTTTGCCTAAACCGAGACTACGGAGATTTTTCCACAGGATAGCTGGTCTACATCTACTGTCAGCTAATGTACGGGCATGCCTGAACTTAGCGTTTCTCACCGCTTGACTGACTTTGTTTCGTTTCTTCTTGTATACAGTGTGATTTTCAGGTGTAGGGTGTATCTTGTATGATCGATGTGCAGCGTCTTTGAGATTCATGAACTGTTTTAGTTCATCAGCCAGCCAAGGTGCAGGTTGCCTTTTTACTTTTCTGGTCTTTATTGGAGCATATTTGTCATATAGTTGAGTAATTTTGTTAGTGAAATCCTAGAGTTTGTCGTTTATGTCCACGAGGGGAGGCAAGTTATATTGTCCATAATAAACACGTAATGTTTTGAAGAAACTAAATGCAATTAATGGTAATGTGTTTTGTCTTTACACCACATTATTAATATTGCTACAGCTAAAAAGAAAGGAAAAAGACGGAGAAAAACTCTTAAAAACGTGTCCATATCAAATTACGTATAACGAATTATGAAAGATTCTAATTAGCGATGTATAACGACTCAGTGTGTAACTTCTCTGGATTTAAGTAGCTATATATTGAAGTAGCTCTAGATTTAAGTAGCTATATTCATGTATCGAGTGCTTGGAACGCTAAAGAATTTGGTGGTAATGTCTGTGATATGACAGAAGTTTAATTGCAATGTAGATTATATTGACCAAATGAGTGTAGGAAAGCTGTATTCCAGGGTCGATATATGAATTTTTTTGTTACTGAGCAAACGTTGGAAAAATACCATGTTGTTAGCCTCCCTTTGGACTGTAAATAACCAGGATATATTGCTCAGTAAGAACCAAGTGCGGAGAATGGTTCAAATTACCATCTGCCATACAAATTTAGAGTCTCCTTAGTTTCCTAATTAGATTGAGGTAAATGCCGGTAAAGTTCGTTTGAAAAATACACCCCCTCCCTCTCCATTTCCGCTCCACGTGTTCTATCTCCAGGACGTTAGCTCCTAATCTCACCTCCTTCTTCTCTGTAGAATGCCACAGTACTAACGTAAAAAGGTGTGTCGGTAGGTTTGTCGAACGGAATTATCCAGCTACAAAAAATGGTTCAAATGGCTCTGAGCACTATGGAACTTAACATCTGAGGTCATCAGTCCCTTAGAACTTAAAACTACTTAAACCTAACTAGCCTAAGGACATCACACACATCCGTGCCCGAGGCAGGATTCGAATCTGCGACCGTAGCGGCCGCGTGTTTCCAGACTGCAGCGCCTAGAACCGCTCGGCCACACTGGCCGGCCTACGGGAAAGTTACAGGTACAGGTCCTCTTTGTCCAGTCCAAGGATTTGGAGACAATTTATGAGGACATGCTGTAATTCTGAGACATCAGATTCAAATGGTTCAAATGGCTCTGAGCACTATGGGACTTAATATCTGAGGTCATCAGTCCCCTAGAACTTAGAACTACTTAAACCTAACTAACCTAAGGACATCACACAACACCCAGCCATCACGAGGCAGAGAAAATCCCTGACCCCGCCGGGAATCGAACCCGGGAACCCGGGCGTGGGAAGCGAGATAACTAAAGGTGTCTCTGCCTTTGCCACAACTTAAGAGTTATCTAGGTGATCCGTAAGGGTATTCGTTACGAGTTCCTGCACGACTTACACATCTTCCGAAAGCAAATCATTCTGGAAAAAGGCAGGAAAATTTACCTTGCAGACGACGTAAAAGTGATTTTATCCATTATAATAATAGCTCAGCTAGACAAAAAATGGCGACGGAATGGGCTGTTCTCTTGCTGAAATCATCACACACATTATTTGTGACATAGATTACAATAATGGTATTGCTTTGTTGCAGTCTGGTAAATTAAGATGGCATCTGGCTTCACCCCCGAAAACCAGCGGTCTCTGTTCTGAGTATGTTAGTGGTGGAGGCTTAAATATGAAAATGGCGGATTCTGAGGATGATTAAGAGAATTATTATTGCACCCTCTATCAGTACTCGTTTAGTGGCACGTACTGCAAGCCACTGCACAACCAGATATGTTGATGATAAATCGATTGGACGGCATTACGCAAATACAACCTACAGAAGGCGCTGGCACAGTGGAAACCGTTTATTGGAAGACGTCTTTCATATCATTTACCTGTACTCGAGACATTAGTCGCTGGCGAGGTTCAAAGACATACAATGCACAGGTTTCGTCTGGGAAGATTGCCACAGTCTTTGGCTGCACAACGAAGGAATCTATAGCTATGTTTTGGAGAAGTAACTATCTGACCAATAAGGTGTCAGCACGGCAGAGTTTGAAAAGCTTACCGAAGCAAAAGGACAGACACAGCGCACTTACTTTTGCGGTAGCGTTGGGGCTAGATGCATTACGAGGAACCCGTCTACACCATTCCGTTGACTTTGTCTAATGTTTCGTTGAGATGCCCATTTTCTATGCTATAACATACAGTTTATGGTGATAAGGAGGCTTGCATGCACACATCGACGTTATATTTAGTTCACAGAGTTTTGAACTTTATGGATGTACTCATTTGTGACAAATATTAACACTTTCCCCGAGATGGAGCCGAGTCTCACACTCATACGCTTTTAAAGGTCTTACTGCTTCACTATTAACTGTGCTGGCAGCAAATTTTGCGACGATATCCACATGTACGAGTTTTCCAAAATAAACGAAAAAAAAGTAAGTAATTCTGTCCCGTCATCACTCTTCTAAAATGATTGAGCGTGCCAACCATTGATCGAAAAGCGAATTTCGAAAGTGTTTTCCACTGAAGTGTCTGGATTTTCCTGCGCCCATTGATCATTATTACGTGTATTGTTGGCTCAATTCCGTGTAAGCGTGGCTTCTTCAGTGAATAGTGTTTACGGATGCAAATAATGATCGTCATTTAAACAGTGACAAAATTCAAGTCGTGTATCATTTTCGCCAATGTGAGATTGTGGACACACTGTATATGAAATGGGAACAAGCTTTCCGCATGTAATGTTCGCTGTGTGCATGTTCATGAGACACTGACATGTGCAGAAAGTCACCGTTTGCTGGTTGTAGGGCTACACTGCCCTACTGCAATGTGTTGCTATTTCTGCACAGGTTGTTGAACTTCACGTTCTGAAGGAAAATGGGAACTTGGAAGAATACCTGTTTCATGCATTGTGTTGAAAGCACTCGTAATCATTCGTCATATCGGAAGCGCCGGCTGTATTTTTAGACAGCAACAGGAGCACTACCATCGCAGAAGACCAGACATGCACCAAATCTGCATATTCTTTATTAGTGTACACGTGTGGAATTTTAGACAGCGCGTGTTTACAAACACTGTTAACCGACGCTTTTCTCTGATCCACATTCAATCCCTCATAGTACTTCGCTCACAACACAGCATGGACATCTGCGCTGCCGGTGGGCCAGTTTAATGGAAGAAAGACATTCCGAGCAAAGAGGTTGAAAGAAACATGTGTTAGGCTAGAAAAAAGTGTCAAGGAGGTTGGTCGGTTAAGGCACACACATGCGTGCCACTAGCCCAGAAACACATGTACATTAAATGTGTTCTATATCGGAAAACATTCGGAACAGGGATTCTGTCCCTACGAAGTTTTTTTGCTCCAAATGAATGTTGCTGTTGTACGTATCCTTATTTATTAATCGCTCCTCCTGGGACACCCTGCATATTTGCAGATGACATCAGGAAATTAGGGTGTGTTGACTCTAATGTTGCGTTCACTTGAAAATATGTTCAGGATCCCCCTAAATTACTCGTTGAGCTATGAAGGTATTTCCTGCTTCTGAATATATCACTCAAATAGCAATCAGGTCGCCTTAATTTTCTATAAAAAGGGGAATATTTTCACGGCATTCTCACTGAAGTCATACCAGTTATGTGCTCAGATTAGTTAAGTAAAAAATAGGAGGTTTTCAACTGGAGCCACCGCGCGTCGTACCTGGTGTGGAATTTGTACAGCTTTTTTATTCATAAATAGGTTCTTTGTAGTGCCTTCCACACATAAGTATTATACACAGACGACTCTTACTTCACACATATCTGTTATTTTGCAAGCTGAATAACCACAATTTTGGCTATGTGAACTCTAAAACAATTGGTGCTGTATTTCACCTTCACAGGTTTCTGGCGACCGATTGGGTTGAAATTGTTGGTAATCGTATTGTAGGTCGTATGCTTCTGGAGCACATATTTCACTAAAGTAGCTTTCCACTAGTGACTACACACTACACTTCAGGAAGTCTTGTACACAGCATTGCTTCAAGTAGATAGTGACCTCTGGTTCTAACATGATGAGACCGTAGTAATGCGCGACTGTAGCTAACTAACCACTTTTGAGAAGACTGGATAATTTTATCAGGACTTGTTGCACAAACAGCGTGTTCCCTGTTTTAACACATGTTTATTTTTCTCTGGGGGCACGTAAAGAGTGAGGTGTACACTGATTCGTATTTCACTGCAGCTGAGCCGTTTTCCAGAATCAAAGATACATATCATTCTATGGAACTCAATCCAGCTATGCTCGACAAAGCTGGATCTCCTTTATTGCTAAGGTATCACACATGTACTGAGATTCAGAGCAGGCTATTTGAAAGGCTCTTGTAAGTTTGTTCGAATATGACTTTAACGAAAACTTTGTTTATGTACAATTGTTGTTATTTATTCTCAGAAACTTACCGTCCCATGCACATCTCTTACGTCTTCATCTACATGGATACTCTGCAAATGACATTTAAGTGCCCGGCAGATGATTCATAGAACCACCTTCACAGTTCTCTATTATTCCAATCTCGTACAGCGCGCGGAAAGAATGAATACCTATATTTCTCCGTACGAGCACTGATTTACCTTATTTTATCGTGGTGACCGTTCCTTCCTATGTAGGTCGGTGTCATCAAAATATTTTCGCATTCGGAGGAGAAAGTTAGTGATTGGAATTTCGTGAAAAGATTCCGTCGCAACGAAAAACAGCTTTCTTTTAATTTTTTCCAGCCCAAATCCTGTACGGTTTCTGTGACACTCTCTCCCATATCTCGCGATAACACAAAACGTGCCGCCTTTCTTTGAACATTTTGTGATGTACTCCGTCAGTCTTATCTCATAAGGATCCCACACCGCGCAGCAGTATTCTAAAAGGGGACGGACAGGCGTAGTGCAGGCAGTCTCCTTAGTAGGTCTGTTACATTTTCTAAGTGACCTGCCAATAAAACGCAATCTCTGGTTAGCCTTCCCCACAACATTTTCTGTGTGTTCCTTCCAATTTAAGTTGTTCGTAATTGTAATACCTAGGTATTTAGTTGAATTTACGGCTTTTAGATTAGACTGATTTATCGTGTAACCGAAGTTTAACGAGTTCCTTTTAGCACTCATGTGGATGACCTCACACTTTTCGTTATTTAGGGTCAACGGTCACTTTTCGCACCATTTAGGTATTTTTTCTAAATCGTTTTGCAGTTTGTTTTGATGTTCTGATGACTTTATTAGTCGATGAACGACAGCGTCATCTGCAAACAACCGAAGACGGCTGCTCAGATTGTCTCACAAATCGTTTATATAGATAAGGAACAGCAAAGGGCCTATAACACTACCTTGGGGAACGCCAGAAATCACTTCTGTTTTACTCGATGACTTTCCGTCAATTACTACAAACTGTGACCTCTCTGACAGGAAATCGAAAATGCAGTCACATAACTGAGACTATATTCCACAAGTACGCAATTTCACTACGAGCCGTTTGTGTGCTACAGTGTCAAAAGCCTTCCGGAAATCCAGGAATACGGAATCGATCTGAAATCCCTTGTCAATAGCACTTCATGTGAATAAAGAGCTAGTTGTGTTTCACAGGGACGATGTTTTCTAAGCCCATGTTGACTGTGGGTCAATAGACCGTTTCCTTCGAGGTAATTCATTAAGTTCGAACATAATATATGTTCTAAAATCCTGTTGCATATCGACTTTAACGATAAAGGCCCGTAATTTAGTGGATTACTCCTACAACCTTTCTTGAATATTGGTGTGACTTGTGCAACTTTCAGTCTTTGGGTACGGATCTTTCGTCGAGCGAAAGGTTGTATATGCTTGTTAAATATGGAGCTAATGCATCAGCATACTCCGAAAGGAACCTAACTGGTATACAGTCTGGATCAGAAGACTTGTTTTATTAAGTGATTTGAATTGCTTCACTACTCCGAGGATATTTACTTCTACGTCAATCAAGTTGGCAGCTGTTCTCGATTCGAATTCTGGAATATTTACTTCATCTTCTTTTGTGATGTCATTTCGGAAGTCTGTGTTTAGTAACTCTGCTTTGGCAGCGCTGTCTTAGATAGTATCTCCATTGCTATTGCGCAGAGAAGGCATTGATTGTTTCTTGCCGCTAACATACTTCACATACGACCAGAATCTCTTTGGATTTTCTGCCAGGTTTCGAGACAAAGTTTCGTTGTGGAAACTGTTATAGGTGTCTCGCATTGAACTCCGCCCTAAATATCGAGCTGCTGTAATGGATCAACAATCTTGGGGATTTTGCGTCTGTTTAAATTTGGCATGTTTGTTTCGTTGTTTCTGCAACAGTTTTGTAACCCGTTTTGTGTACCAAGGAGGATCAGCTCCGTCGTTTGTTAATTTATTTGGTATAAATCTCTCAATTGCTGCCGATACTATTTCTTTGAATTTGAGCCACATCTGATCTACACTTACATTATAAATTTGGTAAGAGTAGAGATTGTCTCTCAGGAAGGCGTCAAGTGAATTTTTATCTCCTTTTTTGAATAGGTATATTATTCGCTTATTTTTCTAGGATTTGGTGATTACAATATTCAGTCTCACTACGACAACTCTGTGTTCACTAATCCCTGTATCGGTTTTGATGCTCGTTATTAACTCAGGATTATTTGTTGCTAAGAGGTCAAGTGTGTTTTTACAACCGCTTACTATTCTCGTGGGCTCATGAATTAATTACTCGAAATAATTTTCAGAAAATGCGTTTAGCACAATGGTATTTTATGCGTACCTCCGGAATTAAACATGTATTTTCGCCAACATATCGAGGGTAAGTTGAAGTCACCACCAATTATTATTGTATGAGTCGGGTACGTGTTTGAAATCAAATGCAAATTTTCTTTGAACCTTTCAGCAACTGTATCATCTGAATTGGGAGGTTGGTATAAGGATCCAAATATTATTTTATTCCGGCTGCCAGCATTGAGCTCTGCCGATACTAACTCACAGGAAGTATCTACTTCAATTTCGCGACAAGTTAAACTACTTCTGACAGCAACAAACTCGCCACGGCCAACCGTGTTTAGCCTATCTTTTCGGAACACCGTTACGTTCTACGCAAAAATTTCGGCTCAGTTTATATCTGGCTTTAGCCAGCTTTCAGTGCCTATAACGATTTGAGCATCAGTGCTTTCTATTAGCGCTTGGAGCTCTGGTACTTCCCCAACACAGCTACGGCAGTTTACAACTGTTATACCGATGGTTCCTGTATGAATTTTCTTCCTGTGTTCAGCCTGCACCCTTTGTGACTGAAGCCCTTCTTGTGTTTTTACGAGACCCTCTAACCTAAAAAAACCGCCCAGTCCACGCCACACAGCCCCTGCTACCCGTGTAGCCGGCTCCTGCGTATAGTGGGCACCTGACCTATTCAGCGGAACCCGAAACCCAACCACCCTTTGGTGCAAGTCGAGGAATCTGCAGCCTACACGGTCGTAGAACCGTCTGAGCCTGTGATTCAGACTCTCCATTCGGCTCTGTACCAGAGGTCCGCAATCGGTCCTGTCGACTATGCTGCAAATGGTCAGCTCTGCTTTCATCTTGCAAGCAAGACTGGCAGCCTTCACCACATCTATTAGTCACTCGAAACTAGAGAGAATCTCTTCTGATCCAAAGTGATACACATCATTGGTACCGACGTGAGCAACCACCTGCAGTTGGCTGCACCCTGAAAGAGTAAAAATTTACATGATCGTTAGAAAAGAAAATGCTCTGTGTGTAGCAAGTCGTTTCACAAAGTATCTGGGTGAATTCTTAGAGCACACCGTACACTATCATTTTATTAAATTGGATGGCGTTTTCGGTACGCAACAAACCACAATTTACTAAAGTTGTTTACTACCACACACAAAGGAAATAAGTGGCCGTTTGGCTACTTTACAATCAGTAATTTAATGTTCATTTGTTCTTGTTGGCAGTAACGAAGAAGATTTTTTAAAAGTATAAACCTGGCCGTGATAACTTGTGAATAAACGGTATTACTTCCAGATACTAGTGAAGTTAAACTACTCAAACAGGAACAAAGGTAGATGGTACGGGGAAATGTGCTTATTCTATAACAGCCACACCTGCATCAAGTGCCTTCAGCCCTAAGCCAGTTTTTCCAAACCATGGTAATTAAGAAACAAGGGTCTGCATTACAGTGTATGTAGAGTATATATCTTTTGCATGGATAAAATGGAGTGGCACTCGTGGAGGAATATTTCGACCATAAGCGAGGCATCATGTAGACTGTGACTGTTGACAAATACAAATAAAAGCTTTCTGCATCAGTCACTTGTGTATTTTCCCACTACGCGTTTCGATAGTTCTCATCGTCATCTTCAGGTAGAAATTGTTTAATTGCGTAGCTAGTATTAGTGAAAAGCACAGACGCCTTTCAACTGCAACAGACAAAGACTCAAATGGCTCTGAGCGCTATGGGACTTAACATCTGAGGTCCTTAGTCCCCTAGAACTTAGAACTACTTAAACCTAACCAACCTAAGGACATCACACACATCCATACGCGAGGCAGGATTCGAACCTGCGACCGTAGCGGTCGTGCGGTTCCAGACTGAAGCACCTAGAACTGCTCGGCCACAGCGGCCGGCCAGACATATTGTAAAACAGGTTATATTACATCTTTTCCTGGTGATAAAATTGTGTTTGTAGAAAATCTTTGTTAAAGTTAAAAAACATGAATTTGTGAAAGTAAATTTGTATTTACGAGGGAAGTAGAGTCGAAAAGAGATATTCTTGCCTTCATTAAGTACAAAGATAATTGAAAGATGCAATTGTTGGACCTTGACTATTGGTTACTGTACCTAACAATTCAGTTATTGTATTAAATTATTACATGTAAAAATATGTTTTACTTTTATTTAAAAAATATGAATGGGCCACAACAGAACATGTGCATGTGTACAATTCAGTTATTATATTAGATGGTTATGTATACGAGTAAATAAATATTTTCCTTGTATTTGAAAAAATGTGATGTGCTGTAACAACAGAATATAAACATGTGCACAATTCAGTTATTATATTTAAGTGCTTGTATATAAAACAGTTTACAGCAGATCGTACATCATTATTGCAGATTGAACTTAACTGGGAAATGAATGGAAGAGGGGAAATAAAACGCTGAAAATGTTTTAAGTACTTTATTATAACTATTGAAAAAATTGGTTGAGCCTGTTTCATTACTGTCAGTGAGTAGATTTTTTTTCCGTGTTTCTTTCTGTGGATATAGATTTACAGTTCTTCATACAGAGACGTCTTGTGTCCTTCGTTTAATGTGTTTAGTATTTAACGTATCGACGCGCAAGTCGCCGAAGTGGTGTCATATCGAAAGACTTGCACCAAGCAAGCGGTCTACCCGACGGGAGGCCCTCGTCACACGACATTATTAGTATTATTATTAGTATTTAACGTAGCTTTGTGCTCTGTTGACGATTTCTTTGAACATGGTGTGGAAGCTATGGCCTTTTTTACCCTTATACTGAGCTGGTCATTCACTACAGATGACTTTATATGTGCCAGAGGATGGAAATCTATCTTGGCCGCTTTTTAGGTTGTGTTATAGTCTCTGCAAATTTTATAATTTGCTTTTAATGCAATTTTTATTTCATTTCGTTGAAATATATCGGCAACTTTTAGGAGGAATCACCAAGGGAGAAGATGCTACTTACTAGTGCATTTTCCGGATTCTTGAGGGCTACTTTGTTCATTTTCTTTTTTTGTACGTTACTGTGAATTTACACCCCTTAGCTGAGCTCTTTGATTTACGATTCGCATTGCATTCCGGAAGTTCTCATCACTCACTGAGGTTTCTGAACCTCTTTGAATCATGAGTTATATGCTGATAGTTCGTGCATGTAGCGGTGGTGGTTTCCTACTTGTACATTTGGAAGACAAATTTGTCATCTTGCTTGCAGATGGTTAGATCAAGGAAATTAATGCAATTATTTATTTCCTCCTCGCAGGTGTATTTAACGTTGTTGCGCATTCTGTTGGAAGTTCGGAGGACATCTTCAACATCACCCTAGTTATCCCCTTCAGTAACTAGAAATGTTCAAAATTTTTGACATCATTTTCTGGGAGCAGCGGTCTTGTAACTTATATGAAATCAGTGAGAAAACAGTCTAGGTCTCAATGGTACTTTATTACAAGACCGGTTTTGGCCTAGGTTTAGGCAATCTTCAGACAGCACCATCAGCTGAAGTTGACGATGCGCAACACAGTCAGTCGACCTGAGCTGCTGAAACTGCGACTGAGGTCAACTGACTGTTACTCATCTCAACTTCAGCTTATGGCGCTGTGTGAAGATGGCCTAAACTTAGGCCGAAACCATTCATTCTAATGAAGTACCATCGCGATCTAGACGTTTTTCTCACTGATTTTAACTAGAAATATATCATCTATTTATCTGCTGTAGAACTGAATTTTCTGAACGCAGGTTATCTTCCTTTTAAATCTGTGCTGAAGGTGATTGAGAAATATTTCGGCTATAGTTCCTGATGTGCTGGCACCAATAGGTGACTCATTTGTTTGATAGTACATTATTAATTTAAAGATTGAAAGACAAATAATTACATTTCAATATCAGTTCCAAGAGGATACTGAATTCTGTAGGTTCTGTAGGGGAGAGCTTCTTGTACATTATTAGGCTCTGTTTAACAGCATGTATAGCATCATGACCAGGGATGTTATTATAAATATTTGTTAAATCTAGAGGGATCATTTGGCCTTAGTTAGTATTGTGTATATCTTTCAGATCATTGGAAAATGAGAGGTTATTTTTTTATTGAGTATTTACTTTCCAACGCAAAGGTCAGTTGTTTGTCCTTCCTGACAAAGCGTTCATTGTTGAAACAAAGCACAAGCCTAATATGAAAACACCAACATAACTGATCATCAGTGGAAGTAATCCTTTACAGTACGCTGCTTCTGAATATCGAGGCTGCAGTTTTTTTCAGTCACTAATGGGTGTTGTTAGATCGTTTTAAGTGCATGAATTAAACGTTTACTCCACGAAAAGCATTTAATTGCATTCAAGTGGCATTCTGGTACCTGCTAACCCTGTCATGTTAAAAATGTCTTCCGTAGCTTCGTCTGCGAGCAAAACCATCATCTGAAATCTATATATGACGCTTTTTCAACGTTAACTACGGACAAAATATTACTCAATTATTTCGACATCTAAAATCAATACCGCTTCTTCCATCTGTCTAACGTAAATGACATGTTAACAAGTAATTCATCTTCGTCTCCCCGTTTTCTTTTCTTTTCTTTACTTAACAAGACCCCCTAACGCTACCTTTCGCCAGCGATACTTGGCAGCTGAGAGACTTGTTAGTTTTTCTCGTTTTTGTTCAGCTTGGATGATTGATATACCTGTCAGAAAGGCAGCAGCGCGCCGTCATACATCCCTTATCAGTCCTTACGTGGAGTACGGCACGGCAGCTTTCACGCTGTGTAAAGGATTACCCCTGCAAGAGATCTCAGTGGCAGAAAGAGGCCTTTGTGGCCTTCACACGAAACAGGGAATGCAAAGGAAGCCCTGTGAGTCACACTGAATGATGTAACTCTCTTCCGACACGTGTATAATTTATTCATCGTCGATATTAGCAGAATTCGTGAAGATGTGATAGTCAAAGAGTTGCAGCTCATCGTTTAGGCAATTATGAAGGCACATTTTCGTTTGGGAATCACCCTAAGAGTAAATGATAAGTTCTTGTAACACCCCACCGAAATCACTAACCTCTGAAATAATCTATACAGTTTTATTTTCCGTTTTTCCTATTTTTTGACTGAGGTTTGTTGTGTAAGTTAAAACAGGTTTTCTTTTGATTATGTGACTAGTTATGCTTCGTGGGGCCACGACTAAAATTTTTAACTTGCGCCCAAAACCGAATCAAATCGAGAGACTCGATTACTCTAAGCCAAAATACACTAAATTCACAGATTTGACGAGATTTTCAAAAATGTGAACAAATTTTACACAAGTGTGTCGTATCAA
The DNA here is from genome assembly GCF_023864345.2 of Schistocerca serialis cubense. NCBI lineage: Eukaryota > Metazoa > Arthropoda > Insecta > Orthoptera > Acrididae > Schistocerca > Schistocerca serialis. The sequence goes on along the minus strand of NC_064643.1, from coordinate 201,196,404 downwards.
CATGTCTGATTTTCGGAATGCTGTTGAATAATAGATCTAAGATATCGAAAACATTTTTTTCAGACGTCTATGGCGTAACACAAACACAGTGACCACTTGAAAAAAAAATGAAACCAAAAATGAAAATCACAATAAAAGTCCGAAAAACTGCTTTACTAGTAATTTGGGTCAATTAACAAGTAAAACAATCACTTTTCGGAAGAAAACCTGGGCAATTTCCATTTTGAGACAATTTTTAAAACTTTAATAAAGAAGTTTTACTGGTTGGTAACAATGCATTACATCTCAAAGGTATTGGACATGATAGAATAAGTTTTTGAGGTGCTGAAAACATTGATATCAGAAAAATTTGGTGAAATCAGACAACTATTAAATACTCAAAAACCATTAAAAACTGTATTGAGGAGTACGGAAGTCTAAGATGCATGCTAATGAATAAGCTGGAACCCTCAAATTCTGAGATGATTAATAAAGAGCTTGTAAGTAGGCTGTCTAGGTTTTCTTATTGGTAACGCCACGTAGCGCTCTGTATGAAAAATCACTGACTGTGCTGTGTGCAGTCTGTGGCTAGTTTGCATTGTTGTCTGCCATTGTAGTGTTGGGCAGATGGATGTGAACAGCGCGTAGCGTTGAGCAGTTGGAGGTGAGCCGCCAGCAGTGGTGGATGTGGGGAGAGAAATGGCGGAGTTTTGAAATTTGTAAGACTGGATGTCGAGAACTGCTATATATATTACGACTTTTGAACACTAGTAAGGTAAATACATTGTTTGTTCTCTATTAAAATCTTTCATTTGCTAACTATACCTATCAGTAGTTAGTGCCTTCAGTAGTTTGAATCTTTTATTTAACTGGCAGTAATGGCGCTCGCTGTATTGAAGATTTTTGGTGAGGTAAGTGATTTGTGAAAGGTATAGGTTAATGTTAGTCAGGGCCATTCTTTTGTAGGGATTTTTGAAAGTCAGATTGCGTTGCGCTAAAAATATTGTGTGTCAGTTTAAACACAGTCATGTACAATTTTTCTAAGGGGACGTTTCATATGTCGACCCTTAGCCGAGGATACCTCACTGGAATCTTCTGATTTTTTCTTGTAGTTTGTGTAATTAGTGTAGCTTTTGTTTATTGCTAGCGCGTAATTGTAGAGAGAATCTCCTTTGTAGTTGCAGTCTTCCATTGTTGTACAGTAAAACAGTTGTGGCATGCATGTAGATTTGCACCAAGTATTTCGCAGCTGCTCTTGCAACTAACGAGATATTATTTTCAGTGCTATGTTAATGTGTTCTCTTATTTTTGCTCTTCAAATTGTGCTTTTCTGTGTTATCGTGTGAAATATTGTGACAATAATGGCGTGTGAAAAACGTAATACTAGGCTCCAAAGTAAACTGAGAAATGACAGTGAAGACGAAAACAGTGAGTTAGCGCCGCCGAGTAATGAATTAACTAATGTTCAAAGCAGTAATTTGGTAATTGTGCATAGGGAAATGGAGTGGGCTGCAAATAATGGCGTAGACAGTGAAACAAATAGTGAACAGGGATGCATTATCGATCGATCGGACGGCAACAGCTCACCGCAGGAATCGGAAATGACAGGAAACAATCTTGCAAATACTGTAGATTCAGGTTTTGCGTCCTCACCGTTTTCTCAAATAAGTCAAGACACATTTTCTGCTTGTCAAAATGTGAATGTTGCCGGTGCAAATGCACTTCCGAAAAGCATAGAGGAACAGATTCCAGACACTATTACATTATTATTGCAATTAATGCAGCAAATGAAACAAAATCAGAGACAAACACAGCAACAGTTAGACACAATGGAACAAAATCAGAGACAAACACAGCAAAAGCTTCAAAAGTTAGACACAATGGAACAAAAGCTTCAAAAGTTAGACTCAGTGGAACATACGCTTGAACAAACACGTGAAGATTTAGCTACTGAGTTACATAAAATCGAATTGAAATGTCAAAAAGTTTGTAATGACGTAAAAACACAAATTTGTGATCATTTCCGACCTATTTTTTCGCGGCATGAAAATACATTACAGAATCACGAATTAGCCATAAAAGAACTGCAAACTATTGTTCATGAAAATCATGAGACCTTGCAAGATAAAATTGACTCAGTTGCATCTACCGATTCGGTTACGCAACTTGAAAAAACTCAGGAAAACTTAAAGGACACAGTAGATACGATTTCCACACAAATCGACACTCTGAAATTTGGTTCAGAAAAACACACTGAGGAAATAAGCAGACTATCGGAGAAAGTAGCCGAACTTTCGGATCAGTTCACTAACTTATCTGCAAAGGTAGATGATGACCTGAATGACACAAGACCTGTAGCCATCACTGACGCAGAAGAGTATGAACAAATTAAGAAATTAAAACAAAATCAGAATCAAATTAATACGCAACACCAAAGAGAAATCCGGGAAGTACAAGATCAGTTGGCACAAGTAATACAAGAATTACGTATTTCAGAGGACACTCGCGCTCCAACACGGGGAGAGGGACTTAGAAATACGGAAAAGCCACAAAATAATAACACAGGGCATTTCGGAAATTATGAAAGAAATTGGCAAGGTACACCGAATATTGAGATGGAACCGCCGACACGACGTAACAATGACCGATATGCTACTCGCCGACACGATGATTTACTACACGTAAATTCAAAACATTTAAGAATTCTGGCAACGACATTCATCCACAAGCGTGGCTCCATCAATTCTCTCATTGTTTTCCTCCCAACTGGTCATTAGAGCACAGATTAGAATTTATATGTGGCTATTTAGAGAATGAAACAGCTGTAAGAATGCGATCGGTCATTCACGATTGCCACAGTGAAGGAGAATTTTATCATGCCTTCCTCTCAACATATTGGTCTCAAGCTACACAAGACCGAGTAAAACATAGCATCATAATGATGAAACATTTCGAACAATCTGAATTTTCCAGTCTTGTGAAATATTTTGAAGACATGTTGCACAAGAATCTGTACTGTCAAACCCATACAGCCCCTCAGAACTCATCCGCATTTGCTTAATCAAACTACCTGAACATTTCGACATATTATTTTGGCAGGACGTTGCAAAGATGACACTGAAGCTTTTCAGGGACTGTTACAAGAATTGGAAATCGACACTGACAATCGCGGAACGCGGAAACAGGAACACAACAATTACAGGTCACATCCGTCACAATTCCGCGATGAAAGAAATAATAACTGGACACGACAAGGCTGTTCTCACAGCACAAATCGTGACCAAAACAGACACCACCCGTATGACAACCGTTGGCAGAGCAGGAATAATTACAGGGAAAGATCACCTCTCCACGATAGTGGCTATCACAGAGACAATCAGAGAAACAGACAATATGGGAACCAAAATAATTATTATCAAGGGAGACAGAATAACTTTAGACGTAATGGTCCAGCGCGCAGTTGCGATTCAGGGAGAAATTCTCCACCACGTGGCCGACAAGAAAGAAACTATGGAATCTACCGACATGACGACAGACGATATGATCGTAACGACAGAACTGAATTGTATCAGAACTGGCGGGATTCAAACAGGGCGGGACCCTCTCGACAAAGTGAATTTGTAGAAGTTAGGTCTCCAAATCCCAATAACGACGCGCGCCAACAAAGAGACAATAGGCAATGACTCAAACCGCTGGCAGCCACAAAACGTACTTCTGAAACTGACGACGCAGCTGCCGCAGCTAGTAATTACGTAAAAATGGAAGACATTAGGGACATCTTACTCCAGGAACACGACGTAAAACATAACAACATTGCATATCCTGTGATTCACATTACAGTAAATGACGTAAAATTTACGGCAGTACTTGACTCTGGCAGTCCCATTTCAGTAATTAGTGAAACAGCCTTTAGCAAATGCAAACTAGCCACAGACTGCACACAGCACAGCCAGTGATTTTTCATACAGAGCGCTACGTGGTGTTACCAATAAGAAAACCTAAACAGCCTACTTACAAGCTTACTCGAAATCATCGAACTGAAGCTGAATAATTTTTTAAATAAATTGCACAATAGGAAAATGGGATAATTTTTGAAATACACTGTTTATTTAAAATTTCCAGTCACTGTCAGGCTCATCACCATTATCGTCGACATGAAACTCGTTCGCCAGATCACTAAAAAGATCTTCAGTACCTTCTTCTGGAAAACAAATATAATTAGTCCGAACCATTCATTTCTTTATAAAAATCTAACAATATAACTCATGTGAACTGTACCTTTTGTCGATGCTGATTCTTTGTCTAAAACAACGTCGGTCATTTCTGTTAGTTGTCTAGTAAAGACCCACGAATAATCGTAACATCTTTTTTGTCATACCAACCGAAGTCTGTGGCGTTTAGATCTAATAGTTTTCTTATGAGCATTGCTCAACTTTTGTGCTATATATTCTGTTCTCAGCAAATGCTGTAGCAATTCTGTTTTACACAGCAGTAGACTGCAGGTATTGTAATTAGACAAATCCAGGTTTAGAGTTGCAGGAGAATATTCACTTTTCGTTTTACATGTTCTTGTAAAAATGTTTAATTTAACAGAATCGAAAGCATAAATTTTTTTCATTGCGTAGTCTGTACCTGAATTATCCTAAGACGATCAGTACAGTTCCTTTATCAGAGGTATACTTCGCTAAATGTGTGAAAGCCTTTGATATCAGTAGAATTTTTTAGCCTTGTCAATGGTATTCATTTCCCCTTGTAAAAGTGGTTTTCTTCACCCCTTGCAACAGAATGGGGGTTGTATTGGCAACCGATCACAGCATGGAAAACAAGTAAAGATTTTGCTACAGAGAGTCCCCGTATTTCATACAGAAGCGAAACATCAATGTAACGGCAAGACTTACAAACGGCAACATCCACCCAAATCTTTACGGAACATTTTACAAATCCCATGTTCTCAGGCATTGTAACTAAATTGTCAGTGCCTAATATTCCATAGATGCTCGATCTCCTTGATTTATTTGACAAACATGCCATCTACCTCCTTCAGTTCTTGACAATTTAGATCTTCAGTAGTTGTCTGATATACTGTAGCATCTTTGCCCCAATATTTATGTCCCATTTCTTGATTAAAACGGATGGCCTTGATCACGATGATCTGCACCAATTCCTGTTGGGACCAATAATTAACAAAACATTTGACCAGAGTTTCTTTAAATTTCATGTTCTTTGATTTTTTTTTTTTTTGCCAAATTCGAGGCTCTAACTTCTCGTGGTCCTGAGATGTGAAAATCTACCGATGTTATGCTATCGCGAAATCCATGTTCGGTGTCCCTAATAGAGGACCAGAAATTTCTGTGAGATGTTTGCCCGATCGTTGCAACATCGTGTTTATACAAAACGGGTAAGATTTTCTGCGGGAGTTCTCAGAATGTTCCGGGTAATGTGTCTTAAGGTATGCAGTAAAAAGAATCAAATTCAAATGGCTCTGAGCACTATGGGACGTAGTATCTGAGGTCATCAGTCCCCTAGAACTTAGAACTAACTACTTAAACCTAACTAACCTAAGGACATCACACACATCCATGCCCGAGGCAGGATTCGAACCAGCGACCGTAGCAGTCGCGTGGTTCCAGACTGAAGCGCCTAGAACCGCTCGACCACATCGGCCGGCTAAAAAGAATCCAACAACGACTGAAACATCTACAGATTCCGCTGTAGCGTACCCAAGGATGCTTTTGACAACTAAATATAAAATATACAAACGATGTTGATTTTTGTTGAAAATGAAATATTATTTTGATATTAGAAACACTGATGAAATCTACAGTTATGTATATTTAGTAAACATTTCGTTTATAATTGCTAAAGACTATGAAAAGGATATGTGTAGAAGAAGCAAACATGTAATTACTGGCTGCTATCATTTAATATATATAATTGTGCGATAAGATTATGGCGCTCTGTTCTGTTCGTTTGTTATTGATCTGATGTACTCGATGCGAGTAATAGCAAATTACTGTGCCCGGATGTTTTATTTTGTTAAATTTGATTTATTCTGAAATAGAGACTTAGTGGTAAATGTGATTGCATGTTTTCAGTTATAGAAATGTAATTCCCATTTGCCACATTCTTGAGTTTTCAGCATTTTTAACAGACGCTGCTGCGGAGACGAACGTAACATCGCTGGTCTCCTTGTTGTCCACCATTACGAGGAAATTTTAGTGCTCAGTAATTATTTATGAAACGGCGTAACCTAAAGCGCACAGAAGGTTATGTTATCATTCCACAGGAGTATAGAGATCATAAACATTTTTCTACAAAAGGTATAGAACTCATGTAAGTAGAAAACCAGAATCGAGAACGCTTGGTCTCAAGGCAAAATAATTTAGTCTCAGTTTATGCTGGTGTAAACCTGAAAGATATTGAACCTTACTAACCTTACTGATTTATAGAGGATATTTTGCAGTACTGAAACTGTGTTTTTGTCGTGTCCAATTCATACTTTATGCGCACGCATGTACAGACGCTTAACGCCGCGAGTTTTGTTTTTCTTGCCTAGACAGACCAAATTATTTTCACTTGTACCTTAACATTTTTACAGACTCAAGCTCCAATTAATTTCAGTACATAAGATAATGAGTCCAAAAGTGGATAGATATTTTTTCTGCGGCCTACATGTAATGCAAAAGTGTGCTAACAAGAACCGATGGAATTCCTTTCAGTTTTATAGGCAAATGTATTAAACTTTCTTGTCTTGAAGAGTGTACAACCGTTAAACATTTATAACGTACATCACTTGCAAAAACATTTATTGTCCATAACAATAATAATTTCTCCTTCCCTAAGACATTAAATACCTAACCCAAAAAAAGTAGGATTATTTTCCAGTAAGACACTACACCGCCTCAATGATCTCAGTTTTTTTTTTTTTTTGTTTTTTTTTTTTACTGTCTCAGCCTAAGAAACGCTGGTACCCTCTTTCCATTTTCGGAAGGGTAGTTTCTTTTTCTTTTTTTGACAGGAGAAGAGGACCCCGAAAGATTCAGGGTCATCTAATATAAATATTGTATAATGTTTTGGCGTTAAAACGATGCGTCATGGTTTTGGCCGAGAACTTTCGTATTGTAAATAGTCTTCACGGGTTTGCCGCCGGAACACATTGTGCAAATTCCACAATATTTCCTCGGAGCAGCTGTCTGACATCTTCAGGTGGTTCAGACTTGCTGGTGGCAGTCGTACCTAGCCACAAGCAAGGTTGAACCACCTGAAGATGTTGTACAGTTGCTCCGGGGAAAAATTATGGAATTTGCGCATCGTGATCCGGCGGCAAACCCGTGAAGAATATTTACGACACATCCACCGGGAAAGCTTGAAGAGTCAGAACTTTCGTATTATTAGTGCAGGATGTCATTCATTTCATATTTTTTCACGCATTGGAGATAGGTTCGCAAGATAAGTCGCCCCCCATAAAACGGAACACCGATCGCCATGGAGTGCTGTGAATTGTGTGAATCTGGCACCAGGCAGTCATGTGACCTACCACAGCTGACGTAAGTCACATCTGTGAGTGGTGTCTATGTGCCAGTGGGCTGTAAGGAATCAACGCACTAAGACGGCACGACTTGAACACGCCGTAGAATACAAGAATGAACTACCGTGTTTGGAAGTGCCAGTGACCACATCGTGAACTTGTACGACTTGTTGGTGTACCAAATCGGACTGACCAACGTGTCTACAAGGAATGGTGTACTACGCAAAGTCAAATGACATGGCGTAAATACAGTATCGTAAAAATATTGTAATGGAGATCGACCGGCACCGAGTATCACGCCCTTTTCAGTGGCAATCAGTTTCAAACCGACAGGAATAACTGAAGGCAGATTTGGCTCAACCACTATCTGAGCGAACTGTATGCAAAGCTCACTCTGCCGGCCGCCATGGCCGAGCGGTTCCAGGCGCTTCAGTACGGAACCGCGCGACTGCTAGGGTCGCAGGTTCGCATCCTGCATAGGCATGGATGTGTGTGATGTCCTTAGGTTAGTTAGGTTTAAGCAGTTCTAAGTTCTAAGGGACTGATGATCTCAGATGTTAAGTCCCATAGTGCTCAGAGCCATTTTTTGAAAGCTCACTGTCCACAACAGCATATAAAGATAACCGTCTTCAATGGGCCAAATAACATTAAACCTGACTGTATCTGCCTGGAAGGGGGGGGGGGGGGGGGGGAGGGATGTTTTGTACCACGACTTGGGTCCATTCCTTCAGGGTTACTGTGAACATTAACCTAAATGCTTATTTCAATGTTCTCGGTTATAACTATTCTCATCTTACACTCCTTCAAGATGACTATGAGACAGGAATTCTAGTCTTCCAAGCTCACGATGTGATAATCAAAAGATTAGGTATATGATAGGTTATTTAAAAGGTGAAGTATCTTAATGGGGAGTATGAATTTATAAGCTGAGCGACTTTTTAGATCTCTCGAAGAAAAATACAGGTCAGAGCGAGAACAGTAAAAATGGCCATAGCTTGGGATTCTCACAAATTCAGGTGTTTGTTAGTGGAAAGGAAAGAAGTCATTTAAACAAACAAAAATCTTTGACGTTTTCGATGAAAAGCAAGTGGTTTAACCACAGGTTAATGCTATGGGTTTTATCTCTCTAAGAGATTACCATCGGTGCAGAATACATTTAGGAAGCACAGAATAGTGTATCTCATGCTCGATCTCGATGGTTCACCAGGACGAGCAATTTAGACCCATATGTAGGTGGCAGAAGGGAGTTTAAAATTTGTTTTATTTTTTCTGAGGAAACAAAAACAACTGAAAGAAATTTTCTGTTCCTTTTATCCAAGAAAAATGAAAGATGGTTATTTAGAGAACATTAACGAAACAATAGACGGCAGGACTATGCCTATTAAGAAAAGGAATCACTGGCTTATTTATAAAGGAATGTTCTCCTGGAAAATTGATCTAAGAAATACTGACGAATTTTTGTTCCGCAGTTGGCTGCGCAGAATTTAGTTACATACAACGATCAGCCAGAGCATTATGACCACCTTCCTACTATCAGTATAGCCCCGTCTAGCCGATAGCAACGCCACCTGGCGAGGAATGACTGCAGACAGACACACGAAGGGTCTACGTAGTCTCAGTGAGCGTCCCGTCCGCGTGTAGAATGGGAAGGGTGCGCGATTTGTCCGAGTTGACCGAGGTCAGATTGTGATGGCCCAGGGACTCGACACCAGCGTTTCGGAAACAGCACGACTTGCCGGCTGTTCGAAGAGTATAGAGGTGAGTGCCTCCAACATGTGGCGAAACAATCGTGAAATCACATCCAGACGTCGCGGGGTTAGACGGCTAACCCTTATTACAGATATCCGACGTCGTGAGCTGGCCAGAACTGGTAAGGCAGGGCAGGCGGCGGACTCCAACAGAGTAAACATCAGACTTTAATCGTGGCCAGAGTACAAGTGTGTCTGAACACACAGTGCTTCGAACACTCCTAACGACGGGTAACTGCAGCTGATGACCCATGCATGTGCCAATGTTAACACCACGACATCGGCCACTACGGCTGAAATGGGCACGTGACCATCGGCACTGGACATTGACGCAGTGGCAGAGCGTTGCGTGGTGTGATGAATCCCGATGCCTTCTTTATCATGCGATGGGAGAGCGCGAATCCGTCATCTTCTAGAGGAACAAGTCCTTGACACTTGTACCGTGGGAAGGAGGCAAGCTAATGGCGGCTGCATTATGCTCTGTGGAACATTGACACGGGCATCCATGGGTCCAGTGGAGCTCGTGCAAGACGCCATGACGGCCAAGGAGTATCGCACACCGGTTGCAGACCACGCACACCTCTTGACGACGATCATGTTTCCCGAAGGCATTGGCATTTTTCAGTAAGATAACGCGCCATGTCACGAGGTAGGGATGCGATGGGATCGTTCGCGGAACACAGTGGCGAGTTCCTCCCTCGACCACACACACTCGGCATTCGATCGAAGATATCTGGGATGTGACTCGTGGCATCAGAGCTGATCGCCCCCTCCCCGGAATTTGAGGCAATCAGGTGACTTGTGTGAGCAGATGTGGTGCCATCTCTCAAAAATGTTCAAATGTGTGTGAAATCTTATGGGACTTAACTGCTAAGGTCATCAGTCCCTAAGCTTACACGTCACTTAATCTAAATTATCCTAAGGACAAACACACACACCCATGCCCAAGGGAAGACTCGAACCACCGCCGGGACCAGCCGTGCTATCTCTCTCCAGCGAGCTACCAACGCCTCATCGCTTCCATGCCACGAAGCGTAGACGCTGTTATCCGTGCCCAACGTGGACATATCGGCTGTTAGGTAGGTACTCATAATGTTGTGGCTGATCAGTGTACATCCACAATGGTTACATTTTGGGATCAGAAAATGTTTATCATATATTAGTAAATACTATTTCTGTACAAACAAGAGAATTACATGAAGCATAATCAGGGTGTGAGAGCTATGGTGAAGAGGAAAGGATTTGCCACTTATAACACAATACCAAATGTACGCAATAAAACCGAAGGAAATGTGAGATCAAGTAGGTTTAGACTTTTATGGCCCTTCATGTATGGGGAAGTAACTTACTAGTTGTGTAGGGTACAGTAAGTAAGTAAACACCACTCATGATTCGGCCTTGGACGTGTTTCAACTGGCCGACTGTTGCCAACAGGGCAGTATGCGTTGTGAACTGTGACCGCGGGGTATGTGATCATTATGCCGCCAGTCCCTCCAGCGGATATGATAAGTAGATGAATCCTGATGAGGTTTGCTTCTTTATTCAACCAGCTCCTCATCTGGCCTCACAGTGTACGAGTGGATTTATCTACGTCATGAAAAATCTTCCGCATTGAAAGCAGTAAGGCAAGCCATTTGGTTATGAAGGTAGTCTGTTGTTTGTGTTGGAGTAAATTGGTATGGTTACATCTTTCAAGCATAACTGTTGCAAAAGGTGTGATTCGGTCTTTGGAAAACGAGTTACTTTGTCAAATTTACTTAAGTCACTATGTCTCCTGTCAGATAAAGGAAGTCAATTCACAAGAAATTAAATAACTTTTAGTGGAAAATAAAATAATACATATAATGGTCTCTAGATTCCATCCTCAAAGAAAGCCTTTGGAAAGAAAATTATAAGCGAGGTAAGGAGACTTTGTCATACGTAGTGTGCAAAAAGGCATACCTTATGGATTCATTAGGTTAGTGATTTTGCGTATCTTATGAATAAATTACCCCATCTAAGTACTGGTCTGGCCCCAGGTGAAGTATGGAGTGATCCATTGTTACCGAGGTTACCTCGGCCTAAGCAGTAACCACATAGTTAAAAAGAGATAAGCAGTTTGGCAGGCCAGCAGTTTAATGTAAGTGCTAGAAAATGACTGCATAAATACTACGAATGGGCTACTGAGCCGCCATTCGACTGGTGAGTTGACAATGGTAAAACTACATTGACAGAGTTTCAAGTATGTTACGCTGTCAGAGGAACTGGTTCATAAATCACAGAAACTATAGATCAATAAGAGAAAATATCATGTGTACCATGTCTGAAAGAGAGACCAGTTCTTTACAGATTCCGGATTTAGGGGGAAAGGGGTTACTTAATTATTCAGTAGACACCTCCAACCAAACGTAAATAGCAATGTATTTCTTGATGCAATAAATTACCAACAGCCGTATGTATTGTAGAAGTTTATTTTATGAGCTTCTTATATGCTACCAGTTTCGACATTACGTTGATGCCATCTTCAGGCCCCACACGTCATAGTCGTAAAATCGGTTTACACGGAAGGAGCCATATAACTGGATCGATATGCAACAGCTCTTGGTGGCCAGGCGACACAGTTTGCAAACCGCCCCAGCAATTTTACCTCTATGACGTGTGGGGCCAGAAGATGGCATCAGTGTAATGCCGAAACTGGTAGCACATAAGAAGCTCATAAAATAAACTTCTACAATGCATACGGCTGTTGGTAAATTATTGCATCAAGAAATATATGCCAGCCTTTTGTCCCACTGTCCATAATACATCAACAAAGATTAACAATGTATTTGTCTGGACTGGATGTACTAATCAAAACCAGCTAACCATTGAAGCCAACAGATAAAATGTTACGTAAGCGAGATTTGTAAGAGTGGAAAATGTAGTTCTTTCCTTGCAGTTCATATTCAAGAAACAGACAGTCCTAAGAGGGATGTTATACTACTGAAGTCTAAAAGGTAAATTGTTTAAACAGATTTCTTGTGAACTGTTTCGTTAAACGACAAGAGCCATCACGGGTTATGTAACGTGAAACAGTAATTCTTTTCTAAGCTTCGATCACCATGTTTGCAGTGGCTGCACTCGAACGATACAATAGCAACAATTTACTCCAACACAACCAGTACGTAAGACATTTCCCTCTTCCCTTACGTAAAGATCCAAAAATTCGGGCGCAGGATTAGCCGAGCGGTCTAAGGCGCTGCAGTCATGGACTGTGCGGCTGATCCCGGCGGAGGTTCGAGTCCTCCCTCGGGCATGGGTGTGTGTGTTTGTCCTTAGGATAATTTAGGTTAAGTAGTGTGTAAGCTTAGGGACTGATGACCTTAGCAGTTAAGTCTCATAAGATTTCACACACATTTGAACATTTTGAACAAAAATTCGGATGCTAGTAGGCTTCACATTCCCCTCAGAATTATTGGTTACGTTTGATATCTTATTTGGGATCAAAATCTTTACTCTTTGATATAGCTTGTAGGCTTCATGTAATTTGACATATTTTGTTATTCAGATATCTAAAGAAGAAAGTGCTCTGGATTTTCATGGCTCTGAGCACTATGGGACTCAACTGCTGAGGTCATTAGTCCCCTAGAACTTAGAACTAGTTAAACCTAACTAACCTAAGGACATCACACGCATCCATGCCCGAGGCAGGATTCGAACCTGCGACCGTAGCGGTCTCGCGGTTCCAGACTGCAGCGCCAGAACCGCGCGGCCACTTCGGCCGGCTGGATTTTCATGTACTGAATTTTATGGAGGAGGTGCAAATTAATTCTATTGTTAGAATACATTTTAATTTTTATTACACACTAGAGTCTGGAGAGGAGTTTATGGTATGGACTCTTTATGTCTCTCAAAGATATAAAAAAAGACTTCAGTAACATGCTACATCCTTATTCTTCGTGTCTACATATTTGTTTCTCAACATAAACGTCCTGCCGACTAACGCATTGCTCCGAACGGCAGACAAGTTTACTGTTACCGTCTCTGTAGAATGTTTGACTTTGTTCAGGTAACCACAACCTCACGCCTGCTTGCATCGATTCACCACTATCAAGTGGAGTGCTCGAAAGAGTCCTTTACGTTTTGGAAACAGATGGAAATGTGATGGGGTCAAATCGGGCGATGATCGATGACAGTGAACCCAAGGCGTCGGATTGTTGCAGATGTCACAGGGCTCGCGTGTGGTCCGGCATTGTGATGCTGAAGCAGAGAGTGTCCCATATGTGGACGAACGCTTCTGCGCCTAGAAACTCGATTACAGCACACTGTTTTTCACTCGCTGACATCACACGCCACCATGTTACACTCCACAGTCTAGCGACAGAGGGTTGTAACTTGCTTCACCGAAGCGGGAAAGTGAACCGACTAACATGCATAACATTTAACACCAGAATAAAAAATTCAGAGCCATTGCTTTTCTGCACGCTCTCGTAAATTGTATACTGCAACACCATCAAGGACAAGGTCACTTTACTGGCAAGGGAGGTGATAGGTAGTTCTTCATTGCAGGAGGGTATGACAAAAAAATCATAGCAAATGAAACACACACATCACAACAAAGAGTACCTAAACAGTCGTACAGTTTACTCTCCTCTGCGCCTTATGCCGCAATTCGGAATGGTCCCTGCAGGCTCTGGAGAACGGTGAAGTTCCCGTTTCATCATGTCTCATTCACTTTCAACTGGCCAGAAATCTGGTTACCTTGCTAGTAAGGGAGGTTTTGTACATCACGAAGAGCATGACGTGCTGCAGTAGCCGAATGTAGATGTGCATTGTCCTGCTGAAAATTCATACCACTTTTCTGTCGAAGAAATGCCATGGGCTCGTGGATAACAGCCTGTGGAATATAGCGGCCACTTTTTAGTTTAAGCTGCAAAAGAATCAAATGTGATCTTGAGTTGTAGCTGACGGCTCCCCACACTATGAATGCTGGGAGGGGACCTGTGTAACGTGGGCGAGTGTACACTGGAAAAGGGAGCCCATGAAGTCTCCATCATACGAGGGTCACTCCAAAAGAAATGTACACTATTTTTGTAAAAATACAGTTTTCATTCTGCATGTGTGAAAGTTTTACAGTGTGTAGATACATCCTTCCCACTTGTTTTCAAACTTAGTTCAACTTGTTCCCGTGAGTGGCGCCATCACAGCATGTCTTCAAGATGGCTCCTACACTTGACGTTCGTCAGAAGCAACGTGCTGTCATAAAATTCTGTGCTGTGAAAACGAGACCGTGGGAAACATCCACAAGAGGTTGAAAAAGGTGTATGGAGATGCTGCTTTGATCGCAGTACCGTTAGTCGGTGGGCAAGCAGGTTACGTGATGAAAGCGGGCACGGCAATATTGAGGATTGTCCTCGCAGCGGCAGGCCTCGTACTGCACATACTCCAGACAATGTGCAGAGAGTTAGCGAATTGGTGACTGCTGACAGACGCATCACAGTGAACGAATTGTCACGCTACGTTGGGATAGAGGAAGGAAGTATTTGCAGAATACTGAAAGTGTAGCGTTAAAAAAGGTTTGTGCCAGGTGGGTTCCCAGGGTGTTCACAGTGGCTCACAAAGAAACAATACAACCGGTATGCAGCGAACTTTTGGAACAGTACGAGAATGGTGGAGATGAATTTATCTGAAGAATTGTGACAGGTGATAAAACATGGGTCCATCATTTTTCACCAGAGACGAAGAGGCAATCGATGGAATGGCATCATGCAAATTCACCCAAGAAAAAAAAATTGAAAACCACAACTTCTGCTGGAAAAGTTATGGCTACAGTGTTTTTCGATTCCGAAGGACTCTTGCTTGTGGACATCATGCATGGAACCACCATAAGTTCTGATGCATATGTGACGACACTGAAGAAACTTCAAGCTCGACTGAGTCGTGTTCGTCCAAATCGGCAAAAGCAGGATGTTTTGTTGTTGCACGACAATGCACGGCCACATGTCAGCCAAAAAACCATGGAAGCGATCACAAAACTCAGATGGACAACACTGAAACACCCGCCTTACAGTCCTGACCTGGCTCCATGTGACTGTCATCTCTTTGGAAAACTGAAAAACTCTCCTCGTGGAACAAGGTTTGAAGATGATGACTCCCTTGTGCACGCTACCAAACAGTGGCTCCAACGGATTGGTCCAGAATTTTACCGTGCGGGTATACAGGCGCTGGTTCCAAGGTGGCGTAAGGCAGTTGAGAGGGATGGAAATTATGTGGAGAAAAGAAAGTATCGATCCTAAAGGATGTATCTACACACTGTAAAACTTTCAAACATGTAGAATAAAAGAAGAATTTTAAAAATATAGTGTGTATTTCTTTTGGAGTGACCCTCATATATGTGTACATCTATCACTTAATCCATACAGACAGAACTTCACTCATCACTGCAGCGACACACCACCGATGCATTGTGCCAAAAAAACTCAGCAATCCGTGTATAATACATCATCCAGCTTCCCGCAGGCGCATAGTGCGACTGCGTTGAAATGGGTAAAGACGTTCAACAGGCTTCC
Organism: Schistocerca serialis cubense; assembly: GCF_023864345.2. Taxonomy (NCBI): domain Eukaryota; kingdom Metazoa; phylum Arthropoda; class Insecta; order Orthoptera; family Acrididae; genus Schistocerca; species Schistocerca serialis. The sequence goes on along the minus strand of NC_064643.1, from coordinate 201,180,622 downwards.
TAAGCACCAACTGATCGCCGATGACAGTGACAAATGAATCATTAATATTGTAACTCCTCATTATGCACATGTTATAATCCCGTTGCCACAGACCACAGTCCTTGAAGAGTTATCGTCTTTTACCAGCAGTTAACGTCTGGTGCAATAATGACAGCCTGTAGGAGATGTATTCTGATGCCTCATCTATTACTGATCCACTGTCTTGGTTAATTTCTCTGCAGCAGTCATACTTTTACAAGTGGTAGAGCGTTACATTAAACAGCCATATGTCCAGAATATCCATAACATTAAGATTAAAGCATAGTCGCGTTCCTGTGCAACGACAGGATACATCATAGTATTAGTTTATCGTAATGGAAGATGGGTAGTATCTTTACTTGTCTTTCTACTGAAACACGTATGTAACGTAGCAGCGATGGTGAGGCACGTTAAAATCTTTGACCAGAGAGCCTATAATCGTAGTTAGTCTGCGCTTGACCGCGCGAGTGTTGCGAGCAGTACGCTAGTAGTCGTCATGTAGAGCAGTACGCGAGTTGCAGTAGGCCAGTGCACTCTGTCGGTAGTAGCAGCCCAGTGCGGTTGTGTGATGTAGTCTGTCGGCAATACTGGTCAAGGTGCTGAATGAGGTATATTGTTAATTAAGGTAATCATCAGATAATGTAAAGTTTATTTATTGTAATTAATTTCCAACAAGTGCCCCAATAATAATTTTGATTTCAAAAGCAATTTTACAAAAAAAAATTTTTATTTAATTGAATTAACGATTTCGTTCCACTTCCCTTAAAGAAAAGTTTTAGTTAAATTACAAAAAAAAAAAAAAAGAATATTATTATTTGCAATGCAGTTCCTTCAAGCCGTGCGCAAGAATAAGAGCAGAAATTTGACTAGCAGTTACAATGAGGTAAGAATTTAATTCTGATTTTTGCACAGGGCCAAAGACCGATATTTCGGGTTAATTGAATTATCATTATCACTGAGATTTTCTTATCACTGAATTGACTTTCATTATTTTCGTGTGGAACTTATACTTGGGTCAGATTACGATTCTCTTTTTTCATTGTCAGTAGATTTAATTGCTAGGGAGGTTACGTTTGGCTCCCATTCATTTATTATTTCTGTCTTTAAAATTTCAGTGGAGAGGTTACACTTAGCGCAATGTCCATTAGCATTCTTAAATAATATTGTCATTTCTTATTTAAATTTTTGTGGGGAGGTTACACTACATAGGGTGATTTTTTTTCTGACGCATCAGGTCCAGCGCCGCACATGCTTTACGATATCAGAAAAGAAACCTACTGAGCAGAGAACTACCGATGCGTTGCCCCTTTCAGGTCTCGCTTAGAAGTAAATCACTGGCCTCTACAGCCATCTTTAGCTGGACCAAAGATATGGTAATCAGAAGGAGCGAGATCGGGCCTACATACAGAAAGCTCCGTCCTCTGTGAAGCCAGTTTCTCAAGCGTGTGAATACTGAATGCATCGGTACAGAGGGCGTTCTTTCTCATGCAGCAACAGAACGCCTTTTCACAAGGACCGCGAGGGTTTGATTCTGAAAGCAAGCTTCAGCCTGTCGCCCAACACCATATTGTTACATGGGCAGTTCTTTCCCTCCCCCGTAATGCTCTAACTCTCAGAAGACGCTAGCTGCACTTTGTCCATCTCATTTGTCGCTTTACAGTAATGGATCGACATTCCGGCCGTATTGATTAAGTGGTTCAGGAGAGGTTCACCTTCATCAGCATGCTATCCACTAAGAGTCGAAAAAACACAAAAACAAAAAACAAAGAAACACTAAAATTCGAAGAGATTAGAAAAATCAGCCAACCAGTTGCAAAACAAGGGTTTATTAGCCTTGACCTAGGTTTCGATATTTCTGGCTGATTTTTTCAACCTCTTCAGATTTATAAGTTGCTGATTCGCAGCCATGTTTAAGATTTTGTCTCTAGAACTCGATAGCTGAATTTCTAGATATTAAATACTGTAATTTCTAATCTTTTTAAAAATATTTTGCTGTCGCTACATGAGTCCGTCATGTAGATACAAAAAAAAATCAATACTATGTTTTTAGCAATGTCAAGCTATTAAATTATGAGTGTGTTACATACTTACTTATACTACACATAAATATAAAATGTGATACAAATGGATACAAATAAGTTTCAAGGATACAACATACAGTTAAATTTGAAAAAAGCAGGACCCATAGTAATAGCTACAAAGAATGTGGACTCCTGCTATCCACAACGCTGGCTAGACAGTGTACAGCGAAACAAATCATGTCTGCTGATATACCAGTAGGAACAGTGAATATTCTATACCTACTGCTAGTAAGTGCGAGTACTGTACGCTGTATATCGGAAGAAATCCTGCAGGCCCCAGAGCACTACAGATTAAAGTATCTTTAGAGCCTAAAAAGCATGTTATTATAATGTCGACACAGTGTTATTTTAATATTTTAATGCACAATGTCAAATCTCTAGATCGTTTTGCTCGGGTTCAATGTGGTTGTGTACAAAATAAAGAATACTTAAAGCATCAGTTTCTTAGTCAGACTAGGCATCAGCGCAACGTAAACGCCGGCCACTGTGGCCGAGCGGTTCTAGGCGCTTCAGTCTGGAACCGCGCGACCGCTACGGTCACAGGTTCGAAACCTGCCTCGGGCATGGATGTGTGTGATGTCCTTAGGTTAGTTAGGTTTAAGTAGTTCTAAGTTCTAGGGGACTGATGACCTCAGATGTTAAGTCCCATAGTGCTCAGAGCCATGTGAACCAGCCATGCAACTTAAACTAAGTCGAATATTCCTTTGATACAGATGTAAATGAGAAAGTGAAGGAGGAACAGGATAAGAAAGTAAAGTCTACTGGTTGTTAGTTGTTACTGCTATTGTGGCTGCGCCTCTTATTGCTTACAAAGTTGCACAACAGTGCCTAAGTGTGACACATAAAGATATTTTTACACTAATGAGAAAAATGGAACAGAGATTCCTACCTAGTAGGAGCTATTTAATTACGGATGAGGAACAGGACAAGAATGTAGAGTCTGGTGCTTGATGCCCTCATGGTGGGGATGTTTCATGTCACAGAATCCATCAGATAACGAAACGACAAGGAGTCCTTCCGAGTAATGATCAGGACATCGATAACTCAAGGAAAACGGCCGTACCGGGGATCCAAGGCGTACACATCTCGCTCCATCTCATCCTTGATTTACTCAAGAGGATAGAGGTACGGTGATAAGCACTCTCGTGCTCGAAGAGTGAGCTAGATATATTTCGGGAACGATGGAATGGTGCATTGCAATCCTGAAGGTAAGGTAAAAGTAGAGTGCTGTGGACAAACAATCAGATGAACAAAGCCATACGTTCACCACACAGATATCACCCGTGCGTTCCAAAGTGCTGCCAGTAGAACAGCTAGCACAGTGACTCTGTGTAGGAAGTTGAAAAGAATGGGGTACAGTGATCGAGCAGGACCTCATACTCCACACATTTGTGTAGGTAGAGCTATACGACACTTCACATGGGGTGAAGGGCAGCGTCACTGGACGGGGGATGACTGAAAGCGCGGAATTTAGAGTGATAATCACGCTATACCCAGTAGCAATCCAATGGAGGAGTTAGGGTTTGGTGAATGCCATTATGAGAAGTGCCACCTACGATTAACGGAGGAGGTAATGTTAAGGTATGGCAGTGTTTTTCGTGGTTAGGGCGTCGTTCCGCTACTGCGTTTAAGAAAACGCTAAATGCGGAAGGATACGATCACACTTTACATCTCTCCAGACACCAGCGTCCAATATCAGTATCTGGTCTGGTTTCGACTCTTGAGGATGAACGCACTACCATTCCTCCAAAGATATTCAGACATCTCAGTAGAAGTGTCACCAAGGTGAAGGATGGACACACCCTATATTCATGTCTCGATAATTTTAATCAGATACCTTCTAAGCCATGGCCCTCGGACTGGCCCACCATGAATTCCTCTCCTGTGCCAACCTCTTCATCTCAGAATAAACTACGTCCTCAGTTATTTGCTGAATGTATTCCAGTCTCCGTTTTCGTCTACAGTCTCTCTAGTACCATGAAAGATATTTCCTGATATCTTAACAGATGTCCTATAATCCTGTCCCTTCTTCTTGTCAGTGTTTTTCACATATTCCTTCACTCGCCGATTCTACGGAGAACCTACTCATCACTTACTTTATCAGTCCACCTAATTTTCAACATTGATCTGTAGCATCACATCTCAAATGCTTCTGTTGTCTTCTATTCCGGTTTCCCCACAGTTCATACCTGTCACCATAAAGTGGTGTGCATCAAACGCACATTCTCAGAATTTCTTCCCTAAATTAATACCTATGCTTGATACTAGTAAACTTATTTTGTGCCAGTGCTACTATGTTGAACACAAAACGAAAAATACAAGTGATGTATGCGATGTGTTGAAGCAAATGTGGGTGTAAGAACGTCGGAAGTAGGTCGACTGGAGCATTGAGACTATTGAACACATCTCCAGAACCACACGCATGAGCTAACAGCGCTGTAAATCGCCACTGAAGATGTTTCACAAATAAAAGAAGCGAAACCCGAATGGCAATAAACAAAGTACCCTCAATTAGTTGCGCAGACGGAACATAAAACTACGAATACTAATTATCAATTAGAAAAGTGACAGCTGCAAAGCGTCAAATGGAGAGATGCATGTTAGGAATTACGAGAAGGGAAAGGAAAAGAAATAAAAGAACCAGAGATCAGACAGGAGTGGTAAACTTAATGACTACTCATAATTGTCATTGTATCTCAGCAACAGAGACGTCAGCTCTTGCAGTCAGCGAACAAACACCGTCTGGTTCACTATTTCTTTTACTTCTTGAGCCTTACGTCGTTCTTACCAGTGGTGAAAAACTATATCGTTAGGCGCCATTTCTGAAGATGATGTGCTAGACAGATAGAAACCAGTAACCACTAATAACAGAAGTAGTGACCAGGACGGTGCTTCTCTTGTGTAATTATAACTGTAGCTGAAACTAAATGGGATGGTCAGGAGCCATGCGAGTGGGTGGTAAGTAGACCAAAACATTCTTTGCTACCTAAATCCCAGAGCTAAGAACCCGACCGAGCCTCGTAGGAAGTGGGTGGATAGCATTGGAACACATGCAGGGGCGACAGGGAGGCACGCAGATTACCGCTATGCACGGAAAGACTTTTAACGAGCAGTGAATGACAGTAGGTTGGTGATAATGATGATAGTTGTGACGATGTCATGTATGAGTATACTGATGGTCACACCTCACATGGACCAATAGGCAGAGGGTCTCCACAAGCAGTAATTACCAAACATTATTCTTTGTATCTATCTAAGCCACGCATCACAACATTGTGACTGTACATAGTGCACATGTTGTCGACGTGCCTTATTTCATGGGCCTCTTAGGTAACCTACAGGATTGAATTATACACAGGTTGAAACTTCCTGACAGATTAAAACTGTGTGCCCGACCGAGACTCGAACTCGGGACCTTTGCCTTTCGCGGGCAAATGCTCTACCAACTGAGCTACCGAAGCACGACTCACGCCCGGTACTCACAGCTTTACTTCTGCCAGTACCTCGTCTCCTACCATCCAAGCACTTGCCCGCGAAAGGCAAAGGTCCCGAGTTCGAGTCTCGGTCGGGCACACAGTTTTAATCTGTCAGGGGGTTTCATATCAGCGCACACTCCGCTGCAGAGTGAAAATCTCATTCTATACACAGGTTGTTTGATAAGTATAGGTACAAACGAAATGGGCGAGTAGAGCACAATGTAATAAGCAAATAAGGCTAATAAACACAGGTCCGGAAACCAATGGTTTCCCTGATATGACGTAGGTACAAGTATAGTCATTCCAGTGTTCCATCACTGTTAATATCTAATGCTACGTTCTGGATGATATTCCTTATGGCGAAAGATGTGTATGTACTATACGCATGGTGGTAAACTGGCACACTTTCGTGTGGCTGTACCGGGAATACGCAGAACGAATCTTTGACGAGAAGTGTATCACTAGTGACTCACTTATACCATGGCCTTCCAGGTCTGATGACTTGAATTTTTCCGTTTTTTTGTGTGTGGGGATATTTAAGAGCTTCAATGTATTCCAGCCCTGTTGGTAGTGTCGACCGATGAACTTCGGGAACGCATTGTGGATGACTGTCAATGCTTTTGGAACACAACTGAGAGTTTTGAATGTGTATGGGTAACAGTGAGGAGACGTTCTGAAGTCTGCCTTCACACGAAACGTGGAACACTTGTTCTAATGTGTCTCTGCTCAAGTAGTCCAGTCAAACAGTACGTATATAAGGGACGATAAAAAAGTTTCCGTCCGAAGGCAGTACGGTCCTAAATCGGTATGCCAAATGGGCAAAATCGACATGTGCATTGAAGCAATCATCCCATCCACGCAGCAGATTGAAGATACCCGTTTTGGTAGCACACTGCTTCCTGCTGCGCGAATAAGTCCGTAACTGTTTGCTGCACATCCTCGTCCGACAGAAATCGTCGACCGTTCAAGGTCATTATTAAGTAACCGAAGACGTGACAATCGCATGGGGTGACATCAGGATTATAGGGCAGGTGCTCAAATGTCTGCCACCAGAGTTGGCGTAACTTAGGCGTTACATTTGCGGTATGGGAATGTGTGTTATCCTGAAGCATCAACAACCAGACATGCTGTTCCATACGCATTCTTAATTTTCCGGTGGATTTCTTCTGGTGTTTGTCCTCCGGCAGCCAAGAAATGGATAACAGGACGTTGGTTATGTTTGAATGCATTTGGTAGTAACGTCGCCTTAGTTCACGTTTCCGTATTTACCACACGAACGTCGGAAAGACATGAATGCCACACTGATCCCTTGTTACATGTCGGTGCTTATATATCCGCGCTGGAGTCGCCCTAAGTTTCATATACGCTGCAGCAACGCACTCAAACTGAACCCCGTATACTTATCAAAACGTGTAGTAAAGGATTTTACCTTTTTAACTCGTTCGTATGGCTGGAAAGATTGGAAAATCAAGTTTTTCCAACGAAATTAATGTTGGCTGAACTTTCTTAAGCTAAAAGCTTTGAAAATTTCGCATTTTTCTTTTTTTTAAATCTCTGTTCCTTCTGCCCCTAGCGCTCTGACGTCTACTTCCTTTCAAAGTGAGCATAAAATTCTCTACAAATGTGATCATTACAATTTTTTCTGCATCCAAATACCCAGGGCGCTACAGTTCATCAAAAAGTTCCTACTTAAGTATGTTTTTACTACAGAAAGTTTGGTCAACATAAATTTTGTTGGCGAAACTTGGTGTTCCAGTCTTTCCCTAAAGAGCGTACTTTCAATTTCGTTCCTCGGAGACTATATTATGCGTTCTTGTAAACACTCGTAATACGTCGTATCAGGGAAACCATCGGTTTTTGGAGCTATATTTGTTGGGATTATTTTCTTAATTCGGTATTCTCTACTCGACAAGTGGTTAATAAATTTCCATGTTTAGAAGACCGATTTGGTGCTTCGAACACATAGGCATAATTTACACATTCGACCCTCCTGCGTTCTCTGGCTGAACGAGCTGAAATAATTTACAGTGTATCTGGTAATTGTTGCATTATAGTGTGGTATCAATGCCCAATGCTCTACGCTATTGTCGTAGTACCATAGGGTACGAACCATTACTGGAACAAGATAATATGGTGAATGAACACTGCGCGTAACAAGTAAAATCCTCTGGGTGTTTAGGCCGAGTCATTTTCTCTTCGGACTTCTTCTTCCAGTACTCTGAGTGTTGCTCGCTCAGTTAGTGTCATCTTCAGCAGCTTTCTGGTGTCCCCAAATAAACCGCGTGAGTATGAGGCAGACAATAACGTACAAATGTGGAGAATAAGGCTTTTCAGAATACATCGGACAATATACCAACATCAGACACACATTCCACTTAAACCTAAGCAATATTCAAGTCACCATAGACGCAATGCTCAGACATGAACACCAGTGGACCATGGTAAACACACTCACTGACCACTGATGTATCAAAAGTGACCTATAGGAAGTATGTTCGAACCAGACAACGAGCCTTTATGCAAAAACAGGAAGGAATCCACAGGGTGGAAAACAGCACTGATTCCAACATGGTATCAGATGATGATATGATCTCGACACGACCGTAAATGAGAATGTGAAGAAATGTCCTAAATAAGAAAACAACAGCCTAAAGCATAAAAATAAAAAAGCAGAAGAAGAACACACTACAAATTGTAAAGGCAATTATTAGCGGTTAGTGTTTAGTTATTAGGAAATCTGGAGTAGATGTTAGATTTAGATGAAGAGCTGTGGTTAGCGGTCTGTGGCTTGATGAAAAATTCCAAGACACTCACCGCCATACACACTTGGTGAAGGGACATTCTTCCACTACCATCTTTCCTAGCTTCTGTTTTTATTCTTCCTAAAATGTGGTTATGGTTTATATTTCGATTTTACAAATTATGTTAATTTCACAAATGTTTATATCTTTTATTGATCCATCTTAAATTCAGAATCTTGTTTATTTTAGAAAACATTTTCCCAATTTATAATATGTATTAGAGTTAAAATATGTCATAACTTCTTCTCTGTCTTCATAAATTCTTGTCTTAATTCGTGAATTGTTAATTTTAAGATTTTCGTTTCTTAATTACTTTTAAGCCTGTAAGTATTTAAAGCTGCATTATTATTAATCCTTATTAAAAGTAATATACAACAAACACGTTTCACATTCTGTACATGTACATTTTCGTACTGTGAAAGTACGACCTGTCTTAGTAACAAGGTGACAGGTCATTTGTAAACATCAGTAAATAAATAAAATAAATAAATAAATAAAATAATTGTACCCAGTTGAGTGGTCAGAGAGAGGATGGGAAGGGGGTGGCGTAGAAAAAGAACGTGAATCCAGTTATTGGTCAGGAATAGAAGGGAACGAACAGGAGAGAAACCCTGACTTGTAGACGAAAAGCTAGGTGGATTTCATTAAATCTTACAATATCGACAGATATCACGAAACATATAAAATATAATCGGAAAAGAGTGTGAATATGTCAGTGTGCGACTAGAGAATGTGTAGATGTGATCCCTTCTAGGACTGAGTATTAGTTAGAACGCGATGAAGCTGTTTGTACCGGGATGTACGACTCTGTAAGATATATCTACGATGATTGTAGGAGACGAGAGAAGGAAATTTGGCAGAAAGACGAAAATTTCGAAAAATCCAATTGGTGCAGTGAAGCTGAAGAGTTAAAACTAGTTAAGACTATCTAAGACTAGTTGCGACATTGTGACCATTTATGCTGCCTTTTATATCATCATCTGAACTTTCCGACACGTTATGCACAGGAAAAGCACACGAAGTACCAACAATAGCAGTGTGTACAACAACAATGAAGACAATGACATTATCGCGATGTTCACTTACCTAACATTACCCGTCGACGTTATTATTACCTCGTCGAAATTGAATTAACACGTGGTAATCCATGTTTATAATTATTGCTGTCTAGCTTCTCAAAAATTTACTGTTTACATTTGTGTGTAATCACCATTAGTATCTTCACCATGAGTCATTTGCGTCTATTTATCGAACAGTTTTATCATGTCATGCATCTTTTGACGGTGCCTATCTTGACCCCAAGATTTTTTTTTTTTTTTAAAATTAAGTATTATTTAAGCGTGACAGACATATCTAATGATGACCATATAGATCGAAACCTATTATTAAATGACTATTAAACATTGGATCGCTGTGTCTTTCACTGTGACTGTGTCACGTTCCACTGTTCTACCGTTCATGTGATTGATCTCCTGTGGATGGAGAGCGATAGTTTCACAGCTGCCAGCCCTCCCTTCCCTGACTCCTTACCGCCGCCGGCCATCCTACCCCCCCCCCCCCCCCACCCCCCGCACCCCGCAGAGGAAATGAAATAAACAAGAAAAGACGAAAAAAAAAAAAAACAGATTGGGCACTTGAAACCACCGTCTGGATTTCAGCAGCAGGCAAACGTGAGCTCCTCACTATAGCAAATGCTTTAAGGTTAGTGCAGGATATTTGGAGGAGTAGGCTATAAGTTACAACAGCCAACGCATGCTGCTGTTTTCTTGGAATGTCATTGTTTTATTTTGTCACTAACAGAACGCTTTGAATGTTACTCGTAAAAATTTAACAGGAGGCAGTTGGAGTAAGAGATAACCTGTTATCTAGAATACAGTACTGGAGTGCTCTGGAGTGGTAGGAGCATGGCGTTTCTCAAACACCTGTCTCAAACTATCACGACCTCTTAGCAGTTTGTTCTCCTGCGTGTGTGTCTGTGTGTGTGTGTTTCTAAAACAGAGCGAGACTGATGGAAACCACTCACGCGCCCGTTTTTAATGAATGTCTATCAACACAAAACGGTTCACAATCTGCTTTAATAAGTTTCCCGGTTCCCAAGGAACACGATAAACATAGGTTGCTACTTTTGAAATGAGAATCAAGAGTGCGTCTTACGAAAAATAATTTTCACCCCGCTGCGTTGCTTCATGAAGAGGAGGAGAAAAAGAATTACAAATGTTTAAGTGCTTTCTACCTCTAGATCACTAGAGGCAAATCGTTAGATGAGATATACAAGGTTGAAAGAAGGAATCAATCGCGAAATTAGTTTTCAGTGACTGTGGGAAACTTGAATCAGGACGACTGGCGGAAATCGATCTTCATTTCTCTTTACTGGAATAACATCAACGCAAGGTTAAATGTCGCTTTACAGATAGGAAAACCCAGTGGATTTACCAGTATTGGTACATTAGCTTTGCGTAGCAACAAAATACTTACGCAGTTTTGGCTCACAGAAACCTTCGAATCTATTGCCATTACTATTTCTTGGTGTTACATTGCATAACATGCTAGATCATGCGAAGAAACTGAAATATACAACACAATCCTGAACACATCTGTCACTTCATTTACGTGCTACTCAGAGTGTAGCGTAATTAATATTTCAAATACACGTTTACTGGCTAGGACAATATTTCATACTCACGTCATTGGTCGCCCGTAACCATACATCTGCAATTATCTCTCAAATGGTGCGCGCGCTGACCCGTGTCTACTGGAGCTTGCTGCTTTTTTTTATCGTATACTTTCACCCATGTCAGCGTTCGCTATTAATTTTGGTACACGCTGTACGTTCAACACAGCAAGTCAGTGGTCGTACGGGTAAACTTCTCGCTGAGACAACTGTAGGCCCTAAAATGTCTTCGAAATGTCTTACTGGTGATATTTAACAGTTGATATGAAATTATTAATTTGGTAAACATGTATGCGTAAATATTTTCTGATCTTACGTATACATTAATTTGTATCTGTCTAATTATCTATGCCTTCTTTAGAAATGTGACTAAGATGTGCCTTTAAAACATCTTGCGCCTTCAAGTTACCAATTACTGTATTGGCCCTTTTAAGTATCCGAATAAAATATCTATTTTTTTTATAGTTCAGCTTTTCATTTTCTGAAAGATTATAAATGTTTTACTATGAATAGATGGAAGAATGGTTGCTTGTATTCTTTGTCATTGTAAGTGGGGAGATACACATGTAAGGATAAAAATTCCACGTCAAAATCGCAAATTTACATTATTGATTACCGGTTTCGGCTCACTGACGAGTGATATTCAGATCCATTTATAATGTTGATCAGTGTGTGACAATCATTACACATCCTCGTAATCTTAGAGCTAAGTCGCCGATCAACAGCAATGATAGTTGCATCGCCCATGAGTAGATGTAAACAACATATCGCTTTTAATATTCGTAATACACTATGTGATCAAAAGTATCCGGGCACCCTCAAAACTAAAAGAATACTGTTATAATACCACAACAGCCACTTCAGTTGAAGAGGAATGGACATCTCTAGAAAGAACAATCACAAAAGTTGGACAAACAAATACAGAGAACAGAAAATGTAATTAAATTGACCGACGGCACCAGTAAGCGCAGAAATGTTGAGAGAAGATGAGGAATAGAGCACTAGAACTCAGTCTGCAACGAAATAAACTGAAAGTGTAGGGAAGCCACGGTGAGATGGCTGCAGGAAATATGTGAAGACATCTAGGAACAAATGGTCACCGCAAAGACTGATTCAGCATATAAAAAAGTGGATACCCACTTGGATTAAATTAAAAGCAAAGGCGCCAACATTAAGAGCGCAAGATAAATTTCCACTGTTAACACAGAGATGAGAGCGGATAAGTATAAAGTGACACTGAAAGCAGATACTGAAAGAGTACATTGAACAGAGCTTCGGTAGATTTGCTATCAAATGAGGCGGACGGTATAGATACACTATGGGATCAAAAGTATCCCGACTCCCCGAAAAGCATACTTTTTTTTTTATATATATTACGTGTATTGTGCTCCCACCTACTGCCAGGTACTCCATATCAGCGCCCTCTGTAGTTATTAGATATCGTGAGAGAGCAGAGTGGGGCGCTCCGCGGAACTCAAGGACTTCGAACGTGGTCAGGTGATGGGGTGTCACTTGTGCCATACGCTTGTACGCGACATTTCCACACTTCTGAACATCCCCAGGTCCACTGTTTCCGATGTTACAGTGACGTGGAAACGTGAAGGGACACGTACAACACAAAATACTACAGGCCGACCTCGTCGGTTGACTGATACAGACCGACCTCCGACAGTTGAAGAGGGTCGTAATGTGTAATAGGCAGACATCTATCCAGACCATCACACATGATTTCCAAACAGCATCAGCATCCACGGCAAGTACTATGACACATAGGCCGGAGGCGAGAAAACTTGGATTTCATGGTCGAGTGGCTGCTCATAAACCACACAACGCAATGGTAAATGCCAAACGACGCCACGCTTGGTGTAAGGAGCCTAAAAATTGGACGATTGAACAGTGGAAAAACGTTGTGGAGTGACGAATCACGATACACAATGAGACGATCCATGGCAGGGTGTGGATATGACGAATGCCCGGTGAACGTAATCTGCCTGCTTGTGTAGTGCCAACAGTAAAATTCGGAGGCGGTAGTGTTATGGTGTGGTCGTGTTTGGAGGAGGCTTGCACCCCTTGTTGTTCAGCGTGGCACTATGACAGTGCAGGCCTACATTGATGTTTTAAGCACCTTCTTGCTTCCAACGGCTTAAGAGCAATTCAGGGATGGCGGTTGCATCTTTCAACACGATCGAGCATCTGTTCATAATGGACGGCTTGTGGCGTAGTGGTTACACGACAATAACATCCCTGTAATGGACTGGCCTGCATAGACTCCTGACCTGAATCCTACAAAACACGTTTGGGATGTTTTGGAACTCCAACTTCGTGCCCAACTTAACGAACCAACACCGATACTTCTCCTCATTGCAGCATTCCGTGAAGAATGGGCTGTCATTCCCCAAGAAACCTTCCTGCACCTAATTGAACGTATGCCTGCGAGAGTGAAAGCTGCCATCAAGACTAAGGGTGAGCCAACACCGTAATGAATTCTAGCATTACCTATGGAGGGCTCCACGAGCTTGTAAGTCATTTTCAGACAGGTGTCCGGACAGTTTTGATCACTTAGTGTAGGTACCAGGAAGTGTCTCCGTGACAGCTGTCAGTTATTAGTCTAAGACGTTTTAGTCTACAAGATATATGTTCGTCTCGATCAATTAAATTCAAAATGGAGGATTTGAAGACAACAATGGTAGATATAAAACTATCAGTTGGCTGACAGTATCACGTAGACACTTCCGTGTTCCTGTTATGAATATTAGAAGTGATATCTTGCTTACATCCACCCATGGGCGATGCAACCATTATTGCTGTCGATCGGCATCTTTAAGAATACGACGATATATAATGATTGTCACACACTGAACAATATTTTAGACTGATCTGATGATGTCTCGTCAGTGAGCCGAAACTGGTAATCAGTAAATGAAAGTTGCGGTCTTGACGCAAGATTTTTTTCCAGACATGTTTTAGAATGCTTGCACTTTACTAGTCATTACTCCATTGTTAACATTGTCCTAGTCATACACAGTGGATGACTCATTTGTTGATCAATCGAGAAAGATGTTAAGAGCACACCAGGAAATCGTGAGCTCATTCGCAATCAGACACGACGTGATAAAATGAACAACATTGAGGCCTTCCTTTATTGTCTCTTTGGCGCACATGGTCGCCGAGAGAAACGTCTCTAATTCCCCTCGACATGAGATTAAAATTTTCGGAGTGTCATAACCCAAAGGAAGCGGTTTCTAATTAAGCTGTCAGGCAAAAACGTGTACCACTTTTAATTACAGTCGAAAGAAATATTTAAGACTTGTATAAATCACGAAGGTTCAGAACAATAGGCCAGTACTGCTACTATAAAAGCACACAGCCGGCACCTGGCTACCACTCTGCCCGCCCCGAGCTTTTAATTAAAACGATGCCCTAATAGCTTTCGAAAAACTGATTCTACAGATACTGCGTGAAACGCTTCAGCCCGCACTCTGCCGAACACTTTTCCCCCTTTTATGTGAATAAAGGGATCGCTCGCGTTTGAGTTAACAGCAAAAGCGCGTACCGCTCGTAACTCCAATTATCTCTTTTGTGATCGGACGTGACCGGCGTCCGTCCCGGGGCGGATGATTGCAGCTCATTATTCCGCCGCTCCGTGATAAAAAGTCTCCCTGATGCCCTGTATTTCTCCTTCGTTGAAGCGAAGCTTTCGTGGGCCGCTCGCGATGCCTGGTACACTTTATGACCGCACGTATACAGGTACACAAGAGGAGGTGGTGTATGTAGTCTCCTAGTGCAGTGGTGGCAGAGATTTGGCTCGTTTTTCTGTTTCTGAAAATAATGGGCGCTCAATAAGTAATGCAACACTTTTCTCTCGCCCAATTTTGTTACGAAAGAAATCGGAATTTGTCGTGCGACATCATGGAATATTCCCGCTTCAGCCCGTGTAGTTTCATGAACTGTAGATAGTGCGTAGCCTTGCAGCCTTCAAAATTGCATCTCCAATGGAGGTGCTTTCCAAGCAGAGAGCCGTCACTCAGGGCGATTTCTCTTTTTCTTTTTGAGGAAAACCAAAGAACCGTAGATGTTCATAAGGTGTGGACCTGACAGTGAACAAAAGCACGGTGAGTCATTGGGCGAGGCGTCTGTCACCATCGCAATAAAGTCGCGTAGCCGGCCGCTGTGGCTGAGCGGTTCTAGGCGCTTCAGTCCGGAACTGCGCTGCTGCTACGGTCGCAGGTTCGAATCCTGCCTCGGGCATGGATATGTGTGATGTCCTTCAGTGAGTCAGGTTTAAATAGTTCTAAGTCAAGGGGACTGATGACCTCAGATGTTAAGTCTCATAGTGCTCAGATCCATTTGAACCATTTTTTAAGGTCGCGTAAACCTATCCGATCTCACATGTGCCGGCTGGCCACACACAGCTGTGACTGCTGCAATGTGCTACCCTCAGGAAATTGGGGAAACGACTTCAGGGTGTCCGTCGCCGCAAAAACCAAAACGAGTTTCCCCTTCCCCCTAACAATGTAAGGCCGCAAACAAGTCTGTGCACTCAAGAGGAGCTCACAAAACTTCACTGGACTGTTCTTCCTCATCCGTCCTACAGTCCGGGTCTTGCACCTTCCAACTTCCATCTGTTTGGCCCAATGAAGGGTGTAATCCACGGGGAGCAGTACGTGGATAATGGGAAGGTCATTGAAGCAGCAAGACGTGGGTAAAAGCGTAGGGAATAATATAGTATATTGTAATCCTGAATAAAACAAACCTGATTTCAGGGAAAGACTGTGTCGGATTACTTACTAAACGCCCCTCGTACTTCGGTTGGAAAACTTGATAGTAGCATTTGTCTACCAAATTTTCAATTAAGTCTACCTTCTCCAATGTACATCTTGAAGTTACAACTTCATGATGAGGACTTCACTTATTTGGCGAGGACCTTCGTTGCAACATTAACATACCAGAAACTAGTACCTGGGAATTTTACTTTTTGTTTTGTATATGACATCACAACGAATGAACTCCCACATGTTGTTTACACTGTCATATCAACACACACATTTCCTGATAACTTTCATTTCTACATTGTCAACGGTAACAAGCTATTGAAAAGATAGTAGTCACATTTTATTACAAGGCTTCCGACTATTTCATTGTCACGATTTTTCCAAGAACAGCCATTATGGCTTCTCTGAAATACACTATCTCATCAAAAGTATCCAAACATTCGTGTCAAATGTAGACCTCAGAACTTTATTTAACAGGGGTCAGACCCATCAACATAATATTAGATGGTGAGTTTTGGGTGGTATCACAGGTCAATACCACCCTCACCAGTGTCCCATTGTTGGCAACGGAAACGCACGTTTCCGATAGATGCCGATTGTGGTAGTGCTGGGTCCTAGCGGATCCCATGATGCGCGCCCGCTGCGCCACACCTTCAGCGGCTCCGACTACGATCGTCGTCCACCTACACTATGTAGGATGGCCGGCAGCAGCTAGACAACCAGTCTCAGTCACAGTCTTCTACAGTCTTCAGTCTTACTCAGCCTTCAACAAATCGCTCGTGCATTAGTAGCGGGAGTCTCACACTGCATGACGCTCTTTAGTTTACTTATTGTAATAGCTAGACTTTATTGCTGTTTGTCCTTTTGTAAATTTTCTTTGAAACACTTGGAGATAAATATAAGTTAAGTAAGACTTCTGTCTACTGTATTTGCGTGTTCGCTAATCATTTCTGCTCCTGTCCAGCTCCTCTATGATGACAGCTGCTGCACCAGTCTGTAGCCGCCCCCCCCCCCCACCCCCCTCTCTCCTTACCCTTGTGTACGAAGCAGTACACAATATTTTGTCCTGTCAATAGAGAAGCAACAACAGCTGAGAAGAGCTCAGTGGTATCGAGCTTGGAATAATCATTGGATGTCATCTGAGTAACAAATAAATCAGAAATATTTCAGCCTTTCTAAAGATGCCTAACTCGATTACTGCTGATGAAAATGTGAAGTGAAATGAAAATTAAATTGACACCCTAGCTGCAAGCAGGCGTTGATACACTTCAATGAGGACATGCTGAAAAAATGTGCCCCGACCGGGACTCGAACCAGGGATCTCCTGCTTACATGGCAGACGCTCTATCCATCTGAGCCACCGCGGGCACAGAGGATAGTGCGTCTGCAGGGACTTATCCCTTGCACGCCCCCCGTGAGATCCACATTCCCAACATGTCCACACCACTACATTCGTAGTGCGCCTAATAGATGTTTGCCCATCATACTCATTACTCGTGGCAGATTAATCTATCAAGTCCCGTACGAGTTCGGGCATAGCGTGTGCGTTCGCACAAGAAGGTCAAAGGCCGGGAACCCATATTTTTAACTATATATGACGGTAGTATCTGTTCCCGAAAGAACAGTTACCGTCGATGACCATGCAGCTTTGCTAGAAATGAAATGATAATTAAATTGACACCCTAGCTGCAAGCAGGCGTTGGAGCTCACGGGGGGCGTGCAAGGGATAAGTCCCTGCAGACGCACTATCCTCTGTGCCCGCGGTGGCTCAGATGGATAGAGCGTCTGCCATGTAAGCAGGAGATCCCGGGTTCGAGTCCCGGTCGGGGCACACATTTTCAGCATGTCCCCAATGAAGTGTATCAACGCCTGCTTGCAGCTAGGGTGTCAATTTAATTATCATTTCATTTCTAGCAAAGCTGCATGGTCATCGACGGTAACTGTTCTTTCGGGAACAGATACTACCGTCATATATAGTTAAAAATATGGGTTCCCGGCCTTTGACCTTCTTGTGCGAACGCACACGCTATGCCCGAACTCGTACGGGACTTGATAGATTAATCTGCCACGAGTAATGAGTATGATGGGCAAACATCTATTAGGCGCACTACGAATGTAGTGTTGTGGACATGTTGGGAATGTGGATCTCACGGGGGGCGTGCAAGGGATAAGTCCCTGCAGACGCACTATCCTCTGTGCCCGCGGTGGCTCAGATGGATAGAGCGTCTGCCATGTAAGCAGGAGATCCCGGGTTCGAGTCCCGGTCGGGGCACACATTTTCAGCATGTCCCCAATGAAGTGTATCAACGCCTGCTTGCAGCTAGGGTGTCAATTTAATTATCATTTCATTTCTAGCAAAGCTGCATGGTCATCGACGGTAACTGTTCTTTCGGGAACAGATACTACCGTCATATATAGTTAAAAATATGGGTTCCCGGCCTTTGACCTTCTTGTGCGAACGCACACGCTATGCCCGAACTCGTACGGGACTTGATAGATTAATCTGCCACGAGTAATGAGTATGATGGGCAAACATCTATTAGGCGCACTACGAATGTAGTGTTGTGGACATGTTGGGAATGTGGATCTCACGGGGGGCGTGCAAGGGATAAGTCCCTGCAGACGCACTATCCTCTGTGCCCGCGGTGGCTCAGATGGATAGAGCGTCTGCCATGTAAGCAGGAGAT
This sequence comes from Schistocerca serialis cubense, assembly GCF_023864345.2. Taxonomy (NCBI): domain Eukaryota; kingdom Metazoa; phylum Arthropoda; class Insecta; order Orthoptera; family Acrididae; genus Schistocerca; species Schistocerca serialis. The sequence goes on along the minus strand of NC_064643.1, from coordinate 201,162,116 downwards.
CCCGGGTTCGAGTCCCGGTCGGGGCACACATTTTCAGCATGTCCCCAATGAAGTGTATCAACGCCTGCTTGCAGCTAGGGTGTCAATTTAATTATCATTTCATTTCTAGCAAAGCTGCATGGTCATCGACGGTAACTGTTCTTTCGGGAACAGATACTACCGTCATATATAGTTAAAAATATGGGTTCCCGGCCTTTGACCTTCTTGTGCGAACGCACACGCTATGCCCGAACTCGTACGGGACTTGGTAGATTAATCTGCCACGAGTAATGAGTATGATGGGCAAACATCTATTAGGCGCACTACGAATGTAGTGTTGTGGACATGTTGGGAATGTGGATCTCACGGGGGGCGTGCAAGGGATAAGTCCCTGCAGACGCACTATCCTCTGTGCCCGCGGTGGCTCAGATGGATAGAGCGTCTGCCATGTAAGCAGGTGATCCCGGGTTCGAGTCCCGGTCGGGGCACACATTTTCAGCATGTCCCCAATGAAGTGTATCAACGCCTGCTTGCAGCTAGGGTGTCAATTTAATTATCATTTCATTTCTAGCAAAGCTGCATGGTCATCGACGGTAACTGTTCTTTCGGGAACAGATACTACCGTCATATATAGTTAGAATGTGAAGTGGAAATGTGAAGGAACAACCACAGCTCAGCAACGATCAGCCAGAAATCATTTACAGGAACTGTCAAGCATTGCAAACAGTGGCTGTAACAAAATCGCATGAAATCAGCAGAAGGCATCACTCGTGAATTCCAAGGCGCTACCAGCAGTCCAGCCAGCACAATGACGGTGCTAAGGGGGTCGAGTAGTCAACTCTCCGTGTGCCATATATGTCGGTAATCAATGCTAAGCGACGCTTGGGGTACGGAAACAGCATCTCCAATGGGCGGGGGAGGACTAGGAACGAGTGATCTGTATTCAAGAAGCACTCTGTACATTGCGGCAACCTGATGAAAGGGTTTGGGTTTGGGGAACGCCTAGAGAATTTTACGTGGCATCATGTTTATGCCAACATTGAGGTATGTAGGGGGTGGTGTTACAGTATGGGGCTGTTTTTATGGTTGGGGTGGAGTCCCCTTATTGGGCTCAAGAAAATGCGGAGAAAATGTGGAAAAACACGAGGTGCGACGGTAAAGTAATGAGACTGATTTTCTTTGCAAGATGTGGCAACCCTGCAGGCTTGCGTAGGCACAATATCTTTGACCTTGGTCTATAAGCTGCTTCTAGTCCAAGCGGCACATCGATGCAGCTGCTCAGTCGTGAGTTGTGCTGTAATAAGTTAACATGTGTTTATGTCTCTCCTCACGGAAATGGAACTGCATAATATTCCGCATTGGTATGCCATTTCTTTTTGTGTTAAATTGGGTGAAAACGCGACGACAACTTACAATAGGCTTTAGAAGGCTTTTGGAGAGGAGGTTATTTGAATAGCTCAAGTTTTCCGTTGGCATAAAATGTTTAGTGATTGCAGAACGAATGTTGAAGATGAAGACGGCAGTGGACGACCATCAATCTCATGGACGGATGTCAACTTGGCCAGGGTGCGTGAACTCATACGATAGGATCGAAGATTATGCGTGAAAATGATTGCAGAAGAACTGAACATCAATCGAAAAACGGTTCGTCTAATAATAACTGAAGATCTTGGTATGAGGAAGATTTGTGCAAAAATGGTCCCCATAGTGTTCTGTCAGTACAGCAATATTTAACCTCAAAACAAATTTCAGTACTACCACAGCCACCTTATTCCCCAGATATCGCTCTGTTCGACTTTTTTCTATTTCCAAGAGTCAAACGGCGGTCAAGATGTCCAAAAAGCTGTTACGAATGTCTTGGAGGATATTACAGAAGATGGGTTCCAGAAATGTTACGATCAATGGCAGAAGCGCTGGAAAAAGTGTGTTCAATCAGAAAGGAACTATTTTGAAGAAGACAAGACTAAACTGGACTTAAACGGTAAGCAACATTTTTTTCCACGTCAGTCTCATTACTTTATTGTCACACTTCGTATGAATACATTTTGTAGCATTGTGTTCTGAGTACCGTAGAGGAGCAGTTCATCATGACAACACTCTCTGTCATAAAATAGCATCTGTGAGGCAATGGTTTGTGGATGGTAAGTTTCCTGAAATGAACTGGCCCACCCAGAGTCCCAAATTGAACCCCATGGAACCCCTTTGGTATGAGTCAGAATGTTAACTTCACTCCAGACCGCAGCATCTATTATTACTTCTTTCTCTGATTTCAGCATTTGGGGAAGAATGGGCTGCCACTCCCTCACAGATATTCAGATACGTCACTGAAACAGTCCCCGACAGAGTTCAAGCCGTGATAAAGATGAAGGATGGACGCAGCCCATGTTAATGTCCACTAACGGTGTCTGGATGCTTTTGACCAGACGGTTATCTGCATCTAGTGGAAATATAAATTTTACTCGATGCCTTTGTAAATTTCTCAGTGACTTACGTTTCCTTCTAGTAACAGTTTGCAACTCCTCCCCTCTTCCGTTATTTCTAGTCCCTGTTCCTTTTACACCTCACTCTTCCTTGATCTAGTAGCATTGTCTCACCGATCAAAGTACTATACCGTTACCGATTGTGATGCTAAGCATAATGCTATTTCTTTTTCAACTACTCCTCAACGCCTGGGTCTCAGTTTTACTCTCAAGTTATATTCTGTGTTAAATGTGCAGTCAAGACCACTCCGCGCATCGTTTCAGCGTTGCTTGTTTTCAGACAGAAGCGCTAGGTCGTCTACGAAGTGTTAATTTTCCTCTGTCCTTTCTATCCGTCTTATGAAACTTTCTTTGTTCCTTCAAATTTCTTCGACAAACGTATTAAACACTTGAGATATGAGGTAACTCTGTTTCATACCTTATTAACACGAACTTGTACTCCTTGAACATTCACTTTCATTACTCATTTTTTCATACTCTGCTTTTACATATTTTTTGTGTGTGCACGTACTTGTTGCCGGCTCGCTACGAACTCGTTACGCAGCGATATTAAAATAATTTTATTTCCTCAATAACAGCAGAATCACGATTCTGAGAAGGCCAGTCCATTCCCGACACAAAAAAATATGATTTACAATTTTAACCCAACGGAAAAAATTATTTTCCCACTGTCTAGATGGTTAAATATATGTTTCTACTCGTGCGTTAACACATCATTAAATGCTAGAAATGTCTTCCCACTAATGGCCGGTCGTTTTGCAGGCTTGAATAGACACTCGCAGTAAACGAGTTGTTTCTTGTGGTCACAGAGGCTCTCAGACACATCCTGTTTCCTGAGAAGAGCGAGGTTCAAATTGCCATCCGGCCACCCAAATTTTGAGTTTACAGTCTTTTTTAATCTTTTTATTTTAAATCGCTTGAGGTAAATGCAGGAATGTCTCATTCAGTATACCTATGGCCACTTCATTTCCTCTGTCTTGTCAAGGAGAGTTAAAAAAATGTTCAAATGTGTGTGAAATCTTATGGGACCTAACTGCTAAGGTCATCAGTCCCTAAGCTTACACACTACTGAACCTAAATTATCCTAAGGACAAACACACACACACCCATGCCCGAGGGAGGACTCGAACCTCCGCCGGGACCAGTCGCACAGTCCATGACTGCAGCGCCTTAGACCGCTTTTTTTTCCGATGCATGAGAACGTGGATAAGGGTGTTGCCTCATGTGACAGGTATGCATGGCACACCCCAACTTTGAGGGGGGTCAAGGAAGACGCTGCGGAGATAACCGGCAAAAGTTTGTCGGTAAGATGGTTTTCAGGTGAAGGTGCTATGTGCGGTCACAGCTTTGTACCAGTAGTCAAGGACTGTATGCAGACCACTCTGAAAGAGGTATTCTAAAGCCTGTCCTCGAAACCAGATTAGGGCATGGTGCTTAGCAAGAAGGTAGTGAAACGTCTGGGGCAACAACAAGAAATCCGGAGTTACCGTCGTTGGCGGGGCACGGAGGTAAAAGCCCACGATTCGTTGGATGCGGAGCCATACGTTTTGTTTCAGGGGGCACGTTAAGACGGCGTTCGTCGGTGACTTCGAGCTGACAGTCAGGGCAGAGTGGGGAGGTGGCCAGTCCTATGCGATACAGTCGACTATTAGTCGGGAATTTACCGTAGACTAAAACATACCAGAGTGCAGACACAGACGTTGGTAAAAAGGGTGCATGCATACACCCCCAAACCGTTCGCCAGTTAATGTCAGGGTGCTATAGCACCATGGGGTCGCAAGGGTTGGACAGCATAAACAAACGATAAGAATCTTTTGTACAGGGAGGACGGGTGACTGGAAGATCGGCCCGAACGTAGCTGAGTTCTATAAAACAATTGGCGACGTGGTACAATAATGGAGATATAGGTGCCACATTGAGCGGTGGATGGAGAGAAGCTGGTCGGAGGATATCTAAGAGACTGCGTGTTAAGGACGGGACCGGCCCCTGCCAGTGCCGCAACATAGTATGGACAAAGAGTGCAGAAGATCGTGCCCGCACGTTGACGAGTCCGATGCCACCTTTTGCTGGAGGCAGTGTTAGAGTGTTGTAGCGGACTTTGAAAAGTGCCCCTGCTGACACGAAATATCCAAAGGCTGATTGGATGCGGCTGCCAAGGAGTAACGGCATTGGGAGGATCTGGGCGACGTGTACCAGTTTAGGGGCGACATACATGTTGACATAGGACACACGTTGGAGTTGGTTTAAGTTACGGTGCACTTGACCGCGGGCATGGTGCCGAATCGACTGCAAAACCCGCCGGTAAGCGAGGGCCACTGTGCGGTGTGCGAAGCTCGTAAATTCGATACTCAAGTAACAAAGGGTGGTACTGGTACTGACTGGGAGTGGGGTCGGCACCATAGCCGGGAGGCCGCGCCCAATGTGCATCATAGTCGATTTCCTGACATTAAGAATGCTACCAGAAAGACGTCCATACTGGTGGATCAATTGGAGGATCGGCTAATCCCGTGCGGCTCAAGGACAGTTAGCACTCCCTTCTTAACGATATCAGAGCTGTAGAATACGCCCTTCTGACATGTATGTTGTGCTGGGGTTTGTTCAAGGAAATGACTTAGGTCCGCTGGTTTATGTCTCGATTTATGTTGTTAGTAGTTCTCAGAGTCTGTTTGTGGACCACGCCTTTGGATACAGGACCATCAGAAAATGGGTTTGGATTGGGCAAAAGATCTGCAAGTAAACCACCCTTTGTGCTAATTCCGACAATTGACGAGTAATATAAGCAAATATGATGCACATAAATAGGCGAAAAGATGGACATTTATTGTTTTGATACGAGTGACGATAAATCTCGCTAAACTGGTCTTCCTACCCTTTCCTTCCACAGAAAACTCTTCATACGAGCCGATTATTCTTTCCCCTCGCACGTCGGCAACACTTTATCTTATATTTCAAGCATAGACTAGGTATGCTACCCTAGAGGAAGAAAGCGATCGCCTTTGAAACGATACGTATTCTTTACTATATTTCCTAGCCTCGGGTTATATAGATAGTATCAGAAACGAATTCGATTCTTAGTAAGCTATAAGCATCAAGTTACTTTCATTAGTTTGAGTTTCACTTTCTGGAAATCTGTACGCTCTCTCACGTATGGCGAGGCACAAACTGACAAGAACTGCCCAATGATTATTTGTTTACAGGTCGAAAGCAGTTACGGTGCCGTCTGTGTGATCTAAGGCTGAAAATATAAAAAAAATTCTTTTTCTTTCATTTTGCACTTTACTTCCCACTTACTTTGTTGTATATCAATTAAATAATTTGTAAATAACAGATTTCAGCTATCAGTCGTCCTTTGGAATTTTTATTGGCAGATCTAGATTTCAGCTAGGAACTAGCCATTCTCAATGAACTATCGTTTTTTGGTCAATGCATGTAATACCTGTTGGTCTGGCTTTGTACACATTTCATTGAATCAAATAATTCTAGATCCATATTTTCTGTTTTTACCTTCCTTCTTAATTTCCATTTGATCCTGGGATATAGACGCAGAGGTTAATGATTTTTTCTCTCTATTCCCTGTCAATTTCTGGTGCAATTGGAGCTCTTTGGATGAAGGACTCTTTCTTCACATACACTGACATGCTCTGATCGTCTTACTTCCTTTGGTAGTCTTGTTTTACAAGTGGAATGACAGCTTCTAAGTGGTTTTAGTTTTAAGCAAGCAATATTCTTCATATTTCAAGATACTTTTGTCTTCGTTTTGTTTATCGCTAACCGTAATTTTGTGCTGAGTATGCACACTTTTCCAGTAGTTCCATCCTTCTTGCTGTGTATCGATAACGATCGTTACGCGATCGCGAATTGTGTGATCCTTTCTGAAGACAATGTGTGTTAACTTCTCCTTCGACCTTGGAACAGCACAGATTTGTTCTAATGTCACAAGTCACAGTTTCAGTAACACAACTGGCACGCGCCCACGCTCTTTCTAGTTCCCTTACACACAGAAAATTCTAAAGGCAGCTTCTAGGAAATACAGTAATACGCTTCCCACAAACAGCTTCTGGAGTGGAGATTATTTGTTGCGAAAATCTTTCCTCGCTTGTGTTGCTACCTTCGGCCGTCTTCTGTAATGCGTTGGTGCATAAGATCGTAGCATTTTTCGATAAGACGAATAAACACAACAGATACACAAAACAGTGACTTTAATCATCAATAATATATTCTCCTTCGCTATTGAGAACAGTCTGCCAACGCTGGTGCAGCTTTTCGATTCCGCGACTGTTGAAATCACGTGATTTTGAGGCGGAGAACTCGTCGAGCCAATTTCAGAGCGCATTTTCACCCGGAAAGGAAGTTTTTTGAAGGTTGTTCCATAGAAAACGGAGAAGGTGAAAATCTGAGGGCGCAAGATTAGGTGAGTGCGGAATGACATGCCAATCCCGCTACTGAATAGTGTTTGTTGTCAGTCTAGCAGAATGCGGGCGGGCGTTATGATGGAGTAGCATCACTTCACGCGGTCGTTCTAGTCGTTGCTGGATTGTCTCTGCCGGGCGTCTCAGCTGTTGACAATAAATGTCAGCAGCGATACTTACACCTTGGGGAAACAATTCGCAGTACACCAGACCGTCGCTGTTCCGCCAGAGGCGTAACATTATCTTTTGTGTATGTGCGCAGGTCTTTGTACGGAGAGCTGCTGCTTTGCTTGGGCTCAACCATTCCTCTCTTTTTCTTACGGTAGCATAAATACACCATTTATCGTCTCCTATAACGATACTGGCTAGTAATGGTTGCTGTTACGAGGCGTGGTTTTTAAACTAGGAACCGCTTTGAAATTTAAAAAAAGACTTGCTAATATATCTCAATAATTTTATTTTTACATGAATGCCTGTACTTTAATCTACTTTTCTACATAATTTCCGTCAATACTGAGGCACTTGTCATAACGTTGTACCAGTTTCTGAATACCCTCCTCATAGAAGTCTGCCGCCTGACTTGTTAACCACTGCATCACCACTGTTTTGACTTCGTCATCGTCTTGAAGACGCTGACCGCCCAGGTGTTTCTTCAGGTGCAGGAACAGATGGTAGTCACTAGGCGCAAGATCGGGGCTGTACGGAGGATGATCTAGAGCAGGGCTTCCCAACCTGTGGTCCGCGGACCCCTTAGGGGTCCGTCGGCTCTTTCTAGGAGGTCCGCGGCCACCTTTCACCAAATCGTGTAAAATAATGAGTAAAATTATTGAATAAAAATGTGAAAATCAAATTCTTCACTATTTTTTTTTTTCGTGTGAAAAATATGTGTACTTTTACTTCAGGTCGTATCCGCAAGCAGCCTTTGCGGTTCCTAAGTGAGAACGTATACACAGTTTAATGCCAGAGAATGCGGCTTCTCTGGTCGACTGTTTAGCAACAATACGGGGGTCGTTTGTCTGCCGGTTCACGGCGCTAGATGCGCTGAAACCTTTTACGCATGCGCGGAGCGAGCTTTGTCGACCAATCACAGCGCTCGCTGGCACGTATGCCGCCCCAGGCATCATTAAATGTTAAACTTGCTTTTTCAGCGCGCTACCTATTTCATAAGTCGATTTTTGACCAGTTTATTACTTCTAACATGGGTCGGTGGTTGAAGTCAGGATCATTGAAGAAGGGTGCAGTTTCTCCATCGCCTTCACAATAAGGGAAGTTTCCAGTTGAAATGAATGTGGAGGGAGGACGACCAAAGGAAGACTTTACATACATTTGAACATTTTTCTTCGGATTTCACGAAAAACCACACACACACACACACACACACACACACACACACACGACTGTTACGAAATATGCATCCTCCTTACACAACAGCAGCCAAATAGTGGAAGTGAACAGACAATAAGCGGCAGCTTGTCAACAGCGAACAGTTTGGACGTGACATTGATTGCTCTTCGAGGAAGACAGCTCCATCGTGTGAAATTTCAATTACCAAGTAATTTTAATTAGGCGATAGTGTGTTGAACAAAGGGAGTAAACCCACTAGTAAGTGTCTGGATACAGTGGGAATCAAATTGGATCGTTAATTTCAAGTTGTTTTCATTCATCTCTAAACCAAAGACTATTGATACTTCGGGGGCGGGGGGTCATTGGGAACATGGCACTTGCATTAAGAAGCTTTCAGTTCCGATGGGTTTCGCTCTGAAATTTAAAGTTACTGTGCTCTTGACTGACTAGGGGTCCGCCACGAATTTTCGACTGAAGAAGGGGTCCGCCAGCTGAAAAGGTTGGGAATCCCTGATCTAGAGTTTGCCATCGAAAGGATGTGATGAGATCTTTGGTCTGATTCTCCACATGCTGACGGGCATTGTCTTGCAGCAAAACGATGCCCTTGCTCAACTTCCATGGACTGTTGCTTTGATTCTGGTGTGACGTAGGCCACCCATGTTTCATCGCCCGTAACTATTTGGCTTAAGAAATCATCACCGTCGTTGTGGTCTAAACGTTTGGTTTTGTGCACAGCCGTCAGCATTGTCGGTACCCAACGTGCGCACAATTTTCGGTAATTCAAGTGCTCGGTCACAATGCCATACAAAACACTACGAGAAACATTAGGAAATTCATCCCGCAAGGAGGAAATCGTAAAGCGTCCGTTTTCTCTCACCTTATTGTCCACTTCCTGCACCAAACTTTCATTAACGTCCGAAGGACGCCCACTCCGTTGACCATCATACACATTTGTGCGGCCATCTTTAAATGCTCTCACCCACTTTCTTTCCATTCCATCACTCATAATGTTTTCTCCGTAAAATGCACAGATCTCACTATGAATATCGATCACTTTTAGGCCTTTAGCACTAAGAAATCTTACAACAGCCCGCACTTCACAGTTGGCGAGACTCATGATTATCGGAGGCATCTTAAACACTGAGTACACAACGCAAACAAGGAATAATCGGACTGTAATGGCGTCAGATTAAGGTACAGGCTTTCATGAAAAAATAAAATTATTGAGATACCTTAGCACGTCTTTTTTAAATTTCAAAACGTTACTTACTTAAAAAACACGCCTCGTATTTATAAGCCAGTTGATGACGAGGAAAGCAGAGATTCACATATGACCACTCGCAGATTTTTGTGATTTTGGCTTAGAGTATGTGGCGCCCCTTCATCCAATTTTTGAACCTTCCCATCGCATGTAAATGTCGCACTTTGGCAGAATGATCACTGTTATCACATCTGACAGTTCTCGAGTACACTTAAGCCCATCACTGTTGATTAATGCGTTTAAATGATCTTCATCAAAACCCGAAGATCTTCCTGAACGTGAAGAGTACTAACGACAAAGCCACCCACCTTAAAACGAGAAAACCATTTTGTTGCCGTGTTCTGTCCAGTGGCATTATCACCACACACGGCGCAATTGTTTCTGGTTGCCTCTGTTGCTTTCACTTATCTGTTAAACTCAAACAGAAGAGAATGTCGAAAATGTCCCGATTCGTTCACTTGTCACTCCATTTTTTCTAGCGTCTATAGCTCCACTCACTATATCCAAATGACAAAATGACGATATGTGAGCTCAAATAGCAACAGTGAACTACAAATTAAACTGTGACACTCGACAGATGAACACATAGCAACCGGAATACTAACATGCAAAACATAAACGCTACGAACTCATGCAGCGCACTGAAGATACCTTAGAGCGAGAAAAAGGGGAAACGCGCGTGGGCAAAATAGTTTAAGTTGCAACAAGGAACCCGGCCGCTGTGGCTGAGCGGTTCTAGGCGTTTCAGTCTGGGTCCGCGCTGCTGCTACTGTCGCAGGTTCGAATCCTGCCTCGGGCATGGATGTGTGTGATGTCCTTAGGTTAGTTATGTTTAAGTAGTTCTAAGTCTAGGGGACTGATGACCCCAGATGTTAAGTCCATAGTGCTTAGAGCCATTTGAACCATTTTCAATAAGAAAAAAAAAAAAATGGGTCAAATGGCTCTGAGCACTATGGGACTTAACATCTGTGGTCATCAGTCCCCTAGAACTTATAACTACTTAAACCTAACTAACCTAAGGACATCACACACATCCTTGCCCGAGGCAGGATTCGAACCTGCGACCGTAGCAGTCGCGCGGTTCCGGACTGAGCGCCTTAACCGCGAAACCACCGTGGCCGGCTTCAAGAAGAAAAGGCGACTTTATTTACAAAACGAGGTAGAGTATTGTTTTCTAGCTGGGATGGCATCTTCTACCTCGTCGTCCCTTGGTTTCCGTTTTAAGCAAGTCAGTATTCTCCTTCCTTCAAACCATTTTTAATTTCGTTTTCTTTGTTTTAAGCGATTTACTACTCAGTGAGCACACCACATCACTCAAATGACGTTGGAGTAGAATTTGTACATCAGCTGTCGCAAGGCGGTCGTTATGACAAAAGTGTAGTCTCTTCTGAAGACAATTCGTGTTAACCTCTCCTTTGACGATGAAAAAGCGGAGACCTGTTCTACTGCTGCAGGTCACAGAGAGCTGTTGTGACACCATTCGCACACACGCACGGCTTTTCTACTTTCCTAGGTCAAAGAAAAACTGCAAAGGCCGCGACACGTAGACGCAATAATACCCTTCCCATAAAGACTGCCTGCCCACGCAAAGTAGCGCGTCTGCACTCATCCGCGCTCAGCCAAGTGTGCCGAGGTCACTCCCCGCTGACCTGGGAACTCCGCAGACCTGTCCTGTCCCGTGCGGTCGCAGGTCACACACACGTTGACGACGACGACACAGTCTTACGCGTAGGCGGGCAGCATTCCCCGGGACGCCTTCCCCGGCGCGAACGCTGCAATTACTCCGTTGGCAGCGCATCCATGCGAGAATGTGCGTTGCGTCAGCGTTAATAATCATACCGTGAGAGTGTCTATTGAATATTTGAAGTACGTTTAACCTCCAGTCGATCGCGAGCTTTCTCTGTTCGCCTAGGCGCAAGGATGGTTAAGCCCAATTAACACCAAACTGCCAACTTCTAGTATTTATAAATTATTGCGAAATATTCAATTACTCGGCACAGTCAACGAATTTATATAACTTGTAGAATATATGTGAGTTTATCACGTAAAGTTTAGAGGCCCAGATGCGGGTACACACCTTTCTTTTTTTTTTTTAGTTTTTCAGGGAAGCTTAAATGCAAATTACGATCCCTGCAGTTAATGCATACGATTATGCGCTACGTTTAACCTTATATTTACTCTGGATGGAAAAAAAATTATCAGTAACAGTCAACTACACAGCAGCACACTAGTGACTGGATGGGTGCGTTTGTAAAAAGATCGATGCACGAATCTTACAACAGCTATCACCGTCACACCTTAGCAACAGATCTTGCCGAGAACCCAGGAAAATTCTGGTCCTACGTAAAATTGCTAAGTGGGTCTATGAGTTCTGTCAAGTCACTCGTTGACCAGTCTGGCGTGGCAGTAGCAAAAGTAAAGCCGAAATTTTAAGTTTCGCAATTAAGAAATCGTTCACGCAGGAGAATCGTACAAACATACCGTTTGACCGTGGCACAGCCTCCTGTAAGGAGGACATAGCAGTAATCATCACTGGTGTAGAAAAACAATTGTAAAAGTTGAAAGCAAATAAGTCGCCAGGTCCTGATGGAATCCCAGTTAAATTTTACAAAATATACTCTATGGCATTGGCCCCAAACGTAGCTACGATTTCTCACTGATTTCTCGCCTGCCACTGACTCCCAAGCGACCTGAAAAAAGCGCAGGTGGCTCCTGTAAATAAGAAGGACAAATGGACGGACCGGTAAAGTTATAGACTAATATCCTTAAAATCAGTTTGCTGCAGAACTCTAGAACATATTATGAGTTCGAATATAATAAATTTCCTAGAGACCAAAAAGCTTCTCCCCACGAATCAATACGATTTTAGAAAGCATCGCAGGTTCGAAACTCAGCTCGCTCTTTTCTCATATGATACCCTGTCCGATTCCATAAACCTAAATTTCCGTGGAGCGTTTGACACGGTACTACACTGTCGACTATTAACGGAAGTACTAGCATACGGAATAGGTTCCCAGGTATGTGAGTGGCTCGAAGACTTCTTAAGTTACAGAACCGAGTACGTTGTCCGCGAAATATCGTCCGGAGTGCCCTAGGGCAGTGTGATATGACCGCTGTTATTTTCTATCTACATCAATGATCTGGCAGGAAGGGTAAGCAGCAGTTTGCGGCTGTTTGCTAATGGTGCTACGCTGAATGCTAAGGTGTTGTCGTTTAGTGACTGTAGGAGGGTACAAGATGGCTTAAGACGAGATTTCTATTTCTGTGATGAATAGTAGCTAGCTCCAAATCTTAAAAAAATGCAAGTTAGTACACGTGATTAGTGAAAGCAAACCCATAATGTTAGACTACAGTATAAGTAGTGTGTTACTTGCCACAGTCAGGCGTAATGTTGCAGAACAATATGGAATGGAATGAGCATGTAAGGATTGCAGTAGGAAAGGCGAATGGTTGACTTCGGTTTATTGGAAGAATTTTAGGAAGTGGTATTTCATCTGTAAAAGAGACCGCATATAGGACGCTAAAGCGACTTATTCTTGAGTACTGTTCGAGAGCTTGGGATCCGCAATATGTCTGGAAAAAGGAAGACGCAGAAGCAATTCAGTGGCAGGTTGATAGATGTGTTAATGGTAAGTTCAAACATCGCGCAAGTATTACGGAGATGCTTCGGGAACTCAATGGGAATCACTGGAAGGAAAGCGACGTTCTTTGCGAGGAGCACTATTGAGAAAATTTAGAGAACGGCATTTGAGGTTGACTGTAGAGCGACTGTACTGCCGCTAACGTACATTTCGCTTAAGGACCGCGAAGAAAAGATTACATAGATCAGGACTCGTACAGAGGCATACAGACAGTCGGTTTTCTTTCGCTCAGATGAAACAGAAAAGGAGATGACTAGCAGGGGTACAGGGTACCCTACGCCACGCACAAAGCGGTGACTTTTGGAGTTGTATGTAGATGTAAATCTACATCTACATTTATACTCCGCAAGCCACCCAGCGGTGTGTGACGGAGGGCACTTTACGTGCCACTGTCATTACCTCCCTTTCCTGTTCCAGTCGCGTATGGTTCGCGGGAAGAACGACTGCCGGAAAGCCTCCGTGCACGCTCGAATCTGTCTAATTTTTCATTCGTGATCTCCTCGGGAGGTATAAGTAGGGGAAAGCAATATATTCGATACCTCATCCAGAAACGCACCCTCTCGAAACCTGGACAGCAAGCTACACCGCGATGCAGAGCGCCTCTCTTGCAGAGTCTGCCACTTGAGTTTGCTAAACTTCTCCGTAACGCTATCACGCTTACCAAATAACCCTGTGACGAAACGCGCCGCTATTCTTTGGATCTTCTCTATCTCCTCTGTCAACCCGACCTGGTACGGATCCCACACTGATGAGCAATACTCAAGTATAGGTCGAAACGAGTGTTTTGTAAGCCACCTCCTTTGTTGATGGACTACATTTTCTAAGGACTCTCCCAATGAATCTCAACGTGGCACCCGCCTTACCAACAATTAATTTTATATGATCATTCCACTTCAAATCGTTCCGCACGCATACTCCCAGATATTTTACAGAAGTAACTGCTACCAGTGTTTGTTCCGCTATCATATAATCATACAATAAAGGATCCTTCTTTCTATGTATTCGCAATAGATTACATTTGTCTATGTTAAGGGTCAGTTGCCAATCTCTGCACCAAGTACCAATCCGCTGCAGATCTTCCTGCATTTCGCTGCAATTTCCTAATGCTGCAACTTCTCTGCCTACTATAGCATCATCCGCCAAAAGCCGCATCGAACTTCCGACACAATCTACTGGGTCATTTATATATATTGTGAATGAGATGATGAGCTAACCTGTCATCACAGGACATACGAACACGAACGTAGATAACGAGCGGGACGAGATTTATGACGTCATGACCCGTAATTTCACGCTTCGAAGCATCTATAAAATAGATCTCGTTGTATTTCCACAACTTGCTGAAAAAACGTGAACTAATGCCGTGGAAGATCGCTTACTATGTCACATGCCGAACCGAATACACACATCTTTCTGAAGCGAAAGGACCGTCCTTAGTAAAACACGTATTGTAACTTGCATATTATGAAAATATATTTTTCCAAGGTGCCAATGCATTTCAAATTCGTAAATAGTGACTCGTATTTGTTGCGATTGATATAACAATACTTGGGAAAAGACACGTCGGTATTCAACGTGCCACAATACCGCCGTCTGAAGGCGTCGTTTTACTCTAAAAAAACTGGTGCGCCTCCATTTAAACAATGCTTGAGTTCAAAATGAATGGTGTGAAGGCAACAACGGTAAAAATAAAACTGTGATTTTATCAACAAATCATGTTTCAGTAGGGTGTCTGGTAGCGTACTGCTTTCGTAATCCAGGGATCACAAATGGTCGAAATTTCATTTGAGCATTCCGGCATACTGCAACAACATTTTATCAAGGTGTTAGTTTAACATATCGGCGTTCTGGCTGGACTGATACTGCTCACCACGAATTCTTCTTGTGGTGTCGTAAACGACAGAATACAGACAAATTCTCAGATACACTAAAATCTACAACAAATATCTATAAATATTGTTCTCTTTTCTGTGGTCGTCAGTCTTCTGACTTGGGTGAGGCGGCCGACCGCTGCTTTCTCTCCCGTGCCAGGCTTTTGATTTCAGAGTAGCTCTTGCACCCCACATTCTCAATTTTTTGCTGGATGTATCCCACTCTCCGTCTTCCTCTACAGCTGTTACGCTCTACATCTCCCTCTAGTACCATGGTAGTTATCCCTGATGCCTTAACTAGTGTCCTGTCATCCTGTCCCCTCTTATTGTCAGTAATTCTCCCGAGTTCCTCTTCTCGCCGGTTCTGCAGAGACCCTCCTCGTTTGAGCCACGTTAACTTCTACACCAATCTATACTAGCATATCTGAAATGCTTCGATTCTCTTTTTCTCTGGTCTTCCCACAATCCACGATTCCCTTCCATACAGTGCTGTGATTCAAAGTTAGACTGTATTCTCAAAAATTTCTTCCTCAGACTAAGGCCTACTAGTAGACGACTGTTTTGAGGAATGACCTCTTTGCCTTTGATACTGTGCTTCTTCTGTTCTCCCAGCTTCGTACGTCATGCATTATTTTGCTTCCAAAGGAGCAGAATTCGTTCACTTTATCTACTTCGTGGTATCCAGTTTTCATATTAAATTAACTGCCAGTCTCATTTCTGCTACGCCTCACTACTTTCGTCTTTCTTCGGTTTTCTCTCAATCCGTATTGCTAATTCTGTTCAACAGTTACTGCATTATTCCTCACTTTCGTTGAGGACAGCAATGTCACGATCAAACCTTATCACTGATACTCTTTCACACTCAATGTTAATCGCCCTCTCGAACCTTTCTTTTATGACCGTCATTACACCTTCGGTATATAGACTGAACAGTACGGGTGAAAGTCTGCTTTCCTGTCTTACATCCATTTTAATTCGCGCAATTCGTTCTTCGTCTTCCATTCTTATTGTTCTCTCTTCGTTGTTGTACGTATTGTACGTTATCCGACTTTCCTTAAGGATCACTTCAGTTTCGAACTCTGAACCATTTTACTTTGTCGGAAGTCTTTCCTAAGTCGAAAAATCCTAGGAATTTATCTTGATTTTTCTCAAATTTTGTTTCCATTATCAAATGCGATGTGTTTCTTTCGTGCCTTTACCGTTTCTAGGGCCAAACTGGTCATCATCTAACACATTCTTAATTTTCTTTTCCATTCTTCTGTATATTAATCTTGTAGCAACTTGGATGCATGAGGTGTTGACTTGACTGTTCGTTAGTTTTCGTATTTATCTGGACTTACTACTTTCGGGATGTGTGCATGATATCTTTCAGAAAGTCTGATACTACTTCTCCAGACTGAGAGATTCAACAAACCAAACTGAATAGTCTTGTTGTTACCACTTTCCTCAACGATTTTCGAAATTCTGAAGAGATGTTACACTATGTGATCAAAAGTACCAGGACACCTGCTTTAAAAAGTTCGTGGTGCCCTCCATCGGTAATGCTGAAAGTCAGTATGGTGTTAACCCAATCTTAGTCTTGGTGACAGCTTCCATTCTCGCAGGCATATGTTCAATCAAGTGCTACAAAACTTCTTGGGGAAATGCAGCCCATTTTTTCCAAAGCGCTGCAATGGAGAGAGGTATCTATGTCGGTCGATGAGGCCTGGTACGAAGGCGACGTTCCAAAACATCCCAAAGGTTTTCTGCAGGATTCAGGCCAGGATTCAGTGCAGGCAAGTCCATTACAGGGATATTCACTGGACATTCGCCATACCCACACCCTGCCATCTGATCGCCACATTGGGTACCGTTATTCGTCACTCCACACTAGAGTTGGGCAACACGATTCTTTTTCCCGATTCGATTCCTACGATTCAATCTCACATTGCGAATCGATTCCTACGATTCGTTCACGATTCATTCTAGTCTGCGATGGCACGATTCTTACGGAGTGCAAAAAGTTCTACATCTTACTCACAGATGGCAGGACATGTCTGAAATTGTCAATGGGGTTAGAATCGAACTGTGTCATGATATGCCAGAAATAGTTTATTTATGAGTAAACATACATATGACGTTACAAGTGTGATTCTCGATTTATACGTGTAATGCCTTAATTGATGAAATGTCACGTTTGATTTGATTGCATCTATTGTTTTATTTCAGTATGCCAGGACAGAGGAGTCGATTTGTGCGAAAGGTGGTGCAACATTACGTGGTATGCCAGTTTCGTTGTGTGGCTTGAACGTATTTAACTACAGACGTCTGTTTTATAGTAACAAAATCTAGCAGTGAGGCAGACGTGGTTTGACTCATATCATCCTATGTTTTTCTGTGCTAAGATGTCTTTCCAAGTCCACATCACCCTTGTAATTCATAACGCAGCTGACAGCCCTCCCACACAGCAAATTTAGCTTAACTTTCATTTCTTCTAAATACAAAGCATAGGTATTTTGCTTGCAATTTGTCTGAGAACTTGCCGCTGTCACTATTATTTGCGTGAGAAGATGTACTTCTAAACAGTAGGATTCAATCGAATACAGCGACATTACTTCAGTAAAATTTAATGTGAATCTGAACACGATAACATTCGAAAACTCGAACTTGAAATTATTAATTAAAAAGCTTTTGTTTAAAGACGGTATTACTTCGTTTGTTCGTTCCGAGCTTCCTTTGTTCACACGCATCCTCCATCTGACTGCCGTAATCATTTGGCACGACTCGGCATGATTCGGAAGTTGCCTTCGAAGCATAGCGTACTAAGAATCGATGAATCGTTGGAACTTGGAATCGTCACGACTCGGAAACACGCAATCGTTCTTACGATTCTTTTGAACGACGATTCGTCCGTATCACGATTCGATTCATACGATTCTTTATTTAGAGTCGTTCAAATGAACGACTCATTCACGAATCGCCACAACTCTACTCCACACGTTTTTCCACTGTTCAATCATCCAATGTTTACGCTGCTTACACCAAGCGAGGCGTCGTTTGGCATTTACCGGCGTGATGTGTGGCTTATGAGCAGCGGCTCGACCATGAAATCCAAGTTTCTCACCTCCTGCCTAACTGTCATAGTACTTACAGTGGATCTTGATGCAGTTTGGAATTCCTGTGTGATGATCTGGATAGATGTCTGCCTATTACACTTTACGACCCTCTTCAACTATCGGCGCTCTCTGTCCGTCAACAGACTGTACGCTTTTGTGCTCTACGTGTCCCTTCACGTTTCCGCTCCACTATCACACCGGAAACAGTGGACCTAGGGATGTTAAGGAGTGTGGAAATCTCGCATACATACATAATCACCTGACCACGTTCGAAGTCCGTGAGTTCCGCGGAGCGTCCCATTGTGCTCTCTCACGATGTCTAATGACTACTCACGTCGCTGATATGGAGTACCTGGCAGTAGTGGGAGCACAATGCACCTAATATGAAAAAACGTATGTTTTTCGGGGTGTCCGGATACTTTTGATCACATTATGCCGTCCTCCTCATTTGATAGCAAATCTACCAAAGCTCTGTTCAATGTACTCTTTCAGTATCTGCTTTATACTTCTCTAGTGTCTGCGCTAAACAGTGGAAATTTATCTTGCGCTCTTAATGTTGGCGCCTTTGCCTATAATTTCATCCAAGTGGGTATCCACTTTTTTATATGGTGAATCAGTCTTTCCGGCGACCATTTGTTCTTAGATGTCTTCACATTTTTCCTGCTGCCATTTCACCGTGGCTTCCCTACGCTTTCCGTTTATTTCGTTGCTAACTGAGTTATACTGCTCTATTCCTCGTCTTCTCTCAACATTTCGGCACTTATTGGTGCCACCGGTAGATTTAATTACATTTTCTATTACCTATATTTGTCTGTCCGACTTTTGTGATCGTTCTTTCTAGAGATGTCCATTCCTCTTCAACTGAACAGCCTGTTGTGGTATTAAAGCAGTATTTACAGTTCCAGAGAACTGCAGACAGGGCTCACCATTACTCACTTCTTTCCACATTTACTCTTAAGCGCTATTCTCTTAAGGCTCAGTCTGGCGTTCACCACAACTAAATCGTATTCTGGGTCTGTCTTTACTCCTGACTATGCAACATGCTTCGAAATTTTCTTCGTCCTTTTTCAATAATGTATATATATTATAAATATGTGTGTATGTGTTTGTGTGTGTGTGTGTGTGTGTGTGTGTGTGTGTGTGTGTGTGGGTGTGTATGCTCCACAACTCCTCATAAACTACCTGACAGGTTTCAACCAGACTTGCTACACATATCCCTTACTGGCAGGCAACAAACGCTTTGGTCTTACGAGCCACCTATTCACATATGTCGCTGAATGTACGTATACAAATATATCATTGTACGACACATTGTTCAAATGATATGACGTCATGGACACCGAGACGGTGAAAAAATGCCGCATCATGCGTGAAGTTTTAATAGATTTATCCTTTACTGCGTTCCAAGACACTACTACAGTCGAGTCTACTTGAGGAAATTTGTGAAACCTGGCAGAATTTTTGATTACTTTTCAACTGTGAAGTGCAAAAGACTGTAGACGAGAACGACAGCTGTCTGCAGAGCTATGAAGAGGCGTTCATAAAATCACTTTGCAGACACGCGAAGCAACTGCGTCCAGCCCGCAGAAACTATCCGGCACCAAGTTTCTTAGTTCGGATACTGTACTTACGCATTCGTACATTATACTTGCTGTTTGATAACTGCAAAGGTGTTGGAACGAGTACATGGAAATGAAACATTTTCGATACTTCACTGCAAACACACTCATTTTTGTTTTCGTTGAAGTATGTATAGTTCTTTGTACCACCGTTTCATAACTTCAACGCTGCTTTCACGAAAAATGAAACTCTTTCGATACTTGACTGCAACCATAGCTATTTTTTGTTTTTGTTTTCGTTGCTAGTAAAAACTTGACAAAATGACTACCCAAGCAAGGTTGGCTTTGTCAGCTAGTGTCTAACGAAGTTCACGCTGGTTTATGTGTGAATGTTGACTGGGAAAAAAAAATGCGTGTTTTGTCGCGCAAATTGATGCTGAAACCTGCTGATCGAGAGCGCTACAGTGGCCGGTTACGTTGCAAATCATGTCCACGTTTACGTGATAACGACTTGACCAATTTCTACGCTGTCAGCCTCGCGTAATGTTCCTGGCGGGCTATTCGGGACCGACCGAACGCCGTGTCGTTCTCCATCAATGTCGTCAATCGGCTGTGGCATGGAGGGGTGTGTGGTTGGCTCTCAGCTCTCCCGGCCGTTGTCGACTTTCCAAACCTCCGTGTCAACTTCTCACAGAAGTAGCTCCTCAGTTGGCTTAGTGAGGCTGAGTGCGTACTTTCCGCCAACTGACCACCCTTGTTAGTACCGGCAACTGACCAGGTTCTCGGCCTAGCAGTAACGCTGATCACATAGCCATGGAACCGGACAAATTTCTATGTAATTGCGGAAAATTCCGTGTGACACGTGGTAAGCGTAATATCTTAAACCAGTTTAATCCATTTTTGGAAAGCAGGTAACGTGTTGTTATTGATTGGCAGTTATCTTAAGTGAACAAGGTCACAAATTCTGTAGATGTGAATTAGCACGAATAGTCTGTTATGATGTATAGATTTTTTTATACAGACTTGGCTAAAGTAACTTTGTTCCCTTACTCAAATTCTGTTTATAATTGTAAAACTAAATGTGTACCTTTACGAGTTTTGTAAGGTTGTGACATGACGATCCATGGCGTAACAGCAACAGGTTATGACATCAACAAGGGAACTTTCCGATCTCGAACGGTTGAAGCCGAATAAAAAGGCATTAAAGTACGGAGATGTGTCTCTTCCACCACCCACAATGTTTTTTGACTGTAAAACTCTTGGTTTGTGAAATTCGGTGTTCGAAATTTAACGAATCTGGACGACAAAACTTAAGGATGAAAGTAGTTTTCTCACGATGTGTCACTGCCAAGTAACATAGCTCGATGAAACTTGGACCAAAACCGGAAACAACTGTTACAGTACAGCACAAAAGGCGACTGAAAGATATACGCAAGGGGAAAAGAAATAACAGTTTCACTGAAATACAGTAGTTACACTGCAGTCATTGCGAAGCATAATGGTCCCCTGGACATTACCAAAGGCAGCACATGATACTGAATAGGGCCTGTGATCATCACGGACGGCACAGCACGCTCTACAATGTGCTCAAATGATGTCCCCAATTATCCTAAGGAGTACTTGTAGCAGAGCGTTCCATTTCTACACCAGCGAGTTTGACAGCTACTGAATGTAGTAGGCGGATATGGACATGCTGCAGTACGTCTTCCCAAGGGATTCCACACGTGCTCGGAGGGTTTCATGTTTGGAGAAGTGACAGGCTAGTCCATTCAGTGAATGTCCTCCCGTTCCGACAGCTCCTCCACCCACGCTGTTCGCTGCGGTCGTAGATTGTCATTCATAAACTTGAAGTCAGGGACGAGAGCAACTATGAAACAACGAACGCGTGCAAGAAGCACAGTGGTACAATTACGACGATGAGTGTACCGTCTTCAAAGATTTGGAGGTCAGTATACCCACGTAGCATTATGGCTCCCACGCCATAACACATGGACCACCTAAACGACGACGTTTTATAGTGTTCCTGGATGCGTTACGTGTTCCCACCTCACACCACATGAGGGTACGTTCAGCATTGTAGAAAATGATCGTTTTGGTGGTCCACATATTGGGAGGGCTTTTCCGGCTCATTCCCCGTGGCCTAAAACCTATTGAGTGCGTGTGAGAGACATAATGCTCCATTCACATGCACCAAAGACCATCAACCACACTGGTGGAGGAATGGTACGCCCCGCCACAAGAACTCCTTACCAACTTTGTTGCCACAGTGGGAGCACGTTGAAGAGCATGTATCGCCTTCACTGTATAACGCACACTACTGGCCATAAAAATTGCTACACCACGACGTGCTACTGACGCGAAATTTAACCGACAGGAAGAAGATGCTGTGATATGCAAATGATCAGCTTTTCAGAGCATTCACACAAGGTTGGCGACGGTGGCGACACCTACAACGTGCTGACATGAGGAAAGTTTCCAACCGATTGCTCATACACAAACAGCAGTTGACCGGCGTTGCCTGGTGAAACGTTGTTGTGATGCCTCGTGTAAAGAGGAGAAATGCGTACCATACGTTTCCGACTTTGATAAAGCTCGGATTGTAGCTTATCGTGATTGAGGTTAATCGTATCGCGACATTGCTCATCGCGTTGGTCGAGATCCAGTGACTGTTAGCAGAATATGGAATCGGTGGGTTGAGGAGAGTAATACGGAACGCCGTTCTGGGTCCCAACAGCCTCGTATCACTAGCAGTCGAGATGACAGGCATCTTACCCGCGTGGCTGTAACGGATCGTGCAGTCGCGTCTCGATCCCTGAGTCAACAGATAGGGACATTTGCAAGACAACAACCACCTACACGTGTTCGACGACGTTTGCAGCAGCATGGACTATCAGCTCGGAGACCATGGCTGCGGTTACCCTTGACGCTGCATCACAGACAGGAGCGCCCGCGATGGTGTACTCAACGACGAAACTTGGGTGCACGAATGGCAAAACGTCATTTTTTCGGATGAATCCAGGTTCTGTTTACAGCATCATGATGGTCGCATCCGTGTTTGGCGATATCGCGGTGAACGCACATTGGAAGCGTGTATTCGTCATCGCCATACGGGCGTATCACCCGGATATGTATGGGGTGCCATTGGTTATAATGTCTCGGTCACCTCTTGTTCACATTGACGTTACATTTCAGATGTGTTACGGCCCGTGGCTCTACCCTTCATTCGATCCCTGCGAAACCCTACATTTCAGCAGCATAATGCACGACCGCATGTTGCAGGTCCTGTATGGGCCTTTCTGGATACAGAAAACGTTCGACTGCTGCCATGGCCAGCACATTCTCCACTTCTCTCACCAACTGAAAACGTCTGGTCAATGGTGGTCGAGCAACTGACTCGTCACAATACGGCAGTCACTACTCTCGATGAACTGTGGTATCGTGTTGAAGCTGCATGGGCAGCTGTACCTGTATACGGCATGCAAGCTCTGTTTGACTCAATGCCCAGGCATATCAAGGCCGTTATTACGGTCAGAGGTGGTTGTTCTGGGTACTGATTTCTCAGCATCTATGCACCCAAATTGCGTGAAAATGTAATCACATGTCAGTTCTAGTATAATATATTTGTTCAATGTATACCCGTTTATCATCTGCATTTCCTCTTGGTGTAGCAATTTTAATGGCTAGTAGTGTATATGCTGCAAGTTAGCGCTAAGTATAATGCCCTCACAACTAACGTTACCCTCTGGGAGAAATTTTGTATTTGACCATGTTTTTACCTAATGAATTTTCTGACCATGGCAGTTAATAGAAAGCTGAAAGACTTTAATTTTGTACGTAATGAAAGTAGCATAGCTCACGTAAATGAAATACTAAACGGTCGCCAGCATAATTAGGAATGATACTTTGTTTGATGTAGTCAGTCATACGACCACACTGCCGCCTGAAAGATCGATCCGCCGGATGCATTTCTCTCGACAAACGGAACAGAAGAACGGCTGTGCTAGCCAAAGAGTACACAGCCAGTCGCAGTACTTACGCTCGCCGCGAGGCGCCGCTAGGCCACTTCATGTGCAGCAGGAGAGTAGTGCAGTTGTGCCAGTCTACAGTTCGTAGCCGCGCTCAGTGGTCAGCCAGCGCCGATGTTAGTCATCGTCTGCAGCTCAGTCACTGCTGCCATCAAGTCTTTGTAGCCCAGTTCCAAGTTTCAAATTCACCGGATTCGACATTCAGGATTACGAGATATTAATTTGTCACTGCAAGATTTGTGTCTTGTAAATTATGTCATTCTACAGACGCTTAGCCTATCGCGTCTTCTATAACTGTCAACCAACTGATCAAGGACTACAGCAAAGTTAAGTAATAAATAATTTCTTGTTTTGTACTCCTGCTAATGAATTGTGTTTTCCTACCAAGCAGTCTTTGCATAATAGAACCCACGTTTCCACCCCCTTGGCTACCTCATATTTGCCACATCATGTTGATGGACTCGATTATGGTGGAAGATCGAGAGCCATCACTTTGAAATATTAAGTGTAAAGGAAAATGAACATGGATTGCTGAAGAGACTTCCATTGGTGCTCCTTTTAAACAGTGCAATGGATACCAACAACTAATTAACGAAGTACGTAGTGGTTAGCAGTAGATAGCGTTTTTACACAAACCAGCAAACATAGAGAACTAAATAATAATTCACTCATAATAATAGAAGTTACTATTGCAATCATTAATTAATTCAATACTAAATCAACATTAAGATGTTACTAAAGACACACTGGACTGAAATTGGGCGTGGAAAGAGTTCTGATTCCAGCTAACACATACATACCACAAATGAAATTAAATAATCCTACATCTATGCTTGTTATGCCTTCATTATTACCAATGGCACACATTTCTTTCAATAGCAACAAAAAGAACAATCTTTAGTTTGAATTTCTCATAGTAGAAAAGAATATAGTGGGGGCCCATAAACTGTCATTTACTCTATAGATAAATTCTGTAACTATTTCAGAGACAATTGCATTACACTAATGTGGATTTCAACCCCACTTGAATTTGTTTGTATTCCAACACTATATAGCAATTAACTCAATTAATATTTTCAAATAAAACTTCAGAAATTAGTTTCTATTAATAGTCACAACAAAGTTAAGTTTCATGAAAGCTCAAATTATGTGCCTCTTTCGTTACCTGTGAAGCAGGTGCTTTAACTAGCATCATTTATACAGTTCAACACTGAAACTTTGGCACATTCAAATTAGAAACAATTCAATGGTTATTCAGAACAAGGATACTCGGTCTTTAGCATGTTTAGGATAGGACCCTGCATGTTTCATGATCAGGCAATTTCAAAGTTCAAACACATATTTTCATCGCTGAAATTATTATTGAAAGAAACACACACAAATATACTGGTCCATACTAAAATACATATCTGATTTCCTGAAGTTAGTGGAGCAGTGGATCAATAGTGGTGGCAAGCACGTGGCGGCTATCTGGTCTCACCTCTTGCAGTTTAAGGCTCTTTTCAGATTTCTTTTTGGCAACGTATTGATCATTTCAGAGCCATTCCATAATACAAGAGCACCACATTACAGCCGAAACCACATCCCAGGCAATTTCAACATAAATCGACTTCCGAATGCCTCACTTGGCACCTACAGTGTTGACTTTACAACTGCTGGCCACTGACAGCGTAATGTGCTCTCTCTCTCTCTCTCTTGCCGTCCAAATCGGCCGCCAAATCCACCTTTTAACACGCACCAAGCCCCTTCCGCTGCGGAGGGGGTTCCCTACACCTTTTCCTTTATATAATACAACTTCCCTAAGTAAGAACCAGTATTCAAAGTACAATTTCTCTTTTACAAGTATACATATTTTATACAGTTTCATTACTTTTAAACATTATTAAGTTTTTATACTATATACTTCATAAACTTCCACTTCCCTCTGACAATTCAAAGATCTTAACTAGTACACAACAATCACTTCAAAGTTACAAACACATAATTACATAGCGTGACCTGCTTACTATCGATAATGGTTTTACAAGTGATGATGACGCAACCTATTAAGAACTATGTCCAAGCGTTTGTAATCGTCAGCGGACAATCGTGAACCGCGGTGACTTCAGAGTAATTATTTTCTTTGAATTCTCATTGTGTATTTACCTTCAGTACGATGCTGTACAAATTCTTATTAAGTGTGGTTCAAAATTCATCGAGCTATGTAACTTGGCAGCGATTCATTATATAGGAGTTACTTTCGTCATTACGTTTTGCACACCAGTTTACTACAAACACAGAAGTCTCTGCAGAAAGAGTACCTTGTAAGAGGCAGTTATGATCAGCGGATTCACTAGAGTCATAAACGCAGTATTTGGCAAAAAAGCTGAACATTTACTTGAAAGCCGAGCGGCCTAGGACGCTGCAGTCATGGGCTGTGCGGCTGGTTCCGGCGGAGGTTCGAGTCCTCCCTCGGCCATGGGTGTGTGTGTTTGTCCTTAGTATAATTTAGGTTAAGTAGTGTGTAAGCTTAGGGACTGATGACCTTAGCAGTTAAGTCCCATAAGATTTCACACGCATTTGAACATTTGCTTGAAACAAAATACGTTAACACATGCAAAACTTACAGAGTCTTATTTTCCAAAATAGGAGTTGCTGTGTTGTACGTCGTGACCCTCGTTTGTCACTGAAGCGAAAATGAGGTGATTAAAACGCAGCGGAATGGCACAGTTCTTGCAAATGCACGGTCCAGTCACATTAATGTCACCACCTATCGAGAGCATGAATAACCACCTTTGCAGCGCTGATTTTACTGGTTGATTTATTATTTTTTCTTTTCCTTTAGCTTTAGCTTGTTTTTCTTCTTGTTTGGCTTTCGAGAGAGTGAGAAAGAGAGTGCAGAAAGAGAGTGAGTTTCTGAGAGGTACAGACAGAGTTGTGGAGCCATGCCAACTCCGTTGCCGTGGCGGTCCCACAGAGTATCGACTGGGTTTAAATCCAAGAAATTGGGTGGCCAGGGAGTATGCTGAACAGGTGCACTTCGAACCACGCACGCACACTGCGAGCTGTGTGACTCGTTGCGTTGTCCCACCGACACATGCAGTCATAGCGAGGAAAAACAAACTGCATGTGAGGATGGATATGGTCCACAAGGATTGACACATACTTGTGTCGATCCATTGTGCCTTGCAGAATGACGAACTCACCCACGGAATGCTATGAAAACACTTCCCAGACCATATAGCTCCTGTCTCCGGCCTGGAGCTTTCCGGCGATTGTTGCAGGATGTTTCAGATGTTTCACGCCCGATGATGCCTAGAGCGACATTCATCTGAAAAGGCCATCTGTCACCACCCACTGGACGTCCAGTTACAGTATTAGCAAGCATATTCCAGCCTTCGTCGCCGATTAGCAGTAGTCAGAATGGGTGCAAAGTTCATTGAACGGTCGTTGAGAATATACTGTTGGTAGCTCCTTCGTTCATCTGGGGGTGTCAGTTGCTCAACAGTTGCACTTCTATTCGCCAGTACGCATCTCCACAACCGTTAATCACCCCTGACGTCTACGGCTCGTGGCGCATCAGGGCAGCCTCGGCGCCGGTTTTCGATAGCGCCCTTTTGCCATGCACAGTACACTTAACCATGGCCGCAAACGAACATTTTTCAAACTTCGCCGTTTCGGGAATGGTTCCTCCCTTGGCCCGAAAGCCAATGATCATTCCTTTTACTGGAGTCACATAAATCGCACCTTTTCCGCTATACAATAACAACTGCACTGTTTTCCTGTTCCCCTATACGCTTTATAAATCCTCCACTGCTAATGATACCACCTGACGTCTGTGAGTGGGTACTCCACGTTCGCTTCGGACGAAGGCGTGTGTCAGATTAATGTGACTGTACCTTCCTTTGACGTGGAGAATGTGATCACTGTGACTCTTACTACTGTACTATTGGTGTACGGATACACCGAAAACGATATACCATGTACCCCGTTGCCTAGGCACGTGCATATACTGTTCCATTTCGCTGTGTTTTCATCACTGTACTGAAATTTCTCACGCGTAATGAGTAATCACATGTGATTTGAAACGACGGAAGATGACTCCTGTTTGCAAAAGGGTAAAACAAAGGATGTAAAAAATTTATATTCGCCACTGTCTTTTGTCGATAAATGTAAATGTCGTGTGACTAGGCCTCCCGTCGGGTAGACCGTTCGCCGGGTGCAAGTCTTTCGATTTGACGCCACTTCGGCGACTTGGGCGTCGATGGGGATGAAATGACGATGATTAGGACAACACAACACCCAGTCCCTGTGCTTAGAAAATCTCCAACCCAGCCGGGAATCGAACCCGGGCCCTTAGGATTGACATTCTGTCACGCTGACCACTTTTTTTTTCATTTTGTTCTGTACCGTTCGTTGCGTTTGGTCTGGGCTGACGTCACAAGACATCCGCTCAAGCTGATCGTTGATTTCTTAACTCAGTTTTTCTTTTCTTTTTTTTAATTACAAAGGGCGAGCAGCCCTCTGACCGAACCCGCTGAGCTACCGTGCCGGCAGTACCACTCAGCTACCGGAGGCGGCCTCTTTTGTCAATGCCTGTAGGGTATCTTAAGCTCGAAGATTATCCTTGAAGAAAACATGTTTCTGCCCTTGATCAACTTTGGTTCAAGAAAAACCACTCGTGTGAATAACAGTTCGCTTTATCCAAAGACAATAGGCGCCGATGATAAAGGCTTTCGACACTGTACCCCATTGTCGACTGATAAATATAGGGGGCGTTCAACAAGAAACGAACCGGAGGCATAAATACATAAACCAAAGCTGTATGTTAGAAGTATTGACACTGGCTGTTGAGACACTTGTCTCACTGTGACATAAGGCGGTGAATGGCTGTCTCATAAAATTCCCAGGCCCGCGATGTTAACCAGTTGCGCACGTACAGCTGGACGTCGTTCCGAGACGAAGGTTATGCTGAGGTTCTTCTTTGACCAAGATGGCACCCTTCTGATTCACTTCCTGCAGCACAGGCAACAGTGAATGCCCAGCATTACTCGCAAACCTTGACCGCCCTTCGCCAAGCGATCAGATCAAAACGACCAGGCAATTTCACCCGTGGGGTCGTTCTGCTCCACGATAACGCAAAGCCTCATGCGCCAACACAGTCGCGGAACTCCCGCAGAAATTCAAATGGGAGGTTCTCGGCTACCCTCCATGCAGTCCGGACCCCTCTCCCTGTGATTACGCCGTTTCTAGTCCCCTTAAAAAGGCTCTGAGGGGCAAACGATTCACCTCGGACGACGACGTCCAGCTGTATGTGCGGAACTGGTTTACATCGCAGCCCCGGGAATTTGATGAGACAGCCATTCCCCGCCTTGTGTCACAGTGGAACAAGTGTCACAACATCCAGGGTCAATACTTCTAACATACAGGTATTGGTTTTTGTAATTATGCCTCCGTCTCGGTTCGTTTCGAGCGCCCCTTATATGATACCATCATTTGTAATACCTTCACAGGTACGTTATTAGCTCGAAGAATTTTTTATTTAATGGAACCCAGTACGTTATACTGGGCCCTAAATATTCATCACAACTATATCATCAGAAGTGATCCAAAAAAGCGTAATAGAATCGTAAACGTTCTCAAAATACAAAAATTATTCGGCAGATAAGATGTACTTGCAATGCTAGACTTTTTGCTGACTATAAATGATAGGCGATGAGCTATATGAAGATAAGTAATGAGAGAAGATTTTATGAGATGAAGTTAGTGAGTGCGAGCGTCGACTACTTCTGCTTGTGGTTGGAAAGTGGGAAATACAGATTTCACCTATGAAAAGCAGGGCATATCTAAAGAAGCAGCAATAAAGTAAACAATGCCTGTAGGTGTCACGAATGTAGGAAAAATGCCATAGCAATTTACTATACTAGTAAGATTATACTGGAAATTATGATGTGAGAACTAAGATTGCGGTAGTAATGTTAACACAACCTAATATTTATTGGATCGATATACTTTTTCCAGTGTCACAATTTAGACCTCATCATCCGGTGGCGACACTATCTGATATGCCAATGTTGCAGATTGTATTCTGCATTTATTATAAAGTCTATAGCTGAAGGGATATTTACAGAAAATTCAAGTTGTAATATAAGAGTAAGATACAGTAGTCATAAACGTGATTTACACAGCAGCAATAACCCAGTGCTTACATGTTCGAAGTACACAAAAATTGTACCATTTGTGTTAAAAGAGGAAATAAACTCGCACTGAGGATGCCGCAACTATGATGAAACCTTTTTGGTTATACGCAAACATACAACTGTGCTAATCCTATTTTATGCGAGCAAGGACGTAAACCTAAAACAACGCAGAAAAATAGCTCTAAGATCACATTTTGCATGATGTGAAACGCTCCCTAACTTTTGAAGAAGTAGAAAATGGCTAGAAAAGAGTTGAACTGGTATAAGATGTTGATTCGGATATCTGGCTACTCTGTGCAGTATTCAAACAGTTTTGAAAGCTTTTGGACCGAACGACATTTCAGTCGATTGATTGCGCACAGTGATTAATTGTTGTGAAAATAAATTACTGTCCAGCAGAATCAAACGAATTCCAAACGAAATGACCGGTTTTGGTCGGCGTCGACCATTCTCAGATCATAAAACGATTGCCGTGATTCACTCCCACCTCCACGGAAACAACATTTCAAATTTGAAAGCATGGACGTGACGTGGATACCAACTTCAGAGTTAATGAGTAGCTCCCCACTGAAATATATGTTCACCGTGCAACACAAATGAAAACTTTGCCTGAGGATAGGTGTTCACTCGACGTAATAACGACTTGTATTCTTGCACAACTAACCATGACGGTGTCTCGCTGATGGAGACTAAGTTATTAGATTTCAGAAGCAGTTACTGAGCATCGCTTGTCCGTCCTCACCGCCAAAGAGCACATCCATTAAAATTTGCCAGACAAGTTGTTCCAACAGCTCTTTAATACACCTGACTAGACCGTAGGTGCTAGGGATGAAAATGAGAAACAAAACCGTAGCGTAAAATTATTTCACATTTGATTTCCTCTCTCAGTTTCGAGCCGTGACCTTTCGGAATTTATTCCGGCCTTTCTATTTAATTTATGCCCGACTGCGTCGGTAATTCAAGGACGTGTCAGACACGCGTCGCCGGCGGTTTGGCGCGGCCTCGTAAATCCGGCGTGAACAGCCCGCTGCGGGGCACCGCCGAGGCGCGCTCACAGTGCCGAGCTGTAACACGTGTGGTCCGGCTACCAGGGAACCACCGGCCAACACGTGAGTGGCACGTGTCTGGGCCACACTCACTCACAAGGAGACCACAGGACGAATCCCCCATATCGTAAACCGTGGTACCTCATCTGATCACAGGTAAACTTGGTGATTGGATCGGAACCGTCCACCAAGCTTCTTTAATCACTGTGCGATCGATCTATGAAGTTGCTGACTGGATCAAAATCTTCCACCAAGTCCCTCGTTAGTTATTGTGCCATGACACGATCGAGTAAAGCTGATGATAGGAGTGAAACCATCCACAATGTATCTCGTTAATCTCTGTGCGGTCGATGGAATAAAGTTGATAATTGAATCTAAACCTTCCACCAGGTCTCTCGTTAATGAAACTTCCTGTCAGAGTAAAACTGTGTGCCGGACCGAGACTCGAACTCGGGACCTTTGCCTCTCGCGAGCAAGTGCTCTACCAGGAAGTTTCACATCAGCGGACACTCCGCTACAGAGTGAAAATCTCATTCTGGAAACATTCTCCAGGCTGTGGCTAAACCATGTCTCCGCAATATCCTTTCTTTCAGGAGTGCTAGTCCTGCAAGGTTCTCAGGAGAGCTTTTATAAAGTCTGGAAGGTAGGAGATGAGGTACTGGTGGAAGTAAAGCTGTGAGCAGGGTACGCGAGTCGTGCTTGGGTAGCTCAGTTGGTAGAGCACTTGCTCGCGAAAGGCAAAGGTCCCGAGTTCGAGTCTCGGTCCGGCACACAGTTTTAATCTGCCAGGAAGTTTCATATCAGCGCACACTCCACTGCAGAGTGAAAATCTCATTCTTTCTCGTTAATCATTGTGCGATGGATCAAGTGAAGATGATTGGATCGTGCCGCACGGGATTAGCCGAGCGGTCTTGGGCGCTGCAGTCATGGACTGTGCGGCTGGTCCCGGCGGAGGTTCGAGTCCTCCCTCGGGCGTGGGTGTGTGTGTTTGTCCTTAGGATAATTTAGGTTAAGTAGTGTGAAAGCTTAGGGACTGATGACCTTAGGAGTTAAGTCCCACAAGATTTCACAAACACATGATTGGATCGAGACCTCCTTCCGAGTGTCATTAATCAGCGATCGATCGATCGAGTAAAGCTTATAACTGGATCGACACCTTCTACCAAGTGTCTTTAATCAGTGTATCGTAGATCGAGTAAAGTTGATGACCGTATCGAAACGTGCCACCAATTCTCGAGTGGTCGATCGAGTAAGGTTGGTGACTGGATCGAAATCTTCCATGAGTAAACGTTTCAAGAGTCTCTCATTAATCACTGTATTGTTGATCGAGTAAAGCTGATGATAGGAGCGAAACCATCCACAAAGTCACTCGTTATTCACTGTACGGTCTATCGAGTAAAGCTGACATCGGATCGAATGTTTCTGCCAAGTCGCTCGTTAACCAGTGTGCGGACTGTCGAGTGATACGGATGACTAGATCTATCGTTAATCAGTGTACGGTAGATCGAATCAGAATAAAACAGCTGAAATTTCTAAATTCTTCATTCAAGAAAACACTCACTCATGAAACCCCGCTACGATACTACCTATAGACAATAGACGATGTCGTTATACTGAAACCAACATATCGAGCAGCTGACTAATGGCATCATACATTTACAGACGACTTCTGTGGGACTGTTCATTTCATCTTTCCCTCAACTGTAGAATTTTCAGTAATGATTCATTTATTACAGCGCTGAAAGCTGATGCATT
Organism: Schistocerca serialis cubense; assembly: GCF_023864345.2. Taxonomy (NCBI): domain Eukaryota; kingdom Metazoa; phylum Arthropoda; class Insecta; order Orthoptera; family Acrididae; genus Schistocerca; species Schistocerca serialis. The sequence continues at coordinate 201,129,472 of NC_064643.1, read as the reverse complement.
GTTTGATAAGGAAGTAATATTTGTTCCATAGCTAAAGTTATTTTAAGAAAACAAAAAAATTTCTGAACACATTTTCTGAAGGTTAATATGTGTAATATGGTGATTCTCAGATAGACTGGCGAAAACAAAAAAATTTCTGAACACATTTTCTGAAGGTTAATATGTGTAATATGGTGATTCTCAGATAGACTGGTGAACATTTTGACATGATAGAATGTTAATTTTGACATGATAGAATGTTAATATTTAATTCGCTACAAGAATTTCTTTTCTTGATATTGTATCGGTATCTGTACTGAATTAAGTAAAAGTCATAAAATATAACTGATTATTTTGTGTAAAAATGGGCATTATAGTAGAAATGGGTGTAATTTCTCATCTAAGTACAAAAAAACATTTCAAATAGATTGTTGAGAAATTGTCAGTAAGCTAAATTCTTACTATCACATATGTGGTGTCTGTTCTTTTGGACATGTCTGAAAGAACAAACATCACACACACTCGTACAATATTGATTTACACGCCTTGACGAGATTTCATAAGATCCCCGGTGTGAATGCGCACTAGGTCCGACCTCTTGCAGAAATCCTGATAAATGTTGCGAGCAATGAGGATGGTGGACAGGGAGCGCTTAGGAAGTAGTGTGCGACAAGTTACGCGTTTTTGTTTCACCGGAAGCGTGTCGAATAACCGAAGTTGTTAAGGCGACCGCTCGCATAAAGCGTCACGATCCGGCACAAATTTTCAATTGTCACCATTGAATTGTTTCAATACCAATGACTAACATCAGTATTTCTTTCATCATAAGAGTCTTCTGCCAAACTGGTATCTCGTATTTTTCTCCCGCAGAACTGAATGACCTACAGTGCAACAAAACCATGAATTCACTGAAGAATAGTATTTCTGTCATTTGGGTAAAAATAAAAAAAATGCTGTCAACATAGTGGTTCAAACTGCTTGTTACCCTTTCACCTGGCCAAATGTGAAAGCGGTAACTACACATTGATACTGAGAATTTCGGAAAATTAGGTTAACTGTACTGCTAAATGTGTAATACTAATACAGCAAATCCCTGGAGTGTTAAAATCAGTGCTTAATTTCAGATATGAATGAGAAAAAATTGTAATTTATAGCTCCACTTCACTTAGAGCGTAATGACAGGAAGTCAGGTTTTTTCGTAACGATGCAAAACGGTAAGAAATGTACGGATTTCGTAAGGTCGGCAGTAGGGAAAAGGAATGGTGAACTTCGGTTTATTTGGAGTGTTCTGAGAAAGTGTACTTCATCTACAAAGCAGACAGGGTACAGAACTGTGGTGTCACCGCCAGACACCACACTTGCTAGGTGGTAGCCTTTAAATCGGCCGCGTCCGTTAGTATACGTCGGACCCGCGTGTCGCCACTGTCAGTGATTGCAGACCGAGCGCCACCACACGGCAGGTCTAAAGAGACGTCCTAACACTCGCCCCAGTTGTACAGCCGATTTTGCTAGCGATGCTATACTGACAAACTACGCTCTCATTTGCCGAGACGATAGTTAGCATAGCCTTCAGCTACGTCATTTGCTACGACCTAGCAAGGCGCCATTATCAGTTGCTATTGATATTGTAAATAATGTACAGACAAGAGCTACGTTCAACATTAATAGATTTAAGTTAAGTATTCCAGCAAGTACCACCTTTTTTCTGAAGTCTAAATACCTTGTCCTGTTCCAGACCTCACGCCAGTCTGCGTGAGCTTAATCGCGTGCCTTTCGGCTTCCTCCAAACCCCGTGGGTTGGCTCCTGCCAATCCACAACATCAGAGATTTGAAGTTTTGCCGGATTACCAGTTTATATTGAGATTGTTATTAATGTATCAACAAGAGCGATGTACACCAATTATGGATTAAAGTTAAGTATTCCAGCAGCAACGTACCTTATTGGCTATATTAATTACATTGTCCTGTTCCAGACCTCACGCCAGTTTGCGTGAGCTTAAACGCGTGCATTTCGGCCTCCTCTAGCAACACGGTGTTGGCTCTTCTGCCAACACATCAAGAACACCAATGCGATCCATTCTTTGCGAGAGGAGCGGGGAAGGTAATGGGAGAAAAAAAATGGCTCTGAGCACTATGGGACAACATCTGAGGTCATCAGTCCCCTAGAACTTAGAACTACTTAAACCTAACTAACCTAAGGACATCATACACATCCATGCCCAAGGCAGGATTCGAACCTGCTACCGTAGCGGTCGCGCGGTTCCAGACTGAAGCGCCTAGAACCGCTCGGCCACATCGGCCAGCTAACGGGAGAAGGGCTCCGCTAAAAGTTATCTGTTTAAAATGATTTCAGCGAAAGTGGTTCTGCATGATGGTTGTGGTTTTAATGTAAAATTGTTTGTTAGATGTTAAACTCTTGGCTTCCTATTTGGGAACCAGACCTACATGTTGATAGCTTGCGTAATGCTAACCGTTGACGAAATTCAGGTGCGAGAATGCATATATAAATGTAGTTGCGAGAATCCTAAGAAAATCATGCCCTATCAGAAACGTATTGTTATCACAAAATTTGATTACCAACTTTGATGAAAAACTGATTACTTAGAAAGTAAAGTTTGTCCCTGAAAATTTAATTAAAGAACGAACCTGTTTCCTACACAGCTTGGCTTACCTGGGACGCACTGGAGAACGCCGTGCAAACTGCTCTCGTAGCTACAGCGCGTTTCGATAACAGAGCTGCAAAATCTAACTACTAGAGATACGCTAACAGTAAGGTCCAATGCGTTCTCTAAAAACATTGCTATCATTCTCGGTCCACAATTTTTGTTAATGGTTTTCAATAAATTGTAAATTAATTAACCTTTGGGACGTGGACGATAATCCGGTTTAAACGAACCCAGTAGCAATCTCATTTTACTTGACTTGATAACATTTAAGGAAACCTCAATAATGTGAAATAACGTAACTATAATCGAAAAATTACAATAACTAACCTTCACATGTATAATCTTTCATTAAACAAAATTCCAAAATGTAGTTCTTAAAATCATTTCTCTCACAAGGATCTATAGATCCCAACAACAACAAAAAATGAAAAGCAAAAAGATTCCTCATCTGTATGATGAACCAAGAACTCTGCTACAGTAATAATCCCCTGCTGAAAAATAAAACAAACTTAATCGTTACCCGTAATCCACTCTTCACTAAGAATATAATCTTGCCGATATCAAAATGAATTCTGTTTTCTCCACAGTAAATCTTCCATTAAAACGTAATATAAATCCTAAAAATCTCCATTGTTTGCTGCTTACTGCTAATAAACTAAAACTCGACTGCTCACATTTAACACCGAAGCTCAACTGTCTGTGTCCTCTCCTCTTCTCGAAATCAACAGACATATCAAGAGTAAAGATCACCTTTAACTCATTTCTGTGCAGCGCATCTTTTCTGCCAAGGTTGCACTCACATGTCTAAACAATTCAAACCTTACAAGGGCGATTCCATATACCCAAAACAAGAAAAATTTCTGTGAAAATTTGTACACACTCCTTTCACGCCATGCACCCTATGCTGGCATGTAGTGTATGCATGTAGATGTAGATTTAAATGTGGAAGTGTAAAAAATTGCGTTTCACCTTTTCAAATAATTAGGGGTGGGGGTGCACATGTTTTGAAACACTAGCCATCCATCCCACTTCATCCTAGAATAAGCTTATTGATTGAGAAACACCCGTACAAAGCTAGTTACTGAACCGAAAACTAAATTTATAACCCATTGGTGCATTTTGCAAAGTGTCAGAATCAACTTAGAACTCGAGGTGACAAGCGGTAGGGAATGAGGCTCTGTGTGGTAAAATGTGAAAGATAGTGTCCTACAGAACTAAGTGAGGAGACGATAGCGCATTTCACATTTGTAATTGCGTGGCAGAATTCTACAAATATTCAGAATTCCCTCTATGTGTCCATCAACAATGGAGTCCAAGAATACTGACTTTTACTCTAATTCACTGACATAAACTGCCCCAGTCACATCCTGCTATACAAGGCCTATCATAAATAGTTTTAAAATCATTGCGGTCTGGTCCTCATAAGATAAAAATCGATATAAATAATGTCCGAAAATCTTGCTTTTTTCAGGATTTTTAACGAAATTTGATGATCAACTCATTTCCTTAGACAACTGAGTCATATTTTTCATACCCGTGCATGAGTATTATAAAAACGTATGTCACTAAGGAAAGCGTTTCTGAAGAAGAGAAATTTGTTAACATCGAGTACAGATTCAAGTGTCAGGAAGTCATTTCTGAAAGTATTTGTATGGAGTGTAGCCATGTATGGAAGTGAAACATGGACGATAAATAGTTTGGACAAGAAGAGAATAGAAGCTTTCGAAATGTGGTGCTACAGAAGAATGCTGAAGATTAGATGGGTAGATCACATAACTAATGAGGAAGTATTGAATAGGATTGGGGAGAAGAGAAGTTTGTGGCACAACTTGACCAGAATAAGGGATCGGTTAGTTGGACATGTTCTGAGGCATCAAGGGATCACCAATTTAGTATTGGAGGGCAGCGTGGAGGGTAAAAATCGTAGAGGGAGACCAAGAGATGAATACACTAAACAGATTCAGAAGGATGTAGGTTGCAGTAGGTACTGGGAGATGAAGAAGCTTGCACAGGATAGAGTAGCATGGAGAGCTGCATCAAACCAGTCTCAGGACTGAAGACAACAACAACAACAACATGTGTCTATGTAAGTGTGTGTGTGTGTGTGTGTGTTCCACATCTCCTCCTAAACCACTGGGCCGATTTCAACCGAAATTGGTGCACATATCCTTTAGGACGGGCAGTAATTACTGTGGGGGTTAGAACCACCTGCTTATCATAGTTTAGCACATATGGCGTTATAAACACTGACAATGCCGCATCATACATGTTTAAATTTATTCCTTCCTTGTTACCAAATCTGTTCACAACATATTCACAATATATTATTGTACGACATATTGTTCAAGAGATATGACTTCATAAACACTGAGACACATTGAAAAAGATGCCGCGTAATGCATGAAGTTTTAATACATTTATTCTTCACACTTGCTACAGTCGAGTCAACTTATGGAAATCCCTGACATCTGGCAGCGCTTTTGACAGCTTTCAACTTCGTAGCGCAAACGGCTGTAGGCGAAAATAATAGCTGCCTATGAAGAGGCTTTACCATAGAGATATTTACAAAATCGGGTGGATCATGTTTTTTAATTTGGATACTGTACTTATATATTTATAGATTATGCATATTTCTTTGTTCGACTGTTTCATAATTTCGAACGTGATTAACTTCTCATGGTTGGGATTCACAGTCATATAATATTTCTGAAGACATCATAGTCGCCGTTGACTGTATAAAATGATGTCTTTTAAGAAATTTCTAATGTGTTTTTACGTATACATGGAAATGGAATTCTTTCATTACTTGAGTACAAACACAAATCATTTTTTGTTTTAGTTTCTAATAGATAAATGACACATTGAATACCGGTCAATACCGGATTCGTCAGCCAGTTTTCGATGAAAGTCAGTCTGCTAACGTCCACATTGTATCCGGGATGGTGAACTGTTGCTATGGAGACATGTTTAAATTTACATATGTTCAAATAACTTACGGGAATGCAGCTGGGTGACGCCTTCGACAACTGCTGATATTTCGCCAGATGCACATACTGCCATTTTCAAGGCGCAAATGCAACGAGAAAGCAATCTCGGTACGCAGCGCGCGCGCGCGCGCCCGTACACCCTCCCCCCCCCCCCCTCCTCCCACATACACACTAGCGCCACCACACAGAGGTGACCCACATGAGAAGTTATCAATAATCCCTCCGTTCTTTGATCGGGAAAAGAGCGCAATATCTCATTCAGAATTTAATGAAAACTTCCATCTCTATTTGTAAGGTTACTTACTTCTTTAATTTCACGTGCTTCGTTACAACAGCTGGGTGTTCAAGCTAGAACCGTCGTGTTGTTGCAGTCCGTAGGAAAACGGATGCTAAGGCAGTGTTCTGTAATAAGAGATTTACTCTGCTACTGTAAGCGGATGTGACGCTTATGGTCGATACATCGGTCGTCCAGGGTTCTGACGGTCTGGCAAACATACGACATGGCACAGCTGCAAGGTGTACCATAATTACAGTATTCCTTGCAGTTGTTGAAGAACAACGCCGTTTCTACAAGACTGTTATTTCAAAATTGTGCTTTACTGAGCACGACCAGCTGGTTTCGAGCATATTTCATTCTGAAGTGCATAACTGACGTGAATACGTAATCGTCATAAGGAATAAAAACCAGAGGTCACATATCATGTACTGTTAGATATGGCGTTGCCATAAATGCAGAACACTTTGTTATATGAAACTTCCTGGCAGATTAAAACTGTGTGCCCGACCGAGACTCGAACTCGGGACCTTTGCCTTTTGCGGGCAAGTGCTCTACCATCTGAGCTACCGAAGCACGACTCACGTCCGGTACTCACAGCTTTACTTCTGCCAGTACCTCGTCTCCTACCTTCCAAACTTTACAGAAGCTCTCCTGGTCCTAACAGATAATGCTCGTAGCGGACAAACTATCAAAACGCTTTGACGGGAGGCTGCCAACACGCTGCATCTCAAGATGCTTTTTAATGGGTTGTTTTGTTGCTTGACCACTCCCCAGGAGACAGTCTTTTGGGCTATCACCTTTTGCTTCAGCCGTGGCATTTTCCTAACATCACACGCAGTGACTTCAGCCTCTTTCCTCGTATGGAAAAACTACTGCGTGGCGGGCATTTCCAAAATGACGAGGAGGAGATTTTCGAGATGAAACGTTTCCATATACAGACTTTTTCAACCAAGATGCAACTTATACATTATTGTGAAATACGTGTCGCATCTAAGCATAAAAGCCAGAAGGTGATAATGGAAACGTTATTACACTACTGGCCATTAAAACTGCTACACCAAGAAGAAATGCAGATGATAAATGGGTATTCATTGGACAAATATATTATACTAGAACTGACATGTGATTACATTCTTACGCAATTTGGGTGCATAGATCCCGGGAAATCAGGACCCAGAACAAACACCTCCGGCCGTAATAACGGCCTTGATACGCCTGGGTATTGGGTCAAACAGAGCTTGGATGCCGTGTACAGGTACAGCTGCCCATGCAGCTTCAACACGATACCACAGTTCATCAAGAGTAGTGACTGGCGTATTGTGAAGAGCCAGTTGCTCGGCCACCATTGACCAGACGTTTTCAATTGGTGAGAGATCTGGAGAATGTGCTGGCCAGGGCAGCAGTCGAACGTTTTCTGTATCCAGAAAGGCCCTATGGGACCTGAAACATGCAGTTGTGCGTAATCCTGCTGAAATGTAGGGATTCGTAGGGATCGAATGAAGGGTAGAGCCACGGGTCGTAACACATCTGAAATGTAACATTCACTGTTCAAAGTGCCGTCAATGCGAACAAGACGTGACCGAGACGTGTAACGAATGGCACCCCATACCATCACGCCGGGTGATACGCCAGTATGGCGAAGACAAGTACACGCTTCCAATGTGCGTTCACCGTGATGTCGCCAAACACGGATGCGACCATCATGGTGCTGTAAACAGAGCTTGGATTCGTCCGAAAAAATAAGGTTTTGCCATTCGTGCACTCAGGTTCGTCGTTGAGTACACCATCGCAGGCACGCCTGTCTGTGATGCAGCGTCAAGGGTAACCGCAGCCATGGTCTCCGAGCTGATAGTCCATGCTGCTGCAAACGTCGTCGAACTGTTCGAGCAGATGGTTGTTGCCTTGCAAACGTCCCCATCTGTTGACTCAGGGATCGAGATGTGGCTGCACGATCCGTTACAGCCATGCGGATAAGATGCCTGTCATCTCGACTGCTAGTGATACGAGGCCGTTGGGATCCAGCACGGCGTTCGGTTTTACCCTCCTGAACCCACCGATTCCATATTCTGCTAACAGTCATTGGATCTCGACCAACGCGAGCAGCAATGTCTCCATACGATCAACCGCAATCGCGATAGGCTACAATCCGACCTTTACCAAAGTCGGAAACGTGATGGTACACATTTCTCCTCCTTAGACGAGGCATCACAACAACGTTTTACTAGGCAACGCCGGTCAACTGCTGTTTGCGTATGAGAAATCGGTTGGAAACTTTGCTCATATCAGCACGTTGTAGGTGTCGCCACCGGCGCCAACCTTATGTGAATGCTCTGAAAAGCTAATCATTTGCATATCACAGCACCTTCTTTCTGTCGGTCAAATTTCGCGTCTATAGCACATCTTCGTGGTGTAGCAATTTTAATGGCCAGTAGTGTATTACTCTTCGTAACTGACATGACAAATTGATCCTGTTTTACGTGGGTCCCGACCCGTCAGAAGACCCCTCAAGGGAATGTACTGCCCTTGATTCGAGTGCATGGATCTCTGTAGAAGAGTGATTATAGAACCCGGTGCCTTAAGACGGTAATTTGCACTCATTGTGGATGCAGGTAGACATGACGCAACCGCAGAAGTTTGGAGTAACTTTGAGGAGCTTGGGGCGGCTAAATGTTGAGCCATGCTGCTTTTCACGCTTTCTCGAGCTGCCCGAGGCAAGAGTTTCGGATAATTTTACAGTTGGGTACAAGTACTGCTTTCGTGAATTTGTTCAAGAGCTCTGTAAGGTTGCAGACTTTCACTCCTCTGACCTAGTGTTGCATTCTGAGAGTTTTAGAAGGCTGCGCAGCGTCATCTGTGAATTATTTACCAGTGAAAGGTCGCCGGTTTACTTACAAAATATTCATTTTGGATTCTCACCGTGAATGCGACAGTCTCCTCAACAGCAGACGACAGACGAAATGTGTTTAAATCTTTCCTTTCGAACATTCCCAAAGGACAGTGTTTTATAGCGCAGGAACTGGAGGTTATCTCCTCTCGCCAAACAAGAAAAAATTACACTTAAACACATTTTTATGTAATTCGTAAAAGAACATTTTAAGAAACTGTCAATACAGGAAATCGCAACAAACGCTTATGACAGTCTGCTTGCTTGTCCACATGTTATCACTCATTGTATCATAGACTGTCGCATCTTTCCAAAAGATCATTTGACAATTTCGAATAGCTTTGCAACCGTCTCTTTATTAGAAATACCTGCTACACAAACCAACTGCTTCAATCGACGTTGTCAATTATAACTGAGGGATTGAAATTGGGAGATATTTAGGCGATGAAACTGGTTCTTGCCCTGCTATTTGTTATTCATAGAAGCTATTATCGAGTGCAACTCTACAAACGTTACTGGAATGCGCCAAGTTCCATCACGCTTGAGTCATATGTTTACACTGGTTTGTAGAGAAAAATCGTATAGCAAATCTGGAATAGTGTTCTGAGGAAAGTCCTAGTATACAGTCCCTTTAAGACGTGTTGTGAGAACATGTGAGTCAGTTTTGCTATCGCTAAATGAAACACTTATCAGGTAATTCAATACCCGTACACAAATAAAATAGACTAACCTCAAATATACTGAAACAGCAAAGTAGAAAGTTGCAAATTTTTCCTCGCAAACTTGTACGTACACATGTGGCGGAAGTACGAACATTTATGTGTATTTGTGGTTTGTTGAAACATATAACAACGTGAACGAGATTTTCACTCTGCAGCGGAGTGTGCGCTGATACGAAACTTCATGGCAGAGTCCTCAAAAAAAAAAAAAGTGTTACTTAGCATTACCTTGCTCGATTACAGTTGGGATCTTCACCTTCTTCCACGTGGGTGGCGAAGCCGTATATAGAGGGTGGTCCATTGATAGTGACCGGGCCAAATATCTCACGAAATAAGCGTCAAATGAAAAAACTACAAAGAACGAAACTCATCTAGCTTGAAGGGGGAAACCAGATGGCGCTATGGCTGGCCCGCTACATGGTGCTGGCATAGGTCAAACTTATATCAACTGCGTTTTTTAAAATAGGAACCCCCATTTTTATTACATATTCGTGTAGTACGTAAACAAATATGAATGTTTTAGTTGGACCACTTTTTTCGCTTTGTGATAGATGGTGCTGTAATAGTCGCAAACGTATAACTACGTGGCATCACTTAACATACAGCCAGTGCGGACGCTATTTGCTTCGTGATACATTACCCGTGTTAAAATGGACCGTTTACCAATTGCGGAAAAGGTCGATATCGTGTTGATGTATGGCTATTGAGATCAAAGTGCCCAACTGGTGTGTGCTATGTATGCTGCTCGGTATCCTGAACATCATCCAAGTGGCCGGACCGTTCGCCGGATACTTACGTTATTTAAGGAAACAGGAATTGTTCAGCCACATGTGAAACGTCAACCACGACCTGCAACAAATGATGATACCCAAGTAGGTGTTTTAACTGCTTTCCCGGCTAATCCGCACATCAGTAGCAGACAAATTGCGCGAGAATCGGGAATCTCATAAACGTTGGCCATGAGAATGCTACATCAACATCGATTGCACCCTTACCATATTTCTATGCACCAGGAATTGCATGGTGACGACTTTGATCGTCGTGTACAGTTCTGCCACTGGGCACAAAAGGAATTCCGGGACGATGACAGATTTTTTGTACGCGTTCTATTTAGCGACGAAGCGTCATTCACCAACAGCGGTAACGTAAACCGGCATAATATGCACTACTGGGCAACGGAAAATCCACGGTGGCTGCGACAAACGGAACATCAGCGACCTTGGCGGGTTAATGTATGGTGCGGCGTTATGGGAGGAAAGATAATTGACCCCCATTTTATCGATGGCAATCTAAATGGTGCAATGTATGCTGATTTCCTACGTAATGGTCTACCGATGTTACTACAAGATGTTTCACTGCATGACAGAATGGATGTCCAGCGCATAGCTCGCATGCGGTTGACGCGGTATTGAATAGCGTATTTCACGACAGGTGGATTGGTCGTCGAAGCACCATACCATGGCCCCCACGTTCACCGGATCTGACGTCCCCGGATTTCTTTCTGTGGGGAAAGTTGAAGGGATATTTGCTAACGCGATCCACCGAGAACGCCTGACAACATGCGTCAGCGCATTGTCAATGCATGTGCGAACGTTACGGAAGGCGAAATACTCGCTGTTGAGAGGAATGTCGTTACACGTATTGCCAAATGCATTGAGGTTGACGGACATCATTTTGAGGATTTATTGCATTAATGTGGTATTTACAGGTAATCACGCTGTAACAGCATGCGTTCTCAGAAATGATAAGTTCACAAAGGTACATGTATCACATTGGAACAACCGAAATAAAATGTTCAAACGTACCTACGTTCTGTATTTTAATTTTCAAAACCTACCTGTCACCAACTGTTCGCCTAAAATTTTGAGCCATATGTTTGTGACTATTACAGCGCCATCTATCACAAAGCGGAAAAAGTGGTCCAACTAAAACATTCATATTTCTGTACGTACTCCACGAATATGAAATAAAAAATTGTGGTTCCTATTTAAAAAAAAAAAACGCAGTTGATATCCGTTTGACCTATGGCAGCGCCATGTAGCGGGCCAGCCATAGCGCCATCTGGTTTCCCCCTTCAAGTTAGACAAGTTTCGTTCTTTGTAGTTTTTTCGTTTGACGCGTATTTCGTAAGGTATTTGGCCCGGTCACGATCAATGAACCACCCTGTATATCTACTTCTTGGGTGGATCCTTGGTCTCAGGGACACAATGGTACACCCAGCACTCGTCCATGGTGATTAGGCGGCTGAAGAAGACACATGAATTGACATGACACAACTGCAGTATTTACCCGGCTGCCTCGCTTTGCTACGCGAGTCTTTTTAAACGGGTGTGAGTAATCTCTGACCCATTGGGCGGCGACTTGTGTCATTATCAACGTATGCTGCAGAGATTGAAAACCGATCCGTCACTGGTTTTCACTTTTTTCACTGTTGTCTCTATTGTGATACGCAGGTCTTCGAGTTCCAAGGCCTCCTAGTGCACTGTTGCCGTATACCTCCTCTAAGTTAGCGTGGATTGTTCAGTGTCCTTTCTCTGCAGTGCAGAAAAAGAATTGCCGCATGAAACTCCAGTCTATTTTGTGTACTATGATAATGTGGCGTGAGGATATCTATGTGTAGACTAAGGATAGACCAGGGTGTGTAATGTGGCTACTTCGTTTCAGTCTTTTGAAGACTGATTCAGCCTATTAAGAACATTGAAAACTGTTCGAAAAGACTTCTTTCGTTCGACAGCGAGTTTGATGGCGATATCTGTGCGCATATCTCTGGAGTGAAATATCTTCTATTTTCTCAACTTTTAATGAAAGGCAAGCGACAAATTCATTTTCCTATATACAGAGTATAACAGATATAATTGCAAATATTTCTATTGGTGACTGAGAACAGTGTACTGAACAACATTACATTAGTACTTACGTCATATGCACACTAACAGTTGTAGCTATCACAAGTCATACCTTTTTAGGCTGGGTAATACCTCCAAGTACACGTGGCAATAGCAAGCCATTAATGCTTATTTTCCCCTGAATAGCAGGGTCAGATGTTGAAGTGTGGATGCATGGGTGCAAAATGGTTGGTCTGTACTGACAAGCGTAGTACATGTAGTGGTGCAGTTACAACTGTGTAGAAAACATCAAGTAGTAAAGTATGTGATATGTTCGACTGTTAACTTTTACATCTGCATCTACATGGCTACTCTGCAAATTCTCAAGTAACTGCCTGGTAATTCACTGAACTGCCTTCAAGCTATTTCTCTAACGTTCCACTCTCGAATAGCGCGCGGCGATTTTTCTCGTTTCCGGTGTCTGAAGACACACACTTGAAAGGCCAGATCTTGAAAAAAAGGACATGCTGGTGCTGAAGACAAGAGGATTTCTGGGAATCTCATATGTCCATTCAACAATGAACAAAAGGAAAAACTGCTTAAACATATTTTTGACACATAAAGAAACTATTAAATCATATCAGCAACTGATTTACGTGGCTTGGCATTTCAACTAGCTGCGTGCACTATCTTCCATACCAACTCAACAAAGAGAAAAAGTTGGCAGACAAGAAATGGCTTGGCATTTCAACTAGCTGCATGCACTATCTTCCATACCAACTCAACAAAGAGAAAAAGTTGGCAGACAAGAAATGGGTGACACAGTTCAGGAAGAGACATTCAGACATTAGCTTTAGAAAACCAGATTACACTTCATTTGAGTCTACTTTTTCCCTTCCTCGTCTCTGGCCAGTCGCCCTACCTACAGGGCAAAGAGGCCATTTTGCAGACTTCAAATTAAACTCACTTTTCTATTACTTACTGTTAGACTGTTTGGAGACAATGTTGTCATTTACTGTTTCGTAAATTCATGAGCTAATCCAAACAAACTGCAAAATGATTTATACAGGATATCTGTACGGTGGGAAAAGTGGCAAATGACTCTGAGTAATGAAAAGTGTGGAGTCATTCATAAGAGAGTACTTAAAGAAATCCACTGAATTTCGTTTACACAATAAATCTCGCAGATCTAAAGGCTTTGATTCCAAAGACATACTTAGAGATTACAATTACGAATAACTGAAACTGCAACGATAACAGAGATAATGTTCTGGGGAAAGGAAACAAAAGACTGCGTTTTATTGGCGGAGCACTTTGTAGATGCAACGGGTCTACTAAAGAGACTGCCTGCACTACGCTTGACAGTCTATGCTAAAGTACTGCTGCATAGTGTAAGATCCGCGTCAGATAGGAGTGACGGGGGACACAGTAAAAGTTCAAAGAAAGGTATTTACTTGTAGTGATTTAGGATAATAAAAGGGACCCTAAATCCAGATGGCCGGTTTCGCATCTGAATCGTCGTCCTCCCGAGTGCGACACCAGTATGCTAATCATTTTGCCATTTTGCTCTGTCTCAGTCTACAGTAGTCGTCAGACAGATGGGGTTAATGGAAAGGCTGAAACAAAAGTCTGAGAACTAAAATACGGCAATGTGAAAGAATTACTTGTATCTGAGATATATACACCGGAGTCTTGCACAGCAGGGAACAAGATCAATAAGTGTCACATAAGGGGAGGTATACTATAGATTAACAAGCTGAATGAAGAGTGCAAACCTGAAGTTCTTTCTGATTCCGCTACTAAAAAATTCAGCTTACGCAGTAATAGGAGTCGCCGCGCGAGCAGCCGTGCGGTCTGAGGCGCCTTACCACGGTTCGCGCAGCTACCCCGTCGGAGGTTCGAGCCCCCCCTCGGGCATGGGTATGTGTGTGTTGTCCTTAGCCTACGTTAGTTTAAGTTCAATTAAGTAGTGTGTAAGCCTAGGGACCGATGTCTTTAGCAGTTTGGTCCCATAGGAACTTTCCACCACCAGCAATAGGATGAATCTGCCTTTAGGGAAACGATAACGCAGTAGAATGTTTATCATCCGACACTGTCAGGAAAATAGCGGATGTTATGGAAACGATAACGCAGTAGAATGTTTATCATCCGAAACTGTTAGGAAAATAACGGATGACACTGTGTTTCAACAGATGAAACATTAAAAAATTGAAGAGTTTAATCATAACCCTCTAAAATTAAAATAATTACGTTGTATAAAGTGTAAGTCACTAATGTACTACAGGAAATATAACTACGATTATGATTACACATATATATATGGAGTACATTTTCTACACAGTAGTGGTGTATTAGAGACGTAATTGTGTAGTGCAGAATATACTTTGTTAGAGTTTAGGAGTTCTAGGGAAGAAGCCTTATAATCCGATCATATATTTATACTTCACACGCATCATATTTCTCAAGCTTATATCGCTTCGTGTAAACAAAATAGATGACTTTATAGTTTTTTATTTGCAGTGTTACATTTACACGATGATTTCGTGTAAATGTAACACTGCAAATAAAAAAGTCTAATGGCGTTACTGACTTTGAAGAAATATATTATAACTGTGACCCCACATTACGAAAAAAATTTTAAAATAGATGACATCGACATGAAAGTGGTACTGCCAACACTAATAGACTAGACAGGTTTTAGCAGTCAACTTGTCAAATCCCATTTCTTTACATACACTGCAGCCAATCGCCCTTTATTTCCGACATGTGTCTTGTGCGATCTTTTTATAACTCGGTGAGCTGTTCCGGGGGTCACTCTCACCTGCCGGGCAACAGAGGTCCCGAAAGCTAACAATAGCACTTCCCCTTTGCAGCTGGACGTAGCGTACAAAAGAACTGGTCGACATGACCGCTCTAAAAAAGAAGCGTATTGTGCAAATCCAGGCTACTTTTCAAATTCAAACGAAGGGTCAGACTCGTTCAATAGTTATTCTGAGCTGCTACGCAGACGGCCTTCCACACGCGGCATCATCTTGACAACGCTTCTGAACAATACCGTGATACGTCGCTCAAAGTCCAGCGCGACCTTGCTGCTGAAAAACATGCTTTTGGGCAGACAATGTGGACTTCTTTACACTTTTGTGGACGACGGTGGCCCTTCTCTGCGGTTCTCTCCAGCTGGCAGAGTTCGGCTTCTCTCGAATACTTACAATTGTGTTCGTGTCGCAATCCCTGTTGTATCATGGCACCGCCCTCGAGTTCTCAAGAGCAGCAAGCTGGTGGCATTGTCCCAGAGCGATTTCCTCCCGCTCTCTGGCTTCTATCCGCTATTTCTGCAGAAACGAGAATTACTTAATGGTATTTAGAGTGTGATTATTTATGAGTCTTATTTAGTTTTTATCTATCGCGTATTTCTTTAATATTTAGGGTCGAGCTTCTATTTGTAACAAAAATCGGCTTCGCACGGGTAGCCGGATTATAGGTCTGGCATAGAGTAATAAATTGTACATACACAAACCTTCCTTTTTGAATCATTCTTCTTATTAGGTGAAAATATTATAAAAAAACCTGCAGTAGTGCCTCAGCTTATCGTTCACATACAGAAGGAAAAACCCGGCGGAGCTTCAATTCTTCACAGTTCAGCCAGTCTGCACGAAATATTTGTAAATTACAAACAAGAACCTTGGCTCTGAGCACTATGAGACTTCTGAGGTCATCAGTCCCCTAGAACTTAGAACTACTTAAACCTAACTAACCTAAGGACATCACACACATCCATGCCCGAGGCACGATTCCAACCTGCGACCGTAGCGGTCGCTCGGTTCCAGACTGTAGTGCCTAGAGCCGCTGGACCACACCGGCAGGCCAAGAACCTTCTTCGTGAATCAGTCTACCTGTTAATGAAAACCGCATCAAAAATCCCTACAGAAATTTGAAAGATTGACGTTAATATGACTTTGGAAAGTTGGCCACTGATTCTGCCGTGGTGTGCATACACAAACTCTGAATACTGATATTGTCAGAAACGGAGATTTACACGTTTGCGTAGATCTTTCACCAGAAATATAATACGAGGGTCGTCCACAAAGTAAGTTCTGTTTCTAATTCTATCAGCGGCAGCGCTACGATCGTTAGTTCCGAGCATGCGCGGCAGTTACTCTGACTCAAGGACAAGACATGTACACCATTTTCAGATCGCTGCCGCCGACGTGTGCTTTGTAGTGCTTCATTATAATGTCAGCCGTAATTGAAAATGCCGCCGCTTGTGAAATCAGATCTGTGATTCGTTTTCTAAAGGCAAAGAGAGTTAAACCAAAGGAAATTCATTGGCAAATCTACCAGGTTTACGGACAAAAGGCTGTGAGTGATTCAGTGGTTAGTCGGCCGGTGTGTCCGAGCGGTTCTAGGCGCTTCAGTCTGGAACCGCGCGACCGCTACGGTCGCAGGTTCGAATCCTGCCTCGGGCATGGATGTGTGTAGTGTCCTTAGGTTAGTTAGGTTTAAGTAGTTCTAAGTTCTAGGTGACTGATGATCTCAGATGTTAAGACCCATAGTGCTCAGAGCCATTTGATTCAGTGGCTAGAAGATGGGTCAGACAGTTCAATGAAGGACTTGAGCAACTGAACGATGAAGAACGAAGTGGACGCCCGTTTGTGGTTACTGATGAACTGGTTCACACAACTGAAGAGAAGGTTAAGCACAACCGTAAGTTTACACTTAGTGCCCTCGCTATGGAAGTGCCGCAAATCTCACGATCACTAATTCGTGAAATTGTTACTGAAAAACTGAAATTTCGAAAACTTTGCTCACGTTGGGTACCTAAAATTCTTACTGAACAACACAGAAAACAACAGATCGGCAGTGCACTCCAATTTTTGACACGCTACAATGACGAAGGCGATGTTTTTCTTTCTCGGATAGTAACGGGGGATGCAACTTGGGGATCGTATGACATCCCTGAAACAAAAAGGTAATCGATGGAATGGAGGCACACTTCATCCCCACCGAAGGTTAAACCTAAGCACATCTTGACACCTCGAAAAGTCATGTGCACCGTTTTTTTGGGACAGAAAAGTCATTTTGTTGATTAATTTCATACCACGAGGCCAAACAATCAATGCACATGGTTACTGGGGAACATTAAGAAATTGCGCCGCGCAATACAGAACAACCACATGTGGTAGGGTCTATATTGGAACTACAAAGAGAAGTGTGAATAAACGGTTGAAGGAACATAAAAGTCTTTGCAGACTAGGGGAAAGAGACAAGACAGCCGTGGCGGAACATGCTTCTCAGTCGGGTGATCACATAGTGAAATTTTGGGAAACTGCAGTTTTATGTACTATGACGAACTATTATCCACAGCTATATAGAGAAGCCATCGAAATATATAAACATGGGGATAATTTTAATAGATATATGGACAGAGTCGCTACAGAATCGATGAGAAGTTTATATCTTTGACGTACTATGATCGGTAGTTATATTTTCTCCTTGACAAGGTTTATCTCTGCTATCGTGTGATACATAGACCACGGTTACTTTACGCGGTATTTAGGCCATTCCTCGACGTTCGACTCGTCAGTCGGCAAGACTCAGCACAACCAGGAGCACCTTCGAGGATGTCCATCGTGTCTTTGGACGAAACGTCAGGGATAGAGGAGTTCCTTGCACCACGGTCATACAACCCGGAAGAATTCTCGTCAGCTGAAACATCCGGTCGTGAAAGCCTTCATTGTATATTTTTTCAGTTTCTGCAAGTAAGCTGATACATACCAAATGTTCTATCTGTCTGGTTTTGATTTCAGGTTTGGAATGTGCTTCTGTACTGAGTTGCTTGATTTTTAAGCAATGTTTATGCCTTGTTCTTTGAATATGTTGCCTATTTTATCTGGAAAGCCGGCCACTGTGGCCGAGCGGTTGTAGGCGCTTCAGTCCGGAGCCGCGCTGCTGCTACAGTCGCAGGTTCGAATCCTGCCTCGGACATGGATGTGTGTGATGTCCTTAGGTTAATTAGGTTTAAGTAGTCCTAAGTCTAGGGGATTGATGACCGAGGATGTTAAGTCCCATAGTGCTTGGAGGCATTTGAACCAATTTTATCTGTAAATTTGCTGTGGTATGTCATTGTATGCCAGTTTTTGTAGTATTGCAGGTTGTATGTGTTGGTGTGGTTTGCTTAGATTTTTCATTATTTGTGTCTTCACTTTTTAATTTAGTTTGTCTACCATTGCTTCTTTGTGTAAATTTTTGAATGTTGTTTGTTTTCTAATGGCTAGCTCTTTCTGGTAATGAGAAGTGTTCATGGGGCAACACTGCTAAACACAAACCACAATACATACTTAGAAGTATAAAAAGTAGATAACAGTGATATGCGAAAAAGTGTTGTGTGTAAAAATGTGATAATGCATAGTTCTGCAGAGCAATTAACAATCAGACTACAAGAATCAGTGTCTAATGAAAAAAAAGCCTCAAATATGTGCTAGCATACGGCATCTCCCGATGTAGACAAGAAACGAACGTATTGTTAACGAACTATTTTTTGATCGTAAAATCAAATCAAATTATAAGTATCTTTACGTACAGGGCACTGATGATGCTTTACCTTATTACAGCGAACCGCGTCTGGTGAAGAAAACGCCCATTTTCTTGTAGTTACAACGACAGAACGAAAATACCCTCAGGAACTGTAAAGTAGCTACGGACAATATGACCATACAAGTGAAGAATTTAAAGATCTGAAGAAGTTAGAAACGCGTGAAGAATGGAGATTTACTGCCAACCAGATTGCTGAGAACCAATCCTCGGATTGAGCCCTAAAGAAAGAAGTGGTTCATAAATAATAGTAGGAGTTGTGTAAAATCTCCTGAACCAGGACACATACTGATAGAATTAGTAGAGTATGATCCGAGTGCGTAATGAGAATGTTTGAGTAAGTTGTTTAGTGTATGCGTGTTAAAGGAAGAAAAAGTGCCCAACGAATGGAATGTCGAAACTATCGTGGACTCATGTCACAAACTGTATTGCTAGGTTGGGTGGACGGATTCTAAATGACGGGATAGAGGGGATGTTGTTGGACCCTGAAGAGCAAAGTGGGTTCCCGAAGGAGAGATGTTGTAACGAAAACAATTTTACTTTAAGATTACATATGGTAAAGAGACTGGAAAGGAACCTGAGTAGCCATTTAGTTCAAAAATGGTTGAAATGTCTCTGAGCAAAGTGGGTTCCCGAAGGAGAGATGTTGTAACTAAAACAATTTTACTTTAAGATTACTTATGGTAAAGAGACTGGAAAGGAACTTGAATAGCCATTTAGTTCAAAAATGGCTGAAATGGCTCTGAGCACTATGAGACTTAACATCTGAGGTCATCAGTCCCCTAGAACTTAGAACTACTTAAACCTAGCTAACCTAAGGACATCACACACAGCCATGCCCGAGGCAGGATTTGAACCTGCGACCGTAGCGGTCTAGCGGTTTCAGACTGAAGCGCCTAGAACCGCTCGGCCACCACGGCCGGCTGCCATTTAGTGTTCATAGATCTCGAGAAGGCATATGACACAGTGCCACTGAAGAAACCGTCTGAAGTCCTGAGGAGGAGTGGGCCTAAAGTGAAATATGTTAGAAGGATATTCAACCTATACAAATTCTTAGAGAGTGTAATCGAAATGGGGAATAAAATTTCAACAGCGTGTTTCAGAATTACAAAAGGATTAAAAGATGGATGCAGATTGTCTCCTGTATTGTTGAAAATATACTTTATATCCAGAAAGTCTTAGACTTGTGAATATGAAATGGGCAAGAATGAGCATTCATATAACAATGGATCAAAGTATGTATGCCGTGCTCTGTTCAAAAAAATGGTTCAAATGGCTCTGAGCACTATGGGACTTAAAATCTATGGTCATCAGTCCCCTAGAACTTAGAACTACTTAAACCTAACTAACCTAAGGACATCACACAACACCCAGTCATCACAATGCAGAGAAAATCCCTGACCCCCCCGGAAATCGAACCCGGGAACCCGGGCGCGGGAAGCGAGAACGCTACCGCACGACCACGAGTTGCGGACCCGTGCTCTGTGCAGATCATCAGGTAGTGGTGGGTAGTGAAGAGGATGATATCTGCTTTATGCTAAGAAACTAGGAGAATATGAGAAGTGGAGATCCAAAGTAACTTTTCAAACGCCTGAATACCCATGAAGTGGAGAAAGTGTAGGAAACTTAATGCTAGAAAAAAATGTAAATATTTGGGTAACATCCTATCGGAAGGCGTAACAAGTGACTGGGAAATATAGTAATGAGCAGCCTATGGCAAAACAGCAACCCAGAAGCTAAAACCTTTGGTATGGTCCTCTAAGGTAAGTTGGAAAGTAGAGAAGATGCTCATGGAAGTGTTGTAGAACCTATAACAACTTACGGATGCGAGTGTTGGTAGTTTACTGGAAAAAATAAAAATGAATTGAAGGTTGTAGAAATGGACTATCTCAGAAGACAGCGTGGGATATCTCGAGAGATCACGCAAGAAATGCGACTATTAAGGAAATGATACACTCATGGAAACATCGGAAGCAGAATAACTGCTACTCGCTTGGTATGACGATGACAGATGACAGATGGCCGAAGAAGATCTTGATATACCATCCTCGTAGAAGAAGGAGAAGAGGACGACCGAAGAATGCCTGGTTATAAGGGGTAAAGATGGTAAAGAAAATAATAATAATAATAATAGTAATAACGATAATAATAATAGAAGAAGACGAGGAAGAACGGGAAGACAGAAACCAATGGCGACAGATGTGTTGGTGACAGCTGCAGGAACCCCAATAGGAGAGAGGCAGAGTGTAGAAGCTATCCAGTCAAACATCGTTCTTATGTACAGGAGTGTGTTATGAGAGGCAACTTCAAAGCTAAAATCTGAGAAAGTGTGACACACAGGAAGCGAAGAAGCTGTCACACTGGAGCTGTGGTCAGAGATAGCTTTTAATTAGGTTCGTGACTTGCAGCAGGCTGCGTGTCTGTGTGTGTATGTGTGTGTGTTTGTGTAATGGGAAACGTCTCTCAAAACAACAGCCACGGGTGTCACTAAGCCAGAAAAACCAGCGTTGGCGAACGCCGGAAGAGATAGCATCGCAACAATGAAACCCTTGTCTGTACTAGTCGCTAGCGGCTTCATCATCTTGCGGCGTGTGCTCCACTTTCACATAGGAAACTGGTCTTGCTATAATAATGGTTTTTGGTGCCCCTACCCCTCATGCAGAATCGAGGATCTCCATACCGTACAAGTCAACCACCGAGTTTTCAAAAGCACCGCACTCGAATGTCGCCTTTCAGTTGGTACCTCTGTTCCATTTGGTTCTCTGAGGTAGCAGGTGTGAATTCTGAGAGCCCTGGTTTTCCCTAAACCGTTTCTCCTAATTTTACCTGGAACAAGAGATAAGAGCTGCACCAGCCATTGTACTCGTAGTTACAAGAAAAACTCTCATCCTGATCACTTTGACACAGTCGAAAGATAAATCTATAACTCGTATCCTGTGACCACACGATAAATTCTTTCCACAAATCAGATAATTAATATTTGCTTAATTGTCACTTATTTACTGTAGTAAGGTTGATTTCTGGGGTGATACAAGAATGATAAGTATATGAGCAAACTTAATATGCTCACTATAAGAAAAATTTCTACAATATCTGATTTATCGCATTCCCAGTTGAGGGCAGGACTCATGCCAGAAATCCTACATTTCAATTTTTTTCTCGAGAGAAGCTATTTTTATTTTACAGTCATAGCAGCAGTCGTTTCCACAAGACTACAGCACAAAATTTGAATCATAAACAATATTTTTGAGTTCCAAACATTGGAAAGTTCTTAGTTTTTTGAGAAGGCAGTATTTTTCTTATAACGATTAAGAGCAGCTGTTTAGTTTGTGGGAAGGAAGTGTACCGATTATTTTCAGTAACTGACAGTTCTTGTATTCAGAACTAAGTAGGAGAGAATAAAAGTCTTAGAAGGCAGGATGTGCAGGATTAAGAGCTTACTCCGTTGGAGATAAAAAAGTTGGTAAACGTAAGGAAGCGCCAAACTGTTAGAAGGTGTCCAAATTCAAAAACAGGACGCCACTAGAGCACAGTTCTGTCACTGCGCCCGACTTGGAGGATACTGGTTCGAATCCTGGTAGTGGGAGACATTTCTATTGCCACCGTTTGGCAGTCAAGGGAAGCATACGTAGTAACATTCATGTGTTGATCACTGTACTATCCATCGATGCTCTGCGTATGCTCAACGTCTCATAGGACGAGTGCCTTGTCATCTTGTGAACAGAATATGTTTTTATGGATA
Organism: Schistocerca serialis cubense; assembly: GCF_023864345.2. Taxonomy (NCBI): domain Eukaryota; kingdom Metazoa; phylum Arthropoda; class Insecta; order Orthoptera; family Acrididae; genus Schistocerca; species Schistocerca serialis. The sequence goes on along the minus strand of NC_064643.1, from coordinate 201,106,802 downwards.
TACGAGTAGATATGTGACTGAACCGTATGCCAGAGAAGAATTGGCGGGAGCGAAAACAGAGTCCGTCGTACCTCGAGGTAGTGTGGTAGAACGGTTATTTTTCATGTTGTGTACAATGACGGAAAAAAACCGCAACACCAAAAAATAATTACTGTAGATTATTTCGGCAATACATTTCTCTAGGTAACATATTTTCCAAAATTCTATTCCAGACGGGTGTAAAAATACATGTGCGCAACGGAGAATAATAAATGCTAAAATGAAGATGTCTGGCTACCTTCTGAAGCAGATTTTAGGATCTCTTAATGGACTTTAACATATAAATTACAACCTAAACATAAATGAATGATTAAGGCAACTAACACTGCTAAATGATAAATGTTGTTCCTGCTTATATATTTATTGTAGATTAAAAAAAACCTTTATATCACAAAGTTTACACTTCCTAAGTAAAATTACTAATCAATTTCCCAACTATGCCTCTTATTATGACTGCGCGATCTAATTTCAATAACGCAAAATGACTGACATAATCTACGTACCAAACACTAGAAGACACTACTTTCAAAGATTGTATACGATGGTGTGGAACCTCAGGAGAAATAAACTAATGTGATCGCAGCTGTTTAGCTTTTATAGCTCTAATAAGCCGAAGCAATTTGTGATATCACCGTATGTACTGCGTCCGGTGCGTCGAAGTGATGGTTCATGTACTCGTCTGCGATGATGGAAGAACTCCAGCCACAAATAAACTCTTTAAAACACTTGGACGGCAGAAGGTGGTCCTCTGACTAATATACTCTAATACTGTCTTCTCCTCTCAGTGTTCTACAGACGGGAAACGCGAACTCCCAGCCACAAGGACGGAGTTCAGATAACGTCTCAACGTAAGTATAGGCAGAGGAAGTGCTCTCAATTACTGAACGCTGCGTACTTAACGACGACTTTCAACCTGGAGGTGAAGTCCAGAATCGTATAGGTTCGCAACAGTACAGTGCCTACCTGTTCTAACTATAAACTCTTCCGAGAGCAAAGGCAGCAAATCCGACTGTATCGACAAAGCTGATATCGAGCGAACAATACGTTTCTGAGTAAAAATCCTTGGAAATAACCCATCCTGCGGGGTTTCCGAGGTGCCGATTCTTCGTTCCTCTCACCTGCGTCCAAGATTTGCAGAGTTTGGAAGTATTATCCAGTTATCCTTCCGGCCCTACTACAATAGCGGTCGATAGCGGCCGGTCGCCCCTGTATTGTGTCTTCTCGCTCAGGTGTCCAGACTGTCCGCCTTGGCACTTCCTGTGTGAAGCTGAACCATCACACCTGTGTGGGCCTTCCACCTCGGGCTGGAATTCCGCCTGCCGTTTCATTTCCACTATCATTCCAACCTCTACTAGTATAGGCAATTATTCATTACGCCGTTCTGATAATAAAGACACTCTGTCACCTTTATTGTAATAAGCGTTAACAGTTATTTACAAGGCGTACGTGACAAATTCAGTCTCCTTTATATGTTCAAATATACGATGTACAACCTATTACATGATACCTAATTGTGTTTGTAGATCACGTATTATTTTGGAGTCAGGATGCGTTGAATAACCACAAAAGTGCTCCTCCGGTCATTCGAAATCGCACCGAAGACGACAACTCCAGGTATAGGTCAAGCGTGTGTATCACACATACAGATTGGTTGCAGGCCCTCAACTGGCCTTCTTCCAACCAACAACCGACCATCACCAGCACCGAGGCAGAACCAACTTTCAGCAGAAAACACAATAGACTTCCACCGTCCCCTCCAACGAGCTATTGAAGTCGCAAATTGAAGTGGTTTGGGGCAGGTGGAATGTACGCTACAGGACGTCTGGCACGGAGCTGTCCCTGAAGTAACCAATTTGTAACAGTTCTTTGCGTCACTGTGCCTTCAATTGCTGTTCATATTACTGCCGCAGATGCAGTACGATACGCCACATCCATACACCGAATACGACCGTCTCCCTTCTCGATAGTGCGACGTGGCAGTCCCGATTCCAGAGTCTTCTTACGACAGTACATGGTCGTGACCACCGCTGCCATCAAACACGTACAGTGGCTACGTTCCTGCCATGTCTTTCTGCAATATCGCAGAAGAAACATCCAGCTTCTCGTAGCCCTATTACGCGACGTCATTCAAACTCAGTGAGATGCTACTAATGGTGTTGAAACGTCCCCTTAGAAAAATTAATGAACTACTGTGCTGATAAACCTCTTGCGTTATTTGATTTTCAAACAGCTGAGCAGAACTGAACGTACTCAGACATTTCTCTCTTTACTTATTCTGATCAACACTAAACTGACACAATATTTTTAGCGCAACGCAATCTGACTTTCAATAATCCATACATAAGAATGGCCCTGACTGACAATAACCTATACCTTTCATGAATCACTTACCTCTCAAAAATCTTCGTTACTCGAACTACTGCAATACAGCGACCGCCAGTACTGCTAGCTAAATAAAAGATTCTAACTACTGAAGTCGCTAACTACTGATAGGCATAGTTAGCAAATGAAAGATTTTGATAGAGACATCCAGTCTTATAAATTTACTTTCTCTGATGGACACACGTCCAGATCATCCGCTCTCAAAACTCTGCCATCTCACTCCCCACATCCACCACTGCTGACGGTTCTCCTCCAACTGTGCAACGCTACGCGCTGTTAACATCCAACTGCCCAACACTACAATAGCGAATATTACAACAATGCCAACCAGCCACAGACTGCACACAGCACAGCCAGTGATTTTCATACAGAGCGCTACGTGGCGTTACCAACATAAAAACCTAAACAGCCTACTTACAGTGTCTTCGTCGCCTTAAGGGCATTCTCGACTAATATCAACAAGGATGAACGACCATACGAATCTAGTTGTGAGGAAGCAAATGAAAGACTTAGGTTTACTGAAAGAATCCCAAGGATAACTGATTCATACAGCGTGCAATTCAGCGCACAAAATTCTCGCTCGATCAGTTATTGAGCATTACTGTTTACTCAGGGACACTCACCAGGTATGAATTATATGGGAGATAAAACAAAATTTAAAGGAGAGCAGCGTGTTTCGTCAAGGGGTTCGCTAAGTAAGCGCGAGAACGTCATGGATGCTGTCATCCAGCGACGGGAAAGAGGTGGAAATGATATCAGTATATTAAACACAGCAAAGTGGCTTGCAGCGTACGAAGTAGGTGTGGACACGATTATCTGCGGCTGTATTAGCTATTCATAAAACCACACACTGTGGTAGTCAACCCAACCTCCGAAACATAATTGCTCCTCTATGTACAGTGGGAGAGATACTGACTCTTACTCGCCGTTTTTATTTTCACAAGTCCGTCTTGATCACATAGATTTCTTCACACTTTATGACCGGTTTTGGCTTATCGCCATCTTCAGATCTGTTGTAAATATAGCCGGCCGCTGGTGGCCGAGCGTTTCTAGGCGCTACAGTCTGGAACCGCGCGACCGCTACGGTCGCAGGTTCGAATGCTGCCTCGGGCATGGATGTGTGTGTTGTCCTTAGGTCAGTTAGGTTTAATTAGTTCTAAGTTCTAGGGGACTTATGACCTCAACAGTTGAGTCCCATAGTGCTCAGAGCCATTTGAACCATTTTTTGTTGTAAATATAAATATTGTGTAAGCGACCAGGTTCAACTAATTACGATTAAATCTATACAAGTCTTAGTGATGCATGAAATATAAAATATAAAATATTTATAGCCATGTATGGCAGTCATACACACCGTTAAAATATTATGATACAAATCATCGAGTACATAGATGCGGTATACATTGTCTTTGGTTAAAAATGGTCATATAGCGGCTTAGGCACCGTACGAACAACGGTAGAAGCCAATACCTTGTTTAATCATCGTAAGTTGATGAACTGTAAGTTTGGAAACGTATATGTTGTTTCGTCGCTACAAACATCAACGGGCGATATCTCCTGTCAATATAAACGTAAGTCTCCCAACAATCTATAACGGTTGTTCGTGGTACCTGTGAGCTCTGTGGCATTGATGTTGACATGTGTGCCAGTAATACATTCCAGAATTATACGCTATGACCTTGAGCTTTACTACAAATAATGTTTAAAAAAATTAAAGTGCCCCATATTACAGGAGATACTACTGGCTGAGACTGTTAAGAAAGTCCTACAGGCGTATGTCAGGAACCATAAACATGCTCAGATATGGAAAGTCCCGTCCTATTATAGCGACAGCCATCTATACCTTGATAGTACAGGAAGCATTCAATTTGGGTACCACTAATTTCCACGCATCCTCCAGCCATCTATCTCGAAGCAATTAGACACGGGATCCCGGAGATGTGTCGTTGGGAGTCGAGGAATCCAGGATGCCCTCTCTGTCTACGTCAGATGATAAAAGATGAAGACGATGACGAAGATTGGCTTATGTATGTACGCTACTTGACAATTGCTAAGAAACAGAGATATTGTCGGACAGGAATAATCACAATGACTGATGACATGAAATACAGTACATACATAATAGAGGTGGAGTGGTATATTTATAACGAAAAATGGTGCAGATTTCACCACATGGGAAACCAGGATAGCAGACATAAATAACGTTCATGTTTGACACAGGTTAGCCTATCAACATAAAGGTCGATATCGAACTCTCAGTAAGGAATATGCCGTCCTCGGGCACTAATGCACATTTTGCACCTATCGTTTGTTCATGCTGGCTATCAAACTACTGAGGACTCTTTGAGAGGATAGTGTTCCACTTTTCCGTTTGGGGGAGGATGTGTTCATTGAGAAACATGTCTGCCAAGAGTATCCGAGGTATGGTCTACGGTTCTAAGGTCCGGGTAGTACGCAGGGCAAGCCATACGTTCAGTCTCTTTACTTTCCAGTGTGTGCGACACCTGAGCAGTCCTGCGTGTGTGTGTGTGTGTGTGTGTGTGTGTGTGTGTGTGTGTGTGAGAGAGAGAGAGAGAGAGGGGGGTGGGGGGGCTTGTTGTCCACAAACAGAAAGTCGGGACCTACCGCACTCCTAAACAGACGGAAATGATCCAGAATAATCTCCCTGCAGTACCCCTGTTTTTTAACTGTACCTTGAGCAAGGTTATGCGGCGGTGTTCGGCCAGTGTGTATAATGACTGCTCACTCCATAGCGCCTAGGCTGTACTTAGGACGTTCGTGAACATTTTTTGTCGTGTAAGGTGTTTCCCTCTCTCTCCGAACGGGGTGGCCAGAGTCACTTGTCACAGTGAAGCGGGATTCGTCAGAGAATATCACTATGGACCACTGTTGTTGATCCAAACGAACATGCTCCCTTCTTCAACGAAACCTTTCTCCACGATGACATGGTTGAAGTGGGGCGCTTTTAACAGGCTTCCGAGCATACAAACCAATCTGATTTAATCGCTGCGAAATGGTTCTGGCAGTTACACATGTGCCGGTAACAGTTTCAAGGTCTGCAGCGATCTAATCTGCCTAGGAGTGAGTCGTCTGTTCCTTTTCGCCACTGGGGCTACGTATCGATTCTTTTGGAATGGGGTTTTCGTGATAATGTTTCTTTGCCGTTAATACGTCCCGCCCTCCACATTTCCTTGTGCTATCATTGGTCAGGTGTTTTGTAGGAGCTGTCGGTTGTTATGTATCAATTGCCAGTTGGTTCAAATGGCTCTGAGCACTATGGGACTTAACATCTGTGGTCATCAGTCCCCTAGAACTTAGAACTACTTAAACCTACCTAACCTAAGGACACCACACACATCCATGCCCGAGGCAGGATTCGAACCTGCGACCGTAGCGGTCACGCGGTTCCAGACTGAAGCGCCTTTAACCGCACGGCCACACCGGCCGGCAATTGCCAGTTGTTCCTTAGCAAGTGTCAGTTGTTCCTTAGCAACTGTCGAAGAGTATAGTTTCGACAAATGAGAGATACGAGATCTGTTTTTACCTCATAGCCAAAAATCTAAGGAATTCAGGTCAGATGAACGGGGTCGGCCTTGTGGCCGACCGGTTCTAGATGCTTCAGTCCGGAAACGCGCTGCTGCTATCGTCGCAGGTTCGAATCCTGCCTCGGGCATGGATGTGTGTGATGTCCCTAGGTTAGTTAGGTTTAAGTAGTTCTACGTCTAGGGGACTAGTGACTTCAAATATTAAGTCCCATAGTGCTTAGAGCCACTGGAACCATTTGAACTATCAGATGAAGGGGGAGTCCACGCTGCAGGACCTCGTCGACAAATCTATCACTTATTAAACGTCTGTGTAAGGCACTATTGTGCGAGGCATCGAAAGCGGAATCGTGGCGTGTTGTATGAGACAGCTGTCAGTAATGTGGCTGGCAACAACATTTCAGTCCAGTACGAAATTCGCAATGCACGTCGTCTAGAAGGCTTCCTACTTCATTGAGTATGGTCTTTCTCTACACAAGCATGATGACATAATGACCCATATCTCAATAACCATACAGTTTCCGGACGTTTTTCTAGGACTCAGTATTTAGCTGTGACCAGTACTCTCGCCTGTTCAAATGGTTCAAATGGCTCTGAGCACTATGGGACTTAACATCTGAGGTTATCAGTCCCCTAGAGCTTAGAACTATTTAAACCTAACTAACCTAAGGACATCACACACATCCATGCCCGAGGCGAGAATCTGCGACCGTAGCAGTCGCGCGGTTCCGGACTAAAGCCCCTAGGACCCCTCGGCCACAGCGGCCGGCCTCTCACCTGTAAGAAATTGAGATACTTCTTCCTAAGCTCCATCTACTTATTACGTACTGCGAGATTAAGACTGACTTAGCTATTTTTATCTTATGTAAGAGAGTTTGATGACAATTAGCGTCGAAACAGTACATATACCGGATACTACAACACAACTTGCTTGTTTGACAAACACGCCATTCAGGCCGTAGCGGTAGTAGCGGGACGGGAGTGATCTCATTCGAAAGGTGTATTTCTGCTGCTCTCTTCCAGGCCAGTCACCAACGTCCGTTGGAACGGTGAGGACAGTGCGTTAGCTGTCGAGGCCTACTTTTGGAACGGATGCTCTGAAACGCAGCCCAGCGGGCCTTCCGAAATCACTTCAATGTAGGCCCGCTGGGCCGTATCCTGGATCGGAAGTCAATTGTTATATGTGTCACTATGTTCAGAATCACCACGAGTATGAAAAGATGAAGAACTGGAGTCCACCGGCCCATCAGACTACGTGATAACATACAGGCATTGAGAGCTTCAATCTTGCAGTCCCTATAGCATTCTACGCTCGGGCATGTGTCTGGCTTTCGGCTTTCCGATCGTTCAGTGAGGCGAATTCTTCTCGATGCCCGCCCTTCATTACCGCCGGCCGCTGTGACCGAGCGATTCTAGGCGCTTCAGTCCGGAACCGCGCTGCTGCTACGATCGCAGGTTCGAATCCTGCCTCGGGCATGTATGTGTGTGATGTCCTTAGGTTAGTTAGGTTTAGGTAGTTCTAAGTCTAGGGGACTGATGACCTCAGATGTTAAGTCCCATAGTGCTTAGAGCCATTTTTGAGCCCTTCATTACCATCCGTACAAGTTGAAGATTGTGCAGAAAATCTCCGAACGCGACTTCAGTTCTCGGAAGGAATTCTAGATAACGTTCCTGAGGAGGTAATCGTTTTTTTTTTTTTTTTTCAGAGATGAAGCCCTTTTTCTCTCAGCTGGATGCGAAAACAAACTGAACATGCGCTACTGGACCGACATCAATCCCTGAGAATTGCATCAAAGGCCTCTGCAGTCATCTAAAGTCACAGTGTCGTGTGAAATTTCCTCATTTGCGAGTTTTGGTCTCTGATTTTTTTGAAGAACATGGAATCACTGTAACAATGAATACAGACTGTGTAAGTAGGCTGTTTATGTTTTTATGTTGATAACGCCACGTAGCGTTCTTATGAAAATTACTGACTGTGCTGTGTGCAGTGTGTGGCTGATTGGCATTGTTGGGATATTCGCTTGTTTAGTGTTGGGCAGTTGGATGTGAACAGCGCGTAGCGTTGCGCAGTGGTGGATGTGGAGAGAGAGATGACAGAGTTTTGAGAGATTACTATAAGCGGATGATCTGGACGTGTGTCCGCCAGGAAAAGGAAATTTGTAAAGATGAACGTCATGAATTATTATTAAGGTAATAATGTAAATACATTGTTTGTTCTGTATCAAAATCTGTCAGCTACTAACTATGCCTATCAATAGTTAGTGCCTTCAGTAGTTAGAATCTTTTATTTAGCTGGCACTATTGGCGCTCGCTGTATTGCAGTAGTTCGAGTAACGAAGATGTTTGTGAGGTTAGTGATTCATGAAAGGTGTAGGTTATTGTTAGTCAGGACCATTCTTTTATAGGGATTATTAAAAGTCAGATTGCGTTCCACTAAAAATATTGTGTGTCAATTTAGTGATGATCAGAATAAGTAAAGAGAAAACTGTCTGAGTACGTTGAGCTGTGCTCAGCTGTTTGAAAATCAAATAACGCAGAAGTTTACCAGCACAGTCATTCTTAATTTTCAAAGGGGACCTTTCAACTGATATGTCAACAAGTGGGAGAATTTTTGTTTTACTTGATGAATTGGACTCAGGGGACATTGGTTTCATCAGGATGGAGCAACAGGTCGCACGTCAAAGCCATCAGTGGTTGTTTTGAGGGAACGCTTCCAGGAGCACCACATCTCAATAAGGGACGGTTCAGAGTGGCCAGCCCGTTCCCCCGATTTGGCCCCTCGCGATATTATGTGGAGTTTTTTGAAATCCCTCGTTTATGTCAACCACCCAAAGACTCAGCATGACATGAAGGCCAACACCAGGGCAGAAGTTGCCAACGTGCCTCCTGCTATGCTGGAAAGAGGCATGAGAAACGCCAGAAATTGGCTTATTCAGTGTACCGGCAGTGGAAGGCGTCACGTACCTGATATTGCTTTCAAAACTGTGTGAAACAAAACATTAGTTATGTCCCCACATTATTAAAATAAATCAAAAGACTTTATGTTTCGGCACTCTGTATAACGCTTCGACGGTTTACTACGTGCCCTGCGGCGTTGAAACAATCGAAACAGAGACACAGGAGCAAAAATATTCTTCATATGAAGGACATGCTAAACACAGAACTCATATAATGTATCAAAGTGGGATACCTTTCTCAGTATGAATACATGTTTCCTCAAATGATTCAAACGGCTCTGAGCACTATGGGACTTAGAATCTGTGGTCATCAGTCCCCTAGACTTAGAACTACTTAAACATAAGGACATCACACACATCCATGTCCGAGGCAGGATTCGAACCTGCGACCGTAGTAGCAGCGCGGTTCCGGACTGAAGCGCGTAGAACCGCTCGGCCACACCGGCAGGTTGTACATTTCCTCAGTGCTGTAGAAACTGCGAGATATTAACAACTTCTTAAAACTCATTTTCTAAGGTGCTATGCAGTTGAAAAATTACAAAGACCATACTGCAGAAGTTTATACCTTCCTCCATCTGAGCCCTAGGTCTGTCTCCTATGAACTAGTCCTGCTTCTGTATTGGCAGCTCTGTGTAGCGCTTTGCATTGGATCTCTGACTGCTCTTTATTTGTAAGAGACTCTGTGGCTGGTTGGACTCGTTGTTGGAAGTTAGTCGCCAGAAGTGATGGAAGTACTGTTAGGCAGTTGGAGGTGAACGGCCAGCAGTGATGGATGTTAGATGTGAGAAGTTAGCATTGATGGATGGTAGAGGTCTGAAGTGTTAGCGTAGGCTAAGTATCTGTACATGTTCGACTTGGAGATTGAATATTATTCATGATAATATACCTTTTTACTAGATGTCAATGACGATTTATGTTTGGTCTGAACTGGATGTCACGTTATTAAGGTAAAAAATACATTATTTGGTTTGCAACAAAAGCTTTCCTTTGCTAACCACATGGCTATTAGTAGTTAGTGGCTTTAGAAGTTACAAAGATTTATTTAGCTGGCAGTATTGACGCTCGCTGTATTGCAGTAGTTCACGTAATGAAGATTTTTGTGAGGTAAATACTCAATGAAATGTATAGGTTATCGTTAAGATTTCTTTTTAATCAGGACCATTCTTTTGAATTAATTATTTCAAGTCAGGTTATCCTTATTTTGAGCAGTCAGATTGCGTTGCGCTAGAATATTGTGGGTCAGTGTTGACATGATAAGAATAAGTAAAGAGAAAGTAGGTTAACTTGCATTCAATTTCACTCAGCAGTTTACGTACACTACTGGCCATTAAAATTGCTACACCACGAAGATGACGTGCTACAGACGCGAAATTTAACCGACAGGAAGAAGATGCTGTGATATGCAAACGACTAGCTTTTCAGAGCATTCACACAAGGTTGGCGCCGGTGGCAACACCTACAACGTGCTGACATGAAGAAAGTTTCCAAGCGATGTCTTATACACAAACAGCAGTTTACCGGCGTTGCCTGGTGAAACGTTATTGTGATGCCTCGTGTAAGGAGGAGAAATGCGTACCATCACGTTTCCGACTTTGTTAAACGTCGGATTGTAGCCTATCGCGACTACGACATTGCTGCTCGCGTTGGTCGAGATACAATGACTGTTAGCAGAATAAGGAATCGGTGGGTTCAGGAGGGTAATACGGAATGCCGTGCTGGTTCCCAACGGCCTCGCATCACTAGCAGTCGAGATGGCAGGCATCTTATCCGCATGGCTCTAACGGATCGTGCAGCCACGTCTCGATCCCTGAGTCAACAGATGGTGACGTTTGCAAGGCAACAACCATCTGCACGAACAGTTCGACAACGTTTGCAGCAGCGTGGACTATCAGCTCGGAGACCATGGCTGCGGTTACCCCTGACGCCGCATCACAGACAGGAGCGCCTGCTATGATGTACTCTACGACGAACCTGGGTGCACGAATGGCAAAACGTCATTTTTTCGGATGAATCCAGGTTCTGTTTACAGCATCATGATGGTCGCATCCGTCTTTGGCGACATCGCATTAAACGCACATTGGAAGCCTGTATTCGTCATCGCCATACTGGCGTATCACCCACCATGATGGTATCTGGTGCAATTGGTTACACTTCTCGATCACTTCTTGTTCGCATTGACGGAACTTTGAACAGTGGACGTTACATTTCAGATGTGTTACGACTCGTGGCTCTACCCTTCATTCGATCCCTACGAAACCCTACATTTCAGCAGGATAATGCACTATCACATGTTGCAGGTCCTGTAGGGCCTTTCGGGATACAGAAAATGTTCGACTGCTGCCCTGGCCAGCACATTCTCCAGATCTCTCACCAATTGAAAACGTCTGGTCAATGGTGGCCGAGCAACTGGCTCGACACAATATGCCAGTCACTACTCTTGATGAACTGAGGTATCGTGTTGTAGCTGCACGGGCAGGTGTACCTGTACACGGCATCCAAGCTCTGTTTGACTCAGTGCCCAGGCGTATCAAGGCCGTTATTAAGGCCAGACGTGGTTGTTCTGGGTACTGATTTCTCAGGATCGATGCACCCAAATTGCTCGAAAATGTAATCACTTGTCAGTTCTAGTATAATATATTTGTCCAATGAATACCTGTTCATCATCGCGTTTCTTCTCGTTGTAGCAATTTTAATGGCCAGTAGTGCAAAATTTTTAGTAAAAATGTTTCAGACTCTGACTTTTTTGTGAGTTTATCAGAAATATATAAAAGAGAATCTTTCAAAAAATGGTTCAAATGGCTCTGAGCACAATGGGACTCAACTGCTGAGGTCATTAGTCCCCTAGAACTTAGAACTAGTTAAATCTAACTAACCTAAGGACAGCACAAACATCCATGCCCGAGGCAGGATTCGAACCTGCGACCGTAGCGGTCTTGCGGTTCCAGACTGCAGCGCCTTTAACCGCACGGCCACTCCGGCCGGCAGAGAATCTTTTAATGCTGGAAAAAGTGAATTATATCCGGCCCTAAAAGCTTCTTAATATTCGTTTAACATTAAATGCTAAGTGCTCCGCTACTGGGAAAGACTGAAAAATTTGCCTAACTATGCGGCGACCTCGGCGGTTCCTCGCGAATGTTCGCAGACGGGTCCACTCCTCCATCAGAGGCTGTTAGGAAGGCCTCCGAGAGGAACTATCTGCTATCGCGCACATCGGACACGTTGCTAAGCGACCGAAGTGGAGTCACCCGGCTGCGTGTTTTAGGGAGACGGTGGCCATTGCATCCGCGCTGCGGGCCATTCGGGGGGACATAAAAGCATCAGGCACGAAATAAGACGCAGTTAAATGCTGTGAGTTACACTCTCCAGCAGAAGTGGGCCCGGTTCGTTTGCACGGAGCCCAAAGCACGCGGGTTGCTTAAGGCTGTCGACACAGGCTGCAGACTGACCGTCGGGGAATTCGAAACAGACCCCAGCACTCAAGACGAGAGAAAGAGATGTGCATCGTCCTACTGTCTGACGCCCAGTCTTTAATTGGCCGGGTTCAAAGATGTGTCGGTATAAAGCTGGATTATGGCAGTGTCCTTCGGCCCAACCCGTTCGAGTGCGTGATTCAGACCAGTGTTTACGTCGACCACGAGCGCCTGTTGACATCGGCCAACTGTAATTTCCACTTCGCGAATTATGGTAACGCCTGAAGGACCTTGAGACTTTCGGAATTTATAGTACTTGACTGGTTTAGAGCTTAATCGTTAACGCGTTACTGTCACGCACTTATTTAATAATTTGCGTGGTCCCTGCCATGAGCAGTTGTAGCCATATTCCTTTCCTCCGTTGGTGAGCCGTGAATTAAGTTACTATCCTCTGGCGACCAATATTTAGATCATATGTTTACGCAGAGACATTCCTTCAGTTTCTTCTTCTTTTTTAGGCTTTCTATGTCGTCTTCCATTTCTTTCCACACCATGCAGATCTCTTCCACTGATCTGCTGTTACTACCCACATATGCCAGTCTTTATTATTCTCCAGATCTTTCTGTCACTTTGGACTTCGACAAAATTAGACAGTTTGAATTCCTCAACATTTACCTTACTTATCTACCCATTCTTCCAACGGTATCTCTTTTCTGGAACGCCCGGTCTAATCTCTTTTCCTTCGATCCTTTGTCTGTCAGTTTTATATTTCACCACTATCCGTAACACCATCCACCTCCATAACTGCTACTGAAGAGCCATTGAAACGAGGAATAATGCAACCAATTCGGAATCCCGCGTTAAAGACCTGGAGAAAAGGACAAACTGTTGCGAACGCATACATGCCGCAAATGACGCTTTCAGTAGAGCATGCACTGGCACTGGTATTTTGAAAATCACTGACCTATTTTTGTAAAATATTCGCTGTAACTTTTAAAAATCATTAATATACCGACTGGTGGGATCTTGGTCTCCATCTTTTCCTGTTTGGTATTGCTCTTTTCATTTCTCCGTAAGTAATACACCCACGTGTGCTGCAGTCTGTTTAACAAGTTCTCGTCTGTTAACATTACTAACATTAAATCACTGAACTATTATTTATAAGAGATTTCGATTGTCCTTAAAAATACATCGATCTGTTGAAAACAAAAAAATAGATCTTCCTCCTCCCAGTAATTTAAAAATTTGTTCTAGTGCAATACTAACCAGACTGGGAAAAGAGAATTCGATAAGTATACAGTATAGCACTGCGTCTTCAGGCCACTAATGGCCCATCGGGACCATCCGACCGCCGTGTTATCCTCAGCTGAGGACGCGGATAGGAGGGGCGTGTGGTCAGCACACCGCTATCCCGGTCGTTTTGATGGTTTTCTTTGACCGGAGCCGCTACTGTTCGGGCGAGTTGCTCCTCAATTGGCATCGCGAGGCTGAGTGCACCCCGAAAAAAGCATACAGTATAGCAGGCTATATCAGACAAGACTCTGAAAAGGAAAGTCGTGTGTAAATCAAATTTTCGAACTCTACTCAGCAATCTGACAAAACAGGTATGTCATCACTTTTCTAGATTTTTCGAAAGATCAACCTAGACCTCCCCCCCCCCCCCCCCCAATTCCATGAATTCATATTGATGGGAATTTTACAAATTTGGTAAAAGAAATCAACACAAACACAAATTCGGTAATGAGGAAATGCACTGCAGTAAGCTGGAATAAATCACAAAGTTATAGTGGGATTAAAAAAGTAAAGGAGTCAAAATCAGCTTTCTTGCTTTCGTATATGACCTACCGACCTATTCCAAAAGTCCGCAGCTCGTGGTCGTGCGGTAGCGTTCTCGCTTCCCACGCTCGGGTTCCCGGGTTCGATTCCCGGCGGGGTCAGGGATTTTCTCTGCCTCGTGATGACTGGGTGTTGAGTAATGTCCTTAGGTTAGTTAGGTTTAAGTAGTTCTAAGTTCTAGGGGACTGATGACGATAGATGTTAAGTCCCATAGTGCTCAGACCCTATTCCAAAGACATAAATTCAGACTCGATTTAGATAAATTTTCTCGGAACAGTTGTTGAGATACCGGCCGAAATCACTTGAAACAGAAAGCTAAAGCAACAAAAAAAGTTAAAAAGATTCAAATAGACTGTCTAGTCATAAGTGATCGGACATCCCTGTGTAATGCGGTATTGATGTCCAGATGTCACGAGAGTCCGACCTCCCATTATAAACGGTCGCACAGATTATTGAGCTGTCAGTGGAGAAGCAGAATCGACCATGTCAGGATAGCTCAGTGACTCTGAACACGGACTGGTCACTGGATGTCACGTGAGTAATAGATCCATCGGGGTTATTTCAACCCTTATAAAGCTGAACAAGTCAGCTATTTGTGACCTAATTTTGTCCACCCCCGGTAGCTGAGTGGTCAGCGTGACAGAATGTCAATCTTAAGGACCCGGGTTCGATTCCCGGCTGTGTCGGAGATTTTCTCCGCTCAGGGACTGGGTGTTGTGTCGTCCTACTCATCATTATTTCATCTCCATCGACGCGCAAGTCGCCGAAGTGGCGTCAAATCGAAAGACTTGCACCCGGCGATCGGTCTACCCGACGGGAGGCCATAGTCACACGACCTGATTATGAAGTTGAAGAGCAAAGGAGCCACCGCAGCTGAACCAAGACTAGAAAAACTGTCGGGAACCATCGACAGTAGCGGAGGGTGGTTGTAAAAACGTCATGACATCTGCGTGAGGTCCAGACTGCTACCAGTAACCCAGCTAACACAAGGACCACGCTTCAGTTGTGTGAAGAGCGACACCATAGAACATCGGATGACCGGAAACGAATGGTCTGAAGTGGTGAGTCACGCTGTACCCTGTGGCAGTCCAATGGGACGGCTTTGGATTTGGAAAACGTTATCTTCCTTCGTGTGTAGTGCCAATATACACTATCGATATATTTCGTGCGGACGAGGTGATGTTACGGATGGGTGTCTTTTTCGTGCTTGGGATTTGGTCCCCTTAGTGATCTTAAGAGAAGGTCGGGGTGGCCGAGCGGTTCTAGGTGCTACAGGCTGGAACCGCGCGACCGCTACGGTCGCAGGTTCGAATCCTGCCTCGGGCATGGATGTGTGTGAAGTCCTTAGGTTAGTTAGGTTTAAGTAGTTCTACGTTCTAGGAGACTGATGATCTCCGAAGTTAAGTCCCATAGTGCTCAGAGCCATTTGAACCATTTTTAGCTCTTAAGAAAATGCTAAATATGAACTCATTTTACATCGTTGTTCACTGCATACGGTAGAGGAATAGTTGGAGAAAATGACGGTATTAGTATGACAATGTACCCAGTCATAAAGCGATATCTGTGGGGCAATGGTTCTTGGGCAACAGGGTACCTGAAATGAACCGACCTGCCCAGAGTCCCGCTTGAACACAGTGGGATGAATTAGAGCGTCGACTTCGCTCTAGACCCCAGCATCCAACATCACAACCTTCTCTAGTTTAGGCTCTCGAGTAAGAATCGGCTGCCATTCCTCGACATACAGTCCGACACCTCAGTGAAGGTATCCCCAGCAGACTTCAAGTCTTCACGAAGGCGATGGGTGGCCACGTCCCATTTTAATGCCCTCTAATAGATGTCCGGATACTTTTGATGAGGTAGTGCGCCTCGGAGAAACCATACAGAGAAATATATTAAATAAGCAGGCAGCTGGCGTCAGAGCACGACCGATTGAGTCTGCGTAACAATTCTCGAAGAACATCTACTGAAAATTCGATATTTACTCGTATAACAGCAAAATTCAGGCACTGTACCACTATAACATCACCTTAAGCACCCTACGCACCCTAAGCAGCAGCGTACGTTGAGCGAATATAGAAAAAAAGAAAGAAAGATTCTTCGAAAAATTCTAAGGGTGAAAGGCGAAGACAGCAAATATACACAAAGGGACAACAAAGAAACCTGTAGGAAACTCCGAAAACATGGCACTCTCTTTGGACTAAAACTGGAGGAGAGCACTAACTGAACAAATATTCCAATAAATCATTTTGTTATCGTAGCTCTTTCCTTGCCTGCATTTGCTTCCTAATATGTAATACGGAAATTTGTTTCTGTCTTGAGAAAACACACTTTTTCTTGTTTTACTACCCATACCTGTTTCAGATAAGTTTCTTCCACATCTACATTTAAATACATAGGATGCCCCCCCTCCCCAAACAGCATTTCACAAAGCTTAATACAATCAGCACAGATTTTTCGAAAAATAAACGGTGTAACAGAATGACAGTAGTGCTACAGAAAAGAAATCGATATTATCATATTAAGCCTAGAATTTGAAAAATTGCGTAACAAATCACTGATAAATGCTTATTAATTGTAGATGACGTACTGGAAGGCAGTAATTATAGCTGTGCTGCGAATACCAAACATACCTGTGAAAATCAATATGTAATGGTATATGTTTATTCTTTATGTTAAAATTTATGACAATAATTTTAATAACGTAAAAAATATAATCTGTAAAACTGGTAAATATTATAAATCATAAATTCTTTGTATATTTTTCAACAGATAATAAATTAAACCCACTGAAATTGGAGAAACCAGTAAGAAACATGTATGGGTAGTGAAACTAGAAAAACTATATGTGCTCAAGGTAGAACCAAGTTTCGTTATTAAGTATTACAATACTTCAGCAACAAAATGAATGGTGAAACAAAAAGGATGTAGAAGAAATGGAATTTTAGGAGATTATTTCCAAAACCAAGAAAAATGAAGCGTGAAAATCAAATGAGTTGAAAAGTAATAATATAACGCCAAGATAAACCATTATTGCACAAAATACGACCAGCTACGTGCTGCAGAATTCCGTGCTATGAATAGAAAAGACCTTACCAAGAAGTCTGAATTGAGACGAAGATCATGAAAATTCTAGGTCTAGTAAAAGAAAATACTGATTAGATTAGATTAGATTAGATTAGATTAATACTAGTTCCATGGATCATGAATACGATATTTCGTAATGATGTGGAACGAGTCGAATTTTCCAATACATGACATAATTAGGTTAATTTAACAACATACTTAAGTTAATATAACAACTTTATTTTTTTGTGTTTTTTTTGTTTTTATTTATTTTTTATTTTATTTTTTTATTTTTTTTAATATTTTTTTTCTTTTTTTCTTAATTTATATCTAAAAATTCCTCTATGGAGTAGAAGGAGTTGTCATTCAGAAATTCTTTTAATTTCTTCTTAAATACTTGTTGGTTATCTGTCAGACTTTTGATACTATTTGGTAAGTGACCAAAGACTTTAGTGCCAGTATAATTCACCCCTTTCTGTGCCAAAGTTAGATTTAATCTTGAATAGTGAAGATCGTCCTTTCTCCTAGTATTGTAGTTATGCACACTGCTATTACTTTTGAATTGGGTTTGGTTGTTAATAACAAATTTCATAAGAGAGTATATATACTGAGAAGCTACTGTGAATATCCCTAGATCCTTAAATAAATGTCTGCAGGATGATCTTGGGTGGACTCCAGCTATTATTCTGATTACACGCTTTTGTGCAATAAATACTTTATTCCTCAGTGATGAATTACCCCAAAATATGATGCCATATGAAAGCAATGAGTGAAAATAGGCGTAGTAAGCTAATTTACTAAGATGTTTATCACCAAAATTTGCAATGACCCTTATTGCATAAGTAGCTGAACTCAAACGTTCTTAAGAGGAGGGTTGTTTTGTGTGGCCAAGTTGTTCGTAAGTGTCCTACAGTCGGATCGTCCACTACTGTCTCAACACGAAATGCTAGGAGGCCTGGTTTACCGACGGAGAAAATCTGCAAGAAGTGGGGATTTCCAGGATGATATCCATAAACACATTCCGATAAAGAAGAAATTATAAAAAAAAGCAAAGTCAAAAAACTACCAAAATGTCGACTGAGGCGAGAACGAAAAGAGCAAAAAATGAATGCAAGGATACTGAATTTAAGAGTCCAGGCACAAGGCAGAAGATAAGTTCAGTTGACGTATCTGTAAATGACCGAAAGCACAATAATAATACTCGCATTCGGGAGGACGACGGTTCAATCCCGCGTCCGGCCATCCTGATTTAGGTTTTCCGTGATTTCCCTAAATCACTCCAGGCAAATGCCGGGATGGTTCCTCTGAAAGGGCACGGCCGACTTCCTTCCCCATCCTTCCCTAATCCGATGAGACCGATGACCACGCTGTCTGGTCTCCTTCCCCAAAAACCAACCAACCACAATAATAATTATTATTATTTCATAATAATAATAATAATAAAACGTTTAAGAAGATTTTGCGAAACATCACGTAAATATCTGAAATCGCCGCCAAGAATTGCTGATAAAAACTTTCTTTTTTTTAGAACCATTTTCCTTCCACAGACCATCACCAGGCAACAAAATATTTACAACGAATTGCAAGGCCATACAAAGGTGCCAGATAGTTAAAAGGCATGGTCTGCCACCGTTGTCAAATAGTAGTATAAATTACATCGTCAATAGTAAAAATATACCAGACTGTGTAGACGCCAGTTTGTAGGGTGCATCCTCTAGAAATATTGTAAGTTAACTGTTAATAGAACATGAGAGCAGTGTCTGGTACATTTTTATTACTAATGATGTCATTTATATTATTATTTGACCACAATGACGGATCATAGATTTTTTATTTGGCGCTATTGATTTTATACCACCTTGTAAGCTGCTTTAAATATTCATGAAGTGATGGTAAAATGAAGAAATTGTCAGCGGCTCTAGGAAGTGATTCTTGACTTTAAAATGTTTATAATAATAATAACAAGACGTTTACCAATGAGATAACTATAATTATGTAAGAAAACCTTACATACGAAAGAGTTGTGCACTGTGAAATCAAGTTAACAATAAATTATAGCATAATGTATATGAATGCATAAAACATTATTTTTATTCATTTACCTAACTAAAACATGTTTCGGACTCTGTTTGTGAATATAGTGTCAGATGAGTCGGTTTTCTTATACAGGATTTGTTGTGGATTGGCAGGAGAGCCAACCCAGGAATACTAGAGGAAGCCGAAAGGCACGCGTTTTAGCTCACGCAGGCTGGCGTGAGGTCTGGAACAGGACAAGGAAATTAGAATTTAGAAAAACGGACGTAGATGGTGGAATACTTAACTTTAATCCGTTAAAGGTGAACGTCGGTCTGACTGTACATGATTAACAAGATCAATAGCAACTGATAATGGCGCCTTGCTAGGTCGTAGCAAATGACGTAGCTGAAGACTATGCTAACTATCGTCTCGGCAAATGAGAGCGTATTTTGTCAGTGAACCATCGCTAGCAAAGTCGGTTGTACAACTGGGGCGAGTGCTAGGAAGTCTCTCTAGACCTGCCGTGTGGCGGCGCTCGGTCTGCAATCACTGATAGTGGCGACACGCGGGTCCGACGTATACTAACGGACCGCGGCAGATTTAAAGGCTACCCCTAGCAAGTGTGGTGTCTGGCGGTGACACCACAGGATTGGCTTAAAGAAGATGTTCTTGCGGATGTGAATCTCAATCACTTCCGAGAGTCGCGTTGTTGCCCAATTTTTCAAGGTAGCTTGAAAGTTAAGCTGATAATTTGTAAATTGTTGCATTTTTTATCAATGACTCAATAAAATGAGGTAGCATCGGAAAGACAAGGAAATTGTGCATTTCAAACAGGGAGAGAGTTCTTAAAGAAACCAAGTAAGCGATTTTCAAAATTTGGATAAGAGTTGTCCACTCTCACTAGAACTGACGTTGAAACGATACTTTATTCCTATTTTTGATCACAGATTGTAGTAGCTGATTACCAGTTTCAGTGCAGATGTTAGCGCTCGAAAATCCTAACGTAAATGTGCCTCAGCTCATTTGAGCAAAGGCTGCAGTCTGGAACCGCAAGACCGCTACGGTCGCAGGTTCGAATCCTGCCTCGGGCATGGATGTTTGTGATGTCCTTAGGTTTAACTAGTTCTAAGTTCTAGGGGACTAATGACCTCAGCAGTTGAGTCCCATAGTGCTCAGAGCCATTTTGAACCATTTGAGCAAAGAGATCTGAAGATGATAATCATCGACTGAAATCACTACTCATTTATTGTATTCCGCAATCAAAGATCGGAGTAAAGAACGTTTTCTGCAATTCGTGGGTCACTGCTTTCTACCTCTATGGCAAGGTCACATTTTATTACACCAAACATGCATCTCTCGATTATCACTAACTTTACAGGACTGAATTTTTGTCTCTATAGATGTATTTGGGTCTTCTCTTCCCACGTATTACGGGATTTTCTGTTGAGACATGTCGTCGGTCATAGTGTATGTAATAGGTGAGAAAAGCCGGATAGCAAAATGTAGCTGTAATCGCATAAGCGTTGTGCAAGAGCTTTAGCATGTCACTGAAAATAAAGAGTAATCAGCAATTCATACTGTCATACATGTAATAAAGAATATCGCGGATTATCAAGTAGCCTGTTGTGGAATGCCGACCGTTGCATAAAACTTAATCCTTCTGACCGGAGACTATAACTGCTCGCCAACTTTCAAAACGACTTTTACTCACATTTCGCCGTTCAGAGATGGGTTTCAAATATTTCAGGCTACACGGCTGAGATTCGTCTCTTTGACGTAATATTTAATCTCTCAGTTACGCTATAAAATTAATTTCAGTTCTCAATGTGTTACAGATCAGTGTCACAGCATATCTTTTGGCAGAAGAAAGTGAGAACACTGATACAAGAAATATCGATTCTGTTATTATACTTAACAATATCGTTGCGTGGAAACTTTTGCGTGTTTCGAAGCCAAAGTTTCTGCTACAGAGAAAAGGTTTTTTTTTGTACGGCAGACAATGTTAATTTTTTTTTCACTCTAACAATCACGAAGAGATTTTTTTCTGTTGCGTTGTACCTATCCCACAAAGAAACGATATTTTTCTTTCATCGTCAACATGTCCCAGCTTTTCTCACTCCTACCGTTCCTTCCTCTCTCTCTCTCTATCTCTCTCTTACTGCATCCTTCTCTTTCAGCTGACATGTCTTTGATATTTATTGCTTTTATCCAATTCCTTTCGTATTGCTGCCATGCCTATCTCTTAACGTACCATTTATTAATGACAAGTGTCATTTTCATCGTGTTAACAGAACTGAGATTATTTTAATACTTTTACTCATAAAATTAATAACTGTAAGAGGATCTACGATTCCCTGTTGGTCCACACTACAGAAGAATTTGGAAAATGAAGATAAAATGCAGGAAGGGGCTATACCTTACTTCAGCCTCCCTTTCTTGGAATATATTCTTTTATTCGCCATCTTTTGGCTAACCCCAGGGAATAGCTGCGTTGACATCAAAGGCTTCCACCATGATAAAGACAGTAAAAGAGGAAGGATAGTGAGAGATGAGAGATTGTAGCACAGGAAAGGAAGTAAGTGGTGATAATATCGAAGGCGGATGGTTAACTTCAGTTAACTGAGAGAATTTTAGAAAGCTGTGGTTCATCTGTAAAGGAAATTGCCAGTAGAACGCTAGTGCGACACGTTCTTGAGTACTGCTCGAGTGTTTGGCATCCCCACAAGCTCAGATTAAAGGAAGGCTCCAAAGCAATTAAGAGGCGGGCTGCCAGATTTGTTATCAGTGGGTTAGATCAACAGAGATGCTTCGTGAACTCAGGTGATAATTCATGGCGGAAAGACGACGCTCTTCTCGTGGAACATTATTGAGAAAATTTAGAGAATTGTCGTTTGAAGTTTACAGCAGAACGATTCTACTGTCAGTAACGTACATTCACATAAGGACCACTAGCCTAAGAAAAAAGAAATTAAGGCTCATATGGAGGCATGTTAATCGTTGTTTTTCCCTCTTCTATTTGCGAGCGAAAAAATGGTTCAAATGGCTCTGAGCACTATGGTACTTAACTGATGAGGTCATCAGTCCCCTAGAACTTAGAACTACTCAAACCTAACTAACCTAAGGACATCACACACATCCATGCCCGAGGCAGGATTCGAACCTGTGACCGTAGCGGTCGCGCGATTCCAGACTGTAGCGCTTAGAACCGCTCGGCCACTCCGGCTGGCTTGCGAGTGAACAGAGAAGGAAGTGAATAGTATTGGTACAAGGTATCCTCCACCAATCACTATACGGTGGCTTTTGGAGTACGTATGTAGCTGTAGACGTAGATTAAATTATGCTGACAATTCAGTTTTACAATTGTAGTATATTTTATCAACGCTCGAGCAGCTACGATTTCAGATTGTATTTGAAGATAAAACTGTCGTCTATATTCTTTACGTCTCTTGGTAGGCAGTCAAAGATTTTTGTTGCGGAGTACTTTACTCCGTCCCGTGCCAACCATGCTAAGTAAAAGATAGTGCAAGTAATTCTTCTTTGTGGTACTATATTTATGAATGTTACCGTTGTTTTATAACTTCATAAGGAAATGAATGTACTGTGATAATGTTTTCAGTATACCCAACTGTTTAAAGAGCTGTCTATGAGAGGCTGTAGCGTGGACACTATATAAAAACTTTATTACCTACTTCTGTGCGACAAAGCATTGCTTCCTTAGTGGAGAATTATTCCAAAATATGATACCATAAAATATTAATGAAGGGAAACAGGAAGCCACGTTTTTCCAAATCTAATGTTATATGTAACGCAATTTGCCACTTCGGTCTTGGCAGTTAATGTGTTGACATCATCACACAACACTGTGTGTGCTGCACTAATGTTCTTGCAACCATACTTCATATGGAAGCCGTGCTTTAAAATTCCAAAATGGGTAGCATTGTGGTGGTATTGTAATTTGTCAGGTTCTATGGGTGCTGTGCGGTATAAGCTACTTAATGTAACAAATCATCTTATAATCCTCAGAAAGTTGATAAAAAGCCTTAAAAACCATAAACAATATAAAACTTATTACCCATGCACACACACACACACACACACGCACACACACACACACACACACACACACACACACACACACACACACACGCACGCACACGCACACACACACGCCATCACCACCACCACAAAAAATCGCACTAGTATGATATCATGACGACAATGAAAGCAAATTTGATACGAACACAAACCCGTACAGCCAGGACACGTCGACATAGAGTGCAGCTATCTATAGGAACATCTAATATTCCAGAATGTTGGTATTTGTACAAATATCGAATATTCCAGAATACACTAACATTACAAACTTAAGATATGGGGCTGGTGCGTAAGTTCACAGCGTCTTTGCATACGTTTTATAAACACAACAGAGACAGATAACAGAGACTTTAGTCATCAGACTTTAGTCATCAGTAATACAGTATATTCTCCTGCATTATTTACGACAGTCTGCCAACACCGGGATAGCTTTTCGGTTCCATGAGTGTAGAAGTTACGTGGTTTTGAGGCGAAGAACTCTTCGAGCCATATTCGGAACGCACTTTCATCCGGTAGTTGCTTGAAGGTTGCTCGACAGAGAGCCGACAAGGTGAAAATCTGAGGGCGCAAGATCAGGCGAATAAGGTGAGTGTGGAATGACTCCCCAACCAAACTCCTGTACAGTGTTTTTTGTCAGTCTAGCACACTGAGGGCGGTCGTTATCGTGGAGTAGCACCACTTCACATAGTCTTCCTGGCCGTTGTTCCTGGACTGCGTCTGCAAGGCGTCTCATTTGTAGACAATAAATGTTAGCAGTAATGGTTACATCTCAGGGAAGCAATTCATACTACACCACACCGTTTCTGTTCCATCAGATGCATAAAATTATCCTTTGTGGATAATTGCATGTCGTTGTACGAGAAGTTGCTGCTTTTTTTTTTGGGCTCAACGATTTCTTATCTTTTCCTTGTGTCGGTATAAAGACACCATTTATCGCCGCCAACAAAGATACAGGACAGGGATTATCGCTGTTGTTCACAAGCCAATTGATGACGCGCAAGCAGAGAGGCACAGATGACTACCCGCTGATTTTTGTGATTTTCGCTTAGAGGATGCGGTACCCATACACTCGATTTTTGAACCTTCACCATTGCGCACGATGGTGGAATGATCACAGTTCACCACATTTGCCAGTTCTAGAGTACACTGATGTGGATCATTGTGGGAAAATTTGGAAATTTGTGGTAAGGACTGTGGGACCATACTGCTGAGGTCATCGGTCCTTAAGCTTACGCACTACTTAATCTAACTTAAATTAACTAAGGACAACATACACACACCCATGCCCGAGGGAGGATCATTGTGGATGAATGCGTTTAAACGATCTTCCTCAAACTCTGAAGTTCTTCCTGAATTGGAGAGTCGCTAATATCAAAACGATCCTTCTTAAAACGAAAAAAAAACATTTTCTTGCTGTACTCTGAACAACGGCATTATCCCCGCACACGGCGCAAATGTTTCTGGTTACCTCCGTTGCTGTGACGCCTTTATTGAACACACACACAATGATATGTCCGAACTATCCCAATTTCTCCACTTGGCAAGCGTCCACAACTCCACTCACTATCTCCAGGTGACTAAATGACAATACGTAAATGCAAATATCAACAGTGAGCTACAAATAAAAAATGACGATTGATAGTCTAAATAAGTCCGTAGCAACCGGAATACGAGGATGAAAAACAAAAGCGCTACGAACTTATGCGCCAGCGTAATATTTAAAGAACCTCCCAGAAAAGCTAAATATTGAACAACAAGTAATTGTTAATAGTTGGATTGAACTGGTGGCCCGCAGTACACCAGCGAGAGACGCTAACCATCACTATACGGCACTGAATGCACCACAGCTTGCGACATTGCTCCCTTTCCTGCAGCAACAACGACCTGCTACAGCACCCAACATCTAGATTTTGCCAATGGTCTTCCGTGAGACAGTGATGGCAGATCGTGTTGTTACATCCTCTCCAACATGATGAGGATCGAAGGTAGCCCTCCCATCGAAGCTTCGCGATCTTCAAGTGGGTCGTCACATCGTCGATGTGTACTTCTGGACTGTAGTACGGCTTCATACGAACATGGATCATTCATCTGGATATCTTGACGAACGGTTATAATCCTAAACTTCAAATATAATGTCTGAAAAACAACGAAGGACGCGATACGAAGCAAAATAGCGCTTTAGTAACTTTTCTGATAGTCCCACTTTTCACACTAGAATAAAAATCCATACCAAGTTTCTCACATCGAATCTCAGTGGCTGGTGTTTGGTGTTACAGTGCTCTCGGCCTCTTTCTGTACGTCCAGGATTTGGATGTGAGCCAGCTGCCTTGCTTCTTCGGTCCTGGTCATTATGTGTTTCATGTAGTCATCCGGTTGAAACTGTAACAGTGTATCCGTTCTCATTTCAGCCTCGCGAATATGGAAGAGAACGAACAGCATGAAGCCTTTAGGATGTTGCTTCGGTGTATTGTATGTGAATGTCATGACAGACAATTTTCTGTCCCATTTTCTGTGTTAAACATCAATATCGACATCAAAATCGAGATCATGACTGCCAACTTTTTATTAAAGCATTCTGTGAGGCCATTCCTTAGTGTGTGGTAGGCAGTTGTCATCCAGTGGGCGATGTCGCAACGTGGAATTACCTCTGTTACAAGTATAGACCGGATAACTTCTCCACAGTCAGAGACGATCACACAGGATGCTCCATGTTTCAGAATTATTTGGAACTTTGCAGTTTCCAGAGCTTCGGCGTTCGGCGCAGCTTTGGTGACACCATTACTGGCAATGCAGCCAGTGCAGGCTGTTATCCGTTGATTCCCGTTTGTCAACTTGGGGAACCCCCAAAGAGATCAATTCCAGTCTGTGGAATGGGGCTGCAGCAAGTGTATTGGTACTGGCTGCCTTGGAGGTAACTGCGGCAGGTCCTTCCGTCGTCGACGTCGGCATTCGTTAGAATGGTTCACGTAATATGCATCAGTGGAGGCCTGGCCAGTGACATCTTAGTCTGGTTCTCACTACAGTCCTCGTCAATCCCACGTGACCGGATGTTTGAGCGTTGTGGAAAACTTCATAATAGCTGGCGGTAGGTGAGCCAAGATAACGAGCAACCCTTTCCGACCCTTTGGTTCCTCTTACACAATGCTCCATTTATTAACCGGATTTTTCCTTTGGTCGCTTCCTCCTGCTTCAAGGCTTCTATGTTTCTCAGTTATGCAGATCTTCCCTCTGTACAACAGCAATGTCATTTAATGCAGCAATGTGTGAGATTTCATCCATGTGGCCGTGTTTGCGTCCGCTTTTATAGACAACTCTGATGTACTCCTGAAGCCTCAGTGCCCATATTGCCAATCTACCTGATGGATCCTTCAGATATATCAGCAATCATAAAGGATGCCAAATAAACGAGGCCAAAACTTGATGATGGCCCAAACAACTGCGTTCATTCTTGATTGTAGAACAGTTCATCTCGGACTTTGCGAGCACTCTGGAAGTATAAGCATCACCTTTTGACAACTCGTCATGCAATGCTAGGACTGGAGATGTTAGAACATCCTTATGGACAAGAAAAGATCTTTCTTGAACTTCATTCTAGCAAAATCTCGTGCTTCCCTGCGGTAGCTCCTGCAGAAGATGTGCCTTGGTGCAGAAGTCCTTTGCGAACTGCTGGCAGTTAAAGCACATTATGAGAAAACTTCTCACATGACTAATGTGCCGAGAAGTCGGAAAATCTGAGACTGCTCTTATTTTCTCTGGATCAGTAAAGTCTCCATCACCAACGAGTAGCCCTCCGAGATTTTTTTATTTCTTGCCTGGGAAAAAGCCACTTTTCATATTAGTTGCAATCCTGCAGTCTGAACACGTTTCAACACGGCTGTTAGGTGCCTTAGATGTTATTTAAGTGTCTTAAAAAAGGCTATCCAGATAGCAATGGCACGCCGTCCATTTAATATATTGAAGCACACTGTCCATCACATGTCTGAAGATGGCTGGAGCATTACACAGTCCAGTCATGTAGCTTTGAACGCCTACAGGCCATCGGACGTAATGAAGATAGTCTTTCCCTGGTCAGCCTTATCATACATGGCTGGATGTCTGTAGTTTCCAATGCCGCAGGCAAATTTGCGTGCCAGTTTCGTTGAAAACAAGATTGCACCTGAAATCAGAGGATGGTATCGGACCGAGTCCCATAGGGAATGTTTCTTTAAATACATAAAATCACAATCACTATAAATTCTGAACACTGTGTTGTCTCATTTTCTTTTATTTGACGTGGTGCTGGACTCACTTGTTTCTGGATGATTTTGTGTGCCAGGGGAAGCACAACGTGTTGGATCTGAGACAGGGTGGACATAGAATGCAACAAAGAAACGGATCTTTGGCGTGAGAGTAGGCCGATACCTCACGTGGTGACTTCGGGGAAGCGAGGTCACCAGGGCCCGCCCAGGGGTAGCAGCTATTGTGTCTTTACTTACTCGCCTAGCGCAGTGGTCGAAATGGGGCAAGGGAGGCGACGTTAGCAGCAGGACTGCACAGCTTCCTCCTAATGATTTCGCCAGGCCTTTGCAGACAGCCATCTGACTGCTTTAGGAAGGAAATACGGCCAAGTGTTATGAGCTGCTCTTGAAATTTCAGAGAACCTATGATGCAAGACTTGTTGCTGGTCGCGAAAACGTGCCGATGGTACAGTTATCAGTGACGTCGTGGAGACACCGCTGAAGCGGACGTTGTTTAGTAGTAGGAGGGCGTTTTGTGGTGTGATTGCCGGCACATCATGACGCGTTGCTTTTGGCAGGCTTTCGTGTGTAGAGAGAGCCTCACTATCAGACGGCTGTGTTTTTCATTTTCCTCTGTTGGAGGGCAGAGACGGTATGGCGGGGAAAGATAGTAGGGCGTTAGAATCCGCCAAAAATTGTAAGACTTTTTTGGGAGGCACGGAGAAAGACGCATACTCTTCTTACGGGGACGCCGAAGTGTACTCATCTTGTGCGTATCAGGCGCATACCTGGCAGACGGAGATAAGCGCATTTTAGCGTACACGTGGAGGATGGAGTGCGGCAGTAGGAACGCGTCCTCGTCTGCAGTCTGTAGCCATCCGCTCGACGGCAGCGTTCACCGAGATGGTCGTGCATAATTACGGTGAGCACAACCAGCAGCACCGGCATCAGAGGGCATTTTCCGTCTGCACTTGAGAAATTCTGTAGAAGTAACTGTCTCAGATTCAGAAAGGTTTGTTGAATGTGTAAGCTTTGCAGTTAGTCCAAAAATTTACAGTCACTGTTTTCCGTGAGGGGTTAACAAGCATTGTAATTGTTTTCTGATTGACTTCAATGCCAGCAGAGCATACCTTCTTGTCCAATCGTGTAACACAGCTAATCATTTTAAACCACTAATTAGAATTTCTAGGATTTATATTGTAAACCATTCCACATTTTTTGAGGATTTATACATATGATTGATGTTTTAGTGAATACATTAACGTATTTAAATGAAATATTGTTTCTGTTGGCTATCGTACCTTCAAGTTAAATATTCTATGTATAAATACCCATTTCAGAATCTGTAACTAGGGGCAATGAATCTAAGCGTTATCTACTAACTCGTGTACGTTAATATCATAGCACACATTAAAATCATAGCATACGCGTGGCCACCTTGAAATTAGTTTTGTGGCTTGGCGTAACTTTCCACGCACCATGTTTTCCCAAGTTGAGAAATACTTTGTTCCTTTCCAGCTGTCTTTCTTCGTGATTTTGTTTAGTCGATAGTTGACTTCTTCTTCGCTAGGACCACAGGAGAGGACCACGGACTGTCTGAAGGTTCAGAGGTGTCATCTGGCAGCATCTTCTGCACTTCCTCACGGATTATCCGTCGTTCAGATGGTGACATCCTGTACGAGCGCTGGGTAGTAGATGGACCCCTGTTGTTCGAGCTTCTGTCACAGTTCTTTCACAACTCTTGTAAGAACTGTGACAGAAGCTCGAACAACAGGGGACTGACGTACTAGAAAATGCACTGATAGTATGAAATGGTGCATTGATAATGGCTAGGCACTAGCCAAAATCTAGCATGCAAGAAAAGGACGACTGATTGCTGTGCTCTACCATCTGAAAATCATATCACAGTCGTTGAGTGCACCCACGTTCCTAATGGAAGGTAACCTGGTCTTGCTAGCACCTACGGCTAGCTGATCCTTTATGTATTCAGTCCACGAGTTCACAACACCAAGTAAGCGAAATGGAAGAAGAGGCTTGTAGGCCACTTCTTTGTGCCACCGTTACGCAGTGAGTGGAACATCTCAATGTAGGCAACAACAGAAAGCAGATACCACTGAGAAAAAAATCCGGATAAAATGTTCACCGTATTGGTCACACAGTTGCACTGTAGAAGCAACTGTAATTGCATGTAAAGAAAAATAGAGAAGTAACGTGCAACTGGCTAGACGTGGGGATTGAAAAGGATATCCCTGAATACTGACCATTCCTTCTCGTACACCATGTATAATAACGAATTGTATTAGTGATTTCGCAAGTTTCCTCAGTGTCATTGATTAATGGTTGCTTTCGTGCCTTTAGCAGAGTTGTTGATGCCATCGTTCGACAACCGTTCGAGTTGTCTTCTAATGTTGCTACAAGCTGTGTTTCTAGGTATAGTTGAGTTAGACTTCGGACGCCCCCTACTCCATTTGATGTTCTTTCATTTTTCGGAGCTACCACACTGCAAGTCCGAAAAACAAGTGAGCATCAGAGGGCTAGCGAGGGCTGGGAGTCGAACTGAGGGGCTATTTACCGAGAATATTTTTCTCAATTTGTTTGGAGTTGAGTACTCACGCTAAAACAGTCAGCAGCACCTGGAGAAGAAGACTGGGTCAGTTGGCGAAATACCGCGCAGAAAAAATTAATCAAGAACTCTGCTGAAGACCGAAATACACACCATGAACTGTATTTCCTTACTAGGTCACTTATTTCGAAGATTCGCCAGGTTTCGAGAGGGTGCGTTTCTGGATGAGGTATCGAATATATTGCTTCCCCCTACTTATACTTCCCGAGGAGATCACGAATGTAAAATTAGAGAGATTAGAGCGCGCACGGAGGCTTTCAGACAGTCGTTCTTCCCGCGAACCATACGCGACTGGAACAGGAAAGGGAGGTAATGACAGTGGCACGTAAAGTGCCCTCCGCCACACACCGTTGGGTGGCTTGCGGAGTATCAATGTAGATGTAGATGTAGATTCAGTTATTTTGTAAATCAGTTCATCCTAAAGTTATGCAACCTTCTTAATACATGCAGCCATTTTCTGAGTTGCTAATAACTTCGATTATACGAGGATTGCCCAGAAAGTAACGCACCCCATTTTTTCTTCTACAACTATTTATTGAACATAATGAGAATTACACACCCGAAAGAATGGTGTTTTATCTACACACCCTATTTTCCCACGTGTAAGTAGGCTGTTTAGGTTTTTATGTTGGTAACGCCACGTACCGCTCTGTATGAATATCACTGACTGAGCTGTGTGCAGTCTGTGGCTGGTTTGCATTGTTGGAATATTTGCTATTGTAGTGGTGGGCAGTTGGACGTGAACAGCGCGTAGCGTTGCGCAGTTGGAGGTGAGCCGCCAGCAGTGGTGGATGTGGGGAGAAAGATGGCAGAGATTTGAGAGCGGACGATCTAGACGTGTGTCCGTCAGAAAAAAGAAATCTGTAAGACTGGATGTCATGAACTGATATATATATTATGACTTTTGAACACTATTAGGTAAATACATTGTTTTCATTTGCTATCTATGCCTATCAGTAGTTAGTGCCTTCAGCAGTTAGAATCTTATATTTAGCTGGCAGTATTGGCACTCGCTGTATTGCAGTAGTTCGAGTAACTAAGATTTTTTTGAGGTAAGTGATTCATGAAAGGTACAGGTTATTGTCAGTCACGGCCAATCTTTTGTAGGGATTATTGAATGTCTGATTGCACTGCGGTAAAAATATTGTCAGTTTAGTGATGATCAGAATAAGTAAAGAGAGAAATGTCTGAGTACGTTCAGTTTCGCTCAGCTGTTTGAAAATCAAATAACGTAAGAGGTTTACCAGCACAGTCACTTATAAAATAAAGCAATGGTTTTCTGAACAGTAGTGTCATTTTCTATGGCTTCTTGAAATAAATGAGCACCAAGACTGACTTTAGAAGAACCCGTGTAAGGCAGAACTCTTGTGACAGATGTGGATGAGCTAGTATTTGCGCGTTAAGTAGCACTTCTTTCAAAGAATTGAATTCCACTGTGCCTGTTCGTCCCAGTACCAAATAATATTTTTTCCAGTGAAAGAACAAAGTTTTGGTGTAACTATAATTTGCATATTCAGAAAACGACGGTAAAAATTTACGAGACCTAGAAAACTGCGAACTTGTTTTTTTGTGGATAGAACTGGAATGGCTCTGATTGCTTCTAATTTTTCAGGATCCGGCTGAATGCCTTCAGAAGAAATAATGTGTCCCAAAAACTTCACCTTTGTCCTATCGAATTCAGGCTTTTCCAAGTTAACTGTAATTCCAGATTCTGCAAAACTACGTAACATACTGTTGAGGATGCGATTATGTCGTTCTCATGAGGTTTCTGTTATTCGAATGTTGTTGTTGGTGTTGTTGTGGTCTTCAGTCCTGAGACTGGTTTGATGCATCTCTCCATGCTACTCTATCCTGTGCAAGCTTCTTCATTTCCCAGTACCTACTGCACCCTACATCCTTCTTAATCTGCTTAGTGTATTCATCTCTTGGTCTCCCGCTACGATTTTTACCCTCCACGCTGCCCTCCAATGCTAAATTTGTGACCTCTTAATACCTCAGAACGTGTCCTAATAACCGGTCCCTTCTTTTTGTCAAGTTGTGCCACAAACTCCTTTTCTCCTCAATTCTATTCAATACTTCATCATTGGTTATGTGACCTACCCATCTAATCTTCAGCATTCTTCTGTAGCACCACATTTTGAAAGCTTTCATTCTCTTCCTGTCCAAACTATTTTGCTCCCCAAAAAGCAAAACTCCTTTACTACTTTAAGTATCTCATTTCCTAATCTAATTCCCTCAGCATCACCTGACTTAATTCGACTCCTCGTTTTGCTTTTGTTGGTGTTTATCTTATATCCTCCTTTCAAGACACTGTCCATTCCGTTCAACTGTTCTTCCAAGTCCTTTGCTGTCTCTGATAGAATTACAATGTCATTGCCCGCATCTCGTGG
The DNA here is from genome assembly GCF_023864345.2 of Schistocerca serialis cubense. NCBI lineage: Eukaryota > Metazoa > Arthropoda > Insecta > Orthoptera > Acrididae > Schistocerca > Schistocerca serialis. Next base: position 201,074,232 of record NC_064643.1, on the reverse strand, counting down.
TCGTGCGGTAGCGTTCTCGCTTCCCACGCCCGGGTTCCCGGGTTCGATTCCCGGCGGGGTCAGGGATTTTCTCTGCCTCGTGATGGCTGGGTGTTGTGTGCTGTCCTTAGGTTAGTTAGGTTTAAGTAGTTCTAAGTTCTAGGGGACTGATGACCATAGATGTTAAGTCCCATAGTGCTCAGAGCCATTTGAACCATTTTACAATGTCATTGGCGAACCTCAAAGTTTTTATTTCTTCTCCATGGATTTTAATACGTACTCCGAATTTTCTTTTGTTTCCTTTACTGCTAACTCAAGATACAGATTGAATCGGGGAGAGGCTACAAATCTGTCTCACTCCCTTCCTTACCACTGCTTCTCTTTCATGCCCCTCGACTCTTATAACTGCCACCTGGTTACTGTACAAATTGTAAATAGCCTTTCGCTCCCTGTATTTTACCCCTGCCACCTTCAGAATTTGAAAGAGAGTATTCCAGTCAGCATTGTCAAAAGCTTTTTCTAAGTCTACAAATGCTAGAAACGTAGGTTTGCCTTTCCTTAATCTTTCTTCTAAGATAAGTCGTAAGGTCAGTATTGCTTCACGTGTTCCAATATTTCTACGGAATCCAAACTGATCTTCCCCGAGGTCGGCTTCTACCAGTTTTTCCATTCGTCTGTAAAGAATTCGTGTTAGTATTTTGCAGCTGTGACTTATTAAACTGATAGTTCGGTAATTTTCACATCTGTCAACACCTGCTTTCTTTGGGATTGGAATTATTATATTCTTCTTGAAGTCTGAGGGTATTTCGCCTGTCTCATACATCTTGCTCACCAGATGGTAGAGTTTTGTCAGGACTGGCTCTCCCAAGGCCGTCAGTAGTTCTAATGGAATGTTGTCTACTCCCGGGGCCTTGTTTCGACTCAGGTCTTTCAGAGCTCTGTCAAACTCTTCACGCAGTATCGTATCTCCCATTACATCTTCATCTACATCCTCTTCCATTTCCATAATATTGTCCTCAGGTACATCGCCCTTGTATATACCCTCTATATACTCCTTCCACCTTTCTGCTTTCCCTTCTTTGCTTAGAACTGGGTTTCCATCTGAGCTCTTGTTATTGATACAAGTGGTTCTCTTTTCTCCAAAGGTCTTTTTAATTTTCCTGTAGGCAGTATCTATCTTACCCCTGGTGAGATAAGCCTCTACATCCTTACATTTGTCCTCTAGCCATCCCTGCTTAGCCATTTTGCACTTCCTGTCGATCTCATTTTTGAGACGTTTGTATTCCTTTTTGCATGCTTCATTTACTGCATTTTTATACTTTCTCCTTTCATCAATTAAGTTCAATATTTCTTCTGATACCCAAGGATTTCTACTAGCCCTCGTCTTTTTACCTACTTGATCCTCTGCTGTCTTCACTACTTCATCCCTCAGAGCTACCCATTCTTCTTCTACTGTACTTCTTTCTCCCATTCCTGTCCATTGTTCCCTTATGCTCTTCCTGAAACTCTGTACAACTTCTGGTTTAGTAAGTTTATCCAGGTACCATCTCCTTAAATTCCCACCTTTTTGCAGTTTCTTCAGTTTTAATCTACAGTTCATAACCAATAGATTGTGGTCAGAGTCCACATCTGCCCCTGGAAATGTCTTACAATTTAAAACCTGGTTCCTAAATCTCTGTCTTACCATTATATAACATATCTGATACCTTCTAGTATCCCCAGGATTCTTCCATGTATACAACCTTCTTTCATGATTCTTGAACCGAGTGTTAGCTATGATTAAGTTATGCTCTGTGCAAAACTCTACCAGGCGGCTTCCTCTTTCATTTCTTAGCCCCAATCCATATTCACCTACTACGTTTCCTTCTGTCCCTTTTCCTACTCTCGAATTCCAGTCACCCATGACTATTAAATTTTCGTGTCCCTTCACTACCTGAATAATTTCTTTCATCTCATCATACATTTCATCAATTTCTTCATCATCTGCAGAGCTAGTTGGCATATAAACTTGTACTACTGTAGTAGGTGTGGGCTTCGTATCTATCTTGGCCACAATAATGCGTTCACTATGCTGTTTGTAGTAGCTTACCCACACTCCTATTTTTTTATTCATTATTAAACCTACTCCTGCATTACCCCTATTTGCTTTTGTATTTATAATCCTGTATTCACCGGACCAAAAGTCTTGTTTCTCCTGCCAACGAACTTCACTAATTCCCACTATATCTAACTTTAACCTATCCATTTCCCTTTTTAAATTTTCTAAGCTACCAACCCGATTAAGAGATCTGATATTCCACGCTCCGATCCGTAGAACGCCAGGTTTCTTTTTCCTGATAATGACGTCTAGTCTTCGCCCGGAGATCCGAATGGGGGACTATTTTACTTCCGGAATATTTTACCCAAGAGGACGCCATCATCATTTAACCATACAGTAAAGCTGCATTCCCTCGGGAAAAATTACGGGTATAGTTTCCCCTTGCTTTCAGCCGGTCGCAGTGCCAGCACAGCAAGACCGTTTTGGTTAGTGTTACAAGGCCAGATCAGTCAATCATCCAGACTGTTGCCCCTGCAACTACTGAAAAGGCTGCTGCCCCTCTTCAGGAACCACACGTTTGTCTGGTCTCTCAACAGATACCCCTCCATTGTGGTTGCACCTACGGTACGGCCATCTGTATCGGCAAGGTCCATGGTTCATGGACGGGGGGTTATTAGAATATCGTCCACATATAAGGTGATATGACGTTTTAAGAACTCAGGTAATATGGAATTTAGCCCACGAATGAATGCCGCCGAAGAATGTTCAAACCAAAAGGAAGTTTACAAAATTGATAACAAACGCCGAAACAAAGAAAAACTGTATATTTCTACATTCTGGATGAAGTTCGATCTGATTAAAGCTGGATCTGAGATCAATATAAGAGAACACTTTTACACCATCAAAATTCTGAAAAAGTTCTTCCAACGTTTGCGGCCTGTCTGTTTCAGGAATGATGATAGTATTGATTTGTCTCGAATCTAAGACAAGCCTGATCGATCCATTTTTCTTCCCAACATCATGTAATGGATTGTTGTTTGAGCTTACTGCAGGCTCAATATTGCCCCTGTCAAGCTTAGATTGTATTTCTGTTCTAATACGGTCCCTATAATGTGCTGGAATTACGTATGGTCTAACACAAAATTTAGTATGCTCACGAACACGAAATTTGTACTGAAATCCCTTGATTGTTCCTATTTTGTGAGTAAAAACTGTTGAAAGTGCTTGTAAAATCTCAAAAAGGTCCTGCCTATCAGTGTCATTACAATTCTCAATTGCTGAATTTTATTGTGAATTAACTCATTAGTATCAAATACGCCGTCGATATCATCCCTGTCAGTACTTGCAGAGTGATTGTTAGTGTCAAGTTCCGTCGGAAATTCCGAATTGTTGTCTAACAAGAGGTAAATCCGATTAATTTCCTTGTCATGGTTTGGGAGCCAATCTTCACATTTCAAAGTCATTGACTTACCTTCTTTATCTAAACTTATTTCAGCATCGTGAAAGTTTAAGATTTCTTTGTATTCATTCAAAAAGTCTACTCCCAATATAATTTCCGTCGATAATAATGGACCAATAAGAAAGTTCATAGAGAAACTGTGGCTTTGACAAAAGAACTCTAAGTTGGTTCGTTGGCGTGCATCTACACGTTTTCCAACGATTGCACCTCGTAATTTCATCTTACGTAACGGAAGTGTGGGGCAATCGTTCGATTTGTTGCATTTTCCAAAGGCTGTTTCACTTATTACTGAAATTGGACTGACAGAGTCAAGTACTGCCGTAAATTTTACGTCATTTACTGTAATGTGAATTACAGGATATGTAATGTTGTTATGTTTTACGTCGTGTTCCTGGAGTAAGATCCCCCTAATGTCTTCCATTTTTACGTAATTACTAGCCACGGCAGCTACGTCGTCAGCTTCATAAGTACGTTTTGTGGCTGCCAGCGGTGTGAGTCATTGTCTCTTTGTTGGCGCACGTCGTTATTGGGATTTGGAGATCCAACTTCTACAAATTCTCCTTGTCGAGAGGGCCCTGCCCTGTTTGAATCCCGCCAGTTCTGATGAAATTCAGGTCTGTCGTTATGTTGGTAGTTTCCGTAGTTTCTTTTTTGTCGGTCATATGGTGGAGAATTTCTCCCGGAAACGTAACTGCGCGGTGGACCGTTGCGTCTGAAGTTATTCTGTCTCCCTTGATAATAATTATTTTGGTTCCCATATAGTCTGTTTCTCTGATTGTCTCTGTCATTGTCATTACTGCAGAGAAGTGATCTTACCCTGTAATTGTTACTACTCTGCCAACGGTTGTCATACGGGTGGCGTCTGTTTTGGTCACGATTTGCGTTGTAAGAATAGCCTGGTCGTATCCAGTTATTATTTCTGTCATCGAGGAATTGTGACGGATGTGACCTGTAATTGTTGTGTTCCTGTTTTCGCGTCCCGTGATTGTTAGTGTCAATTTCCAATTCTTGTAACAGTCCCTGAAAAGCTTCAATGTCGTCTTTGCAACGTCCTGCCAAAATCATATGTCGTAAATGTTCAGGCAATTTGATTAAGCAAATGCAGATGAGTTCTGAGGGGCTGTATGGGATTGACAGATACTAATTCTTATGCAACATGTCTTCTAAATATTTGACAAGACTGGAAAATTCAGGTTGTCCGAAATGTTTCATCATTATGATTCTATGTTTTACTCTGTCTTGAGTAGCTTGAGACCAATACTCTGAGAAGAAGCCATGATAAAATTCTCCCTCACTGTGGCAATCGTGAATGACCGATCACATTCTTACAGCTGCTATGTTTTACTCGGTCTTGAGTAGCTTGAGACCAATATGCCGAGAGGAAGGCATGATAAAATTCTCCTTCACTGTGACAATCACGAATGACCGATCGCATTCTTACAGCTGGTTCATTCTCTAAATAGCCACACATAAATTCTAATCTATGCTCTAATGACCAGTTGGGAGGGAAACAACGAGAGAATTGATGAAGCCACGTTTGTGGATGAATGTCGTTGCCAGAATTCTTAAATGTTTTGAATTTACGTGTAGTAATGAACAGCTTATAGTCAAAATCATCGTGTCAGCGAGTCGGTCATTGTTACTTCGTTTCGTCGGTTCCATCTCAAAATTCGGTGCACCTTCCCTATTTCTTTCATAGTTTCCGAAATGCCCTGTGTTATTATTATGTGCCATTTACGTATTTCTAAGTCACTCTTCCCATGTTGGAGCGCGAGTCTCCTCTGAAATATGTAATTCTTGTATTACTTGTGCCAACTGATCTTGTACTTCCGGATTTCTCTTTTGTGTTGCGTATTAATTCGATTTTTTTTAATTTCTTAATTTGTTCATAATCTTCTGTGTCACTGAAGGCTACGGGTCTTGTGTCATTCAGATCATCATCTACCTTTGTAGATAAGTTAGTGAACTGATCCGAATGATAGGCTACTTTCTCCTATAATTAACTGATTTCCTCAATGTGTTTTTCTGAACCAAGTTTCATAGTGTCCATTTGTGTTGAAAGCTATCTACTCTTTCCTTTAACTTTTCCTGAATTTTTGAAAGTTGCGTAACCGAATCGGTAGATGCAACTGAGTCACTTTTAGTTTGCAAGGTGTCGTGATTTTCATGAGCAATAGTTTGCAGTTCTTTTATGGCTGCTTCGTACTTCTGTAATGCATTTTCATGACGCGAAAAAATAGGTTGGAAATGCTCACACATTTGTTTTTACGTCATTACAGACTTTTTGACATTTCGATTCGATTTTAAGTAACTCAGCAGTTAAACCTTCACGTGGTTGTTCAAGCGTCGTGTCTAACTTTTGAAGCTGTTGCTGTGTTTGTCTCTGGTCTTGTTCCATTGCGTCTAACTTTTGAAGCTGTTGCTGTGTTTGTATCTGATTTTGTCTGATTTGTTGCATTAATTGCAATAATAATGTATTAGTGTCTGAAATCTGTTCCACTATGCATTTCGGCAGTGCATTTGCACCGGCAGCATTCGCATTTTGAAAAGCAGAAGAAGTGTCTTAATTGAGAAAAAGATGAGGACGCAAAACCTGAATCTACAGTATTTGCAAAATTCTGTCCTGTCATTTCGGAATCCTGAAGCGAGCTGTTGCCGACCGATCGATCGATAATGCTTCCTTGTTGATTAATTGTTTCACTGTCTACACCATTAATTGCCGCCCGCTCCATTTCCCTATGCACAATTACCAAATTACTGCTTTGAATTCTGTTAATTCATTACACAGTGGTGCTGATAAGCTACGCTCGTCGTCATTATCAATTCCCAATTTACTTTGGAGTCTAGTGTGTCGGTTTTCACACGCCATAATTATCACGTATTTCACACGATAACAAGAAAAGCACAATTTGAAGAGGGGAAAAAAAAAGAAAAAAAAGGTAACGCATTCACATAGCACTGAAAATAATATCTAGATAATTGCAATCGCAGCTGCGAAATACTTGATGCAAATTTACATGCATGCCACAGCTGTTTTACAGTACAACAATGAAAAACTACAAAGGAAATTCTCTCTACAATTACGGGCTAGCAATAAACAATAGCTACACTAATTACATAAACTACAAGAAAAAATCAGAAGATCCCAGTGAGGTATCCTCGGCTAAGCGTCGACATATGAAACATTCCCTTAGAAAAATTTACAAATGACAGTGCTGGTAAACCTCTTACGTTATTTGATTTCCAAACAGCTGAGCAAAACTGAACGTACTCTGGCATTTCTCTCTTTACTTATTCTTTTCTTATTCTGACACAAGATTTTTAGCGCAACGCAATGTGGCTTTCAATAATCCCTACAAATGAATGGCCGTGACTAACAATAACCTATACCTTTCATGAATCACTTAACTCACAAAAACCGTCGTTACTCGAACTACTGTAATACAGCGAGCGCCAATACTGCCAACTACATAATAGATTCTAACTACTGAAGGCACTAACTACTGATAGGCATAGTTAGCAAGTGAAAGATTTTGATTTCGTTTTGCTGACGGATACACTTCCAGATCGTCCGCTCTCAAAACTCTGCCATCTTTCTCCCCACCTCCCACTGTGCAACGCTACGCGCTGTTCACATCCAACTGCCCAACACTACAATATCAAATATTCCAACAATGCAAACCAGCCACAGACTGCACACAGCACAGTCAGTGATTTTTATACAGAGCGCTACGTGGCGTTACCAACAATGAAACCTAAACAGCCTACTTACACACGTATTCTACATGCAGTTCTATGGCTTACCTCCAGCGCTGAACAAGGAAGTGTATGCCCTGTCGGAACCAATTCTTATCCTGATGGCGGAGCCAGTGCTTCACTGTATGAATCACCTCCTCACCGTCCTCAAAATGTCTTCCACGAATGGCATCCTTCAAGGGCCCAAACAAGTGGAAGTCCGAAGGGGGCTAGGTCAGGGCTGTGGGACGGATGGGGTAGCAATGTCCAACTCTGATTTACGATGTGTTCAGCAGTCCTCAAACTTGTGTCGGGACGAGAGTTATCGTGTTGTGGCAAAACATATCCTCGGTTGCTGTGGGGCCGTACTCGCTGGAAGCGCGTCTTGAGTTTTGTTAATGTGTTGACATATGGTTCTGAATTAATGGTACCGCCTCTTGGCATCACATCAATCAGAATCACACCTTCACAGTCCCAGAACACGGTGATCATGGCCTTACCGGCGGAAGCAGTTGCTTTGAATTTTTTCTTCTGTGGGGAGTGGGAATGGCACCATTCCATCGACTTCGTTTTGTTTCGGGGTCAAAATCACCTGTCAGAATCTGGGGCAAGAAGACCTCCCCCTCATTTTAAAAAAGTTGCAACAAACCAAGACAAATGTATCTTCTGTTCGATTTGTGACCCACCATTAGACACCACTGGGCCCATCTTGCATACACTTTTCGATATCCAAGAGTGTGGATAATTGCTTCCACACTTCCTTTGCTGATTGACAGATGCAGCGCCAACTGCCGAGTCGTAATGCGCCAGTCGTCGCGAGTGACAACATCAGCTCGCTGCAACATGTCAGATGTGTGAATGGTCTCCCCGACCGCTGCAAATCGTGGAGCTACGCCGAATCGCCTTCTGATTGACCTCATCCTCTATGCCTAGCCACTAACAGTACATCTGTCGACATCAGGTGCTCCATAGACTTTGCACAAGCGTTTGTGAATATTCCTCACATTTTCATTCTCTGCAGTGAGAAATTCGATGACGGCACGTTTCTTGTAACCTAAACACCTGAAGACGCCATTTTGAAACTGTCCTGCGGCTACGCTATCCGTCGAAAGTGACGGAAACTTGGTTCGCTCACTCAGGAGACTTCAAATAACACACATGTAACTTTTCGTTTCGCATTCGTCACATTGTTCCATGCTTAAAAAAAAAAAAAAAAAGCGATGCATTACATTCTGGGCAACCCTCGTATTTTATCATAAATATAAGAAAACTTCTGTCTTTTGCAAATGAAATTTGTTCTTTAGTCCAGACATGTTTCCTCTATTCATGCTAGGCATCTTAAGTGGTCTATAATACATATAAAATTATTTAATTATACATCTTTTGACGTGAGATTTGTAGTGGTCACAACAAATGGCTGGGTGAACAAGACACACAAATGAATGTGAGTAAAAACTACGAACATATAATTGTAAATAGAAATAGCTAGATCTAAACAAACTGCCAAAGATTCACTACAAGTGTCACATAAAATATATGTGATAAAATAATTTTATACGTTTTATAAACCACTCAAATTTCTTTCTTTCTTTCTTTCACTACCGCCTTTATCCCGCAATGTGCGCAGGGTCGGCAGGGTTAAGTACGGATTTGGCATGGTTAAATTTTAAGGGGTGACTGGATGCCCTTCCTGCCGCCACCCCATACCCCCTGGGACGGAATCAGTGTACCCCAGCTATCTGCGTCTAGTGTAAATCGTGAACTAGTGAGAATGTGTTTCATATGTCTGCAAGTTGCGTAACTGAGGCGGGACGTGGGGAAAAGCCCGGTATTCACCTAGTACGATGTTGAAAACCGCCTAAAAACCATATCCAGTCTGGCCGGCACGCCGGCCGTCTTCGTTAATGCACTGGGCGGATTCGATGCGGGGCCGGCGCGCCTACCCGAGTCCAAGAAGCAGTGCTTTAGCGCTCTAGGCTATCCTGGGGGTTTGTAAACCACTGAAATGCCTAACATGAATAGGCGAAACATGTTTGGCACTCAAGAATAAATTTCAGTTGCAAAAGACGGAAGTTTTCTTATATTTATGTTCAAACATAATTGAAGTTACATAACCGTTTCATCGGTCTGCACTTAAAATCCTATTCTTGTGACAATACTCGAACCCGCGACCACGACAGTGCGAGACACGGCTGTCCCGAGATCACGGAAGCGGCAAAGCGAGGTTACATTATCGCGCACAGTGGCCGGGAGATAGTGCCTCCTAGTTACGCCAGACCAGCACGCCGTTTGACATTTGGGTGCGGTGTGTCTGCGCGGTGCCCGCTGTGACGGCGCATTTGCATGAGTAAAAATGCAGCGGCGGCGGTGGCCGGCGCGATCACAACCGACGGCCGCCTCCCCTCGCTGCGTAAGTGAAAGGCAAAGGCACTTCATTTGTCCGCCGCTTCGCCACCTCTGGGTGGGGCGCCCGACACTTTTCACCGCGCCAAATAAATCGTCCGTATAAATATCAGAAGATTACAATCGAAGCTTTGCAGGCGGATCGCGGTACAACGCTGGCCAGCGACTGCCTTATGTAACGAGCCCATAACGCAGTCTCGGTGCACGTGGATTACGTTGACACGCTGCGGTGAGTAAGTGGAGTAGCATGTGAGAGTACAAAGAGGCCGCACCCACCCACCCACACCCACCCACACACACACACACACACACACACACACACACACACACACACACGCACACACACACAAATACTCAAACGGAGAAACAGATGCGCGAAATAATAACTTAAAACTACGAATCTTTCGCACGGTCCTGCATATACAGGGTGGTCCATTGATCGTGCCCGGGTCAAATATCTCACGAAATAAGCGTCAAACGAAAAAACTACAAAAAACGAAAATGGTCTAGCTCGAAGGGGGAAACCAGATGGCGCTATGGTTGGCTCGCTAGATGGCGCTGCCATAGGTCAAACGGATATCAACTGCGTTTTTTAAATAGGAACCCCTATTTTTTATTACATATTCGTGTAGTACGTAAAGAAATATGAATGTTTATTTGGATCTCTTTTTTCGCTTTGTGACAGATGGCGCTGTAATAGTCAGAAACATATGGTTCACAATTTTAGACGAACAGTTGGTACCAGGTAGGTTTTTTAAATTAAAATACAGAGCGTAGGTACGTTTGAACATTTTATTTCGGTTGTTCCAATGTGATACATGTACCTTTGAAAACTTATCGTTTCTGAGACCGCATGCTGTTACCGCGTGATTACCTGCAAATACCACATTAATGCAATAAATGCTCAAAATGATGTCCGTCAACCTCAATGCATTTGGCAATACTTTTAACGACATTCCTCTCAACAGCGAGTAGTTCGCCTTCCGTAATGTTCGCGGATGCATTGACAATGCGCTGAAGCATGTTGTCAGGAGTTGTCCGTAGATCACGATAGCAAATATCCCTTCAACTTTCCCCACAGAAAGAAATCCGGGGACGTCAGAACCGGTGAACGTCCGGGCCATGGTATGGTGCTTCGACGACCAATCCACCTGTCATGAAATATGCTATTCAATAAGGAGTTATGTGCCGGACATCCATCATGCTGGAAGTACTTCGCCATTCTATCATGCAGTGAAACGTCTTGTAGTAACATCGGTAGAACATTACGTAGGAAAGCAGCATACATTGCACCATTTAGATTTCCATCGATCAAAGTCGTCGTCATGCAATTCCTGGTGTATAGAAATATGGTACGGGTACAATCGATGTTGATGTAGCATTCTCAATACCGCCGTTTTTGAGATTCCCGATTCTCGTGCAAATTGTCTTCTACCGATGTGCGGATTATCCGCGACAGCAGCTGAAACACCTACTTGGGCATCATCATTTCTTGCAGGTCGTGGTTCACGTTTCACATGTGGCTGAAAACTTTCTGCTTCCTTAAATAACGTAACTATCCGGCGAACGGTCCGCACATTTGGATGATGTCCAGGATTCCGAGCAGCATACATAGCACACGCCCGTTGGGTATTTTGATCACAATAGCCATACATCTACACGATATCGACCTTTTCCGCAATTGGTAAAGGGTCCATTTTAACACTGGTAATGTATCACGAAACAAATACCGTCCACACTGGCGGAATGTTGCTTGATACCACGTACTTATACGTTTGGGACTATTACAGTGCCATCTATCACAAAGAGAAAAAATTGGTCCAACTAAAACATTCATATTTCTTTACGTGCTACACGAACATGTAATAAAAAATGAGGGTTCCTGTTTAAAAAAACGCAGTTGATATCCGTTTGATCTATGACAGCGCCATCTCGCGGGCCAACTATAGTGCCATCTGGTTTCCCCCTTCAAGCTAGACAAGTTTCGTTCTTTGTAGTTTTTTTGTTTGATGCTTATTTCGTTAGATATCTGGCCCGGTTACTATCAATGGACCACCCTGTATGTTGCACGACATGCGACTTAGACACACACTCGCCGAACTATGAAAAATTCACGCCACTCTTCAATCATCATTGATTCCCCTGGGAGCACTGTGCTACTCTGTTGGCAGATGGCACACTAAGATTCCAATGAAGACCTTCAAGCATGGAATATCACCGGTCTTTTACCTAAGTCTTCGTGTGGGGAGCGAGGCAAGACAAATTTTACACTGACTGGTAACCACTCAATTTGAAGGCCGTCAGCCATTTTCTCCTGCTCTGTGCTAATCCACCTGTACTTAGCGAACACACTGAACGCCATCTATAAATTGTTTTCCATATTCTAGTCTATTTTCCTCCCTGTTGCACCATCCATCGTCCAGATAAATATTCTTAAATGCTGTATCAGGCGTATCGCTGACGATATCTTTCTTTTGTTAAGTTCCGCAGAGTGCTTCATTCGCATAATCTTTTACTACCTCTTCATTTCGTGCTCCGTCTGCTCCCTTAACTGTTTTTAAGGGTTTTGTGTAGTGTAACACTTGAAATACGACTACTTTATCATTCTCCTGATGTACAACTTCAGCTACTTCTTCAACTACATATGTAGTACACTGAATGTTATAGCTGGGTAAACTTTATTTCACCTGTGTGCCGAAGTATTGTTGTGGTGAAGAAACTGGTACTTCACGACCTTCGACAAATGATTTTGTATGTCCGTCCTTATGATTGGAGATCTAAGAGACTTTGGCCGTTCACTTATGCAATAAAATGGAACACCTACAGCCGTCCTTAAGATGTTATTTATTTTTTAGCTACCAGTTTCGGTGCTTCAATACACCATCTTCAATCCTTAACTGACACTGAGGGGTTAACTCCAATCGTATACACTATTCCTCACTGGCCAGCATCTACCAGTTTAGGTGGTAGTTGATGATTGGAGATACAACATCGATGTTACAGGTAGTCTGCGAGAAGCAGTTCATAGTTGTTGACCACTGATGAATCGTGTATCCGGTTGGAATTAACCCCCTCAGCGTCAGTTATAAGGCCTGAAGTTGGTACGCTGAAACACCCAAACTGGTAGTCATATAATACGAGTAAATAACACCTTAAGGATGGCTGTAGGTGTTTCATTTTATTATATTCGACAAATGTAGCCGCGTGGTTTGAGGTGTCGTGTCACGGACTTCGCGGCCCTCCCGCCGGAGGTTCGAGTCCTCCCTCGGGCATGGATGTGCGTGTTGTTCTTAGTGTGGTGTCACCGCCAGACACCACACTTGCTAGGTGGTAGCCTTTAAATCGGCCGCGGTCCGTTAGTATACGTCGGACCCGCGTGTCGCCACTATCAGTGATTGCAGACCGAGCGCCGCCACGCGGCAGGTCTAGAGAGACTTCCTAGCACTCGCCCCAGTTGCACAACCGAATTTGCTAGCGATGGTTCACTGACAAAATACGCTCTCGTTTGCCGAGACGATAGTTAGCATAGCCTTCAGCTACATCATTTGCTACGACCTAGCAAGGCGCCATTATCAGTTGCTATTGATATTGTACAGAATGTACAGACAAGAGCTACGTTCAACATTAATGGATTAAAGTTAAGTATTCCACCAAGTACCACCTTTTTTCTGAAGTCTAAATTCCTTGTCCTGTTCCAGACCTCACGCCAGCCTGCGTGAGGTTAAACGCGTGCCTTTCGGCTTCCTCCAAACTCCGTGGGTTGGCTCCTGCCAATCCACAACACTTAGCATAAGTTAGTTTAAGTAATGTGTAAGTCTAGGGACCGATGATCTAAGCAGTTTGGTTTCTTAGGATTTCACACATATTTGAACATTTTGACAATTGTAGTCCCACATGCCTCTGAGATGGCCGGCCGGTGTGGCCTAGCAGTTCTAGGCGCTTCAATCTGGAACCGCGTGACCGCTACGGTCGCAGGTTCGAATCCTGCCTCGGGCATGTATGTGTGTGATGTCCTTAAGTTAGTTAGGTTTAAGTAGTTCTAAATTCTAGGGGACTGATGACCTCAGATGTTAAGTCCCATAGTGCTCAGAGCCATTTGAACCATTTGCCTCTGAGACGATCGCAGGCACTGCCCCGAGTACGACATCTATGTCACTCCTAGAGTGGGTTATCTCATCATAACAGATGTGATCAGAAAGTGACAAGAATTTTTGTTTTGTAAAGTATTTCATTTATTGGCTTACATCAATGTTACCTCCCCCCACCCCCCCTTTCAAAAGAGTTCGCAGTGGATATTATACACTTACGCCAGTGCTTTTTGGTATCTGCGACACACTTGTGGTAACTTTCAGCTCTTCCAGTAATGCGTTTTGAGTTGCACCTACGCTTGTAAAATGATGGCCCTTTAAGATTTTCTTTACTGTTTGCAACATAAAAGAATGAATACTCTAAGCAAGAAAAACATTCGCTTGGACGATATAGTGTTCAAGAAGATGCTCATCGATTTTTCCAGATGGGGACGTTCACATAGTGTGAAATAGACTCCCAGTTAGGTTTCCTACTGACAAATGTTACGGGAATTTAGTGTCCGACTTTATGTTCCCTTTCGTTCCACTGTAACACCCTGCAAGAGAGATGTACTTTAAGCAAGATAATGCACCACTTAATTCCCCCCGAACTGTATCAGAATCGTTTCAGGAGAGCTGCAAGAACATAATAATACTGTGATAACTCTCACATAACCTGCATCTGTCTTATCGCATGTGATGTTCGGATATTATACACATTTCCAATCTTCCTTCATATCTTGTAGGCGGTGCATATCTATCCCGTATGCTACGTGGGATTTTTCCATACCTTTGGGATATGTTGAATAGAACCTTTTTACAATACAGAAAAAGACCATTACTACAGACGAAGGGTCGTGTGAGTACAGAGTAACTACTAGTATGAGCTGTGTCTATTGTTCCTGGTACTCTTAAGGTGGAGATCACAACACAGCACGGCCGGAGTTCGTGCATGTACAGCTTAACATCTTTCAGACTTAGAGAACGGGCCGATCTTTGCCATGCGGAGTTTACCGCTGACACAGTACCACGGAAACCTACACGGTGTACACGCAGAGTGGCATTCTGTGGTGTTCGGCGGTGAGTCTCGCTTCTGTTTGTGGCGATCGGATCGACGCAGTGTGTCCGCAGACGACAAGGTGGCAGATCAAAGGAAGCAGTGATTCTCGAGACCCATGTCGCTCCAACTCCTGAAATCACGGTGCACTAAACAGCATTCTGCAGCATGATAATGCATGACCCCACATTGTAGTTCACTCGACAGACTCCTTAAGGAATATACTAATCCTTGACTGACCTACCCATTCCCCTGCTTTATCACAGGCTGTCCATGCCTGGGATGTGATGGGAAGATGTACAACCTCGTACCAGACTTCAGTCAGTAACCTTCTTGAACTGACACAGCATGTGTTTGAGACATGGCAAGATATTCCTTGCAATGATATTCGGAGGCCGTTTGCCTCCAAGCCACAACGACTACAAGAGTGATTTCGTACCTGAGGGGGGCACTCCGCCTTCTGATGTCGATGATGGACATTAGTCGCGAATGGAATGAATCTTTAGCCATTTAGTGCCTGATAAGAGACGAACATCTGGGTCAAACGGTTCAAATGGCTGTAAGCACTATGAGACTGAACATCTGAGGTCATCAGTCCCCTAGACTTAGAACTACTTAAACCTAACTAACCTAACGACATCACACACGTCCATGCCCGAGGCAGGATTCGAACCTGCGACCGTAGCAGTCGCGCGGATCCAGACTGAAGCGCCTAGAACCACTCGGCCACAGCGGCCGGCGTGAACATCTGATAAATGTTTATTTGACACTACAACAGTGAAGCCATAGTCACAGTACATAAAATTTTTCTTCAAAAACAGGGGTTCCATTACCGGTTTAAACGAAGTACGTAGTCATTTTCAAATGTAACACATCAATTGGAGAATATATAAAGGGTACTGTGATCACACATGTGAAAACAATTACGAAAAATGAGACCAGGCAACTGAGTGAGGCAATGGTGGAAGAACCAAGTAACTCTTAGTTTTGCCCACGCTTGCCCAACCGTTCGTTCCATGTCCTAATGTAGAATAGATAAAAACTACACCAGCGTAAAAACTACCAAAGATTCTTGCAGAATGTCCTACTGTGACAGAACAATCGTATGGCTGATATAAATTCACAAGTCGTGAGTGTATCAAGCAAAGTAAGCTCCAACTGATGTTTTACATTTGAAAATGACGACGTAGTTCGTTGAAACCAGTAATGTAACCCGTTTTCTTAAATAAAATGTTTATATACTGTGCCAATGGCTTCACTATTGTAGTGTCAAATAAACATTTAACTTATATTACAGTCACACTCCTTACGACAATTATGTCGTAGTATAGAACGAACATCTGACACAGTTTGTTACGTATCAGACTCTAGCTTCATGTTATAACAATTTCCATTTCTACCAACGTATTCGGTGGATCTCAGAGTCCATTTCACGGCGCGATACCAGCAGAAGAGCATAATAATATGGCTGAGGGCAAATCTTCCTGTCTCTAATCTAACTAATTATCCATCGGGGGAAAGGGGAGTTCAACGTGGAATTCGAATCACGTGTAGTTCCTGGCAACTCTTCGCGTCGTCGAGAGCTGGAGGCTA
Organism: Schistocerca serialis cubense; assembly: GCF_023864345.2. Taxonomy (NCBI): domain Eukaryota; kingdom Metazoa; phylum Arthropoda; class Insecta; order Orthoptera; family Acrididae; genus Schistocerca; species Schistocerca serialis. Next base: position 201,057,901 of record NC_064643.1, on the reverse strand, counting down.
GATTAAAAGCAGACTGAAAATTTCCGTAGCCGACCGGGACTCGATCCCACGACTTCTCGGTTTCCAGGCACGTGTTGCACCGCTAGATCATCAGTCCCGACTATTAACTGTTAAATGGTGATACACTACTTGGGATCTCTAATTCAATATGTCGGTCTTCCTCTTTTCCTGGTTGCGTTTCAGTTTTGCTCACTACCTTTCTGTCGCACCTCTCGAGTATTTGGGACAGAGTACTAAACTCTGCCTTTCACGTAATTCCCAAGCCATTCAAAGCTGCAGCTAGACATCCCGCAGAGGAAACTACTCAGCTTAGCTGCTGGCGGGACGGCACTGTAGCGCATCGGTAGATTTCCAGTTCCCGTGGCAACCCTGTCCGCAACCGCCGACCCCCCGCCGGCATCGCGAATTAGCGTGGCGGGCGCGGCGCATTAATTATTTCGCGAAACCGACACTGGAGTAGCCGGTAGCCGCAGCTTCCCATGGCTCCGGAGCGTTTATCACAGCGCCGGCCACCAACCTCCCGACGCATGCTGCGAGGGGAAAAAGGCCCAGCGAGACGGCCTCTTCCATAAACATGTCGGCGCGTTAATTCCTCGCCGTTCAGGCAGAGTAAAGAACCGCTCGGAAGGCGCGGCCTCGCCTCCGACTGCGCGCTGCGAAACTCGAATTATGCGCGGTACCGTTCACACTCCCCCTCACCAAAGGGACTGCGGCTGCGACAAATGTAGGCGTCTAGACGTCTTGCGCGTCTGCGAATTGCGGCTGATCGGATGGCTGTCCGAATAAGCTGAGATTGTTGTGGTCGTCGATCAGTGCAAAGGTCCAGGTTCAGACAAAGATGACGTTGAGAATCTTCAGGTTTTGTCGACGCAAAGACTGTTCCATTAAGTTTCGGGTGTGCAGCCGCAAGAAAGCTCCTTCTTCTAATATTTCGGCTGTATACCGTCCAGCCACCTTCAGAGTGAGTCGCAAGACTGCCGCTCCAGTGCTCGCTTTGTCCCTTTATACCCGTGTACCGCGCGACTGCGCATGCGGCCACAGATGCAAGTGCGCCAGAGACGTTGGTCGGCGGCAGAGACGTTGGAGGAGTCGCAGCTGTGTGCGGCCGGAAGGCACGCAGGAGATGGGACAGGTTTGCGCGAGCTTGTTGCGAGGGTGGCAGACGTCTCGCCCAACGACTCACCGTGCTTTTGTTCACGACCAGTTCTCCGTAGACATTCTGCGAAAGCCAAAGACTATGTGGTGTGCTATGGTTTTCTGCCTAAAGGTAGTCTATGTCAGTTCTCTGCTTCGAACGCACCTCCGTTATAGATGCCATTTTGAAGACTAGCGCCGCCACCTATCGGAACGTCACGAAACTATAGAGGCTGAAGCGGGAATATTCCACGATGTCCCACAATAAATTGCACATTTTTTCAACCGAAACTGGCCGAGAAAAAAAAAGTGTTGCATTACTTAGTGAATGCTTCTCGTATTTTTAGAATGAGCAAATAGAGAGAAAGGGATTTCCATGTACCGAAAACATTCATACCTTGCATGTATTCTGGCCTTCGTATAGGTCAAAGATGCCGCACAGACGTTGGTCGGCGGCAGATACGTGCATAATGCGCGAGTTGTATCTATGACCCCGCACTCGATCTGTGTTGGCATAAATCGATATATCATTGTGAGCTGCACTGTGACGACGTCTTTGTGAGTTTATTACAGCAAGTGCCGGATTCCATGATTTATCAAGATTGAAACCACTATTTCTATTAATTAAATTCATCGTCAAGCGAATTTCAATTGCCTCCTTCACTATCGAGTCCCAAAAGGCTGATGTAGTTGCCAAAATTTCGACGTTGTCGCACAGTCGGAAAAGGTTGAGCACAATCTGCCCGCACTGGTCAGGAGGGATATCTTGGGCTCAGGTAAAAGAGCTTTGTGGAGACGGTTGAACAAACGATATCCCACACAGCGTCATAGAGAGGCTGGGTTGTAGCCGCTGCTTGGGTGTTGTACCTTTTCCGACCATGGGCTTTGCGACCCGTGGCGTCAGAGTGGTGTCTCTGACCACAAATGCTATTACTGTGTGTACTGAAATTGTTAAAGAAAGCTGCAACAGTGGTTAAGGCTCTCCCTACCGATTCGTAGAAAGGGCATCCCTTCACATTTTATCCAGGCTCAGTGTTGACTCTGCACATCGTATGTAGACGTGCTGCCATACAACATACTGTATTGATAATGGTTACAGTTTTCTTTTACTTTTTTATTTTTAATAATTTTGATTTGTACCTTTTTCTTTTTATGACAATCCTGCACTATGACTGGTGCAAGATGCGGGGTCGACAATTTGTCTTCCTCTATCTTTGACTGACTCGCAGGAACGTGTTTACCTTCAGCGTACGTAGGGGGCAACCGACGCTTCACGTGGGTCGTTGATGTTCGGGGAGTGAGTCGTGAGCTTGTGTTAGTTGGGACATTCACTAGCCGATAACGATATTATTGCACTTGGCCTTCCGTGGCCGTTATGGGAAACATGCGGTAACGGCACAGTACAGTGTTCAGCTCGCGAAATGCATAGCACTACGAATGCTTTCAGGACAGTAATGTGTATACTGTCGAGTAGTTTAGTGTGCCCTCGTGAAATTTCACGGTAAAAACTTACGATAAGGCGACCGAAACGTCGTCACTCCCAGGTGCAGTAATATTGTGGTCGACTAGTACACAGGTAATGGAATAGGTGGACTAGAGGCACTATACTGCAATACGATTTCGTGTTGTCGACGAATTGGAAAGTTCTGCTTGGCGCCTTCTACTTCCACGCAGTTCCTGCAGTTTAAGCATAGCTGTTCATTTTGAGGATCCCCTTAAGGAGGAAGTTAGCGTAAGTCAATCAGTTCTGGGCACTCGACATCTAGCGCTATGAAACCGTTATTCCAAAACGATCACAGAGGAAAATATTATTTCTTGAGAACTTTATGCTAAAACTTGCTACAAATCCTGCATTGCCCTGTTATTTGTTTACAGCTGTGCACGACACTTGATACGAAAGCTTATTTGCTTCACTAACACAGGGGAGAGCCACATAGAGCTGGCCATGCAGAAAGCTTCTGCCACTAAGGTCCACGCTCGCAACACGCAGCCTCTGGCCTTGTGCTTTGTTTGTAGTCCACATCCACATCTATATCTACATCTACAGCCATACTCCGCAAGCTACCTGACGGTGTTTGGCGGAGGGTAACTTGAGTACCTCTACCGCTCCTCCTTCTATTCCAGTCTCGTATTGTTTGTGGAAAGAAAGATTCTCGGTATGCCTCTGTGTGGGCTCTAATCTCTCTGATTTTATCCTCATGGTCTCTTCGCGAGATATACGTAGGAGGGAGCAATATACTGCTTGACTCCTCGGTGAAGGTATGTTCACGAAACTTCAACAAAAGCCCGTACCGAGCTACTGAGCGTCTCTCCTGCAGAGTCTTCCACTGGAGTTTACCTATCATCTCCGTAACGCTTTCGTGATTACTAAATGATCCTGTAACGAAGCGATCTGCTCTCCGTTGGATCTTCTCTATCTCTTCTATCAACCCTATCTGGTACGGAAACGTCCCCCTCCGTCTCGTGTGACGCGAACGCCGTTGAACCCGCCACTCCCCGGGGTGTACCATGCGACGCACCGATCGCCCCACTGCCGCTACACTTCGAGGCAGCAGCCTGAAGACGGCTGACCGCGGCCATCAGCACGTTCAGCTGTTCGCGAACAGTGGCCAGCTCCTCCTGCGTCCATACACAGCAATCACACATCCTATCTATCTTAAGAAATCAACAATTTAACTGGAATGCTAATTCACTAAATGCGGCCGATAGCTGAGTAAACTGTAGTTACTAGATACTTCTTGTTGGAAACAATGAAAATAAGCACCAACTGTCTGTGGACTGTATTCAAAACAAACACGAAATCTATGGAACACTATTACTAATAATCGAAAATTAAATCTTCCTAGAAGCGAAAACACACTGAAAAAGAAGTGACAAGTAAGAAAAACACAGTTAAAACTGAAATTTACGCATCTTGCTGCACAGGAGATGTGAAGCAGACGGGGATCTGTACACGTTTAAAGAGAAATGGCAAATCATTCGGAATAAGAAAGATTCATGGTACAGAAGCTTGCTCACCTGCTCCACTTCTCATCAAAATTTTCTCTTGGAGAGAAGTGCCTTTAAGCTTCTGTGAGTGAAAGGTTCAGAGGAGTGAGGTAATGCATGGCAATCTTCAGGTCTTCCTTTCGGAAGCTGTTGCAAGGAGCGGGTTAAAGCCTGATGTTTTCAAGCAGCTGCAAGTCTCGTCTCCATGATCTTCAAAAAAACATGGTTCAAATGGCTCTGAGCACTATGGGACTTAACATCTATGTTCATCAGTCCCCTAGAACTTAGAACTACTTAAACCTAACTAACCTAAGGACATCACACAACACCCAGTCATCACAAGGCACCATGATCTTCATTAGCTTCTTGAGACCTCATAGTTCTCTGCCTTTTAGCCGTTCTGGTGTATACAGTAAGACTCGACCTTATTCTAGCCATTTTTATTCGAAAGCGAAATGAAATCAAAATGTAAAGAGTCCAAACTACAAAGCGAGCTTCTAAAATTTCCTACTACAGAATATAAATAATACCTGTCTTAAGAAGCAAAGCAATGTCGTTAATTTTATAATACACAGCAAAATCAATAAATCCGATATCCTAGTCAAGTAAATTCTATGTTACACAGGAAATGTATTCACAGTTGTTAGTATGAACCACCTTTAGCTGTATTTTAGAATGACGCCAGTGAAATTCTGTTCCGGACTGGGGCTCGAACCCGGATCTCCCACTTTACGTGAGTAGTGGCGTTAACTTCCAGCGCTATCCACAGATCACGGCCAGACCCAAAGTTCCACATGTTGTCGTCCTTACGTCACGGCCTGCACTCGTACGTTATGTACAGTCCCGTCCAGGAGGGCATATTTATTGAAAGTCGTTGTTTGCATGTCCAAAGAAACATTGCACCGTACTTATTATAACACAGGCACTGTTGTTTCGCAAGTCTATGTCAGTTTGCATTCGTAAATATAAGGCTGCAGCGCTTAATTCTGTCACTGACGTGGTCTTCTGAGAATGCATCTGTCACTGGGTTAAAAAAACTAACGGTGCCATCTACTGGTTCTTTGGCGTACAATGAAACTAACAGCGCCATGCATTGTTTCTTTCGTGTACTACATTGTAATGACTAAACATCTGAATTACTAAACTTTAGGTAAATCTTTAAATTACGATATCTTTTTTTTACATGTTCAGACTTTGATTAAATAAAGCCTATATGTTGCCCTGAACCATGCTCAAGTTATTTGTGAAAAAAAAAAATCTTCTAGCAGTTTTGAAAATTAATGTGTTCAAACGGAGAGAGGCGATGGCTTTACAGTTTTATTATTAGTATAGATTGTTTCGGTGGATCTTACCGGAAAATTAGCACTGAACAATCACTTACTGCTGCTCGCCATGGTTGATACTTCGTATGTGTGTTAATAATTTCTATTATTGTGAGTGATGACATTTTCCTTATCCATCTCTGTGGACCGAATGATAACGGCAGAATACTGTATTAAATTTTTTAAGACTCAGCTGGGGACTTTTTATAACCTTTTTTTCTCTTAAGTTGTGTGATAATTTCTGGAGTATCAAAGCGCAACATAATTTTAGAAGCGCCTAACCGCAACACTTTTACCCATATTTGCTGTAAATTTAAATGTTTCGAAATACATCAATGGCATCTCCCGTGTTTTGGTACCCACATTTTGTTATTTGTTTAAACTAATGTTATGCTAATTTTTGATTGTGTTTCTTTCTCTCTGTTACAGTTCTGCTGTATCCTGACTAACTGTTATTATTCTTCCAAGGATACAGTCAGCTGGGTTTTTCAGTACCAAGGAACAAAAAGCATTTCGTTCGTTCCTTCAAGTAAAAGTTGTTGAATTTCTTTTCTTATTAAAATCCTTTTACTATTTATTAATCAAGTGAAGGTTTTTCGTGATTAAATGTCTGTATCTGTTTTCTAAAAAATTGTATGTTCGTTATCTTAAGACGAAGACTAAACTAATAAAAATTTGTCCTGTTCGCGATTATTCCTGGCGCTTTACCACTTCCTAGCCTCCTACCTATCACAGTAAATGACTAAGCTTCTTGTCTTATTTTATGGGTTTTAATTTCCCGCTTAATTTATTGTAAGAGAGCTACAGATTTTAAACATCTTCTTAAATCCTCCTAGTCGTTATATACTGCTATAAAAAGTGTAAGATCGGTTGTTTTTGATTTACTGACGAGTTTAGTTTCCTACCCCAATCCTCGAAGCGTTCTTGGTCCTGTGCCACTGATGACAATAGTTTATTTCAATATCGAGACCTAATCTCCAATGGCAAATCCCTCCACTATTGCCGGCCGCGATGGCCGAGCGGTTCTAGGCGCTGCAGTCCGGAACCGCGCTGCTGCTACGGTCGCAGGTTCGAATCCTGCCTTGGGCATCGATGTGTGTGATGTCCTTAGGTTAGTTAGGTTTAAGTAGTTCTAAGTTCTAGGGGACTGATGACCTCAGATGTTAAGTCCCATAGTGCTCAGAGCCATTTGAACCATTTGAAAGTCATATCTTACTCATCGAATGCATTCTGCATTCCTAATGGAAGGTAACTTCATAAGGTCAAAATATTTGTCATCTGTGCGAATAAATGCCTTCCATTAGAGAAACCTCAGAATATACACGTTGTCACCGCCATTAAAACGTATCTTCGATTATTGTTTGATTCACGTATATTCTTTTCAGAGAGAGAACAACTTGATGTCATTCCAAGGCATCTGGCGCCCAGCCCTAATCAGCAGATAATTGGTAACTGCATAAAAGAACATGCATGGTTATGGATACATTTATAGGAAGCACAGTTGAAATGCCTCATATCGTTGGGCCTAACTGCATCCAAATTTCGCTAACTTAGTGACACACAGCCATAACACGCCCAAGAACTGCTTTCTGGCCAATGTTACAAGAGTTCCTTTTCAGAATAATGTATTTAATACTTTATGACTGCAGACGTCATATATTTCGCCGTGCTCCTAATGTTAGTTTGCCAAGTACGTCACTGAAACTTTAGTTTTTATTTGATGGTAGGATCGTGGAGGCGGTGTCTGAAACACTATATTAATGTATGAAACCCTGTATCCGATAAATTTTGGGTATACTATAAATCGCAGAAATCTAAGGGCTGTCAATTCGACTAAATACCTAGGAATTACAATTACGAGCAACTTAAATTGGAAAGACCACATAGATAATATTGTGGGGAAGGCGAAACAAAGGCTGCGCTTTGCTGGTTAGAAGATGCGGCAAACCCATTAAAGAGACAGCCTACATTACACTTTTCCGTCCTCTGCTGGAATATTGCTGCGCGGTGTGCGATCCTTACCAGGTAGGATTGACGGAGGACATCGAAAAAGTGCAAAGAACGTCAGCTCGTTTCGTGTTATCGCGCAATAGGGGTGAGAGTGTTACTGATATGATACACGAGTTGGGGTGGCATTCACTGAAACAAAGGCGGTTTTCTTTGCGACGAGATCTATGTATGAAATTTCAATCACTAACTTTCTCTTCCGAATGCGAAAATATTTTGTTGACACCCACCTACGCAGAGAGAAAGGATCATCGCAATAAAATAAGAGAAATCAGAGCTCAAAGGGAAAGATTTAGGTGTTCCTTTTTCCCACGCGCCATTCGAGAGTGGAATGGTAGAGAAGTAGTATGAAAATGGTTCGATGAACCCTCTGCCAGACACTTAAGTGTGAATTACAGAGTAACCATGTAGATCGAGATGTAGATATTTACAGTAATTTTTATTTTAATTCCTACTGCTTGGTGTTGGTGGATTAGTATCAAACCAGTACACGTAGTACTGCTCCCTTGCAACCCGATGCTGGCTATGTTTGCTGCTGTTTCTGATGACACAATCTCACGAGCGCTGTCGACGGGATGGCCTGCTACTACAGCTACCCAGTCTCAGTCGCCTCTCGGATCTTTTCCTTGACGATAAATGGATGTCTACCACCAACACTAGCCATAGCTAACTGAATGCGTTGTCCGAATATTATGAGTCGCTCGCGTTCCGTTAGGTGTGTGGTTATAGATCGCTCGTCTCACCAATGTATACTATTATGCTTGGTTCAAAATGTTTCAAATGGCTCTGAGCACTATGGGACTCAACATCTGAGGTCATGAGTCCCCTACAACTTAGAACTACGTAAACCTATCTAACCTAAGGACATCACACACAGCCATGCTCGAGGCAGGATTCGAACCTGCAACCGTAGCGGTCACGCGGTACCAAACTGAAGCTCCTAGAACCACACGGCCACACTGGCCGCCATACTATTATGCTCCAACAACTGACTTCAGAGAGAACCTGCTAGCACAAAAAAAGCAGCGTAACGCGCGGCGATCTAACTTTCGAAAAAGGAAGGTACGGCAGACCCAGATCGAAAACTTGCGCCGAATTGACGAGAGGTGGTCTGGAACACCGACGGGTCCTAGTGTTATTCTTAGGCAGTTTCTGTGCTCGTTTATGCAAATTCTGGGCTTATACCTAATCTCTGTGTCAGAAAATACGACATACAAGCAGTTAAAATACGACAACGAACTTCGCACGATTCACAGACGGATGGCAAACATGACTTCCCTCCTTTAGTTTACTTGGCGACTGCGGTGAAAAGAAAGGCATCCGGCCACAAAGTTATAAAAAAGTGAAAAATATGGGAAATCAGTGCATTCTTTATAGCAGCATAAACTGTAGGAAAGACCTGACAACACATACTTCCGGCGAGTGTAACTTGTCCATTGCAACCTCCGTGAAGCCTAAGACGTTTTGATTTGCCGCTACTTCAGTACCCAGATCTTCACTAAAATGCTGCATCTACGGTAAGAGGGCGATGTGTTGTTGATCCATCTCCTTCTCTATTTGGTTTTCTTTATACGTAAGCTCCGTCCACACACCTAGCGGGACCATAATTATCGACCGACCGTCGTGTCATCTTCCAACAGCGGTGTCACTGGATCCGGTGTGAAGGAGCGTGGAATCAGTCTACAGCTCCCGCACCTGTTGTCAGTTTCTCTGCTGCTTGCTCAAGTAGCTACTCAGCTGACATCACTCGGCTGAGTGCACCTCATCCCAGTCCTTCCACCACCCCAAAAGCTCTAGCTATACCAGCAACCGTACCCGGGCCCTTCACCACTCAGCTACGGAGACAGACGTTGGTTTTGTTTCGTGTTGCGATAAGGCTACGTATTGTTCTTTTATCGTAGCTATTAGCTCTAAACATCTGCTTCAACCCTCGAAATACCAAGGGAGGGGTGCTTACTTTGTGCCCAACTTATCAACGTACTGTAATCTAGTCATTCACTTTATTATATTTTAAAATTTTGAAAAGAATATTTATTGTCTTTAGTGAATTCTTCTACCAGATTCCACAAACATTTTAAATTTTTTAATCCAGAGACTTAAGTATTATTCGTTTACAATATGTCACTTCGCCAGTGAATGTCACTTACTGTTTTTTCAGGTTCAGGGCCTTACACACACAGCAAGATCTCTTTAAAACGCATCTTGTGACTAAAAGTCAACAACAATGAACGAAATTTGCGTTTTTAAATTTTTTTAGAGTGGGTATAAACTACCCCCTTCCCCCTTAGCAGTACGCATTATTGAAAGAGCGTTGATGTAGCTTTGAACATGCACAAATATATATTCATGTTCGGGACACTGATAAGACACATCTGCACAGCTTTAAAAAGTATGTTGTTAATCTAAGTCAACAACAGTTATCAAATTTTGCATTTTTTCCAAATTTCTTTTCCTTTTCCTTTTTAGGGTTGGCGTAATGTACCCCGTTCCCCCGTGCGATGCGCGTTATGGAAAATACGTTGGTACTGCTAGCGTTAAGTTGTGCGCCAGAGCTTTGATAAAATAACTGTTTTATAAATAACATCAAAAAGAAGTTCTTTTATTGCTACTAATTTCGACTACTTCGTTGTTACCTGAGTAAAAAAGCATTAAACGGTATACAATATATGTCTATTACTAGAAAATGCGTTATATATACACGGTATTTCAAGGTCTTTACAACAGACGCCTAGCGGTGACTGGATTATAGGCAAAACATATTGCTTACAGACGCTGCCACCTCTCAGGAGCATAATCAGTAATTACTGACATCTAAAGTCGCTGGGAAGCATCAGCGAACTTTTGTCTGTAACACAAGCTGTCCACCATGATATAGTCTATCCCCCATAGACGCAAAGACTTCGAAATACCCTGTCTTTGTGGAAGCAAATGTGCTGGATGTATGGCATAAGTTCATTCACATACGCACAAACTGGGGAATAACTTTCGTTGCAGACAAAATATCCACCGGCGCTTTCCAGCGACGTTATGTGTCCTTTAATATTCGCCGGCCCTTGGATGACGACATTTCACAGAACTGGCGGGGTCTACTAACCATATTTGCTTCACTTCCTACCCCGTTAAATTAACAGGCCGATTTTCAACAAGAAAAAAGAAGTCTTATTAATGAGTGTCTCCGAGTTCATAAAGATATTTTAGAAGCGAATCAGGAACCTTAATTTCACTCGGCCTATGCTCTTTCAAGTCGAGCAGACGACTAGATTATAGGCAAAACAAACTGCATACCAAGGCTGCACAGTGCCTACACCCTGCCACCTCTCAGGGGCAGAACCAATAAAGCGTTAGTGAACATTTATCTCTGACAAAAGTCGTTCCCCATGGCGCGGTCTATCCCCCTAGACGCAAAGGCTTTGACACACCCTTTATTTAATGTTGTGAAAGCAACTGGACTGGGTACATGGCATGACTTCATCCACACAAGTACAAAATATTACTTAAGCCACACTTGGTATTTTTAAACGCCCAGACACTTGCCGATGTAAGAGAATCATCTCACGTATTCTGTTGCGTTCTGTCAATTCCAGAATGCCATACTTGTATATTTACTGTGCCGTGCGTGCGAGAGGCATATCTGAAGAGAGACGATAACGTTTCATTCAATGACGCTGCAGGTGTATTACAGAAAGCAAGACAAGACCCAAGTTTTTTGTTGCTTTCACATCAGCAACAATGTACAGTGGAAGACACAACCGACGGAACAAGTAGATCTTGGACTACATAGAAAATGGAATTCCCAGACATTGGCAGACTAAGCAATACTTAGGAATAGTTTTACAGTGGAAGATTCCTAATAACAACATGTTTTTTAGTGTGGAAAGGAGAGCTACGAAGAACAGCAATGACAGTTATTAAAAAATATTACGATTGGTCATGAAGAATCTGAACTGGCTAAATTGGTGTAAGCACGTGTCCAGAGCAAATTTTTCAGAATGCTAGCAGATGGTGAACGCTATGCTGCTGAGCCTAATGTAAGACACTTTTGCTAGACAGTTGATGATGGATACTAAGCTAATCCAATGACCATCAGATGCAATCATTGCCAGTAGATGCCTGGCCCTCAGTAAAGGCAGCACTTGTGCTGTTAATTACCCTCCTCCACCTGGTAACGACATGTACTATAGTGCTCCTGCAGTAGTTCGTACGTGATGTCCTGTGTCCTGATGTCCTGTGTCCCTCAGATTGACTCCTAAGCCATAAGTGCCGTGCCTCCCGCACAAGATACAGCCAGTGTAAAAGCACCACAGGCGCAAAGATGCGAGCAGTTGCCTGTGCCATAGAGACTCGCCACTTGCGCGAGTTCCACCAGAGTCACGGGCGGCGCTGTCGATGAAGATGTCGACCTCGCCTCGGCCAATTGCCGGCAGAGTACAATCCGCCACGGCCGGACGACAATGGGGAGAAGCCTTCCCGGAAGACAGAAGAGCAGCTCTCGCGCACTTGGTTATAGATCATCGTTCAGGGCTGACTTAGACAGGGAACGTCGTGTAGTGAACTCTCAGAAGTGAACAGACAGTTATTCTTGTTATATCCTAGCCAGTAATGCCACCCGAGCCCGCTGCCAAAAGGTTGGCAGCATCAAAGTCCGGACGCCGTCCGCATAAGCAGCGCCAGCGAGACAGGAAATCGCCGCAAGTCTGCGCGCGCCACCGCTGGCTTCTGGGTTCTTAAGCGCTGGAGTCGCGAGCGCTAGGACAGTTCTGTATTCGCCGCTCAGTTGTATACTCGCCACCGAATTGTGTACTTGCTAGTCAGTTGTGTGTTCATCGCAGCAGAGTTGTTGTTTGTCGTCAGCCGACGTTGACCTAGCCGCTCCGACTCGAACTAGACAGATCTCTGTAGACACGGAGTCCAATACTGTGTTCTGTATCTTCGTTAATAAAGATAAGTACCGACTTTTATTTAATCAGAGTGTTTGGGTTTTCATCTTTCTGTTCACTGTTCCAGCGGACCGGTCGGCCCGCTATTAAAAGTGTGGCGGTGACTTCGTAAGCCGTTTCTACAGCGAATTGCTTGTCGCTACGAACGCCGCCACAAAAATTCTAAATTGCATTTGCTATGTACTGTGAAGTTTACCTACGATTATTTGCGCTTAGCCAGTGAGGGCCTTTATCGTGTTACATTATATGCGACGTTGCAGACTTCAGTATCCGATAAGTCACTAACATAAGTAAGACTTTTTAACCTAATTGTGTGGCTTTGATACTTATCTGTTGGAGTGTTGAAGAACTTTCGTTCTCCTATCTTGTTACCTGACCCTCGGGCATAGCTGTGTAATAGTGGCAGGAAGAAATTGTCTTAGCGGTGTACTGCACCATTAGCCGTTTGAAGAACTCACAGACTCGGCCTCCACAGCAATAACGACGAGGCCTTTACTAAATTGGCGATGAGGGTTTACAAAACTAAGAAAAGATACTGATACAATTAATATTATAGTGAGGGTAATACTGTTTTCTTTTTTTTTAGTTCAGTGTGCGAGAGTGACATAAATTGCTTCAAAATGGGTTTCGTAAATGGCCCTAGACTAGAGCTGAAAAATGGCAGCCTAATATGCGAAATGAAATAACTTCCAAAGTAACCATACTAAAAACACTAAAACTAACTTCATAAGAAACTATAGCACTTTTCCTCCAAGTTGTTCTGCTCCTGCACGACCGAAGTACCTTCTTTCTTCCACAGTACTGGAACTTGGAGATGTCAGTTGTTACATACTTTATTGAGTAGAATAATGACAATTTATTTCTCTTACAAGTACATCCAGTTATTATAATCCAGCATCGTATGGTATACAGGGTGTTACAAAAAGGTACGGCCAAACTTTCAGTAAACATTCCTCACACACAAAGAAAGAGAATATGTTATGTGGACATGTGTCCGGCAACGCTTACTTTCCATGTTAGAGCTCATTTTATTACTTCTCTTCAAATCACATTAATCGTGGAATGGAAACACACAGCAACAGAACGTACTAGCGTGACTTCAAACACTTTGTTGCAGGAAATGTTCAAAATGTCCTCCGTTAGCGAGGATACATGCATCCACCCTCCGTCGCATGGAATCCCTGATGCGCTAATGCAGCCCTGGAGAATGGCGTATTGTATCACAGCCGTCCACAATAATAGCACGAAGAGTCTCTATATTTGGTACCGGGGTTGCGTAGACAAGAGCTTTCAAATGCCCCCATAAATGAAAGTCAAGAGGGTTGAGGTCAGGAGAGCGGGGAGGCCATGGAATTGGTCCGCCTCTACCAATCACTCGGTCACCGAATCCGTTGTTGAGAAGCGTACGAACACTTCGACTGAAATGTGCAGGAGCTCCATCGCGCATGAACCACATGTTGTGTCATACTTGTAAAGGCACATGTTCTAGCAGCACAGGTAGAGTATCCCGTATGAAATCATGATAACGTGCTGCACTGAGCGTAGGTGGAAGAACATGGGGCCCAATCAAGACTTCACCAACAATGTCTGCTTTAACGTTCACAGAAAATCTGTGTTCATGACGTGATTGCACAATTGCGTGCGGATTCTCGTCAGCCCACACACGTTGATTGTGAAAATTTACAATTTGATCACGTTGGAATGAAGCCTCATCCGTAAAGAGAACATTTGCACTGAAATGAGGATTGACACATTGTTGGATGAACCATTCGCAGAAGTGTACCCGTGGAGGCCAATCAGCTGCTGATAGTGCCTGCACACGCTGTACATGGTACGGAAACAACTGGTTCTCCCGTAGCACTCTCCATACAGTGACGTGGTCAACGTTACCTTGTACAAGCCGGCCGCAGTGGTCTAGCGGTTTAGGCGCTCAGTCCGGAACCGCGGGACTGCTACGGTCGCAGGTTCGAATCCTGCCTCGGGCATGGATGTGTGTGATGTCCTTAGGTTAGTTAGGTTTAAGTAGTTCTAAGTTCTAGGGGACTGATTTATTTTATTTATTTATTTATTTATTTATTGTTCCGTGGGACCACATTTAGGAGAAGTCTCCATGGTCATGGAACGAGTCAATACATGAAATTATAACACGATTGTAGAAACAGATAAAATGAAATATAAGAAACATATTCAGGCGACAAGTCGTTAGTTTAAATAAAGAAAATCAAAAATGTACACTGGAATTTGCTTAATTTTGTATCTCTTCCAGGAGCTCCTCGACAGAATAGAAGGAGTGAGCCATGAGGAAACTCTTCAGTTTAGACTTAAAAGTGTTTGGGCTACTGCTAAGATTTTTGAGTTCTTGTGGTAGCTTATTGAAAATGGATGCAGCAGAATACTGCACTCCTTTCTGCACAAGAGTCAAAGAAGTGCATTCCACATGCAGATTTGATTTCTGCCTAGTATTAACTGAGTGAAAGCTGCTAACTCTTGGGAATAAGCTAATATTGCTAACAACAAACGACATTAAAGAAAATACATACTGTGAGGGCAATGTCAAAATTCCCAGACTATTGAATAGGGGTCGACAAGAGGTTTTCGAACTTACACCATACATAGCTCGAACAGCCCGTTTTTGAGCCAAAAATACCCTTTTTGAATCAGAAGAATTACCCCAAAAAATAATACCATATGACGTAAGCGTATGAAAATATGCGAAGTATACTACTTTTCGTGTTGAAATGTCACTTATTTCAGATACTGTTCTAATGGTAAATAAAGCGGCATTTAGTTTCTGAACAAGATCCTGAACATGGGCTTTCCACAACAGCTTACTATCTATCTGTACGCCTAGGAACTTGAACTGTTCCGTCTCGCTTATAACATGCCCATCCTGTCTGATTAAAATGTCAGTTCTTGTTGAATTGTGGGTTAGAAACTGTAAAAACTGAGTCTTACTGTGATTTAGCATCAAATTATTTTCCACAAGCCACGAACGTATATCATGAACTACATTATTTGATAATGTTTCAATATTACACACAAGATCCTTCACTACCAAGGTGGTGTCATCAGCAAACAGAAATATTTTTGAATCACCTGTAATACTAGAAGGCATATCATTTACATAAATAAGGAACAGCAGTGGCCCCAGCACCGACCCTTGGGGAACGCCCCATTTAACAGTGCCCCATTGGGACTGAACATCAATACCACTCTCAATATTGCGGAGGATTACCTTCTGCTTTCTGTTCTTAAAGTAAGAGGCGAACCAATTGTAAGCTACTCCCCTTACTCCATAATGTTCCAACTTCTGCAGTAATATTTTGTGGTCAACACAGTCAAAAGCCTTCGTTAAATCAAAGAAAACACCTAACGTTCGCAACCTTTTATTTAATCCGTCCAAAACCTCACAGAGAAAAGAGACTATAGCATTTTCAGTTGTTAAGCCATTTCTAAAACCAAACTGTACATTTGACAGCAAATTATGTGAATTTAAATGCTGCAGTAACCTTGTATACACAACCCTCTCAATAACTTTAGCAAACACCGATGGCATAGAAATAGGTCTATAATTGTCAACATTATCCCTGTCTCCCTTTTTATAAAGTGGCTTCACTACCGAGTACTTTAATCGGTCAGGAAACCGACCACTCCTAAAGGAAAAATTGCAGATATGGCTAAGTACTGAGCTAACAAACGTGGAACAATACTTCAGTATTCTGCTAGATACCCCGTCATATCCATGAGAGTTCTTGGTCTTTAGTGATTTAATTATTAACTCAATCTCCCTCTTGTCAGTATCATGGAGGAGCATTTCAGGTGACAGTCTCGGAACACTTTTTTCTAAGAGCGCTATATGATTCCCTGCTGGGACTAGGTTTCTATTTAGTTCACCTGCTATATTCAGAAAGTGATTATTAAGTACTGTACATATATGCGACTTATCAGTAACACGGACATCTCCACTACGCACTGATTCTATATTCTCGACCTGTCTCTGCAGACCAGCCACTTCCTTTACGACTGACCATATGGTTTTAATTTTATCCTGAGACTTAGCTATTCTATCTGCATACCACATACTTTTTGCCTTCCTAATAACTTTTTTAAGCACCTTACAATACTGTTTGTAATGGGCTGCTGCATTTAGATTTTGACTGATTCTAACGTTTTGATATAATTGCCACTTTGTTCTACAAGATATTCTTATCCCTTTAGTCAGCCACCCAGGCTGCCTGTTTGTGCTAGTACCCTGTTTTGAACGTTTTAACGGAAAGCAACTTTCAAAGAGCACGAGAAAAGTCTTGAGGAAAGCATTATATTTATCGTCTACTGTATCAGCACTATAAACATCTTGCCACTCTTGTTCCTTGATAAGGTTTACAAAAGTCTGTACAGCAACTGGATCAGCTTTCCTAAAACGTTGGTAACTATATTTAACATGTGTTGCAGCACAAAAAACTTTTAGACTTAAAATTTGTGCATCATGATCTGAAAGGCCATTCACCTTTTTGCTAACAGAATGCCCTTCTAATAATGACGAATGAACAAAAATATTGTCTATGGTTGTTCTACTGTTCCCTTGCACTCTCGTTGGAAAGAATACGGTTTGCATAAGATTATATGAATTAAGGAGGTCTACCAGCATCCTTTTCCTTGCACAGTCACTTATACAATTAATATTGAAGTCACCACATATAACTAACTTTTTGTATTTCCTATAAAGTGAACCAACAACCTCCTCTAGCTTTAGCAAAAATGTTGTGAAATCGGAGTCTGGGGATCTATAAATAACAACAGTAAGAAGTTTAGCTCCACTAAATTTAACCACACCTGCACAACATTCAAACACCTTTTCAGTGCAGTACTTTGAAACATCAATTGACTCAAATGGGATACCGTTTTTCACATACATGGCTACTCCCCCACACCGCAAAGAGCTCCTAGAAAAGCTGCCAGCCAACCTGTATCCTGGTAAAGGAAGCCTCTGAATTATCTCCTTATTTAAGAAGTGTTCAGATATACCAATAATTTCAGAGTCAACATCTATAAGCAGTTCACTAACTTTATCTCGAATACCTTGTATATTTTGATGAAATATACTAATTCCCTCATTAATCGGATACCCAAGCTTTGTAGAAAGTGGTTTCTTTGTTAGAGAGACTTCCCTTAAGCAGGAATGCCTATCAGCTGACTTCAATCTAAAAAAGGTACAGCTCTAACACCCACAACTACCGGAATTTTCCCATGAGTGATCCCACCACCCCCACCTATGCTGTCACCTATAAGTTTTGCCAAACTCCCCTTCCCATACCTGTTGAGGTGCAGGCCATGTCTAGTGAAACCCGTCCTACTGATAGACTCCACCGACACCACTGAAATGTGACTCATGCCTTCTGTCATCAGCGCACCCCCAAGTCTCATGTTATTACGCCTGACGGCTGTATTAAGATGAGGCCGATCGTGACGCTGAAACAGTTCCACGAAATGCACATTCGTGTTGCCAGTCTGAGTGGCTATCTTTTCCAGGTCACCATCTATGTCATACTCCCCATCCCTATCAATACTATTACCAGCCCCACCCACAATCACTACCTGATCCTCTTTAGTAAAATCCCTACATAACCCCCCTATGTTAAAAGTCACCTGAGCCAATCCTGCATTAGGCTTCACAATGCTGGTGACCTGGTACTCACTCCCCAAAACTTCCTGCAACTGCTGGCCTACACCTCTACCATGAGAACTACCTAACAGCAGAACCTTCTTCTTTCTCTTAGACTTTGCAACTGTCCTAGCCACCGTAACTGCTGAGGTCTGCTGCATACTTCCTACATCTACAGCTACTAGAGATTCCTCTCCACTAGACTCTGACAGTTGGTCATATCTATTACAAACACCAATAGTAAAACTATCTGAAAATCTCCTTCTCCTAGCAGATCTCTTGCCAACAGCCAGCTCCCATTCCCCAACTCCCTTCTCCCTCCTCATCCTATCTAGCTCCTCCTGTGCGTTTTTCAACTGCACCTGAAGGGCACAGATCTTACGCTCCTGCTCCTCTATCAACTTACTCTTGCTACATAACCTGCAGTTCCAGGAGAGGATCTCACCAGAATGCCCACTGGCTTCCCCACTGCATTCCCCCCAGTGAAAATACTTCGAACAAGTCTCACACCGCAATCCACTACTCACGAACCTACGGCAAAGCCCACACTTCTCACTCATGGTAAAATTTTACAATTATTGAAACAAGAAAACAACTTTATCTAAGTTCCGCTACTACAATAAGAAGATGTTAAAAACTGACTACAATAATGACAAACTTGCTCTACAAGGGAAGTAACTACTATTATTGACAGTATTAATCAACAACAAATGAGAATATAACAAAATACTAACACAGAAAGAAAATCAAACGTCTAATGACAGTAACGAAACTGAAAGCAGTTCGCAAAAATTTCTTCTGAAGTTATTTCACCGGAAAACACCAAGAACACCGGTTGAAGACTACTAAAGTTCCTAAATAAACTACTATACACAAACAATTAATTAGTACTTAGCTTTCGATGCGCCGCTACAGCTGCAACTGGTCAGCGCGGAATGTAAACACGGGTAAGAGGTTAAGTTGCTCGATACGAAACACTCACAAATATCAGGCCACAACACAAGAAATGCAGAGGTGAATGAAGAAACCACTAATAAGTCACTTATATAGTAAATATTATCACAAAAACAGTTAAAATATATATCTGAAACCTAAAAATAGATGAAAACTTAGAGAGCGATCTCACACGCAGTCACGCGCTTATGACGTCACACCACAGATGTTAAGTCCCATAGTGCTCAGAGCCATTTGAACCATTTGAACCAACCTTGTGCAACAGCAACTTCTCTGACGATGACATTAGGGTTATCGTCAACTGCACGAAGAATTGCCTCGTCCATTGCAGGTGTCCTCGTCGTTCTAGGTCTTCCCCAGTCGCGAGTCATAGGCTGGAATGTTCCGTGCTCCCTAAGACGCGGATCAATTGCTTCGAACGTCTTCCTGTCGGGACACCTTCGTTCTGGAAATCTGTCTCGATACAAACGTACCGCGCCACGGCTATTGCCCCGTGCTAATCCATACATTGTAACCACCCCACCGCAATTTTAAAAGAAAGAAAATGAACAATACTTAATAGAAATGGGGGCCAAGCGTAACCTCCCCACAAAAGTTTTAAAAGAAAATAACGATACTAATTAGAAATGCTGATGGACATGGCTCTATGCGTAACCTGCCCACAATGAAATGTACTGACAATGGCAACAGAAATGTGAAATTCGCAATCTGACTCAAATATAAATTCCTGATGAAAAATTAAAGTCCATTCAGTGATAAGAAAATTTAATTAAACCGAAATATCGGTCTTTGGCCCTGTGTAAAAACAATCAGAATTAAAGTCTTACCTCAGAATAAATGGAAGTCACATATCTGCTCTTGTTGTTGCGCACCGCTTGGAGGAACTGCATTGCAAATAATAATATTCTCCTTTTTTTTTTTATAATTCTAGTGAAATTTTTCTTCAAAAAGAAGTGGAATGAAATAGGAAGTGCAACGAGATCTTTAGTTCAAAAAAATTAAACTTTTGAGAAAATGCTTTTGAAATAAAAAATTATTATTGGGAGACTTGTTGGAGAATAATTACAATAAATAAAATTTTTCATTATCTAATGATTATATTAATTAACAGTATACCTTATTCCTCATCTTGACCATTGTTGCCGACCGCCTACATCACACAACCGCACTGGGCTGCTACTACTGACCGACCGCTCTGCATGACGACTACAGACTGAGTACTGCTCTCAACTAGACAGAGCTACCGACTCGCAACGACTGACTGACTGCTACTCTGCATAGCGACAACTAACTCGCAAAGACTACTACTGACTGAGAACCGCTCGCAACACTCGCGCGGTCAAGCGCATACTCTCTGGTCACAGATGCTACAATGCCTCGCCATCGCTGCTGCGTTACATACGTGTTTCATAACCCTCCACTCGGGGGGCAAAAATTTGGCAGCGATGGTGAGTCATTTGGACTTGCCAAGCGCGGCAAAATTTTTCTTTAATTAACAAAATCCTACAACTTACAGAATATTTAAATGTTGTGCACACGCACTAAGTACAAAATATATCAGACAAGGACAAAATGTGAATACTAAACATAGTAGCAAATCAGAAAAAAGTATATACAAACTTTTTGACAGATAACAAAGTGCACAGGCACTGAAAAAATTCTTTAGCATATTCAGAACAAATAAACAGACTGGCAAAAAATATTATGTTGACAAGTGTACATGCACTGAAAATGTCTTTAGCATTTTCACAACAAATAAACATAATGGCAAAAAAAAAAAAAAATTCATGTCCAAAGTGCACATGCACTGAAAAATGTCTTTAGTATTTTCACAACAAATAAACATAATGGCAAACATCATGTCGACCAGTGACATAAGTGTACTCACACTGGAGTTTAGCGAATCGAAAAATGTATAACCTATGAACATAAATGATGTTACCAAAAAAATTTTTTCTTTATGTGACAAGAATCAGGATAGGAAAGGGAAGGATTGCATCATGGTTGTAGCACTTTAGATTGCACACAGCTGCTCTGAAAGTCCATATCTTTCCACAGTAGTACAACACCAAGTGACACAACTTGAAGTTCTTTTCCCATCAGAATTTATCAGTGTAGCCAAGACACTGAACTGTCGTAGTAATGTTCCATGTTTTCATTTTGGCAGTACATTAGGTACACCAAACAGTGGGACCATAATGATGTCTTCATCGCTCATGGTGGTGGACAGCATGTCGTGTCAACACCACACTCTTACAAGGCACACCAACGTAGAATTAGTGCAAAACCAAATATAGTGCTCCATGATCACTGGGATAAACAGGACAAATGGACATTGCAGTAATTCAGGGTAGTCAGCTTATGAGGTGAAGGACATCAAGTCACATAATATTGACAATTACAGTCTTCATTGATAGTTCGTGGCATTCATAGCCCAGTTATTGAACATTTCTGTACCAAGTATGTAGTATTACAGAAAAATGTTCATTAATTGTTTTACATAGAATCAGTAGCCTTCTTTTTCTGGTTACAAAATATTATGAAATAATCGCATTCTTTTCAGTTACAGAGTATAATTAAGAATCATTAACCTTCTCCTAATTACAGTTAATTAATCATTTGTCTTTAATTAATCATTTGTCTAATTACAGTTAATTAAGCATTTGTATAATTACAGTTAATTAATCATTTGTCGTTAATTAATCATTTGTCTAATTACAGTTAATTAACCATTTGTCGTTAATTAATCATTTGTCTAATTACAGTTAATTAATTAATCATTTGTCATTTCAATATACTAAGAATTATTAGCCTTAATTAATTACAAAGCATTATTAAACAGTACCATAGTTAATTAATTATGTGTCATTCCAATCTATTAAGAATCATTAGTCTTTTCCTAATTACAAAGCATTATTAAACAATCACATTTATTTCCAATTACAAAGTATGAACATTGAAAACAAGAGTTAATTAATGGCATAATTAATAACAATTTCGTTGATTGACATTAATTATTGGCACTCAGTGGCCATCAAGTATTGAATAGAATAAAACATAGTTCATCATTCAGTATTATTCAGATCATTACAAAGTCATTATTAAAAATCAGTTAATTACAGTCAAATCATTAGTAATCACAGGCATTACAATAAACAGTGGCAGTTATTAGCTAGTGACAAAGCATTATTTTGAATATAGTCTCATTAAGAGGTCATTACTCGAGTGACATGCTATTCAGAGTTGATCAGTATTATTCAGAATTATCATAAACTAGTGACATTATGTGGGACTGGTAATACATTTTTTTTTTTTTTTTTTTTTTTTTAGCAATGCATTGCGTTGGGATCGATAATTAATTGCTGAGGCATAATACTTTTTGCTTTTGACCTATTGCTGCAAATGAGGATAGGTAACGTCATTCGTCATGAGTCAGCTGTAGCAAGATTATGTAACAAGGCAGTACATGTGATCACATTTATAAATGATAAACACAAATGGGTAAAAAATATAAAAATGCAAGTACTAGAACAGGTATAATAAGTAACAGGTTTAGTAAGTGTCATGAAAAACTTCTCCTGGAAAAAATACAAAAACGGATTATTGACCTGAAAGAAGAAACGCACACTATGCTGAAAAGTAGTGAACTTCGAATTAACAAGTAGTGAAATGTGTATAAAATGTGTTCCATAGCTGTCCTTTCCAAAACTTTCCGTCATCCTACTACGCAATGTAACACCTGCTGTCAAAGCAAACTGCAACAAATACTTAAATAACTACGTAGCATAAATACATAACTTCAACATTATCCTCATCTGTAAAGAAAAAACTTCATTATCCATCACTTCATTATCCATATTATCATAACTTCATTATTATCACCACCTGTAAAGAAAAACTTCATTATTCATAACAGCATATCCTTCATCATTATTCATCAGTATTCATTATCATCTGCAAAAAATCACTTCATTACTCATTACATAACTATTCCTTATCTCTAGCATATTTCATCACTAAAACTAAGATGTGTAGTTCTCTCTGACAGCCTGCATCAATCACCTTGTATTCTGAAAGAAAAAATTAGTTAAGACTGCTATTCTGTGATGAGTATAGTATAGTCTTGTTAATGCTTGTTAATCCTGATCCCTTTACTCTTCCTCATAAAGTTATTGCATCTCCTTTCGTTTATTCCGTAGGTGAAATTCCCATTTATGTTAAATTTATTTCTTAGAATCATCATTCCTTTCTGAAATTGATGAACAAAGATTAATGTCTTGCATTTAAATCCTATACCCACTAAATAATGACTGGTTTATGGTGACACAATTAACCATACAGCATAACATGACAGAAAACGTAATATGTCCAAGACATTGACAGTGTTCGGATGCGAAAAAATGTACACAGAATAATACAATGCAGTAGCAAAAAAAATGTGAAACAGTCACGATGTTGAGATGTCATAAGGCAAAAAAAAAAAAAAAGTCAAAGTCGACTGGTGTGTGTTATATCTTAACTATTTCATAGTGCATACAAACAAAACTGGAGTACAGTCATATACACAAAAAAATGGAAAATGTGCACGGTCTGATGTGTAACGACAAGAAAAGCGACCTGCTAACCTTACCTTGCCGGGCACTTGCCAAGAAAAAAATACGATAATCATCAATAATTAGTCAGGTGAATTAATTGCATTAGTAAATGGCATCATAGTGTGTTGAATCATACAGTGGTTTCACTCAATAAACGGTTTAATGTTTGAGATATGGTGATTGCCTTTCGATTTTCTGGTTCTCAAAGTTTCGACGTGTACAACATTGGGGTGAGGGATGCTGCGAATCCGATACGGACCTGCGTATAGAAGTTCAAATTTACTGCACTTACCTTTTAATTTGCTGGATAAATAGTGTGTACGTACTAATATCTTCTGTCCAACGTGAAAGTCGCGGCGTGTACAAACCTGTTTTTGCTGTCTTCTCCGGCGCTCTGCGGCACGTTTGATGTTGTTCAGCGCAATGTCAATTATTTCGTGGTGTCGTAGGCGACGATTTTTGGGGAATTCTATTAATTCTTTAATTTTGTTCGGTGGTTCAACGTTTTTCAGTATAACAGTCGGAGATAGCATAGTGGATTCATTTGGAATGGAATTAATTACATCTTGGAATGAGAGTATGTGTGTATCCCAATCAATATGTCTTTTGTGGCAGTATATTCTGCACAGCTTACCAATTTCCTTCATTAATCTTTCACAAGGGTTCGAAGAAGCGTGGTACTTGGATATATAGATCGGAGAAATGTTTCTAGCTCGTAACATGCGTGTCCATACACTACTACGAAATTGAGATCCATTATCAGAAATTACTTTCATTACATGCCCTACATGAAATAGAAAATGTTTTACAAATGCTTTCGAAACAGTTTTAGCAGTAGCTTTGCGTAACGGAGTGAAAGTAACAAATTTTGAAGTGAGCTCAACAGCGACAAAAATGTAGCAAAAACCTCTGTTAGTTCTCGGAATCGGACCAAAAATATCTACTGCGGCCATGTGTCTTAATTTCACAGGTATAATGGGATATAAAGGAGGAATATGTGAAGTGGTGTCTGATTTAGCTTTCTGGCAAATTTTACAAGACGCTAAAACTCGTCGTATACGTTTTTCCATGTTGGTAAAATAACAGTTCTGTCTCAGTATAAGAAAACATTTTCGTGCTCCGTAATGTGCGTAACTTAAATGAGTGTACCAAATTAATTTGTTAACCAGTTCGTCAGGTATGCATAATAACCAATTGTTGCTGTCAGGGTGATAGCGGCGAAACAGAATGTCATTGCGTACAGTGTAATGGTTCCTAATCGTAACATTTTTCCTATCTTGCCAAAGGTGTTTAATTTCTTTCCACACATTGTCCTTATTTTGTTCTTGCGCTATGTCCTGTAATGACGATGAAATAAAGTTTTCAAATGCAACTTGCTGAATGTACATGACACTGAAATTTGTTTTGCAGAAGTTGGTTGCTATGTCTTGCTGATTGTTGCCGAGAGAACGCGATAGTGCGTCTGCTATAACATTTTGTGTGCCGGGAATATGAACAATCGTAAAATTAAATTCTTGTAAATATAGTTTCCATCTACTTAATCTGTCGTGAGTAAATTTAGCTGAAAGCAAAAATTGTATAGCTCTATGGTCTGTGTAAACGGTGGTATGTCTGCCATAAAGAAAGTGCCGAAATCTCGTAAAAGCCCATACAACACATAATGTTTCCAGTTCTGTAACGGAATAATTTCGTTCAGCAGGTGACAAAATGCGACTTGCAAATGCGATGTTTTTAATTACTGTAGAACCATCTTCTTCAATTTCCTGAAAAATATGTACACCTAAAGCGGTGTTAGAGCTGTCAGTGGCAATGGAAAAATTTCTGGTGAGATCTGGGTGCGATAAAAGTAGAGCATTCAATAAAGCATGTTTCAAATAACATTCTCGTGAACAAAATTCTGCGTGTCAAAAGTAATGTTTGCGTTACTGTAGTATGCAATCTGTGCTGTATCTGGTTAAATTCTATCGTTCGTCCTGTTATTTACGGGAGGATGCTGTGGCATATCCACTATATGAACTGTTCTGTTATTTCTTACTGACGTGTTACGCTATGGATGACACCTATTGTCTGTTCCATTCATGATTATTTGTTGTTGCTGATGTTGTTGCTGCTCATAAGATCGACTGTTATTAAATGTACGCTGAAAATTGTGCTCATCATTCTTTTTACGTCTGTCCTAATAATCATTCCTATACGGTGTATTGCGATAGGAATTGAAATAGAGTGTTGTCTGTACGTAGTTATTTCTTTGCTGCCATGCGTTACTATTTGTTGGCGCTGAGACTATACATGCACGCGGCGAAACATTAAAGTTTGGTTGACCTTGTAGACTGCATTGTTGGTTAGGTATGCTAAGCGGCTGACTTTCATGCTATTGTGGTGGAAAACGTCTATTGTTACCAAAAAATGCGTTTGCTGTTAATTTTACACATACTGATGATTACGATTTTTATCTGTAATTAAAATTACGGCGGTAGTTGTCATTACGGGAGTGCCTACTGAAAATTGTCACATTCGGTAAAATATTTGTCATATCCGGTTTTCATTACATACGTTTCTTAATTCTACAAAGAGCAATAGTTAAAGAGCAGTTTTGATAGATATAAAGGATAGTAGAAGAGAAGGCAGCAGTGCAGAAAACTAAAGATGAAACAGCACTACTACAGCTCGGGGCCCTATGCTCGCTACGGCACATATTCATTAAAGCGTAATGAATCCCCTGAGGTCAATTACGCACTGCAAATAAATTTTAGCTTTTGCGTTGCACGCAATAGCGGTAAAAATTCAAAAGCAAATAGTTGTATCCATGTTAATTCTAGTTTCCTCATTACAGGCAATGCTGATGAAAATACAATAGCAATTTGTCGCTTCAGGTTCAAAGCTAGTTTCTCCATTACAGATAATATCGGTGAAAGTACAAAAATAAATTGTCGTATACAGTGCAAATCGTGTATCTGCGCTCTGCCATTATTAAATTCCTTACATTTTCTTACAAATGCAAACTGCTTATTATCAACGTTCTCGTCACTGAATTTGAGAACACGTTCGGGTTTGTGTGTGAATCTGTTCGTCTCTGTCATTTCGGTTTTCAAGTTGCGTAGCTTTTCAGATTTTAATTCGCGTGACTTTTCGGATTTTAAGTCGCGTAGTTGCTGTAAATTGCTCACATTATACACGCTGCGTGACTCTGACACATGTTCATAAAGTGGCGTCTGTTGTGTATTATTAACAGAAGTGTTTTTCATTTCTGTTACTTCTTGTTGTAAATTTGATAACTTCCTACGTAACGTGTTGTTAGATGAATCGATTTCATTAATCGTCAGCTGTATATTTTGAAATTCAGGCGTTTGGATAAATGAAACCGGTGCAGTATCGTCTGATTTATTGTCATTAGTATTTTCGATAGCATCAATACGACTGGCCAATTCATCACATTTTTCAGTCAGTATTTTAACCTGATCATCGGTTTTAGAATCAGACGCATTAATCTGTTTTTGCAACTTGCGCGTAGTTTCGCTCAGTTTTTTAACATCACCTTTGATAACATCACAATCCTGTGTTAGATCTAATTGTTCGAATCTATCTGTCACTGTTTGAATATTTACTGTGTGTGTATCTGTTTTTGATTTAAGGTCAGAAATTTCATCCCGTAATTCCGCGTTCAATTGTTCTATGGTATTAATTTTGTCGGACACTGTAGTAATATTATTGTCTACATACGTCTTCGCTTTCGCGAATATTTTACGTTTGTCCTCTTGTCTTTGTGCAGTGATTGTTTCCATGACTTGTCGTTTTACTTTGTTTTGATCCTGAATAAATCTGCGGAAACGCGTATCACTGTTCTGTATGTGCTGATTAAAGCGCTCGTTAATCTGAGTGTTCTGCTGTTTGAATTTCGCGTCTATCTTTGCGTCCATAGTGCGCGAAAGTTCTATCGTCATTGCTCTAAACTCGTCCCGTAATTGTGCAGCTTTTTCAGAGCATTGTTTAGCGACTCCGCTAATTTCGTCTCTGAGTGTATCTGTTGCGGCTGTTTGCATTTCCCTTAATTCTTGTGCAACTGACTTTATTTCTTCGCTATTTTTTTGTGAACAAGCCTCAATTTCCACGCGCAACTGTTCCTTAGTGTCATGGCACTGCGCGGCAACGGCTGTAATTTGTTCACTAAGTTGTTTGAAATTTTCGTCATTATTGTCAAGTTTTTCATTTAAGTGTTTGTTATCTTCCCTAAGTTGTTTGAAATTTTCATCAATTTTATTAAATTTTTTGTCCTGTTCACTAAATTGTTGTTTGAAATCTTCACTCTGTTGTTGTAGCAATCTTACCATAATTTGTTCAAAGCCAAAGTTAGCGTTTATACTCTCTGTGCTGTTTAGTGGTGGATCTGGAACTTTCACGCTTACTGTAACCATTTGGTTATTCTGAGCAGTCGGATGTACACTGTCAGACATTATTTCGGAATTAAATAAATCCATCGTACTTTCAGTATCCTGTTCATTTTCATTAGACAAATTTGTCTGTACATTATTTGGATTTTCTAAATCGGGTGTGTTAAGCTCGGCAGCGCTCATTACCATAGAGCATTCTGCGTCATCAATTGTCGTCAAGTTAACAGACGAGACAATTGAGTTCGTTTGTTCATCATTAAGGTGAAAGTCATCATTAGTGGTTGGAATGCACTGATTGTTAGTGAACGCAGGATTGTCATCATTACGTTGCGTATCACAATTACTATCGGTCACGTTGTTTAAGTCGGTAATTTCATTCACAATACTTCGCGATACACTATTCACAGTCTTTCGCGGCATTTTTACAATAGTCAAAATTTTTCACAAAACAAATAAGCACAATGCAAAAGCAACACACAAATACAACAAAGCAGCAAATTGCCGTTGACCTGTAGAAAGAAAGTCACAATATTATTAAAAGCGTTGCGCCAAATCCTAATTATCTAAGCAAATAAGAGCAGATATCTGACTGTCGCTCAAAAGACTCTCAACGAAATACGATCCTGGACTGGGTGTCGCCAAGTGTAACCTCCCCACCGTAATTTTAAAAGAAAAAGAAACAATACTTAATACAAATGGGAGCCGAGTGTAACCTCCCCACAAAATTTTGAAAGTAAGCAACACGACAATATTTAATTATGAATGCTAATGGACATTGCGCTAATTGTAACCTCGCCCACAATGAAATGTACTGACAATGGCAACAGAAATGTGAAATTCGCAATCTGACTCAAATATAAATTCCTGATGAAAAATTAAAGTCCATTCAGTGATAAGAAAATTTAATTAAACCGAAATATCGGTCTTTGGCCCTGTGTAAAAACAATCAGAATTAAAGTCTTACCTCAGAATAAATGGAAGTCACATATCTGCTCTTGTTGTTGCGCACCGCTTGGAGGAACTGCATTGCAAATAATAATATTCTCCTTTTTTTTTTTTATAATTCTAGTGAAATTTTTCTTCAAAAAGAAGTGGAATGAAATAGGAAGTGCAACGAGATCTTTAGTTCAAAAAAATTAAACTTTTGAGAAAATGCTTTTGAAATAAAAAATTATTATTGGGAGACTTGTTGGAGAATAATTACAATAAATAAAATTTTTCATTATCTAATGATTATATTAATTAACAGTATACCTTATTCCTCATCTTGACCATTGTTGCCGACCGCCTACATCACACAACCGCACTGGGCTGCTACTACTGACCGACCGCTCTGCATGACGACTACAGACTGAGTACTGCTCTCAACTAGACAGAGCTACCGACTCGCAACGACTGACTGACTGCTACTCTGCATAGCGACAACTAACTCGCAAAGACTACTACTGACTGAGAACCGCTCGCAACACTCGCGCGGTCAAGCGCATACTCTCTGGTCACAGATGCTACAATGCCTCGCCATCGCTGCTGCGTTACATACGTGTTTCAACATCAAATGGGCATCTGCCAACTCCGCATTCGTAAACATTGCACTGACTGCAAAACCACGTTCGTGATGAACACTAACCTGTTGATGCTACGTACTGATGTGCTTGATGCTAGTACTGTAGAGCAATGAGTCGCATGTCAACACAAGCACCGAAGTCAACATTACCTTCCTTCAATTGGGCCAACTGGCGGTCAATCGAGGAAGTACAGTACATACTGACGAAACTAAAATGAGCTCTAACATGGAAATTAATCGTTTCTGGACGCATGTCCACATAACATGTTTTCTTTATTTGTGTGTGAGGAATGTTTCCTGAAAGTTTGGCCGTACCTTTTTGTAACACCCTGTACATAATAACCACATTCTAGATGATCAAAACTTGATGTGCTTGTGGTAGTATACTACATGGATTACTAATCTAAAGTGCCTTAAAGCCTAAGAGCTGTAGGAGCCCACCACATGCGGCCTCCTACGTGAATGTAGGTAAAACAAGTGGAGTTGCGGTGCTTGATTCCTATGGAGCGCTGCGATGCTGATGAAACATCACTCGGTCAACAATAATTTATTAGCAAGTGTTTTGCATTCACTCTGTCTCATTCCCAGTGCTGCCCGACAGCGATTTTCTGAGCCCACGTTTCACGAAGGCACAGAGTATCGCGTCAGCGCCCGCTAGGAGTGTCCGGTAGTCGGTGCGTCGCTACAGTCCAGCGTTGTCGGAGCCTCAGCGTCCTCGTTGAGTGAGGCCCGGCTCGAGATATTTGCCTGCACCTGATATGGGTTGTCGAGATGGTATGTAGGCCAAAGACCCAATAACGACGCAAAGGACAGCCCGAGAGGCGGTCCCAGCATACAGCCTATAAGGTGATAGTCGTACTGCGCGGTACATGCGTCACAGGCGCCCTCCTTCTAAGCCGAACAGCTCGCAGCTGCGCAGGTCGGTTTCTCATTTGCGGAAGATCGACCCGGCCCTCATCTTCACTCAGTCACCGTTACGTCCGGCAGAAGTGGAGCTCGCAGAGTCGAACTTACCGTCATAGCAGTAATTCCAAGACGGCGGCGGCTGAAGACCATTCGTTGTATTCATCAGGGCATCCTGCAGGTAGCTAAGCTGATTTTCCATCGACATCCACGATGCAGGTGCTGTGACCTAACGCTGAGAATGCGTAGGAGGAAGGCGAGGATTTTATAGCAGTCGATTACGATTCCTTCCTCTCGTTTTCTGACACCCAAACCTCCAGATGTCAGACACTCAGGCCGGTACCAAACGATATACACTACTGGTCATCAATATTGCTACACCACGAAGATGACGTGCTAAAGACGCGAAATTTAACCCACAGGAAGAAGATGCTGTGATATGCAAATGATAAGCTTTTCAGAGCATTCACACAAGATTGGCGCCGGTGGCGACACCTACAACGTGCTGACATGAGGAAAGTTTCCAACCGATTTCTCGTACACAAACAGCAGTTGACCGGCGTTGCCTGTTGAAACATTGTTGTGATGCCTCGTGTAAGGAGGAGAAATGCGTACCATCACGTTTCCGACTATGATAAAGGTCGGATTGTAGCCTATCGCGATTGTGGTTTATCGTATCGAGCATTGCTGCTCGTGTTCGTCGAGATCCAATGACTGTTAGCAGAATATGGAGTCGGTGGGTTCAGGAGGGTAATACGGAACGCAGTGCCGGATACCAACGGCCACGTATCACAAGGAGTCGAGATGACAGGTATCTTATCCACAAGGGTGTAACGGATCGTGCAGCCACGTCTCGATCTCTGAGACAACAGATGGGAACGTTTGCAAGACAACAACCAATCGCACAAACAGTTCGACAACGTTTGCAGCAGCATGGACTATCAGCTCGGAGACCATGGCTGCGGTTACCCTCGACCCTGCATCACACACAGGAGCGCCTGCGATCGTATACTCAACGACGAAACTGGGTGTACGAATGGCAAAACGTCATTTTTTCGGATGAATCCAGGTTCTGTTTACAGCATCTTGATGGTCGCATCCGTGTTTGGCGACATCGTGGTGAACGCACATTGGAAGCATGTATTCGTCATCGCCATACTGGCGCATCACCCGGCGTGATGGTATGGGGGGTGCCATTGGTTACACGTCTCGGTCACCTCGTGTTCGCATTGACGGCACTTTGAACAGTGGACGTTACATTTCAGATGTGTTACGACCCATGGTTCTACCGTTCATTCGATCCCTGCGAAACCCTACATTTCAGCTCGACCGCATGTTGCAGGTCCTGTACGGGCCTTTCTGGATACAGACAATGTTCGACTGCCGCCCTGTCCAGCTCATTCTCCAGATCTCTCACCAATTTAAAACGTCTGGTCAATGGTGGACAAGCAACTGGCTCGTCACAATACGCCAGTCACTACTCTTGATGAACTGTGGTATCGTGTTGAAGCTGCATGGGCAGCTGTACCTGTACACGCCATCCAAGCTCTGTTTGACTCAATGCCCAGGCGTACCAAGGCTGTTATTAGGGCCAGAGGTTGTTGTTCTGGGTACTGATTTCTCAGGATCGATGCACCCAAATAGCGTGAAAATGTAATCACATGTCAGTTCTAGTATAATATATTCGTCCAGTGAATACCCGTTTATCATCTGTATTTCTTCTTGGTGTAGCAATTTAATGGCCAGTAGTGTATTATCAACCAAAACATCAATTTAGTTCGTGCTACACGCCGTCGTTCAGTAGAGCATACGTAAATGATACTTAAAAGTAACATCGGAATTACGGAGCACAGGAAAAGCGTATGTGAGGCGTAGTTTTGTAGGTCTCGCGTGGGTGTGTTGGTAGCAGGTGACAGCGTCGTACCATAGGTCCATTGTTCAAATCCAGCTATCACAGTCTGTTTCAGCTGTCTATGCGTGCAACTATTATACGGGACAACACTTTCCTGACATGTAAAAGGAATTTTCGGGGCCTGTAGCAATGTTCTTTTGGTAATCTGCTTTCGCTTCGTTAATATTGTATGTATTGTATTGTATGTTAAGCGGGGACCTAGAAACGACGGAGAGGCTCCGTCCCCGCCGCAGCCGCAGTGGTCCACAATCCTACGACGATTACCGCAGTCCACTTCACCCCTCCGACGCCCCTCACCGAACCACTCTTCCAGGGTTATTTTGCGGTTCGGCCCCCGGTGCCCGGTGGACCCCTCCCCCCTCCCCTCCCCCCCAGGGAACGTCTCACACCAGACGAGTGTAACCCCTAAGTTTGCGAGGTACAGTAATCGTGGTGTACGCGTACGTGGAGAACTTTTTTGCGCGGCAATCGCCGACATAGCGTAACTGAGGCGGAATAAGGGGAACCAGCCAGCGTTCGCCGAGGCAGATGGACAACCGCCTAAAAACCGTCCACAGACTGGTCGGCTCACCGGACCTCGACACAGGTCCGTCGGGCCGATTCGTGCCGGGGACCATGCGCTCCTTCCCAATCCGGAAAGCCGTGACCGCACGGCTAACCGGGTCGCTTCCTTAGCTGAAAGCAGCAAACATATAATTTGTGTAGATAGGTATGGTGTTACGTCGGACATGGGCGACAGGAACAGACACCACTCGTGATGAAGCAGCTAATGCACTTGTAGTTTCACGGAATAAACATGAACAATCGGAACAGTAGAATAAAGAAACAATTGCATCACACCTGCGGAGGTATTAATAATCCCTTATAATAATTTCACGTATAATACAGTTAAAAAAATTGTAACCGTTAGGGTTCGTACGCAGGACCTTTGATACGATGGTCTAACGCTTTACCAACTTCCCCACAGAAGCTGCACACGCAAGGTTTGCACAGTTTGATTTTTCTGTGCTCCGTAGTTCTGGTGTCACTTTTAATTAATGTTTACTTCCTTTCTGCTGGACGGCAGCACATAGTAGGAGTTTTGATCAACATATAACGTTTGGTAAAGATCTGCATGTCTGTCATCTGAAGATTTGGGTGTGTGCCTATCAGCGCCCCTGGCTGGCCTAATGCTTAACTTCAGAGCTTCAGAGCACTCCTTTATGTAAGGACTGCAGCCTGAAAGGCGTTCTTGCGTCATCCATAGGTGGAGTTACCACATGTAGCCCCATCACTGCAGTGCATTGTTTTTGCTCTTCACTGTTCTCAACTTCGTAGTTGATGGCATTCTCGCTCGCACACGATGAGGCAGTAAGCTCCCTGTTTCTTCAGTTCTCCCGAGTGTTGACATTGGTTACGCCACGTTGTATACCCGGCGGACATATCCCGCGTAGCTTTACCCCACCTGGCTCCAACTAAATTTTACTCTTACACTTAATCACTATTCTGCTGTGCAATAGAGCTTCCAGTCCACAGTAAATGGTCGAAAAATGAGAAAGAGAGCCGAGTGAAAACAAAATAGTAAGATAATAAATGTCCTTTACTGTCGACAGTAAAATAAATATACTTTCACTATTTGTTAGAAAAATATTTACGACTTCGATACATGTTCCATTCCAACGGAATCGTGCGTTATTTCAACAACTAGTTGTAGAAGTCAGGGACACCGAAATCACAACGAAGCACCTAAAGGAAAGCACACCCTAGACTAAAACTATTAACAGGTCTCATTGGTCCCATTCTTAAGTAAGGAAATATTTCCTGCAACTCTTCTCCTTTCACGTTCTGCCTTTTCCAACAAATGCTTTAACAACGTATACACCATCTTGGTTTCCTTGTCTGACTACCTTTTCCCACCCGCATTCTATACTAGCTCACAAAATTTCCTCACAGATTGCTGAATCACGTTTGCCTATGACTTGTGAAGTAGCCACTGAGATGACTCTCTGTCTTCCTAAATCCCTGCTTTCTGCCGCACCAGTAGACACCATGTTATCTCTTAACAGTTCACTCGCTGTCTCCACCGCCCTTCCCTCCCTCTCTCTCTCTCTCTCTCTCTCTCTCTCTCTCTCTCTCTCTCTGAGTTTATGTTAGTCACCTTCGCCTCCCCAATCCGTGAAGTCAGCCTACCAGTCATAAAGTAGCCCGTCTGTCCATCACCAGATGAAGTCTTCTGCTTTACTACTAGAGCGTGCTAAAAAATAATCCTTCGAATTTATTATTTGTTCCCTACATCGATGCAGGCATTACATGTCGGTCGACTTTCGCGCTTCGCCGACGCAAGCTGCAGCACTCTGCCGCTAGAGCGCTTCTAATTGTAGCGTGCACCATGGCGGTATGTAACGTATCTATGTCGGTGCGTGGGAAAACGAGTTTCTAATCGCAGGAAAAGTGCCTCCAATTGACATTCATACAAAAAAGAAAGCCATATACAGTGATGACCGTATCGACATCAGTAATGTGCGACGTTCGGTTTCCAAAACTCCTTCCAGACTTAACTTTGACAGTGATGAAGTGGTATCAGAAGACATCAGGTTGTGGCTCCACCAACGGAGTCAAACAATCTGCAGCGAAGGTATCAACAGACTGGTCTCTCGTTGAGAGAAATGTTTTCTTCACCAGGGTGACTACCTTATGAAATAAATTTGAAGACATGAGGAATAAAGATACAAAATGTTATTAAAGTTCGTTTTATCTAAAAATAATGAATAGTTCACACATTAAAAATTTCGGAGCCAATACTTTTCAGCACATGACTTTCCGTCATCCATGTCACATATGTTGTTAGATGCTTCCGCATTTAAAAGACAAACCTTTGATCCTTAAAAATTCGGTATTTATTTTGCTCATCAAGAATAACTTTTTTCCGGTGGGTTGAGTGGAAAATATTTTTTAACATCATTGGGTAGTTCTTGTTGAGATTGTACGTTTTATGTATCCCCATAGATGTATGAGATGCGAGGTATGGGTTAATTTTTTTTATTGTAACCAAGTACATTTTATTCACGAATGAACTTACTCTTTCCAAGAGCTATTCAAAAATATATCACACTGTACCATGTTTGTCAATAAAACGTAGATGTGCAAACGATAAAGAGTACACAGGCTGTGAAGAAACCGAGCTGTTTACTGCTTGACTGTTCACGTTACGTAATGTTGTAGTAGAACTGCGGGCTTTGCTTAAGATTTACGTTCATGTAAACATAAGTATTCCTCTTCCCCCCCCCCCCCCCCAAGCACCTCATTTGTTATTGTTTTAGCGTAAAATACTCTGCACACTAACGTAGTCTTGCATCAGAGTAACTTAGTAACTGCATGGCGGTATATACATTGTCAATACAGTTGTTGTTGTTGAAAGGTATACGAAGTGCACGCATAACGATAAGTCTGAAATGCTGCTGATCTACGGAGTAAGTACGTTGACAAGAAATAATTTAGTAGCTTGCATTTTTATGTTCAGTACTGTTAGAGAACATTATGATTATTATGTTATTATCCCTCGGACCTCTAATCACTAGGATGGACATACAAAAGTATGCATTATTGGTCCATCAACAGTCGATGATGGCTCCGACAGGTAGAGCATGAACGTCCACTAAACGTTAATATTCAGTGCGGAATTATTGGAGGTATCTTTATTGTACCAGTGTTTGTAAGTGTCAACCAAAATGGCAGACTATATTCCCGATTTTTAAGACACACTCCTCCTGTTCTCTTAGACGCCATACCTCTGAATCAGAAGATGTTTATGTGGTATCAGCGTGATGGATGCCCTGAATATAACGCACTACGAGCACTAATTCTGGACCGTAAATATTCTGGAAGGCGGATTGAACGTGGTGGGCCAGTTAGTTGGCCTGCCCGATCTCCGAAACTTACGCCGCTACACTTTTTTCTGTGGGGAGCGGTCAAGGATGCTGTCTACCAAAATGTTCCAATAACATCAGAGGACATACAGCAGCGTATTATTAATGCTTGTACAGCCATCACAGACGAAGAAATAGCGAGATATAGGGCGTCCTTCATCCACAGAGTGACCCTTTGTAAGAATGTCAATGATCACCATTTTGAGGATATGACGTAAACGCTCTGTTTTTGGAAATCGGAAATTTGTGGGAAGTTCCTATGGGACCAAACTGTTGAGGTTATCGGTCCCTAGGCTTACATATTACTTAATCTAGCTTAAACTAACTTACGCTAAGGACAACACACTCAACCCATGCCCCAGGGAGGACTCGAACCTCCAATATGGGGAACGGCGCGAACCGTGGCAAGGCGCCAGAGACCGCGCGGCGACCCCACGTGATCTCTGTTTTTCATACAGTGGTAGTGTCACAGTAAAAGTTACTACAAAGGGCCATGTTACTTCTGAATTGTCATAAGTACTGTAATACGGTACCATACAACGGCAGGATCCAGTTACTAAACTCTTACAGTGCCAGTACAGTTGCATTCAAAATTTATTGGTAATTTGTAAAATGTTCAAACGCTCCTTGGAGAGGTTAAATGATTTAGTTAATGAAATACACTGAAGTGATATTCAAATTAGAGAAGTAATGTATTATTTATTGTTTCCATAGATACTAGTTTCGTGGATAAAGTGGTACAGTGAGATACATTTTCGAATAGCTCTTGGAGAGAGTGAGTGTATTCTTGAATAAAAATGAACATGTCTCCATTCAAAAAACTTAACTCCTACCCCCGTATCTCCTACATCTGTGGGAATACATGAAACGTATAGCCTCAGCAAGAACTACCCAATGATGTTAAAAATCATTGGTTGAAACTATTTTTCGTTTAACATATCGGAATAAACTTATTTTGGGTGAGCATGATAAATGGAACACCCTATATATACAGGGTGGTCCATTGATAGTGACCGGGCTAAATATCTCACGAAATAAGCGTCAAACGATAAAACTACAAAGAACGAATCTTGTCTAGCTTGAAGGGGGAAACCAAATGGCGTTATGGTTGGCCCGCTAGATGGCGCTGTGACTATTACAGCGCCATTTATCACAAAGCGAAAAAAAGTGGTCCAACTAAAACATCCATATTTCATTACGTACTACACGAATATGCAACAAAAATGGGGGGTTCTTTTTAAAAAACGTAGTTGATATCCGTTTTACCTATGGCAGCGCCATCTAGCGGGCCAACCATAGCGCCATCTGGGCCGGCCGCGGTGGTCTAGCGGTTCTGGCGCTGCAGTCCGGAACCGCGGGACTGCTACGGTCGCAGGTTCGAATCCTGCCTCGGGCATGGGTGTGTGTGATGTCCTAGGGTTAGTTAGGTTTAAGTACACTCCTGGAAACTGAAATAAGAACACCGTGAATTCATTGTCCCAGGAAGGGGAAACTTTATTAACACATTCCTGGCGTCAGATACATCACATGATCACACTGACAGAACCACAGGCACATAGACACAGGCAACAGAGCATGCACAATGTCGGCACTAGTACAGTGTATATCCACCTTTCGCAGCAATGCAGGCTGCTATTCTCCCATGGAGACGATCGTAGAGATGCTGGATGTAGTCCTGTGGAACGGCTTGCCATGCCATTTCCACCTGGCGCCTCAGTTGGACCAGCGTTCGTGCTGGACGTGCAGACCGCGTGAGACGACGCTTCATCCAGTCCCAAACATGCTCAATGGGGGACAGATCCGGAGATCTTGCTGGCCAGGGTAGTTGACTTACACCTTCTAGAGCACGGGATACATGCGGACGTGCATTGTCCTGTTGGAACAGCAAGTTCCCTTGCCGGTCTAGGAATGGTAGAACGATGGGTTCGATGACGGTTTGGATGTACCGTGCACTATTCAGTGTCCCCTCGACGATCACCAGTGGTGTACGGCCAGTGTAGGAGATCGCTCCCCACACCATGATGCCGGGTGTTGGCCCTGTGTGCCTCGGTCGTATGCAGTCCTGATTGTGGCGCTCACCTGCACGGCGCCAAACACGCATACGACCATCATTGGCACCAAGGCAGAAGCGACTCTCATCGCTGAAGACGACACGTCTCCATTCGTCCCTCCATTCACGCCTGTCGCGACACCACTGGAGGCGGGCTGCACGATGTTGGGGCGTGAGCGGAAGACGGCCTAACGGTGTGCGGGACCGTAGCCCAGCCTCATGGAGACGGTTGCGAATGGTCCTCGCCGATACCCCAGGAGCAACAGTGTCCCTAATTTGCTGGGAAGTGGCGGTGCGGTCCCCTACGGCACTGCGTAGGATCCTACGGTCTTGGCGTGCATCGTGCGTCGCTGCTGTCCGGTCCCAGGTCGACGGGCACGTGCACCTTCCGCCGGCCACTGGCGACAACATCGATGTACTGTGGAGACCTCACGCCCCACGTGTTGAGCAATTCGGCGGTACGTCCACCCGGCCTCCCGCATGCCCACTATACGCCCTCGCTCAAAGTCCGTCAACTGCACATACGGTTCACGTCCACGCTGTCGCGGCATGCTACCAGTGTTAAAGACTGCGATGGAGCTCCGTATGCCACGGCAAACTGGCTGACACTGACGGCGGCGGTGCACAAATGCTGCGCAGCTAGCGCCATTCGACGGCCAACACCGCGGTTCCTGGTGTGTCCGCTGTGCCGTGCGTGTGATCATTGCTTGTACAGCCCTCTCGCAGTGTCCGGAGCAAGTATGGTGGGTCTGACACACCGGTGTCAATGTGTTCTTTTTTCCATTTCCAGGAGTGTAGTTCTAAGTTCTAGGGGACTTATGACCTAAGCTGTTGAGTCCCATAGTGCTCAGAGCCATTTGAACCATTTTTTTTGAAGCGCCATCTGGTTTCCCCCTTCAAGCTAGACGAATTTCGTTCTTTGTAGTATTTTCGTTTGATGCTTATTTCGTAAGATATTTGGCCCGGTCACTATCAATGAACCACCCTGCATGTGTGTGTGTTTGTGTTTTTAAACTGTCTTCTAGAACGGTTATAGTTGAAAAGCGGCAGATAGGCCGTTTGCAGTACACTCTGGAACATGGACAAATGTAAAAAACTGGTAACTAATTTAAAACGTAAAGAAGTGAGTAACTTGCATGTCTCTCACTACGATCTGCCCAGGATGTCATACATTTTGAAATTCATCGGGAAAAAGTGAAATATTAGTAAATCTCAACTGTGTTTGAGCAGCTTTCGTATGTATATTTTAGATGTAATAACTTTTCCTGCAAAGGTATTTGTTACTGTACAATATTTTATACAGCACAGTTGACCAAAATCGAAGCGATTGTTATTTTTCGATGCACCGTCACACACGACAGTGCTCGCTCAGCCACTTTGTATCCCATCTGTATCTGTTCGTATTCACTTCATCAGCGCCAGGCAGCGTTTGCAAACGGTGAAGCGTCAACAGAGAAAGTCTGAATCAAGCGGTGACGGCGTGGTAAAAGGTGGGGGAAATTGGATGACGAGCAGAACGGCGGCGAGACGGATCGTCTGCTGGTAAAAAACGCCGGCGAGACGCGGCCAGCGCAGGCGTGGTGGTGTTCCGGCGGCTGTTCTCCCGGCCTGCCGCAGCCCCCCGCTGCGCCACCGCGGAAGACTAATGGATCAGCCGTCACCTAGCGCCCGTCGGCGACGGCTCCATTAGGCGCCCTCCATTAATAACAATTAATCCCGGCTGACAATTTGTTCAGCGCGCCGCCACCAGCCCAATAAAGATGTCATTCTATATATCAGCGCGGCTGGAAGTGATTTTTGTTCCGGTGATAGCAATTGGTTTTATCTGACGCACACTGTAATAGCAGTGGGTCCTCGAGCTCACGCGTCCGTGCGGACTCGGTTGCTTTCTCTACGGCTGACCGGGAGCCGACAGGTAACAGCCCAGCCGGGGTCGGGCGGACGACTTCATCTGGCCGTACTGCCTTCTGGAAGGAGGGCAACCAAGGGAGTTTAATGTCCTACCAACGTTGGAATATGAGCTTAGACGATGTGGTTGGGGAACGATATCGACCACTGAATTCTTCAAGTAAATGTTCAATAAAAATTTGTAGACAGTCCTTTTGCAGTCCAACAATTTATATGCAACAAAGAGCGCAGGTGACTAGTACGGTATTCCAGGGTGGTCGAGAAGGTTGTAGCCTAATAAATAAATAATGGCAGAAATTTTATAATAACTATTTTTCAATATAATA
This sequence comes from Schistocerca serialis cubense, assembly GCF_023864345.2. Classification (NCBI taxonomy): domain Eukaryota; kingdom Metazoa; phylum Arthropoda; class Insecta; order Orthoptera; family Acrididae; genus Schistocerca; species Schistocerca serialis. The sequence continues at coordinate 201,017,346 of NC_064643.1, read as the reverse complement.
CCCGTGTACACTGATACACTTGCGGGAACGCTAAGACAACTTCTGCAAACCATTCAAATAAAAGGTCTTCGATTTCGAGTCTAACCAAGCGTTCACAGCATCAAATGGTTCAAATGGCTGTAAGCACTATGGGACTTAGCATCTGAGGTCATCAGTCCCACAGACTTAGAACTACTTAAACCTAACTAACCTAATGACATCACACATATCCATGCCCGAGGCAGGGTTCGAACCTGCGTCCGTAGCAGCAGCGCGGTTCCGGACTGAGGCGCCTAGAACCGCTCGGCCACAGCGGCCTGCGTTCACAGCATCAATCACTGCGTTATAATTGTCAAATCGTCGACCTTTGAGGCCTTTTTTTTTAGATTTGGGAAAAGAAAAAAGTCTGATAGAGCCAAATCTGGAGTATATGGTGGATGGTGTAAAAATTCGAACTCGCAGTCACGCAGAGTTTCCAGTGTTGCGAGGGCTTTGTGCGCCGGTGTGTTGTCCTGAAGTAAAAGAACTCCGCGCGCCAATTTCCCGCACCTTTTTTTTCTTTATCTCTTCTCTCAAATGGTGCAGGAGGGTGCAGTAGTATGATGCGATGATAGATACGCCCTTTTGCAAGCAATCCACCATAATTACCCCCTCTGCATCCCGAAAGACCAATGCCATCACCTCACCGGCTGATTTTCGCACCCGGTTTTTTTGGGGGGGGGGGGGGGGGGTAGTGGATGAAGGATGATTCCATTGCTGTGACTGTCGTATTGTTTGAGGATCCAAGTGATGAACCCACGTCTCGTCCATTGTCACATATCTTGCAAGAAACCGTCTTCATCTGCTTCAAATTGGCGAACGATTTCTTCACAATACTGTACACGCTCTCGCCTCTGATCTGCATCCAAGTCTTTAGGTACCTACCGAGATGGAACTTTCGGCATTCCCAAAATATCCACAACAATGTCATGAGCACGCCCATGGGAGATTCCAAATGTGGTTGTTCGACGATTCTGCAAAATCGTATCGTGAATTGCAGTCTCTGTTTCATCAGTGGCAACAGTGACAAGTCTTCCGCTCCTTGACGCATCTTCCACACTCGTTCTTCCACGTTTGAAGTCAAACATCCAGTTTTTCACTGTTTCATAAGACGGAGCACTGTCCTTAAGTGTATTTCGCATGTCCTCCGCAATTTCCTTGGGCGAAATTCCCTTCAAATGAAAATATTCAGTCACAGCACAGTTCTCCATTCTCTCGATAATCGCCATTTCGTTTATACTACGGTATACAAAGCATCCCATCGGCAAAACTAACGAAGGTGGAGCTGCGAAATTGGACTCGCATATCCACAAAGGGTCACAATAGAAGTAGGTGTTGTTTATGCGAGACATTACGGTAACTATCTCGGGATAGAAACTTTTCGACCACCCCTCGTATATAATAAGGGTAAAAGAACACATCCGCAAATTGCTGACCGATGCTCTTAACATCGATTTGCTGCAGAGTCGTTGAACATATTCTCAGTTCGAATATACGAGCTGTGCGAGAGAAGTAATGAGACTGACAACACCATGAGCGATCTGGCAAAGTTGTTTTGTCCTACTTGTGTAGACCAATGTGTTCAGCCCTACGTACAGTGGTCAAATGATTTTTGAGAGCGTCATCAGTGAAGTTGCGTTTATGTTGTGTGTTACGAAAATGGAACAGCGAAACTTAGAGCAATGCTTTACCATCAAGTTTTGTGTTAAACTTGGTGTAGCGGCATCACCGTTTAGGATAGGGAATGTTAGTTTTGTGCAATATTCGGAGCACGAGTTACAGCCAGGTGTGGGGCTGATAGCAGTAAGTTATGCATACCAGCAGTTGCGAAGGCAAATAGAGGCCACAGGGAGAGGGTGCACACAGCAGTCTCCATGGCGCAAGTCACAGGCAGAAGAGGGCCACTGGCCAACCTAAGTGTTATGCGTACGTGACGCAAAGCGGCGCGTTAGCAAAACACAGCCGCACAGCCGACTATAAGTAAGTGCCGTTTTCTAAGGAGACTGATTCAAGTATGGCAGCTCTCCTGGACGGCGGGGCGTGTTACACCGCCGAGCTACGCGCAGCAACAGATGGGGCGCCAGCATCCCAGTCCACGGCGGGTCGTTGGTTCGAACCTCTGAGGCCAACGCGGGGTCTACAGCCAGCCAGGGCAGGCCACTCCTCGCCACGATACCGCAGTCAGTCGTCTCAGCTCCCGAGGCGAGTGCCACAGATTCGGACCCCGGATAGTGGCACCTGCAGCTCACACCGAGGGACGCTGAGTCGGCTGCTGGTGCAGCCGTCCTGTCATCATCGGAACTCAGCGGGCCGGCCAAGGCTGGCGCGACACAGTGTTGTGTTGCACAGGCCGCTGTGTTGCTTCCTCAGCATTACGGTGCCAGTGACGCAGACCGAGGTGAATGGAGCACTGTAGTGGAGGCAAATAAATCATTTGGAAAGTTCTTGCCGAGTTTTAATACGGCACCTCGTAGCACCCATCCACTACATTTGGTGTCAATACGCCACATTTGGCGTCTGATACCTCTACATTTGGCATCAGGATAGCAGACATTGTCTGTCCAGTACGATGTTTGAGCCCACCACTTGCAGTACAGTCACAAGATGTGGTGAGTGCTCTCAAAATTGTTCTTTTGAGTGTTGAACATTTTCTTTCTTTTTGGTTTGTGTTTTCAGTATGAAGTGTCAAAATCCACATTGTAGATGTTTTGCATGGGTGTCGAATTTTTTGTTGTCAGAGTAAGTGTTAGTGTATTTGGGGCAGTAAGATTTTTTTGTGGCATTTTATTACTTTTGTATTGGTTTATGATGATACCAAGTATGATGATACGGAGCTATAGGAAGTCAGGTTATTCTAGTACTTAGTCCCAAAACAAAACGACTAACTGGGAACGAAAGCAACATAATGGCAGAGTCAAGGACGCAAGGTGTGTCGGAACCAGAAGCAGTGCAGATTTTGTTGGAAAAGTACCACAATTGACAGCAAATACGCAGTTGAGAAATGAATTAACATCTAGAAGTGAGCGGGAGACCGCATCGGATCAGTCATTGTTGCATAGGGTGCAGGAGATTGATCCATCTGCTGCAAGTTTGATTATTCCGTTTTCTGGCAAGGCATCTGAGGATGTGCGTTCGTTTGTGTAGGACTTGGAGACTTCAGCTGCGATGAATGGTTGGTCTGATGAGCAGTTGTTACATGCAGCCAAGACAGATTAACGGGTGAAGTGAAAACATATGTAAGGCGTTCTGAGGCCTTAAGGAAGGCCGGACAGTTTAAGCAGTTAAAGGAAGGGCTTTTACAAAGGTATAAGAAACAGAATAGCGCTCGGTACTTTAGGTGGAGGGTAAGTACAATGACAAAGAGACAGGGGGGACGGTGGAGAAATTTACGGACAGGGAAACTAATGAGTATACCTTGGAGTTGGGTCAGAGCGATGGAGCGAATAGTGTTCTGTTGCAGGAGGCCGAGCAAAGGGCACTTGATGTATTTTTAAGAGGGTTACCGGCGCATATATCACGGAAAGTGCGTGAAGGGAATCCGAAAGATTTGTGTTCCGCCATTCAGCTGGCAATTCAAAGTGAGGAAATAGACGTGGCAACAGGTGTACGCGGGAGGCAAACAGTATTTACAGGTGGTATGAAATGTTTTAAGTGTTGTCGTATGGGACATGTGCAGAGGCATGTTCCCAGTCACCAAGGAATAGAGGAAGGGGTGGAAATCAGCAGCGTGGAGTATGGAGAAGTGGAGACAAGAGAGGTGGACAATCGTTAAATGACAGAGGGGGCCCAAGACCCACCTAAGAGAGCTCCCGTTTAATGTCAATGCTAAGAATACATATGCAGAGGTGGAATGTTCAGTGACAGGATATAAAAAGTTTAAGATTTTGTTGGACACAGGGGCGCAAGCATCAGTGGCTACTAAGAATATAACGGGACAAAGGAAGTTAGACCCACCACGTTAAAGGTTGCGTGGAGTGGGGCATAAGGAGGTCACGCCTTTGGGGTCGGTGACAGTTGACTTTCGCGTAGGGAAAGTCCGATTTAATGCATGCATGGTGGTGGTACCACCGGTAAGCGAGGGCTACGACATGATCCTAGGAGTAGATGTCTTACATCAACATCATGTCAAAACTGACCTTGGACAACGAACTATGGAACTTGGTGGATCGTTATTTCCGCTAGGGGAAACTGTTGTCAATGCAGAGCTCTTGCGAGGGGCGTTCAATGTAATGAACAAACCAACTGAACCGCGTACATTAGCATTAAGGCTTAATTCTCATGAGTGTGTGTCCAGTGGCACCGGGAAGTCTCTTTGGGTAAAGGTGGAGTCGAATCTACCTGTGGGTACAGTATGTGTTATTGAACCATTAGAGGATAATGAAGATTTGGGTTCATTGAGTTGTTTTGTGAAACGTTATGTTTTACGCGTACAGGAGGGGAACGACGGGCGAGTAGTTGCCGTGAACGCGGATAATTTTAGCACTGTAGATGCGAATTTGAGGAAAGGAGTTTTAGTAGCAAATTTGGATGTGCCAGATGACGAAGACTGGTGTTCGAGAAGTAGGCGAAGCGATGAACCACTGACTGCCGATAGAACTGCATTGCGTGACAAAACTGAGCATTTGAAAGGAGGAGAAAGAGAGCATATGGAAGAATTATTATTGGAATTTAAAGATTTGTTTTTTCCACAAGGGTCGTTACCAGCAACTCCATTAGTTCCACATAGGATACCAACAGGGAATGAAGCACCTGTTTACCGTAAACCATACAGAATACCGGGGTATTTGCAGCCGGATTCGTTGCACAATGGACATGAATGGATGCACGTGATCAGACAGGATGCTTACGTACGTGTCACACGTCCGAGTCGTATCTAGACGTATCAGGGGTCCCACAGAACTCCAACTACACACACCCCACACCGTTACAGAGTCTCCACCACCCTTAACAATCCCCTGATGACATGCAGGGACAATGGATTCATGAGGTTGTCTCCATACCTGTACACATCCATCCGCTCGATACTCGTCCGACCAGGCAACATGTTACCAGTCGTCAACAGTCCAATGTCGGTGTTGACGGGCCCAGGCGAAGCGAAAGCCTTGTGTCGTGCAGTCATCAACGGTACGCTAATGGGCCTTCGGCTCCCATAGCTCATATCGATGATGTTTCTTTGAATGGTTCGCACGCTGACACTTGTTGATGGCCCAGCGTTGAAATCTGCATTAATTTAACGAAGGTTTGCACTTTTGTCACATTGACCTGCTCTTTTCAGTCCTCGTTGGTCCCGTTCTTGTAAGATATTTTCCGGCCCCAGCGATGTTGGAGATTTGATATTTCGCCGGATTCCTGCTATTCATGGTAGACTCGTGAAATGGTCGTACAGGAAAATCCCCACTTCATCGCTATCTCAGAGATGCTGTGTCCCGTCGCTCGTGCGCCGACTATAAAACCACGTCCAAACTCACTGAAATCTTGATAACCTGCTACTGTAGCAGAGGTAACCTATCTGCGCCAGACACTTGTCTTAGATAGGCGTGTTTTGCCAGTTTACATATCTCTGTATTTGAAAACGCACGCCTATACCAGTTTCTTTGGAGCTTCAGTGTAGTTTTAAGCGTAACGTATACTGTGAAACCTGCAGTACTACCTAAAGATTTGCGAAAGAGGACTCAGGAAAAGAATCATTCTTGTTATACTTACACATTTCGTGACTACTGCGTCGGAATATGAAGTGGAATGATGACACAGGCTCAGGCAGTGAAAGACCTCGATTCCTTCCAAGGTCGCCGACAAACTGCAGTTATGTAGTGAAAGATGTTGCTTCGGAAACAGTTACACTCTCTGTACTGGTGTTCTCTTCAATTATTTGGGACCCGTATCAGTTGTGAAGCGGAGCGTCTGCAAAGAGGGATAATATTCGTCTCGCACGAATGTAGCAGAGACCATGAAAAATTACAGCTCACAGAATCTTGGAAGAAGCCGCCTAATACCTGCAAAAGGAAAAATGCATAGAAAAACGGAAGATCCAATTACGGTTACGCTACAGTTGAGGCTATGAAGAGATGGTAGAATACTAAGATCTCAAGCACAGGTATGAAAATAGTCATCCATCCATGAAGGGAGGAGAACTGTTACTTATTGTGTGGTATAATGATACATACTCTCTGTCATCTATTTTATAATGGTTTACAAAATATACGTGGAGTTGAAGATATAAATAAAAGAAGCTATCGCCATAGTGATTTGACTATGTGTGTGGACGAATAAAAATCTTGAAGTTTTAAGAAACTGAACTGTATCTCTCTCTCTCTCACTCTCTCTCTCTCTCTCTCTCTCTCTCTCCCTCTGTGTGTGTGTGTGTGTGTGTGTGCGCGCGCACGCTCTATTGAGTCGGACCAATCCTTCGGAAGAGCAGTTCTCAATATCTGCGTGTCTGAGTGAAGTGCATCTGCTGAAATAAATTGTGTACCAGAGCAAGAGGCAGAGGTCCCACAGAAAATAATGTTTTTTTTTAAATTTTTTTTAGATACAACAGTTTTAATTTCATGGAGCCTAAGTCATTGCAAGAGAATCTCTGGACAGTTCGTCTGTGCGGTAGCGTTCTCGCTTCCCGCGCCCGGGTTGCCGGGTTCGATTCCCGGCGGGGTCAGGGATTTTCTCTGCCTCGTGATGACTGGGTGTTGTGTGATGTCCTTAGGTTAGTTAGGTTTAAGTAGTTCTAAGTTCTAGGGGACTGATGGCCATAGATGTTAAGTCCCATAGTGCTCAGAGCCATTTGAACCATTTTTTGACAGTTCGTCTAACAAGGTTAAGTACACGTCCCATCCCTGTTCAAACTCACCACACTCCATCTCAGCTGACACTACCTCAGTGGGACACCAGCTTCTAACATCCTTACGGATTTAAGAGTTTATTGGCACAGAAGAACGCTGCGGAACGTTTCCAAATTATGTCAAAGGCAATTCTGAGAACAGGAGCTGAAGCCTTCTTCATAGAATACTCTAAATTTATATGTCCGAAAAATTAAAATTTCTGAACTTATGTTTACGTCTGCCCTAGCTCTTAACCGCTCATGTTCAGGGGCATATTTTTATTGCAAAAAGTATGGAAAACGCATGTGTAAGAGGTAACTATAAATAACTAAGATACTTATTGTCACTTAGAGCTATCCAAACAACCGTATTCTTTTATGAAGAACTTTCTCGACGTCTGCAGAGCGGAATATTTCTCTCAATGGTATTGTAAGTACTTATCTGTAGGATTGAGGAATGAGAATTATTATAACGGGATGCGAGCATGCATCGTGTATATTTGCCAACAGAAGCAGATAATACTTTTTTACACGTTTCATGCAAACTAAAATGAAAGACGGAGAGGAAGGCAGGAGGAGAAAATGGAAGGGAGGTGATTGATAGAGGAAGACGAAGGCGTCTGGAAAAGTACTGAACCTGATCCGGTATCTCTAGACCGTAAACAGTTGTCTCAGAATTCCCCTAAAATTTCTGGATATTCACCACATTACAGAACCACGTCACCTGCCAAAGATTTCCAGTTTTGTGGCTACAGAGAGGAATCAGACCACTTGCGTCAGCATATCAAGGACGAGTGCATAAAACTCCATTCGCTCATTGGTCAGGTGGGAAAAGAGAGAACAACATGCGGTGGACTCTTTTACGTGTAATGAACGTGCTTGCTTCCACACGTTCACTGACTGTCCTCCGAACCGGTTAGCAGCAGCACTTGCTGTGTTGTCGGGAGCACCATCTGTGCTTTGTGGATGTTTATGACATGTAGTTAAGGAAGAATACCGCATGTCACTTTATAAATTTTCTTGCACAATCTCAGACATCTAGTTGTTCAGTAAACCCTGAACAAAGTACAGCTGGAGTACCTCCTACGTGACTATAATAAGACATTATGAAAATATTTACTAGGAGGCAAAAGTATCTTCTCGCGCTAATAACCTCATTAACGTTTTGTCAACACTAACAGTTTTTAGTTATTAATTCGTTCGTCATTTTGGTAATGGTTTGCTACGATACATTACACTCTCTAAGGAAAAAAACAATGAGACGCACAACGAAGGAATTATCCGAAGCGGACGAAACTCGATAGATGTCATGTGCACACAAACAATAAATCAGAGTTTCTCATTAATTTGATTATATATTCAAGAGAAAGAGCTTCACAAACTGAGCAAGTCAATAACATATTGCCGACAGTTGTGGCCGAGGGCTTCTAGGCGCTTCAGTCCGGAACAGCGCGACTGCTACGGTCGCAGGGTCGAATCCTGCCTCGGTCATGGATGTGTGTGATGTCCTTAGGTTAGTTAGGTTTAAGTAGTTCTAGGGGACTGATGACCTCAAATGTTAAGTCCCATAGTGCTCAGACCCATTTGAACCATTTCAATCGCTTTTTGGTCCACGTCTGGCCTTTACTCAAGCTGTCACTCTGCTTGGCATTGCTTGACAGAGTTGTTGAATATCCGCCTGAGGTGTGTAAGATAGTCAAAATCCCAAGATGGTTGCAGGTCATAATGCTCCAAATGTTCTAAACCCAGGAGAGATCCAGCGACCTTGTTGGGCAAGGTAGGGTCAGACAAGCACGAAAACTTGCAGTAGAAACTGTGGCTGCATTATCTTGCCGAAATGTGAGCCCTGGATGGCTTGCAATGAAGGGCAACAGAACGAGCCGTAGAATATCGTCGACGTACCACTGTGTTTAAGGGTGCCGCAGATGACAAGCCAAGAGGTCCTACTGTGCAATGAAATGGTGGTACCCCATACCGTCATTCCTGGTTGTGTGGCTACTTTGAAGCGGGATTGAGCCCTGGAAACAATTGTACTCCACTGAATGTGATTCCAGGGAGAATGTGCCCAACAACTCCACTGCTTACTGATGTACAGAGGGCATTGGTAGTCGGCGCAGTGGGCTCTGTGAGCTCAGCTCCCTTTCTGTGAGAAGCCTATTAATGCTCGTTGTGGTCACTGAAGCACCAGTTGCACGTCGGATCGATGGTACTGTTGACTCTAGGAGTCTGAATAACTCTCTGACGATTGCTCAGTTCTCACGTTCTGTAGCCTCTCTCGGTATAGTGTTTCCTTGTTGATGCTGTGTTCGCCCACGCTTCACCCATTCCTACCAACTTCGTCTAACAGTAGCATCTCCCCTTTTCAAATGTCAAGCGATTCTCCGATCACTCGAGATGGCTTCTTTGAGCCCAACAACACGTCCTTCTTCAAATGCTGACAACTACGTATATTGCTTACGCGCTTGTACGCGAGGCACAGTTACACTACTGACGATTAAAACTGCTACTCCACGAATATGACGTGCTACAGACGCATAATTTAACCGACAGGAGGAACATGCTGTGATATGCAAATGATTAGCTTTTCAGAGCATTCACACAAGGTTGGCGCCGGTGGCGACAACCTACAACATGCTGACATGAGGAACGTTTCCAGCCAATTTCTCATACACAAACAGCAGTTGACCGGCGTTGCCTGGTGAAACGTTGTTGTGATGCCTCGTGTAAGGAGGAGAAATGCGTACCATCACGTTCCGACTTTGATAAAGGTCGGATTGTAGCCTATCGCGATTGCGACATTGCTGCTCGCGTTGGTCGAGATCCAATGCTACTAGCAGAATAAGGAATCGGTGGCTTCAGGAGGGTAATACGGAACGCCGTGCTGGATCCCAACGGCCTCGTATCACTAGCAGTCGAGATGACCGGCATCTTATCCGCATGGCTGTGATGGATCGTGCAGCCACGTCTCGATCCCTGAGTCAACAGATGGAGGCGTTTGCAAGACAACAACCATCAGCACGGACAGTTCGACGACGTTTGCAGCACCATGGACTATCAGCTCGGAGACCATGGCTGCGGTTACCCTCGAGGCTCCATCACAGACAGGAGCGCCTGCAATGGTGTACTCTACAACGAACCTGGGTGCACGAATGGCAAAACGTCACTTAGTCGGATGAATCTAGGTTCTTTTTACAGCATCATGATGGTCGCATCCGTGTTTACCGCCATCGCGGTGAACGCACATTGGAAGCGTGTATTCATCACAGCCATACTGGCTTATAACCCGTCGTGATGGTACGGGGTGTCATTGGTTACACGTCTCGGTCACCCCTTGTTCGCATTGACGGCACTTTGAACAGTGGACGTTACATTTCAGATGTGTTACGACTCGTGACTCTACACTTCATTCGATCCCTGCGAAACCCTACATTTCAGTAGGATATTCCACGACCGCATACTGCAGGTCCTCTACGGGCCTTTCTGGATACAGTAAACGTTCGACTGCTGCCCTGGCCAGCACATTCTCCAGATCTCTCACCAACTGAAAACGTCTGGTCATTGGTGGCCGAGCAACTGGCTCGTCACAATACGCTAGTCACTACTCTTGATGAACTGTGGTATCCTGTTGAAGCTGCATGGGCAGATGTACCCGTATACGCCATCCAAGCTCTGTTTGACTCAATGCCTAGGCGTATCACAGCGGTTATTACGGCCAGAGGTGGTTGTTCTGGGTACTGATTTCTCAGGATCTATGCACCCAAACTGCGTGAAAATGTAATCACATGTCAGCTCTTGTATAATATATTTGTCCAATGAATGCCCGTTTATCATCTGCATTTCTTCTAGGTGTAGCAATTTTAATGGCCAGTAGTGTATTATCCAGCTGAGTACACGGAATGAAATCCGCAGAGACTTTATGCCCCGGTATCGAAAATATCCCTGTTTGTTATCTTTGCCAGCAGTGCGGTGAAACTGCACAGTAGCATCACACATTCATCCATCGGCTGTCAACGTTAACAACTTTTCATTTTCCGTCGATAACTGTGTGAATTTCATCATACATTTCTTCAATTTCTTCGCCATCTGCACAATAATGCGTTCACTATGCTGTTTGTAGTAGCTTACCCGCACTCCTATTTTTTTATTCATTATTAAACCTACTCCTGCATTACCCCTATTTGATTTTGTATTTATAATCCTATATTCGCCTGACCAAAAGTATTGTTCCTCCTGCCATCGAACTTCACTAATTCCCACTATGTATAACTTTAACTTATCCATTTGCCTTTTTAAATTTTCTAACCTACCTGCCCGATTAAGGGATCTGACATTCCACGCTCCGATCCGTAGAACGCCAGTTTTCTTTCTCCTGATAACGACGTCCTCTTGAGTAGTCTCCGCCCGGAGATCCGAATGGGGGACTATTTTACCTCCGAAATATTTAACCCAAGAGGACGCCATCATCATTTAATCATACTGTAAAGCTGCATGTCCTCGGGAAAAATTACGGCTGTAGTTTCCCCTTGCTTTCAGCCGTTCGCAGTACCATCACAGCAAGGCCATTTTGGTTAGTGTTGTAAGGCCAGATCAGTCAATCATCCAGACTGTTGCCCCTGCAACTACTGAAAAACCTGCTGCCCCTCTTCAGGAACCACACGTTTGTCTGGCCTCTCAACAGATACCCCTCCGTTGTGGTTGCACCTACGGTACGGCCATCTGTATCGCTGAGGCACGCAAGCCTTCCCACCAACGGCAAGGTCCGTGGTTCACGAAGAAATTGAAGAAATGTATGATGAAATTAAAGAAATTATTCACATAGCGAAGGGAGACGAAAATATAATAGTCATGGGTGACTGGAATTCGTCAGTAGGAAAAGGGAGAGAAGGAAACGTAGTAGGTGAATATGGATTGGGGGTAAGAAATGAAAGGGGAAGCCGCCTGGTAGAATTTTGCACAGAGCACAACTTAATCGTAGCTAACACTTGGTTCAAGAATCATAAAAGAATGCTGTATACATGGAAGAAGCCTGGAGATACTGACAGGTTTCAGATAGATTATGTAATGGTAAGACAGAGATTTAGGAACCAGGTTTTAAATTGTAAGACATTTCCAGGGGCAGATGTGGACTCTGACCACAATCTATTGGTAATGAACTGTAGATTAAAACTGAAGAAACTGCAAAAAGGTGGGAATTTAAGGAGATGGGACCTGGATAAACTGGCTAAACCAGAGGTTGTACAGAGTTTCAGGGAGAGCATAAGGGAAAAATTGACAGGAATGGGGGAAAGAAATACAGTAGAAGAAGAATGGGTAGCTTTGAGGGATGAAGTAGTGAAGGCAGCAGAGGATCAAGTAGGTAAAAAGACGAGGGCTAGTAGAACTCCTGGGGTAACGGAAGAAATATTGAATCTAATTGATGAAAGGAGAAAATATAAAAATGCAGTAAATGAAGCAGGCAAAAAGGAATACAAACGTCTCAAAAATGAGATCAACAGGAAGTGCAGAATGGCTAAGCAGGGATGGCTAGAGGACAAATGTAAGGATGTAGAGGCTTATCTCACTAGGAGTAAGATAGATACTACCTACAGGAAAATTAAAGAGACCTTTGGAGAAAAGAGAACCACTTGTATGAATATCAAGAGCTCAGATGGAAACCCAGTTCTAAGCAAAGAAGGGAAAGCAGAAAGGTGGAAGGAGTATATAGAGGGTCTATACAAGGCCGATGTCCTTGAGGAAAATATTATGGAAATGGAAAAGAATGTAGATGAAGATGAAATGGGAGATATGTTACTGCGGGAAGAGTTTGACAGAGCACTGAAAGACCTGAATCGAAACAAGGCCCCGGGAGTAGACAACATTCCATTGGAACTACTGACGGCCTTGGGAGAGCCAGTCCTAACAAAACTCTACCATCTGGCGAGCAAGATGTATGAGACAGGCGAAATACCCTCAGACTTAGGGAAAGCTTTTGACAATGTTGACTGGAATACTCTCTTTCAAATTCTGAGAGGTGCAGGGGTAAAATACAGGGAGCGAAGGGCTATTTACATCTTGTACAGAAACCAGATGGCAGTTGTAAGAGTCGATGGACATGAAAGGGAAGCAGTGGTTGGGAAGGGAGTGAGACAGGGTTGTAGCTTCTCCCCGATGTTATTCAATGTGTATATTGAGCAAGCAGTGAAAGAAACAAAAGAAAAATTCGGAGTAGGTATTAAAATCCATGAAGAAGAAATAAAAACTTTGAGGTTCGCCGATGACATTGTAATTCTGTCAGAGACAGCAAAGGACTTGGAAAAGCAGTTGAACGGAATGGATAGTGTCTTGAAAGGAGGATATAAGATGAACATCAACAAAAGAACAACGAGGATAATGGAATGTAGTCGAATCAAGTCGGGTGATGCTGAGGGAATTAGATTAGGAAATGAGACATTTAAAGTAGTAAAGGAGTTTTGCTATTTGGGGAGCAAAATAACTGATAATGGTCGAAGTAGAGAGGATATAAAATGTAGAGTGGAAATGGCAAGGAAAGCGTTTCGGAAGAAGAGAAATTTGTTAACATCGAGTATAGATTTAAGTGTCAGGAAGTCATTTCTGAAAGTGTTTGTATGGAGTGTAGCCATGTATGGAAGTGAAACATGGACGATAAATAGTTTGGACAAGAAGAGAATAGAAGCCTTCGAAATGTGGTGCTACAGAAGAATGCTGAAGAGTAGATGGGTAGATCACATAACTAATGAGGAGGTATTGAATAGAACTGGGGAGAAGAGGAGTTTGTGGCACAACTTGACAAGAAGAAGGGATCGGTTGGTAGGACATGTTCTGAGGCATCAAGGGATCACCAATTTAGTATTGGAGGGCAGCGTGGTGGGTAAAATTCGTAAAGGTAGACCAATAGATGAATACACTAAGCAGATTCAGAAGGATGTAGGTTACAGTAGGTACTGGGAGATGAAGAAGCTTGCACAAGATAGAGTAGCATGGAGAGCTGCATCAAACCAGTCTCAGTACTGAAGACCACAACAACAACAACTGTGTGAATAACAATTTGTAACCAGCTAGCAAAACTCCTTGGTGCTGGGTCCTTCTTTGTCCTCAAAGTGTACATGGTTCTGTTTTCATCAGAAACTGTCTACGAACAAGAGAATTTTCACGGTACAGTGTAGCTAAGAAACATACAAATGCACCTGGAACCAAAGATTTTAGAGCTGTTTCTCGCTCACAACCAGAAGATTTTTTCCATCTGTGCGTGCTACGCTGCTCTGTGTTGAGCTTTTGGGGGATGGAGGGAGTTCGTAAAGTTTGCGGTTCTAGACACTACAGTCTGGAACCGCGCGACCGCTACGGTCGCAGGTTCTAATCCTGCCTCGGCCGTGGGTGTGTGTGATGTCCTTAGATAAGTTAGGTTTAAGTACTTATAAGTTCTTGTTACATATTTTCCAGAGGTTTCCAAACATCCCTTCTCTCTTTAGTTCTGTATGATGAATAATGTAAAGTTCACACTATAACATCGAAAATTTAAGCCCAAATCAGAAGATGGCTCCAGTTCTTCTCCAGGTATTCACCCTTCAGTGCGACACTTTTTTCCGAATGTAGTATGACACGCCAGGGAGCATTGTAGTAAAAGTCGAAATTTTGTCGGTTCGCCGGCCGCGGTGGTCTAGCGGTTCTAGGCGCTCAGTCCGGAACCGCGCGACTGCTACGGTCGCAGGTTCGAATCCTGCCTCGGGCATGGATGTGTGTGATGTCCTTAGGCTAGTTAGGTTTAACTAGTTCTAAGTTCTAGGGGACTGATGACCACAGATGTTAAGTCCCATAGTGCTCAGAGCCATTTGAACCATTTTTGTCGGTTCAGGAAGCGTTCGACCTTGAAATTTATATGGTCGTTATTATGGAAATGTATTCCACATTGTTCATTAATCCGAAGAAAGAGGAAGAAGTCACTGGGTGCTGCGTCTGGACAATTCGGGGTATCAGCTCAAATTTGACATGCCCCAGAATCACTAGAATGAGCTGGGACGCTGTTGTGTTGAGAAAAGCTTACCGCCAAGCTTCGTCTTGTCATCCCTCCCCAGTCTTCCCAATGACTTCTGGCAGTATACTCCTATGACTGATCATAATCTGTTAGCACCACACCACGACACTCTCAGAAGATACTCGGCATTACCTTGCCCGAACGTGGTTCTGTCTTCGTCTTTTTCAGCGGTGTTGAATCTCCACCTGTCATTGCTCTTTGGTGTCGATATTCTAGCGTTATACCCACAACTCGTCCATGCTGATTAGATCATTAAGATTTAACGTGGAGTGGTCTGATACAAGTGCTGCCTCTGGTGGGCGGGCGATCTGAATACGCGTGTGAAACGGTGGAGCCCAACGGTCCGCCACCTCCGTCACATTCAAAGTGTCGTGTAGAATGTTCAACAGTAGTACCTAACTGATTTTTCACTCTTCTATCGTCTCCATTCTGATATGCCGGTCATCGAACACCAAGAACTACACATCCCTTACGATTCCGAATTCTTGACAGAGAATAGTCCGCCACTTCGCTATTAATAAGCCGTGCTTGTTAGCCCACACTGGAAACGTCTGCGCCACCTAAACATGGTGTCATAGGCTGATGCGTTTCTGCCGTACACGTTCACCAGTTCAGCATGGGTCGACCCCGTGTTGCTCTATTTCAGCTGCAGAGAACGATTTTTCGCACGATACTCCATTTTATCAATGTTCGATGTAATTTTGTTTTGTCTCCTCCGGCGACTTGCTACGGTACTGTGGAGTGGGCATTTCATTGTCTTCCAGAACTACTACCATGTACCTGCAGTCAAACAAAATATTAATTACTTGATTTGCTCGAGGTGATAAATATAATTTTACGAATAATCTCGTACTATTAGCTGAGGAACTTTTTCTCGTCTTTTCTGTTGGTACGATCTTCCCGTTCCCATTTTCTGTTGTTTGTCTTTCAATTTTAATAAAATTTAATTCTGCTCTTACCTGCTGCTTATTTGTCCTGTCCAACTTCCACTTTTCTTAGGAAAGATATTTCAGCGTTTTTGAATATTGATAAAGTTCCTCTGTAAGGAGATCCACGCCTCCATCCCATTAGTCAGAATCGTTACTCTCAGTATTATTATTTTTACTATTATTAGTATTACTATTAAGGGGAGCGCTAAAACAAAATCAATTTCCATGGCATTTTTTGTCTCTTTCTTTTTTCTTCCTTAAAACCTCCCATATATTCTCTTCTGTCCAGTTCTTTTTTATTTCCTTTTCTTTGGACGTGTGCTGAAATTCTTGTTATACAATTTTTTCACTGTATTTTTCTGAATGTGTCATGTCTTCTGTGGAGATGTTCAGTTTCTCAAGGTCTTCCGCAGTTCCTTTACCCAATTGGTTTTCACCTTACTAGTTGTCTCCACGTTAAAATTTTTCTTGATCAATCTACTTTCTTTCATCCTAAGTATTAGTCAGTAGAACTTTGCGCTTCTATTCCATTTTATACTGACGGTTTTATCCTTGTGTCTCCCAATCTTTACCCCATTGACTCCTTTTTCCCATGTCCTGATTATTTTCTCCAAAATCGTCTCTTTCTGTTCGTACGGTTCCCTTGTCGATCTCTTCATGCAGGTCCTTTCTTCCTAAATCTTTTTTCAGTATTTTCCTCTCTTGTTTCTCCGTCTCCTTGATTTTCGTTCTTCCCGTGGTTACTGTTGATTCTGAGGCGTATGCGACCTCTGGTAATATTACTTTGTGTCTCAATTTTGCATTGATGGAATTAGTTCTTTTATTATAATGGTTCCCTTAAGTCTGTATACTTTTTGAAGTTTTGTGACCCTTTCTTCATTGGATGTCAATTTCACTCCTATTTTCCCCATAGTCTTTCCCAAATATTTGAAACTTTCTGCTTATCTTATCTTTCCAAAACTCGTTACAGTTGGTGCCTGTCTGTGAATTTGGTATCCATGCATTGTGGTTTTCTTTCATTTTAAATTTGTAGTCCAGTTTTGGCTGAGATTTCGTGTAATGTTTCTAGAGCTTTTCTGACTTCTTTTCTGTTACTTGTTATGGTGGCTATATCATTGACAGAAGCCAGACATTTTATGCTGACGGTTCTATCCTTGTGTCTCCCAATCTTTATCCCATTGACTCCTTTTTCCCATGTCCTGATTATTTTCTCCAAAATCGAGCTAAATAGAATAGGTGACAGGCCATCTTCCTGTCTCTCTATATCTTGACTTCGAATGGTTCTCAGATCTCTCCAATAAATTTTACTTTGGACGTTGTATTTGTTAATATTTTGTGGATTAGCTTTCTGATCTTGTTGTCCACCTTCATTTCTTCCACTATGTTGAAGAGTGTTCTCTATCTATGGTGTCGTAGGTCTTCTTGAAGTCATAGAATGTTATTGTGGTGTTCCTGGATTTTATTGTTGTTAATGTTGTTCTCAGGCACCAGATCTGTTCGCTGCTTCTCCTTGGTATTGTCCTTTCTGTGGATCTGTTTGAAGATATAACCGACTTAACGGTTCTTTGCACAGAATTTTTGTGTCACTGGCAGTAGTAAATTCCTCTGTAGTTATAAGGGGCTGTCTTGTCTCCTTCCTTGAGCAGTGGGTGTGTTAGCGCTGATTTCCGTTCTTACAGTACCTTTCCTGTTTCCCATATGTTTTTGATGGTGTAACCTCCCCACCGAAATTTTAAAAGAAAAAGAAATGACAATATTTAATTACGAATGCTAATGGACATTGCGCTAATTGTAACCTCGCCCACAATGAGAGGTATTGAAAATGGCAACAAAAATGTGAAATTCGCAATCTGACTCAAATATAAATTCCTCATGAAAAATTAAAGTCCATTCAGTGATAAGAAAATTTAATTAAACCGAAATATCGGTCTTTGGCCCTGTGTAAAACAATCAGAATTAAAGTCTTACCTCGGAATAAATGGATGTCACATATCTGCTCTTGTTGTTGCGCACCGCTTGGAGGAACTGCATTGCAAATAATAATATTCTGTTTTTTTTTTTTGATTCTAGTGAAATTTTTCTTCAAAAGAAGTGGAATGAAATGGGAAGTGCAACGAGATCTTTAGTTCAATAAAAAATTAAATTTTTGAAAAAATGCTTTTGAAATAAAAATTATTATTGGGGAACTTGTTGGAGAATAATTACAATAAATAAATTTTTACATTATCTAATGATTATATTAATTAATGGTATACCTTATTCACCATCTTGACCAGTGTTGCCGACCGCCTACATCACACAACCGCACTGGGCTGCTACTACTGACCGACCGCTCTGCATGACGACTAAACCGAGCTACAGACTCGCAACGACTGAACTGACAGACTCGCAACGACAGACTACTGACTGAGAACCGCTCGCAACACTCGCGCGGTCAAGCGCATACTCTCTGGTCACAGATGCTACAATGCCTCGCCATCGCTGCTATGTTACATACGTGTTTCATAACCCTCCACTGGGGGGGCAAAAATTTGGCAGCGATGGTGAGTCATTTGGACTTGCCAATCGCGGCAAAATTTTTAATTAACTAATAAACTTCTACAATTTACAGAATAATTAGATGTAGTACATAAAGTAAATGTTGTGCACACGCACTAAGTACAAGATATATCAGACAAAGACAAAATGTGAGTACAAAACATAGTAGCAAATCAGAAAAAATGCATATACAAATTATTTGACAGATAACAAAGTGCACAGGCACTGAAAAAATTCTTTAGCATATTCAGAACAAATAAACAGACTGGTAAGAAAAAATATCATGATGAAAAGTGACATAAGTGTACTCGCATTGGAGTTCAGCGGTTTTTTTTTTTTTTTTTTTTTTTTTTTTATGTGGCAAGAATCAGGATAGGAAAGGGAAGGATTGCATCATGGTTGTAGCACTTTAGATTGCACACAGCTGCTCTGAAAGTCCATATCTTTCCACAGAAGTACAACACCAAGTGACACAACTTGAAGTTCTTTTCCCATCAGAATTTATCAGTGTAGCCAAGACACTGAACTGTCGTAGTAATGTTCCATGTTTTCATTTTGGCAGTACATTAGGTACACCAAACAGTGGGACCATAATAATGTCTTCATCGCTCATGGTGGTGGACAGCATGTCGTGTCAACACCACACTCTTACAAGGCACACCAACGTAGAATTAGTGCAAAACCAAATATAGTGCTCCATGATCACTGGGATAAACAGGACAAATGGACATTGCAGTAATTCAGGGTAGTCAGCTTATGAGGTGAAGGACATCAAGTCACATAATATTGACAATTACAGACTTAATTAGTAGTTTGTGGCATTCATAGCCCAGTTATTGAACATTCCTGTACCAAGTATGTAGTATTACAGAAAAATGTTCATTAATTGTTTTACATAGAATCAGTAGTCTTCTTTTCCTAGTTACAAAGCATTATGAAATAATTGCATTCTTTTCAGTTACAGAGTATAATTAAGAATCATTAACCTTCTCCTAATTACAGTTAATTAATCATTTTCATTCCAATAATCATTAGCCTTTTCCTAATTACAGTTAATTAATCATTTGTCGTTAATTAATCATTTGTCTAATTACAGTTAATTAATCATTTGTCTAATTACAGTTAATTAATCATTTGTCGTTAATTAATCATTTGTCTAATTACAGTTAATTAATTAATCATTTGTCATTTCAATATAGTAAGAATTATTAGCCTTAATTAATTACAAAGCATTATTAAACAGTCACATTCTTTTCTGGTTACAAAGTATCAACATTGGAAACAAGAGCTAATCAATGGCATAATTAATCACAATTCTTCAAGTGACAATTATTGGCACTCAGTGGCCAGCAAGTATTGAATAGAATCATCATTCAGTATTATTCAGGTTATTACGAAGTCATTATTAAAAATCAGTTAATTACAGTCAAATCATTAATAATCACAGGCATTATAAGTGGTATCATTACAATAAACAGTGGCAGTTATTAGCTAGTGACAAAGCATCATTTTGAATATAGTCTCATTAAGAGGTCATTAATCAAGTGACATGCTATTCAGAGTTGATCAGTATTATTCAGAATTTTCTCAAACTGGTATCACTATTTGGGACTGTTAACACATTTTATTTTTTTTTTTTTTGTTGTCAGCAATGCATTGCGTTGGGATCGATAATTAATTGCTGAAACATAACACTATTTGCTTTTGACCTATTGCAGCAAATGAGGATAGGTAACGTCATTCGTCATGAGTCAGCTGTAGCAAGATTATGTAACAAGGCAGTACATGTGATCACATTTATAAATGATAAACACAAATGGGTAAAAAAATAAAAATGCAAGTACTAGAACAGGTATAATAACTAACAGGTTTAGTAAGTATCATGAAAAGCTTCTCCTGGAAAAAATACAAAAACGGATTATTGACCTGAAAGAAGAAACGCACACTATGCTGAAAAGTAGTGAACTTCGAATTAACAGGTAGTGAAATGTGTATAAATTGTGTTCCATAGCTGTCCTTTCGAAAACTTTCTGTCATCCTACTATGCAATGTAACACCTGCTGTCAAAGCAAACTGCAACAAAAACTTAAATAACTACATAGCATAAATACATAACTTCAACATTATCCTCGTCTGTAAAGAAAAAACTTCATTATTCATTATCCA
The DNA here is from genome assembly GCF_023864345.2 of Schistocerca serialis cubense. NCBI lineage: Eukaryota > Metazoa > Arthropoda > Insecta > Orthoptera > Acrididae > Schistocerca > Schistocerca serialis. The sequence goes on along the minus strand of NC_064643.1, from coordinate 200,996,849 downwards.
TATTATCATAACTTCATTATCATCATCACCTGTAAAGAAAAACTTCATTATTCATAACATCATATCCTTCATCATTATTCATCAGTATTCATTATCATCTGCAAAAAATCACTTCATTACTCATTATACAATTATTCCTTATCTCTAGCATATTTCATCACTAAAACTAAGATGTGTAGTTCTCTCTGACAGCCTGCATCAATCACCTTGTATTCTGAAAGAAAAAATTAGTTAAGACTGCTATTCTGTGATGAGTATAGTATATTCTTGTTAATGTTTGTTAATCCTGATCCATTTACTCTTCCTCATGAAGTTATTGCATCTCCTTTCGTTTATCCCGTAGGTGAAATTCCCATTTATGTTAAATTTGTTTCTTACATACATCATTTCTTTCTGAAATTGATGAACAGAGATTAATGTCTTGCATTTAAATCATATACCCACTAAATAATGACTGGTTTATGGTGACACAATTAGCCATACAGCATAACATGACAGAAAACGTAATATGTTAAAGACGTTGACAGTGTTCAGATGCAAAAGTGTACACAGAATAATACAATGCAGTAGCAAAAAAAAAAATGTGAAACAGTCACGATGTTGAGATGTCATAAGGCAAAAAAAATGTCAAAGTCGACTGGTGTGTGTTATATCTTAACTATTTCATAGTGCATACAAACAAAACTGGAGTACAATCATACACACAAAAAAAAGTGGAAAATGTGCACGGTCTGATGTGTAACGACAAGAAAAGCGACCTGCTAACCTTACCTTGCCGGGCACTTGCCAAGGAAAAATACGATAATCATCAGTAATTAGTCACGTGAATTTAATTGCATTAGTAAATGGCATCATAGCGTGTTGAATCATAAAGTGTCTTCATTCAATAAACGGTTTAATGTTTGAGATATGGTGATTGCCTTTCGATTTTCTGGTTCTCAAAGTTTCGACGTGTACAACATTGGGGTGAGGGATGCTGCGAATCCGATATGGACCTGCGTATAGAAGTTCAAATTTACGGCACTTACCTTTTAATTTGCTGGATAAATAGTGTGTACGTACTAATATCTTCTGTCCAACGTGAAAGTAGCGGCGCGTACAAACCTGTTTTTGCTGTCTTCTCCGGCGCTCTGCGGCACGTTTGATGTTCTTCAGCGCAATGTCAATTATTTCGTGGTGTCGTAGGCGACGACTTTTGGGAAATTCTATTAATTCTTTAATTTTGTTCGGTGGTTCAACGTTTTTCAGTATAACAGTCGGAGATAGCATAGTGGATTCATTTGGAATGGAATTAATTACATCTTGGAATGAGAGTATGTGTGTATCCCAATCAATATGTCTTTTGTGGCAGTATATTCGGCACAGCTTACCAATTTCTTTCATTAATCTTTCACAGGGGTTCGAAGAAGCGTGGTACTTGGATATATAGATCGGAGAAATGTTTCTGGCTCGTAACATGCGTGTCCATATGGTACTACGAAATTGAGATCCATTGTCAGAAATTACTTTCATTACATGCCCTACATGAAATAGAAAATGTTTTACAAATGCTTTCGAAACAGTTTTAGCAGTAGCTTTGCGTAACGGAGTGAAAGTAACAAATGTTGAAGTGAGTTCAACAGCGACAAAGATGTAGCAAAAACATGGTAGTGAGGTCGGACATGTTCTTTTGTGTTCCGATTCTACTTTGTTACTATCCGTAATAGTTTGCACGTGTCAAAATTAATCATTTGCTGAAAAACATTTGTTTGTGTTTTGTGAGTGTCGTAAATTGGTAGTGACAGCAGAAGACAACACAGCTGACGGACAGAAGCATTAGCTCGCGCAGCTGACCAAAGCATGTGAAAGAAAAAAAAAGAATACTATGTCTCGTAATGACGACGAAATGAAATTTTCAAATGCAACTTGTTGAATGTACATGACGCTGAAATTTGCTTTGCAGAAGTTGGTTGCGATGTCTTGCTGATTGTTGCCGAGAGAACGCGATAGTGCGTCTGCTATAACATTTTGTGTGCCGGGAATATGAACAATCGTAAAATTAAATTCTTGTAAATATAGTTTCCATCTACTTAATCTGTCGTGAGTAAATTTAGCTGAAAGCAAAAATTGTATAGCTCTATGGTCTGTGTAAACGGTGGTATGTCTGCCGTAAAGAAAATGCCTAAATCTCGTAAAAGCCCATACAACACATAATGTTTCAAGTTCTGTGACGGAGTAATTTCGCTCAGCAGGTGACAAAATGCGACTTGCAAATGCGATGTTTTTAATTATAGTAGAACCATCTTCTTCAATTTCCTGGAAAATGTGTACGCCTAAAGCGGTGTTGGAACTGTCGGTAGCAATGGAAAAATTTCTAGTAAGATCGGGGTGCGATAACAGTGGAGCATTCAACAGAGCATGTTTCAGGTTCATGAATTCAAAATGTGCTTGCTTATCCCAAGACCAAATACTGTTTTTACCTGTTAATTGGCATAGTCTAGGCGTGTCTAAAGCAGAATGGTGAATAAATTTGCGAAAAAAGTTAATTAAGCCTAAAAAACTGCGTAATTGTTTCTTCGTCGTAGGAACACTAATGTCACGTAGAGCCTGAAGTTTTTCTGGATCAGGCGCAATGCCTTCTGCTGAAATCACGTGTCCAAGAAATTTTATAGAAGTTTTGCCAAAGTGCGATTTACTAAGATTAACTGTAAGTCCTTGTGCATAAAAAGTTTGTAACAGTTGTTCAAGAACCAGATTGTGTTCAGACCAATTAGCTTCTGCTATAAGAATGTCGTCTACATACGTCGTAATTCTGTCTTTAATTTCTGTCGGAAGTATAGTGTTCAAACCGCGAATAAAAGCTGCAGAAGAAATAGTTAAGCCGAATGGTAATTTGCAAAATTGATAACAGTCGCCGAAACAGAGAAAAGCTGTGTATTTTCTGCAGTTCGGATGAAGTTGAATTTGCCAAAATCCCGATTTCAAATCTAGTGTAGAATAAATAGCTGTACCGTGAAATTTCTGTAAAAGTTCCTCTAGTGTCTGTGGTCGATCTGTTTCATTAATAATAATGTCATTAATATGACGTGAATCAAGTACAAGGCGAAGTGAGCCATCTTTTTTCTTAACAATATGTAGCGGGTTTATGTACGGACTAACTGCTGGTTCAATAATTCCCTGATCAAGCATATCCTGCAATTCTTTTTTAACTTGTTCTCTATGAATATACGGAATAGGATAATGCTTTGCTTTAAATGTGTCGTGCGGTTTGACTTGAAATTCATACATAAACCCGGACATAGTACCAGGAATGTTGTCGAAAACTGGAGCTTGCTGTAAAAGAATTTTGTGTAACTGCGTTCGTTCGTCGTCTGTACTTGCACTGCTCTCTTTAACCTTATCAAAAATCAATTGCATTACGTCGTAGTCAGCTTCGTCTGCAGTATTATAGTTGTGTACGTACGTATCCGTGAACAATGCAGAATTACAGTCTAAGTTGCGTGTTGCGGAATAGACCTCTGTGCGGTTAATTGTTTGTTCTTCCGCAGATAAAGAGTGCTGAAATTCTAAAGCAAGTTGTACATTTTCATCCTTTAACATTAAATAAGAATTCTGAAAATCAATAACTGCGTCGTGTTGTACCAGAAAATTCGTACCTAAAATAATGTCTGTTGTCAATAAAGGCACAATCCAAAAATTAGAGTGAAAAGTATGACCTCCAATACAAAATGATAAATGCGTCTGTAATTTAACGTCTACACCTTTACTCGATACTGCTCCTTTCACTTTTGTTTTGCCTAAAGGTAACGTCGGATAAGTATTCTCTTTGTTGCACTCGTTGAAAGTCTCCTCATTAATTACTGATATAGGTGATCCGGAATCGATTACTGCTGAAAATTTCGATGAACCAATTTTAATTTCGATAACAGGATGTGAAATGGTTTTCTGAATAACTGGTCTTTCCTGTAAAAGAGTGTCTCTGATGTCGTCAAAAGTAATTACATTTTCGTGAACAACATTTTGCGTGTCTAAGGTAGTGCTTGTGTTATTAGAAGATGCGTCCTGTGCAGTATTTAGTCAGATTCTATCTGACGTGTTATTATTATTAGGAGGATTCTGTGGCATTTCGACTATTTGAACTGTCCTATTACTTTTTCCAGGCGTGTTACGCTCTGGATGGTACCTACTGTCGGGTTCATTCATGAGAATATGTTCTTGCGTATGATTTTGCTGTTGGTATGACCGACTGTTGTTAGATGTTCGCTGAAAATTGTCCTCATTATTTTTACGTCTGTCGTAATAGTCATTCCTATACGGTGCATTACGATAGGAATTGAAATACTGTCTTCTTTGTACGTAGTTGTTTCCTTGCTGACGTACGTTACTATTTGTTGGACCAGGGGCTATACGTCCACGCGGCGAAACATTAAAGCCTGGTTGACCTTGTGTATTCCATTGTTGGTTAGGTATGTTAACCGGCTGGTTTTGATGTTGTTGTTGTGAAACACCTCTATTGTTACTAAAGTGTTGTTCCTGTTGCTGAAAATTTTGACGGTATTGATAATTCGAATTTTGCCTGTTATTAAAGTTTTGGTAATTGTCGTTCCTAAAACGTCTGTTATCTTTCCGATTGGAATTACGTCCCTGATCATAATTGTAGTACTGTTGTTGACCTTGGTTGTTACTCAAAAAGTTTTTGTTTACAAAAGAATAATCAGATTGCTGTACTTCCAAGAGCTGTAAAAGATCTCTGAATGCTGAAATGTTTTCTTTTTGCTGGCCCGTTAGAAGTGACACTCGTAATGACCGTGGTAATTTAGAGATGCATAGTTGTATAAGTGCGGATTCACTGTACGGTTCACTTAGGTACTGGTTTTGTTGTACCATATGCTCAAAAAATTGCGTTACACTGGGAAAATTTGAGTTTTCATAGTTTGGCAAACTAATTAGTTGGTCTTTAATTCCGCGCTGTGTCGTCTTCGACCAGTACGCTGACAGAAAAGCATTCTGAAATTCCTCTACCGAGTAACACTGTCTCGCGATCGGTCTCATACGAGTTGCCGGTTCGCCTTCCAAAAAACTGCAAATAAATTCAAGTTTATGTGTTACAGGCCAAGTCGGTGGAAGAGCAAAACTAAACTGTTGAATCCAATCCAGTGGGTGAATCTGCGTTCTATCGTTTTTGAAAACCTTAAACTTTCTCACTGACAGAAAATGTTTGTAGTCGAAGTTATCATCTCTGCATGATGGAACAGGTTCAGGATCGTAAGAGTATCTATTGAACTGTGGTTGTTCGGAATCTAAGTCCCGTACTCTCTGCATATTACCCAAATTATACGCGCTGCGTGAGTCTGACACATGTTCATAAAGTGGCGTCTGTTGTGTATTATTAACAGAAGTGTTTTTCATTTCTGTTACTTCTTGTTGTAAATTTGATAACTTCCTACGTAACGTGTTGTTAGATGAATCGATCTCATTAATTGTCTGCTGTAAATTTTGAAATTCAGGCGTTTGGATAAATGAAACCGGTGCAGTATCGTCTGATTTATTGTCATTAGCATTTTCGATAACATCAATACGACTGGCCAATTCATCACATTTTTCAGTCAATATCTTAACCTGATCATCGGTTTTAGAATCAGACGCATTAATCTGTTTTTGCAACTTGCGCGTAGTTTCGCTCAGTTTTTTAACATCAGCTTTGATAACATCACAATCCTGTGTTAGATCTAATTGTTCGAATCTATCTGTCACTGTTTGAATATTTACTGTGTGTGTATCTGTTTTTGATTTAAGGTCAGAAATTTCATCCCGTAATTCCGCGTTCAATTGTTCTATGGTATTAATTTTGTCGGACACTGTAGTAATATTATTGTCTACATACGTCTTCGCTTTCGCGAATATTTTACGTTTGTCCTCTTGTCTTTGTGCAGTGATTGTTTCCATGACTTGTCGTTTTACTTTGTTTTGATCCTGAATAAATCTGCGGAAACGCGTATCACTGTTCTGTATGTGCTGATTAAAGCGCTCGTTAATCTGAGTGTTCTGCTGTTTGAATTTCGCGTCTATCTTTGCGTCCACTGAGCGCGAAAGTTCTACCGTCATTGCTCTAAACTCGTCCCGTAATTGTGTAGCTTTTTCAGAGCACTGTTTGGCGACTCCGCTAATTTCGTCTCTGAGTGTATCTGTCGCGGCTGTTTGCATTTCCCTTAATTCTTGCGCAACCGACTTTATTTCTTCGCTATTTTTTTGTGAACAAGCCTCAATTTCCACGCGCAACTGTTCCTTAGTGTCATGGCACTGCGCGGCAACGGCTGTAATTTGTTCACTAAGTTGTTTGAAATTTTTGTCATTATTGTCAAGTTTTTCATTTAAGTGTTTGTTATCTTCCCTAAGTTGTTTGACCTGTTCACTAAGTTGTTGTTTGAGATCCGCATTATTATTGTCTATTTTCTCAAATTTTTCATTAAACTGTTTGAAATTTTGCCGCAAAAATGCCATAATTGGATCCGATTCAAAATTAGCATCTCTATTCTCTGTGCTGTTCAATGGTCGATCTGGAATTGTCTCTTTTTGCGTGACCATTTGGTCATTCTGTAATTTACAAAAAGGTTTGCCAGTTAAACATACACTGTCAGTCCCTATTTCGGAATTAAATAAATCCGTCGTACTTTCACTACACTGACCATTTTCATTCGAAAAATTTGTTTGTATGTTACTTGAATTTTCCAAATCGGGTGTGTTAAGCTCGGCAGCGCTCATTGCAATAGAGCGTCCCGCGTCATCAATTGTCGTCAAATTAACAGACGAGGCAATTGGGCTCGTTTGTTCATCATTAAGGTAAAAGTCATCATTAATGGTTGGAATGCATTGATTGTTAGTGAACGCAGGATTGTCATCATCACACTGCGTGTCATAATTACTATCGGTCACGCTGTTTGAGTCGGTAATTTCATTCAAAATACCTCGCGATACACTATTCACAGTCTTTCGCGGCATTTTTACAATAGTCACAATTTTTCAGAAAAATAAATAAGCACAATGCAAAAGCAACACACAAATACAACAAAGCAACAAATTGCCGTTGACCTGTAGAGAGAAAGTCACAATATTATTAAAAGCGTTGCGCTAAATCCTAATTATATCTAAGCAAACAAGAGCAGATATCTGACTGTTGTTCAAAAGACTCTCAACGAAATACGATCCTGGACTGGGTGTCGCCAAGTGTAACCTCCCCACCGAAATTTTAAAAGAAAAAGAAATGACAATATTTAATTAAGAAATGCTAATGGACATTGCGCTAATTGTAACCTCGCCCACAATGAGAGGTATTGAAAATGGCAACAAAAATGTGAAATTCGCAATCTGACTCAAATATAAATTCCTCATGAAAAATTAAAGTCCATTCAGTGATAAGAAAATTTAATTAAACCGAAATATCGGTCTTTGGCCCTGTGTAAAACAATCAGAATTAAAGTCTTACCTCGGAATAAATGGATGTCACATATCTGCTCTTGTTGTTGCGCACCGCTTGGAGGAACTGCATTGCAAATAATAATATTCTGTTTTTTTTTTTGATTCTAGTGAAATTTTTCTTCAAAAGAAGTGGAATGAAATGGGAAGTGCAACGAGATCTTTAGTTCAATAAAAAATTAAATTTTTGAAAAAATGCTTTTGAAATAAAAATTATTATTGGGGAACTTGTTGGAGAATAATTACAATAAATAAATTTTTACATTATCTAATGATTATATTAATTAATGGTATACCTTATTCACCATCTTGACCAGTGTTGCCGACCGCCTACATCACACAACCGCACTGGGCTGCTACTACTGACCGACCGCTCTGCATGACGACTAAACCGAGCTACAGACTCGCAACGACTGAACTGACAGACTCGCAACGACAGACTACTGACTGAGAACCGCTCGCAACACTCGCGCGGTCAAGCGCATACTCTCTGGTCACAGATGCTACAATGCCTCGCCATCGCTGCTATGTTACATACGTGTTTCAATGGTTATGTGTATTTGGGGTGTGATGTTTCCGCGGTCCAATTTCCAGACTTCAGCAATCTGTCCATGTTCTCCAGGTGTTGTGTAAATTTCACTGATTTTATTATTTTCACGATCTCCTCGTGTTTTGGCTGTTCGGAATCGAGATAAGGTTCTGGCTTCTCGAGCTGTAGAATCTGCATCGATTTTTCTCAGTTTAGTAATGTGTCGAAATATTGCGGTAATATTTCACAGTTCTTTTTCGGGTTTGTCTCCAGTGTTCAGTCTTATCTTTTGAATCATAACTCGCTGGTTTATATCCCGTCGTATTTTCTCTGAATGTTATAAAAATTTCGTGTGTTGTTTTTGTTGAAGTCCTCTTCTATTTCCTTCAGTCTGTAGTTGTCTTAACCTCTTTTTTCTCTACGGATTATTTTCGAAGTGGTCCTTTGTATCCTGTTGAATTCTTTCCATTTTTAGATGTTCTATTACTGCTAAATTTTATCCAAGTTCGTATTCTGTCTTTTATGGCTCTGTCACATGTCAAGTTCTAGCATCGGTGTTTTCTTTTTCTCGGTGGTTGCCCCATTACTTTCACTATTTTATTGTGTGGTTTCTTCCTCTAGCACGAGAAATAAAGATAGTTCGTAACAGACTAATTCGATATTCCAGATAGATTTTCGAATCCACTTCAAAGTTAAGTTTGAGCCAAGTCAACTCTACATCTGTTTATGACATTATTGCTGCTCATTCTTTAGATTTACCAAATAGACCTAGAGAATGAGTCGACGTTATGAAACTCTCCCGATGATCACATATTAATAAAAAAGAAGCTGCTCTGATTTGTCACAAAGGTATGGTGTCATTTATCTTCTCGAAAATTCATCAATTCTCGAAGATATTGCAGTTGTATCTCCAAAGGTACAATGAGCTATCGCTGCTTACCGATTCATCATGGCACGCCTATCAAAAAATTTTCGAAAAGCTTCAACAATGACTAAAGAGATTAGGCGATCATCCTGTGCCGTGACAATACGTCTGAGATCACATTAATCTTAGTTCCTCGAATCAGCAGAAGTCAAATTTACGACTCTCTCATGCTATTATCTTGATAGTAGCAAAGTTATGCGTAGCAAAAGATTCAACAGCCACGAAAACGGAAAAAATGATTAGGTTTTAACAGCCCTTCAAAACTAGACAAAAAGATTTTTCAACTGTTAACTGCTTATCCATATTACAATGAATTTAATTAACAAGATGAAAACATAAAATTTACTCTCGACTACGAAAATAACTATAGACTTGACCATTATAAAAAAAAAAAATAACAAACACATTATTCAAGTCACCTAGCAGCACAGTAATATGCTGCTTGTACAGCGGGGTCAGTAACATACCAACGGATAAAAATGACCCTTCAGAAAAAATTCCACACATCCAAACAAACATCTACATCCAGTGCACAGGTTAATAGGACTATGAACAACGTCATATACTGGAAAAACAGGCAACTTACAAACAGAACTTTGAAAATAACAAATTTCCCGTGCAACTTTCGCTGGAAAACCCTCGTTCAGACTTGCAAAATAAACACAAAACAAGCTACAACACACACCTAAATAAATGCAGTCAGGAATGTATAAAATTATATGTGGTACCTGAAAATCTCGCTGTGTAGACGAAACAGGAAGCGTGTTCCATGAATGCTGCAGTGAGAATGTAAATGCTATCCTACAGATAATTGTCAAAATCTGTCGCATACATAAAGGACACTTGTCACCATTTCCACAGCATAAAATAAAAACTGCATACATTATACGAAGTGGACATGAGTACCAAATGAATTTATTTGACGATTTTGCTATATTGATGAAAGGCATTTCACATGGACACTTTTTTAATGAGAGAGTTGAAACTAAGAAGTAAATTTCTCTCAAAACTTCTGTATAGTTAATAGGTTATTTAACAAACAAAAAACTTATGCAGAGTTCTTGGAAAATAGTATAAATCAATAACTGTATAAGTAATACATATTGAATAATAACAAAAATCGTTCATTGCAATGTCTGTCATAATGTTGTTTACGTATAATACCATTTTCACATCATCTGAGCAGCTTTATAATCTGCTCCAGCGATTCCAGTATAAACATTTTTATGCAAACTATGTAGCGATGTTTTGTTTGTATTTGTTTGCTCTTAGTGCCACTTACGGACGAAGTTTTTTCTCGTAATTTCTAAGTCAAGCAATCCATAAACGGTATAAATTAATGTCTAGTAAATTTTTCAGGCATGATAACATTTTGGCACCTAACCTAAATGGCACTGCCAGCAAAATCATTGGTTCTTTGGCCGTGAACTCAAGACTTGCCAGATTAACATAACAGCATCTCCTAAATCGGAAAACACACTGTGCTGTCCAAGTCTAATAAGTCACAGCTGTCTTTTCCAAGACACGAATAAGGAGGTGTCCAGTTAAGACACAATTTTTTTTTTTCAAATTCAGTTGTACAGATGCCCCTCATGGATTACCCAGTTCGCAACTGTCATTTTCTTCTTCCTCCTCATTGCTAGTCCTATAGCGTCAGAGAATTAGGGGAGAATGGAAGGGAAAAAATAATAGGTTTAAAATATTATTTCTATTTGTCAGGCTTAAAAGACGAATAGATTTCGAAGAACCGTAGCTCCAAAAAAAAGCAGATATCCATCTTCGAGTCCTGGTATGGTACACACAATTATTTATCGCAAGAGATTAACATTGTGTTCACACTGTCAGTAAGTAAGAAAATTTATTTACTCTTATAGCAAAAGGCTTTAAGCTCAGTTGATTAACTCTAGTCACAGACATTAAACAAATAAAGTGTGAAATTACAGTATTAAAAACGTCAGGCACTAAGACCAACTGTGACTGTGTAAATGATATATGTTCGAAATGGAAACAGTATCAGTGCAGAATTTATCAGCTTTTATTGGGTGTTTCGAGGTTTGGTACGTCATGTTCAGGTGGATGAGGTTTACAATATGGCGGCAGTGTCTCTGTTAGAGATATTACCACGACACACTGGCAGGGCACATTGCTTTCTATTGTTAAACAAGCGAACGGTAAACAGTGGGTCCTGTCACAATGCCATAACATCTCCAGAGGAACATTGTTTTGAGGTTTGACCTGAAGATGAGATACTAAACCTCGAAACTTTCCGTAAAATGTCGTTAAACTTTTCAGGAATTGATTTCGTTGTACCATGTTACTATAATATTTGTTGATCAGTTTCTTGAATGCGTGATGAGTAATCGGACGTTTGTATTTGTCCGCTGTTATTTGTAGTTTTATCCCTATTTTGTGTGGGACATATGTATCACCGTAGACACGAAGTAAAATAAATGTAGGGAACCATTTTATGAAAAAATGGAGTGGGATCTGTAAAAATAGAATAAGCACTAATATTGAGACAATAACGTTTAATTATTCACAAGTTAATATCAATGATTTTTTTCATAGGTTGGATAGTTACACAATGGCATTTTACAGTGGTTACAGGTGATATTAGTTCTTATCTCTTGTGCTGCAGTTTTTGCATCGTCTTGTGTTCTTTCTATTGTTTGGAGCCGCATCTTCAGTAACTCTGTTAACTCTTGGTTTGTTTTTTTATGAGAAAAGTTTGCGTTCCCTTCTTTTTGTCTCTCGTCCGACTGATTGCTGTCTTGTAAGAAGGCAGAAAAAATACACTTGATCAGATTGGCCACCATTACTGTAAGCCCACATGATGAAACTATACGCTAATGAGACGTCTGTGAGAAAATAAAAAAGACACTGCTACATATTAGGGAGATAAGCATACATTCTTACCATGAGGAAGCAAAATAGTTCATAGAAGCACACACGACACAGGATGGTAAAGACTTAATTTCAGATATATACTAATGACAAAACAAAAATTCCTCTACGCCCTGGGTAGAAGGGAAAACGATGCAACCAAGTGATCAACTGACTAAGATTTTATTTATTCGAGTCAGAATCCGTACCAAACTCTATGTGATATGGCTATGTAATATTATGGGTTACCGCCTAAACAATTTGTCACTTACAAATTACTCTGTTAATTGCAAGAAAATCAGATGAAAACACTAAATGATCTTCACCCATAATTGGGAATTAGCAAGTTCACCCTCTTCAGCCTTCATCAATTCTTCGTCATTGCGTGATTCTGGGCAGCATAGGCAGTGCCACAGGTGATCCATTTTCGGTTCTCTTCCGTATTCACATTGTGTCTGTATTCCGCCTGCTTAACTGAGTGGTAAAGTGTTTACCATGCAGCGGTCCCGGGTTCGATTCCCGGCCCCGTTGGGCATTTCCTCCGCCCGGGAACTGGGTGTTGTGTTGTCCTCGTCATCGTCTGTTTCATCATCATCGACGCGCAAGTCGTCCAGCGTGGCGTCACCTGAAATCTGACTTGCATCCGGCGGCGGAACTTCCTAGGGCGGGGCCTCCCGGCCAACAATGCCAAACGATCATTCCATTTCACAGTGTCTGTACTGTAATCGCACTTTTCTCACATCAGCTACTGGAAGCCACTGGTCAAGGCAGTCAGGTAGCATTTCTTAAGTTCCAAAAAACATTTGAATCACTATTACACCTACGTTTATTATCAAAAGAACGATTGAGTAAGGTATGAAATATTATATAAAGGATTTATTAGTAAAGAGGACGCAGCGTGTTGTTCTGGATGGAGAGGCATTGACATAAGTAAAGGCGCTTAAGGCATTCCCCATGGGTTTGTGTTGGATCACTTGCTGCTCGTATCGTTTATTGATAACTTGGCTGGTAATGTTCATCGCAACCTCAGATTCTTCGTAATTGATGTGGTTATCTAGATCGAAGTACTGTCTGAAAAGTGCTGTACAAAACTTCAGATCTTGAAAAAATTTCGAAGTAACGCAAAGACTGACAACGTGCTTAAACCCTTCTGAAATTTAAAACTGTGCTCCCACGAAACGAAAGAATGTAGTATGGTAAGACTACACTATCAGTTTGTCACAACTAAAATCAGTGAATTCAAACAAGTGTTTGAGGAGTAGGAATATGAAAGGAAACAATCAAGCATTATCAGTCGTAGTTAAAGTGGGTGGCAGACTTCTGTTCATTGGTTGGATGGAAGAAAAGTGTGATCAATCTAAAAAGGAGATTGCGTGCAAAGCAGTCATGTTTAACAGGATATTGCTCAAGTGTCTGGAGCCCATACCACATAGTATTAACAGGGGATATTTAAACCTATGTAAGACAGGACGCACACCAATGGGCAGACGTCTGTTTGACCAGTGGGTGAGCGTCACGGAGATGTTGGAAGAACTGAACTGGTAGGCTCTTGCAAATAAATGCTAGTTATCCGGTGAAAATGTGCTTTGCAAGTTCGAGAAGGAATATGCTACATTACCCTGCACACACCTTCAGCAGAGATAGCGAAGGTAAGAGTAGATTAATTACAGAGTACTTAAGCATTCATCGGGTCACGTTCCATACGTGAATGGAATGGGATGAAGCTCGCATTGTTGGTACAATATTAATAATGTCACATTGGTTTGCAGAGCGTAGAAGTTGAAGAAAGAGTACTTTCGTAGGGCACAAGGAAAGATTCAACTAAACTGAAACTAGTTTGAGTTTCCGACTGTTTTGAAACGTCCCCTTAGAAAAACTAATGAATTACTGTGCTGATAAACCTCTTACGTTATTTGATCTTCAAACAGCTGAGCAGAACTGAACGTACTCAGATATTTCTCTCTTTACTTATTCTGATCAATGCTAAACTGACACACAATATTTTTAGCGCAACGCAATCTGACTTTCAACAATCCCTACAAAAGAAATGCCCTGACTAACAATAAACTATACCTTTCATGAATCACTTACCTCACAAAAATCTTCTTTACTCGAACTACTGCAATACAGCGTGCGCCAATACCGGCAGCTGAATAAAAGATTCTAACTACTGAAGTCACTAACTACTGATAGGCATAGTTAGCAAATGAAAAATTTTAATAGAGAACAAACATTGTATTTACCTTAATAATATTCAAAAGTCATCATATTTCATGATATACAGTATTACAAATTTACTCTTTCTGATGCACACACGTCCAGATCGTCCGCTCTCAAAATTCTGCCATCTCTCTCCCAACATCCACCACTGCTGGCGGCTCTCCTCTAACGGCGCAACGCTACGCGCTGTTCACATCCAACTGCCCAACACTACAATAACGAATATTCCAACAATGCCAACCAGCCACAGACTTCACACAGCACAGTCAGTGATTTTCATATAGAGCGCTACGTGGGTTTACCAACATAAAAACCTAAACAGCCTACTTACAGTTTATACAAGGGTGTCCCAGGAGGAATGACCAACATTCAAGGATATGGCAGGAGCGATCATTCATAGCAAAAAAGTCCAGTAAACATGGGCTATAAACATGTAACTTAAGAACTATGAACACCCCTTCGTCTTCGGTATTGTAAAGCAAATCTCTTCTACTGCAAACAACTTGCTTCCCATATTTTGAGACATTGTAGTGTGGACTAAAAGAAGAAAAAAATGAGCAGTGAAAATAGGCTCTAAAATGCATACCTTAAGAGCTACGAGTATTTGTTCAGTAGAAGATACGTGTTTCACATTAGCGAAGATGAGCAAGCGCTCATAACTGTTGAGATACGCACTTTAAAACCCATCTTTATCACATTTTTTTGCTTTGAATAATCGTTGCTGTTGTATCCCGGAATATTGACCACTCTACTAGGGACACCCTGTGTGCTAGAGAGATAAGGTAAGCTGATGCATGCTGTTGGTTATCGTGGTTCGCGTATCTGGTAACTTGGCTGGCCGCAGCGCCGTAAAGCAGTCGCACCACGCGCTCGTTAAGAGCGCGTTGTCCTTGCCGCGGGATCAGCGCTTAACCGGAGATGACCTCTGCTAAACGAGGCCATCGGAGCAGAAATTCTGCATGTGGCGGTACGCGCGGCGTTGGCCTAGCGCCCCACATTTCCGGCCTATGACGGCGGCGCGCGCGAGGTCTAGGAGCGCGCGGATCCACCCTTCCCTCCCCCCTCCACGCCAGAGCACACGCCTTCGCCACTGGCGTGTCTTCATCGCGGCAGCCGCTTATTTACGGCGCGGCTTTCACCGCGGGCTTTCTAGGCGCTTCCTGCCGGCTTTCTCGCATGGGCGGAGCCCGTTCGCGGCTGCAGCTGCAGAGAGCCCCCCACGGGGGCCCGCAGCAGTGGAAAATCGCGCGGAAGGTTATTAATCGTCGGTCCGCCCGAAAGCTGCCGAGCCGGCTCCGCGAAAGAAGCGTGCGGGGTTCGTGCCCCGTCGCCGGTCCCGCCGACGCCCACTCTCACCGTTCGACTGTCGCCGTGAAATACTGCTCTTTCTCAGGTTGCAACAGCTGCAGCAGCGGGAAGCCTGCAGTTCGAGACGGGGCGGAAATAATCGTATTCTATGCCAGAAATGAAACAGCTTTGCAAGGCAGCTTCACCACGCATTCTTTTGCACCCTTTCTCCTCACCCCACCCTCTCCCTCCCTCTCACGAAGGCTCAAATCCCCCTCCGCCCACACATCTACATCTACATACATACTACGCAATCCACCATACGGTGCGTGGCGGAGGGTACTTCGTACCACAACTAGCATCTTCTCTCCCTGTTCCACACCCAAACAGAACGAGGGAAAAATGACTGCCCATATGCCTCTGTACGAGCCCTAATCTCTCTTATCTTTGTGATCTTTCTGCGAAATATAAGTTGGCGGCAGTAAAATTGTACTGCAGTCAGCCTCAAATTCTCTAATTTCCTCAGTAGCGATTCACGAAAAGAACGTCTCCTTTGCTCCAGAGATTCCCAACCGCGTTCCTGAAGCATTTCCGTAACATTCGCGTGATGATCAAACCCACCAGTAACAAATCTAGCAGCCCGCCTCTGAATTGCTTCTATGTCCTCCCCCAATCCGACCTGATAGGGATCCCAAACGCTCGAGCAGTACTCAAGAATAGGTCGTATTAGTGTTTTACAAGCGGTCTCCTTTGCAGATGAACCACATCTTCCCAAAATTCTACCAATGAACCGAAGACGACTATCCGCCTTCCCCACAACTGCAATTACATGCATGTCCCACTTCATATCTCTCTGCCGGCTGGCGGTGACCGTGCGGTTCTAGGCACTGCAGTCCGGAACCGCGGGACTGCCACGGTCGCAGGCTCGAATCCTGCCTCGGGCATGGATGTGTGTGATGTCCTTAGGTTAGTTAGGTTTAAGTAGTTCTAAGTTCTAGGGGACTGATGACCTAAGATGTTAAGTCCCATAGTGCTCAGAGCCATTTGAGCCATATCGCTCTGCAATGTTATGCCCAAAAATTTAATCGACGTAACTGTGTCAAGTGCTACACTACTAATGGAGTATTCAAACATTACAGTATTCTTTTTCCTATTCATCTGCATTAATTTACATTTATCTATATTTAGAGTTAGCTGCCATTCTTTACACCAATCACAAATCCTGTCCAAGTCATCTTGTATCCTCCTACAGTCACTCAACGACGATACCTTCCCGTACACCACAGCATCATGAGCAAACAGCTGCACATTGCTACCCATCCTATCCAAAAGATCATTTATGTAGATAGAAACAAACAGCGGACCTACCACACTTCCGTGGGTCACTCCAGATGATGCCCTCACCTCCGATGAACACTCACCATCGAGGACAACCTACTGGGTTCTATTACTTAAGAAGTCTTCGAGCCACTCACATATTTGGGAACCAATCCCACATGCTCGTACCTTAGTTAGGAGTCTGCAGTGGGGCACCGAGTCAAACGCTTTCCGGAAGTCAAGGAATATGGCATCCGTCTGATACCCTTCATCCGTGGTTCGCAAGATATCGTGTGAAAAAAGGGCGAGTTACGTTTCGCTGGAGCGATGCTTTCTAAAGCCGTGCTGATGCATGGACAGCAACTTCTCTGTCTCAAGAACATTCATTATATTCGAACTGAGAATATGTTCGATCATCCTGCAACAAACCGATGTTAAGGATATTGGGCTGTAATTTTGAGGATCCGTCCTTCTAGCCTTCTTGTATACAGGCGTCAGCTGCGCTTTTTTCCAGTCGCTCGGGACTTTACGTTGGGCAAGAGATTCGCGAAAAATGCAAGCTAAGTAAGGAGCCAATGCAGTAGAGTACTATCTGCAAAACCGAATTGGAATCCCATCAGGACCTGGCGATTTATTTATTTTCAACCCATTCGGCTGCTTCACAACCCCAGGGATGTCTATCACTATGTCCTCCATATGCGAATCTGTATGAGACTGAAACGGTGGTATGTTTGTACTATCCTCCTGCGTGAAAGATTTCTGAAATGCTAAATTTAAAATTTCAGCTTTCGTTTTGCTGTCTTCCGTTGGGGGCCAGATTGATCAGTGAGTGACTGGATGGAAGCCTTCGACCTGCTTACCGAATTTCCTTGGGTTTTCAGCAAGATCTTTTGCTAAGGTATGACGCTGGCAGTGGTTTCGATGCAGCTGCTAAAGTAACAGGACGTCTGCAGTTCATGACGGGACCGAAAAACCTTGCTCTTCGCGAGAAATGAAACAGCATTGCAAGGGAGCTTCACCATGCATTCTTTGGCATTCTTTCTCCACACCCTCTCCCCCCCCCCCCCCCTCCTTCTCTCGGAGGTTCAAATCCCCGTCGTCCGCCCATCGAGACGTAGATTTCGATGAACACCCTAAATCACATAAGATGAACTCCAGGATGGTTCTCTAGAAAGGATGAGGCCGAATTTAAACCCATTTGCATTCTTCCACTGTTATTAAGGGCTTTAGAATACGTAGTCCACGAACAGCTCGCGTATTATTTAACACCAAATAACCTTAAGACGAATACCAGACGGGTTTTCGGAAAAATAGCAGCTCGACGACCGTTCTCATTAAAGTGACGTACTAACTGAAAACAACTATGGACAACCAACCGGAGACCATTTTTTGTTTCTCAGCTTTCAGCATAGCTTTAAAACCTCGGTTTTCTTTAACTCCTGTAAAATGGTTCCATTCATACCTCACAGTCAGCCAATCGTGTGTAATGATATAAACTAAATGCTCACCACGGAGGTGCGTAGTATCTGTGGTCCCACAAGGATCATTATTGGTCCCATTACATTTCTCATTATCCACTAAGATGAAAAAGTCGTGGAATTCCTCCTAGTACCGTTGCGGACTTCCTTTTTCCCGGCATAGTGCAGCAGTCCGATTTGGCATGGAGACAGCAAGTAGCAGAAGTACTGAGCCATGCTGCCTCTATAGCCGTCCAAGATCGCGAAAGTGATGCCAGTGCAGAATGTTGTGCACGAACTGTCCTCTCGATTATGTCCCACAAATGTTCGGTTCAAGTCGGACGAACTGGATGACCAAATAATTCGCTGGAATCGTCCAGAATGTTCTTCAAACCAACCACGGAGAGTTGCGGCCAGGTGGCGTGGCACATTGTCATTCATAAAAATTCCATTGCTGTTTGAGAACATGAGGCCCATGAATGGCTCCAAATGATCTCCGAGTAGCGGACATAATCATTTCCAGTCAATCGTCATTATTGGAGCCACCACCATCTTGTACAGTTCCTTATTGACAACTTCGATCCGTGGCCGCGTAGAGTCTGCGTCGCAGTCGAGCACTACCATCAGCTCGTACCAACTATAATCGGGACTCATCTGTCCAAACCACGGTTTCCCAGTCGTGTAGGGTCCAACCGATATGGTCACGAGTCCAGAAGAGGGGTGAAAGACGATGTCGTGCATTGCCAAAGCCACTCGCGGTGGTAGTCTGTTGCCACAGCCCACTAATGACAAATTTCTCCTCACTGTCCTGACGGACACTTTCGTAGTACGACCCACATTGATTCTGCAGTTATTTCATGCAGTGTCGCCTGTCTTTTAGCACTGACAACTCTACGGAAACGCCGCTGCACTCGGTCGTTAAGCGAAGGCCGTCGACCACTGCGTTGTCAGTGGTGAGAGGTAGTGCTTGAAATGTGCTATTCACGCTATAATTCCATACTGTGGTCTCGGAACACTGAATTCTCTAATGATTTACTATATGTAAAGTCTCATGTGTGTGGCGTTTAATCTGTTAATTCCCGTCATGCGGCCATTTTCACGTGGGAAAGGCTTTCACATGAATCCCTTGAGTGCAAATGGCAGTTCCGCCAATGCACTGCTCTTTTATACTTTGTGTACGCCGAACTAATGCCACCTGTATTTTCGCATGTCTCTCTCCCATGGTTTCTGTCACCCTAGTGAATATTTTAACGATGTGTCAACCGTACTCTTCCCCTGCGAATATCACATACTTGCTGATGATCTTAAGTTATATCTAAGTGTAAATCCAACAGAACTGTGCACAGACATCGAACATGTAAATGCTGATTTATTTGCATTGTCCGAGTGGGCGCTGAACAAATGTTTTGAAACGTAACTCAGCAATCTTAGTCTCTCGCAAAAGAGTTATTATCACGCATTCGACAGAACTCGACCACTCTCAATTCCAAACGGCACAGGGATAATCTTTTTATCTTCTGGAAAGAACTTGGGGATAATTCTGGACCATCAATTAGACTGGAATGAATACAAACCTGCAGTCCATGAGAAGGTGTGAGCGTCACTTTATTCACTACACAAATGTAAAGAAGTATCTCCTGTCGAGCGTAAAAGGTATCTCGTAGAGTCACTATTACTCCTTATACTTGACTATGGTGATGCTATTCTTCAAGGAAGTTCACATGAAAGCTTAGGCAATCTACGACTGGCGATGAATGTCTGTGTGTGGTACATCTGTAACGTACGATATTTCGACTATATCACTCGTATCCATGAACAATTATCATGTCTATGCGCCGATAAGAGTAGAGGCTTACTCTTTGTTTGCTCTCCTGTCTTCTCAGTCATTGAAATCTGATATATCTTTAACTCTTGCACTACTATGTGATTGCACTACTTTCTAAACAGAACAGCAGAAATACTCGTTCCCAACAAAGTCAGATCCTCTCTGTAGCATCACATAACACTACCATTTTCTCTAGATCATTTTCTGTATCAGGAACCCGGCTTTAGAAGAACAATGTTTCTCAAAATATCAGAGAAATTTATTTCGTTCCAGACTTCAAAACACAATTAAGGCGCACCTTCTATCACAATAGCCGTCTCTACCATGTACTGGTCTGCAGCTCACTCCCGTCAATCCCCTCTCCCCCACAACTTTTCCCTCCTCTATGTTGGCTGAGTTCTTTGTTTAAATCCTCTTCTTTCCTAACAGCCACTGACAATCTTCTCCTCTTTCTTTATCCTTTCCTCTCCTGTAATACTAAAAATATATTTAAATGTGCTAAATTATCTATATCGTTCTTAATGCCCTTTACTATTATTATCATTATCTTCATTATTATTAGTGTAAATTACTATTTTAATTATTAGTGTTAATTATGATTATTATTATTATTTCTTTCTTTTCTCAGACGTTATGTCTGGTTAAAAATGGAAAGTGACGCGGACCTTGATCAAGCATGACTTCCTTTTAACTGTACGGTACATGTTACATTGCATTTAGGAACTTTCGGGTAATTAAACATGTAACAATAATTACAGATTTCTGTAGTTGTGTATATACGTTTGGATGTAGCTGTAATGCGTTAATGTACTGGCGGATATTGTGTGGTATGACTCCTGTAGTTGATAGTGTAATTGGTATAACGTCAACTTTATCCTGATGTCACATCTCCTTGACTTCCTCAGCCAGTTGGACGTATTTTTCAGTTTTTTCTCATGTTTTCTTCTGTATATTTGTTGTATTGGGTATGGATATTTCGATTAGTTGTGTTAATTTCTTCTTTTCATTGGTGAGTACGATGTCAGGTTTGTTATGTGGTGTTGTTTTATCTGTTATTATGGTTATGTTCCAGTATAATTCGTGTTCATCATTCTCCAGTACATTTTGTGGTGCATACTTGTATGTGGGAATGTGTTGTTTTATTAGTTTATGTTGCATGGCAAGTTGTTGATGTATTATTTTTGCTACATTGTCATGTGTTCTGGGGTATTCTGCATTTGCTAGTATTGTACATCCGCTTGTGATGTTATCTACTGTTTCTATTTGTTATTTGAAAAGTCCGCATTTATGTGTTGTGGTATTGGGATCTTTAATAATATGCTTGCTGTAATATCTGGTGTTTATTGTTTGATCCTGTATTGCAATCATGAATCCTTCCGTCTCACTGTATATATTGCCTTTTCTTAGCCATGTGTTGGATGCGTCTTGATCGATGTGTGGCTGTGTTAGATGATATGGGTGCTTGCCATGTAGTGTTTTCTTTTTCCAATTTACTTTCTTCGTATCTGTTGATGTTATGTGATCTAAAGGGTTGTAGAAGCGGTTATGAAATTGCAGTGGTGTAGCTGATGTATTTATATGAGTGATTGCTTTGTGTATTTTGCTAGTTTCTGCTCGTTCTATAAAGAATTTTCTTAAATTGTCTACCTGTCCATAATGTAGGTTTTTTAAATCGATAAATCCCCTTCCTCCTTCCTTTCTGCTTAATGTGAATCTTTCTGTTGCTGAATGTATGTGATGTATTCTGTATTTGTGGCATTGTGATCATGTAAGTGTATTGAGTGCTTCTAGGTCTGTGTTACTCCATTTGACTACTCCAAATGAGTAGGTCAATATTGGTAAAGCATAAATATTTATAGCTTTTGTCTTGTTTCTTGCTGTCAATTCTGTTTTCAGTATTTTTGTTAGTCTTGGTCTATATTTTTCTTTTAGTTCTTCTTTAATATTTGTATTATCTATTCCTATTTTTTGTCTGTATCCTAGATATTTATAGGCATCCGTTTTTTCCATCGCTTCTATGCAGTCGCTGTGGTTATCCAATATGTAATCTTCTTGTTTAGTGTGTTTTCCC
Source organism: Schistocerca serialis cubense (assembly GCF_023864345.2). Taxonomy (NCBI): domain Eukaryota; kingdom Metazoa; phylum Arthropoda; class Insecta; order Orthoptera; family Acrididae; genus Schistocerca; species Schistocerca serialis. The sequence goes on along the minus strand of NC_064643.1, from coordinate 200,974,883 downwards.
TTGACTATGCTATTTTTCTTACATTTGTCTGTTCTGAAAGCCATATTTATATCATTGCTGAATACTTCTGTTATCTTTAGTAATTGATTGAGTTGTTGATTTGTTGCTGCCAGTAGTTTTAGATCATCCATGTATAGCAAACGCGTGATTTTGTGTTGGTATGTTCCAGTAATATTGTATCCATAATTTGTATTATTTAGCATGTTGCATAGTGGGTTCAGAGCAAGGCAGAACCAGAAAGGACTTAATGAGTCTCCTTGGTATATTCCACGCTTAATCTGTATTGGCTGTGATGTGATATTATTTGAATTTGTTTGGATATTAAGTGTGGTTTTCCAATTTTTCATTACTATGTTTAGGAACTGTATCAATTTAGGATCTACTTTGTATATTTTCAATATTTGTAGTAACCATGAGTGGGGTTCACTATCAAAAGCTTAAAGGTAATCAATGTATGCGTAGTTTAGCGACCTTGGTTTAGTTTTAGTTTGATATGTCACCTCTGCATCTATTATCAGTTGCTCTTTACATCCTCGTGCCCCTTTGCAACAACCTTTTTGTTCTTCATTTATAATTTTGTTCTGTGTTGTTTGTGTCATTAATTTCTGTGTAATGACTGAAGTTTATATTTTGTATATTGTTGGTAGGCATGTTATGGGGCGACATTTAGCTGGGTTTGCTGTGTCTGCTTGATCTTTAGGTTTCAGATAAGTTGTTCCATGTGTAAGTGTATCAGGGAATGTGTATGGGTCTGCAATATAACTGTTAAATAATTTAGTTAGATGTGAATGTGTTGAGGTGAACTTCTTTAGCCAGAAATTTGCTATTTTATCTTTTCTAGAGGCTCTCCAATTGTGAGTAGAATTAACTGCTCGGGTGACTTCATGTTGCAAAATTATCACTTCAAGCACTTGTGGTATCATCTTGTATGTGTCTGTTTCTGCTTGTATCCACCATGCATGCCTGATATGTTGTACTGGGTTTGACCATATGTTGCTCCAGAAGTGTTCCATGTCTCTTATGTTTGGTGGATTGTCTATTTTAATGTGTGTGTTATCTATTGTCTGGTAAAATTTCTTTTGGTTTGTGTTGAATGTTTGGTTTTGTTTCCTTCTGTTTTCACTTTTTTTGTTTTTTCCAAGCCGTTTGGCCAATGCTTGTAATTTCTGCTTCTTTTCATCTAATTGCTCTATCGCTTCTTGTTGTGAGATTTTACCTAACCTTTTTGGTTTTTTTCCTGATATTTCATTTCTTATAAATTGTGTTAGCTGTCCGATGTCTTTTCTCAGTTTTTCTATTCTTATCTGTAGCCTGTGTTGCCATGCTGTTTTTGTGGGTTTCTTCTGTGTGTTGGTTGGTTCTGATCTCTGCCTAGTGCGTATATTTAGTGTAGTGAGTGCTCCTATATAAACCAGTAGTTGTAACTCTTCCATAGTTGTATTTTCATTTATTTTGTTGTGTATGATTGTGTTGATAGTTGTTATTGTTGTTTCGACTTGTAGGTTATTTGGTGGTCTATGCAAGAATGGTCTAATGTCTGTATTTGTGTTTTTGTATTGTATATATGTCAGCTGAAATTTTTCTACTATATCTAACATGTGTGTCACTTCGTGTTCTATTTGTGCTTGTTCTGGTGGCTGTCTTAAGATTCCGTTTTCCTCTGATTGTTTAATTGATGCGTGTTGTTCTTTGTTTGTTTGCTCTCGGATGTTTGAGTCTATTACTGTATTTTCTTCTTCTTCTGATTGCACATTATTTTGTTCCAGTATTTGTTGTAGTTGTTGTTTGATGTTTTCTAATTCTGACTGGGGTATCCTGTTATTTTTGATTATTACACGGATCTGAACAGCTAGTCGTTGTTCTGTTAAAAATTTTAATTCTGGGTATCTGGTTCAAAAATGTTTCAAATGGCTCTGAGCACTATGGGACTTAACATCTATGGTCATCAGTCCCCTAGAACTTAGAACTACTTAAACCTAACTAACCTAAGGACATCACACAACACCCAGTCATCACGAGGCAGAGAAAATCCCTGCCCCCGTCTGGGTATCTGGTAACAAATGTTGTGTATACTTGTGATCTGTATCCAGTTGTGTTGGTTCCTAAGTTATTGCTTGGTAATAACAGAACATGAGGTGTCGGTTAACTTCACCTGACCATCTCATCCTCTGTCTTTGTTTTCCTTCTAGAGTGGTTACAGGAAGCATATCCAGCAAAACACCTCTATTTGGATTTAAATCATTTGCCGTATGGCTAGCAGTGTCGTTACCATTGTGGACGGGCATAGGGTTCAAGCGTCGTCCCCGACCATGACAGCGCTTGTCCGAGGCTTCATTAGTTCTGTCCTGAACCAACTAATCATACTAAAAGGGGGATTATCCCTATTAGTGGTTTGTTCTTTTCGTCGCCTTTTACGACTGGCAGAACATACCGGAGGCCTATTCTTTTCCCGGGCCTCCACGGGAATTATTATTATTACTATTACTATTATTCCTGTGAATGTTTTTGTAATATCATTGGTGTGTGTTGTTTCTGATCAGATGTAAGAGAGAGCCGTAAGGCCCTAATCTGGTCAGGCTAAACAAGCAATGAATAAATAAATAAGTATGGTTCCCCAGTGTGGACTGGTGCTCTCTCGTGCAGTCCTACTTAAACCATCTAACCCCCCCCCCCTCCCTCTCTCTCTCTCTCTTCCATCTTTCCTTTCTTTCTTTCTCTCTAGAGCCCCACGTTTCAAACGTTCCGATTCCCTCCTGCTCAGCTTCTCCCACAGACCGATTCACTTGCACAGAACCCAGTGTTCCAGACGTCCATTCTCATAAATTTTCTTACTTAAATTCGGACTAACGATCGATAGTAGTAGATTTCTTTTTATATATCCTTACTTCGTCAGTCAAGTGTTATTTTGCTTGCTACCCCTCATTACTTTCGTCTTTCTCCCGCTGAATATCAATCCGTAGTCTTCCTCATTTTCATTGAGGGTAGCAATGTCATTGCGAATCTTATGATTGATATCCTTTCAGACTGAATTTTAATTCGAAGCCATCCTCCTCCAATCCGAGCTTTTGCTGCCTCTCTAACTGCCTCGTCAGCAATGGAACGTGAAACTGTAATCTTCCTTCCTTGTAACGGTTTCATATTTTTGTTTTCAGTTTTTAATAATTAAGTTCTTGTACACTAGCAATAATACATAGGTGTCACATGCGACAGTGACAAAACTTCTGCAAATGGGTGCCTAGCGATAGCAACATATCGCAGCTGTTCTCTGACGAACGGATGACGTTTAGTACAGCCCCTCCCACCGGAGGTTCGAGTCCTGCCTCGGGCATGGGTGTGTAAGTATTGTTCTTAGCATATGTCAGTTTAAGTAGTGTGTAAGTCTAGGGACAGATTATCTAAGCAGTTTGGTCTCTTAGGAATTCACACACATTCTTTTAATGTTTAGTATTGCACGATATCATGCCTGTTAGCTACGAGGCGTGCATATCATTTTGGCTGTTACAGAATTGTTAACTTCTTACTTTCGTATATTGATATGCACACATCTGAGAGCAAATCACGCTGATCCGCGAACTTTGGCTGTGTTGTTACACCGTCTCTGCCTGAGGGCGCTGAGATAGTGCATTATTATTATTATTATTATTGTTATTATCATTGTTATCGTTAGTCGAGATGCGTTGGGAAGCAGATATGCAACCGAATGGTCAGGAAATTTTTATCTGGAACTGCTAAATATTGAATACAGATTTGCTGGAAACGATTGAATAAGATGATGATAAGAGTATTTATGGATTTTGGAAATAGTTATGTGAACAATAGTGATACACGATAAATCCGTAGCTTTGCGTATTTGCCCGCAGTTATCAATCTGTTGTAAAATTAACTGTCTTACGGAGATTTGCTCTAAATATTTATCTCATGGACTGCTCACAGAGAAGTTAGTTCTCCTTCCCCATGAATACGTTTAGCGAAAAAATAGAGATTATTTTGGGTAGGTTAATCTTTTATGTAAAGTAAATTTTTTAATAATCAGTGAGTTAGAATTGTTTCTAAAACCAGTCCTTTTTGTGTTAGTCTATACTGTACACGATCTTGAAAGTGAAATTATAAAATAATGCTTTTGCATAAAATTGTGTTAGAAAAATCATTTGTAGGACGTTAATACCCATGCAAGAAATCCAATGTTACTTGAGTCAGCATTGCATCTGTCACCACACACGCTTTTGAATGTCATTTTTAGCTTACAATTTTAATTTATCTTTCAAGTGGCGCTGCTTGTTGTGCTCCTCTTTCGAGAGAAATTTTTACTGTACTACGGTAAGTGCAATAATAGTTCAGGGCCATAGTTACAGAGTTTTACTATATGTACAAAACAATGTCATTCCAACAGTTTACGTGATTAAGTCAGATAGATTACATTCGGTTTGGAAGTTATTTTCTTGTTGTACAAAGTACATTTCAGTGAACAGTGTGACATATCCGTGTTGAAACGTTTATCATATTCTGAGTTTTGTTTCCCAAGTTAGCTACTTAAATCAACAATGAACTTTTATGAAAATAATTTCAGTCGCTTATTCGTACAAAATTTTGTGGTTCATTTGATTTGTAATACTTATTAATTTTAATTCAGCTTGTTTTTGAGCTGTTGAAAACTATTTACAGTGACGTCAGGCAAAGAAACACTGTTTACTCGACTGCGCGGTACATACCTTCAGTAATCACATTTTTAGTATTTAGTTCCTTGCACTTATTCTCTACATTACACGCACAGAGAAATATAAAGAAGAACACTTACATTGCTTATGCATAAACGTGCACTATTGTTGGAAAACCAATTCTTTGAATCAAATTTGTTTTTTAATTATACGAAAGCCATGCATTTTTAATCGGGTTTAAGTCTGAATAAACGTACAGGCGACTACATGTGCTTGATACCCTCTTGTTTCGGGTACTCACCCCCCCCCCCTTTCAAAAAAATGGTTCAAATGACTCTGAGCACTATGCGACTTAACTTCTGAGGTCATCAGTCGCCTAGAACTTAGAACTAATTAAACCTAACTAACCTAAGAACATCACACACATCGATGCCCAAGGCAGGATTCGAACCTATGAGACGGATCATTAGTATAAAGGGTCAGTCACTAACTATTGCCGCCAAGAATAACTGCGAAAGTACGATAGGAGGTGAAAAGTTATTTCTTGGGACAAAAGTTGCATGGGTCTATGGGAGCCATAATATGGCGTTGGTTTTTTGTTGCTAGGTGAGATCGCTTAAGAGATATGAAAGTCAACTTTGTTTTTTTAAATGTGATGCTATAGTTTGGTACTTATTTTTTGATAGCGGCTATCGAGACAAATCCAATGATGTGTAACAGTAAGGTCTTTTAAGGCCAACGAAGGTCACAAAGGTGGCATGAACGTCAATTTACAGAAGGCGTTCGAAGTAATAAACATTGGTATCAATGCCAATGCAGTGCTGCAATATTCTTATCATGGATTGAGTGGTATTCCTTATCACTTCGGCACTTATCGAAGCACATGCTCTGAAAATTCTCTCTTGCATATCTTCAGGTGTAGTTGGAACGTCTATTAGGAATCCCCACAAGAAAAAATCCAGAGGCGTCAAGTCTGGCGAACGAGCCGGCCACGACTCTTCTCCGCGTCCAATCCAACGATCTGAGAATTGTCTCTGCAGTTCATTTCTAGCCATCAGCCAAAAATGTGCGGGGCACCCATAGTGTTGATATCACATTCTGTTCCTTGTTCCTAAAGGTATTTCGTCCAACAACAGACTTAATGTTTCTTACAGAAATATGGTGTACTTCCTACGATTAAGATTTCCTTCGCTGAAATAGGGGCATATAATTCTGTCCTCCAGAATCCTACACCATAAAGTCACCAACTACGGTTTTTGGTGTGCAACTTGCCACAGCCGACATGCATTTTCAGTTGCTCAATAATGCATGTTATGCAAATTAACATTTTCATGGTTCTTGAATGTAGCCTCGTCAGTAAATAAAATCAAATTAATAAATGTGTTATCCCTCTGAATCTGAAGTTGAGCCCATCGGCAGAATTCAGTGCGACGCATACAATCTGTTCCAGTCAATTCTTGGTGGAGATTGACATGGTAAGGATGATATTTATGGCGATGCAGAACACGAACAACACTACTCTGGCTCATGGCAGATTCCCTTGCGATTTTACGCGAACTAACACAAGGATATCGAACGACAGTGGCAAAAGTACCAATTTCCGTTTCCTCGTTAGTAACTTTACTTTGCTGAATATGTTTCCGATGCGTTAAAGATCCAATTTTTCTCAATTCTCATACACATATTTAAATGTACGATGTGTAGGGTGAGTACGTCGAGGATATCTTTCAACGAATAAGTCTCTAGCTCTCGTTGAATTTCGTTGGCATTCTCCGTAAACGAGAAGCAAATCGACTTGTTCTTCGAAGGAATACGTCATTCACATTTGCTTGATCCGACGATACTAGTCTTACCGTTCCTATTAGCGTTGTATTGCGAAACCATCGAATGGTGTTTACATGTCAATGTATACGACGTATTCGGTGAATAGTTACTATTTGCACGATATACGAGAGAGAATTGTCAGAGCATGTGCTTCGATAAGTGCCAAAGTGATAAGGAATACCACTCAATCCATGATAAGAAGATTGCAACACTGCTTCGATACCAATGGTTATCACTTTGAACATCTTCTGTAAATGGACTTTCATGTCAGCTTTGTGATCTTCGTTGACCTTCAAGACGTTACTGTTACACATCATTGGATTCGTCTCGGTAGCCGCTACCAGAAAATGAGTACAAAACTACAGCATCCCATTTAAAAAAACAAAGTTGACCTTCATATCTCTGAAGCAACCCCACCTAACAACAAAATACCAACGTCATATTATGGCCCCCATTGTCCGTGCAATATTTGTCCCACAAACTTTCCAGCTACTATCATACTTTCGGAATTATTATAGGTGGCAATAGTTAGTGACTCACCCTGTATAAGTACCGCAAAAATGAATATATTTCGTTGTAGGGTGTCATCCTTACAGACGACGTGGTAACAGTACTTCTAGGAAGCATATGCCGTGTTCTTAATTATTACGATACAGCGATTGACATGAACACCAGCTCCGTCTTCTGGCCCCTTTCCACAATATCCACATCTTTGCCGCAGGGGCTCTCTCCGTGAAAACGGCACTACCCCGGAGCTGTCAAGCCTGCCTATGCTGCGCAAGACATCACATTTAGGAAAATAAACGCTGCTTGAGCAGTGTCTCTAAGCCAACAATACACTCTCAGGGAAGACTCTGTCGCCACCCAGTTTCTAGGCAGGGACAGGTGCTGTGCTGGTTGGACAGATAATGGTACTGGCGCTGGATATCACATGGTCCACCTAGCCAGAGCTATCCAAGGCGATGTAAATTTCGTGTTTTACTTTTGACTTCGAGTACAGCTTCCATGGCAGTTCTCTGTTTGCAGTTACTGACTGTAACGAACATAATTACATAGACATTTCAATATATAAAATTTTTACGGCGCTGTGCAGACTCTTCATTGCAGTTGCTGTTCGGATAGCGTGTGTACAAAACAAGTTATATCTGGATATTTAAAATGAGAATGTTCTGGACAACGTAACGGTGTTGTACACTGCTAGCTACATTTACACTGAGGTGATGGGATCAACAGCCCATTACGGATATCGTTAGGGCATTCACCATTCTGAGATTCACAGTGTCAAGAGCGCGTCGAGAAAACTACATATCAGGCATTACCTCTCACCATGGACAACGCAATGGCATACGACCTTCACTTAACGGCCGACAGCAACGGCGTTTGCGAACATTTCTCAGTGCTAACAGGCAAGCAACACTGCGTGAAATAACCACAGAAATCAATGTGGGACTTACGACGAACGTATCCGTTAGGACAGTGCGGAGAATTTTGGCGTTAATGGGCTATGATTCATTGGGAGAGTCCTCAGAAAATGTAGTCCATCAACAAGCAAGGTGGCTTACATAACGCTCGTTCGACCTATACTGTAGTATTGCTCATCAGTGTTGGATCCGTACCAGGTCGGGTTGACAGAGGAGATAGAGAAGATCCAAAGAAGAGCGGCGCGTTTCGTCACAGGGTTATTTGGTAAGCGTGATAGCGTTACGGAGACGTTTAGCAAACTCAAGTGGCAGACTCTGCAAGAGAGGCGCTCTGCATCGCAGTGTAGCTTGCTGTCCAGGTTTCGAGAGGGTGCGTTTCTGGATGAGTTATCGAATATATTGCTTCCCCCTACTTATACCTCCCGAAGAGATCACGAACGTAAAATTAGAGAGATTCGAGCGCTCATGGAGGCTTTCCGGCAATCGTTCTTCCCACGAACCATACGCGACTGGAACAGGAAAGGGAGGTGATGACAGTGGCACGTAAAGAGCCCCCCGCCACAGACCGTTGGGTGGCTTGCGGAGTCTAAATGTAGATGTAGATGTACGATGAGAATGCCTTTACTAACAGCAGGACGTTGTAAGGAGCGCCTCTCCTGGACTCGTGACCACATCCGTTTGACTCTAGAGGACTGGAAAACCGTGGCCTGGCCAGATGAGTCTCGATGTTAGTTGGTAAGACCTTATGGTAGGGTTCGAGTATGACGCAGAACCCAAGAAGCCATCGATTGGAAATGGTTATGCTCGGCTGTCTGGAGACCATTTGCAGCCATTCATGGATTTCATGTTGCCTTGACAATGCGCCATATCACTGGGCCACAATTTTTTACGATTTATTTGAAGAACATTCTGAACAATTCGAGTTTATGGTTTGGCCACCCAGGTCGCCCGACATTAATCCCATGGAACATTTATGGGACGTAATTAAGAGGTCAGTTCGTGTACAAAGTCCTGCACCAGCAAATTTTTTGCGATTATGTACGGCTGTAGAGGCAGCATGGCATAATTTTTCTGCAGGGGACTTCCAACGCCTTGTTGAGTCCATGCCACGTTGAGCTGATGCACTATGTCGGGCAAAAGGAGGTCCGACACTATATTAGGAGGTATCCTCAATGTATAAAGAAAATTTTTGAGAAGTTTTATAGAAGGTTTTTAAAACTTTTATAATTTTATATTTGATTATCTGGTTACTATCACTTTCTTCTCTCTGACAATGTCAGAGGTATTAGGTATAACGTAACACCTTCTGTCAAAGTTGGTTATGTAATTTGTTTACGTTAGTGCTTAAATCACCATCTCAATGGAACTTCCAAGAAATTGCAGTTCGGGTAAATACGTAATCTGAAAACAATTTGTCAAGAAATTTGAGTAGCATTTGCGTCTTGCAGTTGTTTTAAGAACTACGTTCTTTAACAGAAATCAGTTCCGTCTCCACAGTGCAGTGTGCATTGGTTTAAAACTTCCTAGTACACTAAAACCGCATGCCACACAGAAACTCGAACCTTGCATCTTCATCTTCTGTGAGCAAGTCCCTACGATCTGTCCACACACGTTCCAAATTTCACAGAAATTCTCCTGCATACTTTGCGGGTCTAACATATAAACTACTGGCCATTAAAATTGCCTCGTATCACTAGCAGTCGAGATGAGAGGCATCTTATCCGCATGGCTGTAACGGATCGTTCAGGCACGTCTCGATGCCTGAGTCAACAGATGGGGACGTTTGCAAGACAAGAACCATCTGCAAGAACAGTTCGACGACGTTTGCAGCAGCATGGACTATCAGCTCGGAGACCATGTCTGCGGTTACCCTTGACGCTGCATCACAGACAGGAGCGCCTGCGATGGTGTACTCAACGACGAACCTGGGTGCACAAATCGCAAAACGTAATTTTTTCGGATGAATCCAGGTTCTATTTACAGCATCATGATGGTCGCATCCGCGCTTGGCGACATAGCGGTGAACGCACATTGGAAGCGTGTATTCGTCACCGCCATACTGGCGTATCACCCGGCTTGATGGTATCGGGTGCCATTGGTTACACGTCTCGGTCACCTCTTGTTTACACTGACTGCACTTTGAATAGTGGACGTTACATTTCAGATGTGTTATGACCCGTGGCTCTACCCTTCATTCGATCCCTGCGAAACCCTACATTTCAGCAGGATAATGCACGACCGCATGTTGCAGGTCCTGTTACGGGCCTTTCTGGATACAGAAAATGTTCGACTGCTGCCCTGGCCAGCACATTCTCCTGATCTCTCAGCAATTAAAAACGTCTGGTCAATGGTGGACAAGCAACTGGCTCGTTGCAATACACCAGTCACTACTCTTGATGAACTGTTGTATCGTGTTGAAGCTGCATGGGCAGCTGTACATGTACACGCCATCCAAGTTCCGTTTGACTCAATGCCCAGGCGTATCAAGGCCGTTATTACGGCCAGAGGTGGTTGTTTTGGGTACTGATGTCTCAGGATCTACGTCCCCAAATTGGGTGAAAATGTAATCACATGTCAGTTCTAGTACAATATATTTGTCCAATGAATATCTGTTTGTCATCTGCATTTCTTCTTGGTGTAGCAATTTTAATGGCTAGTAGTGTATATGGCGGAGAACAGGCTTAGCCACAGCCTACCTTCGAGCCCCGAGCCGGCACACAGTTTGAATGTGGTAGGAAGTTTGAGAGTTTCACAACTTCGACATCATCATAAATTACAGCATATAAAAGCAAAGTGTGCACTGACCGCTATCAGTACTTCGCTTAGCTTTATGTTGCGAACTCAGCTTTACAGACTACGGCTATGCAAGCGTACGGCTGCTGTATCTCTCTCTCTCGTTTCCACCTACGCTGGAGAAAGTCAGTTTTTCTCTTATTTTTTCTTATTGGGGCATTCTTTTCCTCAGTCCGGAGCCGTGCGACTTCTACGGTCGCAGGTTCGAATCCTGCCTCGGGCATGGATGTGTGTGATGTTCTTAGGTTAGTTAGGTTTAAGTAGACCTAAGTTCTAGGGGACTGATGACCATAGATGTTAAGTCCCATAGTGCTCAGAGCCATTTGAACCATTTGAACCATTCTTTTCCTTCTCTCGCGCCTTTACTCAGCTTCCTGTCGTTTTCCGGCTCCACCCTTACACTGACGAGACGTGACACACTTCTTGCTGGCAGGAAGGTCTATCATTCTACGAACGGTCGCTTTTTCCAGGATGGAATGTTTCCTACAGCCACTCAGGACGCAAATCGCTCCCTGTGTGTTAACTCCCATGAACGCAACTGAATAGTATCTTGTGTTAAAAGAAGCTTGTAATCTTTTAGATCTTGACTTTTCGAGGCACTTAGTTTTCACGGTGGTGATTTGTTCGGGAGCTAGCTGAAAAATTTGTAAATTAATATGTATAAAAATATAAACACAGAATTAACAATGTCTTCGTAGGTGGGAGTTTCATTACGATAACCGTCCCCCTCCCCCCATTGGAACTGCAGCTGCTTCAGAATTTACTCCTTCTGGTACTGACTACGCAATCACTTTAAAAGAGGGCATTGTCCTGTGCCAAGGAAATCTAAACTACGTAATTATTGCATACTCCAGCCACGTCCTGTTTGCTTGCTGCTGTCACCGCACCTGCTGTCTACTGGAAGTAACATATCAAGCAGGTGTTCTCTCCAATCGTTTCATTTCTCTGTCATGTTCCTTAATTAGAGACGACAGTAACAATGACGACTTGATCTTGGCAGTAGAGACAGTATGAGGACTTCACTACACATTCAATTTTAATTATTATGTAGCATATAAGCTCGTAGTGTTTCATTCTCGTATTGTGTATTGTTTCCTTGTAAACACACCAAAATTCTTTATAGACTTGCAACTGGCTCGCGCTATTCGTCCACGAGACTCAGAGGGCCACAGACACGGGTTACCCGCTAGATGCCGTGTTTCTTGACTTCCGCAAGGCCTCTGATACAGTTCCCAACAGTCGTTTAATGAACAAAGTAAGAGCATATGGACTATCAGACCAATTGTGTGATTGGATTGAAGAGTTCCTAGATAACAGAACGCAGCATGTCATTCTCAATGGAGAGAAGTCTTCCGAAGTTAAGAGTGATTTCAGGTGTGCCGCAGCGGAGTGTCGTAGGACCGTTGCTATTCACGATATACATAAATGACCTTGTGGGTAACATCGGAAGTTCACTGAGGCTTTTTGCGAATGATGGTGTGGTATATCGAGAGGTTGTAAAAATGGAAAATTGTACTGAAATGCAGGAGGATCTGCAACGAATTGACGCATGGTGGAGGGAATGGCAATTGAATCTCAATGTAGACAAGTGTAATGTGCTGCGAATACACAGAAAGATAGATCCTTTATCATTTAGCTACAAAATAGCAGGTCAGCAACTGGAAGCAGTTAATACCATAAATTATCTGGGAGTACGCATTAGGAATGACTTAAAATGGAATTATCATATAATGTTGATCGTCGGTAAAGCAGATGCCAGACTGAGATTCATTGGAAGAATCCCAAGGAAATGCAATCCGAAAACAAAGGAAGTAGGTTACAGTACACTTGTTCGCCCACTGCTTGAATACTGCTCACCGGTGTGGGATCCGTACGAGATAGGGTTGATAGAAGATATAGAAAAGATCCAACGGAGAGCAGCGCGCTTCGTTACAGGATCATTTAGTAATCGCGAAAGCGTTACGGAGATGATAGATAAAGTCCAGTGGAAGATTCTGCAGGAGAGATACTCAGTAGCTCGGTACGGGCTTTTGTTGAGGTTTCGAGGACATACCTTCACCGAGGAGTCAAGCAGTATATTGTTCCCTCCTAAATATATCTCGCAAAGAGACCATGAGAATAAAATCAGAGAGATTTGAGCCCACACAGAGGCATACCGACAATCTTTCTTTCCACGAACAATACGAGACTGGAATAGAAGGGAGAACCGATAGAGGTACTTAAAGTACCCTCCGCCACACACCGTCAGGTGGCTTGCGGAGTATGGATGTAGATGTAGATGTAGAACGCACTTGTTTCCTTTTGACGCGACGCAGAAAGTAGTCTTACTTTCGCTCGGTTTGATCTGTACTCGGGATCACGAAATAGGGTGGCAGTCCTAAATAGTTATGGACGCCCCACGGTTGCAGCTCCTTACAGGTTGGCCAGCGGTCCAGTTTGCTGATCAACGCGGCAGCGGCAGCGGCACCTGTCCGGGGGCCTCGTTAGCAGTTATTGGTGAGGTCGACCCGCAGCCGAAACTGGGAGGCGCCGGGCCAGGTCGCGGGCGGCGAGGGAACCGACTTGCCTGACGATTGAGATCTCCTGTGCGACCATAAATTACAAAAAACAGAACGCAGAAACGGCGTTAAATTCGTGTGGTAATCAGGCGCTGGGGCAGCGGTGTAATTATTTGAATTATGTCTTCATTCCACTCGCCGGTGCGGGGTCGGGAACAGGTCCTCAGAAGAGTTCCGTCCGCCACCAATCAAAGTGGGCCTATCATTTTAACCCGAGATAGAAAACGGATAATATAGCAAGAAATTATAATATTAACTACTTTATATGCGTTAGTGGTCTGGAGAAACTGCTCCTCAGAGATGATATATAGATCGGGGTTCTTGCATTTTGTTCGTCGGCTCGGAAAGAAGTTCGCCACTTGGACGCTCCAGCTATTTCTCCACGAAAGGTCGTTCGACGGCTCCTGTAATATTAATCGTCCCGTGATGTTACTGGAATGATGCTCCACCCGCATGCGCCCAACATTAGACATGAGCTACGGCAAGCGTCCAATACCGTGCCTTGTAGTCTGGAACTTAACGGTAAAAATGTGCATACGAGAAATAGTAGCACCTGTCTTATATTTGCTTCAGACAGACTCTGTGGATTCACTCATCATTTCACTAGTTCGTGGACTGATTGTGATGTCGCTCGTACTGTCTGGATATTCAAAGAGAAATCTAAATTTAGTTCTGTAGTTCTTAAATCAATCAAAAATTATCCTCTGTACTGTTTCTCCTGGGTGGACTTGGGTTTTTAAAAAAGTTTAAACTAAATATTACGATAGATTTTATAAATAATAGCCAAGTACGCCAAAGAAGAAGAGATAGAACTACATTGGACATGTTATTCCATGGACTCTTGCGCTTCTATGCATGAACTATCTTTCCTTTGTCATTCGTTTACCTTATCTGCTTGGATTCTGACCTAAGAGGACGTTCTTGTGTAAATCTCATTTTGCTGTACCAGCTGATAATGTAAGTTGTACTTAAAACCCGCAAAATATAATGGTTATTTTGTCAAAAGGATTTGTGTATGTGATCAATTAATTGATTATCTGATACCTAGACTGTCTTAAGTAGATATGGGCCTTAACAAAGAATTTCCATTGTTAGGCGCCATCTTAGAAAAATCTAACATTTTTCTTTTAGCTCATCTACGAGACGTGCCGTCGGTTAGGACAATTAACTTTATTTCAGATTCAACGAGACCGGACGCAGCTACTAATAATTTAACAATTTTATTTGCAGTTTTTCTTTTTTACATAACGAGATAACATCCCAGACAGAAAAGGTCTGGTCACAGGATTCCAGTTCCATTATAGGATTTCATTTGTAGATGCTACTCTTGTTATCTTGTATTGGGGAATCGAGACGAAACTACGACATTAAGTTACGTACTACAGTAGTGTACATCGAACAGACTTGGCAAATATTCCCTGGTGCAGTAAGCACACGACTTCTCACGAGCCTAGTGTTCGATGGATAAGAAAAGGACAATTAATTATAGACGATTACGTAACTACCCGGAGAACTGAGCTATTTACTGAGTGCTTATACACGTCGGGCTAAATTAAACAACATATTACACTGTTAATAATGTCCCTACATTAGTTATTTCTCTTTTATGCTGAGCCATTGCATTAATGTGTGTTTCCTTGTTATATAAGTCACGGCTCATATTTTATTTTATTACATTACACTAATAGTCACAAAACAAATAATTTTTTTTATTTTGTTACATTACACCTCTAACCTACCTTAATTCTTTATAATACGTTTTGTAGCAGCATCAGCGATTAAAATGAGGTACGCGATAAAGGGAAACATCCATCTTTGCAATTAAAATGCGTATAAAACCAAAAATCCTACGCATTCAATACCATCAGTTGAAGACATGCGTGGAAAAACGGACTAACGCTCAAATGTAAAAACTTAGACGTAAGTGTTGCCGTTTGTTGTTGGGTGCGGGAACTGTCAAAAGTGACATTGGTCTCACACCTAAATATCACTTAGCGGTGACACCAATGTTAATTTTGATGCTTCCCACACCCAGAAAATGATGGCAACACTTATCTCTAAGCTTTTACATTTGAGGGTTAGCCCGTTTTTCCGTGCGTGTCTTTGATTACATCTCTATCTTACGCGTACGTTTAAAAGGTCCCTCTTGCAGCTGAAATAATGTAAAACTGTAAATGGAAAAATACGATTTTCGGTTACTGCTGTCGTAAGATAAGGAATGTAAAATGGAAATGCCGTGTTGCTAGGGCCTCCCGTTGGGTAGACCGTTCGCCTGGTGCAAGTCTTCCAAGTTGACGCCACGAGCGACTGGCTTGTCGATGGGGATGAAATGATGATGATAAGGGCAACACAACACCAAGTCCCTGAGCAGAGAAAATCTCCGACCTACCAGGGAATCGAACCCGTGCCGTTAGGTATGACATTCCGTCGTGGTGACCACTCAGCTACCAGAGACAGACATACTATGTAGAAGTACGTAAACGAAGTTCAGCGTTAGTGCATGGATATCTCATGGTCGCAGATTGGTATATGTAACTGATTCCTTTTATTCAGAAAAAGACTTTATTTACAGACAGGAAAGTGTATTTTCTAATCGGCAATAAAATAAAATCTAAAAAACTTGGAAAAGTACAAGATGATCCAAACGCTCGTTGAAATCTGAAAATTTAATACTTCATGAAATAATGTGGGTAGAATTGTAAAAATTGACACCATGCTTCAAATGACTTGGGGTTTTATTGAAACCAAAGAACGTGCACATAATCACCAACAGATAGCTTCATATGAACAAAAGCAATAATTAGTATAGAAATTGACTTTTAGCAAAGACGATGTTCTTTATAACAAGTGCTCAACATGTCGGCCGTCATTTATCAACAATACCTGTAGTCGAGGGACAACATTGTGAACAGCACTGAAGGGAATATAATTAGGCATGGTGAGAAACTGCCGGCGGGTGCTGTACTTCAGCATCCCTTATGAGGTCGGATGACCTCAGGTAATCACACAATCAAGAATCACACGGATAGAGGTCTTGGAACATGGGAGCCAAGCATGATGGACGTGGAGGCTCAGCTCGCGGTCCTCTCCAAACGATGTGCGGAAGAGGTCTTCCACACATGTAACAATATGGGGCGGAGCGCTTTACTGCAGTTAAGTCGTATTTTCCAGCAGATGTTTGTGTGCTAGGCTAGTGGTGATTCTGTAACACATCGGCGTATTTGGCACACTATTGCTGCGTCACTGAAGTGTTGCTGTCTAGTGCCATTGCTGCTCTGTTTTTAAGCTGGTTTCTGACGTAGTAATGAAGTACAATGCTTCATTTGCTTTAAAAGATTTTTCTGCCATTTCGATGAAATAATAAAAGAGGGAGGAAATTATGGTGACAGTAATAAATAAGAAACAACAGTTCATTCAAATTACACAATAAAAATACGAAGTGGCGTATACGTAAGATGCCTTCATACGTTTGTAACTCTTAAATACGGACAAATTATTATGAAAAATAGAGGTTTTCAACCTCAGTTTGTACCCTTTAACAACGATTATTGGTAATGCCCAAATAGTGGTATAATCCCCAATTACAACATGATTTTTCAGCTGAGTTTCAATAAATTAGAATCAGCAGAAGAATATTGGTGATATTTTGCAGTATTCAACCATTTATTACTGTTCGATAAAGCTGCGAACAGTGGGTGGACTGTTTTCTTTTATTTGCCTATTTAATTTAATACTATGATCTTCAAAATTTTTCACTCTTTGTTCGATTTCTACGTTTATTACAAGAAATAATTGGAATAAGAGAAACCGATATTCGGTTATTTCAGAAACCGGATATTTTGAGCGATTTTAACAGCCAGGCTGAACTGGTGTGAAAAAAAAAAAAAACGGTATAACAGAAAACCGGTTGTTTCAGCGATAACCGCCATCGCTGTCTGTAGGTGGAGATTAAAGATCTTCGACAGTGACCCCGGTATCAGTACCTGGCAGGTGGCCTGCCAGCATGGGGTGAGCCATGACAGCTGTCACTCTCCGTAACACTTAGCACACGTCCACGTCCTATTGCCCACATACTTGCCTGCACTGCAGTGATTTTGCTGCTGGTTCGTCACAGACCACGATGCTGGAATTTCTGTCATCCCTTCTGTTCACAACGGATAAGGCTGCATTTACATGGGGCGGTATCGCCAACGTTCACAACACCCCCCCGCTTCCCCCTCCTGTGGACTACGGAGAATCCCCTTGGTATGATGTAGTGAGCCGTCAAGACCGGTTCAACCCTGATGTGTGGACGCGGATTATTGGAGACCGCCTCGTGGGGCCAGTCACGCTTCCACAACGCCTCGCAGGCGAGCCGTATCTGCACTTCCTGCGCGTGACTGTGCACGCTTTTGGAGGACATGCCTTCCCTGACACGAAGGGAAATGTGGCTACCGCAAAATTGGGCCAGTGGAAACAATGGTGTGAACAGAAACGAAACTTCCGAAAAAAAGTTCTATGGTAACGTATGGGAAGACAAATGGGAATATTATTCAAAGATTTGCTTGCCTGGGTTGGTAGTGAACCAATCTAACAGAGAAATGATGAATTTCAAAATATCAAACATTGTCAGTTGATGTTTTGCTCAGTGTATGACAAACATTAGATGTGGTGCCGAATTTGCTTACTTCGAACATTATTTGTAAGTAGCATTCTAAATTGTATTCTCTTAATTTAAGTACATGGTAATCAAATCTGCAGTCCTGTTTCGTTAACCAAAGCTTCTTTCGAACTGACTTGCGTTTCGGGTAATTGAAAATGTAGGGGTGTGCTTTCGGAATTTGTGGGATGAATAGAAACAGTAACCGTCATTGTTTCTTCAGAAAAAAACCCAGAAATTTGGCGGGAATGGAAAACCACCTGACCTTTTCTTAAACCAGGAGCAAAAAAGTAAGCAGTCATTTAGGTTGTATTGATGTGAAATTTGTTATTTAGAAGTCAGAGGTTATATTGACGCTTTTTTGAAAAAAGGTCGATTAAATACGTTTACTGAAAACATATGAGGAATCATTTTTTAGTCAAGGAGATGATGTCCGAAATCTCTTCGTTACTTCTTCGGGTACAACTTCCACTTCCAATTTTTAAACATTATGTCAATGACTTAATGTAATGAGAAACCAAATTCATTAGTTTAATGTTGCAGAAGGGTAATTAGAGATATACCAACTTTTATTTGGAAAACAGAACATAAAACCGCAATTCATGCACAATTTTTAGTTTTCGTAGCGAATAAATCTTTTTTAACCAGATAAGTTTTGCTTCTTATTCTTCTGCATCGAAAACAGATTTTGACATGCCCCTATTCACCTCAAAGACCAATAAATAGAAAAAATAATAAGATTAACACTGCTGTTTCTATTCACGCCTGTCTGTAGGGTGAGCGCAAACACCAAGATTTTATTTTTTTATGTGTTCTTGTGTTGTGTTATATTAGCATGAGCTACGTCCGAAATCTAATTATTGGTTTAAAGTTAGGCACAAGACTTAGAATTCCATATAATTTTTATTTTCATATTTCTTTTTAAAATTATCATTCTTTTATTTTAAAATTGGATACTCCTTCTACACAGCTTACTGCTCCAGTTCACTGCCCTTTTGAGTGAGGAACCAAAACCCTAGTAGAGGCAGAACATTCCTACTTGCCTGGTGTCTTCTCAAGTGTGCTTTCAATCACTGAAAACTGCGCTCTCAAGGATCTTTTATCTGCATCTTCAAGTGGGTGTGTCCCTCTTGGAGCACGTTTTCGAGCGTACTTTCATCAGATCTTGCTCCTTGTCCTCTCACGGCCCATTTCCTACAGTTTGTCTGTGGTCACCAAGCGAAATTATTTTCGTCTGGCCTCAGTTGTTGGTCCTTTAAGTACTCTCGGAGAAGGCTCATCACCTAGAGCACATGAAATATTAGTACACTTTATTATATAAAGGAATAAAGGATTTATTTAACTTTGACACACTTCTTTGTCACAGGAGTACTGGATAATTTACAGGTGTCTTGGACTAGCAAAGCATCACTCGATGCACTGATTAACAAAACGTGCGCTTGACTACAGGTTCACCTGAAACATCTTTGGCTTTAGACGATGATGGTAACTGCTGTAGCTGTCTCGAACTGGGGCTGGTCTTTTGCCTGCTCAACATTATATTAACCTCAGTGTGAGGACGCTGCTGTTGCTTAGAGGGAGACGTGGTCATCTGGAAGGCCTCCCACACGTCATTGAGAATTGCAGCAAGCCCTTGAAAATGTCTGTGGTATCGATTCGCGTTGTCGACTTTGGTGTACCACAGCGATCTCTGTACGATGCCGGATTGTTCCCACTGGCAAAATCATCCCGCGTAGTAGGCTAGATATACGATACTGCTTGCGTTGCTGAGGAACTCCTTAGCGGAACGTGTTAGTAAATTACTGCTTTTCTATTTTAACTCCTTTCACTACGTCAAGTTTTATCAAAACTGATCAGCTCGGCAGCAGTGGATGATGAGTTTGTTTCTAACACGTTCTTTCTATTCGCTAGAAAAGAAACTGAATGCGAGATCTGATACACATAACAACTGACGCTGCAAACTTCCTTCCTACGAATCAGTGCGTGGTGGTCGCCTTCGAACTGAGGCTAGTTTGTGACGTTTCCCGTGGCAGTGCAGAGGAACAACCCTGTCTTCTCCTTGTGGTGGGCCGGCCGCTGTGGCCGAGCGGTTCTACGCGCTTCAGTCCGGAACCGCGCTGCTGCTACGGTCGCAGGTTCGAATCCTGCCTCGGACATGGATGTGTGTGATGTCCTTAGGTTAGTTAGGTTTTAGTAGTTCTAAGTCTAGGGGACTGATGACCTCAGATGTTAAGTCCCATAGTGCTTACAAGGGAACCTCCCCATCGCACCCCCCTCAGATTTAGTTGTAAGTTGGCACAGTGGATACGCCTTGAAAAACTGAACACAGATCAATCGAGAAAACAGGAAGAAGTTGTGTGGAACTATGAAAAAAATAATCAAAATATACAAACTGAGTAGTCCATGCGCAAGATAGGCAACATCAAGGATAGTATGAGTACACGAGCGCCAGTCTGCTTTCGGCCGGTGAGCGGCGAGGACGTCTTGTTTACGTCCCGTCCGCAGAGTCGCGAGCGCGCGTAGTTTGTTTACTTCCTCGCCGCAGCTTAATACTCGCGTCCGTTAACACTGAGTCGCCATGGCTCATTCGTACAGAAAAGCTACCATCAAGATCAGCTTCCAGCCCGACTACGCACGACCACGAGCCTTTGAAGTCGAACGATTCATCCGTGACGAAGTTCAAATACCAACACAGCACATCATCGGTATCCACCTACCCATCACAAGTTGCGTCGTTTACGTCAAGATGGTCGATGACGAGTTATGTCACGCAGTTGTGAACAGATGCGCGAACACTCTCAAGTTCAAACACTCCGATGGTCACATCGGAGATGTTACTGTTGACCATGCTGGACTAGGATTACGCACACTAAGAGTCTTCGAACTCCCTTTCGAAGTACCACCGGACGTCGTTACCTCAGCTTTCCGCCCTTATGGGACGGTAATTAGCCACGTGGCTGAAAAATGGAACACCTTCGAGACGTACCAGGTCCTCAACGGCGTCCGACAAGTGAAAATTGAATTAAAGAAACATGTGCCATCCTACTTAGTCATAGGTGGCTGTCGAGCAATAGTAATGTACGACGGACAACCTCGTACTTGTTCTGGTTGCGGCCAGGAGGGTCATGTGCGCTCGGCGTGTATTCAACGTCGGGTTACACAACTTCCATTGCATGACACGACACCACCTCCTACGCTCACGGCCCTCCCCCTCAATTACGCAGAGATGACACGATCGACCGTCATGACAGACGACAACCCCCCCGGAAGACAGGAAGCGTTAGAATGCCCACCTGTCGCCGGTCCTGGATTGACCAACACCATTACGGTGTCTGCAAAGGTTGAAGAACGCCGCCCATCGACTCCACATGAAGATTCGGACGAGAGAATGGAACTCGACGCTAGGGTTGTACCGACTTCTGCCTTTCTACCTGAGGGGGATGCTATACGGGAACCACAAACTCTTTCGGACACAGAATCCCACGTTCGCAAACAAAGGTCACCGAGAAAACATAAAAAGCGACGTCGCACACCCTCAGACGATTGCCTCCAGCGGACGTCTTCTCCAGTTGACGACCGGACGGCCGACGAAACGACGAGGAAAATGGATGACACGAGATCGCCCTCACCTGTCACTTTGTCTGATTTTGACAAACCCGATTCCGCTCTCTCGGACAATCGGATAGCCAGCACAGCGCCCACCGTTGGTACACAACCGGAAACAACTGCGGATTCACCCTTAGTCACTCATCCCACAAGTGTTCTACCGCAGCCACCGTTACCTTACGGACCTTGGGCGGATGACATTGAAGACGATTCTACTGCCGCTGTGGTGGATGAGGAGAGGGGTGTCTCCTCCCACACCTCGGCCCCTCCCGAGTAGCAACAGATGACGGCGCGGACGCGGCCAGCGGATCACAGGCCCCACCTTTTACGGCGACACTGACGGCGGCCCCCACCGCAGGAGACGATCTACAGACCTATCGCTTAACGACCATCAACATTAACACCATTCGGACACGTACGAAGTTGTCGCTGCTCCAAGACATGCTCAATGCAGCAGACGTTGACATTGTCTTTCTCCAAGAAGTCTTCGTCGCCGATTTCCCGGGTATGTATGGTTATACGGATCATGTGTCCCACGCCTCGCCAACTAACAGTGGAGTCGCAATTCTCCTCAGAGAGGGCCTCGAGGCGGACGAGGTCCGTTATCGCCCAGACGCTAGAGGAATGGCCGTAACGGTGCAAGGCGTCCGGTTTATCAATGTGTACGCCCCTTCCGGAACGAATCACAGTCGTGACCGATCGCTCTTCTATGCAGAAGGAATAGCACCGCTTTTTCAGGGCAGGCACGATGACTTGATATTAGGGGGCGATTTCAATTGCACCCAAGCACCTAAAGATCAGCTGCCACAACATTCACCGTGCCCCGAACTTGGGACACTCATCGGCGATCTCCAGCTGGTAGATACATGGGAACATGTCCGAGGAAATAGACCGGGATACACCCATTTCACGAGTCACTCGTCTAGTCGCATCGATAGGATTTATGTCTCCCGTTCTCTCGCGGCAACAGTGAGTGACGCGGAGGTGTGGCCAGTAGCCTTTTCTGATCACGAGGCCTATATATGTACCGTCACCCTTCGTCGCCAACGGGTGTGGCGCAGCCGACATCCCTGAAAATTAAACCTTGCTCATCTCGCTTCTCCGGATTGTCGACGCGCCGTCGAAGACACGTGGAGTTTGTGCGTCCGCCGCCTCCCAACGTATCCTACGTCGATTAGTTGGTGGTTAACCTGCGCCAAGCCGGCCCTACGGCGAACCTTTATTACGTATGGTCGTGAGACTGCTGCTTGGAGGCGGCAGACGCTTGATTTTTATTTCACCGTCCTTCGCGAATGCGCCTCCTTGCCACCCACACCGGAACGACAGTTGACAGTTCAGCGTGCGAAAGCACAGATCGTAGCCCATATGCGCCGACACCTCGAAGGGACGATCGTCCGAGCGCGAACACAAGACAGACTCGCAACGGAACGACCCACCATGTACCACGTCATCCGAGAACGTACACTGCGAAGACGGGCGCTGATACATGTCATCACCACTGAGGACGGCCGTCATCACACCACACAAGGCGATATCGCTGCAGCCTTCTTCGACCATTACGCACGACTTTATTCTGCTCAATGTTCCGACCCGACGACGGTGACAGCAGTCTCGCAACTGGTTTACGGCATTGTCCCACAGGATTTACAAACTGAATTATTGAACGACATTACGGAAGACGAAGTTATCGACGCCATCGATAAAGGAGCGGCGAATAAGTCTCCTGGCCCCGACGGGCTCCCTGTGGAGCTTTACAGAACTTTCCAGTATTTACTGGCTCCTAAGTTAACAGACATCTGTCGGGAGCTTATGTCCCCCGCGGTGCCGCTCCCTGCGACCTTCGTAGAAGGAATGATTATACCGGTTCACAAACCTAAAGGTGGGGCTCGAATACAAGATTACCGCCCGCTAACACTCGTCAAATGCGACATGAAGATATTCACCAGACTATTAGCAAACCGTCTACGACCGACCCTACCTTACGTCATCTCGCCAGATCAGACTTCCCTAGGGGGTATCAACAACATCCACACAGCACTGTGTCGATACCGTGACTTAATAGCCCTAGCCAGGGCACACCGCATCCCGGGAGCGCTGGCATCACTAGATTTTAGCCAAGCTTTTGATCGAGTGGATCACGCGTACCTAACGTCCGTTCTCCAGCACATGTAGTACCCACGGCAATTCACAGACGTCGTGATGCGCCTCCTCCGAGGGGCGACTTCCAAAGTGCTCGTTAACGGGCGTCTCTCGCAGTCCCTCCCGATTTTCCGCTCCGTGCGTCAAGGCTGCCCCTTGTCGAAGTTACTATATGCTCTGGCACTGGAACCGCTCCTCTGTGGCCTCCGTCAACGCCTCACCGGTCTTACCCTACGTGACGTCACATTTCGCTGTACAGCATATGCAGACGACCTGGTTCTCGTGTTCCGCAATCGCGACGATGTCAACCGAGCACTAGAATGGATTGCCACGTACGGTGTGGCTTCCGGCAGCTGTCTCAACGTCGCCAAATCGGTCGCCATGGCCATAGGAGACGGGTTGACCCCAGCGTGTGTCGAACCCCTACAGCTTCGTGGCACTTTCAAATGTCTCGGAATAGAGTTTCACGACGACATACGGCGCACTGCGGCTCTTAACTACCGCCGCTTATTACAACAAATTCGGGTCCAGATCTTCAACCTTCGTCTCCGGACCCTCGACATTCTTCAAAGGACACACTTCGTCAATGTGTACCTCGCATCGCGCCTTCCACACATAGCACGTGTTCTTCCAATACCGTTACTGATGGCTCGACGTCTATTAGCGACATTCGGAGGCTACGTCAGTACAGGCATGCTCTTCAAAGTCAGTTATGAGTCAATGACCCTTCCCCCAGAAAGGGAGGTCTTGGTCTAGTCCATGTCCACGACAGAGCTGTGGCCCTGTATGTCAGCTCACACTTCAAGCTGTGGCGCCACCACCCGGAAAGTTTGACAAGTTTACTGTTGGAGTCCTTATCTCCGCCCTCCCTTATGCCCCCACTGACGACGCAAGACATACCCCCACCCTTCTACTACTTCGGGAACTTTTACATTGAACACAGCTATGTCCGTATCGCAGTACCACCGCCGAAACAGGCGTCGGCGCGGGATATATATCATGTCCTACAGCAGAGGCGCCCACCGAACATCGTGGAGACCAAAAGCCCTCAGGTTAATTGGAAGGTGGTGTGGACGACGATTCACGCGGTTACACTGGACACAGCCGTCCGATCCACATGGTACATCACAGTCAATGGTAAACAGATCACCCGATCACGCCTCCACAAGATAAACATGGCGGAATCGCCTCTCTGCGTTGACTGCGGGATACCAGACACGGACGAACACCGTCTCACATGTGGCGCGGCAGAAGACGTATGGCGCTTGGTGCGACAAATTTTGTCGTATTTTCTACGAGTGACTCCGGAACACATTACACCTCGGTTTCTACTATTTCCGGATCAACAGTATTTCCCGCGCGCCAAGACCAACGCTGTCACGTGGATCCGTGCGCATGCGGTACACTACTTATTTCACGATGGACCTAAAGATGTATTCGACTTTTGGAACTACCTACAAGAACGTCATTGCAAGATCGTACGGAACCCAAAATACAGTCAGTATTTTTCTAATTACTTAGGGAGTGCCCTACGCGACCCTCCACACAGCTGGATCATCAACAGGTAGGAGAAGATACCCATTGAATGAGCTGACAAGACTAAGTTCGATTCTCGGTAACATGATATACGTGAAGACGTACCTGGATGATCAAGCGTAAGGAGAGTAGCGACACACCCTTCTGCACCATGTATGAAGCATTTTTTTTTCGTTTTCCCCATATATATTACCTCGGTGTAGGAACGTGCCGAGATATGTTTTCTTTTTCTCAGAGCACGATGCGGTGCTAGATACATTTATTTTTGTTGTGGTATAAAGTAAAACCACATTAAGAATGTATTAAAAACAGTAAATGAAAAAATAAAAATAAATAATAATTCCCACAAAAGATTTCCCCTTCCCATCCCTGATTCCTTGATTCGTTGATGGACGAGGGGGACACTGTGTCCAGGCCTCGGGTTACGACCCCTGATCGCTCTGCCTTCTCCACCCTCACCCACCTAAAAAAAAAAAAAAAGTGTTTGGCTCCTAAGCGAAAGGTTCTGAAAAAAAAGAAAAAAAAGCGCCGTGGTCCCGTGGTTAGCGTAAGCAGCTGCGGAACGTGGGGTCCTTGGTTCAAATCATCCCTTGAGTAAAAATTTTATTTTCGCAAAGTTATGATCTGTCCGTTCGTTCATTGACGTCTCTGTTCACTGTAATAAGTTTAGTGTCTGTGGTTTGCGACCGAGCCGCAAAACCGTGCGTTTAGTAGACGAAAGGACGTGCCTCTCCAATGGAAACCGAAAACATTTGATCGCAAGGTCATAGGTCAACCGCTTCCTCCACAGGAAAACACGTCTGATATATTCTATACGACACTGGTGACGGCATGTGCGTCACATGACAGGAATATGTTGTCGACCCTCCTAACTTGTACACTTGGCGAATGGGTAAAAAGATTCTTCTGCCTTGCCAGATTTAGGTTTTCTTGTGGATGTGATAATCACTCCCAAAAAAGTGATGAAAACTTTGTCACATAAACTGAAAATAAAAAATTAAAATCTTCACTCCAGGGAAGACTTGAACCAAGGGCCTTTCATTCCGCAGTTGCGCACGCTAACCCTGAGACCACGGCGCTCCTTCGTTTTCGTTCCTTTATGTTACCTATCTTACGCATGGAGTATTCAGTTTGTATATTTTGCTTTTTTTTTTCGTAGTTCCATACAACTTCTTCCTGTTTTCTAGATTGATCTGTGTTCAGTTTCTCAAGGCCTATCCACTGTGCCAACTTATAACTAAATCTGAGGGGGGTGCGATGGGGAGGACCCTTGTTAGAACCATTTTAACCATTTTGAATCTAGCGGTGGAGTACGAAAACACGTCTGTTGTAAGTAGCTCGTCCGCAGTCACTGACCTGTTCGATTTCGATAAAACTTCTCACACAAAGTTTAAGATCAAACAAATGCTCGTGAGTACGCCATCACAAATGGAATTTATACAGGGTGTATAAAAACGTGCGTCGGGAAGACTAAGCGTCGCCAGGAGCACCTCCGAATACGTCCAGACTAGCTGTGGACGAAACATTAGCAACCAGAAAGTTTTGATGGATCATGGCCATACAATCCGGGTGACTCACCAGCGGCTCAGACATCCGAAATTTGGAAATTTGTGGTAAGTTTCTATGGAAGAAAGCTGCTGAGGTCTTCGGTCCCTAGCCTTATACATTACTTAATCTAACTTAAAGCAACTCACACTAAGGACAACACACACACACACACACACACACACACACACACACACACATACATACACACGCCCGAAGGAGGACTCGAACCTCCGACGTGGCAAAGCGCCTCAGACTGCGCAGCTACCTCTCATGGCAGAGACATCCGATCGTAAACGCCTTCATTGTATGACGTGTCAGAAACCTTAGGGATTTATTCTTGTCATTAAAACATTACGAAAAGTTCATATGAAAATGAGTAAGAAAATCCTTCGTTAGAAAGGAAAGAAATGATTCATTGTACATGTCGCAAAAATAATACTTTACCACACATATTTGCTCGTACGAAAGTGTTTTATTGTTCATGGCGCAAAAGTGACACATTTACGAAACACTTTTACATTTACAAAAACTGTTTGCAGGGACTACTTCTTGCTTCCATGCATCCCCTGAGCCTGCGTTCACCACTTTGCCGTACCTTGTGGAAGACTCCCGGTATGTTCCGTATTCGGTCAAATCCGTTTTGAATATGCCCCCACACAATATCGGCATTGGATACGGTAGCTGAATACACTTAGGATTTTAAATGTCGCGAAAAAAGCGTTCGATTCAAACGTGGAGGTCGGGCAGGCCTTTCAATGGGTCCCCTCGATCAATCCACCTGTTCGGAAACCTGCTCATCTAAATAGTGGCGAGTTGTCTGTGTAAAGTGAGCTGTTGGATGACATGTAGAGGTACATCGTCAAGTAAATCAAGCAACTCACGTCTCAGTATTACGTTGACAATAACTATCACTAAAAACACATTGAAATACTTGAAAAAGTGATGATGCAAAAAAGTAACTTACTGTTTTTCTACTTTTGTAATTACTTTCCTGGCGTGTCGCTAGGTTGGTATTCTGCGAATGGAAGCTTTCTGGTGCATAATATAAATGGTACGACATGCAATATGAAAACAATTTATCTTTGTTGCTGTGGACAATGTGTCCCACCGATAGTACAAACCCTGAGTTATATTAACATGTAATCAAAAACTTTCTTATGGTGTCGCAGGGCCCCATGGTGACCGCAGGCATAAATTTGGGGATCCCTGCCATAGAGGCGTACTTACGTGGCTTTCTGGTCATGTACTACATGGCTGGTTACCGGCCCCGAATACCGGGCGCTTAAGAAGCAATATTGTGATTTTTGGCATAGAAGGATAATGGCTGCTCTGAACTGTGGTCATGATTACTTATTGTAAACATTCCAGAATATCTGCGAGCAGTGGCTGCAGGTCCATGATTCGAGAGAAATAATGTGCTTCCAGTAAGTATTGCTAGGACAAGGTCCCTAAAGGAAGTAACGCATTTGTCTGTAGAGAGGTGGGGATGTCATATTGACATTATCACAAGTGTGAACACTGTTGTTAAATAAATCCCTACAAGAGCACAGTAAACTTAACAACCAATTCGTTCCCAAGGTAAAAGAAAATTGTTTAGCAAATTGGTATCCTATGAATCGATATCCAAAATGGAACAGAAATGTGGTGTGCATGTACAGACAAACAAAAGATTACAATTTCGGAAAAATTGGATGATTTATTCAAGAGAAACCGCTTCACAAATTGAGCAAGTCAATAACGTGTTTGTCCACCACTGGCAATTGTGCAGGCAGTTTTTCGGGTTTGCACTGATTCATAGCTGTTGGGCGCCATCCAGAGGGATATCGTATCAAATTCTATAAAAATTGGCGTGTTAGACCGTCAGATTCAAAATCTGGTTGGAGGACCCAGCTCATAATGGTCCAAACGTTCTCAGTTGCGGAGAGATCCTGCGATCTTGCTCGCCAACGTAAGTGTCTGGCGAGCACGAACACAAGCAGTGGAAATTCTCGCCGTGTGTGAGCGGGCATTATCTTGCTGAAATGTATGTCCAGGATGTCTTGTCATGAAGGACAACAAAACGAGGCGTAGAAATACCGCTGTGCTATAAGTGTGCCGCGGATGACAATCAAAGGAGTCCTGCTACGAAAAGAAATGACACCCCAGACCAACATTCCTCGCTGTTGGGTTGTGTGACGTGCGATAGTCAGGTAAGTATCCCAACGCTGTCCAGGGCGTCTACAAATCGTCTTTGCTGGTCATCAGAGGTCAGTTCGAAGCGAGACTATTCACTTCAGACAATTCTTCTCCAGACAATGAGATTCCAGGCCGAAGACGTCTCTGGAGACGCCGCGGGCAGGGATGGAATGCCAACCTGACTTTCGCCATCCAAACGGCCAGAAACCCGGGAGAGATGGTCTGGGGTGCCATTCGTTTTCATAGCAGGACCCATTTGGTTGTCATCCACGTCATCCTTACAGCACAGCGGTACACCTGCGATACTATACGCCATGTGTTCTTGTGCTTTATGAGAAGCTATCCTGGGCTTACGTATCATAATGTCCGTATCCACACGGTGATTGTGTCTACTATTTGTCTTCGTGCTTGCCAAACCCTACCTTGAACGGCCAGGTTGTCGGATCCCTCCACAACTGAGGACAATTGGATCATTATGGGCCCGGCCCTCCAATCATCTCGGGATTTTGACTATCTAACACTCCAATGGACAGAATATAGCTCGATATCCCCAAGAGGACATCCAATAACTCTATGAGTCAATGAAAAGCCGAATAACTGCTTGCATAATTGCCAGAGCGACTGATGGCCGTGCTGTTTAGTCTCTTTACTCTCCAAACCAACCAGCCAAACAACAATAATTGCCAGAGGTGCACCAACGCGTTACTGACTTATTCGGTTCAAAATGATTCAAATGGCTCTGAGCACTATGGGACTTTACGTCTGAGGTCATCAGACCACTAGAACTTAGAACTACTTAAACCTAACTAACCTAAGAACATCACACACATCCATGCCCGAGGCAGGATTCGAACCTGCGACCGTAGCGGTCGCACGGTTCCAAACTGAAGCGCCTAGAACCACTCGGCCACACAGACCGGCGACTTATTCGGTTTGTGAAGCTCTTTCTGTTGAATAATTCACCCAGTTTTTCTGAAATTGTAGTCCTTTGTCTGTCTGCACATGTACATCACATCTACCGATTATTATATATAATAAATAATTATAAGTATCGAGATGGACTGTCCTTTTTGTCGCTGACATGTCGAAAAGAACAACATTTACAAGATGAATACTGGTAATTTGGTATCCGATGAAGCGTCCTCTCCATTTTCGGCAAAGTTTTCTGGTTTATATAACGTTATTTTCTAAATTGCTTTCCTGTAGACGTGTTCCTGAACTCGTGGCAGAAAATGAATGTGCCTGATCGTAGGAACACAAGAAACATTTCGGCTTTCATTTTCTGCTGGCGAGTTCCCAAATATTCGCTCCCGATCGGCAAGGAATTACGTGTCGCGATCGACACGAGGCCGGTCAGCTCTCGCCACTTGCCGAGAGGCACGTGCAGCGGTCCCGTAACGCGACACGCTTGTCGCCTAAAATGTGTTGGCGTAGCGGCCGGATTTAAAGGCAGTGGCGGGACGTGTAGAGCTTGGCGACTGATCTCGTGGAACCGGTAGCCGTGTGCGTGAAACCGGCCGCTGTTAGATCCAGCGGAGTGTCGGGTCAGGCATCCATGCTGCGACCCCACTTTCAAGTCCGTTTTACATGAGCGATATTCTTATCTGAATCGACTGCTCGCCGTGGGTGCGCGTCAGTTGGCTGCGTGTAAAGCAGCCACCAACCACGTCACGAGTAGCTCGGTGACGTCAGTTGATTGCAACAAGCGTAAGGCTCTCAAACCCAGCCTACGCTGAGACCACGCTTGCGCTCAGACGGCTGAATGTGGATGTTCAAAGGGATAGGTGACGTCGTCGTCTAACATCATAACATAGCCGACTCTCGCTGCGTTGTCACGTCACAGTATTTACTGCTTTCATCTCTATTGAAACTTAACTTTTTGACTTGTGCAAAGTTTGTAATGCCTAGGAAGCAAGATCTACATGCACATCTACTTAAATACTTTACAGTACACATTTAAGTGACTTGCAGAAGGTTCGTCTAACTAATTTCACACTATTTTTCTACCATTACACTCTCGAAACACGCGCGGGAAGAGGAACACTTAAATCTCTCCCCGCGGGCTCTGTATTATTTTATTTTGTTGCGATGATTATTTTTCACTGTGTAGGCGGGATCGACAGAATATTTTCGCTTTCGGAGGAGAAAGCTGGTGATTGAAATGCCGTGAGAAGATGTCCCCGCAACGTTCTAATGACTGCCATCCCGACTTGCGTATCATACGGTAACACTGTCTCGTCTATTTCACGACAGCACAAAACGAGCCCCTCTTCGTTAGACTTTCGCTGTCCTCCATGAATCCCATATGGTAAGTATCCCATACAATGTAGCAATACGTGGATTTGTTGCATTTTGTAAGAACTCTTTAGTTCGGCTCACCCACAACATTATCTATGTGATCGTTACAACTAAAGTCACTCACAATTGTAATCCTCAGGTATTTAGCTGAACTGAAATTGTGCTATTTATCTTATAACCGAAATTTAACTGATTCCTTTTAGTTCTCTATGGATCACTTTACATTTTTCATTATTTCTCGTCAATTTCCACTCTTGGCACCGTGTAGATATTGACAATGTCATCTTTAAATTAGTTTTGGTCTTGTAATGACTTTAGTAAGCGGTGAATGACAGCATCATTGGCAAGTAATCTCAGAAGGATGCACATATTGTCTCCTGAATCATTTATTGGTTTATAAACAAAAAAGGAAATGCAAGATATCACTCTTGTTGTAGTTGATGACGTCCCGTCAATTACTAGGAACTGTGACCAAATCCCATAGCACAAATGATACGATGCTTCGTAAACACGGAATTTCATCAGCAGACGTTTGTGAGCAACAGGATAGCAATGGGAAAATGGCATTTTGTAAGAAAAGGAGAGTTTTTTGCAGCAATAAGGACAAAAATATCAGGAAAAGTTGGATGAAGTGTTTGGTACGGAATGTCCTCCTGCGTATTGCTGAAACATGGACAGTGAGGGGGGAAGACGGAGCAAGGCTGAAGGCTTTTCAGGCTTGTGTGTAGCGGAGGATGGAAAGAGTAAGTTGGACGGACAGGTTGAGAAATGGGGACGTAATGAAAAGAGTGAGAGACCAGAGATAATTACTGAATGTAATAAAAAGACCTAAAGGAAACCAGGTAGGACATATATTAACAAAGAAGAAGGGACTTATAAACACTGGTGTAGAAGGGTATGTGGAGGGGAGCAGAAGGCGTTGAAGGAAGAGATTTAAGATCCTGGCTTATGATGCAGACGACATTGACATGCAGCAGTATTAAGAAGGAAGCGATCGATTGTCAGAAATGGAGACGCAAAGGATCTAATGACAGACCACGAAGCTGATGATGACGAATCTTCATCATTTTGACCGGGTACCACGTATCAAATGGTTCAAATGGCTCTAAGCACTATGGGACTTTACATCTGAGGTCATCAGTCCCCTGGACTTAGAACTACTTAAACCTAACTCACCTACGGACATCACACACATCCATGCTCGAAGCAAGATTCGAACCTGCGAGCGTAGCAGCAGCGCGGTTTCGAACTGAAGCGCCTAGAATCACTCGGCCACAGAGGCCGGCAGGTACCACGTATCTCTCCCAGCATTACCGAATACTGTACGGCGTCGCAAATATTCTATCTAAAACAGTTTTGTAACGAATTAGCACGTTATAAATCCTCCTACCTGTGTCTTGGTTCGGTTGCTCAGCAAAGTGCTTCAGTACATTGAGTATCGCTATGATTTATAATAGGAGTAAAGTTAACGCATTAACGGTTGCCAGTAGCGAATCGTTAATGATAATGTGAAAAAACAAAAGATCCACTTGGAATATACTAATACATAGCCAAAAAATATTGTTGTTGTGGTCTTCAGTCCTGAGACTGGTTTGTTGCAGCTCTCCATGCTACCCTATACTGGGCAAGCTTCTTCATCTCCCAGTACCTACTGCAACCTACATCCTTCTGAATCTGCTTAGTGTATTCATCTCTTGGTCTACTTCTACGATTTTTACCCTCCACACTGCCCTCCAGTACTAAATTGGTGATCCCTTGATGCCTCAGAACGTGTCCTACCAACCGGTCCCTTCTTCTAGTCAAGTTGTGCCACAAACTCCTCTTCTCCCCAATTCTATTCAATACCTCATCATTAGTTATGTGTTCTACCCATCTAATCTTCAGCATTCTTCTGTAGCACCACAATTCGAAAGCTTCTATTCTCTTCTTGTCCAAACTATTTACCGTCCATGTTTCACTTCCATACATGGCTACACTCCGTACAAATACTTTCAGAAACGACTTCCTGACACTTAAATCTATACTCGATGTTAACAAATTCCTCTTCTTCAGAAACGCTTTCCCTGCCATTGCCAGTCTACATAAAAAATTTTAGTGTGCCTGTAAAGACGAAGTCGATTTTGATCCGATGACGACATATGCCTCCTAGGGGATAATAGATGAACTCGTAATAGCTTCAGCGTCGTCTTTCAGTGTCGCCCGCTAACGGATATCGTAGTGGCATAGCTACCAGAGCGACATCTGTGTCTACCCTTTAATAGGTAATGCTCACAGGCAGAAGGATGAGTGAGGTGCAAACGCGTAAAGGAAGCAGGGAACTAAAAGGAGAGACGCACTCGCGCTTCCTACGGTCAGCTGAGTGAGTTTGAAAGGGGTCAAATTGTGGCCTTTCGAATGGCAGGATGAGCGTTTCGAAGAATCTCCACACAAGTTGGACGTGCTGCGTTAGTTGTGCAAATATGCTGATATGAGTGGTCAAGTGAATATTCTCAGACTCGTAGACGATTTTCTGGGCGTCTACGAGGAACAAACGGCCGCCAAGGTCGTCGTATTCTAAGGGCAGCAGTGGCAAATCGTACAGCTACCACAGCACCGACAAGAGGAATCGTGAGCCCAGACCTGTCAACACGAACTGTTGCGAACCGGTTATTAGCACTGGGACTGCAGGCATGCACACCTCTAGCCCATCTTCCACTCACGCCATAGCATCGACGTGCACAGGACCACTTGGAATTGTGCGCCGTGGTCTTCAGCGGTGACAGCAGATTCCGCGAAAACAGAACAGATTCTGTCTGCACGAAGGTTACGGTCGTTTGATGTACGACGCAGGCCTGGTGAATGCTGTCTAATGGAGTGCATTCGTCCAAGACACACTGGTCTCTCCCCAGGGCTAATGGTCTGGGGTGCGATAAGCTACGACTCTCATCCTACTTTCGTGTCTCTGGTGGAGACGCTAACCAGCGCTTGGTACTTGCAGAATGTTGTTAGACCCGTTCTATGGCCGTTCTTGCAACAGGAAGTGGATGTGTGGTTGCTATAGGATAATCCTTGCCCACACACTGCTCGTGAATGTTAACGTGCTCTGCAAGATGTGCAGCAACTTCCCTGGTCAGCGCAATCTCTGCACGTGTCTCCAATTGAGCAGATGTGGGATGTGGTGGGACGAGATGTAGCTCTTGCGACTCGTTAGACAACATCTCTTACGGAACTACGTGAACAGTTCGAGCTGGCGTGGCATAACGAATCCCAGGACAGTGCTGACTACGTGTACGATCGAATGGATACCAGAGTCGGCGCCTGCAGTGCCGCCCAGGGGCCTACACTATCTACTAATATTGGTGTTTCAACATGGGTGGATACCTGGTACCTCAGAACAGTTCAATCACTTCATGTACTCCATATGCATTGTTGCAACAATTAATCTTGAGTGAACTGGAAACCTGTAAAAGGATGTAGACCACTAAGCCTTTTTACGGTAATGTATTACAGGCATAACCTTCTACATCTACATCTACATTTATACTCCGCAAGCCACCCAACGGTCTGTGGCGGAGGGCACTTTACGTGCCACTTCATTACCTCCCTTTCCTGTTCCAGTCGCGTATGGTTCGCGGGAAGAACGACTGCCGGAGCGCTCGAATTTCTCTAATTTTACATTCGTGATCTCCTCGGGAGGTATAAGTAGGGGGAAGCAATATATTCGATTCTTCATTCAGATACGCACCCTCTCGAAACCTGAACAGCAAGCTACACCGCGATGCAGAGCGCCTGTGTTGCACAGTCGGCCACTTGAGTTTGCTAAACATTTCCGTGACGCTATCATGCTTACCAAATAACACTGTGACGAAACGCGCCGCTCTTCTTTGGATCTTCTCTATCTCCTCCGTCAAGCCGACATGGTACGCATCCCACACTGATGAGCAATACTCAAGTATAGATCGAACGAGTGTTTTGTAAGCTACCTCCGGTGTTGGTGGACTACGTTTTCTAAGGACTCTCCCAATGAATCTCAACCTGGTACGCGCCTTACCAACAATTAATTTTATATGATCATTCCACTTCAAATTGTTCCGCACGCATACTCCCAGATATTTTACAGAAGTAACTGCTACCAGTGTTTGTTCCGCTATCATATAATCATACAATAAAGGATCCTTCTTTCTATGTATTCGTATTACATTACATTTGTCTATGTTAAGGCTCAGTTGCCACTCCCTGCACCAAGTGCCTACCCGCTGCAGATCTTCGTGCATTTCTCATTCCTCTGCTTAGCCCAGAATATGACCAGAGGATGAAACGAAAAAAAAGGAAGGTAGTGAGGAGCACTGGGATGGTAAATAACGACCTTTCAGTATCAAAGTAAATGATACGCTGAGTGGACAACTATCAGTACGTTTAGTATAATTCTTATCAAACTCAGTTCTTGATGTAAGATAAGTCTTAAATTTCACTGTATCTCTCATATAAAAAAGACATTAATTTTATCATCCATGCTTAACACAGGATATCTCTCAGTAGCTTGCATGAGGACCAGTCACGTGATGAGGAAGAGCCCCGACTGCCTCTGGAGAACATTCCAGCCAGGAAAAGGAGAACGTCTAGAGGCTGATCGCACCTCATACCAACGACAATTGTTCGTGAGTCCACACGTAGAGTCGGCAAACCACAAGTAATCGAGTAAAGCAAGACAGAAAGAGATAGACCATCTGATAAGGGAAAAAATACCAGAAAGACTGACTTCTTCTAACGGATGTGGAAATTACCCTCCATAACACAAACTGAAACCGCGCCTGTGGAAAAAATGGACAACATGCTCTACTTAGGCCAGAATATGACCAGAGGATGAAACGAAAAAAGACGAAGGTAGCGAGGAGCACCGGGAAGGAAAATAACGAACTGCTTAGGTCCACATTTGAGTAGTGGATTAACTGAAAAATTCTCCCATCTAGAAAGTAAGATGTCCAGCATGTTATAATCAAGGAAGACTCAGAAGCATGTTGGCACAGGTCACTCAGTGAAAGAGATCTGCTGATAGACATTGGTATGGAAATGGGGAAAAAATGTCCTAAAAGTGTGTGTCAGGAGCACGGCATTGTATGGAGTTGAAACGTAGATCTCCGGAAATCCGGCGAAGAAAAAACTGGAAGCATTTTAATTGTGGTGCTATTAAGTAATATTAAAAATTAAGTGAACAGATGAAGTATGAAGTGTGAAAATACTACAAACAATAGGTGACAAACGGAGTGCATGGAAGACTCCAGAACAAGGGACAGTTTGTTAGAATACCATCTAAAGGATCTCGGGAACATCGAACCTAGTGCTGGTAGCAGTATTAGAGAGCAAAAGTATTAGAAGCAGACCATGGCTAGAATATGAAAAGCGCGTTATAGGAGATATTGATGTTGGATGTAAGAGTCACACAGAGATGGAGAAAAAGCGCAACGTAGGAAAGGTTGGAAGACAGCATCAAACACGTTCGACTGGCTGATGACATAAAAAAAAGAGAAAAATGAAAGTCTCAGCGGAGATTCGATTCTTCGATGGACATCATTACACTTCTTGTAGCTTTAGAGACCCTGTTAGTTGTGCAATTACTATTTGATTCTCTGTGCTGTACTACCAGAATGTGAGCAAGTTTAACCCTGTCATGTTAAGTAAGAATATTATTTCTACTTTAGACTTTAATCAATATGTATTTCAGCTAGAGTTCATTACTCATTGAATTAATCCAACTCGTAATTTGTACTGAGTGAGAAATTTCAACCTTCCCATACTATTCTCATATGCAGCTCTGTCTGAGTTGGCAAAATGTTTCTGTCATTGGTGAGAAACTCAGAGAACTGGAACTGGCCTCTAAGGATGACCTATGGCTAAATTCTACAACTCTAATATAAACACTTTGAATAACATAGTCTTATGTAAAGTAATGAGTGATGATTCCAACAGCAAAATCATCTTTATAAGCTTCAAATAAAAGCTAAATCTATCTTTCCCTTTTAATAGAGTCAACTATTTCATGACTGAAACATTTAATGGAAAAAATATTGTCTAGTAAATTTAATATTTATGAGGAGGATAGACTTTTTTCTATATTAACATATTGTGAAACCCAAAAAATGTTTCAATTTTACATATTGGGAAACTATTGCAGGACAATACTGATGTGAAAAAATATAAAGTTTTCCTACAACAACTGCAATGTGCCATGAAAATGAACCAAACTTTGACTTTTTCACATTTTATTTGCCCAAAATACCTACATATGTGTAATTCTTTTTATCATTTCCCTCAAAAGCATAAATTTAATATACTCCACTTGCTGCAAAATCTCTTGACTGACTCTTAAATTTTTTTTCATTTCTTCTTATTTGCTTTCATTTTTTGTTCGTTCTCTAAAACATTTTGTGTTATTTCTTTAGAAATTGTGTATTATCCAAATATTCTCTCTTGATGCTTAAGTTTTCCAAGTCTTGTTCTCATTTTTTAGTAGAGTCTAAATATCCCAAATTAATTGGTTTAATTTATTCAATGGAATATGGATAGAATTTGTTGCCAATATTTATTCTCTTTGTAGGTGCAAATGGAATAATATTTGTTGTTTTTATTAATTCCAGTTCTTTGATATTTATTTATTTCTGATACTGCAGAAAATGAGCTATTGGATTTAGAAAAATATTTCTCTAGATTTTATAAAGCATGTTTGTTTCATAGAAATTACAGTCTGTGTCTCTTTAAAGTTTTCTATGCAATTAATTAGTAAGCAGTTAAACCTAAAGGCATATAAAATATATTTAGGTACGATTCTCTTTCTTTCTTATCATCTGTTCCAATTTTATTTGTATTCCCGCTAATTTTTTCATGTTTTTGCTACCCCAAGAAGTAATGCTACGATTTTTGTAGAGAAGGCAGCAAGTATTCTGTAAAGAATCCATTTATTTTTGCCACATTTTGACTATTGGAACAGAATAAAAAGGAAATTTCTCAAAACATTCATTGTTATTTGTTATTAATTCTAAACAATTTGTTAATGAATCGAATTCATGATCTTTTAGGAACTCTGGGTTAATATAATTATGAATTGTTGCTTTCAGTCTTCTAATTACATTTTCTTTGCCTAATATAGAAGCAAATGTTTCTTTTAATCTTCTGATTGGACAATTTAGAAAATATATAATGTGGTTGTGAAGTTGTTTGTTAACTCCTGGACTCAATAATTAACAAATAAACTTATTGTAGATTTTCACTCTAGAATTAAAATTTATCCTAGTTAAACGTCTTTGCCTAGAGAATTATCAATGTTAACTTTCAAACTATGTTTTTCTTTATATTCTCATTGCAAGTGGAAATTAAATATTTTTGTTAAATTTCCACACATTTCTTCTTTATCAAAACTTCCTGCAACATCTTGGGAAATGTCTGAATATAATAAATAATAATGTTCTTTACAAAGTTCTTGCAATATTTCTGATATCTCTCTTAAAAGTGTATCAATCTTTGCATATGCTAATTCTGTCTTGTAAGGAACATAATTGGATTAGTATGTATTCTTCATATTACATTCATATTTATGTTAATAGATTGTTTATTCGAATCTAGAAGAAGTACAAACTTAGCTTTAAAAGCAAGGTTTGTAGAACAATTTTTAGAAAATAGTCCTTATAAGAAACTGTTAAATGATCTACATCTTTTGTAAAACATATTATATCTGTTATTTTATCTACCATAACATTGCCACAGAATGGTTCTGTAATTGGCTCAAATTCTTCTAACTTTTTTCTCCTTTTGTGTAGATAATATATCCTATATTCGTAATATGCTTATTATTGTTTAAGTTTTCTGTAAGTAGCCATTGGCCAAATCCATCGCTGGCTGGTTTTGTTTTATTGTCCAGTAGTTCTGCTGTAGAAATAATTTTGTTAGACTTGTTCAAAAATAGCTAGAATTAGAAATGCCAAATTATTTTTGAAAGGCATAAAATTTAACTGTGTTAAAGTAACTAGAATCGATATGCAAAATTAATTGTTTTCAAAAGCAGCTCAAACAAGGTAGCTGAAAGTAAAGTGAAGTGATTTTCTTACCTATCTGAAGTTGAACCACTGAATCAAAGAGATGCTTTTTATGGTAGTTTACAAATACAATGAAATTAGGAGCCAAAGCAGATGGAGTCAACAAAAAAATAAGGTTTATAGATGGGCATAGTCTCTATCCAACTGTACAATATTATGATTATCATCCTGTAGGTTACCCAACAAAAATAAATACACCAAAATATAGTAGTGAATGGTATGGGCTTATAAAATGTAAAGTAGTGGCACCTGGATGATTTTATGATCCTGTTCTACCTGCATGAATGAAGAGTGATTAACATGAAAAACTGTTGTTTCCTTTATGTGAAAAATTTGCTGAAGAAAGAATAAATAAGTGTAATCACAATGATGACCAAAGAAGGTTTATTGGAACTTGGACAAGTGATGAAGTAAATAAAGCCATAGAAAATATAGCATTTTAGATACCTACAAAGTATGGAATTTTAGAAATGAATGCAATGTGCTGTTTGACAATTATGTGAAAGACTTTATGCACATAAAATTAGTAAATAGTCACCATAAGTTTGAAACTGACAAGATGTATATAAAACATGTAAAAGAAAAAATAAGTATTGATCCTGATAAAGTAAAGGAAAATCCAGAAAAGCGAGCTGTTGCAAAGATATGTCTCAATTCATTATGAGGAAAATTTTGACAAGGACAAAAATGAGTAAAATTGAGCATGTTACAGATTTATAAGAATTTCAGGAGAAGTATTGTTTCAAGGATTATTATGTGGAAAGTAACACAGCTACAAATATTTTTATAGCAGCATTCACTACATCGAATGCAACACTCAGATTATATGATGTGTTAGATAAGCTAGGTAAAGCTGTTACATATTTTGATACAGACAGTATAGAATCTAATGATAACGTTGAAAATACCATGGAAACAGGTTGTATGCTAACTGCATCTACTAGTGGATTAGGAAATAACTGGGTTACAGATTGGGCTTCAACTGGACCTAAAAGTTATTTTTTGAGAAAAATGATAAAGATACAGAGATGAAAAATAAAGGGATTCCCTTTAAACTATAAGAATATTCAAAAATTGAATTGTGAATGTACAATAAAATTAACTGAGGATGAAGAGCAAGAAAAGATACATTTAGCGTACAACCAAGTAACTAGAGATATAAGGACTAAAACTTTAATAAACAAAACAAGAAAGAATTCTCATTTCAGCATGATAAAAGAATAAAATTAGAGAATTTTGATACAGTATCATATGGATTTTAAATTTTATTAAAAAAATTTATTGTATATAAATGTAAGCATTACTAAAGAAGCTCAACAATGCTAACAACACTAATTTGTTTTAATAGATTGGTGAGCTACAACTGAATTTTATATAGCAGTACCAGTTATGAATATTTGAACACTACAGATGAAGATAAATTATACTTGGAACTGAATAGTGACTTTTAAATTATTTTGCCAGACAGATATTTGAAATTATTTAATGGTTGAGATTTTCAGTTTTTGGAAGGAAAAGCTATCAAACTGAGATATAAAGGAACTAAGAAAGTTACAATAATAATAATGAATGTCATGATCTGGAATTTTTGCACTGATTTTTTCACTGTCATCTAGTGCTGGATGACCATCCAACACCCGATAAAATGTAAAATATTAAATTCGTTTTATTTAACAATTGTGGGGGATGGCCATTCCTCACTGAAGTTGATACAACAAAATGAATCTTTTAAGTTAATTATAGTGCATTCAAAATGTCCATTACTTTCAATTAAACTTTTATTTCATTCTAGTATGTTCAAAATTTGCCAGGACTTTAATGTGTAGTAGTAAATGTATACATCAAGCACACTTGTCATGTTTTTAGTACACTACCTTTTTTTATGAATTAATGAAATTGAATATATTATATCGTATTTACAAAGATTTACAGTACAAAGTTATTTTATAAGAAAAAAGATCTCTGTACCGAAAATCTTTATGGATATAATGCAATAAAATATAATACAATGAAATATTATTAATGTAATTAATTCGAAAAAAGATTGTGCATTAACATTTCAAGTGCAGTCCAGGTACCCACTTACTACTTCCATGATGGTGGGGAGTATCATACACTGGTAGCAGACAATGGACACCTGTTCATGATGATCATGTTGCAACACATCTAGGATGTGACTGAATGTGGCATTGGATCTAATACTCCCACTCTCAGAAATTTGTGGGGATTAGGTGACTTGTGTATCCAGATGTGCTGCCAACTCCCTACAGCGATGTATCAAGGCATCATTGCTTCCATGCCATGATGCATCGCTGCTGTTACTGTGTGAAAATCTGGCACATCATGCATGACGTTTTAATTTATTACTTCTTTACCACCAACTCTGTTTGCAACACATTGTGCAGATAGTATCCTCATATACCAATGGCTGTGTCTGCAAAGTTGTGTCACTGTACGACATAGTTCAGGAGATATGACGAAACTGCTGGGCTAAATTCGCTAAAGATAGAGTGGGACATTTTTGCAGATATGAGTGATATATTTTAAACGTGTATGAACAAATGTAATGTGCATATGTGGGTAAAGCCATAAGGAAATGCCCCTCATAAACTCCTGGGTAAATTTCAATTGGAAATGAATATTGTGATGGAAAGAACCAGCAATCTCCTATTTGCAGTGATAAGGTAGAGATAGAGTGGGAAGGGGAGAATGACAGAGATGGGGAAGTAGGAGAATGACACAGATAGGGGGTAAGAGGAAATGGAGTGAGGAAGGGGAATGGGAAATGGACAAAAAGGGAAAAGCATGAGGTAAACAGAGAGAGGGAAGAGAAAGAGATGCACCGTGAGAGGAAAGAGAGAGGGAAGAGGGGGCGATCGAGATGGACCAGAGAGAGGAGGTGTAGGGAAGCAGCCTACTCACGCCGTAGTAAATTCACAGCAGTCTTTCCATTGTGTGCCAGCCAGTCCACTGTAACTAGCTCTGACGTCATAAATGTTGCGCAATACTTTAAAAATCAAGTAAATAATCTAAAATGTTTCTAGCATGTCAGGAGTAATACTAAATTAATATGTGTTGAATATCAGTTCGATAAATTTAACCATTTTCGAAATTTTGACGTTTTTCTGTAAAAATCATTGGCGCAACAGAAAACAGCTAGAGAATTAAAAATTGATAATTAGATTCATTTTTCATAATTATTTAATAAAAACAGTCTTCTGGATCTCACAATTTAAGATTTTAGTGGAAATTCATGATTTTCTGGTTTTCGTCTCAAAACTCAAGGAAGCAAGATAGATTAAGTAGGCTAATAAATAAGGCTAGGATGTTTATATTTAAGTAGAATGGAGATCCGCTATCACCATAAGGATGTGAGAAGTTTCATCTGAATACCTATAAAACTATAGCGATAGCGTATCTCCAAAGGGCCAGTTCAGAGCTCGTCTACTGCATGCAGTGTAATTAAATTAATTCTCTCGCCCAAAATATTTAACTTAGCCACATCAAAATTTTATTGTGATTACTTACCTGTGTGTTGAATGCACATTTAAATTGAGAGCTTCATCGGCCATCAGCAAAAGAAGCTATGATTTATTCAGTAACTTAATGTGGTGCATTACTAGCCCAGCGGCTAGTCGGGAGAGCCGATTTGATCAGGCGTTCCCTTAGCCGTCCGCACCGCGGCTTTATATATAAGAATGCTGCGCGAGGAAGAAAGGCCCAGTTCTCTCCAGACGCTGAATAGCACGTCATCTGTGTCGGGAGTCGCGTCGCGTCAGTATCATTGCTACAAACAGCCTCGGATGCCGTATTAAGTTACTCGAGATACGCGTAACCATGAAATCATTTGCGAGTGAAGTGTTAATTCTGGGTTGACTTTAATTATCGATCTTCAGTTTGCGTATTGTCGTATTTTCACGTGCCACCGCGGGACAATCATTCTACCATTATTTAGCGTGGCGTTTGATGAAACTAATCATCAAATTATGGCGAGCATTCATTTAAATATTTAATTTGGACAATTATAGTTGCATCAGCGCATTAGACTCTGAACTGCTCTGTTAGTTACGTTGTGTGGATTCTTTTGT
Organism: Schistocerca serialis cubense; assembly: GCF_023864345.2. Taxonomy (NCBI): domain Eukaryota; kingdom Metazoa; phylum Arthropoda; class Insecta; order Orthoptera; family Acrididae; genus Schistocerca; species Schistocerca serialis. Next base: position 200,931,537 of record NC_064643.1, on the reverse strand, counting down.
TATTCATCTGTGACTTTCAGAATATACTCAACTATTTTAGAAAATCGTTTTTGATTATAAATCCCAGACAATCTCCTAATTCCTCAGAGCTATAAGCTGTAACTATAAGTGTATTCTCAGATGAAGTGGGCACTAGGAATTCTAATTACAGGCTTCACGTTTTACTAATCACTTTCTGGTTGCCAATATTGTAGTTAGAGAGCCAGTGTTGAGAACAGCGAAAGACAGCATAAATAACATTCTAAATAATAGGAACATTTAACAACATTAATTCTATCCGCCACCCCACACATGGTGCTGCGGCCGGGAAATGAAGTGTTTCAACATTCAAACATTTAAGCAACAATAAATAAATAATAATTCCATCCGCCACCCCACAGAGGGAGGAGGAGGAGGACAGAGAGAGGGGAGGAGACGATGAAGTTAGAGGTGGTGAGGAGGAGAAATAGTGGGGAGGGGAATTTGGACAGAGGTGGGAGGAGCTGATGGACAGAGAGAGAGGTATGAGGAGATGGACAGAGAGGGTGGAAGAGGTGGATAGGGAGAGGGGCGAAGAGGAGGTAGACAGAGAAGGTGAAGAACGAGGTGGACTAATAAAAGATTTGAATAAGCAACACTTGGTACTCAACTAGTTCCTATACACAATTTTTTCCACACCATTGTGGGAGAGTAGTTCAGCAATAAAAACAGTGTTAGTTGTGAAGTCATATAATACCAATAACGCGTTTCGTCCTTCTGGGCCATCATCAGATTGTGTAAAAGCAGCTGGACATGTTACCCATCCATCTTGATGGTATACAAAATGGACAAATAAGTTACTGGGTATTTAATGATGGATGGGTTTCATATCCAGTTAATTTTGCGTTCATTACCAATTTTATATGGCTTCATGACGGATGTGTTAAAGATCCTGTTGCTTTTAGGCACTCTGATGATGCCCCAAAAGGATGAAACACGACACTGACATTAATTGCAACTAAGACTATTTTTATTCTGAAATAGTTCCATTATAATAATACTGATTGTGTGCAGAGACATGCATGTACACACATGAATGCACGTTAACTCACACACACACACACTCATAAAACACAGGAAATTCAACAAATTAACGAACAGTACATTGCAGGAAATAAACTACTTGCAATAGGGTATTTTGTACTTTCTGGTTTCAAGTCTTATTATTTCACATGGCCTACAAATTCTGCTGTCGCACAGAAGCAGTGATCTCCAACAGATTTTTGCTAAAAAGTGGGAATGATGAAATAATTTTCATGTTATGTACTGCTCTGTTTGTGTTGCTGACTGGATATAGAACTTTCCTTTTGGCCCTACAGAAACACGCGATTAGGGTATTAACAAAGGGGGAAAATTGCGTTTTAATAGAGCTGACGTAACAGTTTCACGTGCGGCCATTTTTGGAAGCAGACTATGCAACTTGTGAGCCATATAATGCCGACAGATGCCGCTGGACAGCGCTGCGGTGGCATATCCCGACGAGGGGCACGTTCCGTATGAACTAACCGCGGTGTAAACCACGTCTGGAGCGCATAACGCTCAGAAACAAGTCCCGTCTGTGGGCAGCTTTAGAGAGGGAAAAACACGAAGACCTCACGCCAAGCGGTTGGCGCCTTGCACCAGCGTCCAGACACACTCGTCTGAACAGCCGGCGCAGCGGGATGTCAGACGGCCAGCTGTTACAAACGCAGCGGAGGGAGAAAATTACTTTGTTCAATTAAGTGTCATTTTAAGCGCGAGCTAAACGCGGCTCTTAGCCGAGGCGTGGCTGGAGAAAGCGGCGAAGGCGCGCCGGCTCCACCCAGGCCTCTTCTTGTCCCGCCGGCCGGCGCTGCAGCCCATTCACTCGCTGTTTACAAAAAGGAAAATGAAGATGTGCGGCGCTCATACCAGTAAACCCTGATACGCAAGGCTGGTCGTTAAACCCGTCGTTCTTCGGTCGGAGACTCAATTTCCCCTGCGTTGCTGCGTTCAGAATGTCAATTGACATACAGGAATGCCGACTACAAATTTCATAATTAACTGTAATTAAAACGTGGTCGTAAAATGAAAGCTTCCCTTGCGTTTATGCCTAATGTAACTACTTGTTCTTGCATTCTCCTGCAGCAAATCAAGCGCTCTCTCGCAAGCCGGGCGGAGTGGCCGAGCGGTTCTAGGCGCTTCGGTCTGGAACGCGCGACCGCTACGGTCGCAGGTTCGAATCCTGCCTCGGGCATTGATGTGTGTGATGGCCTTAGGTTAGTTGGGTTTAAGTAGTTCTAAGTTCTAGGGGACTGATGACCTGAGAAGATAAGTCCCATAGTGCTCAGAGCCATTTGAACCATTCTTGAGCTCTCTCGCAAATATCTCTGTCTGCTTAGTCTACCGGCTAATTTTCTACAGTCATAAAAAAAATCCGTTCAACCACTCGTGATTCGTATGACATAAATGCATAATATTGTTGTGTATAGAATACCGGATATGCCACTGTGGCGTCAGACAACAGTAATTGGAACGTTTATTATATAAGCGTGGGCACAGTTCGGTTTTAAGTACTTCTCACCTCAATAATACCTTTAAATAGTAAAAATCAAAGTCATCGTCACATAATGTTCTATTAAAACTTATTACCTATTTCGGGTTTGCAGCCATCATCAGATCTACTGGCTACGCGCCAAGGTGCCGCTGCTGAAAGTTTGAGATCTGATGATGGCTGCAAAGCCGAGGAGACTCGTTATTCGTTTTAATGCAGTATTATGTGAGGGGAGGACCTAATGATGACGCGATAGGTGAAGAAATAGGAGTCGACAGAGAAGAGGTAGGAGATCCAGTGTTAGCACCAGAATTTAAAAGAGCTTTGGAGGTCTAATGATCAAATAAGGCTGAACGGATGGATAACAAAAAAAAAAAAAATGGTTCAAATGGCTCTGAGCACTATGGGACTTGACATCTGAGGTCATCAGTCCCCTAGAACTTAGAACTATTTAAACCTAACTAACCTAAGGACGTCACACATATCCATGCCCAAGGCAGGATTCGGACCTGCGACCGTAACGGTCACGCGGTTCCAGACTGTAGCGCCTAGAACCGCTCGGCCACCTCGGCCGGCGATAGATAACATTACATCGGAATTTCTAACATCATTGGGGAAAGTGGCAACAAAACGACTATTCATGTTGATGTGAATAATGTGTGAGACTGGTAATATACAATCAGACTCTCGGAGAAACATCATCCATACAATTCCGAAGATAGCAAGAGTCAACATGTGCGAGAAATTTCGCACAATCAGCTTCACAGCCCATGCAGGCATTTTTGATATTCCGGTTGACAATGGAAGCAAAACTGAAGAAAAATCAAAGCACATTAATAGGATTAGTCGATTTGGTAAAAGCATTTGGCAATGTTAACTACTGCAGGATGTTTGAAATTCTGAGAAAAGCAGGGTAAGCTACAGGGAAATGCGGGTAATGTACACTGAACAGCCAAAGAAATCGGCACACCTGCCTAATATCGTGTAGGGCACACGCGAACACGGAAAAGTGCCGCAGCACAACGTGGCATGGACTCAACTAATGTCTGAAGTAGTGCTGGAAGAAATTCACTCCATGAATCCTGCAGGGCTGTCCATAAATCCGTAAGAGTACGAGAAGGTGGAGATCTATTCTGAACAACATGTTGCAAGGCATACCAAATATGCTCAATAATGTTCACGTCTGGGGAGTTTTGTGGCCAGCGGAAATGTTTAAACTCAGAAGAGTGTTTCTGGAGCCACTGTGTAGCAATTCAGGACGTGTGCGGTTTCGCTTAGTCCTGCTGGAACTGCCCAAGTCCGTTGGAATGCACTGCGGACATGAATGGATGCAGGTGATCAGACGGGATGCTTAGGTACATGTCACCTGCCAGCGTCGTATCTAGGCGTATCATGAGTCCCGTATCACTCCAACTACACACGTGCCACACAATTACAGAGCCTGCACCAGCTTGAACAGTCCTCTGCTGACATGCAGAGTCCATGGACTCATGAGGTTGTTTCCATACCCGTGCATGTCCATCCACTCGATACAATTTGAAACGAGACTCGTCCAACCAGGCAACACGTATCGAGTCATCGACAGTCCAATGCCAGTGTTGACGGGCCCAGGCGAGGCGTAATGTTCTGTGTCGAACAGTCATCGAGGTACACGAGTGGGCTTCCGGCTACGAAAGCCCATATTGCTGATGTTTCATTGAATGGTTCGCACGCTGACACTTGTTGATCGCCCAGCATTGAAATCTGCAGCAATTTGCGGAAGGGTTGCACTTGCGTCACTTTGAACAGTTGTCTTCAGTCACCATTGGCCCCATTCTTGCAGGATATTTTCTCGGTCGCAGAGGTGTCGGAGATTTGAAGTTCTTGGAGATAGTGCGTAGTCACACGTGTCATGCATGGGTGCAAGCCGGCCTGAGTGGCCGTGCGGTTCTAGGCACTACAGTCTGGAACCGAGCGACCGCTATGGTCGCAGATTCGAATCCTGCCTCAGGCATGGATGTGTGTGATGTCCTTAGGTTAGTTAGGTTTAATTAGTTCTAAGTTCTAGGCGACTGATGACCTCAGAAGATAAGTCGCACAGTGCTCAGAGCCATTTCAACCATGGATGCAAACTGCCCTGTTGAAAAATGGCACCGTGATACTGTAGCATGAGATGTAATACACGAGGACAGAAGATGTTCGTGATGTACAGTTATGCCCTCAGAGTTATCTCAATCACTACCAGCCATGACCAGAAGTCGTATCCCATGCCTCCCCACACCATGAAGCCAAGAGTAATGCAGCTGCGCCTCTCGAAAACATCAGATGAGAGGGACCTCTCCCCATATCGACCTGTTGCAGGATGTCGATGCTCGAAGCCAGGAATCAAGTTGGCAGAGCTGAAGCCAGGGCCCACCGCGCGCTTCTCGTCAGGAGGCCAAGCAACTTCAATAGCGTCAACGGCAGTGCAGAGTGGTACAGCGGTATTCGGAAGTATTGCTTTATTCACATAACTTACAATACTATGATGGGTGAGTGTAGTGTCAGCGTGCCGCCCACAGCCCTGTTCCGCGAGTCCAACCGGCTCAGCAACTCCTGGTATGCCGATGCCACTGCTCCGTCATCAAGGCCGCTCAGCTGGAAGACGGCTGCACTTGCCCTGTCGCCGCCCTAGCGAAGCGTTGCGTCTTGTGTCTCGTAGCTGCCCGCAATTCCGGAGAATGTTACAGTGCCTGGTCCCCGCCGCCCCATTTGGCCTGCTCTGTCCAACCGTGGGACAAAGGTGGATGTACTGGTCACCCATGGCCCTCGGGTCGCCGCTGCTCCCAGGACAGGAGTGGACTCGAACCCGTGCTCTCCTCTGCAGTCTGGAACCGCGAGACCGCTACGGTCGCAGGTTCGAATCCTGCCTCGGGCATGGATGTGTGTGATGTCCTTAGGTTAGTTAGGTTTAAGTAGTTCTAAGTTCTAGGGGACTGATGACCTTAGAAGTTAAGTCCCATAGTGCTCAGAGCCATTTGAACCCGCCGTGCTCTCCTGGATGCTGTCCCGCAGTTCGCCACTAGTGGCGCTTGCCGGATGGCCACTGTTCCTAACGTTGTCTCAGCGCTGCTGCGCCTCCCGCAGTGTACGCCTTGCCCCGACCCCAGTACGGCAGGTGGGAAACAAATGTGGCCCATCCTGGACCCGCTGCAGACCCCTGTCACTGCCCTCCTTCAAGCAGACTGCAGTCTCCAAGTACCCGGCTGCCGTTCCGTCCAGCCCCGGTGTTGCGTCCCCGGAGGCGGAATAAAGCCCAAACATGTACATAGAAATGAAGTACATTTTTACAAAGAATATTTACACGATTTTGCCAGACTGGCCCCTATAAGCGTAGACCAGCACAGGTCCGACCCGACTCTTGACTGACCTGGTACAGCCCCTCAAGCTAGATGTGTCTATTTATACTGATTTTCCCCTCGCTTCTGACGCGGTGTCAAAGAGAGAGACAGAAACTATGGCAGGGGTAAATTCCCATACATCAGCCACTCACACATCGCCCCTTAGGCTCGGGCCTACTGCCTCGCCTCGTACTAAGCAATAACTTCGAACAACGCTGCAGTTCCCTGCCTCGCTGTTGCTTCATTCCCAAAAAAATCGTACGTGAAATACACCGTTACAGCTCCGCACCATGTTTACCCTGATTGGCCTACTGGCTGCCAATTATTACCACACCCCGTCAGCGGCCCCATACTTCATCGCCCAACCGCGCCTTTACTGAATTTTTTAACAAAATTCCCCTTTCCTACGGGTTCGATTCCCGGTGGGGTTAGGGATTTTCTCTGCCTCGTGATGACTGGATGTTGTGTGATGTCCTTAGGTTAGTTAGGTTTAAGTAGTTGTAAGATTTAGGGGACTGATGACCATAGATGTTAAGTCCCATAGTGCTCAGAGCCATTTGAACCATTTTTTTTGAACCCTTTCCTACGACAGAGTCTAATACTAGCGCAGCAGGCACCATGGACATACGACCCATGCTTCCTGGTCACGACACCACTCAAAACTCAGCTGTTTGTGTATCGGTGTTAACAGCAGACTACACATGAGACAGTAATTCCCCAGCGCGCTTGTCGTCAGTCTCTGACCAATGGTGCGGGATGACACACCAGTGTTGCGCTGAATCCATTATTTGTTCTGCAAGTGCAGTTATGGAATGGTTACGGTGTTCTTGGAGCAAAGGAGGTCGATCCTCCATTGTGGCGTTGAGACGTGGTCGATCAGAGCCTTGGTGAGTGTGTCTGCCTTCAGTTACCATGCAGTCCTACATCGGACCACTGTCACATACGAATGCCCCACAAATCTGGATACTGCACGATCCGACCTGCCGACCAAACGGTGACCCAGAATGAAGCCCATTTCACACTCGTCAGTCAACATATGACGGTATTCATGCCCCTTAAATATCCTACTAGACTTGATAAAAACACTAAACTCGAACAACACTAGTGTAATGAGGTCTCCGTTCTACCTGTCACAGAAAATTACAACTCTAATCATTTACATACGCACCGGTAGTGTATACTTGTACGACGTTACATTGATATCCGACCGTTCCTTATAGCTACTTCACTTTTTTGTGAGGCAGTGTAATATACACAAAAATTTGCATTTCATTGAATATATTCGGCACTACTATTGCCCACATATTCGTGATGAGAGACTCCGGAACTACATATCCATACTGATTGTTTTCGCACATCTAAAGATGCCAAATATTATGTCTCACTGTTCAGAGGCACAAAACGCGTGGGTGTTTTCAGCTCGTTACTAAGTGCAAATAAATAGGAGGCCGAGTTGATAGGAGCTGAAGGAGTCCAGGTTGCAATAATATGCGGTACGGGACACTGTTAGAGAGAAGGATTATTATTCAAGAAACACATAGTACAATGAAACTACTTATCTTCAGTAGTTTGTAGGGCTGCAGCTGCGGCTATGAACTGACAATCTCGTAACATGGAATACCATGAACTAATACAACATATTCTCAGGGACTAAGCCTGATGGGCCCTCCTCAGAGAATCAGTGCAAACATTACAGAACTGGCTGAGGGCCGATTATGAAAGTGCGTCTGCGTAGGTTGAAATCTAGCTTAGACGTTAACGAGGCACACTCCAGTTCCGTCGAGCTGCACAGCCCGCTAGAGTGCGCTGTGCTCGGCAGACGGCGGGCTGCCAACCTTGTGTTGGCGCGGCGTTGTAGCAGTATCTGTGGCAATGATACTACACCAAATACTAATTGAACCTAGTCATCATGAAAGCAGATACGCAATTCACACCGAGGAATTTAGGATAAATTTAAAATTCGGTACCTTACAAACATTTTTCAGCTTATAAATTGCAGTGCCATCTACATAAGGTTGAAAGAAATAATCGTATGTGTACTTTTCCACGTAATAATTGCAACGTCTGTATTACTGCTTTTGCAGATACCCTGTACCTTTTACCATCATTTTATGTGTCAATGAAACTGTACAATAAGTATGCAAAAACGTTCTGTACGAAGCTATTGTTGAGTGTTGGCAATGTTGGAGGGCAGACGTGCTGTCGGATTGCTTTTGGACGCTGATGAAGAGCACTTACTTTTACTTTTTTGTGTCCAGATGAGGTCTCAGCCACGGTCTCTGATTCTTGTCATCTCCTTGCAGATTTTCAGCCCAAAATTGAGCGATATCAATCGTTGCATTGTTTCCCATTGGCAGATTTTCGGATGTATGGCATGTCCTGCAGCTCACCGCAATCGCAGAAAATGTCGCTGTCTTCTTGTAACTCCATCTTGATAGGTTTGTCTTTATTGGGATAATACCTATCCATAGACTACTGTGGATCCTCGAAGTTTCCCATTACAGCTGGGTACTGTTGGCCTAATGAAGACCACCATTATATGCCTGAAGCTCACCTTTGTATCGCATAATGGAGTTATTTTTATTCACGATGAAAACATTCCGACGTGGTCTGCTTGACTCGGAGAAATTGAGCTTTTAGTAAAATAACTGTTAAAATCACGTTGATGTACTTATTCTTGTGCACAGCAAAGGACACAGTTGAACACGGGGTTAAACAGTGAAACACCAGGAGAAACTCATATCGTGTGTTTGCAATTAAGGTGTGAAAAGTACAAAACTTTATTTCTCATTTTTGTTCTGTGTTGACAAAAATTAGTATGCGTAGAATACGAGAGACATCTGCTAATAATATTCTAAGTGCCAACAACTGTAATTAGTGTTTTTTTTTAAAAAAAAGAAGAACTGTAACACTGATCGTGCCATTGCACGGTGGATCCCTAACATACTGGAAAGCTTTTTCTTTCTACATTACTAACAAGGTGCTGTGAGCTGGGTGGGGTGCTGTGAAGTGGTGGTCAGTATTCAAGGACCACTCCAAGCTCTTTGCTTTCCAAATTTTGGGAAGTGGTAGTATGAACTAAAATAAGAAAAGAAATCCAGTAAACATGTGACCTAAAACGCATACTTAAGAGCTATGAGCACTTGTTCATCAGAAACACAATTCTTCATAACTTTTAAGGTATGCATTTTCTAGCACATATTTGCTGGACTTTTTTTCCTTGTTTTGGTCCATACTACCACTTCCCAAAATATGGGAAGCAAAGATCTTTCAGTAGAAGAGATTTGTTTCACAGTATCGAAGATCAAGAATTGTTCATAGCTCTTAAGGTATGCATTTTAGACCCGACGTTTACTTGACTTTTTTGTTCCGAATTATCATTCCTGTCATATTGCTGATTATTGACCACCACTTCTGAATCACCCTATATATATAGCTTTACTTAGTGTACCTTAAAGCGTTAGTCGAACTGATTCTCAACATACTGTTGTAATTTCAAGTTATGGATATTTTCAATTTGTTTATTCAAAGCTTATGGGAGTTGTACTAGGCTTATCACTATTTACTAAGCGTATTAATTACGCCACAAAGCTATCACCTTATTTCAGAGACAATTGGACTTCCTTTTACTGTTATTGCATGTGCATTTCCAAGTCATTTATAAGCATGTGTGAATATGCATGAACCGCGAAGCTATTTTACGTGTAACAGTGTTGATAGATACTTACAAAATGGATCATTTGTCAGCGAAAAATTCAATCAGTCTCCGCCCATGTTGTTAACCCACTGGTTTATACAGCCTACTCACAACCGGCTGCAGGTTTCAAATCCGTTATTACATTGCTGGCTGTGAGACAAACCTAGCACTATAGCTTCTTCGCTGTTAATGGACGGTGTAACTTGTTGTATATCATTGGAAAGCTGAGGAAGCGGCATGTTTAATGGTGTGCGACACACTTTATTACCTTTGATATATTGTGAGTCGTAATCAATCATTTTCAGGTTTTGTTAGGTTATGTCCCTCTCCGTCCCCAATACCATCATGAAAACACGCTCCAGAAAGCGTGTAGTGTGCAAACCAAGGAAGAAGAAAAGTGATACACGGTATGAGTGTGAAAAACGTCTAGTGGCGTTGCAAAAGGACTGTACTTTTTCTAGTATATCACACCAACAAAACTTCTAAAACAATATTATCTTCACTCCTCATCATATCAATAAATAGTGAGGATAGATTTATAAAGAATTCGTATGAAACAGTTACATAATTTTGAGAAAAGTGTGTTAGACAAAATATGCCAATTTACATAAATTTAAATAATAAATATAAGGTCAACTATGGGGAAAAATATTAGTAAGTCATCCCGTTAATGCTGTTTCCTATAATGTGATTAATGTATCTGACATTCCATTTAATCGACAATGATTCTAGTAGGTAATGAATAAATAATGAGGAGCACTTTGATAGAGTGCCATAATCTACTATATTGCAGTTCTGCTACAATGTTATGCTAGCAAAAATGAGAATCAGAATTTTCGTGCTCACGAACGATACGTAGTCAACACGTTAGAATCTGCGTAGAAAGGTGCACTTCTCTTCAGGGAGAAAAGAGAATCACGTCTTTGTGCCCGGCCGGGGTGGCCGAGCGGTTCTAGGCCCTACAGTCTGGTACCGCGCGACCGCTACGGTCGCAAGTTCGAATCCTGCCTCGGGCATGGATGTGTGTGATGTCCTTAGGTTAGTTAGGTTTAAGTAGTTCTAAGTTCTATGGGACTGATGACCTCAGAAGTTAAGTCCCATAGTGCTCAGAGCCACTTGAACCATTGGAACGTCTTTGTGGTGCGTCTTGCTTCGTACATGAAGCTAGATGAATATTCATGTATTACGCGTTCCGAATTGAATAATAAACAACACAGGGGCCGTGCGATAATGTGCATCAGCGATACTGCTATAATCTCTACGATTTGACAAAGACCACACTCCTCTAGCGGTCGGAGTTCGCAATTCTTGATACTGCTATTGCATTTTTATTGTGTTCACTTTCAAAACTCATATTTAAATGATTTCAGAGGTCGATTTTTAATTCAGTCCAAATACTATATTGGTGTTCCATGTTTTCTCTGTGGAATTGAAGTAGAATTTAAATCCTATGCGGAGCAGCAGGCGTACGAGAATATCGTTAAAATATTTGCTTTTTTAAATAAAAACCGCCTTTTCTTGCTGCACTGTAATTTATTCCTCCCAGACGCGTTTCGTCTTTTTTGTTACTGTAAGACAACTTCAGTGGGATCTACAACGATACAACTTTGTTTTGATATGTGTTATTTTCAGATTATAAAACAGTTCACGTCGCGTTTTTTATGTAACTAAGTAACTACTTACAGTTGGTTGGCATCTAAGTTTCCTCTCATCTGGTCTGCAGGCCGCACTACCACTTCGATTACGAAACATATTCATGTTCTGTGCTTTTTCCTTCACACTGTTCACCCAGTTTACCCTTGTTTTTGTGGTGCACTATTACTCTTCTGCCACAAGTTATAGATATTTGTTCGAAAAGTTTTTATTTACAAAACAAATATTTCTGTGTTTGCTGCAGAGGATGACCACGCAAACAAATTTGTTATATCGTTAAAAATTCGTTTAGAAGGCAACAGGCGTACGTGTATATCGTCAACGATGACTGCTCACGTCTAAAGATTTGTTCTTATTTTCTAATACAGTACAGGTATTTTCTAGTTGAAAAAGAAGTTAACGTTGCCCAAGCGGACTCGTGCTACGTTACTCTAAACTAGCCTCATTTATAATGATTTTCTACGTAATGCTCGTTTGTATATTAAACTTTCGACTAACATGATATATATGTGTTACCACTAGAACACAAACTAATAGTCGCATAATAAATTGCTCAGTCTTGCGAAAATTCATCACCAGGCGACCGGAGTGTCAGATTAAACAGTCCCTGTCTGGCTGATTGCCTCGTGAAGATGTAGTTACGCCACACATTTATCATTCGCGCACTTACGTTTAACTGGGGACTTACAGAGAGAAAATCCACCACATACAAGAAAGAAGTCCATGAATCAGACCTGACCCCAATTTAGTCTCCTTCCTGGCTCCACGTCCCTTGCGGGAGAAAGCGCTTGAAAAAAAAGCATGACTACTTAGTGCGGCTTCGGGAAAGGATGGTGAGTAATGACGAGTAACACTGTTGTAAAAGTACAGGATGGCTCTTGTTTGCTACTGGTTGCGGCACACTGTAACGTCTCCCAGTTCTAATGATGTCCGGAATGGTTCTTTGCATATCACAGCGTGACCACGGCAGCTGCTGGCCGTTTACGCTTCAGCATACGGTTTAACTTTAGTTACCGTCGCAAATGGTCGAACACATTCGGATATCCACGTCAGATTTTATCGCTATTACAGCCATTAGTATTTCTTCATATTAGTTGTTGTTACAGAATATTGAAAGAAATCTATGAAAAAGGTTTCTTTGTGTGATTTGATCCATTATAAATGGTTCTGAAAGCCTGTGACTGTGAAAACAATACTTTCGTTTATAAATAACTCACCTGCTACCATTTTCTTTATTTTATTTTTGGCACAACGCGTTTCGGGAAATTATTCCCATTTTCAAGTGCGTTTTTTGTATTTGTTATGTCATTCCTGTGTGATGTTGTCGATGTGTGAGATTCTGCTTCTTTTCATTGACCTTACTGCAATATATAAGAAAGCACGCGACTTATAGTTGGTTGTCGATCGCCAGTAACTTCACAAAAAGATCGACAACCAACTAAATACCAACTAGTTGGTTGTCAATCGCAAGTAACTTCACAAAAAGATCGACAACCAACTAAAAATCGCGGGTTTTATTATATACTGCAGTAAAGTCAACGAAATGGAGCATATCCTCACACATCGACAATATCACATAGGAATGACATAACAAACACAAAAAACGATTTTGGAAATGGGAATCATTTCCCGAAACGCGTCGTGTGAAAAATAAAATGAATAAAATCGTGACTGGTAGCAGATGAGTTATTTATAAACAAACCTATAGGTTTCTTTGCATCGAAGTGGGTACTATTTTCATCTGAAGATTACATTGTTATTGATAACAGCTTAGGTTTGACAGGCGGACTTCTGTACGATTTAGTTCTGTAAGATGTTTAAAAGTGCCCCATTTTCTTACAGGTGATTGGATCGGTCGAAACGAGAAAAAACTGCCAGGAAGCAAATGTGCTGAACCAAAAATTAACGTATGATTGGGTGAACACACTAGGTTGCCTCCTATTTGGTTATAAGCATTGCATAAACACTCCTCCAATGTGTGCACGTTGTAGTTGGGTGTGGCATACAACTTGTCTTTGCATGCTACCATACCCATAAATTCTAAAGATTAAGGCCAAATGAACTAGAAAGCTCCGCTAGTGTACTTATTCGAAGAAGCCATCGCTCTTCACACATTGGTTCCACGAGGCATAGAAAAAGCGGTGGTACCAACATGTTCGTAAAAATCTGTTGTCTCTCTGCAGTGGTGACATTCTCCAATAGCTTGGAAAAGTAGCTGTACAAAAACTGTTTATAAAAAGCACCACTTAATCGACCCGGTAAAGTCTACGGTCCTAGCGCCTATCATCCACAGTTCCTGTCTTACGTTGATTCTAAAGAAAACATAGCGTCTTCTACCGCTCAGTGACTTTCATCTGTCTACACGTGGCTGTTGTGGGACGTTATTGCTCCACTTACAATGAACATCGTATGATCCATGTCAAATGCTCGACACAAGTAATATAGCCCATTTTCTCTAGTTTGGATGAACATCCCATCAGCGAAAATGGTCATTTTTAAACGTCTTGTAAATCGCTGATAGGAGGATCAGGAATTAAAGTGCTCTCTGGAAAGGAAATCATCTCGGACCAAAGGAGAGGTTAACTTTAGCTGCTAAGTACTTAGTGATGCATGTAGTGGAAATGTTGTCTGTGCCATGCAGACTGAACGCTTCCACGCATATCGAGTACATGACAGACGCTGCAATCGTACGATATCTGTAGCGTGGGATGAAAGGGGTCTCTGTATCGTTCACGGCTGAGATTTTCTGCACCTTTCTGTATTTTCCTTCAAGATAAAATGACAAAACAGCAGCAAAATAAATATTCCGCTAACATCACGATCGCCATGATTTTCCTCAGACTGTTATTAACTCATGAGAGAGTTTAGTTATATCAGTATCTGTATGGAAATATACCATTCTAATAAGTATTTAGTGCTCGGTCATTAATATCTCAGAGACATACTGACTTCCATATATCAGCAAACGAGATACGATCAGATTTCCAACTCTTGACTTCATATGGCATTGTGGACCAGCAAATTACAAACCACCTCCAAGTGTCTCATCATCATGTGTTATTATTCACATCGTAGAACATAGAAGGTTACTTAAAATGAATTTAGAAACTTAACTAAAAACACTCTGCATCGAAAAACTAAAATATCAACATTATCGCAAAAGTCGTTTACCATCAGAGAATGACGTAAAACCATGCATAAGGTAATGCGTCCAAATTCATATATGAACCAGTTGATTAGGCGACGTCATCTATTTACTTATGTATTTCAGTCTGACATCTGTTTAGTAAAGAAATTAAGTGAATTAAGACAGTTTATTTACTCGTTTTTAAAGAAATACAAGATTGGTTTGATGCAGCTGTAAATGCTACTCCATCCTGTGCAAGCCTCTTCACCTCCGATTGACTACAGCAACCTACATCCTTCGCAATGTGCTTACTGTATTCATCTATTGGTCTCCCTCTACGATTTGTACCCTCTCACGCTTCCCTCCTGTACCACATGGCGATCCTTGATGTCTCAGAATGTGTCCTATTATCCGATCCCTTCTTCTACTCGGTTTGTGCCACAAATTTCTTTTCTCCCCAATTCTCTTCAGTACCTCCTCATTTGTTACGTGATCTACCCATCTAATCTTCAGTATTCTTCTATAGCAGCACATTTCAAAAGCTCGTATTCTCTTCTTGTCCAAACTGTTTATCGTCGACGTTTCACTTCCATATACGGATACCATCCGTACAAAGACTTTCTGAAAATACTTCCTCACGCTTATATCTATACTCGATGTTAACAAATTTCTCTTTTTCAGAAAAGCCTTTCTTGCCATGGCCAGTCTACATTTTATATACTCTCTACTTCGACCATCATCACTTATTTTGCTGGTCAAATAGCAAAATACATCTTCTACTTTAAGTATTTCATTTAATAACGTAATTCCTTCAGTATCACCTGATGTAGTTCAACTAAATTCCATTATCGTCGTTTGGTTTTGTTGATGTTCATCTTATATCGTCCTTTCAAGACACTGTCCATTCCGTTCAACTGGTCTTCCGAGCCTTTGCTGTCTCTAACAGATTTATAATGTCATCGGCAAACCTCAGAGTTTTTATTTCTTCTGCATGGATTTTCGTTCGTACTCCAAATTTTTCTTTTGTTTCGATTACTGCTTGCTCAGTGTACAGATTGAATAACATCGGAGATGGGCTACAGCCCTCTCTCACTCCCTTCTCAACCACTGCTTACGTTTCGTGTCCCTCGACTATTATAACTGCCATCTGGTTTCTGTACAAATTGTAAATAGCCTTTCGCTTCCTGTATTTGACGCCTGCCACATTCAGAATTTGATAAAGAGTATTTCAGTCAACACTGTCAAAAGCTTTCTCTAAGTCTAAAAATGCTAGAAACATATGTTTGCCTTTCCTTAATCTATCTTCTTAGATAAGTCGCAGGGCCAGTTGTGCCTCGCGTGTTCCTGATCTTTCCCGCGATCGGCTTCTGCTAGTTTTTCCATTCTTCTGTAATGAATTCTTGTTAGTATTTTACAGCCGTGACTTATTAAACTAATAGGTCGGTAATTTTCGCATCTCTCAGAACCTTCTTTCTTTGGAAATGCAATTATTATATTCTTCTTGAATTCTGAGGTAATTAGCTCGTCTCATACAACTTGCTCACCAGATGGAAGAGTTGTGTCATGGCTGTTTCTCCCACGGCTATCGGTTACTTCTAATGGAATATTGTCCACTTCCAGGGCATTGTTTCGACTTAGATCTTTCAGTGGTCTGTCAAATTCTACATTGTGAAAATTATGAAGCAAAGTAATTTACAGTTTTTATATTATCAATGTCGCAAGAAACGTGAACATAGGCAACATTGTAAATATGTCTTCAATGTGGAAAAACAAATAAATAATTCTTGGATGAAATCACTATTGAGTTAATAGCATGTAATTGGTCGCGTGACAAACATGACATCTTTTTCCTCGTAAAGAAAGTCGCCTTTCTTCCAGGGATTCCCTAATGCGTTCCCGAAGCATCTCCGTAGTGCCGGCGTCTTGATCGAAGCTACCGGTAGCAAATCTAGCATCACGTCTCCGAATTGCTTAGCTGTGTTCCTTTGATCAGACCTCGTGTGATTCCAAACACCCGAGCAGCGCTCAAAATGGGCCGTACTAGCGTTATATACTTCATTCCCTTCACAAATGAAGCACACTCTCGTAAAACTCTCCCCATAAACCGAAGTCGACCATTAGCCGTGTCCACCACAACCTTTATATGCTCATTCTAGTTCATATCGCTTTTCAACGTTACGCACTGATACTTAATGGACCTGACTGTGTCTAGTAACGCACTACTAATGGTGTATTCAAATTTCACGGGATTGTTCTTCCTATTCATTTGCCTTAATTTACAATTTTCTACACTTAGAGCAAGCCGCCATTTATCACACCAAGTAGAAATTCTGTCTCTCATCGTGCATCCTCTTACAGTCACTCAATGATGACACCTTCCCATACCCCACAGCATCATCAACAAACAGCCACAGATTGCTGCTCACTGGTCCGTCAGATCATTTATGTATGCAGAGAACGACGGCAGACGTAGCACACTTCTCTGGGGCGCTCTTGACGACACCCTTGTCTCTGATGAACGCTCGTCGTCGATTTACCGATATCGAAAAGTTAACTTAGCCTACATCTACATGTGTTCCGTACTGTGACATTAGATCCTTTACAATACGAACAAAAAATGCAAGAAGTGCAGATTTCTCCTTCGCTCACAGTCGTCTTGCGTCCTCCAAGCACACCATACGCGTTTCCACTCGGCTGGAAATTTCGAAGCCTTTGTGGAACAGATTCGGATCTCCCCTTGGTTCAGAGCTGCTGCCAGCAGGTTAACCGTCGCTCTGCATACACAGGCACTTACACAGCCAGCCACTGGAAGTAATGTATTCGTCTTTAATGACATGCAAATAAAGTATATTTTTCAGCAAAATATCATTGCGAACTTCCTGGCAGATTAAAACTGTGTGCAGGACCGAGACTCGAACTCGGGGCCTTTGCCTTTTGCGGGCAAGTGCTCTACCACATGCTCGGTAAAGGCAAATCTCCCGAGTTCGGGTCTCGGTCCGGCACAAAGTTTTAATCTGCCAGGAAGTTTCGTATCAGCGCACACTCTGCTGGAAAGTGAAAATTTCATTCGGGAAACATCCCCCAGGCTGTGGCTATGCAATGTCTCCGCAATATCCTTTCTTCCAGGAGTGCTAGTTTTGGAAGGTTTGCAAGAAAGCTTCTTGAGGTTTGGAAGGTAGAAGACGAGATGCTGGTAGAATTGAATCTGTGGGGAGGGCGTATGAGTCGTGCTTGGGTAGCGGAGTTGGTAGAGCACTTACCCGCGAAAGGCAAAGGTCTCGATTCGGCACACAGTTTTAAACTGCCAGGAAATTTCACATCTGCGCACACTCCGCTGAAGAGCGAAATTTTCATCCTGACAGTATCATTGGAGTTCCGGCATGGATATGTACTCCATTACAGAATTTTGTTCAGCCACAAAGGAAGTATGTTGAAGTTGCAGTACTTCAGAAGTTGAACGTAAACGTATGAGGTGAAGCTCACGTAAACAGATCGTTCCTTCCAAGCACACATTTTACGCTTTTGTGTCTTTACAATGTTTTGAAGTGGCCTGTGGTTTAACACTGACTGCACTTTCACTTACTTTAAGCCTGTTGTTACTCTGCTCCTGCCTCTGATCTTTCGTTGCAGGAGATGCCTCGTGGCGGCGGACCACCTATCGGCACCAATTTGCCTATTGAGGCGCTTTCACGCCAATTTGTCAGAAAGCTGCCTCTCAGAGCCACTCGCGGCGCCACGGTTGAGTGCGTCAGTTGATGGCTCGCTGCGACTCCAGAGAACATTCTGCTGGCTTCAATAGGCACGCAGAGTGCACATCAGACAAGCACTGGTGTACCCACACACCATTTCCATTTTACTTGACGTGAGGGGGTGAAAATGCAGAGTGTTGTATCCTGTGATCGGTGGTATTCTATGGTCCATTGTATGTCCCAGAAACAGAAACTCGATAGGTTCAAGTAGTTCTAAGTTCTAGGGGACTGATGATCTCAGATGTTCAGTCCCATAGTCCTCAGAGTCATTTGAACCATTTGAGAAACAGTTGAGCCATTTTACTCCATTCTTTTTAACATCGTTTTTTTTAGTCATACGTCTTGTGGCTGGTTTGATGCGACCCGCCACAAATTCCTCTCTTTGGCCAACCTCTTCATTTCGGAACAGCGCTTGTAATCTACCTGCTCAATTCTTTGCTGGACGTATTCCAATCTCTGTTTTCCTCTGTAGTTCTTACCCTCTACAGTTACCTCTAGTGCCTTGGAAGTCATTACTGATGTCTTAAAAGACGTCCCGTCATCGTGTCCTTTCTCCTTGTCAGTGGTTCAAATGGTTCAAATGGGTCTGAGCACTATGGGACTTAACCTGAGGTCATCAGTCCCCTAGAACTTAGAACTACTTAAACCTAACTAACCAATGGAAATCACACACATCCATGCCCGAGGCAGGATTCGAACCTGCGACCGTAGCGGTCGCGCGGTTTCCGACTGAAGCGCCTAGAACCTCTCGGCCACAGCGGCCGGCCATTGTCATTGTTTTCCACATATTCCTTTCCCCTCCGATTCTGCGCATGATCCTCCTCATTCCTTACCTTATCAGTGCACTTGCTTTTCAACATTCGTCTACAACACCACATCTCAAGTTGTTCAGTTCTCTTCTGATCTGGTTTTCCCACGCCTGTGCTTCACTATCATTCTATGCTGCGGTCCAAACGTCCATCCTCAGAAATTTCTTCCTCAAATTAAGGTCTATATTTGATACTAGAAGACGTCTCTTGGCCAGGAATGCTCCTTTTTGCCAGTGCTAGTCTGTGTTGATGTCCTTGCTCCGTCCCTCATTGGTTATTTGCTGCCAAGGTAGCAGAATTCCTTAATTTTACCCTCTTCGTGACCATCAATCCTGGTGTTATGTTTCTCGCTGTTCTCATTTCTTCTGATTTTCATTACATTCGCCTTTCTACCATTTAGTTTCAGTCCATATTCAGTACTCATTAGATTGTTCGTTCCATTCAGAAGATCATGTAATTCTTCTTCACTTTCACTCAGGATAGCAATGTCATCAGCGAATCGTATCATTGATATCTTTTCATGTTTAATTTTAATTCCGTTCCTGAACCTTTCTTTCATTTTCATCATTGCTTTTTCGATGTCCAAATTGAACAGCAGTGGTGAAAGACTACATCCCTATATTACACCCTATTTAAAGCGAGCACTTCGTTCTTGGTCGTCCACTTTTATTATTCCCTCTTGGCTCTTGTACATATTGTATATTACCCATCTCTACCATTATCTACAGCTTACCCCTGTTTTTCTCAGAAACACTTCTAAAACACCACAGAACCACTCCTGGTCTCAACTACAGCCTGCACACACTGCTGCTTAAATGATCCATTCGGCCGTCGACGTGCTCGACGCCTCACATCATTCGCAAAATCGTCCACACCAAACGCCTCACGCCAGTTACTGTCCATGTTCTGAGTTGTTTGGCCCATTCAACGCGTGCAGATTTTTTATGCCACTGTGAGTAAGGTCTTTGGAGAGGTTCCTGACTTCAGATGTCTGTTGCATGCTGTTCCCTTGTCAACGTTATCTCTGAAATTGATTCATAGGGACACACAGGGTGACCCAAAAGTCCATTCACATTTGAAAATGCACTAATTCACGGAATAATGCTGGTAGAGAGGTAAAAATTGACATACGTGCCTGTAATGACATGGGGTTTTATTGACACCAAAAATAAGTACCGAGCGAGTGGTTAGCACCCTGGACTCGCATTCGGGAGGACGAAGGTTCAAACCCGTCTCCGGCCATCCTGATTTAGGTTTCCCGTGATTTCCCAAAATCGCTTCAGGAAAATTCCGGAATGGATTCCATTGAAAGGGCACGGCTGACTACCTCTCCTAATCCGATTGTGATAGTTCCACTTATACGTGGAGCCCGATTTTTTATATAATTCATGAAAGATGACTTGAAACGATTGTCATATGTAGAAGAGATTGTATTTTGGACACCTCTGAACCAAAGATGTTGCCAGAGTGGCAGAATCGATTGTAAGCAGGGCTGCGTGGAGCGCAGTAGCAGATGCCGTTACGCTCTCTTACAGATAGGATGTAAGGATTAAAGCTAGTGGCTGGCTGTGAGAATTTGGTTGTTGGTCTATGGACGCAGCATAATACAGTTTGTATAAAATGAAGAGATAAATGATACTGTAACTCAAAGGTAAAGCAACAGGAGCAAATTTGTAAGCTAATGAAATTTTGTATATTTAGTTTTAAGTATGCAGCAACGCAGTTTTTGGATATCGCTAATTTTTACGGTACTAACACTTGAATGTAGAAACCAAGTATTTTCCATCAGATTTAATGTACAGGTTGATTAGGTATAACCGATTAGTAATATCTTTTGTGTTTTGTAATCCTGATACTGAGAAGTTAAATTTTGGAATCTCTTTTGCCAAACGATGTCAGACTTTTTCTCATGTAGCAGTCCAAGTACTTTTAATTACGTCAGTAAGCTAGAATTATAGAACAGTTGAGAAGTTCACTGATTCTGAAGTTAATGTAAAATGCTTCATATCAGATTTTGAAAAGGAGAAACTTTATTTTGAATACAATTTTCAAACTGAAGCATTTGGTCTTAGGATATCCCCTTATCAGTACCTCATCCTCTTCCATGTCTCCTTTATTTGACCCCAATGGAATTTATTTTAAAGAAATGATTTTCATATCAGAATCAGAAAAATTCTAATGTGCCAGAATCAGAAAAACATTAATGTCTCTAACAGTTTAAATGCTGGCAGCACTGCACAGCACTGAGCCAATATCCAGTATTTTCACTGCACGTTTGGAAGATTATTCATTACATCCGTTGCGATTTTGGAGCTAAGGAAAACTTATTCCATTGTTTATTTGCATAGTGAATTTTATCAGTTTATTGCAGAGGGCCATAGAACTCGGTGCTCAGGAGACTGGGTAAATTTCAGAGGGACTGATTTCATTATGAACATTGCGTATTGGTGTTGCAAATTAAGTCATTTGCTCAACAACACAGCACACAGTAAATTTGCATGACACAGACATTACGCATTTCAAATTCATTGGCAAAGAAAAATACAAAATTTTTTAAGAGAATGCTACAGGATGAGACCGATGACCTGGCTGTTTGGTCCCCCCTCCCAAATGAGCCAACCCACCAACCAAAAATAATTGCAAAAACTTGCCAATAGATGGCCCTGGACAACAACCACGTCAATGACGCCTCATGAGAATCCTGTATAAAATTATCTATAATGAGAGCTGGAATGATATCATCCCTAGACTGATTGGTAAACGCCTGCTGGAAGGTACAACTTTTATACGGAATGCCATTCCATACATTGCACCACGTGTGAAAGATCTCTATCGCACTTGGTTTGGTGAGCATCGCGTGCTGAGCCGCCAGGCCCGTCGTGATTGACTTCCCCTGTACCCAGACCATAATCTGTGTGATTATTGTATGTGGGTCTACCTGAAATCGCAAGTCTACTGCGACCGTCCTATCTCATTAGGGATGCTAGAAACCAACATCTGAGGGCAGTTTCTCACCATACGTACTGATATGCTGTACAGTGCTTTTCACAACATTGTCCCACGACTACAGGTATTGTTGGTAAATGATGGCCGTCTTGTTGAGCATTTGGTATAAATAACGTCGTCCTTGCTAAAAGTCAGTTTTTAAACTAACTAGTGCTTTCGTATCATATGAAGTGCCATCTATTGGCCATTTTGTGCACATTTTTTGGATTCAATAAAACCCCATATCATTTCAAGCATGATTATGACCTTTCTACCTGCATTATTCGGGGAACCATTGAATTTTCAAATAGTAACGGGCTTTTGGTCACCCTGTATGTTTATTCAAAGCAGTAATTTCTGTCGAGCTTGTAACTGATAGTCACTGACATTTTTTTTATCACTGTTCTTACGCCACGTTACATGGTTGACAGTGATATAACCATTAGGGTGACACTTATTTGTTCGAATTTCGTCGTTCTTGAAGTACACCCACTAGTTTTTTTTTTCATTTAATTTTAAGCTGAATTTTAAGACCCATTTGTTTGAAAGTGAAGACAAAGAACCCATGCTGCAACTGTCGAGAAGTTGCGTCGTGTCACTATGTATTGTTTGTTATTGCTTTTGCATGTGCTTGAGTACTATCATACTCTAGAACGAAATTTTCACTGTGCAGCAGTGTGCATGCTGATATGAGACTTTCTGGCTGTTTAAAACTTTGTGCCCAACCAAGACTCGAACTGAGGACCTATGCATTCGCAGGCAAGTATCTACCGGCTGGGTTACACAAGCACCGCTCCCAGCCCGTCATCACAACTTTACTTTCGTCAGTACCTCATCTCCTATCTCCCTGTCTCCACAGAAGGTCTTCTGCGAAACTCACAGGGCACTCCATGAATACATGGCTTGCCAACGGCCTGGGAGATGTTTCCAGAATGAAACTGTCTCTCTGCAGCGGAGTTATGACTTCACTTCAGTCAAGAGTTTGGACAACTTGAATAAGTTAATTATGGATTTAGATTCCTTAAATAAGATCCCTTTCTCCTGGGATTCACATACTTCCTACCTTAGTGCCAAATAGGCCAACTGCCTTGTTGCAGTGGTAACACCGGTTCCCGTCACATCACTGAAGTTAAGCGCTGTCGGGCTTGGCTAGCACTGGGATGGGTCACCGCCAGAGTCTGCCCAATGCTGTTGGCAAGAGGGGAGCGCTCAAGCCTTGTGAGGCCAATTGAGAACCTACTTGACTGAGAAGTAGCGACGCCGGTCACGAAGACTGACAACGACCGGGAGAGCACTGTGCTGACCACATGCCCCTCCGTATCAGCATCCGGTGACGCCCAAAGTCTGAGGATGACACGGTGGCCGGTCGGTACCATTGGATCTTCAAGGACTTTTCGGACGGTGTTTCTTTTAGTTGCAAAGAGGCTACGAAAAATCGTAAGGCAGCATACGATACAGCGGAAAATGACGTTAATGGAAGGTTTCGATGGGCTACTGACGGCCGATTGCAACCAAGCACATGCATAAGCAGTGATGAACCACACGTAGTGATATGACCCGAATTCTCGGCCCCTGCGACAATTTCAAGAAGGTAGGTCTTAAAATTCCTCTTAAAACAAAAAAAAAAAAAAAACAAAAAAAAAAAAAAAAAACGAGGAGAACGAAGAGAAACGAAATTCGAAAAAAATAAGGATCACCCTAACACTCGTACCTTGAAGACACACCAAACAACTCTAGTAGCTTCCTCCACTATCTTTCCATGAGAACGTTTAACATGATGGCTCATTTCAGCTACTCCGTCACCTACTCAAATGGTTCAAATGGCTCTGAGCACTATGGGACTTAACATCTGAGGTCATCGGTCCCCTAGAACTAAGTACTACTTAAACCTAACTAAACTAAGAGCATCACACACATCCATGCCTAAATCAGGATTCGAACCTGGGACCACTCGGCCACAGCGGCCGGCCCGTCACCTACTCACGTCCACCAATCCTACTGCGCTGATTCCATATAACAGACTACCGCGTCCATATCTCTTTACTGTCATGACTTACGTCATCAGTGAAATGTTATATCGCCGCCTGGGCCGGCCGCTGTGACCGAACGGTTCTAGGCGCTTCAGTTCAGAACTGCGCTGCTGCTGCGGTCGCAGGTTCGAATCCTGCCTCGGACGTGGATGAGTGTGATGTCCTTAGGTTAGTTAGGTTTAAGTAGTTCTAAGGTCTAGGTGACTGATGACCTCAGCTGTTAAGCTCCATAGTGCCTAGCGCCATTTGAGCATTTATCTGAAGCGATTCAGGGAATTCACGGAAAACTTAAATCAGGATGACCGGTCCCGGGTTTGAAGCGTCGTCCTCCCGAATGTAAGTCCAGTGTCCTAACCACAGTGCCTCGTCGCTGGGTCTAGCGTTTTGACTGGTGAGCATTTTATAAAATGAAGACAAATTAACAAGGACAAAAAAAATCATTCTGCTGGTATCACCAAACATTTAAAATGTTGACCGTGATGCCGTAATATTAACCTGCCGTAGTATACTTGAAACAATACATTAAAAGGAGAAACGTTAAACAAGGAATGCAACACTTTCTTTCTGAAAGCAGATTAGTGTTATTCTTGATCACAGTACACAATATTTGCATGTAAAACCCTATTTTTCGACATAATCTCCGTTCTGTGTGACAGCCTTATGCCTCTTTGCTGGAAGGGGCTGTATGCCCGCAGAGTACCACTCTACTGGTCGGAGCCAGCGTGCATCTACATCTACGTTTATACTCCGCAAGGCACCCAACTGTGTGTGGCGAAGGGCAGTTTACGTGCCACTGTCATTACCTCCCTTTCCTGTTCCAGTAGCGTATGGTTCGCGGGAAGAACGACTGCCGGAAAGCCTCCGTAAGCGCTCCAATCTCTCTAATTTTACATTCGTGATCTGCTCCGGAGGTATAAGTAGGTGGAAGCGATATATTCGATACCTCATCCAGAAACGCACCCTCTCGAAACCTTGACAGCAAGCTACACCGCGATGCAGAGCGCCTCTCTTGTAGAGTCTGCCACTTGAGTTTGCTAAACATCTCCGTAACGCTATCACGCTTACCAAATAGCCCTTTGACGAAACGCGCCGCTCTTCTTCGGATCTTCTCTATCTCCTCCGTCAACCCGATCTGGTACGGATCCCACACTGATGAGCAATACTCAAGTATAGGTCGAACGAGTGTTTTGAAAGCCACCTCCTTTGTTGATGGACTACATTTTCTAAGGACTCTCCCAATGAGTCTCAACCTGGCACCCGCCTTACCAACAATTAATTTTATATGATCATTCCACTTCAAATCGTTTCGTACGCATACTGCCAGATCTTTTAAGGAAGTAACTGCTACCAGTGTTTGTTCCGCTATCATATAATCACACAATAAAGGGTCCTTCTTTCTATGTATTCGCAATACATTACATTTGTCTATGTTGAGGGTCAGTTGCCACTCCCTGCACCAAGTACCTATCCGCTGCAGATCTTCCTGCATTTCGCTGCAATTTTCTAATGCTGCAACTTCTCTGTATACTACAGCATCATCCGCGAAAAGCCGCATGGAACTTCCGACACTATCTACTAGGTCATTTATATATATTGTGAAAAGCAATGGTCCCATAACACTCCCCTGTAGCACGCCAGAGGTTACTTTAACGTCTGTAGACGTCTCTCATCCTTCACTGGGACAAACAAATGGAACTTGCGAGATCTGGGCTGTAGGGTGGATGAGGAACAACAGTCCAGTGATGAGTTCTGAGCTCCTGTCGAGTGAACACATATGTATGAAGCACTGCGCTCTCACGGAGAAGCGGAACTTAGTGTTGATTTTTGTGGCGACGAACACACTGAAGTTGTTTCTTCTATTTCCTGACGGTAGCACAGAGGTGATCGATGGACCATGAGGCAAGAAATCAAACATAGTAACCGCTTCAGAGTCCCAGAAGACCATCGTCATGAGTTTAACGTGTGATGGTTCGACTTTGAACTTTTTCTTCGGATGAGAGGTGATGTGGCGCCACTCCATGGCTCACCATTTTGTCTCCAGTTCGAAGTGATGAACCCACGTTTCGTTGCCTGACACGACGTTCGGCAGAAAATTGTCGCTATCAGCATCGTAACGCACAAGCAGTTCCTCACAAGTGCTCCTTCATTGCTTTTATGGTCTTCAGTTAGGCAGCGAAGACCCCAGCAGACATACAGCTTTTAGTAGCCCAACTGGTGAACGAGTGTGTTAAAACTACCAATAGAGACGTCCAGTTGGGTAGGGAGGTGTTTGATTGTGACCCGTCGATCACCTCCAATGAGGGTGTCCACACGTTCCATTATTACAGGAGTTAAAGCTGTGTTTGGCCGGCCGGCAGCGTGGGAGATCGAGTGGTTTGCGCTGATGACAGACGCCTCGCACAACGGCTCGCCAGGCTTTTGCTCAGTGACAGGTCTCAGCAGAAGTCCTGCAAGCGCCTATAAATGTTTGCGATGCTCTGGTTATCTTCCAAAAGAAGCACAAGACAGCTAACTGGAACGCACCTCCGTTTCCGTTACAGCCGTATTTTGAAGGCAATGCATACGCCACGACTTCTATAGTTCATGAAACTATAACTTCTGAAGTGGGAATATTCCACGATATCTCATAACAATTTTCGCATTTTTTCAAGCGAAACTGTCCGAGAAAAAAAGTGTTATATTACTTATTGAACGCTCCTGGTACTAGTCAGTGATAAACAGAAAATGTTGAAATCTAAAATGTATCCCATCATTTAAAATTATCACGTTCGCTTTAACAATTTACTAGTAAATTAACAACATTACATGCATCTAAAATATACAAAAGTTAGGAATGATAACGTAAATAAAATGAGATTTTATTGGAACTACTGAAATATTTATTTGTGTGGTATGTATTGCTTCTTTCTTTCTTGCTTAAAACGTCACATGGAATCTGCTTGCCACAAGTCGAGAAAGCTGATGCTAGGGATGTTCATGAGTAAAACTCTTTCATTGTGCTTGGAAACTGTAATGATTTTAGAGATACATGAGTTCGTTTATTTAGTTATTTTAGGGATACGGGAGTTCGTTTATTCGGGTATTGATCTCTTCCTTTGTGATGTTGTGACGAAGTATCGATCAATTCATTTTGTCCTATTCCTACGAAGAATTTAGTTAAATCATTATAGGTTCCCTTTTGAAGTAATGTTTGCAGAAATAATGATTCTGCGTGTATTTCTGTGACATCCTAAATTGTTATTATTTTTTTAAATTTTTTTTATCACAGTATGAAATTGCGATATCTCATTACTTCCTGCTTTCAGTGTGAAACAGACTTTTTATTTTACTTTTTAAAACATCATCAACTTAAAGCGCACAGCTTAGCTGCGTATAAAATTATAAGAGATGCGAACGGTCTCATGTCACAGGTCCATAATTCGTTGTATTTTGAGGAGCATGACTGTGAACACACATCGGATACGATAAAGAGGATGCAGCAACTTTCTGTGATGAGACATTTAAGCTCTGAAAGTAACATACTAGCAGTCATTTGTCGCTGTGAAAGTATGGGGATTTCTATGTATCGCTTCATCGGGTACATGAACGCCACAGAAAGATAAATAAATTGAATGCCCACTGTGGATTGTGTCATTGACTCTGACCGCTCACGTACATTATCTGCACTAAGCAATATCATATTTATAGAGCGAGTGTGGCAAGGGAAGACACGGGTGACACGAGAGGAAATTTCTTCAAATTTGGGTATTGGTCTCGGACCTATTAACTGAGTCCTGCTGTGAACGGACAGAATAACGTAATTTCACCCACTTATCATTAATATCAATGATTCTCTGCTACTACTATTTAATAGAGTTGAAGAGAACGATTTATTAAACCTTATTGTAACCAGTGATGAGTGTTGCTGTTTCCAGCAAGAAGAAAAATGGGCAACCAGTAAACGGCCACTTTCATTTTCGCTTGAAACTGAAGAAATGCGCTACTGCCCTTCACGGCAGAAATGCGTTACAAATATATGGTTATGGACTTTTAAGACTAATAAGATGCAATCGTGGAACATTATACACCCAGAGCACGTACATTAAACAGGGAATTATATTGCGACTGACTCTACGACTTAGAGGACATACTGAACTATAGCTAACCTACGTCTGTAGCAATTTTAGGTTTCATGATGTCTTTTGGCAATGTTGACTGGAACACACTCTTTGAAATTCTGCACGTAACAAGGATAAAATACACTCGGTGAAAGGTATCTACACGCATGTGAAACCAGATTGAAATTCTTATAGTGGAAGGACATTAAAATTAGGCCGTAAATGAGAAGTGAGAGAGACAAGTTTGTAGCCAGTCCCCGATATTATTCAGTCTGTACATTGAGCAAGACGTTAAGCACATATAGAGATGGTGGTAGTATCACCTACACAAGGTATAAAAGGCCAGTTCATTGGCGGAGCTGTCATTTGCACTCAGGCGATTCGTGTAAAGGTTTCCGATGTGATTATGGTCGCACTACGGGTATTAATAGACTCTTAACGCGGAATAATAATTGGAGATAGTCGCATCCCATGTTACATTCCGGAAACCGTTAGGGAATTCAGCGCTCAGAGATTCACCGTGACAACAGTGTGCCGAGAATACCACATTTTCAGGCGCCGGCCGCGGTGGTCTAGCGGTTCTAGGCGCGCAGTCCGGAACCGCGCGACTGCTACGGTCGCAGGTTCGAATCCTGCCTCGGGCATGGATGTGTGTGATGTCCTTAGGTTAGTTAGGTTTAAGTAGTTCTAAGTTCTAGGGGACTGATGACCACAGTAGTTAAGTCCCATAGTGCTCAGAGCCATTTGAACCATTTGAACATTTTCAGGCATTACCTGTCTCTATGGACAATGCAGTGACAGACAGCCTTCACTTAAAGACCGAGAGCAGCGGCGTTTGCGTAGAGTTGTCAGTGCTAACAGACAACCAACACTGCAATAAAAAACCGCAGAAATCAATGTGGATTGTATGACGAACTTATCCTTTAGGACAGTGGGTGAAATTCTGCGTTAATAACTATGGCACGACAACGCCTGCAGCGCCTCCCCTGGGCTCGTGACCATATTGATTGGACCCTAGACCACTGGAAAACCGTGGCCTGGTGAGGTGAGTCCGGATTTCAGTTGGTAAGAGCTGATGGTAGGGAACGAGTGTGGCGTAGATCCCACGAAGTCATTATCTCAGGTTGTCAACAAGCAACTGTGCACCCAAGTGGTGGTCCAGTAATGGTATGGGCTGTGTTTGCATGGAGTGGACTGGGTCCTCTGGTCCAACTGAACCGATGATTGACTGGGAATGTTTATGCTCGGCTGCTTGGAGACCATTTGCACCCATTCGTGGAGTTCATGTTCCCAAACAGCGGTGGAAATTTTATGGATGACGATGCACCTTGTCAGCGGTACACAGCTGTTAGCGATTGGTCTGGAGAACATTCTGGACAGTTCGAGCAAATGATTTGGCCACTCAGATCACCTGACATGAATCCCTGCGAATATTTATGCTACATAATCAAGAGGTCAGTTCGTGCACAAAATCCTGCACC
The DNA here is from genome assembly GCF_023864345.2 of Schistocerca serialis cubense. Taxonomy (NCBI): domain Eukaryota; kingdom Metazoa; phylum Arthropoda; class Insecta; order Orthoptera; family Acrididae; genus Schistocerca; species Schistocerca serialis. The sequence goes on along the minus strand of NC_064643.1, from coordinate 200,902,020 downwards.
GGTACACTGTCGCAGTTATGGACGGCTGTAGAGGCAGCGTTGATCAGTATTTTTGCAGGGGAGTTCCAGCGACTTGTTGAGTGCCTGCCACACCGAGTTGCTCGACTTTGCCGGGAAAAAGGGGGCCCGACGCAATGTTAGGACAGGTATCCCACGTCGGCCGAAGTGGCCAAGCCGTTGTAGGCGCTTCAGTCTGGAACCGCGCGACCACTACGGTCGCAGGTTCGAATCCTGTCTCGGGCATGGATGTGTGTGCTGTCCTCAGGTTAGTTAGGTTTAAGTAGTTCTTAGTTCCAGGGGACTGATGACCACAGAAGTTAAGTCCCACAGTGCTTGGAGCCATTTGAACCACTTGAAGGTATCCCACGACTTTCGTCACCAAAGTGTAATGTTATCATTCAGGCGATCTGATAGTCAAGTGTTTGGCCACATCGGAAGGCACTAGATGTTGAAAAAGGATACATAGTTACTATCTGGTAAAAGACGTGATAAATGAACGGTTACGCACTCAACATAAAAGCAAGTCTTCTGGTCCAGACTGTATACAAATTAGGTTCCTTTCGGAGTATGCTGATGCATTAGCTCCATACTTAACAATCATATATAACCCTTCGCTCGACGAAATGGCTCTGAGCACTATGGGACTTAACATCTATGGTCATCAGTCCCCTAGAACTTAGAACTACTTAAACCTAACTAACCTAAGGACAACACACAACACCCAGCCATCACGAGGCAGAGAAAATCCCTGACCCCGCCGGGAATCGAACCCGGGAACCCGGGCGCGGGAAGCGAGAACGCTACCGCACGACCACGAGATGCGGCTCGACGAAAGATCCGTACCTAAAGACTGGAAAGTCGCACAGGTCACACCAATATTCAAGAAAGGTAGTAGGAGTACTCCACTAAATTACAGGCCCATATCGTTAACGTCGATATGCAGCAGGATTTTGGAACATATATTGTCTTCGTACATTATGAATTACCTCGAAGAAATCGGTCTATTGATACACAGTCAGCATGGGTTTAGAAAACATCGTTCCTGTGAAATACAACTAGCTCTTTATTCACATGAAGTGGCGAGTGCTATTGACAAGGGGTTTCAGATCGATTCCGTATTTCTGGATTTCCGGAAGGCTTTTGACACTGTACCACACAAACGGCGCGAAGTGAAATTGCGTGCTTGTGGAATATCGTCTCAGTTATGTGACTGGATTTGTGATTTCCTATCAGAGAGATCACAGTTCGCAGTAATTGACGGAAAGTCATCGAGTAAAACAAAAGTGATTTCTGGCGTTCCCTAAGGTAGTGTTATAGGCCATTTGCTGTTCCTTATCTATATAAACAATTTGGGAGACAATCTGAGCAGCCGTCTTCGGTTGTTTGCAGATGATGCTGTCGTTTATCGACTAATAAAATCATCAGAAGATCAAAACAAACTGCAAAACGATTTAGAAAAATATCTCAATGGTGCGAAAAGTGGCAGTTGACCCTAAATAACGAAAAGTCTGAGGTCATCCACAGGCGTGCTAAAAGGAACTCGTTAAACTTCGGTTACACGATAAATCAGTCTAATCTAAAAGCCGTAAATTCAACTAAATACCTACATATTACAATTACGAACAACTTAAATTGGAAGGAACAAATAGAAAATTTTGTAGGGAAGGCTAACCAAACACTGCGTTTTATTGGCAGGCCAGTTAGAAAACGTAACAGACCTACTAAGTAAATTGCCTACACTACGCTTGTCCGTCCTCAAAAGTTCAAAGAAAGGGAGCACGTTTTGTATTATCGTGAAATATGGAAGAGAGTGTCACACAAATGATACAGGATTTGGGCTCGACATCATTAAAAGAAAGCGTTTTTCGTTGCGACGGAATCTTCTCACAAAATTACAATTACCAACTTTCTCCTCCGAATGCAAAAATATTTAGTTGACACCGACCTACATAGGGAGGAACGATAACCACGACAAAATAAGGGAATTTAGAGCTCGTACGGAAAGATATAGGTGTACATTCTTTCACGCGCTATACGAAGTCGGAATAATAGAGAATTGTTAAGGTGTTTCGATGAACCCTCTGCCAGGCACTTAATTGTGATTCGCAGAGTATCCATGTAGATGTAGATCATAAAAGCTTTTTTTCTGCCTTAAATCTAAGTATATAGTAACTTTTCGTCAAACTTGCACTAATGACATTGGAAACTATGTCGATGATGTACTTCAGTCTTATTGTATATATTTCAGTTGTGAAAATACAGGGTTACAATTATTGAACTATACGAAGAAAACGTAAATTTGTTCCAAACTGCGGCTTGCACACACTTTATTCAACATGTAGATGTCACCAGAGATATTCCGATTTAGGTTATGACATGTTCGATACGCCTACCATCATCGGCGACGTTGCGGCGCAGAGGAATAGCGAAATTCTGCATGTGCTGCTGAAGTGTCGGAACATCGACGCTGTCGAAGACCTCCTGAATGGCTGTTTTCAGGTCAGCAATGGTTTTAGGGTAATTGCTCTACGTCTTGTCTTTAATATAGCGCCACAAAAGGGAGTCGCATGTGTTCAGATCCGAAGAATATGGCCACCAAAAGAGGCCCATGCCAGTGGCCTCTGGGTACCACAGAGCCAGAATGTGGTCCCCAAATTGCTCCTCCAGGACATCAAACACTCTCCTGGTTCGATGGGGTCGGGCTGTGTCTTGCATGAACAACATCATGTCGAAATCAAGGTCACTTTGGATAATGCGGATGAAATCATCTTCCAAAACGTTCACGTACCAATGGGTAGTCACCGTGCTATCAAGGAATAAGGAATATTGCACCGATTATTCCATGACTGGACATTACACTTCACACAGTCACCCGTTGAGGGTGAAGAGACTTCTCAATTGCGAAACGCGGATTTTCTGTCCTCCAAATGCTTCACTTTTGCTTATTGACGAACCATCCAAATGAAAGTAGGCTTAGTCGCTAAACCAAACCATACAGCGTATCCTAATTCTCATCATGCCCATCGGCCAACCGGCAGTTTGAACGTCCTAACGCAGATCGTTCAGAAGTTATGGTGACCATGTTTCATGTAGTTCAATAATTGTCACCGTGCACCTACAGTATGTCAGATACTTCCTGGAACTGCCGTGTAGTTTTGCCCTCTGCCGTATAGTTTTTACGCATAGGTAGCTGCAATTTTGCAATTTTATGTTGATTGGCTTAATTGACTCCACAATCGGCACTGTATTACTATTTTATTTTAAATGCGAATCGAGTATGCTAGCCTGAGTCTCCACGATCCGCTGAAAGATTGTCTTAGCCCGTGCAGAGCAGCAGCGGCGGGGCCCGGCAGAAGGCACACCGCTCGCAATTCCGCCGCCTGAGTGCCAGTGAGCGATGATGACGCAGCCCAGGCCTATGAGATGCAGGTGTGAGCGCCGGCATGTCTGATGTTCTCATTCCGCCTCCCGTTTGGTGAACCCAGTGCTCGACCAACAGGTGTAACAGCGCTCATTGTTAATATCAGCAATTATGACGCGCCAGCGCCGTTTGCAGGTGCTCGGTGAAAGCGATTATCACTCAGGGCGGAGAAGAGCGCCAAAGTGAATCGCCCTGGTAAACCCCGCGTCGGACAGCGGGCAAGATTTATCGCTCGTAATAACAGCGGCAGGAGCACAGTGCTGATACGGCATGAGCCAACAGCTGGAGAACCAGCGCGGCAGAAAGAGCGGCACTTACGCGAGTTGCAGGACTGTGTGAATGCCATTTTATTCGACAGCGCAGTTAAAGAACTAGAAGAAGCAACTAGAGGCTAAGGATGAGAAATGGAACGTTAGGGATTTTTTTATTTTCCATTGTGTTTATCGTGTAAAAGTAGGATGATGCAAACAGCTTGGTGGAATGACACAGTCAAGGCAGCCTGTAAAAGGAAAAAGAAGGCGTATCAAAAATGGCTACATTCTAGAACTCAGGTAGACAGAGAAAGTTATGTTGAAGGAAGAAACGAAGCCAAACAGATAATTGCTGCATCCAAGAAGAAATCTTGGGAAGACTTTGGAAACAGGTTGGTGACTATGGGTCAAGCTGCTGGAAAACCATTCTGGAGTGTAGTTAGCAGTCTTCGTAAGGGAGGTAAGAAGGAAATGACAAGTATTTTGGGCAGGTCAGGAAAACTGCTGGTGAATCCTGTGGATGCCTTGGGCAGATGGAGGGAATATTTTGAGGAGTTGCTCAATGTAGGTGAAAATACGATCAGTAATGTTTCAGATTTCGAGGTAGAATGGGATAAGAATGATGATGGAAATAGGATCACATTTGAGGAAGTTGAGAAAATGGTCAATAGATTGCAGTGCAATAAAGCAGCTGGGGTGGATGAAATTAAGTCGGAACTCATCAAATACAGTGGAATGTCAGGTCTTAAATGACTACACAGGATAATTGAAATGGCCTGGGAGTCGGGACAGGTTCCATCAGAGTGGACAAAAGCAGTATTCACACCAATCTTTAAACATGGAAACAGAAAAGATTGTAACAACTACAGAGGTATCTCTTTAATCAGCGTTGTGCGTAAAATCTTCTCAGGTATTGTTGAAAGGAAAGTGCGAGTATTAGTTGAGGACCAATTGGATGAAAATCAGTGTGGGTTTAGGCCTCTTAGAGGTTGTCAGGACCAGATCTTTAGCTTACGGCAAATAATGGAGAAGTGTTATGAGTGGAACAGGGAATTGTATCTATGCTTTATAGATCTAGATAAGGCATATGACCGGGTTCCTAGGAGGAAATTATTGTCTGTTCTACGAGATTATGGAATAGGAGGCAAACTTTTGCAAGCAATTAAATGTCTTTACATGGATAGTCAGGTAGCAGTTAGAGTTGACGGTAAATTGAGTTCATGGTTCAGAGCAGTTTCAGGGGTAAGACAAGGCTGTAACCTGTCTCCACTGTTGTTCATATTATTTATGGATCATATGTTGAAAACAATAGACTGGCTAGGTGAGATTAAGATATGTGAACACAAAATAAGCAGTCTCGCATACGCGGATGACTTAGTTACGATGGCACATTCGATTGAAAGTTTGCAAAGTAATATTTCAGAGCTAGATCAGAAATGTAAGGACTATGGTATGAAGATTAGCATCTCCAAAAAGAAAGTAATGTCAGTGGGAAAGAAACATAAACGGATTGAGTGCCGAATAGGAGGAACAAAGTTAGAACAGGTGGACGGTTTCAAGTACTGAGGATGCATAGTGTCACAGGATGGCAACATAGTGAAAGAACTGGAAGCGAGGTGTAGCAAAGCTAATGCAGTGAGCGCTCAGCTACGATCTACTCTCTTCTGCAAGAAGGAAGTCAGTACCAAGACTAAGTTATCTGTGCACCGTTCAATCCTTCGACCAACTTTGTTGTATGGGAGCGAAAGCTTGGTGGATTCAGGTTACCTTATCAACAAGGTTGAGGTTACGGATATGAAAGTAGCTAGGATGATAGCAGATACTAGTAGATGGGAACAATGGCAGGAGGGTGTCCGCAATGAGGAAATCAAAGAAAAGCTGGGAATGAACTCTGTAGATGTAGCAGTCAGGGCGAACAGGCTTAGATGGTGGGGTCATGTTACACGCATGGGAGAAGCAAGGTTACCCAAGAGACTCATGGGTTCAGCAGTAGAGGGTAGGAGGAGTCGGGGTAGACCAAGGAGAAGGTACCTGGATTCGGTTAAGAATGATTTTGAAGTAATAGGCTTAACATCAGAAGAGGCACCAATGTTAGCACTGAATAGGGGATCATGGAGGAATTTTATAAGGGGTACTATGCTCCAGACTGAACGCTGAAAGGCATAATCAGTCTTAAATGATGATGATGATGATGATGTGTTTATCGTTCGCCTTCCAGCTGTATGCCATTTTGAGTTGAATTGTGAACAGTGCGAGTAGGTCACGGGGTCTGTCTTGTGTTGTCGATACGAAATTTGTAAATACAAAAGACTGTCTAGAAATGCAGGTCGACCTGTAGATGGCCGACGGGAGCTGTATGGGCTGGAAATGATCTTGTACGTAAGTAAATATAATCTACTGTTCATACGTGGTGTTTGATGACACTACTGCCAATAAATCAACGCCGGCCGAAGTGGCCGTGCGGTTCTAGGCGCTGCAGTCTGGAACCGTGAGACCGCTACGGTCGCAGGTTCGAATCCTGCCTCGGGCATGGATGTGTGTGATGTCCTTAGGTTAGTTAGATTTAACTAGTTCTAAGTTTTAAGGGACTAATGACCTCAGAAGTTGAGTCCCATAGTGCTCAGAGCCATTTGAACTATTTTTGAATAAATCAACGTAAAAAGTAACTATTGTAAAATGTCTAAATGTAACCATCTGGAGTGACTTAAAATGGAACGGTCATATGAAACGACCTGTAGAAAAAGCAGAAGCCAAGGCGTAATTCATGAGAAAGATCTTACGCGAGTGTAATACAGCTATGAAAAAATCTACTTAAAAAAATGGAGTAAAATTCTTTTGGGTTTTGCCCACATCATTGTGAAACACTTAAAACAACTGAAAATACCAACGTTTCAACTGTCTCTGCAGAGGTGATCTTCAAAGCTGCTTACTACTGGATCCTGGTGATGGAATTACCCTACGTATTGTCCGCAGCTCGTGTTCTAGTGGTTAGAGTTGCTGCCTCTGAATCACGGGGTTCCCGGTTCGATTACAGGTTGGGTTGGCCATTTTCGCTGCCCGGGGACTGAGTGTTTGTGTTGTCCTCATTGTTTAATCATCATCATCATCATTTTCGTTACTGTGGCTAGATTGGACTGCGTACAAATTTGACTGTATAAAAATTGGGACTTTGTACGGGCACTGATGACCACGCAGTTGAGCACCGCACAAACCAAACATCGTCATCACCAGCCTATGTACTGTCTTATCTCTGTTGTCAGGCAGCTACCGACATCACATTCTCCGATGCCACTGGACAGTTCAGACGCCTGCAGCGGAGGGATTGGTGTAACTTAGGTCGGGCACTCGCAGAGCGCAGCCGAGTCCGCTCAGCGCTCCAGCTCTACTACCCACCACTACGGTATTCCTAGCAGGTGAGCGGGTGAGGCGTCTGTACGCCGAAGGCAGCACACGCAGCAAACTTAGGGAAGACCTGTTTGCAACTCTACGCGACCACTCCTAACACGCGAGCGTTGCAGCATACTGCCATAATGATAATTTTGTCTCTAGTGTTTATTTTCAACTTTTTATTTTTTCCCCAAAGAAATAACTTCACAACTTAATTCAGTAAGTGCATCAGACAGTGCTGATACTGTGAGAAGAGTTACAGAAAGCTCTACATACAGACATTTGATATTAGGTTGTGATGTTTATAAATTTTTACACATTTCTGTTTTAAAATACGTATTATAGGTGGAGCTATGATTCATGATACAAATATATGGCGCCAAAATCTATTACATTCCAACGTTGGCAAGGACTTCGAAGAGCAAAAAAAAATAAAATAAAATAAAATAAAAAAATTAATAAAAAAATAAAATAAATCCTGGACTTGGGTGTGCAGCTGAGGATAATATAAACCTTGTCCGCAATATCTGTTATCAAATGAGTTTCCCCTTGCTTTAAGACGCTTAATGTACTGAAATAATAGGTGATATTGACTAGAAAAGGTTTTGTCATTACTTTTCTTACGCTTAACTAATTTTTACCTAATACCCATGTTCAGTTCAGGCAGCATTCACTGTCGCTCATCAGAAGATAAGCGCATCATATTATATTAGTTTGTGATGACATTCCAGTGAATACTTTTTCCAACTAATAATAGTGCAGTGGTGTATTAAGCACTAAATACAGGGCGTCCCACATAAAACCGGTACACCTCAACATGTAACAATGAACAAACTAGGAAAGAATAGATAGTAGAAAATTAAAAAACGGAAGAGATGTTGGAAATGGTACCCACGGGCATCCAGGAATCGCAGACTTTGTGTGATGTCGTTACCAGCAACAAGCTGCAATTCTCCAGGTCTGACGTTACTTTCTCTAGGAATTCTCCGTTTACGATCGTCTATTGTCAGAGGATTGTCAATATACACTTTGCCTTTTATTGTTCCCCATAAATAAAATTCACATGATGTTATGTACAGGGACCTTATGGGCCAGAGGCCTCTACAGACAAGTCTGTCTTCATGGAACACGTTGGTGATGTGAGCGATGCTCTGGCTTGATGTGTGAGCAGGTGTTCCGTGTTGTTGGAATACTGCATACGCCATCTCTGCGTCTCTTAATTGCACTAGAAAGATTCAAAGCTCTCTAGATACCTGGCACTGTTTAAAGTGTAATTGAAAAATGTGGGGCTAATAATGCACATGCCGCCGCGCGGTCTACGGCGCCTTGCCACGGTACGCGAGGCTCTCCCCGTCGTAGGTTCGAGTTCTCCCTCGGGCATGGCTGTGTGTGTTGTCCTTAGCGTAAGTTAGTTTAAGATCGATTAAGTAGTGTGTAAGCCTAGGGACCGATGACCTTAGCAATTTGGTCACATAGGAACTTACCATAAATTTCCAAAAAATGCACATGTCGGGCAATGCCCACCAAGCACTGGTCTTCTCTGAGTGGAGAGCTTCTTTATGCAGAATATGTGGGTTGGCCAGCAATCAGTTCTACAATTACGGGAGGTTACGTAACGTGACAAATGAAACCAGGCCTCGCCTGCCGTGAAGAAAGGCAAGGGGTCCGAGTAACCGTCAGCAACTGATGTTAACAACAAGTTAAATAATGAACTTGTTTTTCCTCGTCCCTGAATTTCAACTCTTACACCACACTCACACTATAGGCTTTTAATTTCATATATTTTGGTATACGATGAGACGATGTACGAGATACGCGAACCTGCTGCGATAACTTCCTTACCGACGTGTGGGGATTTCTCATAATGTCCTTTCGAATTCTATGTATCGTTTCAGGAGTCCTCACTCTCGGTCTCCTATTCTTCTGCACATTCTGAACGGATTCTACAGTCCTCCATTTCCCGTACAGATCTTGAATAGTCCTGGTCGTGGGGAGTTTTCTACCAGGATATTTCGCTTGAAACAACTCTTTACATTCCTTGATGAAGCATGTCTTTGTGTAACACTTGAAACGTCCCCTTTGAAAAATTATGAATGGCAGTGCTGGAAAACCTCTTACGGTATTTGATTTTAAAAAAGTTGAGAAAAACTGAAGCTACTCAGACATTTCTCTCTTTACTTATATTGATTATCACTAAACTGACACACAATATTTTTAGCACAACGCAATCTGACTTTCAATAATTCCCACAAAAGAATGGCCCTGACTAACAATAACCTATATCTTTCACAAATCACTTACCTCACAAAAATCTTCATTACTCGAACTACTGCAGTAAGGCGAGCGCCAATATTGCCAGCTAAATAACAGATTATAACTACTGAAGGCACTAACTACTGATAGGCATAGTTAGCAAACGAAAGATTTTTATAGAGAACAAACAATGTATTTGCCTTAATAGTGTTCAAAAGTCATAATACATATATCAGTTCATGACATCCAGGCCGGCCGGACTGGCCGAGCGGATCTAGGCGCTACAGTCTGGAACCGCGCGACTGCTACGGTCGCAGGTTCGAATCCTGCCTCGGGCATGGATGTGTGTGATGTCCTTAGGTTAGTTAGGTTTAAGTAGTTCTAAGTTCTAGGGGACTGATGACCAGAGATGTTAAGTCCCATAGTGCTCAGAGCCATTTGAACCACTTTTTTTGTTCACATCCAACTGCCCAACAATACACAAGCGAATATTCCAACAATGAGTCCAACCAGCCACAGACTGCACACAGCACAGTCAGTGATTTTCATACAGAGCGCTACGTAGTGTTACCAACATAAAACCTAAACAGCCTACTTACGCACTATACAATATCAATTCGCGGTTCTACTGCAAACTGTCCCACTTCTGTAGCAGCTCAACAATACGAGCCTCTCGGTAAAACTGGAGCACGAACACACAGCGGCACTCAACTTTCCGATAAAATACAGTGCAGCCAACTTTCGAGTCAGTGTTGCCATTTCACAAGCAATTCGACTACAGAAGATTAACCAGTACACGGGGTGTACGGGTTTCATGTCGGGCACCCTGTTTAATTTATCACAGTTGGTATTATTATTAAATTGTGACAAGTCGAGTGCCTCGCTCTAGCGGCGTCCGGCTGCAGCCTTCATTTTCCTGCTCCTCCTCGTCCCTCAGCCCCACTCGCCGCTGCACAGCGATCGGAGCACTACGCAGCGGAGCGGCCGGAACGCTCGCGGTCGCGGAGTGGTGTTTCTGCAGGCCTTCCGTAGGCTGTAGATACACTACTGGCCATTAAAATTGCTACAGCAAGAAGAAATGCAGATGATAAACGGGTATTCATTGGACAACTGTATTATACTAGAACTGACATGTGATTACATTTTCCGGCTGGTCCCGGCGGAGGTTCGAGTCCTCCCTCGGGCATGGGTGTGTGTGTTTGTCCTTAGGATAATTTAGGTTAAGTAGTGTGTAAGCTTAGGGACTGCTGACCTTAGCAGTTAAGTCCCATAAGATTTCACACACACACACACACTACATTTTCAGGCAATTTGGGTGTATAGATCGAGAGAAATCAGTACCCAGAACAACCACCTCTGGCCTTAATAACGGCCTTGATACGCCTGGGCATTGAGTCAAGCAGAGCTTGGATGGCGTGTACAGGTACAGCTGCCCATGCAGGTTCAACACGATACCACAGTTCATCAAGAGTAGTGACTGGCGTATTGTGACGAGCCAGTTGCTCGGCCACCATTGACCAGACGTTTTCAATTGCTGAGAGATTTGGAGAATGTGCTGGCCAGGGCAGCAGACGAACAGTTTCTGTATCCAGAAAGGCCCGTACAGGACCTGCAACATGCGGCCGTGCATTATCCTGCTGAAATGTAGGGTTTCGCTGGGATCGAATGAAGGGTAGAGCCGCGGGTCGTAATACATCTGAAATGTAACGTCCACTCTTCAAAGTGCCGTCAATGCGGGAACAAGAGGTGACCGAGACGTGTAACCAATGGCACGCCATACCATCACGCCAGGTGATACGTCAGTATTGCGATGACGAATACACGCTTCCAATGTGCGTTTAACGCGATGTCGCCAAACACGGATGCGACCATCATGATGCTGTAAACACAACCTGGATTCATCTGAAAAAAAGACGTTTTGCCATTCGTGCACCTAGGTTCGTCGTTGAGTACACATCGCAGGCGCTCCTGTCTGTGATGCAGCGTCAAGGGTAACCGCAGCCATGGTCTCCGAGCTGATAGTCCTCGAAAGTTTCGTGCAGATGCTTGTTGTCTTCCAAGCGTCCCTATCTATTGACTCAGGGATCGAGACATGGGTGCACGATCCGTTACAACCATGCGGATAAGATGCCTGTCATCTCGACTGCTAGTGATACGAGGCCATTGGGATCCAGCACGGCGTTCCGTTTTACCCTCCTGAACCCACCGATTCCATATTCTGCTAACAGTCATTGTATCTCGACCAACGCGAGTAACCATGTCGCGATACGATAAACCGCAAACGCGATAGGCTACAATCCGACCTTTATCAAAGTCGGAAACGTGAAGGTACGCATTTCTCCTCCTTACAGGAGGCATCACAACAACGTTTCACCAGGCAACGCCGGTCAACTGCTGTTTGTGTTTGACAAATCGGTTGGAAACTTTCCTCATGTCAGCACGTTGTAGGTGTTGCCACCGGCACCAACCTTGTGTGAATGCTCTGAAAAGCTAATCATTTGCATATCACAGCATCTTCTTCCTGTCGGTTAAATTTCGCGTCTGTAGCACGTCATCATCGAGGTGTAGCAATTTTAATGGCCAGTAGTGTATTTAATTTCAATATTCAAATGTTTTTGATTCCAGTCTTTGATCACAATATCAATTCATTAAACGATGACCAGTTTTAGTCCGTAATGACCATCCTCAGAGCCGGCCGAAGTGGCCGTGCGGTTAAAGGCGCTGCAGTCTGGAACCGCAAGACCGCTACGGTCGCAGGTTCGAATCCTGCCTCGGGCATGGATGTTTGTGATGTCCTAAGGTTAGTTAGGTTTAACTAGTTCTAAGTTCTAGGGGACTAATGACCTCAGCAGTTGAGTCCCATAGTGCTCAGCGCCAGCCACCATCCTCAGACCTTTTGTACACCATGTCCTAAAGTGATACGGCCACAATGGCATCGTCAAAACATATAAATATAATCAGCACAGCATTGTCACATAGATCTGAAATAAAGTGTAGAATAGGCCACATCGTCCACACAATCATTATTGCAAGGTCTGAGGATGGTCATGACGGACCGAAACTGGTCATCGTCTAAAGAATTGATATTGTGATCAAAGACTGGAATAAAAAAACATTTCACAGTATTGGATCACTGTTTGTATATGCGACTATGTCGCAGCTGGTGGACCTGTAATATTAACTGGGCGTGGAAATAGCGCTGGGGTACTTACTTTAAAGTTCACAATCATGTTTTAGGCACCAATTTGACGGGTACGTGTGCATTAGCTCGACATAACCAATAAACTTTTTGCATTCTTAACGGACTTTTTGCAGTCATTTTAAACGTTGATTTATATTGTGACGCTTTACAGGCATCACAGAACAATTTAGGCGTGGAAACTAATTAATCTGATGCTCAGTTGTGCCTTGTACCAAGAACGATATGTGGAACTTAATATGAATCAAGACGTATTTTGGTGATGACAAGCAACAGGGGAGAAAGCGGCAGCTGATTTTATTTTGCATTTTGAAGTTTTGTGAAACAGTATGTAAAGGACAACTCAAGGTTCAAATAAATGGTTAAAATGGCTCTGAGCACTATGGGACTTAACTTCTGAGGTCATCAGTCCCCTAGAACTTAGAACTACTTAAACCTAGGTAACCTAAGGACATCACACACATTCATGCCCGAGGCAGGATTCGAACCTGCACCCGTAGCGGTCGCGCGGTTCCAGACTAGCGCCTAGAACCGCTCGGCTACTCCGGCTGGCGGACAACTCATCTCCACCAACTATGTATTTCTAATTCGTTAATTATGGCGTATTGTGAATGTTCGTTTTTAACTGCTTATGGAGAGCATTTTTATAGGTGTTCTCGTACTCCATAGTGAATGCTATATAGTTTCCAGTGAAATTTACAGATGTGACTGATGCGACAGTCCATCTACAATCTTTTATAGTGAGGAATGGAAACCCAGTTGACAAATTTTTTAAATGATTCAAATTTATGCAATTGAGGTGAAGATTAAGTATTTTTCAAGTCACACCCTTTGCGTAATTTTTTGACAAATAATTCTGGTCGTTCGGGTGCTTTTGAGCATGGTGCTGAAAATAATACAGCCGATGATATGATCCGACATCTCTGCTAAAATGCTAGTGCAGCAGTCTTTCCGAAGCAGATTGGAAACGCTTATTTCCGCTGTCGGTGGTGATTTTGAACACAACCTGTGTTGGTCTATTGGCCTGTTACAGGTCAGAATCAACATAACTAGTGTATGTTCCAGGTCTGTTGTTTAGTGTGTGCTACCACAGGTGTTATCCAAGAGTCGGTACGGGAAATATTCAGAATACCGTGTCTCGTAAACGATTCGTACAGGAATCCTGCATCAAACACCACTAACATTCTAATTTATCTGATTTCAGTTTGTTTATGTCAATAGGCATTGTTACATTTAAAAAGTTTGTGTTTGCGCAAAAACTGCACTTTATTAGTACACTACTGGCCATTAAAATTGCTACACCACGAAGATGACATGCTACACACTCGAAATTTAACTGAAAGGAAGCAGATACTGTCATATGCAAATGATTAGCTTTTCAGAGCATTCACACAAGGTTGGTGCCGGTGGCGATACCTACAACGTGCTGACATGAGTAAAGTTTCCAACGGATTTCTCATACACAAACAGCAGTTGATAGGCGTTGCCTGGTGAAACGTTGTTTTGATGCCTCGTGTAAGGAGTAGAAATGCGTAGTACCACATTTCCGACTTTGATAAATGTCGGATTGTAGCCTTTCGCGATTACGGTTTATCGTATCGCGACATTACTGCTCGCGTTGGTCGAGATCCAATGACTTTTAGCAGAACATGGAATCGGTGGGTTCCGGAGGATAATACGGAACTCCGTGCTGGATCCCAAATGCCTCGTATCACTAGCAGTCGAGATGACAGACATCTTTTCCGCATGGCTGTAACGGATCGTGCAGCCACGTGTCGATCCCTGAGTTAACAGATGGGGGCGTTTGCAAGACAACAACCATCTACACCAACAGTTCGACAACATTTGCAGCAGCACGGACTATCAGCTCGGAGACCATGGCTGCTGTTACCCCTGACGCTGCATCACAGACAGGAGCGCCTGCGATGTGTACTCAACGACGAACCTGGGTGCACGAATGGCAAAACGTCATTTTTTCGGATGAATCCAGGTTCTGTTTGCAGTATCATGATGGTCGCATCCGTGTTTGGTGACATCGAGGTGAACGCACATTGGAAGCGTGTATTCGTCATCGCCATACTGGCGTATCACCCGGCGTGATGGTATGGCGTGCCATTGGTTACATGTCTCGGTCACCTCTTGTTCGCATTGACGGCACTTTGAACAGTGGACGTTACATTTCAGATGTCTTACGACCCGTGGCTCTACCCTTCATTCGATCCTTGCGAAACCCTACATTTCAGCAGGATAATGCACGACCGCTTGTTGCAGGTCCTGTACGGGCCTTTCTGGATACAGAAAATGTTCGACTGCTGCCCTGGCCAGCACATTCTCCAGATCTCTCACCAATTGGAAACGTCTGGTCAATGGTGGGCGAGCAACTGGTTCGTCACAATACGCCAGTCACTACTCGTGAGGAACTGTGGTATCGTGTTGAAGCTTCATGGCCAGCTGTACCTGTACGCGCCATCCAAGTTTTGTTTGACTTAATGCCCAGGCGTATCAAGGGCGCTATTACGGCCAGAGGTGGTTGTTCCGGGTACTAATTTCTCAGGATCTACGCACCCAAACTGCGTGAAAATGTAATCACATGTCAGCTCTAGTATAATAGATTTGTACAATGAATACCCGTTTATCATCTGCATTTCTTCTTGGTGCAGCAATTTTAATGGCCAGTATCACATTACAATCTGTTGATTAGCTAACAATACGAGTCCCTAACTACCAATTCCTTCTGTGAATGCCGCACATCAGTAGTACTTTCCATTTCTGCAAGATTTGCTGTGTAAGTTTTAGGTGGTTCACCCTGTATAGGCGTTTGAACAAAACAGTTTCGAGGCTCATGTTTAGCAACAGTGTTGGCTCGTAGCAAAAGTTCGCCTTGTTAGAGTAATTTACTAGACTCTGTATGTACAGGACGCGCAACGCATATAATGTACAGTGAAGCACCAAAGAAACTGGTATAGGTATGCGTATTCAAATACAGAGATATGTGAACAGTCAGAATACGGCGCTGTGGTCGGAAACGCCTATATAAAACAACAAATGTCTAGCGCAGTTGTTAGATCGGTTACTACTGCTACAACGACAGGTTATCAAGATTTAACTGACTTTGCACGTAGTGTTATAGTAGAGCGATGGAACACTACATCTCCGAGGTAGCGATGGATTGGGGATTTTCCCGTACGACCATTTCACGACTGTACTGTGAATATCAGGAATCCGGTAAAACATCAAATTTAGAACATCGCTGCGGCTGGAAAAAGATCCGGCAATAACGGGACCAACGACGACTGAAGACAATCGTTCAGCGTGACAGAAACGCAACCCTTTCGCAAAATGGAGCAGATTTCAATGCTGGACCATCAACAAGTGTCAGCGCGTGACCCATTCAACGAAACATAATTGATATAGGGTTCCGGAGCCGAAGGCCCACTAGTGTAACTTTGATGATTGCACGACACAAAGCATTACTCCTCGCCTGGCTCCATCAACACCGAAATTAGACTCTTGAGGACTGGAAACATGTTGCCTCGGCGGACGAGTCTCGTTTCAAACTGTATCGAGTGGATGGACGTGTAAGGGTACGGAGATAACATAGTGAATCCATGGATCCTGCGTGTCAGCAGGGGACTGTTCAAGCTGGTGGAGGCTCTGTAATGGTGTGGGGTATGTGCAGTCGGAGTGATATGGGACTCCTGATACGTCTAGATACGACTCCGACAGGTGACACGTGCGTAAGCATCCTGTCTGATAACCTGCATACATTCATGTCCATTATGCTTTCCGAAGGACTTGGGCAATTACAGCAAGTCATTGCGGCATCCCACAGTCCAGAATTACTAAAGACTGGCTCCAGGAACACTCTTCTGGGTTTCAACACTTCCGCTGGCCACCAAACTCCATGAACATTATTGAGCATATTTGGGATGCCTTGCAAAGTGCTATTCAGAAGAGATCTCCTCCCCTTCGTACTCTTACGGATTTATGGACGGCCCTGCAGCATTACTTCAGACATCACTCGAGTCCATGCCACTTCGTGTTGTAGGACTTCTGCGTGCTTGAATGGGGCTCCTTCACGATATTAGGTGTACCATTTTCTTTAGCTCTTCAGTGTATTGTGGGCATTGGAATATACGCAAATGAGACGTTGCATGGTGGAGATGTCACTTCGATGATCGTATTGATGCTACCCGTAAGAGTAGAACTAGTTCTCTTGCGGAGTCGCCAATGCAGAAAGCTCAAAGCACCGGTATGACGGTAGCGCAGCTGTGGCAGTAACCGTCGCATGAATGTCGCCAGTGATTCCGCGAGTCGATAGGCGGGCTCGTAAACGCCACGCGACACTCGCAGGGCTGGCCGCTCTCGTTGAGACAACATCACCGCCGGGTGTACGCTGCACACCGTGGATTGCTACTCCCGGCTCAGGAGAAAGGAAGGATGGCGTTTAACGTCTACTAAACCCAAGAGTGAGTAACAAAAGCGGAAGTGAATGAGCAGAATGTCGAGAAATACACGTTTATGTTAAGAATGGTGTAATGTGGGGTTATCTGGCAATGGATTGCTAGAAGCTGGAAATGGAGACCAAGGCTTCATTAAACACCTTTAAAAGATTGTAGATTGCAGTACTTTACGAAGAGATCAAGAGCTTGCACAACGTTCACTGTCGTGGAGAGCTACATGATACCAGTCCTTGGACTGAAGACAACCAACATAGAATATGAGCATGTGAACTTAGTTAACTCTGCTATATATATATATATATATATATATATATATAGCAGAGTTAACTAAGTTCACATGCTCATATTCTGTGTTGGTTGTATGCTCATATTCTGTGTTGGTTGTCTTCAGTCCAAGGACTGGTTTCATGTAGCTCTCCACGACAGTCAACGTTGTGCAAGCTCTTGTGATATATATATACATATATATATATATATATATATATATATATATATATATATATATATATATCACAATGGATTCCATACGAAAAGTAAATAAAAACCAATGTTGTTCGACTTGTACTTTGACGAAACAATAAATGTAGTGAAATACAACATCAGAAGACGAGTAAGACTTCGAACTATGTACAGGTGTATTTTAAGGCGCCGTCAAATTATTTAGGAAAATGTGGTTCTCAAGGTATGCAACAGGTATTACATGCCGTAAGATAAGAAAAGGTGCCTTTTGCTAGAGTAGCCAGACTGTACAGTGTCTCAAGAAATACTTTAAGACCGTGATGCTACTGTAGACAAGAAGATTCTTGGGAACTTCAGATTTCTATTAAAACAAGACCAAGAGTAAGAAGTCCTTGACCATATATCTGACATGGAACCAAGATATTATGTGTTATCACAACTGCTTTATGCTACTTGGCATGTCAGTCTACACAGCTGAATAATCCACCACAGTCATTCAACTAAGTGTAGAGGACGCAGCCAAGGACTCGGTGACACAGTTTAGGGAGAGATATCCAAACATAGGCTTTAGAAAACAAGATTACTGTTCAGAGAATTATTTTTGCTTTTCTTCTCCCTGTGGACACTTTCCCGTACCTACCAGAGAAGGTGGCCATTTATCACAGTTTCACTTGATCTCACTTTTCTACTACAACAGGAGGATCAGAATAATAATACCATCGTTATTACGCTGCCCAGTATCTATGTAACCTGTTGACTCTCGTACCACAGAATCAAGGTAGAGGATGTCGTTTGGTGGCCTGTATCCTCTTTCTACAACACAACTGCGCACATGTATTAACAAGATTCTCTATTTACATGAACAGGAAGCTACTTATCTTTAAGGGGATCCTTGTGTTGTGGTACAAGCTCTTCCATAATGCCCACATTAGACTCACTGCTAGTGAAGTACAAGTCCCGCTATGTGATGTATGACAGACACCAAACTGGGGTGCAAGGTCGTGCGTCAGCGACTGAGCAGTGTCTGAGGGACTTAGCTAGTGACTGAGACTGAGCTAGTGACTAAGACTCAACTAGTGCTGTGCTAGTGACTGAGATTGAGCTAGTAACTCAGACTGAAACCGAGACCCACCGGTCAGCTGTGGCGATCCAAATACTTGCGGTCGAGATGGCGTTGGCGGCGTGATGCTTGCTAGTCTTTCTTTGGCCTCTCTCCTGATAGGCGTGCTAGATCCAGCGTCTACTATCGATCTTCTTGCTACGTCTCTGCCGACCGGTGTGATGGCGATAGCTTACGCCAGCCCATTCCCCCCTCCCCAAAAAAATGCCACACCATTGTTGTGTAGGGAAGATGCGAATGACAATGGGGAGTGATGCAGTACGCTGGATGCAGAGATGAGCCGTGAGCTGTGACTGTGGAGGAGGCTCACTACCGACCATAGCCCGCCATCTGGCTTGTAAGGCAACAGGAACATCCTGTGGTAAACTGCTGGCAGGGCAAACGTTCCAAACTGAGTGCCTGCCCTGGGGCGATGACGGCGGCCATGTCGGCGATGTCGGGTCCAGGTCCATCGGGTCGGCGAGAGGGGACAGCGTGGGGAAGGGCTTATCGTCCATCGGCTACTCCTGATGTGCCCTGGCTGCACCACAGGATGGCTGCGAAGGCCGCGTAGTCCTGTGAGGCCGTGAATCTGGGGTAAGAAAGCAACAAAATCACGGGGTAAATGAAACGCACGAATTTGATTCTGGTGGCGGCGCTGCAAACCATAGGGGCCTGCAGTTATGTACATAAAAGAGCGCTCACGGTCGCCCTAAACCCTGAAAAGAACAAGATCGCACGGCGCAAAGGGATACTTGAGGACCATCGGCGGCCCCGGATGCTGCTGTGGCTTTAGCAAGTGTAGTAGCGTCCTATGGCGGCGTCCACGCAGCAGGTCTGCCGGTGATGGTCCGTATCGTGGGAGGAAGCGAGAGGAGGCTAAAAAGAATTGCAGCGCCTGTTCCCGTTTGTGGGTAGTGGGGAGCTTGGCCATCTGTTGCTTACTAGTACGTACTAAGCGTTCTGCATCTCTGTTGGACTGTGGGTGAAACGGATCACTTGTTAGATGATGAATGCCATTTCGTTCACAAAACTGTTCAAAATCACGTAAAATGAACTGTGGTCCGTTGTCCGACACAAGTATTTCTGGGAAACCTTCTATGCAAAATATGGAGGACAACGTCTGAATGGTGCTACGTGATGTGGTGGAGTTCATAGGCACCGCAAATGGAAACATGCTAAAGGAGTTTACCATTGTGAGCCAACGCATGTTCCAAAATGGTCCTGCGAAGTCTTTGTGCACTGGTTGCTATGGCTATTGAGTCTTAGGCCAAGCTGAGAATGTCTGCAACGTCATCTATTCAATACGGGCGTCCATACAAATAGTGATGGAATTTTCTCACACCATACACAATAGCGAGAGCCTCTTTTTCTGGGGAATGGGCACTAAATCTAACTACTTTGAGGCAAAAGCAATAGATCTGTCTTGTTCTCCGATTCTGTGCGAAGGCACAGCACCGATTACGTAGGAAGAAGCGTCGACGTGCAGAACTATCTGCTTGGGAGGGTCAAAATTTACTTAACATCTGTCACCAAGCGAAGAATTTCTGAGTTTCTTAAATGCGTCTCGACAATCTCTAGTCCGCACAAAAGTTACATATTGCGACGCAAACGATGCAATGGAGTAGCGATCTGAGTGGCATTCGGTGTGAACCGAATGTAGTGTGTCATCTTAGCTGGTACTGACTGCAGTTCAGACACATTGCAAGGAACAGGCAGGTCATGCATTGCCAGCAGATGAGATTTCTGGGGTGCACGCCCTGACTGTTTATCACAGGACCTAAGTACAGTAGCTCAGTTTGAAAAATATCACACTTTTCTTGAGTCCTGCTTCTGACAACACTCGAAACAGAATACGCAAATTGGCAATGTGTTCTTCTGGTGTGTGAGATGCGATAAGAATATCTTCAATGTGGTTTGAACAAAATGGCACTTTTGCAGTCAGCTGTTCCAAGTAACATTGAAAAATGTTGGGATGCCGAAGGGCAAACGCAAATACTGGAACAGTCCTAAGTGCGTATTTGCAACAAACACCCCCTTTTGTGATTCCTCATCCAATGGCATTTGTAAGTAGGCGTCACGCAAATCTGTCTCAGAAGGAACGTCCTTCACCAAGCCTGTCTATGAATTCCTCAGGGCGAGGTAACGGATAAGTATCAATTGCAGTCTGTGGGTTGGCTGTAAACTTGAAGTCAACACAAATGCGAATACGACGAGGAGGCTTGGGCAACAAAACGAGAGGACGTGCCTATTAACTAGCTTGAATGGGAGCAATTAAACTATTATTTCGCAATTCTTTAAATTCCCTGGTTACTTATTCTCTTAAAGCAATTCGAACGGGGCGGGCCTTGAAACACTGAGGCAGTGCATTGTCTTTCAATGTAAAATGCTCTAAAAAGTTATTAGCTTTTCCCATTTCTTCGGAAAAATGGTCAGGAAATTCTTTAAGCAAGCTAGTGTCATTGTATTTTGGTGCAAAAGCCGATACTGATAGTACATTGTCTTGGACGCTAAGGCCAAACATATCAAAGGCATCTAAACTGAATATGTTCTCACTGCTCTTGATTCAAACACTATAAAATTCACTGTCCTAGTATGAGATTTGAAAGTGGCAGGCAAACTACAGTGTCCAAGCACTGGAATTTCCTGTTCATTGTAGGCAGTGTGATGCTTGCTAGATTTAGAAACGCTTGTTGAGCCTAACTGTTCGTACATGGCACGATTAAGTAAAATTACTAAGGCACAGGTGTCTAACTGCTCCCCTCCTGGAATACATGCAAGAACACAACAACAATTGATCAAATAGAAATGAGCACCCCTGCAATCTAAAACACAAGAGAAGCCAGCAAAATCTTCAGTCTAGTTGATTAACTTCGATCGCCGCTCAGTTAGCTCTAGTCGCCAGTGTAGTGTCTTCGTCGGCACTGTAGTGTCTTCGTCGCCGCTGTAGAGTCGTGTTGTGTGATGTCCTTAGGTTAGCTAGGTTTAAGTAGTTCTAAGTTCTAGGGGACTGATGACCATAGATGTTAAGTCCCATAGTGCTCAGAGCCATTTGAACCATTTTTTTTATTTTCTTTTATTTTTTATTTATTTATTTATTTATTTATTTTTAGAGTCGTGTACCATAGGAATCAAGGGAGAGAATGTTGTTTGGTGGCCGCTGTCCTCTTTTTACAACACAACTGGGCACATGTATTAAAAGGGTTCTTTATTTACATGAACAGCAAAATACTCATCTTTAAGGGAGTCCATGTGTTGTGGTACAAGCTCTTCCATAATAGCCCACTTAGTCTCACTGGTGGTGAAGTACAAGTCCTGCTATGCAATGAATGACAGACGCCAAATTGGAGTGCGAGATGATGCATCAGTGACTGAGCTAGTGAGTGAGTGTCTGAGCAAGTGACTGAGACTGAGCTAGTGACTGAGCTAGTGATGGTGCTAGCCACTGAGACTGAGCTAGTAACTGAGACTGAGACCCTCTGGTCAGCGGCGGCTATCTAAATACTTGCAGTGGAGAGGGAGCTGGCGGCGTGTTGCTTGTTAGTCTGTCTTTGGCCTCTCTCCTGATAGGTGTGCTTGATCCAGCGCCTACTATTGATCTTCTTGCTACATCTTTGCCGACCGGTGTGCTGGCAACAGTTTACGCCAGCACATGACCAGCTGTCAAAAGACTGAATAACGACCTTTTCCAGCGCAGATAGCTGTGAGATGCTGAGGATGAGAGTCAGTGAGTTCCTGGAAGACGTTGACAGTGATGTGGAGACATGCCGACTCCAGAGCTGTGGACAGCTGCTCTAGATTTCTCAGCTGAGAATCCCTATCGCGAACAGCCCCATCGAGATGGTCTCACAGTTTTCAGACTGGGTTTTAATTAGGGGAGTTTGGTGGCCAGGGGAGTACTTGATGCTTTTCGAACCAAGTACGTACACTGCAAACTGTGTAAGACGCTACATTGTGCTGCTGGTACAAGAAATCGTGCTGAGGAAAAACGAACTGTAACGTTACATGCGTACTTGTGTTGATCCATGGTGCCTACCAGAATAGCGATATCACGCAGGGAACGCCACGAAAACATTCCACACACCATAATGCTCCCTCTTCCCGCCTGGACCCTTCCTGTGATTGTTGCAGGGTGTTTGTTTCAGACGTTTCACGTCGTATACGCCAACGAATCTTTCCGATTGAGCGTCAAACTGTTTGATCTGAAAAGCCACTTGTCACTCAGTGCACGTCAAGCTGCGATACTGGCGTGCAAATTCCAGTCCCCGTCGACAATGGACAGTGGTCAGCGTGGGTGCTTGAAGCAGCCGCCTGCTGCGGAGAGGCATATGCTGCAATGTTCACTGAACAGTCGTTGAGGAAGCACTGTTGGTAGTCCTCTGGTGGGTAAGAACGCTCCTGTTCAGTTATGATTCTATTATTTGCCATTTTTAAACGGTCTCGGCAGTTACTCCATTCGGAATGCACGTACAATCAGTTAATATACTCATCATATTTTCTGCGCACCCGGTAGCGATGGCAGTCCTTCGGAAGACATGGTTTCCCTTTCGTTGTTGTGGCTGCATTTGTCGCAGTGTGCACCTTTGGTCTACTAAACTATACGGTAACTAAGGGTTTCGGCGAGGGTGGCTCCTGACAGACAGTGCCAGGACATCCGGTGCTGGTGAACGACTCTCGCAAATCATGACGGGGGTAGGCTCTGTTCGGAAAACCAACGGTGCAAAACTGCTAGGCCAGAAGTCCCCACGGAACCTGCACTCCAACAAAAGGATCGGAAATACCACGGTCAGAGAGCTCCCTATCTCCGATGTTATTCAGTCTGTATATTGCGCAAGCAGTAAAGGAAGGTGGTCAGTTGCTCAACAGTTACACATCTGTACGTCTGTGCACATCTCGTCGTTCACCCCTGCCATCTGTCGCCGATGGTGCTTCGGCGGTGGTTTTGGACGGCGCCGTTTTGCCGTGCACGGTATACTTAACCACGGCGGCGCGCCAACAGTTTACACACTTAGTCGCTGCGGAAATGCTACCACCTTTGGTCCGAAGGCCGACGTTCATGCCCGTTTGGACGTCAGATAAATCGCTCCCTGTTAGCATTACGACAATGACTGCATTGTTTACCGCGTCCCCCCGTCGCGATTCATATACCCTCCACAGTGAGGGCTTCCACCTGGCGCAGGTGAGTGGTTATTGCACGTTGACGTCGAACTTAGGCGGTGATCGCATTAATGTGTAGCTACGGAATGTATACAGTGAGCCGTGCAGGGCTCGCGTTTATCCCATTTAATGTTTGTCATCTTCTAGTACGATACTGCCGCCTCGTTTTCTTATTCCATTTACTGGCGTCACTAACTTCCTGCCTTACTTGCCAGTGAGCGGCAGTAGCAGCGCTTATCGATAAGTGCACTTGCGTACCATCTCTGCACCGACCAAAAATGGCTCTGAGCACTATGGGA
This sequence comes from Schistocerca serialis cubense, assembly GCF_023864345.2. NCBI lineage: Eukaryota > Metazoa > Arthropoda > Insecta > Orthoptera > Acrididae > Schistocerca > Schistocerca serialis. The sequence goes on along the minus strand of NC_064643.1, from coordinate 200,878,032 downwards.
CTTAACATCTGTGGTCATCAGTCGCCTAGAACTTAGAACTACTTAAACCTAACTAACCTAAGGACATCACACACATCCATGCTCGAGGCAAGATTCGAACCTGCGACCGTAGCGGACAAGCGGTTCCAGACTGAAGCGCCTAGAACGGCTCGGCCACACCGGCCAGCTCTGGAGCGACCGGTAGTATTTCCGGGTCGTCGTGTGTCTGGCGGTGAGTTGGAGACGGACCAGCAGTGTAGTCGGGACGCAGCAGCAGTGAAGTCTGGGACGCAGCGCCAGTGAGGCGCGGACAGCCAGTGCTCGCCGACCGCTGGCGACACACACGAACTGTCCGACGGAGGGAGATTGGAGCGGGACGACCGTCGGTTGGTCGTTCGATTGGTCGTCTCATCGGCCGACGTATATCGTGTCCTTCACCGTTTCCGGGCCTGGGCAGTTGGTCGGTTGGCGTGGAGCAGCGAGGAAACCTCCGTGGCGCGTGTCTGGCCGGGGCCTGGCTACGTCCACGCGCGGTCGGAGTGTGACGGCCTGTTCCCATTGGTATGAGGTCCGTGGCTCACCGACCCTGGACACGAAAGGTAAGTTATCCTGTCGCTTGGTCCGTTGACTGTCGGACGGTTGGGTTGTCGTCGGATCGTGAATGGTTGGCCCGACTGCCTGTCTCACCGAAGCGAGCGTTAGTGTTTGAATTCCAGGCCGACCCTCGAACATCTGAGCGCCCTTGGGTGTACGGCCTTTTTTTTAATTTGATCTTGTTGTTTGTACTTGTATGACTTTTAGCCGATTTTTTTAAAAATTAAGGTTGTTTTGCCGTAAAATTCTTTAGGCCTTCAGCCTAATTTAAACAACTCTTTCACGTAAGACCTTTGGCATTTTAAAAGTTTTAATGCTGTAGAATTTTACATGTTTGCCCTATAGCCGATTTTGAGTTTGTGTTGTTTTGCTCTTAAGGCCTTCAGCCTAAATTAAAGAATTTTTTCACGCAAGGCCTTTGGTATTTGAAAAAACCTTAATGTTATGGAGTTTTAAGTGTTACGCCATCAGCCGATCTGAATAACTTGTTTACTGGAAAATCTGGAAATCTGTGGTAAGGTCTTATGGAACCAAACTGCTAACTTGTTTACTCTTGAAATGTCTGATTCCTTGGGCCTCCAGCCTAACTAAAAAACTGTTTTAAGACAAGGCTTTGCCTTTTAAAATTCTGTTTTGGTTGAGTTTTGCCTAATTAAGAACTGTTGTACGTAATGCCTTTTTTTCTGAATTAGTGTTATTTAGCCTTAAGTGTTGGGCTTATAGCAGATTTTGAATTCAAATTGTTTGCACTGAAAATCTGAGATTCTTTGGGCCTTCAGCCTTAATAAAGAACTCTTGTAAGATAAGGCTTGCCTTTTACATTTCTGATTATGCTTGTGTTTTAAGTTATTGGCCTTCAGCCGTTTTTAAATTAAAGTGGCTTTCAGCCGGTAATTAAGTCCTAAAGATTAAAGCTATGTGTTTTAAAAAAAAAATTTTTTTTGGTCTCTTGTATTGTTTGATCAAATAATAAAGTTGTATGTTAGAGTGTAACTGACAGCCCCCTATTTTGGCCCCTTTCCACAATTTAAACTACCTGTCCTGTCCTGCGAATAAGCTGGCCGTATCATACAGTTCATACGGATACAAGAGTATTTCATACGTTTATCGGCGACGTGAGAGAAAGACAGCATTTTCCTTACGGTGGGCACCTTAGCCTTTCCCCAAATACTTGCGTGGAGGAATCTACATTGTCGCACAAAAACTTGCAAGGTCCTCGCAAGCGCCCGTAAACAGGGTCGGCTATAACAGCAAGTGCCTACTGAGTGCCGGGCACAGGCGCGACTCTTGCCGTCCGGATTTCTCTCATCACGCTAGGCTGTGCGCGAGAGCTCTGTAAGTGCCGCGGCCTCTGTCTGGACGGAGAAACACGCAGAGAGGGAGCTCCCAGACTGTGTGACCCGGCGCGCCCCCGCGTTCCGCCTGGGCTCGGGTCACACACAGGTCGTGCGATGCCTCCGTCCGCTCTCCTCCGCAGCCATGCCGCAGGTTAAGTGCACAGGTGGACTCGTTAACAGGAACAGACACGCGGGAAGCTGGAGGCGGAGAGCTGCCAGTTGCCGGCTTCGGTGGCCGAGCGGTTCTAGGCGCTTCAGTCCGGGGCCGCACCACTGGTACGGTCGAAGGTTCGAATCCTGCCTCGGGCATGGATGTGTGTGATGTCCGTAGGTTAGTTAGGTTTAAGTAGTTCTAAGTCTAGGGGACTGATGACCTCAGATGCTAAGTCTCATAGTGCGCAGAGCCATTTGAACCATTTGAGAGCTACCAGTTGTGTACAGGAAGGTCCTGCTAGCTTGTTACGCCTTCCGCTTTGTGGACAGGGGTTTGGTCTTGTTTCCGAAATTACAGATCACGTGACTAGAATCCATGGGACACATGGAAAAAAATAAAAAAGAACACAGCGAAGGAATCATCTGCCAGCCACTTTTTTGCAATGCTAGTTATTTACTTAAATAGGGCCGTTACCCGTTTCGAACCGAATGGTTCATCTTTAGACGGCTAGATCACGTTAAGATACATTTTACATTAGCTTTTACTCTTTGTTTTCCTACATGATGAAATTTCCTTGTGGTGGTGGTGTCATACAGCCAAAACAAGATGTGAGACAATGTCTTTTTAACTGTAATTGTGCCTAACAACAACTTTAAATCTTCATTAGAATAATTTGGTTACATCATTTAAAATCGTTGTGAGGCACAGTTACAGTTAAAAAGACATTGCCTGACATCTTGTTTGGGTTGTATAACACCACCACCACAAGGAAATTTCATCATTTGGGCAAACAAAGAATAAAAGCTAACGTAACATGTGTCTTAACATGAACTAGCCGTCTGAAGATGAAGCTTTTGCTTCGAAACCGGTGTTGTTCTTTCGCCTTCAGTCCAGACACTGGTTTGATGGAGCTCTCCATGCTGTTCTATCCTGTGCAAGTTTCTTCGTCTCCCAGTACCTACTGCAACCTACATCCTTCTGAATCTGTTTAGTGTATTCATCTCTTGGTCTCCCTCTACGATTTTACCCTCCACGCCGCCCTCCGGTACTAAATTGGTGATCCCTTGATGCCTCAGAACGTGCCCTACCAAGAGATCCCTTCTTCTCGTGAAGTTGTGCCTAAATTTCTCTTCTCCCCAATTCTGTTCAATACCTCCTCATTAGTTATGTGGTCTGGCCATCTAATCTGCAGCATTCTTCTGTAGCACAACACTTCGAAAGCTTCTATTCTCTTCTTGTCTTAGCTTCCATACATGTCTACACTCCATACAAATCCTTTCTAAAACGACTTCCTGACACTTAAATCTATACTTGATGTTAACAAATTTCTCTTCTTCAGAAACGATTTCCTTGCCATTGCCAGTCTACATTTTATATCCTTTCTACTTCGACCATCATCAGTTATTTTGCTCCCCAAATAACAAAACCATTTACTACTTTAAGCGTCTCATTTCCTAATCTAATTATCTCAGTATCACCCGATTTAATTCGACTACATTCCATTATCCTCGTTTTGCTTTTGTTGTTGTTCATCTTATATCCTCCTTTCAAGACGCTGTCAATTCCGTTCAGCTGCTCTTCCAGGTCCTTTGCTGACTCTGACAGAATTACAATGTCATTGGCAAACCTCAGAGTTTTTATTTCTTCTCCATGGATTTTAATTCCTACTCCGAATTTTTCTTTTGTTTCCTTTACTGCTTGCGCAATATACAGACTGAATAACATCGGCGATAGGGAGCTCTCTGACCGTGGTATTTCTGATCCTTTCGTTGGAGCCGCAGGTTCCGTGGGGACTTCTGGCCTAGCAGTTTTGCACCGTTGGTTTTCCGACCAGAGCCTCCCCCCGTCGTGATTTGCGAGAGTCGTTCACCAGCACCGGATGTCCTGTCACTGTCTGTCAGGAGCCACCCTCGCCGAAACCCTTAGTTACCGTATAGTTTAGTAGACCAAAGGTGCACACTGCGACAAATGCAGTCACAACAACGAAAGGGAAGCCATGTCTTCCGAAGGACTGCCATCGCTACCGGGTGTGCAGAAAATGTGATGAGTATATTAACTGATTGTGCGTGCATTCCGAATGGATTAAGTGCCGAGACCGTTTAAAAATGGCAAATAATAGAATCATAACTGAACAGGAGCGTTCTTACCCACCTGACGAAGTACACGCACAGGTTAAGAAAGGAATACAGACCTGCTCGAAAAAGATTCCACGAAGCCTATTTTCCAGATTTTTAAAGAGAAATTTCAATCTTTAAAAGATAACACTTTAGATTTCGTCAAAGATATGGCAAATTGTGAGAACGCCAGGAGAAACTCTTGACACGGTCCAGAACCGTGGCACTAGTTCGGAGAATCAGCTCTGCGTTGAAGTTTTGAAATTAAGTGGGGGTAATAGCTCTCTGAAGACTGGCAGTAGGTCTCTTCCTGACAAAGGAGTTCTGGCGTTCGGTTGTGAAGAAGTGGAGAAAATCCTGTTCGAAAATGGAAATGTTCTTATGGATAGGACATTCTACAATTGTTCGAAACAGTTCAAACAAATGTACACCAAATACGCTGATACTGGAACCATAGGAAAAGAGACGAAGGCAGTTCCTTTTTCATTTACTTTACCCCCAGACAGAATACATATGAAAGATTTTTTCTGGACTGAACAAATTAAAATATTTGGGTGGTCAGCGAAAACTGTAGTACTAGACTGAAATTGCTACAACTGAAGCTATGAAAATAGCATTACCCGAAATATCCCTCTCCGATTGCTGTTCCTGCTTCAACCAATATCTGCAGAAGAAAATACAGAGAAGAAGTCGATTGTTTCGCCCCATTTATGCTGCAGTGGCACATCTTCCGCCGGTGTTCATGAAGCGTGGATGGTGATAACGGAGGAAATGCCCAGTCGGAAAAGGTCAGGAAATTCACAGATTATATGGTCAATCAATGGATAGAACTTTCTAGTATACGAAAAGAAATGGCAGAGGACCACGAATGCTGTTGAAGATTCAAATAGGAAACTAAACTCGTCAACGAAACCAAAACTTCCAAACATGTACTTTCTGAAAAATAAGATGAAGTAGAAAGCCGTAAATTCTAAATTTGAATTTACAGAAAGATTCTATTGGACTGGCTCTTCAAAAACAATAAAAGATATATAGATATTGACAAAAGGTTAAAAGATAGAGTGATATATAACAACAAGGGGGATTTAAAAAGATGTTTAAAATCTTTGGATTTTTTACAAAAAATTGAATGAGAAATTAAAAATCATGTAATAAGACAAGAAGTTTAATCATTTGTTGCAGTGCCGTTATAGAAAGAAAAAAAGGTAGAAGTAAAAATGTAAATAAAAAGATAAAAATGTGTCTATGCCTATTTACTGTCAGCTAAGACCGTCGTAAGCCTGGATAAAATATGGAAGGGCGTTCCTGCAACAATACGGTCGGCAGGGGCTCCCCCAGAGTTAAGGCTTCCTTTGAAGGTCGGAAAACCCACGGAAAAAATATCTGTGCTGGAAACACCACGTTGACGTCACTAGTCGAAAATCGAGGCCAACTAGAAAGGCAGGCCACGCCGCGTACGTCACACAGAGGATGTCACGTGACCGGCAGCGTCCTAACATCTGGTCACTTCAGAACAGATAGCACCTCTGTCTAAAATGCGTCCGTGAAAGTTTTATATGAATTAAAGTTGTGCTGGGTACACATATACTGGATTTCTGAATAATGGTAAACTTCGATGAAAGATATACTTAGAAACCTAGCAATCAAGAACACAGTTGTAGGCATACGTATTTAATAGCTGAAAAGCAGCAGGTCTGGCATGACAAATAAAACATATGCATCCCACTTAAGAGTTTATTCAATTTGTTTGCTTACTAACCAAGCACAGTTTACGTCTAGATGTATGTGGTTTTAGACATTTTTTGCTTGTGGTTCATTTTTGTCTCCAGTAACCGGTAAAGTAATTACACCACACAATAATTGCATGAACGAAATGAAAGAATGTGATTAGAGTTTTTTCTAAAATGCAGTTACACACAACCAATTTTCGAAAAGTTCTCACGTAGAATTCCATTCATAACATTATTTGTAAGTGTACGAACATTTCTAACAGACAGCGAAACATTCAAATCACAGTGATCGAAACAAATTAAGTGATAGACGTGTCATAGGCATTTCCGTTCTAGATTACATTCACGCAAGGCGCAGAGATATGTAGGTAGACCGCCTTTGCTTTCAGTAGGTCTGTTTTCCTCACACGAAAGAAAATGTCAGCAGCCGATATTTTTCCTGATACATTTCGCCGATTTTTCTCCAAGTTGTTTCATTTTTAATGAGTGAAAAATTAATTCCAGAAGATGCTCATCTCTACAGAATGATTTCGACGAAGTTGTGCATTACGCCACAGTTTTGACAAGACTTGAAGGGCGATCACCTGAACGTAATAGATGTACCTTATTTCCTGTTCTGCACAAATGCCATGTTGTTTCTACGAGGCATAATAAAATTGCTTCTATTAAATACTTTAAGACAGGAATTACTACGTTCTTGGATTTGAACAAACCTGATGTATCGAACTGTCAGAAGCAAATTCTCACCAGTGTTTTTCTTGCATATTTTATTCATTGCAATTAGAAAAAGGCACCTGATAATGAGGAAGAGGTTTTCTCGAAACAGGTTGTGCAAAATAAAGTAACTTTTAACATATTTTTGCAGTTGTTTGGCGGTCAGTTCTACCAAAAACAAAAATCTCACCTGTAGTTTGACAAGAACTTGTCACTTACGTGTCTCTTGAGGAAGTCAGTGTTGATGCAGATATTATGTTTATGGAATAAGAGCTATTAGGTTTTTTGGAAGAACTGATACATCATTTCAGGATTCTCCACAATGGAAAAATTTTTACTTGGAGTACTGACTAAGTAGTAATTTTTAATAGACATTCACAAGGGTACGAAGTCAAAAAACTACGCTCTCTCAATACATATTGGTTTGTGTCTGAAGATGACACTAAAAAAGGCATAAACTAAGTTCTGTATTTTTTTCCATTTTATGCTCACTGTATATTCTAAGTAGTTCCAATATAAAATTGAACATTTACCATCTTGGATTACCAGTTTACTTCTCTACAAGCCCCCTAACTGTCAAGCAGCACCTACATTTACAAATAGAAGGAACTGATGGAGAACGAACTGAATAAAAGAAAATTAATTTCCCAATTGGAAGGACAATTTCAATTTATAAGGGGCCCTGTATCCAGGACAGCAGTATTTAAAACTTTTTTGAATGTACCCACATCTGCAACACCAGAGATAAACTGTCATCAAACAGTGTACTACAGGTAGTTTCCATAAATCAGCAACAAGCACTACTTGATAAACATTAAAATTTATGCTTTCTGTACAACACGAATTTATACCAAGATCTCTCTGTCCTAATAACCCCCCCCCCCCACCACACACACAGAGACTTGAATATACCAAGAATAAACATCAGTAGATATTTTTCACTTTTCACTTCATTCCTAACTGAAATGTAGTATAGCAAGAACCAGATATCAAGACAATAATGAACAAGAACAAACATTTCACATACATAACTTACTTTAACAAATTTGTAATGCTTTTAAATACAGACATTTTCATTACCCATAACAGTTGATATTAATTGAGATAAGATAATAGGATGATAGGTTATATCATAAACATTAGGCAGATAAATTCGTGGCATGTTTTAAACTCACTACAGTAGTGTGATAAATTTGTGAATATAATTTTACATCTTACTGTGAGCTTTCAAGTTTCCAATAAAAGTGGCCCTATTTGCCCCTTTGAAAGTTTTAATGAAACTAGATGTTCCAACTTATTGGTGCTATACATTTCATGGCAATACGATACTGCCTTAGGTCAATTTATTATTGATTTAATGATACTATTCTCAAAAATTTAGAGGCAGTTTACACTCCTAATAAATTCTTTACAGGCATTGTAGAAAATATGACAGAATTAGCCAAATGATCACAAAATCTGTTTCTGTCATGGATGTGACACCAAGAAAAACAAAAACGTATGCTTAAATCAGACTAAATGCCTGACTATATAAAAGAAATTAGACACAAAATTCTCTGAAAATGCTTTACAACAATATTTGCAGTATCACTACTTTATCAAACAATATTTGCAGTAGAATTTGCTTTCTCGTGCTGTATATATATGGACATGCAATCTGAGGTATAGATGCCAAGTGTAAAGACAAAGAAGCATTTGTACCAAGATTTATTTTCTGCTCCACTCTATGTTTGCTACCTCATAATGACACATCTGTGTTCAATGTAATTTTAATGTAAACAAACCAGCCACAGAAACAACATATGTACATGCATTAATTCATTATGTATTTGTAGATTATCTGTATAATGTATGCAGTCTGAACAAAAATAAAGAAATGAAAACTCAAGCAATCAAGTGGGCTACTAGTGTGTCCTGTTGCACTTTTCATTATCAGTAAAGCATGAATAGACACAAGAAATATGACGGCAGGAATTGACTCTGTTACATTCTGTTTCCTACTATGTGAAATGAACTGAATGGGAGGGTGGAGATGTTAGAATGACAAAAGAAAAAAAATAAACATACTTCACAGAAGAAATAAACAAATTCCTGACAATCCATGGTGTTGCCATGTAAGTTACTGAAAACATCATCCTCAACAACATCAGAAGCTGCAGTATCAACATCAGCAGCAGTAACAACATCAAGTTTTGAAGGATGAGGAGTCAGTAGAAGCAACATTGTGTAGTACTGTGAGGAAATGGAAAATCATGCCTGCTCTTCATCCAAAGGATTTTTTAGTCAAGGACAAAAAGAGAGAGAAACCTTCAAGGTAAGGTTTCTTAATCCTCCACCAAATTTTCTGTCCATGAGAAATAAAGTCCATCAACTACAAGTGGAACTACAGACTATAGACAACTCACTCGTTTAAATCACAGAAGATTGATGTAGCACACCTTAAATAAGTCCTAATGGTTTAAACTCTTATAATCTAGCATTTCAGTATAGCAGTGCCTTTATGTGGGATGGTAGGTCATGCAAGTATGTTAAGGAAGGCATTATGTATGAAGTCAAAAATGACATTATTTCATTAAGTGAAGAAAAACATATAGAAATATCAGCCATAAACATATGGGACACACATATGTTCCAAAGCCTAACCATATTATATATCCATTGTTCTACTAGCAGTGATATGGAAATTTTCATCACAAAACTGAACCATCTGGGAGGTAAATGGGCAGAATATAGAAACACTTACAACTACAACTACAACAAAGCGTTATACATATTATATTAAACAGTAATTAGAGAGGTCACTGCAGAGTGCTGTTTAAAAACTTGGGTATCCTGACCGTTCCATGTGAATACAATTTTCAAACAGTGAGATACATAAATAAATATATTGACCAGTACCCAACCAACAGTTGCTTTCACAAACATGGAACCACATCTGGCCACTATTTACACCTCCACAGGAAAAACAAAGTAAAAATCAAAAACAGCGTGCTACATAATGAAATAAAATTGTACAATAAGAACAGTGAGATATATGTGAATCTTGATAACATGAGAAAGTAGAGAGCTTCAAACTTATGTGTCAGTCCTAAGCTTCTTCACTTTCCTTGAATCTACTTTGAACTTACTTGCCTTATCATTATGCATTTTCTCAAAATTGTTAATGAGTATCCTGTTGGCACAGAGAGATACATATTCCAGTTTGCTTAACAATGTGTTGTGAAGCACACACATACATTCAGCATTATCCACTGCTTTCACTACTTTTGACATGCATATCTTCTGAGAAATGGAAAGCTGTTTGCCACATGACATAAATTGCTGAATAAAGTCATTCACAAGCAGAGAGACTTTATGCAACACTATTCCAACTGTGATCACTACTGTCTCTGTAGGCAAAGTCATTTTACCCCTGTCCAGTTCCTTCACAAAGTTGTAAGAAGAATTAACCTCAACTTCTTTGTTCAGCTGCAACCATTCAGTACATTTGTCACACTTAGATTTCTGAAGGGCTTTCCTAGCTGCATAACCTCCTATGTATGTCAAAATTGGTAACATGTTAGGTGGAACACATCCATACCGAAGGTGATGTCCATAATATCAGAAAAAATGCTAATGTCAGTATCACAGTCTAGCAATTATGTGTTTCAAGTGTACATTATCATTTTGAGCTGCAAACAGTACACCATTTTTTAATCTTAATTTTCTTTCATTTTCTAAAACTTCGATGTACCTAATGTAGTAATTTGCCCCACTCAACTGCTGTAGCGCCCAAAGCGGCCCTCTAAATCATCACTTTGAAATTTTCCTAGCAATATGTAGTCAATGTCATATTTCTCAAATAAGTATGGAATTATCTGCAGAAAAGATTCAGTTGTTAATATTGAAGACAGGAATGTCTGTGATGTTAAAGCATCACTTATTGGTACAGGTACTCTCCAAACTTTTAGCCAATGACACAGATTGTTTAGAAATGTCACCTGATTGTCTGTTGTCTTCCTGATGGCTTCTCTGTAAGGATCATTGAATCTCTGACCTTCAAATACACTTCTAACATTCACGATCTTCCACCAGTTCACAATCACCTGTAGGAAAGCCACTGTCTGATTTATGTGCTCAGTAACATTAGGCATATCCTTTGTTGCATGTTTCAAAGCTACTATGTTATTATCATTGAAAATTTTTAAAGCTAATTTCACATTTTGTTTCTGAATAGACGATGGATACAGCACTCTAGCCGATAGTGTGTGGCCATATTTGACTAAAGAGCTTCTTTCTCTCACCTACTCCAAATGCTTATACTGTGCTGTCAATATTACTGAATGATCAGTAATGTCAGGAAACTGTAACACTTTATTAACACTTCTTTTTGTCTGCCAATTTCAGATACATTTCAGAATGTGTAGTGTCAAACATAAAAAAAAAGTTTCATGGAAGAATCTAGAGGGTGTATACAATACTGGGTTGGAGAATTCTGCTGGGGGTGAAGAGTTCATATGCCTTCCTGTTTACACTGTTGTTATCTGCTATCAGACTAACAACATTGAAGCCCACTCTTTCCACCATGCACAGAACATTACTGATCAAAGATTTCAGCTCTTCACTTGTCATATTAGCTACTGGTATAATTGCTACAACATCAACATATTTAGACAAAAGAGAAGAGACCATAAAAACCTGTGCTGTTTTGGCACACGTCTCAGGATGAAAAAAGCTACTCCCATGTATTGAGCCAGATTTAAATGAAAGTTGTGGTTGCACATAAATCTCATCTAACATCAGAGACACTAACAACTCATGTTTTTCTAAATATTTCACCCTGTTTTCTAAATAAGGACTTGTTTGAACCGATGAATTACAAATTAGTTTTTGCAGGGTTCGTGGGTGGGGTAAAAACATTAAATCACATTTCCTCAAGGCATTGTATGCACTGACAGAATGTACACACAAGCAGCATGCCACTATCGTAGTGTTGTTGCCATAGTGTCTGTTGTTTTTCGAGATTTGTGATACCTGGAGTTGTTCTACAATAAATTTCAGTTGTGCATTTTCATCATAATTTGGGATAGTCTGCAAGCAATTGGCAGCACAGTTTTATTTATCTGTAACACTAGGCAAAATTTCCCCTTTCTCAACCATTGACATTACATTGTCTAATACGTTTATGGAAGTTAATTTCTTCACACCATTGATGGATACATTAATTTCAAAATTAATTCCTTCACTAACATTTACTCTAAAGCTCAAATCACTATTAACAGTGATGAATGCAGTAACACAAAGTTTTCCCCTGTCTAATCCCAAAAGACAGATATACAATTTTCCATCATCTCTAATCACAGACCACTTGTTTCTGCAAATTTTCTGGCCTTCTAGAAATACAGAAATGTCATTGAGATACGAAAGTGAATTTTGTTGGAGGTGTAAGTTGTTTGACTCAATACTGTCTTGAATAGCTTTTTTTAAGATTATCGTCTTCCACATCAGCAAGACGTCTCACTTTTGTAGTTGATTTAGAACAGTATGAGGGAGTGTTGGGAAAAATAGTTGGCACGGCATTTTCGGTGAGTTCTGGGATTATTCTGGGAAATTCTTTCAGTTGTCCTCTGTCCATAATTATGTCCACTCGAATTACACATGATTCATCGAAGTGTTTTACACAAATATTTGGCCGTTTTAGTTTGGTTAAGTCTGTTGGGATATTTCGAAGCCACAGTGCACGTCGACTCTCGTCAGATGGCAAAGAAAATGTAGTCACTCTCTCTGTTTCGGAATCATAATTCGACCAACAGCCGAACACACTAACCCGACGTGGCATTTCAAGAGTTCCAGATCTAGAAATAAAATGAAACCGTATTTCAATACATTACCTCGAAGTTACAGTGAGGTGTAAGATCCCGAAATCACGTCAGGATAAACACACACAAAGTAGTAAACGAAGATGCATTTGAGGTTAACATACCTTACTTACAATTATCAATGTTTCGCACACAACACCGTAAATATAACAAATTGTCGATGCAAAAATGGTTCAAATGGCTCTGAGCACTATGGGACTTAACATCTGTGGTCATCAGTCCCCTAGAACTTAGAACTACTTAAACCTAACTAACCTAAGGACATCACACACATCCATGCCCGAGGCAGGATTCGAACCTGCGACCGTAGCAGTCGCGCGGTTCCGGACTGAGCGCCTTAACCGCGAGACCACCGCGGCCGGCCAATTGTCGATGCATCACCACCACACATACACATATACACACGTATTCTGTTGATGCACTTAGTTAAACTCCACTTTTGTAGTACGAAAAACAAACGCAGCAAATAGAATCCTCTTTCGCACACGTTGCTTCCACTAGCAAAACAAGACGCCGAGTGTGACGTCACGTTCACGCTCCGAGGCCTGTATTTGTCGTTGGCCTCGTAGAAAATTCCCTAATCGTAAACCCCACGAGACTGACGGACGGGCCCTGCCTCCCGGAAACAGGAAAACCGGCTTTGGCGTTCATAGTAGAGAAGAGCACTAGCCGACGCGTGCGGATATGGTATGTTACACCCTGAGCATAAAGGAAGACTCAATCAGTTCTGTTTGCCAGGAAGTCTTCAGTTCAAATTACATACGTAAGCATGTATTTTCTTTGCTAGCTGACTGCAGAACTACATCGATGCTTTCTGTAAGTTAAGATGTACAGCATCAATCATAGCTCCTCTATGTATTGCCTCCTCGATGTCATGTACGAACACAGCAGTTTCGGTTCCACACGACCGAAGCCTGCCGAAATCATGTTGTATCCTACATAGTAGTTATACAGTCTCCATGAAGGTCATCATATGCGAACACTACATATGTTCCATAATTCTACAAGCAGTCTGAGTCAGTGACACAGGTTACACTTTTCTTGTCGCTCTTGTGAGCCTTCATATACAAGGAACATTCAAATGCAAACCGAACACCCACCACAACCTGCTCACGGAAAGTAATCACCATACTCATTAAGGCATTTATTCCACTGGGAGGCGAGACGATCAATTCCTGGTTCGTAGAACGCTTTCGACCGCTGACGGACCATCCACGAATGTCTTTCTTCATGTCGCCAAAGATGCGAAAATCCCACGTTGAAGGATCGAGGCTCTGAGGAGGGCGTTGCATTGTTTCCCAATCAAATCGACGAAGCATTGCCTTCGTTCGACTGGCAGTGTGGGGGCGGGCGTTTTCTTGCAACATGATGATTCCGTCCGACAACATTCCTGTGTATTTTGACGTGGACTTCGCAGTTCCTATATAGCTGCGCATTGATAGTGGTTTAACGTTCGAGGAACTCGACGAGCAGAGGGTCTCTGCAATCGCAGAAGATGGTCATCATGACCTTATCGGAAGTTTTGTGAACAGCTTTGGGTTTCTATGGCGGAGGAGATGTGGAATGTTTGCGCTGTTGGCTTTGCCGTTTGCCCTCTGCTGTCGAAATGGTTATATTGTTATCTTTTGTTGTTCTATTTTTAAGTTTTATAGACAACATTAGCAAATATTCTTGGTTTTCAGATGGTGTATTGAAATGTTCATTGAACCTAAACTCGACTTGTTCGTGTTTTGTCGTGTGGTTATATGTCGGTAAAGAGCTGCGGCAACTTTATTGCTGTGTGCTCTTGAGTCCGTTGAAAGTCGCCGTGTTTATTTCCAAGTTCTTTCGCCAAACTCCCTAGCGTTTCTCCAACTCCACGTCGACATAATGTAACTGAAACTTTCTATAGTAATTAGAATGACTAGAAAGAGTAATATAAGAACTAACGTCCGAATCTCACCTAATTATTTATCAGGGATAAGCACCCTTTCTATTTCTTCCTTGAATACAACTTTTACTATCCAGTATAATATTCACAATTGCAAGTTCCTTTCGTCTTTAACACAGCAAGAACAAAACCGGAGGCATTAATATTACATTCAACAACAGAAATAAAAATAAGAGGTAATGCAATGATAATGTTTACTTTCCTATGCAGGGTGTAATGTCTCTCGTTCCTACACGCAGCACAGGTTCGGACACAGCTATTTCTGCAATAAAATGTGATAGTACATGCTGTCTGTCGGAAACATTCTGTTGCACGGTAACGTCCGGTTCCACACTGCTAACCGCACGATTTGGTTGGGAAAAACTGCAGCATCCTCCGTATAGTCCGGGCCTTTCACCACGTGATTTCCACATCTTTGGCTGTCTGAAAAAGGAAATGGGTGGATGTAGTTTCAGTCGGACGAGGAAGTACAAGAGTGGGTGCGGTTGTGAATTCGTCAGCGTCCGATCGCTGTCGACGAACCAGGTACTGATCATCTCGTGTCCCAGTGGGATAAATGTCTTAAAGCGAGTGGTGAATACTTTTGAATGGAACCATTCCATGGTCCCATTGTGGCAAGTGTTCGGTTTTTATTTGATTGCCCGTTAAAGACGGATTTCAGACAGTTTAAGTACCCGCAGTTAAGGCATAAGAAGAAGAGATTACATTTCTGCAAGGCACCTGGTAAACAGACATTCACTGACATGAAACAGATCAAAACTGTGTGGCGTACCGAGACTCGAAGTCGGGACCTTTGCCGTTCGCGGGCAAGTGCTCTACCATCTGAGCTACCCAAGCACGACTCACGCCCCGTCCTGACAGTTCAGATGATAGAGCACTTGCCGGCGAAAGGGAAAGGTCCCGAGTTCGAGTCTCGGTCCGGTACACAGCTTTGATCTGCCAGGAAGTTTCATACAGCGCACACTCCGCTGCAGAGTAAAAATCTCATTCTGGAAACATCCCCAAGGCTGTGGCTAAGCCATGTCTCTGCAGTACCCTTTCTTTCAGTAGGTTCGTAGGAGAGCTTCTGTAAAGTTTGGAAGGTAGGAGACGAGGTACTGGCAGAAGTAAAGCTATGAGGACAGAGCTTGAGTCGTGCATGGGTAGCTCAGATGGTAGAGCACTTACTGGCGAAAGGCGAAGGTCCCGAGTTCGAGTCTCGGCCCGGCACACAGTTTTGATCTGCCAGGAAGTTTCATATCAGCGCACACTCCGCTACAGAGTGAAAATCTCATTCTATTCACTGACAGGGTTAGCATATTATTGGGATCATATTGCAAAAGTGCAAATAACTTGTTATAACGCTCACTAGAAGCCACAATGTGGATTCCCCCTCAGTGATATCAGTACAGTGCCAGCCTTTAGATTGGGTTAGGAGATAAATATTTTAAGGTCCAAATGAATAACTTAAACAAATAAAATTAAAACTTAGAAACGGGGTGAATAGGCTTGTGTGAAGAACATTTGGCGTTGCTTCTCCCTACGAAACGGTCGTATACCAAACATGATCAGAAGTATTGCAAATGCGATGAGGTATTCTGCAAGCGCGTCTGCATAATATTTGCTGTGAAGGACAGGCTCACACGACGAACTGAACCACATCCGTCGACAGTAAATCTGTCTGATGATTGTAAAAGTTCTTCAGAAAATGCCTCTTAATATTCATAAATTTGCCACCGGAATGCTACTGCCCTTTCAGAAGCCGATACTTCGCAACAGCTTACACGATAATCTCCACTATAAATTTAACGCCCATTACCATAAGGGCTGTTTAAAATATCTAAGCACGTAAGAACATCAAGCCGCCACTCTAGAGGAATGACATGTTTTAAAATAACCATTAATTAAAATGATGGTACGTAAAGGACGCTTCCAGGTAGTTATGGGCAGTTTAGCCAAAACAGGTTTTATGATCTCCCTCGTGAAAAATTATATAATTGCAGGATATTAAGAACAAGTTGAACAAACATTTTTATCGTTAAAGGCGTTATAATTCTGCCATAGCTTGCAATAAACGTTTCATAGTAGCGTTCATATCGCCACTTTGTAGTAGTTACTATTTTGCAATCAACGGAAAACGTCTTCTAGATTACATTGTTAATGTTATCCTGACACCCTTTGTTTCCTATACAAGGGCCTCTATTGGTTGAAGTTTGCAATTACTATCGCTCCCTAAAACTGCGAGGTAGGATAGAACCTGAACTCAAAGAGATCAAGCTATCCCCATATCCTGATTATACCGTTATTAAGTTCTTCTTACGAAGAAATTACGAACTGCAGAGAGTTTTAATTACATCACGGGAAGAAGAGGTAGCAGAAGATAGAAACAAAGAAGAAGATTACAGATTAAGGTTTTGTCCACGCGAAATGATAAGGCATGGTACACATTATTTGAGCCGATAACGGCAGGAAGTAAATCAGCCATTGCCTCGTTCGAGGAACCGTGCTCACATTCACTACAAATAATTTACGGAAACCACAGCAGATCCAAATCAACGTAGCTGAATGGTGACTTGAGGTCAGTTTCTCTCAAACACGACTGCCCAGTCTCAGTCACCGCTTCACCTGCTTACATAACGTTACACAGGAAATCAAACGGGAAGGACTTCAGTTTTGATTTTCAAGTATGTAGAAATTTAATTGTAATACACAAAAGTAAATTATTTGAACCCTATATTTTTAAGAGCGAAGACAGTCATTATTTTCAACAGCGAAGAATTTTCATTTTAAAACTCGGGGAAGAATATTTTAACATAAAAGAAAAAGGAATATTATTTTTTGAAATGTAATCGTTACTTACTTCTTACGAGAACAGATTCTATGTTTTCAATTAAGTAAATACTTTCGCTTGACTACCAAATACTTTCTGCAAGACTGGAGAATCTTTGCTGTCAGAAGTCAATAATTTTTACGAACTTCAAACATGCTCGGGGCGAAACCCATTTTAAAATCATCGTAACATAGTCAAAAATGGTATTTCCGAAGATGTGAAAATCATGTCAAGATGTGCAACGAACAATTGCAGCGCATACAGCAGATGTATCTGTATGCACTGTAACTGTTGGTTACACATTTTTGGAAGCTGTTCTGGCTACGACGCTAATGAATCCGCACAGTGGAACGAGAAATATCTGCAACGAATGTGGACTCAGCCAGACGAGTGTCATTCGTATCCTGAGTCGACAAAATTTGCATCCCTATGACCTGTCATTATATCAGACGCTCGACGTCCATCTGAGAGACAACCCTTCGTTTTTCCAGCGTGTGCTCTTTACCGATCAAGCAAAGTTTACCAAGCACGCTAATGTAAATTTACTCAACATGCACTACTAGGCCGCAGAAAACCCACACTGGCTTCGTCAGGTGCAACATCAACGGACATGGGGCGTAAACGTATGGTGCGGCATCTATCAAAATGACATTGTGGGACCTTACTTCATCTTAGGCGTTCCAAATGGACATTCGTACGCATACTTTCCGACCAACGTTCTGCCTGTTCTTCTAGAAGACCACTGGATATTCGACGGTGAATTTGGCTGCAACAACGCGATTGTCCAGCTCACTCGCCCCGTGTTTTAACAGAAATACTGAATGAGAACTTTCCTGGGTGTTGGATAGGACGAAATTCTGTTGTCAAATGGCCTGCGAGGTCCTCCGATTTGACTCCTCTCGATTTCTTTCCATGGGGGAGCACTCAAAGATTCAGTCTATAACGAAGCACCAACTAAGCCAGACGATATGTGTCGTCGAATCGCCAGTGCGTGCTCTACCATGTCATCCACTGTAATTACATCTGTTCATTGTTCTTTCGAACGGCGACTGCAAATGTTCCTTTCAGTCCGTGGTCAATAGTTTGAAAACATGCTTAAGTAGAGGATAAATCTATTTTTTTGGAAGGCAGAATTTATCATATTGGGTGGTTACCAAATCATTGTCAGTAAATTCTTTATTTCATTTACGTGTGTACTAAATTGTATTGCAATGTCGAATAAGTGAACTCATTGCGCGATTACGTTCAGCATGAAGCGACATTTCATTAAGAAGTATATTTATTTTGCAGTGTGCAGGTGGTCGCCAAAGTATTTCTAATAAAATCTTCAGTTCAACGAGTGTATCCCATATGATATCATTTAGAGCAGTGAAGATAGAAACAATTGTCGGACAGCATGTACTTTACCTCTAAGAATCACGTACAGAAAAAGGTAGGTCAAATCTTCGCTCTAACATTTAGATATTTAATACGTTAGTTGCTTTTTTAACGTATGACATTTTTATTTTTGAAGAACGAACTGTTGATTTATCTGTTTCAGATCACGTAAACCTGGGAGGATACACAAATAAGCCCTTCGCGATACGCTAGATTCTAGCCTATGTCGTATTTCCATAGCAGGCCTGCCTTATGGTATACAACTACGCAGTCCGGTCCTAGACGTCTGCTTGGCAGTGTTTGTTCCGCAGATGCCGTTTCCGGCCACCGTACTCTCACATTCTACATTTCTCGAATTATTTTTTCGACAGGTTTCAACGTCAACATTAACAAACGCTATATCAATGTAACTGTCTTCTCAAGCTCTATCAAATGCAGTTATAAAAATTATACGGTTCCATTTAGAAAAAGGTACTTACACCAATATCTCAGGTGATACCAGCGCTAAAAATATTAACAAAACAAAAACATACGTGCTCCTCGACGCTCTAACATTTGTCGAAAACCAAGTTTCGATGTGTGTACCCATTTACGATATGAAACGGGCCTTACATCTTATGTGACTCCCCTTGTATACTGGACTAGCTGAAAAACCCAGCATTGCCCAGAAATTCATTTTGCCAATTTCCTATTAGAAACGAAACATTATGTTAGGCTTCGTGTGTGTACGACGCCATTTTGTAACCGTTTCTATGGCAATCCCTCTTCATAGTCCTATGAAAGGCTATTGTTTCCGCCTACAGCCGTTTTCGCTTCTGAGTCGAAAGCCGTCAAAAGCGCCGCCAGGCGTCAGGGATTTCCTTCAGCTGACTCGACTGTAGGAGCGTCTTAGTAGTAAAGAGTAAATTTATAGAAAATTTATGTACGATGCTACATTTTTCACGCATCTCGCTGTTAATGGCGTCATATTTCTTGAACTGTCACACAAGGATTTATTTGTGTAGGCACATTCAACAAAATGTGTGGATACGGTCTCCGAGTAGCGTTAATACCAAAGAGGTAATAAATTTAAACGTCGTCCACGGTGCGGTAGTCTTTCGCGCTTCTCAGTGTTTAGGACGTCATATGTCCTGAGCTAAGTGTCATACAGTGATATAATTCTGTAGATACATTCAGTGGCACATGTGAATATTGTCTGCATAATGCATTGCGGATAAAGTTAGTAGCAAACAAATATTAATTTTAAACGCCATGCACAATGCGGCAGTTTTTCACGAATCTCAGTGTCTATGACGTCATGTCTCCTGAAGCATGCTTGGTATTGTGATATAATTTTGTAGGTATGATTAGAGGCAGATGTGAAAAACTGTCTGCGAAATACAATGCGAATCGAGTCAGTAGCAAAGAAGTAATAAATTTAAATGCCATACATGATCGAACCGTTTTTCACACATCCCATTGTTATGACGTCATGTCACCTGAACTATGATAGGTATGTGGTTCTTATCCCCTACGGCGTATGTTGCCTGACGGTAAGGGATATGTGTATCAAGTTTGGTTGAAATCGGTCCAGGAGTTTAGGAAGAGATGTGAAACAACCACACACGCACACACACACACACACACACACACACACACACACACACACACACACACACATACCCACACACACACACATACACACACACACACACACACTCATACATACTCCATGTGATCAAAAGTATCCGGACATCTGGCTGAAAATGACTTACAAATTCGTGGCTCCCTCCATCGGTAACGCTGGAATTCAGTATGGTGTTGGCCCGCTCATAGCCTTGATGACAGCTTCCACTGTCGTAGGCATACGTTCAGTCAGGTGCTAGAAAGTTTCTTTGGGAATTGCAGCCCATTTTCACAGAGTACTGCACTGAGGAGAGGTATCGATGTCGGTCGGTGTGGCCTGGCACGAAGTTGGCGTTCCGAAACATCCCAAAGGTGTTCTATAGGATTCAAATCAGGACTCTGTGCAGGCCAGCCCATTAGATGGACGTTATTGTCGTGTAACCACTCCGCCACAGGCCGTGCATTAAGAGCAGGTGCTCGGTCGTGTTGAAAGATGCAATCACCATCCCCGAATTGCTCTTCAACGGGGAAACACGACCACACCATAACACCACCGCCTCCGAATTTTACTGTTGGCACTACACACGCTGGGAGATGATGTTCATCGGGCATTCGCCATACCTACACCCTGCCATCGGATCGTCCTGTTATGTACCGTGAGTCGTCACTCCACACAATGTTTTTAAAATGTTCAATCGTCCAATGTTTACGCTCCTTACACCAAGCGAGGCGTCGTTTGGCATTTACCGGCGTGATGTGTGGCTTATGAGCAGCCGCTCGACCATGAAATCCAAGTTTTCTTACCTCCCGCCTAATTGTCATGGTTCTTGCAGTGGATCCGGATTCAGTTAGGAATTTCTGTGTGATGGTCTAGATAGATGTTTGCCTATTACACATTACGACACTCTTCAACTGTCAGCGGTCTCTGTCAGTCAACAGACGAGGTCGGCCTGTACGCTTTTGAGCTGTACGTTTCCACTTCACTATCACATCGGAAACAGTGGACCTAGGAATATTTTTGGAGTGTGGAGATCTCACGTACAGACATATGACACAAGTGACACCCAATCACCCGACCAAGTTCGAAGTCCGTGAGTTCCGCGGAGCGCCCCATTCTGCTCTCTCACGATGTCTAATGACTACTGAGGTCGCTGATGTGAAGTACCTGGCAGTAGGTGGCAGCACAATGGGCCTAATATGAGAAACGTATGTTTTTTGGGGTGTTCGGATACTTTTGATCACACAATGTACGTCCATTTTTATCAAATGTACGGAAGTATCGTCTCTTTCTGTACAGATGGTCCGAGCCCTGTTCAGCTAGTTCACATTGAGCCTCTTTAGCAATTTACTAGTTGATTACAGATGCAATAACGAACAAAGCTATCGTGAAGGACTATCGCTCCTACACTCAGCAGACGAAGGAAAGAGGAACACCTTATTTTATACCAATATTCTAAGGTAACGAGATCGGAGGACGTTCCCGGGGCAATCTTGTGTGACCAGTTTCCGGTCGATAGCAGGGCACTGCATTCCAGAGGTAAAACGTTGTTTCGGGACGTGCAGGTAATTTCTGACATCCGCTTCCTCTCGGGAGGAGGGAGATTCTCAAATGGACAGCTAACTGTAAGACTGGTTCGTTGTATAAAATCGCGAATCCCAAAGCTACAAGCAAATAAAAAAAGAGGAAAGATAAGTATTTCCATCAGAGGGAAACGTTCGTTTCGAGTTAAAAGTAATAAAATGTTATTATTTTGCCACAAGGGGAAAAGACTTGAGTTGTATGCTAGAGTTGGCAACCAACTGTTGGTTCAGTCTAAAATCAAGCAGCTGAGTGCATCCAGCACATAGTGTGAAACTTGAGGTCACCATGTTTCGAGCACTTGCCATTACATTCCAGAGTCACTAGTTGCTTGTCACGTAGTCTTAATTAGACATCACCATGCTCAAGTTGTGGGACAACATGCAAGTGAAAAGGATGTGCTATGGCAATGACGGAATTTAACATTGCGAAAGAATATGCCTGTCCCAACCAGCCAGGAGATCCGTGCAAGCAAATAATTGGCTACACCGGCCAGGATAGCTGTGTAATCCCACAGTAGTATTTCGTCTGCATGGTTCCATAGCAATCATAGATCTTTTGAACCAAGTCAGTTTCCTGCATGATGCTTTTTTTGTAAACGATTTATTTCTCTGGTACCAATTATATAATTTAATCTCTTTGGTCATCATCACGCCAAACGGTATATTATGTTTACAGTGCGTCATGTACAACACAATAATGCGGAAAAAAGCAATGTATAATGGCGACACTAATAATAATTCCACACAACCATAATAAATGTCAGCACAGCTATCACAGACGAGACTTTCAACACTGAAGGACAAAAGAAACTGGTACACCTGCCTAATATAGTGTACAGCCCCCGCGAACACGCAGACGTCCGCAACACGACGTGGCATGGGCTCGACTAATGTCTGAATTAGTGCTGGAGGATTAGTGCTGGAGGGAAATGATACCATGAATCCTGCAGGGCCGTCCATAAATCCGTAGGAGTACGAGGGGGTGGAGACCTCTTCTGAATAGAACGTTGCAAAGCATCCCACGCTCAATAACGTTCATGTCTGTGGAGTTCGGTGGCCAGCAACGTGTTTAAACTCAGAAGAGTGTTCCTGAAGCCACTCTGTAGCAACTCTGGACGTTTGGGGTGTCGCACTGTCGTGCTGGAATTGCCCAAGTCGGAATGCACATTGGACATGAACTGATGCGGGTGATCAGACAGAATGCTTACGTACGTGTCACCTGTCAGAGTTGTATCGAGATGTGTCATGAGTCCCGTATCACTCCAACTGTACACGCCCCTCACAAGTACAGAGCCTCCACCAGCTTGAACAGTCCCCTGCTGACATGCAGGGTCCATGGTTTCATGAGGTTGTCTCCATACCTGTACACGTCCGTCCGCTCGATAAAATCTGAAATCAGACTCGTCCGACCAGGTAACATATCTCCAGTCATCAACAGTCAAATGTCGGTGTTGACGGGGGCCAGGCGAGGCGTAAAGCTTTGTATCGTACACGAGTGGGCCTTCGGCTCCGAAAGCCCATATCGATGATGTTTCGTTGAATGGTTCGCACGCTGACACTTGTTGATGGCCCAGCACTGAAATCTGCAACAATTTGCAGAGGAGTTCTTTCACGCTGAACGATTCTCTTCAGTCGTCGTTGGTCCGACTCTTGCAGTATCCTCTTCTGGCCGCAGCGATTTCGGAGATTTGATGTTTTACCGGATTCCTGATATGCACAGTACACTCGTGAAATGGTCGTACTGGAAAATCCCCACTTCATCGCTCCCTCGGAGTTGCTGCGTCCTATCGCTCGTGCCCCGACTATAACGCCACGTTCAAACTCATTTAAATCTTGATAGCCTGCCATTGTACCAGCAGTAACCGATCTAACAACTGCGCTCTACTTGTTGTCTTATATAGGCGTTGTCGACAGCAGCGCCGTGTTCTGCCTGTTTACGTACCCCTGTATTTGAATACGCATGCCTACACCAGTTTCTTTGGCGCTTCAGTGTCTATGTAGAATAGAAAAAGTGTAATCCATAAATTGCCCATAGGGCCGAAATAAGCTAATCGCAAATAATGAAACAAACTGAAATAAAACACCTCACACAGAAAAGTGAATTCATCCGAGAACATTATTTTGTTTGTTACTGCGGTACAGATGAGTGAGTCATATCCAGACTCCTCATACACTGACTGATCAAGAGTATAAGGACACCCCTATATATTGTGGAATTGCCAACTAGATGTCACATGAAACGGATCTACCGTTTCAAAATGAGGCGGTGAGTATTGAGAGAAGCAGTAGTAACATAGTGGCTCCATCAGAAGAGCTCACTGACTTAGAACATGGACTAGTCAATGGCTGTCACCTGAAAACAAATCCATCAGGAACATTTCAGCTCTTCTAAAGCTAGCGGAGTCGACTTTTGGTGATGTGCTTATAAAGTGGAAACCCGAAGAAAGGACCATAGCTTAACAAAGACCAGACAGACCTCATGTTTTGACATACAAAGGGAGTCGAGCATTGCGGTAGGTGATTGTATAAAATCCCATGGAATGAGTGGAAGGAATCCCTCGGTGATTTTCAAAGTGCTGACATGACTTCATGCAGCTGGGGAGTTAATTAGTTAGGGAGTTAAAAGGAATGGTTACAACGGTGTAGTAGCTACTCGTAAGCATCACATTTCTGTAATCAATGGTGAGTGACCCTTGAGTTGGTGTAAGAATGACACTAGTGGACAATTGATGACTGGAAACAAATGATTTGGAATGATGAATCTGGCCTTACCCTGTGGTAATCCGATGGATGGCTTTTGGTTTGTCGAATGCCTGGGGAACGTCACCTGCCATCATGTGTAGCGCCAACAGTAAGAGACGAAGGGAGTGATGTTAGAATATGGAGGTGATTTTCGTAGTTAACGACTGGTCTCCTTATTGCGGTTAAGAAAACACCAAACATGGAAAGATGTGAAAAAATTTCACAGTACTGTTTACTGAGTACAGTAGAGAATGAATTCGGAGATAATGATTGTTTGTACCAGCGGGACAGTTCAAATGGTTCAAATGGCTCTGAGCACTATGGGACTCAACTGCTGAGGTCATTAGTCCCCTAGAACTTAGACCTAGTTAAACCTAACTAACCTAAGGACATCAAAAACATCCATGCCCGAGGCAGGATTCGAACCTGCGACCGTAGCGGTCTTGCGGTTCCAGACTGCAGCGCCTTTAACCGCACGGCCACTTCGGCCGGCAGCGGGACAGTGCTCCCTGCCGTAAAGAAATGTTTTGTTGACAATTACATTCCGCAAATGCACTGGTATGTCCAGAATTCTGACTTGAACCCAATGCTGTACTTTATGAGTTAGAATGTTAACTTCGCGCCAGACGCCAGCGTCCTACATTACTTTCTTCTCTGGTTTCGACTCACGGCGAAGAATGTGGTGCCATTCCTCTACAGACATTCAGACACCTAACTGAAAGTGTTCCCAGCAGAGTTCAGGCTGTCATAAAAGCGTAGGATCGACACATCCCACATTAATGTCCAGTAATAAATCTCCAAATACGTTTTATCATATAGTGTATATACTAGGAGATAGTAATCTGTAAACGCCCTTACACAGATGTACTCCCTAAATTAATATTATTTATTTATTTATTTATTTACACGTCAAATTCCGTAGGACCAAATTGAGGAGCAAATCTCCAAGGTCATGGAAGTGTCAGTACATGAAATTACAACATAAAAGTCAAAACTGATAAAAATAAAATGTTTATGAACCCAAAAAAGTTAAGCCATAAGTTTCAGTAAACGAAGTCCACAATATAACGAGAATCAGCTTAATTTTTCAAGGAACTCCTCACAGAATAGAAGGAGTGACCCATGAGGAAACTCTTCAGTTTAGATTTGAATACACGTGGGTTACTGCTAAGATTTTTGAATTTTTGTGGTAGCTTATTGAAAATATATGCAGCAGTATTCTGCACACCTTTCTGCACAAGAATTAAGGAAGTCAGATCCAAATGGAGGTTCGATTTCTGCCGAGTATTAACTGAGTGAAAGCTGCTTATTCTTGGGAATAAGTAGGTATTTTTAACAAGAAACGACAGTAAAGAATATACACACATCAAAAAAATTTTTGTACCACCACGGTTCACAGAACACCTGCACATAAAAGTTGACTGTGGATATTGTATCACAACACGTCCCTTTGACTGTTCAAAGATGTCACTCAACCCGCCCAGAGATGTACCAAACAACGATGCATAAGCAGCGTCTATTAGACGAAGGGGGTCCGACAGCCGATCAGTTCCTGTCGTTCCATCAGGAAGAAGGTACACGGCTTGTGTTGCCTGTAGTTTAGCCATGCCTAGAAGGTCAATACCGCTGTTCGATCGCGTCCGCATTGTTACTTTGTGCCAGGAAGGGCTCTTAACAAAGGAAGTGTCCAGGCGTCTCCAAGTGAACCAAAGTGACATGGAGGAGATACAGAGAGACAGGAACTGTCGGTGACATGCCTCGGTCAGGCCGCCCAAGAGCTACTACTGCGGTGGATGACCGCTACCTACGGATTATGGCTCGGAGGGACTCTAATAGCAACGTCACTATGTTGAATAATGTTTTTCGTGCAGTCACAGGACATCGTGTTACGACTCAAACTGTGCGCTATAGGCTGTATGATGCACAACTTCACTCCCGACGTCTTTGGCGAGGTCCATCTTTGCAACCACGACACCATGCAGCGCGGTACAGATGGGTCCAACAACATGACGAATGGACCGCTCAGGATTGGCATCACGTTCTCTTCACCGATGAGTGTGACATATGCCTTCAACTAGACAATCGTCGGAGACGTGTTTGGAGGCAACCCGGTCAAGCTGAACGCCTTAGACGCACAGTCCAGCGAGCGCAGCAAGGTGGAGGTTCCCTGCTGTTTTGGGGTGGCATTACTTGGGGCTGACGTACGCCGCTGGTGGTCATGGAAGACGCCGTAATGGCTGTACGATACGTGAATGCCATCCTCCGACCGACAGTGCAACCATATCGGCAGCGTATTGGCGAGGCATTCGTCTTCATGGACGACAATTCGCACCCCCATCGTGCACGCCTTTGAATGACTTCCTTCAGGACAACGACATCGGTCAACTAGACTGGCCAGCATGTTCTCCAGGCATGAACACTATTAAACGTGCCCGGGATGGATTGAAAAGGGCTGTTTATGGACGACGTGACCCACCAACCACTCTGAGAGATCTGCGCCGAGCCGCCGTTGAGGAGTAGGACAATCTGGACCAACAGTGCCTCGATGAACTTGTGGATAGTACGCCACGACGAATAGAATCGTGCATCAGTGCAAGTGGACGTGCTACGGTGTATTAGAGGTACCAGTGTGTACAACAATCTGGACCGCGACCTCTGAAGGTCTCGCTGTACGGTGGTACGACATGCAATTGTGGTTTTCATGAGGAATAAAAAGGGGGGTAATTATGTTTATGTTGGTCTCTATTTCAGTTTTCTGTACAGGTTCCGGAGCTCTCGGGACCGTGGTGATGCAAAACTTTTTTTGATGTGTGTATATATTGAGAGGCCAACTTCAAAATACCCAGACTAGTGTACAGGGGTCGACAAGAGGTTCGCGAACTTACACCACCTATTGACCGAACCTCCCGTTTCTGAAGCAAATATATGCTTTAAGAATGGGAAGAGTTACCCCAGAATATAATACCGTAAGACATAAGCGAATTAAGATAAGCGAAGTAGACTAATTTTCTTGTCGAACGATCACTTACTTCAGATACCTTTCGAATAGTAAAAATGACAGTATTGAGTCTTTGAACAAGAACCTGAACGTGGGCTTTCCACGACAGTTTACTAGAAATTTGAAATGTTCATATGCACTAATCATGTGCCCATTCTGTGACATTAAAACGTCTGGTTTTGTAGAATTATGTGTTTGAAACTATAAAAACTGAGTCTTACTGTGATTTAGCGTTAGTTTATTTTCTACAAGCCATGTACTTATGACACGAACTGCACTGTTTGAAACCGAGCTAATGTTGCACGCAACATCGTTTATTACCAAGCTAGTGTCGTCACCAAACAGAAATACTTTAGAGTTACCCATAATACTAGAGGGCATATAATTTATATAAATAAGGAACAGGAGTGAACCCAACACTGATCCCTGGGGCACCCCCCACTTGACTGTACCCCACTCAGACCCCACACCACAGCCATTCTCGACACTGTGAATAATGACCTTTTGCTGTCTTCGGTGACGTAAGAGGTGAACCAACTGTGAGCTACTCCCCGTATTCCGTAATGGTCCAACTTTGTGAGCAATATTCTGTGATCAACATAATCAAACGCCTTAGTTAAACCAAAAAAATATGCTTAGCGTTCGAAACCTTTTGTTTAACCCATCCAGTACCTCACAGAGAGAAGAGAATATACCATTTTCAGTTGTTAAACGAATTCTAAAGCCGAACTGTACATTTCATAGCAAATTATGTGATATAAAATGACCAGTTATTCCTACATACACAGCCTTTTCACTAACTATAGCAAGCACTGATGGCATAGAAATAGGTGTAAAATTGTCTACGTTATCCCTTTCTCCCCTCACATAAAGCGGCTTTACTGCTGAGTACTTTAATCGTTCAGGAAACTGACCACTTCTAAAGTAAAAATTACAAATATGGCTAAGTAACATTGACGAACTTCACATAACAGTTAGAATCGGAAAGTTAGTTTGCTTTTTCTGCTGTTAATCATTGACTATACGTTAAGTTATATTATTGGGCCAATTTACGCATAAACACAAATTAGTAATCGCACAAGAACAATGAAAAAGGTAACATGTTATTTACAGTCTCAAACTTCGTCCAGACAACTGTTTAACCAAGCAGGCATATTACTTAATGGCTATATTTTCTGTCTTCAACACCTGTCAGGCTTTCGGAACAAAATGTAGTACTAGACACAATGATCAGCACTGGTCACGATTTAAACTGGCTGCAATACACGAAGGTAAAGAATTTACGTCGTATGCGTTAATCGAGAACTACCAGAATCACTTGAAAATCCCCATTGATTAATCCAGCCTGTTTCCGTGTGTGGTTACGGTGCTTTCAGGATTGCAAC
This sequence comes from Schistocerca serialis cubense, assembly GCF_023864345.2. Taxonomy (NCBI): domain Eukaryota; kingdom Metazoa; phylum Arthropoda; class Insecta; order Orthoptera; family Acrididae; genus Schistocerca; species Schistocerca serialis. The sequence goes on along the minus strand of NC_064643.1, from coordinate 200,849,125 downwards.
CGAGAGAGCTACAATTTAAAAAGTTCGTCTGTTAACTTCCTTTGACTTTTATTGAATTCAAAAAGCTATCATAAGTGATGCATATAAATTATTGTGTAAGATACAGTGCTTCGATGTAGATTCACGGAGACGGCTAGAATTAAATTACGTAACCTGTGTATCACTTCTCCGTGACATTAAGGCTGTTTTCAAAAAATAGTACAAAAATGGCTCTGAGCACTATGGGACTTAACATCTGTGGTCATCATTCCCCTAGAACTTAGAACTACTTAAACCTAACTAACCTAAGGACATCACACACATCCATGCCCGAGGCAGGATTCGAACCTGCAACCGTAGCGGTCACGCGGTTCCAGAACCGTCTAGAACCGCACGGCCACACCGGCAGGCCAAAAAATAGTTCCGGCGGTGCATAACGCTGATTCAGTAAAAGGAAGAGACATTTCCGGGGCCCAGATTTAAATACTGAGAGACTTCCATATTTTTCGTAATCAATAGATTTCCGCAAATCAGTGTCCAATGGAGATTTTCAGATATCGGAAATCAGTATCGTTTCGTAGAACGCTAATGATATCCTTGGTCCTTACAAAATGGTATATCCCAGTAATTATTACAGAATAACATAATATCATTTTCAGTATTTACTGTAGTACTATTATCTAATAGTGGAAAGTTTTTTTTATCGCAAATTCCATCCAACTCGTTCCACTGAACAATCCATATTCATCGTGACCTTTGTTTTTTCTCAGTAAGTATTTCCTTGAATACTGTTTGGGAGCAGTGAGCATAAGCATAAAATGGCGTTTTCTGAGACCAGAACAGCTCGTATTCGTTTGAGGACTGTTGGGTGGGGGGCGGAAGTCTTTACTCGATAATTAGCTTTATAAGAAATATTCTCAAATATATTGCATAAGCAGGCATTGAATAATTCCAAACAATGGCCGACGGTCATCATTCTTCTAACGAGTCAAATTTTATTATTTCTTCCTGATATGATATCGAAAGAACCACACTGTCCTAACATTTAAGTAGCTTATTAAAAAAACTTATGCTCCAGTCTACACTCCGTGGCTCACATTTTCCGCTCGCCTCGCGTGAATGCATCTGTTGCAGCCACCACTGTGTGGCGCTAGGGAGCCTTTAATTGAGCACGCCACGACCGGTTCGGAGAAGCACTCGAAAGCAATTCGGTCGCTTTCCAAGTACATCGTCTCTCAAGACGTGGGAGTGCCTCCCGTACCGCCTGTGGACGTTTAAACGCTTGCCTTACCTCTTTCCGTTGCATTAACACACTCCCCCAAATTAGCGCATTTTCCTTAATCTCAGGCTTGTCTCCGCGACACGCGAAGTCAGCATGTTAACCGCTAAACGGTTAAACGGACCGCGATTACATCGCCACCAGCAAATGTATACACAAGAATCGGGAGATAGCCTCGGTACTTAGCTGTGTAAGAGAGTGAACTCTCGTTGCGCATGCAGTTTGTATTGCTCGCACCTACTCCCTGTCCAGCTTCATTGCTTTTTCTCTTTAGTCAACTCGTAACGAGGAATTTCCCGTCTGGATTGCTGTAAAGTTTTGATCAGGAGATACCAAAAACTGAGCACTATCAACAAAATACAGCGCGAAAACAGGACGTTAACACTGGATAGAATGTCTTAGTAGTTGTCAACGCGAAGTTTCCGAAAGAAATATGTTGAATATGATCGAAAATTATGTAAGATAAGCGAGAATAATTAAACGTTCGAACATTTTTCTGTAATTGCTCGTGTAATTATGAAACTGCAATATGTGGAAATATTCTCACGAATATAATATTTTATTACAACGATCCTTATCACTGGATTTTAGAGATATTACGTTCGTTTGAATTCTTAAGCATGGATTACATCAAACATCGAACAGATACTTAAGTACTCGTTCTTTATTCTTGATACAGGAAAGATAAATGAAGCTAGATCAATAAATGTCACTAGACAGCCATAAATATTTTAGCTCCCAAGGTGATGCAATAATGAATGGAGCAACTGCTTTCGCGAGTAACTCATTGCTCTCACCAACTCTGAAGGCATCGGAGTATAAATAAAACATTATGCTAGCAGGATGTACAGTTTCTTTCTTATTTGCCTTGGAATACTGCATAACCTCAGAACTATTATACTACTGTGGTATAGATTTTATTGCAAAACCTAGACTTATGTTGTATAGACCAACATTACACCTGTCCCTCTAAGGATGACGAATGTTAACTACAACATCTGTGATCACAGAAATAAACACTGGACGACATAAGAGCTTTGGGAAAGAAAAAGAAAAATCATGTATCTAACTCGAAAAAACTGGAAAAGTCAGTTTTCTCGTTTTCTTTACTATATGACGAAGACTTGTTACACTAGAATGAAATTTTCGCTCCACAGCGGAGTGTGCGCTGATACGAAACTTCCTGGCAGATTAAAACTGTGTGCCGGACTGAGACTCGAACTCGGGACCTTTGCTTTTCGCGGGCAAGTGCTCTACCAACTTTTTTTTTTAGTCTAATTTTGTTCGCTTTCGTTCGTTGCATCTGCTCGGGGCGGCCGTCGTAAGACATCCTTTTAAGTTCGTTGTTGATCGATTAACTCAGTTTTTTTATTACAGAGGGCTGCCAACCCTCTGACCGAACACGCTGAGCTACCGTGCCGGCTCCAACTGAGCTACCCAAGCACGACTCACGCCCCGTCCTCACAGCTTCAATTCCGCCAGTACCTCGTCTCCTACCTTCCAAACTTCACAGAAGCTCTCCTGCGAAACTTGCAGAACTAGCACTCCTGGAAGAAAGGATATTGCGGAGACATGGCCTAGCCACAGCCTGGGGGATGTTTCTAGAATGAAATTTTCACTCTACGGCGCAGCGTACGCTGATACGAAACTTCCTGGCAGATTAAGACTGTGTGCCGGACCGAGACTCGAACTAGTTTTAATCTGCCAGGAAGTACTCGTTACACTGATTGGAAACTAGTCCTGCTAGTATAGCGTAAAACCTTCTTCTCACGGGACGTGAAAGCGTACCTATACAAGGAACTGGCGACGTCACAGCTTGGAATTTCACGTTGCACTACGTTGTGAAGCGTAATAGAGAATTTGGGCTGCCAGAGTTTTGCATCGTGGAGAGGAAAGTGGCTAACGAGATGCGGCATCGGTTTTACATCACAAGCAGAAATTAGGAGACATATTGTACGGAGTAAAACTGTGTATTTGCTGCTTTTTTTTAGTTACACAGTAGGTGGTATGAACACAAGCTGTTTCAAAGCATACTGAGGATCTCTAGGTACGATTTGCTATAAACTAAAATTTCCCGCTTAACACCAATGATCACCTTAACATATTCGGCTATCCGTGCACGTTCGCCAGACTGATCTAAACCTTCATATGCTATACTGTCCACATGTCCAAATTCTCGGGTCACAGTCCTGGTCCGGATGAAATTTTCTTGTGTCATTAATAAATTTTATCTCTATACCTAGCACTGCTGAAGTCAAATGCATTCGCAATCTGTGGATAAGTTTCGTAATAGGTTTATTTGGTACAGCTGTGGATCGTCAGGAATGTCTGTTCCGATAGACAGAAAATAAAATAAGTACATTTCTATTTCAGCTTTATATCCAGTTGCTAGTCCTGGTCGTTCCGTTGTTTGTGTTTCTTGGTTCTTTCTCCTCCCCCAATTTTTCTGGTGGTTTCCCTCTGGTGGGACAAATGACGTCTTCTTCTGCAGGGAAGGGGGATGTTTCTTCTTCTTTTCCTTCATCCTGAGTCTGTGATGGTCTTTCTTTTTCAGGAGAGAGTGATGATACTTTTCTTTTAGAGAAGAGATGTTTTTTTCCTTTTTTACAAGTCACAGCTATGCCTCTTCTTCTTGCTATCATCCTGAGTCTGTGACAGTCATTCTTTTCCTCGAGACAACGATACTAATTCTATTTCTTTCACTATTCATAGTGGGATTGGCCTCTGTTCCTGTTCGGGACAGTTAATCACTTCCAGTATTTCTTTGTACGTAACTGTTTTGCCGAAATTGTCTCCGTCCAAGTGAAATTTCGTGAAACGTTCTCCCACCTAGCCTCGAGCTTAAATAGATGTGACATTTTGAAAATAGGTACATATCTTCTTGAATTCTCTGTGTGTTCTGATTTATATTTACATATGAGGCTTCAGTCAGATCGAGCCTCTGTGGAATGCTTACAACAAAAACACGTGACTAAGATTCTGACTAAAGTTTCTTTTAGAGCTCTGGTTGTATTGCTACTTACGTTCCTGTAGACAACATTTCCTCCATTATTAATAACGTATTCTGAACCCTTTCTTATCGGTGTCATATAGTCTTTTACCACTTCACGTAGAGGGGCGCCAGGTTTGGTGATGCCGGTTAGTCTGAATATTGTTTGCATGTTTGCCATAAAACTTGCTAAGCCTCTTCCATTGTTATCAGAAAATATGGCGATTTCTCCTTTATTATTATTCATATTTAACGACTGATTTCACATGCACTGGAATTTCTTGAATCTTCAAAACACTTCTTGGTGAAGGAAGTTCTTTTCTTATTTTTACTTGTTTGAGCGCAACCACTTCAGATACATTTGTTATTTAGAGTTCGTAATTTTTCTTGTTTTGTTTTGCATGTGAACCTAATTTAGGCCTAAAAAACAGCTAATTTACAGTGTTTTGTTCTTCTTGCAGATTTCTATACATTATTTACAAGTTATTCAATTATCTTTTGACAATGCATATACCCTGTTTATTTACAAGTTATTCAAGTATCTTTTGACAGTTCTAAAGCGTACACCACGTTTTCTTCTTGCTCCGCATGATGTTTTGTTCAGTACATCACAGACACATTTCGTGTTTATTGTGTCAGAAAGTGCGACACACTTGGTATGTGTCCACTTTTAAGCCATTGAACACAGCTGAATACCATTTATAACGCCTTCATTACACAAAATACGCTTCACATTCGAGAAATAGTCTATTTTCACGCAGCCACTTGCTTAAATCTCTATAAGAGCCGTTACGTGTTTTGCACCGTCAACATGTAAGTGTAACTGACTAATGATCGCGACCACACAACTCCACTGTGGAAGAATTTGACAAAAAGTACGTGACACAACGTGCAGTAATTGCTCTTTTCGCCTAAATTTGATGACTTTCTAGGGTGATCAGCACTAATCCCTCTGATTGATGATCTTTTTAGATAATTATAGACCATTGATAGAATAAAGGACTGTGTACATATACTCATATTGCGAGCTTATTGCTTGATGAAATCAATATTTGGATAGCGCACGAACAGTGAATCTGATGGTTTTTCTCTGCAATCCGACAGATACAGAACATATGCAACTAATATAGCAGGATTATATTTCTTTCATGCTGTTAGAAAGAACGTGTTCTTGTCGAGCATTTGACGGGCATGAGACCTTTCTAATTTTTTCTTTATTTGTTTCTTTCCTTCCCTGAATCTGAAGAGGAAAGAGGAGTGAAAGAAAATCGTTCCCGGGAATATTTAGGGAGAAAAATTTCATTAAAGAGAGAGATTTTGAATAAACTTGCAGATGAAAATCCTTTATCCGGTACCGGACACTGCTGCTCACGTGAGTTTCAGAACACAGCCGGAGACTGAGACAATATTGCAAAATTCAGCGCTAGTTGACGTTGCTATTCATTATGACCTGTATTTTTCTTCGGATATAAAACACATTCAGGCAAAGGGAGTGAAGCCACTGCTTCTAGACCTACAGTGAACGCGTTTTGTTCCGATGACGCTAGCAAATTTCAAGCTACGGCACCGAGCCCTTAGTAATATTACCTGTACTTTGATTGTAGTCCCTGCTGCAGTTGCCGATTTTCGACAATATCCACTAAATATACGACCCTTCTGGAAGTCCTTAATCCCCCAACTCGTCACAAACTTCTCCAGAGCGAGATTCACAATCAGATCGAACTTCGCCCGTAATTCCTCCACGTCCATCATACTGGAACTAAATTATGTCTACTCATTGTGTAAGCTGGATGTTAACAACTGCTTATCTTTTCCTTCTAGCAGAGATACTCGCCAAGCCTTCTTGATGGATTTATTACCTTTCGTTACTATCAAAGCGACGACATTATACAGAAAGAGAGACTTTTGTTTCTGCTATTAGACAGAAGTGCATGCAAATGGTCGTCATCAAGCTATATCAATTATAAGCAGTTCTGGAGTTGATTAGACGTCGCATACTACTATTGTGCGAGTGTCGGAAAAAGAAAAAACAGAAAAGATACATAAAACATTTTATTATTATATTTCAAACTACATTAATCCTATTCAAAGTTGTATTCCCAGATGCTGTCTCAACTTAGCAGCCCATATTACTTTTTATAAAATCGGTCCCACATTAAACAGCTTTTCTTGCGGCACACGGCTCGTGATTTAGAATTACGAGACTTTTTGCAGTAGTGGATGTCAAATGACGACCATTGATAACAAAAAAGTGGCTCGAATGGCTCTGAGCACTATGGGACTTAACTGCTGCGGTCATCAGTCCCCTAGAACTTAGAACTACTTAAACCTAACTAACCTAAGGACATCACACACATCCATGCCTTAGGCAGGATTCGAACCTGCGACCGTAGCGGCCGCGCGGTTCCAGACTGTAGGGCCTAGCAGCACTCGGCCACACCGGCCGGCCCATTGATAACAGAAAAGAAGTTGTAGTCGTCCTAAGCTCCTTAATTCCATGCATAGCTGGTGTATGGAGCTCACATTACATACATGTCTCCTTTTCGTGCAGTTTAGGAGACAGCCTGACAAGGCTGCCACAGACCACTGTCCCTGAGAACTTTTTTGTAACTTAGAAAGTATATCGTCTGTCTTATAAAAGTAAATCACTACACATCCTGTATGTCTTCTCATCCAACCTGGCAAACTCGCTGACAGAGCGGTGGTCCGGGGGAGGGGGGAGGGAGGGGGGGGGAGGGGGGGAGGAGTATAGAAAGAGTCGCAGCAAGAGGAGGATGAGTGAGGGTAGAGAGGGGGGGGTGTGAGGCGGAACCTGGGAAGAAAGTAGAAATTGAAAGACCTTATTACGGTAAACTGAAACGTTTACGGAATACAACGAGATTACAAAAGTCGTTGGATAGCGTTATGCCAGTATGCAGATAGCGGTAGTATCGCTTACACAAGGTGTAAAAGGGCAGTGCATTGGCGGAGCTATCATCTGTACTCAGATTATTAGTGTGAAAAGGTTTCCGACGTGATTATGGACACACGATGATAATTAATAGTTTGAACGCGGAGTGGTAGTTGGAATAGACGAATGGAGCATCCCATTTCGGAAATCGTTAGATAATTCAGTATTCCGAGATCCACAGTGTCAAGAGCGTACCAAGAATACCACATTTTAGACATTACAGACAAGCAACACTGCGTGAAATAACTGTAGAAATCAATGTAGGGCGTGCGACAAACGTATCCGTCAGAATAGTGCTGCGAAATTTGGCGTTAATGGGCTATGGCAGCAGACGACCGACGTGAGTGCCTTTGCTAACAGCACAACGTCGCCTGCAGCTTCTCCCCGGAGCTCGTGACCATATCGGTTGGACCCTAAACGACTGGAAAACCGTGTCCTGGTCTGATAAGTGCCGATTTCTGTCGGTAAGAGCTGATGATAGGGTTCGAGTGTGAAATAGGCCCCACGAAGCCATGGACCCAAGTTGTCAACAATGCACTGTGCAAACTGGTCGTGGCTCAATAAAGGTGTTGGCCGTGTTTACATGGAATGCAATGGGTTCTGGTTACGTCCTACTACTTGGAGACCATTTGTAAGACTACTTGGAGACCATTTGTAACCCTTCCTGGACTCCATTTTCCCAAACAATGACAGAATTTTTGTGGATGACAATGCGCTATGTCACCTGGCCACAACTGTTCACAACTGGTTTGAAGAACATTCTGGACAATTCGAGCGAATGATCTGGCCATCCAGATCGACCGATGTGAATCCCATCGAACATTTATGGAAGATAATTCAGAGGTCAATTCGCGCACAAAATCCTGCACTGGCAACACTTTCGTAATTATGGTCGGCTATAGAGGCAGCATCGGTGAATATTTTTGCAGGGTATTGACAACGACTTACTGAGTCGATACCACGTCGCACTACGCCGTGCAAAAGGATATCCAACACGATGTTCCAAGGTATCCCATAACTTTATTCACCTCAGTGTACCGGGAGATCAAAAAGTCAGTATAAATTAGAAAACTTAATAAACCAAGGAGTAATGTAGACAGAGAGATAAAAATTGAAAGACATGCTTGGAATGACATGGGGTTTTATTAGAACCGAAAAAAAACAAAGTTCACAAAATGTCCGACAGATGGCGCTGGACAGCAAAACGTCAGTGACTGCGCATGACAATCGTGAATAAAAGGAGCTGTAATGAGAGAGAGAATCAGATGCGCCAGCAGTCGCAGCATGTTGACCTTACCTGAAAAGACGCTTTTAGCGAAGCCGTATTATCAGAATGGGGAATGTGCTACTTCAACGTTACGATCCTATCGCCATAGGAAGGGAATTCGAACGGATAAAGGTCCGTTGACAAATGCAGCTGTGGCGAGAATGATTTCGTAGTTCGAAGCCACGGGTTGTTTAGACGATAGACCCCGTAGTGGCCGACCGAGCACAAGGCGTAATGCTGCCGAAACAGTTCAGGAAGAAATAGAGACTGTAGCGGGTTCGTCTATGCACAAGGAAGTCAGCAGTCCTGCAGTCGCACGTCGCACCGGCATTCCATACACTACTGTTTGGTTGGCACTTAGGCGTACCCTCCGATGCTATCCGTTCAAAATCCATCGGCATCATGAACTGTTACCTAGCGATTTAGTGAAGCGGAGGGCATTTGCGGTGTGGGCGTTTGAAAAGATGGCGGAAGATGATGATTGGTTGAGTAACGAATTGTGGGCCGACGAAGCTCATTTCACGCTCCGAGGGTCTGTCAGCGCCCACAACTGCAGAATTTGGGCTACCGAAACTCCATTGGACAACGAGAAAGTCACGGTATGGGTTGGATTTACCACATCTACCGTTATCGGGCCTTTTTTCTTCGAGGAAATGCGTGATTCTGGTTTTGTAACTGATACCGTGACGGGTGAGAGGTACGCCGATATGTTTACAGAATCGCATCATCCCTAGCCTGGCTGATAAACACCTGCTGGAACGTACGACGTTTATGTAGGATGGCGCTCCACCCCATATTGCTAGACGCGTGAAAGATCTCTTGTGTGTATCGTTTGGTGATGATCGTGTGCTCAGCCGCCACTTGGCCTCCCATGTCCCCAGACCTCAGTCCGTGCGATTATTGGCCTTGGGGTTGCCTGAAGTCGCAAGTGTATCGTGATCGACCGACATCTCTAGGGATGCTGAAAGACAACATCCGATGCCAATACCTCACCATAGCTCCGGAAATGCTTTACAGTGCTGTTCACAACATTATTCCTCGACTACAGCTACTGTTGTCTTACTTTGTTATGCTGCTTATTGCTATTCTGATCGGATGAAGCGCCATCTGTCGGACATTTTTTGAACTTTTCTATTTTTTGGTCTTAATAAAACCCCATGTCATTCCAAGCATGAGTGTCAATTTGTACCTCTCTATCTATATTATTCCGTGATTTATTCAGTTTTGAAATTTATACTGACTTTTTGATCACCCGGTACATTCGCTGGGAATTATTAGTTGTTGCGTGACAAACGCCGGACTGTGTGTGTGAAGGAGTTATCCGCCCTACATCCCATATATGAAACTGAACAGAATATTCAGTTTCACTTCATTGCAAACACACGAATAGAGAACGACTCTTCATGACGGTTTCAGGTGTGAATATCAAGTTACAGCCGGCAACGCGCTGCGCCGCAGAACCTCCAACAGTTCACGAAGGCCGGTTTCGCACTCCTTACGGTATGCGAATAATTTGGTGCCGCCGAAAAGGACGTGTTCCTCCGGAGCGTAGGGGATAAAATGCCGTCCGCTAAGAGCCAGCATACTTTAATAGGCAAATGACAGTTTCGTGTCGAGTGCCACCTCACAGCGCCGAATCTCAAATTACGCTGAGGACTGGAGTCCCCGGCCTTGGAGAGGAGTGCCGAATTTACAAAATCCGCAGAGGTGCTGTAAGATCGGCGGCGGGCAGCGGCTGTCCGTGGGCGTCCCCGCGGTGTCAATTAGCGCATTCCTGTCGGTTCGCGGCCGTCGTCCGCCGTTTGTTACCGGCGAACGACATGCTAATGAGGCGTAAAACCCGGGCCGGGCCCCAAACACTGCAGCCACTAATGGCTACCGCCGCGCCGCTCACATCAGGGCGGGCGACTTACGACCGCTCCTAGTCCGCGATAGTTCTCACAGCCGCGCCGAAATACTTATCGCTGGCCGGCTCTCGGCCCAATAATTGCAGCGATAAACTGTTGCGCCACCGGTTAACGACTTCCCGAACAGATTACACGTTCGGAGAGTGGGTGGGTGGACGCAGCCGCTGTCACCACGTCGTCGTCAGCGGGAGAAACGCTGCTGGTTTCCTCATCCGACGACGAGATGCTGTGTAGGACCTAAGCTTACCTCTTATTAGCTACACTACTGGCCATTAAAATTGCTACACCAAGAAGATGACGTGCTACAGACGCGAAATTTAACCGACAGGAAGAAGATGCTGTGATATGCAAATGATTAGCTTTTCAGAGCACTCACACATGGTTAGCCCCGGTGGAGACTCCTACATCGTGCTGGCATGAGGAAAGTTTCCAACCGATTTCTCATACACAAACAGCAGTTGACCGGCGTTGCCTGGAGAAACGTTGTTGTGATACCTCGTGTAAGGAGGAGAAATGCGTACCATCACGTTTCCGACTTTGATAAAGGTCGGATTGTAGCCTATCGCGATTGCGGTTTATCGTATCGCGACATTGCTGCTCGCTTTGGTCGAGATCTAGAATATGGAATCGGTGGGTTCAGGAGGGCAATACGGAACGGCCTCCTGGACCCAGCGGCCTCGTATCACTAGCAGCCGAGATGATAGGCATCTTATCCGCATGGCTGTAACGGATCGTGCAGCCACGTCTCGATCCCTGAATCAAGAGATGGGGTCGTTTGGAAGGCAACAACCATCTGCACGAACAGTTCGACGACGTTAGCAGCTTCATGGACTATCAGCTCGGAGACCATGGCTGCGGTTACCCTTGACGCTGCATCACAGACAGGAGCGCCTGCATTGGTGTACTCAACGACGAACCTGAGTGCACGAATGGCAAAACGTCATTTTTTCGGATGAATCCAAGTTCTGTTTACAGCATCATGATGGTCGCATCCGTGTTTGGCGACATCGCGGTGATCGCACATTGGAAGCGTGTATTCGTCATCGCCATAATGGCGTATCACCCGGCGTGATGGTATGGGGTGCCATTGGTTAAACGTCTCGGTCACCTCTTGTTCGCACTGACGGCACTTTGAACAGTGGACGTTACATTTCAGCCGTGTTACGACCGGTGGCTCTACCCTTCATTCGATTCCTGCGAAACCCTATATTTCAGCAGGATAATGCACGACCGCATGTTGCAGGTCCTGTACGGGCCTTTCTGGATACAGAAAATGTTCGACTACTGCCCTGGCCAGTACATTCTCCAGATCTCTGACCAATTGAAAACGTCTGGTCAATAGTGGACGAGCAACTGGCTCGTCACAATACGCCAGTCACTGCTCTTGATGAGCTGTGGTATCGTGTTGAAGCTGCATGGGCAGCTGTACCTGTACACGCCATCCAAGCTCTGTTTGACTCATTGCCCAGGCGTATCAAGGCCGTTGTCAAGGCCAGAGGTGGTTGTTCTGGATACTGATTTCTCAGGATCTATGCACCCAAATTACGTGAAAATGTAATCACATGTCAGTTCTAGTATAATATATTTGTCCAATGAATACTCGTTTATCATCTGCATTTCTTCTTGGTGAAGCAATTTTAATGGCCAGTAGTGAACATTCCAACGTCTGTCATTTGCACGGTCAAAAGGCAACTTTCAAGTCGGTGTGTAGCAGTTATGTATCGGAAGTAAATAAATTTACAGACGTTGAAGGCTTGTAGTGGATACCAAGGCAGTTCAGTTTAGCATTGGAATTTCTGTTCGGAAACGTACCGTTCGCTGCTACACAAAGAATGCCACAAAACATGTCCAAACCTTATGCCTTTTCAGCGTCACTGACTACGGTATTACGTACATCATTCACCTATCAGCTGTTGTCCCATGCCCGCTACAGCCGAGAGAGGTTTGTACCTGCTGCTGTGCTTATGGTCTTCCTTCATACTGTAGAACAGTACTCGCCCTGAGAGAGGTTTGCACCTGCTGTTGTGCTTATGGTCTTTGCTAATATTGCGCTACGGTACAGTAGTAATCATTCACTACATTACAGAAAGCGATCTGTACGTACGTTTCATTTTTAGTGTGCTGTTGTCGACCATGGTGAATAGCACGTTTATGTAATACGCCGACATGTCGTTATTGTACAGCGGAGCGCGGTGGAGTGGGAGGACTGCACGTCAGTTGCGTGCGAAGCATTTTCCACACCGCCTGACACCTTGTAAGTAGGCTGTTTAGGTTTTTATATTGGTAACGCCACGTAGCGCTCTGTATGAAAATCACTGGCTGTGCTGTGTGCAGTCTGTGGCTGGTTTGCATTGTTGTTGGCTATTGTAGTGTTGGGCAGTTGGCTGTTGACAGCGCGTAGCGTTGCGCAGTTGGAGGTGAGCCGCCAGTAGTGGTGGATGTGGGGAAGTGCGATGGCGGATATTTGAGAATGGATAATCTGGAAGTGTGTCCATCAGAAACAGTACATTTGTAAGAATGGATGTCATGAACTGCTATTTATATTATGACTATTAAGGTAAATACATTGTTTGTTCTCTATTAAAATCTTTCATTTGCTAACGATGCCTATCAGTAGTTAGTGCCTTCCGTAGTTTGAATCTTTTATTTAGCTGGCAGTAGTGGCGCTCGCTGTATTGCAGTAGTTCGAGTAACGAAGATTTTTGTGAGGTAAGTGATTTGTGAAAGGTATAGGTTAATGTTATTCAGGGCCATTCTTTTGTAGGGATTATTGAAAGTCAGATTGCGTTGCGCTAAAAAAATATTGTGTGTCAGTTTAAGCACAGTCATATATAATTTTTCTAAGGGGACGTTTCAACCTTCGCACTCCATCTTTGCAACAGGTACCTGCGGTCTTTGGAAATGAGTACATTCGCAGCAGGACCGGCTGTGGAGCTCCACTGCGGCGGCAAGCAAATAGAATTTGAAGAGGCTGCACTCTATGCAAGAAGAGGACGCAACGACGAATACCAGAAACATAGCAGGTAGACTGGATGTGGGTCACTAACCTGTCTGGCGTGTTCTGCATGAGCAGCAGCTACACCCATACCAGCCTCAGAAGGTACGCGCAACGCAGCCACAGGAGTTCGTGTCGCGAGCCCACTTTGGAAAATAGTTCTTGTGCAGATGTGTGGACGTACCCACGGCGAACACTTTTGACGGATGAAGCAAAGTTCGCCGGCCGGAGTGGCCGTGCGGTTCTAGGCGCTACAGTCTGGAGAGGAGCGACCGAATCCTTGCCTCGGGCATGGATGTGTGTGATGTCCTTAGGTTAGTTAGATTTAATTAGTTCTAAGTTCTAGGCGACTGAGGACCTCAGAAGTTAAGTCGCATAGTGCTCAGAGACATTTGAACCTTTTGAAGCCAAGTTCATCAGAGAAGGTTTTCTCAGTTCCCACAACAGTCATCTGTGGGCTGATGAAAACCCGCATGCTGCGCGCGCCCATGGGTTGTAGTAATGATACTGTCTGAACGTCTGGGTAGGGTTCCTTGATGGAGTGTGATTGGGTCATACCTCCTTCCACCATCATGTCTGATGTCTGCAGCGTGCTTGCGATTGCTTGATGGTGTCGTGCATGGGCTCTCAGAAGGTGCCAGTACACACGCGTCAAAACATGTGGTTCCAGCACGATAGCGCAACTTCTCCTTTTTCACTTGGGGTTGAGTTACCTGCACCAACGATTTGGGCAACAGTGGATTCATACAATTTGATAGGTCTAGCTGGGAAATGGATCCACCTTCAGTGCGGATGCACAAATACACCCGACATCCTGTGGGAATCTCAGAGAGGGAACATGGAGGAGATGGACAGGTACTGTGGTCAGGTGATGCTCGATGGGAGTGTGGGTCGGCCTTGAGGAGTGTCGAGATAGTCGGTACAGTTGCGATAACGCTGTATCCCGGATGGTGCAGTTTTTACCGCGCCTGCCTAGTAGGCAGGAAATCCCGGGTTCGAGTCCTGGTTCGGCACACATTTTCACTCGTCGCCGCTGATTCTGCATAATGCCCCCTCCGCCACACACCACTTGGTAGCTAGCGGAGTACATATGTAGATGTAGATGCCTTTGCTTTCCTTTCTTCCCCTCTCCAATTTGCATACAACAATGGATTGGTCACGGTTGACAGACTTCTTGGTTCAAATGGCTCTATGCACTATGGGAATTAACATCTGAGGTCATCAGTCCCCTATACTTAAACCTAACTAACCTAAGGACATCACACACATCCATGCCCGATGCAGGATTCGAACCTGCGACCGTAGCAGCAGCGCGGCTCCGGACTGAAGCGCCTAGAACCACTCGGCCACAGCGGCCGGCACAGACTTCTTGGCCTGAACGTTCTCCCGTCTTTAATGTGATAAACTACTACCTATGGGCTCACATGAAATCCTTGATTCACGAGATCCCTATGGCATTCGTGGAATACCTGTTGGCGCGGATTATAGCTGCGGCGGATGCTGAAGGACCAGAGATTTGCGATTGCTTGTAACGGAACATACCATGGCGGTATCAGATCTGTAATGACGTTCGTGGTCGTCGTATCGAGCCCTGTTTGTAAGTAGACCTAGACGAGAAGCAGCAGGAGACAGAGCTGAGTGTATGATGCGGTATTTTGGGTGAAACGGGAAAACGGTACGTTTCTGGAAGTAAGTTTCTGGGATCTTCGTCCTCAAAGTCTGTGAAGTCATTTTAGACACACACTGTACAGTATGTTTTCTCAAAAATGTATCACATTTTTCTACAACCTCTAGTATTGCTCGAAACTAAAAGAAAAGTTTCTAAAATTGTAAGTCCGGAAACAAATACCTGCTGATATATTAGCCATTTTACTTTTGACAAGTATTGTATCGGCTAAACGGAGGAGTCAGCACAGATGCAAACAGCGAAGGAGAAAAGTTGCGATGGCCGTTGGTAGAAATCCAAAAATGACCTGTACATAACACTTACAGATTTACAGAAAATCTTATTTCTAAAACGGAAAGAAACGTTACTTCTCGCTATGAGGTGGATTGATGTGCTCCCTGTGGCTCGTACATGCAATTACCTTCACACACTATTACCATTCGCATAAAGCGGGCTAAGTATCGACTTCCTATTACTCGGTGCTGATGCTCTCGAAGTCTGCAACCGAGCTGTGTCGGACCAGCGATGGGCGACTGTTTAAGTCAGTGTAGACAGGGGGCGCTGAACTGTGTCTTCCTGGAGTTGTGGCACTGCCCGCTCTTTCCGTTGGCACGTGGGTCAGTGGCTTCTTGATACTGTTTCGCTGCGCTGCCCTGTTCAGTGTGCAGTCGTTGCTTTAGGACTCCAGCAGGAAGTAACGTGTTAGTGCTCCGTACAGACGAGGTATGATCCGCAACAGATGGCATAACGAATTACCACAACATTCGCGTGTGGGCAGATGCAAATACTCGAGCAATGATGGAGGCGAGGCACAACGATCGCTTCAGTATCAATGCCTGGGCACGAACTGTTAGTGGCAGACTAACAAGCTCACACTCCTTACCAGATTAACAGGTGCTGTGTATTACTGATTTCTGCGTGATGAATTATCAGCGCTATTGGAGAACGTTAACTCTCTACCACGCAGCGTGACCTTGCCATTCACCTGACCTGAATCAGTTGGGTGGAAACGTTTAAAGGCATTGGTGTATGTCTAGTTCATCGACAATGTGGATACGTTACAGGAGTGTGTGTGATTAATGCATGTGCAGCAATCCAAATGCAGCCAGGTGTATTTCAAAGAGTTCGTGATTCAATGCGGAAAAGCGCTGAAGGTTGTATCAGGATGCGTGGTAACCATATTCTACACCGCCTGTGGTGTCTACCTCTGCGTAACTGACAGACGGCAATGAGAGGACAGGTTGCCCACATATCAACAGGTAGTGCTTTCCTGACATATCTTTATAGGAACTATTCTTCTAGTTTTAACCAGTACTAACTCCTGTGGGAATAAGTGACACCCATTCTTAAACGCTGGCCGCTGGTGGCAGAGCGGTTCTAGGCGTTTCAATCTGGAACCGCGTGACCGCTACGGTCGCAGGTTCGAATCCTGCCTCGGGCATGGATGTGTGTGATGTTCTTAGGTTAGTTAGGTTTAAGTAGTTCTAGGGGACTGATGACCTCAGTAGTTGAGTCCCATAGTGCTCAGAGCCATTTGAACCATTTTTTTCCCCCACATGATTTCCTGGATCTCTTTAACCACGTCGAAAAAGCCTGGTACTCAGTGATGTTCATAACGGTACAATGACTCTCACGAGCAGTTCTAAATCTTTCTGGTAGTTTTGCTTTCACACTTCTGCAACTTTCATTTTGGCGCATATTTCGTACTTCGCGTGAATATTTTTTCTATTTATACAATTCACGTTCAAATTTTACGAAACGAAACTGGCTTTGCACACTGCTTATTTATAAACGTTTTCTCCGTCCTTCGTTTATTAGATGAAATTGGTACACAAGTGAGAGGAAAGCAAATCAAGTTAACATTACAGACGTCCTCCATCAATCAGAACTTTAATTTGCGGACATTAAATATTTCATAACAATTCCTACAGCACAATTCTTACGATAATTTTAAAATAATATGCATTTTATCAACAACGATGCAGTTCCTTGTTTATTTCTTATAGTCGTCACAAAAGTGCGAAGTATCTCTTGGGAGCCGAAGACAAACGATTTCCTTACACTAGGCACTCATGACAAAAGGAAAATTCATGCACTCAGGCACTTCACAGTAATTAATAGTTGTAATTAGACAAATTTGGATGGAGGAAAAACTGGTCGTGGCTGTTGCTCTGCATAGTTGCTGCGTACCAGGCATGCTTAATCAAATTCGTAAAACGTGCTGATGCAAGCTGACAATGTGCAGATATCTGAAGTTTAACAATACCTATCCGCTGATAAACCTGAAATGACTAAGAGCTGTTACAATTATATTTTCCGACAATTTTCTGAAAAATGCTTCACAGTGTAGAAAAATTTCTTTGTCGAGATGATGAATTACACCATCAGTGCCTGGTGATATCCAAATTATATTAACAGTCTTTTTGTTGCCCTCCTTAAGAAAGAGCTATTGGTATGCACGGGTCAAGCATCCCATAAAATCAATTAACTATTTTCTGCAACTGGGAAGAATACGTATTGGATGTACTATTGAAACTTATCTCTCTCATTTTTCCTGATTTTGCTACGTAAATTACAATATTTTTGAAATTAAACACTCCATTTTTTAAATATTTGGTCCCAGTTTTCCCTGAGGTTCCTGAAGGAAG
Source organism: Schistocerca serialis cubense (assembly GCF_023864345.2). Classification (NCBI taxonomy): domain Eukaryota; kingdom Metazoa; phylum Arthropoda; class Insecta; order Orthoptera; family Acrididae; genus Schistocerca; species Schistocerca serialis. Next base: position 200,831,445 of record NC_064643.1, on the reverse strand, counting down.
ATATAAAGTTATGGAAACAGTAATCCGCTGATACTCATCACTGGCATTGTTGTATACGAACGTGCCATAGCATTTATCAGCTACAAAGTGACCTTGTCTTTTCCCGCTCGAAACGATAAATCGCTATTTTCAAGCAGTTCTTAGAAGAAATCTGACTGACTGGCTATATACAAAGTACTTTACGGGGTGAAAAGATGCTTGGTCTTCATTTCAGTTACGAATTTCTCATTCAAATGAGCAAAAAGTAGGCAAAGTTTGGAAATTATTTTTGAGACAACAGAAAGACATGCAAAGTTTCTGTTTGGGGATTATGATTGATCATATCTTGAACTTCATTTCATATTTTCAATATGAAAGAAAAACAAAATGCCGCCCGTAATTATGGTTTGATCAAGGGACTGCACGTTTGAAGTGCGCAGACTGCGTACAGTCTAGCCCCTCAGTAGTGATCTGAAATAAAAACTGGATAACATCAGTCGATACTACATTAAATTTATGGGAGCTTATACCTACTTTTATAAGTATTATTAGTTCAATTTGCATAAAACATGTATGTTGTCACATATTTATGGGGTCAACGAACTCAAATCTGATATTAGATTTTCAGAATTCAAAGTAGCTAATCCAACATGACGGGCCCAAAATTACGTTTTGACTAATTTTGACCAAAATTGGTCCACAAAAAAGTGCTTTCGTTTCTTACGTTTACTCTGCAATTCCAGGACTTTGTATCAACCCTTCCTCAGACTCGAATTGTTCCTGGAGAGCAATTCCCTCCTCTTTTTGGCGAGAAAAACCGACGTGGCAGAGGTGGATGTGCCGCGTTCGGCAGTCTGCACATATCGTTCGCCAACTTTTTCGGCGTAAATGTTTGCATGCAGACTGCATTTTATGAACGTGCGTTACGGCACAAGTTTTTTACCTGAACCGGACGTCTCTAGCTGAGAGCGTCCCACGGTGGCCATGACACTGCTTCGAACAATGGGTTTAGGAATTTTTGTCCCAACGTTTTACACACATATACCTTTCAAAATACGCAATAAAAATCGATTTTCGACCATTCTGAACGAGAACTCGTATGTAATGACACCTCCTCTACATTTTTACTTCAGTTAAACATTGTAATTTTGCGACTTCTTTTCCCACGATTTCCTGGATCTCTTTAACCACGTCGAAAAAGCCTGGAAATCATTGATGTTCATAACGGTACAATGACTCTCACGAGCAGTTCTAAATCTTTCTGGCACTTTTCCTTTCACACTTTTTGCGACGTTCATTTTGGCGCATATACGTACTTCGTGTAAATATTGTTTCCATTTATAGAATTCACGTTCAAATTTTACGAAACGAAACTGGCTTTGCACACTCCTTATGTATAAACGATTTCTCCGTCCTTCGTTTAACTAAAAATTTATAGCCTATTCTCTCTCACTGAAAGCTGTTACTGTACATACTCGTATTTTCTTTGCGTTGGAAGGTACTGTGTTTCTTTTCTGGATTTTAATTAGACCAACAATCATTGACGAAGCAATTTCTAGTTTCCACTAATATTTCCACAATTTCCAACGAAATGTCGAAACCATTCGAATGGACGTCGAAGAAACTAACAAATAATCCATATGTAGGTCTTCAGAAGAGGTAGGTGGTTTAGACTGCATACCACGTTCTTCGTATTGCATCTCAACAAGGTTGAAAACATTAATTGGATTCCACACTAATGTGAAACTCTGGAACCTGCACAAAGAGAGATGATACTAGCAAGCGTATACGAAGAAGTTCAGTTTTACCTCCATTGTTAACAATCAGTGATACCGCAAAGGCAACTGCTAATTATTATGGATATTAAATGAGCTGCAGATTCGAGCGAAAAGTAACTGTGAACAGTTGTGTCAGAGAAACTATCGAAGGAAACTGGAATTCGCTTTACAAATTACGATCGCGTTGTGCCGTGTTATCTGTTTACCAACGTGCCTCAACCAAGCATACGCTGCGGTCGTGTTGCGCATGCGCTATCTGCAACACTTACAGCAGAGGCGTACATTTCTCCTGCTGCCAGGCCAGCTATGAATTTGGTTAATTTGAACATTTTCTTAAGATACAGTGTGTCTTAGCAGCTAATTTTTGACGTAGTGCAAGTTTCTGTTCATTTTTACTGTATAAAAAAATTGCAGGACCGGTTTGGACATGTAGGATTGGACAGTTCCCTTGTGAGGTTTGTTTCAAACTTGTTGTCGTGTACGTAAAACATCGAAGGCAAGTTTCAGTTTTTATCTATAGCAATAGCATGCATTTTGATACTATGTATCATTAAAAAATGAACACCTACAGACGAGAGCACAGTTTTGGGCTATCTCAGTTGTTCATACTGAGAGAAATAACTAGGTTGATCACGAAGGATAACTTTCTCCCAACTTCTGAAGGATGTTACGAAAACATCACGTCGGTTCCCGAGTGCACACGGCTTCTACACCCTACAAAGTCTGCTGGCCGATTCCACGATTTCACGAGCTCCAGACCACTCCAGGAGATTATTTGACATTTAGGCTTCCAGTTACTCCGAATCAGGAACAGAATGCAGGCATTTTCACAAACTATCTCTTTTTCCCCCTTCAGTGAGATATTGCTTTTTGACTGGGGTTCTAGAAGTATGTCTGCAACGGATGTTACCAAGCAACGGCCGTCGTGGGGAAATTCCACACCTGGTCCACTCCAACCAGCACCCGTTTAGGAAAATTTGGGAAATACCGACCGATCATCTTCAAGGCATATAAAAAACCCCTTCCCTATTCAACAATGTTGCCATTTTGCGGAAGCAAGGAAGGAGAAAGATCCGTATCCAAAGACTGGAAAGTTGCACAGGTCACATCAGTATTCAAGAAAGGTAATAGGAGTAATCCACTAAACTAGAGGTCCATATCTTAAACGTCGGTATGCAGCAGAATTTTGGAACATATACAATATTGTGTTCGCACAAGAATTACCTCGAAGTGAATTGCCTATTGACAAACAGTCAACACGGATTTAGAAAACATTGTTCTTGTGAAACACAAGCAGCTCTTTACTCACACGAGTCCGCCCCCGGTAGCTGAGTGGTCAGCGCGACAGACTGTCAATCCAAGGGGCCCGGGTTCGATTCCCGGCTGGGGAAAGACTTGCACCCGGCGAACGGTCTACCCGACGGGAGGCCATCGTCACACGACATTTCATTTCATTTCATTTACTCACACGAAGCGTTGAGTCCTATTGACAAGGGATTTCAAATTTATTCCGTATTTCTGGATTTCCGGAATGTTTTTGCCACAGTACCACACATGCAGCTTGTAGTTAAGCTGCGTGCTTGTGGAATATCGTCTCAGTTGCGTAAGTGGATTGGTGATTTCCTGTAAGAGACGTCACAGTTTGTTGTAATTGACGGAAAGTCGTCGAGTACAACAGAAGTGATTTCTGGCGTTCCACGATGTAGTGTTGTAGGCTCTCTGTTGTTACTTATGTATATAAACTGTTTGGGCAACAATCTGAGCAGCCGTCTTAGTTTGCTTGAAGATGATGCTGTCGTTTATAGTCTAGTAAATTCATAAGAGGATCAAAACAAACTGCAAAACGATTTTGAAAAGATATCTGCATGGTGCGAAAGTTAGCAGTTGACCCTAAATAATGAAAAGAGTGAAGTCATCCATCTGAGTGCTAAAAGGAATCCCTTAAACTTCGGTTACACGATAAATCAGTCAAATCTGAAGGCCATAAATTCAACTGAATACATGGGAATTACAGTTACAAAAAACTTAAATTGGAAAGAAGACACAAAAAATGTTGTGGGGGTTGTGGAGAGGGAAACCAAAGACTGCGTTTTATTCGCAGAACACTGAGAAAATGTAACAGATCTAAAGAGACTGCCAACACTAGCCTTGTCCGCCCTCTTTTGTAGTACTGCTGCGAGATTTGGGATCCTTACCACATGAGATTAACGAAGTACGTCGAGAAAGAAGAGCTGGACGCTTTCTGTTATCGAGAATTAGGAGACAGAGTGTCGCTGGTATGCGGAATCTTCTCACGAAATTCCAATCACCAACTTTCTCCTCCGAATGCGAAAATATTTTATTGACGTCGAGCTGCATATGAAGAAACGATCGTCGTAATAAAACAAGGGAAATCAGGGCTCAAATCAAATGGCTCTGAGCACTATGGGACTTAACTGCTGAGGTCATCAGTCCCCTAGAGCTTAGAACTACTGAAACCTAACTAGCCTAAGAACATCACGCACATCCATGCCCGAGGCAGGATTCGAACCTGCGACCGTAGCAGTCACGAGGTTCCAGACTATAGCGCCTAGAACCGCTCGGCCACCACGGCCGGCAATTAGGGCTCGCAAGGAAAGATGTAGGTGTTCGTTTTTCTCTCGCGTTGTTGGATTGGAATAATAGAGAATTACTGTGAAGGTGGCTCGGTGAACACTCTGCCAGACACTTAAGTGTGATTTTCACTACAGTCTGGAACCGCGCGACCAGGTCGCAGGTTAGAATCCTGCCTCGGGCATGGATGTGTGTGATGTCCTTAGGTTAGTTAGGTTTAAGTAGTTCTAAGTTCTAGGGGACTGATGACCTCAGAAGCTAAGCCCCATAGTGCTCAGAGCCATTTTTTGTGATTTCCAGAGTATCCACGGAGATGTAGATTCAGGGTTTACGCTTCGTAGACGTCGAGATCATTAGAGACAGATCACATTCTCGGAATGTTTTGAGGATTGGGAAGGAAATCGGCCACGCCTTTTCAAAGAAACCTCGAAGCGTAGTTGGAGCGATTCAGGGGTATCGTGGGAATCCTAAATCTGGATGGCTGGACGCACATTTGAACCGTCCAATGTGCTAAAAACTGTGCGACCTCGATCGAAAAGAAACGGGCCGATACGATACAATAACGAACAGCATGGGCGGCCAGAAAATGACGTGTAGCAACCGGTATGATACGACGAAGACAGTGTAATAATAAAAAATTCAGCAAGTAACTCCGGAATATAAAATCGTACTGTCGGAAGGTCGACCACAGAATGATCTTGCATAAAAAATAAAAGGAATTTAGAATTTCAAGTTTTCTGTTTACCCATGCGGTCTCATTGTTCCAAGTATTCTGGCTGCGTTTGTCTTTGAGTGTGTAACTTGATTAGTCGATCCAGTGCGAACACAAACATCTTGCTCAGGAGAAAACTGCGTATTTCAGTCGTAACACTGAAGGCGGTTGTTTTACAATGGTGGTAAGCGGCTGAGAGATGATTGAACGCGAGACCGCCGACGTCTTCATTAATGTGGGCATAAACAGCTGTTACTGCTTATCGCTTGTCAAGTTTACACGGCTGCGGAGTTTTCTATGGGCTATAGACGTCGCCCGGAAGAGAAGAAATGCGCATAACGCCGGCCAGAACTGGTTTAGACAATGTGCGCCGCTCGGAGACTATTCTGCCCGTGATGGCGCATCTCCATATGAAAAGCCGGCCGGCCGCGCGCTCGGATTATTTCCCCGGGGAGAGAGGTTTCAGTAGCAGCAGCAGCTGCTGCTGGCTCTGTTCTTTTGGTGCCGCTCATCCTTTCACCTGTCACACCACAACACTGGTCCGCCGCACATGTCCCAGTCGTCTTACAGGTTATTCCTGCTGAATAGTGCCAGTAATCTGCAGTCTGATGGCAACCTTGGACTGGCGTGTTCAAATGTATAGCTTAAATCTTCAGAGACAAGAAACTTTTAAACTTGGTTATCCTGTCGCTAATAAGAATAAAGCTGCCACGAAGGAAAGAATCGTTTCTTTATCGCCACTAGGTTGGTGACGTTTCTTTTGGCAAAATTTGCTAATTCCCAGCTCTCTGCCAACTCGTGTCGACTTCGTATTTGTTAACTCACTTCTGGTCAGGTCACTGACACACACATCCAGTCTCCATACAAGAGGTGGTGACTATTATGTACACAAACAGAAATAGCGAGCAGGAGACAATGAATTAAGCAAATAATACCGGAAACCAGCAATTTTCACTGTACGCCACGTTTCCTTTCTGGCCGACATGCTGGTCGTGTGTGCCGTTGTTTCCTGTAGCACAACCTAACTGACAATGTAGGTGACGTTGTAGCTCCATAACGTGTCCGGCGTAATAAATGGTTTATTCATGTAGGGTCTCCAGCCGGAACATATCGTCATCTGGACACAATATTTCGGCGGTCCACATGGCCGCCATCGTCAGGTGAGTAGGCCGTCGTCCGTTCATTATGGTGAAGGAATGCGTATGATGTACGTGTATGATGGTGCAACGGCACATTTTCATGTTTCTGTTGAGGAATACGTGACACCAACTTTCGACAGCAAATTTATCAATCGTGACTCGGCAATACCATGGCCTCCCAGGTCCCCTGACTTGAGAGTGTTCCATTTTTTTTTCATGTATTCCAGCCCTGTTGACAGTGTAGATGAATTCAGAGAACGCTCCGAGGATGGTTGACAATGCGTACGGAAAACACCTGGGAGTTTTGAACGTGTACGAGCGTAGAAGAGAAGACGTGGTGAAGCTTGTCTTCGCACAACGGTGGTCATGTGAAACATTTGTTTCAATGTGTTCGTCCTCAGGAGTATATGTACAGTGTGGATTCTCGGGGGCTGTATTATAAGACGTCCATGCTCAGTCCTAATACGTCGTAACGAGCGAACAATTCGTTTCGGGACCGATGTTTATTAGGATTACGTAACTTACTTGTTTCATCGCCCTCTACTGACCCCTTCTCACTCCTTTCTATATAGTAGTCAAGTATAAGTATATAAAAAACAATGCTTCACTATTATGTACAAAAGGGGTGAGTAGAGGGGCAGGATTCGAACCTGCGACCGTAGCAGTCGCGCGATTCCGGACTGAAGCGCATAGAATGCCCTCAGCCACCAAATTTATTATGGTACAAATTGGTGGGGTTGAACGTAGGACTGAATGTAATGGACATGCAATGGCAATGGGAGACGCGTGTATTCGGGCAAGTGAATGATCGATAAATCAAGAAAGTTATCTGCTGTGGAGGAAATAAAAAGATGGACTGAAACAACGACCTAATACAAGGAAACTGGATGGCAACAGAAAACCAGAAGCGACAACTTTACCGATGAAGATGATAACGCATGAAAAATTGGAAAGTCTACTATTCAGCAGTGGATGACGTAGCTGATGATAATGACGACGATAAAGGGCCCTAAGCACCATGCAGAGTGTCACCAGCACATTTAGACCGAAAATAGTGTGCCACACAAAGTACACTTTACCGTCCGTTCGCTTCAGTCTGGAACCGCGTGATCGCTACGGTCGCAGGTTCGAATCCTGCCTCGGGCATAGTTGTGTGTGATGTCCTTAGGTTAGTTAGGTTTAAGTAGTTCTAAGTTCTAGGGGACTGATGACCACAGATGTTAAGTCCCATAGTGCTCAGAGCCATTTACCGTCCGTTCGACACGTACCTAGTGTTCTCCACGCTTGCACAGACGAACCTGCTCCATGCCAACGTTTCTTACGGTTATCAACGAATGTGAGATCTGAGGATGATCTCTTACATCGAAACCGATCATCTAATAACAAAAATGAACAATTAAAATGCGATCACAACTGTGAGTGTGTTGAAGTGACTTATAGTAGCATCAGTATCACTTTTTTCCCCTGGAACGATGTTCCAAAATTTTAAATACCCTTCTTATGCCTGCGGTCTCTCTCTCCCTCTCTCTCTGTCTGTCTGTCTCTCTGTTAAACACACACACACACACACACACACACAGACACACACACACACACACACACACACACACACTCCCGTAGGAGTAATTAAACATGGAGTTAAAGCAATGAAACTGTCCAAGATATACCACAGTTTACAGTTCCAATCCAATTCGATTTAATTTGTATCCTCACATGCTTGAGCCAGTCTTTATGAAGGGCCTGTCCCTGTATACTGCCTCTTTCCTAAGCTTGTGAACTTCTTGCTCTTTTATCCTAAGTTCAGCAGCTTTTTTTAAGGATGTGCATGTGATTCAGCCATCCATTCTACTATACAATATTCTAAATAACTGTTCTTGTCGCTCAATCTTTTCCACTGAATTTCTCTTTTTCATATGAAGTTTTGTGTCAAAAAAGTGTGTGTGTGTGTCTTTGTGTGTGTGTGTGTGTGTGTGTGTGTGTGTGTGTGTGTGTGTGCGTCTGTGTGTATGTGGTTTTTAGGACATTTTTATGTTTTAATTTTCAAAGTATTATAATTGTGTCTTAACTTACAGGGTGTTGGACAAATGTACGGAAACAATGGGAGAAATACATGCCTGAACATGAATGCACATGTTGGCCAATCCTGTGCTGGTGTATTTCTTCACGAACTGCACCAGTGCAACGTCTCCAATGCGTTGCAAGGGTCAGTCTTGGCGAGAACAGTGTTCTGCATACTTCTGAGTATATTATGTCGAAGGTGGGTGTATTGAACGTGAGAAGTTGTTGGTACTCATATGGTGGGTGCTTCCGTAACCAAGGGAACTAAAATGTATGCTCTTTCAAGAGGCAGCGCATCAAAGACTTATACCGCATAGAGGAAACGTGGAAAAATATCACCTGCTTAGCCGGCCGTTGTGGCCGAGCGGTTCTAGGCGCTTCAGTCCGGAACCGTGCTGCTGCTACGGTCGCAGGTTCGAATTCTGCCTCGGGCATTGATGTGTGTGATGTCCTTAGGTTAGTTAGGTTTAAGTAGTTCTAAGTTCTAGGGGATTGATGACCTCAGATGTTAAGTCCCATAGTGCTTAGAGCCATTTGAACTATCACCCGCTAAGTTACCCTGCGGACAAAAGTGTGTGCAGAGCGATCGTGATGGGTTTGAAGACGCGAGGTAAGAGCTGTATTGAACCGTGAGGTTTCATTTTCTCCTAACAGTGAAGTGACAGAAGTCATACCTCCTAATATCGTGTCGAACCTCCTTTTGCCGGCCAGTGCAGCAACTTCAAATTGAGATGGAACAACGAGTCGTTGAAAATCCCCTTCCATGCCGCCTCTATAGCCGTTCGTAGGTATTGCAGGTGCAGGATTTTGTGTACGAATTCACCTCTCGAATACGTCCCATAAATGTTCTAAGAGATTAATGTCGGGCGAACTGGGTGGCCAAATCATTCGCTCGAACTGTCCATAATGTTCTTCAAACCACACTCGAAAAATTGTGGCCTGGTGACATGGCACATTTCCAACCATAAAAATTACGTCGTTGTTTGGGAACATTAAGTGTATGAATGGCTGGAAATGGTCTCCAAGTGCCGAACTTAACCATTTCCAGTCAATGATCGGAGCCGCGCGGGATTATCCGAGCGGTCTAAGGCAATGCAGTCATGGACTGTGCGGCGGGTCCTGGCGGAGGTTCGAATCCTCCCTCGGACATGGGTGTGTGTGTTTGACCTTAGGATAATTTAGGTTAAGTAGTGTGTAAGCTTAGGAGGAGGAGGAGGAGATTACTGTTAACTTCCCGTCGACAACGAGGTCATTAGAGACGGAGCACAAGCTCGGATTAGGGAAGGATGGGGAAGGAAATCGGCCGTGCCCTTTCTAAGGAACCATCCCGGCATTTGTCTGAACCGATTTAGGGAAATCACGGAAAACCTAAATCAGGATGGCCGGACGCGAGATTGAACCGTCGTCATCCCGAATGCTGTAAGCTTAGGAACTGATGACCTTAGCAGTTGAGTCCCATAAGATTTCACACACATTTGAACATTTTTTTCAATGATCGGATTAGTGTGACCAGAGGATCCAGTCCATACCACGTAAACACAGCCCACACCATTATAGAGCCACCACCAGGTTGCACAGTGGCTTGTTGACAACTTGGATCCACGGCGACGTGAGGTCTGCGCCACACTCGAACTCTACCATCATTTGTTATCAACTGAAACCGGGACGCCATATTTCACCGCACTGTCCTAACCGATTCGTACGTCGTAGGTCCCACACTGACTTCTGCGGTTAAAAATGGTTCAAATGGCTCTGAGCACTATTAGACTTAACTTCTGAGGTCATCAGTTTCCTAGAACTTAGAACTACTTAAACCTAACTAACCTAAGGACATCACACACATCCGTACCCGAGCCAGGATTCGAACCTGCGACCGTAGCGTTCGCGCGATTCCAGACTGTAGCGCCTAGAACCGCTCGGCTTCTGCGGTTATTTCATGTAGTGTTTCCTATGTGTGCCACTGACAACGCTACGCAAACGCCACTACTCTTGGTCGTTAAGTGAAGGCCGTCGGCTACTGCGTTGTCCGTGGTGAGAGGTAATGCCTGAAATTTGGTATTCTCGACACACTCTTGACACTGTGGATCTCGGAATATTCAATTCCCGAATCATTTCTGAAATGGAATGTCCCATGCGTCTAGCTCCAACTGTTGTTACGCATTCAAAGTCTGCTAATTTCCCTCGTGCGGCCGCAATCACGTGGGAATGTTTTTTACGTGCATCACCTGCGTACAAATGACAGCTCCGCTAATGCATTTTTACACCTTGCGTACTCAATACTACCTCCAGCTGTATATGTACATTTCGCTATCCCACGACTTTTGTCACTGCAGTGTATGTCCGTTTGATAGTGTGCTGCCGTTGTTAGATTTCAAGACAAAAGAAGAACTTTGGTATTTACCAGTGTGTGTACAGGGAAAATCATTTCAGCAGAATCGTTTTCTTTACGAATGCTTACAAACTTGCTGTACGACACGCGTCTGCTCTGCTGTGCTCGCATTGTCACTGTAATAATGCGACAAAAGGCTAGAGATTGCCTTAACCGAACCCGTGATGATCCTGTAGAAACTAAAAGTTCCTGTTCCTGAGAAACCATTACTCCCTCTAAAACATCGTCGACTCGATATGGCCTCACCCAGTTTTACTGGCAATGGCATTGCGAAACAAGCTGCAACCTTGATATCAAATGCTAAACGGTTTACACACACTGTCCTTGCAGCAGGAGGATACGTCAAGGCTGTACATAAATTTTGCAGCTGAAATGTTACCTCACAGGACAGTTATTCTGTCACGAAAGTAAGAGATAAAGATAATACTTTTTCGTGTTGCTCCGTCCAAATTTGAAGAGTTTCTTACATGCAGTGCAGCACCTGCTGTCCCGACTGACCGTGAGCCGCTAGCCACTAGCCATTCTCCTGTCGGCACCCCAAACTGGTCACTTTTTTACGAGCGTTGAATGGGGCAGCAGACCAGGTGGCCAGAACTGACAGCCCGCAGACCCTGAGCTGACACTGCCGCTGTCCGCGTCATCTTACAGTCAGCTTCCCCCCCCCCCCCCCTCCCCCCCTCCTACCCAGCAGCGTACCAGCCACTTTTGGTCAGCTCTGCACCGACAGCGTCGCTATTAAGTTTCGCAGAGCTGATTCATATTTCGTTTTTAATTTGAAGATTAATCTCTCTCCTACCTTTGGGCTGCTGACTTTATCCTCGTCACGGAAGCTACACTCTGGTCTTCAGAAGGAGTCGAGGCAGTACTTTAAATGTGACATGATGATGGAAGGGGGGACGCCAAGAACGTTGACGATGATAATAAATATGCGAATGTGGAAAGAGGAGAAGGTTGAAGGAAGAAGTAAGAGCGAGAGGAGGAGCAGTAGGAGAAAAACTTCATGATTAAGAAGAAGAAGAAGAAGAAGAAGAAGAAGAAGAAGAGGAAGTAGGAGACCGTCAATAGCGAATGCCTGAACCGCCAATACCCTCTCAAACACTCCCAGCTGATCGTTTTGTTCCAGTAAGCTAAGATTTACTTAACGGGTAAGATCTGCAACAGTTCGGCTTTCTCTGATGAGTGGGAAATGAAAGGAAAAGAAGAGGTATGTACATCTTCGCAGATGTCTAGCAAGTAGTCAACTTTACACTTGTACAAACAGAAGAATCCACGCAAACGCACACGCACACACACACACACCGTAAACACATGTTTTCATGGAGACAGTTAAATAAGTTCCAATTCCTCTATCAAGATAATCACCAGCAGAAAAATGCTCCTATCATGCGAATATGTTCCGGTTTATTTAAAAGACTGACTGAAAAGTGGAATCGAGCTGCCTCATTCTACCTTCCTCACCTCCTTTAAAAATTTTCCCAGAAACTTTTGCGTGGAATATATTCGCTCTTTTTTAACGTGGAACTCAGCTTAGACTCCCACAAACTCCCCCCAACGGTAACTTACTCACACCCACCCGCTAGTCCATGCTGTAAGTCACTCATACCCATCCATTCCCAGTTACACTTTCTCACTCACTCATTTATCCTCATTGTCATTATCTTTTTCTCTCTCCCTGTCATTGTCCCCTGTGTCACATCCATAGTCTCTTCATCCTGTCCCACCGCTACAGCCTCTTTCCAGTATCATTGTCTCCTTCTTTCTCTCTCTTACTGCTAATTTGTCATTCCTTCCTTCCTACTACTGCTGTCTCTTTTCACTGTCACTACCTCTCTCTTCCTCGTTCTCATTGTCATGTACTCTGTCTTTCATTATCGCTGACTCTCACCTACTTCCAATTTCTCCCTCTGTATTCCCCCCCCCCCCCCCCCCGGTCTACTCTTCCGTTGTCTCCTTCGCTAACGCAAGCGCTGTCTACTATCTTCCAGTATTCCATTACCTTCCCGTCTCTTTGCCACTGGCATTGTATTCTTCCGTCTCAGCATAGAGAAGCAAGAATATGTTCGAAAGTCAAAATTTTTGAGAAAATGATTAAAGGTGCCGAAGAAAGTAGAATTAGAATAAACAAGAACATATTCGCCGGTTGGTTCCCTTTATTTCACCGCTGTAGCAGGGCACATAATTCAAATGAAAAGAAATATATTGGACAGTAAAACTTGCAGATGATTAATGAGACATTTTACAGCATATTTCTCCGAACAATGTCACTTTATAAACGAATTGTTCGCATCACACCGGATTTTATGTGCGTATTATCCGTGTACAAGCAGGGTAACTTTGAACCTCTGTATCTCGGAAACGGCTAAAGATATGAAGAAAATTTTCAAGGCTGTTCGAGATCGTAATCTTAGGAACACATCGTAAAAACTGCAGCCATTTGGTGTGCATAACCTACTTGAAACCGTCAGCTAGGTTTTGGTCCGATGGTGACGGTGAAAATTATGTAATAAATCCTTTTTGCTGGGTATTCCGAGGATTCAACCATCAGCTAATGGTGTCTCCGTAAGTCCCATCAAGCCCACGGTAGACCACACCAAATGCAAAAAGAAACACCCAATTTTCTCCATTTACCTGAGCAGGAGGAAGTGTGCTTTGGGCTAGTGACAGTAAGACGATCCTCCTGTTGGGTATACAAAAGGTCCCTAGCCGAAGGGCTATCCAAAAAACATGACCCTACCTTTTTATCACCAATAGAACTAGTGGTATCAGCACTTGGAAACCTATCCCTAATGCTTCCAATCCCATCTTGCTGGGATATGGCTCAAAACATTCGAGCTCTGCTAAGAGCTCAGGCCTCAAACATTCATTTATGCCCGCGTGGGTAAGTAATTTAAACTGTAGACAAATAACTAATTCGGTACAGTTATCATGTTAACTGACTCTTCCGTCACTGCTTGGTATTTCATTTATAATTAATATGGACAGTGATGAGCACAAAAAAATAACAGTTCTCGAACACTTTTTTTTCTTTATGTTACGTTCTAGTTTACTAGACATAAATTGTTTATTGAATAATGGAATAAACAATATCTACACATTTTGCTACCTACACAGCTTTAGCGCGTAAAGTTCACTGACAGGCTCAGTTGAACCGTACATGCTTGTTCTATTAGTAAGTTGTTATGCGTATAACTTTGCTATATTTATGCGTGAATGTATCAGTGATCTAGTTACGTGAAGTATGCCATCTTGTTCTTACCGTCAACATATTAAGTGTATTTTCATTTTTTTCGTTCACTTCAAACACTTTGAAGTGAATGACAGTCGAAAGAAGTGATAGGAATGGTTTCAAATGTTCAAACGATAATCATTGTTCTTAATGAGTCAGAGAATAGCTGTGGGGCTTGACAGCTTCTGCAAGAAGAACGGTAATAGAGGATCTTCGATATTTTCAGTATTGACGAGAAAGTTTCATGTGGTGGCAGCAGTCCGTACTAGTAGCACTATCATAAGTATTTTATTGTTTCGTTTATTTTATTACCGTTACGAATGTACATAACTACAATCATTTAGCAGTCATTTGTCAGCATTTTCTGTATTGTTGTTGCAAGAGCCAGTTTTGTGACTAGTCAATGTTGTGGCGTTGATATGGTAAGATCGCAAGCTGCGCTGCACATTCGTAGCATGGGAAAAGAACTATGTACCACCATACGTGATCGCAAGACAGGTGGTGCAGTATCACTCTCTTGGTGCCGTAAGCGCTCGTATCAGCACTCCAGCTTATCTTGGCGCAGTTTGACGCCAGAGACATCCGATCGGAGCACCAGTTGTCTGCTGAATGTAACTTAACTGATCTGTCAGGGCCTCTGGCGCTTTCGGCAGAGGCAGTGGACGTACGTGACAGCCCGTCTGAAGGTTGAACGTACGCGTCGGCTGAAGAATAGGCTGTTTGTGAAAAGACTTGCTTCCAGTCAGACGTGTCTTTCGAGTTGGAACCAGGTCCAGTCAGCAATACAGAAGGGAAAGAAAGGATTGTCACTGTAACAGAAAACATTATGGGTCCACAAGAAGTAGTCGAAATGAAACTTTACTTCACTTGTCTAGAAGTGTGGGTGGAAGCCTGTTATTGAATGCACGTCAATACATTGTAGCATTTCCTCGAACTAAATTTTATATACGTACCAACCCAGTTGGAACGATATCGTACAATTGCTGTCCCTTGTGTGGTAGGATTCTTTCTTACGAGTATTACTGTTCAATCATTCGTTCGAATCCTACGTTGTAAACCTTTAGAACGTGTGTTCCAGGAAATATCGAGATAATAACGAGCGTCCAACTATTTCTCCTCATCCTAATGTACCAAGAGCGTATCGGTGTCGAGTGGATGACATCAGTGACAGTTGCTATAGAATATAATGTCAATGAAAATAAGGCAGCAGATTGGTCCAGCGTGATCCGACAAGATGGCCACGGCGATTCTCGTCCGACGAACGGATCACCACGAATATGCCCTAATAAGGCATGGGATTAGTGCCGTGGCGAACTGATCAAAACGAAGGGACTCATGTACTGAAAGATCGAGTTTATAAAACCCGCCCGATTACCTACATTTAGGGAAGTTTCTGAAGCTTTTCCTATAAGTTTCGGAAGTGCGCCATACTACCACTAAATCTGAAGGGGGTGCGATGGGAAGTTTCCCTTGTAAGTTTCTTGGGCTACGGCCATGTAACGCCGGCCGATGTGGCTGAGAGGTTCTAGGTGCTTCAGTCTGGAACAGCGCGACCGCTACGGTCGCAGGTTCGAATCCTGCCTCGGGCTTGGTTGTGAGTGATGTCCTTAGGTTAGTTAGGTTTAAGTAGTTCTAAGTTCTAGGGGACTGGTGACCTCAGATGTTAAGTCCCGTAGTGCTCAGAGCCATTTGAACCGCCATGTAAACTAAGAACAGTGCAAGTGAAACAAGTGCATGACGGTGAAACGTGTGCTTACTCCACTCTGTCTCTGAGCACTATGGGGCTTAATTTCTGAGGTCATCAGTCTCCTAGAACTTAGAAGTACTTAAACCTAACTAACCTAAGGACATCACACACATCCATGCCCAAGGCAGAATTCGAAACTGCGACCATAGCGGTTTCGTGGTTCCAGACTGTAGCGCCTAGAACCGCTCGGCCACTCCAGTCGGCGTGTGCTTACTCCACTCTGTTTTCAGACAAGGGTTGGTTCCATTTACAGCGGTATGTTAATTCCCAAAACCATCGACAGTGCAGTCACGATACACCTATCCCAGTCCATCAGGAACGCCTTAACGACCAGAAAATGAAAGTGTGGTGCACAGTTAACTGTCACAGATTAATGGGACGCTAAGGAGACTGTTAACAGTGAAAGATATTAGTAAAACATTTTTCAATCGTTTTTTAATGAAGTGAGAACGAAGCTTCGTGTTTTCTTCAGCAGGATTCCGCAAAGCCTCATGTCGTCAATGTTTCTTCGCACGCAATTCACGATGCGTTGCATGACGGACTTGTTAGCAACAATACCTAGCCCCCTGGAAGTCCCGATTTAACCCTGTGCTATTTCTGTTTGTGGACTGCACTAAAGGATAAAGTGTACACAACAAATCCGCACACGTTACAGGAATTAAATGATAATATCCGCTAGTCGATTAACTCAGTTTGTCTAAGGGAATTTCATCTTGTGTTGGATAATCTCTTGAGTAGATGTCAGAAATACGTGGAAAACAATGGCAAGCAGTTTCAGCATCTCCGTGCATGACATGGTTGAGTACATATTTTAAATTTAGTAGTGTGTCAGTGGACGGGCAACATGACATTTGCTTCGCCAGACACTGGAGCGCTAGCTGCCCGCCATCTACTGTGCTGTGCGAGCGGTCGACAGATAGAAGGAACACGCTGTATATAGACGTCAGTCACAGCGGAAGTTTTGCATACGTCGTTGACACAAGTATCTGTTTTTAATCATGATGTCCTTTGCCTTTTCATTAGGAGCCGGTACAAGAAACAAGTGTACATACGAAAACCAAAACCCTTGATGAATGAATGCATGAGACCCTTCTAATCTTACGAAATTTCCAGCATAAAGTTTGACTGTGGTAGCTTCAATCGTACCGGTTCGATCGCCAGAGTGTCTTGCTAGACGGGGGTTTACACTGATGTGCAAAAGTCATGGGATAGCGATATGCACAGATTGCGGTACTATACGGTACACGAGGTATAAATGGGCAGCGCATAGGTTCAAATGGCTCTGAGCGCTATGGGACTTAACATCTGTGGTCATCAGTCCCCTAGAACTTAGAACTCCTTAAACCTAACTAACCTAAGGACATCACACACGTCCATGCCCGAGCCAGGATTCGAACCTGCGACCGTAGCGGTCACGCGGTTCCACACTGTAGCCCCTAGAACCGCACGGCCACACAGGCCGGCAGCGCATTGGTGGAACTGTCTTTCGTGCTCAGGTGACTCATGGAGGGGTCTTCGACGTTATTCTGGCCGTACGGCAGGAATTAACAGACTCTGAATGCGGAATAGTAATTGCAGCTAGACGCATGGGACATTCAGTTTAGGAATTCATTGGAGAATTCAGTATTCCGATATCCACAGCATCAAGAATGTGCCACGAGTATAAAATTTCAGGCAGTATCTCTCACCACGGATAACGCTGTGGCCGACGGTCTTCTCTTAACGACCGAGTGCAGCGGCGTTTGCGTAGATTTGTCAGTGCTAAGAGACAAGCAAGAATGCGTGAAATAACCACAGAAATGAATGTGGTATTTACTACGAACGTACCCGTTAGGGCAGTGTGGCTAGATGTGGCGTTGGTGGTTTGTGGTAGCAGACGACCGACGGAGTGCCTTTGCTAACAGCACGACTTCACCTGCAGCGCATCTCCTGAAAATGGTTCAAATGGCTCTGGGCACTATGGGACTTAACTACTGAGGTCATCAGTCCCCTAGAACTTAGAACTACTTAAACCTAACTAACCTAAGGACATCACACACACCCATGCCCGAGGCAGGATTCGAACCTGCGACCGTAGCGGTCACGCGGTTCCAAACTGACGCGCTTAGAACCGCGCGGCCACACCGGCCGGCGCATCTCCTGAGCTCGTGACCATATCGACTGGGCCCTAGACGATTGGAAAACTGTGGCCTAGTCAGTTTAGTCCCAATTTCAGTTGGCTGGTAGAACTTGAGTGTGGCGCAGACCCCACGAAACCATGGTCCCAATTTTTGTATGAATGCATGGCTTCGTGGCGATATGAATTAATAAAATTTTCTCGGGCTTCCAGGAAGCACTAGCGACGTCACAGCCAGCAGTGCGGCTATATAACGACGCGGCCACGGCGACACAGCAGTCATTCTTACCACCTGAGAATGACTGAGGAGAGCCCGGTCGAAAGCTCGTGGGATTTTAACCACCTGACGAGGCTGGAAGCCCGAGGAAATTTTATTAATGGTCCCAAGTTGTCAACAAGAAACTGAGCAAGAAAGTGGTGGCACCACAATGGTGTGGGCAGTGTTTACATCATCGAATCGTCTGGGTCCTCTGGTCCAGCTAAACCGATCATTGCTTGGAAATGGTTATGTTCGGCTACTTGGAGACCATTTGGAGACATTCATGGATTTTATGTTCCCAAAGAACGTTGGACTTTTTATGGATGATAATGCGACATGTCAACGGACCACAAGTGGTCGCAATTGGTTTGAAAAACATTTGGCCATCCAGATCGCCCGACGTGAGTGCCATCGAACACTTATGGGACATAATCGAGAGGGCACTTGGTGCACAACATTCTGCCCCGGCAACACTTTCTTAACAGAGACAGCATGGCTCAGTGTTCCTGCAGGGGCCTTCAAAAGCGCTTGTTGAGTGCATACCACGTCGAGCTGCTGCATTACACCGTTGAAAGGACGTCCGACACGTTAATAGGAGGTATACCAAGACTTTTGTCGCCTCGTTGTATACGCTGCGGCACATAAAATCGGCAAGTGGTACGCAACGATAATGTTTTAATGTGTGCGCGTTACCCGAGCGTGTTGCCATTGCTGAAGCGTCCATTCGCAATGGATCTTTTGTCAAAACGAAGAATTTTTTTCAGCAGAAATTTTCAGGAGGTTCGGTGCCAGCGAAAAGCGCCATACAGGAACTGATTGAAAAATGGCGGCAGGGATAGGATCGGTTAAAAACACTCCCAGGAACAGACCACCAGGCGTCTCCACACCTGAATTACAGAGGAAGGTGAAGAAGTCCTCGAAAGTCAAGCAGGGGATTGAGTCAACAGGTTCATGCGAGTGAGAGAGGTTGCAGACTTGTTTTAAGGGGAGTGAAGTTACAACCGTACCGGATAAATGTTGTACAAGATCTGAAGGAGCCTGACCTGTAGGAGAGACTGCATTTCTGTTCATGGCTGTTGAGAAACGTTGCCAGTGGTGTCTTGGAACGGCTAAGGCTCGTCATGAGTGACGAGGCGTGGTTCCACTTGCCTGGGTACATAAATTCCTCCGGACAACCGGTATTGGTCGACAGAAAATCCACACGCGATTCTCCGGGTACCCTTTAATGACGAGAAGATTGGCGTTTGGTGTGCCACTTTCGCCACGCGCATTATGCGGACCATATTCTTTGAGACGACAGTAAACAGTGGCGTGTATTTGGTAATCCTGGAGGAGTTTCATTCAACAGAAAAGGAGCGTCAGTCATGTTACTTTCAGCTGGACGGTTCAACATGGTACACATCAGCTGCATCATTGTCCCGTGTGCGTGAGATGTTTACACCAGAGATAACAATCAGCAAAGGCTTGTGGCCTCCTCGGTCATCAGACTTGTCCACTAGTGACTTTTACTTGTGGGGACTGTTAAAGGGGAGAGTATACGAAACAAATCGACACTTAGTTGAAGAACTCAATATCAGGATCCACGATGTCTTCAATAGCAGAACTGTTGACAAGGGTATATATGAATCTCCTCCAGCGTGCTCACATATGTGTCTTTCTGGGTGGAGGACACTCGGAGGACCTGCTGTGAAGGTGAGTAATCATACACTACTGGCCATTGAAATTGCTACACCACGAAGATGACGTGCTAAAGACGCGAAATTTAACCGACAGGAAGAAGATGCTGTGATATGCCAATTATTAGCTTTTCAAAGCATTCATACAACGTTGGCGCCGGTGGCGACACCTACAACGTGCTGACATGAGGAAAGTTTCCAACCGATTTCTCATACACAAACAGCAGCTGACCGGTGTTGCCTGGTGAAACGTTGTTGTATTGCCTCGTGTAAGGAGGAGAAATGCGTACCATCACGTTTCCGACTTTGATAAAGGTCGGATTGTAGCCTATCACGATTGCGGTTTATCGTATCGCGACATTGCTGCTCGCGTTGGTCGAGATCCAATGACTGTTAGCAGAATATGGAATGGGTGGGTTCAGGAGGGTAATACGGAACACCGTGCTAGATCCCAACGGCCTCGTATCACTAGCAGTCGAGATGACAGGCATCTTATCCGCATGGCTGTAACGTATCTTGCAGCCACGTCTCGATCCCTGAGTCAACAGATGGGGACGTTTCCAAGACAACAACCACCTGCACGAACAGTTCGACGACGTTTGCAGCAGCATGGACTATCAGCTCGGAGACCATGTCTGCGGTTACCCTTGACGTTGCATCACAGACAGGAGCGCCGGAGATGGTGTACTCAACGACGAACCTGGGTGCACGAATGGCAAAACGTCATTTTTTCGGATGAATCCAGGATCTCTTTGCATCATCATGATGGTCGCATCCGTGTTTGGCGACATCGCGGTGAACGCACATAGGAAGCGTGTATTCGTCATCGCCATACTGGCGTATCACCCGGCATGATGGAATGGGGTGCCATTGGTTACACGTCTCGGTCACTTCTTGTTCGCATTGACGGCACTTTGATCAGTGAACATTTCAGATGTTTTACGACCCGTGGCTCTACCCTATATTCGATCCCTGCGAAACCCTATACTTCAGCAGGATAATGCACGACCGAATGTTGCAGGCCTTGTACGGGCCTTTCTGGATACAGAAATTGTTCGACAGCTCACCAATTGAAAACGTCTGGTCAATGGTGGCCGAGCAACTGGCTCGTTTCTATACGCCAGTCACTACTCTTGATGAACTGTGGTATCGTGTTGAAGCTGCATAGGCAGCTGTACCTTTACATGGCATCCAAGCTCTGTTTGACTCAATGCCTAGGCGTATCAAGGCCGTTGTTACGGCCAGAGGTGGTTGTTCTGGGTACTGATTTCTCAGGATCTATGCACCCAAATTGCGTGAAAATGTAATCACATGTCAGTTCTAGTATAATATACAGAGTGATTCAAAAAGAATACCACAGCTTTAAAAATGTGTATTTAATGAAAGAAACATAATATAACCTTCTGTTATACATCATTACAAAGAGTATTTAAAAAGGTTTTTTTTCACTCAAAAACAAGTTCAGAGATGTTCAATATGGCCCTCTCCAGACACACGAGCAATATCAACCCGATACTCCAACTCGTTCCACACTCTCTGTAGCATATCAGGCGTAACAGTTTGGATGGCTGCTGTTATTTCTCGTTTCAAATCATCAATGGTGGCTGGGAGAGGTGGCCGAAACACCATATCCTTAACATACCCCCATAAGAAAAAATCACAGGGGGTAAGATCAGGGCTTCTTGGAGGCCAGTGATGAAGTGTTCTGTCACGGGCTGCCTGGCGGCCGATCCATCGCCTCGGGTAGTTGACGTTCAGGTAGTTACGGGCAGATAAGTGCCAATGTGGTGGCGCTCCATCCTGCTGAAATATGAATTGTTGTGCTTCTTGTTCGAGCTGAGGGAACAGCCAATTCTCTAACATCTCCAGATACTGTAGTCCAGTTACAGTAGCACCTTCGAAGAAAAAGGGACCAAAAACTTTATTGGCTGAAATGGCGAACAAATGTACAACTAAATGAAACTTTATAGCTCCCTTAATTCGCCGACAGATAGTGCTTAGCTCTGCCTTTTGTCGTTGTAGAGTTTTAAATTCCTAAGGTTGTGGTATTCTTTTTGAATCACCCTGTATTTGTCCAATGAATACCCTTTTCTGATCTGCATTTCTTCTTGGTGTGGCAATTTTAATGGCCAGTAGTGTATTCAATAAACTACATTCATTTTGCGATCGTGTGTTGACTTTACGGGCCGGTCTTACGTGCCGCACCCTGTGCAAGGAAACTTGTATGATGTTACGGTGTAGTGAATGCAATGACGAAGTCTGGATGGAGTCACGTACTCAGTAATGAAGCTACGGTAATGTGAATACTGGGAGTGTGTAATACACCATCAGTAAAGTAAAAGAGATTCCAGGCGGTATCGGCAGTAATCAGAGCGGGTAATTGTGCTGTGAGGAAGACGGCCCGGAGGGCGTGGGGAGGCCCGTTAGCCAGGCACGGGATCCCGTTGAGGCTGTGATCTGCCAACGGAACCCTACCAGTGGGAGCGCGGCTGGTCCAGTCGGTAATTGGGCTGCTGGCTGCCGGCGCTGTGGCGTGTGATCGCCTCGGCTCACACCACAACACACGTGACGCGGGCCGCGCCACGCCCGCCGGCCAGCTCTGACCTTGGGCCGCGCGCGGCTCTCGTCCGAAGAAGCCCGGAGGAGGGGCGCTGGCTTCGGCCGCGCTGTCAGCAGGGGCTGGGCGGCGGGAACGTCCGGCACGGCAGAATACACTAAATTACTGGTCCATATCATTAACGTAGATATGAAACAGAGTTTTGCAACATATACAATATTGTGTTCGAACGTTATGAATTACCTCGAGCCGGCCGCGATGGTCTAGCGGTTCTAGGCGCTCAGTCCGGAACCGCGCGACTGCTACGGTCGCAGGTTCGAATCCTGTTTCGGGCATGGATGTGTGTGATGTCCTTAGGTTAGTTAGGTTTCAGTAGTTCTAAGTTCTAGGGGACTGATGACCACAGATGTTAAGTCCCATAGTGCTCAGAGCCATTTGAACCAATTACCTCGAAGAGAACGGTCTATTGGTACACAGTCAACATGGATTTAGAAAACATCGTTCTTGTGAGACACAACTATAGTTCAATTATTTTATATTGGCGGTTCGCGCATGCCCGCCCAGACGCGGGAGATTGCTGCGTTGTTAGAAGCAGCGCCATAGTATAGTTCGCAAACTTACGTTTATGGGGGAGCGCGCAGTTTATGAAGTAAAGCCACCACGGCCGCATTAAGCCTTTCGCTGCTACAGAGACGTGCTCCCCGCATTCCGCTCTGTGCGCGATTTTGTCATCACTGCACTGCTCGACTGTGCTGACACACGGTGTTCCGACTGCTTTGACACACTTATCATTCGATTTTACAAAAACTATTTGGCCCAAAAATTTGATTTTTACACATCTTCTTGACTAATACCTTCCCCCCATAAATAGCTTAATTTTGTTTCGATGTTCAACGCAGTTATTGTGCAGCATTAAAGGTAGTAAACCATTGCACAAAATTTTGAAGAGTTTGTAGAGGTAAATGTCCATAGCGTATACTTCCCGTATGGTCGATTTCAGTTGCCACTAGAAATTTGAAAAAATTACGTTCAAACGAATAAAATTCATGAAGTAAGACACTTCGATATTGTTTTTAAATAAAGAAAATATTAAGCACAGAGCAAGGTTAGATCTCGGAACCTCTCACGTAGCAACCAAACACTTTAACCATTACGCTAACGCAGCTCATTGTTCAACATTGTTCCTGGAGGACTTTAATTGTTGGTATGACTATTAATTGCTCACGTTTCGTCGAAGCACAATAGGAAATAAACAATTACCGCTGTTCTTTATTGCGAAAAAGCGGTTCGTGAGAATGATACAAACACCTGTCCTTGCTATCGCCTGAATAGGAGGCTTATTGCTTGTTTGGTTTAATTAATTAATAGAATATGAAGCAATTGGTACAAAGAATGCTTTTTTCCAAACTGTCTATAAAAGAAATTCTGCTATCAAGACATTGCTTTCGTTCAGTTATTTTATTTATGACTGAACGTTTCTAAAACTGAAGACACTCGTCCGTGCTCTGTACTGCAGTCGAGTTCTGGCAACGTCGTTCTCTGTTCATTGGCTGACTGCGTTATGTGACGTCAGATGCGCAGAACGAACCTAAACTCGGCCGCCGCTATAAATGACGCGCACTTTAGTTATACAGGGTGCGTCAAAAAATGTATACACACTTTGAACTGTCATAGACAATTTATTTCCCGTTCTACAAGGTTAAATATCTGTGAGAAAGTAATGCTATGTTTCTTCAACAGGTGGCAGCTGTGGCAAGGAAGTAACTGCAACATGGCGGACGTGCGTTTGAGCTTTGAAGTGCGGAAGCAGATAATTAAGTGGTACTGGAGGTTTGAGAATGTAGCTGCGGTTCGAAGACAGTGGAGAAGTGAGTATGGTACAGAACCACCTTCAACGTTAACAATTACACGTCTACGAGACAAATTCGAAATAAAGGTCGATCAGGGCGACCTCGTACAGCTACAAGTGATGATTCCACAACTGCGGTCTTGGAACTGTTTCAGCGTTCGCCTCAAAAATCTTCAAGGCAAGCGGCACGTGACAGTAATGTAAGTGCTAGTAGTGTGCTATGCATTCTGAAGAAACACAAGTTTCGTGTGTACATTCCAAGGCTGGTGCAACAGCTAAGTGACAACGATCCAGATCGAAGGTTAGAATTTTGTGAATGGGTTCAGGAGATGGTGGGACGTGAACCGGGATTTTTTTTTTTTTTTTTTTTGGTCGGATGAAGCCCAATTCAAACTCAATGTAACTGTCAATTGGCACAATTGTATGTACTGGGCTGAAGATAATCCTCAGATTACAGTTGAAAAGGCTGTGAATTCACCTGGTGTAAATGTGTGGTGTGGTTTGTCTGCAAGGGTACTCATTGGGCCTTTCCGCTTTGAAGGTAATGTTACTGGAGAAACGTACCTAACAGTACTTGCTGACTCCATATTCCCTGCCATTCGTACGTTATACGATAATGATAAGTTTTATTTCCAACAATATGGCGCCTCGCCGCACTATCATAGGGACGTACGAGCACACCTGATCACAATGTGCCAGGTCAGTGGATAGGATGCAGGGGACCAATCGAGTTTCCTGAACGCTCTCCAGACCTCACGCCGATGGGTTTGTTCTTATGGGGCACAGTTGAGGTGTACAAACGTAAACCACATAACCTGGACACACTTTGGAATGAGATTCAGTCGGTGTGCGCAGAAATCTCATTGGACACTTTGGTACAATGTACGGAATCAGTGGTGACTCGTACTCAGAAATGGATTGATGCTGAAAGCCACCAGTTTGAATATTAATCAAATTTGCAAAGTACATTTATTTTTCCAATTGGAATTTAAGCTTTCCATTTCCAGAAACTTAGCATTGTAGAACGGGAAAAATTTTTCTATGACCCTTCAAAGTGTGCATACATTTTTTTGACGCACCCTGTATATGAAGATGGTATCTGTTCTTTCGGACATGGCCATTTGACCATCTTCTTCTGTGCGGATGCACAAACAGTGCCCGAACTCTTACGGGAATCGGCAGTAACGCCGCGAGTAATGAATATAATGGGCAGGGGCACTATGAATGTAGCGCGGGACAAAAAGCTGCGAATGTGGGTCTGACGGGAGGCGTGCCAGACGTAAGTCCCTGCAGTCGCACTGTCTTCTGTGCCCTCGGTGGCTCATATGGACGCCGGCACGATAGCTTACCGAGTTCGGTCACAGGGTTAGCTACCCTCTGTGATAAAAAACTGAGTGAACGGATCAACGAACAACCTCAATGGGTGTCATCGGACGTTCGCCCCGAACGAATTCAACGAACAATATAGAACAAAATGATATCACAAAAAATATGGATAGAGAGTCTGCCACGTAAGCAGGAAATCCCGGATTCGAGTCCCGGTCGGGGCACACATTTTCAACTGTCCCCGTTGATTTACATCAACGTCTGTATGCAGCTAGGGCTATTCATTTCGTTGTAACCACAATTAGCACTTTACTCACGCGAAGTGTTGAGAGCTATTGACAAGGGATTTCAAATTGATTCCGTATTTCTAGATTTCAATAAAGCTTGTTGCAATATTGTGTGCTTATGGAATGCTGCCTCCGTTCTGTGACTGGATTCGTGTTTTCCTGTCAGAAAGGTCACAGTTCGTAGTGAATGACGGAAACTCATCGAATAAAATAGAAGTCATTTCTGGCGTTCCCCAAGGTGGTGTTACAGGCCTTCTGCTGTTGCTTATGTACAGAAATGATTTAAATGATGTAGGAGACAATCTTAGAAGCCGCCTTTGGTTTTTGCAGATGATGCTGTTGTTTATCGTCCAGTAAAGTCATCAAAAGATTTAGAAAAGATATCTCAATGGTACAAAAATTGGAAATTGACCCTAAATAATGAAAAGTGTGACGTCATCCAAATGAGCACTAAAAGGAATCAGTTACACGATAAATCAGTCAGATCTAAAGGCCGTAAATTCAACTAAATACCTAGGAATTACAATTAGAAAAATTTAAATTGGAAAGAACACATAGAAAATGTTGTGGACAAGGCAAACGAAAGACTGAGTTTTATTGGCAGAACACACAGGAGATGTAACAGATCTACTAAAGAGACTACCTACACTTTTTCCGCCCTCTTTTGGAGTACTGCTGCGCTGTATGGGATCCGTACCAGATAGGATTAACAGTGTACATCGAGAAAGTTCAAAGAAGAGCAGCACGTTTTGTACTATAGCGAAATAGGGAAAGTGTGTCACTGACACGATACAGGATTCGGGTGGACTTCATTAAAACAAGGGCGCCATTCGTTGCGGAGGACTCTCACGAAATTTCAGTCACCAACTTTCTCCTCCGAATGCGAAACTATTTTGTTGACGCCGAACTACTTACGGAGAAACGATCATAACAAAATAAGGGAAATCAGAGTTCGTACGGAAAAACAAAGGTTTTCGTTTTTTCCTTGCGCTGTTAGAAAATGAAATAATAGAGAATTATTGTGAAAATGGTTCGATGAATCCTCTGGCAGCCACTTAAGTGTGATTCGCAGAGTATCCACGTAGATGCAGATGTGGACAGGACTGGCTAAAATAAAATATGCTATAGAAAGAAAAGTAGGGTAACGCTAAACGGCGAAGCAGTAAAAATGACAGAACTGAAAATTGCAATTTGAGGCTTTTTCTGCAGCCAGAATTTTATGTAGAGACATTAAAAGGAAAGTGTCAACAACTGAATGATCAGGTAGGCGTGGGTACTCAGCCTGAACATGTAGACGTAGAAAAGGAAAAGACAGAAGATTCAAGAACTCAGGACTTCGTTCGTAAAGGCCCCGGAAGGCCCAACGGCACCGACCGACCGCCGTGTCATCCTCAACCCATAGTCGTCACTGGATGTTGAATGGAAGGGGCACCTCGTCAGCACACCGGCCTACCAGTCGTTGTTAGCTTTCGTGACCGGAGCGGCCACCCTTCAGTCAAGCAGCTCCTCAATTCGCCTCAGAACGGTTGCGTGGATACCGCCTCCCATCAGCCCTCGGCACACCCGAAAGCTCACCCATACAAGTACAAAGTCAAGCCCGACAACGCTTCCGTGATCTGATGGGAACCGGTGTTACCACCGCAGCAAGGTCGTTGGCGCAAGACTAAAGAATAACAGTGAAATGATAAGACTAAAGAATCACTGTATAGTTATTTTCCAAACAGAATAATCTGAAAAGTTTATGTTGAAGATGGTGTAAAAGTCCTGATTTTATGATTGCTACAGTAGCCTTTTTTGTGTTCACTGCAAAAAGATTGCTTACCATTTTACTGTAATAATGGTTAAACACTAAAAAATGGATCTACATGAAGAGATTACTTTTTATATACAGGGTGTTGGTTTTAACATGGGGTAAATAAATATCTCGGAAACGACGCATCGTACGAAAAATATATTCAACTTGAATATTAATATTAGCAAATGGGACATGCGTGTGTGCTACAATTCGCTAACTCCTAACCACCCTTCCTGCGTGAGCGGGGTCGACTTTGTATTTTGAAATGGGAAACCCCTTTTTATTGCATTTTCTGACTCTACGCCAAAAAATACGTATGTCTTACTCAAATGATTGTTTTCCATTGCCAGTAGTCGTCTTTTTAATTGAGAAACATTAAGTGTTCTTGTTTTTGTCATTAATTACCGATGCATTTGATTTTAAATTTCGTTTACTATGTACACGTAAACGTTGGTGCTCTAACGGTTAATATTTATGTTCAAATGTATTTAAGTGGTGCAAACATCAATGGTGAGAGGCAAAGGGATTCGCCGATTTTAAGCCTCCCGATGGGAACAGAAAACTGTTACACCCACGTCGTCGTTCCTGCATCACGCTAAACGTAGTTTCTCACCAGACACTGAAGCGGCTAACCATATCGTACTGTACCTTGAGGTCTGCAACACTAAGGCACATTTCGAACATAAATATCTTCCGTTAGATCACATACGTCTACATTTACATAATGAATGAAATGTACAATCAAATTCGTCGGTTCGTAACTCCAAAAACATGCACACTTGATGTTAGTCGATTTCAGCGCCATGTACAACGAATGCAAAACATAAGTCGTACGAATTTTTTGCGTAGAGTACGAATATGCGATAAAAATGGGGATTTCCCATTTGAAAATACAAAGTTGACCCCGCCCATGCAGGAGGTGTGAATTGGAGGCAGATGCCCCCTTCACTAATACCAGCTATTCACATAGAACTTTTGTTTCTCGTACGATGAGTCGTTTTCGAGATATTTAGTTGTCTTAAACTAAAACAAACACTTACTGTATTTAGCCTTTGAATAAAAATCATCAGTTATAACGGCCGAAAACGTACATTATAAGAAGTCACTCACATTCTTCCAACGGCCGCGTCAAACAGGCCCTACGATAGGATACTTGTAAATGTGGAAGGATCAGCATTGATCTACGGTATAAATGTTCAGATGTGTGCGAATTCCTAAGGGACCAAACTGCTTAGGTCATCGGTCCCTAGACCTACGCACTTCTTAAACTAACTTAAACTAACCAATGCTAAGAACAACACATACGCACATGCCGGAGGGAGGACTCGAACCTCCGGCGGGAGGGGCCGTGCAATCCACAACATGACGCCTGAGACCGTGCGGCCACTCCGAATCTTCGGTACAAGACACATAATTTGTATGCATACCAAATGTGGTGTGTATTGGCGGGCCGCATCGAACCAGCCAGAATGCTGACGGACAAATGAAAATAACTTAGTTCATCAACTAGATACTGTACACTTTTCGTTCTACAAACTCATAAAGTGGATCTCCCCTAGAATCTATACAGTGAAGGAGAAAGGGGAAATTTGGAAAAGGAATGGAGGTTCAGGAAGAAGAAATAAACGCGTTAAGGCTTGCCTACGGCATTGTAATTCTCTCACAGATGGCAAAGAAGTTGGGAGATCAATTGAATGGCATGATGAAAAGAGTTTATGGGATCGAAATACATAAAAGTGAATCGACGGTAGGGAATATTGTGTAATCAAGTCGGATGACACTGAGGGGATTAAGTTACGAAAGAAGACGCTGAAATCGGTAAACATATTTTGCTATTTGCCATTAAAATAACTGACAATGAAGGAAGCAAAAGGAATATAAAAACATGCAACGGAAATGGCAAGATCAGCTTTCCTGAAAAAGACAAATATATTTCTATAAAGTACAAAAATTTAAGTTTGAAGAAGTCTTTTCTGAAGGTGGTTGTTTCTAACGTAGACTTGTATGGAAATGAAACGTTGACGACAAACAGTACACGCTAGAAGATAATAGAAACTTTTAAAATGTGTCATTTCGGAAAGATATTGAAGGTAAGACGGGTAGATCGAGAAACGAATGAAGAGCTATTAAATAAGTTGTGGTACAACTAGAACGAAAGGAGGGCTTGGTTATAAAATATACACGGAGGTATGAAGGAATAGGTATTTGGTAACTTAAGAAAAGTGTGAGGCAGACGAGGGGTCGATGAGATGAAAACTGTGGGGAGAGACGAACGCCTCAGTACAGTAGCCAGGTTTTTATGAATGCAGGTTGCAGTAGCTATGCAGAGATAAAGACATCTGCACAGGATAAAGCAGCATGGCGTCCCGCACCAGTATTCGAACTTATGACTAGAAAAAACGGAACATGTCACGAAAATGAAAAGACTTCATATAATCTGTTGCTAGTACTGCGTGAAGTGCTTCTAAAGGATGTATATATATTTAAAAATTTTTAACTAATATTCATTTACAAAGCAATGAAAAACTTATCACGTGCTGTCCCAGACCTTCATGATCAAAGTCATACATGTGCTGTGCGATCCTAAACTGGGTACTTTTGGTTAAATTATCTATCAGTTTCAAAGAAAATGTTGTAGAATATTAATTTAACTATTGCACACCTGACGCGTTTCGAGAGAACATGCTCCCTTCATCAGATAAAACCAACTCACCAAATTCGTTTAAAGAACAGTAGTAAATGATTCGTGGTTGTCTTCAGAGACGCAAGACAACAGTAACAATTCTTACTTCCTTCCGCCTCCACGTGATATTGTGCTCAACATGAGTGGAAGCTTAAAAGAAAATGTCACTCGAGTTTCGTACTTTGTAGTTTTCTGTGGAATGGTAAGTGTTACAACATGAAGCGGTAACGAATTAATGTTGGAGATAGCTGGTCCGTCCAAATCGTAGTTGTTCACAAATACGCTGCAGAACGACTAGGCAAAGGTGACCGAAGCACCATTTTCTACGTCTTCTTTCTCTTCTTCAGCCGCTGAAATCAGTTATAATTCTCGTGCTTTACGGATCAGTCTCTGCGGCGAGATAAGTCTTATAAGTGTTTGAAATTTATTTCGCATCTTTTATTTATGAAATATCCTCAGACGAGAATTTTCATAGTCGTATTTCACGCGTTAGTTGCACTGGAAGTGATTATAGGATACTGGTTCAGTTCAGAAGACCGTATTACTAGCACCTGAAAGGTTATTCCACTCGTTAATAATTTTACATGTTACCAATACGTAAACGAGCGTGTGTCTTCATAACGTGTGTCTTCATAACTGGACTGTGCAAACCATCCGTTACAATCCAGGGGGACCAAGCGAACGCAAGTTTCGCTAATGAGAATGTCACATACATAAAAGAGCATGGCAACCATGAAGTCTTTCGTGAGTGTTTTCGAAATAGACAGTCGATGTCTATCTTTTGAGTGTTTATCCAACGTATGTGTTTTTAACAATGAAGGCTCCGAAGTTCACAGATATGATTGAAGCCACCGTCGTCTGGTAGAACAGTCACAACTGTGTTTTAGGCTTATCTGGTTTAGTCTGTCTCGTTAAAGTATTTTGTCTACATTGTTTAATTTTTGTCACACATTCAAAGTCCTCACAAAATGATGCACGAAAATCTCAGTCGCATGTGACCAACTGAATAAAATCAGTCCTGTTTATTCAGTCATTTTAGTTGCTTTCATTTCTTATTTTGTTTAACATGTTTCTTTCACCTACTCAACAAGCAAGATGGTCTCGGTGAGATCTCGGCCCGTTATAGACCTCGGACCTTTTTCGTCAGTTCGCTAAAAGCTGGAACTGGGTGAGAGAAGTTAACAGCATAGAGAACGCGCAACCAAGGAAAACCTGCAAACAACCTTATTCGGAACTGGAGAATTAAAACTGTTCTAATTTTTTTCTGGGACAACAGTCAAAAATATATGAATCTAGTGAAAGTGAAAATTCGATTACTTAAAGGATCTATTCTAAAAGCAATCAGCTTGTAATTAAAAAAAGAAAGAAAACATTTGACCGAAACAACCGGTTTGGGCTACGTCACGAACCATTCTTGAATCTGCCTGAAATTATGTAACGATACAACGAATATAATTTTACGATGGATTTATCCGCCCTACTCACAAGGACAGATCGAGCGTGTACACAATAAGCGAATGCGCTGGGTCGCAGCAGTAATCGTTCATGTTGGCTTTGTGCCAAGACAATAGAAAACATGACATTAGTGTAAGTCTTCCAACTGTCATCCTGCAACACGGAAATTTAAAATTAGGACGTACACAGTTACTGACATGTCTGGTGTTTAGTTTTTAGACGTGACGATACACTTATTAAAAGAAGCAGAGGACTTTTCTTTATCGGAGATAAGACGCGAAAATCGGTATCGGTCGTAAGGTCTGGCAAGTGCTTTTACTTGTGTAAGTATGACTGATGTCATAGAACTGAGTCAGTGGGCTAAGTACGTAGTTCTGAGGTACGCTCACTTACAGTATGGCTTCACATTACGTAACTAGTGTTGTCGCTTAATAACACGTTTCTTGCACTGCAACGAAAGTGACGCTATCTGTGTTATTGTCGTTCAAGTACGATGTGAGTGCATAATTGTTTCGTGGCGCGATAAGTACCGTAATTGTTAATAATTGCATAGATCGGTTGACAATTTGCTGTTTTACGGCAGTACGAATAGGTCAGTTCATTGTATGTTTCCGCACCAAGCTGTCAAGTCTTCCCTTTGTCGTAAGAACTATAAATTACCGGTGACACGAACGAAATGACTATGTAGCACACAACAAAATTCCGGTAGTTCTGCAGGACGAATACGGTTACACAATGATTAAGAGGGTAAAAAGTGATTACACTTGAGTTGATCTTAAAATTTATTTATTTTTGAAGGTTTTTGCTATTGTCTGGTTGCCAAATATCGACAACGATGATCTTCAGTAGTCGCGGTGGCCGCCATTTGTGGTTATATAACGGAGGCGCCGGCCGGGAGGGGCGTCTCCATTTTGAGGCCCGGGCTACTGTCACGTGGTCTAGAGGACGCGACAAGTGGCGCTCCGCGCGGCCGAATCTGTGGTTACTGACGCTACTACCAGGCGGCACCACTGCCGCAACAGTTCACTGCGTTCCATCAGACGCTTTTTCCATCTGAAGAAAAACAGAACCGCGAAGTCACTGATGGTCGTTAGAAAATATTAAGGAATCGTTGTCCAGGAAGTTAAAAATAATAATTAGATACTGTGTGGTGTATAGTTTGTTTCAGAGCAGAGCTACCAAACACGAATGTCCACATGTAGTGCAGTATTCAATGACCAATGCCGGATTATCTGTTAGCCTAATAACCCTTAACTCACGAGGTGAATTTTCTGTAACGTATACTACGAGGTGTGGTCTCTGACACTCCTATCTCTAAACCAAGATTTAAGCTGTAAATCATTTGAAAATTTAACTTATGGTACACAACATTTATCGCTAGCAGAATTGTGATCAATGGCTATTGAAAAGTCGTTGTCTTATCGCCTACTTCTTGTTCTATGTCACTGACGTCATTCTCCATCCACTGACTAAAAATTTCATCGGACTTGGAGTGTGTAAAATTGTCGCATTCTTGCTAACGCATATTGTACTGACCTGACTAAAGCAGGTGCGTAGTTCACGAGGCGCTCTCTAGGAGACCCCATCACGTCAACAACAATCAAATAAGGCGATAACGCAACTGACAATAATAATTTGTAGGGTTCGCGATTAAAAGAGGGTAGGTGGTGTATAAAAACGTTCCGCCATAATCGACCTAAGAGAGCGACTTGGAAAATTCTGGCGCGGTCTGAGAGACTACATCTCGTGAGTTATGGGATAAACGCAAGTCTATGGGCAACATAGGTATCATGTATTTTTCATAGAACAAATGCAGTTTACAAAGTCTTCGAAAAACAAACACTGTAACTTAAAATGGTTATTGAACTTTTTAAAACAGTACTCGTCTCTTTAACATTACAAAAAGAATTGTTCGATTTCTATAGTTCAACATAAAATTGTTGGCATATGACCCCTAAAGTCTGAAGTAGAAAATGATTTTGAAGTCTTCTATAAAAATCACTCAAAACAATTAAAAATCCCCGTATAATACATATTCTATAGTGTTCCTAAGCACGTCAAAATTTGTGTTTAGTTTACTTACTGTCGGAGTAACATTCATCTTTCTGAAACGTGTGAATTTATCTCCGCCTTGGAAACAATTTCAAGTTTACTACGTCGCATCTCGAAAACTATAGGGCCTAGAACTCATTCTAAATTAATTTTCGTTTATTACCAAAATAGGCAACGGACAGGGCCTATTTCCAAAGCTTTGTATCGCATTACATATGTTATGCATAGGCTTCAGCAAACGGCATTTGTTTGTATTTTATCAGTATTTAACTCGTAACAAGCATGAAGCCAAAGGTCTCTATAACCTATAAAAATCACATAAACGTTCTGAAATTCACGTAATGCATAGATGTCTATAACGTCTCTATGCATATCCAACATCTGGAGTTTTCTTTTCTTTTTTTTTCTTTTTCTTTTTTTTTAAAAAAAAGGTGAAATTTTCGCCTCTGTAAAAATGTCCTACTTAAAATGTGACAGGACCAACACTTTGTACAGCATCGGTGGCCACATTATTGAAGCTGGTACTTAAGTATTACTACTTGATACACAAAGCGTAGCGGTATTTGTCGTACAAAAACGACAAATTACATTTAATCTTTAGCTTACTCGATTGAGGAAATCAGACATAGAAATTAGATAAGCTATCTAAATATTTTTATACTTATTTGACGAAAGTGGACTCGGTTTATTAAAATACTTTTTTGTTTTTGTTTAAATATCATGTAAGAGTGTTTAATAATACACCTCATTTTTAAGAATGTTATCAGGTTCTGATGTCTGTCTTGTTCCATACAGTTATTTTTTGGAATAACTGATTGTGTAGTGGGGCAGACAATTTCCATCGCCTCGGGTTCTCCACATTAATCCAGCGATATTAACGATGATATTTTAGCCATAGTCGAAGGAGGAATTCCGTGACAGTACTGGAACATAGATTAATGAATGACAACCAGGCACTTGCGTTGGATGCTCTTTTCTATACCATAACCGGTTATCATCATCTCTGGTTCATCTTCTGATGAATTACATTCTGCGTAAGCGTTTCATGCTGAAGGTGCAAACCTTGTTTAAAGCATGCGGTTGATTCGTTTACAAATAACATAGATTCTCGATAAGATCGTGAAAACTGGGATTTGGCTTTCCATGAAAAATGATCGAAAATATTGTCACACATTCATGGGAATCAACTTGAGTGACCATAAATTATAATGGAGTGGCGAAAATATGTGTATCTGATATTTGACAGGATATTATCACTCCTGAAGTGGTATTTGTAACCTAGTAGGCATAAAGGTTATAATATATCACGAGTTATGAAGAAATAAGGATTGAAGATCATCTATAAAGTGTCACTAATGATATAAGAAACATACAGTGACGGGAAAAAATCGCAACATCAAAAAATAGTTAGTGTAGAGTATGAAATTTTGCGAATACATTTGTCCAGATGACATATTTGGCTGATTAACATTGCAAAATTGCAGGGTAATGTAAACACGAGATAAGATATTGCAAATGTGAAATGGTGCTACATGAATAACATGAGTAACCACCAGAACGTTGAATGCAAGTATGAAAATGTACATGTATTCTATTGTAAAGGTGCCAGATATCAGTTTGGGGAACGGGATTCCATGGCTATTGCACGTAGTTGGTCAGTACAGGTACGGTTAGCTGTTTTTGGGTTATGGTGGAATTGTCGCCAAATGATGTCCCAT
Source organism: Schistocerca serialis cubense (assembly GCF_023864345.2). Taxonomy (NCBI): domain Eukaryota; kingdom Metazoa; phylum Arthropoda; class Insecta; order Orthoptera; family Acrididae; genus Schistocerca; species Schistocerca serialis. The sequence continues at coordinate 200,796,052 of NC_064643.1, read as the reverse complement.
ATGTGCTGGATTGAAGACAGATCTGGTGATCGAGAAGAGCAAGCATGCTGGCCAAGCATGCTGAGTTACAACTGTGGTAAGTGGGCGAGCGTTATCCTGTTGGTAATCACCCCTTGGAATGATGTCCATGAATGGCAGCACACGAGACAGAATCACCAAATTGATGTAGAAATTTCAGAAATGTGCGTGGGATAACCATGAGAGTGCGCCTGCTGTCAGACGAAAATGCGCCCCAGACCATAACTGCAAGCGTAGGTCCAGTGTGTCGATCATGCAGACAGGGTGGTCGCAAGCCCTCAGCTGGCCTCCTTCTAGCCAACACAAGTCCATCACTGGCACCGAGGCAGAACCAGCTTTCACCAGAAAACGCAACAGACCTCCTCCTTGCCCTCCAAAGAGTTCTCGCTTGACACCACTGAAGTCGCATATGGTGGTGGTTTGGGGTCACTGGAATGCATGCTACAGGGAGTCCGACTCGAAGCTGTCGTTGAAGTAACCGATTTGTAACTTCGTTGTGTGACTGTGGTGCCAACTGCCGCTCGTATTCCTGCTGCACATGCTGTACGATGCACCATCAGCATACACTGAACATAATGGCCTTCCCTCCCGACACTACCACATGGCCATCGGGAGCCCGGTCTTCTTGCTACCGTACATTCTCGTGACCACTGCCACCACCAGTCATGTACTGTGGCCATGTTCCTGCCCAGTACCTCTGCAATATCGCAGAATGAACATCCAACTTCTCGTAGCCCTATTACACGACCTCGTTGAAGCTCTGTGAGGTGCTTTAATGGTGTCTTTGTCGCCTTAAGGGGGGTTGGACGTCAAACGGGCCGACTTGGAGCAGGAGAGGCACCGCAGGACATTTTAATTTCCACTGTCTATACTTTTACAAATAAATTCATAAAACTTTGTCAGCATGACCAGGAAGGATTCAGGATTCACACTCATAGCAGTGGAAGTGCAAAAACATAACTAAATAATTTTTTTTTAGATATGAAATTTCATCATTTTTTCACTTACTGTTGGCTGCATTTGTTGCTACAGGTACATTTTTCTTTACAAGGAAGAGAGATTCTTTGATGAATTTTGCACAGCATACAAACCATACTTACAGATGTATGAAACTCTAGAATTTTCCAAATCTATTAAGAACTGTGGTAAAATTTGAGATAATTAACTGCAAAATTTGATATTTTTCTGAACATAAAGTTTAAAACGTAACAGCTCATTCAATTTTCCATAAATTAAGTAGATTCTAGAGTTCCAGACACCTGTAAGCATGGTTTGTATGCTGTGCAAAATTCATCGAACAGTCTCTCTTACTTATGAAGAAATGTATACCCATAGCAACAAATGCAGCCAATAGTAAGTGAAAAAATGATGAAATTTCACATCTAAAAAAATTATTTTGTTATGTTTTTGAACTTCCGCTGCTACGAGTGTGAACGCTGAATCCTTCCTGGTCATGCTGACAAAGTTTTATGAATTTACTTGTAAAAGTATAGACACTGGAAATTAAAATGTCCTGTGGTGCCTCTCCTGCTCGAAATCGGCCCGTTTGACGTCCTACCACCCTTAAAGGCATTCTTCACTAACATCAACTCACAACGTCCAATCTCAAAGGTAACTAACGCTGATGACCGTTACAGCGTGTATTTAAAGCGGACCTGATTTGCATCCTCATAGCGGAGCAATTAGCACCACCCTAATGCGAGTGGCGCGGAGTTGGAACAGGCATCAACTTTCAAACATTTACACACACCTACCAACTTTCGTTTATGCCGCACAACTCGTTCTTGGTGGTGCTGTTTTTTATTCCGTCAGTGAACAAGGCGTGCACCAGTATTATTTTGCAAGGAGTGATAGTTCAAAGAGTTAGTTGCCTGACGCACCTTCGTACACAGCTATATGGAATGAGAAGTGAGGAGAGTAGGAAACCTGTTTGCAACGGATTATTTCTGGGTCGCGACAGTCGGCGACTACTGGTCGCTTTTGTGGCCGACAGCGTGTGTTTCCCTCCCCCGCGGGATGGGGACCGTTCTCACGCTTGGAGCGAAGTGGGCGGTCTTTGCTTAATCCGGGTAACAGGTGTTGCCAGGCCTGAATGGGACGTTTTCAAAGGAGAGTGTTTCTCACAGAACGACTGGAGTTTCCTACTACCCTTCAGGAACAAAACACTGAGAATGTCATCAGGCAGCAGCACTTCAGCCCCCAGTGCTACTACAGCCTAACACAGTATTCGTCAAACTGCGGCCCGAATAGTACTCGAGAGGCCCGCGGTTCTCAACCGTATTTTATAATAATAGGCATCTAGCAAGTAACAACCGAATCCAAAAAATCAATTAACGTTAAGAGCTTTTTAAGAGTGTAGTTTTCCTTTTCAGTAACACACAAAAATAGTTACCGAGACGGTAATGCTTTACGATGTGCTTAATTTTAATCGACGTTGGTGAATATGTCAGTGAGCTAAATATGTTACGCTAGGGGCAGAGTAGTACGTAGCGCGGCCACAGCGTTAATAGAAGTGAGAGGCGGAATGCTTTATTGTTTGCCTTCCTGTGCTGACAAGTCACGAGCGTGTGCATCTAGCACCGATCAGTTGCTGTGGTATGAATGTCAAACGTAAGTAACATGGATTCATGAATGCGCAATGTAAAGTCAGTCATCTTAACATGTGGTGCATGTTTGTAGCAATAAATATATCATTGGTTCAAATGGCTCTGAGCACTATGGCACTTAAACCTAACTAAGCTAAGGACATCACACACATCCATTCCCGAGGCAGGATTAGAACCTGCGACCGTAGTGGTCGCGCGGTTCCAGACTGTAGAGTCTAGAACCGCCCGGCCACCCCGGCCGGCCAAATATATCAAAAAATGGCTCTGAGCACTATGGGACTTAACATCTGAGGTCATCAGTCCCTTAGAACTTAGAACTACTTAAACCTAACTAACCTAAGGACATCACACACACCCATGCCCGAGGCAGGATTCGAATCTGCGACCGTAGAGGGCCAAATATTCATTAAGGGCTGTTGTAATACAATGCAATGCATGAAAGAAAAATAACACTCGAAACGTTTAGCAAACACTCGTGTCGTGTCTTATATTGCAATTGCAGTTATTAATTAATATAACAAACTAATTTATGAAGGGTACCAATGATCGGGAAAATTAGCCACGCTACTCGTCGGATAAAGTGGCCAAGGTGTTCTCGCCAATAAGAGGCATTTATTTCCAAAAACCACGCATAATGCAACAGATAAAACTAACTTCTAAATCCGGTTATACACGAAGCTATCATCTGCCGTTATAGCCCTTTGTCACGACGTTGAATTAATTACTATACGCAGGAGGCGGCTAAACGGCTAGCAGGGGCTATGTGGCGTTGACTGGGCGGTTTTTTTAGGTTAGAGGGTCTCGGGAAAACACAAGAAGGGCTTCAGCCACAAAGGGTGCAGGTCGAACACAGGATGAACGTAGATACAGGAACCATCGGTATAACAGCTGTAAATTGTCGTAGCTCTGTTGGGAAAGTACCAGAGCTCCAAGCGCTAATAGAAAGTGCTGATGTTTAAATCGTTATAGGCACTGAATGCTGGCTAAAGCCGGAGATAAGTTCAACCGAAATTTTTGCGAAAGAACTAACGGTGTTCCGAAAGGATAGGCTAAATACAATTGCCGGGGCGGTGCCTTTTTTGTTGCTGATAGAAGTAGTTTATTTTATAGCGAAGTTGAAGTATATAGTTCTTGTGAGTTAATATGGGCAGAGGTCATTGTTGGCAACTGGAATAAAATAATAACTGGATCCTTTTACCGACCTCCTAATTCAGATGATACAGTTGCTGAAAGGTTGAAAGAAAACTTGAGTTTGATTTCAAACGCGTAAGCGACTCATACAATTATAGTTGGTGGTGAATTAAATTTACCCCCGATATGTTGGCGAGAATATATATTTAATTCCGGAGGTACGCATAAAACATCGTCAGAAACTGGGCTAAAAGCATTCTCTGAAAATTATTTCGAGCAGTTAGTTCATGAGTCCACGCGAGTAGTAAACGATTGTCAAAAAACTCTCGACCTCTTAGCAACAAATAATCCTGAAGTAATAACGAGCATCATAACGGATACAGGGTTGTCGTAGCGAGATTGAATATTGTAACCATCAAATACTCCAGAAATAAACGAAAAATATACCTATTCAAAAAAGTAGATAAAATTCACTTGTCGCCTTCCCGAGAGATAATCTCCACTCCTTCCGAATTAACAGTGTAAGATGTGGCTTCAATTCAGAGAAATAGCATCGACAGAAGCTGAGAGATTTATACCAAATAAATTAACAAACGACGGAGCTGATCCTCCTTGATATGCAAATCGGGTCAGAGAATAACCTCTAGAGATTCACGTTGCCTACTTTTCTTTTACTGAGTAACGCGGGCGAAGCCGTGACGGGTAAATTGTTAGGTTTTTTTTTTTTTTTTTTTTTTTTTTTTTTTTTTTTTTTTATATGGGACTTAACATCTGTGGTCATCAGTCCCCTAGAACTTAGAACTACTTAAACCTAACTAATCTAAGGACATCACACACATCCATGCCCGAGGCAGGATTCGAACCTGCGACCGTAGCAGTCCCGCGGTTCCGGACTGAGCGCCTAGAACCGCTAGACCACCGCGGCTGGCAAATTGTTAGGTTATTTTATCTATTTTGTACGGAAGAATGAAGGTAAAATAATACGTGTAGAATGTAATAAGCTACATGCTATATTTAGACCAATTTAAAAAGAAACAGTTGATAAATTCCTACTGCATTTTAGTGACAAAATTGAGTAGATTGGAATACATTTTGTAATAAATATTAGCTTAGCATTATTCTTTTACCTCTAAAAAAAAAAAGGGCAGTATTGATCATTGCCTTGAACCTTCTTCATAGCATTTCCCCTTGACTCATGCCCTTTCTGTAACTTTATAATTACACCAACACCTGACTGTAAGTGACTGTCGCGTCTTATTCGATTGTTAGCCGTCTGCCTCCTCGCCACCCCCCCTACAAACTCACAGCAAAGCCAAGCATATTCGTGCTTGTCTATCCCAGTCCTTCGTCACTCGTGGTCTTCCCAACACAATTCATTAAACCTCGGAATACTGTCTATTAAATGAATATCACAAGTGGTTTCTGGCAATATTATGAAAAGGGTAGTTAATACCATATAGCGGAGATGCTGAGTCGCAGGTAGACACAACAAATACACTATCAGAAAGTAAGCTTTCGGTCAACAAGGTCTTCATCGGAAACAGACAAAACACACACACACACACACACACACATGACTACAGTCTCTGGCTACTGAGACCAGTCTGGCCTCACCAGCCAAGGACTGTGGCCATGCGTGTGTGAATTGCGTGTGTGTGTGAGTTGCGTTTGGATGTGTTTTTTGTCTATTTCCGATGAATACTTTGTTGGTCAAAAGCTTAATTTTGACAATTTTTTGCTGTGTCTATCTACGATTCAGCATCTCCGCTATATGGTGAATAGCGACTATACTTTTCATAATTTTTCACATGTCATCCTGGATTTTCCATTGGTACACAGGTGGATTTGATTTACTGGAACGTTAGTAAATCCTGCAAATCATTGTAGTTCTTACTGTACACGAGGTTGTGGTATGTGTAATTACGAGTAGTTAAAATCGGATATATTCATTCAACAGTGTTATTTTCTGTCAACTAAAGCACAAAAAATTGCAATTGTATTTAAAAAAGAATTAGGTGAGACACGTCCCCTCTCACTCCCCCCCCCCCCCCCCCCCCCCCACTCACCGGTTGGTGGTGTCCACGCTTATAGTAGTGCCTCCTTTCTATCCGGGAGGGTGATGGGCCGAAACGTCCGCATGTAACAAGAATGACGTGCAGTTATTAACAGCAGTCAAAATCGAGGAGTCAGTGAGTGACCCTGGTAGCGTGCAGGAGGCGAGTTTGAGCTATCTTGGAAGGAGATGGTGTAGAGGAATATTTCGGAAGTTTGTAATCGGGGACCACTAAGGTTGTTTTCAGTGTACGGAAAATTCAGAAAGGGTTCGTAAGTACGCACCTTTCGCAGGTGTGGGGAAGGTCGTAATTTGTTGCCTGTTTTCGAGATGGGTGTTGATGTCTAGTGAACGTACACGGACTGTTTAGAATAGGCCTCTGTGGAGTAACTGGCTAGCTTGGGGAGTTGTCGAACGAACGCAGCGGACTTGGCGGGCGTTATTGAAACATAATAAATTGAGTTTTGCTCCATTAGAAATTTGAAGTGTGGCGCTCTCACGTATGTCCGTGGCCTCTTTGGACTGTGTTCCTGTGTTGTTTACAGAAGGTATGGGAGAGACCGGTTCGTGACAGTTAACTGATTGACTGCGGTGTTTGTTGTCCAACCTAGTGACCGGACTTTGGAGCTATCGAGGGTAGTCAGATGGCTGGCTACAGGGCATTGAGTAATAATGTAGAAGAGGCGACTGTTTTAACTCTGACTTGCGGATCAAATGTTCAGATGTGTGTGAAATCTTATGGGACTTAACTGCTAAGGTCATCAGTCCCTAAGCTTACACACTACTTAACCTAAATTATCCTAAGGACAAATACACACACCCATGCACGAGGGAGGACTCGAACCTCCGCCGGGACCAGCCGCACAGTCCATGACTGCAGTGCCCTAGACCGCTCGGCTAATCCCGTCTTGCGGATCAAAGTGAGGCTGGTGAACTGGGTTGCATAATTGTAGCGGCACCTAGAAATTGACCAGGTCCGCGAACAAACGTTTCGGAGGAAGTCTACGGAACAGTACCTCGTGTGGTTTGTCCCGCGCTAAGAGTCTGTGGTCGCGGCTGCTACAAAACTTCAGCAACTAATACAGAAGCTCCGAGACGTCGGGCGAGGGGGAACGTTCCTGTGCAGAAAACTGCGGGTATTCTTATCGAGATACAATAGCTTGTATGAGCCTAAGTACCATACAATCGTAAAAAAAAAAAAAAAAAAAAAAAAAAAAATGGAAACAGTGACATCGGTGACATCGTATCTCAAGTAGCTTTGTAATATCTAGCAATTTCAAACACGTCAAAATCTCTTGTTCTGCTTCTTCCTTTCTTCCTAGGCTAAAGCCTGTTTCCTTCAGTACCCCCTCAGTCTACGTGAGGTTGTCGCTTCATCTTTTCCTTGGATGGCCAGTGTTTCTTTTACAAGCCGGCGATTTACTTCTTACGATTTTCACGATCTTCCATTCATCCATCCCGTATATGTGTTCGCTCCATTCATACTTTCTCTTATGTCCTAGTCATTAATGGAGTCCAATTTGCATCCTTTCCTAATGATTTCAATTCTCCCTCAACTTCCCAGTGTCTTCCGTGTAATCCCTCACAGGATTTTTATTTATGTGGTTTCCAGAAACCTTTTGTTCTGGATGTTTCCGATCTTCTCTCAGCTGTGTGTGACATAACTGGTCTTACAACTATTTTATATATTCTTGCCTTTGCATCTTTTCCTATATGCTAGTTTTTCTAAATAGTAGCATTTAAACACCCTGCCACTATGTTATTGCTACTTGTTCTCTAATTTTCTTTTCGACATTTCCACTACTGGACGTTTCAATTCCGAGATATTTAAATATTATTACCTGTTGAATAATTTTTCTGTCCACTTCCTGTTTGCATCTAATTTGGATGTATATAACCACATTATGTATTTGTAAAAGCTTCTGTAGATTATCTTCACTGGTTGCCAGCAGAACTGCGTCTTCGGCATAACAAATGATTTTTATTTCTTCGTCCCCCAATCTGTAACCATTACCAGCTAATAACTTCTTTATCACCTCGTCGATGACTACATTAAAAAGCAGCGTGCTTAAATAGTCATCTTGTCTAATACTATTATTATCTTTTATGCTGCTAGTTGACCTGGAACCAATTTTTGCCTGGATGTATTAGTAGGTATAAACATCTTCAATTGTTTTTATTAAGTTGGAAGGAATACCCCTATTGTAGAGCAGGTTTAAAACATCCATTACCTGAGTCCAACCCAAATCAACAGAACTAGATAAGCTGGTATGTTGTATACCAACGAACATTTACTCACGTCGGAAGGTAGGTCCAAAACATACTTCCTAACGTAATCATGGACTGAGATATTGCACTCTTATCATCAGCCGAAGATGTGGCGCAGTGGTTATAGACTTGATTCGTGTTCCGGAAGGAATATCTTACTACGCAGTACAGTTGAACACGAGTGGTCCTCTATAACACTGGTGATCAGAGAAGTTGGAAAGACAAACATAGGTACAAAGAAGGTAACTGTGAAAGAACCATGGGTAACAGAAGAAATACTTCAGCTGATCTATGAAAGAAGGAAGAACGGAAATTCAGGAATGCTGAAATATAAGTCGCTGAGGAATGACATGAATAGCAAGTGCAGAGAAGCTAAGACGGAATGGCTGTATGAAAAACGTCAAGAAATCGGAAAAGAAACGATTGTAGGAAGAACTGACTCAACGTATTGGAAAGCCCAAACAATCATCGGTGAAATTAAAAGCAGGGGTGGTAACATTAAGAGTGCAACGGGAATTCCAGTGTTAAATGCAGAGGAGGGAGCGGGTAGGTGGGAAGAGCACACTGAAGCACTGAAGGTGAAGTTCAGTTATAAATGCCGACATTCCAAGCCGAAGTTGAAAAGGCAGAGAAAATATATGAGTAAATTGTAGGATGATTCAGTGTGTAAATGGAAATGAATCTAAAAATGGTGGGGAATGGATTTCTTGTAACGGAAAAATAATAAAAAGGGCTCCGGGAGAATATGGTCTTGGCAGTGGGTACGAGAAAGGTATGAGAAAGGAGAAAGATGAATTGAATTCTGCAATAAATTTCAGCTGGTAATAGGGAATTTTTGTTCAAGAAACATAAGCGGAATAGGTATACTTGGAAAATGACGGGAGATGCATGAAGATTTCAGTTAGATTACATCTTGGTCAGGCAAAGATTACGAAATCAGATACTGGATTGTAAGGCGTAGCGAGGAGCAGATATAGACTCAGATCATAATTTAGTAGTGATGAAGAGTAGGCTGCAGTTTAGAAGCCTAGTCAGGAAGAATCAATGCGCAAAGTAGTGGGATACGGGAATACCAAGGAATGAGGATATACGCTCTAAGTTCTTAGAGGCTATAGATACTGCGATAAGGAATAGCTCAGTGACGCAGGTCAGTTTAAGAGCAATGGACAAAAAAGGACAGTCACAGATTTTGGACAGTCGAATACAGGTGCAAGGGAGATAACTCCGAAGAAACCATGGTTAAAAGAAGAAATACTCGTATTTCATCCAGTCGACAAAAGGAGAAAGTAAAAAAATGTTCAGAAAAAGACAGGAAAACAGCAAATACAAATCACATAGGAATAAAATAAATAGGAAGTGCAGAAAAGGCAAGGCCAAATGGCTGCAACAAATAATGTGAAGAAATCTAAAAAGTAATGACCGTCAGAAGCACTGTCTCATCATACAGAATTGTCAAAACAAACTTCGATGAAATTAAAAACAAGGGTGGAAACATTAAATGTGTAATGGGGGTTCCACCGTTAAACGCAGAGGAAAGGGCGGATAGGTGCAAATAGTACACTAAAGGCCCCTATGTGCGGGAGAACTTGTCTGATTTCTTGATAGAAGAGGAAACTGTAGTCAATAATCAATACGTAGTGAGTCCAGTATCAGAGACAGAATTTAAAACAGCTCTGGAACACCCGATATCAAATAAAGCAGAAGGGAAGAAAACATTCTATCGAAAGTTCTAAAATCATTGCGAGAAATGGAGACCAAACAAAAGTTCAAGTGTACGTGTAGAACCTACGTACCATCAGATTTTCAGAAAAAATAACATCCCAACAATTCTGAAGATATCATGGGCAGCTAAATTTGAAAACTATCGCAGAGTCTGCTTAAAAGCTCATGCATCCAAGCTGCTGACATGAATAATATACGGAAGAATGGAAAAGAGAAGTGAGGATCTGTTAGATGACAATGTCTGGCTTTAGGGAACGTAAAGGCACCGAAGAGACAGTTTTGACGTTGCTCTTGATAATGGAATCAAGACTGAAGGAAGTCAAGATACGTTCACAGGATCTGGCGATATAGAAAAAGTGTTCGACAACATGAAATAGTGCAAGAAGTCCGAAATGCTATGAAAAATAAGAATAAGCTGTAGCGAAAGAGGGAACAATGAGATTGCAAGACCGAGAACGAAGGATGCTAGGCAGGAATTTGTAAATTTGTGGTAAGGTCTTATGGGACCAAACTGCTGAGGTCATCGGTCCCTAAGCTTACGCACTACTTAATCTGACTTAAACTAACATACGCTATGGACAACACACACACACCCATGCCGAGGGAGGACTCGGACCTCTGAAGGAGGGAGCTGCGCGAACCGTGACAAGACGCCGTAGACCGTGCGGCTACCCCACGTGGCTGTAAGTCAGGAATGCAGTCTTTCGTCGTTACTGTTCAATCAATACATCTAAGAGGCAATGACGCAAATAGAAGAAAGGTTCAAGAGTGGGATAAAAATTCAAGGTGAAAGGATGACGATGATAAGGTAAGTTAATAACAATGTCATCCTCAGTGAAAGTGAAGAAGACTTACAGAATCTGTTGATGGAATGAATAGTCTAATGAACATAGAATGTCTGTTGTTAATTAACCGGAAAAAGACAGAGGTAGCGAGAAATATTAGAAGTATACTGGTATTAAACACAGGCAAAAATAATCCTTAATTTGAGGAATAAATTTCTGAGAATGTTTTGTGCAGAGCATTGTATGGTAGTGAATCATTTGTAGTGAAAAAACCGGAACAGAAAGGGGATCGAAGCGCTTAAGTTGTGGTACTACAGAAGAATCTTGAAAATGAGGAGCACTGGTAAGATGAGACATAAGGGAGCTCTCCATAGAATTGGCGAAGAGCGGAACATAAAACAAATACCGACAAGAAGAAGGGACGGGATCATAGGACACCCATAAAGACATCAGGGAATAATCATAGTACTAGAGGAAACTGTAGAGGGCAGAAACTGTAGGGGAAGGCATAGACTGGAATACATCTACCCGATAACTGAGGACGTAGGATACAACTGCTACGCTGGGTAGCTTGGTAATGTTGACGGATGGTGTCTTAGTTGTCGTGTGTCAGTATTCATAATAGAGGGAAATGTTGTTAGGGGCTATACTCGTAGTCCTGTATAAGTTTAAATATTATGTGGCGTTACAAGTTTTTCAGTTGTCATGTATGGCAAGAGCAGATTGCCCGACGTTTTAAATTGTTATATTGTTACCTAGTTGACTGTTGTAGGGCCAGATTGAATTTGTTCTCTATTTGACCTTTACTGCTGCTGTAAAAAGATGTTTTGTGTTTGATTATTCTAGCGCTCCTTAAGTTCTTTCGAGCTGCAGAGAATTATATTGTTTTTCTTTAAGTGATTTCTGTTTCATTAACTGATATTTTGATGTTAAATAAATTAATGTTAAACTGAGCCTCCACGTCTCCACAAACCCCAGCCCGAACCCCACTCAACCTAGATCCCACGCTGCAACGGGGGGCCACACTTGGTAAGAAGCTTACAGAGTGATAGTAAAGGGGTAGTTAAAGCAATTAATGAAAACCAGGAAAGGAAGAAATCGTTTGAGGGTTGTAAAGTAGTGCCGAGTAGCCAGTCAGATTCCAAGGATGCGAGCCAAAGTTGTCATGCAGCATCGGTTAGCACATCGCAAAACACTGCAGTAGAAAGCAAGAGTATAGTATAAATAAGAAGGAATGTGTGCGGGATAAAATAGACCGTGAAGAACGTCACTCCGAGGAAGTTACAGTGTCACAGCAAACGAACCACTCGGCCGTTTATGGCAAGGTAGAAGAAACGAGCAGGTTGCCCCTTGATGTGAGACACTGTAACGATATTGAACTGACTGCGCCAACTTCTACTCAGGCAGCTGGGAGCCTAGGAAATGAAACCGAACGTAGATGTTTAGAAGACACGCCTGTAACTACTGATGACGTTCAAAAGGCAACTGCTAATGTAGACAATACTGAAAAGAGCCCAGAACGAATACAATGAACGAGGTAAATGCTGTGCGAAATGATTTGGTTCCAGCAGCAGGCACTGCTAATAGTGATACGGTCGTTGCAACTAATAATATTAAACTGACCACATTTCCCTGTGGCACATAACTGATGACTGTGGGGAGCGCCGGCCGAAGTGGCCGTGCGGTTAAAGGCGCTGCAGTCTGGAACCGCAAGACCGCTACGGTCGCAGGTTCGAATCCTGCCTCGGGCATGGATGTTTGTGATGTCCTTAGGTTAGTTAGGTTTAACTAGTTCTAAGTTCTAGGGGACTAATGACCTCAGCAGTTGAGTCCCATAGTGCTCAGAGCCATTTGAACTGTGGGGAGCCTTTCAGACTGTGCGCGTGCGGTACATTTTGTAGAAAGTGAAAGCGACTGGACTAGATGTTTGGCTAATCCACCATCAGCTCCTTGCGAAGTTCAGAAAGCACCCTGCTGTGTTGTGGGTGCAGGCCAAAAAAGAGCCCGTATGTGAGCACTATTTGCCAAGTAGGTCATGTGCAGGGCAAAGTAATTACAACAGCCGAGAAGGGTGAGTGTGTCGCGCCTGTTCATACTCTTAATGATCATGTTGTGACTTTCCCTGAAATAAAAGTTACAACTGAGGTGAGCCTATTCGAACGTGCAGATGAGACATCTGATATACGCAAGAGTGAGCTCACGGGTGAGAAATCATTGAAAAATAAGTCTTGCGCTCCAGTGATGAGTGAAAATACCTGTTTTCCATTCAGCAAGCCCTTAGGGGTGGCCCTTCACAGACGTGTAGTTCAGTCTGGCAGCACTCCACACAGAGCAATGTCAGTTCTTTCCGGCGAAGTTGTCATCTTGGATTTTGAAAACAGGTTTCAGGACCTCCAACATTCGCAAAAGAAAACTGTCATTCCGAGAGGTGGCGAGTCTTGGTGTACACAGCCATGGACTGCTGCAAATTCAACAAGGAACTGACTTCAGCTTGAAGCGCGTGAGACCAGCGCAGAACTAATGTTCACCAATTAGAAATTGTTGACAATTTGATCTGCATACAGTGTGATATAAAGAGATGGTTTGCTGGTACTTTCAAGATGATCTAGTGATTTTGTTCTTGTGCTAGCAGTGTAGTAATATTGTGCGTAATATTGTTGACTAAGATTGGAGTATTGAAAAGCACCAGAGGTGTGATTGAACTGTTTCATGTGATGCCCATTTTCGCTGCTCGGATGAAGAAAATAATAGGTGTGAAATTCTAGAAGCAACAAAAATAATGAAGTTTGGTTGCTAGCTCCTCCTGCATACCATCTCATCATTGTAATTTAGTTAGAGTAGAGGTAAAGCATGAGCAATTCGTTAATCATTACAATGGTACGCAGATTGAAGCGATGAATGAAAATTCGTGCCGAGCCCGGGTTTCGACGCCGTGTCTCCTACTGACTCGGCAGATGTGCTAACGACTACGTTACCCTGGCAAAGTGGCTTTACACAAGTACACGGACTATCTTAGTACGGCTTCCTCCTCAATACAAATTCCCATTCACGCCTCAGTCCACTTGTTATTCCCCCTAAACTCGAACTGCATTGCAGGTGCTCTCCAACTGTATTGGAATAGCACCTCAGCATCGGACGAAATGGGAGATCTTGCTTGAAATGAAGGCAAAGGTTCTTTAATCGAACGAAACAATATGGTTCCAAAGATCTTTTCAAGTCTCGACATCTGTGATGTATATATGCAGACTGAAGCGATAGATGAACGTTTCTACCAAGGCTAGGATTCGAACCCGGGTCTCCTGCTCACTAGGCAGATGCGCTAAAATTGCTCTAACCTCGCCAAGTAGCTTTGCACAACAGGGCGGACTACCTAGCAAACCTCCCTCCTCAAACTAAATTCGAATCCTGCCCTTGGTACAAATTGTCATTCGTCGCTCCAGCCAGCATATATACATCATAGATGTCTGAGGCTTGAAAAGGTTTCTTGCACCGTATGCTTTCATTTGATCAACAGAAAATGAGCTTTCGATTGGTAGATAAATTTCTACGGTCAGCGCGGCGTTGTTATGGAGCAGAGACCCAGAAGGTTCAAAAATGGCTCTGAGCACTATAGGCCTTAACTTCTGAGGTCATCAGTCCGCTAGAACTTAGAACTACTTAAACCTAACTAACCTAAGGACATCACACACATCCATGCCTGAGGCAGGATTAGAACCTGCGACCGTAGCGGTCGCGCGGTTCCAGCCTGTAGCGCCTAGAACTGCTCGGCCACTCCCGCCGGCAGACCCAGAAGGACTGTGAGACTCATAACCTGGTCGCAGGTTGTGTGGGACAGTCCAAACGTAGGGTGGTTCATTTACACTGCTGGCCACCGTAAATGCAACACCCTGAAGGAAGCATCCGAATCAAGTGAAATTTACGCCATGGGTTTGCAGCGATGAGATATGCAACTGATTAGAATTTCAGCGCAGACGCACATCACACGCGCCTTTGGCGCCACCTCATAGCGCCATTTAAGGCTTGGCGATTTCGACGAGTGTACGTTCGGCACGTGTGTTTACCTTGTGGTTGTTTCACAAGACGATCAGTTACGCCTCGTAGACAACAGCGAACATCTGTTGATCAAGTATCCGAGTTCGACAGGGGAAGGATAGTGGCTTACCGAGATTGTGGACTATCATACAGAGAAATCGCTAGTCGTGTTGGGCGAAACCAAACAACTGTAATGCAGATATGTGACAGTTGGATGCAGGAGGGTACGACGGACCGACGTGGTCGATCGCATTCACCTCGGTGCACCACTGCACGTGCTGATAGGCAAATTGTGCGCATGGCCGTGACGGATCGCTCAGTGACATCCCGAACCATAGCACAGCACATTGCGTCTGTAACGCATCATCCAGTCTCTGCGCGTACCATTCGACCCCGTTTACAGCAGAGTGGTCTGTCCGCAAGACGTCCATTGCTTAGTCTACCATTGACGCAGAACCACAGACGTCTCCTTCGCCAATGGTGTGATGACAGACGGATGTGGACGGCAGAATGGAATGACGTTGTCTTTACTGACGAGGCACGCTTCTGTCTGCAGCACCACGATGGTCGGATTCGAGTGTGGAGACACCGTGGAGAGAGGATGCTGGACAGCTGCATTATGCACCGCCACACTGGTCTTGCACCGGGTATTATGGTATGGGGCGGTATTGGATATTAGTCTCGCACGCCTCTAGTACGCATTGCCGGTACTTTAAATAGCCGGCGCTACATATCCGAGGTGCTGGAGCCAGTTGTCCTTCCTTACCTTCAGGGCTCGGCCACAGCCATATTTCAACAGGATAATGCGCGATCACACGTGGCACGCATTGTCCAAAGGTTCTTCGTCAATAACCAGATTGAATTGCTTCCCTGGCCGGCTCGCTCTCCGGATCTTTCGCCGATAGAAAACATGTGGTCCATGGTTGCTCAACGAGTGACCCAGATTACATCCCCAGTTGCCACACCAGATGATCTTTGGCAACGTGTGGAAGCTGCTTGGGCTGCTGTACCCCAGGAACACATCCAACGTCTCTTTGACTCAATGCCGAGACGTGTGGCAGCGGTGATCTCCAACAATGGCGGCTACTCTGGCTACTGATTCTGGCAGGAACCACATGTCACAGACGTCTGTAAACGTAATCATTTGATACTTGGTCAACATGTTATCTACAAAATAAATCTTGTTGTGCTACCTCTTGTCTTTCTTGGTGTTGCATTTACGGTGGCCAGCAGTGTAGTTTGCATTTACGACGTCTGCTTGGGTGGGTGCTTCAAAGCAGAGACACCATTTGGGCTCCAGGTAGGTTTTTGTTAGGCGGCATGGGTCTGCACAGCAACTTGAGACACGCCTCGTTCTTGTGTGTTCTAGAAAAACTTGTCGGGCACAAACTTGAAATTTGTTTGATAGTAGGCTTGTAGGGACACAGCGATGTCGAATTGGGCAGTTACTGGTCAGTTTCTCCTTTTTTTGTAGAGACACTGTCTCGGTTACGCATTGAGTAATTGGAGGAAAAGACGCAACACTTGTCTTGCAGAAGCTAATTTACCATGTTAAGAAGGAAGCGTCCTCGTTTGTGCTGTGATGGTCATTCTATGGGATGGGTCTCACTTGTTTGATGAAGTGATTGGACCATGTAATGTCAAAGTTTCCTAAGTACAAGATATCGTGACCGACTAGTGGCATGCTGACCGTTAACAATATCTCTCTCTCTCTCTCTCTCTCTGTTTCTCCCACCTCCTCTCACCCCTCTCTCTCTTTTGTCTTTCTCTAGTTTCTTGCTTCAAATCTTCCTCTGGAACACACTCAAAATATTTTGAGGAGGGGGTTTCGAAGAGGTAACGCATCAGTATACAGTTATACCGACTGCAAATCTGGACGGTAAACTGGCTGGAATGTTATTTATTGTGCTGCGAGAAGTTGAAGATGCTCTGTCCCCTACGATTGTTTCTAGTATGCGTGCTCTTCCAAGGGCAGTAGCGAATATTTCCGTCACAGCAACCACGAGTGGGAAAATGGGCGTAAGAGAACTACAACTACTATATGAGACTGCCGCGCGGCGTAGCCGCGCGATCTGAGGTGTGATTCCCTCCATCGGAGGTTCGAGTCATCCCTCTGGCATGGGTGTGTGTGTGTGTGTGTGTGTGTGTGAGTTGTCCTTAGCGTAAGTTAGTTTAAGTTAGACTGAGTAGTGTGTAAGCCTAGGGACGGATGACCTTAGCAGTTTGGTCCCATAGGGACTTATCACACGGCATGAAACTGCTTTTGGCCAATAGCTGTCAAAATAATTCGCTTTTGCTTCATTCCTGGTCAACGTATAAAAATCATCCTCCTTTAGAGCAAACTATCCCTCCTGAAAAGTGTGTGACACTGCTGTTCATATCACCTGGAGCCAGTGGACAAATTCAGCCTCCGGATGTTTGCTTTTACCGTGTCTGTAAATCATATTATCGCACTATCTGCACCTTTAGCGATTGAAAAGCTGGGTGACTATTATGATAATAACCACCTCAAGCCAAACCCAGCAAAAACCCAGGTCTGTGCTTTTCACCTACGTAATAAGGAAGCAAGGAGGAAACTCAACATAAGCTGGAAGGGACAACATCCATCTCACTGCGACACACCAAAATATCTTGGGATTAAACTTGACCGTGCTCTCACCTACAAGGAACACTGTTTGGCCACAAAGATGAAAGTGAGTGCCAGGAACAACATCATCCGCAAGCTAACAAATAGCAGATGGGGAGCGCAACCTACAGTTCTCCGCACGTCAGCTTTAGCTTTATGTTTCTCCACTGCGGAGTACTCGGCACCCGTTTGGCAAAATTCCACCCACGCTGAACAAGTAAATATAGCATTGAATGAGACTGGACGCATCGTGACAGGATGCCTCCGCCCAACTCCCACAAAGCAGCCGTACCACCTCATGGGCATAGCCCCGCCAGACATCAGAAGAAGGACTGCCGCAGAAATCGAGAAACATAAACAGGAGACAGATCCCAGGCATCCAATGTTCGGTTACAATCTTCAACCTCGCCGACTTAAATCAAGGAAGAGTTTCCTACGAACAACTGAAGCAACTCTTTTATCGCCTAGAGCACGACGAGAAGAGCTGAGGTACAATGTGGACCCTGGAAGACCAGGGAATAGCCCCAGGGAAGAACCCACAGCTGGCTCTGAACTCCCATATACGACCTGGAAAAACCTGAATAGACTACGAACAGGCGTACCAAGATGCAGAGCAAACTTGGAAAAATGGGGCTACATCAGTGCAGACGAGCCCTGCGAGTGTGGAGAACAGCAAGACCCACAACACCTACTGGTCTGCAGGAAACTAAACAACCCGTGTTCGACTCAAGACCTATTTGAAGCAAATGACAAGGCTATTCAAGCTGCAGTGAATTGGGCTTCACGTGGGATATGAAAATCGCTCTGTTTCGCATCGTTAGCGCTTATCATTATAAGTTACATACTTTTCTATATTATTGTAGTTAATTTACCTTATAACCATGTATTATTGTATTATAACTGCTTCTCTTGCATTGTAATATAATTTTTTTTTTGTAAAATGGTGATGTCTTGGATACGATAAATAAATAAATAAATCTGCACCTATGTCTTAAAGGACAGCCAGTTTCACTTTAAGCTCCACGACACACTATTTCGCATTCGATTGCAGCAAGTCGACGTGGCATGGTCTTCACAAGTCTGAGCCGAGCTGCTTCAGAGCGGTCCGTAATTAAGAAAGTGTTTCCAGTGCAGGATTTTGTGCACGAACCGACCTCTCTGTTATGTCCCATAAATATTTGATGTGATTCATGTCGTGAAATTTGGGTGGCCGAATCATTCGCTCGAACTGTCCAGAATGTTCTTCAAACCAATCGCGAAGAATTGTGGCCCAGTGACATGGAGCATTGTTATCCACAAAAATGCCATCGTTGTTTGGGAACATGAAGACTGTAAATGGCTGAAAACGGTCTCTAAGTTGAGAAACACAATCATTTACAGTCAATGATACCTTCAGTTGAACCAAATGACCAGCCCAGGTCATATAAACACAGCCCACACCTTATGGAGCCACCACGAGCACGCACAGTGCCTTGTTGACAACCGGAGTCCATCGCTTCGTGAGGTCTGCGCCGCAGTCTAACCCTACCATCTGCTCTTACCATCTGAAATCGGGACTCATCTGACCAAGCCATGGTTTTCCAGTTTTCTAGGGCCACGAGCCCAGGAGAGGCACTGCAGGCCATGTCGTGCCGTTAGCAAAGACATTCGCGTTGGTCGCTTGATACCACAGCACATTAACGCCAAAGTTCGCCGCAACGTCCCAGTTCGCCGTTCTTTACACATTAATTTCTGCATCTATTTCAAGCAATGTTGCTGGTCAGTTAGCATTGACAACTCTAAACAAACGCCGCTGCTCCCGGTCGTTAAGTGGAGGCCATCGGCCACTGCTTTGTCCGTGGTCCGGGGGTATTGCCTGAAATGTGATATTCTCAGCACGCTCTTGACACTGTTGATCTCGGAATATTGAATTCCCTAATGCTTTCAGAAATGGAATGTGCCGTACGCCTAGCTCCAACTACCATCCCGCATTCAGAATATTTTAATTCCTGTAACGCTCTCATAATAACGTGGGAAACTTTTGCATGTGGATCACATGAATACAAATGACAGCTCTGCCAATGCGCTGCTCATTTACAACTTGTGTACGCAGTACTACCACCATCTGTTTATGTGCGTATCACCGTAGTGTATCTGTCTTGGAGACGTGGTTTTGATCCGGAAGGACACTTAACTATCTAAATGAGGACACTTAAAAATTGCCTTTTTTGTAAGAAATGGCTGTCCTTTTAGAGAATATTAAGATTATGGCCTTGAAACTACGCTGTTTCTCATGCATCGCAGGGCAGGGAGCACGTTCACTATGACGACTGTGTTGTCCGCATATGTGTTGTTATTAATAACTTTCCATTTATTTCGATCCTTCTCAGTTTTATGTCAATGCTTCCATTAAAATTACCTCAGAATGAACAATGACCAAAAGAGGAGTTTAATATTTGTTTATTTTTCTGCCTCATAGCACTGACATTGTTACTTAAAGATGACTAGTTTTAGACCTAGTTAGTGTAAGGATAGGACACAAAAATTTGAATCTAATCTTCCCATTACGTAATGTTGTTCATTTCGCCTTTTAGTTGTGGTAGCAGAGAAGGGATGTGGGTTTGAGTCCCAGTCTAACACGGAGCTTGTTCACAAATGTTCACTGCAGCATACCTTCCACCTCACTTCACCCTGCCTTACTGGCCATTATAATTGCAACAGCCTGAAGAAAGCGTGCAACAAACATCAAATTAGTTCAAATGGTTCAAATGGCTCTGAGCACCATGGGACTTAACATCTGTGGTCATCAGTCCCCTAGAACTTAGAACTACTTAAACCTAACTAACCTAAGGACAGCACACACATCCATCCCCGAGGCAGAATTCGAACCTGCGACCGTAGCGGTCACACGGTTCCACACTGTAGCGCCTAGAACCGCACGGCCACACCGGCCGGCAATCAAATTAGTATGCATGGATATAGAAGGTGATTAATATTTCACCGCAATCGCACGAAGTTAGCGGAAGCAACGTCGTTTACGTGTTCGTATGCAATTAAGGATTACGGAGAGGCTTTCGCTTACTGTACTCGCATTTTAATGTTAAATGTGAGAAATTCGTTTCATACTCCGCTTAATAAGAGTAAGCGTCTACCAGATCGAGCTGGAAGTCGACAGCGGCAGGTTCGTGTCGTTTAATAGAGAGCGCGGTTTACTATCCAGCGGTGTTGATGCTCGCGTTGGTTGGGATCCCACTAGTGTCATACAAATATGGAATGAGGGGGGGGGGAGTCAGCATGAGCGTAACGCCAAGCCGTGTCTCGACAGCCCCACACGACGCCTAGTACCCGAGAGGACTTATGTGTTGTTTGCTAGGCCATGGAGGATTGTGCAGCCACGCCACTTGCCGTGAATCAGGATAATGGGTATCCACACTGTTAGTGCAATGACATGTGAAGCATCACCGACTGCCACCACCAGGACTACTGCTGCGAATTCTCCTGACATGCCAATGCCGGCCGCTGTGGTCTAGCGGTTCTAGGCTCGCAGTCCGGAACCGCGCGACTGCTACGGTCGCAGGTTCGAATCCTGCCTCGGGCATGGATGTGTGTGATGTCCTTAGGTTAGTTAGGTTTAAGTAGTTCTAAGTTCTAGGGGACTGATGACCACAGTAGTTAAGTCCCATAGTGCTCAGAGCCATTTGAACCATTTGACATGGCAGTAGCGTTGTGATGAACGACAGTATTGGATACAAGATTAGCAGCTCGCTGTGTTTACAAACGTTCTGTTGATGGCAGCATTGGCAACCGAAGACTTCCAGCAAATGATGTCACCCTCATACTGCCAACGGTCCTGTCAAACAGGGCGGAGGAGCAGACAGAGGTTCAGGGCACTCTCTTGTCCTTGGGGTGGGAAACTGCTCCTAAAGGCGGAAGAATCAGCAATGATCAACGTCATAAAGATGCAGAAGGCAATGGAAACCAATTCGTTAAAGAAACATAATGTGTATCCACAAGACACGTGGTCTGTAATAGAAAAAGTGTCATAATGATCTCTCCATTGGCAAAAGATTCAGGAAATTCCCCATTCGGATCTCAAGGAGGGGATTGCCAACTGAGTGATGACTATGAGAAAAAGATTGAATAAACAACAAAGGATAACGTTCTGCGAGTCGGGGCGTGGAATCTCAGAAGATTGATCGTGGTAGGAAAGCTAGAAAATCTGAAAATGGAAATGCGGTGTGCCAGAGAAGTGAAATGGAAAGAAGACAAGAATTTCTGGCCAGGTGAGTATAGGATAATATCAACAGCAACACAAAATGGTATAACGGAAGTAGGATTGGTTATGAACAGGAAGGTAGGGCAGAGAGTGTGTTACTGTGAACAGTTCAGTGATAGCGTTGTTCTTATCAGAATCGACAGCAAACCAACACCGACAACGATAGTTCAGTTATGCATGCTGACGTGGCAAGCTGAAGATGACGAGACAGAGATAGTATATGACGACACTGATAGGGTAATACAGTACAAAAGGGAGGTGAAAATGCAATAGTCACTCGTGAAATAGTCGTACGGGAAAATCCCCACTTCATCGCTACCTCGAGATGCTGTGTCCCATCGCTCGTGCGCCGGATATAACGCCACGTTCATACTGAGTTACAAATCTTGCTAACCTGCCATTGTAGCAGCGATAACCAATCTAACAACTGGGCCAGACATTTGTTGTTTTATATAGCCGTTGCCGACAGCTTTGCCTTCATACCACAGGTGGCCCATTGGGACCATCTGACCGCCGTGTCATCCTCAGCTGAGGATGTGGCTAGGAGGAGCGTGTGGTCAGCTCTCCCGGTCGTTATGATAGTTTTCTTTGACCTGAGCAGCTGCTGTTCGGTGGAGTAGCTCCTCAATTGGCTTCACGAGGCTGAGTGGACCCCGAAAAGCGGCAACAGCACATGGTTACCCATCCAAGTGCCGGTCACTCCCGAGAGCGCTTAACTTCGGTGATCTGACGGGCACCGGCGTATTCACTGCGGCAAGGCCATTGCCTCTGCCTGTTTACGTATCTGTATTTGAATACGCATGGCTATACCAGTTTATTTGGCGCTTCAGTGTAGAAGTCATTGACACGACAGGCCTTCACCTGCACTTAGCTGTCTTGAAAAAAAAAAAAAAAAAAAGTCCGACACTTGAAAGGTAGGTCACACTTTGCACATCCACGACCTATGCGATGATCCATGAGATGCTAGACGAATGGTACGACGCACACGACTCGGCGCCGGGTACGAGGCAGAGAAAAGGCGCGCTTGCAATTAATGCTCGGTGCAGAGGCCAAGAATTAGAGAGTGCATGCGCGCTGGCCCCCCGGACTTTCACCACGCGCACGTTTTCGTCGGTTGCAGCGGACACGTGATTTGCGATGACCTGCCTGATAGCTGCAGGTTAACCGCCGGAGACACCGTGGGACTTCCGCGTGTCCGCCGGTTTCTGCGTGCTGAGCCCTTGACGTCAACAGCAAGGTACCATTCCACCGCGATGCCGCCTAGTAAATACGATGTCTGGCCGACTTCTTGAAAAACACACCGACGGAAAAAAATTACTACACCAAAAGGTAATTTATGTAGAGTAATGAAATTCCGGGAATACATTTTTCTAGGTAAAATATTTGCAGGATCACAGGTTAATGTAAGAGCGAGATAAGCCATTGCAAATGTGAAATGCTGATACATTAATAACCGGTGCACCCGCCAGAATGTTGAATGCAAACACGCGGACGTGAATGCATTGTGTTATACAGGTGCCGGATGTCATTTTGTGGGATGGTATTTCATGCCTGTTGCTCTTTGTCGCTCAGTACAGGACGGTTAATGCTGTTTGTGGATGACGCTGGAGTTGTGTCCTATCCGTGCTAGTCTGGGACAGATCTGGTGATTGTGAAGGTGAAGGCAACATGTCGTCACTCTGTACAGCATCTTGAGTTACAACAGTGGTATGGGCAGAACGTTGGGAAAAATCCCCTGGAATGCTGTTCATGAATGGCAACAGAACAGTTCGTCCAACCTCAGTGAGGTGTTAGTAATGGCGTCTTTGTCGCCGTAAGGCATTCTTGAGTAACATCAACTCATGACGTCCAATCTAAAAGTAACTAAAGCTCACGAGCGTTACGGTGTGTATTTAAAGCAAGCCTGAGTTGCATCCACATAGTGGCTCCACTAGCGCCACTCCTATGCGACTGGCGCCGCACTTGAAGAGACATCCAACTTTCATTCATGTCGCACAATTTCTTCTTGGTGTTGGAACTTTTTCCTAGATCGTACTTTGTCGGAATTTTTACAATGAGCCTCTCCTTGTCGCAGGACGGCTCCACACCTACGTCTACGTCTGTACTCCGCAAGCCACATAACGGTGTGTGGCGGAGGGTACTTTTCCTCTTCCAGTCACGCATGGTTCGGGGTAAGTACGATGGCTGGTAAGCCTCCATGTACGCTCACATCTCTTCTAATTTTATCGTATAGTGTCTTCGCCAGATATAATAGTAGGAGGAAATCAGGGTGTTCAGAAACAGTCCTAAAAGTTTTTAAGGGAGTTTCAGGGCAGGTTGTGCTGCGAAATAACTGTTACGAAGTCAGTTCGATACGTTGCCCTGTTTCAGATTTAATTAGCACCGAATTTAGCCAAGCAGGCCGTTGTGGAAGAGAATTCAAGCAGCCCAGCAGACAGAGTTATTATCAGTTGTTCTCATGGCGTAGGTGATAGCGCACGAGACTGTTCTCATGGCGTAGGTGATAGCGCACGAGACTGCCCAGCCCTTGGCTCGGGTTCGATCCAACGACAAATTTTCGTATCGCTCTCTTGTTCGGTTTTAGGAAACCAAACGAAGAACACGTTTGGGGACACCGTCTCCGGCGGACCGTTTCAATTTGCACGCGCAACGGCTTGATTGGCTAACTTCGATGGTAATTAACTCGGAAACGGCGAAAATTAACGAATTTTTACTTACCGGTTATTTATGAGGACAACCTACCCTGAGACACCCTTACAGTCTTTTCAGGCTGTTTCTCATCAACCTGTGTACTGGCTGACGTTTCTAGGAATTTTAACGGTAGACTATACCACGATTCAGGCTGCCTCTTATCAGTGTGTCCAACTGGAGCTGGTTGAACATCTCGTGACGTATTCGCGCTTGCTAAATGAACCTGTATCGAAACGTGCTGATCTTCTTTGGGTCTCTCTTATATCCTCTATCAGCCCTCTCTGGTATGAGTCCCTCACTGACGACCAATATTGAAGTACTGGTCGGGCAAATGATTTTTAAGCTGCCGCCTTTTTCTGAGGGACGACATTTCCTTGAGGATTCTTCCAAACAATCCCAGTCTGACATCTACCTCACATGCGATCAATTTTATGGGGTTGTTCCACTTCAAATCGCTCTGTACGTATGCTCCCAAATATTTTGTGGATGTCTCTGCAGCAGGATCTGATGACCTCTCGCTGAATCAAGAAACCTACAGAGTGATTCAAAGAGAAAAACTGTGAAAGATAGAAACACGTTGCTCACGTCACTGGATAGACGAAGGTTTAAAGTTTTATTTTCACACAGGCACTGTGGCAAACACTCTACATGATCGTCAAGCATTGCTCGAGGAACATCGAAACGGTAGTTCATTTAATTCTAGACACAAATCAACAGTTCCCTGCTTACTTAGTCGAGAGGTTCGACAATTCTATTTCTCAGTTCTTGAAGAGTAGCTGCCATAGGTGGGAGAAAGACTCTGCCTTTTAGGTACCCCCACAGAAAAAAATAGCAAGGTGTGAGATCTGGTGGCCTGGGAGCCCAAAAACAATTAACAAGATCTCGTGGCCCATGTGTTATAATCCACGATTGGGGGATGGTGTTATACTAATAGGTCGCCCAGGATACGGTGGCCGATACCCAGTGACCAGTTTTCGTCCAAAGCAGAGGACGACTTCATTCGTTTGTTCACAAGGGGAGATCGACAAGAGTTTGTCATCTTTCGGCCGGTCGCCGAAGACAGAACTGGTGCGCGCGCCCTCCAATCTTTTTCAAACGATTTTACAGAAACTAATCGGTAAATAATTTCATTTTTGCTTTACGTGTAGCTTTATATGTCAGATTAATTATAATGTGCCCATCATTTCGTTAATGATCGTAGTTATTGTGATATTTATGTGGAAGTAAGACACTGCGCGAAATTCGAAAAAGTTAGCAATGAAAAGGAGGGGTCACTATGATTTTGCATTTGGTGCATATTACATAATATGTTGAGACATATGAAATTTAGCTAACGTATTGAATCTTTATTTAGACTTGGGTGGAGGTCTCTGTTTCTCACCAGTCTCGAGAAAATTGATGTGACGTATCGCACTCATTTGCTAACGCATCGCGCCAGCGATAAAGCCAGAGTGAAATATCCACATCATTCCTCGTATTTTGTAAACTGTTTGAGGTATCGAAATGAGATTTTCAAAAGTGATAGCACACAAAGAGGAGAATATTTTGCCGTATGGCTGTTATGCAAAAATTCATTATCCATCGTGTTATTCCACTAACTATCGTCTTTTCTGATGAAAGAATGTAATTTTTAAGAGCCATGGATACATGGTGAAACGAGAAATTCTACGGGTTTTAGAAAAACACAAGTGAAGTCATTGCACGATTATTTTGTACCGAGGATGTGCTTTCTCATAAGATGCTGACCTTACTTGTCTTCAGTTCCTTACTTAATAAACTTAATGAACCACTGTTTCAGAATTCTCTCACAATTGTGTCTGCACAACATGTTAGAGAGGCGAGGCTGTGTAAACTTCTCTGATTTTCGGCAAAAAAAGCAAATTTTAACATAGCAACAAAAGAAATATGTGGGGTCTACTCAAAATTCCTCACGCTGGCCGGTATGGCAGAGCAGTTCTAGGCGCTTCAGTCTGGAATCGCACGACCGCTACGGTCGCAGGTTCGAATCCTGCCACGGGCATGGATGAGTGTGATGTCCTTAGGTTAGTTAGGTTTAAGTAGTTCTAAGTTGTAGGGGACTGATGACCTGAGATGTTAAGTGCCGTAGTGCTCAGAACCATTTGAACCAGTTGAAAATTCGTCACTCGTGACACTTCTCAGAAAGTTACAAATAGTTAAGAAACCAGGCGAAAATAAATGGCTGAATTTTTGGTGGAATTATTTTTCGATACTAACCAAAGAAGAGATGACAGATATTTTTAAATGGTCTCCATGGAAATGTGGATGTGAAGGAGCGTGTTTAATATTTCAAAAAAAAAAAAAAAAAAAAAAAAAAAGAGTAGGCCTCAGTTTAAAATGCCACTTCCCCTCCAGGGCTCGGCATTTTCCCTGCAGCGCCTGCCCACAGCCCTTCCACTACCACTCTCCCCATGCATGCCCAGCTGTCTGCACATATATCGGCCACAATATTGTGCGTGCACTCTAAGATAACCCTGCACCTAAAGGTGTAAGTGAGGCTGGACGCCATCATGTACGAAAATGAAATCATTAGAATATTCTTGAAGTTGAGGAAACAAGCAATTTTGCAGAATTGCCAAGTACATCATTCCTCTCACAATTCTCACTCTGCAAAAACAGAAAGGCCCATAAACTTTGTGAACAGAAATGACACAAGGCGCATTCAGTTTTGGTCACTCTCTTTTGTGTTCAACAACGGCACTAGAATTTTGTGATCGCCAAATTCTTATAGAACGGCAGTTCCCTTTCCCTGATAAATGAAACCACATCCTGGAGAACTGAAATGCAACATTCATAAATTCTATTATGATCGCTGGGATGCTGTTGCTGCAGTAACTGCTACTTGGAAGGCTTCATATGCAGGTGTCGTTTCAGAACTCGCCACATCCTTGTGTGAGGAAATTGAAGTTTGTAGTCTGTCTGTCTTGCGGAATTCCAAGTGCTGTGTATGAATGCATCTGGGATACACTCGATATTTTCAACAGACGTGTGTGGCCGGCCAGTACTCCTCCATTGGCGCATGTAGCCAAATTGCAAGACTTTTGTATCTCAGTCATGAATCTATTCGTGCAGTGGCAGCCTCTTGCTAAATCAACGGCGGAATTCACGTTATACTTGAACAATTGATCGACTTCGCACAAATTCCAGCGTACGAAATGATTTCTCTTGTAGTGTAGTCATAATGTAGCTACAAAATAGCCGTCCGAAGTGGCCGTGCGGTTCTAGGCGCTGCAGTCTGGAGCCGAGCGACCGCTACGGTCGCAGGTTCGAATCCTGCCTCGGGCATGGATGTGTGTGATGTCCTTAGGTTAGTTAGGTTTAATTAGTTCTAAGCGACTGATGACCTCGGAAGGTAAGTCGCACAGTCCTCAGAGCCATTTGCACAATTTTTTACAAACAAATAACAGCGAGGCTGTACAAAAAAAGAAAAAAAACTTTATACCTTCTCCCGTCCACTGGCATGAGCAGTGGGCTCCTATCTTTTACAGTTTGTCTTTAAGAAACAACTGAAATCTGTTCTTTCTTTTTGAATCACACAGTATCACTGTCTCGAGAGCTAGTATTCCTTGTGACTTGTCCTCTTCTACAATCGAACCTTCTTGGCTTGTGCTCTTTAGTCACTCCTGTGAGAATGAAGTTCCAGGTTCATAGACGGCAGTACCTACTAAGACAAGGGTATTTAAGAATTAGCTTTGGAAGAACATCTGAGAGTCACCCGGACGAGGAAACGGCAATGCGGTGTAGGGACCTCTGCCGTCCGTGGTTTGTTATCGGCAGTGGGCCTGTGGACGTGACGGAATGGGCAATACATGTTGTCTGCTGCCCTGGCACCCCTGTGATCTGTATCCTGTAATATGGTTCCGAGCAGGGCGTTATAAGAAAGCCGATACTGGAACGACTCCACTGAATAATAACGGATTGTAATGATGCGCAACATTTTAGTTCAACTTCGCCATTCCGCTTGTGTGTGCTTCAAGCGTTGTAGACGTTATCCGTTAAGTGGTGACTGCTGCAAGCCCGTTCTGTCTCATTCCGCGCACTCTCTATAATACCTGCAAGTGTTGTCATTCTTGCTGGTATTCAGTTGCACCTCTGCAAGAGCGATTTGCTTATTTGTAGTTTCGTTCACCTATCAATGTTAGTTGTTCGCCGGCCGGTGTAGCCTAGCGGTTCTAGGCGCTTCAGTCTCGAACCGCGCGACCGCTATGGTCGCAGGTTCGAATCCTGCCTCGGGCATGGATGTGTGTGATGTCCTTAGGTTAGTTAGGATTAAGTAGTTCTAAGTTCTAGGGGACTGATGACCTCAGATGTTAAGTCCCATAGTGCTCAGAGCCATCTGAACCATTTTTGTTAGTAGTTCAAGGAATATTTTTTGTATGTAGTTGTCGTTTGCTGTGCAAGTTATTATAAGATTATGTGTTTCAGACCCATCTGGTGTTTTAATTGTGTTTTATTGTGTTTAATGGGTCCTACTGAGTTGCTGGTAGGAAATTAGCCTAATGTACTGAGATCAACAAATACGGCTCGCATAAACATGTAACTGGCCATGCTCAGAAGGTATGCTAAAATTTTTGCGTAACACTTCGTGGGTCCTGGCACTGCTGTCGTATGTGAAACTGAAAAAAAATAAAATTGTTGATATCGGGAGTGAGCCTTTCAAGTCACTTTAACTGTTTTCTGTATTAAAATTGCTGGTTACGTCATAAACCCCAACTTCCATTTGTTAAATCGCTTCAGAACTACTTAAAGTCTGTCCTTGGCCAATTGATCAAATACATCGTGTGTCAGTAAACCTGCCTTGGAGAATAACACTGCGACTTTAATAGTTCTGAGTGTTGCAGATTTAATGTCATGTGTGGTTGTGTACTAATTTGGCCGTTGGTCCGTGATTAGAAACTATTCTTCCCAAATGACGGTTAAGCGAACGATAGTGAACTTTTAAACAGTTGTTAGAATAATAATCTGAGCCATTGCTGTTTTAGTCAGCCCAAACTGTTGCTTTATTTCAATGAAAATTTCAAATCGAGTATTAATTTCTCTTACTAGAATATAGTTTTGAGATTTCGTTTATTTTATTGCCTGTTCTGTTCTCCAGTTTTAAGTTCGTTCTGGTAGCTTCTTGCTACGTTCGCTGTCTTCGTGAAAGTCTTTGATACTCCTTCAATAAAATTCTTCAGGGTATCAGACCGCATCCTCATAATTTAAAATGCGCCAACGTTTCGGCCAGCGTTGCAGCTAGCCTTCATCAGGGCCTTACGTTACTTTGATACTGTTTATTTGATATATC
This sequence comes from Schistocerca serialis cubense, assembly GCF_023864345.2. Taxonomy (NCBI): domain Eukaryota; kingdom Metazoa; phylum Arthropoda; class Insecta; order Orthoptera; family Acrididae; genus Schistocerca; species Schistocerca serialis. Next base: position 200,766,560 of record NC_064643.1, on the reverse strand, counting down.
CAAAGGGATTTCATCCAAAATATAAAGTGGCTTACTTATTAAGAAATTTTCAGGGCAGTCTGCCGTTAGTGAATATTTGTAGAGTCTTGACCACAGACTCCTTTGAAGAATACAAGTAGTATAAATTTAAAGCTTGTCCTATACCAGCCCCATGCGTACAGATTTTAGAGCGATTCAGTGTAATTTTAAAACAAATATATTTAGTTGTGAATGCTTCTTAATCCAGTTTATTGCATGTGTAATGACCTTAACGTTGCTAACTGAGCGATGATTGCATTTATTAAATGCTATGTGTTCTTTTGTTCCTTTTAATTGCATATTTTCGTATTGTTTACTTGTTGCGCACTGGATATGAAAAAATGTTAAATAAATTTTCTCTCATGGAATGTTTTGGTAGTTTTTACCGGGATCAGCTCCAAACAATTCCTAGCCCGCTCCCGGGTTCGATTCCCGGCGGGTTCAGAGATTTTCTCTGCCTCGTGATGACTGGTTGTTGTGTGATGTCCTTAGGTTAGTGTGGTTTAAGTAGTTCTAAGTTCTCAGGGACTGATGGCCATAGATGTTAAGTCCCATAGTGCTCAGAACCATTTGAAACATTTAATTGCTGTATGTATAATAATAACGAGACATACAACTCTTCTTTAATTGCTGTGTCTGCAGCTCGTGGTCGTGCGGTAGCGTTCTCGCTTCCCGTGCCCGGGTTTCCGGGTTCGATTCCCGGCGGGTTCAGAGATTTTCTCTGCCTCGTGATGACTGGGTGTTGTGTGATGTCCTTAGGTTAGTTTGGTTTAAGTAGTTCTAAGTTCTCGGGGACTGATGGCCATAGATGTTAAGTCCCATAGTGCTCAGAGCCATTTGAACCATTTAATTGCTGTATGTGTAATAAATGCTCAGACTGGGCCGAAAAGAAGAAGATTAAGTTTCGAGTTTAACGTCCCATGGATGTCGAGACCGTTAGAAATGAGGCAAAAAAAGGTTCAAATGGCTCTAAGCACTATGGGACTTAACATCTAAGGTCATCAGTCCCCTAGACGTAGAGCTACTTAAACCTAACTAACCTAAGGACACCACACACATCCAGGCCCGAGGCAGATTAGAACCTGCGACCGCAGCAGCAGCACGATTCCGGACTGAAGCGCCTACACCCGCTCTGCCACAGCGGCAGGTAGAAATGAAGCACAAACTAGCATTGCGCAAGGATGAAAAGTGAAATTGGTCGCGCCCTTTTCAGAGGAACCACGGCTGTTTTAGCCTTAAGGGATTTAGTCCAACGACGGAAAACCCACGTGCCTCCGACAACCCAGTCCTCTAGCGCACTGCTGTAAGGTGGCGTCCGACTCAGAGGTAAGTCGATTCGAATCCTGATGGTGGATGAAATTTTCACTGTCAGTATTTCACCGGCAAAGGGAGGAAGAGTGATGGCATAAAATTCCTCATCATCAGTCTTCGCGTCAGTTCAAACCTCTCCGCAGTGTCTCATGAAGTGAGGGCATGCTACACTGCAGATGGTGATCCGTACGTCGGAGGGGGACGTCAAGTTCTGCGGGCCCCCCTTGGTGCTATGCGAGAGGAGTAGGTTATGTGCCGCAGCCAGGTTTCACCCTCTCCCTTCTCTCAGCATCATCATCATCATCATCATAATCATTGTATAACACAAACATAACGCTACACAACACTACAAAATGCACTTACGGCGCAAAACCCGTGTGCTCGGAGGAAGAACACTCTTTTCCACTAGGTGGCTGAATCCTTCCCGTAGGATATTCCAGCCAACAGTTCCACACGACATGAAAGCCTAAATTTGGATGGCTCAGTAAGGCTGTCTACATCTATATCTACCTACATATTCCGGAGGCCATCATACGGTGCGTGGCGGAGGGTGCCTTGTACCACTACTAGTGATTACGGCATACTGTAGATAGCCACCAGAGTAACCGCTACCGATCCGGATATTTCCAGTGTCATATCACTGCGCCATCTCGCTGGGTTAGTATGTGGAATCGTCTTGTATAATTAATGCATTAAGGCTAATGTTACTCGCTGTAATTTACATCACCTGCAATCGACAGCGACATGGTTACACTGTACATGACGAATAAGTCACCTTTACACCGTAAACTCATAAATAAATCCTTTCATAGACATTTTCATATATTTTGTCTTGGATACATTACCTTAGAATCAAATTGAAAACAGTTACCATCTCCTTGTTATGACCAAGATTTTCGTGAGGCTTCACTTGGTTGTAAAAAAAAACTTTATGGCTATCTATCGTGTGATAGGCGTTGTCGCAGAAGTCTTTCCCTGGTTATAAGTATTCATAAAGCATAAGATATGATACATAGTCAAATATTTTTTATCTGAAAATGCATTTGGCCTATTCAAGGTTTTTGTGTACATACATACTTACTGTTACTTTGTTTGTTACAGGACCCAGTGACGTAACAAGAGCGGAATCGGATACCATTTGCAATCAACATGCAGTCAAACCAGCAGAAAGCCCAATGTGTCTTCTAGTATCACGAGACACAGTCACCGAAAACAGTCCAGAGAAAATTCCAAGCGGCATACTGTAGACAGCCACCAGGTGTTAAAATCGTCAGAAGTGATAAGCAAAGTTTAAGGATACGGGGAGTCTCTCAGAGGCGGCCATATGTCAACCGACACTTTGCTAGGATCAGGATGTCCGAGAATCCCAACGCTGTGTTTCAGGACCGTCAGAGACAGGCCTAAGCTGAAGGAGTGGCGCGGTCTTATGCATAATGAAATGATGGGATCGTTTTTCTTCAGTGAAACGACGATCGCAACCAATATTTATCTTGAAATGTTGCAGTCATTTGTTGTGTCACAGATACAGGACATTTCGAACTTAATTTTCCAACAAGGATGTGTGCTGCCTCAGGGGGAGGGGGGGGGGGAGAGGGGGGGTAGATGTCCGTGCCTATTTGGATAAAACATTTCCGGGAAACTGGATCGGGCGCTGTGGTCCCATCAGCTGGCCCCCACGATCACCTAACGTAAAACCACTGGTTTCTTTCTTTTGGGGTTGTGGCAAGGAGCAGGTTTACCGAGCACCAGCATTATGGCAGAATTACTGACGTCATAGCACCCATCCCTCACTAAATGTCGTCCAACACAGGGATGGAATCGAAATATCGCCTGAATATCCTGCTGGCAACGAAAGGAGAACAATTTGTATTTACACTGAGATGACAAAAGTAATGGAATACCTCTCAACATCGTTTCGGACCTCTTTTTTCCCGGCGTAGTTAGGTAACTCGGCGTCATATGGAAGATCCTGCAGAAGCGTTGACTCTTCCTGATTCTATACCCGTCCATAATTGCGAAAGTGTTAGCGGTACAGGATTTTGCGCACGAACAAACCTCTCGATTATGCCCCAAAAACGTTTATTCATATCAGTGATCTGTGTGGAAAATTACTCGCTAGAATTCTCCAGAAGGTTCTTCAAACCAGCCCCGAACAGTTGTCATTCATAAAAAATCCATCGATGTCTCGGAGCGTGAAGTCTACAAATACTTTGAAATGGCTCAAATGGTTCAAATGGCTCTGAGCCCTATGGGACTTAACATCTATGGTCATCAGTCCCCTATAGCTTAGAACTACGTAAACCTAGCTAACCTAAGGACATCACACAACACTCAGTCATGACGAGGCAGAGAAAATCCCTGACCCCGCCGGGAATCGAACCCGGGAACCCGGGCGCGGGAAGCGAGAACGCGACCGCACTTTGAAATGGTCTCAAGGTAGCCGAAGATAATGATTTCCAGTCATTGATCGGTTACGTTGGACCAGAGTTTCCAGTCCATGCCATGTAAACCGAGCCCACACCATTCAGGAGCCACCACCATCTTGCACAGTGGGTTGCTGGCGACTTGGGTCCATGGCTCCGTGATGTCTGCGGCACAGTCGAACTCTACCACCAGCTGTTACGACCTGAAATTGGGACTCATCTGACCAGGTCACGGTTTTCCAGTCGTCTAGGGATAAACCGATATGGTCAAGGGCCCAGGAGAGGCGCCGCAGGCGATATCGTGCTGTTAGCAAACGCACTCGCGTCAGTCGTCTGCTGCCGTAGCCCAGTAATGGCAAATTTCGCCGCACTGTCGTCGTACGTTCCACAGTGATTTCTGCGGTGATGTAAAGCAGTGTTGCATTTCTGTCAGCACTGACAACTCCACAGAAATGCCGCTGCTCTCGGTCGTTATGTGACGGCCGTCGGTCACTGCATTGTCTGTGGCGAGAGGTACTGCTTGAAATGTGGTAGTTTCGGCACACTCTTGACACTGTGGATCTCGGAATATTGAATTCTCTAATGATTTCCAAAATGGAATATTCCATTCCGCGTCGAAAGTCTGTTAATTCTCATCGTGAGACCATAATCACGTCGCAAACCTTTCGACATGGATCACTCGAGTACAAATAACATTGTAAGTAGGCTGTTTAGATGTAAGTAGGCTATTTAGGTTTGTTGGTAACGCCACGTAGCGCTGTGTATGAAAATCACTGACTGTGCTGTGTGCAGTCTGTGGCTGGTTGGCATTGTCGGAATATTTGCCATTGTAGTGGTGGGCAGTTGGATGTGAACAGCGCGTAGCGTTGCGCAGTTGGAGGTGAGGTGCCAGCAGTGGTGGATGTGTGGAGTGAGATGGCGGAGTTTTGAGAGGGGATGATCTGGACGTGTGTCCATCAGAGAGAGTAGATTTTTAATACTGAATATCATGAACTGATATACCGGGTGATCAAAAAGTCAGTATAAATTTGAAAACTGAATAAATCACGGAATAAAGTAGATTGAGAGGTACAAATTGACACACATGCCTGGAATGACTAGGGGTTTTATTAGAATCGAAAAAATACAAAATTTCAAAAAATGTCCGACAGATGGCGCTTCATCTGATCAGAATAGCAATTTTTAGCCTAACAAAGTAAGACAAAGCAAAGATGATGTTTTTTACAGGAAATGCTCAATTTGTCCACCACCATTCCTCAACAGTAGCTGTAGTAGAGGAATAATGTTGTGAACAGCACTATAAAGCATGTCCGGAGTTATGGTGAGGCATTGACGTCGGATGTTGTCTTTCAGCATCCCTAGAGATGTCGGTCGATCACGATACACTTGCGACTTCAGGTAACCCCAAAGCCAATAACCGCACGGACTGAGGTCTGGGGACCTGAGAGGGCAAGCATGACGAAAGTGGCGGCTGAGCACACGATCACCACCAAAGGAAGGGCGCAATAGATCTGTCACGCGTCTAGCAATGTAGGGTGGAGCGCCATCCTGCATAAACATCGTACGTTCCAGCAGGTGTTTATCAGCCAGGCTGGGGATGATGCGATTCTGTAACATGTTAGCGTACCTCTCACTCGTCACGGTAGCAATTTTACTGTCCATCGCCATCTGTCGGACATTTTGTGAACTTTTTTTTTTGTTCTAATAAAACCCCATGTCATTCGTAGCATGTGTGTCAATTTTTACCTCTCTATCTACATTATTCCATGGTTTATTAAGTTTTCAAATTTGTACTGACTTTTTGATCACCCAGTATATATTATGACTTTTGGACACTATTAAGGTAAATACATTGTTTGTTCTCTAGCAAAATCTTTCATTTGCTAACTATGCCTATCAGTAGTTAGTGCCTTCAGTAGTTAGAATCTTTTACTTAGCTGGCAGCATTGGCGCTCGCTGTATTGCAGTAGTACGAGTAACGAAGATTTTTGTGAGGTAAGTGATTGATGAAAGGTATAGGTTATTGCTAGTCAGGGCCATTCTTTTGTAGGGATTTTTCAAAGTCAGATTGCGTTGCACTAAAAATATTGTGTGTCAGTTTAGTGTTGATCAGAATAAGTAAAGAGAGAAATGTCTGAGTACGTTCAGTTTTGCTCAGCTGTTTGAAAATCAGATAACGTAGAGGTTTAGCAGCACAGTAACTTATTAATTTTTCTAAGGGGCGTTTCAACATTTCGGCAAGTGCACTGCCCATTTAGTCCGCAGCTCGTGGTCGTGCGGTAGCGTTCTCGCTTCCTACGCCCGGGTTCCCGGGTTCGATTCCCGGCGGGGTCGGAGATTTTCTCTGCCTCGTGATGACTGGGTGTTATGTGATGTCCTTAGGTTAGTTAGGTTTAAGTAGTTCTAAGTTCTAGGGGACTGATGACCATAGATGTTAAATCCCATTGTGCTCAGAGCCATTTGAACCACTGCCCATTTATACCTTGTCTTCGCGATACTACCGCCATCTGTTGATGCGCATTTTGCTGTCCGATGACTTTTGTCACCTCAATGTGTTAATTGTATACGTGTATCCAAAAACTTGAATATGCTACCTGCTCTTCGAGGTGCAAGATACGTGTTTATGTGTCATATTTTCTACCTTCTAATCACGGAAATTCTTCTGGGACACGTAATGGGAGTTTCGCTGAAGACTAGCTTCCAGGGACCAGTGGGAGAATGCGTGAGGCAGAAGAATGTTAATAAAGTGGCCTGCTGCTTTGGGAGGGTACCTCAGCGAGCGGCGGCGCGCCTTACGAAAGCGCGGCCCGCCCGTGACATGAGTGGCAGCCGCCGGCCGCCGGCGCTGTCCGAAGGGCACATCCCCGCCGTCGCCGTACAAGGCAGCTCATTTCAATATGAATCCCCGCCCCATCCCGCTCCGCAGCGCTCCCCGTACCTCAGGCCGGGCGGCGAGCCTCATAGAATATGCGTCCGGTGTCGGGCGCGCGGCGTCGGATCACGCCAATAAATACTCGGCGACCGCGCGTACATCGCCTCTGCGTCTCTTACCCGCCACGAATAACGCCGGCAGTCCGCTAAAAACGTGTGTCAACTAGGCGGCGGGCGGCGTGCGAAGGCGACGCCGGGGCCAGTGAAACCGAAAACTTAACGCCCGAAGCTGAATTTTAATGCCGCGTAAAGAATGCCGGACCGTGAGCCGTGCGAAGGGGCTTCGCTCTCGCCATATTATACAGAAGGAATAAACGGAAGAAAACAACGCCTACTTGGCGCTCACCGCTGTTATATCTTAGGCAGCAGTCCGAGCTAAGTAGAATGGCGCCACTCGACTGCAGCCGCAGTATGTGACTAAATACTTCTTTCTACTATCAACAGTTACCTTGATGATGGTCGAAGTAGAGAGGATATAAAATGAAGACTGACAATGGCAAGGAAAGCGTTTCTGAAGAAGAGAAATTTGTTAACATCAAGTACAGATTTAAGTGTCAGGAAGTCTTTTCTGAAAGTATGTGTATGGAGTGTAGCCATGTATGGAAGTGAAACATGGACGATAGATAGTTTGGACAAGAAGAGAATAGAAGCTTTCGAAATGTGGTGCTACAGAAGAATGACAAAGATTAGATGGGTAGATCATGTAACTAATGAGGAGGTATTGAATAGAATTGGGGAGAATAGCAGTTTGTGGCACAACTTGACCAGAAGAAGGGATCGGTTGGTAGGACATGTTCTGAGGCATCAAGGGATCACCAAATTAGTATTGGAGGGCAGCGTGAAGGGTAAAAATCGTAGAGAGACACCAAGAGATTAATACACTAAGCAGATTCAGAAGGATCCACGTTGCAGTAGGTACTGGGAGATGAAGAAGCTTGCACAGGATAGAGTAGCATGGAGAGTGTTGTGACTTGGCAAGACAGCCAAGCCACTATGAGATAGCCGAAAGGCACGCGTTTAAGCTCACGCAGGCTGGCGTGAGGTCTGGAACAGTTAAAGGAGTTGAGTCTAGTAGAAAAAGTACGTAGCTTCTGGAATACTTAACTTTAATCCATAATTGGTAAACATCGGTCTGACGGTACATGCATCACAAGATATATAGCAATTGATAATGGCGCCTTGCTAGGTCGTAGCAAATGACGTAGCTGAAGGCTATGCTAACTATCGTCTCGGCAAATGAGAGCGTAATTTGTCAGTGAACCATCCCTAGCAAAGTCGGCTGTACAACTGGGGCGAGTGCTAGGACGTCTCTCTAGACCTGCCGTGTGGCGGCGCTCGGTTCTCAATCACTGACAGTGGCGACACGCGGGTCCGACGTATACTAACGGACCGCGGCCGATTTAAAGGCTACCACCTAGCAGGTGTGGTGTCTGGTGGTGGCACGACAGAGAGCTGCATCAAACCAACCTCCGGACTGAAGACCACAACAACATAATTAAAGTGGAGGTACTTAAAGAGGTTCAGTGTGGGACACTTGGATGATATCCTAATACGTTAATGTTAAACCGATTTACGCTGGAAAAAAATTAGTTCCAATTTTGGCCACCAGGTCCAAATGTAATGCTGTGAATGCAAGAAAGACGTGTAGTAACGTTTCCGTATTTAATGAATTAAGAACGGGACGTAGGCAGAAAAGGTCCAACAAGTGAGAAAGCCATAACGTTGATCTTATTATTAACTGCTGCTTGGACAATTTGTTTAATATGAGCACCAGAGACATCGAAGAGATGCTGTCTGTGTCCGTAAATATGTTAACAGGGGCTGTCAGACCAGCTTAAGTAAAAACGTCTGTTAGATTTCGGTTTTGACGGCATTTGGTCACAGCAGTCAAGATTAGCTATTTTGTGTATGATAAATTTATTAAAAGTGCATGACTATGTTTCTTTCTGATAGTGTCTTGCTCCAGTAAATATTAGCAGTTCCAGTTTACTGTAATGTATTCACATATTTTGACAGTGTCCTGACAAATGATCAGGCAAGTATTATATTAAAATGTTTTATGGTTTTTTATGTTGTATTTTTCGACTTGTTCTACACCCACGAGAATCATCCCGTTTTTGGGTCTATGGAACGCAAAGTAAATCTAATCTAATCTAATGTAATCGCAGCAGTTTCTGTCGAATCTTGGCAACGTGTTGTTGTATACTGCCATTCAGATAAGGTGGAGACCGAACGTGTCCCTTGTAAGCGCGTTCTTTTACATATCCCCAGAGTCAAAAGTCGCATGGATTCAGATCAGGTGATCTTGAAGGCCATTCATCGGGAAAATCTCGGTAGATAACGCGTTTATGGAAGATAGCATGAAGCAGATCTTTCACTGCTCGAGCGGCATGAGGTATTGCTCCATCTTGCACGGCCGGCCGGGATGGCAGAGCGGTTCTAGGCGCTACAGTCCGAAACCGCGCGACCGCTACGGTCGCAGGTTCGAATCCTGCCTCGGGCGTGGATGTATGTGATGTCCTTAGGTTAGTTAGGTTTAAGTAGTTCTAAGTTCTAGGGGACTGATCACCTCAGAAGTCCCATAGTGCTCAGAGCCATTTGAACCAACCCATCTTGCACGAAAACAATGGTTTCCATACAGTTGTGCTCTTCCAAAGTAGGAATCACTTGGTGTACAAGGAGATCTCGATATCGTGCAGACGTCATGGTACACCTGACAAGGGCGCGGGGTGTGTTCTCTTCAGAGAAGAACAGTCCGAGAATAAAGGTGCTTGTGCATCCACAGTACGCAGTCACATATGGCGAGTCCAATGGCTCTTCGTGCACTACACGCGCTTTGACTGTACCCCAAATTCGGCAGTTCTGCATACGCACTGCATCCTGTAGTGTAAAATCTGCCTCGTCACTCCACAGAATATTGCCCGGCCAAATGTTATCAACTTCGTTCCGTGCCGGAAATCGAAGAGCAAATTCAGAACGTTTCTGGGGACCACAAGGTTCGAGTTTCTACACCGTTTCGGGCACGCGTATATACTAGACAGCAAAATATCCGGTCTGTTGACCGTGGGATAGACAGTTCTCGTGACACTGCACGAGGGCTAGTACGTACCGCATGGGCAGTTACAGCAATCCCATCAATAACTTCCACTGGGAAAGGACGCCTTCCTCTTGTAGATTCCACACCAAGCTCCATCGTGTTCTCGAATTTCATTATAATCTTCTTCAAACCATTTAACGACATCGGGCCTCTCTGCATACCTTTCAGTCGGCGATACTCTCTCAATGCAGCGCTGTAATTGCTGCCGTTCACATAAAACAGTTTCAGTAAGTCCGCTCTCTCTCTTTTCCATAGCCATACTATTCAGTCACCTTATTCCTCGTCAAATGACAGCTTGGATGTCAACCCCATACAAACAGTGAACAGCGCCAGATTTGCACCTCTGGCGAAAATTGGAACTGATTTCCTCAAGTGTTAATCGATTCCACATTGACACATTAGCAAATCTACCAAGTTTGACTGCCACATTATGATTACGGCCCGAAACTGGACCTCTGTGAGTGTCTGCATTTCAATTGTAACCACCTGCAAAGACATCCATGGAATAGTTAAAAGACCACAGAACGCAACTGTACACCTACACACGAGCTATATCGTGTCTCAACGAAACTTTTTCCACCGCCCACCAACCTGACCATAAAACCCACCCTGAAATTTAAGTACCTGTCCAGCTTTAACAGAATACTTCCCTTCTGAACTATGTCAGGACCTCTCTTCTTCTCCTTTCGCATTTACGTGATTGCCTTTCCAACACGCGTTTCAGGGTCCTCTGCTCGAAGTCTTCTGTCCTGCTTTCTTTCCAGACCACCGTCTCTTGGTACGGTGATATTAAGCAGCAACATAGACACTGGAGTGGAAGGGTCTGGGGGCTGTGAAGGTTGGTAATAATTTAGCAGTGACACCATTTAGTAACGACCCCACTACTGAACACAATACTACATTCACATCTACGTACACAATGCACAAGCCACCGTATGGTCCGTAGTGGATGGTACCAATTACTACTATTAGTCATTTCGTTTCCTGTTCCACTAGCAAAAAGAGCGAGTCTGTGTGCTTCCATACAAGCCCTAATCTCTCTAACCTTATTTTCATGGCCCTTATTCGAAATGGAGATTGGCAGTAGTAGAATCGTTCTTCAGTAGCCTCAAACGCCGGTTCTCTAAATTTTTTAAATAGCACTCCTCGAAAAGAACGTCGCTTTCCTTCCAGTGATTCACTTTTTGAATTCCCGAAGCATCTCCATAATGCTTGCGTGTTATACCAACCTACTGGTACCAAATCTAGTAACCCGTCTCTTAATTGTTTCGATGTCTTCCTTTAATCCGACCTGATGCCGATCTCAGTCGCACCAGCGTCCTATATACGATATCCTCTACAGATGACCCACACTTTCCTCAATTATCCCAATAAAGCGAAACCTATTACTCGTCTTCCCTACTACAATCCATACATGCCCATTCCATTTCATATCGCTTTCCAACGTTACGCCCAGATATTTAATCGATGTGAGTGTGTCAAGCAGCATACTACTAATGCTGTGGTCGAACAATATTGAAACCTGGTTGGTAGGTACTCAGAGGGTGGACAGGATGTTATGATTGTGGGTGGGGCCATAAACAGTTACTGTAAGTTGCACAGTAAAAACACACGACTTTATTTTTCCAAGAACCACTCATTTACACATTGCTTCAAAAGATTACAATCAAACAATACGGCTGAAGGCCTAGTTAAAGAACTTGAGATGCTTTCTGAGCTGAAGGCCCAAAACCACGGCTGAAGGCCTGGCTTATAAATCTAAGCAATAAAAATAGAAGATAAAACATTTTTTTCTTAAAAAAACAAACAATTCAAAACAATTAGGGGATGAAGGCCTACACTACACATCTGAAGGACGACATAATTAAAATACGTTAATAAATAATTTTTCTAACCAAGTCATTTCTTTTAAACGTACAACAGAATGGCCAAAGCCTAATTAAAGAAATATTAACTTATTACTCGGGTGAAAGCCACAAACAAATTAGTAACAACTGCTGAAGTCCTGAACAACAAGTCAGACAAACGATTTAAAATAAACCCCTTCCTTCTCGTAAAAAAATTTTCTTTTAAAGAATACACACGGCTGAAGGCATTATTAAAATGGGTTCACGTAAATCCTCGGCTGATGGCCACACACAACACATCGGATAACTAACGGCTTAGGGTCTGGATTACAAACAATTTCCGATAGAACAAATTAAAATTTTTTTTTTACTAAAATCAATCTTCAAAATTTTAATTTAACGCAGCTGAAGGCCTTTAGGTAAAATTTTATGAAAACTGAATTAATATACAGCCGAAGGCCTCGCACAGTACTTCAAACTAAAAGTAAAATCACAAAAACCCAAACTAGGACCGACCAACAATTTAACCAATTCCCTTCCGTCCGACCAACGGCACAACGATGGAAAATATCGGCCGAGGACGAGGATATGAACAGCACTACATCTTCAGAAATTGGCGTCTAAAAACAGCCAAGGGAACAGTAACCACTTTAAGCAAATATTAACCAAACAAATTAAAGGCTTTCTAACTACACATTGTGCCAGACAGTATCAATACGACGAGGAAAGGCTCACTGCTGGAAAACTATGCTAACGACCAGGGCAGGTAACTGGGGCGTTAACGGCCACAAAGCAGAAATTACCGCTGGTTCATTTCACTGACAAGTAACAGTAAATTTAATAATTAATCACAATATAGAGAGACGGCAGCAAGTTTTCGCTGGCTCCAACACATCATACATTGCTGCTAGCCCGAAAGGCCCAGGGAGCAACAACCTGTAAATGAATGAAGAGATGTCACAATAGTTGAGGTTTGATAATAGGTTAACTGATGACTCAACTTCACCGTCCAGGTTCGGTGGGCAACGAACATTGTCGCTCTCGCAGCTAGCGTCTCACTATCTGACAGCATGCGCACGCCACCAGCGGTCCTGGCCTGGCCTCACGCTGCGGAGACTTCCCTGCTGCTCCAGCCCAATCGACTGACTACATGCAGCATGCAGACAGCATTAAAGTAGCTGCTCGGTCAAAACCACACAAGCTACACACAGTTCCACGAAAACACTTCCACAAACAACTCAAACAATACGAAAACCACTCACTGTGGAACAACAAGGACGAAACACAAGTCGACACACATGGAGAACCCATAACCGGTCGGCGACCAAATACACATCGTCCGATGAGACGATCCACCGAACGACCAACCAAGGTCGTCCCCACTCAAGTCATGTGTGTCGTCAACGATCGGGCGAGTCATGGCTGTCCGCACATCACTGCTGCTCCGTCCCGACTGAACTCCCGACACATGATGAGCCGGAAATACTAGCGGTCGCTCGAAAGATAGTATGACAGGGCTCTGATCGATATGCGCTGCTGCTGCCACTCACGGGCAGGCAAGCCAGCAACTTAGTGACGCCAGTAAATCGAATAAGAAACGAGACAGCAGTACTGCAGGGACAAGATGTCAAGCAATGAACGGTATGAACACGAGCCGCACACGGCTCAAATATGGGTTTGTTTTTCCTACACATCTGCAATAACTTACTTTTTTTTTACATTTAGAACTAGCTTCAACTCATCATAATTCATCGATTACTAAAATATTAACTAAAACACTACCAAAATAAATTATTTACTATGCGCACAAGACTATAAGAAAATCTTTACTGATTGTCTATAATAATAATACAATAATAATAGCCGGCCGAAGTGGCCGTGCGGCTAAAGGCGCTGCAGTCTGGAACCACAAGACCGCTACGGTCGCAGGTTCGAGTCCTGCCTCAGGCATGGTTGTTTGTGATGTCCTTAGGTTAGTTAGGTTTAACTAGTTCTAAGTTCTAGGGGACTAATGACCTCAGCAGTTGAGTCCCATAGTGCTCAGAGCCATTTGAACCATTTGAACAATAATAATAGTAATTATACCCAAAATATGGTACCAAACAACCTTCTGTGAGAGAAATAGCAATACCTGTAATTAAGTAACAGTAAAAATAGTAGAACTACACCATACTTCAAACATATAATACAAAATCTCATAATCCACAGTAGAGCTCCAGCTCAGAATTCTAGAAATTCTCAAAACCATCAAGAAGTAAACACTAAAATCCTGACCTAAGGCGACTAGTGTAATATCACAATTAAGATTTAATATACGCAGAGCAAATTCAGTATGCGTGTGCAGAGCACACACACAGAAACAGTCGCACACTTACAACTGCACAGTCCTCACTTGAGATGATACTCGTACAAGAACTGAAAACCTTCTTCCGTATTCACATACGTTTTATCATCCAGCATTATGCAGTAATGTAAGTCAACGATCTTGCTGTGTTGAACACACCGTCTCCCGAAGTTAAGCGATGTTGAGCACGTTCAGTAATCAACCCAGGTACACCACGTGCTCTTGACAGATTTCCCTATGCCTTTATGGCAAAGGGCGGATTTTGTGCCAGTGTAACGGATTATATGCCATAGCGTCTTCGCAGTGGCTCACGAAAGAAAGCATGTAGCATTGTTGATGGTGATCTGTCTAATGGATGGGGACTTCAAGCTCGGCGTAACCCTTGGAGCTATTCGAGAGGAGAAAGCTAGGTGTCGGCACCAGGTATCACCCTATCCATTCTCTCATCATTATCACACAACACAAACTCACTACACATACTTATCAGATACACTAAAACGCACAACTCTCACACTTAGTGAAGAAAGGGTGCCATTGTGTGTGCATGGGACAGAAAGACTTTTCCAGTTACATGGGTGAACCTGCCCTTTGACGTCTCACAGCCGACAGTGTCTTGTAACTTTAATTTTTTGCATAATATCGAGCAGGAAGCTCATAACAAAAATATGTCACAGCTAAAAAGCAAAAAAGAAAGGTAGAGAAATACTTAAGCCAAAAACTTGACACTTTAAGAAATATTCAGTTTCAGTTTAGCAGGCAATTCCACTTATCGGCAGTTTGAAACGTTCCCTTAGAAAAATTATACATGACTGTGCTTAAACTGACACACAATATTTTTTAGCGCAACGCAATCTGACTTTCAAAAATCCCTACAAAAGAATGGCCCTGACTAACATTAACCTATACCTTTCACAAATCACTTACCTCACCAAAAATCTTCGTTACTCGAACTACTGCAATACAGCGAGCGCCACTACTGCCAGCTAAATAAAAGATTCAAACTACTGAAGGCACTAACTACTGATAGGCATAGTTAGCAAATGAAAGATTTTGATAGAGAACAAACAATGTATTTACCTTAATAGTGTTCAAAAGTCATAATATATATATAACAGTTCATGACATCCAGTCTTACAAATTTCAAAACTCCGCCATTTCTCTCCCCACATCCACCACTGCTGGCGGCTCACCTCCAACTGCGCAACGCTACGCGCTGTTAACAGCCAACTGCCCAACATCACAATGGCCAACAACAATGCAAACCAGTCACAGACTGCACACAGCACAACAGCCAGTGATTTTCATACAGAGCGCTACGTGGGGTTACCAATATAAAAACCTAAACAGCCTACTTACAAGTTGCCTCTTCTCAGATGCCACAAATTTCTACCCTTCGAATGTTCTACTCTCATTTTTACGGCTTTAGCTACAGTTCCCCTCCACGTTGCCCTTGGACCCCCTTGCCTCATTCTGCCTGGCGGAGAACAGTTGAGCAGATTCTACGGCCATCGTTGTTCCTCCATCCGTCAGACTTGGCCACAACATCTCAGAGTTCGAACACTAATCCTGTCTGTGACTGGTACCGCAGCATCCATCGCTATTATTACGCATTCATTCCTCTGTCGATCTATGCGGATCGCTCGCATGCTCCACCGTAACCCGTTGGCTTCAACAGCCTCAATATTCCCCCTTTGCCTCTCGCTCAGTCTCTAACAGTATGAGCCATATGTCAGAATGCTTTCAACGACGGCGCATAACACTACTTTGCTTGTTCAGCTGGATATGCATCGACTCAAAAGGTACCATTTAATGATCTAGCAGCCACCCTCGCTTGACTTGTTCTGTGGGAATGTCCAAGTTGTAAGGTGGCAGAATAAATGGTCAGATTCGCACCTTACATGAGACCTTTACAAATCGCAATGAGAAAGTGAAGATGACACCTAATGTAAATCGACAGTTATGAGAAAATTTTCCTATCAAGAAGTAATGCAAAAAGGGATGACAGTCAATTGACGGTAATTAAGACACCATTCCTATACAATGCATGTCTTTGAGCAGAATGTAGAACAGGCAACGCGAGTTGAGTTGCTTTTAGTTTTGCTTTTAGTTTTAGTTTTAAAGGGGTGGCTGAAAGAAGAACAGCGATCCCAGGCCAGGTGATTCAAGCTGGAGGGCCGCCTGTAGTGACCGCATCGGTACAAGAGCAGTGATGAAGCTTTAGAAAACTGCGTTTCGAAATTCCAACGCGATACGAACAAAAGCAAGTGACGCATTTTCGTCCAGCGAGTGCAACACACGGGAAGGTGAACGTACTTTAGGCGTCTAGAATGGGCACAAAACATTCGATTGGCGGAAACTCACTAGGAAGGAGAAAACTACTGAGGTTTCGACGCAGTTTGATGGAAGGGTGGAAGGGACGTTGCGATTGGTAGAGGGTGTTTCTGCAAAATGAGAGGAACGCTCCTATTGGTCGAAAAAAGCCGTGACGTGAAAAAGGAACCCAAGTGGAGGGAGGCAGTTCTGCCATGAGTAGGACAAGAGACAAATTTTAGGGGGACTCTTCTCTGAACTGGCGTCAAGCGCAGAACGGAGCGCTTAACGCTCCGTACGACGCAGAGAAGAATTTGGTGTGGACACTGTGTTCACAGTGGCTGCACTACAGCTAAAATTAGCTGTAGCAACGTTTAGCTCCAACTGTGGACAAACGAACCAGCCAAAATTAGCTAATTGTTCTTGCGAGAACTAAGAGGGCACTATAATATGCAAGCTGTTCCAACCATGCGCGTGTATAACGCCGCATAATAAGACTAGCGCTGAGTACATGTTTTCTCGCATAATGAGAAACATAGGGAAAGTTTCCGCTGGAAATTTCAGCAACGGCCAGATTAGTTTTGTAGGAATTTCAGTGGGAGAGATCCTTGCAGACAGCAGCACGTCGCAACTTAAGGTGAAAACCAAGTGCAGAGGCGTAAACTTTGTTAGTTCACCAGCTTGCGTTTGCTGTAAACTCGAGTGGCCTTGAGTAATCTTGCGCTCAGATTTGTCACTTGACTAACCATCCACCGTAGACTTGATTGTCATCCTAAATAGCACCGAACCTTGAACCAGAATCGGACGATTTGCGTTGTACTGCCCAACATCATAACATATGTGTAGGAGCGATTTTGTAAAGAAACGTCTAATTAAACTTTCATATTATTGTGCTTAGGATTAATGTAAAGAAACTTCCAATTAAACTTTCATAATATTGTGCTTAAGATTAATGATCTTTCAGAGAGTCAATATTTAACAATGTTGTGCATAAACTTATTTCACTTTTTGATGTTGGCAAGATGCGTTATCCATTGCGCTGTTTTTGTGTTGGCGAGTTGAAAACTGTCTGAAAAGCTGTAATTTGGTGAGAAATATTGCGACATTAAACTTGTCATTTCACCTCACACAGCTGTTCACAGTTCAAGAATAAGTAAAAACTAAACCCCCACACCTTTACAAAGTCACACTGTCCGGTCTTATCGATTAGTGAACTCATATTTGAACACTTCCATATTAGTTAGGTTTAAGTAGTTCTAAGTCTAGGGGACTGATGACCTCGGATGTTAAGTCCCATAGTGCTTAGAGCCATTTGAACCATTCGAACACAAGAGTGTTCTGTTATTATCGATAAGTGTGAAAGTTGTTTATGAATAACAGAGACATGTTTTATACAAGCTCCACGAAGTATTGAAATGATGTGTGATATTTTTTACTTTGCGTTTTTTTCAAATTTTATATCTTTCTTTTTTTTTGAGGAAATTGCGTTTTCTAACGCTACAGGACAAATTGTATTGCTTTTCTATTTTTGCTGCAAGATCCCTCTGTTTGACGTTAAAAATCAAAAATTGTCAAGTTAAACCCGAATTAAACATTGAAAATTTCAGTTATGTTATAAATACTGTACATGTGATGCTTTCCCGACGTAGTAACTGCTCACTGGTTCACGGGCCTTGCGTCCGACAATGTGTAAGCTGCACAGTATTTAGACGAGAGCTGAAGGTGACGAGTATCTCTCTCGTCGAAATATTGTGAAGCTTCCACAACGTCATACGACGCGGCGCTAGTGAACCAGTGAAGCAATACTATTCATTTTTAAGTGACAGGCAGGAGGATAACTATGTAGCACAAAAATGTTCCGTAGGTTATCTGGCCCTTTATATGTCGTTACTCAGTCTATAGACGGCTCGTCATGTCCAGTTCCTAGGAGAATCTACTAAGTCACTGATCACATATGCAAACAAAGCGATCGAAATGAGATAACGCCCACAGGCATGCAAAACACGTAACCTACAAGCAGCACGGTTACGATCTTGCTGACCAAGGCTACTAGGAAAACTACCGTAGTCTACATTGCTTCTGATAGACTACGGCAGCCTACGGTGCCACACAATCACAACACACTCTCCTAAAAGTCCTCCTCACCTACCGTTCACTTTCAAAAGTCAAGTCCAGTAAACTGAAGTACTCAGTTTTTTTAAAGACTGTGCATATTGAAAATGTAAGAGCTCCTTCTTTCGGATATTATATACAGGTATACAAGAAGTCAGAAGTGGAGAAGAAAAAACAGGGAATCGACCCTAGACATCCATTTTTCGGTCATGACCCTCAATAGCCAAGACTGAGGTCAAGAAAAAGCTTCCTACAGAAAACTATGGCAATTCGTTCATCACCAAGACCTCGCAGAGAGGAGCTTTGGCGAGACTCCGTAGCTGAAGACAATCATATAACGGTCAAGGAGGAAATAGCCGAAGGTTCCCACCTGCCATACATGACTTGGAAGACATTTAACAGACTGCGAGTTGGGGTGTCAAGGTGCAAAGCCAACCTCAGGAAGTGGGGCTTCAGTAATGAGAAGGAAACTTGTCAGTGTGGTGAAGCACAGTACGAACAACATCTGCTAGTCTACAGGAACCTACCGGCTGCATGCACTATCTGTGATCTTGCTGCAGCCAGCGAAACTGCTGTGATAACCGCCGAACACTGGGCCCGTCAAAAAATATAAACATCTTGCTGCTTGTTTATCTGCTGCTTGTTGGTATATATTATTGAATCTGTGTCATAAATACTACCGTACATATTTAATTTTGCAAATTTCTTATGTGAATCAATACTTATTAGTTTTTGTAATTATTTTATGTCCTGGACTCTAAAAATAAATAAATAAAATTTATCTAGATAAATATTTCAGTAAACGCTTCTATGCAGCTCCATGCAAAAGTGAAAGATGGATATCAGAATAGCATACTAAAATTAGAAACGTACGCACTTCGGAAGGACGTTGACATAAAATGGACAAATTCAGCTGAATATGTGCAATGGAGGTAGCGACATAAAATGGACAAATTCAGCTGAATACGCGCAATGGAGGTAGTGATAGACGAGAGAAAATTACAGGGCAAGATAATGATTGTACAGAGCAGAAATATTGCAGAGTGAAGAATCGAACTAACTATGTCGGTCTGTGTCAAGAGCGTGTGGGAGTGTTTAATTTCATGACGCAGATGGAAGCTGAGAAACTGAATAGTACCTGAAGCTGTCAACGCATTGGGAATCAGTATGAAGTTCTGACATCGACGAACCAAGTCGGGATGCAACTGATGTTATATAAATCGTAAATCTGAGAACGAAAAAATTATTAATGTCTGATCGTTAGGAACTTGTCTGGCTCTTTAGCCTCTCTCTCTGTTTTATTGCCTCTTAAGCTACTAGTCGCTTCTTGAGTACGAAAGGTCGCAAGCTGTACGTAGCTGACAAACGAAGTGATCCTGCGGATTACAAAGGTGTAAACCTAAGGAGGACAGCGCTTAGAGATTAAAGCTGTTTCCCTAGAGGAAATAGCAATGCAGTTATCTTAGAAAAGAATATTTACAGCTACCGCTACATAAAATGCTGCTTGGTTGGCGACACTTTCCTATTCCTCGTACTCCTGCGGGAGAAACTCTCATCAGTCCACAGTCCACGCACTTTTTTAGGTAGCCTGAGTCTTCCGACCTAGAGACATAGTACGAACTGTCGACACTGAGCAATGACATGGAATGAAGTCAGATCAGCAAGCAGTAAACTGAAAGAGACATGGTATTTAGGGAAAGTGACGAGAGGCTGATAAGCCAAACTAATATCGATGATAATTTCAGCACCAGGAATGAGCTTTCTGCCACTACCATGACGTTGCACATACGGTAAAGTTCAGTATGGTGTAGAGATACCACGTGCAACAGTCAAAACCCCCAAACGTCGTGGCTAGAAATGAAATTTGTTTTGAGTCTTCCTTCCACACAGCTAGGTCCAAGGACCTACTGCGTCTCAAGCCTCTGGCAGCGTACTGCTGTATATGAGGGCTATACAATAAGTAAGAGGCGTTTTGGACTATAGCGGCGGTGGGTGGGGCTACAGCTGCCATCTTGGTGCACACTAAGTACGCATACAGCTACTTTGCTTTGTGTGACGTGTAGGAATGTGTTATGATGTGCGTTCGGTGTTTAGGTTCCTGTTGAAAAAAAAATTCAGACCAACTGAAATTTATCGTGACTTTTGTGATGTGTACGGAAAAGGAATAATGAGTGAACTTCGAGTGCGGAAACGATAGGGTCATTTTAAGAACGGCCATACCAATGTTCACGATGTGGACTCAGTGGTAGGCCTAGCCTTGTCATTGACGAAGTGTCCGCCCCCGGTAGCTGAGTGGTCAGCGCGACAGACTGTCAATCCATAGGGCCCGGGTTCGATTCCCGGCTGGGTCGGAGATTTCCTCCGCTCAGGGACTGGGTGTTGTGTTGTCCTAATCATCATCATTTCATCCCCATCGACGCGCAAGTCGCCGAAGTGGCGTCAAATCGAAAGACTTGCACCAGGCGAGCGGTCTACCCGACGGGAGGCCCTTGTCACACGACATTTCATTTCATTGACGAAGTAGTGATGGTCCTAAGGGAATGATTCTCGTTGATTTCCTTGATATGGCACAACAGTAACTCAGAGAGGTATTATGAAACACTGACAAAGTTAAAGCTGGCGACACAAAACAAGTGTCGAGAAAAACTTAGAGCGAAAGTTTTGGTTTTCCACGACGACACACGTTCACACACGGCAGTTATATCTGAGAGCTCCAAAGGGATTTTGTGAGGTGTTTGATCATCCACCAGACAGCCCAGATTTGGTGCCAGGTGACTTCCACCTTTTCCCTGCAATCAAGGCAGGACTCTCTACACAAAGCTTTGATAGTGACGCCGAACTGCATGCCGGTATAAACCGGTAGTTGCAATTGCAGGCGGCAGATTTCTATAGAGACGGTACAGAACTTGTACCACGGTATGATAAATGCCTCAACTTGAAAGGAGATTATGTAGAAAAATAACTTAAGAGTGTACATTAAAAATGTGTGAAATCTTATGGGACTTAACCGCTAAGGTCATCAGTCCCTAAGCTTACACACTACTTAACCTAAATTATCCTAAGGACAAACACACACATCCATGCCCGAGGGAGGACTCGAACCTCCGCCGGGATCAGCCGCACAGTCCATGATTGTAGCGCCTTAGACCGCTCGGCTAATCCCGCGCGGCAGTGTACCTTTAAAATGTGTATTATAAAATTTGGTGTTTTCATACTGTTAATTTTTTTATTTCAAAACGTCTATTATTTTCTGGATAGCCCTTGTACATTTCATTAATGGACTAATGATTGAAAGTTTTTTTATTGGTAATTGAATATTTAAATCCAGCCTGAACTCAGCCTCATTTCACGCAGAAGTTTGCGAAGAAAAAAGAGCTGGCAAGAAAAGGAAGTTTTTTCCAATAATATTGTACTTAACAGCAAATCATGTCAAAACGTGTGGTATATTCACCGGAGAGCGTAGCGAGCGACGTGGGACGATGGAGAGGATGCCATAAAGACGCCAATGTAGCATCACAACACAGACGAGAGGGGCTTAGGACGTGCTGAGTGGTGAACGTGATGTTGGACGACAGGTGCTGCAGGAATACTGAGGTTATATAACTTACAGTACTGTCTTAAATAACACACTGTGCCCCATCTCTGAAACAGTTTTTTTAGAAGAACAAATAGCTTTTACAAGAGGACGTCTCTACATTGATGGTATTTCTAGTTTCTGGTATGAAACAACTGGTAGACAAAAAGAAAGAATTTTGCTTAGAGAAGCATATAGCGTTTGTAGATAATGAGAAAGCTTTTTACACAGTCAATAGACAGTTACTGTGGCAGATTATGAGAGAAAAGAGGCTTCGCAGCGCTTCTGACTCTATTAAATCTCCTTACAAACAGACAAAAGTTATAATCGAAGATAGAAATAACTTGTCTAAGCATTTAATAGGACAGGGAGTTAGACAAGGATGTGACATGTCTCCTACTCTTTTCAGTGTCTACACTGATGGCCAAGTCATAACCTGGAAACAAAATATTAGCTTTTTACTACTACTACTACTACTACTACTACTCTACAACTACGTGTAAATAATCAAATAAAGATTCAAGAGAATGAAAATAATGTTGAAAGAGTCGTCTGTCATTTTAATTTGCTGGTTTCTAAATATAACACGAAAATTTCCATTAATAAAACGTGAGTTATGGTTTTCAAGAGAAAATCGTCTACAAGGCCTAAAACTGTAATAAATAATTAGTACTGAGCAGATAACCTACTTTCAGTATCTCAGCTGTGATATAGGATGCAATTTCGACCATGATATTAAAATTTAACGCTCTCAGTGGAACAATTAGAAACACACTACAAAAGCAAGCCACGAAAGTGACTCAGATGAAGTTTTACAAAGTCCTGGCAGCATCTGCTATGCTGTAGGAATCTGTTAGAGTGTGCGCCAGAGGTGATCGCTTCAGAAATGAAGACATTAGGAACGAATTACAAGTAGGTTCAGTGTACAATAAAACAGATCAAAATAGAAACAGACGAGGGGAACTTCTACATAGTATGCCTGAAAATGAAGTTCCAACACAAATTCTTTACTACAAAACCTAGAGGGACCAGACAGAGGGGAAGACCACGAAAGAGACTCCTGGACTTTGTTGACTGGAACAGATGAAGTCACTTAATCCGCAAACAAAGAAGAAGAAGAAGGTTTACAAAGTTTAGACAGAATACTGAGGGCATGAGGTCGCAGTGACTGTCGAAGAAGAAAAGTATGGAACAAAGTTTTTTAACATAGTGATGTATTTAGTGTAACAATGCGGTGCAAGCAATGACATTGTCTTATGATAACAGTTCCAGCCATAAAACAAAAGGTAAATAATGGTGACAACTCAAAACGAATATCTATGAGTTTAATATTTTATGTATGGATTTACCTATGAATCAGCTTCAAGAAAAGATCAATGTATTCAAGCTGAGCTCACCTTAATCTTAAATGGTTATACAGAGCGGATTATGCGTATCTGAAGCAGAATCCTCCTTCAGAGTACAAGATACATAGGAACACTCCTTGAGGAATCTGCAATTTCAGTGATTAAAACTAAAGTTTGAATGCAAGCGATTATTTCAATAACATTGCACAGCAATTAGATTTCATCATATGAGCATGATACAAAACGGTTGCGCAAATAGACGTTTAAAAATTACACTTAAAATTTGAAAAACGTAAAAGAAATCCAGTAGCAGGCGCATTTCATTTGATTTCCTGTGTCAGTATTTTAATAGTCATAAACAGGATATACAGTTACAACGAAATGGCACGTTATAATTCATACAGTACTTATGTGATATAATTAGGTATTGGTAGAAAATGAATATTTAGATTTCTTACAGTTGTTTGTTTTTACATTGCCTCGATCACAGTTAATAATTTCACAGGGTTGTAACAAATGTGTGTGATGTACGTAGACACACTGAAGAAGCACTGATATGGGAAGATCTAACAAGGGCTACAATAAATCGAAATCTGCAACACTGTAAAATGATTGACTCTCGTAAGCACATAGTTATACGAGGTGCATTCAGGTTATAAGGTCTCCAGTTTTTTTTCTCCGGACTGGAAAGAGATAGAAACATGGGCATTGTTTTAAAATGAGGCCGCGTTCATTGTCAATACGTCCCAGAGATGGCAGCACCGTACGGAATTTTACCGACAGCGGCGAGAATGAGAACTGTTTTAAATACTTAAAATGGCGACGCTTTCCTTACTTGAACAGCGTGCAATCATTCGTTTTCTGAATTTGCGTGGTGTGAAACCAATTGAAATTCATCGACAGTTGAAGGAAACGTGTGGTGATGGAGTTATGGATGTGTCGAAAGTGCGTTCGTGGGTGCGACAGTTTAATGAAGGCAGAACATCATGTGACAACAAACCGAAACAACCTCGGGCTCGCACAAGCTGGTCTGACGACATGATTGAGAAAGTGGAGAGAATTGTTTTGGGGGATCGCCGAATGACTGTTGAACAGAACGTCTCCAGAGTTGGCATTTCTGTGGGTTCTGTGCACACAATCCTGCATGACCACCTGAAAATGGGAAATGTGTCATCCAGGTGGGTGCCACGAATGCTGACGGACGACCACACGGATGCCCGTGTGGCATATTGCCAAGCAATGTTGACGCGCAACGACAGCATGAATGGGACTTTCTTTTCGTCAGTTGTGACAATGGATGAGACGTGGATGCCATTTTTCAATGTAGAAACAAAGCGCCAGTCAGCTCAATGGAAGCACACAGATTCACCGCCACCAAAAAAATTTCGGGTAACCGCCAGTGCTGAAAAAATGATGGTGTCCATGTTCTGGGACAGCGAGGGCGTAATCCATACCCATTGCGTTCCAAAGGGCACTACGGTAACAGGTGCATCCTACGAAAATGTTTTCAAGAACAAATTCCTTCCTGCACTGCAACAAAAACGTCCGGGAAGGGCTGCGCGTGTGCTGTTTCACCAAGACAACGCACCGGCACATCGAGCTAATGTTACGCAACAGTTTCTTCGTGATAACAACTTTGAAGTGATTCCTCATGCTCCCTACTTACCTGACCTGGCTCCTAGTGACTTTTGGCTTTTTCCAACAATGAAAGGCACGCTCCGTGGCCGCACATTCACCAGCCGTGCTGCTATTGCCTCAGCGATTTTCCAGTGGTCAAAACAGACTCCTAAAGAAGCCTTCGCCGCTGCCGTGGAATCATGGCGTCAGCGTTGTGAAAAATGTGTACAACTGCAGGGCGATTACGTCGAGAAGTAACGCCAGTTTCATCGATTTCGGGTGAGTAGTTAATTAGAAAAAAAATCGGAGGCCTTAGAACTTGAATGCACCTCGTACGCTACCTGCATCTCAAACCGATACCGTTCTCTCTCCGAAACCCCCGAATGTCACTGTTACAAGTGGGAGATGGGGGTAAAGAGTCGTGAGTGTTGGGACGTGCTCGTTACCGAACATGTTGATAATTAGTGCT
This sequence comes from Schistocerca serialis cubense, assembly GCF_023864345.2. Taxonomy (NCBI): domain Eukaryota; kingdom Metazoa; phylum Arthropoda; class Insecta; order Orthoptera; family Acrididae; genus Schistocerca; species Schistocerca serialis. Next base: position 200,741,161 of record NC_064643.1, on the reverse strand, counting down.
TCATGATTACCGTGCTATGCAACATGTCTCTTCCAAATGATGGCGAACATTCAGAAACTGATATTTTTAAATTTGTGTATCAAACGGAATGAACAGAGGTTACCAGTTGTCCTTAGAACAAAGCAACATAGCTGCGCGGTCTCGAGCGTCTTGTCACGGTGTGCACTTCTCCTTCCGTCGGAGGTTCGACTCCTTCTTCAAGCATGGGTGTGTGTGTTGTCCGTAGTGTAAGTTAGTTTAAGTTACAGTAAGCAGTGAGCAAGGCTAGGGACCGATGACCTCAGCAGTTTGGTCCCATAGTAAAAAAGAAAGAAAGAGAAAAAGAAACAAAGCAACAATTGTAGTGACCTTAAGATAGTCACACTTAACTGCTTACTTGACAAGTACTATTGATCAAGGATTTTGCGCAAGCATTCACAAATTCCTCACGTCTCCATGATCTATTACCATATATTTAGCAAGAATGATGTCAAATGCAGTGCCCCTCTTTGCTCTATCATGATATGCCTTCGGTTTCACGTTCCATAGACAGGCGTAGCTTTCATAAAAATGAATTAAGCATTCTAGCAATTCAATATTTATACGTTTCAGATCGCTCGACATGATCGCTAAGGGAATTGTCTCGCAGCAGACGTATGCTTGTGCAAGTCTTCCTATTATTGGTGCACACGTTCAGACATTCACACTTAGAATGCTTGCACAAGCCTGCATTTGGTCAGCTCCTACAGTTCTGATGTTTGAGGAAATTTGCCTTACACACGCTCGAGCATGCTTGGGCAAAACAGTTGATCAAACATGCATGCCAAACACACAGTGGCGTGCGTCCCACGCATACAAATGGCTACAGAATGTAAATAGCGCAGTCAGTATTTATGTGTGTTTTTTATGGTCTCAATAGATCAGTCCTTCTCAAACTGCTTTCCTTGGTAAAATGGTGTTCCGTGAGAAGTGAAGAATCGCTTCCAAAATGGCTCTGAGCACTATGGGACTTAACTTCTGAGGTCATCAGTTCCCTAGAACTTGGAACTACTGAAACCTAACTAACCTAAGGACATCACACACACCCATGCCCGACGCAGGATCCGAACCTGCGACCGTAGCGGTCGCGCGGTTCCAATCTGTAGCGCCTAGAACCGCTTGGCCACCCCGGCCGGCGAATCGCTTCACGAGAAACTTTTAACATTGCGTTTATTTGTGGCAATTTCGATTTATTTCATTTTTAAAATTTTGATGTGATTTCTCTGTTATTAGTTATGATTCAAAATCAGTTATTACTCAATAAAACAAATTCTCCTCAATTTTAAAACTTTATTAAATTTATTAACCTTCAAAACAAACAGGGTGTTACATCAGAGTAACGAGATTGTCAAAGAGTTCGCCTGCAGTAGACGAATAATTCTAGCAGAGCTTCATTCAGTGATGTCAAATTGTATCTTTCCTCCAACCCGTCAGACATCAGTTAATTACTGGAATGCATGCTGTTGGAACAGAAGCATCAGGCTGAGTGCGTCGGGGAGAACACGTATGTGGGCTTGGCAGTCACTGGTCAACAGCGTTTGTTGTTGTTGTGTGTGTGTGTGTGTGTGTGTGTGTGTGTGTGTGTGTGTGTGTGTGTGTGTGCTAGTGATATTAACCTTTTCTGCCGGGCCGCTTACTTTGCGGTGCGGATTGTGTAAGAAGACGTAAGTTAACGATACGATCATTGAGAGTGCATAAGGTATGTTTCCAGTCGATTTATTATTTCATCGGCAAAAGCGACTACCACGTCACAGCAGATGGGGCAGCACTTCAGACGGCAGGAAGCATCAGTGATTGTATTACGACAATTCACTGTTTTGAAATCTGGGTTCAAAGTCATTTGACGACATTTCTTGAATGCATTGTTTATCATAGAAGTATATATATTTCTACCCAATTAGCACACGCCACACTGTATTCTTCAAAACGTCCATTTCACTATAGGTTTTTGATAAATATTCTGCAACACCATCTTCTCAGATTCTTCTGCGTAAACAATTCCTTGTTGATAAAGTCATCTACTTTTCTATAGCTTGAACGAATGGGTTACTCCAATGAGGTGAACGCTTACTGCGAAGTTTTTTCCTGTGGCTTCGTTCAGCTTTCTTGGCGCTATGAGGTTGGCATTTCTGTGGAGCCTGGGTTTTTTTCCGGGTGAATGGTTGGTTTTTCGCAGGTAGTCTGTCTGTGAGTTGGTGAAGCTAACAAATGTGAAAGCAAAATATCTAATTGTGGTGCCAGACTAATTTGTAACTTAGCCCAGGTCTAGATTCTGTAGGAATGTGACAGTTTGGTTCTGAGTTGTCGCAAAAATCAGCTGAAGTGGCCTGTGCTCCGTAAAAATGTCAACACATTCCATCTCTGCACACGTGTCAAACGGTACAACTGTAACAAATTCGGGCATTACATCCGGCTGCATCAGTTACAAGGATGTCTGCAGTTCCGAGACAGTGCTCTGTCTTCGACGACCAGTCGTGAACTGTTAGCAGTAATCAACGCTCCTTGAACACAAACAAAAACAAGGCAGCTACACCAATGTCGTTGGAGCAGGCAGTTGTTTGTTTTGCCCCAAAATATATGGGACTGCCTGTACGTCGGTTGACGAGAGGATGAATGACTGCCCGCATCTCGTGGTCGTGCGGTAGCGTTCTCGCTTCCCACGCCCGGATTCCCGGGTTCGATTCCCGGCGGGGTCAGGGATTTTCTCTGCCTCGTGATGGCTGGGTGTTGTGTGCTGTCCTTAGGTTAGTTAGGTTTAAGTAGTTCCAAGTTCTAGGGGACTGATGACCATAGATGTCAAGTCCCATAGTGCTCAGAGCCATTTGAACCATTTTTTTTTCGATGAATGACTGACGAACACACAAGATATTACAACATTTGACTTATTCATGATCAGTGAAAGACGAAACGTGTCACCATTCAGACGATAAGATGATTCTGTCTGACTATAAAATTGTTATAGATTTTTTGTTGAGTTTTGTTACTTTAGATACATTTTTGTCTTCGGTTTAAGAACCTTGTCAACTCTCATGTACTAGGCACTGTACATTAGATAACATCACGATCTGCAGGTTTGTCGTGTTCTGTGACAGTTAAGATGTCTTGGTCAGAAAATCGGTCTAATTTTTTTTTCAACTTTTGGCCACTGTGAAAGTCGAAACTGACCCTTACACATCTTGTGTTTGTATCTGAAATTTTCCTAGCTGCTTATCATTTCCAACCTGACTTCTTACACACGTCACAGCGATAATTTCAGTTTTATACGGGACACGGACGGCGGGAGGATCGCTGTTGGTTTGCCACACAATCGCCCCTGCTGCGCTCTTCATAATAGAAGCGAAAAGTGAGTTATTCTATCGCGTCCGCCATCATTCACTGTTTATCCTTGAGACGGACGCTAGGGTGGGGTCCGACACCTACTCGCCTTCCCTCGTCTGCAGCATAATTCAGTAAAATCGCTACGTCCCGTCGGCATCCGACATCTTTACGAGAATTACCGCCGATGAAATGTAAAACAGGCGCATAATGCAGAGCCCATACCTTATACGGGTGCTTATTCTGTTTTATTGGGTCGACCAGCTACTTCGATCTCTGGCGTGGAAACGCTCTAAACCTGCGGCGAGCCGTTCCGTCCCTTTCATAAAACTGCTCGGCCAGAACGTTAAACCGTCGGACATCTTCATTTGTCAGTGTGAAGCTCGGGCAACAAAGGATGTGTGTTCGGCGGCGTAATTTATTCCGTTAGCTGTAAAGCAACAAAGGTCACTTCCTCCAAATTTCATTGTGGGGTTTCATGGAGAATGATGGTTTGAACTTTTAGATTAATGTTTACCAGTACAATGATTGTTTTTTTTTTTAGAAAAAATTTTATCTGTATATTTGGTGTCAATAGTGGAAGGAAAACTAACGAGCTCCAGGATACTCTTTGGGGACCATGGATCCAGAAAAACATTTGGGGAGTATGAAGCAATGTAAGGTGATCTAAATTTTCAACAGGTTATGAGAAATAGGATGCAGTAAGTAAGCAAGCAATAGAAAGTCACTGACGAAAAAGTGTTGTGGTCATTTATTACAAACTACGAATGAGCTAGCACAATGGTTGGGGATTTTTATTTGGGAGGTCGGAGTTAATCCCTGTTCAACCACCCCGATTTAGGTTTTCGGTGGATTACCTAAAGCTATTAACATGAATACTGGAATAGTTTCTCTGTAAACTATATGGCTTATAATCTTGTTGTTTCCATAGCGATAGAAGAGAGAGAGACTTCATCTTCTAAATTTCTCACTACCATTATTCCATTTTTAATTATTTTTTGACTGGTCAACGGTATTTATTGTTTGCCACTAGCTGCAATCGATTTCAAAGCCAAGAAGCTTCATCCTCGGGTACCTAGTATAGTAATCGATGCTTAATACGCTATGTGATCAAAAGTATCCGGACACCTGGCTGAAAACCACTTACAAGTTCGTGGCGCCCTCCATCGGTAATGCTGGAATTCAATGTGGTGTTGACCCACTCTTAGCCTTGATGACAATTTCCACTCTCGCAGCCGGCCGCGGTGGCCGTGCGGTTCTAGGCGCTTCAGTCCGGAACCGCGGGACTGCTACGGTCGCAGGTTCGAATCCTGCCTCAGGCATGGATGTGTGTGATGTCCTTAGTTTAGTTAGGTTTAAGTAGTTCTAAGTTCTAGGGGACTGATGACCTAAGATGTTAAGTCCCATAGTGCTCAGAGCCATTTTTGAACCACTCTCGCAGATATACGTTCAATCTGTTGCTGGAAGGTTTCTTGGGGAATGGCAGCCCATACTTCACGGAGTGCTGCAATGAGGAGAGGTATCGATGTCGGTCGGTGAGGCCTGGCACGAAGTCGGCGTTCCAAAACATCCCAAAGGTGTTCTATAGGATTCAGGTCAGGACTCTGTGCAGGCCAGTCCATTAAAGGAATGATATTGTAGTGTAACACACTCTGCCAAAGGCCGTGCATTATGAGCAGATGCTCGATCGTGTTGAAAGATGCAATCGCCATCTCCGAATTGCTCTTCAACAGTGGGAAGCAAGAACGTACTTAAAACATCAATGTAGGCCTGTGCTGTGATAGTGCCACGCAGAACAACTAGGGGTTGACGTACCCCTCCCCCCCCCCCCCCCCCCCAATGAAAAACACGACCACACCATCAAAACCAACGCCTCCGAATTTTACTGTAGGCACTGCACACGCTGACAGATAACGTGACGTTCACCGGGCATTCGCCATACCCACACCCTGCCATCGGATCGCCACATTGTGTACCGTGATTCGTCACTCCATGCAATGTTTTTCCACTGTTGAACTGTCGAATGTGTATGCACCTTACACCAAGCTAGGCGTCGTTTGGCATTTACCGGCGTGATGTGTGGCTTACGAGCAGCCGCTCGACCATGAAATCCAAGTTTTCTCACCTCCCGCCTAATTGTCATAGTACTTGCAGTGGATCCTAATGATATTTGGAATTTCTGTGTGATCAGGATTGATGTCTGCCTATTACACATTACGACCCTCTTCAACTGTCAGCGGTCTCTGTCAGTCAGCAGACGAGGTCGGCCTGTACGCTTTTGTGCTGTAGGTGTCCCTTCACGTTTCCACTTCACTATAGCATCGGAAACAGTCGACCTAGGTATGTTTAGGAGTGTGGAAATCTCGCGTACAGACATATGACACAAGTGAAACCCAATCACTCGACCACGTTCGAAGTCAGTGAGTTCCGCGGGGCGCCCGATTCTGCTCTCTCACGATGTCTAATGACTGCTGAGGTCGCTGATATGGAGTACCTGGCAGTAGGTGGCAGCACAATGCACCTAATATGACAAACGTATGTTTTTGGGGGTGCCCGGATACTTTTGATCACATAGTGTACATTCGCAAGTGTAGCTGCACCCATTGAAGCTTAGGTCTTGACTTATGGTTGCATGCTACATACATAGATTTCCGTACTGTATTGCCAAAGGATAAAGCAAATTGGTTTTGAGATCGATTTCATGAGGGCAATTCAAATTAAAACAGTAAAAGTGCAATGAAATTCGTAAAAGTTGTGTTACCGATTTGGCAGTTGGCTTGAGGTGTCCCTGTGATTCGACAAATGACTAGCCGTTGACAGCCTGTCGTTGCGTAAGAGAAAAGGAAGCTGCGTCACTGCAAAGATTAATCCATTGCAGGATGAAAGTATAGTACGGTGTTTCTCGTGCGTCCCGTAGCAAGTGTACGAACAGTACAGACAGTCTACAGGAGGGCTAACACCTGCAGCCTGGGTCGGAAACGCCACGCATTGACTAATGCAAACAATGTAGCAGTGGACGAGCATGTGATGGAAACCAAGGGTATAGTGTAAAAAAAAAAAAGCCACTGTTTTGAATATTAGTGTTGCTTCAGCACACCGTAATGTCCTCAATATTCTGCGATTGAGTGAAGCGTCCGCAGTATCGATATCACGTCACATGACTGATGAATTGAGAAATCATCGCATAGATACCTGTGAGGGACTTCTGTGTCGTTACCAGGTCGAGGGTAACAAATGCCCGGACAAAATTGTTACACTTAATGAAACCAGGATACACTGTCACCAACCTGAAAGGAAAAGATCGAGCAAGAAATGGTACAGTAGCTCTTCACCTCCACTACCTCAAAAAAAAAAAAAAAAAAAAAAAAAAAAAAAAAAAAAAAAAAAAAAAAAAAAAAAATGCTAGTTCACCCAATTTTTGGATGCAAAACTCGGAATTTTGGAGCATTACGCGGAAACAGGATTAACAGTGACAATTAATAATTAATTCATACTCGAATCTGCTACACAATCACTTTCGCCCTGCACTCAGAACGACGATGACATTTGACTGCAGGTATGTTGTTGCAACACAACAACCCTCGTCTCTATCCTGAAACGATAAAGGATATGAAATTTGAATATCTCCAACACGTGCTTTACTCATCAGACCCCTCCACGAGAGATTTTTCTTGTATTAGCACGGCTCAAACAAGCGCTGGTAGGCAAGCATCCACAACCAAAAGAATTCTTATCCTGATGTATCCTCGAACTTCCGGACCGTTGGAATGTGTGCATTACACGTCATTCAGACTATCTCATAAATTAAATGTATCTAATTTTTCTGCTTTATCTGATAGTAAATAATCAAGATTTTCATCTGAATAATGACCGTAAATAGGAGAAAACAATAAATACAACTGGTTACACGTAATAAAATAATGCAAAGAGGGATTAATTAGTTATTGTCTCGATAATAAGGAACGACTCATACCTTGTGCTTGTGCACCTTGTTTGTCAATAAAACCGCCTATCTCGCGTATTTTTCATTATTCCAACTACTGCCCTCATCAGATCTGTAATTAAGATTAAAGAAACTCAAGAATGAGAGGTGTTAATTATTCATTATCATGAAGCTAAAGATAAAAAAACGAAATTTTCACTCTCCAAAACTTAGTACTGTAAGTAGGCTGTGTAGGTTTTTTTATTGGTAACGCCACGTAGCGCTCTGTATGAAAATCACTGGCTGTGCTGTGTGCAGTCCCTGTGGCTGGTTTGCATTGTTGTTGGCTATTGTAGTGTTGGGCAGCTGGATGTTAACAGCGCGTAGCGTTGCGCAGTTGGAGGTGAGCCGCCAGCAGTGGTGGATGTGGGGAAGTGAGATGGCGGATTTTTGAGAGCGGATGATCTGGACGTGTGTCCATCAGAAACAGCACATTTGTAAGAATGGATGTCATGAACTGCTATATATATTATGACTTTTAAAAACTATTAAGGTAAATACATTGTTCTCTATCAAAATCTTTCATTTGCTAACTATGCCTATCAGTAGTTAGTGCCTTCAGTAGTTAGAATCTTTTATTTAGCTGGCAGTAGTGGCGCTCGCTGTATTGCAGTAGTTCGAGTAACGAAGATTTTTGTGAGGTAAGTGATTTGTGAAAGGTATGGGTTAATGTTAGTCAGGGCCATTCTTTTGTAGGGATTATTGAAAGTCAGATTGCGTTGCGCTAAAAAATATTGTGTGTCAGTTTAAGCACAGTCATGTATAATTTTTCTAAGGGGACGTTTCAGTACTTGTAAAACAATGTTCGTTCTCAGTACCATTAAGACCTGTGGCTAATTGAGGTGCTGACTGCCAAATCGGTTCAAAAAGTTGCAGAGATAGAGGAGCTACACAAGAGGTAGCTATGGTTTGGGATATGTTTTCTGAATTTTTCATATCATACACATCAAATGACAGGTAGTCTTTAAAATTAGAAATATTTGAAAGTAAATTATAAAACACTCTTTAAATGGGTACAGACACATTCATAAAATAGGTATTCAGATGGCATCAGTAATTTGACATGCGGACCATCCCAGTATAGTAACTAGCGTTCATTATATATGCTTCGCAATCATGTCTTTGAGGATTTTTTTTACGTGTGAAAACACCTTTCGGAACGTGCACCACTAAATGTTAACGCCGCAAATCTCTTGCTGTTCTTGCGCATCCCTGGTCAAGTACTTCATTTAATTTTCTTCGACATCTTCATAACAGCACTATTCTTTTATTCATCTGCAAGACCTACCTTCATAATTACTTGATATTCTTCCTCAGTCTCATCCTAATCCTATTGTACCTTCAAGACTCTGTGTGTCATGTATTTGAAAATTGGGTGCTTATACCAAATGAGACGGCAAGACTTGGATTTTCGGTCACATCGGTGTTGTTTGGTTTCGTGTGTATACCTGTTTTGCACCTGCCGCCACGAAATTTATTTCCTTTATTACCGAGCTCGTGGTCTGTTCCTGACAACGTCTTTGTTCGCCGTACGTTAAACCTAATCTTACTTCCTTTAAGCCGTCGTCACACGGAACGCCCATTCGAACGTCACCGGTGAGCGTGCCGTCTCACTGACGTCATAGCGCAGAAAAAGCATGTTGGGAATCATTCCGAAAGCGTAGAGCAATATCAAGCATAATAGACTCTCTGAACTTTCGTCTGAACGTAGGCCAGTGGGCTGGAATAATGTCACCTACGTCACGTGCACGCAATCTCTTTTCAGTACAGAGTCTGGAGACGCCATATTGGCCTTCAATTGAGGTCCATATTTGCTGCATTTTATATTACAACTTATGTCCTATAAATATATGCCATTTCGAAGCATTATGAAATTGATATCTCGAAAACCCATCGATTATTCGGGCGGTGTGTTGTGATAAAATGACAGGGAAGTCATGTTGTTGGTTAAATAATTTTCTAATTGTTAGCTAGCGTGTTATCGAAGTGCCGTTTCAAGGCAAAGGCACATTCAAGATCCATGGTAAACGTTAATATCCAACAAAAACTCGTTTTTCTTAGTAAGATTTACTATAATTAATGTCATTTAATAACACATCCGCGATTAAAGCCTTCATAAGATATTAAGAGTCAAGAAAAGGTAGTATGTTATGTATGTTCAGTGTAGCGTAATGAATAGAATACAGTATAACATAACAAGGCATGACGTTTTGCTAGCTTCGCGTGTCACTACTTCCAGTTTTTTCCTGATGTTAGGCTTTCCTAACAGCTTCTCAGGCTTTCTTGTTAATTTAATAAATGTATGTTCTATACTATTCGGTGTTATGTAAGTATAAGTTTGCTCTCTCTCACAGGAATGTGTGTGTACGATTGACTTAACAGCAGAGTTTGCATTGCTCGCGGTAGGATATTTTGGACTTTCTTGTTTTGTCTTGTATTTCACATGATGTAAAGATTGTGCTACTGAATAGAAACAGTGTGCGAAGAAGAATGACCTTAGGATTTTACTAAAAAGTGGCAGTGATAAAAATTATTTCATTGCGTATGAAAGACTGTTCTAAATTTGTTTCGCACTTTTCGTGACGGAATGTTTATAAGCTGATGTCCTTACTGACTGTAAATGGAACTTTCTTTTTTGCCTTATAGCACGTTCATGGATACAGAAGTTTGTATTTGTGTGTACTACAGACAGAACAACGGAACTAACATATAGACAATGGAAGAAATGTGCGTTTTAAAAGGACTGACATAGGAATTTTACGCCAGCCCATTTCGTAAACAAACTGTGCGACGCGCGAGCCAGGTCAGCCGCCAACTGCCGCCGGAGCGCGCTGCGATCGCCTATAAAACGTTGAGACACACGTACCTTATGAACAAGCTTCAATGTTTCTGACCGATTAGCAGCACGTTGAACTCGGCGCGCTCAACATTGATGTTCGAATGTACGATCCCTGTGGCAACGGCTGTAAGTGTACAAACAGACACAGTTACGTCGCTAACACGTGCTGAAGAGAGTAGACAGAACAGATGCTGATGCGATCTCTTTTGTCAGACTGTGGTTTCCACATGAGAGATGGGGCAAGTAAAAACTACAGGTAAGTCACGATATTGAACAGCAGTTGATAGCACATGTTTTGTCTCGGTAAAGCAGACTGTTTCAGCAATGGTTAATACAGGGTGTCCAAATGTTTTATAAACAATACACCGACAATTCACTCGTTTTTTGTAAAAACAGAATGCTGTGTAATAAATTATTGTTACAAAAAACAACGTACTGAACATTCAATAGATGAGAAGTTCGCAGGAGGTACTGGAAATGGCCAGCCGCTGTGGCAGAGCGGTTCTAGGCGCTTCAGTCTGGAACCACGCAGCTCCTACGGTCGCAGGTTCGAATCCTGCCTCGGGCATGGATGTGTGTGATGTCCTTAGGTTAGTTAGGTTTAAGTAGTTCTAAGTCTAGGGGAGTGAAGACGTCAGATGTTAAGTCCCATAGTGCTTAGAGCCATTTGAACCATTAGTTGGAATTCTTCACTACAAATTCCGATACACAATTCAGTACGTCTCAACATTTTTCTGGAAACTTTTGCCAGTTCAGATGGTGTGATTTCACCATTCGTACTGCGAATGTTCGTATTCAGCTCTTTAGTTGTAGGCGGGTCGTAACCGAAGACTTCATACTTTACCCCAAAAATAAAATACCCAGGTAAAGAGATCGGGCGATGTAGGAGGGCATAAATCTGCGCAAATTGTCCGTTCTTCTTCGAAGGCTTCATGGACGTATGACACTGAAAAGCTTGAAGTATGCGCCGTAGGGCCAACTTGATGGATAAACACAGTCTCGTTGTTTCCCAGGTAACTGCGCTGTGAATGGTCGCAACTATTCCGTTACATGTTCATAAGATTTCACACTGTTGTTAAGGAAAATGGTGCCTACAATCTATTGGGCTGAAACTGCACACCAGCACCTATTTTCGAATCATGCAGAGGTACCTCAAAGCGTTCTCTGGGATTATAAGTTGACCAATAGCGTATATTTTGAGATTTCCCGTACCCGCCAAAGTGAATTATGCTTCATGCGAGTTGAAATAAATATTTGGATTCATATAACCATCAGAAACATGCCTCAGTAACTATTCGCAATAGTGTTCTCGTTGTGAGTAATCCGTTAGGTTTCAATGCTTACATCACTGCTCGCTTAAACATGTTCTGCCATGACGTGCACTTGATGTTTAGTTGGAAGAATAGACTTATAGTTTATCCCTATTGACTTCTTACCATACTCTCGTAAACACGTTCAGTATTTTTCGGTGAACAAATTTTCTTTACACGGGTGCATTTGGCGTTAGCGTTTGAACCTTTTGGTCTAAATTTACACTACTGGCCATTAAAATTGCTACACCAAGAAGAAATGCAGATGATTAACGGGTATTCATTGGACAAATATATTATACTAGAACAGGCATGTGATTACATTTTCACGCAATTTGGGTGCATAGATCCTGAGAAATCAGTACACAGAACAACCACCTCTGGCCGTAATAACGGCCTTGATACGCCTGGGCATTGAGTCAAGCAGAGCTTGGATGGAGTGTACAGGTACAGCTGCCCATGCAGCTTCAACACGATACCACAGTTCATCAAGAGTAGTGACTGGCGTCAAGGGTAACCGCAGCCATGGACTCCGAGCTGATAGTCTATGCTGCTGCAAACGTCGTCGAACTGATCGTGCAGATGGTTGTTGTCTTGCAAACGTCCCCATCTCTTGACTCTGGGATCGAGATGTGGCTGCACGATCCGTTACCGCCATGCGGATAAGACGCCTGTCATCTCGACTGCTAGTGATACGAGGCCGTTGGGATCCAGCACGGCGTTCCGTATTACCCTCCTGAACCCACCGATTCCATATTCTGCTAACAGTCATTGGATCTCGACCAACGCGAGCAACAATGTCGCGATACGATAAACCGCAATCGTGATAGGCTACAATCCGACCTTTATCAAAGTCGGAAACGTGGTGTTACGCATTTCTCCTCCTTACACGAGGCATCACAACAACGTTTCACCAGGCAACGCCGGTCAAGTGCTGTTTGTGTATGAGAAATCGGTTGGAAACTTTCCTCATGTCAGCACGTTGTAGATGTCGCCACCGGCGCCAACCTCGTCTGAATGCTCTGAAAACCTTATCATTTGCATATCATAGCATCTTCTTCCTCTCGGTTAAATTTCGCGTCTGTAGTACGTCATCTTCTTGGTGTAGCAATTTTAATGGCCAGTAGTGTAGTAATCAATTTCTTCACAACACTTTTTGCAGAAGCAGCTGACTCTAGATATTTTATCTAAAATTTTCATTTCACATTTTACACTATTTACATGCAATAAACTCTCTTTGCTCTATTGAAGAAGGTGTTCTGCAGAATTGTATACACAACACCCTTCAAACCGACTACTGACAACGCACCACTGATCATTAAATCGCTGCTCCACATCACGTGAGCACGCTCGAGCGCCGCCCTAGCGTTAAGAACTAACAACACTCAGATAACTTCAAATATCACGTTCGGTATAACACGGGGCATCCTTTTTTTTTTTTTTTTTTTTTAGCTGTCCCGTACAATCTACGCAAACGAAATTCGTAGCTTGCTTCATTTTCGCCAAACATCGTCCATTAGCAACCGGTTGGAGATAACGGCCACGATGGAAACTTCTAGATGGAACACGAGTCGTAACAGAGAGAGAGGGGCTACGCGGTGGTAATTCCTCGTGTCCGTCAAAGGGGCCAAGTGTGGGCGTTTACTTAGCAGGGACGGACCAATTAGAAACAGTTGCCGCTGCCGGAGGAGGCCATTAGAAGCCCTTTGTCGGCCAACGACGCCAGATACGACCTAATGGCGTATCCGCCGCTGATCTCTGAGTTACCGCCGCACTCAGCGCGCCACCTGTGCCAGGGACGATTGCTTTACTGCCTGCCGGCTCGGACTATTTGCTGTCCCACGCTACAAAGTATCTTTTACTGCGCCCTTTATGACTGGCTGTAGACGTCTGTCTACCGATGCGAAGAAATGAAAGAGCATCGTGCGTAAAATCCGGTTTACCGTTTCCGGGTAATTTCAGATGTGGCCTTTCATTAATATCCTGAAACCAACGTCTTGTTTGTGCCGTCACGTTCGACGGGAGGAAGTGAGGCTGAACTTTAGTCCCAGCCGTACATAGGTCGGAAGAGACGTTCCAGTCATTCTCGTTTTAGGATTCACTTTCGGAGAAATTTTGGCCTGTCCAGCGGTGGGTATTTTCATCTACAAGGAATTGTTCCACCAGTGTAGATCAGTGCGGACAGGTGTTATCACCCATAAAACAAGTATGGCCAAATATGTGCTGGGTGAAGCAGAATCCAACCGGAGATTTTTTAGGAGGCTGTTCAGTGATATTTCCGGAGGTTGTTCTGTGATATTTCCTGAAGTTCCTTCATCATAATCGATGTTATTAGAAAGTCTGCAACTGTGTCAATCACCATTTATTTGATAAAAAACTACACAATTATTTATTTTTGTCGTGACTATCACAACGAGTTTCATGTTTATTTTCATATTCAAGCGCATTTGTTTACATAAACATTTTTTTTGTGGTGTTTGCGTTTATGATTCTGCCTCTCCAGCACTGTAGTTGTCTTTTGAAATTATACTGTAATCGGAAAATCGGACAAAATGCCCATGTGTGGCATTCTTTGTAATGGAGGAGAAGCAGTACTTGTAAGTAGGCAAACGTAAGTACTATCTCTAATATTAGCATATAAAAAATTCCAAGATTCATTTTTCCGATTTTCCAACTATGATATAACCTCAAAAAGTCAGCTACAATGTAATAGATGCAGAAAATCACGCATTAAAATGTCACAAAAAATGTTTATGTAAACAAATGCATTTGAAGATGAGAATAAATTTTTGAAACGAATTGTGTTGAACATGAAAAAAGTAAGTAACTTGTGCAGTTTTTCGTTGTTTAAATCCTGATATAGCCTGAGCATTTTGGCACAATGGACACAGAGTAGCCTGAGGTTCGATGCAGAGAAATTACATTATGTTTCATTTCTTACCCGCGTCTACCTCCGTTCTATAGTGCACTGACATGATGCAGGATTTGGGGTGGACATCATTAAAACAAAACTGGCAACTGACTCTAAATAGCGAAAAGTGTGAGATCATCCTCATGAGTGCTAAAAGGAATCCGTTAAACTTCGGCTACACGATAAGTCAGTCAAATATAAAGGCCGTAAATTCAACTAAATACTTAGAATTACAATTAGGAACAACTTAAATTGGAAAGAACACATAGAAAATGTTGCTGGGAAGGCGAATGAATGGTTGTGTTTTATTGGCAGAACGCTTAGAAGATGAAACAGATCGTCTGAAGAGACTGCCTATACTGCGCTGGTCTGTCCTCTTTTGTACTGCTGCGCGGAGTGGGACCCTTACCAGCTAGGATTAACGAATTACGTGGATAAAGTTCAAAGAAGAGCAGCACATTTTCTTATTATCGAGAAATAGGGGAGAGAGTGTCACTGACATGATACTGGATTTGGAGTGGACATCATTAAAACAAAGGCGTCTTTCGTTGCGGCGGAATCTTCTCACGAGATTTCAGTCACCAACTTTCTCTTCCGAATACGAAAATATTTTGTTGACTCCGACCTACATAGGGAAAAACGATCATCATAATAAAATAAGGGAAATCAGAGCTCGCACGGAAAGATATAGGTGTTCGTTTTTTCCGCGCCTGTTCGATATTGGAATTATTGTGAAAGTGGTTCGATGAATCCTCTGCTAGGCACTTAAGTGTGATTTGCAGTGCATCCGTGTGGATGTAGATGTAGAGATTTCCAACAGAGAGAATGTAAATGGTATGCACTAAATGCCATGTTTGAAAACAAACTTGGTCCATTCACCCACAACACTTGTTATTAACGTCCACTTTGCTCTCCGCCGTTAGGTTTACATTCTATACATCTCGGTTCTGCCTCAGGTTTGTAAAGGAAGTAAGATTGTCGACAATGATTTATTAGAGACGGAGGACAAACTCTAACTGGGTAAGGAAATCAGCCATGAGCTTTCCAAAGCAAAGAAGAAGGGAAATCACGGAAAACGTAAATCTGGATGAGTAGACGGGGATTTGAACCGTCGTCCTCACGAAAGTGAGTTCAGCGCGCTATCTGCTGTAATAACTCGCTTTGTTCTTAGGTACGTTTTGCCGACAGTGTCAGTTACACATTAACAGCGATACACAGCTGTGTCGATACGTATACTGGTGACATGTTGAAAAAGTTGCAGATGCAAAATTATTCAGCATAGCTTCGTGGTGCCACTTTCAAATTGCATTCATTGAACTCAAACAGGAGTTGCATGTCGGTCAACTCTCCATGAGTTGACCTATCCATACTGCTGTGGATAGCTGTTAACGTAAAACCGCAAAAACAAACCAAAGACAGATTCGAACAGTACTGAATGCAAGCATGAGGCGGAGAGTAAAGCGGGCATTGATATTTTCTAACTGCAAGTACCGTTCGCGGACGGAAGAAGTTTCTTTCCAGACACGACACGCGTTGTATAGGGTCAACATTTGCAATGTCGTGCAGATTTCAGTGCGATACAGGTACAATGATAAGTCGCGTCAATGAGCCAAACGCAATACAATTATTCTGCAATGAACTACCGGACGCCCTGTGTCTGTCTTACCAAAATGCACAGAATATACCTCAGAAGGCCGGCCGGGGTAGCCGAGCGGCTCTAGCCGCTACAGTCTGGAACCGCGCGACCGCTACGGTCGCAGGTTCGAATCCTGCCTCGGGCATGGATGTGTGTGATGTCCTTAGGTTAGTTAGGTTTAAGTAGTTCTAAGTTCTAGGGGACTGATGACCTCAGAAGTTAAGTCCCATAGTGCTCAGAGCCATTTGAACCATTTTATACCTCAGAAGAACTCTAAAAATTTTGCTGGTGGGTTTCTGATTCATCCTGTATAGCATTTTTGCCTTGTCTGGTGGCGCGCAATGCCTTGATTGGTACTTTAATGCCAATTATCTTGAAAACGGCGCAATGCATCGAAGTTTTTTTCTTAATAATTGTTTCTCAGCGTAACCTACCTGCAGACTGTTTCTGACCACCCTGTGTGGTGCTCCAGGCAGTTGGTCTATTCTTCACCGACGGCGGTATGAATACGTCGACTGCAGCCTCACCAAGAGCACGTGTTCCACAACAGCCGACGTTACTCCTTCGATCACGAGAAAGAAAGAAACATTTCGTAACCTACACTATCTGCTAAAAAGTATTCCGATACCTGAAAGTGGACGTTAATCTGCTGTGTATTCACCTTTCGCGTTAGTGACGGCTTGAACACTACGAGGGACACATCAGTCTGGATGTCTCTGGACGGATGGAGCCCGTTCCTCCTCAACTGACGTAAACAGAGAAGGTAGTGACGTTGGACGTTGGGATCATAAGGGAATTCAACGTTCTAACTCATCTCAAAGCTGATCCATTTGGTTCAGGCCGGGACTGTGGGCATGGAAATCCATTTCAGGAATTCTATTGTCCGTAAACCATTGCCACATATATGCTGCTTTATCAAAGGTTACGTTGTTATGATGATACAAACAATCATCATGTCCCAATTGTTCCTCTACTGTAAGCAGTACACAATGCTGAAAAATGTTATTTTTTAGTTTTTTCAGTTACTGTCACAGCTGTGTTTAAAAAATTTTACACCAGAGGAAGAAAATCGCAACACCACGAAGTGTTTCAACATCTAAAAGATGACGTATATTCGTTTCGTGCCGGTCGCATAAAAATACCACTAGTAGCGCCACTATGAGGATACAAATCAAATCTGCATTTGAGACTGGACGTGAGGAATTGATGTTAGTGAAGAATGAGTTTAATGCGACAAAGACATCATTATCAACACCTCACAGAACTTGGACGAGGACGTGTAATAGCGCTACGAGAAGCTGTATGGTTCTTCTGTGGTACTGCAGATAGACTTGGCAGGAATGTAGCTACTGTACATGATTGCTGGCAGCGGTGGTCACGAGAATGTACTGTTACAGCAATACAGCCACGTGGCGCTACCGAGAAGGAAGCAGGTCGTGTTCGGTGTATGGCTCTGGCGCATCATACGCGTCTGCTGCAGCAATCTAAGCAGCAGTTGGCACCACGGTAACACAACGAAGTGCTACAAATCGGTTGCTTCAAGAACAGCTCCAGCCAGACGCCCTGTAGCGTGAAATTCACTGACGCCATTTGAAACCTTCATTGGTGTCAAGTTCAAAATGGTTCAAATGGCTCTGAGCACTATGGGACTTAACAGCTGTGGTCATCAGTCTCCTAGAACTTAGAACTACTTAAACGTAACTAACCTAAGGACATCACACACATCCATGCCCGAGGCAGGATTCGAACCTGCGGCCGTAGCAGTCGCGCGGTTCCGGACTGCGCGCCTAGAACCAGGATGGTGTCAAGTGAGAGCTCATTGTAGGGCAGGGTGGAAGACTGTGAAATCTGCTTCTACCTCGGCGCCAGTGATGGGCGCGTGTTGATTAGAAGGAGGCCAGTGTAGAACATGCAAACAACCTGTCCGTGCTAGACACACTGAACCTACACCTAGAGCTGTGGTTGAAATGGCTCTGAGCACTATAGGACTTAACTTCTGAGGTCATCAGTCTTCTAGAACTTAGAACTACTTAAACCTAACTAACCTCAGGACATCACACACATCCATGCCCGAGGCAGGATTCGAACCTGCGACCGTAGCGGTCGCGCGGTTCCAAGAACTATGGTCTGGGGTGTGATTTCATATGACAGCACGAGCATTCTTTTGATTATCCCTCGCGCCGTGGCTGCAAAATTGTGCATGGATCAGGTGATTCGGCCCGTTGTAGTGCCATTCAACATCGCAGAGGCTTTTTTCCAACAGGATAACGCTCGCCCCCATACCGCTGTTGTAGCGGAGCATGCTCTACAGAGTGTCGACATGCTGCCTCGGCCTGCTCGATCACCAGATCTGTCTCCAATCGAGCACATACAGGACATCATCGGACAGTAACTGCAGCGCCGTCAACAAGCAGCATTAACCGTCCGTATGTTGACCGACCAAGTACAACAGGCATTGAATTCCATACCACAGAGTGACATCCAGCACCTGTACAACACAATGCATGCACGTTTGCCTGCTCGTATTTTAAATGGCCCCAAGCACTATGGGACTTAACATCTAGGGTCATCAGTCCCCTAGAACTTAGAACTACTTAAACCTAACTGACCTAAGGACATCAACACATCCATGCCCCAAGCAGGATTCGAACCTGCGACCGTAGCAGCAGCGCCATTCCGGAGTGAAGCGCCTAGAGCCGCTCGGCCACAGCGGACGGCCTGCTTCAACAGTCTGATGGTTACACCGGTTATTAATGTACAAGCATATCAAATTTGCAATGGCTTATCTGTTGCTTACGGCTAACGGCCTTGACCCAGTGGTAACATCGGTTCCCGTCACTTCACCGCACTTAAGCGCTGTCGGGCTGGGTTAGCACGTGAATGGGTGACCATCCGGTCTGCCGAGCGCTGTTGGCAAGCGGGGTTCACCCAGCCCTTGTGAAGCAAACTGAGGGGCTACTTGATTGAGAAGTAGCGGCTCCAGTCTCGTAAACTGACATACGGCTTGGAGAGCGGTGTGCTGACCACATGCCCCTCCAGTGACGCCTGTGGTCTGAGGATGACACGGCGGCCGGTCGGTACCTTTGGGCCTTCCAAGGCCTGTTCGGACGAACTTAAATTTAGATTTATCTCTTGCTTACTTATGACCTGTTATCTTGCAGCGTAATCAGTTAAATACGTTAGACAAATTTACTCCCGAAATTTCGTTACTCTGCAGAAATATTTTTTTGTTGTTGCCATTTTTTCGGTCAGTGTATGTTGGCGAATTGCCGGAGGTGGCCAGACGGCCAGTGCGGTGGTCCCGGCCTAGCCGGCGCGCCTCCCCGCTTGCGCCGTGGGCAGGTATTTACCACCGGCGACCCCGCGACAGCGCGGCACTCTTTCCTTATTACAGCAGCCTGCGGCCGGCGGTGGGCCGCGAGCTGTAAACCTCGGCTGTCCTTCGCTAATTGCAGCGGTTCGCTCGCTACAACAGACCTCCCGACCCGGGCGCGGCGCACCTCACACCGCGGCAGGTCGCGGGCCGGCTAACGGCCTGGGCCCCTTCTAGCGCTAGATGTGTGTCGGGAACGAAATAAGATTAAGGACGAAGATGGAGAAGTAGAAGCAAATAAGCAGTGTCCTTTACTCGTACAATGGAAACGTCTCGGTTCAAATGGTTCAAATGGCTCTGAGCACTATGGGACTTAACTGCTGTGGTCATCAGTCCCCTAGAACTTAGAACTATCTAAACCTAACCTAAGGACATCACACAAAAAAAAAAAAGGTTCAAATGGCTCTGAGCACTATGGGACTCAACTGCTGCGGTCATTAGTCCCCTAGAACTTAGAACTAGTTAAACCTAACTAACCTAAGGACATCACACACATCCATGCCCGAGGCAGGATTCGAACCTGCGACCGCAGCGGTCGCGCGGTTCCAGACTGTAGCGCCTAGAACCGCTCGGCCACTCCGGCCGGCAACGTCTCGGTAATCCGACTGATGGATTTACGGAAACAACAGAAAATGTATAAGGGGGGACCCAAAAGTAATCGGAATCGTAATGCTGCACATCGTGTACTTGTAGTAGCAGGTTGCGCCGCCAGAGGGTTGTAGTATGAGCACTGCTGAGTCATTCTGCCACGCGGCGACACCCAACAGTGAGAAGTGTGGTTTCTTTGGCAGTTCTTTGAGTGTGCGTACAGTGCAGACGCTAGTTCTTACAAACAACGTGCGGCAGTGAACTTTTGCTTCTTGCTTGGCAAGAACGCAGCAGAAACTGTTTCGATGATTCAGACAGCCTATAAAGACCATGCCCTTAGTAAAACGCAAGTGTACGAATGGTTTTCTCGGTTTAAAATGGTTGAAGATCAGCACCTTTCCGGTTTTTGTTCCTTTTTTTTTTATCTTTTTTTTTGCATTTTGTTCGTTGTTGATCGTTGTGTTTGGTCGTTGCGGACGTCCCATGACATCGGTTTAAATTCGTTGTTCACCCATTCACTCACTTTTTTTTTTTTTATTACAGAGGCGAATCAGCTCTCTGACCGAACACGCTGAGCTACCGTGCCGGCGTTCCGGTCGACCTTCAACAGCTCGAAGCGAAGACAACATCGACAAAATCCGTGATCTCATCAGTGAAGATCGACGCAGGACAATCGACCAATTCGGGAACTTGTCCAGGTTGTCCTGGAGCTCAATTCAGCGCATCTTGACCATCGATTTGGGGATGCCAAGAGTGGCAGCAAAATTCGTGCCGAAGCTTCTTACCGGAGATCAAAGGGATCGTCGCGTCGAAATGAAGGACGGATTACAAGATGATCCACATTTTTTTCAACAAAATCATTACAGGTGATAAGTCATGGTGCTGTGGGTACCATACAGAAAGTAAACAATAGTCATCACGATGGAAGTCACCTGGCTCACCTCGACCAAAAAAAGCTCGACAAGTGAAATCGAATGTGAAAACGATGTTGATCTGGTTTTTTTTTTTTTTTTTTTTTTTTGACATCAAAGGGATCGTACACTCTGTATTTGTCCCTGAAAACCAGACAGTAAACCAACAATTTTATCTGGAGGTTATGACATGGGTTCGCAGAAGTTTGACGCGAAAGCGTCCGGCTTCGTGGGATTCTGGCGTGTGGTTCCTGCATCACGACAACGCTCCCGCGCACACGGCTCTCAGCGTTCGCCAGTTTTTGGCCTCAACGACGACGACTACCTTGGTCAACGCGCAATATTCGCCGGATTTAGCACCCTCGGACTTCTCCCTATTCCCGAGGATGAAAAGAGACTTGAGAGGGAAGCGTTTTGCGGATGTGGAAGACGTAAAATGCAATGTCATTAAAGTGCTAGCAGGTATCAAAGAGGACGAATTTAAAAGGTGCTTCGAACACTGGAATGCACGTTTGGACAAGTGCATTAATGCTAATGGAGAGTACTTCGAAGGAGATTAAGGTTGTATTTGAAAACAATAAAGTATGTTCTTTCTATAAAGAAATTCCGGTTATTTTTGGGTCCCCCCTCGTACACTCTAAAAGAAGAAAAAAAGGAGGGGGGCGATGCATAATGTAGGTGCTATGCAAACTAATGACAAATGGATATTCAGACAGGTACCGACGGAAAATTGTAAACTTTAGCAGCCAACGACGCACGTGTGACGCTGCAGCTGAAATCCACCCGCACCTGGCAAGCATAGTAAATGAGGGAGATGTCGATACTAAGGCGTATTTCAATCCGTGTACTCGGCTGGACAGTAACTATGCCTCGAAGCGGGCCCGAGAGGAAGACAATCCGTGGCGCGTTCGTCACATCACGTGACACTGCAGGTCTTACGAGTGCCAGCAGCCGTCTCCAGTGGGGAGCCAGTAACTATTTCGAAATTAGAATTATATTAACGGGGACAAGTGAAAATGTGTACCCCGACCGGGACTCGAACCAGGGATCTCCTGCTTACATGGCAGACGCTCCATGCATCTGAGCCACTGAGGGCACAGAGGATAGAGCGACTGCAGGGACTATCTCGCGCATGCCTCCCGCGAGACCCATGTTCTCACCTTGTGTGTCCACATACTACATTTGTAGCGTCCCACGCAAACACACTCATTACTCGTGGACAACATTCTTACAAAGTCGCGTAAGAGTTAGGGGAATATGTGTGCATCCGCACAGAAGAAGGTCATGCTCGGTGTTGCCAGCTGAAAAATAGTTCAAACGGCTCTGAACACTATGGAACTTAACATCTGAGGTCATCAGTCCCCTAGAACTTAACTCTACTTAAACCTAACTAAGCTAAGGACATCACACACATCCATCCCTGAGGGAGGATTCGAACATGCGACCGTAGCGGTCGCACGGTTCCAGACTGGAGCGCCTAGAACATCTCGGCCAAACAGGCCGGCTGCCAGCTGAAGGTATTAATATAATTCTAATTTCGTTCTAGACAGCTGCAGGTCATCAATGGTGTCTGTTCTTTCGGACATGTCCGGAAGAACAGACACCATATCCATATAAGTATATAGTTCTGGTAATACCGGCCATGACCTTCTTCTTCTCTGCGGATGCACACACATTCCCCGAACTCTTACGGGACTTGGTAAGAATGTCTTCCAGAAGTAATGAGTGTGTTGGGGTAGGACACTACGAATGTAGTGTGTGGACATACGAGGTGAGAATATGAGTCTCGCGGGAGGCGTGATGGAGATAGTCTCTGCAGTCGCGCTATGCTCTGTGTCCTCGGTGGCTCAGATTGATAGAGCGTCTGCCATGTAAGCAGGAGATCCCGGGTTCAAGTCCCGATCGGGGCACACATTTTCACCTGGCCCCGTTGATATATATCAATGCCCGTCGTCACCTGGCGGTATTAATATAATTCTAATGTCGTTCTAGGTGGATGCAGCTCATCAATGGTGTCTGTTCTTTCGGACATTGATAAGTAACTATTTCAGACGAGTTTAATAATTCTCGACTGCGTGTTTAAATGCACGCAAGTTGTCGACAGCTCGCGACAAAGTTAAGCCCTTTAATGGATAGCTTACCAAGTAAATACTGATTTCTCGTGGATTCTGCACGGAGCCGAGCATTCGCGAAGTGTGGCGGACAAGTCGACTAGCGTCGCGTCGCATGTTAGTTGCAGGCCCCGCATATCTCGTTGGCCTCGGCCCCACAGACGAGCGGATTAACAATATGTGCAGGTCTCGGCATTTGAGAGAGAACGTAGTTGAGCTCAAAGAAGCCGGGTGGAGTAATCGGCGACCGCTCGACATTTCAATAGGAGCGATAGCACTTTCCGTCAATGTTGGCAGGAATAGGTGAACCATGAGCGAACATAGTATCAAGAAGAAAACGTTCGACGTAGAGAGACGACAGGATCTGAGGATCGAGCAATCGTTAGAGAGGCACTCAGAGCGCCAGATTGATCATTATTATTAATCCGACATGCAGCTAGTTCAAATGGTTCAAATGGCTGTAAGCACTATGAGACTTAACATCTGAGGTCATCAGTCCACTAGACTTAGAACTACTTAAACCTAACTGACCTAAGGACATTACACACATCCATGCCCGAGGCAGGATTCGAACCTGCGGTGGTGTAGCGGTTCTAGGCGCGCAGTCCGGAACCGCGTGACTGCTACGGTCGCAGGTTCGAATCCTGCCTCGGGCATGGATGTGTGTGATGTCCTTAGGTTAGTTAGGTTTAAAAGAAATTTGTGGCACAACTTGACTAGAAGAGGGAATCCGTTGATAGGACATGTTCTGAGGCATCAAGGGATCACCAATTTAGTATTGGAGGGCAGCGTGGAGGGTAAAAATCGTAGAGGGAGACCAAGAGATGAATACACTAAGCAGATTCAGAAGGATGTAGGTTGTAGTAGGTACTGGGAGATGAAGAAGCTTGCACAGGATAGAGTAGCATGGAGAGCTGCATCAAACCAGTCTCTGGACTGAAGACCACAACAAAAACAACAAAGTTCCTGAAGACGGAAGATTAATCCCCTGAAACCGTTGGCATTTCTCATAAAAGATGTTGTAGCGGAAATGCAATTTTACTTAGAATAATTAATAACTTCCTTTGACAAGTCACTAGATGAATATGCTTCTCTCAATCGTTAAATTATTATCAGTGTCTCCAATCGGTTAAAAAATGGTCAGAAATGAAATAAATAATAATCTGTAGGACAGAAATAGAGAAAAGCCTCAGATACAATTGAGGCTCGTGAATGATGCTAATGCACGCGCAAAAGCTCTTTCAGTCTGGGAGGGGAAAAAGCTTTTTCTCTAATCATACATCAAAGCTAGTAAACAGTCCACCATTTTTATAGATGGTAATTATAATGAGGTATACTGTTGATTACTCACATTTCCTTTTCTAGTTCTACAGTTGTCGGTGATGTAAGTGTCAAACTGGCATGAAGTGCATTACATGTGTCCGCAGATCGTGGTCGTGCGGTAGCGTTCTCGCTTCCCGCGCCCGGGTTTCCGGGTTCGATTCCCGGTTGGGTCAGGGATTTCCTCTGCCTCGTGATGACTGGGTGTTGTGTGATGTCCTTAGGTTAGTTAGGTTTAAGTAGTTCTAAGTTCTAGGGGACTGATGACCATAGATGTTAAGTCCCATAGTGCTCAGAGCCATTTTTTTGCATTACATGTGTGGACAGTCCAACTGTAAGCATTTCAGTGCAACTGTGAAAAGTACATAGGAGTATCTCCATCCACCTTCTGTTTATGAGAAAATATTATCTAACGGATTTCTTATTCGGAAATCGCATTTAACTGTTGATTCTTGATGAGAAAATACACTCCTGGAAATTGAAATAAGAACACCGTGAATTCATTGTCCCAGGAAGGCGAAACTTTATTGACACATTCCTGGGGTCAGATACATCACGTGATCACACTGACAGAACCACAGGCACATAGACACAGGCAACAGAGCATGCACAATGTCGGCACTAGTACAGTGTATATCCACCTTTTGCAGCAATGCAGGCTGCTATTCTCCCATGGAGACGATCGTAGAGATGCTGGATGTAGTCCTGTGGAACGGCTTGCCATGCCATTTCCACCTGGCGCCTCAGTTGGACCAGCGTTCGTGCTCGACGTGCAGACCGCTTGAGACGACGCTTCATCCAGTCCCAAACATGCTCAATGGGGGACAGATCCGGAGATCTTGCTGGCCAGGGTAGTTGACTTACACCTCCTAGAGCACGTTGGGTGGCACGGGATACATGCGGACGTGCATTGTCCTGTTGGAACAGCAAGTTCCCTTGCCGGTCTAGGAATGGTAGAACGATGGGTTCGATGACGGTTTGGATGTACCGTGCACTATTCAGTGTCCCCTCGACGATCACCAGTGGTGTACGGCCAGTGTAGGAGATCGCTCCCCACACCATGATGCCGGGTGTTGGCCCTGTGTGCCTCGGTCGTATGCAGTCCTGATTGTGGCGCTCACCTGCACGGTGCCAAACACGCATACGACCATCATTGGCACCAAGGCAGAAGCGACTCCCATCGCTGAAGACGACACGTCTCCATTCGTCCCTCCATTCACGCCTGTCGCGACACCACTGGAGGCGGGCTGCACGATGTTGGGGCGTGAGCGGAAGACGGCCTAACGGTGTGCGGGACCGTAGCCCAGCTTCATGGAGACGGTTGCGAATGGTCCTCGCCGATACCCCAGGAGCAACAGTGTCCCTAATTTGCTGGGAAGTGGCGGTGCGGTCCCCTACGGCACTGCGTAGGATCCTACGGTCTTGGCGTGCATCCGTGCGTCGCTGCGGTCCGGTCCCAGGTCGACGGGCACGTGCACCTTCCGCCGACCACTGTCGACAACATCGATGTACTGCGGAGACCTCACGCCCCACGTGTTGAGCAATTCGGCGGTACGTCCACCCGGCCTCCCGCATGCCCACTATACGCCCTCGCTCAAAGTCCGTCAACTGCACATACGGTTCACGTCCACGCTGTCGCGGCATGCTACCAGTGTTAAAGACTGCGATGGAGCTCCGTAAGCCACGGCAAACTGGCTGACACTGACGGCGGCGGTACACAAATGCTGCGCAGCTAGCGCCATTCCACGGCCAACACCGCGGTTCCTGGTGTGTCCGCTGTGCCGTGCGTGTGATCATTGCTTGTACAGCCCTCTCGCAGTGTCCGGAGCAAGTATGGTGGGTCTGACACACCGGTGTCAATGTGTTCTTTTTTCCATTTCCAGGAGTGTAGTATTATTCTTCGTGCAAGAAGGAGAAATGTCTGTCATTTCCTGTCGGAATTCAACGACGGTAAAATAATGGCTTACTGAGACAGGGATATTGCCACTCGCATTGGTCGGAATTCCGCGACCACCATACGAATAAGAAATGTGTTCTGTACGGCCATACTCAAAGCCATGCCGGGGCTTAATGACACCCGATTAACACCCGACAGGATAGACATCATGTTCGCTCCGCCATCCAGGTTCGTACAACAACGACATGTGCCTTGAGTTATAAAACTGACATTTTTTAGCAAGAAATGTCCACACTAACAGTGCAGTGACGTCAGCACGGTGATGATCGTTGCGTCTTTCCACGGCGGGCAGCAGAGAGAAGTGCTCCCAGTGCAAACATCGAGCACAGGAGTGGCCCGCCGTCAGCTTCTCAGACGACTTCCGGTTCTGCGGAGAGCGTCAGGATGGACACATCCACGTGTGGAAGTCCTGAGGAGAACGCAGTTGCCAGATGGCATTCTTCCCTTACACGTAGGCCCACAACCTGGTGTGATGGCATCGAGTGCCAGTGAGTACAGAAGGCATCATTTCTGGCTCCGATAGCCGGTAAACTGGACATCAGGCTGCACGTGTCTGACTTATTAAGACAGGAACCTTACCTCCAAAGTCTCTGTGACGTTATCTTTCAAGAAGATATGCTCGACCGCATTCTGCCCGCTGTTTCCAAAACTACATCGATACATAAGTTGTTAGAATTTCTCCCTAGCCAGCATGGTCTCCAGATTTCTCTCCCACTGAATTCATCAGCTCATTAGTTGTCAAGATACTGTTATAGAACCACTCGCCAGCTACTATGCTTGATCGCTGCACAGAGTCCCATATGAAGGACATTGAAATAGGCATCCCTGACGCTAAGAAGCATCTGAAAGAGTTGGGAACAACTAACAAGTAAGTCACCAGATACAGATGGAATCCAGTTCGGTTTCGCAGAAACCACTAGTCCCTTTGTTAGCTTGCATTTA
This sequence comes from Schistocerca serialis cubense, assembly GCF_023864345.2. Classification (NCBI taxonomy): domain Eukaryota; kingdom Metazoa; phylum Arthropoda; class Insecta; order Orthoptera; family Acrididae; genus Schistocerca; species Schistocerca serialis. The sequence continues at coordinate 200,713,948 of NC_064643.1, read as the reverse complement.
TCGCGAATTCTCTCCGAGCGCTAGGTCCTATGTGACTGGCAAAAAGCGTAGGTTACTGCAGTATACAGGGTGCCCCAGAGGGAATGGTAAGTATTCAGGGCGATGACAGGAACGATCAATCAAAGTGAAGAAGTCTGGTAAACATGGACCCCAATATTCATACTTTAAGATACATCGTCGATACTACGAAACAAATCTCTTCTACTGCCTATTTTCTTTCCATATTTCAGGAGATTGTGTTATGGAGCAAAGCCAGAAAAAAAGGTCCAGTGAACATGTGCTCCAAAGTGCATACCTTAAGGTCTATGGGCACTTGTTCATCTTCACTTATTTGAAACTCATCTCTTCTACTGAACAGGTTTATGGATGAAGGGTTATCGCTTATCGGTTACAGGTTATGGATTATGGGGCTCTCTATGACAGCTTGTGGGTAATGGAGTTATGGGTTACATGATATAGACTACATCTTATGGGTTAGGTTTTGGGTTACAAATCATGGGTTATGGGTTACAATTTAGGTGTTATGGGTTTTGGATTACGGGTGATGGGGTACTGGTTATAGGTTATGCGTCACAGGTTACGAATTACAGGTTACAGACTATGGATTACAGTTTATGGGTTTGAGTTTAAGGGTTAGAGATAATGGGTTATTGGTTGTTATGCATTATGGGTTTCATAATCATCGACCATTTATCATTATCACTGATCACTGACCACCACTGACCATTATCGTTGACCACTTACCATCATTGAGCACTGATCACCATTCACCACAAATCATCATCACTGACCGCTAACACATGTTACAGCAATACTATAACAAGTGCAACAGAAAAATCTAGTAGCTGTCACTCCAGTACCTTACACTTCCTGTACACCCCCCCCCCCCCCCCCCCAGAAGTTGATATACCCCAGAAGCTAACACCACAGTATCTGACGTATTCAATAGCTGATTAGATATATTGTGTTTTATCTCTTGGAAAAGATAGCTTTAATGAGGCAACAGCATTATAATATACAAGGTGATTGCGTGATGATGCTACAGACTTTCAGGTATGACCAAGAAAACAAATGAATCAATTTCAGGTAAGGGGACCTAGTCCAGAAACGGCCGAGACGAAAGTTATACACACCGATATTTCTGATACCTCGGGCAGTGGACCGAATCGGAAGTTATAATTGAAAATCGTTCTGATTCCCCTGTCAGTGGTCCTCTTCCAGTGCAATTTATATGCTATCCATGCTTTGGAACATTTTTTCTTGTTTTGGCCCATACTATCTGCTCCCAAAATGTGGAAAGCAAATACCTTGCAATAAAAGACGTCCACTGTCAGAGGTATCAGAACGAATTTATCTTATTAATTTCGACTTGGTAGTTCCTGAATCAGGATCCCTTATGTCAAATTGATGCATTTGCCATTTTCCATCATTCCTGAAAGTTGGTAAGCAATAACCCTGCGATTTACAGAAGATGAAAATGTTTTGCACTCCTGTTAGTGGTAGGCGTTTTGATCTGATTACTATGCTTAATGCATTCCAAGACGTATGTAAACTGCTTTTTGCTATGTTGATATTCTTTACTCTGCTAATTCTTGGCGTACTACGATTGTAACTTAGGTCTACATTAATGCTCTAGATGAATTTAATGTTTTGTCTACAAGAAAGCTGTGTGTATTTTAAAACAGTTATACACGCTATTTAGGTGTGGAAAATTGTTCTTGCAAAGTGTAGTAGGAAAATCGGACCTTCGCTTTTAGGTATGTGCTTTGGACGTGAAAGTAAAATTATCAAATCTTAGAGCATTTTAAGCTGTAAGTTAGATCTTCGGCAGTGTTCAAGTGCATATCTTCTGCAATCAATTTTTATGTTTTTAGATGTATTTAATTTGTGATACAAAGATCGAAATACAGTCGTCTACTGACCTATAATTTATTTAAGTAATGCCAATAAGCGAACTGTATATAATTTAATAATACAAGCAATTCAGATGTAGAAATATTTAATTGGAGAACTCAGAGAGCTTGCAAAGTGTGTGAAACATTACACACTGCGAGGAACAATAAAATTTCATTTTATTAGAGTTTTCGTAGAGGTTTGTAATTCTACTTGCATATTAAGACAAGCGTGCAAGCGCTTTTAGTTTTGATACGTAGTACGGAAAATTTAGAGGTGGAAATATTTAACTTGAAGGCCGACTGTGCTTGCAAAGTTTTCAAGGGCTTACATATTTTGAGAAATAATACAATTTTATTTTTTCGATTTTTTTAGAGGTCTCTTACATATTACGATATCCATGCAAGCTGTGTGTGTTTTAATAAGTAATACAGATAAGTTAGATATGGAAATAGGACTACTTAACTTGAACATCCATTGTGCATGAAAATGGTATGAAATCTTACATATTTCGAGAAATAATACAATTTAATTGTGGTCGAAGTTTCATAGAGATCTGTAGTAATACTTATGTATTTTGTGTGGTACGCTAAGCAGCATGCATGCATGTGTGTGTGTGTGTGTGTGTGTGTGTGTGTGTGTGTGTGTGTGTATGTGTGTGTGTGTGTTTGTAGTCGATAAAGGATATAACTTTATTAAAGACTTTACTTTTGAGATACTGAATGTAAATTGTTGCATCACACTGTATGCAGGTGCTTGTGCTTTGGTGGTCACATGTGTCTAAGCATAATATAAGTTCAAGTTATGTATTAGACAAAAAATGTAGTTCAAGTACTACATCAGAATCGTCAAAACACTTTCTTCTTTCTATCCTTTCCTGCATGGTGATTGACCAGTCTGTCTTTTGACTATATTGTCTGTGTGTGAATGCGTTTTCAAATCATGTATTTTTATTATGTATTGGTATTGCTTAATAGTTGTTACGAGTGTGACAGAACTCTCCATTATATAAAACAATATGTTCAACTTAACGCTATTCTTTGCATTGTGTAAGCACTCAGATATCGGTAGTAACAATCTGAGGGCGAAACACGGGAGCGCGATTCTAAGCATTGTTGTGAGACGAGGTCTGTCTGCGAGAGAGGAGGTGGTAGTGTCGGTCGAGAGCTCGGAGACAGAAGACGCTGCCCTCACGTCGGTGATGGCAGATCTTACCACACTCAAGGCCTGATTTCATTTATATAGCCGGGAGAGATTTAGATGGCTTAACTACGCTTGAAGATGGAATTGAACGTAAAATTCGCAAGCATAGCGCAAAAGCAATTGCATGGTTAGGCTCGTAACTGTTAGTACGAGTTTGCAATAATCCCACGTTTTATTTGTCAGTTAAAGAATCCTCCTTATCCTCCAAATAATAATAATTCTCCACATCTAAATAATATGCTGTGGTTACTAAACGTTAAGGCAATTTTGAAATTGATATAATTTGTTAATCTCGCACTCAGACATTATTGACACATTTGTCATTGGTCATTTTCATTATTAACATATTTTCATGATAATTCTGAACTTTTTAAACATAATTAATGAAGTCCCTTCTTAAAAGTTATTTAGTAGCTAACAGGACCCAAGCAAACTCCTTTTTATTAAATTCATTCTTAGTAACAATAAGCTTTAGCCGCTGCTGCTGCGCATTGCTGTAAATCACATGGAAAAAGGCAGTCGTCTAAAGAGGTGAGTGCAAAACTTAGTGCCAAAACAGAGACACTGACACACCACGACATGTCACGTTCTCTAGTCCAGTAAATTCCGTTGCACAAGTCAGATTCTGTATCAGTTGAAAATTCTTGTCCAAAAACGCAGTGAGATTGCTTAGTTATTCATTGTTACAGGTTCATTTGTTCCTGTAGTTTTTAATATTCAAATACGCAGTCAGATAGCGTATCCAAATGTTAGTTTTAAGTTTTTCATGTAACGATCTGTTGACGGCTTAAATGACAGTGAAACTGACACTCATACAAGACACACACAGTGTTATTCAGGTTAGATTTAGCCACTGCTGTTGCATATATGTTGTATATACGTTACATAGTCGACTATTGTAAATACGTTCTATAAAAGGTTAGGTACACTTGGCACCATAGTTCCGATTGGTAAATTGCAGCCTTCGTCAAAAGTTGTTATTGCACATAATTTGTAGCAGGCCTGAGTCTTTTGTAATAAAAGCCGGCCGCGGTGGTCTCGCGGTTCTAGGCGCGCAGTCCGGAACCGCGCGACTGCTACGGTCGCAGGTTCGAATCCTGCCTCGGGCATGGATGTGTGTGATGTCCTTAGTTAGGTTTAAGTAGTTCTAAGTTCGAGGGGACTGATGACCACGGCTGTTGAGTCCCATAGTGCTCAGAGCCATTTGAACCATTTTTTTGTAATAAAAACAGTAATTGTCAATTAATAACATAGATTAAATTTTTCTAGTGCAGATCACGATGCCTTTTCTGTACTCTCCTAAAACGATGATTGAGAACAATTTAAATGTGGGAATATTTAATTTGAGGGCGTATTGTGAGTGCGTCAAGACCGGTTCTAATTGATTACATTCATCGAGTAAATTCGTCTGTCTCTTTGGTTAGACGCGCCGCGCGGGGTAGCTGTGCGGTCTCAGGCGCCTTGTCACGGTTCGCGCGGCTGCCCCCTCCGAGGTTGAGTCCTCCCTCGGACATGGGTGTGTGTGTTGTCCTTAGCATAAGTTAGTTTAAATTAGATTAAGTAGTGTGTAAGCTTAGGACCGATGACTTCAGCTGTTTGGTCCCATAGGACTTACCACAAATTTCCAATTTGCTTTCATGCTTGTCTGCTTAGCGTAGTATTTGAGCTGACAATTTTTTTTTCTTTTTGTTATAAGAGTAGTCAGTTTAGTTTTACGACAGCGAGTTCTTACAGCTAATCTCAACTGTTGGTTTATCATGTTATTTGTAATAATTTACTAATGAAAGTAGCACTTTAGATTTGAAAATCAAGTTTAGGTACTAATTTGGCGAACATGTGTCTATGTAGAAAATAACATTGAGATACTTGACAGACACATTGCCTTGTTTTGTATTTCTGTCGTATTTTTGCAGTCATTTTACACTTGGAATGAACATTGTGACACAAGCGTGGTGCTCAGACTGAACACTGAAGGTTTTACAAATCTAACCAGCTGTTGATAAAGGCTAGCAGCAGGAGCTTAAACCAATAGTTGATTTTAATTTCTAGTTTTTGGAGTTATATTTAAAGTAAAACTCATGTTTGACAACTACAAATTACAAATTCATTAATTACACTGCATAAGCAAATGATGCTTTTTAACGATTTATGGAGAGTATGTTGCATACTTGTTGCAATTATCGATAGGGAACGATATATAACTTTCTATAAAATTTGCCAATGTGACCAGAGGGCCACTCCATAAACTATTTTTGAATTGAATAATGAAAATATATTGAAAATACTATCGCTGTTCAATAAAAGTCATATACATTTTTATGTGTGTGACATATTATAGGTCGTATGGATACGTTTTATCACAGCCTCCATGGGGCTAGATTTTAATTTCTTTCATTTGAATGGTGGTTAAAGTACTAGGATAAAATTGGATGTCCAAGAACGAAGTGCTCAGATTAAATGGAGCGTAAGACAGAGATGCAGCTCTGGCCACTAATGTTCAATCTATACATCGAAGCATCAATGAGGAAAATGAAAGGAAGCTCCAAGGGTGGAATTAAAATTTAGGGAGAATGGATATCGATAATAACACTCGTTGACGACATTAATATCCTGAATGAAAGTGAAGTAGAATTACAGGATCTCTTGAATGGAATGAACAGTACGATACGGACAGAGTATGGATGGAATGTAAATGGCAAAAGACAAAAGTACTGAGACGCAGTAGAAATAAGAGCAGCGAGAAACTTTACTTCAGAATCGGTAACCATGAAGTGCATAAAGTTAAGGAATTCTGCTACCTTGGAAGCAAAATAACCCATAACAGACAAAGCATGGAGGACATAGAAAGCAAACTAGCACAGGCAAGAGTTGTCTGCTTGTACTGGGAATGTACGTTTGAAGCGCAGCATTGTATGGTAGTGAATCATGGACTATGGGGAATCTGGAATAGCAGAGAATAGAAGCTACAGAAGAATGTTGAAAATTATATGGACTAATGAGATAAGGAATTAGGATATCCTTTGTAGAATCTGTGAAGAAAGGAACATATGGAAAACACTGACAAGAAGAAGGCACAGGATGACAGGAAATGAGTTAATCAAAGGTTCAAATGGCTCTGAGCACTATGGGACTCAACTGCTGAGGTCATTAGTCCCCTAGAACTTAGAACTAGTTAAACCTAACTAACCTAAGGACATCACAAACATCTATGCCCGAGGCAGGATTCGAACCTGCGACCGTAGCGGTCTTGCGGTTCCAGACTGCAGCGCCTTTAACCGCACGGCCACTTCGGCCGGCAAATGAGTTAATCGATCAACAGCGAACTTAAAACGAATGTCTTACGACGTCCGCCTCGAGCCGATGCAACAAACAAAATTAGATTAAAAAAAAAAAAAGATGGATAGAGCGTCTGCTGTGTAAGCAGGAGATCCCGGGTTCGAGTCCCGGTCGGGGCACACATTTTCATCTGTCCCCGTTGACGTATGTCAACGCCTGTAAGCAGCTAAGGGTGTTCATTTCATTGTAATAAATTCGGAGTGCTGATTACTTTTTTACATCACCATTGTCCTAACTTGCAAAAGTTTAATCTTCAAGAATGGTTTATGATACACATCTATAAAAATTTTGATTATCGCAGAATAACACCTAGGCCTCTTTGCATCCGAGCTTGGAATCATCACTACCTAGATTTTCGACGATTAAGCCATGAGTTCACAACGAGACCAGCGTGGGAAACACGAAAAGATGAGTGCCTAGTTTATCCATTATTTCAAGAAATGACTTTATTAACTGTGCTCTAATGACACCTGACACATAATATAACTTTGTTGTTGCCCGAAAATGCAATATTTAGCAGCGTGAGCAACACTACAATCATAATTAATTTTTCACCTTTGTTGTGGTAGGGTTGTTAGACCAGTTACATATGGAGCATTCAGAAGCACGACCGGAGACTTAAAGACTGACTTGTAACACGCAGGAACTGAAACAGTAATAAACATCCTGTGATGAATCGATATAAGCGTTACGAGTACAGAACTGTACTTAAAGCTATAACGCTGAACTCTTGCCTGCTAACATAGGCGAGTACGGAGGGCTCCGTGTACGTGACGCAGCGCTATCATCTGCGGGTATTACAGCCAACAGAGCGATAGAGACGGATGGCCGCACGGACTTCCTCGCTCGCGCGTCTCGCTGCTCTGTGATTGGCCCCTCAGCCATGAGCGGAGCCTCTCAATCACGCGGTGACGTGGGCGCATTACCATTCGCTTCGTTATCTCGGCCTGCCCAAGCGTAAGCGCCGGCATTATACGTACGGAGTTCGCTAATAACCCGCGTTAACGACCGAACTTCGACGGCGCTCGTTAACGGGCTCGCGTGCTTTAGTTTTTGTGCGCTTACGACTAGAGACGTCTGCTTTAAATTTCATAGGTCATTCACAACGGCGTGCCTAGTGATACTATCTCGACGGAACATAAAATCAATCTACCGTCTGGCTGTCTTCTGCACTGTCACATAAAAAAACCTGATGTGTTCTCAAGCATTACGAAAGTATCTAAGTAAGCAAGCGAACGGCATAAAACTACACTCAAAACTGACAACAGCCCAACACTTAAATATGTTGAAATTTCATATCTCGCTTTAATCTCTAATAAACTAAGTAATTTATTCAAAAACACAGATGTAAAAATCAGTTTCAGCGTCAACGTTAACCTAAGTACGAAGCTTGTAACCCAAGGATTATTCGTGGACAGATACAGCATTTGGCGTAGCCTCCCAGACTACCCTTCCTAGTACTAGAAGACGAAGAAATAGAGTGAAATACAAGCAGTTCAGAAAATTCGATTACAAGTACCAGGCATTGACCTAACAATTGCATAACTGAAAAGTTCACTAATTAAACTGATTAATTTGAAAATCAATAACAATTTCCCCGACCAATAAACACCACTGACGTCATGCCTGCATGGCGGACTGTCGGGTGGAGGGGGCTAAATATTTTTCCCGTTGGCCATTCAGTTACTATTAAAATCGATCAAGATGGCAAGTTTTCTTAAAGTTGTAGCAGTTACTTTCAGACTTGACCAGGGAGTACGTCAGTACTTAGAGACTCAAACTGTCTACAAGTTCGAGGAATTGGCGCCTGCACAGGCCCTGTAACCTAAACTTCAACCACTACGGTCGCAGGTTCGAATCCTGCCTACGGCATGGATGTGTGTGATATCCTTAGGTTAGTTAGGTTTAAGTAGTTCTAAGTTCTAGGGGGCTGATGACCTCAGATGTTAAGTCCCCTAGTGCTCAGAGCCATTTGAACCATTTGGAGAGTTCTCCCTGTTATGAAATGCTAAATGTGGTAATGAGATTTTTGCTCTCTTGTTCATGTATTCACTTGTGTTGGGTGTGTTAAATATTCTCAAGGACCTAAAAAAGACTGTTTAGTTCGGTTAAATATCTTCGTGTCTAGACGCTTACCGCTCAACCTAAATCAGCGCTCCATACCAATTGCACTTGTTAATGAGTAGGTAATGACGGCAATTCAAATTTTGAAATTCGATTAATAATGGTTCGGAATAATGAAACTCATACTTTACTTGCCCCTAGAAACCGTTAGATAAGCAACCTGCTATTGGGATCTGGTGATAATTTTAGCAGTTCATTAATAGTCTATAAACAGATAACAGTTTAAAGAGAAATCTTGTACATTCAGTAGAGATTGGTTTTCCAATTCATGGGTTTACAAACCTGTAATAACTGTCCTTCATATTATATTGGTCAAATAGGCAGAGCTGTGAAAACAAGATATAAAGAACACCTATTAGGTAAAAAAGGAGCGAATATACACAGCTCTACTTTTGCTGAACACCTCCTGATAGCCAGTTATACGCCTAAACATTTAGAAGACACTGTTATCCTACACAAAGAAGTCAAAGGGCGTAGATTAGATCTGTGGGAAGATTTACAAATTTTCAAACATCTTGAGCCTAAGGACGGTAAAATGCTGAACGACCAGTTTAACCTTGCTTGTAGACAATTTTTCGAAGGCTTTAAACCTGTACTGTTTATGGTATAACATTAATGCTAGTAACCTTGGTGGTTTATTTCCTCAGGAAGCTATGATGCGCCTTCAATGCTTGAAGCTCACTACTCCTTATGTAATGGTGGTTTTCTCACGATGTATGTTTGCTACAACATGGGCCCTCATGTCATTTTTTTCTGGCTCTAAAAATTTTGGTTTTCCTTGCGAATGTGTATTAACAGGATTGTGTACCAGTGTTCTTTCTTGACAAGAGCCATTATTGTCACTTTTAAAGTTCTGACATATATACCGTTTGTGGGCTTCATTAATACAGTAATGTAATTTTTTTATATTTTGGCTGTATATGCCAGTGGGCGTAATTTTCTCGGCGTAAGCGCCGCCTGCTTTTTTGATGTATAACTTCATTATTTGTACCAATGCTCCCGTACTGTTATAACGGGAGTGTTAATTGCCTTCATTTTTTATTGTTACTTTACCTAAGGACGTTATTAATACTGATAATTTACACGTTGCCTTTGTACGCCAATTGGCACATGTTTCTCGCCACGAGCACCACCTGCCCTGTTTTCAGAGTAACTACGCTCGCCGATTACACTCAGTCGGTTGTGAGCTCTGCAAGATCCATGTACTATTATATATTTACGTGACAAACCCTAATTCTAGGGCTATATTTCAGTTTTGACAAATGGATCTATGCCGACATTTGTAAAAACGGCGATGGTACGTTAGTCCTTACTAATGTAAAATTGTTAAGTACCAGTCGTCGTTATCATATTTCTGTAATGCAAGAGTTCTCTAATTTGTGTTAAAATTTATTTTTGGCTTAAATTTCATACTTTTCTAATGTAAGCTATGATGTTCATTGTCCTTAGGCTACCTTCTGAAGAAGACAAGTTTATATTTGTCGAAACTTAGGTAAAGAATTCTTTATCCATTGCAACTGGTCGGTTGGTTATAACTTTATTGCGTGGAACCGTTGCTGTTGTGCAGCTATGTTTAAAATAGTGAAGTCTATAAATCATTGCAAATCTTCGTTAGTTCTACGTCTCTAATTACCTCATCGTCAGCAATGTGTTCAGACCCTTATCTGCAAATGCAACACGTTACTGATACAGGAGTGGCTGAAGAGCATACCTCACGCTTGCCGCGCTGACAGTGTAGCAGGAACCGACGCGGTTCTTTAAGCGCGCATGCTGCACGCCGCCACTTGGCAAGAAGCCCGCCTCTGCAGCCGTTGCCTAGCAACGCTATCGGCGTCGCCTTCCCCTCCACTGTCCACTGGGAGTGGACCTATGATTTATCTCCTGCCGCTACGTAAGCAAATGGCGGACAGCGGGCCGTTTAAATCATGCGGCACGCCGCGATTCCGGGTTCAGCCGACCTCCGCCGCTGCAGCTGCAGCTGCGCCTGCATGTGGACGCTCGCGGCTCGTTTGCACTACAATAGCGACACCTCAGAAGGATAATTGCGTTTCCACTGCGGGGGCAGCAGGGGGTTAAGAATATGACCTGCCAGGCAGCACTCCTAGTCCGCAGCGGCACACACATCACTAGAAACTTCTCATACTGCCCTTACCTTACTCGCGTATAATGAAACATAAATACAAGAAAACTAATTTACATTTACAATTCACCTTACCTTCAATTACCTTACACAGTTAACAAATCGATCATATTTCAGACTTGTGTTGACAAGTAAATGAGAATTTTTACCTACTCCATTACATAACATGCATATTTTGAGACGGGAGAAGTTACTGGATAGAGATATGCGCATATACAGATGGCGGTAGTATCGCGTACACAAGGCATAAAAGGGCAGTGCATTGGTGGAGCTGTCATTTACAGCTAAGTGATTCTTGTGAAAAGGTTTCTGACGTGATTGTAGCCGCACGATGGGAATTAGCAGACTTTAGCGCGGAGTTGTAGTTGGAGCTAGACGCTTGGGACATCCCATTTCGGAAATTCGTAGGCAATTCAATGTTCGGAGATTCACTGCGTCAAGAGTGTGCCGAGAATACCTAATTTCAGGCATTACCTCCCACCACGGGCAACGCACTGGCCGATGGCCTTCACTTAACGACGGAGCGCAGCGGCGTTTGAGTAGAGTTTCAGTCCTAACAGACAAGCAACGCTGCGTGAAATGACCGCAGAAATCAGTGTGGGAAGTACGACGAACGTTTCCGTTTGGTAACAGACGACCGACGCGAGTGTCTTTGCTAACACCATGCCTCTCCTGGGCTCGTTATCATATCGGTTGGACCACAAGACAACTGGAAAACAGTGGCCTGGTCAGATGTTCTCCAATTTCAGTTGGAAAGAGCCGATGGTACGGTTCGAGTGCGACCAGAGAAGTCCTTGACCCAAGTTGTCAACAAGGCACTGAGCGAGCTGTCGGTGTCTCCATAGTGTTGTGGGCTGTGTTTACATGGATTGGACTGGGTCCTCTGGCCCAAATGAGCCCGTCATTGACTAGAAATAGATATGTTCGGCTACTTGGAGACCATTCGCAGTCATTCATTCATGGACTTCATGTCCTCAAACAACGTTGTCATGTCACCGGTCCACAACTGTTCACGATTGGCTTGAAGGGCTGGAAGAATGTTGGGGACAATTCGAGCGAATGATTTGTTCACCTGTTGAACAGTTGTGGGACATCAGCGAGAGGTCAGTTCGTGCACAAAATCCTGCATCGGCAACAGTTTCGCAATTATGGACGGCCTTATAGGCAGCATGGCTCAGTACTTCTGCAGGGGACTTCAAACGACTTGTTGAGTCCACGCCATGCGGAGTTGCTGAACTACGCCAGGCAAAAGGAAGTCCGACACGATATCAGGAGATATGCCATGCCTTTCGTCACCTCAGTATATACGCTCAACTTCCAAATACTTTACTGGATGATTTCAACCTTTTTACCATGGTATACTTCCCACTCAGCTAGCTCCAACAGCCATCAAACAGTTTCCAATGAAACCGAATGTTTGGTGTCAATCGACAGGAGAAAGAAGCCATAGCCAGAGTAGAGGCAGCTACAAGAAAAGGGTTTTAGAGTTCTTATCTGCAGAAAAAACGCTCTAAACTTGAAATCAGTCATTCACGACAGCAAACGTGTATTCAGAATTCAAATAGTATTCCAACACCAGAAGCTGACAGTGTGTTGACCATAATTTGACAGTGCGTTTCAGCTACAAGATAGTACTCTTATTTCCGTTAGGCAAAATAACTGAAGTTGGCTCTGTTTGCAGCAGTCAAAATATTCTTCAAATTCATAAATTATTGATGACTGAACTAATCCTTATTGCCTCACAGCCACTCAGCCACTAGAAAACTGATGTAAATTAAGACCCCGTAGCTGACACACCTTTTCAGCCTTATGAAATATTACATTATGAACCACCATTAAGTATGGTTCAATAACTAGGATGACTGTAAATTGCAAATCTGTCAACCACAAGCTATTATTCATATAGGTGCCAAACGGGGGGAGAGGGCATGGGATGCTTTCAACTACCCAATTTCCACCACTTCCCAAATGAGAGTTGCTGTGCTTTCAGCTACCCAGTTTCGGCTAATTGTCACCGTCGTTGGTACAAGACGCAATAGTCCCTGAAATTAAGTGACACAACGTTATTCGCGCATCACACACACACACACACACACACACACACACACACACACACACACTGTCACTCCAATTTCCAAGACAGTAGAGATGTTTAATGTGCTGTAACACTTTCGTAAAACACTAATGCTTCACCTAACCAAGCCTCATTTCAAGGAGGAAGTATATATACAGGGTTATTACAAATGATTGAAGTGATTTCACAGCTCTACAATAACTTTATTATTTGAGATATTTTCACAATGCTTTGCACACACATACAAAAACTCAAAAAGATTTTTTAGGCATTCACAAATGTTCGATATTGCCCCTTTAGTGATTCGACTGACATCAAGCCGATAAGCAAGTTCCTCCCATACTCGGCGCAGCATCTCCCCATCAATGAGTTCGAAAGCATCGTTGATGCGAGCTCGCAATTCTGGCACGTTTCTTGGTAGAGGAGGTTTAAACACTGAATCTTTCACATAACCCCACAGAAAGAAATCGCATGGGGTTAAGTCGGGAGAGCGTGGAGGCCATGACATGAATTGCTGATCATGATCTCCACGACGACCGATCCATCGGTTTTCCAATCTCCTGTTTAAGAAATGCCGAACATCATGATGGAAGTGCGGTGGAGCACCACCCTGTTGAAAGATGAAGTCGGCGCTGTCGGTCTCCAGTTGTGGCATGAACCAATTTTCCAGCATGTCCAGATACACGTGTCCTGTAACGTTTTTTTTTGCAGAAGAAAAAGAGACCGTGAACTTTAAACCGTGAGATTGCACAAAACAGGTTAACTTTCGGTGAATTGCGAATTTGCTGCACGAATGCGTGAGGATTCTCTACCGCCCAGATTCGCACATTGTGTCTGTTCACTTCACCATTAAGAAAAAATGTTGCTTCATCACTGAAAACAAGTTTAGCACTGAACGCATCCTCTTCCATGAGCTGTTGCAACCGCGCCGAAAATTCAAAGCGTTTGACTTTGTCATCGGGTGTCAGGGCTTGTAGCAATTGTAAACGGTGAGGCTTCTGCTTTAGCCTTTTCCGTAAGATTTTCCAAACCGTCGGCCGTGGTACGTTTAGCTCCCTGCTTGCTTTATTCGTCGACTTCCGCGGGCTACGCGTGAAACTTGCCCGCACGCGTTCAACCGTTTCTTCGCTCACTGCAGGCCGACCCGTTGATTTCCCCTTACAGAGGCATCCAGAAGCTTTAAACTGCGCATACCATCGCCGAATGGAGTTAGCAGTTGGTGGATGTTTGTTGAACTTCGTCCTGAAGTGTCGTTGCACTGTTATGACTGACTGATGTGAGTGCATTTCAAGCACGACGTACGCTTTCTCGGCTCCTGTCGCTATTTTGTCTCACTGCGCTCTCGAACGCTCTGGCGGCAGAAACCTGAAGTGCGGCTTCAGCCGAACAAAACTTTATGAGTTTTTCTACGTATCTGTAGTGTGTCGTGACCATATGTCAATGAATGGAGCTACAGTGAATTTATGAAATCGCTTCAATCATTTGTAATAGCCCTGTATATATATTCATGTTTGCTGGCCGCGGTGGCCGCGCGGTTCTAGGCGCTCCAGTCCAGAACCGAGCTGCTGCTACGGTCGCAGGTTCGAATCCTGCCTCTGGAATGGATGTGTGTGACCCCTTAGGTTTAAGTAGTTCTAGGTCTAGGGGACTGATGACCTCAGATGTTGAGTCCCATAGTGCTCAGAGCCATTTGAGCCATTTTTGAAGAAGATCTGCTCTACAATGGATAAATATAATCCGATGTTATTGACAGGCTAATATAGCATTTTATTATTTTCGGTCTTAGGCCTACCTGAGGTTATGCTACTGGTGGTACAAACATCAAACTTTCATCACCTGACGTTTTTTATAAGGTTTTTTTAAATAATTCTCCAGCTCCGCAAACAACATTTAAGGGGGCTATACTCTAGAAAAATGTAACTGACGTTATTGACAGGCTAAAAGCCTTTTATTGTTTTCCATCTTAAACCACATGAGTTTTTGTTATAGTGGTGATGCAAGAAAAGTACTTTCGTCAGCTGACGTGCTTAGAAGTTAGTTAGTAAAATTACACCTCATCAAAAACTATTTTAAGAGAGGAGGAAGGTAATGTATCATATTGTACACTAGAAAAGTGTAACTGACTTTGCTATCCGGTTTTATATTTGCTTTACTTTGTGAAATTTCTCACGCAGCTTCATGTTTGAATAGGTGTAATTCAATGTTACCGTATTGCGGATGGGGCTGATAAGAACTGCGCTACCTCGGCTTTCTCATGTTTCCTTATCACAATCAACTACTAAATAATTCCAACATATAGCGCCAAGATACGATTATACTACGTTTAGCCGATAATGTCACATTTTCTGACACTTGAGCACAACAAACCTTACTAAATATGTCTCACTTTGGAGAGATCATTAATGCGGTGTAGCGCTTAAACTATTTTCGTAATACTCAAGTGTGACTATAGAAACACCCAGTATGACATCTTAGCTTCGTAAACACTTGGATGAATAGCATTATAGTCGCTCAGTTTCCTTCTCTCAAAGGCCTTCCTCAGCCTGTTGGCTATACGTTGCCAACTCCTCCCCAGTTTCTAGCGGAATTTGTGTTCACGAGTAGAGCTAAGGTTACCACTTTAGCAAACGAACTGACGTCAAACATAGCCATTTCATCAGTTTTGAACTCTGCAAATACACTCCTGGAAATTGAAATAAGAACACCGTGAATTCATTGTCCCAGGAAGGGGAAACTTTATTGACACATTCCTGGGGTCAGATACACCACATGATCATACTGACAGAACCACAGGCACATAGACACAGGCAACAGAGCATGCACAATGTCGGCACTAGTACAGTGTATATCCACCTTTTGCAGCAATGCAGGCTGCTATTCTCCCATGGAGACGATCGTAGAGATGCTGGATGTAGTCCTGTGGAACGGCTTGCCATGCCATTTCCACCTGGCGCCTCAGTTGGACCAGCGTTCGTGCTGGACGTGCAGACCGCGTGAGACGACGCTTCATCCAGTCCCAAACATGCTCAATGGGGGACAGATCCGGAGATCTTGCTGGCCAGGGTAGTTGACTTACACCTTCTAGAGCACGTTGGGTGGCACGGGATACATGCGGACGTGCATTGTCCTGTTGGAACAGCAAGTTCCCTTGCCGGTCTAGGAATGGTAGAACGATGGGTTCGATGACGGTTTGGATGTACCGTGCACTATTTAGTGTCCCCTCGACGATCACCAGTGGTGTACGGCCAGTGTAGGAGATCGCTCCCCACACCATGATGCCGGGTGTTGGCCCTGTGTGCCACGGTCGTATGCAGTCCTGATTGTGGCGTTCGCCTGCACGGCGCCAAACACTCATACGACCATCATTGGCACCAAGGCAGAAGCGACTCTCATCGCTGAAGACGACACGTCTCCATTCGTCCCTCCATTCACGCCTGTCGCGACACCACTGGAGGCGGGCTGCACGATGTTGGGGCGTGAGCGGAAGACGGCCTAACGGTGTGCGGGACCGTAGCCCAGCTTCATGGAGACGGTTGCGAATGGTCCTCTCCGATACCCCAGGAGCAACAGTGTCCCTAATTTGCTGGGAAGTGGCGGTGCGGTCCCCTACGGCACTGCGTAGGATCCTACGGTCTTGGCGTGCATCCGTGCTTCGCTGCGGTCCGGTCCCAGGTCGACGGGCACGTGCACCTTCCGCCGACCACTGGCGACAACATCGATGTACTGTGGAGACCTCACGCCCCACGTGTTGAGCAATTCGGCGGTACGTCCACCCAGCCTCCCGCATGCCCACTATACGCCCTCGCTCAAAGTCCGTCAACTGCACATACAGTTCACGTCCACGCTGTCGCGGCATGCTACCAGTGTTAAAGACTGCGACGGAGCTCCGTATGCCACGGCAAACTGGCTGACACTGACGGCGGCGGTGCACAAATGCTGCGCAGCTAGCGCCATTCGACGGCCAACACCGCGGTTCCTGGTGTGTCCGCTGTGCCGTGCGTGTGATCATTGCTTGTACAGCCCTCTCGCAGTGTCCGGAGCAAGTATGGTGGGTCTGACACACCGGTGTCAATGTATTCTTTTTTCCATTTCCAGGAGTGTAGCTTCGCTATTGGTAGACTGACAATGTCAAGACCACCACATTTACACTGTAACCAACTTCGCGCCAGTGTCCTCGCTTGAATACCAAATCTCTCTGTAGTGAGGGCATGTGACACTGTAGGACAGGCTACGTGTTGGCACTGCGTTTCACCCTCTCTCTTTTCTCATCTTCGTCATCATACAGTACAAGTATTACACTCCACTACACACACACACACACACACACACTCCATATATATATATATATATATATATATATACAGGGTTATTACAAATGATTGAAGCGATTTCACAGCTCTACAATAACTTTATTATTTGAGATATTTTCACAATGCTTTGCACACACGTACAAAAACTCAAAAAGATTTTTTAGGCATTCACAAATGTTCGATATGTGCCCTTTTAGTGATTCGGCAGACATCAAGCCGACAATCAAGTTCCTCCCACACTCGGCGCAGCATGTCCCCATCAATGAGTTCGAAAGCATCGTTGATGCGAGCTCGCAATTCTGGCACGTTTCTTGGTAGAGGAGGTTTAAACACTGAATCTTTCACATAACCCCACAGAAAGAAATCGCATGGGGTTAGGTCGGGAGAGCGTGGAGGCCATGACATGAATTGCTGATCATGATCTCCACGACGACCGATCCATCGGTTTTCCAATCTCCTGTTTAAGAAATGCCGAACATCATTATGGAAGTGCGATGGAGCACCATCCTGTTGAAAGATGAAGTCGGCGCTGTCGGTTTCCAGTTGTGGCATGACTTCCGCGGGCTACGCGCGAAACTTGCCCGCACGCGTTCAACCGTTTCTTCGCTCACTGCAGGCCGACCCGTTGATTTCCCCTTACAGAGGCATCCAGAAGCTTTAAACTGCGCATACCATCGCCGAATGGAGTTAGCAGTTGGTGGATCTTGGTTGAACTTCGTCCTGAAGTGTCGTTGCACTGTTATGACTGACTGATGTGAGTGCATTTCAAGCACGACATACGCTTTCTCGGCTCCTGTCGCCATTTTGTCTCACTGCGCTCTCGAGCGCTCTGGCGGTAGAAACCTGAAGTGCGGTTTCAGCCGAACAAAACTTTATGAGTTTTTCTACGTATCTGTAGTGTGTCGTGACCATATGTCAATGAATGGAGGTACAGTGAATTTATGAAATCGCTTCAATCATTTGTAATAGCCCTGTATATATATATATATATATATATATATATATATATATATGGACTGTGTGGATGTGTGTGTGTGTGTGTGTGTGTGTGTGTGTGTGTGTGTGTGTGTGGAGTAGAGTGTATTGCTTGTGTTGTATGATGACGGAGATGAGAGAAGAGAGAGGGTTATATTGCAAATGTTGTAATGGAGCATGTTTTAAAAAAATAAAAAACAGGCATATCCAGATGTTCCAATATACCGTGTTTAAAGTAACTTATAACCCTCCTTTGCACATCTGCAATGCCTTATTCTTTTTCCAATTACAGATTAAATTCTTCTTTTTCACGGTAATTGTTTTCGCATTCTCCAGTTTTTTTTACCTCTTCCATTTCCAATTTTCTTTTGTGTGCATATAACACACTAACTGTACTTCAAGGAACAATTTCTGTATTAGGGAATGGTTCAAGATAGTTCGATACAATTGCTTCTTTCTTATTAAAACCCACAGAATAACATTATTCTTGGCAACCAAGTGAGGAACTGTTTAATGAACTGAGAAAAACATGGTCCTCCAACTTTGATGTAAGACGTATAACATTGATATTGGGTGTGCAGTTTCATAAACAGGTTGTTCATACTTACTGTACTGTAGTAAATGTCACTGTGTCCACTGTTTTCTGTGAGTACTCAAAGATGTTTTCGCTTACCATTGGTATTAAGAGTAAATGGTGATATTTTACATTCCACAGTCATTTCCAGACTCGCGACCTTGGCGGAGGTCGCAGACGCACGCTTGTGCGGTGACCCTCAACCAGGGGATACGCCGGTTCGAATCTTGGTGGTAGGAAAAGATTTTCGCTGCCAGTATTTGGGCGGTACTGGAGTGGAGGTGGTGGCGTAAGGTTTCCGATCACCAGACTTTGCTCCAATATCCTGATTTAAATACCAAACCTCTCTGCAGTGTCTCGTGGAATGATGGCATGTCACACTGTTGATGGCGATCCGTTCGTCGCATGGGGACATCGAGCTTGGCGGCTTCCTCGACGTTATTCGCAGGAGTAGACCGTGTGCTGGTACCGGGTTCCACCCTCTCTCTCTTCTCTCATCTTCAACATCATACATCACAGTCATTACGTTCCACTTCACATACACACATACACACACACACACACACACACACACACACACACACACATACATAGTACACACATGTAGTACTACAAATATTGTAATGGAGCATGTTGTAAATAAATAAATAAAGCAGGCATATCCAGATGTTCCAATATATCGTGTTTGAAGTAATTTTGAGAGGCACCCACGTGCCTTGCTCATACTGTGGCATCAAGCACTCAGGCCTGCAAGATGAGTGGTCTGCCAAGCGAGTGGATTTATTGTCATTTATCGAGTAACATGAACTCTCGTACTCACAATTTAGTTACAAATTATCCACCTATATGAATAATACGCAACGGAAACACGCATCTGACTATCAGTAATTTACAGAACTCTGACTGTACACTACGCACTGGCAATACCGCATTTTCTTTCCTTTTTTATTTAACGGCTTTTATCAACACGTGGCCACCGCACTGAATATGAGTGCCGCACACATTATAAATTCTGGATATCACGACAACATACAATTCGAAGGAAAAGGCCACCAATCTTTTTCTTTTCACTATCACATTTATTCCGATAAATTCTATAACCTAAACACACAAATTCTATAACCTACAACAATAACACATGAGAAATTCCGCCCAGTGGGCATGGCTTAACATTGGTGATTCTCTACCTTATGGTCTCGTAATTATTCAACGCTACAGTGCACTTTCTGGATAGGATGGTGGATCTTTTATTATATCTCACACTTCGACTCTCACAATCATCATCACGAAACTTTCCTCCAGACCGAGCAGTACAAAAGGAACATGCATAACCCACTAATCTTTTGAAACTACCTCGCTACTCTCCCATGCATACCACACATACCCAAATTACATGACATACACCACACTACAATATGAAATACTACACAGGGAATAGTCACAACATTATCACTTTCAGCTTTCCCACTTCAATTAATATTTATCCCAGTTTCACACGACACTGCCCCACTTCGTAATTCTACTTTCCTACTATGAACTCTGGAGATATATGCACGTCTTCCTGTGCAATGCAAGCCAAGTGGCGTTGCTGGATAGACGGCCGACTCACCTTGCTTCTCTCTCAGAGTTTGAATCTAGCGTCACACGGAATCATATCACGCAAAGTAATATTAAGAACGTATTCATCACACACGCGAGTCCTCAACTGATACCATGGACGAGTACTTCTCTTTATCTTTTGTCTCATACACAGTTTGAGACTCACACAGTACTCACCACGTGGAAGTACTCGTCTCTAATTTCAAGTCCTGCACACGCCATTTCTTAAATATTTCAACTAATGGTACACACGCTATTTCTTAAATATTTCAACTTATTGTACACACGCTAGTAATTCAGTTTAACTTAAGCACACGGAAGTATTTCAACTTATTGCTACACGTGGTTTCATTGTGACCGTTGGTCACTTCCGAAGATTACTACGATCCCATTAATATTACCTGCCTGACATTTAATTCTCCCCACAAAAGTTCCTGAAATAGAGAAATAATTATTTCAAACTACTCTTAAATATTCCACATGCATACCATGTCTCCACTCTTTCGTCTTTACGGAGCACACCTAAGACAGGTCTTAACAGCACAAGATCCAGCAGCAGAGTGCTGAAACATGGCCGTTCTTCAGGTCATCTCGCACCTCTGTCGAGGTGGGGGAAGACCATGCTACCGTATTGGTCAGCCACATTTCAGGCGCTCAAAGCTCCGGTAAGTTTCATCTCTTTGGTTCCACCAAAGGTGGCCAAACTGGATGTAGGGAATTATTTTGTGGGAGTGCACATGTGATCAATTAAATAAATAAATTGTCATTCTTTCCCACACTGGTATCCGGCTTCGCTGTATTAATTGAAACTGAGTTATTACTAGAAAAAATATGTTGTTCAGACAAGAATAATGAAGTATGTTGTACCTATTTTCAATGTCGGGCGGTACTGTACCCTTTCAATTTATAATCCATCTTTGCACATCTACAGTGGGTTGTTTTTTTCCGATTATAGATTACATTCTTCTTTTTCACGGCAATTGTTTTCCCATTCTCCAGTTTATCATGTTTTTCTTTAACCTCTTCCATTTCCAGTTTTCTGTTGTGTGCACATAACACACTAACTGTATTTCAAGGAACGGTTTCTGTAATATGGAATGGATCAAGACTGTTCGATACAATTGCTTCTTTTTTGTTAAAACCCACAGAATAACATTATTCTTGGGAACCAAGTGATGAAAATATCTTCCTCCAACTTTCATATAAGATGTATGAAAGTGATACCGTCTTAGTGGGAAGTCATTTTCTACATAGTTTACAGGTAAATAATCAAAATTGTAGAAAATGAAACATACAAGGCGAGGTCACGACGCTGGGATCAGAGATTTACTTCAAACTTTCAACACCTTTAGTAGACCAATAAAAGAACAAAAAGTGGAAGTAGTAAGGTGCACTATTATGGCAATTCCGAGAAAACCACAAGAGAAATTTGACGCGTCTCTAATGTAACAGATGTATCTGTGTTTCGATACAGGATGTTTGTGTTCATGGTGGTGAAATGGTGCCGGCACCGTAACACCGCGTGTTTGGTCAGAGGGTTACCTGCCTTTTGTAATTAAAAAAAAAAAGAGTTAATGACTCAACGACGAACTGAAACGGGTGTCTTGCGTTGTCCGCACCGATCAGATGCAACGAACGAAAACGAACAAAATGAGACTACAAAAATAAAATAAAATAAATTAAAATAAAAAGTGGTAAGTGTTCAAAATTCGTAAGTTTCACGTGTATGAGGCGACCTTTCGACTCCCGCTCACACTTACTTATTAATCTGTATTTTCTCATCACTGGTCATATTATTTAATTTATAAGACATTTGAGAGGTAATATAATTAGAAAACTACGTGTATTTGGATGAAGTTCTAGTGAATTTCATGTTGCTTGACTATTTACTATTTTCAATTAATTTTAATTATTAGAATAAACGTATTTATAACTATCGACAAGTAAATGAAGAAACGCATAGAGTTTTTCTGAAAATGTATGCCTGTCGTGTTTTGTGAAATGCCCTATACTTGCAGTCTGGTAAGCTACCGGGAACTACTTTGCCCCTCGAAGCTTCGAGCTGCAGACACAGAGGTAGGCCCCATTTGGCTGTTAACCTGCGTTGCGATGAGGTATTGTTAATGTAGCGAGAACGAATAGCGCAGGCGCATTTTTTTTAATATCACAGAATTTACACTCGTACAACAAAACTGAAAGTTTGAGCTAGAGTCGAACCGTCGCCTCGTACACGTTCGTTTTACGAAGTTCGAACGCTTACCATTTTTTTTCTTCTTTTCTTTTTCTTTCTTCTTTCTTCTTTCGTTTTTTCTTTTTCTTCTTCTTACTTCTTTTTCTTTTGTTCCTTTTCTCGATCGCCACAAACTCTGAATTCTGCTACTTACATACAGATACTTCAGTTACATAACAGACGCATAAAACGGCTCTTGTGATTTTCTCGGAATTGTCAAAGTAGTGCACCTTACTCCTTGCAAATTATATTGTTTTAATACCCTAATAAAGATGTACAACGTTTGAGGTGAATCCGTGATCGCAAAGTCGTAGCCTCCCCTTGATGGTTTATTATCTTTCAAATGGCTCTGAGCACTATGGGACTTAACATCGGAGGTCATCATTCCACTAGAATTAGAACTACTTAAACCTAACTAACCTAAGGACATCACACACAGCCATGCCCGAGGCAGGATTCGAACCTGCGACCGTAGCAGCAGCGCGGTTCCAAACTGAAGCGCCTAGAACCGACCGGCCACAGCGGCCGGCTGTTATCTTTCCTCGGACTTGATTATCTGGAAGATTTATTTATGTGGCAGTTAACATTTGTGTTTTCTTTTTGCCCCAGGAGACAAACTGCAGAACAGTTAAGCATAACATAGCAACTGTTCTGTAAGCATACAGTTTATATCACACAGAAGTGACTGGCACAGAGTACAGTGGAGCACATTAGAAATACCGTTTGTTGGCACTTAATTCACGTAGTCTTCCACTAGGTCAAATACACACTTCTTTCCGTAAATATAAATATAGTTGTCACTCGAGTAATAGCACGTTCTTTAGCCAAGGAGCATGTAAAAGTTTCTGATAGATGCCTATCAGGTACACTTCTTATAATGAATAAGATGATTACCGAAATCATTGTTCACCGTTGGGCTTGTGATTTGTTCTATAAATTTGTTTTATGTCTTTATTCTACAATAGATAAACATGTATATAGATAACTGAAATACAGTACAGATTTTCTTCTCTAAAATTACAGAACACCATCCATTCCGTAATCATAATTCATAGCTGCCGGTCTAATGACAGCATGTTCTTTAGCCAAGCAGCATATAAAAGTTTCTCGTAGATGCCTATCAGGGACATTTCATATAATGGATAAGGTGGTTACTGATACCACTGTTCACTTCTCGGCTTCTGTTATGTGGTGGAAATTTGTTCCATGTCTTTACCCTCAACAGATAACCATGGCTATAGATCACTGTTAAATACAGCACACATATTCTTTAATATTACAGAACACTCCTTCTCTACTTGATCTTCGCAGTCCACCAATGTACAGCTGCCTCCCCACTGTAACCTGATACACGTGCAAGCCACAGCTCTGTAATATGAGAAATAATCCATATGCAAGTCTGAACGTGCCAATGTCTCGACTTGTCCGAGACCTTGCTGACAAAGCATATGTGCACATCTTAGCACTGTTCCCCTGACATCACACACATGCTTCCCCCTTCCACCCTTCCACCCTCCCTCTACTTTGTGTGTCACCACTTCAGTTATTCACATTTTGGTGTGCTCTCTACCTTCATCTACAGTTTTCCTCCATAATATCGCTGTTTCCTTTTCTTCTCCTAGATCTATTTTGAACTTGCGGCCCTTACATCTGTAACACTATTTACATTTTGTGGACAGCACGCCGTGCTAATTTCGGAATTCAGTTCCACTCTTTATAGTATACAATATCTATTATTATCATCATGATTTTCGTCTTTCTCCCTGAGACCAAGTAACAACCTCAGTCTCTATTGTCTCTAAATGGTTTCCTGTTGTCTCAGTACACAGTCTTCTTCTCCCCACGTTATCTTCTACCTTCATTTTTCCATGTTGTTCCCAAATTCTTATTTTTTCTCCCTTGAAAAGCCTTCTAAATTTAGTATTTTGTTTTTAAAATGCTGTTTTTCTGTTGTTTCCAATTTTTACAATGTTTTTCTCTGCTTGTTTTCGTATTTATATTATCTATGCCATTTCTTACTTTTCCTCAGAAATGCGGGCATACGTGTTTTGTTCGTCTATTTTAATTCATTCGGTAGAGGTGTCCAAAGAAAATTAATCTTCTTTTTACCATTATTTCTGATATTTTTTGTATACTTTGGTAGATCTCCTCATTCCTTCTCATTATTCAACTCTCTGTCGTTCGTATTGTACCCATTATTTTCCCTAACATTGCATCTTTCCCGAGTTTCTATTCTCTCCAGCTTATAGCTCATTGTTAAGCATCCAGATGCATATACGCATTCCATCATCCCTTTGTGATGTGCTGTTTTAGTTTTGTATTTATAAAGAAACTTCTTGTAGTAAATACTTTTACTATTTCCTACATTATTATGGCCAAATCGTCTGCAACAGCAAGGCGCTTTACTTCATTTTCATTCAATTTCCTTCCTAGAATTATTGGTCCAATTTCGTTTTTTTACCTTTAAATTCCACATACTACAATTTTTTTCTAAGACACAATTTTACGTCAATGTTGATAGCATCACGTTGTCACATGCCAGTTTTATTCACAATGCCCGAGAGATTTCTCTTATAAATATCACTCTAGATAACATATTGGTCAGATCTTCACGAATTATGTTAGCTTATTTTGCTTTAACACCAAATTCTGCAGTGGTTGTATCGATTGTGCCTCTGTCTACTGACGTTTTTGAATTCAATAACCGATAGTATTATGCATGCTGTTTAACATTTTGTGGCGAAATATCAGTTTAAGTTAAAAATTTTATATTTCAGTAAGTATCCTGACGTTCTCCCAACTGATTGTCTGAAGTTTCTTTATTTCTGTTGTTACCATTTTAAATCGATGCCGTTATTGAAGGACTATTTGGTGTTTCAAAAAGAAAGAACGGACTTCAAATGTATATTACACTCAAACTATAAAAGATAGGAACACATTGTGCATGTCCCTGGATGGGGGGAAGGTTCAAAATTTTGACGCAGCTGCGCTGTTCTTTGTTTCTAGCAACATGGCTACTACATTACAAAAGAGAAATCTTTTTGTGTGTTGGAATTTGCGCGAAATCAAACCATTGTTCAAGTGCAATGCGCATTCCGCTGCCGATTCAGCAAGAAGCTGCCTCTGGACAGGCAGACTGATGAATAGCATACAAAATTCTTGAAAGTTGGTTGCATATGCAAAGGGAAGAACGCCTGTAGGCCACGAAAATGTCGGGCGTATTTGAGATGTATTCACACGGAGCCCTCGGAAGTCGCCTAAATGGGCAGGCCAGGAACGTCAACTTCCTCAAATAACGGTGTGGCGTGTTCTGAAACGACTCAGGCATACGAAGCGTTACAAACTGCAGTTACAATAGGAACTGGGTCCTTCGAGCACAACAGAAGTTACTAATTTTGCATTTCAATTCTCCATGATCGGGCTGGGGACACTTTTTGGAAATGACTCATATTTTCGGACGCAATGACGTTTCATCTATAGGGTAAAATAAACCGGCGTAATTTTAGAATTTGGGGATCAGAAAGTCCGGTGTCATCTTCGAACGTAAGGGAGACTCATCGAAACTCAATGTTTCTAGAATAAAACTCAATGTGTTTTGTACCTTTTCTGTTCATGAACTTTGTGGACCTGCTTTTTTTGCGGTGACAGGAATGTCCTACCTGTACATAATGCAAAATTGGTTGTTTCCTCAACTTCAAGAAGATTCCAATGATTTTATTTTTGTGCAGGACGGCGCCATTCGCCTTGAGGTACGGCATTTTATTGAAAACACTACCCCACAACATTTCATTGCGTAAGGTGAACAACAAGATCTTGTTCAATGCTTTTGGCGTCACAGGCCACCAGACTTCACACCTTGCGATTTTTTCCTTTGGCGGTTTGTAAAAGACGAAGTCTTTCCACCTATGGCGGGTACTCTTGAAGAGCCGAGAAATCGAATAGTTGAAGCTGTCGAATCAGTAAACAGTGGCCTGTTGATTCGTCTGTGGAATGAACCTTTTCGATGTTTCTCGAGCAACGCATGGTGCTCATGTTGAATGTATGGTATATTGTCTGTGCGAACGTAAGACTTTGAACCCTCCTCTATTTATTTATTTATTTATTTATTATTCCGTGGGACCACATTTAGGAGAAGTCTCCATGGTCATGGAGCGAGTCAATACATGAAATTATAACACGATTGTAGAAACAGATAAAATGAAATATAAGAAACATATTCAGGCGACAAGTCGTTAGTTTAAATAAAGAAAATCAAGAATGTAACACTGGAATTTGCTTAATTTTTTAGCTCTTCCAGGAGCTCCTCGACAGAATAGAAGGAGTGAGCCATGAGGAAACTCTTCAGTTTAGAATTAAAAGTGTTTGGGCTACTGCTAAGATTTTTGAGTTCTTGTGGTAGCTTATTGAAAATGGATGTAGCAGAATACTGCACTCCCTTCTGCACAAGAGTCAAGGAAGTGCATTCCACATGCAGATTTGATTTCTGCCTAGTATTAACTGAGTGAAAGCTGCTAACTCTTGGGAATAAGCTAATATTGCTAACAACAAACGACATTAAAGAAAATACATACTGTGAGGGCAATGTCAAAATTCCCAGACTATTGAATAGGGGTCGACAAGAGGTCTTCGAACTTACACCATACATAGCTCGAACAGCCCGTTTTTGAGCCAAAAATACCCTTTTTGAATCAGAAGAATTACCCCAAAAAATAATACCATATGACATAAGCGTATGAAAATATGCGAAGTATACTACTTTTCGTGTTGAAATGTCACTTATTTCAGATACTGTTCTAATGGTAAATAAAGCGGCATTTAGTTTCTGAACAAGATCCTGAACATGGGCTTTCCACAACAGCTTACTATCTATCCGTACGCCTAGGAACTTGAACTGTTCCGTCTCGCTTATAACATGCCCATTCTGTCTGATTAAAATGTCAGTTCTTGTTGAATTGTGGGTTAGAAACTGTAAAAACTGAGTCTTACTGTGATTTAGCATCAAATTATTTTCCACAAGCCACGGACTTATATCATGAACTACATTATTTGATAATGTTTCAATATTACACACAAGATCCTTCACTACCAAGGTGGTGTCATCAGCAAACAGAAATATTTTTGAATCACCGTAATACTAGAAGGCATATCATTTACATAAATAAGAAACAGCAGTGGCCCCAGCATCGACCCTTGGGGAACGCCCCATTTAACAGTGCCCCATTGGGACTGAACATCATTACCACTCTCAATATTGCGGAGTATTACCTTCTGTTTTCTGTTCTTAAAGTAGGAGGCGAACCAATTGTAAGCTACTCCCCTTACTCCATAATGTTCCAACTTCTGCAGTAATATTTTGTGGTCAACACAGTCAAAAGCCTTCGTTAAATCAAAGAAAACACCTAACGTTCGCACTCTATCCAGTGACATGGGCAATGTGTTTCTGTCTTCCATAGTTTTTCTGTAATAAACAACTGACATCCGTTCTTCTCTTTTTAAGTCTACTGAATTTTGTACACTGAAGAGCCAAAGAAACTGGTGCACCTGCCAAATATCGTGTAGAGTCCTGCGAGCACGCATAAGTGCCGCAACACGACTAATGTCTGAAGGAGTTCAGGAGAGAATTGACACCATGAATCCTGCAGGGCTGTAAGAACATGAACCGGTGGAGATCTCTTCTGAACAGCACGTTGCAAGGTAACCCACATGTATTCAATTATATTGTTTGGTGGTCAGCGGAAGTGTTTAAACTCAAAAGAGCCACTCTGTAGCAATTCTGGACGTGTGGGGTATCGCCTTGTCCTGCAGGTATTGCCCAAGTCCATCGGAATGCACAATAGATAAGAATGGACGCAGATGATCAGACAGGATGCTTACGTACGTGTCACCCGTCAGAATCGTATCTAGGTGTATCAAGGATCCCATATCACTCCAACTGCACACACTCTACACCATTACAGAGCCTGCATCAGCTTGAACAGTCATCTGCTGACATGCAGGATCCATGGATTCATGATGTCTTCATACCCGTACATGCCCATCCGCTGGATACAATTTGAAACGAGACAACATGTTTCCAGTCATGAACAGTCGAATGTCGGAGTTAACGGGCACAGGCGAGACGTAAAGCTTTGTGTGGTGCTGTCATCAAGGGTACACGAGTGGGCCTTTGGCTTCGAAAGCCTATATCGATGATGGTTCGTTGAATAGTTCACACGCTGACACTTGTTGATAGCCCAGCGTTGAAATCTGCAGCAGTTTGCGGAAGGGTTGCACTTCTGTCACGTTGAGATTCTCTTCAGTCGTCGTTGGTCCCGTTCTTGCAACATCTTTCTCCGCCAGCAACGATGTAGGTGATTTGGTGTTCTACCAGATTCGTGATGTGCACGATACACTCGTGGAATGGTCGTACGGGAAAATTCCCACTTCATCGCTACATCGGAGATGCTGTGTCCCATCGCTCGCTCACCGGTTGTAACACGACGTTCAAACTCAAATCTTAATAAGCGATTGTAGCAGCAGTAACCGATCTAACAACTGCGCCAGACACTTTTTGTCGTATATAGGCCGACCGCAGCGCCGCATTTTGCCTTTTTACGTATCTTGAAACGTCCCCTTAGAAAAATTAATGAATTACTGTGCTGATAAACCTCTTAAGTTATTTGATTTTCAAACAGCTGAGCAGAACTGAACGTACTCAGACATTTCTCTCTTTACTTATCCTGATCAACACTAAACTGACACACAATATTTTTAGCTCAACGCAATCTGACTTTCAACAATCCCTACAAAAGAATGGCGCTGACTAACATTAACCTATAACTTTCATCAATCACTTACCTCACAAAAATCTTCGTTACTGTAACTACTGCAATACAGCGAGCGCCAATACTGCCAGCTAAATAAAAGATTCTAACTACTGAAGGCACTAACTACTGATAGGCATAGTTAGCAAATGAAAGATTTTGACAGAGAACAAACAATGTATTTACCTTAATAATGTTCAAAAGTCATCATATACATATCTCTTGATATCCAATATTACAAATTTACTCTTTCTGATGAACACACGACAAGATCGTCCGCTCTTAAAATTCTGCCATCTCTCCCCCCACATCCACCACTGCTGGCGGCTCACCTCCAACAGCGCAACGCTACGCGCTGTTCACATCCAACTGCCCAACACTACAATAGCAAATATTCCAACAATGCAAGCTTGCCAGAGACTTCACACAGCACGGTCAGTGATTTTCATATAGAGCGCTACGTGACGTTACCAACGTAAAAACCTAAAGAGCGTACTTACAATGTCTGTGTCCGAATACGCATGCCTGTACCAGTTTCTTTGGCACTTCGGTGTATGAACATCACAATGACGGCAGAAAAGCTAAAAAGGATGCCAGGCTAGTTGATGGTCTACAGACGATATCTTGCTAGCTGAAGTACTGCAGAAACAAATAATCCAAATAAACATCGGGGTAGTATTGATCTTGATTTATTCCACAAGATCTTATGAAACGCTATAGTGTGCTAGTGCAAGTCTTCGAAGCAAAAGGCGTTTTTCAGAAGTAGGATGTGACGTCAGAAAACGACTACGGCTCCAGCGGTGTGATGTACATCAGTGTGGGCAGCATTCGGAACCAGGGTGACCTTTTGTTCCAGCGCCGTTAGAAGGAGAGGCACCGACCTGACGCCGTAACTCGTGTGCCACACTGACCAGCAGGTCGTGAGTCGCTGCACAGGTGTGTGACGAGAGAAAGGCGACCCTGTGGAGACGTGTCGGGAGACGGCGGCAGCCGGCAGCGGCGCTCGCCTGATTTAAGGCAGCGGCTCTCCGGCCCAGTGGCCGCACCGCTCCGCAGGCCTCATTCCTCAGCCCTCCTAATTGCTGTCCGCGACCGCCGTATTTATTTCGCCGGGCGCCAGCTATGCTAATACCTCAGCAGCCGACGCCATCCCCACCCCCGCTGCGAGAGTGAGTTATCGTTTATTTATAAATCATAAACTCCCGCGAGGAGCCCGCGCCGCCGCTTCCTGCTGCGAGCGACCTTCTACGGAGCGGCAGCGTGAAATATGAGGCCCGACACCGGATTATTTCCGCGGAATTCCGGCGGTACATTACTGCTGCGGAGGATGTCGTGTCTGCCGAGATCTCCTGACACTCTTCGTGACCGTCCGGTCGCTGCTGTTAATAACTCGTTCGCCTCAGTAGAATAAGGTAGCTACTCATTTCTGACTTGGAAAGGAATGAACATGGCGTTTGGTAACGACTGTAATACCTTACTTGTATTTTTTTACTGAAGTATGCTGTTGTTGCCTTCTGCTCGATGCAGCTCTCCGCGCTATCCTATTCTGTGCAAGTGTCTTCATCTCTGATTAAGTATTGCAACCCACGTCTATTCCAAACTGCTTACTGTGCTCGTCTCATGGTCTCCCTCTGCAATTTTTACCCCTCCCCCCTCACACAAACACTTTCCTCCATTAAGTAATTGACGATATGTTGATACACCAGAACGAGTCCTGTCAGTCGTTTCTTTCAAATGGTTCAAATGGCTCTAACCACTATGGGACTTAACATCTGAGGTCATCAGTTCCCTAGACTTAGAACTACTTAAACCTAACTAACTTAAGGACACACATCCATGACTGAGGCAGGTTCGAATCTGCGACGGTAGCAGCAGCGCGGTTCCGGACTGAAGAGTCGATTCTTTCTTTCAGTTAAGTTGTGCCATACAGGTCTTTTCTCTGCAGTTCGATTCTGCACGTCCACATTACATAACCAATATACCAATCTAATCTTTAGCATTCTCCTGCAGCACCTCATTTAAACCATTTACATTGTTTTCTTGTATGAAATTTTTATCACCCACGTTTCACTTCTGTACAAGGAGACACTTCAGACAAGTATCTTCAGAAAACGCTACCTGACACTTAAATTTATATTCGGGTTTAACAACTGTCCCCTTCTTTCTCTCCTTAAAGCATTAGACCAACTGGTCCTCTGCAAGCTCTTCATCAAACCATTTTCTCTTGGGTCTGCCACCGCTCCTTCTTCCTTTAGGTACGATCTCTAGCAGTTATTTTCGTACACGTTTATTACTCTTCCTTTCTATATGTCTATCCAGCGTTTTCTGCATCGCTTAATATTTTCATTTGAGTCGTAAATTCTTGCATTCTTCCACGTGGTATCATTTTTTAATCCGTCTCTTCTTGTTACTCTCTTGACCGTTCTAAGTAATATGATTCCCATTACTGAGAAACGTTTTTCTTGTTTAGCTTCTCATGTGATTAACTTCTCACGGTTGGGATTCACAATCATATAATATTTCTTAAAAGACATCATAGTCGCCGTTGACTGTATAAAATATTTATTGTTACTATTGAAATTTCTGCCTTATGGCCATTTTCAAGTAATACTGCAAAGTTACATTCTGTCAGAATATAAAACTATCTGACATGAGTACATGTCGTCGTCGTCGATCTTTTTGTTGGCCTGTAGCTACCCAAAGAGCAAACCTCATCTATAACGTTCTCAACTCCTAATGTATCTTCCACGGTGTCCAAAATCAACACGTGATGCTCTTCCTTCTCGTTAATACCACACTGCCGTCCGGACCCCCGTCTTCTTGGGACGGCGACCACAGTGGTCACAGTCATACCAAGTCTTTCTGCAATATCGCAGAAGGAACATCCAGCTTCTCTTGGCCCTATAACACGACCTCGTTCAAACTTGGTGAAGTCTTTGAAGTCAAGGCGTACTTCTGTAGCGTGAGCTAACCTCAAACGTCACTACCGCTCACGACGGTTACAGTAACTATTTAAAGCAAATCTGATTTGCATGCTCATAATGGCAGCTGCTAGCGCCACTCTTATGCGACGGACGCGGAATTTGAATAGACACGTTTCAGAGGTAGAAACACGCCTACCAACTTTCCTTTACGTGACATAATTGCTCCTTGGATTTGCGATTTTTTTGCCGTCAATGTATTATTTGTTGCCTGACACCACTGAGTTGAGTAGTAACGATTGGCTAGGGGCGGTGAAATTAATTACTGTGGAATGTGAGAGCAGCCGCGTCAGTATGCGGCACAGGTGTTGTGGTAGTGGGCCGGGCCTGTAATTCCTCAGGAGCCGTCGGTGAGGGACGGGGGCTAATCCGGAGGGGCGGGATATATCGCGTTGTCCGGAGATAACGGTTGCATTAGGCTGCTCATTAGGCGCTGAGTTATTTGGGCCGGCCGCGTGCCTCGGGCCGGGCTCTCACGGCAGCCGCCCTCGCTCCAAAAGGAAGACCGCGCTGGGCCCGCTAAGGCAGCCCGCGAGCTCCCAGGGGTCAGCGGGTCGCTGCACCGCCCGCCCCGCAGCTGGTGCTGGCTCTGCGCCCGGGGACTCCCCGCGCCCTGCGCGGCCCTGCGATAAGCGCGGGGAAGTACCGTATCGCTGCGCGGACTCGTGACCAGCACTCGCTGAGACACTCCACGTGGTCAAAAGCCTCCGCAGACGACGCTGCAGGCGCTCTGCGTAACGACAACCTGCTGTTGCCGCTGTCTTCAACCCGAAGACTGGTTTAATGCAGTCCTCCAAGCTAATCTATTCCGTGCAAGCCTTCTCATCTCTGCGTAGCGCCTGCAAACATACCTTGTGTGCTACCTTGTACACAAAAGTAGGAGAGGTGGAGTAGCAAGTGGTTCATCAGCAGTTGTAGGGAAGCTGTACAGGAGCAGAAATGATTAGCGAACATGTAAATACAGTAAACAGAAGTCTTACTTAAGGTTTCTCCAAGCGTTGCGAAGAAACCTCACAAAAGAATAAACAGCAGTAATGTCCAGCTATTGCATGAGCGTCATGTACTGTGAGGCTCCCTCTACTAATGCACGAGTAAACCGTCGAAGGGTGGCTAAGACTGAAGACTGTCGAAGACTGTAACTGAAACAGGACCGTGTAGCTGCTGCCGACCATCCTGTATCGCGGTGGCAGAGGGCGCTCTTAGTCACAGCCGCGAAAGGCCCGGTTCAGCAGGCGCTCGTTGTTGGATCCACCGGGCCTCCACGTCACGTGCATTTCCGTACCAACCGTGAGACGTCGGAGGGCGCGGGGGGTGGGGGGGGGGGGGGGTTAGTATCGATCGATCTGTAATACAACCATTGGCACCTACTTACTGTTTTTAATCCTTGGCCACTCTGTCATATTTACCGCCTCCCCACCCTTCTATTACCAACCCGACAGCTCCCTGATACCTCACGATGTGTCCTACCGACCAATCCCTTCCATAACTCAAGTTGTGCCATAAATGTCTCTTTTTCCCAGTTCGACTCAGTAACCCTTCACTTGTTTTGCAGTCTACCCACCCAGTCTTCAGGATTCTTCACTTTTCAAGTGTTTGTATTTTTTCGTTGCCTGCATTGCTTACCGTTCACGCTGTATCACCACACAATGGCTATACTCCAAATACCTTCAGAAAAGAGTTTCTGCCACATGAATTTATATTAGATGTTAACAAGGTCCTCTTGAGACATCCTGGCAGATTAAAACTGTGTGCCAGACCGAGACTCGAACTAGGGACCTTTGCCTTTTGCGGCTCTACCAACTGAGCTTCCCAATCATGACTCACGCCCGCTCCTCACAGCTTTACTTCTGCCAGTACCTCGTCTCCTACCGTCCAAACTTCACAGAAGCTCTTCTGCGAATCTTGCACAACTGGCACTCCTGGAAGAAGGATATTGCAGAGACATGGCTTAGCTGCAGAGTGAAATTCTCATTCTGGAAACATCCCCCCTGGCTGCGGCTAAGCCATGTCTCCGCAAATATCCTTTCTTCCAGGAGTACTAGTTCTGCAAGGATCGTAGAAGAGCTTCTGTGAAGTTTGGAAGGTAGGAGACGAGATAATGGCAGAAAAGCTGTGAGGAGGGGGCGTGAGTCGTGCTTGGGTAGCTCAATTGGTAGAGCACTTGCCCGCGAAAGGCAAAGGTCGCGACTTCGAGTCTCGGTCCGGCATACAGTTTTAATCTACCAGGAAGTGTCATATCAGCGCACACTCCGTTGCAGAGCGAAAATCTCATTCAAGTTCATCTTTTCAAAAATACACTACTTTCTATTGCCAATTTGCATTTTATATCCTGTCTAACTTCTGTCATCATCAGTTATTTTGCTACCCAGTTATCTAAGCACATCTGCTATTTTTGATGTCGTTTCACTCGGCATCACCTGATTTAATGCGACTACATTTCTTTACCCTTGTTTTACTTTTGCTCATATCCATCTTGTAAGCCTTTGCAAGACGCGAGCTATTCCTTGTTGTTTTAAGTCATTCCGCTTGTCTGTTCTTCCAAGTCCTTAGCTGTCTCTGACGGAAGTACAGTGTCATCGACGCTTTTTTGTTTCTTCTCCATAAACTTTAATTTCCTTTCCATATTTCTCCTCAGTTTTCTTCACAGCTTCCTCAATGAACAGACTGAATAACAATGGGGACAGGCTACAACCATGTCTCTATCCCTACTGAACTGTGGTTTCCCTTTCACGTCCTTTAACTCTTGTAACTGTAGTCTGTTTTCTGAACAGGTTGTAAATAACTTTTCCGCCTCTGTATTTTATCCCTGATACCCTTATTTACAGAAAAATGGAAAAACTAGTAGAGGCTGACGTTGGGGTGATCAGTTTGGGTTCTGGAGAAATGTAGGAACAAATGAAGCAATACTGAACGTATGACTTACCATAGGAGTATAGGCTGAAGAAAAGCAAAGCTACGTTTATAACAATTGTAGATTTAGAGAAAGCCTTTGACGTCAACCTGTAACCAGCATAATACCCACATTTTCTAAAGCCCCGGATTACACTGTTCATGAAACATTCAAGGGTACTTTAAACCGTATTCCATCACCTTCCGGCCGTGCATCTGCAGCAGCAGTTCTTCATCTTCTGATACTTGGGCTATTAAATGTACAGCCATTTTCATGGCGAGTCCATGACTGAATTCTGAGTGTCCAGAATGAAGAAGCCTAACGTGGCTGTGATATTCTCCCCACTGACGAAGACAGCTGCCTTCTGACTTCTGTTGAAGGTAATCTGCTTTATCGAAGGTGGCTAGCGATGAAATTCGTTGCCAGTGCGATAAAAAGGGGTGTAGGACACACAAAACGCGCTGTACGAGGAAGGTGCATTGAAAACCAGCGGAACTGCATTATTTTTCATCACACTAAATTTACGGTGACATGACATTATTTCCACTGGCCATCCGATGGGTCACGGGAAAGTCAAGCAACTGGCCACAGTCTCATCCTGTTGTTATTCATTGGTCAGGGAAACCGTGGAAGGGTATCTGATAGAGTACCTGCTCAACCTACAGCAGACCGTATCTCTCGATAATTCTTGGTTATCACTCACTTATCTTGTGGGATCCCAGAGGAACTGTTGGCCTAAGTCTACGTTGCGTGACGCTCCAACACCTGACATCCATTTCAATAATTAATCACATAACTGGTAAGGAGTGCCTGCTACATTTTTATCTTACGTATGTCAGACTCACCTATGACTGGCGCTGTTGTGCTGACTCTTATTTGTGATATAAATGTGCATTTTACTCTACAATACACCTTTTCTTCACGTAATTTTAGCACTTAATCCTATAAATAGGCACACTGGGACAAACAGCACACAGTCGTCGACTCGTGTTGAAGATAGCTGTACGGTTAGATGCCAAAATATCTAAAGATGGAGTATTAGTGTCCCAGATTCACGCCCGAAAGATAGTGAAGTATTCTATCCTCCGGGAAAAATTCAGAATAGTATCTTAAAACGTGCAAAATTAACGACAAATATCAATCAAGCTACCGAAAACAACGGGGCACAGCAACAGCATTAATTAAAGAGGCTAACGGCATAAAGCATCTACATCTACCGCTACATCTATATACATAATCTGCAAGTCATCATACGGTGCATGAGGAGGGCAACTTGAACCATTCTCTCTCACGTTCCACTCGCAACACTCGCAAATGCCTCCGAACTAATCCTAATTTCTCTTGTCTTGTCTTCGCCGTCCTTAGGTGAGATATACGTTGCTGACGATAGAACCATTCTGCAGTCAGTTGCAAATGCCACTTTTCTAAATTTCCTCAATAGTGTTTGACGAAAAGAGCATCTCCAGGAATTCCCATTTGAGTTGACGGAACATTTTCGTAATATTCGAGTGTTTATCGAACCTATCGGCATAGTAGCAGACTTCTGAACTGATTTTATGTGTTCCTTTACTCAGACCTGGCGGGGAGCCCAAACACTCGACAATGGATCACACAGGTGTTTATGCGTGATCTCCTTTATATGTGAGCTACACTTTCCTAGAATTCTCCATTTAAATGGAAGTCGACCATCTGTCTTCCCTATGTGCTCGTTCCAGTTCACATCGCCTTGCAATCTTACGTCGCGATATTTAATCAACTGGCAAGGAAAATGTTTCAAGACGGGAAACCCATAACTCAACCTGTATCATTCCCACCCAGGGTGGACGATACAAGTTGGGTTGGGCTGCCTATCTAAATTAATGAATGTGGATCAGAATCACAAGCTTTTTCTTTACAGGAGAGATGGTAATCAGAGAATAAACGTGATCATACGTCCTGTTTTGCTCACCTTTATCATCTCTGACAGTCAACACAATTGGGAATTACGTCAGTCAGTTGCTGACGACGCATATTGACGGTAACGTAAGAGTTGTTACGTATACTAATTGTTACTCTGTAGGGCGTGTTATTTTTACCGGTTGAATGTGTGTAGCCACTAACGAAAGCGCACGGAAAAGTGATAAGGCGGTTAACATCATCTTAAATGAATCAAATACAGCATGTTAACGGGAAGTGTAAACAGAACGGAAATTGAAATAAACGCCTGTTGCTGCTACAGCCGTATTTTGCTTATGAACAAAGGTGAATCGACGAAATTTCTCCCTTCTGTACTTGACTGTCAATCACACAATTATTTTAATCTAAGTACCTTAGCGCAACGTTACTTGTCGCATGAGAGAGGTGGGTGCTGGTAGCGGAGGAATGGCTGGAAGCTGGCCGCTATTGACTTGTTTCCGCGCAGTGCCAACCTTGATTAGAAAAGAATACTGTTCGTTATACCATTTCGTCGAGTCTTAAAATATTTTTGCCTATTAAGCAGTGGTGAAATTAATATCTTGTCCTCATCTGCTGAAGACATCTTCAGTGAGGGTTGTAACGAATCGGGGTGTGGGTCAGACATTCACAGAAGCTATAGTCCTCCTTGATGATGTCTTCCGCAGATGAGGATGAAAGTTAAATTGCCAGAAAAAATTCATTCCACCACGAAATAATGCGCGGAGTATTTTAATGCGAGTGACATCTACATCAACGTCCAAGCTACACAAGCCACCTTACGATGTGTGACAGAGGGTACTTTCAGCACAAATGGCGCTTTGTACCTTTTCTGTTCCATTCGCAAATGGCCTCATGGAAGAATGATTGTCGGTAAACCGTAGTATTAGCTGTAATTTCGACTACTTTTTCGTTATAGTCACTCAACACGACACTTAGGTGGGAGGAAGAAATAAACCGTCCAAGTCTTCCCGGAAAGTAATATCTCGGTATTTCAACAGTAAATCTCTCTGTGATGCACAATGCTGTCGAGCATCTCCGTTATGCTCTCGCAATAACTAAACGGTGTCCCCACGAAGCGTGCTGCTACTCGTTGTATCTTATCAACCCCTTCCGTGAATCCAGGATCCCAAACTGAAGAGCAATGGTCAAGAATGTGTCGAAAAAAGGACTCCTTTTGTTGATGAATTACATTTCTTTGAGATTCTTCCAATTAGCCTCAGCCTGGCATTTGCTACAATTTGCTTTATGTGGTCTTCCTACTTTTGGTCGCCCCATATGGCTACTTCTAGCTTTTTCCGTAGTTTTTACAGTGATTTGGCGGAAGCAATGTAA
The DNA here is from genome assembly GCF_023864345.2 of Schistocerca serialis cubense. Classification (NCBI taxonomy): domain Eukaryota; kingdom Metazoa; phylum Arthropoda; class Insecta; order Orthoptera; family Acrididae; genus Schistocerca; species Schistocerca serialis. The sequence continues at coordinate 200,675,549 of NC_064643.1, read as the reverse complement.
TCGTCCAGTAGCGAATTTCTTCTTGTATTTATGGGCACTACGTCACATTAATTAATGTTCAAGCGTTGAAATTTCACCTGTTAGTTTTTTGTGATTTTGTAGCAACAGATATATACAGTCATTTAAACATGCATTGCTTGAGTGTGCTCTAAATGTCAAGTTATATTGCGCGAAAGGACGGAAGACTTTCTGAAAACAAGATTTAAATTGTGAAATAACGCACCGGCCTCTAGTAGCGTAATAGCTGCTGATTCTGCACGCTCATAATGGCAAATTTGGAAAATAATATTTCTCTGTTCTAGTGTGTGGATTTCTTGGCATTGAAGAAACAAAGAAATTTTTGAAATTTTGTTAAGCAAGATTAAAATACAGGACCATTTTAGTTTCTGAAAGTAGCACAAGAAGAACGCTTCATGAGGTTTATGCAGTGCTACGAGTGATAAAAGTGTCCTGAAACTGGTAGAATGGCGGATGACACAGATCCACTGCCTCAACTACGTCCCGCATCTACAGACGGTCATCATATCGTGCCATTACTCCGACAATTGGCAGGATATCGTCTGTTAACGGGTAAAATAATGGGCATTTGTATGCGATTGCACCATGAAGTGATAACGAACGAACTTAACATGATCCACTTCTCTAACTCTCTTGCTCATTGGCGAATTTTAAGAGAACTGCGTCTTCAGCCAAGGGAATGTTGGGAATGCCAGTAAGGGTAACTGGAAAACACCTTGGCAGGAGACTTGGGGAAAATAAATATTAAAAGAATGCGCTGATTCAAATGCCCTTACCCATCACGAGTTCGTTCCTCCTGGCGATGTGGCAAACAATGTTTTACCGCTTTTGTGACAAGCTGTACGGTGGAAGAGAGCTGGACTGCTGGAAAATCCAGTTGTGGACTATCCACTTATTTTACGTTATTATGATTGTATTCTGCAGGACTGAGCAGGTGATGGAGTAAGCTCAAATGTCGAGTAGCTCCCTCTTGATCTGACGCCTTTTCGCAATTTCCTCCTTCTTGCTTTCTGCTACTATCCTGATGTTCTCAATATATGTAAACGGTTTATCTGCAATCGTTAGCAAGACAAGCAATTTGTTCGCTGACGGAGCTGTTGCCTGCAGGAAAGCAACGTCCATGGATGACCATAAGGAAATATACGTAGAACGACATGGAATCGAAGTTAATAATCTAAATTACATGTTCAAAGCCGGCCGGTGTGGCCTTGCGGTTCTAGACGCTTCAGTCTGGATCCTCGAGACCGCTACGGTCGCAGGTTCGAATCCTGTCGCGGGCATGGATGTGTGTGATGTCCTTAGGTTAGTTAGGTTTAAGTAGTTCGAAGTTCTAGGGGACTGGTGACCTCAGATGTTAAGTCCGATAGTGCTCAGAGCCATTTGAACCATTTGAACATGTTCAAAAATAATGGCTATTCGGTTCGAGATATAAAGTTAGGGCTTTCCAAAAAATGAAAACATGAAAATGCTGAACAATCAAGTGAGGATTTAAAGACAGCGCTTTTTCATTTTTGCAGAACTACGTTTAGGAAAATAATTAGGGGTCTTGGAAGGAAGAGAGCTAAGGCATCTTTTCCGACAAAGATACAGAAGATGCTTCACATGGTTAGTACAGTCTCGGTCACAGGTTGCTTGGCATTTATATGGTTCAGTGCGAGTGCGGAAAGCAACTGCAACGGTGGGTCTATTCCTACCGTTACCGACAACTGCGCGGAACATCAAAGGCACATCAAAAATAGAGGACATGAGGAATCAGCGGTTACTGAACACAGTCTGACAACTAAACACAGAAAAATTTTTTTACGAAAGTAAAATCCGATATTACGTTAGTTATGAAACAACAGAAATCAGAATGTACGAGAACATTTCAGTGGTATGTGGAAGCAAACGCTCGAGACTGAAAGACATAGAGGCATGCGCTGAATTGTTCACGTTCCTATGACAGCGATGACGCACTCTCAGGTAGCATAACGTAATGAAGACATACGCCGACCAATCACAAGTCGTCTACATAATATAAATAGTTACCGAAAAAGCAGTCATGACACTTCGTTGTTCGTGACGGCACCGATGGAGGATTTCATCAAAAGCTCAAGATTTTACCCATATTTGAAGCGGCCAATAAACCGAGAATGTTTTATAACAAGATTTAGTCCCGAGAAACTTCGAAGTCAGAACAAAAATATTAATTAAGCAACTTCATGTTCTAGAGGCGATAACTAAATCTTTACCCCTCGAATTTGCTCTTATGAGTCTCTTATGATTTCCTTACTCAAGAGAGCTAAACATCTAAATACTTATTGCTAATCTCAGCCAGCAAACCTGTACAGCAGCCGAGAAGCAGTGACGTCTTTAGTTTCACTTACAGGTTGAATGGCCAGGAAATATACGAGGGTTGGAACTTAAGGAAAGGAACCACTTCGTGGCATTCGTTTCAGAACTGTTCCAGAGATTCGACAGGCAGTAGACCCCTCCATTCGCACCATCAACAGAACAGGCTCTGTTAACGGTATACTATACCTTCCACATCGCTGGCAACGGGTTCTACACAACGCTGGTGACTACTTTGAAGGGCAGTAACAGGTGCAAGCATGTAACTCTTTTGTATCGGTTGTGAATAAATAATTGCCACTATTTAAGTTCCAACCCTCGTACATCCTTCACAATGCACAATATGACAACAATTAATTCTCCTCCAAATCTCTTGCAGTAAATCCCAGAGGCAGTCATGGAGCCAACTGGGAAGAAATACTTATCCGTATTTGTCAAAGTGGCTTTCCATGCTACAAACCGAACATCACTGAACCATTCAACTCAACTGGCTTTCCATGCTACAAACCGAACATCACTGAACCATTCAACTCGAAAAATGTCTAGGATTACTCCCATGCACAATGAAATGTTCACTACGTTCAAATCATTACCTTCATCGAAAGCCACATTTTCCGGTATTCGAGGATGATTGCGATATATTTCTGTTGTCTCGTTGTACGCCTCGCGTAGGGGCCATGATAGTAAGATACTAGTTTAATGTAGGTGGTAATGAGATTTAGTAACCTTTCCTTCGCTCCATATGCGGATGGAGGACGACAGAAAATGTTTAATATCGTAGGAAGTGCCCTCTACCATACACTATACCGCGACTAGTAGCATATAAATGTATATGCAGGTCCTCTGACTTACTCTCACCAGTTCAGAGCAGCGTTAACCTGTGAGGCGTCAGCAGACATACTTCATAGGAGTACTTCGTTTCTTTGATGCAGTACGAAAGTTAGTACTCCTCGTGTTACTAATAAGCTAGTGAATGATGTAACTCAACATTTCAAAGTAATGCAAATTTTACGGATAAAACTACTTCTTATTAAAAAAGGTGTATTTAAAAACGAAAAATTTTTGCATTGCTGCTATCGCTAACTGATATTTCGCTGTTTTTACTCGGTTGTTACTGACAAGGGAACCTCCCCATCGCATCCCCCTCAGATTTAGTTATAAGTTCACACAGTGGTTAGGCCTTGAGAAACTGAACACAGATCAATCGAGAAAACAGGAAGAAGTTCTGTGGAACTACGAGAAAAATAAGCAAAATATACAAACTGAGTAGTTCATGTGCAAGGTAGGCAACATCAAGGATCGCGTGAGCTCAGGAGCACCGTGGTCTCGTGGTTAGCGTGAGTAACTGCAGAATGAGAGGTCCTTGGTTCAACTCATCCCTTGAGTGAAGAGTTTAATTTTTTATTTTCAGACAATTATCATCTGTCCGTCCGTTATGTTTTCATCACTTTTTTGGGAGTGATTATCACATCTACAAGAAAACCTAAATCGGGCAAGGTAGAAGAATCTTTTTACCCATTCGCCAAGTGTACAAGTTAGGAGGGTCGACATCATAATCCTGTCATGTGACGCACATGCCGTCACCAGTGTCGTATAGAATATATCAGACGTGTTTTCCTGTGGAGGAATCGGTTGACCTATGACCTTGCGATCAAATGTTTACGGTTCCCATTGGAGAGGCACGTCCTTTCGTCTACTAATCGCACGCTTTTGCAGTGCGGTCGCAAAACACAGACATTCAACTTATTACAGTGAACAGCGACGTCAGTGAACGAATGGACAGATCATAACTTTGCGAAAATGAAGAAAGTAAACTTTTCCCTCGAGGGAAGACTTGAACCAAGGACCTCTCGTTCCGCAGCTGCTCACGCTAACCACGGGACCACGGTGCTCCTTAACTCACATTCTCCTCGATGTTGTCTATGTTGCGCATGGACTGACTACTCAGTTTGTATATTTTGCTATTTTGTTCATAGTTCCACACAACTTCTTCCTGTTTTCTCGATTGATCTGTGTTCCGTTTCTTAAGGCCTATCCACTGTGCCAACTTATAACTAAATCTGAGGGGGGTGCGATGGGAAGGTTCCCTTGTGAGAAACAGAAAACACTTGTTACATCGGAGACCAAACAAATACCGAAAAATACCGGTTACTTAGATCTAAAATACCGATGTAGATTTTAATCCGTCGGTTTTTCCCATTCCTGTACGGGACCTCTTTGGACGCACGGCGTTCGTACGAGTTTCCAAATTTCCTGGGAAACAGGCGCGCTCTGGGAGAAGCGGCGGCGGTTGCAGACAGTGCAGTCCCGTGGCGTGGCCAGGGGGAGGGGCGAACAAATGGCAGGTGGATGTGGACGCGGACGCGGTGCTCTTGATGGATGGCCGCGCTCGCGCATCCAAATAATTAATGCGTCCCGCGCGGCGGACTGATTGTTTTTGTAAACGCCGCCGGCAGGCGCGGCCGGACGTTGAGTGATGCCCGCCCAACGCGCCGGCGGCGCCCCGGGCGGGGTACGAGCAGCAGCACTGGCCTCTCCTCGCCACTCCCACATCCTCTGCCTCCAAAATGAAGTCTAACAAGCACACCGCTGCTCACAGAAACTGGCGAAACGGGCTCACTGAATCGAGGAATGTTACCAAAGTGGCCAAAATACACTGGTGCCCAAATTAACAAACCGCTGTTTCCCCGTTCACTGTTTAATTCACTATGTAATCATACAAGACTGTCAACAGATGTCCGTACGATCGTGTTCTGCACGGTAGCTGGCATTCCGGTGAACGAACAATAGGGCTAACGATGACGTCATGAGACCTATAAAATAATGGTCGATCTGTGTTGCAGTGTTCAGGTGTAGAAAGACTGTCTGTGCGGTATTCATGTCCGACACAAGTGGCTGGGGAAACCTTGTTTAATCTTGTTTAATCTCCGAAATACAATGACCCAAACGCCTTGCACTGACTGTAATCTCACATTAAAATTCACATTGTCCATTACATAACGGCCTGAAAAAGTTTGCTCAGATCGTGCTGTTATAGCACAGATGAGTAAAGAGCTAGAAATTACGAAGATTTTGTTAACACCCATTCACATTGCCACATGCAACTAAAGTGATTACATACGCAGAGGTGGAAGTGGGGAGCGAGTCAGTACGTCGTAAGTTGGGTCGGGTGAACGACACATTACGACACCATCTACCGAGTGAGGGCACACATTCAGCAGAAAGGAGACAGCGACAGAAAACCAAAGGGAGCGAGAGAGGCGCATTCGTTTGCTCGTAAGAAAAGTTACAAGGACCTCTATCTCGTTCGCAAGAGCACATAGCAAGGAACCGGCACAGCAGTTAACAGTCTGTTAAATGAATGTAGCAGACTAAGGAGGACAGAAGTTGATCGTTGGGGTCGATGGGAGTAATAGCACTCGATTCCATTATTACGAAATTGTAGTGAATCTATGCCCTAGATGACCTAGAACATTCCATGAACTAGCCAAAGATATGCACAAGATTATAGCCCTCGCCCGATGAACCTCATGCTGCTCGCCACCTACCATCTACTGATGGAGGAACTGACTGTCTCCCGACAACACCACGTCGCAGACTGTTGCCAGCAGCTTCCTGAGGTCCACATTCCTGTTCAACTCTCAGGTGCCTCCGGATGCTGAAGCCTATAAGGGGCAGGGAGGACATCAACTGCCCACACGACTACCGATGCCAAGTACATCGCAGATGGGTCATCGAGGGTCATTGTAGAATTCTTAGTGGGACCGAGTACCCTCCAGCAGCCAGCCCGAGACCATTTCGCTCTGAGAAATGGTCACGCCTGCTCGCCGGCAATCCGCTGCTGCGCCAGGGTCACTGACTCTTCTCCTGGGCGTGCAACCGCTGAGCTGACTAGACAGACGTCAGCAAGAATCCGATACGCAGATGAAGGAGCAGCAGCCGAGGCTGTTGCGGAAGAACGACGACTTGTAAACACTATGAATAAATGACTGAACTCTGAATGTTTTACTATCGTCAAAGACGCTTCACAGGTTCCCAACGGCTATCCTGACCTCTCCGCTCGGCCTGCTGTAGCAGTCCATACGCAACATCTGGCCGCAACATTCGTGCCTCATATACGGCACATATTCAGCCGGGACAAACCTTCCTGTGAGTTTCGCCTCTGATTTTCTTACTCTTCCCATAATGGCATAGCTATCCTCGGTAAATGAGAGGAGAAATAACAGGAAGTGTTGAATGAAACGAACAGTGTAACTAACACACAGTGTGGACCGACAGTAAGCCACAGAAATAAGCTTAATATCGAAATTAGAGACCACTTTCTAGACGATGTGAAGGAACTCTGTTACACTAAATGCAGAGCAGCTCGGGTCGGACGAAGCAAACAGAATAAGAAGACAAGTGCAGGCAAAGATTGGCATTCCTGGCCAAAATAAGTCTCCTATCATCAAAAATCGGCCTCAGTTTGAATGATGTATTTCTGAGAGTGCACGTTTAGGGTACACCATTGTATAAGTCAGTCACGGACTGTGCGAAAACCAGAAAAGAAGAGGAAATAAGTTGAAAACTAGATGGACTATTAAGATAACAAACGAGAAGGCTCTCTGCAGAGTCGCCGTGGAAAGCAACTTGTGGAACGCTTTCACAAGAAGCAAGCACGGGATTAGTAAACATAAGCTACAAAATCAAGGAATAATCTCCATAGTACTATAGCGAGTTGCTGAGTTGAAAAACTGAAGAGGAAGACGGAATGCAATACATGTAACTGAGGGCATTGGGACAGGATTGGGATAGGAGAAGAAGTTGTAGTGGGTTTAGCAAACCAGTTATAAAACTGAAAACAACAAAAAAGAAAGCAAACAGCACGGCTTGTCTGATAAACCCCTTATGTGTTGTTTACCATCTCAAGTGAAGTACAATTCGTAATAAATCAGACATCTGCTAGAGTTCATTACTACTTTAATTCCAGTTATAGCTACAGTGGGTTTCCGGTAGATAGGCTCACAAAGCCTACACGATACATCGTTTCCTGAATAAAAGTATCATGCCTCAGTATGGAGACGCTCGACAAGTACACTCTAGGGACTATTGAAAGGAAAATAGTAAAATGAGAAATGTTTGGTGTCACCATCACATCGTTCTGTTTAATTACTCTATTGGCTGAAGCATAAGAAATTTATCAGGGGAACGTTGAAGCTGTTGCTCACCACATGTCATCAACACCCTCATTCAAGCAGCATTCTTTCCACGATGGTTCAGACACCAAAGGCGAGGTCTTTCGGAAAGTTACACGGGATAGTAGCTGAAGCGGATCGACAGGTTAGAACAAAAAATTACACAATTATTACACACTACGGGCCAATTAAAGGCACAATAAAATTAGGTATCACCGCCAATTAGCAAAATAATTGGTCAGGTGCGAGTAAGACTAGCACTTGAGGGCTGTGTACAAACCTAATTACGTATATAGACAGTACATCCTTATCAGGGATCGAGAATCTTGACGACTTTGCCTGTTATCGACACAGGTACTGGCAATATATCGGTTCCGGGAAATCCGAGACGTTCGAGAATATTTTAATTTTATATTTAGAGTCGGGTTAGAAATGATAAAAGAAAATTTTTTTGCTGTATAATTACAAATTAACAATTTATTTTTTATTTTTTCCTTTACTTGTACTTTGAAACACTGCTCCTTTTGCATTGACTTAGAAGATTACGTGCATTACTCTGACAAAGAAATATGTACCTTAGTATGTGATGTAAATTTCAACTTGATAGTCCACCCTTTGCTGTGATAAAGGTTTCTTAACAGAAGGAGGGACAGACAGATAATCAGTTAACAAATGACAAAACATTTTTTCACTGTAATATTATACAAGTTAACAATTTTCGGATTTTTTCCTTTAATTGTACTGTTATACCTAGTTCCTTGCCCAATTTAGTGATTCTAGATTAGTTGAAAATACCCTGTAGGTTTCGATGAGTGTGTGTGTGTGTGTGTGTGTATGTGTGTGTGTGTGTGTGTGGGAGTATCAAAATAAAATAGGTGACATAAATGGCCGTACCTTTTAACTACACCGACGTAGTAGTTCACCTTCTTTATACCGTTGAAGGACTATAGACCTTAGCGTGTGACTTAAGTTCAACTTGATACGTCCACCAGACGGACAGACAGTCAGATAACAAGTGGCAAATATATGTATATTTTTCGTGTGGTTTAATTAGAAATTAACAATTTTCGTTTTTTTTCTTTTACGTGTAGCGTGAGCTCTTGCTTCTTGCAAAATTTCATTATTTTAGGTCAACAAGAAGTACTGTATAGTGTGCCGTCTCCTGGCGTAGTTTTCCTTGTGAATACACTTGAAAAAAGGACTTAATATTTTTCTGTAATATGTGAAACAGAATGATATTTTTTCATGTGAAGTGCGTCGATTGAAAAGGACAAAGACAAAAATAGACCAGTTTATCATCTGTATAGACACTGACTATAAACGACAATATATACTCTGTTAATTTTCATTTGTCTGATAGAAGAGAGGACACTGCACCTTTTCGAGTAGTACCGCTGGCCTAGCAAGACGCACTCCTACATTCCATATTAAGAGATCTGTAATCACTATAATCTATCTAAATCGTTTTCAGAATGCAAAATATTATTTATTACTATTGAAACCATCTTTTATTTGTAGGAGAATTGTATCCTTTCCTGCAGTTATTAAAAATTTTATCAGTTACAATCTTACGTTACTGTTTCCCACCAATACGGTCGGTATAACTATTTTTGGTAATCGCGACTTTTCTAGCCCAAATGTACGTATTTAGTTTATGCGTTTATGAAAGCAAGAACGCATCTCAGTGATTATTTTCATTTTGTGATGCTAATTTTGCAGTACTGGGCCACTAACGTCGAGTACTTATTTTTGATGTAGGCACCATTACAAAGAAAGCTATAACTAAATATGCTTCATGCAATTAAAATTAACAAACACATATATTCAAACCCTAAGGTTTCACCCCCTGGGACAAAAAGAGATCGTGTTCATACATTATTTTTGCTTTGGTGTGCAATAACGTATCTGCGCGATAACTTCTGTGAAATGAAATAACTGCAATCAATTATTTATCGCACCGAAGTGTTGGGTGTAATAAGTCTGGGTTAACTTTTTTACAGTTTAAAAGATTGTAAGAAGATCTGTGATAACAACAATTAAACACTGTCTGTCTAAAAGACAATTTCATACAACACGTCAACACGTTACAACACAAAGACTCTCTCGCTCTCTCTCTCTCTCTCTCTCTCTCTCTCTGTATATATATATATATATATATATATATATATATATATATATATATATACAGGGCTTTTACAAATGATGACTGTAGCTCTATTCATGGACATATGGTCACGACACACTACAGATACGTAGAAAAACTCATGAAGTTTTGTTCGGCTGAAGCCGCACTTCAGGTTTCTGCCGCCAGAGCGCTCGAGAGCGCAGTGAGACAAAACGGCGACAGGAGCCGGGAAAGCGTATGTCGTGCTTGAAATGCACTCACATCAGTCAGTCATAACAGTGCAACGACACTTCAGGACGAAGTTCAACATAGATCCACCATCTTCTAACTCCATTCGGCGATGGTATGCGCAGTTTAAAGCTTCTGGATGCCTCTATAAGGGGAAATCAAAGGGTCGGCCTGCAGTGAGCGAAGAAACGGTTGAACGCGTGCGGGCAAGTTTCACGCGTAGCCCTCGGAAGTCGACGAATAAAGCAATCAGGGAGCTAAACGTACCACAGCCGACGGTTTGGAAAATCTTACGGAAAAGGCTAAAGCAGAAGCCTTACCGTTTACAATTGCTACAAGCCCTGCACCCGATGACAAAGTCAAACGCTTTGAATTTTCGGCGCGGTTGCAACAGCTCATGGAAGAGGATGCGTTCAGTGCGAAACTTGTTTTCAGTGATGAAGCAACATTTTTTCTTAATAGTGAAGTGAACAGACACAATGTTCGAATCTGGGCAGTAGAGAATCCTCACGCATTCGTGCAGCAAATTCGCAGTTCACCAAAAGTTAACGTGTTTTGTGCAATCTCACGGTTTAAAGTTTACGGCCCCTTTTTCTTCTGCGAAAAAAACGTTACAGGACACGTGTATCTGGACATGCTGGAAAATTGGCTCATGCCACAACTGGAGAGCGACAGCGCCGACTTCATCTTTCAACAGGATGGTGCTCCACCGCACTTCCATCATGATGTTCGGCATTTCTTAAACAGGAGATTGGAAAACCGATGGATCGCTCGTGGTGGAGATCATGATCAGCAATTCATGTCATGGCCTCCACGCTCTCCCGACTTAACCCCATGCGATTTCTTTCTGTGGGGTTGTGTGAAAGATTCAGTGTTTAAACCTCCTCTACCAAGAAACGTGCCAGAACTGCGAGCTCGCATCAACGATGCTTTCGAACTCATTGATGGGGACATGCTGCGGCGAATGTGGGAGGAACTTCATTATCGGCTTGATGTCTGCCGAATCACTAAAGGGGCACATATCGAGCATTTGTGAATGCCTAAAAAAACTTTTTGAGTTTTTGTATGTGTGTGCAAAGCATTGTGAAAATATCTCAAATAATAAAGTTATTGTAGAGCTTTGAAATCGCTTCAATCATTTGTAATAACCCTGTATATATATATATATATATATATATATATATATATATATATATATATATATATTGCATAACAATAGGTGAGCTTGCGAGTATCAAAATATGTGACATAAATTGCCATATCTTCTGATTCTATTAAATTAGAAGCTTCAATTTTTTACACCGACAATCGACAGTAGATTTTAGTATGTGACATAAATTTCAGCTCGATACGGCTACCCTTTCCTGAGAAGAAAGATTTTCAACAGTCAGAAGTGACGATAGACGGACATCAAAGTAAGAGTTCTGTTTTTACCGACTGAGCTAAGAAACCCTAAAAATCACTCAAATCAAGCTCCGCAACCAGTTTCCTTCAAAATACAAACGACACCTGTTATAATGCTTTTAACCAACTTACAGGTTCCCTCGAGCAACTGTATGATGGTAAGAAAAACTGCCTCTAAAAGCTCTTCGCAAGTAACTGATAGTTATTTCAGGACTATTGGTGACGCAGCTGCGATGGTCGGGCCCCCCCCAACACTCAGCAACACTTCCAGCTTGATCTGCAGCTAAGGTCAGTGCTCCCGCCCAGCCATAATCACGGAGCCAGCCACGTGTTCGATGTCGTTGTGTCTCGACCGGTCCAAGGGACTTCGCTGCCTAGCGTGCTCTATATGAATCGGAGGTGTCACTCGACACAACCTCTTGGAAATTCAAAATCCATCCAGGGATTAACTGACGGATACCGTGTTCATCGTGGCATATCCTCCCACCCCTAAACATCTCAACTGAACGGAAATTTTCCGGAGAGAACTCAAACAAACTACGGCTGGACGTACGACAGTAAAATTACAGTGAGGCTAAACTCATCACCGACAACTGAGGAGTTCCGGTAACATATACTATTTAACAAGATTGCTGAAAGGTCTCTTTTTTTTTAATGTCACACAGATCTAAACTCAAAATAAAAACGGTTAAGCTTGACAAAGACTTTAAAATAGCAAATGTAGAACATGAACTAGCAGCTAACAGACCCTTCTTAAATGTGAAAATCATTTAAAACTACATCAAAAAACTACCATGAATTTCTTCAAGATGTAAGTAGGCTGTTTAGGTTTTTATGTTGGTAACGTCACCTAGCACTCTGTATGAAAATCACTGGCTGTGCTGTGTGCAGTCTGTGGCTGGTGGGCAATGTTGAAATAGTCGCTATTGTAGTGTTGGGTACTAACAGCGCGTAGCATTGCGCAGTTGGAGCTGAGCCGCCAGCAGTGGTGGATGTGGGGAGAGAGATGGCGGAGTTTTGAGAGTGGATGATCTGGACGTGTGTCCATCAGAGACAGTAAACTTGTAAGACTGGATGTCATGAACTGATATATATATATATTATGACTTTTGAACACTATTAAGGTAAATACATTGATTGTTCTTTATCAAAATCTTTCATTTGCTAACTATGCCTATCAGTAGTTAGTGACTTCAGTAGTTTGAATCTTTTATTTAGCTGGCAGTATTGGCGCTCACTGTATTGCAGTAGTTTGTGTAAGGAAGATTTTTGTGAGGTAAGTGATTCATGAAAGGTATAGGCTATTGTTTGTCAGGGCCATTCTTTTGTAGGGATTATTGAAAGTCAGATTGCGTTGCGCTAAAAATATTGTGTGTCAGTTTAGTGATGATCAGAATAAGTAAAGAGAGAAATGTCTGAGTACGTTGAGTTTTGCTCAGCTGTTTGAAAATCAAATAACGTAAGGGGTTTACCAGCACAGTAATTCACTCATTTTTCTAAGGGGACGTTTCAAAGATACATAATTCTGATACTGTGAGAAAAACAAGATGCAGCATACGTTTAGTATATACCATTATTAAAACTTAGAAAGACCAAAAAACCGGTAAATACCACTTAACATTGTTGCCTTAACGTCGATTCTCAAATCAACCAGAAATTCACCGAGAAAACTAGTTAATATTTTATGTAAATCAGAAAAGCAAACTTCTGTAAACCCTCGTCGCCAGTTTTGTAAAGGCCTCGTCGATACTGCAGTGGAGGCCGAGTAGCCACTGTCGTTCCGATAGGCCGAGTTTGTGAGTTCGTGAAGCGGCTTCTGGTGCAGTTCACAGCTAAGACAATTTCTCCCTGCCACTGCTACACAGCTAGGCCCCAAGGCCAGGTAACAGGATAGGAGAACGAAGGTTCTACAACACTCCAACAAATTAGGAACAAAGTTACACAAATGAGTTAAAAGGTTTACTCATCTTTGTGACTTGTCGAATAATGAAGTCTGCAACACTGCACGTAATGTAACACGAGAGAGGCCCTCAACGGCTAAATGCAAATAATCGTAGGTACATTTCACAGTAGATAGCAAATGCAATTTACAACAACTGTCTGTTCACTTCTAAGAGTTCACTAAACGACGTTCCCTGTCTAAGTCAGCCCTGGACGATGGTCTGTACCCAAGTGGGCGAGAGGTGCTCTTCTGTCTTCCGAGTAGGTTTCTGCCAGTTGTCGTCCGGTCTTTGGTGGATGTATACGGTTATATGGTACACCGGAATTTCTCCTGTTTGAGGACAGTGTGTATCGGCACAGTGCAGTAATTACCGGAAATAGCGGAAAGCGCTCAAGTTAATATATTGGTAACTGTTCTTCGTAAACTAAATTTTATAAATTGCATTTCCTTTGTTTAACTAACTGTAAATGATGGTGTGAGAACTTAAGCTGATCATTTTCTGGGTGAACTTATTTGTTATCAAGTGCTCTCGTAAATGAATTGGTAGACTTATTTAACTGTGGAAATTTAATTGCACGTTTCCTCTGGAATTGTTAGTTTATAGGTTATTGTAATAGAACTGTCTTCTGATATTGCCTGAGTTCTTTTAAATTTCAGCTTAAGCGATTGAAATGCAACTTCGTTCAGTGAAGGTTGTTTTAGAACATTGTTTTAATATTGTTGTTTAAATTTTTTTGGGCATTGTCTTTGCATATGCTCTTTTAAGTGAATGTTAGAAAACAAAAGGCTTTGAGTGTAAGATGGACCTGATTAACTAATGATTATTGGAGCTTAAATAAAGGAAGAGACTAACACTTGCCTTCACCAAAAAAATAAACGGTAGGGCACGGTATTGACTGTTAGGCCAATGTATAAAAAAGGTTATTGAGCAACTGAAAATTAATGAACTTTTGTAATAAGGAGTGCTCGACTTTCAGCGTACAACCAGGCCGCTACACTTCCCCATTAAATCCGTGTCTCCGTCTCAGTTTCCCACAAACTTGAGAATCTGGACTAGCTCAGTAAAGTTGGACAGCAACTTCTCCAGTGAGGTTTTAAGGGCCGTCTCCAGCGGTTCTACTTTGGCTTCTCTTCCATGGTTTTACTTCAAAAAATGGTTCAAATGGCTCTGAGCACTATGGGACTCAACTTCTGAGGTCATTAGTCCCCTAGAACTTAGAACTAGTTAAACCTAATCAACCTAAGGACATCACACACATCCATGCCCGAGGCAGGATTCGAACCTGCGACCGTAGCGGTCTCGCGGTTCCAGACTGCAGCGCCAGAACCGCACGGCCACTTCGGCCGGCGGTTTTACTTCAAATTAGCCGTTGCCCAGTTCCAATCATCGCGAATTCGCTCTGCATCGATTCTTTCTGGAAATAGTTGATTGATAGACGATAAATTTGCTAGCGTTTAATTGAGCTTATACGGAAGCATAAGATTGGCACGAGTGTACCTATGGGATTGATGTGTTGCGGTATAAAATGTGAACGCCAACCACTGAAGGGATTAGCCCTGCCAGGAATGAACTTGATGGTTTATTACACATTATAGGTATACTCTTCTAACTTTGTCCCTATTCCCCACGCCTATCCGGTCGGATACCTAGATAATCTAGTTTAAAATGGTCATGCCGCCCACATCTACAAATCTTACACAGCGTTTTACTTTTCCTTTGACAGCCTTTCCCACCCTCCATAGGGTCCGATGACCTCAGCAGTTTGGTCCCATAGAACTTTCCACAAATTCCCAACAAAAATTCCGCCCACCATAGACGCCTTCAAATCACGTATTCCGTTCTCTGGTTCATGCTTTACGAGCTCGTAATGGACGGTCTCAACCTGCCATAACATACCTTGTAATTCCTGGAAGGAGTGTGGTCTCAACACAGATCCCATGAAGGAATCCCTTAGGCAATACTATTTACGTCGGCCGGAGTGGCCGAGCGGTTCTAGGCGCTACAGTCTGGAGCCGCGTGACCGCTACGGTCGCAGGTTCGAATCCTGCCTCGGGCATGGATGTGTGTGATGTCCTTAGGTTAGTTAGGTTTAAGTAGTTCTAAGTTCTAGGGGACTGATGACCTCAGAAGTTGAAACCCATAGTGCTCAGAGCCATTTGAACGAATACTATTTATAACGTCTGCTGCGACCTGGAAAAAGGGTTAGGCCATATCAAATGGTGCAAGATGTTCGAAATTCTGAGAAAAATCGGGGTAAGCTGTAGGGAAAGACGGGTAATAGGCAATATGTATAAGAACCTACAGGGAACAATAACAGTAAAACACCAAGAACGAAGTTCCCGGATTAAAAAGGACGTAAGACAGGGATTTAGTCTTTCGCTCCTACTGTTCAATTTACACATCGAAGAAGCGATGGCGGAAATAAAAGTTCAACAATGGAGTTAAAATTCAAGGTGAAAGGATATAAGTGACAAGATTCGCTGATGACATTAATATCCTGAATGAAAGTGAAGAAGAATTAGAGGATCTATCGATTGGAATGAACAGTCTAATAAGTACGGATATGGACTGAGAGTAAACCGAAGAAAGACGAAAATAACAAGAAGCAGCATAAATGAGACCAACGAGAAATTTAACATCAGAATTGGTTATCACAAAGTGGACGAAGTTAAGAACTTCTGCAACTAGGCAGCAAAATAACCCTTGACGATTGGAGCAAGGATAACATCCAAAGCAGACTAGCGCCGGTAAAAAGGTATTCCTGGCCGAGAGAATCTACTGGTGTCAAGAATAGATCCAAATTTGAGGAAGAAATTTCTGACAATGTGAGTTTTGAACAGAGCATTGTACGATGGTGAGACATGAACTGTGAGAAAACTGGAACGGAAGAGAATCAAAGTATTAGAGATGTTGTGCTAGCAAAGAATGTTAATGTTGAAAATTAGGTGGACTGATAAGGTAAGGAATGGTTTTCCGGAGAATCGGAGAGGAAAGGAATATATAGAGAACACTGACTAGAAACGATAGGATGGTAGGATATCTGTTACAACAACAGGGTATAATTTAAATGGTACTAGAGGGGGCTATAGAGGAAGACAGAGATTGGAACAGATCCAGCAAATACTTCAGGACTTAGGTTGCAAGCGTTATTCTGAGATGAAAAGGTTGGCGAAGGAGAGGTTTCTAGTACCCCCCCCCCCCCCAATAGTGATTCTACACTAATTTCTGAAGTGCATGAGAAGGTAGCGATTTCTTATACAAATAGTGACGAAATTCATTGAGACTATTTTGCGTTACCTTTGCTGTGCTGATATAGTGCACTAACAAGCCTGTGTATTTAGCTATTAATAGAGCTGTTTTCTGCCCAAATCACAATTTTCTCCTTTTTCCCGTAAATCAGTTAGGAAGCACAACAGGACCTGTATGTGTGCTAAGATATTGATTAGCAGTTTTCTGTTGCCTTGTAACAAGCCAAGTAAAGGATCTGATAGCTTAGCAAATGTGTTACTGCACTCTCGATCCGTTGCGCACCCTTGCTGCTCGTCAACATCTCCCAGATAGATCTGGCTACAATATTCACTTTCCCTTCCAGTAACAACCGAGCGCTTCGCTTCTAATCACTCTCCTATAGTTGTAGGAAACATTTCCCCACTGTGTTCGTAGAGAGCGGAAGCTCGTTTCCGTAACTGATCTATTTTTTCATTCAGTCGATCTCTCCCTCTGGTGCAACGAAAATCACTCGACCTACATACGCAATGCATTATTCGAGCCTTCAGATGCCTTGCATGAGCGCGGTAGGTATCGCTTGCTTCAAAAATTAAACAACAGACGCTATTTCAGTTAATGCTGATTCAGTAGTGGCACTTTCACCTTATTCGAATGCGCCGGTGATATTACAAATGGCCGGTGCATTACTTCCTTCAACACACGCCCTTGTTGGACTACACTTCAAGGGGCTGACAGCCCCTAATTGTGAGCTCGTATTCTACCGCGTCCTTTCTCAGTTCACTCACTCAAAGTACCTCTCGGTTACCTATCCAGAGAGAACTAGATTTCGACAGTATACGTGTTTAGAAGTTATCTAGATGCAATGTGACTACTAATTAATAACTAGGGCTACGATTTTTATGATAGGGTATATATAGACATTTTTTCTGCTTACAATTTCCTGAAACACTTATAAATGCTTGTTACGAAAAAATTAAATGAATTAGTGTAAGTTTTAAGTCACATTTTCGCGTATATGGCCATTTACCTCTGATGTAGCAAATTCTAGAAAATAAATAAGCCTTAGTAACAGTTTGCTTCGGAGAGTCGTGACTCCCAGAGATGACCAAAGTCCTGAAACCTGTAGTGTTCCGACATAGTGTGGTACTTAACTCTTGCATAGAACTTCGTTTCTTGGGATGTTCAACTACGCCTCGGCAAGTCCCTTTCTACTGTACGAGAATTCAGCATTCAGCATCTTGATGAAAGTGGGCGCAGGAAAGGCGGCAGCGCAGTAAAAAAAAAAAAAAAAAAAAAAAAAAAAAAAAATGCTTCTATTAATTCTAGCGTCAACCTTCTTCACAACAAAGTAAGTCTTGTCTTGTAAGTAATCTTGAACATGTTTCTGTAAATGCTCCAGGTTAGGAAAACCTTAAATCGCCCTCAGTCGGTAGTTAAAATCAGGCACAGTTTGTCTTTGCACTTCACGCTATTAACAGTAAGAACTCCATGACTGAAGTTCAGCATAGCTATTAATTACACACCTGACATAACATCGCGTGTACTGATCAAGGGTGTGACAAAGATTAAAAACACCTATATTAGCTATGAATATGAAGGTTCGCCTAGCAATTTTATAGTTCTTTCCGTCATTGCGTGCGTGGATTCTGTGGACTACACGCGCGCGTCTCGTAGTCGCGATGGCGTTCGGCCCACAGTGGTCGGTTGATTGGCTCGGGGGAGGGGACCAAACGGCTAGGTCATTAGACCCATCGGCTTAGGAAGGACGGGGAAGTAAATTGGCCGTGCTCTTACAAAGGAGCCATCCTGGCCTTTGCCTGAGGCGATTTAGGGACATCGTAAATCGGGATGGTCGGACGTGGCTTTGAACCGTCGTCCTCCCGAACGCGGGTCCAGTGTGCTAACCACTGCGCCACCTCGCGCGGTGGACTCACAGTGAATGGTGCCCACATATACGCGACCCTGCCCATGACCGCAATATGCCGAGTGTTGTTCCCCTTCGACAACCACATGAAAAGAGAAAAGTCACCCTCTAATAATAAGCAATTCCCTTCATAAAATCAATACGAATAAACGAATGAACCAGTACGGTTATATCAATAACATAGTGTTGGCATACATTTGGGACACTATGAACCATACCGAAAGGCCCTATATTCCCCGAGCCACCTGTCAGGGCGGTGTGTCGCTCTAAGACATCTGTTACGTGTATGGTGCTCCCAAGAAACCATCAAAGGGGGTGC
Source organism: Schistocerca serialis cubense (assembly GCF_023864345.2). Lineage (NCBI taxonomy): Eukaryota > Metazoa > Arthropoda > Insecta > Orthoptera > Acrididae > Schistocerca > Schistocerca serialis. The sequence continues at coordinate 200,656,855 of NC_064643.1, read as the reverse complement.
TGATTGCTTCATAATACGAGGATCCACGAAGACAAGACACAATCTGCGTCCTTGAATGCATACACCCAAAAAAGGTCTGCCGGCCAGTGTGGCCGAGCGGTTCTAGTCCCTTCGGCCTGGAACCGCGCGACCGCTACAGTCGCAGGTTCGAATCCTGCCTCGGGCATGGATGTGTGTGATGTCCTTAGGTTAGTTAGGTTTAAATAGTTCTAAGTTCTAGGGGACTGATGACCTCAGACATTAAGTCTCATGGTACTCAGAGCCATTTGAACCAACAAAAGGTCTGTTCAAAAATTTCCGGCATCGTGATTTCGCACAAATGCTGTGTCGGAGTGAAATGTGGTTGGCATCCCTGAACATGCCTGTGTTTGATGTGTAACTGCAGGAAGTTAATTGCTGTATGACTGTTAGTTACTGTTCGGTGGTGTATTGAGTAGAACTTTGTGTCATACAGTTCGTGAATTTCGAGATGATAGAGTTAGACGATCAACGCGTCTGCATTAAATTTTGCGTGAAACTCAAGGAGACCTTTATAGAGACACGCCAAATGGCGCAGGAAGAGCACTTTGATGAGTGCTTAAGCCGTACCCCGTGTTACGAGTGGTCACACGGTTTAAAAGTGGCCGGATGGAAGTTAAAGATGATCCTCGTTCAGGACGCTGCTCGATGTCCACCGGCGACACTCGTGTCAGGAGCGTCAACGAAACTGTGCGCGACAGTCGAAGACTGTCTGTCCCAGAGACTGCAGAAGAATGTAAAATTTCAGCTGGATCATGTCATGGAATCCTGACACAGCATCTTGGAATGCATCGTGTTGCCGCCAAGTTCGACCCACGGCTAATGAGTCAAGTGAGTCAAGACCAGAAAGACCACTGAATCGCGACCATTGAAGAGTTTTTGGATAAATCAAATGAGAACATGATGTTCCTAAACAGAATCATATTTCCGAAGTTGAAAACCCCGTTGAAAGGACAAAGATTTGCGTCGATAGACAAGATAAAATAAAATTCGCAGACGGCGCTTCATGCGATCCAGCAAGAGGCGTATCAACTGTGGAGAAGAGTATTTCGAAGGAGACCATGCACAATAAGTACACTACTGGCCATTAAAATTGCTACACCAGTAAGAAATGCAGATGATAAACGGGTATTCATTGGACAAATATATTATACTAGAATTTGGGTGCATAGATCCTGAGAAATCATTACCCAGAACTACCACCTCTGGCCGTAATAACGGCCTTGATATGCCTGGGCATTGAGTCAAACAGAGCTTCGATGGCGTGTACAGGTACAGCTGCCCATGTAGCCTAAACAGTATACCACAGTTCATCAAGAGTAGTGACTGGCGTATTGTGACGAGCCAGTTGCTCGGCCACCATATGCCAGACGTTTTCAATTGGTGAGAGATCTGGAGAATGAGCTGGCCAGGGCAGCAGTCGAACATTTTCTGTATCCAGAAAGGCCCGTACAGGACCTGCAACATGCGATAGTGCATTATCCTGCAGAAATGTAGGGTTTCGCAGGGATCGAATGAAGAGTAGAGCCACAGATCGTAACACATCTGAAATGGAACGTCCACTGTTCAAAGTGCCGTCAATGCGAACAAGAGGTGACCGAGACGTGTAACCAATGGCACCCAGTACCATCACGCCGGGTGATACGCCAGTATCGCGATGACGAATACACGCTTCCAATGTGCGTTCACTGCGATGTCGCCAAACACGGATGCGACCATCATGATGCTGTAAACAGAACCTGGATTCATCCGAAAAAATGACGTTTCGCCATTCGTGCACTCAGGTTCGTCGTTGAGTACACCATGGCAGGCGCTCCTGTCTATGATACAGCGTCAAGTGTAACCGCAACCATGGTCTCCGAGCCGATAGTCCATGGTGCTGCAAACGTCGTCGACCTGTTCGTGCAGATGGTTGTTGACTTGCAAACGTCCCCATCTGTTGACTCAGGTAGAGACGTGGCTACACGATCCGTTACAGCCATGCGGATAAGATGCCTGTCATCTCGACTGCTAGTGATACGAGGCCGTTGGGATCCAGCACGGCGTTCCGTATTACCCTCCTGTACCCACCGATTCCATATTCTGCTAACAGTCATTGGATCTCGACCAACACGAGCAGCAATGTCGCGATACGATAAACCGCAATCGCAACAGGCTACAACCCGACCTTTATCCAAGTCGGAAACGTGATGGTACGCATTTCTCCTCCTTACACGAAGCATCACAACAACGTTTCACCAGGCAACGCCTGTCAACTGCTGTTTGTGTATGAGAAATCGGTTGGAAACTTTCCTCATGTCAGCACGTGGTACATGTCGCTACCGGCGCCGACCTTGTGTGAATGCTCTGAAAAGCTAATCATTTGTGTAACACAGTATCGTGTTCCTCTCGGTTAAAATTCGCGTCTGTAGCACGTCATCTTCGTGGTGTAGCAATTTTAATCGCCAGTAGTGTAAAAGGTAAGCGTAAAAAAATTTTGTGGACAAAGTCCCGGAAATTGTTGAGCAGGCCTCGTACACCATACTCTGCAAACCACTGTTAAGTGCTTGACAGTGCGTTTCCAGTTGTACCACGTATTAGAGGTCCCTCCCGTTTCATTCCCGTGTGGACCATGGGATGGACGACGTAAATACCTTTGGTTCTTTTAACTTCGGGAGTATTGTTTCGCAAGATAGTTGGAGTCTATTTCCAGGTGTTTGCCCTAAAAATTTTTCAGCGTTTGTGAAATGGTCTCCTTTGAGCCAAGCGAATCTTTGACCATTCCTGCTGCCTTTTTTGCTATATCTTCAATATCTCCAGTTACTCCTATTCGGTATAGGTCCAACACACTTCAGCAATATTCTACGCAGTGATCACGAAGTCCCATTACCTCTATGTATTAGACAGACTTTGATGCATTGTTGTTTCTTATTGTTGCAGGTGCTGATAAACACCTAAATCATGGCTGATGAGTCGCTTGTCCGTGGGGGAATGGATCTTAATGAACACGTGGGCTCACGAACGGTTCCATACATGAAAATCAATGAGAGATAATCATCATAATTTCACTGTTAGATTTTCAGAGACCTTGCCCACCAAAACCAACAATTTTACGGTTGGACAAAAATCTATTTGGAACGGGTTGGATAAAAGATTAGCCCCGCTCAGGAAAACCACCAACACGACTGGGAACGCGTGTGGAGGCTGCAGCGTCTGTTGAACGTTTATCAAAAAGGAAATTCGTAAGCGGACACAGGAACTAGGAGTTCCGTGCTAGACATTACAAAAACAAATGAAGAAGGATTTGAAGTTAGAGGCATTTAAAGCTTCGTTTGTAACGAAATGAAATGGCTCTGAGCACTATGGGACTTAACATCTATGGTCATCAGTCCCCTAGAACTTAGAACTACTTAAACCTAACTAACCTAAGGACAGCACACAACACCCAGCCATCACGAGGCAGAGAAAATCCCTGACCCCGCCGGGAATCGAACCCGGGAACCCGGGCGTGGGAAGCGAGAACGCTACCGCACGACCACGAGATGCGGGCACGAAATGAATGATAATGACATGCAAGAACGTGGTAAGGCTTGTGAGCGTGTGCATGATGTCTTTACAACTCCTCTTTTAAGGGGAAAATTTCTTTTTTGTATCCTCGGACGAGTGTACAATATATCGCGGTGCAAAAGCGAGAGACATTTATTTCTGGAGTAAAGAAAACTACGTTTTTATGAAGAAGCTGAACGCAACGAACTACGTGTGTTGATCTGGGCTGCAACGTCTGGAATCCACTTGCTAGGTCCATATTTCTTTGAATGTCATTGCCTATCTCACCCTGTTAAGTGAATGGTTCATTCCACATAAGCAAGATGAGGGACTGCTCGGTCATGTGTGGTTCCAACAGGATGCAGCACAAGCCCATTATGATACCTCAGTTAGAGAATAACTCAATGCGGTATTTCCCGGTAAGTGGACTGGACTTGATTCTGTCTGTTCACCTGCACCTTCGGAGTGCTCACGCTGGAGTCCTGAACTGTCATCTTGTGAAAATACATTATTCAGGTTCATTAAACAGAAAGTTGCTGCCACACGTTACGAGACAGTTGACGATCTTAAGGGTGCCGTTCGATGTGTATTTACTGTCATCACGCCAGCAATGTTGAGGAGATTTTCATATCATACATAGAGAAGAATCATACTCTGTTACGAAAATATTGGTGTACATACAGACGCTCTGGAATAAATAACAAAGAATAGCTACCCTATCTCAAAGGTGTAATCTTTCATGAACCTACATTAATACAATATGACCATCTGTGAATCTGGATACACGCCATAGAGGGGTAGTGGGACTTTGTGATCGCTCTACAGAATGGCCTCTCGTGAGTTTTGTAACCAGTCTCCTCTTAAAACTGACTCCCAGTGTCTAACCAGTCAACCGAAATTACCGACCTGCTTTACTTACATGTCTATGTGGTCATACCATTTTATGTTCTGCTATTTGTATGTATTGAATGATTCTGTGACTCTCTGATATTGTAGTCATCGAATGCTAAAGGTTTGTGTTTTCCAAGATTTTACTTTCCTAAGATTTTAAGTAAGTTTGCAATTTTTGTTCCATTTTGAAATTTCATTAATGTGGATGTAATCCATCCGAGTGCTAACTGCAGCTCGCCTTATCAAGCTGCTGATCAATTAGCGTCGTGAAATTTGGAAAAATAAAGAGTGTGCAGCAGTTTTCCGGTACAATTTTTTTGAAGGCTGGTCTTCGACTTTGCATTTAAGTCTACGTGGCTTGTTAACGAGAAGTGGGAAAAAAAGGATGAAGAACGAAAACTACGATGGCAGCAATAAAATTACTCTTTCACGTTAGTGGATAAATGGCTCTAACTGTCCTGTGATCGCCGAAGTATTCGCGATTGGCGGTCCGCTCGGAGAGTTAAACTCAAAATAACGACAAGCCGTAAAGTTTACAGCACGCAAGACCCTGCCCGCGAGACATGTTTTCAGTTTACGACTTTCTAAAGGAAACTGTTTACTGCAGTCCTTGCTTCTCGTAAACTAGGCTCTTGTACGGCAGAGATTCTATGTATTCCATCAAACAGACATCTCAGCGTCCCGTCGATGTCGAATCATTAACGCACTACATGCAGTTTCTATAGTGGAAGAGGAAGTAGGCAGATTTCAAAATGGCTATAGGGCCGAAATTGCAGTTGAGTCCAGTAGGAGATAAAATGATGCCCAAATGGCGAAAGCCTTAGCATTTAGAAAATTATACATGACAGGTGATTTCCAAGTCTTCTTCCAATCTTCCCGGAGTTTGCAGCAGCGTATAGAATATATGTGAGACTCTGGCTGTATTCCTTGCTGATGGCTTTCTTGCCTTAGCGCACTATCATATTGGCACTTTCAGTACATTTTGTTGTTAATGCATTCAGTCAGACGTTTCGCTTCTTCGGCGAAGCTTTCGTTGACAGAATACCTGAACTCTCGACAAGTGTCCGCATGGCATCCTAGAAGAGCTTTCTATATTAGTTGGTGATGGTTCTTGGCCTGAAAAATCCCTTCTGTGCCAGTAGCATAAAATCTTTTGTGGACGCTTTTGTGTTTCTAACCAAGATAACAGGGCGAGTGCCATAATCGGATTTCCCAGAAATGTCGCTCAATGTAGAAATGGTGAAAATAAGCGAACATGTGTCTCAGCTTATCTGTAGATAATCGGCAATTTCTGAGAAAACGACGGTCAATGTTTTTGGGTAACTTTATGTGCATTTTAACGAGTAAACAGTTAAGCCAAATCGGTGGTACAGCGGCTAGCGTCGTGGTTTCACCCGTGTTCGAAACCCTATTATTATTGTCATTTCAGTTTTTCATTTATATACGAAAGTAATGTCAGTGGGAAAGAAATATAAACGGATTGAGTGCCAAATAGGAGGAACAAAGTTAGAACAGGTGGACGGTTTCAAGTACTTAGGATGCATATTCTCACAGGATGGCAACATAGTGAAAGAACTGGAAGCGAGGTGTAGCAAAGCTAATGCAGTGAGCGCTCAGCTACGATCTACTCTCTTCTGCAAGAAGGAAGTCAGTACCAAGACTAAGTTATCTGTGCACCGTTCAATCTTTCGACCAACTTTGTTGTATGGGAGCAAAAGCTGGGTGGATTCAGGTTACCTTATCAACAAGGTTGAGGTTACGGATATGAAAGTAGCTAGGATGACTGCAGGTACTAGTAGATGGGAACAATGGCAGGAGGGTGTCCACAATGAGGAAATCAAAGAAAAACTGGGAATGAACTCTATAGATGTAGCAGTCAGGGCGAACAGGCTTAGATGGTGGGGTCATGTTACACGCATGGGAGAAGCAAGGTTACCCAAGAGACTCATGGATTCAGCAGTAGAGGGTAGGAGGAGTCGGGGCAGACTGAGGAGAAGGTACCTGGATTCGGTTAAGAATGATTTTGAAGTAATAGGTTTAACATCAGAAGAGGCACCAGTGTTAGCACTGAATAGGGGATCTTGGAGGAATTGTATAAGGGGGCTATGCTCCAGACTGAACGCTGAAAGGCGTAATCAGTCTTAAATGATGATGATGATGATGATGATTTATATACCCATGTCCGTAAAACATTACTACACGAATATTTTCCAATGTATATTGAAGTATTGTTAGTTATCTTCGTCTACTTTTTGTATGCATAGTGAATAAGTTTAAAAAAAAAAGGAAAGAAAGAAAGAAGTGAACGACTAAATTATTTGAAATTTTTTAGGTGAAATTTCTGTAGTGTATATTGATTTTTAACCAACTGCAATCGCCAGTTTTGGGTAACGTGGTCCGTTATGAAATGTTTGCCGCGAAATAATTGCCAACGCGTTAGATCTTCAGCAATGTTAACAAATTTCGTTTCCCGAATGATATTCATACGAAGAAATATCGCTGTGGCAAACCTGCCTTCGCAGCATACTCATCGTGTTCACAATTTCTGTTTCGAATTTCTACGACTGGTAACATCCAACATCCAAGCGAATGCACGAAATCTTCTTGAAGAATAAACATAAGAACAAAATAAAAGAATTGATGTAAGAATGAAGTACAAAAATATGAGAATTTAAAAAGATTGTAACTCTTGAAGATATCATACACACACGTATAACATACAGGGTGAAAAGTACTGAAACCGACAAACACTGAGAGGTTGTAAGGGACATCAAAACAAATATTTTCCCTTAATGTCATTTTTTCCTGTGAGGATTATTTAAACCGGTGGTGGCCGTATTACGCTCTTCAGTTGTAGGCAACTGCTGTCCACCACTGTATTAGTGCATTGTCTTTGTTCATTAATGGAGCGATACACCTGGAGTGAGTACACTGATATGGTTGGTGCGTACTACGTCGCGCACCACAACGGACGAGCTGCACAGCGGGTTTATCAACAACAATATCCTAATCGCCGTATCCATCATCATACGACCTTTGCTGCTGTGTACCAACGTCTGCGTGAGACCGGGTCATTTAGCAGATTACCTGGACAGGGACGCCGTCGCGTGGTAAGAACGCAGCAATTTGAGGAAGCTGTCTTGCAGCATGTGGAGCGGGATCCTTCAATCAGCTCTCGTGCAGTTGCACATAACGTGAATCAGACGAATGTAAGAACAGCCCTTCGAGAGCAATTGTTACGTCCATTTCACTTACAGTGTGTTCACAACCTGGAACCAGTTGATTATCCACACAGATCTCAGTTTTTGCAGTGGTACCTGGAACAGTGTGAAATGCATCCTACATTTCCATCCTCTGTGTTGCTTACCGTTGAAGCAACGTTCGGGCGTGATGGAGTCTTCAACATGCTCTATTCGCATGTTTGGAGTGAGGATAAACCATATGCTACAGTTACTAGCGCTCATCAAGTGCAGTTATTCGTTAATGTGTGGGTCGGTGTTGCTGCGGACTGTTTCATTCGGCCGTATCTGCTACCTAGGCCATTAAATGGCAGGCACTATTAGAATTATCTCGCCAGAGCATTGCCAGAATTGCGGGAAGACGTGCCGCTCCCTACAAGACAACGCATGTGGCTCCAACATGACGGCGCGCCGACACATTTCAGTCGTCGTGTGCGTCGATTCCTGGACCGACGGTTCCCAGAAACGTGGATTGCAGAGGTGGTCCTGTACCATGGCCTGCTCGATCCCCAGATATGTCCCCTCTGAACGTTTTTATGTGGGGAGAAATGTTCAACATGGTTTACGCAACTCCTGTTGCATCAAAAGATGATCTAGTTAACGGATAGTAGCAGCAGCAGGAACAATTCAGGATACTCCCTGGGTTTTTGCCCGTGTCAGACAGACGGTGTAACCTTTGTTTACGTGTCTATGGAGGCATTTTTAAAAATCTACTGTAATTAAAATTGGGTTGTGTTAATGTGTTGTCTCTTGGTCATAAAAAAATGAAGAAGTGTTTGTTGGTTTAATTAATTTGCCGCCAGAGAAATCTTCCTCTACCGGTTTAAATATTCCTCACAGGAAAAAATGACATTGAGGAAAAATATTTGTTTTGATGTCCCCTACAACCTCCCAGAGTTTGTCGGTTTAAATACTTTTCGCCCTGTATAATAAATGTATGACAATTGATGTGAAACCCAGTTGTAATTCTACAGTTAACATAATCCCCTTGTATCCCCTAACTTGATGAGAAACATTCGTCTACTAAACTTCTACGGACGTGGGTAGATAAATAAGAATAAAATAAACAAAAACAATAATCGGATTTCGAACACGGGGCGGAAAAGTAGGAGGACGTAACACTAGATACTGCGGCACTATTTCCCCTAACATTCTTGAACGCTAGAAGGCATCTAAATTACTTCGAAAGCTTTGACCTAGTGGTCTAGCGGTTCTAGGCGCTCAGTCCGGAACCGCGGGACTGCTACGGTCGCAGGTTCGAATCCTGCCTCGGGCATGGATGTGTGTGATGTCCTTAGGTTACTTAGGTTTAAGTAGTTCTAAGTTCTAGGGGACTGATGACCACAGATGTTAAGTCCCATAGTGCTCAGAGCCATTTGAACCATTTGAAGCTTTGACCTACGTTTTTTCATAAACGGTCGAGTATATACGGATGATCCGAGACACGTGTTCGCTTACTTTGATTCCTTTTCCACCGACCAAAGTTTCTGAGAAATCGGGTAATGGCACTTAACGTGTTCTCATCGCCAGCGCTAGTTGGATTTGCCAGTCAAGATACGTCCGCGAACACAAGTAGCGTGAAGCATCTGCAGTATGTGTTGTCCACCCAACGTCCCTTTGTCATGATGTAAATGACATATGACAAGAGTTGCTTTACTGCCAAAAGAGGATAAGGATACAGATAAAAGGCGGACTTATGAAAAGTAGCAAACTATACCGTGTACAGAGAACTCAGGATTGCATGTTGTGTGTGTTACTGTCTTCAAGCCTATGACTGGCTTGACGCAGCCACAATGAGGTGACCAAAGTCATGGGACAGCGATATGCATATATATACAGATGGCGGTAGTATCGTGTACACGAGCTATAAAAGGGCAGTGTGCCGGCCAGGGTGGCCGAGCGGTTCTAGGCGCTACAGTCTGGAACCGCGCGACCGCTACGGTCGCAGTTTCGAATCCTGCCTCGGGCATGGATGTGTGTGATGTCCTTAGTTTTGCTAGGTTTAAGTAGTTCTAAGTTCTAGGGGACAGATGACCTCAGCAGTTAAGTCCCATAGTCATAAAAAAAGAAGGCAGTGCAATGCCGCAGATGTCATTTGTACTCAAGCGACTGAAGTGAAAAGGTTTCCGACGTGATTGTGGGAACAGACTTAATTAACAGACTTTGAACGCGGGATGGTAGCTGGAGCTAGACGCATGGCTAAGTCAATTATTGTACGCAAAGTAGTTATAACATTTTATTGTAAACAAACAGGAAACTTACAAGAACATCATATTTCGACATAGTCTCCTTGCGTTTCAATCCACTTGGTCCATCGTTGTACAAGCTTCCTGATACCCTCATAAAAGAAGGTTCTCGGTTGAGCTGCAAGCCAGGAATGCACCGCTTCTTTCACTGCTTCGCCCGAGGCAAATCGACGGCCCCTTAATGCCTGTTTGAGTGGGCCAAACAACTGATAGTCAGAAGGGGCAAGATCGGGACTATATGGAGGATGATCCAGTACTTCAAATTTGAGTTTCTGGAGGGTTTCAGCAGTGTGGGCAGCAGTATGCGGACCGGCTTTGTGCAACTATACAACACCTTTTGACAGCAATCATTGGCGTTTTCTTCGAATTGCGCTCTTTGGCCTGGCAGTAAGCATCTCACTGTAACGTAGACTGCTTATTGTCGTGTCCCTTAACGCTCCAGTACTGGACCTAGTGCACCCCAAAAAACCGCAAGCATCAGTTTTCCTGCTGACGGTTGGGTCTTGAACTTCTTCCTGCACGGCGAATTTGGATGTTTCCATTCCATACTCTGCCGTTTACTCTCCAGCTCGTAATGATGGATCCATGTTTCGTCACCAGTAATGATCCTGTCTAAGAAGTCGTCCCCTTCGTTACCATAGCGCTCCAAATCTTTTTCACAGATGTCCAAGAGCGTTTGTTTATGCAACTGTGTGAGTTGTTTTGGGACCCATCTTGCACAAACTTTATGAAACCGAAGTCTGTTGTGGATGATTTCGTAGACAGAACCGTGACTAATTTCTAGACGATGTGCAACTTCGTCAGTAGTTAATCGTCTGTCTAAAATAATCATTGCACATGAACGCCCAATGGTTTCTTCATTTGTGGCGGTAAACGGCCGTCCGGCTCCTACTACGTGCGTAACACTTGTGCGACCATTTCGGAATTTTTCAATCCATTCGTAGACACTTCGTTGTGGCAAAACACTGTTCCCGTACTGTACCGAAATCCTTCGATGAATTTCGGCTCCTGATGCGCCTACCGACTACGAAAAACGGATCACTGAACGTTGCTCTTCTTTGGTGCAAATAGACAGCGGAGCAGCCACGATTAAGAGCACGGCAGCGATAACGAAACTAACCTAGCAGCTTGAAAATTGCAAAGATATAACAAAAAATAAGCAAAGCATACGTCGCCAACGTAAAACAACAGTACTACAAAAATAAACAAAAATATAACTAAACTACGGATAACAATTTACTTACCCTTGTAGTTAGAGAATTCAATCTTCCGAGGTCTTAAGTGTCAAAAGAGTGCCGAGAGTACCACATTTCAGACATTACCTGTCACCAAGGACAACGCAGCGGCCGACGACTTTCACCTAAGAATAGAGAGGAGAGGTGTTTGCGTAGTGTTGTCGGTGCTAACAGACAAGCAACACTGAGCGAAATAACCGATGAAATCAATGTGCGACAAGCGATGAACGTATCTGCCTTCAAATGGCTCTGAGCACTATGGGACTTAGCATCTTAGGTCATCAGTCCCCTAGAACTTAGAACTACTTAAACCTAACTAACCTAAGAACATCACACACACCCATGCCCGAGGCAGGATTCGAACCAGCGACGGTAGCAGTCCCGCGATTCCGGACTGCAGCGCCTAGAACCGCACGGCCACAGCGGCCGGCGATGAACGTATCTGTTAGGACAGTGTTGTGAGACTCTTTAACAGCAGACGAGTGACGTGAGAGCCTTTGCTAACAGCACAACATCGCCTGCAGCGCCTCTCCTAGGCTCGTGGCCACATCGGTTGGACCCTAGACAACGCGAAAACCGCCGCCTGCTCGGATGGGTTCCGATTTCAGATGGTAAGAGCAGATGGTAGGGTTCCACTGTGGCGCAGACTCCACGAAACCGTGGACGCAAGTTGTCAACAAGACATTGTGAAAGCTGGTGATGGCTCTATAATAGTGTGGGCTATGTTTGAATGGAATGGATTGGGTCCTGTGATCCAACAGTACAGAAAATTGATTGGAAATGGCTATGTTCGGCTACATCGAGGGCATTTGCAACCATTCATGAACTTCATGCTCCCAAACAACGATGGATTTATTTAATGAGAGAGAGAAAAGGGCAGAAAGAGAGAGAGAGAGAGAGAGAGAGAGAGAGAGAGAGAGAGAGAGAATACTTATTTTGAGAAGTTATTTTATTTTCAAGGCCAGTTTCGGCATTTCAATATTCCATTCTCAGGCCCCATACGCATTTCATGTACAGATTCAGATTTATCGATATTGGCATAATGGAGACCTCACTATCTGGATACCATGAATTCCTTATTCGAATGCTTCCTTCGACGACTTGATAACTAGAAGAGTTGTTATCAATATGTCTGAAGATGGCATACTGAAATGGCGAAACTGGTTGTCAAAATAAAATAAAATAACTTTTCAAAACGCTCAGTTGTTTGCCGATTTTCCTTGGTAAAATTTTGTTTTGTTTGTCTATTTAGTTTGTATGATTTTTTTGTATATTGAAATAAGATATATAGTTTTCATCATGGGTGACTGCAAACATTTGACTTCTAGTGTAAATGGAGGGATAAGCGTTATAGTGTGATATGACTGCGTATATTACGTTGACCTCTACATCTACATACATACTTAGCAAACCACAGCACGGTACGTGTCAGAGGGTATACTTTACGGCTACTACTCGTTTCTTTTTCTGTTCCATTCACAAACACAGCAAGGGAAAAATGACTATCTACATGGGGACGTTTGCAAGACAACAACCGTCTGCACGAACAGTTCGAAAACGTTTGCAGCAGCATGGACTATCAGCTCGGAGACCGTCGGTGCGGTTACCCTTGACACCGCATCACAGACAGGAGCGCCTGCGATGGTGTACTCAACGACGAGCCTGGGTGCAAGAATGGCAAAACGTCATTTTTTCAGATGAATACAGGTTCTGTTTACAGAATCATGATGGTCGCATCCGTGTTTGGCGACATCGCGGTGACCGCACATTGGAAGCGTGTATTCGTCATCGCCATACTGGTATATCACCCGGCGTGATGGTATTGGGTGCCATTGGTTACACGTCTCGGTCACCTCTTGTTCGCATTATCGGCACTTTGAACAGTGGACGTTACATTTCAGATGTGTTACGACCTGTGGCTCTACCCTTCATTCGATTCCTGCGAAACCCTACATTTCAGCAGGATTACGCACGACTGCATGTTTCAGGTCCCATAGGGCCTTTCTGGATACAGAAAATGTTCGACTGCTGCCCTGGCCAGCTCATTCTCCAGATCTCTCACCAATTGAAAACGTCTGGTCAATGGCTCGTCACAATACGCGAGTCACTACTCCTGATGAACTGTGGTATTGTGTTGAAGCTGCATAGGCAGCTGTACCTGTACACGCCATCCAATCTCTGTTTGACTCAATGCCCAGGAGTATGAAGGCCGTTATTACGGCCAGAGGTGGTTGTTCTTGGTACTGATTTCTCAGTATCTATGCACCCAAATTGCTTGAAAATGTAATCACATGTCAGTTCTAGTATAATATATTTGTCCAATGAATACCCGTTTATCATCTGCATTTCTTCTTGGTGTAGCAATTTTAATGGTCAGTAATGTATGTAGGTGGCAGTAGAATCATTCTGCACTCAGCTTCAGTGCCAGTTCTCTATATTTTCTCAATAGGGTTCCTCGAAAAGGACGCCGCCTTCCCTCCAGGGATTCCCATTTTAGTTCCCGAAACATGTCCGTAATACTTGCGTGTTTTTCGAACCTACGGGTAACAAATCTAGTAGCCCGCCTTTGAATTGCTTCGATGTCTTCCTTTAATCCGACCTGGAACGGATCCCCAAGACTTGAGAAGTACCCAAGAATAGATCGAACTAGCGTCCTACATGCGGTCTTCTTCACAAATGAACCACACTTTCCCAAAATTCCCTCAATAAACCGAAGTCGAACATTCGCCTTCCGTACTACAATCCTCACACGTTCGTTCCGTTTCATATCGCTTTGCAACGTTACACTCAGATATTTAAACAACATGACTGTATCAAGAAGGACACTACTAGGTCTGCCTCCGAACATTACGGGTTTGTTTTTCCTTCTACATTTATAGCTAGCACCATTCGTCATACCAACTAGAAATTTTATCTACGTCGTCTTTATCCTCCTACAGTCACTCAGCTTCGTCACATTACAGTACACCACAGCATCATCGGCGGTCCTATCACACTTCACTGGTGCGCTGCTGATGACACCCTTGTCTCTGATGAACACTCGTTGTTGTGGACTGTTCAGCTGTATGTCTTGAAGCAATCCAAGGAGAAGCAGCATCTGGTACTGGTTGAAATTTAAAAGCCAGGATATTTCGTTACACGGTTTTGTTTTCTCCTGTGGCATGGGACGGCGACTATTTCCTTCACCTTATCTACCAAGCACACTGATGCTATAAAGTGTAAACTGAAATGAATTTTTTTCTAATGCTTGATCGTGTTTACCATTAATCAGATGTATAACCTCCTCGACATGTGTACACGGATTGTCGGCGGACGCGGCGACATGAATTAACTGGATGTTGTAAGAAATAGTGAGATATTTTAACAGCATTTCTCCTACAGCTCCGCGTTCTTGCTTTAGAGCGTCCGTAAACGCCATGTTAACGAAATGTCGGCAAGCAGAGAGGCCGTTGATGGCGACCCGTACATCTTGGCGCGCCGCAGCTTGCGTAAGCGGCGAGGCATCCGGCGAGTGGCGGCGCGGCTATCGGGAGACATCAACCAGCCCCTCCGGTCGGCCAGATTAGTATTTCGTCGTCTGACCGCTAGCAGGGCTATCAACCACGGCTAACGGAAAGCTTGTTCCCGCGGTCCGGGCTCGATGTTATATGTCAGCCGGGGAAAGCAATGAATAAGCGAGAGACATCCGGCGAGAGAGAGGGAGTATAGCTGGACAGTTGAGTGCTAAGGTAGGAATTGTTTTAAGTATAAGCTGTGGATGACAGGTTGCCGTGGCTCATAGGAACACAGTCAGATGCCAAGAGGAATGTTGAAGACCTCCCAGAATATACAGAATTTCTGTGTGTAACGCGTGTAGTGTCAGAAAGCTTCACCGTATATCAGTGTCCAAAATATCAGAAATATACAGTTAGTTTCTCATGCGAGCTAAATTATAGTTGCTAATTCACATAAAATGATTTAGCAAACATCTGTCACTTCGAGGATGTAACACAATAAACCATTCCAAGTAGTTTCCCCACCTTAACACGGTTTAGTTTCCTAGAGATTATGACGTGTTCTGCTTGCAGCCTGACATAGAAAACTAGTATTAATGCGGTGTAAAATGACAAAACGTGTAGTGGGCTGAAAGAGGTACTGTTTGACGTACTCAAGCAAACACATGGCGTAACGTTCTTAATAAAAGTGTAAGGTTCTTTAAATTTTATTGAATTACTTGACTGAATCCCTGAACTGTGATTGCATACAAAACTGAACTTATAGTGTAGCGTGCTGTAACTGCAAGTGGTCAGCTTACTCTGTGTTATTGTTAGCAAAACTTAGTGCGAACTGATTGAGAAATTCAACTCCCAATACCAATAACGAAATAGTGTCACTGCAAAACACATTCAGCGCCTTAGGTACTGATTTCTCTAGCCCTGTTCAAAATTCGTAACTTTGGTCCCTGTCCACATAACAAATAAATAAAATTGTCTTAACTCTAAAGCACCAACGGTGGATCGCATTATATTCTGCTCTCTCATGAAGAAGGATAAAATATACTAGCTACAGGCTCAGCGGTGTGCAGTGCTAGCCGTAATACTTTGAAATATACATGAAATTCATTTGGCTGATAAATGAAAATACTGAAGAAAAATTCTATGTCTTTGAAAACATGTGACCTGGTTGGGGAAGAGGAAGTGATTTGGGCGAATTACTAGCTCTGACTTTTTCAGTAGTGAAGTTGTATTCGAAGTTAAGTTTGGTTTTTCAAAACATCTGACAATTGAAACTACATTAATCAGAAAAATTACATTCTCTTTACTAAACGAAAGCCTTTCTTTGCTGACGTAGCCACAAACAGTGAGATTTGTACAGCAAGTATTATCTAACATCACTAAAAAGCATAAAGACAAAGCATCAAATAACGTATATCAGTGTT
This sequence comes from Schistocerca serialis cubense, assembly GCF_023864345.2. Lineage (NCBI taxonomy): Eukaryota > Metazoa > Arthropoda > Insecta > Orthoptera > Acrididae > Schistocerca > Schistocerca serialis. The sequence goes on along the minus strand of NC_064643.1, from coordinate 200,640,783 downwards.
ACCAAATAATAGAAACATTACAAAACGGAAATATCTGTCTAGCCTATACATCAAATCTGTTTGCGTACATTCTGGGGTTAGCACAGAACTCACTGTTACCAATAATCAGCTAACTCAGTTACACTAACGCGCTGGCAAAGGGAAAGTAATAAAAAATTAGCTTCTTTACCTTAACTGCGTGAAGACTTCTGCCTCCACATTTATATTTGCAATAATACATGTACTCGTAAAGTTTCTTTGTGATTTCAGCCCAGTAACCCTTTCTTGTCACAATTAAATTTACATTTCATTATAAAAATCACTCGTCATTTTTAACTACCTTTTTTGCGTGCGGCGTAACACAAAATATTGACATGAGAAAATTCCTACTCTATAATCTAACACTTGGTGCCTTTATAGAGCACACCACAAAAACTGCCTACTTCATCCTTTTTCGCTGACAGACTGATACACTGATTGCTGTGCATCAAGCGCTCTCTTACTACAACACTACAATCTCAGACCAGAAACAGTATCTATGGCTCTGCGCTCGTGCTAAGTCAGCGATCCGCTTTATAGAGCCCATCAGAGACATACATCGTTTATAATATAATAGTTTCATTTTAGTTTACGTTGGTATCATTACAATTTTCTGGTGCAACATATGTTTACCCCAGTAGACTCCTTTCATTGACATGAAAATTATGACTTACTGGGAGAAGACAAGTTAAAAATAATAAATAAATTTGTGTGATTTTTAAGTAGGATCTGATGCCTAGACAGGTTTAGGAAATAATCATGGCATTCGCCTCAAGTGACTGAGAGGAAAAGTAAACCACGATGTCTGGATAAGCTATTGAATGTTGCTTCTCCAAACAAACGTCTTGACTGTTGCGCCATCTCACTCATTATCATATGGCTTGCTTATTACTTGCTTTTTTAATATTCCCAGAAATAAAAGAATTATGATTTAGTTTCATTTCTTGTGACGGCAGGTACGAAGGTTTGAAACGGTAGTGAAATTATGACTGGGAGTTGCCATCAAGTTCTGATACTGAAAACACAATAAACAACTAATAAACTAGCAAACAGATGATTGCGTCTGTTGTGCGTGTTTAGCAGAAATATGATACCAAACATTAACACTCGTAGTTGCACAGGCTAGAAGACTGCTTCTGATATTTCGTTGTAGTATCGATTCATCGGATGATTATTGTGCCAGTGGTGAAAGATTGTCCTACGCGACTTTACTTAGGCGGTCGTGACTAATCCCTGATCTTAAAAAGGGAATACTTAGTGATGATAACTGTCAAAATATTACTCTACTTAAATGCATCGTAGAAAAATGAACTGAAATGCGAAATTTTGTTGCTGCTGTATCACTGGGTAAGACCTCAGGAGGTGGCATAAAGGGCGTCAATGAAACCACCCATTCCCTTGGGGCGTTGATTTCCACATATTTCGCCGTCGAAAACGACAGTTCGCAGTGCAGGGAGAAACAGTGCGACGTTCTTGACAACTTTTGACACTGTTGACGCCCTTCTGTAAGGATATCGTCGGCTTGTAACCCCATTGAACATGAACATGGACCCCATTGGAGTACAATGGTGACCTAGTTTTTCCTCCGGTCTGGTAGTGGAACAACTAGGAAGCGTTAGAAATTATTCGACGAAATCTGAAGTTGATCCGAAGCAGCGAAAGGTCTTAATGCTCGTTCATTGCTTCTGTTCTGCAGCCTCCTACGGCATGATGACTGCAAGGGGGTGCGATGTGGGGCAAAGTGTCCCTCTGAGAACCCTCCAGTAGCACACCCCTCCCCCTTAACTATGCAACACTCTTGGTGCCACTCATGCATATTTGTTGGGCCCTGTACGTGTAAAAAGACGGTCAGTCATTTATCCGCTGACGCCGGCATCACTTTCGACACCCCTTAGATTTCGCACGGAGCCAGCAGGCGCCAAATCAGGGATGTAGCATCACTCAGCTTAGGGATGTCGAAATGTCTGCCTATTATACTGGAACCTAGAAATCAATGAGCAGCTGTTTCTGTACAGGTACATTTTTAAAGTGCTCAACAAAGATTTTTGGGTGGCACCCAGGGTGTTGCCGAACTTCGGGGCGTTAGAGGGACCCATTGCCATGTTATTCAAGCATGCGTCAATGTTACGCCCCTCTGTGACAGCGTCACAGGAGCACGACTCTTTGCTGCTTCGGATCATGTTCAAATTTCGTTGAATTGTTTTGAATGGTCCTTATTGGTTCCACCCTATAGATGAGGGTAAAACTCTGCGGTCGCACTACAATGGAAAGACGAAGAGCCACGTTCAGTGGAGGGTGCAGGCCCACGATGTCCTTAAAGAAGAAGGACTGAATGGTCGAGAGGGTGTCGGCAGTGGCAAAAATTGTCAAGAAGGTCGTCCTATCACTTTCGACCGCGAAATGTGCGGAAATCAACGCCAAAACGGAAGGGGCAGCTCCTGAGGGATTTTCGTGCCAATATTGAGAGGCAGTGTGTCTGAAATGTTTCCCTTGGCCACCCATTAAAAAACTTCAACGCTGGGCGTCACAGTTCCTCCCTCCGTCGCTGAGGCATGGCGTCGTATCAAGGCGTGAATGTGTGCAAGAACAGGTGTGACGACCCTGTTGTGATACATCCACGGTGGCGTTGGACAAAACTGTGATGAAATTTGGTGCCAATGTGACATCATTAAGCCATTTTATTCCTCACATGAGCTTCTGAGCTATGGTTTTATTTTCTCACGTGTCTACACCATGTGTTTGAAGCGTCGCCGCGCGTTTACACCATTACAGAAGAAGGACGTAGGTACCTTTGGACTAAATTTCGAACTTCTACGTAGTAACAGGTGACAACTGCCGAATTTCGAGAAAGTGACTCTTTAAGTGTGTTGCGCAGTGTATATGTATATCAGTTTCCAAATGGAAAGCAGCAGGGAAACTAAGATTCTCGAAAAGGGCGAGGAATTCTAGAAAATTTCGAGCTATGTTCAGCACAAAATACGTTTCAGTGAGCTGTCCACGTGTATGACCTGACTGACAACGGAAATAATTCGCCAAGAAAAGCCGTCCATTCACATTCTGCCGGAAACAAATCTCACGCTATTGATGAGTCGACAGATAGAACTGACAAACCAGAGAAAGCTGATTAAGGCAAGGCAGACAGGAGAAATCACTCCATTAGGAAAAAAAAAACCAAAATACTGGTTTTTCCTAAAATAGGAGGAAATGACTGAAAGGAACAGCATTCTGCCCATTCACAAGCTCGCATAGCTGTAGTCTGCAGATATCTGTTCACAATAGTAGTGAGAAGAGAAACTCTGAAAATAGTGAGTACACACATATTTGTAAATTACGACGTTGCCAAAGCTGTGACTGTATGACACATGTACTTCTCAAATATTTGGAATATTGCTGCTGAAATGACATATTTATGTGAAGTGTAAATTCTTCAAAGTGATGCAGTGGCGGTGTACTAACAAGGGAACCTCCCCATCGCACCCCCCTCAGATTTAGTTATAAGTTGGCACAGTGGATAGGCCTTGAAAAACTGAACACAGATCAATTGAGAAAACAGGAAGAAGTTGTGTAGAACTGTGAAAAAATAAGCAAAATATACAAACTGAGTAGTTCAAGGGAACGTAAGTAATAATAAGGATAATTGGAATGCAGGAGCGGCGTGGTCTCGTGGTAACGTGAGCAGGTGCGGAACGAAAGGTCCTAGGTTCACATCTTCCATCGAGAGTAAATTTTAATTTTTTATTTTCAGTTTATATGACAAACTCTTATGTTTTCATCACTTTTTTGGGAGTGATTATCACATCCACAAGAAAACCTAAATCGGGCAAGGTAGAAGTATCTTTTTACCCATTCGCCAAGTGTACAAGTTAGGTGGGTCGACAACATGTTCCTCTCATGTGACGCACATGCCGTCACCAGTGTCGTATAGGATATATCAGATGTGTTTTCCTGTGGAGGAATCGGTTGACCTATGACCTTACGATCAAATGTTTTCTGTTCTCATTGGAGAGGCACGTCCTTTCGTCTACGAATCGCACGGTTTTGCAGTGCGGTCGCAAAACACAGACACTAAACTTATTACAGTGAACAGAGGTGTCAATGAACGAACGGACAGATAATAACTATGCAAAAATAAAGAAAGTAAAATTTTCAGTTGAGAGAAGACTAGAACTAAGGATCTCTCGTTCCGCAGCTGCTCACGCTACCACGGGACCACGGTGCTTCTAAGCACACTTTTTCCATGATGTTGCTTATGTGACCCATGGACTACTCAGTTTGTATATTTTGCTCATTTTTTCACAGTTCCACACAACTTCTTCCTGTTTTCTCAATTGATCTGTGTTCAGTTTATCAAGGCCTATCCACTGTGCCAACTTATAACTAAATCTGAGGGGGGTGCGATGGGGAGGTTCCCTTGTAAGTACTGATATGAACAAATTATTACTACTGGTAAAACATGTTTTGCATTCTATTTCTATCATCATGTAAACTCCAGGCGTCTGTGAGACGTTAAAAGTGGTATTAACAGCAACAGCAAATTATATGTGGAGGAGGAGAGGGATAAACGGAGATAAACTCTAACCCCCCTACCGCCCCGACAAATATCATTTTATGTAAATAGCGGAGATATTCTCACTTAGAGATATTCAGTCGAGATTGACTTATCGTTTCCTCACCATACATGGATCTTCTATTCAACTGTGTGCTTCCCTTAGTTAGCTGACAGTACCTTGCAGAAAACGCACTACACCATCGCTCCTCCATTGGGACAGGATGCTTCGAGTAACGAGAGCACCTGACCTCAGTTCTGTTGAACATTCATGAGACACCTTTGAGATAGAGGTACGTACCTAGGACCCACTTGTGATGTACCTTGTAATATTTGGATCCTTCAAAATTTCTTTATGTTTTTAAATATTGCGGAAGACCCCACATTGTGATATATTCTCTGACAGCAGTTTATACAGCTATGGGAAAATAGCGAGAGGATGTTCCCACGGTTGGAGGCCACTTGAGCAGCACATACGTTGTAACATTCCCTGTCAGTCTAAAATGGTTCGAATCTGGATTTATAAAAGAACAATAGTTAATACAGTGGTTCCAATGCTGCAGGAGAGCTACACAGTATCACCCATCTAGAGTATAACCCACACAACGTCCATACAACCATGTGAGACTATAAAAAACGTCCTTCTTTGGGATGTTATTCAACACGCGCGTCACATTCGCACCCACTTCGGCTTTGGCGAACCATTAGAGAGTCATTCTGCACTTCTTGGTTTTGTGGGAGGTTCGTAGTGACGATTTTTTTCCATAAAAGAACTGTCCGCATTATTCATTTCAATCAAGTTGCGGCAGGTGTCCATAAGCCGTTGTTTTTGTTCGGAAATCAAAATGTGTTGGACAACCATTCATCATTCTTTCATCGTATTCCAAATATTCTGGAGACTGTTCTGAACACTTGATTCAGAAATGCCCTGTTCGCTGTTCACTGCGATTTGTGACACAAAGACGTTGACACATTACGGCAGCGCATTTACTACTCAACACTGCCTGACTGGTCGAACGCACGTAGCTTTTGTTCAGGAATCGAGGAGTGTGAGACAATCTTTGAGCACGCTCTCCTCTTCTTCAAAACATTCTGAAAAGGTTTATTATTAGTAAAATGCGTTCCCGTGATCTCCTACACTCGATCACATTGTTCACGCCCCCACCAACAAAGCGCTGCGCTGTAACGTAGCAGTACATCTATAGGATGTATCCCGAGACTCACTGGTGCTCTCTCGACAGGCGTAGTGTGAAAGGCACCGGTAATCCCCGGAGCTACGATCCGCTGAATTCTTCGCAGTATTGTTTTGTAGTTGCCTAGTCGAAAGCGATGTGCTCAGACGCCCACAACGGGGTTGAAGATAGCTTCGTGCTATTACCGCACCACATGAAATGGTAATTTATAGTTAGCAATGCCAGCAGGGGAAGTCTTGTGCATAATTTTAGGTCGCTTTATGAGTAATAGATTTTATCTGTTCTAGAAATTTTCTTTTCTCATCCAGAAGAATGCTTAAACGTCTACAAATTCTGCCAAGCCTCGATGAATGATACAAGTGGTGTCGAAAACTTCACTTTAAGAATTTAACTCAAAACATTGATACAAATACAAGAAGCCAACAACCGAGAGCTATACAAAAATCTGTAAGGCGATACCAATACAAACAGCCAGTATTCAAAAAAACAAAATACTGTACCATGTTGCGTAGTCGATTTTGTAACGCACCAGGTCAGTCAATTTGCGCTTAAATTTTATATAGTCGAGATGTCCGTGTACGCTATGCCTTAATATGTTCCATTTCCGGGTTAATTATTTGTGAGTACCTGAAGTGTATTTCTGTAAAGTTCATGGTGTTAATTTACATTAAACATACACCCGATGGCATCCCTGTTTTTCATTTACAAATAGTAACTTCCCGCAATCCTATCAGAAGTAACACATTATCAGCTTACGGAGTGATAACGCTACCGACCGCCACGGACATCTCCAGAACAACGGAGCAGGTAGGAGACTGTCTAAATGCTTTTTCTCCGAAACATTCGAACACGTAATGTACCGAAGAGCAGTGTCACATTTAAGAAGAAACAATTTGCTTAGCATATCACAGTTTGAATTCCAGAAGGATTACTCAAGTGAGAATTCTATCCACCAAACGTTATAAGCCATAAATAATAAAATATGGGCAACCGGTATTTTTGTGGTCTTTCCAAGGCGTTTGATTGAAAGGAGTTATACTGAATAGTTCAGACAATGTTAGGAAAGTAGAAAATTATAGTGGCTGAGGAGAAATAACAGAGGGAGTCTCAGAGGACTGAATTTTCGGTCCACTCCCATTCCTTATGTCTGTGAATGACCTTCCAGTGAAAATTTAACAAGCAGAACTGGTACATTTTGCTACTTGATCTGTGAGATCGAGGGTCCGTTTGCGTTCTTCAGTTATGTTAACTCACTAATCCTTTGTTTACTTTGATACCGTGTTTCATTGACTGATGCGTTTTCCGGTTACGTGATTAGTATCTCCTTATGGCTTCTTGTATCACTATCGGTTTTTGCCTTTCTTTTATTTGTATCAGTGTTTAAAGTCGGGCTAAATACTTCAAATGAAGTTTTCGATGCCGTGCTCCGTTTTGCAATGTATGTTAGTATCGTCTTTTAGATTTCTGTATTAGTATTCATCTTTAGCCTTCTGTATTGCTATCAGCCTTTACGGTTGAGTTCATAGTTCAAGTCACTATTTCGATACCGAGCTTCGTTAATCGCTGTGACTTTTGTCTGCCTATATTGGTATCGCTTTTAGGAATTTTGTATTGCTATTGGTTTGTGTCTTTTTGTCTTTATCGTGCTTTCAGTTTGAGCTGTGTAGGTCAAGTGATGTTTTTAATACCTGTTGAAGTCGGTCTGTGCTGACTTTGCGTTTTTTACGTCTTTGAAACCGAAAATTGTGTCGTGTTTCTCTGGTTGTTTCATGTTGTTTATTTGCTATTACAGTGATTTTGCCATTATTATTTTAGTTTGGCCCCGCCCAAAACTCCCTGTTATCGCGGTTGTCCCGTTAGCTTGAATGTTTCTTATTAAGAATTTACACTATTCTATTTTTTGGAATTTAAATTCCTGCGCCATGTGAACGGGTAATGTCATTTATTGCTTGTTCTAAATCATGTTAGTGTTGCATTTTGCGGCCTGTTATGACGTTGGGCAAAGTCAACGGATAGTGTCGAACTGTCTGGTTTATCCTACACTTCTAATATAGTTGTATGCATACAGTATAACAAAACGATCCAGAGAAACAACAAGGGGCTGTATAGGGTATAGTTAAGAACATAATGTGATTTCACGGCGATCAGGAAATAATGAAGTTCTCTGAAATCAGAATTCTATGTACAATGACGAACTCCACGGCTACACACTGAAACCATCTAAATACACTGGTATCCAAAATTAAAGCAACAAAAGGAAATTTTGCAAGGTTAGTTTTATTTCGCTACAAAATAGTATTAACATGTGGTAGTAAAGTAGAAAATATGAAAGAATACAGAACGCAAACAACCGCAGGATGCATAACGGTAGACAAAAATATTCTCCGTTTTTTCCAGCTTAATGAATTTGCACACACATTCCGACAACTGGTTAATGTGGCCTGTATGGTGTGTGATCATCTCTGGCACCAACACAGGCCTGGCAACGACGGGACATGCTGTGAATGATGGCGTCAGTCTCATGTTGAGGCGGTAACACCCATTCTTCCTGCAGAGGTGCTCGCAGTCTTCGAGAGTCGTTGCTGGATGTTGAGGTGATACAAGGCGTCTCCCCAGTGCATCTCAGTCATGCTTTATGGGATTCAAATCGGAAGAGCGAGCTGGCCACGCCATGCGTGCAATATATTGCGTTTCCAAGTAAACATCAACCACACGTCCTCTATGAGTTCGAGCAATATCGTCCATAAATGCAACGTCTGGGCTCACCGCGTCCCTCAGCAATGGCAAATAATGTCTCAAGATCTCGTCACTACATATGACGGCAGTTAAACCCTGCTGATTCACCAGTACAGTTTCGTGAAGAGGGGTTAGAGTGGTATACACAATCCCTGTCCACTCTATTAGGGATCCTCCTCGATCTCGGACCTTTTTTCGGCATTTTTCTTTGACCGGAGCCGCTACTATTCGGTCGAGTAGCTCCTTAGTTGCTATCACGAGGCTGAGTGCACCCCGAAAAATGGCAACAGCTCATGGCGGCCCGGATGGTCACCCATCCAAGTGCCGGCAACGCCCGACAGCGCTTAACTTCAGTGACCTGACGTGAACTAGTGTATCGACTGCACAAGGCCGTTGCGAGAATAAAAATGCATCGAATTATTTATTGAATGCCCCTCGTATTTGGGGGTTAATCGAACCTAGTGGTCACAAACGTAGCACCTCGCCTCTGAATGTTTCGATGTCTTCCTTTAATCCGACGTTGTGGGGTCCCAAAAGTCGAGCAATACTTACGAATGGGTCACATTAGAGTTCCTTTTCAGATGACCCACAGTGTCCTCAAATTCTCCCAATAAACGCAAGTTCACCATTCGCCTTCCCTACTAGAGTCCTTCCATGCTCGTTACATTAGATGCAAAATCGACGTGTCTGTGTCAATCAACACATTAATGACGATGTATTCGAACATTATGGGATTGTTTTCCTACTCCTCTGCATGAACTTACATGTTTTACCTTCAGAGGCAGCTGCCATTCATTACATTAATTAACTAACTAAATCATGTTGTATCCTCCAACAGTCACCCAATGACGACACCTTCCCGTACATCACTGCATCGTCAGCAAACAGCTGCAGATTTATGCTCATTCTGACTGTCAGATCATTAATGTATACAGAGAATAATAACAGTTCTATCGCACTTGCTTGGGACACTCCGGACGATGCACTTGCCTTCGATGAAGCTGAACGTTGCTGTTCCTTCGTATTGGCATGGAGTTGATAGCCACATTACTCTTAACAAATAAGATACGATTAGTATCTCCTACAGTTTTTGGCTGCAAATGTAGTAATTACAAGAGGCGGAGTCTAGTTACAATCGCTCTTTCACCCAGCAGAAGCTGTAGATTACGTCACTTTATTTACATGTTGGTACTTGCAGCGTGGAAACTATCAGTTCCTAAAATTGAGTTCTTATTCCGCTGGCGACCTCCGCTCTCCTTAGTAGTTCTTGAGAAAGTTTCGTAAAATGCCTGTACAATGAGAACTCTCTTCATCTCTTAGTTTAACTTTCACCATACACTGCTAATCTTTTTTACGCATTAGTCCAACTAACTCTGAACTAAACGTCAATATGTTCAGAAACGAGTGATAATTAGAATACGTGTGTAATTACTACTGTGGTGAAAATAATCTTATAATCCCTAACGCAATCTTAGATTTCGGCGTGATGTAATTTTCGCTCAGGCAACGAATAATCCGTCCATTAGCAATTGTATTACCGTAAACAAACACTGTGTACCACTTTTTCGAATAAATTTCTCGTCAAAGGAATGACATTAGATCGATGGTTCTTCACAGTTCTGTATTTTTCTTCCAAAACGAGAATCTGTGTAACTAGTTAACGAGCTCCATAAAAAAAAGAGTTGCTTGTCTCGAAAAGCTGATGTCGCAGGCTAAACCTTTGACGAATGTTGTTTACGCATAGTCCCTAGTTTTATGTAAATAAGTGTAAAAAGACGTACTGGCATGTTGAAACACATGCTTACACGTTACCAAGCTTCCAGAAGGCGTTCATTCTTGTACATTTGCGTGTAAGATGTCACACCTTTCATATCTCACGGAAATGGGCAGTTATTATTTTGCCTTTTGAGGCTTTCTCAGTTATATCTTAAAATAACCGTAAACAAAACAAAACTTCTGCTTCACGATAAATAAGCTCCTCCGTACTGAGTTATTATATCTGATATTTCAAGGGAGTTTACACTGTTCAACCCTCTTGCGAGAGTTACAATGTCGAGACGTCTCGGTTTCTGCAGTGATCTTATTTATCTCTGTGAGTCCCCGTCATGACCACCATTTAGTTAATGCGGCTGTATTTGACACCTAATTAAACTCTGAATGATCCAGAAAGAAACTAAGTAATTTTCATTTCCTGTATGAATTACCACCAATTTAAAATGTAAAATTATCAGCCCACGCGATACAGAACAGGACCAGAAACTGTAATTATACTGTAGCTGCCTACTTACAGGACAACAGCCCACAGTAGGAAAATACTGGAATAAAGACATAAGGAGAAAAAATCCTTCGATATTAAAGAGAAACAAATCCGTTAAGCTATAATGTGAGTATTTATGCGCATACTGACGTACCCTATCTCTCTGACAGTATTTAATATGTTCTGTCTCCGTAAAACAAAGACTACCTGTGTTCCATGTCACTATTTCAACAGTGTCCCCTATTCCATTACGGCATGGAACATGAGAGGTGGACTAGCGTTTAAGGAGGTGGAATACATCGAAATACTGTCAAAAAGTCAGGCCAACACAAGCGTCATTAGAAAAACAAAACAGAAACTGAGAGGTACGAAAGATATAGGCCCTTTCAGCAAAATTCATCCAAATACTGTCAAAAAGACAGGCCAACATCATCGTCATTACAAAAACAAAACAGAAGCTGAGAGGTACGAAGGATATAGGCCCTTTCACCATAGTATATAGCCGAGCTGGGAAAGAAAAATGAGCAACCGTAGGAGTAGCATTCATTATTTATCAGAAATTGAAGAATAAAATAGACTAATATACGTATAATAAAGAGAGGAAAATACTGGCTCGTTTTAAGATTGATAGGGAACTTTTGTGTATGAAGGCGTTTAAGCGCCAGAAGGCAGTTCAGATGAAGAGACCGATATCTTGTAAGAACAATCACACAGCTTGCCAATCGGCCCAATAGACGAGACTATCTTTTAATAGACGGAGACCTACTCGCCAGAGTTAGCATAACACCAATCCAACAGGTAGTAGAAATATACGGAGAAACACACTAAAAAAAAAAAATGCTCGAAAGATTAGGGATTTCTTTACCTTTAACTCTTTGAAAGAACCGAAATCTTCTTTAGAAAGAAAGATACTAACAATTATAAACGGTGCGCTGGAGGAACTAGATCCCTTATTGATTATGTATTGCTAACTTTAGAATAGGATCACAACTGATAGTCAGGCATGTTTCTAGAGGGTGTGATATTGGTTCAGATGACTTTATGGTATGCTTTAAAATTCGAATTTGGGTCATATGGAGAAAATCCAGGGAGAAAAACAGCCCTAAATGTGTAGAAAAATATGAGTACGCTTACTGGAAACAAAGTCCTGGTGGATTTTGGAAGAGAAAAAGAAGCATATAATATTTATAAATTAAAGAACGCAGCAGTCAGTCGTCCTTTTCTGCAGGTTTTATTTGGCAAATCCAGGTTTTGGCTAGTGCCTAGCCATTATCAGTCACTATTTTCTAGTCTCAATGCATGTCAGTTCCCTGTTGATAGGGCTTCAGTCGCAGTTCTTTGAGTACCGTATACCGTAGTATTCAAGGAACTGTGACTGACGCCCGAACAACAGGGAACTGACATGCGTTGAGACTAGGAAATAGTGCGCTGTTAATGGCTAGGCACTAGCCTAAATTTGGAGTTGCTAAATAAAACCTGCAAAAAAGGAAGAATGTTTACTGCGCTTTATGATTGATAAATCAGATCACAGCCGCTGAGTGCACCCACGTCCCTAATGGAAGGTAACCCTATATAGTATTTATCTGCAGTCAAACTCTCAAGACCATCTAACATATCCCAGAAAAAGGAACATAACTACAAATGTAAGTTGGAGAAACATAAACCTCACCAAAAAGAAGGAACCAGATGCAGCAATGCAGTGCTTGAAGTACAGGAAAGCAACAGGGGCGAATAGAATAAATGCCGAATTTTTTAAATGCGGAGGTCTTTCACTGTAAGAAAGTATGCTACATGTCATTAACCTGAGTTAGACTGCGGTTAAGGTACTGGAGGAGGGATATTTGCCTAAAATGTATCCATATCCAAGAAAAGCAAAACAACTATAGAGTAATCAGCCTATTAAAACAAGCTATAAAATAATCTGTCGCCCTGTCTTAAGTAACGCTCTATCTTTGATACAATTTTATTAGATAATCAAAATTTTTTTTACAAAATGACGGTTTGCACTGATGGTATTTTTAGTCTGTAACAACTGGTAGACGTGTAGAGAAGTGGAAAGGATTTAACTTAGAGACGCAATTAGCGTTTGTAGATTAATAAAAAGCTTTTGATAGAGTCAACAGATATCTGTTGTGATAAATTGTTGGAAAAAGACGTTTCGCAATGCATTTAATTAACTCTGTAAAAGATCTTTACAAAGTGACAAAAATTATAATCGAAGATGGAGATACCTTGCCTAAACAATTATGAAAAACGCAGGGAGTTAGACAAGGACGAGGCCTGTCTCCAAATCTTTACATCACCTACATAGACTTGGAAACAAAATATCACCTCCGACATGAAGATCAGTAGGGAAAATGTTTTAGTAGATCAATTGGTAGAAATGTTTTAACACTCCATTATGTACGCAGATGATCGAATAATAATTCAAGAAAACGAAGATGATATTCAAGGAGCCGTCCATCACATTAATCCGCTGGCTTTTAAATGTAACACGAAAACCTCCAGTATTAAAGCAAATATTATGTGCTCTCAAGGGAAAATCACATAGAAGATATAAAATTATGAAAAATAATGTAGTGCTGGATCAGGTAACTCACTTTCAGTATCTGGGATGTACCATAGGAAGAAATTACGACCATGAAATTGATGACAACGTGGAATAATGAGAAGTACGTTAAAAAAATTAAAAATTAAGAAAAAGCCACGAAAGAGATACTGATGAAGCTGTAGAAAGTCATGGCAATACCTAATATGCTCTATGAATCTGAAACCTGGGATCGCACGTAAAAGGATGTGAGAACGACCCAGGCTGGGGGAATGAGATTTCTTTGTAGCGTTAAGAGAGAACATCGCTTCAGAAATGAAGACATTAGATTTTTTTAGATTGGTGGTCGATGTTAGTGTGGAATTGGTTGAACTACTGTAAACACTCAAGCTGCAACTGCTTGTTTTCCATTGTACTGTGCTCGCTGTAAGGGCAATCCTGAGAAGTTGGCAAACGGAAGTGATGAATTAGCTTGGTTTGTGACAGACTGTTAGGTTGAAAGAATGCACAGACGTGTCTGATCTTGCACATAGCAGAGAGGGCTGGCGAAGTGACTAGTGAGCTGGGTGAGCGCGACAGAAACGGATGTGTGTGTTGCATGAGAGAAGATTCAAAATGACAGGTGTTTGCACTGGATGCCCTGATAACATCCGAATTCCTACCACTCCAGTCATCCCTGGATGCTCTCAATGGCCAGGGGTGGTACACTCTGACATATACGCGTGACCACACTGTGGATGCAATTGCAGCAGTAGTTTTCACCGACCATTGACTATTCAGGCCGGCGGTGCTGCATGGGGATGTTGCGTGTGCTATGTGCGAGTTTTTCAGCGAACTCCGATATCTAGCCATGGTAACTGCTGCTATGGACTGGATCGCGGTTTAAGAGTGTTGTGTTCGGTGCTTCTCAATACATCACAGCAGAATTTGCTGTTTTTGTTGCTGTGGTTGTTACTATCCTATCATGCGATACACCCTTTTCTCCCTCCATTGTCCTGGTGGAACTGAGAAAAACCAGTCACCTTAGGAATTCCATAGTACTTTTAAGAACCCAACCGTAACGTCAAATTTCCGAATGATCAATTTATTATTTCCAATAGTTGTATTGCGAACACGTATGCATTCCGTATGGGCAGACATGGCCAGCGCAGAGTGGGTCTCTCTCCCGGCTGGTGTGGATGTGGGCTATCATGTAGTCGGCGGTCGGCACGTGCTTTGTGGTCACTAGTTTGCATGATCGGTGGGATTTTTTTTAACTAGATATGTTTAGTGGTGTTTAATGAAAACGTTCTGGTGGAGGCGGGTGTTTGTGGTCTCGAATGCAGGTGCGTACAAGGCCTCGGATACATTTAGTGCTACGATCTATTTATGGTGGCAATTTCATTACTTGTCTTGCATAATGTTTGAAAACATGTTTTGTTATGAAGAAGGATCATCATAAGATGGAGGTGAGTGTTTTAAGCTATTTATTTGACTCCTGTAAATTGTTAAAAAATTATAGAGATGAAAACCTTCTTCTAAATGATTCGAGACGTTGGTTCACATGGACAAACGGGGAGTGGCCTCTTGAGAAAGGCACAGAGAGAAAGCGAGTCTAGAATTTCCTGATCAACAGAAAGCCTCTACTTGATGCTTTGCTTTGGGGACTGATAGACCAGAGGAGGCTGATATGCGGTTTGTGGTCATGGTATTTAGCAACGTGGTCAATAATTAGGACATGGGCAGTGTTGGTGCCCTGATGATAGGCACATGTTTGGGAGACTTCAAACGGTGGCTACTATACCCCTTTTGCAGGGTTTATCTGTCAGTGCAATATCACTGCTGTATGTTTCTCGATTGTACAAAATAGTTCGTCACTGAAATTCTAGTAGTTTCTCCACCTACAAAAATTGCTGGTGGATTCCGAAACATGTCATAAACTTTTAGATATGTACTTGTTCTGATTCTCCTGTCTGTCCTTAGACACCCGTGTATTCGAAAAGTAACGAAAATAAAAAATAAGAGCCTTAACATCCCTGACTCCAGCAGCAAATATAAAACAGACCCACAGGTTTTTCATGCACGATCATAATAAAAAGGGGCTGCAATTGTTTAAATATTCCATACTGCAGTCGATTTCCTGACAAATTCTTTAAAAAAACTATATTACATACACCACCTTGTATCCAGTAAATGGTTTAAGTAAACAGTATCCCATACACTGAGGTCAAGTTCCCAACAATTTCTTTAACTAAATCAGTAAACTATATTCCACACAAGACATTGTACCCCATAAATTGTTTAAAAAGTAATATTGCACACATTGTCTACATTGTTTAAACAATATTCCAAACACTGCAATTGATTTCCCGCCAACTGGCACATCAGCTGAGTCTTTTTCCCGCCAATTTGCAGGTCGGTGAGAGGAAGAAGAGGGGTGGGGGTTCCTCAGAGTAGAGGAGTCAGTGATTTCTTATAGATTTAATTATTTATTCAATCAAATTGATATCAAAAGTGTGCTTTTATCAGCGAGGGAGTGGGGCAGGAGGAGTGGGTGGTGAAGGCAGAGGGTGACGGGAAGGGGTGGGGGTTTCTTGGAAAACCACTTAACTGAACAGTAGGTTAGGGACCTGTCAGTCAAAAGAGAACAATAGGTTTGCCCCTGAATGTATGCATGCTCCTGAGTGTAAACAAGCTGCAATGTGTGCTGATAGCCCCCCCCCCCCCCCCCCTACGCCATCTACTTATGTCCACCTTTGCAGAGATAACAGTGGCGACGCATTGCACAGATAACAGTGGCGGCGCATAGTAGCACAGAAACCATGGAGCCTTGGTAGATCGCTGGAGGAAGCTGGCACCACAACTGCACACACACATTACCCAACTTCCGTACATTCCAGGAAAGGAGGTGATGAGCTCTGACACCACGTTGCGTCACATTCCAGATGTTCGATCACGTTCAGATCTGGCAAGCTGGGGAGCCAGCACATCAATTGGAACTCACCACTGTGTTCCTCGAACCATCCCATCACACTCCTGGCGTTGTGGCATGGCGCATTACCTTGTTGAAAAGTGCCACTGCTGTTAGGAGACATGATTGTCACGAAGGGATGTACATCGTCTTTAACCATTGTATGATACTCCTTGACCAACATGGCACGATCCCCAGTGGATCCTCGGATGCCCACGTGTCTTTTCCAAAGAGTTTAATGGACAAGCCGCCAACTTGTGTCGGTCCAACAGTGCAGGTGTCAAGGAGCTGTTAGCCTGGAAGACGACTCATTCGCGCTTTCTCATTGGCATGATGAAGAACGTATCGGGATTCATTAGACCATGCAATGCCCTGCCACTGCACCAGCATCTATTGCCAATGGTAACGTGCCCATTTCAGTCACAGTTGCTCATGTCGTGGTGCTGGCCGCTGTGGGCGAACGGTTCTAGGTGCTTCAGTCCAGAACCGCTCTGCTGCTACGGTCGCAGGTTCGAATCCTGCCTCGGGCATGTAGGTGTGTGCTGTCCTTAGGTTAATCAGGTTTAATTCTAAGTCTAGAGAACTGATGACCTCAGATGTTAAGTCCCGTAGTGCTTAGAGCCATTTGAAGCATTTTTTGATGCCGTGGTGTTAACATTGGCATAACATGGGTCGTCGGCTGCGGAGGCCCATCGTTAGGAGTGTTTAGTCCACTTCCTACACACAGACAGCATTCTGACTGATACTACATGCACTGCATGTGTGTCTGATAAGCAGTCATTCCTGGCCAGGTGATGCTACTAACACCTGGACGGGTTCATATTGATAGTAGGTCCGTGGTCATAATATTCTGTCTGATCAGTGTGTATTAGATGTTAACAAATTCCTCTTTTCCAAGAATGCTTTTCTTGGCGTAGCCAGTCGGCATTTTATATCCTCTCTACTTGAGACATCATCAGTTATTTTAGTGCCCAAATATGAGAACTCCTCTACTACATGGTCCAGTCACATTAATGTGACCACCTGTCAAAAGCCCAAATAACTATCTTGAGCAAAGCAAACGTGCAGTAAAAGAGAAAAAGAGGTTCTGTACGTGCCAAAAGAGATATCGAGCCATGGCAACTCATGCTGCGGCCAGCTGCTCTAGGTTTCTCAGTTGAGCATCCATGTCACGAGGAGCCAGATCGACGTAGTCCCATAGTTTCTCGATTAGCTTTGTTGACACTCCATTCCTTTTCACATTCGTCAGACATCAGCAAAAACACCCTGCGAGTGTGTTAGCAACACTAGAATAAATTACTGGGGGGGGGGGGGGGGGGGTAGGAGTGGACCCTTGTTCTACGACAGAGCATATTGGTTTTTAGCTGTACAAAATTGGTTTATTTCTGTATTGTTGTCAATGAAGCACACTGTTTTACATAGATTGTGACATGACGATTTCAGGACAATTGTTAGGATGACGTATTACGTCCTGATTAGCAGAAATAACACTGAACACAACGATATCAAATTTAAATAGAAGGTTCACTACAAGATTTTCTTACATCTACACAGTAAGCACGGTCTGAGTTGGCCAATATTACGTCAAATCACCCGATTCTCGGTTCTCTGTTTGGTAAAATATAGGATAACAATCAAGTCTATGGAGGATGGTTAGTTTTTGTGACAAGATATGCAAAAGATTACTCAAGGTTGCTCGTGTTCACAGTGGATGCAAGCTGGTGATCCAATAATTTTACGCCTCTGACAGAGGCATTTACCTTTAGCTGCGATGTGTTGTTGGCTGCTTGGCTGCTCTCGCCCTCTTAAAATCCCTTAAAAAGCTAATCAAAATCTTGACTGATTTTATCGGCTGAAACTGATCTATGATCCTCGTTAGGCGCGAAAACATTCACTCATCCCTAGTCTGGAAAATATGGCGATGTACACGTGCACAGAGGGACCAGCGTGTATACTTCAACACCCTCTCAGTTCTCGCAAGAACAATTAACTATGTGGCTATTTCGTTTCTCTGCTATTGGAGCTCAACGACTCTCTAGCTAATTTCTAGATGAATGCAAGCCAAAGTGAACATAGTGTTAACACAAAATTCCTCTTTTGAATTCGTGCAGAGCGTGATGCGCCCTGTTCTACACTTTACGCTGGTTCAGGGGAGCGTCCCTGAAGTTTTCGGTATTCCGTCTTTCTAGCAAAAACCGTCCGCCCACCAGCGTCCTTCCGTGCTTCTCATCAATGCCTTTTTAGACCAATGGGAGCATTCCTTTCATCTCATGGAAACTACCCCTGCCAATCACGAAGGCGTGCCTTCAAACTGCACTGTAATCTCGCCACTTCTACTCCTTCCGACTTTACTTCAGGGAATTGGACATTTTGTGCCTGCTCCTGGCGCCTAAGCGTTACACACATACATCACGAGAGCACCACAGACCTTTCACAAGATCACTAAATGCGACTGTCTTTTAACTGTGTCTCAGGCCTCTTTGTATCCATCTGGAAATTCCCCAGCGCTATTTTCTAAAAAATCTCTCCATTGCAGGCAGCGCTGGGCCGTTACCTGCTACCTTCGATGTGTCACCTGGTGCATTTGTTGTCTCCCTCGCCGGAGGTCACTGACTACCTGTTAAAAACCATTCGTTGCATGCGGACCGTGGCTGCACAACCAAATCTGTCCCAAACTAAAGCGTCTTTTCGAGCAGCTGTTTTCACCTTTTGCTCATTGACATGCAGGATATGGGTTCGGTACATTAATACCGTCGAATCGACTGTCATACCTTTTTGCATTACATACTGTACGTTTTGATAGGCGAATCAGCTCACTATCACAGATGTATGTCATGTGGCATATCCATCTACTCATTACAATGTTTAAAGTCTCACATAAGGTGCAAAATTAACATTCATTCAAGCTGCCACCTTACAGTTCAAATTCGAGAAGTTTTGTGGCCAGCAGATTATGGTAAACTCATCCTGGTGTTCTTTGAACCATGCTCGTACACATCAATCTGTGTGTAACATTGTATTCTTCTGTGGGTAAACGCCATCGGGGCAAGGAAAAATAAACTGCTTGTAGGGCTGGACAGGGTCTCTAAGGATACATGCATACTTTTATTGATCCATTGTGCCTTCAAGAGTGACGAGATGTCACAGTGAACACCACGAAAACATTCCTCATGCCAAAACGTTCCCTCCTCCGGCGTAGACCTTTATGACAATTGTTGCAGGACTGTACACGCCAATGGCCACGTGTCTGATGTAGCATATGAGGTGTGACAATAAAGTAATGAGACTGATGTGAAAAAAAAATGTTGCTTACCGTTTTAGTCAAGGTTAGTGTTGTCTCCTTCAAAGTTCCCTTCTGATTCCACATACTTTTTCCAGAGCTTCTGCCATTGATGATAACATTTGTCGAACTCATCTTCTGTAATATCCTCCAAGACCCTCGTCCCAGCTTTTTGGACATCTTGTGTTGTTTGAAAATAGTGCCCCTTGACCGCCATTTTGACTCTTGGAAATAGAAAAAAGTCGCACGGAGCGATATCTGGTGAATAAGGTGGCTGTGCTAGTACTGAAATTTGTTTTGAGGTTAAAAATTGCTGTACTGACAGAGCAGTATGGGATGGCGCATTATCGTGGTTTTTGCACATGTCTTTCTCATACCAAGATCTTCAGTCATTATTAGATGAACTGTTTCTCGATTGATGTTCAGTTCTTCTGCAGTCATTTTCACGGATAATCTTCGATCAAATCATACAAGTTCAAGCACCCTGGCCAAGTTGACGTCCGTCCGTGAGATTGATTGTCGTCCACTGCGGTCTTCATCTTCAACATTCTTTCTGCCTTAACTAGACATTTTATGCCAACGAGAAACTTGAGCTCTTGACATAACCTCCTCTCCAAAAGCCTTCTGAAGCTTACGATAGATTGTCATCACGTTTTCACCCAATTTAACGCAAAAAAGAAATGGCATACCGTTGCGCAATATTATTCGGTTCCACTTCCGTAACGAGAGAGACAAACACATGTTAACTTATTACAGCACAACTCACGACTGAGCAGTTGCATCGATGTGCCGCTTGGACTAGAAGCAGCTTATAGACCAAGGTCAAAGATATTGTGCCTACGCAAGCCGGCAGGGTTGCCACATCATCCAAAGAAAATCAGTCTCATTACTTTATTGTCGCACTTCGTAAAACTTGATTCATCTGAAAAGGCGATCTTTCGCCACTCAGTGGACGTCAAGTTGCGGTATTGGAGTGTAAATTCCAGTCTTCGCCGATGGACAGCACTCAGCATGGATGCATGAACCTGGGGTCTGCTGCAGACACCCATACAATCCAACTTTCGCTGAGTGGTCATTTAAGAGACACTACTTATAGCCCCTTTGTTCATCTGGGCGATCAGTTGCTCAACAGGTACTTAACTGTTTGCCCATACACATTTCCACACCTGTTGGGGTTGGGTTGTTTTGGAGAAGGTCGTTGGTCTCATCGGATTAGGGAAAGATGGGGAAGGAAGTCGTCCGTGCCCTTTCAAAGGAACCATCCCGGCATTTGCCTGGAGGGATTTAGGGAAATCGCGGAAAACCTAAATCAGGATGGCCAGACGCGGGATTGAACCGTCGTCCTCCCGAATGCGAGTCCAGTGTCTCACCACTGCGCCACCTCGCTCGGTTTCCACACCTGTTGTTCACCCTTGTCATACATGTTCCCTGGTACACCACAATCGCCTTAGTGGCAGTTTTGGATAGTGCCATTTTGCATGCACAGCATACTTTTACCATAGCTGCAGTGAACATTATAAATTACTGTGCTTCAGCAATACGACAACACCTACATTGTTTTCCCTGTGCCCCGACATGCTTTATATACCCTCCACTTCTAATGCTGCCACCTGTCATCAGTGAGTGGTTATTGAACGTTGATGGTGAAGATAAAAATGGTACAAATGGCTCTGAGCACCATGGGACTTAGCATCTGAGGTCATCAGTCCCCTAGACTTAGAACTCTTAAACCTAACTAGCCTAAGGACATCACAAACATCCATGCCTAAGGCAGGATTCGAACGTGCGACCGTAGCAGCATCGCGGTTCCGGACTGAAGCGCCTAGAACCGCTCGGTCACAACGGCCGATGATGGTGAAGATAAGTGGTGGTCACATGAATGTGATTGGACAGTGTACTTTTACTGTCACATATCCTGTAGTCCAATTCAAATTGCTTGATAATTAATATCTGTCACTTGCCGCTACAGTATTGCCACATCTGTTACCAGTTACCACTCTGTTAAAGGCGACACAGAAACACAACCGGTCACTTCACAAATGCTGTTAATGTGTAACGTGGAGCAATGTTGGAAGCGATTGGCGCGGAGTATGAGGCAAATAGGAGATGACCTGTCGACAGCTTTTAAGTGACGAATGTCTGAAATGTGAAGACAACAAATTTCGTAGCCCTGCTTTTAAACTCATGCCCTAATGTAACCACAACCTCACAATGTGCAATGTACCCGACAAAATAGCGGTCAACATTCTGCAACAGAGCTAAAATCAATATCACTTTGTTATGTTGTTTAAAGCTTAACCTCTACGAACCAACTGAAGAAAGAAAAATTTCATAATACGTTTGTTTGTTTGTATAGCCATTTTCCACAACAAAATTTCAGTTGAAGCGATATTCATAATAAGTTTCTTTTATATCGCCCAAACTGAAATTTTGCTGTCTTCAATATATATATATATATTGTAATTCCTCGCTGTCACTGGTTCTCTAAAACTATCCTCACACTGGCTAAATGAGATGCTGTGACACCAACTGATGGGCAGTCCCGGTTGGCACTTGGTTTGAATTGGTTGCAGATTATAGGCGAAACAGGAAGAGTACAAACGAAAAAAGGATGATAGGAGGAAAAATAAGAGCAAATAAAAAAGCCAGTACGATAATGAAAATGACAACAGCGAAGTATTAGAAATTAAAAACCCACATTTAAACCAGTGAACGGAATAAAAATAATAATCGAAGCCTTTTGACTAGATTTAGAAAAATAAAAAATTTCGCTTCACATGACAAGATTAGAAGCTTCGACCTTCCTTCTATGCATCAGGTTTATAGGCTAACCACGACACTATACTAGGACATTGTGCAATTGTGTTGTATTTATGTCTCTGGTGTCCCAGTCGCAACAATTAATGGACAGCCTTCAAAAATTCGGCTTCAGACAACATGGTGTCAGGCCTGTCTAATGTAAGCCAATCTCTGTGATTTGTTGTTGTTGTTGTTGTGGTCTTCAGTCCAGAGACTGGTTTGATGCAGCTCTCTATGCTACTCTATCCTGTGCAAGGTTCTTCATCCCCTAGTACCTACTGCAACCTATGTCCTTCTGAATCTGTTTAGTGTATTCATCTCTTGGTCTCCCTCTGCAATTTTTACCCTCTACGCTGCCCTCCAATACTAAAGTGGTGATCCCTTGATGCCTCAGATTATGCCCTAACAACCAATCCCTTCTTCTAGTCAAGTTGTGCCACAAATTTCTCTTCTCTCCAATTCTATTCAACACCTCCTCATTAGTTATGTGATCTACCCATCTAATCTTCAGCATTCTTCTCTAGCACCACATTTCGAAAGCTTCTATTCTCTTCTTGTCTAAACTATTTATCGTCCATGTTTCACTTCCATACATGGCTACACTCCACACAAATATTTTCAGAAACGACTTCCTGACACTTCAATCTATACTCGATGTTAACAAATTTCTCTTCTTCAGAAATGCTTTCCTTGCCATTGCTAGTCTACATTTTATATCCTCTCTACTTCGACCATCATCAATTATTTTGCTCCCCCAATAGCAATAATCATTTACTGCTTTAAGCGTGTCATTTCCTAATCCAATTCCCTCAGCATCATCCGATTTAATTGGACTACATTCCATTATTCTCGTTTTGCTTTTGTCGATGTTCATCTTATATCCTCCATTCAAGACCATGTCCATTCCGTTCAGCTGCTTTTGCAGGTCCTTTGCTGTCTCTGACAGAATTACAATGTCATTTGCGAACCTCAAAGTTTTTGTTTCTTCTCCATGGATTTTAATTCCTACTTTCAATTTTTCTTTTGTTTCCATTACTGCTTGCTCAATATACAGATTGAATAACATCGGGGAGAGGCTACAACCCTTTCTCACTCCCTTCCCAAGCACTGCTTCCCTTTCATGTCCCTCGACTCTTATAGCTGCCATCTGGTTTCTGTACAAATTGTAAATAGCCTTTCTCTCTCTGTATTTGACCCCTGCCACCTTCAGAATTTGAAAGAGAGTATTCGAGTCAACATTGTCAAAAGCTTTCTCTAAGTCTACAAATGCTAGAAACGTAGGTTTGCCTTTCCTTAATCTTTCTTCTAAGATAAGTCGTTGGGTCACTATTGCCTCACGTGTTCCAACATTGCTACGGAATCCAAACTGATCTTATAATAGCTATATAAAGGAAGCCTGAAACACGTGTTGTGTGGAATGATCCATTAGAGTTTCATTAGTGCCGTGTATGAAACGTGTGCATTTCTGTGCGTGCGCGCTTGTGTGTGTCTGTGAGTTGTTTTTGGTGTGGTTACCGTGTATGATAAAATACAAAATGAAAGGGCTAGAACCAAGATTCGAGATCCAAAGCTGACAAGAAAGAAAGCCGGAAAAGGAATTGGAAGTGGACTAATTGTTGTGGCAGTTTGGCAACGGGGAACGGTTCGGGCGTGACGTTGAGAGCTCTGTTGGAAAAAAAAAAAAAAAAAAAAAAATATATATATACACCTCCAAACCGTGAGGTGTCAGGTATCAAGTAATTTTAATCGGACTTTAGTATGTTTCCATTAGCATCGCCTGATTTAATTCGAGTTCATTCCATTGCCTGTGCAATTGTTTGAGTGAAATAGTGGTAGTGAACAGTAGAAATTTCGGTTCGTGTCGTATAAATTAATATTCACACAAGTTATACTACAGTGGTGTATCAAGCATTAATGGCCGGCCGCCTGCCTCGGGCTTGGATGTGTGTGATGTCCTTAGGTTAGTTAGGTTTAGGTAGTTCTAAGTTCTAGGGGACTGATGACCTCAGATATTAAGTCCCATAGTGCTCAGAGCCATCATCATCAAGCATTAATGTAAACAAACTGTACCTATTATATCAGAACTTTATTTTATTGCTATTATTGCTAAAGCCTAGCTAAGTGTGAGCATGGGAGTGACGAAATAGTATACTTGGGATGAGGATTTGGGATGGGGATGGAGGAAATTAAGAAACTGTGACCGCTTCACACCCCGATCCTGGATCGGTGTTCAGGGAGGCATACTCGAGGCACGTTTGGAACTGGCGTCAACAGTTACGGGAGACTGATTCGTCTCGAAACGAAAATGTAAACAATGTAAGTGCCTACTCGCAGGTCTTTTTTTCCTTCGATGCCGTGTGGCGGCAGGCATTTGTTCGGACGACGCAGGTCGTTACCGGCGCTGGTCATGGTGCCAACGGGACGTACAGTAGTCGTTCCCACGGGGCCAGGGGAGCCGAGGCGGCGACTTCCGCCGCGTTTCTCCCGGCTGAGTAATTACGCTGGGACACCGCGGACGTCGGCCAGCCGGAAGCTGCAGGTGCAGCCGGCGTTCCTCCGCCTGTCACGCCGGCACCCAATTTATGCCGCCGACCGATGATTAATTCCGAGCCCGGGTCGGCGCGCGTGTACCGTTGATTATAGCCGCGGAGTCGCGACTGCGCATGCGTCGGAGGCGGCCTCCGTCGCTGCCGACCCGCCCGTTAATTGGATCTGCTTTTAATTTAACTCTTTTACTACCCCCCACCGCCGTCCACTCTGCCCGTCTTCCTCCCTCTATCTCTCGCGTTCCCAGAACAATTCCGAGGAGGCGCATAGTGTGAGAGCATCGAAAATCGGGTTAGTGACCGCCCGCGCGCCTTCTTTGTTCAGCCATCGACATCCGATTTCCCGTCCGTCATCGCCACAGACGCCCGAGGCCCACTGAGCCCGCAGTTTAATCTCGTTATCGTCGACGTGTAAGTGCGAGCATGATTCAGCGACACGCCTCCGGACCAAATGTGTGACGGCGTAAAGACTTAGATCTTATCGCTTACACCCTCCGACCGTTAATTCCGTTATGCTAGTGGGCGTCGCACTGCCTGAGGCCTGAGATAATTCTGCGCTACTTTCTCAGCGCTCTGTAGTGGATCCCATCAGTGTCTCCCGTGAAACGTAGGCGCCTCTGGAAAATTGTTGTCATTACATGCACTGCTAAGAAAGTGACAATGAGCGCAATGTATACTGCTAGCCACTAAATTTGCAACACCAGGGAGGGTAGCAAATAACTAAATTTTCGCTTTTGTGCACGTACAGTACAGCAGGAAGAATACATGATAAAACTTGTAGGTGATTTGGAGGTATATGGGACCTGAAAAAATAGTTCACGATGCTCTAACCTGGCAGGACACAGAATGGAACCGAGCTGGGATTCCATTTATGGATACCACAGTCTATGGTCCTAGGACCTACGCCAGGGTTTATAAATCGCATTGGATGGCGACTGGTGGCATACCAGTCTCTCGACAACCCATGACCAGATGGATATGAGGGCATTCGTGAAGGAACACGTCCAAAGGAACAGTTGACCACACTGAAGTAACGACTTCTAAGGAATGGTTGTTCACCGTTCCCTTCAGGTCAGTCTCATTCCATTTCCACCATTCTTCATTCCTGGCCGCGTGGGATTAGCCGAGCGGTCTGAGGTGCTGCAGTCATGGACTGTGCGGCTGGTCCCGGTGGAGGTTCGAGTCCTCAAAAAAAAAAAAAAAAATGGTTTAAATGGCTCTGAGCACTATGGGACTCAACTTCTGAGGTCATTAGTCCCCTAGAACTTAGAACTAGTTAAACCTAACTAACCTAAGGACATCACACACATCCATGCCCAAGGCAGGATTCGAACCTGCGACGGTAGCGGTCTCCCGGTTTCAGACTGCAGCGCCTAGAACCGCATGGCCACTTCGGCCGGCCTCGAGTCCTCCCTCGGGCGTGGGCGTGTGTGTTTTTCCTCAGGATAATTTAGGTTACGTTGTTTGTAAGCTTAGGGACTGATGACCTTAGCAGTCCCATAAGATTTCACACACATTTCAACACATTTTCATTCCTGCTTCGGCCTTGTATAGTGAGCGTCATTCCTCAGTACAGTTCCACCGTTCAATGTTCCCAACTCAACCTCGTTCAGTCAGCCCCATCTCTCGTTATACTTCCGCCATTCCCTATTCCCACCTCAGTTTCGTACAGTCGGTCTCGTTCCCCATTTAAGTATCACCATTTCTCGTTCTCTTCTCTGTCTCATTCGATCGGCCACCTTTCTCGTTACAGTTCTGACATTCCTCATTCGCACCTCATTCTGGTCTGGTCGACCTTGTTACAGTTCTGCCTTTCCTTGTTCCTGCCTCTGTCTCGTACGTTAGGCCTCATTGCTCGTTCCTCAGGACAGGCCCACCATTCCTTGTTGCCTTCTCCGTCTCATTCGATCAGCTTATTTGTCATTACGGCTCCACTGCTCATCGTTCCTGCCTCGTTCCACCATTCCTTGTTCCTGCCTTGGTCTCGTTCGGTAGGCCTCGTTCCTCATTACAGTTCCAATGTCCCTTGTTTCTGCCTCAATCTCAGACGATTAACCTCATTCCTCATTAGTGTTCTGCCATTCCTCATTCCCACCTCAATCCCATTCAACTGGTCTCATTCTTCGTTACAGTTCCATCTCAGTTTTGTTCAGGTGGCCTCATGCCCCATTACACTTCTGCCAT
Source organism: Schistocerca serialis cubense (assembly GCF_023864345.2). Lineage (NCBI taxonomy): Eukaryota > Metazoa > Arthropoda > Insecta > Orthoptera > Acrididae > Schistocerca > Schistocerca serialis. The sequence goes on along the minus strand of NC_064643.1, from coordinate 200,613,726 downwards.
TCCTCATTCCCACTTCAATTTCATTCGGACTCCCTTGCTCCTTATTATAGTTCCACTGTTCCTCATTCCCACCTCAGTCTCGTTCAGTTTGCTTCAATCCTCATTACAGGTCTGCCATTCCTTGTTCCCTCCTTAGTGTAGTTCAGCTGGCTTCATTCCTTGTTACTGTTCCACTGTTCCTCATTTCCACCCGAACTTATTTGGTCTTCCTCATTCCTCACTACACTTTCACCATTCAGCATTCCCACCTTGATCTCGTTCAGTCAGTCTCGTTCCGCATTATGGTTCCACAATTCCTTGATTCTTCATCCGTTTCATTTTTTGACCTCCTTCCACCATTTATCATTCCTGCATCAACGTTATTCAGTCAGCCTCGATCTGCATTCCTTTTCTGCCGTTCCTCGTTCCTGCCTCAGTTTCATTTTGTCACCCTCATTCCTCATTATAGTACCGGCGTTCCTCGCTCCCATCTCGATCTTGTTCTGTCAGTTTCACATCTGGTTCTGGTTCCGCCTCTCCTCGTTTCTGCTTTGGTGCCATGCGGTTGGTCTCGTTATTTTTTTCTTGGTGGTTTCAATTTTTAGTTTCATTGATTCTTCACATTCTTCCATTCTTGTCCAGTTTCAAACCATTCTCGAAATCTCCTCTTCAAGTCCTTTGCGACCGCCTTTCAGCGTCTGTGATCTAATTTATAACTTTCTCACAATTATATATCAAAATTAACACAATAAGTCTTGATTTGCTGAAACTCTTTTTTTTATATACTAGTGCGTGTTTTTGAGGAAATAGGCTCCCCTAATTGCCATTTTAATATCTGCACACAATATTTATTAATGACAATATCAAATTTGTGTATACATGTGTCACTAGGACCCGTTAAAAATTGAATTTTAAAATGAAATTAAATGAATTTATCAAAGTAATTCCCTGTACTATTTTCACTTTGCTGCTCCTGAGATACAGCTGGTAATCATTTGAAAGAATTAAAGTGCAGCAGGAACATCTGGACTGCATTCTAATCTGTTTCGTACACTCAGTTCACCAACATTTTTAGCTCGTATTTCAGATATTTCTGATCCTGTTTCAATGTGACATATACATCATTTTTATCTATCTGGGGACCTTAACTGGCTGACTCTCTTCCATCTTCTTCATACTTATCGCATTTTGAGATCAGTGCCATACATCAGTTTCGTAAACCAATATGACACTGTCCACAATCGACTTTGAAGATAAGAAGATTTCCATATTCTACTAAGTGCAAATAGTTCTATGTCATCAAAGTAGGCGGCGGTAGCTGAATGAAATAAGAAAAAAACCTTATAGCACAGAAGTACCATCAGCACTATTTATTACTTTTATTTCATTTCCACATGAATTAATAAGTGAAAATATTGCTTAACAAAGTATTGAACCAGTATTTTTTAATAAAAATATCACACCAGTGATCAATGTGTTAACAGTTAGTGATGCACCCGTACACATCACACTGATGTGTGGATACTCAACGTATTTGATGTGGTTGTAAGTAGTAGAACAACAAGGATGCAGCCCCACTCTCCCCATCACTGCCAAATTTATTCAAGATGGCGGCGATAAATATAGCAATATCGCAGTGTCGTCATGGTTGGAAGTTCAAATTCTGGTGGGAAGATAGGTCAATTGGGCTACCTCCACTAACCTAACCCCCTCCCCTCCCCTCCCTTCCCCATCCCGTCCCCCCGAGAGTGGTGGGAAGTTGAAATTCCATCAGGACAATGCAACACACCATGGTTACCTGCACTAACCTAAGAAAATGGGGAGAAAATATGTCACTTGGGCTAACTCCACTAACCTAAAACATTACCTCTTCCTGGGAATTGGCAGGGAAAAGACTCAGCCTGTGCTGGATAGAATGGACATAAGTCTTTATTTTCAGTCTTTATTTAAACAATTAGAGGCAGTACTGCCATCAAATGTGACCACCCCAAGGTCCGGAGTCCAACTGACCTAGTACACAGTAGCGCCACCAGAGGGTGCTGTCATCCCTCCCATGATGTAATCCAAGATGGCGGTCTGGGGGGGGGGGCGATAACGGCGGGTCACGCCGCTGCCAGCAGCATCTGAAAATCGGATCTACAGTTGGAGTTCATCACATGTCTATCTAAATAAGAGCCAAGTCATCCTCTGAGCCACGCGCGCGTGTGTTTACCGTTGCTTGCGTGAAACCTATGGATACTGACGTCACAGGTCGTGCTACAGAAATCTGTTCCTGACTAACATCGACTGTTTTCTCTCCCTCACGATCCTAACAGCACCAGTTCACGAAAATAGCCCAGAATAACGCCGATTCCATTCTTCCTGGTGGTCCTAATGAGGCATCGCGTGTTACCCCTCCCAGAAATCGTAATACCCTGCTTAAAGCATTCTTGTTACTTGGAGAGAGAGAGAGAGAGAGAGAGAGAGAGAGAGAGACGATGGCCACATCAAGCCCTTCCAGAAATAGTGACGTTCTGAAAAGTCCCTTTAGAAAAATTATACATGACTGTGCTTAAACTGACACACAATATTTTTTTAGCGCAATGGAATCTGACTTTCAGTAATCCCTACAAGAGAATGGCCCTGACTAAATTAACCTATACGTTTCACAAATCACTTACCTCACAAAAATCTTCGTTACTCGAACTACTGCAATACAGCGAGCCCCAATACTGCCAGCTAAATAAAAGATTGTAACTACTGAAGGCACTAACTACTGATAGGCATAGCTAGCAAATGAAAGATTTTAATAGAGAACAAACAATGTATTTACCTTAATAGTCATAATATATATAGCAGTTCATGACATCCATTCTTAGAAATGTACTGTTTCTGATGGACACACCTCCAGATTATCCATTCTCAAAAATCCGCCATCTCACTTCCCCACATCCACCACTGCTGGCGGCTCGCCTCCAACTGCGCAGCACTATGCGTTGTTAACATCCAGCTGCCCAACACTACAATGGCAGACAACAATGCAAACTAGCCACAGACTGCACACAGCACAGCCAGTGATTTTCATACAGAGCGCTACGTGGAGTTACCAATAAGAAAACCTAAATAGCCTACTTACAGTTCGATAAAAGCTTCTCATTGGCTGTACATTCAAATGAAGCTCTTTCATTGGTCGCCTCGGTCTATATATAAACCCACAACCAACCTCCATCGTCCTCAGTCCGCTGCTGTGTGCCTTGTGCATTCCATTGTGTCTGTGTGTTTACTTGTTCTTTTCTCTCCACAATATGAAGAGAGTTAGCTGCAGCAACACTTCAGAGTGTAGTGGCAACACGCATAGAGTTCTAGAGACAGGATTACCAAGTGAGTAAATAATTTCTATTCTGAGTGTAAATTTTCGTGTATATGTTAAGTTTGCCTTATTAATTCCGTCTTCTTGTTATAGTACAACTCCAGGATTTTGTCTTGGAGTGTGAGGAGAGACAGGAGGGAGCTGGACCGCAAAAGACTCTGGAAGTCCAGCCTCCTGTGTTGGGTTCACAGCCAGAATTGCCTTGTGAGTATAATTTTCATTATAATTTATTCTTGTATAGTAGTATTTCAAAAGTTTCTTTTTTTTCCTTTTTTTTGTTTCCCCTAGATCACTTGAAGCAAATACGAATTGAGCTGGAGGCAGAGCTGGGGGCTGAAAATAATTATCTACTCCAGCAGCAGCAATGTTACATGGAATAGCATCCAGCTGTAGATAACCGACAACAACAGTCACATAAGTATAGAAAAATATCCATGTGTGATCCTTCTGCGTAACTAGACATTCAAAATAAATAAAATTATGTTTCGTCCTGTTAGAGGAACAGCTCTAGAGGACTTCGATTTGTTGGACAGGCAGTGGAGGCTGTTCATCAGCAGATGCAGGAACGCCCTGCAGCAAATAATGAGATGCCCAAGCAGCATACTTGTAAGTTTAAAAAAAGATTACGTGCCTCTAGAAGTAGTGGTAGTAGTATAGGAAGTTTTTTTCTGTAACAAATCGGTTTATATACCTCTTTTGTTGTTGTTGTAGGCGAGACAGATGAAGACACACAAAGGTGCTCTGATCTGGCTCTACTAGATGACGATTATGATGACTTTTTGAGGGTGCGGTGGAGACGCCCTATCAAGTGTTAATGCCAAGAGCAAGAGCAGAAAAGGTAATTATTCACTCTGCTTATAACCATGTGACCGTCAGAATTCTTTCTTTCTCTGCACCAGCAATGGTAAGCAATGTACTTAACTATTATTTACTTTATCTCTCCTTCTACAGCGGTCACGACTCAACAACCTCAACACGGTGTGGACCTGTGGGGGACTTTGTCCATAGGCATGTAAAGGTAAATAACTTGCAGATGGGTGACAGGTTCAACACATCCCTTGATTCGAGTTATGTAATACACCTGGACGTAAATAACTTATATGGGCACACCATGCAGCAATTGCTGCCAACTGGTGAGTCTCGATGGGTGTCCGAAGACGAATGCAAGGGATTAGGTGGAAAAATCATGGGGGGTATCGCAGCTGATTTTGATGTAGGACATGTGGTGGAGGCAGAACTCGCATACCCTATTAGTTTGCGTGATGCGCACGCCGGTTTACCACTGTGTCCAGAGCAACTAGTGTCTCAAGGAGGCTCCACACCCAAACTAATGACAACACTGGGGGATAAGAGGAGATACATTATTCATTATCGTAACCTCCAGCGGTGTCTCAGCTTTTCAGTGACCTTTTTTCCCACCATTTTCTTAGGTCATTAGGGGTACATTGTCCTGCTGGAATTTGAATTTCCCGCCATTTTGTGGGAGAGGGGAGAGGAGAGGGTTAGGTTACTGGAGGTAGCCCAATTGATCCATCTTCCTTCAGAATTTGAGCTTCCTGCCATCATGTCATTGCGACATTGCCATATCTATTGCAGACATCTTGGATCCGCCATCTTGAATAAATTTTGGCAACAGTGGAGAGTGGGGCTGCGTCCTTGTTGTTCTACTACTGTTATACAATCCTGCATTGAGGAGCAAACAGTGAGTCTGTCCTCTCGGGTGTTGTTCCCTTGAGGCCAGAAATATTCTGCATGGAGTCGAGTATGGGCACCCTGAAGTCATGAAACCTTTATTGTCTTAATAAGCCGTAGCGTCCTGACCAACTGCTTGTGATCCTGCCGCTGGGGAAATCCTAAGTGTGATGGTGTAGTTCCTCATTCCTCCAGGAGGCATAGTACGATCTTCTGCCAAACAAACAATATTCACTGCTGGATGTAAGGTCCGTTAGTTATGCAAAACACCGTTTTTTCCAAGTTCCCAAACATGTTTCAGCACCTCTGTGCCATCATAAGCAGGTTACTGTTTTATTTAATCTTTACATACGGTTTGCAGGACCACTTGCGCATTATTTCTTACAGGTAGCTTGTCATGTTTTTTGTGTGGCAAGCCTATTTTTTCTCAACATCTTGATGAGATGTTGTGAAGCTCACGCAAATATAACACATATTTTCAGAAAATATGGTCGTAAAAGCAATGTGCACTTTACCAAAACACACTGTAATCGTGGTACGATTACAAGACCTGTTCAGGATGCTAAAAAAAGGGCTTGCCACACAAAAACATTACAAGCCACCTGTTAGAAATAATGCGCAAGTGTCCTGCAAAACCATGCAAACCGAAAGTAAAGATTAAATACAACAGAAACCCTCTGATGATGGCACAGAGGTGCTGAAACATGTTTGGGAACTTGGAAAAAACGCTGTTTTGCATAACTGGCGGACCTTACATCCAACAATTTTAGCTGCAAACACGGAAAACACAATAAGCTGCAAATACAAATGATGAAACAATATTCAGTTGTGATTTCGGAATGAGAATCCCCCACCATAATTCTTCCTTATACACTGCTCAGCCAAAACATTATTAACACTGCTAACCGCGACGATGGATGCCGCCTGGTGGCATAGCGGGCACATGACGCGGTAAGGAAAGTATCTATGCAAGAGGAGCAGAGGTGGATGGGAGATCAAATTACAAGAGAACCAGGCTGCAAATGGGGAAAATCATTGAGATAAGCGTCTCTGACAAATGGTAGATTACTATTACGCAGAGACTGAACGAATGTCTCGAAAATGGCAAAGCCTGTCGAATGTTGAAGTGCTACTGTCGTGAACATCTACGAAAAGTAGTAGAAGAACTATGAAACTACCACTAGGTGCTAAGTAGTGAAAAGTATTTAAACCGAAAAACTCTGGGAAGCTTTGGGAGACATCAAAACAAATATTTTTCCCTAATGACATTTTTCCCTATGAGGAGTATTTAAACTGGTAGAGGAAGATTTCTCTCGCGGCAAATTAATTAAACCAACAAACACATTTCCATTTTTTATGACCAAGAGATAACACATTAACGCAACCCAATTTCAATTACAGTAGATTTTCAAGAATGCCTCCATTGACACGTAAACAAAGGTTACACCGTCGGATCATGTTCTGTCTGACACGGGCAAAAACCCTAGGAGTATCCTGAATTGTTCCTGCTGCTGCTACCATCAGGGTAACCAGATCCTCTTCTGATGCAACAGGAGTTGCGTAAACAAGGTTGCGCATCTCTCCCCATACAAAAAAGTTCAGAGGGGACATATCTGGGGATCGAGCAGGACATGGTACAGGATCACCTCTGCCATTCCACGTTTCTGGGAACCGTCGGTCCAGGAATCGACGCACGCGACGACTGAAATGTGCCGGCGCCCTGTCATGTTGGAACCACATGTGTTGTCTTGTAGGGAGCAGGACGTCTTCCAGCAATTCTGGCAATGCTCTGGCGAGAAAATTGTAATAGTGCCTGCCGTTTAATGGCCTAGGTAGCAGATACGGCCCAATTAAACAGTCCCCAACAACACCGACCCACACAATAACGAAGAACCGCACTTGATGAGCGCTAGTAACTGTGCCATATCGGTTATCCTCACTCCAAACATACGAATTGTGCATGTTTCAATCATGCCCGAACGTTGCTTCATCGGTAAGCAACACAGATGATGGAAATGTAGGATGCATTTCACACTGTTCCAGGTACCACTGCAAAAACTGTGCTCTGGGTGGATAATCAACTGGCTCCAGGTTGTGGACATACTGTAAGTGAAATGGACGTAACAATTGCTCTCTAAGGACTGTTCTTACATTCGTCTTATTCGTCCCCATGTTACGTGCAATTGCACGATAGCTGATTGAAGGATGCCGCTCCACATGCTGTAAAACAGCTTCCTCAAATTGCAGCGTTCTTACCGTGCGACGGCGTCCCTGCCAGGTAATCTGCTACATGATTCGGTCTCACGCAGACGTTGGTATACAGCAGCAAAGGTCGTATGATGCGGGATACGGCGATTAGGATATTGTTGTTGATAAACCCGCTGTGCAGCTCGTCCGTTGTGGTGCGCTACGTAGTACGCACCAACCATATCAGTGTTATCACTCCAGGTGTATCGCTCCATTAGTAAACAGAGACAATGCACTACTACACTGGTGGACAGCAGTTGCCTACAACTGAAGAGCGTAAGACGCCCTCTAACAACTGAAGATCGTAATACGACCTCCACCGATTTAAATAATCCTCATAGGAAAAAATGACATTAGCGAAATATTTGTTTTGATGTCCCTTACAACCTCCCAGAGTTTGTCGTCTTAAATACTTTTCACCCTGTACATCTAGGACTCTTCACAGAGCTTGGAGTTCGGAGGCGTATCTGCTCTGTCGAAAGAACACATGGCTGCGGCACGTACAGGTGTTTCCGAGCACACCGTTCGTCGTACATTGTTGAACATGGAACTCCGCAGTAGATGCCCCAACGTGTTCCCAAATCGACTCAACACCGACAGTTACGACTGCAGTGGACATGGGACTGTAGGGATTCGATCGTGAATCATTGGGAACGTGTCGACTCTTCGGATGAATCATGTTTTTTTGTTACATCAGATCGATGGTCGTCTCCACAGACGCCGTCATCGAGGCGAACGGCGGCTCCAAACTTGCACCGCGCCACAGGCACAGGCTAGTAGGTGCAGTGTTATGCTATGGGAGACAGTCTCCTGCGCTAGCATCTGACCTTTGATTGTAGTCGAAGACATCATTTCAGCTGTGCACTACGTGCATCCCTTCATGCTTGATGTCGTCCCTGACGGCGATGTCATCTTTCAGCAATATAGTAGTCGAAGACATCATTTCAGCTGTGTACTACCTCCATCCTTTCACACTTGATGTCTTCCCTGATGGCGATGTCATCTTTCAGCAATATAGTAGTCGAAGACATCATTTCAGCTGTGCACTACCTCCATCCCTTCAAGTTTGATGTCTTCCCTGACGGCGATGTCATCTTTCAGCAGTGTAATCGTCAGTGTGTCGGAGCCAGAATCACGCTACCGTGGTTTGAAGAGTATGATAGTGAAATCACGTTAATTATACAGGGTGTCCCAGCTGTCTTGTCCACCCAAAATATCTCTGGAACAATAACAGTTATTGAAAAACGACTTTCACCGGTATCAGTGTAGGGCTGGGGCCCATGAATGTACATATTTGGAAACATTCTAAAACGAAAGCATATGTGTTTTTTAACACAAACTTATGTTTTTTTAAATAGACCTCCTATATTTTTTCTTCAGCAATCCATAGCATGACAAAGAACATACACAATATTCCCATTGCATCCCGAGATATTGAGACGTGAAGTTGACGCTTAAAACACCCGACACGCGCTGCTAGCGCACGTCCTGTGGCTCAGGCGTGAACCCCATGCTGCCCGTAATCGCGATGTGATTGACATGTGTAATCACACTTCCATACTTATCAAGAGGTCAGAAACGAATAATACGGTCTGCTGCCATCAACTCTCATAAGCACATAATGGTTTCCCTCTTGCACGTTTTACGCATCTACGTACACAATATGAACCAGTACCGATCGGTGTACACCCGTCAGGTTGTCTTATTTATCCTGCACACCCAAAATAGGGTTTATCTAATGCGTTATATGACCCATTGTGCCTGTCGCCCAGGGCCTGGCTCTACCTAGTCAAGTGTGCAACGTAGTTACCACTACTGCCACAGTTACCACTTCGCCTTGTTTATGATTTGCGACCCATGCAAACTCCTGTACTCCACCACCCTCCGAGCATCCCATTTGTTGTTGCTTTGGCGTGCAGTACACCGCTTGCCAGTGTAGTCGCGCATCAGAGTAATCTAGTGACGGCACGGAGGTAGTACACATTGTGAATAAACGTTGTGTTGTGGAACTTATACTGTACAGTATAATGTACACACATGAAGATGTGGTAGAAATGCTGCTGATCTATGGAGAATGTAAGTTGACGGGAAATACGTTGTGAGATTGCTTGTTTGTTGATAGTACTGTTAGCGAACATTATGATTATTAACATGTCTGTTTTCTACCCTACTCTACATACCTGTATTGTACCCTGTTGTAGGTACACGAAATGCTGTTCAGGCAGAACGACTGTACAGAAGACGATTCCCTGACAAGTCATCGCCTTCGCGCCGGATGTTTGGTCGTCTCACATCTCCTCTACGTGAAACGGGATTCAGTCTGGAACCGCGCGACCGCTACGGCCGCAGGTTCGAATCCTGCCTCGGCCATGGATGTGTGTGATGTCCTTAGGTTAGTTAGGTTTAAGAAGTTCTAAGTTCTAGGGGACTGATGACCTCAGATATTAAGTCCCATAGTGCTCAGAGCCATTTGAACCATTTTTTGAAACGGGAAGCTTAAATCCAAGACCTCGACATCGTCCTAGAACATGCACAGATGAACGTGCTGAAGTTGCTGTGCTCGCTACCATAGCTGTCAATCCTCAAATCAGCACACGTCAAATTGAACATGAAGTTGGTGTGTTGAAATCAAGTGCAAAGCGTATTCTCAAACGTCATAAATTTCATCCTTACCATGTTCATTTACACCAGGATCTTCATGGAAATGACTTCCGCAATAGAGTAACATTTTGTCTGTGGGCTCAGCAAAAACTTCTGACTAATCCAAATTTTTTTGCAGATGTTCTCTTTACCGACGAGGCATCATTCTCCAACAAAGGAATTGTCAATATGAGGAATATGCATTATTGGTCCGCAGACAATCCGAAAAGACTCCGTCAGGTAGAGCATCAACGTCCGTGGAAAGTTAATGTTTGGTGTGGGATTATTGGAGATACCATTATCTGACCTTTCTTTATAAATGGCATCCAAAATGGCAGACAATACTCCAGATTTATACGACACAATCTTCCTGTTCTCTTGGACACCGTACCTCTGAACCGGAGAATGGTCATGTGGTATCATGGTATCAGCATGACGGATGCCCTGCACATAACGCCTTACGAGCACGACGACTTCTGAACCGTAAGTTCCCTGGTAGGTGGATTGGACGAGGTAGCCCAGTTAGGTGGCCTGCCCGATCTCCGGACCTTAGACCGCTGGATTATTTTCTTTGGGGAGCAGTGAAGGATGCTGTTTACCAACATGAACCAACAACACCAGAGGACATGAAGCAACGCATTATTGATGCTTGTACAGCCATCAAAGAGGAAACACTAGCACGAAGTAGGGCATCCTTCATCCGCAGAGTGACCCTATGTATGCAAGCCAATGGGCATCACTTTGAGCATGAGATGTGAACGCTATGTTTAGTATGTAGTGCTGGTATCACAATGGAAGTTTCTACAAAGGGCCATTTCACCCAGTGATGTTAAGAAACATTTGTTTGCAACAATTTGTCATTTAACGCATTACATAAACATAACATTGATAATTATGTGATAATAAAACTAATTGGTTAAACATGTTTACTTTTATCTTCTATGTCCTACCTGAACTTCCCAAATCAAAACATTTTTACCTAAACAACGGTAAAACTTAGCCCACTTGCTCGTTTCACTAAAACCATGAACATGAATTTTACTATTACGAGTGAATGATTAACTGTCACTTGCGCTAGATCTGCAGTAAAGTAAAGTTTTAACGTTGAACGGCATTACCTTTTTAGTTACGGATTAACAATAAGCGAAGTTAACTTTGTGACTAACGTTGGGGTACACAGATATGTTACAGAACCGCATTACCCGTAGCCTATGGGATAAATACCCGCTGGAATGTACGAGGTTAATGCAGGATGGCAGCAGACCGTATTATTCGTTTCGGACCTCTTGATAAGTATGGAAGTGTGATTACGCACGTCAATCATATCGCGATTACGGGCAGGATGGGGTTCACGCTTGAGCCTCAGGACGTGCGCTAGCAGCGCATGTCGGGTGTTTCAAGCCTCAACTTCGCGTCTCAATATCTCGAGATGTAATGGGAATATTGCGATGCAATCAACGCCATTGTGTGTGTGCTCTGTCATGCTATGGATTGCTGAAGAAAAAATATAGGAGGTCCATTTAAAAAAACATAAGTTTGTGTTAAAAAACACATATGCTTTCGTTTTAGAATGTTTCCAAATATGTACATTCATGGGCCTCAGCCCTACATTGATACCGGTGAAAGGCGTTTTCCAATAGCTGTTATTGTTCCAGAGATATTTTGGGTGGACAAGATAGCTGGGACACCCTGTATTATTATATTTATTATATAATTTTGTGTATTATATTTATTATATATCTTTGTGTGGACATCTGATGCCACCAACATCGATAGTACACAGAATCGGTGCTGTATTGCGTTCCAAAGAGGGACCAACAAGCTCTTAAGGAGATGCTCAAAATGTTTTCGTTCTCAGTATATAAAGAATTTCGATGACGTTAGTCTCGCTACCTTCGTGCGGTAGCTTTGAAAATGCTAATTTTTTATCCAATTATGCGGTACACTTCAAGTCTTCGTGGTATTTATTGGGCAGCAGCATCATATCGCTTCCGCTGTCTGAGTCCATCGAATGCCAGAGAAATACGCCTACAGACAAATGCGAACAGCTGGACTTGGCGGAGATCTGTAGACACAACTTTGTCAGGTAGCTAGAATAACCATCCCTCTGGACGAGGGAAGGCTTTCCTCGGGCTGACGGTATCTGAAATCCCTGCCTTCAAGCTGTAGTGTCCTTAACTTTCCCGACAACTCCAATACATAAGGGGTCGCAACGCGTTCATTATTTATTAACAACACAGAATACTGGAGCACCCGCATACCATGATGGTTATGTTAGTTTTTTATTTTTACTAGGAAACGCGCTTTCAAGGCGCAAACACACAGAAGAAAGATCGCTTGTTGCTACGAGGGCTCAGAAAGTAATGCACCGCATTTCTTTTCGCTGCCGAAAACAATGCTACGAATGTGAAATTTCACGTATGTATTATTTGAAGTCTCCCGAGTAAGCGTGCAACGTTTCCAACACTTCGGACAGATAGTGTAGCTGCAGGACAATTTCAAAATGGCGTCTGTAGGTGATGTACGTTACAAGCAAAGTGCCGTCAATGAATTTCTCACTGCAGAGAAAGAAACTGTGGGCAATACGCACAAACGCTTGTCCAAGATCTATGGAGCATCTGCCGTCGCCAGAAGTACAGTTAGTCGCTGGGCACGGAGAGTGAGGTCATCAGAAGGCGGTTCGGCGGAGTTCCACGATTTGCAGCGGTCGTGGAGGACATCCACGGCTGTCGCACCTGACATGTTGCAGCGAGCTGATGTTGTCATTGGCGAAGACAGACGCATCACGACTCGGCAGCTGGCGTTGCGTCTGTCAGTCAGCAAAGAAAATGTGGATGCAATTATCCGCACTCTTGGACCTTAAGGGTGCGCAAGATGGATCCCGCGGTGTCAGGCGGTGGTTCACAAATCACACAGAAAAAACATTTGTCTTGATTTGTTGCAAAACTTTTAAGCTAAGGAAGAGACCTTCTTGTCCCAGATTCTGACAGGTGATGAAACCTGGTTTCACCATTTTGATCCCGAAACAGAACGACAGTCAGTGGAATGGCGCCAGGAGCTCCTCACAGAAGAAAAAATTCGAAGCAACTGCTTCCGCCGGTAAGATCATATTCTAGGACTGTGAAGGTGTGATTCTCATTGATGTGATGACAATAGGCGGTACCATTAATTCAGAACCATATGTCAACACATTAACAGAACTTGACACACAGCATCCTGGGAGATGTTTTGCTACAACACGGCAACGCTCGGTCCAACACAAGTCTGAGGGCTGCTGAACAAATCGCAAAATATTGTTGAACAGTGTTACCCCATCCACCCTACAGCCCTGACCTAGCCTCGTCGGACTTCTACATCTTTGCCCCATTAAAGGATGCCATTCGTGGAAGACATTTTGAGGGCGATGAGGAGGTGATTCACACAATGAAGCACTGTCTCCGCAACCAGGACAAGAACTGATACCGACAGGGCATACACGCCCTTGTTTCGCGCTGTAGGAAGGTCATAGAATGGGATGGAGATTACGTAAAAAAATAGGGTGTGTAAATAAAACACCATTCTTTCGCGTGTATAATTCTCATTCTGTTCAATAAAGAAATGTTAAAGAAAAAAATGCGATGCATTACTTTTAGGCAACGCTCGTATTTTACTAAATGTGGCTGTCATAAAGACAACAACAAAAGGAAAAAAAAGGGATGGGTGAACACCTGAGAAAAAAAGGATATGTTAATTTGCTCAATCAGATCCGATGCCTCTTGCAGTTTATGAAAAATTATGAATGATGCCATGAGTAAGACTAGAGAAAGAAAACATGCAAATTAGAAAGGAAATTGCACTTGAAAAAAGTTAGGAGTAATTTATGCTGACAGGAAGGTCGTTTGAGTGATGTTTAGTATTATAACATCGGCAAACGCCAGCAGTGTAATTATGAAAACTTACAAAGCATGTAATTCTGTCGTGCAGTTATATAAAAGTACAGAAACAATTATCATTTCGTATGGCATGAAGGTTAGTTCTGCTGTAGTGTGATATGCAAATATAAAGAAATAAGGTTAATAATCTCTTGTTTTGCACGTAACTGAGTAGTGTTACAGCCTAATATTCAGATTACTTAATCATCTGTGACAATTTTGTGAGATTTACGTGCAATTTACAGACTACTAGTTATTGTATATACGTTCGAAGTGGCAGCAATATTTTGTAGCTGCAATGTGGAATACCGTTGTGATTTATGTCCACAAGCTACAGCTTTCTTTGAATATTGAAAATGGAAGCATTGTCACAGAGAATATTTCACAAACCATATTCCAAAGCGTCAAATATAGTTATAACTGCATAATATAAGCTACCTAAGGACTTTGTATTAAAATATTGTTCAAAAACTTTATTCTGAGGAACTAGGTTTTTGTTTTGTTTAAATACGCAGCACGAAGACATGTGTGGATGCATATACTGCTACGTCAGATATATTATGAGGCTAAATAATGCTTTTTTTTATAAATTTCGAAACATGGACTATTATTTTTAACAATTGACCTTTTTCATATTAAGCAAAGTAAGCGTAGGGATCTGTGTTTCCACCAGCATGGCGTTCACACATTTCGTGAGGGGCGGGGGACGGAGGCAAAGTACTGGCCGAAAGGAAGAAAAAAGTGTCGTGGACTTTCCGACCGTGGATTCTGCGATATGTGACGTCAACGTGATGTTTCCCAAGACGAATATTTCAGCCGCGGGTTTTCCAATCCTCAAAAGAAGCCGCAACTGTGGCGGAGGCTCAGCCGACCGTTTGGCAATAAGTAAATCCCTTCACATTTTACCCAGGCTTCTGACAGGCTACCCACGTAGTGCATAGTTATGTTTAAATATTTTCATATTTTTCTTTTTTCGCTATAGGCACCTTTTATTTCTTATTACGTTTGTTTAAGTTTTACGTATTCTCCTGTCTACAACATTATTGCGTCAAATGGTGAATTTCTTATTTCATGAATTTTAATTTTTCACTCCATTTTTATAAGAAAGCTGGAAATTTGATTCATGTTCTTAAATCCGCTGAGTCGTTATGTATTCTTATACACCGAGGTGACAAAAGTCATAGAATAGCGATATGCACATATACAGATGGCGGTAGTGTCACGTACACAGGGTATAAAAGGGTAGTGCGTCGATGGAGCTGTTATTTATACTTGGATGATTCACGTGAAAAGGTTTCCGATGTGATTATAGGTAATCGACAGAATCTGAACGCGGAATGGTAGTTGGAGCTAGACGCATGGTACAGTCTGTTTCGGAAGTCGTTCGAAAATACAATACTCCGAGTTTCACAGTGTCAATGGTGTGCCGAGAATACTACATTTCAGGCATTACATCTCACTACGGACAAGGTAGCGGCGTATGGCTTTCGCCTAACAATCTAGATCGCAGGCGTTTGAGGAGAGTTGTCGGTGCTAACAGACAAGCAACACTACAGGAAATAACCGCAGAAATCAACGTGGAATGTACGATGAACGTATCTGCTAGGGCAGTGTTGCGAAATTGGCGTTAATCGCCTATGACAGGAGACGACAGACGCCAGTGCATTTGCTATCGGCACGACTTTGCCTGTAGGGCGTCACCTGTGCTTGTGACATTGTCGGTTGAATCCTTGTCGACTGGAAAACAGTGGCCGTATCAGATGGGTTCCGATTTCGGTTGGTAAGAGCCGATGGTAGGTTTCTACGGTGGCGCAGACCCTACGAAGCTATGGAAACAAGTTTTCAACAAGACGCTGTGCTAGCTCCTTACCTTGTGTGGTCTGTGTTTACATGGAATGAACCGATCATTGACTGCAAATGGCTATGTTCGGTTTCTTGGAGACCATTTGCATTCATTCGTGAACTTCTTGTTCCCAAACAACTATGGAATTTTTATGCATGACAATGCGCCATGTCTCCGGGCCACAACTGCTCGCGATTGGTTTGGAGAACATTCTGGACAGTTCCAGCGAATTATTTGGCCATCCAGATGGATCGACATGAACCCCATCGAGCATTAATGGGACGTAATCGAGAGGTGTGTTAGTGCAAAACATACTGCATCGCAAACACTTCCGCAGTTATGGACAGTTATAGTGACAGCATTTCTCACTATTTCTGCAGGGGACTTAATAAGCAAGTTGTTGACTCCATGTCACGTGGAGCTGCTGCACTACGCCTGGAAAATGGTGGTCCGGCACGATATTTGGAGGTATTCCACGACCTTTTTCACCTCAGTGTAATGTAATCTAACCTTTTGTCGAGAGCTATCTATTTGTTTTTTAAGGCACAGTGGAGTGGAATTTTTTCTACTTTTCAGTGCAGCATTCACTGCTTCCTCCTTCACCTTATTTATTAGAAAGCATCTTTCGGCTGTTTTTGATGTGTTGAGCAGTTTAGTTTCCTATACCAACCTTCGACAACATTCGTGGTTCTGTGCTGCTGGTTAAAAAACATCCCCCATTTCAATCGGTATACAAGGATTTTCCATCCACTGATTGAGCATATAGTCTGCAGATTTCAAGACCTTTTCTCCACAGGGAATATCCTTCACTACTATCATGCAGGCTTCATAAACACTATATGGAAGAAGATGTGCCACTGCAGCACACATGCGGCAAAACAATCTGACTTCTTCTCTGTCCCTGTATTTCTCCCTAAATCCCAGTTCGTGTATTTTCCTCCACAGACATTGGCTCAAGTGAATAGTGCAATTGGAAAGGAATTTTTCGGGGAACACGGTTTTCATAGCTTTACTTTTAGCCATTTCAAAATTTAGCACTGCAATTTTCGATGACCACACAGGCATCTTATTTTTCAACTCAGAAAAGAGGACGTACATATATACAGTTGCACTCTGCCAAAATTACGGTTCGGTATTTTGGTGCAATACATAAATGACGTAATAAGTGGTAGTATTGGAAAGAAATATAAATGTATGTGTGAGAGAAATTGGGAGCCGACGACTTCTCTTTTCTTTTTGTTTTGTACGTAGTTAGATCTGCACATCATTCATTGTGTATTTTATATACCACAAAAATAAATTGCACTTCTTAAATAATGAAAATTACTGGGTCGCGTAATTTTTGGGTTTTTATATGACAAAATCAATTAATTTTAATGCAAATATAGTTTAAATGCACAAACATAAAAATCTATATAGTTTTTGTTGTTATTTTGTACCCAATGAAACGTTCTTCATCGTGATCAAATGCATGGGTTCCCTGTTTATACTGATAAGAGTGAAAGTTGTTTATGAATAACAGAAACATGTTTTATATAAGCTCGACGAAGTATTGCAACGATGTTTGATATGTCTTTGTTTTGCGGTTTTGTTTTATTTTACCTTTTTTTTTTTTTTTGAAGAAATTGCGTTTTCTTATATTATGTGATAAATCTGTTTCTCTTTTGATTTTATTTTTGCTGCAACATCCCTGTGTTTCACTTTACAAATCAAGAGGTTTCGAATAAAACCAGAATTAAATTTTGACAACTTCAGTTTTACTGCAAATATTGTTTATTTTTTAAATATCAGACAGGAGGATAACAATGTAGAACAAAAACGTTCTGTAAGCTATATGGGCCTTTATGTATCCTCACTCAGTCTACAGACAGTTCATGCTTCCAGTTTCTAGGGGAACCTGTCAAGAAACTGATCGCATACACAAACAATGCGATCGAAATGATCACGACACTCCAAACATACATACAATGCATTACGATCTTAACTGACCAGTCTACACTTACACATGATTGTCTGTGGTAGCCTATGGTAGTTTTACAACTCTGTTCATACATATTTTGACTTTTGTGTTGAATAGAAGTAAATAAAAATGGAAATACTTGTTTCTCTGCTTCTGTACTTCTGCTGTCAAAGAGTATATCGTACAGTTATTTACATTGTTTTGAACAACTGTCAAATGTCCCTTTCCTAAGATGCTTTTGTGAGGAACAGATTCATCGTCAGTTTTCAAAGAAACTCTTACTTTCAATTAATTTTAAAATGCTCTTGTTCAACTGAACCTTCAAACTAGTGGGAGAGCCCTGGATGATCCCAGTAGCTACCATTCTTGCTTTTTAGAATGCAGTCTTCTAACTGTCATAACTTGGCATATTTTCGACGAACTCTTAAAGTTCTTGTGGTGTCACCGCCAGACACCACACTTGCTAGGTGGTAGCCTTTAAATCGGCCGCGGTCCGGTAGTATACGTCGGACCCGCGTGTCGCCACTGTCAGTGATTGCAGACCAAGCGCCGCCACACGGCAGGTCTAGAGAGACTTCCTAGCACTCGCCCCAGTTGTACAGCCGACTTTGCTAGCGATGGTTCACTGACAAATTACGCTCTCATTTGCCGAGACGATAGTTAGCATAGCCTTCAGCTACGTCATTTGCTACGACCTAGCAAGGCGCCATTATCAATTGCTATTTATCTTGTGATGCATGTACCGTCAGACCGATGTTCACCAATTATGGATTAAAGTTAAGTATTCCAACAGATACGTACTATTTTTGCTAGTCTCATATCCCTGACCTGTTCCAGACCTCACGCCATCCTGCGTGAGCTTAAACGCGTGCCTTTCGGCTACCCGTCGTTGTGGATTGGCTGTCTTGCCAGTCCACAACAGTCCTATCTTTCAAATTTTCAAATTTATCTTTAAAAATTTAGAAAACAGATACTGTCAATTCTTCGTGGACTCTTCTCCTGTAATTATGCTTTCGCTCCTCTATCAGCACAGCTGCTTCGTTAGATGGGCAACAATGTTGCTATTCGCCATGATTTCGATATTTTCTGTTTTTAAATGGCCTTGTCACTTACTCTGTTCGGAATTTACTTACAGCCTGTTTGTATATGATCACACTTTCTGTGTACCTGGAAGCGGCTTCCCTTTCATAGTTGCAATTAGATCAGTTGATCACAGCATACAGAATTCAAATAGCTAAGGCTACGAAATTCTCTGGAAACGAAGGCTTCCTGCAAGGGCGCTGCCGTTGAACTACTGGCGTAAACATGCAATGGCGGAGGCTCTGGTCGGAAAACTGTCGATGAAAAACTACTTGGTTCTAAGTTTCATGGTACTTGCAGCACCCACAGAAGGGTCGAAATCACCATGGTCGGAAAACCTTCGCAGCTGGAGAGAAACGACAGGGTATCCACCCAATCGTAAAGAGTAAATCCTTCAGTGAATTGGTTGTGTCCGCCAGCCTCCGTGACCGAGTTTCTCATGACACCTGTCCATCTCTACATTGCTGGAATGTCGGTATATTATCGAGGATCTATCGTTATCTGGAGAAGGATACAATTCCATAAATGAGAATTAAAACCTTTAGACAGCTATCATTGATCGATACAGGACATATCCAGCTATCAGTGTCCTCTGATCCAGAGGATACTGCCTTATCAACAGCAAAAGCACTTCACGATTTACGCCATGTTGCCGTATTGA
Source organism: Schistocerca serialis cubense (assembly GCF_023864345.2). NCBI lineage: Eukaryota > Metazoa > Arthropoda > Insecta > Orthoptera > Acrididae > Schistocerca > Schistocerca serialis. Next base: position 200,594,364 of record NC_064643.1, on the reverse strand, counting down.
GCTTAAAATATACCTTACGCCATCACGGACAACGAGAAATGTTCGTTCAGAAATAAGTGGAATGATATTCATTTGGTGCCTCTTGTACCAAGTATGAGGTTGTTATACCGTACCAGTAACATATCACATTTTGCTTAGCTACCTGATGAATGATCGTATTAAAGTGCATCTGCTATTGAGGAAGGGATAAAAAGTTATCTGCCTCAGTCGACCAGGTGAAAAAATTTCTAAAAGTAAAGTAACTGCAAATCAGCACTGAATGGCGCAGAAGTCGGAACCTTGTAACGCAATTTACAAACTGTTATAGAAAAATCACAATCTGAACTTAGTTCTCGCTCAACTTCGCAGCTGACTCTGCCGCTTAAATAAACTGACGGGAAAAAATCGCAACATCAAAAAATAATTATGGTAGAATAACGAAATTTCTGGAAAATATTTGTCTAGATAACAAATTTAAGAGATTAACATTGCAAAATCACATTTCAATGTAAGCAAGAGATAAACTATAGCAAATTTGAAATGCTGGTACAGTAATAACCGGCGTAACTGCCAGAATGTTGAATGCAAGCATGCAAACGTGCATGTATTGTGGTGTACAGAAGGCACATTTTAGTTTGTGGCATGAAGTTCCGCACCTGCTGCACTTTATCGGTCATCGATCGAGCAGGTCAAGGCAACTTGTCGACACTCTGTAGTGTATGTTTGGTTAGTACAGGGGTATGTGGGCGAGCATTAACATGTTGGAAAACACCGGCTGGACTGCTGTTCGTGAATGGCAGCACAACAGGTCGAATCACAAGACTGACGTACAGATTTGCAGCCAAGGTGCGTGAGATAATGACGAGAGTGCTCTTGCTGTGATGCTAAATCGCACACCAGACCGTAACTCCAGATATACGTCTAGTGTGTCAAGCATGTAGATAGGTTGGTTGCGGGCCCTCAGCTGGCCTCATTCTAACCAACATACGGCCGTCACTGGCACCGCGGAATCACCAGTTTCCATCAGAAGACACAACAGACCTCAAACCTCTGCTCCAATAAGCTCTGTCTCGATACCACTGAAGTCGCAAATGGCGGTTGTTTGGGTGTCAGTAAAACGCACGTACCACGGCATGTGGCGCGGTTGTGTCCTTGGAGTAATCGGTTTGTAACAGTCTGTTGAGTCACTGCGATACCAACTGGTGTTCAAATCGCTGCTGCAGATGACAGTACAATGCGCCAGAGCCATGCGCCGAACAGGATGGGCTGCCTTCCCGGTAGTGCCAAGTGACCGTCTGGAGACAGTTCTCCTCGCCACCGTACATTCTTCTGATCACCGCTGTCAGCAATCATGTAAGAGGTGCATTCAAGCTCTAAGGCCTCCGATTTCTTTTCTCTCGACTGGAAAGAGATAGAAACATGCGCATTGTTTTAAAATGAGGCCGCCGCGTTCATTGTCAATACGTCCCAGAGATGGCAGCACCGTACGGCAGATGGAATTTTACCGCCAGCGGCGAGAATGAGAACTGTTTTAAATGCTTAAAATGACGACGTTTTCCTTACTTGAACAGCGTGCAATCATTCGTTTTCTGAATTTGCGTGGTGTGAAACCAATTGAAATTCATCGACAGTTGAAGGAGACATGTGGTGATGGAGTTATGGATGTGTCGAAAGTGCGTTCGTGGGTGCGACAGTTTAATGAAGGCAGAACATCGTGTGACAACAAACCGAAACAACCTCGGGCTCGCACAAGCCGGTCTGAAGACATGATCGAGAAAGTGGAGAGAATTGTTTTGGGGGACTGCCGAATGACTGTTGAACAGATCGCCTCCAGAGTTGGCATTTCTGTGGGTTCTGTGCACACAATCCTGCATGACCACCTGAAAATGCGAAAAGTGTCATCCAGGTGGGTGCCACGAATGCTGACGGACGACCACATGGCTGCCCGTGTGGCATGTTGCCAAGCAATGTTGACGCGCAACGACAGCGTGAATGGGACTTTCTTTCGTCGGTTGTGACAATGGATGAGACGTGGATGCCATTTTTCAATCCAGAAACAAAGCGCCAGTCAGCTCAAAGGAAGCACACAGATTCACCGCCACCAAAAAAATTTCGGGTAACCGCCAGTGCTGAAAAAATGATGGTGTCCATGTTCTGGGGCAGGGAGGGCGTAATCCTTACCCATTGCGTTCCAAAGGGCACTACGGTAACAGGTGCATCCTACGAAAATGTTTTGAAGAACAAATTCCTTCCTGCACTGCAACAAAAACGTCCGGGAAGGGCTGCACGTGTGCTGTTTCACCAAGACAACGCACCCGCACATCGAGCTAACGTTACGCAACAGTTTCTTCGTGATAACAACTTTGAAGTGATTCCTCATGCTCCCTACTCACCTGACCTGGCTCCTAGTGACTTTTGGCTTTTTCCAACAATGAAAGACACTCTCCGTGGCCGCACATTCACCAGCCGTGCTGCTATTGCCTCAGCGATTTTCCAGTGGTCAAAACAGACTCCTAAAGAAGCCTTCGCCGCTGCCATGGAATCATGGCGTCAGCGTTGTGAAAAATGTATACGTCTGCAGGGAAATTACGTCGAGAAGTAACGCCAGTTTCATCGATTTCGGGTGAGTACTTAATTAGAAAAAAAAGTCGGAGGCCTTAGAACTTGAATGCACCTCGTACAGCAGCTACACTCCTGCCAAGACTTTCTGCAGTATCGCAGAAGGAACATGCAGCATCTCTGAGTGCTGCTATAACCTCGTTTAAACTCTTGATGTTGTCAGTGGCATCGTTGTCGCCTTAAGGGCATTCTTGAGTAACATCAACCCACCACGTCCAGTCTCAAAGGCAACTAACGCTTAAAAGCGGTGGCTCGTTTTTATTTTACAGGTTACTATTCGTTGCTGTAGGGGCTGCGATTTTTTATATTTTTTGTTCAAACCAGCAAGGCATAACAGAGGCCACTACTTCCATCGCATCAAGTGGATTTAGTGGTCACGTACTCACACTGAGCCGTCAACACTTCCCAGCTTATGAATGGGGAATAGTTGAACATGATTACTACCGTTATCGGTGCCATGCGTGCAATGGTCGTGCCAGGCGCGCGATATTGAATCTTTATACAATCGTTAGTGGCGAGAGACCTGCACGACCTTATAGCAACCGTTACAGTTCCGCATTATTCTGTTACACTAGAGGTGAGTTCACGTAAGGAAAGAGAGAGAATGTAAGATTTACAGACTCATTTATTAAACAGTTAAGAATCGAACAATAATACAACCAAATGGGGGTGGGGGGAACAAAGATTCGAGTTCAGCAGCCTGCCCCAACGTACGCTCATAACACGCCACGATAGCAGGAGGAAACAAATTTTAGTAACGATCGCCGTATTATCAAATACAATCCCATTTAGTAAAGGAAGGGGCAGCAGGCGTGCAACGACCACCACCAGGAATTAGCCAAAGACTTACAAGATGCTACTGTGCCTGAATCGCTCGGTAGCCTCCCGTACTAAAGCAATAAAAGCAGCAAGACGCGAAACTATTCACAATGACCTATCAGGTTCCCTCTGGGCCGCAGGGCGCGAATCTACAGTGCACGCTGGCGCTCCTGCTTACCGAACTTCATCTCCTGGAAGCGGCACCTCCGGTCTCCAGCACGGTCACACAAGAACTGCCAGCTACTGCCCCTTTGTCCACCACCCATCCGCGGAGGGAGGTTGGCGCCCGCCCGCGAAAAACGGGCGCGCACCTGAACTGGCCAATCGTAGGGCTGGAATTTCACAGGGAGGCGACCTCGCGACGTTAAAATTGAGCAGAAATAGCGGTTACAAGGTTGGTAAGGCAGCTTGGGGAACTGAGAACAGGAGAAACTTTGGCCATTACTGAATGTTCAAACGACAACACGTGCTACCCTGGCGATCGGAAAAGGGATGGGAAACGGGAAGCCATCATGGTTGCTAGGAAGACTGCTGCCCTCGCCCATAAATAAAGAAAACTTCTAGCGCCAAGCTCCTCTCACAGATCAGTGTGAGTCAAGCTGTAAAAATCGTCAAATAAATCAGGCAACCCACAGAAATTATTAATATTAACCGAATTATTACTTTACCAAGAACCAGAATGCTGGGATTAGAAATATGAAATACGAGCACTGAATGGCGAATGAAGCGCACGCCTTTCACGCTCACGACCGATACAGCGTGTATTTAAAGCACAGCTGATTTGCATCCTCATAGCGCCAATCTTAAGGGGAGCCGGAGGTGCCTATGCTGCCCATGTTAAAATCACTAAGTTTGAGGAACATTTATGAATAAACTACCAAATAGAAAAATTTGATTTTTTTTACATATAGAGTCGTTTTGTATTGCAGTTATGACAGAGGGATTTTGGAGTACCTTTTCTAGTTTACTTCCAGTTATTTTTTTTCATTAATGACCCACTTTTTTTTTTACAAATAATTGCTTTATAATTAAACTGAAATGAAACTACTGAACATATTGCCAAATGGCTATGTTACAATGTAAGTTTGACAACTAGGAGTGCTGTATAAAAATTTCATCTCTCTAGCTTGAGTCGATTTTGAGAAAATGTTCCTTATATTCGAAAAATTCTAATTTACGGGAAACGGCTATCGAAGTTTCTCAATACATTCCTGCACTATAGGATGGATTATCAGGGTCTTCTTCTTCATCCTTCAAAAGCTTCCTCTTCTGTCTTCTTTTCTGGCCTGTTGTTCCATCATACTTCATATGCCTTTCTCTTCTTTCTGCTCCTCTTATCCTTTCTCTGTCAATATTTCTTAGTGCTCGTACAGTGTTCAGCCCAGCTGTAAATCCTAATACCTTCAGAACTTCACACTTCACACTGTTCCCTTGGTTGTAGGTTGCTATTGCATCATAAATACCAAAGTGCAGTGTTTTTATGCTTACAAACACTCCCTTTTAGGAATCACTTTCCAAATCAAATTGTTTACGCTCTCATTAGGATTCTGCGTCTTTCCGTGTAGACATTTGTGTAACAATTCTGGCTGTGATAAGTCATGAAAAATTGGTTTTATTGTTTCCTCCTGATTCTTGTGCATACTGCATATTACTCGCCTTACACAAGAAGTATAATACTACCAACAACAGGCGCAACATTGAACTAATTCGAAACGGTAAACAGCAAAGAGACGATGTTCCGCGCTCTTATTCATTGTAGTATCGCAACTTGGTATTGGTGTTAATTTTCTTTTCCATACGTTCTTCCTCTTCTTATATACACGGTTACTGAAACGTGGCATCGTAACCAGAACAAAAGTGTACGACAATATTAAATGGAGCAAGATGTTCGAAATTCTGAGGAAAATAGGAGTAAGCTTTAAGGAAATACGGGTAATATTTGCCACAGAAAACAATGTAGCCAACCCTTGCACACTCGTTGTATGCGTGACATAAGGCGCTGTATGCGTAACAGGCCGAGAAAATCCCAAGCAGTTCGCCAGGAAGTCACGAGACAGTGTTAGCTGCATTCAGCGGCCGCCCATTTCCTCTGCAGGCGTGGGGGAAAATGGTAATAACTCCACTTCTAGGGCGAGTAGAACAATAATTCAAAGTTTACATTAAAGAGGAATGTTCCAATTAATTTTCGGTAGCAAAAAAAATTTTAATTTTTTGGATTTGACCACCTTCGGCTCCCCTTAAGCGACTTGTGCGCAGTCTGAAGAAATATCACATTTCGAATGTAGAGACACACCCACCAACTTTCACTTGCATGGCACATCTCCTTTTTCGTGTTGCGATTTCTTTTTACGGCAGTGTATATAAGATTCTTGAAGAGCTTAACCCTTAGGACATACATCTTGAAGTTTCTACAAAGCTTTTCTTCCTGTACGGTGTGCCATTCGACGCTTTCTTCGGCATCATACCATGTCAAGCGCTTGTTGACTTTCTCCCGCCGACTACCCAGCGCGCTGGACATCAATACTGCGATTAGCATTTTGCTGCCTCCTCGATTAACCAGCGGGTTTCTCATTACCACGTCGGCTGCACCTACGAGCGCTGAGTTCCTTATTGCATCTTGATGCGGTCCTTTCCATCCGATAAGACAAGGGAATACTACACGTGTTTATGTTGTAAATTTACCCGTTCTAATCGATGTTTCCCGTTACCTACTGCAGTGTATTTTAACGAGCAGCAATATGTTGTCGTTAAAGGTTAGTAATCACGTTCGGGAGGATCTGGCTTCAAATTTCTGTTACCCGTCCTGATTTACGTTTGCCATGGTCTTCCCAAAATATTTCAGATGCTTGCTGGAATTGTAAAATTTACAATAGAAGGGTACAGTGGGGCTATTCCACTCATTTCAACTATAAGCCCTACATAATATGATATCAAACTTTTTAAAAAACGCTTCCAATGGGATACAATTACAATATGTTAATTGTGAATACATTCCAGTACACAAAATGTCGAAATTCCTTTACACGAACCTCGTATTAAAGAAACATCCGAAGAGGGCAGAAAACACAGAATATAAAAAATAGACGGGCTTTTCCACCCAGGCCGGCCGGGGTGACCGAGCGGTTCTAGGCGCTACAGTCCGGAACCGCGCGACCGCTACGGTCGCAAGTTCGAATCCTGCCTCGCGCACGGATGTGTGTGATGTCCTTAGGTTAGTTAGGTTTCAGTAGTTCTAAGTTCTAGGGGACGATGACCTCAGAAGTTAAGTCCCATAGTGCTGAGAGCCATTTGAATTTTGTTCCACCCAGTCGAGGGGCTATTCCGGCTAGTGTGTTTCAGTGTCAAAATCACAAACATTTACCACAAGTGAACCTTTTTCGTCCTTTTGTTCCCACGCACACTTCGTGAAACCACGTTGCATATTGCTGGCACTGTGCACAGAGTAGCCGCCTGTAACAACTGCTCCAAGTATGAAGCACTTGGCATTTTTCCTTTTCTCGCTTACCTGTAAAGTTTGTTCTTCTGTCTTGTCAATAATGTAACAGAAAACACCTTTACTGCAACCACATGTGGTGACACAGAGATGCTGTCACACACTGAAAGGAAAACCACCTTGATTGTATGAGGAACGAGCTTACTTTTGCAACATTTCTTATTTCGGGCGGATTAGCCTCACGAAGGACATAGCCTACGGTTCATTTCCATTCAGTCACTGCGTTTAACGATTTGTGTGTCTGTAACCTACCTTTCATTTTCGTTGCATATTCTTGATATAATCGAGTATTCACTTATGAGTGGTGGTCTGTAAGTTCCTGAAAGACTACAAGTGTGAACTCGACCAGGGCTCGAACTTGGGTCCTTCGCCACTTGCGGGATCGTGCTCCATCGGCCGATCTACCCGGGCACGGTTCTTTGATTAGAAGGTAGGAGAGAGTTTCTGCTGAAAGTAATGCTGTGAGGCTGGATTGTGTGTTGTTTCTGGATAGAACACGTCCCTGCAATGGGCAAAGGTCCCAGATCAAAGTCCCTTGTCCGATACCCAGTTTCAGTCAGCCAGAAAGTTTCAGTTCAACGCACACTTCACTGCAGAAACAAAATTATTCTGTGTGATGGTTAATCGTACGTTTTAGAAATGTTATACTCTAATGATGTAAGATGCAGGTTTCCACCGAGAAAATGCTTTTATTGTTAGCATACTGGATTTGCACTCGGGAGTAGCGAGTTCAAATCCCCCTCTGGCCGCAGAAATACATTTTCCTTGGTTCCTCCAAACCATTAAGGTGTTTGGCGGAATGGGTCCCTTAAAAACCATATAACCATTCCCCTTCATCCTCAAAGGCCTTGCCGCACTGACAACACCAGTTCCCGTTAGATCAGCGAAGTTATGCGCCGTCGTGCTTGGCTTGCAGTTGGAGGATTCACCATCCGGGTTTGCCGAGTGCTGTTGGCAAGTGGGGTGCACTCAGCCCTTGTGAGGCCCACTGAGGAGTTACTTCAATGAGAAGTAGCGGAACCGGTCACGAAAACTGACAACGGTCGGGAGAGCGGTTTGCTGACCACATGCCCCTCCGCATCCTGGGAATGACATGGCGGCCGTGCTTTTTCCCTTCATCAACCTCGTCGTTTCAGACCTCGTGGTTCATTTCTAATGGCTACATGTTCGACGGTATCTTAAATCCTAGTCTTCTTCCCTTTGCACATTTCCATCAGAAGTTCGTTGTTCCTACTGTAATGGTACTTGAATTACGTAACCATTATGGTACCACACCTGAACCTCTCGATACCAGAAATATTTTACTGTGTTTCTGTAAAAGTAGTTGACATATTTCTGAGACGACATTCAGATTTGATTTCATTAATGTAAAGGTACTTTGGTACATCGATATGTTTATATTACAATGATATTATTCTTATGTGTATTCTTTTCTTTCGTCACTATGATCTTTGACGTACTTGTAACTCTGATTTTTTGGCGCGTAAGTGATTATTAGTTAGTTGTTAGAGAGTCGGACCTTGAGAAGGTCAAGTCTTGGACGTCATGTTGGAAAGACGCATAACGTAGTCAGCTTATAAATGTGAACTTTAACAGTGAGGAAGATGTTTTCAAGTATGTTTTGTATTGTGAAGTGATGTTTTGTGTGTTATGTGATATTGCAATAAAAGCAATTAAAAAGAAGTGTAACTGAAATTCGGAGTACTGATTATTTTTTGCATCACCATTGTGCTAACTTTGAAAGGTTTAATCTTCAAGAATGGTTTGTGAAGCACATCTACAAAACTTTTGAATATAGCAGAATAAAACCTAGCCGCTTTGCATCCGAGCTTGGAATCATCACCACCTAGATTTTCGACGATTGAGCCATGATTTTACAACGAGAACAGCTTGGGGAACACGAAAAGATGAGTGCGTAGTTTATTCATTATTACACGAAATGACTTTATTAACTGTGCTCTAAAGCCACCTGCCACATAATAACTTTGTTGTTGCCCGAAAATGCAGTATTTAGCAGCGTGAGCAACACCACAATCATTAAATTTTGACCTTTGTTGTGGTAGGGTTGTTAGACTACAGACCTTTGGGAATACACCCATTTATTTGACTACTAAACCTAGTGTATATTCAAGCGAAAATGTTAGTTTTTACAAAAGTCGTGATGGATTCCAGTGGTCAGTGAAGAAAGCTGTCTTGCCCCATGAAAACCACTCTGGTGCATGTGTGTGTAATTTCCCATTTATTGCGTCCCCTGTGTGTAGATACATATCATTATTATTCCCGGGAAACCTTTTTTTTTCGTTTGGGCTGTTAATTATTCACCCGAATAACGTAAAGCCGCAAGGCGTAACAACGAACAAGTTCCGCACTGTGACTGAACGTCGGGAATGGTTCTTTCGTACGTAGCTCTGGTTGGACGGCGTTTCTCTTTTCCCGTTGTCATTGACGCACGTGTGCACCCCTGGAACGTCGCTGCGCACGTACGAACACTCTGCTCCATTCTGTGCCATTCTGCGCCGCGCGTTTGTGGGTAGCGCGTGGCGTGGCGCGTGTGGTGTACATGAGGCCTAATATATTGTAAATCATCCATTTCTCCTTGCATATTCAAAGCTATTTTGGACTTAGGCTCTGCTACTGTTCGTTTCGTATCAGTAAATTAGCCTACTACTGCTTTCATATGGCATCAAATTTCGTGGCAATTCGTCATTAAGAGAGAAAGTATTCGTTGCACAAAAGCGTGTAATAGCTGGAGCCAACCCAAGATCACATTGCAGACATTTATTTAAGGAACTCAGGATATTCACAGTACCTTCGAAATACATATATTCACTTATGAAATTTGTCATTAATAACCCATCCCAATTCAAAAATACAGCGAAGTGCATAGCTACAACACTAGAAGAAAGGATGATATTCACTATTCTGGATTAAATCTCACTATGGCACAGAAAGGGGTAAATTATGCTGCCACAAAAATTTTTGGTCATTTGCCAAATAGGATTAAAAGTCTGACAGATAGCCAACCAACATTTAAAGGCAAATTAAAAGAATTTCTTAATGACAGCTCCTTCTACTCAACCGATGAATTCTCAGATATGAAGTAGTAACTTTAAAAAAAATAATTAATTAGTTATTTTGTGTAAGGAAAACTTATGTTAAAATGACACGTTCCACATCATTAAGAAATGTCGTATTCATGATCTATGGAACAACGATTAATGTATGTAATTCTCATGTTAAAATCTAAGATAAACTGCAGTACGACCCTTTACCGTACAGTTTTGTCCCCTTTGAATTCTGCAGTGTGCGTGGCTGTGGTGGTCTAGGGGGCAGAAGCCTCCGACTCCGGAGGGATCGGGTTCAGTACCGGATACGGGCGGATACTTTTCTTCGTTCCAGCGCCTCCAGAACGGTCCAGGTCAAGTCAGCTTGCTGTTAAATGAGTACCGTGGATCCCTCCCGGGAAGTAACAGAGGGCAGAGGGTCGGGTCGATGAGCACGTAATCCCATCCACACTCCCCTCCTCGCACCCCCCCCCCCCCCCTCCAGCCTTAGTGCCTTGGTGATTGAAAGCTGTGCACTACCTGCAGTTAGGCCAATATACCGGCGACGGACTTGTGATACAGACTACTATATCCACCATAAGCGGCAGAGAATCATTCAGAAATTTATTCTGTATTATTACTTCAGGAAAAATGTTCAGCATAAAGCAATTAAAAACTCGACCATCATATATACGTTGTAGACACTTCTGAATGCTAGGTACTTCTGAATGGCAGTAAATGACATGACTGGAATAAACATTCAAACTGGCCTTGCAACGTGCAAGCCAGACGTTGTGGCCGAGCAATTCTAGGCGCTTCAGTCCGGCACCGCGCTGCTGCTACGGTCGCAGGTTCGAATCCTGCCTCGGGCATGCATGTGTGTGATGTCCTTAGGTTAGTTAGGTTTAAGTAGTTCTAAGTCTAGGGCACTGATGACCTCAGATGTTAAGTCCCATAGTGCTTAGAGCCATTTTAACCATTTTCTGCAACGTGCAGATACTACGTGGCAAGTGTAGAATTGTCATGAATTCATCGACACTGGATGCATGATCAGATGACGTCCACTGCTGAGGTAGAGAGGTTGGACAAAACTATGGGAAGACCAAACACACAAAACGCCTAATAGTGTCTAAGAAACCAGTTCGTATTCAAAGCAGCTTGCAGTTGCCTCGGAATGGATATATACAGGTCCTGTATGGTTTTTAAGAATATCTTAAACAACTCTTCCTGCAGAATAAGGACCTGTTCAGATAACGATGCTGGAGATAGATAGCGATCTCGCACCCTTCTCTCCAAAGTAGACCACAAGGACTTGGTTCAAATGGCTCTGAGCACTATGGGACTTAACATCTGAGGTCATCAGTACCCTAGAACTTGGAGCTACTTAAACATAACTAAGGACATCACACACATCCATGCCCGAGACATGATTCGAACCTGCGACCGTAGCGGTCGCGCGGTTCAAGACTGAAGCGCATAGGACCGCTCGTCCACTTCGGCCGGCCCCACAAGGGCTCAATAAAATTAAGATTTGGTGACCGTGATGGCCAAGGGAGGAGCGACATTTCAACCTCGTACTCAGAAAACCAGTCCTGTACGGTATGGGCAATGTGAACAGGGACCTTGTCGCCTTGTAAGACAGCATCACCACTGCGGAACTGACACTATAACACGGGATCAGCCTGATTAGCAAAAATGATCGCACAAACCTTGGCTGTAATGCGGCCTTGCAAAGTAACCAATACGTCCCATCGAATACCATGATGTGGCTGCTGAAATCATCACTGAAACCCCGCCATGTTACTGAGCAAGGTGGCGCAGTGGTTAGCACACTTGGTTTGCATTCGGGAGTAGGAGGTTCATAACCGCGTCCGGCCAACCAGATTTAGGTTTATCGTGGTTTCCCTAAATCGCTCCAGGCAAATACCTGGGTAGTTCCTCTGAAAATGCACGGATAATTTACTTGTGCTCCGTGTCTACCTCGATGTCGACGGGACGTTACACGCAACCTTTATTTCTTCCTTCCCACCATGTTCCAGTCTATGGAAGCAGACTCGGCCAGAAGTTGGGAACAATGTGCAAAAAGACTCGGCAAAAGGACTTCCTTCAATTCCTCCTCAGGCGAGGTTTTACGGCTTTGGCACCTCGTTTTCCTGTTACGGACATTTTCATTATTGATGAGTGGTTCTGGAATTCCAGCTACATCTACATCTACATCTACATTTATACTCCACAAGCCACCCAGCGGTGTGTGGCAGAGGGCACTTTACGTGCCACTGTCATTACCTCCTTTTCCTGTTCCAGCCGCGTATGGTTCGCGGGAAGAACGACTGCCGGAAAGCCTCCATGCGTGCTCGAATCTCTCTAAGTTTACATTCGTGATCTCCTCTGGAGGTATAAGTAGGGGGATGCAATATATTCGATATCTCATCCAGAAACGCACCCTCACGAAACCTGTACAGCAACCTACTCCGCGATGCAGAGCGCCTCTCTTCCAGAGCCTACCACTTGAGTTTGCTAAACATCTCCGTAACGCTATCACGCTTACCAAATAACCCCGTGACGAAACGCGCCGTTCCTCTTTGGATCTTCTGTATCTCCTCTGTCAACCCGATCTGGTACGGACCCCACGCTGATGAGCAATACTCAAGTATAGGTCGAAAGAGTGTTTTGCTAGCCACCTCCTTTGTTGATGGACTACATTTTCTAAGGACTTTCCCAATGAATCTCAACCTGGCACCCGCCTTACCAACAATTAATTTTATATGATCATGCCACTTCAGATCTAATTCCCTGCTTATGGAGTCCCCTTCGCATTGTTTTGGTGCTGACGAAGTTAGTGAGTCCGACAACCGGTACTGCGGTAACTTTTGCAGCCGTCATCCTCTTCATGAGCGTTTGTCACGATCGATTAACACACAATTTCGTCCGCGTTGTGGTGTAGTGGATGACGTTTCCCCGCTTATCGTATATGCGGTATTGATGTTCGATGCGATGCCTACTGAAACACCAAACACTTCGGCTTCAGTGGTTACGGAAGCACCTACCACATAGGCACCGATAGTTTGCCCACGTTCGAATTCTCATAGGTCAGATATAATGCACTCACAGCTACACAGAACACTGATTTGTCCACGACTGGCACCTGCAACATATCGAGGGCATTGCACAGATGTCGTTTGTGGTCAAATACAACAACCTAACCTGCATATTTGGCTAGCATCTGCATTTATATTCAAGCAAGCATTTCGCGCGGCGTTTTTGTGCAGTCCCTTTATGTATTGCGAAGCGTACTGAAGACATCACCAGTCTCGTGTGGAGAGTAAGTGGAATGCAGTAAATGTTTGCAACGTCATCGATAGAAGAAGGGAATTCCCATTCTTCTGGATTGGAGCTGTGAAGAGAAACTATAAACACTGCTCCCCAACTTGAAAAAGATTAAGACAGCCTCGGCATTATCTAGAAATGCGAGGTGAAATTAATACAGAAGTCAATAAAAAGAATAGCCGCGTGTGAGACACAATGTCTGGAACATAAACTTAGCAAATAAACAAATTTGTTGGAGAAATACAGGTAAATTACTCGGTGCGACGTTGTGGTGGATATTAAAACGGAGAAGAGTGTTACACCGTGAGTTCCTTGGTGAAAACAAGACCCGCCAAGATAGTTTTAAATACTAGTGGCGAGCTAGCTGCAGACGTGTGTTGATGCTAGCTGGTTGCACAAAGATGGTGTTCGCAACGACCTTGAGTCCGCCTTTGGACCCAGTGATGAGGAACTGCTCTCGGCAATGTGGAGACCCGCCCGATCTTTGCTACTGTTGGAGTCTCGTATTTCATATTCACTTTCAACGACACAGTCCTTACGTCATATTGTTGGACTGTGCTGTGTTTTACAGCCTGTCAGTGCAGTACTATATCTACAAGATGAACTAAAAGCAAATCAAAACATCGAGAACTGATGTCACCGGGAACTGAGGTTGTTGTTGTTGTTGTTGTGGTCTTCTGTCCTGACACTGGTTTGATGCAGCTCTCCATGCTAATCTATCCTGTGCAAGCTTCTTCATCTCCCAGTACCTACTGCAACCTACATCCTTCTGAATTTGCTTAGTGTATTCATCTCTTGGTCTCCCTCTAAGATTTTTACTCTCCATGCTGCCCTCCAATACTAAATTGGTGATCCCTTGATGCCTCAGAACATGTCCTACCAACCGATCCCTTCTTCTGGTCAAGTTGTGCCATAAACTTCTCTTCTCCCCAATCCTATTCAATACTTCCTCATTAGTTATGTGATCTACCTATCTAATCTTCAGCATTCTTCTGTAGCACCACATTTCCAAAGCTTCTATTCTCTTCTTGTCCAAACTATTTATCGTCCATGTTTCACTTCCATACATGGCTACACTCCATTCAAATACTTTCAGAAATGACTTCCTGACACTTAAATCTATACTCGATGTTAACAAATTTCTCTTCTTCAGAAACGCTTTCCTTGCCATTGCCATTCTACATTTTATATCCTCTCTACTTCGATCATCATCAGTTATTTTGCTCCCCAAATAGCAAAACTCCTTTACTACTTCAAGTGTCTCATTTCCTAATCTAATTCCGTCAGCATCACCCGACGTAATTCGACTACATTCCATTATCCTCGTTTTGCTTTTATTGATGTTAATCTTATATCCTTCTTTCAAGACGCTATCCATTCCATTCAACTGCTCCTCCAAGTCCTTTGCTGTCTGTGACAGAATTACAATGTCATCGGCGAACCTCAAAGTTTTTATTTCTTCTCCATGGATTTTAATACCTACTCCGAATTTTTCTTTTGTTTCCTTTACTGCTTGCTCAATATACAGATTGAATAACATCGGGGAGAGGCTACAACCCTGTCTTACTCCCTTCCTAACAACTGCTTCCCTTTCATGTCCCTCGACTCTTATAACTGCCATCTGGTTTCTGTACAAATTGTAAATAGCCTTTCGCTCCCTGTATTTTACCCCTGCCACCTTTAGAATTTGAAAGAGAGTATTCCAGTCAACATTGTCAAAAGCTTTCTCTAAGTCTACAAATGCTAGAAACGTAGGTTTGCCTTTCCTTAATCTTTCTTCTAAGATAAGTCGTAAGGTCAGTATTGCCTCACGTGTTCCAGTATTTCTACGGAATCCTAACTGATCTTCCCCGAGGTCGGCTTCTACTAGTTTTTCCATTAGTTTGTAAAGAATTCGTGTTAGTATTTTGCAGCTGTGGCTTATTAAACTGATTGTTCGGTAATTTTCACATCTGTCAACACCTGCTTTCTTTGGGATTGGAATTATTATATTCTTCTTGAAGTCTGAGGGTATTTCGCCTGTTTCATACATCTTGCCCATCAGATGGTAGAGTTTTGTCAGGACTGGCTCTCCAAAGGCCGTCAGTAGTTCCAATGGAATGTTGTCTACTCCGGTGGCCTTGTTTCGACTCAGGTCTTTCAGTGCTCTGTCAAACTCTTCACGCAGTATCGTATCTCCCATTTCGTCTTCATCTACATCCTCTTCCATTTCCATAATATTGTCCTCTAGTACATCGCTCTTGTATAGACCCTCTAATACTCCTTCCACCTTTCTGCTTTCCCTTCTTTGCTTAGAACTGGGTTTCCATCTGAGCTCTTGATGTTTATACAAGTGGTTCTCATATCTGCAAAGATCTCTTTAATTTTCCTGTAGGCAGTATCTATCTTACCCCTAGTGAGATAAGCCTCTACATCCTTACATTTGTCCTCTAGCCATCCCTGCTTAGCCATTTTGCACTTCCTGTCGATCTCATTTTTGAGACGTTTGTATTCCTTTTTGCCTGCTTTATTTACTGCATTTTTGTATTTTCTCCTTTCATCAATTAAATTCAATATTTCTTCTGTTACCCAAGGATTTCTACTAGCCCTCGTCTTTTTACCTATTTGATCCTCTGCTGCCTTCACTACTTCATCCCTCAAAGCTACTCATTCTTCTTCTACTGTATTTCTTTCCCCCATTCCTGTCAATTGTTCGCTTATGCTCTCCCTGAAACTCTGTACAACCCCTGGTTCTTTCAGTTTATCCAGGTCCCATCTCCTTAAGTTCCCACCGTTTTGCAGTTTCTTCAGTTTTAATCTACAGGTCATAACCAATAGATTGTGGTCAGAGTCCACATCTGCCCCTCGAAATGTCTTACAGTTTAAAACCTGGTTCCTAAATCTCTGTCTTACCATTATATAACCTATCTGATACCTTTTAGTATCTCCAGGGTTCTTCCATGTATACAACCTTCTTTCATGATTCTTAAACCAAATGTTAGCTATGATTAAGTTGTGCTCTGTGCAAAATTCTACCAGGCGGCTTCCTCTTTCATTTCTTATCCCCAACCCATATTCACCTACTACATTTCCTTCTCTCCCTTTTCCTACTACCGAATTCCAGTCACTCATGACTATTAAATTTTCGTCACCCTTCACTATCTGAATAATTTCTTTTATTTCATCGTACATTTCTTCAATTTCTTCGTCATCTGCAGAGCTAGTTGGCATATAAACGTGTACTACTGTAGTAGGTGTGGGCTTCGTATCTATCTTGGCAACAATAATGCGTTCACTATGCTGTTTGTAGTAGCTTACCCGCATTCCTATTTTCCTATTCATTATTAAACCTACTCCTGCGTTCCCCGTATTTGATTTTGTGTTTATAACCCTGTAGTCACTTGACCAGAAGTCTTGTTCCTCCTGCCACCGAACTTCACTAATTCCCACTATATCTAACTTTAACCTATCCATTTCCCTTTTTAAATTTTATAACCTACCTGCCCGATTAAGGGATCTGAACTGATGTTAGTGATGATAAATAAACGTGCTGCATTGAGCTGAAATAGAAGCTTGACTTGAAATTTAACCTATTAGCTTACACTATGGTTTGACACTTAGCTAACTAGTACGCTTATACACTGAAGCGCCAAAGAAACTGTTATAGGTACGCGTATTCAAATACAGAGATATGTAAACAGACAGAATACGGCGCTAAGTCGGCAATGCCTATAAAAGGCAAAAAATGTCTGGCGCACTAAGTGACTTTGAACGTGGTGCTATAATCGGCACGTGAGCGATGGGATACAGCGAGGTAGCGATGAAGTGAGATTTTCCCGTACGACCGTTTCACGAGTGTACCTGAATATCAAAGCCGGTAAAACATCAAATCTCCGACATCGCTGCGCCCGGAAAAAGATAGTGCAAGAACGGGACCAACAACGACTGAAGAGAATCTTTCATCTTGACGGAAGTACAACCCTTCGGCAAATTGCTGCAGATTTCAATGCTGGGCCATAAACAAGTATCAGCGTGCGAGCTATTCAATGAAACATCATAGATATAGACTTCGGAACCGAAGTCACACTCGCGTACCCTTGATAACTGAGCGAAACAAAGCTTTACGCCTCGCCTGGGCCAGTCAATACCGAAACTGATGACTGGATATATGTTGCCTGGTCGGAGGACTCTCGTTTCAAACTGTACCGAGCAGATGGACGTATACGGATATGAATCCATAGACCCTTCATGTCACTAGGGGACTGTTCAAGCTGGTGGAGGCTCTGTAATAGTGTGGGGCGTGTGGAGTTGGAGTGATATAGGACCCCTGATACGTCTAGATACGACTCTGGCAGATGACACGTACGTAAGCATCCTGTCCGATCACATGCATCCAATCTTGTCCATTGTGCATTCCGACAGACTTGGGCAATTCCAGCAATACAATGCGACACCCTACGCGTTCATAATTGCTACAGGGTGGTTCCAGGAACACTCTTCTGAATTTAAACACTTCCGCTGGGCACACACGAACATTACTGAGCATATCTGGGATGCCTTGCGACGTGCTGTTCAGGAGATATCTCCACCCCCTCGTACTCTTACGGATTCATGGTGTCAGTTCTCTCCAGCGCTATTTAAGACATTTGTCGAGTGCACGCCCCGTCATGTTACCGCTCTTCTGCTTTTTCGCGGGGGCCCTGCACGGCATTAGGCAGCGTACCAGTTTCTTTAGCCCTTCAGTGTAGACAAGATTATATCGCGCGCACTTAGGTAGTATACGATAAGTCGCCATCAATCGCTAATATCTAAGACTGTTTCATTACAAGATACAACCAGGTTCCTGTAAGCCCAGATTTAGATATACTTTGGCTTTCTAGCACATTTCCCATTGGTCTCGATCAGTTCAAACCCTTGGAGATATGAATCCCTATTATGAAAAATGTTACATGTTAAATCTTAAAAACTATACCACAGAATATGACAGAAAGGATATTACAAGGGGCGTTCAGTAAGTAAGTAAGTAACGCAACCCATTTTTGTCTGTACACCATGTTATTCCCCATTATTTTAAATACAAAACTCTGTTTTTCAATACAGTCTCCGTTGAATGCGACGGCGCTACTCAACCTTACTGAGAGGGCCTGTATGCCGGCACACCACTCTACTGGTCGACGTCTGAGACAAAGTCTCGCTGCATCAATAATGTCCCCATCATCCACGCAACGCTTCCCGAGGAGTGCGTTCTTCATTAGGCCAAACCGATGGAAGTCGGAAGGTGCGAGATCCCGGCTTTACGGGGGATGAGGAAGGACGATCCACTGAAGTTTTATGAGGCCCTCTCGGGTGCGCAGACTTCTGTGATGCCTTGTGTTCTATGGAGAAGAAGTTGATTTGCATTTTTGTGGCGACTTTCCAACACTGTAGGAGTCACAGCTGTGAGAGACCGGCTGGCATGCGGGACATCGGACATGTATGCGCAACCTTGTTGCGATAATTACAGACGCGACTCACCGTGCTTTTGTATACGACATGCTCTTCGTGGACGTTCTGCAAGCGCCTATTAATATCTGCGATCCACCAAATGAAACTTAGTAACAGCTCTCTGCTTGTAACTAACCTCCGTTACAGACGCCATTTGAAGGCTACTTACAACGCCGCCACGTATCGGAACTTCATGAAACTATAGGGGCTAAAGCGGGAATATTCGACTACGCCCCCACAACAAATTCATCATTTATTCAATCGAAACTCACTGAGAAAAAAATGTGTTGCATCATTAGTTGAAACCCCTTCATAAAATGAAGAAACTGTAAGAAAAATTACCAGTATAGACAGGATTTTTCCATCACGTAGATTCAATTCGCCCAGTCGCACTCCCATTTATATGTGGAGTCAAACCGATCGAATTAATACTTTGTATTCCGTAAGAAGGAATAGAAGCAGTCTGGACATTAGCATATGAATCAAGATATACAGTATACGCAAGAGATTATGTCTGAGATTGCACATACGTGTTTCATTTCACAGTGCGGTTGATATCTATACAGGGTGAGTCACTAACTATTACCACCAAGAATAACTCCGAAAGTGCGACAGATGCTGAAAAGTTTGTGGGACAAAAGTTGTATGGGACAACGGGGGCTATAATATGACGTTGGTTTTTTGCTACTAGGAGGGGTCGCTTCAGAGATTCAGGTCAACGCCTTTTTTTTATGGGATGCTATAGTTTGGTACTTATGTTCCGATAGGCTATCGAGGCGATTCCAATGATGTGTAAAATTAAGGTCTTCGAAGGTCAACTAAGGTCACAAAGGTGGCATGAACGTCCATTTACAGAAGGTGTTCGAAGTTATGACCATTGGTATCAATGCAGTGCTGCAATCTTCTTATCATGGATTGAGTAGTATTCTTTATCACATCGACATTTATCGAAGCACATGCTCTGACAATTCTTTCTCTCATACTTCAGGTGTAGTTGGATCGTCTTTATAAACAATGTCTTTTATGAATCTCTACAAGAAAATATCCAGAGGCGTCAAGTCTGGCGAACGAGTCGGCCACGACACATCTCCTCCGCGTACAATCCAGCGATTTGGAAATTGTCTCTACAAAGCATTTCTAGCCATCAGCGAAAAATGTGCCGGACACCCACCGTGTTGATACCACATTCTATTCCTTGTTCCTAAAGCTATTTTTTCAATAACAGACCTAATGTTTCTTGCAGGAATGTGGTGTACTTCCTACCATTAAGATTTCCTTCGATGAAATAGGGGCCTACAATTCTGTCCTCCAAAATCCTACACCATACATTCACCGACCACGGTTTTTGGTGTGCAGCCAACATTGACTTTCAGTTGCCCAATAATGCATGTTACGCAAATTAACATTTCCGTGGTTTGTGAATGTAGCATCTTTAGTAAAGGAAATCAAATTAATATATGTGTCATACCTCTGATTCTGAATTTGAGCCCGTCGCCAGAATTCAGTGCGACTCACACAATCAGTACCAGTTAATTCTTGGTGGAGACTGGTATGATGAGGATGATATTTATGCCGATGCAGAACAAAAACAACACTATTCTGGCTCATGGCAGATTCCCTTTCGATTTAACACGAACTAACACAAGGATCTCGAACCACAGTGGAAAGAGTACCTATTTCCGTTTCCTCGTTAGTAACTTTCCTTTGCCGAATATGTTTCCTATGCGTTAAAGATCCAGTCGGTCTCAATTTATCATACACGTATTTAAATGTACGACGTGTAGGGTGAGTACGTAGAGGATATCTTTCAGCGTAAGAGTCTCTAACACTCACTAAATTTCTTTGGTATTCTCCGTAAATGAGAAGCATATCGATTTGTTCTTCGAAGGAATACATCGTTCACATTCACTTGATTCGACGATACTAGTCTTACACTTCCTACTATTGTTGTACTGCGAAACAGTCGCCGGCCACTGTGGCTGAGCGCTTCTAGGCGCTTCAGTCCGGAACTACGGTCGCAGCTTCTAATCCTGCCTGGGGCACGGATATGTGTGATATCTTTAGGTTAGTTAGGTTTAAGTAGTTCTAAGTCTAGGGCGCTGATGAACTCCGATGTTAAGTCTCACAGTGCTTAGAGCCATTTGATTTTTCGAAGCCGTCGAATGGTGTTCACATGTCAATGGCACGTTAGATGGAAACGCCGTGTTCGGCGAATATTTACTATTTGCACGATATACCAGAGAAATTGGTCAGAGAATATGCTTCGATAAGTGCCGAAGTGATCAGGAATACCACTCAATCCATGATAAGAAGATTGCAGCACTGCATTGATACCAACGGTCATCACTTCGAACACCTTCTGTAAGTGGACGTTCATGCCACCTTTTTGACCTTCGTTGACCTTCAAAGACCTTACTGTTACAGATAACTGCATTATTCTCCATAGCCACTCTCAGAAAATAAGTCCAAACTGTAGAATCCCATTAAAAAAAGTTGACTTCATATATCTGAAGCGATCCCACCTATCAACAAAAAAACCAACGTCACATTAAGGCCCCCGTTGTCCCATGCAAGATTTGTCCCAAAATCTTTTCAGCTCCTATCATACTTTCGAAGCTATTCTGGGTGGCAATAGTTAGTGACTCATTCTGTATATAGCGCACAACTGCATATATGAAATATTTTCACCTTTTCAGCGCAGGTCTGCGCAAAGGTCTGCGTGAACGTGTCGCCTATCTCAGCATTTGTCAATCGGCGTGTCGCGATACACTGGTGTGTCGCGAATACGACTCAGGTGTGTCGCGAGATCTAGAATAAAATAAAATGGTTCAAATGGCTCTGAGCACTATGGGACTTAACAGCTGTGGTCATCAGTCCCCTAGAACTTAGAACTACTTAAACCTAACTAACTTAAGGACATCATACACATCCATGCCCGAGGCAGGATTCGAACCTGCGACCGTAGCAGTCGCGCGGTTCCGGACTGCGCGCCTAGAACCGCGAGACCACCGCGGCTGGCAATAAAATAAAAAAAAAAAAACTTAGCTTCAGATTGTTTCTGGAGTAGCCCAGTTTTCAAGAAATCGCCCATCAATATAAGTGATTTAACACATTATAATAAAAAAACTGTATGTACTTAATGTTTCTGCTTTTTGCATACGAGTGTGACGAGAAGGTTTGAAACGTGCTTTGGTGAGCCCCAAAGAAATAAAGGTTGAGAAATACGGTTCTATTCCACTATGCTAAATATATTTAATTATTAATGCGCCATACTGCAGGATTAATGTTTCGACCGCATGTAAAGAGGCTACCAATACCTGACTACTGCTAACGGTAGTCAAATGAAGTAAAATGAGATACATGTACTGCACGAAAAAAAACAAATGACTGCGTTAGTTTAATTTATGTGAGCTGTCGTCGCTTTATTAATATTCTCTACAAGTTGCTACCTAAAAAGAGCCATTCATCACTTGCCTGACCACACGGCACAAGCAGACTTTTTCTCCTCTTCTCACAGCATCGTCTACGTAAAAAAATTAAAGAGAAAAGAACTGCGATGTGCAGAGCTGGTGCTTCTCAACGCATAAGCCCCGGGTCATCTGAAGGCTGCGACACGGCCCCATTCCCCAGGGTCGGCGCGACAAATCTTCCCTGACAAGCACAGGTAAAGAACGTTCTCGATGCACGACGACGACGGCGACGACGGAGCTGGACTCGTTCTGCTGCGCAGCCTTCCCGAAGAGGCGTACGTAGCCGGCCGTCAACGTGGTTTCCAAAACAAGGAGCAGCTCGCACTTATTCACTTAAACAATTCAGTGCCAGAGATGACAATACCAATAAGCGACAGAAAAATCCAGGACTGACCGAGGAAGGTAGAAGGGTAAAAGCACGGACCAGCAAAATTACAGACCAATATCTTTAACATCGGTTTGCTGCAGAATTCCAGAACATACTTTCAGTTCGAATGTAATAAATTTCCTAGAGACCGGAAAGCTAATGTCCAAGAATCAGCATGGTTTTAAAAATCATCGCTCGTTTGAAACTCAGCTTGTCCTTTTCTCTCCTGAGATACTGCGAACTACGGGTGAAGGGCAACAGTCATATTTTATATTTCCAGATTTCCGAAAAGCGTATTACTCAGTAGCTTACTGCAGGTTGTTAACGAAGGTACCAAGATACGGAATAGGTTCCCAGATAAGTGATTGGCTCGACCACTTCGTGATAGAAACCAGTATGCTTCCCTCGACGGCGAGTGTTCATCAGAGACAAGGTTATCGTCAGGAGTGTCCTAGGGAAGTGTGATAGGATAGCTATTGTTTTCTATATATATATATAAATGATCTTGAGGACAGAATGGGCAGCAATCTGCACTTTTTTGCTGGCGATGCTGGGTGTCCGGGAAGGTGTCGAAGATAAGTGACTGAAGGATGATACAAGATGACTTAGACGAAATTTCTAGTTGGTGTGACTCTAAATGTAGAAAAATATAAATTAATGCGGATGAGTAGGAAAAACAAACCCGTAACGTACGGATACAGTATTACTCATGTCCTGCTTGACACAATCACGTCGTTTAAATACCTGGACGTAAAGGTCCAAATGGATATGACACGGAAAGAGGATGTGAAGATTGTGTTAGGGAAGGCGAACGGCCGATTTCGGTTTATTGGGACAGTTTCTTCTTTAGAACGTTAGTTCTTGAGTACTGCTAGAGTGTGTGGGATTCGCACCAGGTCGGATTAATGAGACACAAATATTACGGAGAAGCTTTCGGGGGTGAAATGGGAATCCGTGGGGGGAAGACGACGTTCTTTTCGAGAAACGCTACTGAGAAAATTTAGAGAACTGTCATTTGAAGCTAAGTGGAAAATGATCCTCCCACCACCAACATACATTTCGCATAAGTATCACGAAGATAAGATCCGATTAATTAGGACTCGTACGCCAGGCCTGTAGTTAGTCGTTTTTCGCTCGCTCTATCCGCAGATGGAACAGGAAGGAAAATGACAAGTAGTGGTAAATGATACGCACTGCCACGCACCACTCGGTGGCTTACAGAGTATGTGTTTAGAGGTAGACTGTTCGTTATCTAGCTACATAAAACTATAATCAATTGTGCTTCAATTGAAAGGTAAAAGTTGATTTATCACCCAATTTGCGCCCATTATATCGGTGATAGGAATAGAAGAGTATTTGTTCCCTACAGGTCACTGGGATTAGATTTGGGAGTATCAGTGATAAGGTTCGCTGATCGCACTGCTATACTCTTTCAAAGCGAGGAAAAGTTGCAGGACCTGCTGAATGGAATGAACAGTCCATGGAATGAGAGTAAACTGAAGAAAGGCGAAACTAATGAGGAGTGGCAGAAATAAGAGTAGCGACAAAATTAACGTCAGAATTGGGGACCATGAAGTAGGCGATGTGAAGGAATTCTGTTGCCTTAGAAAAAAATAACACATGAGGGACGAAGCAAAGAGTACATAAAAAACAGACTAGCACGGACAAGAAGGCGCTCCTGACCGAAAGAAATCTGCTAGTATCAAACACCAGCCTTAATTTCAGGAAAAAACTCTTGGAAAGTATGTCCACACCACTACATTGTATTTAAGTGTATCTACATCTACATCTACATCTACATACATACTCCGCAATCCACCATACGGTGAGTGGCGGAGGGTACCTCGTACCACAACTAGCATCTTCTCTCCCCGTTCCACTCCCAAACAGAACGAGGGAAAAATGACTACCTATATGCCTCTGTACGAGCTCTAATCTCTCTTATCTTATCTTTATGGTCTTTCCGCGAAATGTAAGTTGGCGGCAGTAAAATTGTACTGCAGTCAGCCTCAAATGCTAGTTCTCTAAATTTCCTCAGTAGCGATTCACGAAAAGAACGCCTCCTTTCCTCCAGAGACTCCCACCCGAGTTCCTGAAGCATTTCCGTAACACTCGCGTGATGATCAAACCTACCAGTAACAAATCTAGCAGCCCGCCTCTGAATTGCTTCTATATCCTCCTTCAATCCGACCTGACAGGGATCCCAAACGCTCGAGCAGTACTCAAGAATAGGTCGTATTAGTGTTTTATAAGCGGTCTCCTTTACACATGGACCACATCTTCCCAAAATTCTACCAATGAACCGAAGACGACTCTCCGCCTCCCCCACATTACATGCCTGTCCCACTTCATATCGCTCTGCAATGTTACGCCCAAATATTTAATCGACGTGACGGTGTCAAGCGCTACACTACTAATGGAGTATTCAAACATTACAGGATTATTTTTCCTATTCATCTGCACTAATTTACATTTGTCTATATTTAGAATTAGCTGCCATTCTTTACGACAATCACAAATCCTGTCCAAATCATCTTGTATCCTCCTGCAGTCACTCAACGACGACACCTTCTTGTACACCACAGCATCATCAGCAAACAGCCGCACATTGCTATCCACCCTATCCAAAAGATCATTTATGTAGATAGAAAACAACAGCGGACCTACCACACTTCCCTGGGGCACTCCAGATGATACCCTCACCTCCGATGAACACTCACCATCGAGGACAACGTACCGGGTTCTATTACTTAAGAAGTCTTCGAGCCACTCACATACTTGGGAACCAATCCCATATGCTCGTACCTTAGTTAAGAGTCTGCAGTGGGGCACCGAGTCAAACGCTTTCCGGAAGTCAAGGAATATGGCATCCGTCTGATACCCTTAATCCATGGTTCTCAAGATATCATGTGAAAAAAGGGCGAGTTGCGTTTTGCAGGAGCGATGCTTTCTAAAGCCGTGCTGATGCATGGACGGCATCTTCTCTGTCTCAAGGAAATTCATTATATTCGAACTGACAATATGTTCGAGTATCCTGCAACAAACTGATGTTAAAGATATTGGTCTGTAATTTTGAGGATCCGTCCTTCTACCATTCTTATATACAGGCGTCACCTGCGCTTTTTTCCAGTCGTTCGGGACTTTTCGTTGGGCAAGAGATTCGCGATAAATGCAAGCTAAGTAAGGAGCCAATGCAGTAGAGTACTCTCTGTAAAACCGAATTGGAATCCCATCAGGACCTGGCGATTTATTTATTTTCAAACCACTCAGCTGCTTCGCAACCCCAGGGATGTCTATCACTATGTCCTCCATACGGGAATCTGTACGAGACTCAAACGGCAGTATGTTTGTACTATCCTCCTGCGTGAAAGATTTCTCAAATGCTAAATTTAAAATTTCAGCTTTCGTTTTGCTGTCTTCCGTTGCCAGGCCAGACTGATCAGTGAGTGACTGGATGGAAGCCTTCGATCCGCTTACCGATTTTACGTAAGACCAGAATTTCCTTGGGTTTTCAGCAAGATCTTTTGCTAAGGTATGACGGTGGTAGTGGTTGAATGCTTCGCGCATCGCTCTTTTTACAGCAGCATGAATCTCTACTAACTTTTGCCTGTCCTCATTCTCCCGATCTTTCTTGTACTGCGAGTGCAACTGCCTTTGCTTCCTGAGCATTCTCCGAATTGCGCTGTTAAACCACGGTTGGTCTTTTCCGTCCGTAACCCACTTTTTCGGCACATACTTGTCCAACGCGTGATTTACAATGTGTTTAAAATTTGCCCATAAATCTTCCACGTCCATCGTACCGGAAGTAAATGAAGTCGATTCATTTACTAAGTGGGATGCTAGCAGCTGCTTATCTGCTCTTACTAGTAAAAATGCTCTCCTAGCCTTCTTGATCGACATTTTAACTTTCGTAACCACAGTCGTAATGACAATATCATGATCACTAATCCCTGTCTCAACAATGACAACGTCGATGAGGTCTGGTCTGTTCGTAGCTACCAGATCTAAAATATTTCCATTTCGTGTTGGCTGTCGATTTAGCTGCTCAAGACAGTTTTCGGATAATGTGTTCAAAAGTAATTCACATTACGGATTGTCTGTACCACCTGTAATGAATCCATAGACATCCCAGTCTATACTAGGTAGGTTGAAGTCGCCTCCGACTAATATAGTATGATCCGGGTACTTCTGCGATACAGAATGTAGACTCCATTTGAATGATTCTAGAACTGTCACGGTGGAACATGGTGGCCGGTAATAACACCCCACAATTAACTTTATTTCCCCTAACCCTGTTAAACGCGTCCAGATAACTTCACAATCACACTCTACTTCGACCTCAGTAGACACAATATTTTTGTCAACTGCAATGAAGACACCACCTCCTACTGCATTTCCGATACACGTTCCAGCCCTCACTAAATATTTCAGAACTTCCTATCTCAGGGTTCAGCCAGGTCTCAGTCCCGAGAATAATTTGCGCGCTTCCTGGAGGGCAGTAAATTCAGGAACTTTATTCCGAACGCTCTGAAAATTTACTGCTAATATCTTGATAGCTGAAGTGTCTATTTACTGTGCGCGTCCTGATTTCCCTGCCTGCACGTCGACTGGTGAGTGTTCATCAGGACACCTCGCACTACTGCCTAGCCTAAAAAAATAACCCATGTGCACGCCACAAGTACTCTGCTACCCGATTAGCACAGTGTATCACTGACTTTGGAAGTTAGATACACCGATAAAATAAGAAATGAGGATGTTCTCCACAGAATTCGACTAGAAGAGAGGAACATACGGAAAATACGCTAACGGAAAAAAATCACACGCTAAGAGGGAGTTGTACAACATAAACTTAAGTTCGTAGACGCGTTTCTACATCTGGAAGATGATGTCTATTCCAATTTTACGCCAGTCACATGAAAGCAGCACTAGTAGCGTCACTTTGTGGAGGCAAAAGAGGTTTGTTTTAAATACGCGCTTTAATGGTCGTGAGAGGTAGCTATATCTGAAACTGGACGTGGTGAGTTGATGTTAGTCAAGAATGCCTTGAAGGCGACAAAGACGCCTTTATCGATATCTCAGTGCGTTTGAATGAGGTCGTGTGATAGGGCTATGAGAAGCTGGATGTTCCTTCTGCGATGTTGCAGAAAGACTTGGCAAGAACATAAAGTCTGCATATGATTGCCGCCGGCGGTGGTCAGGAGAATGTACGGTCGCAGGAAGACTGGATCCAGACGGCCACGTGGCACTACCTAGAGGGAAGACCATCGTGTTCGAAGTATGGTTCAAATGGCTCTGAGCAGTATGGGACTTAACATCTGAGGTCATCAGTCCCCTAGAACGTAGAACTAAATGAACCAAACTAACCTAAGAACATCACACACACCCATGCCCGAGGCAGGATTCGAACCTGCGACCGTAGCAGTCGCGCGGTTCCGGACTGAAGCGCCTAGAACCGTTTGGCCACAATGGCCGGCTTCGAAGTATGGCCTGGTGCATCGTACTGCCCTCTGCAGCGGCAATTTGAGCAGCAGTTGGCATCACAGTGACACAACGAACTGTTTCAAATCGGTTACTTCAAAGAGAGTTCAGAGCCAGACGCCCTGTAGCGTTCATTCCACTGACCCCGAACAACCACCATTTGCGACTTGAGTGGTATCAACCGCGAGGACATTGGAGGGCAGGGTGGAGGTCTGTTGAGCTTTCGGATGAAAACTGTTTCCGTGTCGGTGCGCGTGATGGCTGTGTGTAGGTTAGAAGAAGTCCAGTTAAGAGCCTGGAACCAACCTGTCTGCAGCCGAACTCGCTGAACCAACACCTTGAGTTATGGTATACGACAGCAGCAGAACTCTTGTGGTCATCCCATGCAACCTGACTGCAAATTTGTACGTCAGTCTGGTGATTCGTGTTGTGGGTTGGCAGGAGAGCCAACGCCGGGTTACAAGAGGAAGCCGAAAGGCACGCGTTTTAGCTCACGCAGGCTGGCGTGAGGTCTGGAACAGGACAAGGAAATTAGAATTTAGAAAAACGGACGTAGCTGGTGGAATACTTAACTTTAATCCATGAAGGATGAGCGTCGCTCTAGACGGAACATTATTCATAATATCAATAGTAACTGGTAATGGCGCCTTGCTAGGTCGTAGCAAACGACGTAGCTGAAGGCTATGCTAACTATCGTCTCGGCAAATGAGAGCATATTTTGTCAGTGAACCATCGCTAGCAAAGTCGGTTGTACAACTGGGCCGAGTGCTAGGAAGTCTCTCTAGACCTGCCGTGTGGCGGCGCTCGGTCTGCAATCACTGATAGTGGCGACACGCGGGTCTGACGTATACTAACGGACCGCGGGCGATTTAAAGGCTACCACCACCACCTAGCAAGTGTGGTGTCTGGCGGTGACACCACAATTCGACCTGTTGCACTGGCATTCCCTAAGCAGCATTCACGGTGGTGTTTTCCAAAAGGATACGTTCGTCCACATACCTTGTTGTAACAAAAAGTGTTCTGCAGAGTGGCGACATGCTGCCTTGGCCGGCTCGATTACCAGATCTGTCTGACACCACCTGGCGACAACTCCAGCGTCATCCACAAAGAGCAATAATCATCCCTGTATTGACAGACCAGGTGCAACAGGCATTGAACTCCATCCCACTAACTGACATGCTGTACCTGTACAACACAATGCATGTACGTTTGCTTGCTTCAATTCAATATTCAGGCGATTACATCGGTTATTAATATACCAGCACTTCATATTTGCTATGGTTTATCTCGTGCTTACATTAACCCGTGGTCTTGAAATGTTAGTTCGTTGGTTGGTTTGTGGGGTTTAAGGGAACAGACTGCTAAGGTCCTGCAGTGTTAGTCCCTTGAATACGTCATATAGACAAGTGTGTTTCTGTACATTCATTACTTTTAGGTGTAGGGACTTTTTCCCGTCAGTGTACGAAATGACGATAAAATATGTGCTAAGAGGTCAAGAAATAATTTGCAGGGTGTTTGAGGGAGCTTAAGAAGGTAAAAATTGTAGGGGTAGACAGAGATTGTAATATGTGCAACAAATAATTGAGGTCACTCAGTGCGAGTGCAAGAAAGAGAAAGTGAGAGAGAGGAAGAGAGAAAGAACGAGAGAGAGAGAGACAGAGAGAGAGAGAGAGAAAGAGAGCGAGTCATACAGACTGAGAGAGACAAAGACACAGGGACACAGCGAGGCTGACAGGGAACGAGAATGGGAGGATGGTCAGAGAGAGCAAGGAAGACAGACTGGTTGGCAGAGAGAGAGAGAGAGAGAGAGAGAGAGAGAGAGAGAGAGAGAGAGAGAGAGAGAGAGACAGACAGAGAAAAAGAGAGAGACATACTGAGAGGCAGAGAAAGAGACAGAGTTAGTGGGGAGTGCGACAGAACGAGAGAAATGCAAACAAGGAGAGAGCGACGGAGAGAGAGTCAGAGGGAGCTAGGAGGGGAGAGGCAGAGATATAGCCAGAGAGGGAGAAAGAGGGAGATAGAAATAGGCACAAACAAAGTGGGGAAGATGGACAAAGAGAGAGACAGTGAGACAGATAGGAAAAGAAAGAGGGGTAGAGAGAGGAAGAATGATATTGCGACAGGGGAGGAAGGAGGAGGGAGAATGACATAAAGAGAGAGTCACTCCCCCCGCGCCATCTTGAAAGGCAATTTTAGCTGCTCGATGCTTTCAACTTGACAGCACCTCTCTTTCCTTGTGGCCCATGGAGAAAGAAACTCTATAATAGAAAGCGAACACTCCTGGATGCGTCCCACCGGAGTCGACGTATCTAGTAGGCAGGCGGACAATTTACAGCTATTAGCGTGTGAAAGCTCCCTGCCGGCATTTGCATTTCGCCCGCAGCCGTCACGCAGCCGTTTCCTAAACAATCACTGCGTTTATCTGATGGCGGCGCGGCGCCGTGCCTTCCTGTATTCCACTCACGCCCTGCCGCTTGTTTTCGCCTCCCGATCGACAGGGCCTCTGGGGCTGAGTGCCCGGACTACTCACACGTGGCTCGTTTCGTATCGGCTGCTCGAGAAACGGTGGCACAACGGTACTCGCTACCGCCCGAAAGTAGCTCGGGAGTAATGATTTACTGGCAAATACATTACTGTAGCAAGCGAGCGGCAGGTCATTTTGAGAGGTGGAAACCTTTTGGCATATTTCATAACGCGAGACCAAGTGCTATGAGGTCTGAATAAACGGAAACGAGGCTGCTTGTATTAACAAGAGAGTATTTCACTGCCGTATTACCGCTTCTTACTATGTCGGCTAGAATTTGAAATTATCTGGGATAAAATCGAAGAAACCATGGGTAACAGAAGAAATACTTCAGTTGATTGATGACAGGAGGAAGTACAAACATGTTCCGGGAAAATCAGGAATACAGAAATACAAGTCGCTGAGGAATGAAATAAATAGGAAGTGCAGGGAAGCTAAGACGAAATGGCTGCAGGAAAAATGTGAAGACATCGAAAAAGATATGATTGTCGGAAGGACAGACTCAGCACACAGGAAAGTCAAAACAACCTTTGGTGACATTAAAAGCAACGGTGGTAACATTAAGAGTGCAACGGGAATTGCACAGTTAAATGCAGAGGAGAGAGCAGATAGGTGGAAAGAATACATGGAAAGCCTCTATGAAGGTGAATATTTGTCCGATGTGACAGAAGAAGAAACAGGAGTCGATTTAGAAGAGATAGGGGATCCAGTATTAGAATCGGAATTTAAAAGAGCTTTGGAGGACTTACGGTCAAATAAGGCAGAAGGGATAGATAACATTCCATCAGAATTTCTAAACTCGTTGGGGGAAGTGGCAACAAAACGAGAATTCACGTTGGTGTGTAGAATATATGAGTCTGGCGACATACCATCTGACTTTCGGAAAAGCATCATCCACACAATTCCGAAGACGGCAAGAGCTGACAAGTGCGAGAATTATCGCACAATCAGCTTAACAGCTCATGCATCGAAGCTGCTTACAAGAATAATATACAGAAGAATGGAAAAGAAAGTTGAGAATGCGCTAGGTGACGACCAGTTAGGCTTTAGAAAAAGTAAAGGGACGAGAGAGGCAATTCTGACGTTACGGCCAATAATGGAAGCAAGGCTAAAGAAAAATCAAGACACCTTCACAGGATTTGTCGACCTGGAAAAAGCGTTCGACAATATAAAATGGTGCAAGCTGTTCGAGATTCTGAAAAAAGTAGGGGTAAGCTACAGGGAGAGACGGGTCATATACAATATGTACAACAACCAAGAGGGAATAATAAGAGTGGACGATCAAGAACGAAGTGCTCGTATTAAGAAGGGTGTAAGATAAGGCTGTAGCCTTTCGCCCCTACTCTTCAATCTGTACATCGAGGAAGCAATGATGGAAATAAAAGAAAGGTTCAGGAGTCGAATTAAAATACAAGGTGAAAGGATATCAATGATACGATTCGCTGATGACATTGCTACCCTGAGTGAAAGTGAAGAAGAATTAAATGATCTGCTGAATGGAATGAACAGTCTAGTGAGTACACAGTATGGTTTGAGAGTAAATCGGAGAAAGACGAAGGTAATGAGAAACTTAACATCAGGATTGATGGTCACAAAAAGTCAATGAAATTAGGGAATTCTGCTACATAGGCAGTAAAATAACCAATGACGGACGGAGCAAGGAGGACATCAAAAGCAGACTCGTTATGGCAGAAAAGGCATTTCTGGCCAAGAGAAGTCTACTAATATCAAATACCGGCCTTAATTTGAGGAAGAAATTTCTGAGGATGTACGCCTGGAGTACAGCATTGTACGGTAGTGAAACATGGACTGTGGGGAAACCGGAACAGAAGAGAATCGAAGCATTTGAGATGTGGTGCTATAGACGAATGTTGAAAATTAGGTGGACTGATAAGGTAAGGAATGAGGAGGCTCTACGCAGAATCGGAGAGGAAAGGAATATGTGGAAAACACTGATAAGGAGAAGGGACAGGATGATAGGACATCTGCTAAGACATGAGGGAATGACTCCAATGGTACTAGAGGGGGCTGTAGAGAGCAAAAACTGTAGAGGAAGACAGTGATTGGAATACGTCAAGCAAATAATTAAGGACGTAGGTTGCAAGTGCTACTCTCAGATGAAGAGGTTAGCACGGGAAAGGAATTCGTGGCGGGTCGCATCAAACCACAAACCAGTCAGTAGACTGATGAAAAAAAAAAAAAAAAAAAAAAAAAAAAAAAAATCGAAGCAGCGATTGACAACCTGTCCTGCCGGCTTTGATCCCATCAGTAGATCTTATAGGGGTCGATAGATGAAAGGGAAGCAATAGTTAAGAAACGAGAAGGACGAAGTTATACAAGCAGCAGGCAGTTAAGGAACGTAAAGAGAAAAAAATGGGAAAGGTATTGAAGTTCAGGGAGAAGAAATAAGAATTTTGAGGTATGGCGGTCGAATCATAATTCTTCGAGAGCCGGCACTGATAGTGTTGCCGACTTGGGGGGGGGGGGGGAATCTTAGGAGGGACATTCTGCTGTTTCATTCAAACACGTATCTACGTTGCACTCCTTCATGATGACAACACAGAAGGGCTCAAAATAGGAGGATCCAAAAAGAATCAGCACCATTTGCTGTTTCAGATCACATTCAAATTTCATCGAATGATATCGAACCGTCATTCGTGGTTCCACACTGGACACCATAGCATAAGTTGCAGTCGCATTGGCCTCCAAAGGGCTGTGATGACAGGGGTTGCTAACCCACAATGTCCTTAGAGAACGGTTGAAGCATCCATCGGGTGTCAACGGCAAAGGTTGTGAAGAACGTCGTACCGTTGCCCATCGCACTGTGAACTGTCGTTCGTGACCGCACAATGAGTGGGAATCAACTCCTAAAGGGAAGCAGTCGTTTCATTGACACCCTTTAGACCAACCTCTGAGGCCTTTTGGCGTAGATTCTGAGCAGAGGTGTGTCTGAAACGTTTCCTCTGTCATACATAAGAAAACCGTGGGATTTCAACTGTGGACGTTGCGGCTCTATCCTCCATGATGGAGACATGAAAATAAGGAGTGAAATGGGGATAAGAGAAAGTGCGATGACTTTCCCATTCTATGACACGTCCGCTGTGCCATTGGACACAACTGTGGCGAAGTTTGGTGCCCGTGGCGATGTGACATCATTATCTCACCTCACACCTCACATGAACTTCTGAGCTCTGGCCTCTTCCTTTTTCGCTTGTATCGACCGCTTTCTGTGTGAGGCGTGGCCGAGCCTGACGGTGACATTACTGGGCGCCACGTTATTGCACCACTGCAGAGGAACGTTGTAGGAAATTTCTAACTTATATGTTGCAATGGGAAACAGTTATGGGGTTTCGGAAAAGTGATCCTTTAATTTTGTTGTACAATGTAGTTCAGGATCGAAAAACAGCCATGCATTATACGCTACAACAAATACTATCTTGGCAATGTATGCCATGTAGGTTGTTTTTTCTCAGATATAATAGGTCACATCACCCTGTGAAGAGGAAGCGTCACTTACGTCTTTAGCTGAGTTGCAGAGCATTGCACCTGTGTGACAGGAGCTCGACGCGTCCTTGCTCAGGATGAACATAGTATATTCTGCAGACTAGCCAAATACATCGGTGCGAAGCGTTACGCAATGAAGCACCAGTCTAACATTTATCAGATTTTGTATAGTTCATTATATAACGGGTATTATACAATGAAGACCCAAAGAAACTGGTGCACCTGCCTAATATCGTGTATGGCCCCCGCGTGCCCGCAGAACTGCCGCAACACGGCGTGGTATGGACTCTACTAATATCTGAAGTAGTGCTGGAGGGAACTGACACCATGAATGCTGCAGGGCTGTCCATAAATCCGTAAGAGTACGAGAGGATGGAGATCTCTTCTGAACAGCACGTTGCAAGGCATCCCAGATATATTCAATAATGTTCATGTCTGAGGAGTTTGGGCCGGCCGCGGTGGTCTCGCAGTTAAGGCGCTCAGTCCGGAACCGCGCGACTGCTACGGTCGCAGGTTCGAATCCTGCCTCGGGCATGGATGTGTGTGATGTCCTTAGGTTACTTAGGTTTAAGTAGTTCTAAGTTCTAGGGGACTGATGACCACAGAAGTTAAGCCCCATAGTGCTCAGAGACATTTGAACCATTTTTTGGGGAGTTTGGTGGCCAGCGGAGGTGTTTAAACTCAGAAGAGCATCTCTGTAGCAATTATGAACGTGTAGGGTGTCGCATTGTATTGCTCGAATTGGCCAAGTCTGTCGGAATGCACAATGGACAAGACTGGATTCAGGTGATCGGACAGGATGCTTAGGTACGTGTCATCTGCCAGAGTCGTATCTAGACGTATCCGGGGTCCCATATCACTCCAACTCCACACGCCTCACACCATTACAGAGCCCCCACCAGCTTTAACAGTCCCCTCCTGACACGCAGGGTCCATGGATTCATGTGGTTGTCTCCATACCCGTACACCTCCATCCGCACGATACAATTTAAACGAGACTCGTCCGGCAACGTGTTTTCGGTCATCAACAGTCCAAATTCGGTGTTGACGAGTCCACCCGAGGCGTAAAGCTTTGTGTCGTGCGGTCCTCAAGGGTAGACGAGTGGGCCTTCGGCTTCGAAAACCCATATCAGTGATGTTTCGTTGAATAGTTCGCACGCTGACACTTGCTGACGGTCCAGCAATCAAATCTGCAGCAATGTGAGGAAGGGTTGCACTTCTGCCTCGTTGAACGATTCAGTCGTCGTTGGTCCCTTTCTTGCAGGATCTTTTTCCGGCCGCAGCGATGTCTGAGATTTGATGTTTTCCCGGATTCCTGATGTTCGCGTTATACTCGTGAAACGGTCGTACGGGGAAGCCCCACTCCATCGCTACCTCGGAGATGCTGTGTCCCATTGCTTGTGCACCGACTGTAACACCACGATCAAACTCACTTAAGTCTTGATAACCTGCCATTGTAGTAGCAGTAACGGATCTAACAACTGCGTCAGACATTTGTTGACTTGTTGCCGATTACAGCGCCGTATTCTGCCTGTTTACGTATCTCTTTATTTGAGTTCACATGCCTGTAACAGTTTCTTTGCTTCTTCAGTGTATGATTAACCTTTCGTTCCATTCGGAACTGACATTAGTATGAGGTGTGACCTCCACAGTCATGAACACATTCATTCCATTTGGAACTGACGTTCTTAATCAACATCAGCGTGAGATGTGCCTTCACAGTGCGAAATCCCTCATTCCATTTTGAAGTGATGTCCTTCATCACCAGTAGTATCATATGTGACCACCACTATCACGAACACGTTCATGCCACTTGGAACTGATTCCCATTATCATGAGTACGAGGTGTGATCCACACAGTCGGAAACACACTCATTCCATTCATTGTGGCATGGAAACAGACACTGTTGAAATGTCATCATTCAGAATTTCTTGCTATGCCTGAATCGTATACTGAGTCACTTCAAGAATATTGTCGGTTGGAGGCTGATATGGCATTATATGTCTTCCTTGTATTTTTTAAACATACTCTGTGTGTGAAAAATCATGGGATGAACAGATCAGTCACTGCTCCCTACATTTCTCATGGAATCTGATTGTCAACTGTAGAGTTGAGTTTCACAGTACTCAAAACTGTAAAATGTCATTTGGTACCCTGAAATGGTCCACGTAGTGAGGTGAAATTAAGTTGCTCGATTTTATAAAAATCTGTATCAAAATATTACCTCCAAACACACCACCCCAAGGGCTATTACTATACACGTATCTGCTACGCAATGGAAATCTGTAATGCAAAAAGAATGAACTTGGCACTTAGTGAACAGTTGTAGAGATGATACCACTAAACAATTAATGAATTCATTGAGTAACAGTAACTCAAAAATGTGATTGAGGACAGGATAGTAACTGTGTTTCCTTTTCTACGGGAATGGAAGTCGGTTTCAGTGCACCCATATCATCTATTAACTAAAAACATTGAAATCAAATGATATTAAAAACATGGGCATATAACTGCACAAAGTAATACAATTGTAACTTAAGAATGATCGGTTATCAACGTTGAAGTTGGAGCCTAGGAAGTGACTACAGTTCTCTATCATCTATTGTGAGAAGGACGACAATTCCTAACTGATTAAGTAGCACAGTTGCGGAACAGTGATCGATTACCAAAGCAAGGAAACAGAATGCACATGCAATTAACGACTGCTGCAGCCACAATGCAGAAGGGCACACTTGTGAGGGCATCAGGATAACTCCGCCGGAGCCGCTAATACACCACCAATGACCGATATCGATGTCTGTGTGTACACAGCTATCAGCATCGAGTTGATCTGCGTTGAGCTGAGGACCTGCGCCGATGCACCTGCACGAATCACATCTCTGCTACGTCGACCGGCTGACCGCATCGGAATCAATGAAACTCTGTCCAGGTTGTCGAGACTGTAGTAACACTCCTAACTCAACAGGGACAGCGGTCCTTGCTCTATGTCCTGTATCTCCAGCAGTCCGGATGAGAGTCCCTCGTTGAAAATTTCCTTTCTGCAGGGAAACTGAGAAAAATTAGTGTCTGTCGATCCCGCGAAGTCGAAAGACTGCCGACAGCGGCTGGGAGTGGATCTTAATGCCTATCACACGCATACAAATTGATGCGCAACAGCCCCTCTAAAACAAATCTCAGAATCCTCCCCCAATCGACAGGTCTGCCGACATAGTTTAGTGCCACCTTGTTACGTCATCAAGCGTCACTGACTGTCCTCCAATCGGCTCACTCGCTATTTCCGCACACGGGAAGCTACAGGCGTCTCAGCATGCAACGGAATAAGCAATCCGACGTGTCTACACAGGCGCCACTGAGTAGCACAGCCCGATGTGTAAGAAGTGCAGTTCGAAGAAAGCCTCCCCGACAACACCAGCACGGTCGGAAATAGGGGCAATCGCTCTCTGCATGCAAAATGCCAGCAGGCGGCGAGCAGGCACTTAATTTGCTGTAAAGCGATTAACACGGCGCCAAACCATCGCTTTAAAAGCTACGCAGTCACTCCACCGGGCCGTACAAAAGCTCCCGGTTCATCCTTGATGGCTGCCGCGTCCGCGGGCTGCCTTCCCCCGACTCCAGGACACTGTCAATGGCCGATATTCCTCTGAGAGCTCGCCTAGCATGTGAAAACTTCTGAGTCCAATGAGCTTCGACTGCACAGAGTGGTCACGGAACACAGCCGAGAAAAATATATATAAATAAAGCTAGTGCCATCACCCAGTTTAATCAGAGCTGTAAGAAGTTAAAGCTCAAGGTCAAAGCCACTTGTTATGTCGTCTCCTTAATTTGCCCACAGCTGGTGTGGGTAATAAAAACAGAAAGGGGACATGTCGAGAGGGATTGGCGCCTTTCAGCCCTAGTCACGAAGTGTACGGCAAAAAGATTTACCATTTTTCCCACATACTCACGAGTATTCAGCCTTCCTTCAACAGTTACCAAATCAGTTCTGTTGTAATACTCAGTAGCTCCTAGCATCAAGATTAAAGGCGTTGGAGTCGTACTGGTGTCAGAACTAGTGCTTGCTATGACCTGTTACCACGTTATCAATGGAGAGATTGGCACTGATATACGAGTAACTGTCATACACAGAAGCCAGAATCATCGTTGAACACCACAGAATGCCACTCAGTGACCCACTTCTACGCCATGCAAATTACAATTAGTAATCATTCAGCCTGGTGAGCCACTAAATTGGCTGAAATTCACAGTGGCCTGGAGAGACAGATGAATTATGGATACCTACTAGGGACAGCGACATGCCGTTCTTGCTGTTTTTCCACACATTAACATACGCATTCCACTTCCTTCGAATCAACAGTTGCTTTATACCCGAGATACCCATGTTTGGTT
The DNA here is from genome assembly GCF_023864345.2 of Schistocerca serialis cubense. NCBI lineage: Eukaryota > Metazoa > Arthropoda > Insecta > Orthoptera > Acrididae > Schistocerca > Schistocerca serialis. The sequence goes on along the minus strand of NC_064643.1, from coordinate 200,555,890 downwards.
CGCATTCGCAGCTGTTACTTACACAACTTCTGATAACTGAGACAAAACGACATGAAAACGTACCGTATAACATTGCTTCATTTTCTGATACCTGATTATGTTTTACATACTACATAAATAATGCACGACATAAATTCAAAATCAGTGATTCTTCCAACAACTATCTTCAATATATTTTCAAGTATACACTGTATAACTTACAACCTTTTATAGAACGTAATATGATTTAAATGAAGTACATTACAAACATTTTACAGTATGAAATATGAATCGGTAGCTTGTTAACGACTTCATTTGAGTTCCTAATATTCCTGAAATGTTCTAAAGAAAACTTCATAAAATTGGTTTCAGTGGTTATGTCAGAAAACTACAACTTATTGGACGTATTAAGAATATGGAACTGCTATGTTGTAAAAAATGTGGTCATCATCGGTCTGTATGTTCCTAGTGAGTGGAATTTAAATTACGAGTTCAGACTTCAGCAGAAAAAAAATCAGGCCAAGCACAAATCTACTGCCAGAAATCCGGCGTACCGAACGGTTCAAACAGGTTTACGGAATGTTAATATCGGCGGATGCGGATGAAAGATTTGGGGATGGTATGCCTCCTAGCAGCTCAGGCCAGTAGCCCAGCCTACAAAAGATCCATCTCAATCTTCTCTTAGCGTATAGTATCATTTCTCCTTCGTTCTACCTGTCCCTCATTCAGTACTCTATACATCTCCAGCACTACTTCATGGCCGAAGTATTGTAAACATCTTTTCATCTGCATCGTCAACTTCATTGTTTTTCATACCCCAACAGCACCAACATTCTTTTATAAGAGCATTAACGCCATCAGCTCTGTGTACATGATGTAACAGGAAGGTATCGTCAAACTTACAAAAAATATTCGTCACATACAAGGAAAAAAGTATGTTATACGAACATGGGTCCGGAAATGTTTTATTTCCTTAGTAGAGCTCAGTTTCTACAATTCGAGTATCAACACAGTATGAAACACTTTTCTGAATGAAATGTTGAAAATGCCCTCCATTTTCAAGGATACATACATCAATCCGTCATCGCATCGAATCCCTGACGCTCTGATGTATTCCTGGATTATTGAATATTGTTTCAGAGCCTTATACAATCCTGGTACGAAGACTCTGTAAGTCTTTTACTGGGATTCCACACACAAGAGCTTTCGAATGCCCCAAAAATAAAGATGTAGAGGGTTTAGATCGCGAGACTGTGGAGGCCAAGTAATTGGTCCACCTCTACCTATCCATGTGTCAGGGAATCTTTCATTTAGAAGCCTACGAACATTAACACCGAAATAAGGATTAGCTCCATCGTGCATGAAGTACCTATAAGTTTTGTCACTCTCCCAAAGGCACATGGTGTACCAAGTCAGGTATCATGGTAAGCATGGCAAGCTTCTCTGTTGAGCCTCGGCGGAAGAACATGAGGTCCTAACAAACAGTCACCGACAATGCTGGCCCAAACGTTGACAGAAAATCTTCGCTGATGACGTGGTTACGCAATTTCATGAGGATTCCTGACTCTGAAAATGTACACTCTAATCACGCTGAAACGAATCCTCATCAGCATTAGAGTGAGAGTTGACACACTGTTGAATGAACCTCTCGCAGAGGTGTACCCATGCAGGAAAATCAACTGCTGGTAGTGTATCTACACTGCACAGGGTATGGATACAGCAGATTCTCATGTAGCACTCTCCAGACAGTCTTGTGGTCAGCCTTACTTGCTCCCTCTAATTGTCTCACGGTGACACTAGGGTTGTTGTCAACTGCACCTCCAGTCGAGGTGTACTAGGCCTTCTCTACTCGCGAGTAGTAGGCATAAACGGCTCATACTCCGTGAGACGACGATGAATTGCTTCAAACGCCCTCCTCTCGGGACACCGTTCTTATGGAATTCTCCCACGATACAGGGCTATTACAAATGATTGAAGCGATTTCATAAATTCACTGTAGCTCCATTCATTGACATATGGTCACGACACACTACAGATACGTAGAAAAACTCATAAAGTTTTGTTCGGCTGAAGCCACACTTCAGGTTTCTGCCGCCAGAGCGCTCGAGAGCGCAGTGAGACAAAATGGCGACAGGAGCCGAGAAAGCGTATGTCGTGCTTGAAATGCACTCACATCAGTCAGTCATAACAGTGCAACGACACTTCAGGACGAAGTTCAACAAAGATCCACCAACCGCTAACTCCATTCGGCGATGGTATGCGCAGTTTAAAGCTTCTGGATGCCTCTGTAAGGGGAAATCAACGGGTCGGCCTGCAGTGAGCGAAGAAACGGTTGAACGCGTGCGGGCAAGTTTCACGCGTAGCCCGCGGAAGTCGACGAATAAAGCGAGCAGGGAGCTGAACGTACCACAGCCGACGGTTTGGAAAATCTTACGGAAAAGGCTAAAGCAGAAGCCTTACCGTTTACAATTGCTACAAGCCCTGACACCCGATGACAAAGTCAAACGCTTTGAATTTTCGGCGCGGTTGCAACAGCTCATGGAAGAGGATGCGTTCAGTGCGAAACTTGTTTTCAGTGATGAAGCAACATTTTTTCTTAATGGTGAAGTGAACAGACACAATGTGCGAATCTGGGCGGTAGAGAATCCTCACGCATTCACGCAGCAAATTCGCAATTCACCAAAAGTTAACGTTTTTTGTGCAATCTCACGGTTTAAAGTTTACGGCCCCTTTTTCTTCTCCAAAAGAAAACGTTACAGGACACGTGTATCTGGATATGCTGGAAAATTGGCTCATGCCACAACTGGAGACCGACAGCGCCGACTTCATCTTTCAACAGGATGGTGCTCCACCTCAGTTCCATCATGATGTTCGGCATTTCTTAAACAGGAGATTGGAAAACCGATGGATCGGTCGTGGTGGAGATCATGATCAGCAATTCACGTCATGGCCTCCACGCTCTCCCGACTTAACCCCATGCGATTTCTTTCTGTGGGGTTATGTGAAAGATTCAGTGTTTAAACCTCCTCTACCAAGAAACGTGTCAGAACTGCGAGGTCGCATCAACGATGCTTTCCAACTCATTGATGGGGACATGCTACGCCGAGTATGGGAGGAACTTGATTATCGGCTTGACGTCTGCCGAATCACTAAAGGGGCACATATCGAAATTTTTGAATGCCTAAAAAAACTTTTTGAGTTTTTGTATGTGTGTGCAAAGCATTGTGAAAATATCTCAAATAAAAAAAGTTATTGTAGAGCTGTGAAATCGCTTCAATCATTTGTAATAACCCTGTACAAACGTTATTACCATTTGCTAATCCATATAACAAATGGACATTAGCCAACCTCGCTACGGTCGCAGGTTCGAATCCTGTCTCCGGCATGGATGTCTGCGATGTCCTTAGGTTGGTTAGGTTTAAGTACACTCCTGGAAATGGAAAAAAGAACACATTGACACCGGTGTGTCAGACCCACCATACTTGCTCCGGACACTGCGAGAGGGCTGTACAAGCAATGATCACACGCACGGCACAGCGGACACACCAGGAACCGCGGTGTTGGCCGTCGAATGGCGCTAGCTGCGCAGCATTTGTGCACCGCCGCCGTCAGTGTCAGCCAGTTTGCCGTGGCATACGGAGCTCCATCGCAGTCTTTAACAGTGGTAGGATGCCGCGACAGCGTGGACGTGAACCGTATGTGCAGTTGACGGACTTTGAGCGAGGGCGTATAGTGGGCATGCGGGAGGCCGGGTGGACGTACCGCCGAATTGCTCAACACGTGGGGCGTGAGGTCTCCACAGTACATCGATGTTGTCGCCAGTGGTCGGCGGAAGGTGCACGTGCCCGTCGACCTGGGACCGGACCGCAGCGACGCACGGATGCACGCCAAGACCGTAGGATCCTACGCAGTGCCGTAGGAGACCGCACCGCCACTTCCCAGCAAATTAGGGACACTGTTGCTCCTGGGGTATCGGCGAGGACCATTCGCAACCGTCTCCATGAAGCTGGGCTACGGTCCCGCACACCGTTAGGCCGTCTTCCGCTCACGCCCCAACATCGTGCAGCCCGCCTCCAGTGGTGTCGCGACAGGCGTGAATGGAGGGACGAATGGAGACGTGTCGTCTTCAGCGATGAGAGTCGCTTCTGCCTTGGTGCCAATGATGGTCGTATGCGTGTTTGGCGCCGTGCAGGTGAGCGCCACAATCAGGACTGCATACGACCGAGGCACACAGGGCCAACACCCGGCATCATGGTGTGGGGAGCGATCTCCTACACTGGCCGTACACCACTGGTGATCGTCGAGGGGACACTGAATAGTGCACGGTACATCCAAACCGTCATCGAACCCATCGTTCTACCATTCCTAGACCGGCAAGGGAACTTGCTGTTCCAACAGGACAATGCACGTCCGCATGTATCCCGTGCCACCCAACGTGCTCTAGAAGGTGTAAGTCAACTACCCTGGCCAGCAAGATCTCCGGATCTGTCCCCCATTGAGCATGTTTGGGACTGGATGAAGCGTCGTCTCACGCGGTCTGCACGTCCAGCACGAACGCTGGTCCAACTGAGGCGCCAGGTGGAAATGGCATGGCAAGCCGTTCCACAGGACTACATCCAGCATCTCTACGATCGTCTCCATGGGAGAATAGCAGCCTGCATTGCTGCGAAAGGTGGATATACACTGTACTAGTGCCGACATTGTGCATGCTCTGTTGCCTGTGTCTATGTGCCTGTGGTTCTGTCAGTGTGATCATGTGATGTATCTGACCCCAGGAATGTGTCAATAAAGTTTCCCCTTCCTGGGACAATGAATTCACGGTGTTCTTATTTCAATTTCCAGGAGTGTAGTTCTAAGTTCTAGGGGACTGATGATTTCGGACGTTAAGTCCCACGGTGCTCAGAGCCATTTGAACCTTTTTTTTTTTTTTAATTACTCGCCGGCCAACACAAGCAACGAGGCGAGGCACATGTCAACATTAACTATGTTCAGTTGGAACAAGAAACATTTGGGGTGAACCTGAGACTTACTACATACTGCACATTCAAACCAAACGCAGCCAAAAGGGTATTTTGAACATTTCATGTAAGAAAACGTTTCATACAATGCTGGTACGTTCTGTTTCTGTGCATTTTCCATGATCAATGTGTTTATGAAAAGAAGTAGGAAATTAATTCTAATATAGAAATAAAGCATTTCGGATCAACATCCGTAAAACATGTTTTACGCTGAGGTGGCAAAAGCCATGGGATACCGGCTAATCTCGTACTAGACCTCCTCTTGCCCGTCGTAGTGAAGCAACTCGACGTCTCGTTGCAGAAATATTGAGCCATGCTGCCTCTATAGCAGTACATAATTGCGAAAGCGTTGCCGGTGCAGCGTTTTAGCACGAACTGAACTTTCGATTTTGTCCCATAAATATTCGATGCGTTTCATGTCTAATTCTCCAGAATGTTCTTCAAACCAGTCCCGAACGATTGTGCCCCGGCGACATGGCGCACGGTCATCCATAAGAATCCCATAGTTGTTTGGAAAGATGAATGGCTGCAAATGGTCCCCAAGTAGCCGAATATAACTATTTCTAATCAATGATCGGTTCATCTGGACCAGAGAATCCAGTCCATTCAATGTACTCAAAGCCCAAGCCATAATGAGCCACTAACAGCTTGCACAATGCCCTATTGACAGCTTGGGTCCATGGCTTGGTGACGTCTGCACCACACTCGAATCCTACCATCAGCTCTTACTAACTGAAATCGGAATCCGTCTGAGCAGGCGACGATTTTCGCGTCATCTAGGGTCCAACCGATATACTCATACGGATATGGTGTCTGTCCGAAAGAACAGACACCATTGATGACCTGCAACCGTCTAGAACGAAATTAGAATTATATATTAATACCTTCAGCTGCTAACGGCCGTTCATATATATCAACGGGGACAGGTGAAAATGTGTGCCCCGATTGGGACTCGAACCCGGGATCTCCTGCTTAGATGGCAGACGCTCTATCCATCTAAACCACCGAGGCCACAGAGGACAGTGCGACTGCAGCGACTATCTCACGCACGCTTCCCGGGAGACCCACATTCTCGCCTTATATGTCCACACAATACATTTGTAGTGTCCCTACCCAACACTCTCATTACTCGTGGAAGACATTCTTACCAAATCCCGTAAGAGTTCGGGTAATACGTGTGCATCCGCACAGAAGAAGAAGGTTATGGCCGGTATTGCCAGTACTTATATGGATATGATGTCTGTTCTTTCGGACATGTCCGAAAGATCAGACACCATTGATGACCTGCAGCCGTCTGGAACGAAATTAGAATTATGTATTAATACCTTCAGCTGCTGACGGGGACAAGTGAAAATGTGTGGCTCTGAGCACTATGGCTCTGAGCACTATGGGACTTAACAGCTATGGTCATCAGTCCGCTAGAACTTAGAACTACTTAAACCTAACTAACCTAAGGACAGCACACAACACCCAGTCATCACGAGGCAGAGAAAATCCGTGACCCCGCCGGGAATCGAACCCGGGAACCCGGGCGTGGGAAGCGAGAACGCTACCGCACGACCACGAGCTGCGGACGAAAATGTGTTCCTCGACCGGGACTCGAACGCTGAGCTCCTGTTTACGTGGAGGAGGGAGACGTGCGCGAGATAATCCCTGCAGTCGCACTGTCCTCTGTGACTTCTGTGGCTCAGATGGCTAGAGCGTCTGCCATGTAAGCGGGAGATCCCGGGTTCGAGTCCCTGTCGAGGCACAGATTTTCACCTGTCCCCGTTGATATATATCAACGCCCGGCAGCAGCTGAAGGTATTACTATATATAATTCTAATTTCGTTTCTAACCGATATGCTCACGAGCCTAGGAGAGGCTGCTGCAGGCGATGTCGTGGTGTTAGTAAAGGTACTCGTGTCAGTCGTCTGCTGCTATAGCCCATTAACGCCAATTCCACAACTCTGTTCTAACAGATACGTTCATCTCACGTCCCACGTTGATTTCTGCGGTTGTTTCACTCAGTGCTGCTTGTCTGTTAGCACCGACAACACTATGCAAACGACTCTCTCTCTATCGTTAGGGGAAAGTCGGCGATGTCCGCGGTTGGAGGTATTGCCTGAAATGTGGTTTTCTCGGCACTCTCTTGACACTATAGACCTCGGTATAGTGAATTTCCTAACGACTTCCTAAATGGAACGTCCCATGCGTGTGGCTCGAACGACCATTCTGAGTTCAAAGTCTGTTAATTCCAGTCCTGGTGCCGTATTCACATCGCAAACCTTTTCACATGAATGACCTGAGTACAAATGACAGCTCCAGGAATGCACTGCAGTTTTATACCTTGTGTACGCGATACTACCGCCATTATAATATGGGCATATCGCTATCCCATGGCTTTTCTAACGTCAGTGTATTCCTCTGTGTGTGAAGACTGTTTCCTGAACGATTGGCCTTATCTTTTTGTTACATCCCGCATATTAACTACTATGTAAATCGCCTGTCGGTATTGAAAACTCGTTAAGTTGACCTCTGTATTTAGTTCTCAGCCAGAATTTTCATCTCATTTGTTTTATGTAATACAACATCTGTAATCTATAAAACACTAGATGAGAAGTTATATATTCCAATGCCAGACCACTCTTCTCTTGGGGGTACTTAAATAACAAAAAAGATAAATATAAGCAACTCATCGTAAAAAGAGTAGCAAGTGAGGCTACGTGCAACAACACTCCAAGCCGAGTACTGCTAACGGAGTATCCCCCACGCAGGCCACAAATCGCAGGCTTTCGTATTACGCGCGCACGGCCGATCGTTTTTCTTTCCGCAGACACTAGTTTCTGCTCCACGGCTGCCGGAACGACCTGGGTGTGACTATTCTCAAGTTACGGCCCATTTGCGCCCACGCGGAACTTGACATAACTTTGAGCACTGATTCAGAGGCTTCGAGGTACAACTGCCTGCGCGCGCTCCAGATAAACGCCAGGCGCCGAGGGAAAACAAAACACTGTGCTGTGGGTGAAACCGAAAGTGTGTTGTACACACACGCGGCAGCGCCGCGGCAGGCGGCTTGCGCAGCTGGGCCGCGCCGTGCTGTGATTAAGCGACCCGCCGGGACGTACAATACCACTGGGCTCGCTGGGCGCCGCCTTCTCCTGACACCGCCAATATACAAGCCTCGCCACAGTTCAGGCGGGCAAATGAATGCCCTTTATAAATGTTCCGTAAGTGCTCAGCTACCATGTGCGCGAGGCATTTAATGTCCTCCGCGTAACGGTTCATTTCTCTTCATAATTCTTATCAGAGTCGAGTATAGCCGTTTCAGCCTTTATTGTGTTCCCTAGCAGTATCTGTCACTTAGCGTGTTCGCCAGCACTGCAGCTGTGTTACAGTCATATTGAGAGGAACTTCAAGATCAAACTAGCTCTGGAAATACGTGTGACGTTACAGCCGCTGAGAGAACATCTAAACGTTACGAAATGTTCTCAAGATGTTGAACAAGACCAAAATAAGCGGCTGTCAATTACACCCGAACATACAAGTTTATTTATCTGACCAAACTTTACAGCCGGCCGCGGTGGTCTCGCGGTTAAGGCGCTCAGTCCGGAACCGCGCGACTGCTACGGTCGCAGGTTCGAATCCTGCCTCGGGCATGGATGTGTGTGATGTCCTTAGGTTTAAGTAGTTCTAAGTTCTAGGGGACTGATGACCACAGAAGTTAAGTCCCATAGTGCTCAAAGCCATTTGAACCAAACTTTACAGTCGGCCGGTGTGGCCGTGCGTTTCTAGGCGCGTCAGTCTAGTACCGCGAGACCGCTGCGGTCGCAGGTTCGAATCCTGCCTCGGGCATGGATGTGTGTGATGTCCTTAGGTTAGTTAGGTTTAAGTAGTTCTAAGGTCTAGGGGACTGATGACCTCAGCTGTTAAGTCCCATAGTGCTCAGAGCCATTTGAACCATTTGAACCAAACTTTACAAGAGCCAAGAAAATTTAAAAAAAACAGTAATTTTTAGAACTTAATAACCGGCTGAATACGCCATACAATCTCATGCCTTAAGGGCAAGACCACTTTAATTTAAAATCGACTGAAAGCCAATAACTTAAAACTCAAACCAAAATCAGAAATTTAAACGACAGAAAGCATTATCTTAAATCAGTTCTTTCAATTACGCTGAAGGCCCAAGCAATCTTACACCTTAAGAGTAAAATAACTTTAATTTTTAAAAAGTCGGCTGAAGGCCCATCACTTAGGAATCAAAACATAATCAAATTTTTAAAAGGCTAAAGGCCTTACCTTAAAACTGTTCTTTAATTATGCAGAAGGCCCAAACAATCTTATGGTTGGTTGGTTTTGGGGGAAGGAGACCAGACAGCGAGGTCATCGGTCTCATCAGATTAGGGAAGGACGGGGAAGGAAGTCGGCCGTGCCCTTTGAAAGGAACCATCCCGGCATTTGCCTGGAGCGATTTAGGGAAATCACGGAAAACCTAAATCAGGATGGCCGGACGCGGGATTGAACCGTCGTCCTTCCGAATGCGAGTCCAGTGTTTACCCACTGCGCTACCTTGCTCGGTCAAACAATCTTATGCCTTAAGGGCAAAACAACCCTAATTTAAAAATCTGGTGGAAGCCATACAAATACAAACAACAAGAACAAATAAGAAAAGGCAGTACACCCAACGGCGCTCAGAAGTTTCCGAGGGTCGGCCTCGAATTCAAACGCTAACGCTCGTTTAGGTGATACAGGCAGTCGGCTCAACCATTCTCGATCCGACGACAACCCAACCGACAGACAGTCAACGGACCCACCGACAAGATAACTTCCGCTCCACCGACCAGCACACAACAGGGAGTTCAATGGAACAGCGTAGAAGGTATTGGCGCCCACATCCAATTATACATACTGTCAAACTACACACCGTGCTGGACAGTGACAATACGATGAAGAAAATACACTGCCTTAATTTACGTCAACGGCCAGGGCAGGTAACTGGAACGTTAATGGCCACAAGGCAGAAGATTCCGCTGGTGCACTTCAATTCAAAATGACCAAATACAGATAAACTCCACCGGAGGGTGGCTAAAATTTGGCAACTGGAAAACACACCTTGTTGCTCCCGGGAATGTCCCAACAGCCGACAACGAAATCCAAACGACACAATGTGAACAGCCGTGACTTGCTGGTAGAATAAGTCAAAACTCAACTTTCGTGTCCAGGATCGGCGAGCCACGGACCTCGTAGCAATGGGAAAAGCACCACACACTCCAACCGCGCGTGGATGCCGCCAGCGGCCTCGGCCAAACTACGCGCCGCGGAGACTTCCTCGCGGCTCCACGCCAACAGACCAACTGTCCAGGACCGGAAACGGTGAAAGTACCAAATATACGTCGGCCAATGAGACGACCAACCGAAAGACCAACCACCGGTCGTCCGGCTCCAACCTCCCTCCGTCGCACAGTTCATGTGTGTCACCAGCGGTCGGCGAGCACTGGCTGTCGGCGCCTCACCGGCGCACCGTCCCCGTCTTCACTGTTGCTGCGTCCCGACTGCACTGTTGGCCCATCCCGAACCGACTTCCAGACACACGACGACCCGGAAATACTATCGGTCGCTCCAGAGATGGTACGACAGTGTACTTATCGATACTCGCTGCTGCTGCCGCTGAGGGGCAAGCAAGGCAGGAAGTTAGTGACGCCAGTAAATGGAATAAGAAAACGAGGCAGCAGTGCCGTAATAGAAGACGAAAGTCAATAAATGGGAAAAACGCGAACCGTGCACGGCTCAATACATATTTCCAGAACAGTTACGATTGCGTCATACGAAACTTACGGACGAAAGTAACTGTCGCATGATGTGTCACTACCAACATAGCTCAATGAAACTTGGACCATATACAGGAAAAATTGCTACAGTACAATACAGAAGGTACCTGAAAGTTCGAATATAATAAACTTTCTTGAGACTGAGAAGCATATTTCCACGAATCAGCATGGTTTTAGAAACCATCGCTCGTACTGAACTCAACTTGCCCTTTTCTCACATGACACACTGCGAACGATAGATGAAGGACAACAGACAGATCCCACATATCCAGATTTTCGGAAAGCATTTGACACGGCGCCCCATTGCAGGTTGTTGACGAATGTACGAGCATACGGAATAAGTTCACGGATATGTGACTGGCTCGAAAACTTCTTAAGTAATAGAACCCAGTATGTTGTCCTTTCCGGCAAGTGTTCATCAGAGACAAGAGTATCGCCAGTAGTGTCACAGGGAAGTGTGATAGGACCGCTGTTGTTCCCTGTATACATGAAGGATTTGGCGGACAGGATGGGCAGCTGTGGTGTACGGTAAGCTGCCGAAGTTAAGTGACTGTAGGGAGATACAAGGTGAATTAGACAAAATTTCTAGTTGGTGTGATGAATGGCAGCCAGCTCTAAAAGTGGAAAAATGTAAATTAATGATGCGGATGAGTAGGAACGACAAACCTATAATGTTAGGTAACAGTATTACTAGTGTTCTGCCTGACACAGTCACGTCGTTTAAATATCTGGACGTAACGTTGCAAAGCGATATGAGGTGGAACGAGCGTGTGGGAACTGTGGTAGGGAAGGCGAATGGTCGTTCTGGTTTCTTGGGAGAATTTTAGGAAAGAGTACTTCACCTGTAAAGGAGATCGCATATAGGACGTTGGTGAGGCCTATTCTTGAGTACTGCTCGAGTATTTAGAAACGGTACCAGGTCAGATTGAAGGAAGACATCGAAGCAGTTCAGAGATGGGCTGCTAGCTTTTTTACTAGTAGATTCGAACAACATGTATGTGTTACGTAGATGCTTCGGGAACTCAAATGGGAATCCCTGGAGGGAGAGCGACATTCTATTCGAGGAGCACTATTGAGAAAATTTAGGGAACCGGCATTTGAAGGTGGCTGCCGAACCATTCTACTGCTTCCATCATACATTGCGCGTAAGGACCACGAATATAAGATTAGAGCGATTAGGGCTCATACAGAGATATATGCGCAGTCGTTTTTCCATCGCTCTATTTGCGAGTGGAAAAGGAAATGAAATGATTAATAGTGGGACAGTGTACCCTCCGCCACGCACCGTACGATGACTAGTGAAATATCTATGTACATGTAGTTGTAGACGTATGTATGAATGTAGAGAAAAATAGACAATTAGACGAACATAAATGACACTTTTATCTAATGTCAATAATTACACTGAAGTGACTGAGCTGTATGACGGTCCCCTGGACATTACAAATATCGGGACATGGTTCTTAATAGGGTTTGTGACCACCAAGGACGGCAATGAATTCTCCTCAGCGTGCTCCGGTTGTTAACGAGTTCTTGTGGTAGTGCGTTCCATTCCTCCATTCCTCCACCAGCGAGGTTGGCACCTGCTGGATGGTCGTTGGTGCACGTAGAAGCACTGTAGTACGTCATTGTGGAGGGTGCAAGGCAATCTTACCAAGCACACACTTCCAGTATTTTCATTAAAATAACCACGATATTTTGACTTTGCAGTCGATAATGGAAGCAAGACTAAAGAAAAACCAAAACACGTCCATAGGATTTCGAAAAAGTGTTCCGCAATGTAGAATTGGACAAGATGTTCGTAATTCCGAGAAAAATGGGGGTAAGCTGTAGGGAAAGACGGGTAATACACAGTACGTAGGTACAAGAACCAAGAGGGAACAGTAAGACTGGAAGATAAAGAACGAAATGTTTAGATTAAAATGGGTGCAAGGCAGGGATGTTATCTTTCACCTCTACTGTTCAATATATACGTCGAAGAAGCAATGATGGAAATAAAAGAAAGGTTGAGGAGTGGAATTAAAATTCAAGTCGAACGGGTGTCAATGATAAAATTTTCTGATGACATTGCTATACACAATGAAATTGAAGAAAAACTGCGGGATCGGCTGAATGGAACGAACAGTCTAATCAGTGCAAAACATGGATTGAGAATCTATCGAATACGAAAGTAATGAGAAGTATCAGAAATCATAACAACGAGAAACTTAACATCAGGATTGGTAATGACGAAGTGGGTGATGTTAATGAATTATGTTACTTGGGAAGCATAATAACCCATGACGGACGTAGCAAGGAGGACACAAGCAGATTAGCACTGGCAAAAAGGGCATCCCTGGTTTAGAGAAATCTACTAGTATCAGACATAGGCCTTGATCTGAGGAATAAATTTCTAAGAATGTAAGTTTGGAGCACAGAATTGTATGGTAGTGAAAAATGTACTCTGGGAAAACCGGAACAGAAGATAATCGAAGCATTTGAGATGTGGTGCTGCAGACGAATGTTGAAAATTAGGTGGAGTGATAAGGTAAGGAATGAGAAAGTTCTGCGCAGAAACGGAGAAGAAAGGATTGTATGGAAAACGCTGAAAAGAAGAAGGGATAGGACATTTGTTAAGACATCACAGAATAACCTCCATCGTACTAGAGGGAGCTGTAGAGAGTAAAAACTGTAGAGGAAGACAGAGATTGAGACACTTCCAGCAAATATTTGAGTGCTACGTTGAGATGAAGAGGGGGGAACAAGTGACGAATTCGTGGTACGCCGCATCAAACCAAACGGAAGACTAATGACTCGGAGAAAAAAGAAAACTAAACACGAAATATGGCATACAATGAATTAATATGACATGCTCGTATTAAGAAGGGTGTAAGATAAGGCTGTAGCCTTTCGCCCCTACTCTTCAATCTGTACATCGAGGAAGCAATGATGGAAATAAAAGAAAGGTTCAGGAGTCGAATTAAAATACAAGATGAAAGGATATCAATGATACGATTCGCTGATGACATTGCTATCCTGAGTGAAAGTGAAGAAGAATTAAATGATCTGCTGAACGGAATGAACAGTCTAATGAGCACACAGTATGGTTTGAGAGTAAATCGGAGAAAGACGAAGGTAATGAGAAGTAGTAGAAATGAGAACAGCGAGAAACTTAACATCAGGATTGATGGTCACGAAGTCAATGAAGTTAAGGAATCCTGCTACCTAGGCAGTAAAATAACCAATGACGGACGGAGCAAGGAGGACATCAAAAGCAGGCTCGCTATGGCAAAAAAGGCATTTCTGGCCAAGAGAAGTCTACTAATATCAAATACCGGCCTTAATTTGAGGAAGAAATTTCTGAGGATGTACGTCTGGAGTACAGCATTGTATGGTAGTGAAACATGGACTGTGGGAAAACCGGAACAGAAGAGAATCGAAGCATTTGAGATGTGGTGCTGTAGACGAATGTTGAAAATTAGGTGGACTGATAAGGTAAGGAATGAGGAGGTTCTACGTAGAATCGAAGAGGAAAGGAATATGTGGAAAACACTGATAAGGAGAAGGGAATGACTTCCATGGAACTGGAGGGAACTGTAGAGGGCAAAAACTGTAGAGGAAGACAGAGATTGGAATACGTCAAGCAAATAATTGAGGACGTAGGTTGCAAGTGCTACTCTGAGATGAAGAGGTTAGCACAGGAAAGGAATTCGTGGCGGGCCGCGTCAAACCAGTCAGTAGACCGATGACAAAAAAAAAAAAAAAAAAAAAAAAATTGAATGCTTTAATTCAGTGGGTAGGTAATCTAAGAATTTTATAGTTGAACAACTTAGTCCTTTGTGTGCCACACTAACAAGGAGACGGCGCAACCGTGGGGTCGGGGTTTGTCCGAAATTTTGTATGCTGAAAGAGGACCCCTAACACCTCACGTGGTTAAAATATTAGGACACACTACCCGGAAAATCCCGGGAAAAATCGATCCAAAGTTTCTTAGGTACCGTATCAGTATAAAATGTTAGTCTATTCCCAAGTCGCCGTTTGGCCTACATGGTTAGCGCCTGGACCCTTACGCCATAGGTCTTGGGTTCGATTCCTCGTCTGCACTTTTTTTTTCTTCTGTTGCTTGCAAAATTGCAGCGCATTGTTACAGGAGAATCGTTAAATTAATTCCCGGGAAGATTTTATAAAAATTAATTCTATAATTCACCATCAATTGTCGTCACCAATATTCCGAGACATGATTCAATATTCCTGGTTTGCCTCAAAATTATCAGAAACTCAAAACATTTTCGTAAATGTTAATGGGGCATGATTTTGTACAGATTTATTGCAAACGCCTTGTGATTGTAAAATGTTGCACAAGATGTCGCAAAAACTACTGCTTTGTTTGTTTTTACGATAATTACCACTGCAGTTCTTGTTTATATTATTATATGTATAAAATTGAATGTTTCCCAATCGACTTTGTTATTCTGACTAAAAACCCAATGTTTCTTCCTCGTATACTTTACAATGAAAAATGGAAAACCCACCGCCATGCCATGAATTGTGTTGTTGGACATAAAGAAAATAATTTTTATTCAATAATGTAACTAATTTGTTAAAGATAATTTAGATTTGGGAAACTTTCTGAATAATTGGTGGAATAACAAAAGAAATTAATCAGAAGGAAAAAAAAGTGCCAGAGGGAGAAATCGAACCCTAGACTTCTGGCGTAATAGTCCGAGCCGTAAACATCTAGCACAGACGGCGGCTCGGCAATTCACTAACATTTTATACTCATATGACACCTAAGAAACTTTGGATCGATTTTTCCCGGGATTTTCCGAGTAGTGCGTCCTAATACTTTAACCACATGGGGTGTTAGAGGTCCTCTTTCACCACACAAAATTTCGGATAAATCCCCGACCCCACGGTCGTGCCGTCTCCTTGTAAGGCTGAGTGAGTTACAATGTAAATAATTTCCCCTTCTAGCATTACATTTACGAATATTTTTGTTTCGAAACTGTGGGTCATTGTTGACGATAAACTTCATAAGGCAGTAGATGCACCGTGAGTTGTCAGTACGCCCTGCTGTTTAAAGAACTGTCTACAAGAGGGCCTAGAGGGGATGCCGCGTGTTATTTTTATTACATGCTACTGTTTAACATTTTTGTCCTAGTGACAAGTAACACCAGAATATGATGCCATCAGATACTAGCAAATGAAAACAGAAACAGTAATCCAACGTTTTGACAGTTTCATCTTCAAAATCTGGCATTATCCGTAACGCAAAATCTGCAGACCTCGGAAGTGTTCATTGCACTATATCGCTTATTGAAATACTTATGATGTGTACACTCCGTCTTCAGGCCACGGGTGGCCTACCGGGACCATCCGACCGCCGTGTCATCCTCAGTGGAGGATGTGGATAGAGTCATGGGGTCAGCATACCGCTCTCCCGGCCGTTATGATGGCATTCTTGACCGAAGACGCTACTGTTCGGTCGAGTAGCTCCTCAATTGGCATCACGAGGCTGAGTGCACCCCGAAAAATGGCAACAACGCATGGCGGCCTGGATGGTCACCCATCCAAGTACCGGCCACGCCCAACAGCGCTGAACTTCGGTGACCTCATGGGAACCGGTGTATCCACTGCGGCAAGGCCGCTGCCATTTATGATACGTAGTCACTCCAATTGCACTTACGGAGAAAGAATTGGTACACCTGGAAAGACGACGTCGCTTTTTATCCGATGACCCGCATGTGCCGCCTGAGCTACAGCAAATGTACTGATAATGGTTTCAGTGCCTTCCGCTAATAGCTACCAGAGCGCCATCTCTGTCTACCCTCTAAAAGGGAATGCTCATCGCCAGAAGGCACAGTGTGGTGCAAACATGTGAAGCAAACAGGAAACCATGCTACGGACACGCATTCGTGCTTCCTACAGCCAACTGAACGAATCTGAAAGGGATCAAATTGTGGTCTAGCGAGTGGCGGGATGGTCCTTTCGGCGAATTGACACACAAATTCGACTTGCTGCTTCAGTTATTCAACAATGCTCGTATCTGTTGACACGTGAACAGCCTCACATCCATAGACGAGGTTCTGGACGTCCACGAAGCAGGAGCGTCGTATTGTAAGGGCAGCAGTGGCAGATCGTACAGCTAACGCGGCTCAATAAGAGGGCTTGTGTGTCCAGACGTAATAACATGAACTGTTGGCGAACCGGTTATTAGTACACCTTTAGCCCGTCTCTCCTCTCACCATAGCATCGCAGTACACAGCTCGACTGGCGTCATCAGATGATCTCTTGGAAAATGGGATGGCGCACCGTCTTCTTCTTCGATGAAAGCAGATTCTGCCAGATGGTCGTTTGCGGGTACGACGAGCTTTCGTCCATGACACGCGGGCCTCAACCCAGGATTTATGGCCTGATGAGCGATAAGCCACAAGTCTCGTTCACCTCTGGTGTTTCTGGAGGGGACGCTAATCAGCGTTCGTTACATGCAGAATGTTGTTAATTCTGTTATTTTGCCTTTCTTGCAACAGGAAGTTGATGTGTTGTTCCAACAGGATAATGTTCGCCTACACACTGCCCGTGAAACTCGACGTACTCCGAACTTGTCTCCTATAGACCACATGTGGTATATGATGACTCGTCAGCCAACGACTCTTACAGAACTACCTGAACAGTGTAGTGGGACGAAATTAAAAATGAATTTTTATACTCTTTTTGTACAACAATGACGTCATATAGAGCTTAATCTTATTGAAAAGTCAGTCACTAACTCTCAACGCTCAAGTTCACATCTGTATGTGTAGGAAGCTAATAAAATAGTGTATGCTACTAAAGTTGAAACACGTGTCTTGAAGATTTATTTATGAAGAATTATGTGAACGGATTAATAATATATTTGTGTGTGATTCTGATATCGATTAGATCAAGATAACGTGTGTCAATATAATTTCTGAGGAGAAACAAACGAAATTTAAATTCGAAAAAGTTACAAAAACCAATTGGCCCAAGTGATGTAATTCTTTGCATACGACTCAACTGATGTTTTTACAGTTTCGTTCAAGAACCATTCTATGACAATTTAAAAAGAATATGAATCATTTTTGAAGTGGGTTGTAACTGACGTAGGTGACGAAGTCTGCACATGGTCATACATATATCAAACGAAAAACTAATACGTCGTTACACTACAACAGGTCGAGCAGGCGTAGAGATTCCAGGACAGTACTTGCCACCCGTATCATCGACTGGATGCCAGAGTCAGCACCTGCATTGCCAGCTGTGGAGGAGTCCGCCCCCGGTAGCTGAGTGGTCGTGCTTGGGTAGCTCAGTTGGTAGAGCACTTTCCCGCAAAAGGCAAAGGTCCTGAGTTCGAGTCTTGGTCCGGCACACAGTTTTAATCAGTCAGGAAATTTCATATCAGCGCACACTCCGCTGCAGAGTGAAAATGTCATTCTGTAAATTGAAAGTACGTTCATTTTGCTGGCACGGTAGCTCAGTGTGTTCGGTCAGAAGCCTGCATGCTCTCTGTAATAAATAAAAAAAAAACTGAGTTAAGGAATCAACGATCAACTTGAACGGATGCCTTGTAACGTCCGCCCAGACCAAACGCAACGAACTATATCGAACAAAATGAAGAACAATGACCCGGCTGGGTCGGAAATTTCTTTCCGCTCCATTCCATCCATCTCATTGACGACCCTTTGTGTCCGCACTGTGCCGTCCTCGATTCGGATCCGCACCGCCTGACATGTGCTGTGGCAGGCAGATGCTGGGATCTTGTACAACGTATGCTGGCGCTCCTGTTGTGACGACCGCCACAGTCTATCACGCCGGACGAAGTCCTACACACAGATACCACTTAATTTCCCACTGCAAGAACGAACGCCGTCAACTGGCTGAAGGGCATGGTGCTGTATCACATTTTGCAATCCGCTCTGCCGCGCGGGGTTAGCCGAGCGGTCTCAGGCGCTGCAGTCATGGGCTGTGCGGGTGGTCCCGGCGGAGGTTCGAGTCCTCCCTCGGGCATGGGTGTGTGTGTTTGTCCTTAGAATAAGTTAGGTTAAGTAGTGTGTAAGCTTAGGGACTGATGACCTTAGCAGCTAAGTCCCATAAGATTTCACACACATTTGACAAGCCGCTCCCGAAAACGCTTTGGACTTGTGGGTCCACCTGACAACGACTCACGAGGCGTTCCGCCACCACGCATTGTACCGCACATGACTATCGAACTATTTAGGCGCATTATTCGAGGATCCTCCTGCCTATTGGGGCGTTCCGAGTATTAGAAGGCACACTTAAAAATGATTCACGGCACACGATAGATCCTCAGAGCAAACGGTTTTAAGGGAGTCCCCCTTACATTTATTACGCGAAGACGACTTGGAAGCTTCTGGTGGCGTTTGTAGGATCCCGTTAAAATATTAAAAATAACAAAAACAAGAAAAATAATATATATATATGGAAAACTGTCAAGTATTGGCTCAATATTTTTCTAACCTACTAAATTGCCCAGAACCTAGTTTAAGGTTTCCCAAAGAAATCTGTGCCAACGCTCAACCGGATTCATTACCACCAACACAGGAAGAAATAAAATGTCACATTAAAAACTTAAAAAATAATAGAACATCTGGCGAAGATGGCATTGTTGCAGAACTATTAAAAAACCTAGGACCAAAGACGTTGCAAAAGCTCACAAAAATAATAACAAAAATATGGGAAACAGAAAAATTACCAGAGGATTGGAAATGTGCCCTTATTCACCCGTTACATAAAAAAGGAGACAGAACAAATGTCAATAACTACAGGGGAATCTCACTTTTACAAGTCACCTACAAAATTCTCTCAACATGCCTGCTGAAAAGAACACAAGAGCAGCTGGAACGCCAAATTGGTGATTATCAAGCAGGCTTCCGCCCCGGTCGCTCATGCATAGAACAAATATTTAATTTAAAGACAATATTAAAACACAAAGCAATTAGAAATGCCCCCATAATTTGTACATTTGTACATTTTAAGAAAGCCTATGACTCAATTGACCGGCAATCTTTGTTTAACATTTTAGAGGAACTTGGACTTGACTCCAAAACACTAAGGCTTATCAAAGAATCACTGACAGACACTGTATCTAAAGTTAAATTCAGGGGAGAAATCTCTGAACCTTTTCTCATAAAAACTGGAGTACGTCAAGGTGACGGGCTATCTCCACTTCTGTTTAATATAGTCCTGGATAAAGTCATTAAGGAATGGGAAAAAGAATTAAAAAATCAATCCTACTGGAAACCAATCCATCTTGGTAGAACCAAAGACAACGTGGAGATAGCTTGTTTAGCATTCGCGGACGACTTGGCCATACTTGCAGATGATGAAGAAATCGCCACCAAACAAATAGAGATCCTTAAGGAATGCGCGGATAAAGTAGGTTTACAAATTTCCTTTCAAAAGACAGAATTTTTCTGTACGAAATTCCATATACACAGTTTGAACACAAAATATGGAAAAATAAATAGAGTAAAACATTTTAAATACCTAGGTGAAATTTTGGAGCCAACCGGAGGAGAGAAAGTTGCACAGAAGATCAGACAACAGAAAATGAAGAGAGCATAGGGTATGACACATGAAATATACAATAAAAAATGCATCTCCTCGAACACAAAAATCAGACACTACTGCGCAGTAATTAAGCCAGCAGCACTATATGCTAGTGAAACGCTCACACTCCACACAAAATGTGATTTGGAAAAAATACTAAAAGAAGAACGCAAAATTATGAGAAAGATTTTAGGTCCAAAATTAACAGAAGAAGGATACCGGATACAATCAAGAAGAACCACAGAAACTATATCAAACCTGGCAGCAGACATAAGAAGGCGAAGATTAAAATTTTATGGACATGTCACTAGACTTCCCCCCACACGACGCACCAACAGAATTCTCACTCACATAGAAAAAGTCAAATCAACAACACCATGGATTAGCCAAGTAAAATTAGATTTACAAAAAGCAAATATTGAACTTAAAGATGTCAAAGATAGAAAAACTTTTAGAAATAAGGTGGAAAAGTGGATTGTATTGTCGGAGAAGGAAGCACTAAAGAGACCAGGAACAAAATGGACAGAAGAAAGAAAAAGAAAACATGGAGAACGAATGAAAGAAGTATGGAAGAAACGACGTCAGAAAGCTTTGCGTGATCCTTCTGGGTCCATTCGCGATAAGTAAGTAAGTAAGTATATATATAACGGGATTCTATATATAAACTAAACTAAATAAAAACATGGGAAATGGGAAAGATATATACAGATGTATACTTATAAATAAGTGAATTTGATCCAATGAAGTTCTCTTGATCCTAACGAACCCCTTTCCATCCTTGGCTCTGGGAGTACGGGAACGGGACATTGAGACCAGGTCTCGGAAGACGACCCCTGCCCTCTTAGCCCCCGACACTTCTCTCAGACCCTTATGGGTGTTGTGTTGCCCTAATCATCATCATTTCATCCCCATCGACGCACAAGTCGTCGAAGTGGCCTCAAACTGAAAGATTTGGACCCGGCGAACCGTCTACCCGACGGGAGACCCTAGTCACACGACATTTTGCATTTTACCTGTGGAGTCAGGGTGTTTCAGCGTAGGTCGATACGTAGTACCCTTGAACCGTCTGAGCTATTCATCCGTAAATGTAATCATTTCATGTACTCCATATGCACTGGCGCAACAATAAATCTTGAGCGAATTGGAAACCTCTAAAAGGATGTACTATTGGAAACCTCTAAAAGGATGTACTAATTTTTTTCCGGCTGTGAATGAGGATTTGTATTGGATTGTTTGGGGGAAGAGAGCAAACAACGAGGTCATCGGTCTCATCGGATTAGGGAGGGTCGGGGAAGGAGGTCGGCCGCGCCCTTTCGAAGGAACCGTCCCGACATTTGCCTGGAGTGATTTAG
This sequence comes from Schistocerca serialis cubense, assembly GCF_023864345.2. NCBI lineage: Eukaryota > Metazoa > Arthropoda > Insecta > Orthoptera > Acrididae > Schistocerca > Schistocerca serialis. The sequence goes on along the minus strand of NC_064643.1, from coordinate 200,534,167 downwards.
GGAAATCACGGAAATTCTAATTCAGGATGGCCGGACACGGGATTGAACCGTCGTCCTCCCGAGTGCGAGTCCAGTGTACTAACCACTGCGCCACCTCTCTCGGTGTGAATGTGCCTAAATCGTTCTCTTCTTTCCTACTGCTGCTCAACAATGATAGTTTCACAATCACGACTGCGAGTTTATCAAAACGAATATGGTACAATCACTTTCCCACATGTGTATACGTTTGGGATAGGGGTAATCCTATCACACTTCTGTGAGGCACTTTCGTGGTGACGTCACCTTCTTTGTAATTTACCGTTGCGAAATAGTAAAACAAATTGGCTACTAGAGAGAAGACACCCATTGCGCGGTACAGCAGTATTTAGTTACTCGCAGAAGGGAATCAATAAACGCTTGATCCCTGCTTTGGCAATATGACCTCAGCAGCTTTACGCGTTACCGTGTAACACGGCACTCTACGCCAGCAAGTCTCTTTGTTCCAGGCACTGCGGCGTGTAGCAGTATTCAGTTACGGGCGGCGTCCCCACAAACAAGGGAACGGCGCCGTTCGCCGCGCCTCCGCCGCACAAGCGGGGCCACACAGATTACTTTCCTCCACTGCAAGTGACGCACCGGCTACATCGTTTTTAATGAGGTACAAGTCGGCTCAGCTATTGCCGAGAGTTGATAATCTGTTAACATCACGACTTACCGTAATGGTTCCCTCAAGGTCCCTCATTCGTCGCTATTGTAAAGAACTTACGTCGCAACAAAGGACGTAAGCGATCGTTAACGTGCTCTCACGTAACGCCTAAATGGCTTCAATCGAAGGTCTGTTTGCAATACCCATATAGACATAAGGCTGCGACTGCAAATCAGTGCGCTCACTAGCGCAGAATACGGAGACTCAAATCAATTTTCCTTTCCCTTCTATTAGGTCTTGAACATCGTAGTGCACTACTGTTCCGTGAATTGATTTGCAGGGCCATCACAATTTCTCTACTTACTCGTACATTCGAAATTGCGATGCATCTGGAATTAGATTGTTTTACCAAAATACCGCTCTTTACTTTTCGCTGAACAGGTTTCGCCATCCCCTGGAGGAACGACACAGTAGGCATCACACATACCATTATTAAAAAATTGTGATTAAATTTTCTCTCAGACATTTAAGTCTCATCTTTATCTACGATAATGTTGGAAGCCGAAGAAATGAATTAAAATTTGTGCCGTAGCCGGGACTTGAACCCGGGTCTTTTTGCAAGAAGACCCTGGTTCGATTCCCTGCCGCGGCACAAATTTTAATTCATTTCTTCAGCTTCCAACACTATTAAAAAGTTAGTTAACCGAATGTAAAATCGATTATTACAACCTACGAACATACATGTTTCCGAGCAGAATGTCCAAATTACGGATTTACAATTCTGTTTCAGACGATCCATCATAGTTTGACATAGCAGATCTATCAAACATTATATATAAACATTGATTAGTCTTCTGCGAATTGTCTCACCGTCAAATTTAAAGACGTAACATATTCAGTTCTACACATCTAGGTGTACTAATGGTTCAAATGGCTCTGAGCACATTGGGACTTTACTTCTGAAGTCATCAGTCCCCTAGAACTTAGAACTACTTAAACCGAACTAATCTAAGGACATCACACACATCCTTGCCCAAGGCAGGATTCGAACCTGCGACCGTAGCGCTCGCGCGGTTCCAGACTGTAGCGCCTAGAACCGCTCGGTCACCCAGGCCGGCTAGGTGTACTAAACCAATGTTAAATGTAACATATAGTAAGGAAACGATGAACAGAGTGGAAACTTTAAAATTCTTAGGTGTCCATATTGATGAGGACTTAAACTGGAAACAGCATGTTTTCTAGCTCCTAAAACAGCTTTATTCAGCTACATTTACACTTAGAATCACTGGAAATCTTGCGGAGAGAGAAATACTGTGATTTGACACAATTTTGCATATTTTCATTCATTAATCTCACATGCAATAATGTTCCGGCATAACTCACCTTTAAGAAAGAAAGTCTCCATTGCTCAAAAAACGTGCTGTGAGACCACCTTGCAGACATCTGTTTAAGGAGTTGGGCTTTCTGGCTACTGCTTCACAGTATATTTATTCCCTCATTATATTTGTTGTAAATAATCCACTACAGTTCAAAAGGAACAATGATGTACATAATTGCAGTACCAAAAGGTAAAATGACGTTCGTTACTCCACGTTAAGGTTTTCTATAGCAAAAAAAGGGGTGCACAATGTTTCAAAAAGAATTTTGAACACTTACGTAGTGACACAAATTGTCTGACAGACAGCAACGTAAAATTCGAAAAGAAACTGAAAAAGTTTCTCGTTGACAACTCATTCTTTTGTAATGTGTAAAAGGTGACGGGTAGGAATTACCAATTCACATCTGTGTATTTAAAAAAAAAACTAATTTATAAATTTTCAGCGTGTAGCCATACTCACAAATTAATCTGCGATGTGAATGCATAATTGCTCGTTCCACATCATTACAATTTATCGTACAAAATGTTCCATGGAACGTGAAACTAACTAACTTACAAGTGGGAAGCAAATCCAAAAATAACTACTGATTTGTCAAGTTCGTCCCCCATGGATCTACTTGAATATAAATTTATTGTGACTACTTGATTCTATATCTTACTTTTAGTTAGAGTAAGTTTTGAAATGCTGATCATTGACATATCCTGACAAGAGTCATGTACTGTCATGTACTTCTGATGGATGAGAAAACAAACTCTTCCGAAAAGTGCTGTAGATCATACGACAGTTCATTAAACGAGACGCAAGTGGTACAACTTAAGCCCGTATTACACGACTGAATTTTTCGTCTCATTGGCAGTTGACTATTCGTTATGTGCGCACGGCCTGTGGACAGCATTACGTGGCTGCTAGAAGGTGTCTCCTGTGCAGTGTGGCTTTCATTTTGGCTATTCGAGATTCATTACTGCACGTCTTGTAAATTTCATTTATTTTACTTTTTAATGGTTCGTGGATTTATTTGTACTGTCTTCAGAGTATTCTGTCTTCTTGGTCGTCTAATAGTTTGCACTTTTATCGCAACTTTTTGTTCCGACACTGTTTAAACAAAGCAAATGGATAAGAACCTCCTGCAAACAGCAGGAGCGGCAAAAGCAATAAAGAACGTAAGGTGTGTGCGTGGGAAAGGGGGGGGGGGGGGGGTGCGTGCGTGTTGTGTGTGTGTATGTGTACGTGTGCGTAAATAGTGAAGGGCGCGTCCGTGCTGTGTGACACTAGCTATATAAAAAGAAAGAAATAAAATAAAATTGATCACTCCGCTATCGTAAGTATTAGGCAGCAGCACTTCACCCAGATAGTGAGTTAGTAACAGATGTTATCGATACATTGCTTATCGGTAGTTTCAACTGCCGTAACACAAAAAGAGGCTAATGCAACGCCTGACGCCTGTGTCCTCAGGGCAGATCGCTTTAACGTCTTTATATAACATGCTTCATTCGAATTGCAGCAATTTTAAATTGTCCGTTATGTAATGCAACGCAACGCAGAAGGTATCTACAACTTGAAATTAAGGGCTGTTACCAGCGGAGTTGCAAGCGTGTATTCGGATAACAAATTTAGTTCAAGTTACTTCGTCCACTTGCGTGGCTGAACGGTCAGCGTATCTTACAGCTATTCCGAGAACTACATTCTGTTGTGTTCGATCTCAAGGATTTTTAGTTCGAAGAATGACTGAAACCGATCGTGTGTTATGTGACGTGTGTTACAAGTTTAAATAATGCCAGTTGAGCAGTGGTAAAATTGCTGTTTTGAAGAGCGCGCCGCAGCGCGTAGTGTGAAGCAGTCGCCCTCCGTTTCTGGTGGTGGCGCCGCTGTGGCAATCGCAGCTTTGGTGTCTCCCTCTGGTGGGAAAGGGGAAAAGTTGCCAGTTCACGTGCATTTAAGGGGCGCTATCAGCTCGCCAGTCGGTCAGTCTGGGTCAGTCTCTCGTCCTCAGCTTGCTAGTCTGTCTCTCGTCCGCATTTGTTAGGCAGTTAGTGTCTGTCTGTCGTTCGGTGTGCTAGCATGTCTGTCGTTCGGATCAACCTTTAAAGCCGGCAAAATGAGAGTCTTTCCACTCCGCCAGTAAGAGACTCAGCGAGTGGTCGACTGGTCGGGGCTTAGTTCCTGCATCTGAGTCTGCGCGTTAGGCCGCCAGTCTGCTCGAGTTTGCTCAGGCAATGTCATTGGCGGTTGGATCAATCGGTGGGTCGGTCGCGGACTGAGACGCAAGATGACTTGTCCGTCTTGAGCGTCGGCGCATGTGAGGTCGCCACGTGAGTCCAGTGGGCTGCGGCGTATAGCGAGTGGTAGTGGCTTCGCGGTCGACACGAGAGCAACCGGAGTCAACCCACGACATCGGGCTGGCCGGTGCGAGCTGCGACGCCGTGAGACGGGAGATAGGCGCGCCTTCCTGCGACCGTTGAAGCGGCTGGCAGCGGACGGTTCGGGAGAGCGTTTTGGGGTTGCTGCGCCAGGTCTTCTCGAGAAATCGCAGTTTATTAGAAGTTAAGTGATAGGTGATATCTTGTTTGATTTACTCTTGTTAAATTCTACTTCTTTTCTTGGTGAGGTCACCAGCCGTTTTGCTTTGGGGTCGTCCCACCATTCTTCTCCGTTTGCCCACCAGCGGGAAGGTGGTTGTTTATAAATTGGGTGGTCCGTTTTTCCCTTGGGAGTAGGGGCGGGTTAGAGCAATCTGCAGTTCGGGTTGTTCGGTAATCTCCCTATCAATCTACCGTACGTTAGTAGTTGCCTCTGTCATGTTCGTCGGATTTGGTGCGTTAACGAATTTATTGCTTGGAGTGTAACGGCCTAATACCTGAAATGTGTTTTGATCTTTGGAAACTTTGATATTATTGCCTATGATCTTGAGAGGCGGTATCTGTGTACTGTAGAGCATCTTAGTTATTGTTTGGCCAAACTTGCAGAATTTTATATAAGATTGCATTTCATGGGCTTTTATTTAAATGATCAGTTTAGTATATAAAGATGCCACCCTTTCACCGTAAGACTTTTCTTGAAAGTTAAAATCAAGTTGCACCTTCCGTGGCTAGGTTAATATTTTAATTGTTAGTGTTTTGTACCATTTCCATCCCTCCTACAGGAGTGCATAGTTTGTGTGCTTGTGTAAATTATTCAGACTCTTAGTTTAAAGATATCTGGTGTTTTGCAGATTTGCACCAGTGTAGTCTTTCAGAGGCTGTTGTGAGCGGTCGAAAGTACTGCCGTGTCAAAAGGGAGCGGCAAGGTTGTCTGCCCGAAAGCTCATACAGTCAAAACTTGTTTCTTTCTGCCTCTGAATAAATTGCAACTTTGATATTTAGGGGGTGCTTTCTGATCATAATTTTAAATCTGTTTTCTTAAAAAAGAATGCTTTTAGGCACTATTAGAGTGAATAAAATTCCCATTTGTTAAAAGGAATTTGGTTATGATTTCATCAGTTACTCCCTGGCAACCACTTCCATGCTTATATAGTGTGATTATATGTGTTAATGTTATTGATGAATCGCTAGTAAATAAAATAAATTCTTAAGAATATTCTTTGAAAATAAATCACGGTTCACCAGTGATGTCACTACACAAATTTTTGGTAGATAAGGAGCTATCCAGCAAAAATGCAAGTGAAAACATCACCGATTTTATTTAAACATATAACACATATTATCTCGAACAGTCCACGGGTGTACTGCCGGTCCATAGTGTCCAACAGGCACAATATTTCGGCGATCAGACATGTCGCCATCGTCAAGTGAACTGAGCTCCTGAGGGCGGGCGGTCGTCTTAAATCCCCTCCCCTCGCGAGGCGTTCTCTCAGCGGTCCGCGCCCGCGTGTCAGTGGTCGCTGAGACGCTGGCGTCGGCGTATGTGGTGGTGTCGGTGTAATTGCCTCGTCCGCCCTAGTCGCCCGTTCGTTTCCTTTGCTGAGCGTTTCTTTAATTAGACTCAATGCTGGTTCCCAAGCCCTGCTGAGGTTGTAGCCGCAATCTCGGTTGATGAGTCCGTCCCTGGTACGAATTTCGATAGCCTCTGTAAAGACGCTGTCCCAGTATTTAGATGTCTGTACCAGGACCCTGGTATGTTGGTAGTCCATTTCGTGATTTTCGGACAAACAGTGCTCTGCGACCGCCGACTTGGGGTGCCCAAGTCGAGTGTGCCTGTGATGTTCTCGGCAACGATCTTCGATGGTGCGCACTGTCTGCCCAATATAAGTCTTCCCACATTGACACGGAATCTGGTATATGACGGCCTTCCGCAAACCGAGATCGTCTTTGGCACTTCCCAATAATGCTCGCATTTTATTTGGTGGGCAAAAGACAGTTCCTACTCGGCGTTTGCTCAATATTCGTCCTATTTTCCCCGTTAGTGCGCCAGTATACGGTATATAGGCAGTGGCTATCTCTTTCCCCGTGACTTCTTCCGTCTCCACGCGCTGTACTGTAAAGATGGGGCGTAGAGCGCGTCTGATCTGCCATTCTGAGTACCAGTTTTTCCGGAATACAGTTTTGAGGTGTTTCAGCTCTTGGGGCAGTCTCTCAGCATCAGAGATGGTGCGCGCTATGTGCACCAGTGTTTTTAGCTCCCCATTCTTCTGCTCAGGGTGGTCGCAGCTATCCGTTTGCAAATACAGGTAGGTGTGCGTTTTCTTCTTGTATACCGTGTGGTCCAGGGTGCCATCCGCTCTTCTTTTGGCCATGACGTCCAGGAATGGTAATCTTCCTTCTGCTTCGGTCTCCATAGTGAATTTCATGTTCGGATGTATGGAGTTCAGGTGGCTAAGGAAGTCTAGGAGCTTGTCCCTTCCACGGGCCAGATCACGAACGTGTCACCCACATAACGTAGAAAACAAGTAGGTTTTCATTTGGATGACGCCAAAGCTTCCTCCTCGAAGTACTCCATATAGAAGAAATTCGCCGGGAGAAACTGAAGAATAACAATAAACATTATGTTGCGCATTAAAATAAATTAATCTTTCTGGACAGGACCGATTTTCGATACGTAATCTCACTGCAACTCTAAACAATTTGTTCTCACCACACTTCAAAGGAATCTGTAATTAGAAATTAATGTACATTTAACTATGAACCATCTAATGATGACAACATGGTGGTAAAACCCATCATGTCAATAAATACACTGTCGAGTCACAATAATGCAATCACCTTTCAAAATCTGAATAACCAACTTTTGTGGCGTGGACCGCTGCAAGGCGTGCAGTAAGAGAGTCAGTGAGGTTCTGGAAGGTACCAACATGGGTGTGGAGGCGCGTAACCCCAGTACCGTGCCAGATGCCTTTTAAATGCAGGGAGTTTTGTGATCAGCGGGACACGGTAAACTCACCCTGGTGCTCTTGAAACCAAGCAAGTGACACGTTGCATTCTCCTGCTGACAGACGCAATCGTGCCGAGGAATAACAATCTCCATGTAGGGGTTGACGTAGTCCCCAAGGATAGATACATACCTGCGTTGATGCGTTGTGCCTTCCAGAATGAAGAGATCACCCACGGAATGCCACGAAAACATTCCCCAGACCGTGAAGCTCCCTTTTCCGGGCTGCATCCTGTCCACGACTGTTGCAAGGTGTCTGCTTTAAAGCGTTTCACCCTCTACACGCCAGCTGCAATCTGTCCGATAGAGCATCAAACCTGAATCAGCGGAAAGGCTACCTGTCGCCCCGCAGTAGACGTACAGTTGTGGTGACGGTGTGAAAATTCCACCCTTAGTCGCCGATGAACAGCGTTCATTTTGGGTACGTGAACAAGGCGCCCGCTCCGACGGCCGTACGCAACAGCGTTCACAGATCGGTCGTTTAGGAGACGCTGCTGGTAGCCCCTCGCGATCAATTGCTCAACAGTCCGCCCCGATAGCTGAATGGTCAGCGTGACGGACTACAGTCGTAAGGGGCCCTGGTTCGATTCCCGACTGGGACGGGGATTTTGTCCACTCGGTGACTGGGTGTTGTGTTGTCTCTATCATCAGTTGATACGCATCCGGCGCGAAGGTCGCCCAATGTGGCGTCGAATGTAATAAGACCTTCACCAAGGCGGCCGGACCTGCCCCGTAAGGAGCCTCCCGGCCAATGACACGAAAAGCTCATTTCCATTTCAGTTGCTGAAAAGTTGCACGACTACTCGCCCGTACACATCTCCGCAGCCATCGTTCAAGCCTGTCATCTAAGGCCGTGGTGCACCACAATTGTCTCGACGCCTATTTTGGATACCAATATTTTGCCTTACACGGTATACTTTAATCACAAATGGTTCAAATGGCTGTGAGCACTATGGGACTTAACATCTGAGGTCATCAGTCCCCTAGAACTTAGATCTACTTAAACCTAACTAACCTAAGGACATCACACACATCCATGCCCGAGGCAGGATTCGAACCTGTGACCGAAACGGTCGCGCGGTTCCAGACTGAAGTGTCTAGAACCGCTCGGCCACAACGGCCGGCCACTTTAATCACGGCGGCACGCGAATTGTTTAGAAACTTAGTCGTTTTGAAATGCTTCCACCCTTGCCCTGAAAGCCAATGATCATACCCTTTAGCTCGTCAGATAAATCGCTCAGTTTCCGCATTAGGACAACGACTGCACTGTTTTCCGCCCCCCTGCCTCCCCCCCCCTCCCCTCCCCCACGCCACGCTTCACGCTTCATATCCCTCCGCCCTCCGCTGCTACTGCTGCCACCTGCCGTCTATGAGTGGTTATTGCACGTTGACGCCGATCAGAGGCGATTGTCGCATTAATGTGGCTGGACCGTGTAAAAGTGACTGAAGTTGAAAAAATATTTTATAAATACTTGCATCATTACATCAAATCATTGGCAAGTGTAACAGTAGTACATCCAAAACGGATACTTAAGTCAGACCATAAAGGAAAAAGCCGTTTTTCGCTCATTTTGACCTGAAAAATTACGTACGTAATAAGTACAATTTGGGAGAAATTATTTTAACAAATAGAAACATTTTAGAATCACATACTGCCCTTGCAACTCTAAAGGAAGCGAGTAACATTAACAAACATATCTCATCTTATTCTTTAAAGAAATATAATAACGAAGTACACTGCTTTTGATCCGTATAGCCTCTTCAGCCCTCAGTTTATGTTTTATGAACGTTTATATAGGTGGTCAGACCAAACCACTAAACTTAAAAACTGATGCGACTAAAAAAATTTACAATACGTTTAGCCTCATGAAATAAGTGAGAAATGTGCAGTACTCAGAAAACTAAATATTAAACACATAAAAATAGTAGAAACAATGCCTCTAGAACGTGAAGGTATACGTCGTTGCCCAATGTAGACCAGCGCTACGCAAAAAAAAAAAGAAACTGCGATGTTGTGATGAGATACATAATAATTTATTCGACAGTGTAATATACGCTGAGGAACCAAAACATTATGACCACCTCCTTAATAGCTCGTTTGTCCATTTTTGGAACGAAATAAATCACTGATTCTGCGTATCAGGTATCCGACAGTCTGTTGGTAGGTTTGTGGAGGTATATGATATTAGATGTCTACACGCAGCTCAAGTACGAGTAATTCGCATAAATAACGGACCGTTGAACTCCTTACGCGATGATGGCGCCCAATAGCGACCCAGATGGGTTTCGTAGGATTTACATCAGGCAAATTCGATCACCGAGACATCAACATCACTATAATGCTCGTCAAACAATTGTAGCACAGTTGTTGCTCCGAGACACTGGCAGTTAAACTGCTGACAAATGACATCGCCGTCGGGGAAGACATCAGCCATGAAGGGATGCAAGTGGTTCGCAGCTGTCAGCGTACCACATGTCCCATGCAAGTGCAGGAGAATGTTCCCATAGCATAATATTGCTCCCACCAACCTGAGTCCGTGGCGCGCTGCACGTTTCGAGCTATCCTTTCTAGAGACGACCAGCGACTTAATGTAGCTAAAATATTATCCACCCGAAGATCCGATATGTTTCCATTTCGACGGTCGAATCTCGGTGGTCCCGTGCCCATTGAAATCGTAATTGACGATGTTGTTGGGTCAACGTGTGAACACGCAGGGGTGGTCTGATGTGGAGCTCTATATTCAACAATGTACGACGTGCAGTGTGCTCCGAAACACTTGTGCTTGTGCTCTTTCGGCAGACATTCCATAGATCACCATCCATCCTACTTTAGAGAGCAGACAAGCCTCCGAACCCCGCGTTCTGTGAAGAGTCCTGGATGCACAACCATTTAGCGCCCAGCTGGAGTTTCACTGTCCTTCTACCTCTTTCCATAGCTGACCAAGACAGTAGCACGTGAACATTCGACCAACTTCGCAGTTTTCGAGAAACTCGTTCACAGGCTCTGCGTAATAATAATCTTCCCTTTATCAAAGTAGCTTATCGCAATGGTTTTGCTCATTTGCAGCCCATATCTTAACTAGGGCGATACCCCGGCCGTGTCTGCTCCGCTTACATGCTTCTGTTACCGTGTCGTTCTCCCGCAACGCCACCAGGCAGCATCAATCGTCGCGGTTGGCAGTGGTGAAAATGCTTTGGCTTATCAGTGTATGCCGGCCGGAGTGGCCGAGCGGTTGTAGGCGCTTCAGTATGGAACCGCGCGACCGCTACGGTCGCAAGGTTCGAATCCTGCCTCGGGCATAGATGTGTGTGATGTCCTTAGGTTAGTCAGGTTTAAGTAGTTCCAAGTTCTAGGGGACTGATGACCTCAGAAGTTAAGTCCTATAGTGCTCAGAGCCATTTGAACCATTTTTTTCTTATCAGTGTATGCTACATTAAGACTCAGTACAGACTCGAACAGAACAGCGGGACTAAGTGTTTTCACATCATCAAGCGGAACGCCAGGTATGATTAATAAAATTTGGTTTCTACGTGTGTACGTTCCCCTTCGTAACACCTGGCTCACCTATTCATTTTAATGTCGTTGCCGCACTCAAGTGCACATTTTAACTAATGCAGCGTACACTATCCGTTTAAACTATCCGCCCATCTATAGTGGACATTAATATGGGGTGTTAATAACGGCTTGAACTATGCTGGGGATGCTTTTAGCGGAGTGTATGTGTGTCTGTGGAGGAATGGCAGCCCGCTCTTCTTCAAGCACCGAAACAGTGGTGGTAACGATATTGGTCGCTGGGGTCTGGAGCGAATTTTGGGCTGTACGTCACCCCAAAGTTTTCCATTGTTTGTATGAAAGCGTGGTGTCTGTTCTTTCGGAAATGTTCGAAAGAACAGACACCACGCTTTCATATAATTGATTCGCCTAGGTGGGCAATGGATCCACCTTAATCAGTGAGGATGCGCTAGTACGTTTGAGACGCCCGCTAATCCCGCTGGGCAGAACAGGTGATTAGGAGTGTGGAAAGGGCCAAATAAGGTGTCTGTTTACGGACGTGATTATCCACAATGTATTAAGCTGTCAAAAGTACACACCATGTTGGACAGTGACAACAGGTGAGGAAAGGACGCTGCATGAAATTACATTAGTGGCCAGGGCAGGTAACCGGAACACTAACGGCCACAAGGCAGAAAATTCCGCTGGTGCTCTTGAATTGTAGTGAACCAATATAGTTAATTCTACCGCACCGCGGCTCGATTTCACCACTACAAACACTCGGTGCTGCTCACATGAAAAGCTCCCCAACAGCGAACCACCGAAACGAACGACACAACATGAACGGACGTGGGTTGGCTACTTAAGACACCACTCAGCTTTGATGTCCTGGGTCGGTGAGCCACGAAGCTCGTAGCGATCGGACAGCTCCACACACGCTCCGACACTGCGCAGGGACCGCCAGCGGACCCAGCCGATTGCATCGCGTGGAGATATCCTCCCTGGTCCGCACCAACCGACCGACTACCCTCAGATGGCCGAAAACATCAAAAATAGTCGTCAGTGGAAATAACGCCAACTACACACATAACCTGACAAACACTTGCACGAAAACCTGAACGATACCCAACAGTAACTAAACACAAACGAAGACACAGCCGACTCATGAACGATCGGCGAGCCAAAACGCGTCGTTCGGTAGGACGACCGACCGACGACCCACCAAGAGCATGGTCCGACTCAAGTGATGCGTGGCGAGCCATGTCGACGCAGACCTCACAGCTCCAACCCGACTGCACTAGAGGCGCATTGCAACTCCCCGACTGACAGGTCCGGACTGCGCTCCATACACGTTCCAACTGACTGGCAGCCCGAACTCGCTACCCGAACTGGCTTACGACAGACAACGACCGGGAAGTAATCAGCAGTCGAGCAAAGATACTATGAGAGGGGATATATTGATAGGCGCCGCTAGCACCGCTCACGCTCAGGCAAAGCAGCAACTCAGTGACACCAGTAATTTAAATTAACGTAGTGAGGTAAAAGTACGTTAAAAACAGGGTGTAGAATACATAAATACGTGATGGTTGGCACATGAGCCACGCACGGCTCAACGTCCAACCTTCTGTGGGAATCTCAGAGTAGTGAGCAGTGAGGTAACGGACAGGGACTACGGATAGGTGGAGCTCGGCTGTGAAGCGTGTCCAGTCCGCGCAGTTATGATAACATGGTGTCCCGGATGGCGCAGTGGTTAACGCACCTGTCTAGTAAGTAGAAGATCTCGAGTTAATCCCGGTCCGCTACATATTTTCACTCGTCGCCGCTGATTCCGCGGATCGGGACCGATGCAGCTGACGTCAGTAATCCCTTCCCTTTCCCTTCTCCTCCCCTTCACCTTCAGTTTACCAAAAGTGTTCCAGTGAGTTTAGGTCAGGACTCATGGTAGGCCACTCCATTTTCGGAATGTTATTGTCCACAACTATTGCCTCACACCTGTTGCTGGAAAGGGTACATTTTCATGCCGAGCCAAACAGTCATCGTCTCCGAACTGTTCCTTTGCTGTACGCACTACACAATGGCGTAAAATGTGCTCACATCCCTCCGCACTTAGCGTTTTCTTGACACAATAGAGACACCACACCCTAAGCACGAAAAATACTCTCATGCCGTAACGCCAGCTTCTCTGTTGGCACTACACGCACTGGCAGGAGATGCTCCCTATGCATTCGCCAAACCCAAACAGTTGCATCGGATTGTCACGGCACACAGAGTGATTCATCAACGCGAATTACTTGTATCCAATCATCCACTGGCCGGTCGTTTGGGTCTCTACGCCACCTTAAGCATCGCTTAGCATTAACTGCAGAAACGTGCAGCTAATGAGGATCTGCTCTGCTATTTTTAAGTCCGTTGCAACACTCTTTGTGATATATGAACTGCCTGTAACACTTTGGAACTTAAAGCATTTTATATTATTATTTCATTTTTACTCTAATTTTTACTTTCGTAAGAAAAGGATAACTCACTTGTAAAAAATAAGTATGTGATAAACGTATTTGCTAAAAGTTCTAAGATTGCATTTAACATAGCAAAACTTTTTTTTGCAATGAACACACAGTACAACAACAAAGTTAGAAAACGACTGCGAAAGCAAAGAGAGCTTCACTCAAAGTTTAAACGCAGCCAAAACCTCTCGGACAAACAGAAGCTAAGCGATGTCAAAGTTAGCGTAAGGAGGGCTATGCGTGAAGCGTTCAGTGAATTCGAAAGTAAAATTCTATGTACCGACTTGACAGAAAATCCTCGGAAGTTCTGGTCTTACGTTAAATCAGTAAGTGACTCGAAACAGCATATTCAGACACTCCGGGATGATGATGGCATTGAAACAGAGGATGACACGCGTAAAGCTGAAATACTAAACGCCTTTTTCCAAAGCTGTTTCACAGAGGAAGACCGCACTGCAGTTCCTTCTCTAAATCCTCGCACAAACGAAAAAATGGCTGACATCGAAATAAGTGTCCAAGGAATAGAAAAGCAACTGGAATCACTCAACAGAGGAAAGTCCATTAGACCTGACGGGATATCAATTCGATTCTACACAGAGTACACGAAAGAACTTGCCCCCCTTCTAACAGCCGTGTACCGCAAGTCTCTAGAGGAACGGAAGGTTCCAAATGATTGGAAAAGAGCACAGGTAGTCCCAGTCTTCAAGAAGGGTCGTCGAGCAGATGCGCAAAACTATAGACCTATATCTCTGACGTCGATCTGTTGTAGAATTTTAGAACACGTTTTTTGCTCGAGTATCATGTCGTTTTTGGAAACCCAGAATCTACTATGTAGGAATCAACATGGATTCCGGAAACAGCGATCGTGTGAGACCCAACTCGCTTTATTTGTTCATGAGACCCAGAAAATATTAGATACAGGCTCCCAGGTAGATGCTATTTTTCTTGACTTCCGGAAGGCGTTCGATACAGTTCCACACTGTCGCCTGATAAAGAAAGTAAGAGCCTACGGAATATCAAACCAGCTGTGTGGCTGCATTGAAGAGTTTTTAGCAAACAGAACACAGCATGTTGTTATCAATGGAGAGACGTCTACAGACGTTAAAGTAGGGGAGTGTTATGGGACCACTGCTTTTCACAATATATATAAATGACCTAGTAGATAGTGTCGGAAGTTCCATGCGGCTTTTCGCGGATGATGCTGTAGTATACAGAGAAGTTGCAGCATTAGAAAATTGTAGCGAAATGCAGGAAGATCTGCATCGGATAGGCAATTGGTGCAGGGAGTGTCAACTGACCCTTAACATAGACAAATGTAATGTATTGCGAATACATAGAAAGAAGGATCCTTTATTGTATGATTATATGATAGCGGAACAAACACTGGTAGCAGTTACTTCTGTAAAATATCTGGGAGTATGCGTGCGGAACGATTTGAAGTGGAATGATCATATAAAATTAATTGTTGGTAAGGCGGGTACCAGGTTGAGATTCATTGGGAGAGTCGTTAGAAAATGTAGTCCTTCAACAAAGGAGGTGGCTTACAAATCGCTCGTTCGACCTATACTTGAGTATTGCTCATCAGTGTGGGATCCGTACCAGATCGGGTTGACGGAGGAGATAGAGAAGATCCAAAGAAGAGCGGCGCGTTTCGTCACAGGGTTATTTGGTAACCGTGGTAGCGTTACGGAGATGTTTAGCAAACTCAAGTGGCAGACTCTGCAAGAGAGGCGCGCTCTGGATCGCGGTGTATCTTGCGTGTCAGGTTTCGAGAGGGTGCGTTTCTGGATGAGGTATCGAATATATTGCTTCCCCCTACTTATACCTCCCGAGGAGATCACGAATGTAAAATTAGAGAGATTAGAGCGTGCACAGAGGCTTTCAGACAGTCGTTCTTCCCGCGAACCATACGCGACTGGAACAGGAAAGGGAGGTAATGAGTGGCACGTAAAGTGCCCTCTGCCACGCACCGTTGGGTGGCTTGCGGAGTATAAATGTAGATGTAGATGTAGATAGTGCGTCGTGGGGCTATCACTCTGTTGTAGAAATAATTCAGAAGCCAAGATCGCTTAAATACTGTTTACTGGATAACCGGTTTCAACACACTAAAGTCGAGCAGCGGTCTTGTACCAAATAGTTTTATCTTGTGACTTCGGTTTTACATATCTGATGGAGAAAAATGACCATGAGAGCAGTTGTTTTTTATTTTTTTGTGACAATGGTTTTATATCAGCTGGTCTGCCTCATGTATCAGTATATCCAAGTGGTTTATAAATGCTAAGCTACATTCAGATCCGATAATGGAACCTTTAGAGTGTTGAAGCCGGTTATCCAATTGAAACGTCTCTGTGGAATCGTTTCATGTTTCACTGGATTCTGTGCATCCTATTCTGTCCACTGCCAGATTGCGGTTTAATTTAACTGTCCCAGAAAGAGTGAGAAATAAAAAAAATGGCTCTAAGCACTATGAGACTTAACATCTATGGTCATCAGTCCCCTAGAACTTAGAACTACTTAAACCTAACCAACATAAGGACATCACACAACACCCAGTCATCACGAGGCAGAGAAAATCCCTGACCCCGCCGGAATCGAACACGGGAAGCGAGAATGCTACCGCACGACCGACTGAGAAATCAAACTAAAGCTTATTAAATGATATGTTTGACATTTTTGTGTTCCGTAGGAAATCATGACCTGTATTTATTACGTTTTTCCCTTCACCCTACCCTATGTCTGCGTGAATGTGACTGAATGAGTGTTTTTACGACTGGTTTCGGGTTTCTTTTGTGGGGGACGCTAAGTTGCTTGGCGTCTGCTAGGAGCAGGTGATGTTGCTTCTCGTTTGGAGGGTAGCACAGGATGACCAACTTTGGAGCCCAGTACCTGGACAGAGAGGATTATCCGTCTGAGTTTGGTTTGTCTATCAGGTTGGTGGCGGAAGCATGTCCCTCTGGTAGCTGCCGTTGCACCGGTAGTTAGGCGAAGTTCGGTGGAGCAAGGACACACTGCAGCGAGCGGTTGGTGAGTACAGTTTGTAGCTTCTAGGGAGAGTTTCTGTTGATAGGAAGTAGGTCGAATTAGAACTTCCCTATGTTAAATTCTTGGCATATTTAAGTACTTCAGCTTAACTGAAGCGTGTGTATTTATTTATTTTCGGAAGATGGCACAATTATTTTGTTAAAAATCGTCGATGATGGTGGTCGAAATTAAAAGTGTGGAAGTCCCTTTGTTCCTTTCGGATAGTCGGGGGTATGTAGATAGAATGATTGAATTATTGTGTTCCAATTCCCTTTTGTGTGTTTTTCCTTTGTAATGGCGCGATTCCACAATGTTTTTGCGAATTACTTAGTTAAATTTTTTTTATTCAGGCACCAGTCATGTGTATTCATAGGATGTGCATCAAATTCAGTAATGAAATAAATGTGCTACGTGAAAGATAAACCCTGCGTCCTTTATCTTTCTCATTGATGCCAGTTTTCAAATTAATCTTCTATTCCCTGATTTTTTAAAGTTAATCTGCTTGCTTGTGACGAAAAAAAAAATCAAAGTGAACTGTGTACTGTTTCAAAATTAAGACATTATCACATTTAATTAACAAGCTCATTGTTATACGACATACAATGCTGTTCATCTTGTTAGTTTCTTTAAAAAATTGCATTCTTATAATTAAATTCTTAATTTAATTAAACAGATAATTTCCTGTTAGGTCTTTTCTTAATTGTTAGGAAGGACTTGGGCTGGTGGCGACCCTGCAATTTTTAAATATATAATTGTCCTTGTGAGGTGGGTTAAACAGAAATTGCCCACAAGGGTTACATCTCCATTATTCTTAGTACGTAATATACGTCGAGCCTTGGCTAGGATCCATTTACAGGTCCACGTACATACTTTACACAGTAAACAGTATTTAAGCGATCTTGGCTTCTGAATCATTTCTATAGCAAAACTTCTAGAAGTTCTAGAGGTGGTGAATGCAAAGTCACTGAGAATAAACGAATGAACGCTGCTCTTTTATCTTCTTCTATAATCATGTCACTGCTTGAGCTGTACAGACGTAAGCTATGTAAGCATGTACTATGTGCTGCATATAAATATTATTAATATCTATATATTTGTGTCGATTCCGCCATTAATCTCAGCCAGTCTCCTCACCACTGCTGCAGTTTACGTTGTAATTATTAATGTTTCAGAAAAAGACAGGAGAGGTTAGAGGCAGATTATTCGGACGCAAATGATCAGACACAATTGGTGTCCTTTCGTAATCACTTTTCAATTAAATGCTCGTACTCAACAGATATTTTACTCGATCATTTCTCTGTTACCTGCAACATCTTTCAATCAAAATTATGCGGGTTTGATCGGTTTCCGTTTCCAAACAATGACGTACGCCAGCCTACTGAATGGCGTAACACAATGCAGATCTACGAATAAAAACAAAAGGGTGGAGATCTATGAGGTAAATTGTTGTGTGAAACCAGGGTGCTTTCCTGGGTGGCACTACAGTGTGTATCTTAGTAAAATTATCTATCCTCAATGTGGGTTGCCTCCATGTCACGGCCGTTCTATCTTACTAAATAGCACCATTTGTAAATTGTTAAATTGTCACCGCAACTTTGAGAAATTTTTAATATTTTTAACTCTAACGGTGAGGCGGAGGGCAACGTCGCAAACTCACGTGTGATTCCTTCCACTTATTTCATGCAAGTTTTACAGTGGCCCTCAATGGTCGCTGTCGTCAGTATATGAGTTCGGCCTGGTCTTCGTTGAACTGTTTCGCCTTTCCACTTCATATTCACATCACCAACAGCTGACTTGTTGAGCTAAAGAAAGTTTAAAATGCCCTTCACAGATTTGTTTTTCCAGTGACATCCAATGACTAGTCCACATTCGAAGTCTGGTTGGCTGGTTCATTGGTTTGGTGGAGGGGACCAAACAGCGAGGTCATCGGTCCTCTTGAATTCGAAATATCTGAGCTCTCCTGAACTACTCATTCTCTACTAACAACAGTCTCCGCCTTCTTTTATACTGGCGGGTCCGCTTTTCGTAGCTTTTGATCAGACAGTGTGGCATGGTCGCTACGATTGGTCACCAGAAGTTGTACACTACTGACCATTAAAACTGCTACACCACGAAGCTGACGTGCTACAGACGTGAAATTTAACCGACAGGAAGAAGATGCTCTGATATGGAAATGATTAGCTTTTTAGAGCATTCACACGTTGGCAGCGGTGTCGACACCTACAACGTGCTAACATGAGGAAAGTTTCCAACCGATTTCTCATGCACAAACAGTAGTTGACCGGCGTTGCCTGGTGAAATGTTGTTGCGATGCCTCGTGTCAGGAGGAGAAATGCGTACCATCACGTTTACGACTTTGATAATGGTCGGATTGTAGCCTATGGTGACTGCGATTTATCATATCGCGACATTGCTGCTCGCGTTGGTCGAGATCCAATGACTGTTAGCAGAATAGTACGTTGTCCTCGATGGTGAGTGTTCATCGGGGGTGAGGGTATCATCTGGAGTGCCCCAGCGAAGTGTGGTAGGTCCGCTGTTGTTTTCTATCTACATAAATGGTCTTTTGGATAGGGTGGATAGCAATGTGCAGCTATTTGCTGATGATGCTGTGGTATACGGGAAGGTGTCGTCGTTGAGTGACTGTAGGAGGATACAAAATGACTTGGACAGGATTTGTGATCGGTGTAAAGAAAGGCAGCTAACTCTAAACATAGATAAATGTAAATTAATGCAGATGAATACGAAAAAGAATCCCGTAATGTTTGAATACTCCATTAGTAGTGTAGCGCTTGACACAGTCACGTCGATTAAATATTTGGGCGTAACACTACAGAGCGATATGAAGTGGGACAAGCATGTAATGGCAGTTGTGGGGAAGGCGGATAGTGGTCCTCGGTTCATTGGTAGAATTTTGGGAAGATGTGGTTCATCTGTAAAGGAGACCGCTTATAAAACACTAATACGACCTATTCTCGAGTACTGCTCGAGCATTTGGGATCCCTATCAGGTTGGATTGAGAGAGGAGATAGAAGCAATTCAGAGACGGGCTGCTAGATTTGTTACTGGTAGGTTTGATCATCACGCGAGTATTACGGAAATGCTTCAGGAACTCGGGTGGGAGTCTCTGGAGGAAAGGAGGCGTTCTTTTCGTGAATCGCTACTGAGGAAATTTAGAGAACCAGCATTTGAGGCTGACTGCAGCACAATGTTACTGTCGCCAACTTATATTTCGCCGAAAGACCACAAAGATAAGATAAGAGAGATTGGGGATCGTACAGAGGCGTATATGCTGTCATTTTTCCCTCGTTCTGTTCGGAAGTGGTACAGGGAGACATGATGCTAGTTGTGGTACCAGGTACCCTCCGCCACGCACCGTATGGTGGATTGCGGAGCATGTATGTAGATGTAGAATATGGAATCGGTGGGTTCAGGAGGGTAATACGGAACGCCGTGCTGCATCCCAACGGCCTCGTATTACGAGGTGCATTCAAGTTCTAAGGCCTCCGATTTTTTTTCTAATTAACTACTCACCCGAAATCGATGAAACTGGCGTTACTTCTCGACGTAATCGCCCTGCAGACGTACACATTTTTCGCAACGCTGACGCCATGATTCCATGGCAGCGGCGAAGGCTTCTTTAGGAGTCTGTTTTGACCACTGGAAAATCGCTGAGGCAATAGCAGCACGGCTGGTGAATGTGCGGCCACGGAGAGTGTCTTTCATTGTTGGAAAAAGCCAAAAGTCACTAGGAGCCAGGACAGGTAAGTAGGGAGCATGAGAAATCACCTCAAAGTTGTTATCACGAAGAAACTGTTGCATAACGTTAGCTCGATGTGCGGGTGCGTTGTCTTGGTGAAACAGCACACGCGCAGCCCTTCTCGGACGTTTTTGTTGCAGTGCAGGAAGGAATTTGTTCTTCGAAACATTTTCGTAGGATGCGCCTGTTACCGTAGTGCCCTTTGGAACGCAATGGGTAAGGATTACGCCGACGCTGTCCCAGAACATGGACACCATCATTTTTTCAGCACTGGCGGTTACCCGAAATTTTTTTGGTGGCGGTGAATCTGTGTGCTTCCATTCAGCTGCTTTGTTTCTGGATTGAAAAATGGCATCCACATCTCATCCATTGTCACAACCGACGAAAAGAAAGTCCCATTCATGCTGTCGTTGTGCGTTAACATTGCTTGGCAACATGCCACACGGGCAGCCATGTGGTCGTCTGTCAGCATTCGTGGCACCCACCTGGATGACACTTTTCGCATTTTCAGGTCGTCATGCAGGATTGTGTGCACAGAACCCACAGAAATGCCAACTCTGGAGGCGATCTGTTCAACAGTCATTCGGCGATACCCAAAAACAATTCTCTCCACTTTCTCGATCATGCCATCAGACCGGCTTGTGCGAGCCCGAGGTTGATTCGGTTTGTTGTCACACGATGTTCTGCCTTCATTAAACTACCCCACCCACGAACGCACTTTTGACACATCCATAACTCCATCACCACATGTCTACTTCAACTGTCGATGAATTTCAGTTGGTTTCACACCACGCAAATTCAGAAAACGAATGATTGCACGCTGTTCAAGTAAGGAAAACGTACCCATTTTAAGTATTTAAAACAGTTCTCATTCTCGCCGCTGGCGGTAAAATTCCATCTGCCGTACGGTGCTGCCATCTCTGGGACGTATTGACAATGAACACGGCCTCATTTTAAAACAATGCGCATGTTTCTATCTCTTTCCAGTCCGTAGAAAAGAAATCGGAGGCCTTAGAACTTGAATGCACCTCGTACTAGCAGTCGACAGGCGTCTTATCCGCATGGCTGTAACGGATCGTGCAACCACTTCTCGATCCCTGATTCAACAGATGGGGAGGTTTGCAAGACAACAACCATTTGCACGAACAGTTCGACGACGTTTTTAACAGCTTGGACTATCAGGTCAGAGACCATGGCTGTGGTTACTCTTGACGCTGCATCACAGACAGGAGCGCCTGCGATGGTGTACTCAACGACGAACCTGGGTGCACGAATGGCGAAACGTCATTTTTTCGAATGAATCCAGGTTCTGTTTACAGCATCATGATGGTCATGCGACATGATGTTTGGCGACATCGGGGTGAACGCACATTGGAAGCGTGTATTCGTCATCGCCATACTGGCGTATCACCCGGCGTGATGGTATGGGGCGCCATTGGTTACACGTCTCGGTCACCTCTTGTTCGAATTGATGGCACTTTGAAGAGTGGACGTTACATTTGAGATGTGTTACGACCCGTGGCTCTACCCTTCATTCGATCCCTGTGAAACCCTACATTTCAGCAGGATAATCCACAACCGTATGTTGCAAGTCCTGTACGGGCCTTTCTGGATACAGAAAATGTTCGACTGCTGCCCTGGCCAGCACATTCTCCAGATCTCTCACCAACTGAAAACGTCTGGTCAATGGTGGCCGAGCAACTGGCTTGTCACAATACGCCAGTCAGTACTTTTGATGAACTGTGGTATCGTGTTGAAGCTGCATGGGCAGCTGTACCTGTACACGCCATCGAGGGTCTGACTCAATGCCCAGGCGTGTGAAGGCCGTTATTACGGCCAGAGGTGGTTGTTCTGTGTACTGATTTCTCAGGACCTGTACACCTAAACTGCGCGAAAATGTAATCACATGTCAGTTCTAATATAATATATTTGTCCAATGAATACCCGTTTGATCATCTGCATTTCTTCTTGGTGTAGCAATTTTAAAGGCCAGTAGTGTAATTTGCATAAGCTAGTGGATACAGCAGTTGATGGTAAAGGTGAGTTAACCTCGTGGGAGTGTTATGGGGTGGGGGAGAACAGAGGGTCAAATTAAGGACGTCGCAGAGCGCGCAACCTCCAACCACGAGAGAGAGAAGGTCCCATTGGGCTGTGTGCAGGTGGGCAGCCGAACGGCGGCGTGCCTCCGTGTTGTAGCCCACCGCTATACATCACAGTCAATTAGCGCCAACGACCACGATCCCAAAAAAGCCAGCAGCGTGTCGGCGGCGACCGCAGCAACAAACGCCGCCACCGACCGGGACTCGCCCCCTTAAAAATACACCGGCCCGCCTGTTATCCGCAAAATACCGCGCAGCCTCGTTCGCCGGACTGTGGGCATTTAAAACAGGACCTGGGTCTACCCTGGTTCCTGCTTATATAACTGGCAATGATAGATTTTTACGACTTGGCTATACAAAAACAATGGTCCAGATTTTCGAAAACAGGTCCGGCCCGAGACACAAGTGGGTTTCTCCGACCCGAGCGGGATTTCGATCCGTTCCCGGAAGCGCCTCCTGGAGTGTCCCGATACCTGGAATCCACCTGCAGTTAGGCGGTAACGCACTGACTCCTCGTGCGAGGAGTTCCAGGAAGCATAAAAGCAAGAAGCGGCCGGGTTGTTTCCAGTATTTAGTGGCCGTGATTCTTACATCCCGAACATGAATACGAATTTAAAACAGTGTTAACGTGAAAAACAAAATACTTTGTTGCACACTCTCACAAATATTACTTGTTTGTAACAAAACATATTTCGAGCAACGAGCGAGGTGGCACAATGGTTAGCACACTGGACCTGCACTCGGGACGACGATGGTTCAAACCCGCGTATCCTGGTTTAGGTTTTCCGTGATTTCCCCAAAACGCTTCAGGCGAAAGCTGGGATGGTTCCTTTAAAAGGAAACGGCCGATTTCCTTCCCCATGCTTCCCTAATTCGAACTTGCGCTCAGTCTCTAATGATCTCGTTGTCGGCGGGACGTTAAGCACTGATCTCCCCCTGCTTCATGTTTCGGGCATTGTAGCGTAGTCGGTGGCAAAGGTGCGGACGTGAAACTTCCCTATTTTCTCTTCTGCTCTTCCGGTTACATGACAATGAAAACTGTGTACAATACATCTATGATCGCGGTTTACATGATACCGTAAGTTCAAATGGCTCAAATGGCTCTAAGCACTAAGGGACTTAACATCTGAGGTCATCAGTCCCTCAGAACTACTTAAATCTAACTAACCTAAGGACATCACACACATCCATGCCCGAGGCAGGTTTCGAACCTGCAACCTTAACAGCAGCGCGGTTCCGAACTGAGGGGCCTAGAACCGCTCGTTCACAGCGGCCAGCTGCCATAAGTTGAAGATTGCTTGTATGAAGTATTAAAATTATATTTAACAAAATGTTAGAAATGAAGGTAATGGACTTTTTTCCAAGTATGGGGTAAACACCGTGTTGTTAAAGGGTAAAATTTCACGAAAAGAGAAATTACTGTAATTAGAACAGACTAAAAGAGAATTATAGTATTTGTCAGACACTGCCGTCATTAACTTGTACAGTGTTTTACTATACCAAAATCGTCACCATAATCACAATCATGATCATCGTTGCTTCAATTATAGTGATCGCATTAAACATTAAAACATGAAAGTAACATATCACTATTTTAAATACAAAACATTTTAACACGAGGAAATACGTTGTGTTATTACTATTTGGCCTTTTCTTGCAATACTTTTCTGCAGTTTTCTCCGTACCGTCTGTATTCGTGTTTCATCTTCATTATAGAGTCGATGGGATGGAAAGATATATTTAGACTGCAAAGTTTCCAAGTTGCTGATAACAAGTTTCAATTTGTCCTGTATTGAAATCTATTATCCTCCCGATACTGATTTCCTCCAGTTGTCTCAAAATTAAATTACTTTTGATAAACTGATAAGCTAAACGTCGGAAATGTTTAAACGTAAGGTCATAGAACATAGAATCCAGATTGATACTGTGCTCCACTAATTCAGTTTCCTCTGCTTCAAAAAATACTCTCTTGAAACGCCCCGATGATGCCACTCTATAACTTGCTTAAAGTCTTTTACATACTATGTATTCACTACATCAAAGCCTTTTAGATGCATTTCTAATGGAAGATCCATTTTCTGTTAGCTTCTTAACCTCCTCTAACGTTTCAGAAGACAACGGCGTGGAGAACGTCTTTCTCTCGTAGTTTCTGTAACATGAAGTTGAACTGGTCTTATTAACACTGAATCAGTCGTTGTGAAATAGTGAAATATAAATTAAGGTCCATTAAAGATGTTAAATAAATGTACGCGCTCAGAATAAAAACCGAAGAAAGAAAAGGCAAACGTTTTCGGGCAAAGGTACGCATCGGATATTTTCCCCAGCTAGTTCGTAGGGATCTTTGCCCCATGACGCTGATTTCTGATCTTGTAGTATCATCTGCCATATATCGCAACTTGTTAAACTAACAATTAAGCTTAAAGCATCAGTTAGGTTATGTACTTACTTACATACGCAGTATTGACAATTCTTCGGGGATTTGATTACAGCAGACAGATAGCCATCAATTACACGGTAAATACATAGATCGACATTTGAAAAAAAAAAAAAAAAAACAAAAAACGACCCAACCTCATATCTCTCATAGAATCAAAGCGCAAGCCACTAACACAAACCACCTTACTCTTCTACCACATAATCTCTCAACTGAATATGCAGAGCTGCCACACTACACTCATGAGTAGGAAAAACACTAGATCCGGATATCTGCGCAGTGCATATCTATCTTTACTCCCGCCTATCCTACAGGGTGTCTGCAACGAAATACTCTATTTTTCAATTTGCTCCCAACACAAAACTAAATTAAATACATTTATTTCGTTCTAAAAAATTAGTTGTATGTCAAGTTCCCCTGCGGTGACACGAAAAATGTCTAGGCTTATTCCATTTCCACCCAGGTCCACTGCAACAGAGGGACTTCCACAATCCGAGTATGGAGAAGCTGAAAGTCTCGTACTGCAGTGGCGAACCCCATAACTTTCATGAAGCCCCAGAAGGAAAACAATCCAATCGTGTGTTGTCAGTAGAACATGGAGGCCATTTCAGTGGTCTATCACGTCCAATGCAGCGTCCTGGAAATGTTAGATTCGGAGTTTTCCGAACATCCAACGACCAGTGAGTTGGAACACCACCATGTTATAGCAAGAGGTTTGATTACAAGTCTTCA
Source organism: Schistocerca serialis cubense (assembly GCF_023864345.2). Taxonomy (NCBI): domain Eukaryota; kingdom Metazoa; phylum Arthropoda; class Insecta; order Orthoptera; family Acrididae; genus Schistocerca; species Schistocerca serialis. The sequence continues at coordinate 200,508,762 of NC_064643.1, read as the reverse complement.
ACGCGGGGAGAAACAAATATCTCCAACATGTCTTGGTACGTCGTTCTTGTGACAGTCCCGTCAGCAAATAAGAGCGGTCCAATTATCTTGACGCAAATGATACCGTGCCAAACGTTTACTTTGGGGCACATTTTCCCTGATACTGTGTCGATTCTGTGAACCTCAAATATTTAATCACAGATCCAGAGACGTGGAATGTGGCCCCATCAGAAAATAATATTCTAAAAAGCAGGATTCCGGTCGATTAGGTAATCATTTCACATGTAAATCCGTATCACCGTTGCCTGGCATCGCGATAGATGGGCTACAGTATCTGCAGCTTGTATGAATAAAGACGCTGCGGTTTTTTAAGGACCTTATGAATAGTTGCACATGGCATCTGAAGTTCCTGTGAAGCCTGGCGAATTGATTCGCGTGGACCTTATTGGAAAGCTCGACGGACATTCTCAACTTGTCCTCCAGCGACACGATGACGCCCTGCATGCCGCTTCAGAATACCACCAGTGTCCGCAATCTGCCTAGGCCATGCTTATTTACTCTTGGCCACTTTCTTGTAAACAAAAGGCAACTGCCTTTGTACCATAAGAATGGATTTAAACTGTGCGTGCCAAAGCACTGTTTGTGTCTTCTCCAGAAGTCACGTAGTTTTCACTTGGGCAGACAACAATGACACAATGAAAACGTACCAAATGTTGATGAAAACTTGGCATTAAGTTTAGGTCTTTCTGCTCCCAACGGATAAGTCAGACTTGAAACAAAGAATGACTAACCATTTTTAAACCGGTAAAAAAAAGGGCGTTTCTGTGTAGACATGCTGTACCTCATGTTATTTAATTGAAACAGTGGTAAAGCTGCACAGATAATTCTCGTAATACTTTGGCTTGACAAAATCCAATATCAGTTTCACAGTATTTGATCAAATGGAATTTTGTGACATGGTTACAATAACTATCTGGTTCTGATATTTGTTTCATGGGCATTGGTCCGTGGCTCAAGGCATAATTCTCTCCCTAACGTTTCGTCTTCTACTGCTGGAGGTATAATCAGAGGCCTTAACGAGTCTGAAAGTTGTTAAGACTCAAATAATCTTAGCAATCCGAACTGTTTATACGTGTCCACGCAACGGTCGGTTCGTCATCAGACCGCTGGAGTCTCGCCGATGTACGCTATGGACCATGTAGAGGGGAAGAATTGGTGGAGTTCGCTTTATTTGGCACTAGGGCCCACAATATGTCTAATTTCAATCTTTCTTTTTTCTCTGTTAGAGTTGTTGTTGTACTTTTGAATTTCTATGCCCTTTCTTTATATTCTAGCGTAGTAATAATTAGATGTTACTAAAACCACAGTATCATACAGACGAATTTGGTGGTTTCCTGGTAGCAGTGCAGGACCTGATACTGCATATTTATTAACGCTTCTCACTGTAGTTTCTATATACACTAGATTGAAGGGGCAAGAGGTTTTATATAGTACTCCTGTGGAAAGTGGCGCACTGGGGCCTTTGCAATGTTCAGTGTTCGCTAACGTTTCTTGTTGGTTGTAGGAGTACTGTGTTTTCTGAGTACGATCTGAATCAGTGTACGTCATTTTCAGTGTTAAAACATTCAAGCAACTTCCTTATTTTGAAATACGGTCGTTTTTATCAAAACGGCAACACATCACAGTCAAACACCGTTACATTGATAAACCCACCTAAACTAAATTAATTTCAATCGAGAAACAAAAATAAGAGTATTGATAAACTTTGTCTCAGTGATTGTCATTTAACTCTTAAAATTCCGTTTTTTTTTTCTTATTTTGGAGGACTACTTAAAAGAGTAGTCGAGAATGTTATTGAATGCGTGTTGAGCGAAGAATAGCACAGCAGAGGCGGGAGCGCCAGTGTGGTGATCACACACACTATTAAGGACCATATCCCGTCTTTTGTAATGTCCGGAAGTGTCATTTCTGCTTGTCTCTTTGCGTATTTCAAAAAATGGCTCTGAGCACTATGGGACTCAACTACTGAGGTCATTAGTCCCCTAGAACTTAGAACTAGTTAAACCTAACTAACCTAAGGACATCACAAACATCCATGCCCGAGGCAGGATTCGAACCTGCGACCGTAGCGGTCGTGCGGTTCCAGAGTGCAGCGCCTTTAACCGCACGGCCACTTCGGCCGGCTTGCGTATTTCTTTCAGATATTTTTTGTACTACACTCTTGCAGTCCTTCCTAAGTATGGTTCAGGTTTGTGATCAAAAGTATTCGGACATCCGAGTAAACATACGTTTTTCATGTTAGGTGCATTGTGCTGCCACCTACTGCCAGGTACTCCATATCAGCGACCTCGGTAGTCATTAGACATCGTGACAGACTGCAATGGGGCACTCCGCGGAACTCAAAGACTTTGAACGTCGTCAGGTGATTGGGTGTCGCTTGGGTCGTACGTCTGTACGCGAAATTTCCACATCCCTAGGTCCACTGTTTCTGATGTGATATTGAAGTGGAAACGTGAAGGGACACGTACAGCACAAAAGCGTGTAGGCCGATCTCGCCTGTTGGCTGATAGAGAACGCCGACAGTTGAAGAGGATCGTAATGTGTAATAGGCAGACATCTATCCAGACTATCACACAGGAATTCCTAACTGCATCAGGATCCACTGCAAGTACTATGACAGTTAGGTGGGTGGTGAGAAAACCTGTATTTCATGGTCGAGCGGCTGCTAATAAGCCGATAAATGGCAAACGACGCCTCGCTTGGTGTACGGAGCGTAAACATTGGACGATTGAACAGTGGAAAAACGTTGTGTGGAGTGTCGAATCACGGTACACAATGTGGCGATCCGATGGCAGGGTGTGGGTATGGCGAATACCCGGTAAACGTTATCTGCCAGCGTGTGTAGTGCCAAAAGTAAAGTTCTGAGGCGGTGGTGTTATCGTGTGGTCGCGATTTTCTTGGAGAGGGCTTGCACTCCTTGTTGTTTTGCGTGGCAACATCATAGAACAGGCCTAGATTGCTGTTTTAAGCACCTTTTTGCTTCCCACTGTTGATTAGCAATTCGGGGATGGCGGCTGCATCTTTCAACACGATCGAGCACCTGTTCATAATGCACGGCCTGTGGCGCAGTGGTTACACGACAATAACATCCGTGTATTGGACTGGCATACACAGAGTCCTGACCTGAGTCCTTTAGAACACCTTTGGAGTGTTTTGGAGCGCTGACTTCGTGCCAGGCTTCACCGACCGACATCGATACCTCTCCTGAGTGCAGCACTCCGTGAACAATGGGCTGCCATTCACCAAGAAACCTTCCAGCACCTGGTTGAACGTGTGCCTGCGAGAGTGGAAGCTGTCATCAGAGTTAATGGTGGGCCAACACCGTACTGAATTCCAGAATTACTGATGGAGGACGCCACGAATTTGTAAGTGATTTTCAGACAGGTGTCCGGATACTTTTGATCACATTGTGTACATTAATTGACAGTGACACATGGTGTGAAAGTTACTTTCATACTTCAGCTTTGCACACCAGTGTAAGACTGCATTCCACTGTGGTATAGCGGTATTCATAACGAATGAAGAAAGATGTGTGTAACATCCCTCCCACACAAGTTTACAACAACCCCAAACTATCAGCGACGGCGGTGTGTTGCTTAGCCGATGGACGCACAGTGAAGTATAATGAGACACGGGTGATTGCTGTGGCTTCTCGTTACTGCTTATTACCACGAACAAGGACTGTCTTCCGAGCAAGTGATGGAACCGTACACTGACTGCACTAAAACACGAGGTTCTCACTGGGCAGTGGATTTAATTACGAGTTACGGCAGCAATACCTCGTTCTCAGAATGAGATTTTCACTCTGCAGCGAAGTGTGCGCTGATATGAAACTTCCTGGCAGATTAAAGCTGTGTGCCTCACCGAGACTCGAACTCGGGATCTTTGCCTTTCGCAGGCAAGTGCTCTACCAACTGAGCTACCCAAGCACGACTCACGGCCCGTCCTCACAGCTTTACTTCTGCCAGTACCTCGTCTCCTACCTTCCACACAAGAAAGCCAGCTCCTCGTTCTGTTTGTGTTCGGCACTAACAGCGGGAGCAGAACCCACGAACTTGGCAGACGAGCCGAGTACTAGGGCCGTTGGAAAAGTATTGATATATCATTATTTCATCAAGGAAATATTGATAAAAGATGGCGATATGTTTCTCACTGTTATACCGATATATCGAAAGCCTAAGGCGATATTGAGCGCCGATATATTTTTTATATTATATTTTATTCGCAATTTTCGGTAAATATTTTAAACTTTTCTTTTTAAATTGTAATAGAACATAATTTTACTCTCATTGTGTGAAGGAGTCTTGTTACTTTTTGAGTTATTATCACGTCCAATCTTTCTCTTTGACTGAGCGAAACAGGTGTAGGTCGCACAAAGAAGAAGTCCGATTGCACTGGGTGGTGTTGGTGTGAACAGAACAACAACACTTCCGATTGAAGAAATAGTACACCAGTTGCGTTAAAAAAACCGTTTTTAATGCAACTAGTTTGCTATATCTTCACAACATTATTCTTCAAAAACAGTTGCTGAAAATAACGAACAAAAATCTAAATGACAAGACTGGTCTTTGCGGTGGGCGTAGAACTGCGAGGGGAAATCGGGGTTCGGAGCTACTTTGCAGGAAAAAAAAAAAAACAAAAAAAAACAGGGAAATCGACATGAAGTGTTACGGGCAAATCCGATATGTAACGAAACCGAACGGCGGACCCATTTTCTTGTGCCACTTATAACCGGTTACCGTTGTTAGCAAAGCGTTTATCGCCAAGAATGACCGTGCTTCAGTTTCCTTTCAATTCTTGCTCTAATGCGGATAAGCAGGTTGCTGACCTGTTGATATACTGAATACCTGATAATATCAATACATAAATATACAGGTCTAAAACCGGCAGCATATTTACAATGTGCAGCCGATATTTTTATAGGCCGATAATCCACATTTTTTCCGTCGATATATCGATACCCTTTCCGATATAGTGAGGGTCGATAATGTTTTTTTGTATCCATATATCGGATCCCCAATATTTTTAAAATGTCGACAGTCCTATCCAGTGCTCTTTGCTGCCCTTTATGGGGACGCCGTCTCGACGGGACTCAGCAATAGCAGCATCACACCTGATTATGATCGTCAGGTTGACAGTCGAAATATGGTTCAACTTGACCCGAAGATCCGGCTGTGAACCCGAGAAAAATATCACACTTGTAAATTCCCCTTCAGAACTGTATTCCGTTCTGTTGGATGCCGGCCGGAGTGGCCGTGCGGTTCTAGGCGCTACAGTCTGGAACTGAGCGACCGCTACGGTCGCAGGTTCGAATCCTGCCTCGGGCATGGATGTGTGTGATGTCCTTAGGTTAGTTAGGTTTAATTAGTTCTAAGTTCTAGGCGACTGATGACCTCAGAAGTTAAGTCGCATAGTGCTCAGAGCCATTTGAACCATTTTTTTCTGTTGGCGCCGCAGTCCGAAAACTGGTGTATCAAACCTTGTGAAGGAAAACCACTTCGTTTGACAAAATTTGCTCCGTTCCTCTATAAAAGTAAAATCAGCCAGTTTCAGATACCAAAACCCTTTTCAAGACTGTTCGTCAGGCTATGGAATGCCTTCATTATCAGTCATCGTCATCTTCAGTTATTCGACAGCCACTGTCAAATAAATGTACCCTCTAGGCTTTCAAGTACATTAGCATCTTCAGTTATTCATATCCATTGTTTTCTTGTGAAAGTTCCTTGTCTGGTGGTTATATTTTGAATTAATGCCATCCCGACAGCATCTTAGGGGAAGTGAACTTAACTCTCTCTAATTAATAAAAATAAACGTTGTAAGACAAGCCGAGAGAGCGCAATGCTCACTGCTGTCACAAAATAACAAGTAAACTGTTGTTGTACTTGGCTACTCCACATAAGGACAGTGCCAACACAGTGATGTTAACCAGTTTGGGTATACAACAGGTTATATTTATTTTCGCCTAACCACGAAAGGTTGTAGAACAACTTAAAAGCTTCTGCACGTAACAGAAGTTTATTTGCTCTGTATGTTTCATGAAACTAACAACAAATTGATTGAGAGCAACGTTATCAGCATATCCACTTAAACTGACTAAGAATCATGCTAACACTGGTAGGTAAAAAAATTTACGTGGAAGACTGCATGGAGAATAAATCACAGAGATCATTATCCGTGCAGCTGGTGAATCCATAATTACGGTTTACAATAAATCAAATTGACAAGTTGCGTATTAAAAACACACAAGAAAGCCAGCTGCTCAGAAGATGGATAAAGATACCGCGTATTGTGAATTTGTATTTCTTCAAGGACAGTAAAACATGCCAAACAGTACCGCATGGCCACTAGGACACGATCCCTCCAAATTACCTTACCTCTTCAGAAGACGGTAGTCAGCCCCCGATTCTCCCAAATAACCTTCTCCTTTCTAACCCCCAATTTCGATAAACTCTAAATGGGGGCTGTGACATTATACTGTTGCCTTTGTGACATGTCATAGTTGTGGCTAATAATCATCTTTTAGTGTCACAGGTCTGTACACCAACTAACATGCGACTTCTGTCATTCTGCATATGTGGGTCAAACATGCAGGAATTTCGGAAGCAGGCATAACGAACATCTCAGAGCACTGAAAAGCAATAGCTCACACTCAATATTCACAGATCACCTGACAGCACAGAAACATCGACCAACAAACATCGAAACTGACTTAAAGATTTAAAGACTAATAATAATCTATACCAAAAACTAACAACAGAAGAAAACTATCACATCCAAAAATAAATAGCCCAAGGAAAGAAAGTACTACATGAACACACATCACTGCGCAATAGAATCGTTTTTGTCACATTTGAAGAAGTATATAAACAACACCAACACCAAAACTTCGCATGATCAGCCCCAAGAACTAAATTTCCGTCCTTCCCATATAGTACAATATTAATTCAAGATGACTTTCCACTACAACCTCTCTCCTCTCTCTCTCTCTCTCTCCCTCCCAGTCCTGAACACACACACACATAAAAACACACACACACACACACACACACACACACACACACACACACACACACAGACAGACAAACAAAGCCCCATAAACGCCAACCACACTTCAAATCTGCGCTCCTCACCTACACAAACATGCCACGAAACAAATGAATACTACACAGCCACAACAACACGTAACGGCGTCAAAAACAGTGTGCAAGATGCAACCGTCTGCTGTATATTCATTATATTATCAAATATGAGGGAGCGCACTTCATTTGCTCCTTCCTTCGTAAGGGCTTCATGGTATACGTACATTACAGACTCATTATTTTACATTTCCGCATAACTGCCGAAGATAAAATACATCATGTACACGTAGTTTTGACAGTGTCATGTTTTGCATACAGTCAAAACAAACTGGATCACTATGTTTGAATTGTCCCTCAGTAATCTGCATACGCTTGGAGAACTTATCACGTCGCTGCTTGGGTACAAGAAGCTACGCAGCAGCTACTCTTTTAGCAGTGTCGTTCAACATAGGACTTTTCATAGTTACTTTGAGTTCTTCACATTTCATACAAATGTGAACTAGTGGTGGATCAAATGTTTTGAAACGTTTCCTGGAATATTTGGCATAGTACTTGTACGTAATGCGAGATTCTGATTTTCTTATTTGAAACAAGACGCACATAAAACTTTTATCCATTATGGATGAGGATCAACGCGACTGTAATGAATAAAAGTTTCCGGAAATTACTTCAACCTACCGTGACTCTTACACAGAAAATGACTCCATGTGATCATGAATGAATTTCACACATGCCCGTGCCATAGCACGATTCTTATTAGTAATTCCCCGAATGCCTTGCGGTATCTCATGAAGCGTGAATGGCTAAGTCTGCTAACTGTCGCCGGTGTTATACCAAAAAGAGAAACGAAATATTGAAGCACACTTCACGCCTTTCGGTGTTTACTGGCGTAAAAAAGTCATAGGAAGATGCTTGGGAGCATTTCCTAGTATACTCATCCCCCGTGGTCGATGGTCTTCTATATACTGATTTCGCAAGAAGAGCACCAATTAAAAATGCACCCTCTTTTTTGTGTTAAACTCTTGGAAGCGCCGCATGTGTCAGTAGCCGTTTTCTGTGAACTTTTCAAAATGAAAGAAACATTACTTTGTCTATTTTCAGACGAAATAAGCACAAAAAAATCGCAGCTCCAACAAGGAGAAGTGCAAAATAAACGAAAGTTGGTAGGCGTGTTTTTATATCTGAAAGTTGATAGCTATTCAAATTTAACGGCAGTAGCTTAGGATTGGTGCAAGTAAAGTCACTATGATGATGCAAGTGTGGTTTAAATACGTGCTGTGACGGTAGTTATCTTTGAGATTGGAGGTAGTGAGCCGTTTTTAGTCAAGAATACCTTAAGATGACGAAGTTTTTTTTCCAACAGATCACTGAGTTTAAACGAGGTCATGGACTGGGGGTAAGAGAAGCTGGATGTTCCTATTGTGATACTACAGAAAGATTTGCAGGAATGTAGCCTCACGGCAAGATTGTCACTGGAAGGTATGTGTGTGTGTGAAATCCTATGGGACCCAACTGCTAAGGTCATCAGTCCCCAGGCGTACACACTACCTAACCTAAAGTATCCTAAGGACAAACACACACACCCATGCCCGAGGGGGGACTCGAACCTCCGCCGGGACCAGCCGCACACTGGAAGGAATGGTTGCAGACTACCCGGCAGCAGACGGCTACATGGCACTACCAAGAGGGAAGACCGTCGTTCCTGTCGTACGGCTGTGGTGCATTGTATTGCGTCTGCAGCTGCAATTCGAACAGCAGTAAGCACCGCAGTGACGCACCGAAATGTTACAAACCGGTTACCTCAAGGACAGCTCCGAACCAGACGCCCTGTAGTCCACTGACCCCAAACTACCGCTGTTTGCGACTTCAGTTGTGTCAAGCGACAGCTTGTGGAAAGCGGGTTGGAGGTCTGTTGTGTTTTCTGATGAAAGCTGGATCTGTCTCGGTGCCAATGGTTGCCGTGTATTGGTTAGAAGGGGCCAGGTTAACCTCTGCCACCAACCTGCCTGCAGCCTAGACGCATTTGACGTACACGTGGAGTTAATGGTCTGGGGTCCTTTTTGGTATGACAGCAGGAGCACACTTCTGGTTACCCCACGCACCCTGACTGCAAATTTGTACATCAAGCTTGTAATTCGACCTGTTGTGCTGCCACACATGAACAGCATTCCTGGCGTGTTTTCCAACAGGATAATGCTCGGCCACACTACTGTTGCACCCAACATGCTCCACAGTCTGCCGACATGTTGCCCTGGCCTTCTCGACCGCCAGATCTGTCTCCATCGGACGACAACTCTACTATCATCCACAAACAGCATTAACTGTCTCTATATTTTAAGTTTCCTTTAATTTATGTCTATGGTCACAAACTTTTTGTTAACAGATTACTGGTTTCGTTCTATAATGACCATCATCAGATCTGTTTTATAAAACTTATCTGATGACGGTCATTATAGACCGTAACCAGCAATCAGTTAACAAAATGTTTGTGACCATAGACGTAAATTAAAGGAAACTTATTGTATATACGGGTCACTGTTTTATTCTCGACAATGCCGCAGCTTGCGTCTCTGTATTGGCCGACCAAGTGCAACAGGTATGGAACTCCATCCCACAAACTGACATCCGACACGTGTACAACACAACGCGAGCACGTTTGCAAGCTCAACATTCTAGCTGTCACACTGGTTAGTAATGTAACAGCACTTCACATTTGCAATGGCTTATCTGGCGGTTTCATTAGCCTGTGATCTTGCAGTGTAAATCAATTAAATATGTTACCTAGACAAATTTATTCCTGAAATTTCATTACTCTACATAAACTATTTTTTGAGATTTATGCCGGCCGGTGTGGCCGTGCGGTTAAAGGCGCTTCAGTCTGGAACCGCGTGAGCGCTACGGTCGCAGGTTCGAATATTGCCTCGGGCATGGATGTGTGTGATGTCCTTAGGTTAGTTAGGTTTAATTAGTTCTAAGTTCTAGGCGACTGATGACCTCAGAAGTTAAGTCGCATAGTGCTCAGAGCCATTTGATTTGAGATTTATACTTTTTCCATCAGTGTACTACTGCAATTTTCAGGGCTCGAGGGGAAGGAATCTCTATTAATAATACATCCAATGCCTCCCCATGACTTCCTGCCACTCAGTTTAAATCCAATTTACACGCTGCTCACACCTCCTCAAGATTTATTTTAAGTTCTTGAAGATTTCGTTGCTCCCATTCAGCGCCAGCAACCCGATCACTTCCAGAGTTCGACATTGGAATGCGAAGATGTCTAAAACGACCATTGTTACTTCATCATCTCTCAGTTAATACCGAGGTGTTAATGATCGCTAAATTTCTAGATTTTAATTACAAATAAATTAAGCGACGAAACTGTAGCCAGCCTCTTCTGACCTGACGACTGTTCCCTGTGAACTATGAGGTGGTTCAAACGCAAATTCGCGGCGAGCCGACCGGGCTGGAGGCGGCTGGCTCGTTAAAACGGGGAGTGGCGGGCGGAGTCCTCCTGAACGCAGATAGCTGCAGCCGCGGCCCCGACAGAGACGGATGGATGGGCCGGCCGAGACTGGGACCGCAGCCGGCGTTCGGAACACACGTCCGTGATTGCGGGGTCGCGGGTGCACGTTCCGATGGCCGATGCAGTGGAGTGTGCTCTGATATGAGCTGTTGTTAAGGTCTGCAGTCCTGAGACTGGTTTGATGCAGCTCTCCATGCTACTCTATCCTGTGCAAGCTTCTTCATCTCCTAGTACCTACTGCAACCTACATCCTTCTGAATCTGCTTAGTGTATTCATTTCTTGGTCGCCCTCTACGATTTTTACCCTCCATGCTGCCCTCCAGTACTAAATTGGTGATCCCTTGATGCCTCAGAACAAGTCCTACCAACCGATCCCTTCTTCTGGTCAAGTTGTGCCACAAACTTCTCTTCTCCCCAATCCTATTCAATACTTCCTCATTAGTTATGTGATATACCCATCTAATCTTCAGCATTCTTCTGTAGCACCACATTTCGAAAGCTTCTATTCTCTTCTTGTCTAAACTATTTATCGTCCATGTTTCACTTCCATACATGGCTACACTCCATACAAATACTTTCAGAAAAGACTTCCTGACACTTAAATCTATACTCGATGTTAACAAATTTCTCTTCTTCGGAAACGCTTTCCTTGCCATTGGTCTACATTTTATATCCTCCGACCATCATCAGTTATTTTGCTCCCCAAATAGCAAAATTCCTTCACTACTTTAAGTGTCTCAATTCCTAATCTAATTACCTCAACATCACCCGACTTAATTCGACTACATTCCATTATCCTCGTTTTGCTTTTGTTGATGTTCATCTTATATACTCCTCTCAAGACACTGTCCATTCCATTCAACTGCTCTTCCAAGTCCTTTGCTGTCTCTGACGGAATTACAATGTCATCGCCGAACCTCAAAGTTTTTATTTCTTCTCCATGGATTTTAATACTTACTCCGAATTTTTCTTTTGTTTCCTGTACTGCTTGCTCAATATACAGACTGAATAACATCGGGGAGAGGCTACAACCCTGTCTTACTCCCTTCCCAACCACTGCTTCCCTTTCATGTCCCTCGACTCTTATAACTGCCATCTGGTTTCTGTACAAATTGTAAATAGCCTTTCGCTCCCTGTATTTTACCCCTGCCACCTTTAGAATTTGAAAGAGGTGCAAAATGAAAATCTCATTCGGGAAACATCCCCCAGGCTGTGGCAAAGCCATGTCTCCGCTATATCCTTTCTTTCAGGAGTGCTAGTTCTGCAAGGTTCGCAGGAGAGCTTCTGTAAAGTTTGGAAGGTAGGAGACGAGATACTGGCAGAAGTAAAGCTGTGAGGACGGGGCGTGAGTCGTGCTTGGGTAGCTCAGATGGTAGAGTACTTGCCCGCGAAAGGCAAAGGTCCCGACTTCGAGTCTCGGTCCGGCACACAGTTTTAATCTGCCAGGAAGTTTCAGGATACAGCCATCCAGCGCGATTATCACCAACTCTGCTGTGCGCCAAGAACCTGTACTCAATACGAACTTGATCGAATCTGATTGCTCTACCGACCACGTTTTCGTTGAATGCTGTCCACGAACAGAAGCCAAAGATAACATTGCTTCAGAGATAGTACACCCGCATATAACTCATCTCAAGCTCGAGGAGAGAAAGTAGCTACCAAACTACAATTTATGTGTGCGATGAACGGACTTCTCTTTGTGTTTATTCAATTATCCTATCGTATTATTCCCCAGTCTAGTTTTCATCGGCCGTTTGCACCGTAGTATCCTAGTTGTGCACGCTACTACCACGGAGATGAATGGTTGGTTGGTTTTTGGGGAAGGAGACCAGACAGCGTGGTCATCGGTCTCATCGGATTAGGGAAGGATGGGGAAGGAAGTCGGCCGTGCCCTTTCACAGGAACCATCCCGGCATTTGCCTGGAGTGATTTAGGGAAATCACGGAAAACCTAAATCAGGATGGCCGGACGCGGGATTGAACCGTCGTCCTCCCGAATGCGAGTCCAGTGTCTAACCACTGCGCCACCTCGCTCGGTGGAGATGAATGATTTTCTTGTCTGGTGCGATTATGTATCACGGTGCGAAATAACTATTACCCTCGGAGGTCGTCGAAACAATAAAGAAGAACCTATTACTTTGAATATTAAATGAGCATGTTTCGCCCATATTGTATTATATGGAAGTGAGAGACATGAACTGCCAATTACGCCCAAGTTTTGCACTGTATTTCGATACAACTTTGTGTGAGTGCCGGGGCGCCGGGCACGGTTGTTATCTCCAAAAAGCAGTGAGGTCATCGCAGCAGCCACTACGACACTGTTGTAAAACGTAACTGAATCCTGAAATGGCCGGACGTAAAAAAAACCAGCTGTAAAACTTTTTCGGGCATGATTTACGCCGTCCCTCGTTTAACGTCCCGACATTTCAAGGCAGCCCTAACACTCCACCTTTTATAGCGGACTCTGCTCGACGACGTGGCTTCTTTCAAGAGTCGTCAAGAAAAATTCCGCAGGTCCAGTGCTTCAAACTTTTACTCGTCGCCCTCTCGATTGCAGATTTATAAACCTTGCATCCAGCCTCTTGGAGTTCACTTAATGATTCTAAACAGAGCAATTCCGTTGCAGTTTAGGACGTGCCATTTTGCGCCGCCCGCATCTACCCTGGGATTACCCGCCTCTTAAAGCAGACTTTACGTTCGCCCGTTTCACACGCGCATGTTTTGTAGCAAGGTGAGGCGACATTAATGAGGGCCTAAGTTACACGTACACTCAGTGCTCTAGTGGACCAAATAAAATTGAATATAACTATCTGAAACCTTCGTAAATTCTTTTATGTGTTTCACGGGCAGAAAAAAGGGACAAGAGGCGGCATTTGTTTTTGTGTAGACGTACATAAAAGTTCGACCTGAACGAGTTATCCTTCAGACCAAACGTAATCCTCCACCACGTTACTGGCGATTTTTGCTGTTCTTATATACATTTATTACGGACTCTCGAATCTCACGTAGTGCTACAATTTACCAGCGTACTTGTCCAGCCTTCTATCCTTGTGACTGTTGTTGCTGAAACATCTGACCGTTTCTTCAAATATGCGAATAAAACTATTTCTATATTCTCCTGTATAAATCTGTGAGGGAAAAGATGGCAAATTGCCTCTTTTATGAATTACTCGATGCCAAGAGCGTTGGATCCGTGAACTGACAGATTGCACCCACCGTCAAAATCTTAGCATCCATGCATCCAAACAAGCATAAGATTGCATGTTTTAGATCCACACTGAATCGCCTATATAAATTCCATTTGAACCAGTCGAATGACAAAAATAATTTAATAACATTGAATCCAGTGCTCCAAACAATGGATATGGCCCTTTCATAATAGACACTATCGCAAAAAATCAACACAACAATGTTTCACACCAGACATACATGCATTTCACACCAAAGTTTGTACAAAGCTGCAGAGAATGTCCTGCGCCTCCTTCCTCAAGGAGAAAATCCTATAAAATAAGCAACTTATTCCATGAAGTCTCGGGATTGCAGCCGGGCAACGTCGACTTCTTGTCACGATATTTCGGCTTACAACCATTCAGCCGTCTTTAGGTGAGTCTTTTGCAGTGCAAAATACTCACCTGAAGGTGACTGAATGATTTCAGCTGAAATATCGTGACAAGAAGTCTACGTTATCCAGCTGCAAATCTGAGACCTCATGGAACACTCTTTACGCCTGGAAAGCTTCAAGAATCACAATAATCAATCTGCTTGCAAATACAAACATAAAGATAAGCTTTCACACAAACAACAAACTTCAGCAGCTTACCAATCATAATTTAAGGAATAACAACCTCCATACAAAAGATCCGGCATATTGTCTCAATTGCCAAACTTGCAACCCCTCCCCCTACTGTACACAAATCTTCGATACTAGGTTGAAAGAACATATAAATGTCGTACGTTTCAACGACATATTAGAAACCACATTTGCGTGGCACACAATTCTCAACATACATGGATTAAAAAGCATCGAGGACGACATCCACAATTTGCAACCTACTGAGAAGGGTAGCCTTATGAATCCATTCGAAGAGATAAAAATACACGTACACAAAAGAGAATCAACACATCGCCTACTCAGTTAACAGACTGAGTTAGCCGGACTGATGACTTCGCTGTTTGGTCCCTTTCACCAAGTCAATCAACCAACTAACCAACTCAGTTAGCCAGTGCAGCCTTTTCACAAAATCTCATTCACCTGCTTACCAGTTGGAAATATGATCGCTACTCCAACAACAACTTGCAGAAAGTAACCCAACATGAAATACTATACTAAAACATAACAGACTGCTTAATCACTCATTAATACAATAGTTAATTTAAACTTTCAACTATCTGTCACATTTTAATATAACACTAACTGTCGGAATATTTATTTATGTACAACAGTTTCTTACCATTTACTTTATTCCCTTTGTATATCACAATATTTACATAACATCTACATCTAAACATAAAACTGTATCTATTAAATATAATTTTACAACAAACTATTTTCTTTATTTGTTTACTTTGCTTGTAGCCAATGCTCATTCAACGTAAATTGCTTGTAATGAAATGTTTATACACTGTAAATATGCTGCTGTCGCATAAATGATGCCCATGTCGTAACACCTCTGAGAGAGAAATCCTTCAGTATTCTTTTAATTGAGATATCGCCATCTTTGTATAAAGTCTACCATGTGCCAAAAACAATTTGGCATGTGTGTGTGTGTGTGTGTGTGTGTGTGTGTGTGTGTGTGTGTGTGTGTGTGATGGTATGTATTATGTGCAGTTTTATACGGTGTCTCAAACATTTTGGGTCAAATTGAAACAGGTGACAGTGGGTCCACAATGTATTATTTTGAGACAGGGAACCTATGGTCGGAAATCCATATTTATTGTCTTATGGACATACACGTCGCACACCACGTAACAAGAACTTAGCTCATAGTATCTGTTCAGAGCGACGGCCACCAGTCTCATTGCATGAATCGCCACGGCACGTGCAGTTCTGCCGCACTCTCGCAAAGATACCAAGTGTCTATTGTAGTCTGGAACAAGCAGCTGGTGATAAACAGCGTACACCCCTGACCAACAAACAGACATACTGTAACAACTTCAAAGCACGAATATTATGAGACGAACGCATGCGTTGCAATAGCGCATTAGCCTGTGCCGCACGCACACCATTATCCCTGGGTCAGTAGTCCACTGTATCCGACAGCTTGTGATGTATCCATGGTGTATACACTGCTACACTGCACGACGCATAGTCAGAGATGGAACGTTGCTAGTCGCCAGTGTTGGCAGACATGCAGTTGATGTACGATGTTCCATAAAGTAGTGCCCGTGAAGTAGAACAACTGTACAAAGAACGCTTTCCCAGTAGGCGTCATCCTAATCGGAAGAAGCTTATGTCCATGGGTACTATCTTAAGAGAGACAGGGTCGTTATTGCTACAGAGGCATGCCTGAACACACACAGGCTTCGAGTGTACGATGTTGGATCGTTTGGTGGACTACCCAGAAATAAGCACCCGTCAACTTGCCCGGCAAACGATCACTTCGAAGGATCCAATATGGAAAGTACTCGTGGAACGGGTATTACATCACTACCACAAAGAATTGTTGCGTACACTGGGACCAAAGGATTTTGAGCAAAGCGTTCACTTCTGTCACTGGATGATCCAACGCAGTGCTGTAGTGCCTAACTCTATACATTTTGCATTGTTCAAGGATGAGGCCTCATTCACCTGTGGTGGTGTTTTCAACGGCCACAGCAGCCGTGTCTGGAGTGAGGACAATCCGCAGGCTACCCACGTCGGTGGCCACCAGCAACGATTCACTGTCAACGTATGGGCGAGCATTGTCCAAGATTACTTAATAGGACTTTATTTGTTGCTTCCCCGTTTGACTGGTCGATTTTACCTGGTGTTCCTGTAAGATGTGCTGCCACAATTCTTGGCGGGTGTGCCCCTTGTTGTCACCGAAAGGACGTGCTGTCAACACGACATTGCACAGCCCAATTTGATGTTAATGTCTGCGACCACCTGAACAACACGTAGCCTCATCGTTAGATTGAAAGAGGAGGTCGTGTCCCATAGCCAGAGCGATCGCCAAATCTCGCATCTCTAGACTTTTTCCTGACGCTGGTGTACGAAACCCCCATAGAAACGGCTGAAGACCTGCTTGCTAGGGTCCAAGCTGCCTATATTTGGTACAACACACACCAGAAATCTTTGAGAGAGTGCAGCAGAACTTAAGACGCGGATGTCACCTGAGCTACGTTATTGCTATGCTGTGTGCACTGTGTATGACCATAACACAATAAATATGCATTTCCAACCATTGGTTCCCTATCACAATTATAATCGGTTGAGGACCTGCTATCACCTTTTTCAGTTTGACCCGAAAGGATAGAGACACCCTGTATGTAAATAAACATGTTTTATAAATTTTTACCTTTTTGTGAACACAAGGATCAACAGTCAAAATCAATACGCAAGAATTTCGGCATAAATGAATCCTAAAACAGTTCTACCTTACAGATTTGCTTGCATCTTTTTCATTCCTTATTAGGTACAGTTACACTGAAATAGACTATTCCTCACGTAGCTTTTTACTGTAGGACGCCACAACCACCAGGGATTCTCACCACAAGGAGCAAAACGGCCGACAACTACCGTAAACTACAGCAAATGTACACTAAACGTGAACCACCGTCTGAAGATAAACTAGTCGACTCGAAACCGGTAAGGGCGCTATTGGTGTAAGTAAACAGCTTTATTAACAGTAGCTAGTTGCTATTCTCTTCTTTCCAAGAATCAGCTTGAATTTTTCATTACATTGACATAGCAGAACACTTAACATGACTGATGGATTTTACTAATTTTTCTGCATTTTCTTTGCATTTTAAGTTTACTTCCTTTCTTTCCTGACCCTTGGACCGCTTGTTCTCGGAGGTCGTTCTACAGAGGTGGCATAAGAAAAAGTATTAGGTTGAGCTTTACATTGCATTTCTTGAAAATTACGTTTTTTTTAAGTTTATGTCCCTTTTCCTTAGAATCTATGAAGGAAATTTTCTGTTCTTATTTCTATGAACCAAATAAATGTTGCCTCAAGAGTAAATTATGAAATTCTGAGATATGTTGAGATATGGGCCAAAGCGCTTGGAATTTTGGATGAATTTTTAATTACACTTACAAAATCATAATTAAAAGTTATTAAAATTTTCCTGCTCGGTGTATTTAAAAAATCTCATGAAAGAAGCTCACTCTATGCAAAATGATTAAATAGCGAAAATTTTGTGCAAATCTCTACATATATTCGATTTTTAGAAACAAAATTGTTTAATTCCATAAAAACGCTAAATACAGGGTTATTACAAATGACTGAAGCGATTTCACAGCTCTACAATAACTTTTATTATTTGAGATATTTTCACAATGCTTTGCACACACATACAAGAACTCAAAAAGTTTTTTTAGGCATTCACAAATGTTCGATATGTGCCCCTTTAGTGATTCGGCAGACATCAAGCCGATAATCAAGTTCTCCCACACTCGGCGCAGCATGTCCCCATCAATGAGTTCGAAAGCATCGTTGATGCGAGCTCGCAGTTCTGGCACGTTTCTTGGTAGAGGAGCTTTAAACACTGAATCTTTCACATAACCCCACAGAAAGAAATCGCATGGGGTTAAGTCGGGAGAGCGAGGAGGCCATGACATGAATTGCTGATCATGATCTCCACCACGATCGATCCATCGGTTTTCCAATCTCCTGTTTAAGAAATGCCGAACATCATGATGGAAGTGCGGTGGAGCACCATCCTGTTGAAAGATGAAGTCGGCGCTGTTGGTCTCCAGTTGTGGCATGAGCCAATTTTCCAGCATCTCCAGATACACGTGTCCTGTAAAGTTTTTTTCGCAGAAGAAAAAGGGGCCATAAACTTTAAACCGTGAGATTGCACAAAACACGTTAACTTTTGGTGAATTGCGAATTTGCTGCACGAATGCGTGAGGATTCTCTACCGCCCATATTCGCACATTGTGTCTGTTCACTTCACCATTAAGAAAAAATGTTGCTTCATCACTGAAAACAGGTTTCGCACTGAACGCATCCTCTTCCTTGAGCTGTTGCAACCGCGCCGAAAATTCAAAGCGTTTGACTTTGTCATCGGATGTCAGGGCTTGTAGCAATTGTAAACGGTAAGGCTTCTGCTTAAGCCTTTTCCGTAAGATTTTCCAAACCGTCGGCTGTGGTACGTTTAGCTCCCTGCTTGCTTTATTGGTCGACTTCCGCGGGCTACACGTGAAACTTGCCCGCACGCGTTCAACCGTTTCTTCGCTCACTGCAGGCCGACCCGTTGATTTCCCCTTACAGATGCATCCAGAAGCTTTAAACTACCCATACCATCGCCGAATGGAGTTAACAGTTGGTGGATCTTTGTTGAACTTCGTCCTGAAGTGTCGTTGCACTGTTATGACCGACTGATGTGAGTGCATTTCAAGCACGACATACGCTTTCTCGGCTCCTGTCGCCATTTTGTCTCACTGCGCTCTCGAGCGTTCTGGCGGCAGAAACCTGAAGTGCGGCTTCAGCCAAACAAAACTTTATGAGTTTTTCTACGTATCTGTAGTGTGTCGTGACCATATGTCAATGAATGGAGCTACAGTGAATTTATGAAATCGCATCAATCATTTGTAATAGCCCTGTATATATAATCCGAGGGACTTATTAGTAAACGTGTTAATCACTCCACTTGCCTATCCTCTTAAGAGTGAACAACGAATCGCCAAGTGCTGCAGTTCTCAACAATACAGGCACCTCTGCAACGGCCGACACCGTTGCTGAGCAACAGTCTGAGAAGAGGTGATTGGCGACCAACACGAATGAGTTCGCACCTAATGAGCAAAGAAGAGAGCCTTGAAATGCAGTAACAGCACGGGCAGTTACAGCAGTCAAAAGGTAAGCCATCAATAAATATCCGAGCTCTACCAATTCCTGGTAATAAAAATACAGGCATCAAACAGATTGCCCATTTCTGCGGAGGCACAAAATAAATTATCGCAAGCATATATGTGTAATACATATCAAGATTTAGTACACGACAGTTTTATTCAGAGTAGCAAGATTTAGCAGTCCCGTCATCCAAATTGTTTGAAGCAATTTATATGGTAGAATCCAGAATTTTATAAATCTTACAGTTGTAGGATAAGCGGTCAATGGGATGGCGTGTTGAAACATACGTTCTCCATGCACATACAATACAACACAATTTTACTAGAAATTCAAATCCATTACAGACAGATTTTATGCATTTTGCTGATTTTTGTCACAAACCTAATTTACTTTTAAATCAGAGACGTATTAAAACATTTCGCTGTTAACGGAATGAAATACGATTTGAAACTGTTGATTCTACTGAAAATAATTATACTGATCAACCAGAACATTGTGACCACCGATGTACTAGAGATATAAAACCGTCCAGGCGATAGCAGCGTTACCTGGCTGGGAATGACTGATGGTCAGACAAAAACACGGTGCATGTAGTACCAGTGAGCGTGGTCCCCATCATGCCGATGGGAGGACACGAATCCGTCGTCTTCCAGGAAAATAGCTCCTTGACACCTTTACTGCGGGCCGGAGACAAGCTGGCTGTTGCTCCATTATGTTCTGGGGAATATTCACGTTGGCATCCCTGAGTATAGCGGAGCTCGTAGAAGGCACCATGACAGCCAACGAGATCGTACATGCAACCATGCAGACTGTGGTGTCACCGCCAGACACCACACTTGCTAGGTGCTAGCCTTTAAATCGGCCGCGGTCCGTCAGTATACGTCGGACCCGCGTGTCGCCACTATCAGTGATTGCAGACCGAGCGCCGCCACACGGCAGGTCTAAAGAGACTTCCTAGCACTCGCCCCAGTTGTACAGCCGACTTTGCTAGCGATGGTTCACTGACAAAATACGCTCTCATTTGCCGAGACGATAGTTAGCATAGCCTTCAGCTACGTCATTTGCTACGACCTAGCAAGGCGCCACTATTCAGTTACTATTGATATTGTAAAGAATGTACAGACAAGAGCTACGTTCAACATTAATGGATTAAAGTTAAGTATTCCACCAAGTACCACCTTTTTTCTGAAGTCTAAATTCCTTGTGCTGTTCCAGACGTCACGCCAGCCTGCGTGAGCTTAAACGCGTGCCTTTCGGCTTCCTTTCAATTTAGTGGGTTGGTCTCCTGCCAATCCACAACACAGACCACGTACACCCCTTCATAACGGTCATGTTTTCCGATGGCAGTGACATTTTTCAAGAAGACAATGCACCATGTCACAAGTCCAGGAGTGGGATGGAGTAGCTCGAGAACATAGTGGCGAGTTACAATTGACGTGCTCGCCCCCCAACTCGCCAGTTCTTAACATCGCCGAATACATCTGGAATGGAGGAGGAGGAGGAGGAGATTAGTGTTTAACGTCCCATCGACAACGAGGTCATTAGAGACGGAGCACAAGCTCGGGTTAGGGAAGGATGGGGAAGGAAATCGGCCGTGCCCTTTCGAAGGAACCATCCCGGCATTTGCCTGAAGTGATATAGGGAAATCACGGAAAACCTAAATCAGGATGGCCGGACGCGGGATTGAACTGTCGTCCTTCCGAATGCGAGTCCAGTGTGCTAACCACTGCGCCACCTCGCTCGGTCATCTGGAATGTGATTGAACGTGGCGTCAGAGCACATTGCTTGGCCGCCCCAGCCCCCCCCCCCCCCCCCCCTTCCACGGAATTTACGGCGAATAGGTGACTTGTGTGTGCAGATGTGATGCCAGCTCCCTCCAGCAACATACAAGGGCCTCATTGCTTCCATGCCACGACGCGTCACCGCTGTTTTCCGTGCAAAAGGAGGACATATCGGCTATTAGGTAGGTGGTCATAATGTACTGGCTGATCAGTCTTCATCGTCTTTTGTGGTTCGTATCTTCAATCTCATTTCATGAGCATATTTTCTTGCAGCAGACATTGTAGTCATTGCAGCTGCTGCTTGAATATATCATTTTGAAGATGAGACCGCTTCAGATGTAAGTCCTCCATTTATAAGCACGAGCGTTATCGCAGCATTTTAGCTGTATCATCAGGTGCAGTAAAATCATGTTCGGATCCAGAAAAGAGGATGAGATGACCCAGCATTCATAGTCAGCAATTTATCGCTAGTGAGTGGATGTCAAACACAGGGCTATTCAAAAAGAAAGAACAGATGTCGCAGACTTTTCAAGAATGTTTGGCATAAGGGGAATAAAGATGCGGTCTTGTACGTTGCCCCATAGATAGAAGGTGGGAGGTCTGGACACGTGAGAAGCCACCGGCGGTGAAGTTCATCTTCTGCTCAATCTCTTCCAATCCAACGTGCTGGAATGGTGTCATTCAGGTAACGTCGGACGTTCTTAGATAAACTGAGTCACCGTTTTCATATTGACAAACACAAGCCATGTATCTCCTTGCTGGTGGAATGACTGGAACTGATCGGTTGTCGAACACGTTTCGTTTAATAGGTCCTGCTCATGCATGGTTGTTTACATCTTTGGGCAGATTTAGTGACATCTCTGAACAGTCAAAGGGACTGTGTATGTGATACAATATTCACACTCATCGGTAATCTTCAGGAGTTCTGGGAACCAGGGCGATGCAAAACCTTTTTTGATGTGTGACTATCTGACGTTAAGCATGTAAGCGAGAAAAAGTTTAGAAATAGGTTGAAATTACTGTTAAATTTTTCGGAAGTCGCTTAGTGCTCTCGTTACTAAACACTGGGTGAGTACCGTCTGGGTAATTTGCACTCCGTTTTGAGGAAACCCAATTTTTCACGCTTGTCAATGTTTATGACATCATCTCTCTTGAAATATCTCTCGTACGATGTTATAATTTTGCAAGTACATTCAGAGTATATATGTGCACACTGTTTTGATATATGTTGCGAATAGTAGTTATAAATTAAATCGTCATAGATGATGCGGAAGTTTTTCACGCATCTCAGTATTAATTAGGTGATACCTCCTGCGCTAACCTCTTCAATTCAGAGTAGCACTTGCACCACGCCCTTACTTATTTTTTGGATGTATTCCAATCCCTCTGTCTGTGCTAGTCTGCTTTACACAACGCATGGTGCTCACATTGAATTCATAAGAATTTGAGCTTTTCTCTTCCCAGAAACGTTGGAATTCTGTTTCTATCTTTCGTAGTTTGGAAAGAATAAATGTTTGAAGTTTTTTCCTACTTTTTGAATAAACCTGTATTCGACATCCGCTTATTAGCAAAAAATAGCTGACTATGAACGCTGGGTTAGACAATTCTCTTTTCTCGATCCGAACATGATTTTATTGCACCTGATGATGCAGCTAAAATACTGCGAAACCGGTCGTGTTTGGAAATAAAAGACTTGCAGCTGAAGCGGTCTTGTCTTCAGAATCACATTTTTTGGGCTTATCGTGTCTCTGGTACTAGATAGGTGGAGTTCGCTGCCAATTTGCAGATCATGCGATACTGTGTTTAATAGGAGAGACACTTTGAGTGTCCTACATGCTCCGTTAAAACCTGTGTACCCTCGGATCCTTCACATCAAGAGCTTGACAACCAGCAATACATCGCTGGCAATTTCAGCAGCAACATCACCTGCCATCGGTCGCTCTCATCGATCCCGTCACATATGAGTGATTTGCCAAGTAGTTTCAACCAGTATCTCTAATGACGCTATGCCAGGACGTTGTGTCATACTTAACAGTAGTGGCACTTATTCTGGTACGTCAACTGATACTAGGGAAATAAGGTAGTAACTTGGCTGATAGATGAGTAATTTTTCCAATTCGCATCTTCATTTTAATTTGTCGTTATTCTTTTTTTTTCTTTCTTTACTTCGAGTTTAGAAGACACTATCGCGGGTGCCCTACCCTATAGTCCGATTAAAAGTACTTGATAGTTGACAGTTCACGCGTTGGAGCTGGTTTCCTCCAATCAGAGTGCACGTCGTCACGCAAGAGCCGTTCTTCGTTGCCAAACTGCCACAACAGCTGGTCAGTTCACACAAAAATAACACACACACACACACACACACACACACACAACGATGCTATTGAAATACACAGGTTTCACACACTTCACTGACCAAACACTACTGGATACTTCCGCATAAGATGCGATTTAGCATCACATATACAGTTACCATAATCACACAGATCGGCTTGCATTAGGTACGCTTCGCACGATATTGCGGCAAGCAGAATTTTTGAAGGCTGCAATCATCGTTACGACTGGAGCACCAGTCATGATCATTCCTACGTAACTTTGAGTAATGGCGTAGTGCAATGGATAGCGTAAAAATCTGAATTATAGACATTGTAGGTTCGATTCTGATCAAATTTAGTGAATTTTTTATTTCTGAATCTAATCAAAAGAATTTGATTATTATTTTTATTCAGTAAAGTGCTTTTTTTAATTTCTCATTCTTTGCCGAATAATTTTCTCCGTCGTATTGACTTTTTTATTTGCTGTTGTTTTTCTTCCCGTCATTCTTTCTTCGTTTGAAATCTGCCTTTGTCACCTATAATCCGCAACCAAGTGTCAACAAGGATTGATTATTAGTTGGTAACGTGGCAGCACGCGTTGCTAGTGTGAGGATAGTTTAAGGTAACCAATGACCGTGAGAAATTACAGTTTATGTAAACGGCGGGAGGAGGGGGGAGAGAAAGGAAGGCAAAGAGAAAGAACTATTGATCTCATCTGCATCGGGACTTTATGCGGAAACAGTGGCGATGAACGAAAATGTGTGCTGGATCGGGATTCAAACTTGAGATCTTCTGCATAGTACGCAGTTGCGTTAACCACTGTGTCATCGGACAGAGCGTTTATCGCAACTGCACAGACTATCTCGGCACACATCCCGGCTGACTCACACCACTTACAGCCATCTGTCAGCGTTCGCCGTCCACGTCCTCCATGCTCGTCACTTTGAGATTCCCGCAGGTGGTCGAAAATAATTGTGCGTCCGCACTGAAGGTGGCGGATTCATTGCCCATCAAGGTGAATCACTTGTATGAGTGCATGGTGTCTGTTCTTTCAGACATCGCACCAGGCACTTATATAAGTTACAGTTTGCTTTTAGCACTGAAACTGAATTTCTACGTGATTACTCTGCTATTCACAACAAAGTGCCTGGCAGAGGGTCCGATGAACCACCTTCAAGCTGTCTCTCTACCGTTCCACTCTCGAACGGCACGCGGGAAAAACGAGCACTTAAATTTTTCTGTGCGAGCCCTGATTTCTCTTCTTTTATCATGATGATCATTTCTCCGTATGTAGGTGGGTGCCAACATAATGTTTTCGCAATCGGAGGAGAAAACTGGTGATTGAAATTTCATGAGAAGATCCCGTCGCAACGAAAAACGCCTTTGTTTTAATGATTGCCACTCCAATTCACGTATCATGTCTGTGACACTATCTCCTCTATTTTGCGATAATACAAAACGAGCTGCCCTTCTTTGTACTTTTTTGATGTCATCCGTCAGTCCCACCTGATGCGGGTCCCGCACCGCACAGCAGTACTCCAAAATAGGGCGGACAAGCGTGGTGTAAGCAGTCTCTTTAGTAGACCTGTTGCACCTTCTAAGAGTTCTGCCAATGAATCGCAGTCTTTGGTTGGCTCTACCCACAACATTATCTATGTGATCGTTCCAATTTAGGGTATTTGTAATTGTAATCTCTAAGTATTTAGTTGAATTTACAGCTTTCAGATTTGTGTGACTTATCGCGTAATCGAAATTTAGATGATTTTTTTTAGTACTCATGTGAATAACTTCACATTTTCCTTATTCAGGGTCAATTGCCACTTTACGCACCATACAGATATCTTATCTAAATCATTCTGCAACTCGTTTTGATCATTTGATTAGTTTACAAGACGGTAAATGACAGCATCATCTACAAACAATCTAAGACGGCTACTCAGATTGTCTCCTATGTCGTTAATATAGATCAGGAACAATACAGGGCCTATAACACTTCCTTGGGGAACGCCGGATATTACTTCTGTTTTACTCGATGACTTCATCTACATCTACATCTACATTTATACTCCGCAAGCCAACCAACGGTGTGTGACGGAGGGCACTTTACGTGCCACTGTCATTACCTCCCTTTCCTGTTCCAGTCGCGTATGGTTCGCGGGAAGAACGACTGTCTGAAAGCCTCCGTGCGCGCTCTACTCTCTCTAATTTTACATTCGTGATCTCCTCGGGAGGTATAAGTAGGGGGAAGCAATATATTCGATACCTCATCCAGAAACGTACCCTCCCGAAACCTGGCGAGCAAGCTACACCGCGATGCAGAGCGCCTCTCTTGCAGAGTCTGCCACTTGAGTTTGTTAAACATCTCTGTAACGCTATCACGGTTACCAAATAACCCTGTGACGAAACGCACCGCTCTTCTTTGGATCTTCTCTATCTCCTCCGTCAACCCGATCTGGTACGGATCCCACACTGATGAGCAATACTCAAGTATAGGTCGAACGAGTGTTTTGTAAGCCACCTCCTTTGTTGATGGACTTCATTTTCTAACGACTCTCCCAATGAATCTCAACCTGGTACCCGCTCTACCAACAATTAATTTTATATGATCATTCCACTTCAAATCGTTCCGCACGCATACTCCCAGATATTTTACAGAAGTAACTGCTACCAGTGTTTGTTCCGCTATGATATAATCATACAATAAAGGATCCTTCTTTCTATGTATTCGCAATACATTACATTTGTCTATGTTAAGGGTCAGTTGCCACTCCCTGCACCAAATGCCTATCCGCTGCAGATCTTTCTGCATTTCGCTACAATTTTCTAATGCTGCAACTTCTCTGTATACTACAGCATCATCCGCGAAAAGCCGCATGGGACTTCCGACACTATCTACTTGGTCATTTATATATATTGTGAAAAGCAATGGTCCCATAACACTCCCCTGTGGCACGCCAGAGGTTACTTTAACGTCCGTAGACATCTCTCCATTGATAACAACATGCTGTGTTCTGTTAGCTAAAAACTCTTCAATCCAGCCACACAGCTGGTCTGATATTCCGTAGGCTCTTACTTTGTTTATCAGGCGACAGTGCGGAACTGTATCGAACGCCTTCCGGAAGTCAAGAAAAACAGCATTTACCTGGGAGCCTGTATCTAATATTTTCTGGGTCTCATGAACAAATAAGGCGAGTTGGGTCTCACACGATCGCTGTTTCCGGAATCCATGCTGATTCCTACATAGTAGATTCTGGGTTTCCAAAAACGACATGATACTCGAGCTAAAAACATCTTCTAAAATTCTACAACAGATCGACGTCAGAGATATAGGTCTATAGTTTTGCGCATCTGCTCGACGACCCTTCTTGAAGACTGGGACTACCTGTGCTCTTTTCCAATCATTTAGAACCTTCCGTTCCTCTAGAGACTTGCGGTACACGGCTGTTAGAAGGGGGGCAAGTTCTTTCGCGTAGTCTGTGTAGAATCGAATTGGTATCCCGTCAGGTCCAGTGGACTTTCCTCTGTTGAGTGATTCCAGTTGCTTTTCTATTCCTTGGACACTTATTTCGATGTCAGCCATTTTTTCGTTTGTGCGAGGATTTAGAGAAGGAACTGCAGTGCGGTCTTCCTCTGTGAAACAGCTTTGGAAAAAGGTGTTTAGTATTTCAGCTTTACGCGTGTCATCCTCTGTTTCAATGCCATCATCATCCCGGAGTGTCTGGATATGCTGTTTCGAGCCACTTACTGATTTAACGTAAGACCAGAACTTCCTAGGATTTTCTGTCAAGTCGGTACATAGAATTTTACTTTCCGTCTATTACTACGAACTGTGACCTTTATGACAGGAAATCACGAATCCAGTCGCACAACTGAGGCGATAGTCCGTACGCACGCAGTTTGGTTAGAAGACGCTTGTGAGGAACGGTGTCGAAACTATATTATCGCGATTTTATTTCTGTGCGAGACCGCTGACCGCCGTTTCTTCGGATATGTTGCACATCATGAAGCTGTGATTAGGTTAGGACAGGAGTTTAAATTCAGAGCAACAAAACGCGGCTCCTGTCGCTGTTCAGTCATTGGCCACATAAAATCAGCTGTCGACAGAGTATCTCGCATACCTTGCGGCGGCTGCTTCCAATATTCCTCCACGTTACACATTGACAGCATTAAGTGACCCGCTGTGTTACTGTGTCATCTATAACGAGCGGTAGCCAGCACATGACGCGGCAATACTGTAGTGGAAAATGACAGACGTCACCTATCAAATAATTTTAATTGGACTGTAATCAAGCCTCTGCCAGCCACCAGCAAACGGCCTGCAGACATGAACTTTATGAGTAGTCCTACGTACGGCTGGTATCGAAACAGTTTGAAAGTAGTAGCACAAATGAGAACACTGCCCAGTGCGAATCAGCTGTGCTGACACGGACGCGCTAGATGCCTCGACGGGCACTCAGCTGCTCATTTTGTTATCTACTAGCTGAGGATGTGTTAGGTGAAGATCAGTTTGGCTTTAGGAAAGATAAAGGCGTTAGTGAGGCAATTCTGACATTGCAGTTGATAATGGAAGCAAGACACGTTCATAGGACTTGTAGACGTGGAAAAAGCGTTAGACAATGTAAAATAGTGCAAGATGTTAGAAATTCTGAGAAAAATAGGGGTACGCTATTGGGAGAGACGGATAATAAACAATATGTATAAGAGCCAAGGCGGAACACTAGGAATGGAATACCAAGAACGAAGTGCTCAGATTATAAATGATGTAAGACAGGGATGTAGTCTTTCGCCCCTACTGTTCAACCTGTACATCAAAGAAGCCATGACAGAATCAAAAGAAAAGTTCAAGAGCGCGATTAAAAATCAAGGTGAAATTATATCAGTGATAAGATTCGCTGATGCCATGCTATATTCAGTGAATGTGAAGAAGAATTGCGTGTTCTGTTAGGTGGAATGAACAGTCTAATGAATACAGAATATGGATTGATAGTAAATGGAAGGAAGTCGAAAGTAATGAGAACTAGCAGAAATGAGAATGGCGAGAGACGTATCTTCAATATTGGTGATCACGAAGTAGACTAAGTTAAGGAATTCTTCTACGTTGGAAACAAAATTATCTTTAACGGACGAAGCAAGAAGGACACAAAAAGCAGACTAGCACAGACAAAGGGATTGGAATACATCCAAAAAATAAG
Source organism: Schistocerca serialis cubense (assembly GCF_023864345.2). Taxonomy (NCBI): domain Eukaryota; kingdom Metazoa; phylum Arthropoda; class Insecta; order Orthoptera; family Acrididae; genus Schistocerca; species Schistocerca serialis. The sequence goes on along the minus strand of NC_064643.1, from coordinate 200,479,841 downwards.
TAAGGGCGTGGTGCAAGTGCTACTCTGAAATGAAGAGGTTAGCGCAGGAGGTATCACCTCATTAATACTGAGATGCGTGAAAAACTTCCGCATCATCTATGACGATTTAATTTATAACTACTATTCGCAACGTATTTCAAAACAGTGTGCACATATATACTCTGAATGTACTTGCAAAAATTATAACATCGTACGAGAGATAGTTCAAGAGAGATGATGTCATAAACATTGACAAGCGTGAAAAATTGGGTTTCCTCAAAACGGAGTGCAAATTACCCAGACGGTACTCACCCAGTGTTTAGTAACGAGAGCACTAAGCGACTTCCGAAAAATTTAAGAGTAATTTCAACCTATTTCTAAACTTTTTCTCGCTTACATGCTTAACGTCAGATAGACACACATCAAAAAAGGTTTTGCATCGCCCTGGTTCCCAGAACTCTTGAAGATAGGCGATGAGTGTGGATATTGTATCACATACACAGTCCCTTTGACTGTTCAGAGATGTCACTAAATCTGCCCAAAGATGTAAACAACCATGCATGAGCAGGACCTATTAAACGAAACGTGTTCGACAACCGATCAGTTCCAGTCATTCCACCAGCAAGGAGGTACATGGCTTGTGTTGTCTGTAGTTCAACCACGCCTAGATGGTCAATACCGCGGTTCGATCGCGTCCGCATTGTTACCTTGTGCCAGGGGAAGGGCTCTCGACTAGGGAAGTGTCCAGGCATTATGGAGTGAACCAAAGCGCTGTTGTTCGGACATGGGGGAGATGGAGAGAGACAGGAACTGTCCATGACATGCCTCGCTCAGGCCGCCCTAGGGCTACTACGGCAGTGGATGACCACTACCTATGGATTATGGCTTGGAGGAACCCTGACAGCAACAGTGCCATGTTGAATAAGGTTTTCCGTGCAGCCACAGGACGTCTCAAACTGTGCGCAATAGGCTGCATGATGCGCAGCTTCACTCCCGACCTCCATGGCGAGGTCCATCTTTGCAATTCGACACCAAGCAGCGCGGTGCAGATGGGCACAGCAACATGCCGATGGACCACTTAGGAGTGGCATCACGTCCTCTTCAGCGATGAGTGTCGCATATGGCGTCAACCAGACAATCGATCGAGACATGTTTGGGGGCCACCTGCTTATGCTGAACGCCTTAGACACACTGTCCAGCGATTGCAACAAGGTGGAGGTTCCCTGCTGTTTTGGAGTGGCATTATGTGGGGCCGCCGTACGCCGCGATGTGTGGTTTTCAAGAGCAGTAAAAGAGCGGACATGATGTTTATGTTGATCTCTATTCCAGTTTTCTGTACAGGTTCCGGAACTCTCGGAACCGAGGTGATGAAAGCCCTTTCTTTGATGTGTGTATTCACACATTAATTCATTTGTAAAGTTTGATGCTGCTGTATACTGGGGAGTTACGCTTTTTAAAGAATCGAAGCTTTATATGTTATCTCGAAAGAAGCGATGGTAATGAAATAGGAGGTGACACTGAAGAATAATTCAGGGACACCTATGAGCCAAGCAAATTTGTTAGGCATATAATTTATTATTTTTACTATAATATTCTAGGAGGAAGATTACCATTAAGGATGGGGGTATGGATGAGAAGCGGTGACGTAAATGCGTTAGTATTTATTTCGTGTATTTACTTGAATAATTTTAAAAGTATGAAGTGTAATTTGTCTCTTATTTTTGCTGTTCATTGTGTTAACCACATCGCAAGAATGAGCACTACAGCGAGACAATAAATTTTTCAAGGGGTTCTGGGGCCTAACATCAAGCCACACAGCTGAATATCATAGATAAAATTCTCTGGAGTTGAATGATGAAAAACAGCAGGGAATCGGACATATATGTGTGCAGTATACGTCGCAGAAACATATTTACAACATCTCCTCCTAAATTTCTGGATCGATTTTAATCAGACTTAGTACATATATAACTTACATCTGGAAAGAAACAGTGATGGCGTAAAACATATCAATCTCCCACTGATGTGGGAGGGAGAGGTGATAAATGGGTGATGGACAGCCAGAGAGGAGGGAGGTGATGGACAGAGAGAGGGAGGATGAGGAGATAGACAGACAGAAGTAGGAGGAGGAGGTGGACAAAGAGAGGGAGACAAATAGGTGGTCAGATAGAACGGGGAGTAGGAGATGGAGAGAGGGAGGGGTGAGGAAGAAATGGACAGATAGGAGGAAGAGCAGGAGAAAGACAGAGGCGGTGGGGAGGAAGAGATGGATTGGTAGGAGGGGGTACAGGAGTTGTGCAGAGGGAGGGGGAGGAGAAGATGGACAGATTGAAGGGTGGGCAGGAGATGGGCAGAGGGAGGGGTAGGAAGAAATGGAGAGATAGGAGGTGGAGCAGGAGTTGGGGAGAGGGAGGGGGAGGAGAAGATGGATGGATAGAAGGGGCAACAGGAGATGGACAGAGGGTGGGGGGAGGAAGAGATGGACAGATAGGAGGGGGAGCAGGAGATGGACAGATAGAAGGGAGAGCAGAAGATGGACAGAGGTAGGGGAGAAGGGCAGATAGGAGTGGGGACAGGAGATGGACAGATGGAGGGGAAGGAGGAGATGTACAGACAGAAGGAGGATCAGGCGATGGACAGACAGTGGGGGGAAGAAGAGATGGACAGATAGAAGGGGGAGCAGAAGATGGACAGATAGAAGGGGGAGCAGAAGATGGACAGGGGTAGGGGAGAAGGGCAGATAGGAGTGGGGGCAGGAGATGGACAGAGGGAGGGGGAGGAGATGATGGACAGATAGAAGGGGAAGCAGAAGATGGACAGAGGTAGGGGAGAAAAGGGCAGACAGGAGTGGGGGCAGGAGATGGACAGAGGGAGGGGGAGGAGGAGATGTACAGACAGAAGGGGGATCAGGTGGCGGACAGAGGGTGGGGGGAGGAAGAGATGGACAGACAGAAGGGGGAGCAGGAGATGGGCAGAGGGAGGGGGAGGAGTAGATGGACAGAACTTTTGTATCCCACCTGGAAGGTGGTGCAAGGGTCTGCTCCTGAAATCTTACAAAGAGGCTGAATGAAAGGAAGTGAGTACGAGCAGGTGAGGTAAAGCACACCGGTACTGCAAGTAACTGGACTGATGGTTAATACTACACACCCTGTGAGAATCCGATGGAAGTTTTTTTGGTTTGGCGAATGACAGGAGAACGTTACCTGCCATCAGAGGAGGTAGCGTTTGGAATGGAGGTGTTTTTCGTGGGTAGGGTGAGAACCAGGTACTGCACAAAAGAAAATGATAAATTTATGACACACATTTTACAGTATAATCTACTGTGTATGCTATAGGACCAGGTCGGATACTATGATTATATCAGCCTGTCAATACACACTTACATAAAACAACATTTTTTGGTTAGTTTAGAATGTCGACTTCGCTCCAGACCCTGGCGCCTAACGTAACTATCTTCTCTGGTTTCGGCCCTTGATTAAGAACGAGCTACATGCATCCACACACTTTCAGACACCGCACTGAGTTTCTCCCTAGTAGAGTTCAAGCCATCATGTAATAAGGTGACAAAAAATCTTGGGATAGCGATATGCACATATACAGATGGTGCTAGTACTTCGCACCCAAGGCATAAAAGGACTAGCGCATTGGCAGAGTCGTCATTTGTAATAAGGTAATTGATGCGAAAAGGATTCCGACGTGATTACGGGTTTCATGACGGGAATTAATGCACTTCGAACGCGGCTTGGTAACAGGAGCTAGAGGAAAGAATGGGTCATTTCATTTCGGAAATCGTCACAGAACTCAATATTCCAAGAGCCACAGCGTCAAAAGCCTGCCGAGAATGTAAAATTATACGCCTTACCTCTCACCACGGACAACGCAGTGGCCGACGCTCTTCACATAACAGCCGGCCGTTGTGGCCGAGCTGTTCTAGGCGCTTCAGTTTGGAACCGCGCGACCGCTACGGTCGCAGGTTCGAATCCTGCCTCGGAAATGGATGTGTGTGATGTCCTTAGGTTAGTTAGGTTTAAGTAGTTCGAAGTTGTAGGGGACTGATGACCTCAGATGTTAAGTCGCATAGTGCTCAGAGGCATTTGAACCATCTTCAGTTAACGACTGAGAGCACCGTCGTTTTCGTAGATTTTTCGGTGCTAACAGACAAGCAACATTGCTTGAAATAACGGCAGAAAACTGTGCGACTTACGACGAACGTATCTGTTAGGACAGCGCGGCGAAATTATGCGTTGATGGGCTATGGCAGCCGACGACCGACGCGAGTGCCATTGCTGACAGCAAGGCATCGCCTCCAGCGCCTCCCCTGGGCTCACGACCGTGTCAGTTGAACCCTAGACGACTGGAAAAACTATGGACTGATGAGTCCAAATTTCAGCTGGTAAGAGATGACGGTAGGGTTCGAGTATTGTGCAGACCTCACGGAGCAATGGACCCAAGTTGTCAACGAGGCACTGTGCAAACTGGTGGTGGATCCATGCTGGTGGTGGCTCCGTTTATATGGAACGAACTGGGTCCTCTGGTCCACTTGAACAGATCATTAACTGGGAATGGTCATCTTTGACTTCTTGGAGTATTTGCTGCCATTCATGAACTTCATGTTTCCAAACAGCAATGGAATTGTCAGTGTGGCACAATTGTTCGCGACTAGTTTGACGAACGTTCTTGACAATTCGAACGAATGATTTGGCCATTCATATCGGCCGCCGTGAATCCCATCGTACATTCTGGGACGTAGTCGGAACGTCAGTTCGTGCATAAAATAGTGCACCAGCAACGCTGTCGCTATTTATAGCGGCGGCATGGATTAATATTTCTGCTGGAGACTTCCATGACTTGCTGAATATATGCCACATCCAGCTGCTGCACTTCGTCGGCCTGGTGAAAAGGGACTTGACACGATACTGGGTGGTATCCCGTGATTTTTGTCACCTCAGTGTAAAGATGATGTAACTAACCTGTTTCTAAGGGTTGTTACGTTAAGATTAGGGTCGCCACCGACCCTAACCATACACCTAACCAAAGGTTTGGCCGAGTCGGAAAATAAATTAATTTGATCACAGACCAAAAACTCATAAAAATGCATACGTTGTGATGTCGCTGATAGCGAATGCGATGTAATTAATAGTATTGCCCGTGCACTCTTTACGAGAATCAAACATTTAAAATAAAATAGAAAATTCATGAACACTGTGCATAAGATCAGCTGCCAGCAACACACCTGAAAATAAGACTTAATCTAAAGCGTTTGTTTTAAAATAAAAGGGGAAACTAATCACTGGCCCTGTGCGTAAGGGAACGCGTTGGATGTGCTAACGGGAAAGGTATGAGGTGAGTGGTTTAGGTGCAAAAACGTAGCCTCGGAATAAAAGAGAAAATTGTGGATAAAAATCATTTATTCCTAAGATGTGGATGTGAGGCATGTACACAACTCCTAATAACATTAATTCCTAACACATTAAAGAAAAGCATCGATACATTCACCGCTATAATCTACACCTAAAATCATTAGTGTGAATCATTCATACAGCTGCTGTTGCCTGATAACTGATCGCAATAACTCGGGAAGCTGTACACGTTTCGCAGTACGCCCGCGTGCCGACGTGGTTTGTGGAGACTCAATTTCTAGGTATCGTGGCCAAATTGCAACAATATCACATCCCGCAATCATGAACATTTATCATTATTTAAAACAAACATGAGATCGGACAGTTAGTGATGACGGTAGCGCAATAAACTCTAATGTTCAACCACGGGGTTGGCACCCCACGGACGAAAGATACATAAAGCAAGGAAAATTTACGAGAAGGCAAAGCTATTAATATTTAGAAAAATAAAAGCTTATACAGGCACATCTGAAGGCAAACAGACATTCATACAGAAGCGAGTGCTCACTTCTTATCGACACCTTTGTTTGGCGCTCTTCCGGCGGGTCCAAGCCTGCTATAGAAATTTACTAAAAGAAAAATCTGCCAAAGTTTTGCACTCCTTGCTGCGACAAGGTAAAGCAATCTTTCAGAGTTGAAAAGCGAGACCAAAAGCTAACAGCTCTCCTCTCGCCAAGTAACAACGCGCCACACGGTCAGTCTAACTCACCCTTCTTCGACTGGAGCAGAGCTGTGGACGCTTCCCATACTGGCGGCAGACTGCCTCCCTTTCCTTCTCCAGCCTGTTCCAGCCTCCGCGTGGACCAGAAAACCCAAAGATGCCATTTCCGCCACCAACCTAATGCAGGTGGATTTCTCACAAGTAGCGCAAACCTCTTTGCCTACCTGACCACTCCCAGAGTTGGCTATTCTGTACAACTGCTGCTGAATCTGTATGACTATCGCAGACTTTGACTCTGAGCACTATGGGACTTAACTTCTGAAGTCATCAGTCCCCTAGAACTTAGAACTACTTGAAACCTAACTAACCTAAGGACATCACGCACATCCATGCCCGAGGCAGTATTCGAACCTGCGACCGCAGCGGTCGCGCAGTTCAAGACTGTAGCGCCTAGAACCGCTCGGCCACTCCGGCAGGCCATCGCAGACTTTCTGCAGCAGACTACGCCACCGTCTAACAACGTGACACACAACCACCTTCATTCAATCACACCACTATGAGAGTTATGAGAAAAGAGAAACAAGGAAAAGAAAGAGAAATGCTAGTGAAAATGGGCTACCGGACTAACAAAAGGTGGCTACAGGACCCTTTCAACGAAAGGTGTGCATCAGTGTCCATTAATAAGTGCCCGAATACTTTTGATCAGTTAGAGTACCAATTTTAATTGGAAGACCACTTTCGTTATTAAAATACAGGTCAGATAATTAAAACCCGTTCTCTAGGGAGTAGTGCGCCTGCAGAGATGAAGCGACTGTGATTGAAGGGGGCGCCGCACAGCCCGAGATAAAGAGGAAGCAGTTGACGCAAAAGCGAGTGCTTAGACGACCGCCGGAGCAGAACAGCGCAAAGTGTCGGCCCCACAAAACAGCGAGCGGCGTGTCGGGCGCACGTAGTCGCCCGCCGTGGAATCGGGATGTCTCGGTGCGGCGGCAGGGACAGCCGCCAATCTATTAGCCGCGCCGTGCAGCGCCGTGTCGGTCGTTACGGGACCGGCAGCACGCGCCGCCCCCGCACACGTAGATGCCCACGTGGATGGCCTCTACTGCACTTTACTGCCGCACGTGACTCCCGCGACAGTGGAAAGCAAACACGAGAACGACATGACAATCCAAGTACCGTAACCGCCTGCTACTGCTAGAGTGATGCATGCTCTGGAGAGGTGCTGGAAACGGAAGGGGAGCAGGGAAGCCTATCACATGCGTGCGTTAGGGGTGGGGAAAAATCGACCGTTTAAAACCGATACCGATATTTTAGTTCTGAATAACCGGTATTTTTCTGTATTTGCTTGGTCCGATTATAACAGATGCTTTTATATTTTTTACTAATAACAAAGAAAGAAGAGCCAGTCCTGACAAAGCTCTACCATCTGGTGAGCAAGATGTATGAGACAGGCGAAATACCCTCAGACTTCAAGAAGAATATAATAATTCCAATCCCAAAGAAAGCAGGTATTGACACAAGTGAGCCGGCCGGGGTGGCCGAGTGGTTCTGGGGCTACAGTCTGGAACCGCGCGACCGCTACGGTCGCAGGTTCGAATCCTGCCTCGGGCATGGATGTGTGTGATGTCCTTAGGTTAGTTAGGTTTAAGTAGTTCTAAGTTCTAGGGGACTCATGACCTCAGAAGTTAAGTCCCATAGTGCTCAGAGCCATTTGACACACGTGAAAATTACCGAACTATCAGTTTAATAAGTCACAGCTGCAAAATACTAACATGAATTCTTTACAGACGAATGGAAAAACTGGTAGTAGCCGACCTCGGGGAAGATCAGTTTGGATTTCGTAGAAATATCGGAACACGTGAGGCAATACTGACCTTACAACTTATCTTAAAAGAAAGATTAAGGAAAGGCAAACTTGCGTGTCTAGCATTTGTCGACTTAGAGAAAGCTTTTGACAATGTTGACTGGAATACTCTCTTTCAAATTCTAAAAGTTAGCAGGGGTAAAATACAGGGTGTGAAAGCCTACTTACAATTTGTGCAGAAACCAGATGGCAGTTATAAGAGTCGAGGGACATGAAACGGAAGCCGTGGTTGGGAAGGGAATGAGACAGGATTGTAGCCTCTCCCCGATGTTATTCAATCTGTATATTGAGCAAGCAGTAAAGGAAACAAGAGAGAAATTCGGAGTAGGAATTAAAATCCATGGAGAAGAAATAAAAACTTTGAGGTTCACCGATGACATTGTAATTCTGTCAGAGACAGCAAAGGACATGGAAGAGCAGTTGAACGGAATGGACAGTGTCTTGAATGGAGGATATAAGATGAACATCAACAAAAGCAAAACGAGGATAATGGAATGTAGTCGATTTAAGTCGGGTGATGCTGGGTGAATTAGATTAGGAAATGAGACACTTAAAGTAGTAAATGAGTTTTGCTATTCGGGGAGCAAAATAACTGATGATGGTGGAACTAGAGAAGATATAAAATGTAGACTAGCAATGGCAAGGAAAGCGTTTCTGAAGAAGAGAAATTTGCTAACATCGAGTTTAGATTTAAGTGTCAGGAAGCCGTTTCTGAAAGTATTTGTATGAAGTGTAGCCATGTATGGAAGTGAAACATGGACGATAAATAGTTTGGACAAGAAGAGAATAGAAGCTTTCGAAATGTGGTGCTACAGAAGAATGCTGAAGATTAGATGGGTAGATCACATAACTAATGAGAAAATATTGAATAGAATTGGGGAGAAGAATTGAATAGAATTGGCACAACGTGACAAGAAGAAGGGACCGGTTGGTAGGACATGTTCTGAGGCATCAAGGGATCACCAATTTAGTACTGGAGGGCAGCGTGGAGGGTAAAAATCGTAGAGGGAAACCAAGAGATGAATACCCTAAGCAAATTCAGAAGTATGTAGGTTGCAGTAAGTACTGAGAGATGAAGAAGCTTGCACAGGATAGGGTAGCATGGAGAGCTGCATCAAACCAGTCTCAGGACTGAAGACCACAACAACAAGAACAACAAAGAAAGTAACCGAAAACACATAGCATTAGAACTGGTACAGCATTGCTGAGACAATACTGTCCCACTTACCGTGTTTGTGGCTTTCCTTCAGCGTATACGTGCAGTGTGCTAGAATTGCACCCACTTGGTCTAACCGTAGGTTCTCGCTGTCGTCTCCGTACAGAATGCAACCAACCACAATCTGGAAATACACTGAAGAGCCAAAGGAACTGGTACTCGCACCTAATAACATGTAGTGCACCTGCGAGCACGCAGTAGTGCCGCAATACGATGTGGCATGGACTCGACTATTTGAAGTAGTGCTGAAGAGAAATGACACCACGAATTCTGCAGGCTTGTCCTTAAACGCATGAGTGTGACGCGGTGGAGATCTCTTCCGAACAGCACGTTGCAATCCATCCGAGATTTGCTCAATACTGTTCATGTCTGGGAAAGTTCAGGGGCCAGCGGAAAAGTTTAAACTCTGAAGAGTATTCCTGAAGCCACTCTGTAGCAATTCTGGACGTGTGGGCTGTAGCATTGTCCTGCTGGAATTGCCCAAGCCCGTCGGAATGCACAATGGGCATAAATGGATACAGGTCATCAGACAGGACGCTTACGTACGTGTCACCTGTCAGAAACGCATCTAGACGTATTAGGGGTCGCATATTACTCCAACTGCACTAGCCTCACACCATTACAGAGCCTCCACCAATTTGAACAGTCCCCTGCTGACATGCAGGGTCCACGACACGGGTCATGAGGTGGTCTCCATACCCGTACACGTCCATCATCTCGGTAAAATTTCAAACGAGGAAAGAGACTCGTCCTCCCAGGTAACATGTTTCCAGTCATCAACAGTCCGCGTCGGTGCTGATGGGCCAAGGTGAGACGTAAAGCTTTGTGTCGTGCAGTCATCAAGCGCACAGGAGTGAGCCTTCGGCTCCGAAAGCCCATATCGATGAGGTTTCATTGAATGGTTCACACGCTGACAGTTGTTGATGGCCCAGCATTGAAATCTGCAGCAATTTTCGGAAGTGTTTCCCTTTTGTCACGTTGAACGATTCTCTTCAGTTGGCAGCAGCGATGTCGGAGATTTGATGTTTTACCGGATTCCTGATATTCAAGGTACAATTGTGAAATGGTCGTACGGGAAAATCCCCGCGTCATTGCTACCTTGGAGATGCTGTGTCCCATCGCTAGTGGGCCGACTATATCAACATGTTCAAACTCACTTAAGCCTTGATAATTGATTGTAGCAGCAGTAACCGCTGTTAAAACTGCGCCGGACTCTTGTTGTCTTACATAGTAAAAAAAAATGTTCAAATGTGTGTGAAATCTTATGGGACTTAACTGCTAAGGTCATCAGTCCCTAAGCTTACACACTACGTAACCTAAATTATCCTAAGGACAAACACACACATCCATGCCCGAGGAGGACTCGAACCTCCGCCGGGATCTTACATAGTTGTCGCCGACAGCAGCGTCGTATTCAGCCTGTTTATATATCTCCATATTTGAATACGCATGCCTATACCAGTTTCTTTGCCGCTTCAGTGTATTTTACGAAGTGACGTAGAGATGAAGTACATAGCTTCATTTGCTTTAAAAGATTAAGGATTTTTCTGAGATTTCTAAGAAATAATAAAAGAGGAAGGACATTACGCACATAGTAATAAATTAAAAACCTAATAACAATTCATTTATAGGACATTATAAAGGATAAAGTCACAGATAGGCTGCCTACGTCTACATAATATGCCTTCATCTGCTTGTAGTCCTCGAAGACAGACAAATTAACAATAAAAAATAAAAATAAAAAGAACTGGAATTCGTCAACCTCAGTTTTCACCCTTCAGCACTGGTCAAATATTGATAAGATCTCCGATTCAAAAACGATTTTTAAGTAGTGTTTCAAAAAATTATAATCAGTACGTGAATACTGATGATGTTTTGTAATATTCAACCACTTATCACTTTTCGAGAGAAAGAGCGAAATGTGGAAGTACTGTGTTTTCTTACATTTGCAGGATTAATTTGATTTTTTGACTATAACAATCTTGAAACTGAGAGAGTCACACTTTTTCTTCTTTGCTCCATTTCTATGTTCATCACAGGAAATAACAGTAATAAAAAACCGTAAATCGGTTATTTCTGAAACCAGTCGTTTTGGATTGTTGTAATAGGTTAACCTGGCGCGGAGAAAAAGCGATATAACCGAAAACCGGTTGTTTCCCTAGTGTGCAATCGTGGTGTGACTGTTACATACTGCTTCAGAGTCTGACCCACAGTCAGGTGTGAGCGTTGCGGACACATGCAGTAGTCCCACCTTGGCGTCCTGGGCAATGCACTGGTAAGGTTGGGTTTGGTGATGGCTTCCTCCCACCTGTAGGGAGTGTCAAGTGCGTACCTTTGTCGTGTGGTAGGACGCGAAAAATGCTTCTTAAGTGCAGTTCTGTGCTATTTTGCATCAAAGGAAGGGATAGGGTGAAACCCTGCGCCGGCACAGGGCTGCCGAGCTTAACGCATCCATCGGGTAGATGGATCACCATAATGCACAGCTACATCTTCGTCTATACGACGCAACCCACCTTTCGGTGTGTGGCGGGGGGTAGTTTTTGTACCACTGACTCTTTTCCCCTTTGACATTCCAGTCGCGAACGGTCCACAATAACAACGACCGCTGGTGATCCTTATTTAATGTTATCTTCATGGTATTTTTACGAAATATTCGTAGAAGTATGCAATACGTTGGTTGACACTTCGAGGAAAGTACCATCTCGGCACTGTAACTCTTTCAAAGGTCTCTACATGAGCCTCTTCATCATTTTGTTTAACATTTAACTTAATGTACCCACCTCTGGCACCTCAATTCTGGGCGCAAACTGTAAACTGCATTTTAAAAAAGACTGAGCAGCTCTTCCTCTTTCCGAGCTAATCCCCACTTAGATCTAAAAAACATAGTTGCTTATTTAACCTTCATTGAACCTTGCCATGACCTTGGAATAACGCATTATTGTATATGCAAAATTTGCCGCTCTTTTCAATTCTTAAATCAAACATTAGGGTTTCCATTTTAAAAAATCACTTTAGCCTCCAAATCACCACGAAAATTTAAAAATATGTATTACGTTATTTCTTTTTATAATGTCATTGCATTAGATAATTTATATATTTATGTACTTTTCGCTTGACGTACCGAGTGACTGTAAGGTAAACATAAAGTTAACGACTGTTGTAATATGTACTGCTTACAATTAAACGTTAACCGGCCATTCTACATTTCTAGACGATGTTTTGTGGAGCTGCAGCAAAATAAAAAAAAGATAAGTTCTTATGTGGTGAATTTACAAATAATTATCGCAATCTATAATCAGAAGCTTACGGCATCTAGATCCTACAGTATGAATTTGCTGCTCGCGTGTTTCCGCCCCTTACGTTTATAAACGACTTACTATAACGGCAACATCATATCGATGGTAATGAACTGACCCTTAAGAATACCGTTCTAGTTTAATTAAGGAGGACGTAGTTATTAGATAGGCGTTTGGCGTGCATTGCATGCCGTAGGCGTTTCTAACGTACGTCTCACATGTAAGGCGTTGCTACAGACCTACTGTATTACGGTACTCAGAGCAATCAAAGTACCACCTACCGGCCGACTGTACTACCTCTAGTTCTGCCAGCTGCTGGCTAACAAGATTGATACCTGCGGAAATATGGGCTTGTGTTCGTCACGATAACTAGCAGTTCAAGATCGCTGTGTTCTATCAGACGTGATGGAATCGTCAGATTTGCAAATGAATCTCCCTTGGAACAAGTTTATGAAACAAATTGCACTTATAATCGAAACAAGTATTGCATTCCGTATTGAAGGAGGGTACTTAGAAAATACCTACAGCCTTGACACCACGAACAGAACGCCCATAAATCAATTTCTTACACGCTACATCCTTCACCGCTTCAAATGGACTAAAAATATCGTAATTACATTCGTCATCGTCAAAACGGCACAGCGCCTGTTATGACGGCAGAGCGTACCATTGGGTACACTTGAAGATTAGCTCTGGTTCGAATAGCCGGTAATTTAGACTTGAAATGTTGTATTTCTTACTTGTTAAGACCCCGGTGACAGTACCCTGTCTTTGAGGTATCGAGGAATAGAATGGAACAGGTAGTGTGGGAAGAAATGGAAAAATGTGAGGACTGAACGAAGTCTAGACGAGGGGGAGTACTGAGTTGTGCTTGGTCGTTTAATATTAAATCAGGACTGGGGACCAGAGGTCGAATCCTTTTCAGGACTTCACAAAGATTATGTTTTCATCCTTTGTTTGCTAAGTGTAGGATATGGCACTATGGTTGGTTGCTATGGTCATCAACTCACCACATGCTCAACAAATGTAGAGCCAGAATTGTGTAACCTCCAGCCAACCTAGTTGCTAAATCTCTACTAGATTCATCTTATCATTGGCACGACAGCTTTGGACTTCCGCAGAAAATTACTTTATTCTTTCCTGTTTACTGTCGAACTCCTCCAATACTGAATTTCGATTTTCCTTCTGTACGCTATGAGACGTTCTTTCTGCCTTAGCAATGGTCCTCCAACTATCTTGACTCCTTCAGGCACTGCATTGAGTAGCTTCTTAATCATTCTGTCGGTGACTGTTAGAATATATCTTGACCATTAGAGCCCTTTAACATTAATGGAACTGCAATGTCTGTTTCATTTTATACATTATGTAACTCACAATTTAATCTCCTCCTCCAGACACCGCGCCGGCCGAAGTGGTCGTGCCGTTAAAGGCGCTGCAGTCTGGAACCGCAAGATCGCTACGGTCGCAGGTTCGAATCCTGCCTCGGGCATAGATGTTTGTGATGTCCTTAGGTTAGTTAGGTTTAACTGGTTCTAAGTTCTAGGGGACTAATGACCTCAGCAGTTGGGTCCCATAGTGCTCAGAGCCATTTGAACCAGACACCGTATTCTTCTACTGGCCCAAGAATTTGTCTCAAAATCTTTTATTCAAATATGCCAAGTTGCTTCTCATCGAATTCCGTTAATGTCCACGTTTCTGCTCCGTATGCTTGCACCAGACGCACTCAAACTTTATACTCGAACATCGTAACTTTAGTTTTCCTGAGCTGAAGTTACCATGTCAGATGTTTTCTGATGCTCTGATAGCACTTGTTGGTTAACATTATTCGTTTCTGGGTTTTAGAGATGACATTATTCTTGTAGTTTACTACCGATCCGAGGTGAGTGAAACTACACGAGACAATAAACTTTTATAAAGCAATTTCTGTGGACAGTGGTTCATCAGAATAATTTCTCTTAGGAATGTACCTATTTCTCCTTCATTTGCCTATGAGCTCTTCTTTCTAGCAGCTGTTTCAAGACTTTTAAGGACTTCTTTCATTACACATGGCGCTCTTGCAATGATATCAATATCATCTGCATATGCCAGCTATAGTTGCTGCATCTCTGCCTAATTGATCAGTTAGGAAAAGTGGGACAAAGTGGACATTTTATATTTTTTGTCCGGGATAGTGCAGCTGCCTGTTAGAGTGGTCAGCCTGGTTCTAATATACACCATCATTGTTGTTACTGAGTTTAAGAGAGGGAGCTTCTTCCGCTATTTTTTTTAGTAAAAATTTTCTTTGAATGAAACAACAAGTTTACTATTATCAGTCACTGTTTTATTTATTTCCACGACGCGCTTCAAGGTTTAAACCTCCATCATCGGGTGGATTTACATTAGTTAGTATGACATTTGTGTGTGTGCTTTGTTACCTAAAATGTTCATATTTAAAGTAAAAATTTTCTGTTTTTCAGTCATCTGATGTAGGATAATTCATTTATATTACTCTTGTTACTTCGCTGATACGTAGTCCGCTCTCGGTAGCTGAGTAGACGCCGGCACGGTAGCTCAGCGTGTTCGGTCAGAGGGCTGTGTGCTCTCTGTAATAAAAAAAAACTGAGTCAAGCAATCAACGATCAACTTGAGCGGATGTCTTGTAACGTCCGCCCAGACCAAACGCAACGAACTATATCGAACAAAATGAAGGAAAAAAATAGTGGTCAGCGCGACAGTATTTCAATCCTAAGGGCCCGGGTTCGGTTCCCGGCTGGGTCTGAGATTTTCTCCGTTCAGGGACTGGGTGTTGTGTTGTCCTAATCATCACCACTTCATCCCCCGAAGCGCAAGTCGCCGAAGTGGCGTTCAATCGAAAAACTTGTATCCGGTGAACGGTCTACCCGACGGGAGGCGCTAGTCACAAAACATTTTTTTTTTTTTTTTTTTACTGATGCGTAAAGTTCTTTCACAACATTAATGTTTAAACAACATCTTTTGTCTTGTTTCTTTCGGTTTTATGGTTTCATCTGTAACCAGTAACGGGGACATGGCGTCTGATCGGCTGAAGTGCCCACACTACTCGCCGGGAAAAGTTGTCAAGGTGGCCCTTTTCCCAACAGTTCATTTCAATCTGTTTACCTCGCGAAGACTTGGTTACTCTGACATATCACGCATAATACTACTGATTTACTTAAATCATTTTAAACACATAGCTATCATTCGTCATTCTTATCCCTTTGCGGCGATTTGAATTAACGGTATCCAAAACTATCTATGCCTATTACAAAAATCCGACTGAAAACTGTCTGTTGTAGCCAATGGGTATTGCTTCAAGTATGTCCAGAAATTGGAGCAGTATGGCATCCCGTTGGGATAGAAACTGCGATTGAGGCAGTGAAGAATGATAATATCCTTTTATGTACAGGAGCAAAGCCCTTCTATGTTACACTAACACGCTGAAAATTAGAATTATAGGAAAAAATAGAGATGCAGTAGCTGACAAAAAGATTATAGGAATCTTAAGGCAGGGCCGGCCAGAAATTCTGCACGCGTGCGATGCTCCTGCGCATGTGCAACTTCCCAGTCACAGCGTGCACGCCACAGCCGTCAGCGTTCATGCAGTGCATGTTTCTACGCACAGATTTCGCTTTATCCACTTGCTGGGATACTCTGTACCGGCGAATTCTAGTGCTCTTTCCACAGCTTGCAAGCCCACCATGGGAAGGTATTTCGCGTATTAAACATTACTGTCACTGCTCATTGAGACGTCTACTTTTATGTTAACAGTTTAACCCAGTAAGACAAGCAATACAGTTAACAACCGTGGGTTTTTATTAAGGCAGCTTTACTGACCGCACGTAAGTACGTGTAATGTTTTTGAGTTAGTATTTAAGAAAGAGAGCACTTCCAGCGAACCTTATTCATGATTTCAAATAACATTAAACTAATGCAAGGTCTCCTATAACTAATTCTCGGTGCCCTGAGTTACACCCACATAATTTCTGTCTCACTGATCTTTGAACAGAATGATAACCGCAGACCTCTCGATGATGACCTGTACCATTATTGCTATATCTTTCATCAGTTCTGTCTGAAATCTGCATAATAACCGACAATAAGATGAATGTTATGTTTTATCGACTTCAGCTGAGCGTACCCCTTCACACATTAATAAAAACCCCTAAATGTAAGTATACATAGGAACAATCGGTTTAATGACCAGTTTTCCTTATAATAATGTAATATGGAGCAGAATGAGGCAATAATGCACAATTAGTTAACAGTAATTTTTAATTATGAAAGGAATAAATCCGAACACGTTTATCACTGGTCATGAGAAATGATATAGTTAAAATCGTGCGCAAAAGCACGGCTCATTGACAAACGCAAGCAGTTGTGAAGATTTTCATCACTTATGCTTCATCGAAACCTTAATTTATTCATTTTCATCACCGAGAAAAATCTTCCACAAACAAGCTCTTGCTTGTACCACATAAACAGGGAAGTGGAGCCGCCGCCGTTCATTTAGGACACATGTCTAATAACAGATGTCGCTGTTGCTCGCTGTCGCACACTTGCGCACATGTGCAGCACTTTCGCACGTCTGCACACTGTGCAGCGTTTGGCCGGGCCTGCCTTAAGGGGTGTGTCTGGTGAGGAACGAGCACAGTAAACTCTTAATTGTGTTTTGAAATGGAAAAGCGGTTTTATAGAGTTACACTGAATGAGCTACATTCGTATTCCAGCTGGCAGAACTGAATAAAGTAGAATCGTTTATATTAATAACCTAGAGGAAAAAGTGGACAACAATTGCCCACATTACCTCCTTAGGTAGGTAAGTGTAAACACTACACTGAGGTGATGAAAGTCGTGGGATGGCGATAAGCGCATAAACAGATGGCGGCAGTATAGACAACTACACCGCACTTCATTCCACTCCCTTTTGATTACAGTTACTACGTCAAGGGAAGCATGGATGTAGGGATGGATCGTGATGTCTACTTAAGTGTATCAATACATATCTGATTTGAATTTAGCGCTGTGAGATCCACCCTCTCCAGCACAGAATGAGTCTTTTTCTCTACCAGGTTTTTTTCTCTTGGAGGGGTAGGTAGGAGGCGGACGTGGGGAAGGGTGGGGGGGGGGGGGGGAGACATCGTTTTGTGGCGCCGCTGTGCAGTACCTCAATCGATCCCTGCATGTCAGGGTGGTATCAAAGGGCAGTGTAGTGGGGGTGCTTCATTCGTACTCAAGTGATTCATGTGAAAAGCCTTTCGGCGTCATTATGACAACACGACGGAATTAACAGACTCTGAACGCGGCATAGCAGATGGAGCTAAATGCACGGGGACATTCCCTTCAGAAAACCGGTAGGGAATTCAGTATATCGAGGTCCAGTGTCAAGAGTGTACCGAGAATATCAAATTCCAGGCATTACCTTCTCACCAGCGGCGTTTGAGTAGAGTCGTCAGTGCTAACAGACAAGCAACACTGCGTGAAATAACCACAGAAATCAATGTGCGACGCACGACGAACGTATCTGTTAGAACAGTGCAGCGATGTATGGCGTTCATGGGCTGTGACCGACGTGAGTGCTTTTGGTGAGAAAGCGACTTCGCCTGCAGTCCCTCTCCCGGGCCCGTAACCGCTTCTGTTGGACTCTAGACAATGGGAAAACAGGCGCCTGCTCAGATGAGTCCCGATTTCAGTTGGTAAGAGCGAGAGTGGTGCAGACCCAAGTTTTCAACAAGGCACTATGCAAGCTGATGGTAGCTCCACAATTGTGTGTTCTGTGTTTGCATGGAATATCCGCCCCTGGTAGCTGAGTGTTCAGCACGACGGAATGCCATACCTAACGGCCCGGGTTCGATTCCCGGCTGGGTCGGAGATTTTCTCCGCTCAGGGACTGGGTGTTGTGTTTTCCTTATCATCGTTATTTCATCCCCGTCGACACGAAAGTCTCCGAAGTGGCGTCAACTCTAAAGACTTGCACCAGGCGAACGGTGTACCCGACGGGAGGCCCTAGCCACACGGCATTTCCATTTGTTTGCTTGGAATGGACTAAGTCCTCCGATCCAACCGAACCGACCATCGTATGGAAATGGTTACGATGGGCTACTGGGAGACCATTTGCAGCCGTTCGTGGACTTCACGTTCCCAGACAACGACGAAACTTTTATGGATGACATTGTGCCACATCACCAACCTATAGGTGTTCGTGATTGATTTGAAGAACATTCTGGGCAATTCCAGCGAATGATCCGGCCACACCGATCACCTGACATGAATCCCATCGAATATTTATGGGACGTAATCGAGAGGATATTTCGTGCACAAAATCCTGCACAAGCATCTCTTTCGCAATTGTGGACGGCTATAGAGAAAGCATGGCTCAATATGTTTGCAGGGTGAGCCGTGCATGGCTCGTGTCCCCACCGTCATGTATTTTACACCCTGTTTTTAACGTACTTCCACCTCACTACGTTAATTTGAATTACTACTGTCACTCAGTTGCTGCTTTGTGGCGTGCAGTCCGGACCTGTCAGTCGGGGACTTGCATTGCGGCTCTAGTTCAGTCGGGTTGGACCTGTGACGTCTGCGTCGACATGGCTCGCCCGACCATTGCCGCCACGCATCACTTGAGCCGGGCCACAGTCTTGCTGGTTCGTCGGTCGGTCGTCCTACGCGTCTTCGCTAGCCGATAGTTCATGAGTCGGCTGTGTTTGTGTGCATCGACTCCCGATTTGTCTTCGTGCGTGCATAGCTACTGTTAGACATCATTCAGGTCTTCCTGCAAGTGTTTGTCAGGCTGTGTGGGTGTGTAGTTGGCGTTATTTCCACTGACGACTGTATTAGATGTTGTAGGCATTCTGAGGGTAGTCGTTCGTTGGTGCGGACCAGGGAGGATATCTCCATGCGGCGCGGTAGGCTGGGTCGGCTGACGGCCCCTGCGCAATGTCGGAGCATGTGTGGAGCTGTCCGATCGCTACGAGCTTCGTGGCTCACCGACCCAGGACATCAAAGCTGAGTGGTGTCTTAAGTAGCCAACCCACGTCCGTTCATGTTGTGTCGTTCGTTTCAGTGGTTCGCTGTTGGGGAGCTTTTCCTGTGAGCAACAGCGAGTGTTTGTAGTGGTGAAATCGATCCGCCGTGTGGTGGAATTACCTACTTGTATATTGGTTCACTACAATTCAAGTGCACCAGCGGAACTTTCTGCCTTGTGGCCGTTACTGTTCTGGCTACCTGCCCTGGACACTGACGTAAATTCAGGCAGTGTTCTTTTTTGGTGGAGTTAAGTGTATTACCTTATTTCAAATTTAATTGTACCAGCGGAATTTTCTGCCTTGTGGTCGTTAGTGTTCCGATTAACCTGCCCTGGGCACTAATGTAATTTCAGACAGTGTTCTTTCCTCACCTGTTGTCCCTGTCCAACACGGTGTGTAGTTTTGACGATTTAATACATATTTCTTTGTGGACAATCACGTTTGTAGCAGTTTGTTCCTTGAATTCATGTACCGATTGGTGGCTAGCAAGTCGTTTGGTCGGTCGATCCGTGACTGTCTCTTGGTTGGGTTACCGACGGATCAAGTGCATTTGAGCCCACCACCTGTCTGATCTAAGTGAACGTTAATGTTTCGAGGGCAGCTCCATCCCCCCCCCCCCCCCCCCTCCTGGAGGCGTCTGAGTGGCGTTTCCTATACTGTCCTTTTCATGGGTATTTAATGGTCTGTTGGTAATCTATTATAGCCAATACTTCAAAAGAAGAAAAAAATTATTGTGTTTTATGTAAATCAAGGGCCTTCAACCTGTATAAGTAAGTTTCAATTCTTGCAAGTGGATATTTTCCAGAAAGTTACTGTTGTTGTGCTCTCTTTTCATTTAGTGGGCTGTGAGCCACTTACAACTTAAAGCTTTAAGGTATTTTGAAGTTTTGGAAAATCAATTGTGGGACTTCAGCAGATTAAAACCTTATTGTAAAATTTAGTTATTGTTGTTGCGTTGCTTTTTCATGTAGTGTGCCTTTGGCCACTTAAAACTTAAAGGTCAAGGTATTTTTTTGAATGTTTGGAAAAT
The DNA here is from genome assembly GCF_023864345.2 of Schistocerca serialis cubense. NCBI lineage: Eukaryota > Metazoa > Arthropoda > Insecta > Orthoptera > Acrididae > Schistocerca > Schistocerca serialis. The sequence continues at coordinate 200,459,374 of NC_064643.1, read as the reverse complement.
CAACTGTGGGCCTTCAGCTTCTTAAAGCCTTATTCTCAAAATTTTCCCTTAAGAGAAAACATTGCGGCCTTCTGCTTTAAAAGGTTATGGTAATATATTTTAAAATTTTGAAATTTAATTGTGGCCTTCAGCCGTTGGTATTGCACCTTGTATATGTTTGTTCTATCCATTTTTGCCTTGAGGCTTTCAGCCTAGCTATGATATATATATATATATATATATATATATATATATATATATATATATTGCAGTCTTAACTGCGTATCTCTCAGTCAATTGATATTTATCTTGTTGATTTTTAAGATTTCTTGTTTGGAGGCCTTCAGCCGTGAATGAATCGGATTTTGAAACTTGTAGTTGCAATGGTTCGGCTATGTGGCGTTTTGGTTTAAATGTGTTATTAAATTAAAATTCTGTAGTGAAACTGACCGCCACCTTATTTGGCCCTTACCACAATCCTAATCACCTGTTGTGCCCAGCGGGTTTAGCGGGCGTATCACAGGGGACTTCGATTTGTTGAGCCGATACTACGTCGAGTTGTTGGACAACGCCGGGCAGAAGTGGGTCTGACACGATATTACGAGATGACTTTTGCCACCTCAGTGCATACTCAGAGTTGCTTATTTTGCATACAAAAATTAAATAAGTATCGATATGAGTAGGTATCGATACTTTTGGAGTACTCATATGAGTAACACCGCAAGACGATCTGAGTACTACTCGTCTGAACAGTTATCGTAGCATCCCGAGACACAGACTGACCTCCAGAGGTCGGAACGCAGCGCCTGCGTCCCGGACTCTCCGACTGCGACTGGCGGCCCCCTGTTTCCACGGTCCACCTGTCGACGCGCACCACGTGTCCCTTTTACTGGCGGCACGTAACGAGAGCCGCGTCTGCGTCCGCGTCGCCGCGCGGCGCGCTGTCGGCACGTTAATTACGAGCCGGCGCGAGGCGGCGCGCAGGGGGCAGCATAGGTAGGGTGTTCGTTAGCCGGGCCTTGGGAGCGCATTACCGCGGGACACGGCGCACGGAATTTACTGCCGCGCCGGCACCCGGCCTCGGTGGCTGGCGGCCAAATTATCTGTTCCGTTCCGGCGGTATTGTGCGCCCGACGCCCAACATATCATTGCTTAATCTCGGATAATGGAGCCGGGAAAGCCCGCGGTGCGTGGGCGGACGCGCGCCGGCGCACCCACACCGACGCCCACGCCGCCGGCGTCCGGCCGCCGTTTCGCGGTCGTCCCGGCCAATCATCGGACGAGCGCGCTGACACAGGTCCGCCTGACGTAACAGTCACCACTGTGCGTGCATTAGGGACGCTGTTGTCCGCTAACGGCACTCTCCAATACCTATTCTGTGGCCGAGGTCGTTGATGTTCCACGACACACTGTGAAATGCAGCAGGCAAAGACGCATGCCATTTTCATTTAATATGAGAGTGATTCCTCAACTAGAAGTTGACAAAGATTTGGATTTCATTGGCAATATTTTTATTTTCTTTCATTTTTTTTTTCTTTCACTGGTGCTTTATCCCACTGTTTCGCAGGGTCGGCATGGTTAGAAACGGATTTGTGAAGGTTAGTTTAAGGGGTGGCCGGATGCTCTTCCTGCCGCCACCCCATAACTCCCCCGCCCCAGGATGTAAGTAGTGTATGTACCCCAGCTTCTGCGTCTAGTGGAATAGTGCGAACGTGTTCAGACGTGTACGAGTCGTGTAACAGAGGCGGAACGTGGGGACCAGCCCGGTATTCACCTAGCGGAATGTGGAAAACCGCCTAAGAACCACATCCAGGCTGGCCGGTACACCGTCCGACGTCGGTAATCCGCCGGGCGGATTCGATCCGGGGCCGGCACGCCTACCGAGTCCAGGAAGCAGCGCATTAGTGCTCTTGGCCAACCCAGTGGGTCATTGACAATATTTTTATTAACTCTCTTAATACCAAGGGAGATACTTTATGACGACCTTTTGAAAGTATTGTAATCTAGTAAATTTTTTATATTTTAAAATTTTGGAAAAGATTGTTTTTAATACATTCTTCTTCTAGGTTCGATATATATTTTAAAATCTCCATTTAAACAGAACAAAAAATTTAAGTCTCAGTAATGTATGTCACTTTCTCCAATGAAGGTGTTATTCAATATATTCCATATTTCCAGGTTCAGGGCCTTACCTACACATCAATTTCTCTTTAAAAAAGTATATGGAGAAAAAAGTCAACAACACTAAACGAAATTTGCATTTTTGATAGCCGCGCGGGATTAGCCGAGTGGGCTAGGGGGCTGCAGTCATGGACGCACAGGCTGGTCCCGGCTGGTCCCGGCGAAGGTTCGATTCCTCCCTCGGGCATGGGTGTGTGTGTTTGTCCTTAGGATAATTTAAGTTAAGTAGTGTGTAAACTTAGGGACTGATGACCTTAGCATTTAAGTCCCATAATATTTCACGCACATTTTTGAACATTTTTGATATTATTTATAATGGTCATAAAGTCGTTAGTACACGTTATTGAAAATGCTAAGAGTATTGTAAAAGGTATTTTTATTTTCTGTACCCTTATTACACATTAGTAGCTCTTTAAAAAGTATGTTGTTTAATATAATTCAACAACAATTAACGAATTTTGTTTTTATTTTTTAAAGATGGACACAAACTATCCCCCACTTGGCAATGAGAGTTATGGAAAATGCCTTGCGGTTGCTAGGGTTAAAATATATCAGATCACACTGATTCTTCATACTGAGCTACACGCAGCTCTATTTTTCTTTCATTTAACATGGTATTGCACTCCCTACGCTCCTCGGATTATGGGACCTCATCATCATCATAATCGCACTCACTCGCTTTTCTGGATGAATTCTGTGTGTGTGGATAGGCACAGCACGTTGTATTTGGGATGGGACAGGCACAGCACATAACGTAAGGGAAAGTCGGTCGGTCCTTAGCCATCAGTGCGCAGACCAGTGGCTGAGGTGTTGTCTTCCTGGAAGTCGGGGCGCCAGGGGCAACGCAGAAGCTGCCGGGCTGTTGTGTAGTTCTAGAACCTAGCCCTGCTCAGAAGTTGGCTGAACTGCGGCCGTGTTGCGAACTGAGCAGCAGGAGAGCGCCGTTTTGTCATGTTTCGCGGAGAGATTTTCTGAAGATAGCCATCAGTCGCTTTTCGAAATAAACACGGTTTGGAGAAAACAATGGCCTACCATCGTCAAATGCTTTCCAGTGTCAGAGGAAAAATTGGTTCAAATGGCTCTGAGCACTATGGGACTTAACATCTGAGGTTAACAGTCCCCTAGAACTTAGAACTACTTAAACCTAACTAACCTGAGGGCATCACACACACCCATGCCCGAGGCAGGATTCAAACCTGAGACCGTAGCGGTCACGCGGTTCCAGATTGTAGCGCCTAGAACCGCACGGCCATCCCGGCCGGCCGAGGTTAGTTGCTGGGTGTGATGACTTGCCATTGGTAAAGCAGTCAGTGATGTCATGGAGACGGAGCTGAAGCGGCCTTTTTTTAGAAGTGGGAGTTTTGTTATCTGATAGGAGTCCGATCGTGACACGCTGTCTGGGCAGTATTTTGTGCTAGAAGGAACCTCGCTACTGGGCCGCAATGTTTTGCATTTTCTGTTACTGGAAGAGATGCACTGTTGGCTCTGAGCACTATGGGACTTAACATCTGTGGTCATCAGTCCCCTAGAACTTAGAACTACTTAAACTTAAGTAACCTAAGGACATCACACACATCCATGCCCGAGGCAGGATTCGAACCTGCGACCGTAGCAGTTGCGCGGTTCCGGACTGCGCGCCTAGAACCGCTAGACCACCGCGGCCGGCTGCACTGTTGTTCTGGAAAATAAAGTAGGGCGTAAGAGTCAGCTAAAAGTATGGAATTCAGTGGTATGACTCACAGGTGAGCAGACGAAGGGCTGGGTGAGAAGCCACTTAGGAGTGTGCTCCAGAACAGCTCATGGGAAGACGTTGCGGGGAGCGCATCTTAGCAGGTGACCGGGGACCAGAGTCGCGACAACATCAATGTGCCCTCTTCCAAAATTGGAGACCCATTCGCATTACGGCGGAGATCATGATGGTAGTCAGTGAATATTCAATCAAGTTACGGGAAATCAGCACGGTGATATTTACAGCGACCGCCGGTATTTCGGTGGGAGTTCACATCGCCATTTTCAAGGCACAAACATCAACGGACAGGCGATGTACAAGCAAATTTAAAACCTAGGTTCTTGTAATAATTCATAAAAGAATACACACACACACATACACACACACACACACACGCACAGACAGACTTTACACTAGTGCCACCAAAGATGACCAAGATCAGAAGTATCGATAGTGAAGGACTGCAAACTAGCAGGTGAGGTAACATTGGCTCTTTGCCTCTGTTTTTTGACAAGGGAGAGAGCAGGATTCCAAGCAGAGTTTACACAAAAACCTCCGACCCAGTTAACAAGGTTGCTCGCTGATTTAATCTCAATAGCTTCCTTAATAACTCTGTCCCAATAGCTGGACGTGTATGTCAGTATCTCGGTAGAAAAGGATGTCGCTGATAGGGAAGCGTATTGTGAGGCTTATACTGCCAAGAGATCCGGAAAAGCTGTGCTGTATTAGCTGCTGTCATGGTCTTACCACACCGAGGATAGTTCAAGCGTTGTCGTCGAAATATAGCTACTGACGTAGCACCATCCGTCGGTAATGAAGATGGCTGCGCATGCAACAAACAGCCAAATTTCTCATGTAAGTCGCCGTCGCGATAGTGCTAAGTGTCTAACTAACCTAAGGACATCACACACATCCATGCCCGAGGCAGAATTCGAACTTGCGACCGTAGCAGCCGCGTGGTCCTGGACTGAAGCGCCTAGAACCGCTCGGCCTCCAAGGCCGGCGTGTTGCCTTGACGACAGTATGCAAATCTATAGGGTGTTCAGAAATTCCGGTTACAAACTTCAAGGACTCGTAGAGGGGAGTGATAACGTAATATCTTGACTAGGAACCCTTGTCCAGAAACGTTCCGTTTCAGTTCCACGACGGTTTCAGGTCAGATGGGTAACGTGTCCACGTCTGCTGAGGGAAACAGAGAAGTCTCAGAGTTACTTGTCCTGGTACGCAATAGGGTAGACTGGATGACGTGTACAATGTCTGAAACAACGTTGGTGGTCGCCACATCGAGCCGCTGTTGTAACACGTCAGTACTGTTCAGCACGCACCGTATGATAGTTTTTCTTTTTTTTGGCGTAACGTAACATCGGAATGTTTAAGTGTTAATACAAAAAAATGCTCTTAAACGACAAATGGATGTTCTTTATGTTTCTTGCATCACGTCTAATTCAATTCATCAAGCAGAAGTGGATGAGTTAAACATTGCACAATGAAAACGATACGGTTCCGGACATGGGCTTCTATTCAAAATATCAAGTCCTAGAAATTTGTAACGAGAATTTCCGTACAACCTGTACAATGTTCACATCGTTACGATTATCATATCGTTTCCCTACAAGAAGTCAGATTTTAGTGAGACGTTGTGAGTCGTAGACTACAATGTTTTATAGCTAATAATTGGTACAGATTAAGGTGTAAGACCCTCTTGCCAGGATTAACGTGGCCAGTAGCTTTAATGTATGAGTTGCTACAGAACGGTAGAGAATCTTACTCTGCTTCAATTTTGGTAGCAGAAGAGTTTCTCGGAAGGTGGATATTCGGCATTATCTAGATCGGTTTGGCACTCTCTGCGTTGGTACCAGGTGCAAGTGTATTTAGGGGAATGCGTTTTCAGTTCGGTTTAATGAAGCCACCGCACTTCCAAGTAAATTCTGTTTCTTTTTAGATGGTAGTTCTGTTTTAGTTGACCTATCGTAATAAGTCATTATCCAAGTGAAGGACCCTTAATAATCTGTCCAGTGGAGGAAGCGAGTTGCGTGCGCATTTTGTAACGATCCACAGTCAGGTAATTGTTGCAGAGTTCTAGCTCACTTGTCCGTAGAGCGATACACAGTACTGAGATAAGTGTGTTTAGGGAAGCTTTTCTTTTACACACTGTGCAGGCACCAGTGAAAAATGTGGTTATGTGTCTTCTTCACTTGGCATTAAACAATAGCCCATAGTACGACACCACAGCCAATAGTACGACACGGCGTAGGTTGCATATCAAAGCCTTACAAACTAACGTGTCTCATCTGTTGATAGATGTCTCGTGGGTAACTAATGTCCAAGGCAAATTTCGACTTTTGCCTCTCTCTTCTTCCTGCCAATATATTTTATTTAATCCTCATCGACACTTAACCTTTTAATTCGTTCATTTAGATTGTTACGAGTGTACAGTGAAGGGAATGGCACACATTTCTACGATTACGTTTGTGTGGTCAATCCAAAAGACGGAACAGCACACAGCTCAAAGTCATATTGCTTACAACAACGACGCAACTTTCTTGTTCCAGCTAGGGCAACATTTAACACTGAAGTCAGTGAGAGCTCTAAACTAGACACCCGCAATTATCTCATAAACAGGTCGCTTGCAGATACGTGTTTACTGGATTGTTTTTCCTTCTATTGTCGTATACTTTCACCGATATCCACTTTCGCTATTAACTGTTATATAACCTGTATATAAAGAATTAAAACACTGCACCTAATGTGAGTGTTTAGTCGGCCTACCAATACAAATAGCACATTTACACTTCGTAGATGTAAGCAAATGTGCTGCTATGGTGAGTACATATACAGGGTGTCCTAGAAATGTTGCAACAAGTTAGGAGGGGATCTGAAGAGTGGCTTTAGGAACAAATCTAGGATAGTAACCCATATCCCGAAACGCCATCCAACGACGCTACAGAGCGCTGAAGTTGTAAGCGCTGACGCCTGCTACTGCGCCACTCCTTCGGCAGCAAACGTGACTTAGTGCGCTGAGCAGACCGTAGAAGGAACGTCTCGAAATGCTGTTGGTCACTGAGTGATCAAGATTGATTGCCAGTGAAAAAGATAGGGCTAGCTGCTGCACTGGTAGGCCTTGTCTGCTATGAATGCGATACTCTGTCGCCTTTGTGGGTGACTCTTTCGGGCACAGGTTTCCGTATGCAGTTTATTTTCTCCTATATACCGAAAAATGACGGAGATTTTAGAGGGTACAAGGAAAAAAATAAACTTTCCATGAAAACGTGTGTCTGTCATCATCATGCAGTGAGGCAAAACAGCATAGCATTCGTAGGAGACAAGGCTTGTCTACGCAGCAGCTCTCTCCATTTTCTTCAAAATGGTTCAAATGGCTCTGAGCACTATGGGACTTAACATCTATGGTCATCAGTCCCCTAGAACATAAAACTACTTAAACCTGACTAACCTAAGGACATCACACAACACCCAGTCATCACGAGGCAGAGAAACCATCTTCTTCACTGGCGAATGTGACAATCAGTCGCGACCACTGAACAACAAACAACATTACGAGACTTTGCACCTGTGGTCTGTCAGAGTACAAAGTCAGGTTTGCTGCCAAAGGTTGCAGGCGCTGGTGCCTATACCTTCAACGTCTTGTAGAGTTGTTAGACGATGGTTCTGGACACTGGTTCCTATCCTCAATTTGTTCCTAAAGACACTGTCTACGACCCCCCGAAGTTGGGCACAACATGTATATATTGCACCTTTTTTCCTTGGTATAGAATCTCACATCACTGATTGTACGATATTATGCCACTTGCAGGCTATATAGGATGTTATTACATGTTAATCGTTGCATTGTATCATAACATGCAACGTAATTTTTATATGATGTTGCTTGACAATAGCCAAGACAGCCAAATTAGGTATTCTCCATCGGGGTAAAGTATTTTTTCAAAGACAGCCTCGTGCTGGAAAATATATCTGCTGTATACCAGGCTTACGGATACACAACAAATACCAAACGAGGCCACCACCACACAGGCACAACCTCTATACCTGGCATCTCTCAGTTGCAGGCAGCAGCCGGCCGCTGTGGCCGAGCGGTTGTAGGCGCTTCAGTCCGGAACCGCACTGCTGTTACGGTCGCAGTTTCGAAACCTGCCGCAGGCATGTCTGTGTGTAATGTCCTTAGGTTAGTTAGGTTTAAGTAGTTCTAAGTTCTAGGGGACTGATGACCTCAGATGTTAAGTCCCGTAGTGCTCAGAGCCATTTGAACCATTTGCAGGCAGCAGCCTTGAGACGGCGCTCACATATTCGGATCACTTTCTACTTCCACGCCTCGTCCACCTGTGTGTCGTACTCGTCCACTGATAGTCTTTGTCAGCCACCGTAGGAAGTGCTGTCAACCGTGGATTACACTGATTCCTCCTTGTACTGGCAGAGACGGAAATGCTTCCGGCGATAGGCACAAAACACGACACGCTACAGAAACACAGTTCCGATGTTTCAGTCAGACAGTTTAGTTCTGCGCCTGCAGCCAGTAGATTTCAGTGCCTGCCATTATGTTGCGGAGCACACTTCTAGGAGCTCCGTTGGGAAGACAACATTACGACTTAGCAGTCACTATTTACGAAGTAATAGGACAGTAAAGAGTATCTGCATCATTCCTGTCATGATATTACCGTAGACTGCCAAGAGACACCAAAGTTATTTGGAAAAAATGGTTCAAATGGCTCTAAGCACTATGGGACTTCACATCTGAGGTCATCAGTCACTTAGACTTAGTACTATTTAAACCTAACTAACCTAAGGACATCACACACAACCATGCCCGAGGCAGGATTCGAATCTGCGACTGTAGTAGCAGCGCGGCTCCGGACTGAAGCGCCTAGAACTGCTCAGCCACATCGGCCGACAAAGTTATTTGGATTTCATTGTATAAGGTACAGCGTATGAAGTTCCATGCATCAAGCGCTTATCAAAGGTAAGTGCCATATTTTAAGGTATTTTTAGTGCGTAAATGTTATTGGTAATTTCGCAGTGTTGCCGCATTTCTGTACTACTGCAGCCTTGGCAAGCAAGTGCACAAGTTGATAGTTCAATCCTGCAGTTGCCACAGAATTTATTTAACAGTAGCAGTAAACCAGGCCAACGGGCTTGCCGCAATGGTAACACCGCTTCCCGTCAGGTCACCGAAGTTAAGTGCTGTCGGGCTGGATTGCACCGCTTCCCGTCAGGTCACCGAAGTTAAGTGCTGTCGGGCTGGGCTGGCACTTGGTAGGGTGACCATCTGGTCTGCCGAGCGCTGTTGGCAAGCGGGGTGCACTCAGCTCTTGTGATGCAAACTGAGGAGGTACTTGACTGAGAAGTAGCTGCTCCGGTCTCGTAAACTGACATACGGCTGGGAGAGCGATGTGCTGGCCACATGTCACTCCGTATCCGCATCCAGTGACGCCTATGGTCTGAGGATGACACAGCGATCGATCGGTACCGTTGGGCCTCCCAAGGGCTGTTTCGGGCGGAGTTTAGTTCAGTTTAGAAACCACTTTTCTGTTAGCGTGGATATTTGTGCTGAACTATCGGCAGCATTCAGTTGCAGCATTCACAACAATGTCCTCAAAGAAAGAAATTTTATGCAGCTACCGACCCAAGCATAAAAAAAAGACTTATACGAGGGCAGTTCAATAAGTAATGCAACACATTTTTTTTCTGAAACAGGGGTTGTTTTATTCAGCATTGAAATACACCAGGTTATTCCCCAATCTTTTAGCTACACAACACTATTTTTCAACGTAATCTCCATTCAATGCTACGGCCTTACGCCTCCTTGAAATGAGGGCCTGTATGCCTGCACGGTACCATTTCACTGGTCGTTGTCGAAGCCAACGTCGTACTGCATCAATAACTTCTTCATCATCCGCGTAGTGCCTCCCACGGATTGCGTCCTTCATTGGGCCAAACATATGGAAATCCGACGGTGCGAGATCGGGGCTGTAGGGTGCATGAGGAAGAACAGTCCACTGAAGTTTTGTGAGCTCCTCTCGGGTGCGATGACTTGTGTGAGGTCTTGCGTTGTCATGAAGAAGGAGAAGTTCGTTCAGATTTTTGTGCCTACGAACACGCTGAAGTCGTTTCTTCAGTTTCTGAAGAGTAGCACAATACACTTCAGAGTTGATCGTTTGACCATGGGGAAGGACATCGAACAGAATAACCCCTTCAGCGTCACAGAAGACTGTAACCATGACTTTACCGGCTGAGGGTATGGCTTTAAACTTTTTCTTGGTAGGGGAGTGGGTGTGGCGCCACTCCATTGATTGCCGTTTTGTTTCAGGTTCGAAGTGATGAACCCATGTTTCATCGCCTGTAACAATCTTTGACAAGAAATTGTCACCCTCAGCCACATGACGAGCAAGCAATTCCGCACAGATGGTTCTCCTTTGCTCTTTATGGTGTTCGGTTAGACAACGAGGGACCCAGCGGGAACAAACCTTTGAATATCCCAACTGGTGAACAATTGTGACAGCACTACCAACAGAGATGTCAAGTTGAGCACTGAGTTGTTTAATGGTGATCCGTCGATCATCTCGAACGAGTGTGTTCGCACGCTCCGCCATTGCAGGAGTCACAGCTGTGCACGGCCGGCCCGCACGCGGGAGATCAGACAGTCTTGCTTGACCTTGCGGCGATGATGACACACGCTTTGCCCAACGACTCACCGTGCTTTTGTCCACTGCCAGATCACCGTAGACATTCTGCAAGCGTCTATGAATATCTGAGATGCCCTGGTCTTCCGCCAAAAGAAACTCGATCACTGCCCGTTGTTTGCAACGCACATCCGTTACAGACGCCATTTTAACAGCTCCGTACAGCGCTGCCACCTGTCGGAAGTCAATGAAACTATACGAGACGAAGCGGGAATGTTTGAAAATATTCCACAAGAAATTTCCGGTTTTTTCAACCAAAATTGGCAGAGAAAAAAAATGTGTTGCATTATTTATTGAACTACCCTCGTATGTAAGGTATGAAAATCAATCGAATGTTGCAGTACTTTACAACTGTTGCGAAAAGTACTCACAAGCAACTTGGTAATCGAATACCTTCATGTCTTAATTTATTTAATTATTTAACTGTTTACAGATGAAAATAAAATGTCCACGGCAAATGTACTCCACACTTAACGAGCTCTCTGCAACGCTAAGAAATATGCTCGAACGTACGGCCTTCAGGGAATGCGACTATCATTTCTGGCAGGAGCGCTGAGCACGGTGGGAGTCCATCCCTTACTAATGAGGGAGCCGAGCGTAAAGCGGGACGCACGCTTTATGGAGCAATTGCGTAGAGGCAGAGGCTCCCACAGTGAAAAGCGGTGTTTATTGCGTGGGAGGCGCGGCCAGCGCGACGCTGCGGCGCTGCCCAACAGGCGTGAAGTCCCCCATTAGCAGTGCGGCGGCCGCGCTTTGTCGGGCCGTCACTGTACGTCTGTAGACGTCTGGGCCTGTAAACCTCACCTACCATTCCAGGCGGACTGACCCGTGACATCAGCAGGCCGTACGCTGCGCCAGTGCTTAGGTGTTGTCGAACCCACTGGCTGTCACGGTGAGTTCCGGGCTAGCACAAGTCGCCGCTTCGAATGGTGATGGTGGAGAAATTATCACCTCCAGTGTTTGGCCCTCGAGGGGAGGGGACGGGGTAGCTTGTAGTTCCTGATCACCAGATTTGGCACCAATGTCCTGAGTTAAATTACAAACATCGCTGCTGCGTCTCATGGTGTGACGGCATCTTACACTGCCCATAGTCTCCACAGATTTAGAAACCTCCCCATGGAAAAATTTATGAATTAATGTGCTGGTAAACCCCTTACGTTATTTGATTTTCAAACAGCTGAGCAAAACTGAACGTACTCCGACATTTCTCTCTTTGCTTATTCTGATCAACACTAAACTGACACACAATATTTTTAGTGTAACGCAGTCTGACCTTCAATAATCCCTTCAAAAGAATGGTCGTGACTAACAAGAACCTATACCTTTCATGAATCACTTACCTCACAAAAATCGCCAATACTGCGAGCTAAATAAACGATTCTAACTACTGAAGGCACTAACTGCTGATAGGCATAGTTAGCAAATGAGAGATTTTGATAGAGAACAAACAATGTATTTACCTTAATAGTGTTCAGAAGTTATATATAAGTTCATGACATCCAGTCTCACAAATTTCGTTTTTCTGACGGACACACGTCCAAATCGTGCGCTCTGAAAACTCTGCCATCTCTCTTCCCACATCCACCACTGCTGGCGGCCCACCTCCAACTGCGCAACGCTACGCGCTGTTCATATCCAACTGCCCAACATTACAATAGCGAATATCCAGTCACAGACTGCACACAGCACAGCCAGTGATTTTCATACAGAGCGCTACGTGGCGTTACCAGCATTAAAACCTAAACAGCCTACTTACAATTTGACAAGAAATTTTTATATATACCACCAAAAAAATGCTAAAATTGAACCGTCTGATGATGGACTAGAAAGTCAAAAGCCGGATCAAAACAAAATATAAAATAAATATTATTGCAGAACATCAACACTGTGTTTTTAATATGTCTGTGTTCCTCCATGTACCGACGAGGATGGCCGGCCGCGGGATTGAACCGTCGTCCTCCCGAATGCGAGTCCAGTGTGCTAACCACTGCGCCACATCACTCGGTTGCCACGAAGGCCACCGCTGTGCTGTAAGGGTGCCGCCTACGGTAACTAAAGGAGTCCTGCTATAAAAAGAATTGGCACCGCAGGCAGTCACTCCCAGTTGTTGAACCGTACGATGGGCAAAAGTCGGGATGGTATCCCACCGCTGCCTGAGGCGTCTCCGTACAGGACTCATCATGGAGCACATTTATACTCCAGTCAATAGCCGAGCAGTTCTAGGCGCTACAGTCTGGAACCGCGCGACTGCTACGGTCGAAGGTTAGAATCATGCCTCGAGCATGGATGTGTGTGCTAGAGGACTGATGACCTCAGAAGTTAAGTCCCATAGTGCTCAGAGCCATTTGAACCAACCAGTCAACGATATTTCAGGCCGAAGACCTCTCTGGAGACGCCCTAGACAGCGACGAGGTACCAACCTGATGGCCACCCGCCATACGGCTCGACAACCAGGAGCGATGGTCTGAGGTGCCACTTCTTTTCATAGAAGGACCCCTTCGGTTGTTCAAAAATGGTTCAAATGACTCTGAGCACTATGGGGCTTAACATCTGAGGTCATCAGTCCCCTAGAACTTAGAACTACTTAAATCTAACTAACCTAAGGACATCACACACATCTAGGCCCGAGGCAGGATTCGAATCTGCGACCGTAGCGGTCGCGCGGTTCCAGACTGAAGCGCCTAGACCACTGCGGCCGGCGCCTTCGGTTGTTATCCATGACATCCTTGCAGGACAGCGGTACGTCGACGATATTCCACGCCCCGTTTTGTTGTTCTTCACGGCAAGCGCGCCAGTCGGACACAGGAGGACATGCAGCAGTTCATTTAGCCATTGCCAAGTCAAGTAACTGCTTGCGTAAGGGCCAGAGGAGGACCAGTAGACTATCGACTTGCTCAGTTTGTGAAACTCTTTCTCTTTCCAATTTTTCTGAAATTGCAATCATCTGTTCGTCTGTGCATCTGCATCATATACACCAGTATGCTTCCTTTTCGATTCTATTTTTGTCTTAGAGTGTATTTATTACGCGGACCCTACTTTTTTCTAACTGGATACGTAACATAATTTAAAGTAATGAAATGTGGCGCATATCATTTTAAACTTTAAAGTCTTCCAGGTGAAATAAACTGTCGAAAATACCGTCCATTGCGATCTGTCCACTGCATGGGGGTGCCATGCACGACAACGCCCCCCCCTTCCCCATCCCGCCCCCCCCCCACCCACCTCATGGTGCATTTGAGGAAGAGTTGGCTATGTGCAGGCACTGGATTGAAACAACTCTACTGCTTCATGAGACACGGCAGTGAATTATACACACTCCATACAGGTGCCTACACAAGACAGTCACAGTTAAGGCAGCTGGTATATAAGCCGACCAAGTTCTGTCAATTAAAAAAGTTACAAATTTAAAGTGGATTACGAAACAAACAGTGTGTCGTCCCTCGTGAATCTTCTCATCACTGGAATGTGGAGGTTAAGATAAAAGCAGACGGGATTCGATCCCGCAAAGTGTAATTTTCCAGCACGCAGTTCTAACACCTGACCGCTAGCCCTAGACAGTACAAATGAGCCGACTGAGCTGGAAGCTTCTCAGAGTCCGAGAAAGTGTGAACCCTGTGCACTACAGTAAGGAACTCCTTCACGTTGAACCTATGGTGTTATCTATCGGCGTGTAGGTACAATTAAGTTTGAGTAGCATTCCTACAAACGGCATGCCTCTCCACATTCCATATCACATCCAACTCATTTACAAAGCTGTTCCATAGCTCGTAAGCCAAATGCAGGTGCCGGCCGGTATGGCCGTGCGGTTCTAGGCGCTACAATCTGGAACCGCGTGACCGCTACGGTCGCAGGTTTGAATCCTGCCTCGGGCGTGGATGTGTGTGATGTCCTTAGGTTGGTTAGGTTTAAGTAGTTCTAAGTTCTATGGGACTGATGACCTCAGGTGTTAAGTCCCATAGTGCTCAGAGCCATTTGAACCATTTTTGAACCAAATACAGGTGTTATCATTTTTTTGATTTGATTTGGTTCAAATGGTTCAAATGGCTCTGAGCACTATGGGACTTAACTACTGAGGTCATCAGTCCCCTAGAACTTAGAACTACTTAAACCTAATTAACCTAAGGACATCACACACACATCCATGCCCGAGGCAGGATTCGAACATGCGACCGTAGCGGTCGCGCGGTTCCAGACTGAAGAGCCTAGAACCGCTCGGCCACATCGGCCGGCATGAGATTAATCTGCCTGCTATTCAAGCCCAGCATTTTACGCGTGGTTTCTGCACCATTAGCTTGCCATGACTGGACAGCCTAACAGCTTTTTCGTTACCAGTAATATCTGAGCAACAATGGACTCACAGGAGGTCTACCCTGTCGCTTTTCCTAGCCTCAAAGGCTTTCATGACATTCTGCAACGATCTTTGATCTCGTTGCACCGGCTGATAGAGCCGTCCCTTTAAAGGATTACAATGAGTTCACGAAATTTTCATTATGAGAGCTCTTTAAGTTGAAACTTAACTTTACACTGAATGAGAAGATATGTGGGCAATTAAAAGAACTGGGACAGAGGGAGGGGAGCTGATCAGAGACACACTATTCACAGAGCATTGTAGCAAAAACGATATCGTACATTAACCAGCGTTCACACTTCCTTTACCTCTCACCTTATCCCACTCTCTCCCTCTCTCTCGCTCTCTGCTCTCTCTCTCACTCTCTCTCTCACTCACTTACTCACTCTCTCTCTCTATCTCTCTCTCTCTCACACACATCACACACACACACACACACACACACACACACACACACACACACGCCTTTACCTCTCATCTTCTCTCTCTCTCTCTCTCTCTCACACACACACACACACACACACACACACACACCTTTACCTCTCACCTTCTCTCTCTCTCCCTCTCTCTCTTACTCTCTCTCTCTCTCTCTCTCTCTCTCTCTCTCTGTCTCTCTCTCTCTCTCTCTCTCTCACACACACACACACACCTTTACCTCTCACCTTTTCTCTCTCTCTCTCTGTCTCTCTCTTTCACACACACACACACACACACACACACTTCTTGTCCCGCTAATCCCTCTGCGTGTATTTTTCTATTCACTTCTCCACATGATTCATCCTTAGCGATGTTGCAGTGTCCGAAAGCCAACCGGTTCGTGACGCCATCGCTTGTGCCGAGGACCGTGTTAGATTAGGGAGGGCGCGACCGCGGCCTTTTGTTTACGGTGTATCCCATTCCGCTTAACGACCAGGGCCAGTCGGCGTAGAGATAGTGAAGACGTATCCCGGTGTAATTCATCGCGGTGACGCCGCTTTGCGTCTTTTATTGGCCGCTCCTGGACGCAGGGTTCTGCCGTATTAATGATTGCGATTTGTTGCCTACAATTTATATGTCGTTGATAAGCTGTAAAATATTTCGAAATTTACTCCAAAAAGTTTGTTTTTGTTTGCTCACACGTGTAGTAAATTTTTTTTAAGGTTAAGCGACGATGCCGATAAGAGAAACGTTTTTCTTCCAGGGTAGGGTGTATCATCTCGTCCACCACCCGCTGGTGCAAGAGTGTTTTAAGGACTATTATCTCCGCTGGTACAAGAGTGTTTCAGAGTAATCACAACATTATGTTCTTAAGTAAGAAGGAAGATGAGGAAAAAATACGTTCTCTCATTACTAATTAACAATATAGGGTGCTTCGCAGAAGATTTTGAATCATATAGTAATTGAAGACCCGTGACAACATTACTACAATACGAAATCAGCAAATCATTAAACTTGTTAGTCCAGTAATAAATTTGTAGTTTTGGTATATCTGCATCTTCATCTATACACTGTAAGCGTAAGAGGTTACTACCGTTATCTTTTCCAGTCGCAACTCTCCCACCTGTTGCATCTAGCAGGCAGACCTACTAGTTGTGTGGCCTGCCAAGCGAGTGCTTTTAATGTTTGTGCATCAGAAATGTTGATTGGGCTTATCGTAGCCACGGCTACTGTACATTGATAGCAAAGCCCTATGACCCAAGTGTTTTGTTATAGTTTTTTCATTTTAGTTATCTCATCGCAATGGAATTAAACGCATCTGACTAAGAGATTTTAGATATGGCACTGTCTGTGAACACTTCCGATGGACTCTCTCCATCTTGGCAAGATCACATTCCCATTCTATTGCATTCATTTTAATCAGAGCTTGGGTATTCTTGTAATAAGGGGCTTATGGCAAAAATGTCTGAACAAAATGGCTACCCTATACTGAACGATCATGACCACCATTTTGTTTCATACCTCTTCTTTCATTTTCTGAGATTCTACTGCCGCAATGATACAAAATTTCCTCCAATACATTTAAAGATAAAAGAAAACAAGGAATCCTCTGCCCAGTGGGCATGATATTACGTACACATTTCAATATCCTATGATCTCTCAATGTTTTTCCTTATTACTAAAGTGCAATTTCTGGATTGGTACGGATATCCGCTACTTCTCTCTTTCTCTTTCTCTCTCTCTCTCACTCTCATAAGTTCATTCATTAATAACCTAAGGAATTTTTTAGCAGTCAGGCTATTAAAAGAAAGTTCTTGCTTTTTGTTACAGTTCTTGTAACTAAGTCACCACATTCAAATTACACAGATTAAACATGTAAATAAAACAGAACAACCGACTTTAGCCAGTACGTATCAAATCTTCCCCACAACAAAATTTCTAATCAAATTAAAGAGTCACACACTTTCGGATTAAATTTCACACTTAACCCCTCCCACGGACCTACCACATACTCTGGAGGATTTATGCTCATTGCAATATAACCCTCATTGTGTTGCTGGACTGATGGCTAACTCAATTTTTTCTCTCTCAGAGTGTCAAAATTTCTAACTTGCTTCACACGAATGTAATTAATAACGGTAATTTTGGTATCATGATTACTTAATTATCTGCACACGGACCCTCAACTGATAGTTGGCACAAGCACTTCCGCCTTCCATTGCCTCTTGGTCAGATTGAGACAAAGTCAGTACTCATCATGTGGAAGTGCTTGTTCCTAATTCAAATTGTGCACACGTAATTCTTAAATATTCTCGGCTTACATTTACACACGCAAGTTTCTCAGCTTAAAATTACCGCACGCCAGTATCTCAGCTTAAAATTACCACATGTGGTTTGATTGTGACCGATAGTCACTACCAAAGAATCCTAAGTTCTCCATGAGTTTTACTTGCCTACCTTTACATGAATCTCCCGCCAACAGGTTTTGATCTCGTTGATATTCTGAAAAGGGAAATCACTATTTCTAACTATTCTTAAATATTCCACATGCATAGCATTCTCATATTCTTTAGTTTCACGGAGCACACTGAAAGTAGGTGTTTCAACTTCAGGAAGCGGAGACAGAGTGTCGGAACATGGCCGTTCATCAGGCCATCCCACACTTCCTCAGAAGTGGAGGAGGACCCTTTTACCATGTTGGTCAGCTACACTCCAGGCCCTCTAGTTCTCTGGAACGGTAATCGCATATCCGCGACGAACCTTAGACTTGTAGATGGGGATGAGGAAACCGTTCGGTATCGGCACGGGAGGTGACATAAGCTCCTTACAAATTTCTGTCCCCACTGTCGCCAGCAGAGGCGAAATGCCAGATAAAACTCCAACGGGAGGCCGTCAGGGCCAGGCGACGACTTCGTAGAACCTGCCTGGATAGCATTAGGGACTTCGTCCAGATCCATTGTTACATTTACAGGAACCGAGCCGAAGGAAAGTCTGGATACTGCCATAATGTTGGCAGTGATGAGGTTGTTCAGAGTACGGCATAACATATTGTGCATGGAGGGCCGTGTGGAGGTCAGACTTCGCACAAAGCACCCACCATAATAGAGCAGACTGATAGGCATCACAGTGTTGGAGACAAACTGTCCACGTAGTCTCAATGAGCTGTCGGCAGTTGGGTGAAGTAAGGTGGATAACGTTCATTTTCCATGGTCCACGGCCGCGGCACACTCTTTGGCGACAGAGACCGATGGCACAGATATATGCATCATGGTCAGAGAATGCAACGGGCCAGACTTCAGCAGCCTGCACGCCACTGACCATATACGGGAAATGTAAACACGATCGAGGTGGCTGGAAGAATGGCTACTGAAATGTGTAAACCCTGGACGGCCGCCATGAACATGTTCCCAAGAATCCACAAGGCTGAGATGGTGCAGAATTGTCGCTAGTGGCGCGCACAGAGAGTGAGATGATAATTGGTCTTTCGGTGCCTGGAAGCAGTTGAAAGTGGCTCCCATGATCAATGAATTCAGGCGACTCAGGAAAAGAGGCGTGACTGACTCTGAGAAGAAGGTGGAACACTCATGACGGTGACCCAAACACGTGGCACGCAGACACTGACGATCCTGGCGGTACTAAACGTGAGAGCCATACCTCTGGCATCAGGGAGATGGGCAACTGCATCACCAAGGACACCTTCACGTAAGATCGCCACCCCACTACCGGTAGGGAAAGCGTGGGAGACATGTGCTATAAGACGATGGAGGGCACAGAAAGTTGCAACATGCACCTTCTGAAGTAGGATAACGTCAACGTTCACAGCATATAGCATATCATGGAGTAAAGCCAGTTTATGGTGTACGTGAATGGTATTGTCATTGACTGAGGCTATGCAACAAATCTGGAAAGCTGCCATCTCCTGGAGGACGGGCGATTCAGACATGGGGGAAGCATAGGGAACTCCCTGTTAGCTCCCATGGAAGGGCTCATCACTGGGATGGGGAGGGTCCATCGCTCTGACACCTCCAGAAAGTCCATCCTCAACATCGATGTCCCGGCCCAGGACACAGACATCTCACTGGGTCAGCTCAGGGCATCACTGTCAGAGGTGCGCCCACCGATAGCGTCAGACACAGAACGGGAGGCAACCGCATCAGACGCAGTAGGAGCAAGGTCGGGGTCCAGAGGTGGACGCTGACTGGAGACAGAGGTGAGGAAGGACGTCCTGTCGTCAGGTGCCAGAGCGACAGAGGACGGCGCACCATCAGTAGCAGGTTCGTCATTCTGTGCACACATCCAATGGAGGCAGTCATGAGCAGGGGTATGGCGTTGTCTTTTCCGTGTTATGAGCGACCATTGTTTCCGAAGAATGGGTGGGCGGCTATCATCCGACATGTGGCCAAGCGGCAGAAAAGCAGAGGTCGCTACAGCTCCATGATCAACAACCATGGGGTCTGCGCAAACAGCTTGTGCCTGCCGACCTTCATCGTTCGTTTGCACTGCCGCCGGCAGCAGTGCAGGAGAGACCGGAAAAACGTCCATCGTGTCGTCGAGAGGAGGCGACGCGGTTACCGACTGATTCAGAGGGGGCGCCGCAAGCAGTATCGCCGCGGGCGCGTAAGATGGAGGTAACACAATGGGTGCCGCAGGAAGAACGACGTCTCCGACTGGGATCTGAACCAGTTATGTTGGAGACATTCAGAACGGACCTGGCCTGCCTGGCAACTACCTGAACAACTGCGCGGCTGGCCATCGTACATGACGACAGCCCTGCAACCGGCAATAGCCAAGTAGGGAGGCACGCGTTTCCGTAGTTCAGTTTTTATGTAACGGACACCGTAAAGGACACGGTAGGCTCAGAGCGTCTTCTGCGTTTCAGCAACGTGGCTGACGACGTTGCCGTAAGTTTTAAAAGCGGCCATCACAACGTCCGACGGTACCTCAGACGGGAGTTCGAAAACTCTCAAAGTTCGGAGGCCAAAACCACCGTGATCAATCACGACAGTCTGTTCATGTTCGTCGGAGTATCGGAACTAGATATCGTTAGCATGGTGCAGAGCTTTGCGCGTTAGCCGTGCGGTCTGAGGCAATTGCCACGGTTCGCACGCCTCCCCCCGTCAGAGGTTAGAATCCTCCGTCGTCCGTGGGTATGTGTGTTGTCCTTAACATAACTTACTTTAAGTTACATTAAGCAGCGTGAAAGATTAGGGACCGATGACCTCTGCAGATCGGTCCCATAGGAACTTACCACCATGGCACAGCACAACGTCGGCTCACACCTCCTCATTCAGTCCGCCCCCGGTAGCTGAGTGGTCAGCGCGACACAACGTCAATCCTAAGGGCCCGGGGTCGATTCCCGGCTGGGTCGGAGATTTTCTCCGCTCAGGAACTGGGTGTTGGGTTGTCCTAATCATCATCATTTCACCCGCATCAACGCGCAATTCGCCGAAGTGGCGTCAAATCGAAAGACTTACACCCGGCCAACGTTCTACCCGGCGGGAGGATCTAGTCACACGATATCTACATTTACCTCGTCATTCGCCCGGTTTACGTACACAGTAGTACAGAGGATCGAAAAAATGCATTACGCGAACATCTTGTGGCGGGGACGCAATTACATTCCGTAAAAAGAAACGTTCTACTTCATTCGCCTTCGGTCGTTCGTAATCCAAAATAGAAGTTAATTTAATTGTGGCTTGGCCGGCCGATGTGGCCGAGCGGTTCTAGGCGCTTCAGTCTGGAACTACGCGACCGCTACGGACGCAGGTTCGAATCCTGCCTCCGGCATCGATGTGTGTGGATGTGTGAGATGTCCTTAGGTTATTTAGGCTTAAGTAGTTCTAAGTTCTAGGGGACTGATGACCACAGTCCCACAGTGCTCAGAGCCATTTGAACCGTTTGAACCAATTGTGGCTTGGCGGTAAGAAAATGCCATGATAATTGATGAAGTCGGGCTATGAGACAGCAGCTACACGGAAGTAAACAAAAGCGCGCTCGCTAGCAAGCAACACAGCAGGCGAGATGCAAACAAGACGTCATCGCCTCACCACAGACAAAGGAAGACTGCCATCTGCGCTACCCAAACACGACTCACAACCCATCCTCATAGTCTTAGCCCCGCCAGTACTTGGTCTACCACATTCCAAACTTCACAGAAACTTACCTGCGAACCTTGAAAAACTAGCACTCCCGGAAGAAAGGATACTGCGGAGACATGGCTTAGCCACAGCCTGGGGGATGTTTCAAGAGCGAAATTTTTCACTCTGCAGCGGAGTGTGCGCTGAACTTCCTGGCAGATTAAATCATAGCATGTTCATTTAAAAAGAATGAGAGGTTGTGCTGGCGCTACTGCGGGGATGAACCAAAAAATAATGTTGTTTTACGTTGGACGTTCTACTCAAATAGCTAAACTACACTACAGACCGACTAATGGATGAGAAATCTATGTTTTCCGTCAGATAATACACGTTAATTAACATTATTACGTCTCTGCTGGTATGTTCACCTTAGGGTACACAAAGTATTAGGAGGAGGATAAAGGAGGGGAGTGAGGGCAGTAAAACTGCCGGAAACCCACCTGTCGCACCCCCCTTCCGCCTCCACCTCCCCCCCCCCCCTGCTTTCAATTACCATCATTATCGCAGCTACTGCGGCCGATACGACCCAGCGCTAACAATGCGCCTGTCCCACTCCTAATTGCAAGTTCACTTCCTGGCGGGACGAAATTGGCCTAATCCTCCACTAATTATACGTATAACTTTGTTACGTCTTATTTCTTCATTAGAGCTCCGTAGAAACAGAGAAATCGTAAAAAAGAATGACATCTCCGCTTCACAGAATTTTTTGCTGCAAGAGACTTATCGAATGAATGGGGCGTGAAAGATAATTGCTGGTTTCACAGTACAGTTAGTGGTGTGTACCACTCGTGTTGATTTGTGGTATCTTATCTTGCTAACTGAAAATACTCTTCGATGTTGTCAAGCAGCTGTGGACTGTAAAATAAAGGAACGTAGCGGTACACACAATACCTTATGTGTTGAATTACGTAACACGTCAACAGACAGAAAAAAATTTATTTCATTTATTATTCCCCTTTCACTACCTACCCATGTAATCTGCAGCCATTACGAAAGAATATTATATCCGGTAGATAGCAATTCTGACACACGCAGTGCTGAAAATGGCACCATATTTAATATCATTTCGTGATTCAGTGGCAGCTACATCATAAAACTGATGCAGGTGCTTGGTCCGTGACAAGTACATTTAACAGCTGGTATGCAGTAGACACTTTATTACTTCATTTTCAAGGTAGGCGAGTCTACTATCTGCGAGCATTCATTTAAATAAATCATTGGTATTTCAGGTGAATTTACAAATAATGCAACTCGTAGTAAGCAAGGAATATAAATGCAACTAACGAAATTAATTACATCAGTTACGAAAAAGATATCTAGAAGAAGTTTAAAACTTGTAAAATCTCCTTCTTTCCGTTTTCTTTATTGACCTACCATCGTGAGTTCAAATGGTTCAAATGGCTATGAGCACTATGGGACTCAACTGCTGAGGTCATTAGTCCCCTAGAACTTAGAACTAGTTAAACCTAACTAACCTAAGGACATCACAAACATCCATGCCCGAGGCAGGATTCGAACCTGCGGCCGTAGCGGTCTTGCGGTTCCAGACTGCAGCCCCTTTAACCGCACGGCCACTTCGGCCGGCCCATCGTGAGTAAAAATTTGGAAGTGCATTCGTCACCAGTTATATTAAGTGAACAAACGCTAAATGACGATACCTCAAAAAGGGCACCACAGATTAACGTAACACCACTGCCTCTAAAGCGGAAGTCCGCAGCTCGTCGTCTAGTGTCTAGCGTTGCTGCCTCTGGATAACGGGGTCCCGGTTTCGATTCCCGGCCGGGTTGGGGATTTTCTCTGCCCGGGGACTGGGTGTTTGTGTTGTCCTCATCATTTCATCATCATCATTCGTGACAGTGGCTGGATTGGACTTCGTAAAAAAACTGGACGGTGAAAAAATTGGGACTTTGTACACGCGCTGATGACCGCGCAGTTGAGCGCCCCACAAGCCAAACATCATCATCATCTAAAGCGGACCGTTTCAGAGGAAGAAAGGAACTTGAATTTCGTAAACTCGTCATCCAGACTGCTAGAAATAAGGCAAAAGATTGAACTTTATAGTGATCTTTAAACTACCATCTAAGATTATTCAAGAACGCACACATAAATGGCCTTGACCTTGTTTAATGTAACCACACCAGCTTTCATCAGAGACTACTCAGGAAAATCACAGAAAAGCCTAAATTAACATGGCTAGACGTATGAGGGCCAGTCTAAAAGTAATGCCTTCTACTTTTTCCTCCTTAAATAAAGTTTGTTAAGTTAACAGTCTGAATTTGGCGCTATTCCGCATCTACAGTCACCCGGCAGTCAACAAGGAGGATGTCATCGACTCGCTGAATGTTGTGTGGAATCACAGCAGTCACCGGCCTTCCATTCCGCGTTTCGGCGGCCAACGGTGTTCGCCCTACAGCTTCGTCCCAGCGATTAACCAAGTTTCCAGCAGTGCTGATATCCATTGTCGCATACTTTCAGTCTTTCATGAATGCGAATGGGTGTTTCACGTTCTGCTCTCAAGATTCTATAACAGAAGGCTGTGTAATACGAATATCGGTGTCGGCCATTTTGCAAGTGACTGCAGTAGTGGCATCTGTTGACTCAGGAAGTTACTACCGCAATGGGTTGGAGTAGAAACATTGCGGGGTAGCGCCTAATTCAAATATTTCACTTAACGGACTTTATTTAAGAAGAATAATATAGATTACTTTTTGACTGACCCTAGTAGATATGGCTGAGTTAGTGTTGCTCGCTGGCGTGCTGTGGGTCGCAAGTTCAAACCCGATCACCTGCAGTTATTTGTTATTTTGTGTTTATCAGTTCTGAAAGTTTCTTGAAATATCTTACGTTTGCAAATTCTCAAATATTCGATGTATATATAAATACCACCATTTTGGAATATTCGTTGTTTGCATGAGTAGCTGCATTCTCTGTCCAGCAGGTTAGTTCCGCTCCGGCTGTACCTTGTTGCACTCCGTCTTCAGGTCACAAGTGGCCCATCGGGACCATCCGACCGCCGTGTCATCCTCACTGAGGATGCGGATAGGAGGGGCGTGTGGTCAGCACACCATTCTCCCGGTCGTTACGATGGTTTTCGTTCACCGGAGCCGCTACTATTCGGTCGTGTAGCTCCTCAGTTTGCATCACGAGGCTGAGTGCACCCCGAAAAATGGCAACAGCGCATGGTGACCCGGATGGTCACCCATCCAAGTGCCGACCATGCCCAACAGCGCTTAACTTCGGTGACTGACGGGAACTGGTGTATCCACTGCGGCAAGGCCGTTGCCTCCGGCTGTACATTACTGTTCGTGATATACGCGCTTTCAGTACTAAGTGTTGTATTTAATTGACAACCCTTTTTCAGATTTGGACTTGATTACGGTTATGAGATGACATTGTGCGGTGGAGATGCTAGGTACTTCAAGACATCTGAACCGCTGTGGCCCCAATCAGGTAAGGTAAAAGCCGCCGCCTTCACGGACAGGAACCAGAATACAAGCAGTACATCGTTCCAGAGTCCCACACATTCAAGAGACCAATGGATTCCAAGCCAGCAGGAAGTCACCTGCACATAAAGTATCCATTAGGGTTTTCTGAAGACTCTGGTGACGAACCCACGAAAAGGCTGAAAGTATATTCGACCGAGTCGCCAGATTCAACTGGTGACATGGCATGATGTGTTTGGCAGATGTTTGCATTTAGTTACGATGAGAACACGGCAAGTGACATAATCCGATTTCGAGAAACTTCGCTCAGTGGAAGAGGGCGCAAAATAAGCGAACACTTGTTTCGGCTTATCTGTACCTACTCGACCGTTTCTGAGAGAACGACGGTAAAAGTTTTCGAAGTACTTTATGTGCCTTTCAGTGTATGCTAAATTCGGCTGATAGGGTGCCTTAGAGGCTAGCGTGAAGTTTTCGAAACATGGCCGTTTTCCTTTTTTGTTATCTACCCATATCCGTAGAAGATTATTACACGAACACAATAAAGAAATGAGAAAATTATCTGCACTTGGTTTCGGTGAAATTCCTGTAGTGTGTTTTGTCAATAATATTGATTGTTCTGCGTACTTGTTCCCGAGAAGTGGGGTTCTGTCGCCCAGGAAGTACACCCGTTGATTCCTGCTACTTGGAAGAATGGTCTTGCATTCAACCGATTCTGACCTGCCCAGCTGATTTTACCCCTTGAGGGTGTCAGTAGGGTAGACACATCATTTCCGAGTTAGTTCTCAAGGCTGACAGATACGAATGGAACCTCTAGCGAAATTAAAACGAGCTATGAAGCAAAAGAAGAAATAAGTGGTGCAGTGTACAATTGTGTTGAACTGTTAGAGAAATTGGATATAATTAGTAAAACACAAACAATAAAATCAAGCCATCGTAAATCTTGGATAAAGAAATAGTTGAAAAAAATCACGGATATTATCAACTTCGGTGTGTTTGATGATGAGAATGTTCACGTGACAGCTGATAACACCATTGTTACACTATTGACGCAGAACGTTCAACTTGTGAGACGATTCTCCGAAAGGACCAGCCTGCCGCTAGGAAGGACACAATTTGACCCCTTTCAAACTCGCTCAGTTGGCTGTAGGAAGCACGAGTGCATCTCCGTGCCATGGTTGCCGCTTGCTTCACACGTTGGCGCCACACTGAAGCTACTAGCCGACGCCGGCACGGTAGCTCAGCGTGTTCGGTCAGAGGTTTAGCTGCCCTCTGTAATAAAAAAAACTGAGTCAACAGATCATCGACGAACTGAAACGGATGTCTTGCGACGTCCGCCCCGAGCAAATGCAACGAACGAATACGAACAAAATGAGATTTTAAAAAAAGCCGCGACCGTGTTCTATTAAAGGCTAGACACAGATGGCTCTCTGGCAGCTATGCAACTACGCTAGCTGTAGGAGCTGGTCGTTGAAACCATTATCAGTCTTCAGTCCGAATCTCGGTTTCATCTACCTCTCCAGGCTAGTCTATCCTGCCCAAGTCTCTTCATTTCTGCGTAACTACTACAGCCTACATCCGTCTATCTGAACCTACTTACTACTTACTGTAATCGAGCCTTCGCGCCCCTCTATAATTTTTCACATCACACTTCCCTCGTTACCAAATTGACGACTCTCTGATGCCTCGAGATTTGCCCTGTCGACCAGTCTCTTCTGTTACTCAGGCTGTGCGGTAAATTTCTTTATTGCTCAGTTCAATACAGTATCTGCTCATATCTTATTCGATCTACCCATGCATTCTACAGCATTCTTCTGTAGCACTGTATTTCGGAGGCTGCTATTCTTTTCTTGACTGAATTGTCCACGATTCATTTCAATACAAGGCTACAATCCAGGCATATACATTCGGACAAGAGTTTATAACATCTAAATTCATACTGAATGTTAACAAAAGTCTCTTTTTCAGAAATGCTTTTCCTGGTATTGCCAGTCTCCACTGTGTATCCTCCTTACTTATGTCATTATCAGTAATTTTGTTCCCCAAAAAGCAAAATCCTTATACTAATGTTCACAATCTCATTCCCTACTCTAATTCTCTCAATATTAAATTCGGATACATTCAATTACCCTTGTTTTACTTTTGTCGATGATAATCTTATAATCTGTTTTCAAGATATTATCGATCCCGTTTAACTGCTGTTCTAAGTCCTCCGCCGTCTCTGCCAAATTACGATCTCGTTAGCGAATCTCAAGTTTTTTATTTATTCTCCCTAAACTTTCATTTCCATTCCAAATTTCTCCTTGGTTTCATTCACAACCTTCTCAGTGTACTGACTGAATAACGGGCGGGGACGGGCTACAACACTGTCACACTCCCTTCTCAGCTACAACTTCCGTTTCATGTCTATCGGTTCTTATAAGTGGCATCGGGTTTCTGTACAAGTCATGAGTAACCTTGCATCCCTGGATCGCCATATATGCATATTATAAACCACCACCCACTGCAAAACACTGCTTTTTCCTTGTTGTCTACCAATACATAATATGATACGCATACCTACATACATTATTTATTGTGTGTTCCATTATGATTTTTGCAAATATATTAAACAAACTTTCGGGTGGTTTTTCTTTTCTAAGTATAAAAAATAACGAGCGTCACTATTCTATTCTGATAGCTCACTTGAAATAGTATCATTGAAAATTTGGATTCGTAGAGTGGGCTTCTGTTGTGCACTTCGGCCGGCCGGTGTGGCCGAGCGGATCTAGGCGTTACAGTCTGGAACCACACGACCGCTACGGTCGCAGGTTCGAATCCTGCCACGGGAAAGGATGTGTGTAATCTCCTTAGGATAGTTAGATTTAAATAGTTCTATGTTCTAGGGGACTGATGACCTCAGCAGTTAAGTCCCATGGTGCTCAGAGCCATTTCAACCATTTTTTGTTGTGCACTTCATTTCTTGATTGCAAGTCATTAACAAAGTAGTCGTAAATTTTCTTTGCTTTGCTTTTTTGTTTTGTACAATTCTTAGAGAGTGACAGCACTGGACGTTAAGTGCTGTTTGACTTGTTTTTACCACATCAGACGATGCTGTGGTACTGCAACAGGATATGCTAGCGGTTGCATACCCCTTTAATAATTGAGCCAATTTCATTAAGATGAAACCATAAAAGGCATCCGGATATCCGCGGTCCTCCATAACAAAACACAGTGTAGATGGTATGATTTCGGGTGTCTAGATGAGCTTTCATGGAGAAGATTTCGGAGTTTCAACTAGTCGTCCTGAGATGGAGCGGTCGGTGGACTTGCCTGAATCGCTCTCTGACGTCGAACCAATACGTGAGGCAGCTGTAGGTCAATAAGCTTCGAGAAAAACGTGAAATAAAATGAAAATGATGTTACCAAAATATTAAAGTAATTGTTTTCGATACGCTCCCTTGCCACATATTGCCAGCATTGATCGTACAGATTCCAGAACACCTCAGTAAACGCTTCGTCTGCTCAGAATCTTCCATTACACTTCGGTCAACCGATGCAGCATCCTCGAAATGCTCTTCCTGGAGGGCAGATTTGAATCTCAGAAAGAGTATGAAGAGCTGTAAGTCTTCCGGATCCAAATCCGGAGATTATGGTGTTGTTCGAAGAGTAGCCCCTGTTTCTACCAAACATTGACGCACAAGGTATCTACTGTACGCAGCGAAGCAATGACGCAGATCGTCGCCTGTTGTTAATACAGCAAGCTTAGGCCAGTTTATATCCACATTTGTTTGTTGTGCAGTATTTCAGTCCTGTAACTTCATCACCCGACAGTTTTGCTATCGGAGTTGAAATCCGATCTCGACCAGAATGCTTACTATGTTACAGCCCATGGCACCGTTTTGTTTCCTGGTGCCTCAGGCGACTTTCCGTACATTGTAGAGATGTTGTCTGCAATTTGCGACTCTGACAGGCGAAGTGGCAGGCTACATCTTAACAAATGGTATCGCACCTCTGAAATTGCTTGAATTAAAAACTCTCTCCCTTGTTACTGGATCTTCCTGTACTCGTATTTTAATATTTTGCGACGTCTTGATTGCGGTAACAGTCGTCTTCGGAATGTCGTTGATGAAAACAGTAGAAAAGTACTGCCTGTAAAGCACGCTAGAAATCCTTGAAGTTATAAAGCAGCGGATTCCGTTACACTATAACAATCCGCTTCTCTTATTCTCAACAGTGCGAAGTCACGAAAGCATACTCGCGCCGCTGCACAGGCGCACCAGGCCTTTGCAACACGCGTGATCCAGCTATTTACACAGCTAATTACACGACCGTCGGCGACGGAACTCTTAATCAGCGAACCCTGCTCCATTCTCTGCACTGCTATATTTTTTTGCGTACTTTGTTAGTAATAACACGCCGTAGAACAGCCAAATACCAGGAAGCAGAGAATATTCCAACTGGGAATCTTTGGGAGTAGGTTCGATTACAGAGAAGCCAAACTTCCAAAATTCTTAGAACCGGGGATTTAGAGCAATTTTTAATTTTATCCTGAGATATTGTGCGCCAGACAAGAACTGGATCTCTGATGTACGAGGAAGAGTATTTGTTAATGTATATACAGAGTACAGTCGCTAATTTGCTCGATATCTGTGGTGAACCTGTGTCACTACAGTTTTTGCTCTAACATAATGGAAACAGTCTGGATGAGGGTCACAAGCAACACTTTAATTCGCGAGACAAGGTTAAATAAAGTCACAATTCTAACGACAAGGATGCTCATCCGTGCAGCAATCCGATTCCATTCGATCAGTCACACGATCCGGCAAGTAGGCTGGAAACTTCCAACACAAACCATCTCCGTTTCATCTCTGCTTGGTCCTTTACAGCATCATCACTTATCTCAACAAATAAATAGTCCCGGGAAGCCTGTTTCTTCGATTAATACGCCTCCATGTACCCATTACTTCTCTTATGCAACACAAAACTGTTGCTGACTAATAATGCCAGCTAGTGCTCGATCGCAGTACTGTCGACTTTGAAAGTCACAGCTCCCTATTTACTATTACCACCGCGAAACGGCCGCTGTAAAATCAAGCTCACATGCGCCTCAGTGATGAATGCTGCCAACTACACTCGTAACTGCCCATCGTACTCACCACCACATAAAGGTACAGGCTACCCGCCTACTGTCCCCCCATGAAGGTTTTACGATCTACGACACCGATGTCGCGAGTAAATAACAGGTCTTTAGAGTTGTAGTTCTTAGCCAATCAGTCCTGTATCTGCAGAATAATTTGGTTTCTTTCCGTATACAGGACAGATCCTAACTCCGGCAATAAAACTTCAGAGATTGTTTTTTGAGAATTGTGATGCAAGTGACAGGTGGTCACCAGTGGCTCATTACAGTGTAGAAATGTAATTATGAATTACTCAGTCTCTTACCCCAGTTATCTATATTTCAGTGAAAATCCTTAACAACAGTGAAATATCCTATAATACGCAATCAGTAAAATGTGTACCATGAAGCACCAAGTAAATCAACAACCGTCAGAAGCAAAAGCACTTCGATGTGGTTGCCATCGATGCAAGAACAACTCATTATATCGTCATCGTGCGGGTCTTCCATTACATTCATTTAGCCCACACATGAGGCGCGCATCGGCCAACTCTTCATCAGCAAATCTAAATATACTGCTGTGAATCACCGATAACGTCGGAAAAAACAAACTAGAGACTGAATCGAGTGCTGAATGTAAGCTTGAGGGCAAAGAGTACAGTGCGAATAACCGTTTTCAGCAGGAGATACAATGAGTAGGGTTGTAAAACTACCGTAGGCTACTGTAGACAATCGTAAGCAAGCATAGACAACTGTAGTTTTCCGAGTATCTTTCGTCAATTAGGATCGTAACCACGCTACTTGATCATTAGGTGTGTTGCATATCTATCAGGCGTTACCTCATTTCGATCGCTTTGCTTGCTTACGTGATCAGCGTCTTGAAACCGGAAGCAGTGAACCATGTTGAAACTGAGTGTGGATACGTAAACGCCCACGTAACCTACTGAACATACTTTCTCTACATAGTTATCCTACTGTCTGTTACTTAAAAGTAAAGAGCATTTATAGCAAAATTAAAACTGTCATTGTTTAATTCAGGTTTTATTCGAAAATTATTGGTTTGTAAGTGAAACAGAGGAATTTTGCAGTGAAGTTAAGAAACAACGGATTTATCATGTAATTTCCTCAAATGAAGGCAAAATTTTCAAAAAATGCAAAGCAAAAACGTATCTATTACTTTGTAGAGCTTATATAAAACATATTTCTGTTATTGGTAAACAACTTTCACACTTATCAATTACAACAGTAAGCTCTTGCCTTTGATGATGATGAACGTTTTATTGACTACAAAATGGCAACAATAAATATATATATATATTTTTGTGCTTGTGCATGTAAACTGTACTTGCATCAGAAGTAACTGTTTTGGTTGGATAACAGCACAGAAGTTACGCGAGCAGCTAATTTTTTTTTTTTTTTTACTTGTTGTTGTCTTCAGCCCAGAGACTGGTTAGACGCAGCTCTCCATGTTACTCTATCCTGTGCAAGTTTCTTCATCTCCAAGTAATTGCTGTAGCCTACATCCTTCTGAATCTGCTTAGTGTATTCATCTCTTGGTCTCCCTCTACGAGTTATACCCTCCACACTGGCCTCCAATACTAAATTGGTGATTCCTTGATGCCTCAGAACATGTCCTACCAGTCGATCTCTTCTTCTAGTCAAGTCGTGCCACACATTCCTCTTCTCCCCAATTCTGTTAAGTATCTCCTCATTAGTTACGTGATCTACCTATCTAATCTTCAGCATTATTCTGTAGCACCACATTTCGCAAGCTTCTATTCTCTTTTTGTCTAAACTATTCATCGTCCATGTTTCACTTCCACTCCATACAAATACGTTCAGAAAAAGACTTCCTGACACTTAAATCTATACTCGATGCTGACAAACTTCTTCAGAAACGCTTTCCTTGCCATTATCGGTCTACATTTTATATCCTCTCTACTTCTACCATCATCAGTTATTTTGCTCCCCAAATAGTAAAACTCATCTACTATTTTAAGTGTCTAATTTCCTAATCTAATTCCCTCTGCATCAAATGATTTAATTCGACTACATTCCATTATCCTCGGTTTGCTTTTGTTGATGTTCATCTTATATCCTCCTTTCAAGACGCTGTCCATTCCGTTCAACTGTTCTTCCAGGTCCTTTGCTGTCTCTAACGGAATTACAATGTCATCGGCAAACCTCAAAGTTTTTATTTCTTCTCCGTGGATTTCAATTCCTACTCCAAATATTTCTTCTGTTTCCTTTACTGCTTGCTCAATATACAGATTGAATAACATCGGGGATAGTCTACAATTCTGTCTCACTCTTTTTTCAGTCACTGCTTCCCTTTCTGCCCCCTCGACTCTTATAACTGCCATCTGTTATCTGTACAAATTGTAAATAGCCTTTCGCTACCTGTATTGGGCCACTGCCACCTTCAGAATTTGAAAGAGAGTACTCCATTCAACACTGTCAAAAGCCTTCTCGAACTCTACAAATGTTAGAAACGTAGGTTTTCCATTCCTTAATCTATTTTCTAAGGTAAGTCGTAGGGTCAGTATTGCCTGACGTGTTCCAACATTTCTACGGAGTCCAAACTGATCTTCCCCGAGGTCGACTGCTACCAGTTTTTCCATTCGTCTGTAAAGAATTCGTGTTAATATTTTGTAGCCGTGGCTTATTAAACTGATAGTTCGGTAATTTTCACACCTGTCAACACCTGTTTTCTTTGGGATTGGAATTATTACATTTTTCTTGAAGTCTGAGTGTATTTCGCCTGTCTCATACATCTTGCTTACCAGATGGTAGAGTATTGTCAGGGCTGGCTCTTCCAAGGCTAACAGTAGTTCTAATGGAATGTTGTCTACTCCCAGGGCCTTGTTTCAACTTAGATCTTTCCGTATCCTATCAAATTCTTCACGCAGTATCTTATCTCCCACATCATCTTCATCTACGTTCTCTTCCACTTCCGTAATATTGCCCTCAAGTACATTGCCCTTGTATAGACCCTCTACTTCCACCTTTCTACTTTCCCTTCTTTGCTTAGATATATGCCCTTGTGATATATGTCTCCACTTTCTTACATTTGTCCTCTAGGCATCCCTGCTTAGCCATTTTGCACTTGCTGTCGATCTCATTTTAGAGACGCTTGTATTCCTTTTTGCCTGCTTCATTAACTGCATTTTTATATTTTCTCCTTTCATCAATTAAATGCAATATCTCTTCTTTTACCCAAGGATTTCTACTAGCTCTTGTCTTTTTACCTACGTGTTCCTCTGTTGCCTTCACTAATTCATCTCTTAAAGCTGCCAATTCTTCTTCTACTGTATTTCTTTTCCCCATTCTTGTCAATAGTTAACTGAAAAACAAACAAACAGAAAACAGCTCTTTCCCTACGTATGCTACCAACACCGCTGGTGATCTTACCATTTACTACGTCATTTATGCACTATACCAAAACTACTAAACCTTAATTTTGGTAGAGCGCAACTCGAACATGAGCGGATGGAATGAGTTTCTGGCCAGACAAGACACACAGTGCAAAGTGTCAACATTTGCATTCTTGCTGCAGGTATTTACAGTACAACACAAATACAAAGGTAAATCGGGGTAAGGAATAAAACGAAATGCAATTACAGGCTGTCTGTAAGATCCCTACATCATTTCAAAAGCATCATAACTTAGAAGTTATTAGACATAAAGCATTTAGGTTTGTTCTGAAACGTGTAGCAGCTCTCAGAGTACTTTTTTCTGTTGCGCCAGAATTTCAATGCGTATCCACTCGTCGCTCGTAGAACATCAAGGCAACATTCGAGTGCTGCCCATATACGAGTTATCACCGCAACATCAACATTTCTCACTGTGTCATCTGTAACGCAGTGACTTATCAAGCACAAAATGCGCGTGGCGAGGCAACAGCATCTGTCCAGACCAGTCATCGCCAAAAATAAAGACAGATTAAAAAAATTAATCCTTTAATTCTGAGCACAGATTCAAACTACAAATAAAATTTCCAGTGAAGTTATACCTAATTCAGAACAGTCGATTAATTAACTAACAGTTCATCAAACTGAATTACTGAATTGACGCTACTAAGTTAATTTTCCCAAGGCCACGGACACTACCGAGATATTGTCTACATAGAGGACAATTAGTTGGAGACGACAGGACAAATTTAACATTACTCGTTTAATTAATATAGAAAATGCCCACGATAGCGAAACCTAACTTGGTTTCCCGGCCGTTATTTTGTATTCACCGTCGAAGACACGCGGTAGAAGAGGCACACACGATTCTCCCGCGTTTTGAGAATTCGCGTCAGTTCAGGTCATCCAGCTTGGTGGCTAGAACTCGTCCACTCTAGGCGGCCAGGACAGCAGGAATGTTTCCGCCTCTCACCCCTGTTAGGTTGGCTATATGGACCTCCTCGTGTGCCGCGGAGGTGCACCTTTTCTCAGCGACCGAGTCTTTAAATAACCTGAGGAGTAGCTCTCCAGCCCACTGCGTTGCGGTTCCTAGAGGTGTCAACATCGCAAGATTCAGTGTACGGCAGTTACCGCCATTTAGCGGCTAGTGCTTCTCATTATCTTGAGAATAACGTAGGCTAGTCATCCGCAAAAAACTCGTGATGTTTGGAGTTACTAAACACATCGCAATTCCAATGGTTACGCCTGTACAGGGCTATTACAAATGATTGAAGCGATTTCATAAATTCACTGTAGCTCCATTCATTGACATATGGTCACGACACACAACAGATACGCAGAAAAACTCATAAAGTTTTGTTCGGCTAAAGCCGCACTTCAGGTTTCTGCCGCCAGAGCGCTCGAGAGCGCAGTGAGACAAAATGGCGACAGGAGCCGAGAAAGTGTATGTCGTGCTTGAAATGCACTCACATCAGTCAGTCATAACAGTGCAACGACACTTCAGGACGAAGTTCAACAAAGATCCACCAACTGCTAACTCCATTCGGCGGTGGTATGCACAGTTTAAAGCTTCTGGATGCCTCTGTAAGGGGAAATCAACGGGTCGGCCTGCAGTGAGCGAAGAAACGGTTGAACGCGTGCGGGCAAGTTTCACGCGTAGCCCGCGGAAGTCGACGAATAAAGCAAGCAGGGAGCTAAACGTACCACAGCCGACGGTTTGGAAAATCTTACGGAAAAGGCTAAAGCAGAAGCCTTACCGATTACAATTGCTACAAGCCCTGACATCCGATGACAAAGTCAAATGCTTTGAATTTTCTGCGCGGCTGCAACAGCTCATGGAAGAGGATGTGTTCAGTGCGAAACTTTTTTTCAGTGATGAAGCAACATTTTTTCTTAATGGTGAAGTGAACAGACACAATGTGCGAATCTGGGCGGTAGAGAATCCTCACGCATTCGTGCAGCAAATTCGCAATTCATCAAAAGTTAACGTGTTTAGTGCAATCTCACGGTTTAAAGTTTACGGCCTCTTTTTCTTCCGCGAAAAAAACGTTACAGGACACGTGTATCTGGACATGCTGGAAAATTGGCTCATGCCACAACTGGAGACCGACAGCGCCGACTTCATCTTTCAACAGGATGGTGCTCCACCGCACTTCCATCATGATGTTCGGCATTTCTTAAACAGGAGATTGGAAAACCGATGGATCGGTCGTGGTGGAGATCATGATCAGCAATTCAAGTCATCTCCTCCACGTTCTCCCGACTTAACCCCATGCGATTTCTTTCTGTGAGGTTATGTGAAAGATTCAGTGTTTAGACCTCCTCTACCAAGAAACGTGCCAGAACTGCGAGCTCGCATCAACGATGCTTTCGAACTCATTGATTGGGACATGCTGCGCCGGGTGTGGGACTAACTTGATTATCGGCTTGATGTCTGCCGAATCACTAAAGGAGCACATATCGAACATTTGTGAATGCCTAAAAACACTTTTTGAGTTTTTGTATGTGTCTGCAAAACATTGTGGAAATATATCAAATAATAAAGTTATTGTAGAACTCTGAAATCGCTTCAATCATTTGTAATAACCCTGTACTTCCGCTACGTCTGCGCCGTAAAATACTGGCGCTGCAAGTCGACATGTAGCGTGGTAATCTGTTGTGGCCGATCCTCTTTACTGTTATCGTAAGCGTGACCCATGGTTAGTTTCTTCTGTTATAGACTTACTCGTTATTTCATTTCTGTGTAGGAACTGGTGTTTACTCTGGAGACGGTTTTGTTGTGTGAACTTGTGTACTGTCAGCTCGTCCTACAGCAAGTCTATTGCTCGACCAGAGGCTACATTTTGTGAGTTATAATTTATGTAAACTTGTGACGGGGCTACCTCTCATTTATGTGTTCATTTTTGAATACATATTTCTCCAGGTTATCCCGACTTCCATTGTCTGCAGCTTTCGTAATGCTCTCTTTGTACATCATTTCCTTATTAAG
This sequence comes from Schistocerca serialis cubense, assembly GCF_023864345.2. Taxonomy (NCBI): domain Eukaryota; kingdom Metazoa; phylum Arthropoda; class Insecta; order Orthoptera; family Acrididae; genus Schistocerca; species Schistocerca serialis. The sequence goes on along the minus strand of NC_064643.1, from coordinate 200,422,951 downwards.
GTATGAAACACCTGCTGTAAGAGACGAAGTCCGATGCCTGGGACAGAAGATAGGCAGGTGAGTGATCTGCTAGGGAACAATGTTAGTCGGTGCTTCTTTGCTAACTGCTACAGTTACATCCACCAACACTCAAAGGCTACACAATGATTCGTGCATGTAGGGCAGCGACGTCATGAACTAGTGTTGTGTACATGCGGTCCTTGACATAGCCCCACAGAAATAAGTCTAATGGCGTGACATCAGAGTGCAAAGGTGATAGAGGACCATTACGATCCATCCTCCACTCAGGAAAAGTGTCATACGGCACTTCCTGCTCGTTCAAACTCCAATTTGGAGTACAGCGTCGTGCTCGAAGATGACGGGCGATTACACAGTTCTTCGATCTGTGGTAGCAGGAACTATTCGGACACATCCAGGTAAACATGTCCCGTTATCATTTTCTCTGCAAAAGAAAAATGGACCTGTTACCCTATCGTCCATTTGGCGATACCAAACAATATGCTTCGGGTTACCACGGATGTTTCCGCATGTGTTGCGTAGGTTTTGGAGCCCCAGATCCTAATGTAATGGCAGTTTTACATATCCACAAACATGGAATGTTGTTTAATCTGAAAACAGGCACTTTATCAGATAGTCATTGTCAGCAGCTGTAGAGGCCAGCATTGAACACATGGATGCATACCGCAGAGGATGATCGTTCGCCTTCAATTCTTAGACGACTTGTACTTTTTCGGCAGAAACGCGTACCGCTTATGTGACATTTTCTGGACAGCTGAACTTGTTTCCTGCAATTCGCGTGATGGACGGCGAATTGACTTCTAGGGGCTGCGTTAAAATGACTTTTGTCAACACATGATTCAGAAACCAGGGGAAATCCATTTCTAGGAAGATCTCTGACACTGACTGTCTCTTCAAGGTTTTTTAACCACCTCAGTATGCTTGTTTTTGCCGGTGGTGTCCTGCCATGGTAGTACCGTTGTCGCAGATTTGAATTCGGCATACCTGTTGCACCGTGTCACGGTCTGTCGCCATTTTGATGCATTCCGAGTCAAATCTGCAACAAAGGACAAAAGAAAAGAACTCTGAGAGCTGCTAAGGGTTTTACGATCAAAAAACGACTCACTTTATCTAATAAAAGTTTTTATATGATTTTTTGAAAAGATATCAAGAGTTTATGGTCATCTTACCGTGGAACGAGTCACTACAGACCACAGATCCATTACACTGGAATAGCTAGAAAGAATCCCTGAACAATCTCCGTAATTTTGTCCGTGTAGTTCGGCTGCATCCTGAATAATTAATTACAGAAGTACACACATAATCAAATTTAGCATCCCCGGACCAGAAAAATTCTCGTGACATCACTGAAACTCTTATAATACACTCTAGAGTGTCATACTATTCTGGTACTGGGAGAAAATGCCCCCTAACATACCCCTTAGGCTACCGAGAGCGTGAGTGTTACTCCACTCGGGCAGACACAGTGCACTTCTGAAAATACCACTGAGAGACGTGCCCACTTCAATGAATGAAGGTGGTCTTCCTCGTGCAGGTATACGATTTTATTCATCAGCAATATTAGTTGTACTCGTGAAAGATGATCACGCGCACCATAACGGCACATTATTTTCGAGTGGAATTCCGGAATGTCTTCCCTTCTTTTCTTCTCGACCGCCGGCCGGTGTGGCCGAGCGGTTCTAGGCTCTTCAGTCTGGAACCGTGCGACCGCTACGGTCTCAGGCTCGAATCCTGCCTCGGGCATGGATGTGTGTGATGTCCTTAGGTTGGTTAGGTTTAAGTAGTTCTAAGTTCTAGGGGACTGATGACCTCAGATGGTAAGTCCCATAGTCCTCAGAGTCATTTTCTCCTCAACCACAAAGTTGATGGGCTCATAATCCCTCCCTTCTTGATGTTGGTCATTTGAAGCTCTCGTATCTTTTAACAGCTTAAATTTCATCTGTGAACTGTCTGTCGTCCTCTCTCCTTCTCTCCATAATTTCCTCACTAAGAGTAATGAAATTGGTTGAAGGACGGAGCCGGTAGTTACCCGTTTTTTTCCTCCTACTGGTGACAGTTTTGAGTGGATGTATTGTCCACCCTGTTCTTCTCAACCCGTCTTCCTTCGGAACGCTGTCATTCCATTGCAATTTCTCCTTCAGCATGACGTCTCGAAAGTGTCCAAGTCTCTGCCTCATACATTTGTGCTCCAAATGTAGCACTAAATCAATCGTTTCCAAATAAGCAAGGAGACACCTAGAAATTTTAGCAACTTTATTGGAACTTCAACATTTTTTTTATATAAGAATAATTAGTAAAAGTCTCAATCTCGATTTTATTTTTTTATTTTTTTATAATTTTATTTTTTTTTTTTTTTTGTGGTGGTGGTCGATTTCGGTTATCGTATACCATCATCCAATAACAATTCTGAAAAAGAAATTGGTCATGGTAGTAAATGAGATACTGTTACCAACAATGATTCATAAATATAAAACAATCTTGAGGCGATGTACTGGTAGAAGTAAAACTGTGAGGACGGGGCGTGAGTCGTGCTTGGGTAGCTCAGTTGGTAGAGCACTTGCGCGCGAAAGGCAAAGGTCCCGAGTTCGAGTCTCGGTCCGGCACACATTTTTAATCTGCCAGGAAGTTTCATAAAACAATCTTAGTAAAGAAACATAGCAACCAGACCACATGATGAACCAATTCTCGGAGCCATTGTGTACTATCAAAAAGGTTGTAGACGGTGACTGCATACTTGCCAGTTTCTTCCTTTTTCTATCCCTGTGATATATCTTGCGATAATGCGACAACATGGGAATTCCTCGATGTGCATTGAATCGATAAGGCAGTGAATACCGGAACGCCAACATAAAATAGGGTTCCAGTACAGGGGGTAACGGCAAAATTTGAAACGAAAGACGTGCATTGGAGCTCCGTGTAAATGTATTGTGCACTAGTACAAATGGAACAAAAATGTATCATAAACAACTACTGTCCTTCAGAATAGTCCCTCAGTGCACGCCAACGATTGGGAAGGCGTTGAAGACCATTGGCATTACCATCAATGTGTGTCTCACTTGTCGCCGAAATGCCGTGAGGATATCCGTTCTGTTTGCAAAGAGCCTCCCACGCAATGGTTTATTCAGTTGTGTAATGAGAATACGTCCCATGGAATGAGGTCTGGTGACTTGGGTGTGTGAGGGAGGATTTCTCACCCCAATGCTGTACTCAATTATTGATGACACCTGCAGTGTAGGCTGTAGCGTTCATACAGCGTCACTGCATTATCCAGTAGTGGCGGACGTTTCCGCCGAAGTGTTCATAGCAGATGGTACAGCAGAAAGTTGCTGTTGGCAGTGTGGCCGCTCCTAACAGGTTGACACTCCAGAATATCGTGGCTGTCATACGCCACAATGAGCATAACCTTCGTGGGTGATGCCCTATCACCCACACTGTTCGTAGTTCCGTATGACAATGAGTAGACTTTCTGCCAGCGAGAAAGGCTATTTTCACGTATGCTCGCTACTTCACATTGGTTAGTTCGTCTTGTAGCACGACCAAGTTCAAACTGAATGTTTCAGCGATGGTACCGAGCCATCTCACACACGGTGCGATCTGTCGGTTGATTTAAATACGTTTGCCTCGGACTATCGAATGTATTTACTGTGATTACGATGATGTCACATGTTCGCACGATATATAATAATTGTCATGGCTTACCGAATGACCCCGATTAATGTTAGACTCTTTTCATCTGTCCAGTATCAGTTCTACAGTCTGTGCTGTGTAGATCCGGATCGATAGCTTTACATCTACATCTACATGTCTCCTCTGCAATTCACACTGACTTTTCCGTACGGGGTCTGATTTCCCTTATTTTATTACAATTATTATTTCTGTCTATGTAGGCGGGCGTGAATAAAAAATGTTCTGCATTTTGAGGAGCACTTTGGAGACCGCAGTTTCGCGGAATAGACCTCGTCGCAATGAAAAGTGTCTTTGTTTCAAAGACTGCAAACCCAACCCGCGTGTCATATCCGAGACACTCCTAATTTCGCGATAATACAAAACGAGCTGCACTTCTTTGAACTTTCTTGACGAACTCCGTCAATCGTCTCTGGTAGTCCCATAGCGTACAACAATACCCTAACAGATGACGGACTAGCGTAGTGTAGACAGTCTCTTTAGTGGATTTATTGCATCCGTTGTATTTCCATCATAATAATAAACGGAAGGGGAACATCCGTATCCTTTTCAGGGAATTATACCACCTAAATTCCGGCCGGCCGCGGTGGTCTCGCGGTTAAGGCGCTCAGTCCGGAACCGCGCGACTGCTACGATCGCAGGTTCGAATCCTGCCTCGGGCATGGATGTGTGTGATGTCCTTAGGTTAGTTAGGTTTAAGTAGTACTAAGTTCTAGGGGACTGATGACCACAGAAGTCAAGTCCCATAGTGCTCAGAGCCATTTGAACCATTTTGAACCTAAATTCCGATTTCTGAATGGGGATTTGAACTCTCTGCACTTCAGACTACCAGACTACAAGCCCAGTGATGTAAATATACCGGCGTCTCGCTGAGAGGATCTGAATTATCTCGCTAAAAATTAGTTAACTGACACTGGTGAAATTACGTTAAGTTTAACTGCTGTAATTAAATAAAACGGCACACAATTTTATGTGAGATAGCTATCCATGTAATTCACGTTGTAAATAATGACTGGCTTCAACTTTTACTACTAAAATAGAAAATCTCAACGTCTGTTCTGTTTAAGTTTGCGTATCATGTCCCTGAAAATAATAATACTCCTTTAGTCACGTGCAGTTCGTCAGTATTGATGTAAGACTCATGGTTCTCAGTACTGATTTTGCTTGCGTGAAATATCTGGGTACGTGGATGATAAAAGGGAATGTCATTACAAACATATCGCAATTAAACTAAAGGAGAACGTTACCCAAAGAAGCAGACGCGACTTAAATAATGAGATACTTAGCAATGGAGGACCAGGACGCTCGATCTTTCGGTCGTCGGATAAACCACGAAACAATTCAGACAGCAGGAACTTCGTAATGCCTAAAACTTTAATCCATTATGATGTGGAACACTGCAAGCGTTGAGAATAAAACTTTCCAGAAATTACTTGCAACTAGTCGCATTTTATTTAATTCTTTAGCTTTTATATTCCATTACCAGTGTCGAATCGCCTAGTGATTCATCAGGTGGTACTTATTTGTTGCATTTTTGAAGCATAGTGGGAATCGTGTAGCCGTGGCAAGGTATAAAACCGAAACATGTAAGCACTAAATGTACCGACAATTATTCACATTATGAGACCGATGTAGTTGTATTGGTTGGATGGTTGATTTGGGGGAGGGGACCAAACAGCGGGGTCATCGGTCCCATCGGATTAGGGGAAGAAGGTCGGCCGTGCCCTTGCAAAGGAACTATACCCCGGCGTTTGCCTGAAGCAATCCCCCGCAATGCTGCAAACATGCAATAAATATGTACCATCTGATTATGAACCGCTAGGCGAATTGAAACCGGTAATGGAAAATAAAAAATGAAGAATAAAACAAAAGGCACTTGAACTGTAAATAACGAATGTCATAATATTTAAAGATTTCCGCTATCGTCTTAGCGTATATACAGGGTGGTCCATTGATAGTGACCGGGCCAAATATCTTACGAAATAAGCATCAAACGAAAAAACTACAAAGAACGGAACTCGTCTAGCTTTAAGTGGGAAATCAGATGGCGCTATGGATGGTCGGCTAGATGGCGCTGCCTTAGGTCAAACGGATATCAATCGCGTTTTTTAAAATAGGAACCCCCATTTTTTATTACATATTCGTGTAGTACGTAAAGAAATATGAATGTTTTAGTTGGATCACTTTTTTCGCTTTGTGATAGATGGCGTTGTAATAGTCACAAACGTGTAAGTACGTGGTATCACGTAACATTCCGCCAGTGCGGACGGTATTTGCTTCATGATACATTACCCGTGTTAAAATGGACCGTTTACCAAATACGGAAAAGGTCGATATCGTGTTGATGTATGGCTATTGTAATCAAAATGCCCAACGGGCGTGTGCTCTCTATGCTGCTCGGTATCCTGGACGACATCATCCAAGTGTCCGGACCGTTCGCCGAATAGTTACGTTATTTAAGGAAACAGGAAGTGTTCAGTCACATGTGAAACGTCAACCACGACCTGTCCAAGTAGGTGTTTCAGCTGCTGTCGCGGCTAATCCGCACATCAGTAGCAGACAAATTGCGCGAGAATCGGGAATCTCAAAAACGTCGGCGTTGAGAATGCTACATCAACATCGACTGCACCCGTACCATATTTCTATGCACCAGGAATTTCATGGCGACGACTTTGAACGTCGTGTACAGTTCTGCCACTGGGCACAAGAGAAATTACGGTACGATGAGTTTTTTTGCACGCGTTCTATTTAGCGACGAAACGTCATTTACCAACAGCGGTAACGTAAACCGACATAATATGCACTACTGGGCAACGGAATATCCACGATGGCTGCGTGAAGTGGAACATCAGCGACCTTGGCGGGTTAATGTATGGTGCGGCATTATGGGAGGAAGGATAATTGGCCCCCATTTTATCGACGGTAATCTAAATGGTGCAATGTATGCTGATTTCCTACGTATTGTTCTACCGATGTTACTACAAGATGTTTCACTGCATGACAGAATGACGATGTACTTCCAACATGATGGATGTCCGGCACATAGCTCGCTTGCGGTTGAAGCGGTACTGAATAGCATATTTCATGACTGGTGGATTGGTCGTCGAAGCACCTTACCATGACCCCGCACGTTCACTAGAACTGACGTTCCCGGATTTCTTTCTGTGGGGAAAGTTGAAGGATATTTGCTATCGTGATCGACCGACAACGAATGACAACATGCGTGAGCACATTGTCAATGCATGCGCGAACATTACAGAAGGCGAACTACTCGCTGTTGAGAGAAATGTCGTTACACGTATTGCCAAATGCATTGAGGTTCACGGACATAATTTTGAGCATTTATTGCATTAATGTGGTATTTACAGGCAATCACACCGTAACGGCATGCGTTCTCGGAAATGGTAAGTTCAAAAAGGTACATGTATCACATTGGAACAACCGAAATAAAATATTCAATCGTACCTACCCACTGTATTTTAATTTAAAAAACCTACCTGATACCAACTGTTCGTCTAAAATTGTGAGCCGTATGTTTGTGACTATTAAAGCGCCATCTATCACAAAGCGAAAAAAGTGGTCCAACTAAATTTCTTTACGTACTACAGGGTTCCTATATATAAAAAAAACGCAATTGATATCCTTTTGACCTATGGCAGCGCCATCTAGCGGGCCAACCATAGCGCCATCTGGCTTCCCCCTTCAAGCTAGACAAGTTTCGCTCTTTGTAGTTTCTTCGTTTGATGCTTATTTCGTGAGATATTTGGCCCGGTCACGAACAATGGACCACCCTGTATTTCTTAAGCCATACCTTATCACAATGGCTCCGGTTTGTGATCGTCTCACTTGCACCTAGTAGGCTCAAGACGTCGAAACAAGCTCATGAGCGTCAGACACCTTTATCGGTTGCTATTAAAAAGGTGAAGCATTACGTAGATGTAAATGTAGCATGCACAATGTCGCTGGGATGCGTTGACCGTTACTAGTTCAGAGATATAAGAACGTGAGTACGAAATTAACAATTTTATACAAAAGTACTACATGTTAGAATTATTGCTTGCTTCATGTATTGGTAACAAAAATGGTTCAAATGGCTCTGAGCAGTATGGGACTTACCATCTGAGGTCATCAGTCCCCTAGAACTTAGAACTACTTAAACCTAACTAACCTAAGAACATCACACACACCCATGCCCGAGGTAGGATTCGAACCTGCGACCGTATCGGTCGCGCGGTTCCAGACTGTAGCGCCTAGAACCGCTTGGCCACCCCGGCCGGCTATTGGTAACACCCTACAGTATTTTGCTTGTGACATGACAAGAAATAGACACAGCGCACGAGAGGAAGTTGAAAGAGGGGGGCAGAAGGAGGGGGAAGGAAGGGTGTGAGCAGGGAAGGAGCGAGAAAATGCTGGGGGATGGAAAGACAGAAATAAAAGGAACTGAGGCGGAGAAGAAGAAATATGAAACATAGATATGAAATACGTATGCCGAAGGGAATTACACGACCTCTGAGAGCACGACATGAGTAACGTGCGTATACGAGAGCGCGCTGGAAGATTTGTAGGACGCGTGTCCGCTGCCCCATGTCGCGGCGCGCGAGCTGGCCACATTCGTTACCGTGCGCGGGTCGCCGCCCGTCCACAGCAGCTCGCGCGGACTCTCGCCATTACTGACTCCGGAGACTTCGTCGCCTAGGGCATTCTTTCCTTTTTTCGCGACGGCCATGCATAAATTACATTCACGTGTTTCAGCCGTAAGTGTCCGAGAAGCAATTAACGCATACGCTGGAAGCCGTAGATCCACTTCCATATAAGTTCAAAGCTGCAATAATTGGCGACAATAGTGAGTCTGCAAAGCTGCCGACCAACATTCCCGTTTCTCCGTTGAATACCGCAAAGGGAACGATGGCGTTTGTTTCCACCAGAGACCTACCTCTCAGCCATGCGATTACGGGTGACGTCCTGAAGCAGAGGCGTGTTTTGTTCATCGCGTACAGAGCTGTCGCACACAGCATCAGAGTCATGACGGTAAGAAAATGTAAATAAGTTATATAAAACTGCAACCAGTCACTTTTTTGAATAATTATGTTTTAATTCGATGAACCGGTTTTCGAACGTTTTCAGGTTCATCTTCAGATGGTTTCAGGAAGTTACATCATTATTGCTAGCATAATGCTGGGTGCTGGCTCTATGACAAAAAGATGGAACACACTTTAATGTATGGCCATGACTATAGCTTATCTGTCTATATGGATGTAAATTTAGTTTTTTACTTACTGCGACAGTATAGGCGGCTTTTTTCGGTTAGTGTCCATCTGTCTGCCTCCATTTTGACGTCCAGTTGTTATATCACTACACACACTTCCACACAAACTATATTAATTTACAATCTGACAGCGAGACTTTTCCAGCATCCAGCGTGCGCTTTACAACTGTTGCTGGTAACAAAGATCTTGATAGAAAGATATGGCATAGGCGTACTTTGCACAGAGATGTAATTTGTTCTTTTTTACATGTATTAAAGTCGATATAAGGGCTAATATTTTTATCAGACTGTAAAGAAGAACTAATTACATCTCTGTGCAAAGTTGGCCTATGCCATATCTTTCTATCAATATCTTTGTTACAAGCAACAGTTGTAAAGCGCATGCTGGATACTGGAAAAGTCTCGCTGTCAGAGTGTAAATTAATATAGTTCATGTGGAAGTGTGTGTAGTGATATAACAACTGGACATCAAAATGGAGGCAGACAGATGGACACTAACCGAAAAAAGCCGCCTATAATGTCTCAGTAAGTAAAAAACTAAATTTACATCCATATCGACAGTTAACATCCAGTATTGATTTAAGTGTCAGGAAGTCATCTCTGAAAGTATTTGTATGGAGTGTAGCCATGTATGGAAGTGAAACATGGACGATAAATAGTTTGGACAAGAAGAGAATAGAAGCTTTCGAAATGTGGTGCTACAGAAGAATGCTGAAGATTAGATGGGTAGATCACATAACTAATGAGGAAGTATTGAATAGGATTGGGGAGAAGAGAAGTTTGTGGCGCAACTTGACCAGAAGAAGGGATCGGTTGGTAGGACATGTTCTGAGGCATCAAGGGATCACCAATTTAGCATTGGAGGGCAGCGTGGAGGGTAAAAATCGTAGAGGGAGACCAAGAGATGAATACACTAAGCAGATTCGGAAGGATGTAGGTTGCAGTAGGTACTGGGAGATGAAAAAGCTTGCACAGGATAGAGTAGCATGGAGAGCTGCATCAAACCAGTCTCAGGACTGAAGACCACAACAACAACAACAATCGACAGATAAGCTATAGTGGTGGCGATACATTAAAGTGTGTTCCATCTTTTTGTCATAGAGCCAGCACCCAGCATTATGGTAGCAATAATGATGTAACTTCCTGAAACCACCTGAAGATGAATCTGAAAAGGTTCGAAAGCCTGTTCATGGAATTAAAACATAATTATTCAAAGAAGTAACTGGTTGCAGTTTTATGTAACTTATTTGCAATCAATATACAGTCACGGTTCTAAAATATCCGTAATGGATAAGCATAATCGGTAAGAAAATGATCTCACTTTTGTATTAGTTATACGAGGGCTGTTCGGAAAGTAAGGTCTGATCGGTTGCGAAATGAAAACCACAGTGAAAAATCAAACATTTTTCATTCGCAATAGTTAGCCACACCGTACAGCTACCTCTCTAAATAGTTGCCGCTCCGAAATAGACATTTTTCGTGGCGTTGTACAAACTTTCCAGTGCCCTCGTGACACAGCGCAACCGCCTGTGCTTTCCGGTAATTCTCTGCGCTGGTCTGCCTTTCGTTGTTTGTGCCAGAATGTTCTCTTTGTAGCCAGCAGTTCATGTCAGCAGAGATGAACAACGGAGGGAGCCAATTAAGGGCTGTATTGTGGGCGATGAAACACTTCCCATCGAAAACGCTGCAGGAGCGTCTTCATTGCCCCTCCAGAAGGCGGCTGAAAATTGTCTCTAAGAAAGAAATGCATGACAGTTATGTTATGTGGGCTGCATAGCTTCAGGCGAAATCTCTCACCAATTCCACATACTTGGCAGGTAACACTATTGTTTTAGGCGTTTCTACGTGATCACTTTGCGGTCCGAACTGAAAATAGCCACGTGAAACGATCGGCAGGCACACTAAAGACACTGCCCAACACATCTGTGCAAAGTTCCATCGGATTTTCACAGTGGTTTCCATTTCGCGCCTAATCGGACCTTACTTCTCGCATACGCCTTGTAATTTTTGCTGTGTTTAGTGACAGGTTATAAACTGCAGAACGATAATGCCAGTACTTCCCGTGAGCATTTCTGCACAAGTAATACTCATGCATAAATCTCGTATCAGCCATTTAACCCCACTGCGGAGAGAAATCTGGCCAACTACTATACTTCAGTTAATTACAGTAATTATAATCATCATCACTTCTGTGACACGCTTACAATGCTTACTAACGCAGTGTAATGCACAAAACACCGAACATTTTTTCAGTAACCAAAACATGATTGTTATGGCAGAGCATTATCACGTTCAGTGTCTGGTTGACGTGGTTTCCTCATTTTCGCACTTTTGATCATTAAACTGAGGCGATTCTGCGTCGCTTCTTTACATATGCATAGTTTTATTCGTAGAACATTAGTTTATAATGAAGGTAAGCTGAAGATGATAAGCTACGAAGTACAATTAATTCATTTCCGCTAAGCAGCTTTTTGTTTTGCGCTAGCAGCACTGAAAGCTTGGATAAATGCAGGAAGTATCCACAGCCACAGGATGGAAAACCTCTGCAAAATTATGAAATTATAGATTAGAAGTGTACAAATGTGTTACTTACTGCCTCTGACTCGTGTGTGTATGGTGTTGTGTCACTACAATGATCGCAAGAAAAGGACTCCCACAAAACGCAGGCTACCGACTTCACATCACTGCATTAACACATGAAAGAGAACAGTGTCCACAGATCAGGTGACATTTCTTCTCTCTTTGGAGTATGTTCTGCTACTGACATTTTGTGGGAAGTTAAAACTAAATATCGAGCCGGTACATAAAGCGGAGCCACTGTCTTTCGCCGTCATTGCAATGCCAAATCAGTTTTTCCAACGATGAGCAGAGGGGGGTGTTTGAGCCGCGGTTTTTTTCAGCCAATAACTAGGCGAGCTGAGAATGGGCCAGAAAGATTCCAAATTCGCAATTAATGTGCAGGAGATTATAAGTTCAGTCCTTATAATCACAACGAAGGGAAACCTCTCGAAAACTCAGAAACATCGATAAAGAAAGGGGAACACACTTAACAACCTTGAGGATGTGAAAATTATGAGGTCCATTAAGCAGTTTTCTGAGCAGACACTAAGCGGACAACTGTAACTACATCATACAAACATTCTGCGTAAATGTGTTTTAATGACAAAGTTATGTAGTGTACTTAATATTTCTTTAGTATTGCACCAATGACTGTAGTTTTATTGTGCAGTATACATTACTTTACTCCTTATTATTTGTATCTCGGTACACACAGATTTTATAACATAAAAAATTATTTTTTGCCATCTCATCACTATTCAAGCAACATGTTATCGTTGTTCACTAAAATGTTCAGTGATATGCTTCGGTCGCGTATCACTTATTTCTTACAATATGGACTTGGTAGTCATTTATGGAAATGAGAGAGGAGAAAGACTGGTTCTGCTATAAATTTCTGCTAGTAATAGCGAATACTCTGATCAGTAATCACAAGAGGAGGAGGTATACTTAGAAACGACCGGGAAATACGGGAAGATTTCAGTTAGATTATACATGTTCAAGCAGAGATTCCGAAATCAGATGTTAGATTGTATGCCGTGCACAAGAGCAGACGTAGACTGCGATCAGAATATAGTAGTAACGAAGAGCAAGTTGAAGTATAAGAGGCTAATGAAGAAGAATGAATGCCCAAAGATGTGGGATACGGAAGTACTAAGGAATGAACAGCTAAAAAAAAATGGTTCAAATGGCTCTGAGCACTATGGGACTTAACAGCTGTGGTCATCAGTCCCCTAGAACTTAGAACTACTTAAACCTAACCAACCTAAGGACATCACACACATCCATGCCCGAGGCAGGATTCGAACCTGCGACCGTAGCAGTCGCGCGGTTCCGGACTGCGCGCCTAGAACCGCGAGACCACCGCGGCCGTCCAATGAACAGCTAAGCTTGAAGTTCACTCAGGCTACAGATACTGCCTTAAGAAGAAGCTAAGTAGGCAGTTCAGTTGAAAAGGAATGGTCATCTCTAAAAAGGGCAGTCACGGAAGTTGGAGAACATAGGTACAAAGAAGGTAACTGTGAAGACACCACGGGTAACCGAAGAAATACTTCAGTTGATCGATGAAGGAAGTACAAAAATGTTTGCGGAAATTCAAGAATACAGAAATACAAGTCACTTAGGAATGAAACAAATAGGAAGAGCAGGGAAGGTAAGGCGAAATGGCTGCATAAAAATATGTGAAGAAATCGAAAAAGAAATGATTGTCGGTTCAAATGGTTCAAATGGCTCTGAGCACTTAAATCTAACTAACCTAAGGACATCACACACATCCATGCCCGAGGCAGGATTCGAACCTTCGACCGTAGCAGTCGCGCGGTTCCAGACTGTAGCGCCTAGAATCGCTCGGCCACTCCGGCCGGCAATGATTGTCGGAAGGACCGCCTTAGCATATAGAAAAGTCAAAACAGCGTCCGGTGAAATTAAAAGCAGTGATGGTGAGATTAAGAGCGCGAAGGTATTTCCACTGTCAAATGCAGAGGAGAGAGCGGATAAGTGAATTACATTGAAAGGGGAAGACTTTGCTGATTACGTGATAGGAGAAGAAACAGGAGTCGATATAGAAGATATGATGATCCAATATTAGAACCAGAATTTAAGGAAGCTTTGGAAGACTAAGGTCGAATAAGATAGAAAGGAAAGACAACGTTCCATCGGAATTTCTAAAATCATTGGGGCAAGTGACAACAGAACAACTGTTTGCGTTGATATGTAGAATCTATGATCCTGGCTATATACCTTCTAACTTCTGGAGATGCATCATCCACACAATTCCGAAGATTGCAAGAGCCGAAAAGCGCGAAAATTTTCATACAATCAGCTTAACGGCTCGTGCACACAGACTGCTGACAAGAATAATACACGGATGACTGCAAAATAAAACTGAAGATGTGTTAGATGACTATCAGTTGGGCTTTAGGAAAGATAAAAGCACCAGAGAGGCGGCTCTGACGTTGCGATTGATAACGGAAGCAAGACCAAAGAAAAATCAAGACACGTTAATAGGATTTTTCGGCCTGGAAAAAGAGTTCGACAATGTAAAACGGTGCAAGATGTTCGACATTCTGAGAAAAATAGGGGTAACCTATAAGCAGACGCGGCTAACATAAAACATGTACAACAGCCAAGACGGAGCAATAAGAGTGGAAGACTAAGAACGAAATGCTCGGACTAAAAAGTGTGTAAGACATGGATGCAGCCTTTCGCCCCTACTGTTCAATCTGCACATCGAAGAATCAACGACGAAAAAAAAAGAAAGGTTCAAGAGTGCAATTAAAATTCATGGTGGAAGGATATCAATGAAAAGATTCGCTGGTTGAAAGTGAAGAAGAATTACAAGATCCGATGAATGGAATGAAAGGTCTAATGAATATAGAATATGGATTGACAATGAACAGGAGAAAGACGAAGGTAAAGAGAAGTAGCAGAAATGAGAACACCAAGAAACGTAACATCAGGATTGGTAATCACAAAATAGATGAAGTTAAAGAGTTCTGTTACTTCAGCAGCAAAATAACCCATGACGGACGGAGCATGAAGGACATCAAAAATAGTCTAGCACTGCCAAAGAGGGCATTCCTCGCGAAGAGAAATCTACTCGTATCAAACACAGGCCTTAATTTGAGGAAGAAAGTTCCGAGAATGTACGTTTGATGCACAGCATTGTATGATAGTGAAACATGGGCTCTGGAAAAATTGCACGGAACAGAATCGAAGTAATTGTGGTGCTACAGAAGAACGTTGAAACTTAGGTGGACTGATATAGTAAGGAATGAGGAGGTTCTCTGGAGAATCGGCGAGGAGAGGAATGTATGGAAAACACTGACAAGGAATAGGGACAGGACGGTAGGACACCTGTTAAGACATCACGGAATAACTTCCATGGTAATAGAAGGAGCTGTAAAAGTTGAAACTGCAAAGGAAGATAGAGACTGAAATACAGTCAGCAAGTAATTGAGGTCATAGGTTGCAAGTGCTACTCTGATAAGGAGACGGCACGACCGTGGGATCGGGGATTTGTCCGAAATTTTGTGTGGCGAAAGAGGACCCGTAACACTTCACGTGGTTAAAATATTAGGACGCACTACCCGGAAAATCCCGGGAAAAATCGATCCGAAGTTTCTTAGGTGCCTTATGAGTGTAAAATATTAGTCCATTGACGAGTCACCGTCTGGCCTAGATGCCGGCACGGTAACTCAGCGTGTTCGGTCAGAGGGTTAGATGGCCCTCTGCAATAAAAAAAACTGAGTTAATGGATCAACAATGAACTGAAACGGGTGTGTTGCGACGTCCGCATCGAGCAGATGCAACGAAAAAAATGAGATTAAAAAAAAAAAAAAGAAAGGTGGTTAGGGGTTGGGTTTATTACGCCAGAGGTCTCGGGTTCTACTCCTCCTCCGGCACTTTTTTTTTCTTCTGTTTCATCTTCTTTTGTTATTCCATCAATTATTCAGAAAGTTTTCCAAACCTACATTACCTTTATCAAATAAGTTACATTATTGAATAAAAATTATTTTATTTTTGTCCAACAACACAATTCATGGCGGTAGGTTTTCCATTTTTCATTGTAAAGTATATGAGGAGAAACATTGGGTTTTTAATCAGAATAACAAAGTCGATTGGGATATATTCAATTTTTATACATATAATAATTATAACCAAGAACCGCAGTGGTAATCATCGTAAAAACAAACAAAGCAATAATTTTTGGGACATCTTGCGCAACATATAAAAGCGGATTTTTTACAATCATAGGGCGTTTGCAATAAATCTGTACAAAAACATGCCCCACTGGCATTTACGAAAATGTTTCGAGTTGCTGATAATCTTGAGGCAAACCAGGCATATTGAATCATGTCTCGGAATATTGGTGACGATAATTGATGGTGAACTATAGAATGAATTTTTATACAATCTTCCCGAGAATTAATTTCACGATTCTCCTGCAACAATGCGCTGCAATTTTGCAAGCGCTTTATGAAATTTTTAACTTGTCTGTAAAAGTAAACATCACAAGGTTGCACCAAAGAAGTCCATTTTGGAGGTATGACTTTTACAGACCACGTTGGCATACTTTCGTCATCTTGAAAAATCGCATCATATATCTCCGGATTCGTTTGACCTCCCCAAGAGTTTAGAGAAATAAATATTTATTCTCCCCGACGTAGGATTTTAAACATTTCCGGAGAAAATCCATGTAAAAAACTGCTGTTAATTTTCCGGACTTCGAAGATATTACGATGACGTTCATGTAAGTATTGGCATAGCCATCTATTAATTTGCGAATACGAGGTCCGAAATGACCGGTCGCTTCTTGTAAGCATATGAAGACACGTGGGAGCAGTTTTTCGGATACTGTTATTGATTATTTTGCGGTGTACAAATGCGTCACTGTATTCAAATCCGACTTTTTCACGATAACTGTTTTACTCCCTTTTTCAGTGAGAGTCCTGTTGAAAACAGATTGATATTGGCATCCTGAAACAATAGTATTTTTAAAATTAAACAATATTCGAATGTGTATGTAAATATCTTTTTCTATAATTAAATCTGAATTGATATATTTAATAGGTAAAACATTTTGTACGCAGAAAACATGTATTTACATATTTGGTCAGTGTTTATCACATAATCCTCATTGTACTGAGGGATTAAACGGCACGTCTGCCGACGAAAGGTCTCCGCAGACGCCTGGATGTCCTCCATTGACGCCGCTTCTTTTTTAGAAACGAGTTTCGGGATCATGCGTTGTGAAATTCTGTGATTCTGTTTAAATGCCGTGACCCATCGATCAGACGCCTTGAATTTGAAATCGACGAGTTGTGCTGCCGCAGCCAATGCCCATTGCTGTAAATTTCTTGTCGTGACTTGCTGATATTGGTTGCTTCCACAAAATGGTCGTAGGTTCTCCTCACGTTCTTCGCAATCCTCATGAGCGTGAAGTAATTCCTCTTCAGTTACGAATGTTTTTTCACCCAAAAGTTCCAGAGTATTATTATAAAGTTCTCCGGCCAATAACATAGCATCACGAGAGATTTCTAGAAGATGTCGATGCAATTAAATTATTTTCCGTCAACAGCTTTTCATAATACACCACTGCGTCCTTCAATCGTAATTTTGATAGATCACTGTGAATGGATTCTTCAGGAATTTCTTCTCCTATTCCAGATGAACCAGCAACTTGTTTAGTCGGATTGGAATAACACGTTGAAATTTGAAACAGGCACGTCTGTTCACGACGAAATTGAAAAACAAACTGCCGTTTACTTCTCACGGCTCGTGCACAGTCCTAGACGCAGATGAGCATTATAATCCCAAGGGGACCCTTACAAAGCCCCCTTAAATCTTGTAAACCCCATAAAAAGAAATAGAACAATGATCACGAATATTTTTCAGTGAATGAAAAACTTAACGTTCTTGAACTAAAATAATGTTTTAAAAATTATGTAGGTTTGAGAAACTTTTTGAATAATTGGTGGAATAACAAAAGAAAATTAAACAGAAGAAAAAAAATGTGCCGGAGGAGGAATAGATACCGAGACCTCTGGCGTAAGAAACCAACCCCTAACCGTGTATGCCAGACGGCGGCTCGGTAATGGACTAACATTTTATACTCATAAGGCACCTGAGAAACTTTGGATCGACTTTTCTCGGGATTTTCCGGGTAGTGCGTCCTAATATTTTAACCACGTGAGGTATTAGGGGTCCTCTTTCAATACACAAAATTTCGGACAAATCCCCGACCCCACGGTCGTGCCGTCTCCTTGTGAGATTAAAAGATTGGCGCAGGATAGGAATTCGTGGAGGGGTCCAGCAAACCTGTCAGACGGGTGACGACTCAAATAAATAAATAAATACTCAAGTTCAAATTCTGCAAGTGATTTCATGCGCGACCCCGGTTTCCATCTCCGATATTACTTCTCACTGTCCTTAGTTGGGCACTCTCCCCCTCGCATGTCTAAGCATGACGGTCTGTTATATTTATATGTCATTTTCATCATCATACAAATTTCCCCATTATTTATTGTTTTTGTACAATTTGTATTACTAATCGGGTTCTTATCGACTCTTTCTACATTCTTTAATAATTTCTAGGCTCTTCTGATGGATTGTAACCCTCAACCTAATGATTAGCCGGTTATGTCCGACCTACTGTCGTCCTCTCCGGATTCATGGTAGGTGTTTTTAATATTTTATCGGTTGTTCCAGCTCATTATTGGTTTTATGTCACATTAGGTTGGTCGGATATTTATTGACGATCATTACGCTTTTTGAGAAATTTCTTACGCACGCTTGATGAACCGTGGAGACATGCTTTCTGCTTTCCTGATGTATAGCTAAAACCGTCATTTATTCATGGACAAGAAATGTTTGATACCGTCCATATTGCAAGTTTAATGCCACGATTTAACTTGTAAGTAATTTGCTCGATTTCTCTCTATTGGTTGTAACTATAATAGACCATAATTATAGCGAACGCGTTCTCTAATGTGATGTGGTTTCTAATCTATGAAACTGGTCGTTAAATAAATTATTTACGAGAGCAGCCAAGCGCTTATTATCCAAGATGTTTGCTTAAGGATGCGGTTGTCGCTCATACACGCTTGTATGTAAAAAAAAATTATTTTATATGCGCCAGCGTGTGTGTGTGTGTGTGTGTGTGTGTGTGTGTGTACGTGTATGTGTGCGCGAGCGTGTGCATGTGTGTCTGTGTGTGTGTGTGTGTGTGTGTGTGAGAGAGAGAGAGAGAGAGAGAGAGAGAGAGAGTGAAAGAGAGAAAGAAATAGCAGCTCCACAGGTGCACGTCATTGTCTTTATTTTATTTATTTATATTTCAGTGACAGGTTAGTTGTCATTAAGAAAATATATGGTCATATGACGGAAACTTGTTTTGCCCACGGTAATATCTCAAGAGGGGGAAGGGCGTGGCGATTGGGAACTGTTCATTTACGTCATCCGCTAAGTGTGCAATGTCGTGCGAACCCATTTATAATCTCTCTTATCTGGCCCAAATAAAGTAAACACCTTTTTATAAAAATGCTCAACGAAAGACGCTACGCGGTTTTGCTATGATCGTGTGATGACGATTCATTCTCTTTTAGTAAGCTACTTAAGAAACAGTTCTGAAATTTGAATATTCTTTCTTTCAGCAATCATTTAATGAGGGGAGGGGGGGTTTACGCGGAGGCGGCATGTGCATCGGAAGGGATTAAACAAAATGTTGTGGAGGAATGGAGTGGCTATTTGTGACCGTCAACACATATTGGCCACTTCACGAAACACAGCAATTGTTCTACGAAGAAAACATTATTTAAAACCCGGCCCTTGGCATACATGGTAGTAGAGAGTACTGTTCTTTCATCTACGTATCAGGAGGAACATCTTACAGGAAGATAACGGTACACATCCAGGGGGTTTCCAGGAACGAAATAATTTTGTATCATTATTTGATTAATTATGCACACAGGGAAACTTACGAAAATTTATACCCACAGACAAAACTATCAGAAAGATATCAAGCCAGCGGGCCTCGCGTCCTCAGTGTCATACTTAAGTCCAGGGTCTCCCAGAAATATGTTGTTAAATTCAATAGATTCCGACAAATGAAATTTGATTGTGCATGGGATGCATTTTACTAGTAATTACTTGAGCTATTGAAGGCAGCCATCCCTGATTAATAGAATTTTGATTTGGTTTCGTGTGGTTACCAACTCAGCGTTAAGACATGTTCATATCACAGAAAAAAGAATTAAACTCCGAAAATTGCTAACGAGCATAATTCACCACACATCTAAGGGTTCACTCTAATCACAGTCCTGTATATATTTCAACTAGCGCTGTTCTCGACCACGTCTTGTTGTGGCTCAGACCGGTTAAATGAAAAGTAGAGAAAAAAGAAAGCACACGTTTCTAAGATATACCTCCTAGTCTCCTCCCGTCCCCTCGCCCGTTTGCCCACGACGTGCCAGAACCCCTGTTTTAAGTCATCCAGTATTTGAGGAGGCTCGCAACATATTTTACGCCTAGTTTCAAACTTTTATGAATCTTTTTTTTGCTGATGACGAAAGGAATAAACTTGATCGCTCATTACATTTTCGATGTCATGCAGTAAAATTGCCGCATAACGCATGACGTCACAGTTTATTACTTCTTTATCACTAACAGTATCTCCAACATATTTTGCAGATAGCATTCATATATACCTGTGAATGTGTCAGAAAAATTGCACTATGTGATCAAAAGTATCCGGACACCTGGCTGAAAATTACTTACAAGCTCGTGGCGCCCTCCATCGGTAATGCTGGAATTCATTAGGGTGTTGGCCCACCCTTAGCCTTGATGTCAGCTTCCACTCTTGCAGACATACGTTCAATCAGGTGCTGGAACGTTTCTTGGGGAATGGCAGCCAATTTTTCAAGGAGTGCTGCACTGAGGACAGGTATCAGTATCGGTTGGTGAGGCCTCGCACGAAGTCGGCGATCCAAAGAATCCCGAACGTGTTCTATAGGATCAGAACTCTGAGCAGGCCAGTGCATTACAGGGATGTCATTGTCGTGTAACCACTCCGCCACAGGCCGTGCATTATTAACAGGTGCTCGATCGTGTTGAAAGTTGTAATCACCATCCCCGAATTGCTCTTCAACAGTGGAAAGCAAGAACGTGCTTAAAACATCAGTGTAGACCTGTACTGTGATAGTGCCACGCAAAACAACAAGGGGTGCAAGCTCCCTCCATAAAAAAAAACAAGACCACACCATAACACCAGCGCCTCCGAATTTTACTGTTAGCACTACACACGCTGGTAGAAGACGATCACCAGGCATTTGCCATACCCACACCCTGCCATCGGATTCCCACATTGTGTACCGTGATTCCTCACTCCATACAACGTTTTTTCACTGTTCAGTCGTCCAACGTTTACACTCTTTACACCAAGCGAGGCGTCGTTTGGCATTCACCTGCGTGATTTGTAGTTTCTGAGTTGCCGCTCGACGATGAAATCCAAGTTTTCCCACGTCCCGCCTAACTGTCATAGTACTTGCAGTGGATCCTGATGCAGTTTGGGTTGGGTTGTTTGGGGGAAGAGACCAAACAGCGAGGTCATCGGTCTCATCGCATTAGGAAAGGATGGGGAAGGAAATCGGCCGTGCCCTTTCAAAGGAACCATCCCAGCATTTGCCTGGGGCGATTTAGGGAAATCACGGAAAAACCTAAATCAGGATGGCCGGACGCGGGATTGAACCCTCGTCCTCCGGAATGCGAGTCCAGTGTGCTACTACCACTGCGCCACCTCGCTCGGGATGCAGTTTGGAATTCCTGTGTGATGGTCAGGGTAGATGTCTGCCTATTACACATTACGACCCTCTTCAACTGTCGGCGGTCTCTGTCAGTCAACAGACGAGGTGGGCCGGTACACTTTTCTGCTGTACGTGTCCCTTCACGTTTCCACTTCACTGTCACATGGGAAACAGTGCACCTAGGGATGTTTAGGAGTATGGAAATCCCGCGTACAAAGGTATGACACAAATGACATCCAATCCCCTGACCACATTCGAAGTCCGTCAGTTCCGCGGGGGTCCCATTCTGCTCTCTCACAATATCTAATGACTGACTTCCGGAAAGCGTTT
Organism: Schistocerca serialis cubense; assembly: GCF_023864345.2. Taxonomy (NCBI): domain Eukaryota; kingdom Metazoa; phylum Arthropoda; class Insecta; order Orthoptera; family Acrididae; genus Schistocerca; species Schistocerca serialis. Next base: position 200,401,297 of record NC_064643.1, on the reverse strand, counting down.
GACTCGGTGCCCCACTGCAGACTCCTAACGAAGCATATGGGATTGGTTCCTAGATATGTGAGTGGCTCGAAGACTTCTTAAGTAATAGAACCCAGTACGTTGTCCTCGATGGTGAGTGTTCATCGGAGGTGAGCGTATCATCTGGAGTGCCCCAGGGAAGTGTGGTAGGTCCGCTGTTGTTTTCTATCTACATAAATGATCTTTTGGACAGGGTGGATAACAATGTGCGGCTGTTTGATAATGATGCTGTCGTGTACGCGAAGGTGTCGTCGTTGAGTGACTGTAGGAGGATACAAGATGACTTGGACAGGATTTGTGATTGGTGTAAAGAATGGCAGCTAACTCTAAATACAGATAAATGTAAATTAATGCAGATGAATAGGGAAAAAAATCCCGTAATGTGTGAATACTCCATTAGTAGTGTAGCGATTGACACAGTCACGTCAATTAAATACTTGGGCGTAACATTGCAGAGCGATATGAAGTGGGACAAGCATGTAATGGCAGTTGTGGGGAAGGCGGATAGTGGTCCTCTGTTCATTGGTAGAATTTTGGGAAGATGTGGTTCATCTGTAAAGGAGACCGCTTATAAAACACTAATACGACCTATTCTTGAGTACTGCTCGAGCATTTGGGATCCCTATCAGGTTGGATTGAGAGTGGAGATAGAAGCAATTCAGAGGCAGGCTGCTAGATTTGTTACTGGTAGGTTTGATCATCACGCGAGTGTTACGGAGATGCTTCAGGAACTCGGGTGGGTGTCTCTGGATGAAAGGGGGCGTTCTTTTCGTGAATCGCTACTGAGGAAATTTAGAGAACTAGCATTCGAGGCTGACTGCAGTACAATTTTACTGCCGGCAACTTATATTTCGCGGAAAGACCACAAAGATAAGATAAGAGAGATTAGGGCTCGTACAGAGGCATATAGGCAGTCATTTTTCCCTCGTCCTGTTTGGGAGCGGAACAGGGAGAGAAGATGGTTGTTGTGATACGAGGTACCCTCCGCCACGCACCGTATGGTGGATTGCGGAGTATGTATGTAGATGTAGATGTAGATGTAGATCTACTGAGGTCGCTGATATGGAGTACCTGGCAGTAGGTGGCAGCACAGTGTATCTAATATGAAAAACGTATGTTTTTGGTGGTGTCCGGATACTTTTGATCACATGTTGTATATAGTCACAATCTGGAAGGAAATACTGTGGGGTAAGAACGACCGGCCGCCAATTGGGGTGAGTGTGATGACGTGGAGGCGGTAAGGGAATGACGCAGATGGACAGAGAGCCAAGGGGAAGGAGAAGACCGGCAGAGATAAGGGGGAGTACGTGGTGGATACAGATAGGAGGGGGAGGGGATGGACGGAGAAAGGGAGAATGGGAAACAGACAGAGAGAGGAGTGACGAGAAGATAGACAGAGTGGGGCATGAGGAGATGGACGGAGTGGGGATGGAGGAGTTGGACGAAGAGAGAGTGTGGAGGAGGGGACAGAGAGGGGGTTAGGAAGGCTGTGGAGAGAGGGAGGGGGAAGGAGGAGATGGATCAATAGAAGACTGTAATAAGTACATACTACGGTGTTTTGGTTGGCAGGAGAGCCAACACCGTGTTACTAGAAGGAGGCCGAAAGGCACGCGTTTTAGCTCACGCAGGTTGGCGTGAGGTCTGGAACAGGACAAGGAAACTAGAATTTAGAAAAACGGACGTAGCTGGTGGAATACTTAACTTTAATCCATTAATGGTGAACGTCGGTCTGGACGCTACAAGATTCACAATATCAATAGTGACTGATAATGGCGCCTTGCTAGGTCGTAGCAAATGACGTATCTGAAGGCTATGCTAAACTATCGTCTGGGCAAATGAGAGCGTATTTTGTCAGTGAACCATCGCTAGCAAAGTCGGTTGTACAACTGGGGCGAGTGCTAGGAAGTCTCTCTAGACCTGCCGTGTGGCGGCGCTCGGTCTGCAATCACTGATAGTGGCGACACGCGGGTCCGACGTATACTAACGGATCGCGGCCGATTTAAAGGCTACCACCTAATAAGTGTGGTGTCTGGCGGTGACACCACATAGGGACGCCCCCAAAGCGGCAATTGTCATTACAAACCAGTCTCTACGTGTAACAACACTCGCACAATTTTTCACCAATCACTGCAACGTCGTGGAGATACAGGCTCCCATGGGAATTATAACCTTTATAAATATGTATTTCCAATATGGTGCAATATTGAACAACATCTGGATCACCTAACAAGAGTAGCCACGGCGTTGCGGGGACGCAAACTGGTTATAACAGCCGACATAAATGCATAATCCCCCCTATGGTACAGTGGCACAAGAGATGAAAATGGCGAAAAAGCGGAGGATATGATTATGGCTTTACAACTTGTGGTTGCAAATAGACCTGGCAACCCTCCCACCTATGCGGCGGGAGGGGGCTTCGGCACCAATATAGATGTAACGCTAGTTACACCAAATACTGCCAACATCATCCAGAACTGGGAAGTTAAAGAGAACGCTACAACAAGTGACCATAATCTTATTATGTTTAGCCTAGGAAATAGAGGGTGTCACTGGGCCACGGGGTGGGAGTTGCAACTGAACTTCAAGAGAGCTGACTGGGAGAGACTAGCGAGATAGTGTGACATTCCTCCATTGCCAGAAGGTGACGCACAACAGGACCTGGACATAGACAAGCGGGCCGAAGAACTGGTGGGCGCAGTTACCAGAGCGGTAAAGGCAGCTGTTCCAACCAGGAGGAGGGCCATGGCGGCCTCCCCGTCACCATGGTCAGCTGAACTTGAGGAAATGCGTCAGTCTGTCAGAAGGCTGAGGAGGCACTACCAGCGCAGTGTCGTCTGGTGGGAAAAGCAAAGATGGTTACTGCAATACCGGGAGGCAAAAGAGAAATTTCAAAAAGAACTGAAAGAAGATAGAATACGCAGTTGGGAAAGATTTGTGCTGGACCAGTTGGCCTTGGACCCATGGGGAGTACCCTACACATTAGTAAGGGAAAAGATCCGATCCCCAATGATGCTATCAACGGTCAGGCACGGGGATGGGATGACGGAGTCCTGGCAGGAGACTGCCGAGGTCCTTCTCCGATCCCTGCTGCCTGATGACGATGAGGCCAGCGACACGGAAGGCCAGTCCCAGCTACGAAATGAAGATCTGGTTCAAATGGCTCTGAGCACTATGGGACTTAACATCTGTGGTCATCAGTCCCCTAGAACTTAGAACTACTTAAACCTAACTAACCTAAGGACATCACACACATCCATGCCCGAGGCAGGATTCGAACCTGCGACCGTAGCAGTCGCGCGGTTCCGGACTGAGCGCCTAGAACCGCTAGAACACCGCGGCCGGCGAAGATCTGGACAAAATAGCTAACAACAGGGCAGTCTACCCCTTCTCTGAAGAGGAGGTGGCTGGCCACATCAAAGCACTAAAAACAGGGAAAGCCCCCGGCCCAGACGGCATTGTGGCGGAGGTGGTGCAGTTCCTAGCACCCCAACTGGTGGCGCCACTAACCTAGCTATACAATGAGTGCCTAAGGCAGGGAAAATTCCCGAGAATCTGGAAAGAGGCAAACGTTGTGATCATCAAAAAGGGACCCGACAAGGACCCAGCGGATGTCAAGTCCTATAGACCGATCTGCCTACTGGACATCCTTGGGAAATTACTTGAGAAATTGCTAGCTGACAGACTGACTGCACACCGAGTGCTGTGCGGGATGAGTGGCAGGCAGTTCGGCTTCAGGCCGGGGCGATCGACAACTGATGGGATCGCTCTGGCGGCCGAGGTCTGCGGCTCTACCCCATACAAGTACGTTGTCGGCATCATGGTTGACATCAGTGGCGCCTTTGACAACCTGTGGTGGCCTTCGCTCTTCTCCTGCTTGCGGGAGAAAGAGTGTCCAGGGTCGCTATATGGTTGCCTGAGGAGCTATTGTGAAGGGCGGGAGGTCTGGCTATCATCCCCTAGCGGTAGAGTAGGAAAAACTATAACTAAGGCATGTCCCCAGGGTTCCGTCTTAGGTCCCCTGTTCTGGGACATCCATATGGAACCGCTTTTAGATAGTTTGCAGCAGAGTGAAGAAGTGCTAGAGGTGATAGCCTACGCAGATGACCTCCTTCTGCTGGTTGGCGGCCGGAGCCGTGAGGACATTGAGCCAAAAATAGACAGAGCAATGACCAAATTACAACTGTGGTGTACAAATACTAAGATGACGATCTCACCAACAAAATCGACGTACTTATTACTGAAGGGACAGCTAGTAAGGAACCCTACAGTCAGAATCGGAGGCTCACCAGTTATAAGACGACAAGAGACTCGCTACTTGGGCGTCGTCATCGATGAAAGGTGGAACTTTGGAAGGCACATTGAGCCCGTAACCCAAAAAGCACTACAAGTACTAAACAACCTTACTTCCATAGGCCACAAACGATTTCACCTTCCACCACACCTAATCAAGCTGTATCATAATAGTATATTAACGTCAATAGTGGGTTACGGATCAGGAGTCTGGGCACATAGGCTCACGAGGGTGGTGCCTGCCATGGCAGTGAGAAGAGTACAAAGAAACATGCTATTAAGATCTATAGGGGCGTACAGAACATCCCCAGGAAGTGCATTATTAATAATAATGGGGCTCTGTGCTTTAGATATAAAAATACGGGAGCAAGCAGCATGGTATTGGGTTAAGAAGGGGAACAACACGAAAATAGAGAATATCCTGGGAGCACTGGTGTGGAACAAGGGAGAAATACGCGGAAGGGGTGAGGACTTACGGCAGCAGTCTTGGGAAACGGAAGAAACTGGCAGAAGAGCCTTTGGGTTCCTGCTAAATGTAAAAGAAAGGTTAGGGATGAAGTACTTCGAGCCAACGCTGGGTCTAATACACTTTCTCACTGGTCATGGGCCCTACCCGACATACTTGTGTCGGTTTGGGAAAAAGGCTACACCCGAGTGTGACTGTGGCGCTTCGGAGGGCACTCCCGACCATGTGGTTTACGAGTGCCCCCTTTTCGATGATTTAGCAGTGACACTAAGACAACAGCTTCCACACAACAATACAAATGACCTATTAAGACATGAAGAGACTTTTGAAACTCTAAATAGACTGGCAAACGAGGTATCACGGAAAGTACTGACAGCATACTTGAGGGACTTTCACGACTAAAGACAAATACCGAACGTGTCCAATTACCCTGATCCTACACCGCCTGTGCGTGGACAAGTCGACTTTTCAGTTGCAATCCGCCACGTGCAGGACTAGGGGGACCGGGGTACACTGATCTAGACCAAAAGCACCGGAATTGACGGAGGTTAGTACAGTAGTTGTAGCTTTAGATATAGATATTAAGTTAGGAACCTGCAGCGACGAACAATCTTGGCCTGCCCAGTGTCAGGGGCACGCTCATAGGGATTAGCTCGATGAGCAGGGCCTGAAGTAGTAGGTTTATATCTACGCTGACACTCCTGTAACGCTGCAGGCAGTTAGGAATTAACAAGTAGGTAAGAAAACTAACAATTAGCAAGTAGTATAGATTAATAGCTGTAGTCTGTGTAGTGTTGGCAGAAGAGCCAACACTGTTTCTAGAGGAGGCCGAAATGCACGCGTTTAATTACAGGCTGACTGGCGTGAGGTCTGGAACAGGACAATATCTTGAGAATTGCAAATAAAGTAAGTAGTTGATATAATACTTAACTTTAATCCATAATTGGAGTACATCGCTCTTGATGATACAAAAGTATAATAAGCTCGATATAACTGGTAATGGCGCCTTGCTAGGTCGTAGCAATTGACGTAGCTGAAGGCTATGCTAACTATCGTCTCGGCAAACGAGAGCGTATCGGTCAGTGTAGCTTCGCTAGCAAAGTCGGCTGTACAACTGGGGCGAGTGCTAGTAAGTCTCTCTAGACCTGCCGTGTGGTGGCGCTCGGTCTGCGATCACTGACAGTGGCGACACGCGGGTCCGACGTATACTAATGGACCGCGGCCGATTTAAAGGCTACCACCTAGCAAGTGTGGTGTCTGGCGGTGACACCACAGTCTGCCTATTACCCTGTATTGTATCCTGTCTGTAGCTCACAATAATAAACATAGTACCATTGTAATAACAATAAAAATAGCTGCTGAATGTATAACATTGTAGTATTGTTATGACCCACTAATCATTAAGGTGGTGGGTTCCTTTTGTATAAATATTATAGATGTTGAAATAAAGATTTTTAAAAAAAAGCAAAAACAATAAAGTGCAACCGCCAGAAAAGTACTTGATCAGCTGCAGGCCCATAAATACAATTGTCCTCAAAGAATGAAGGATTTCTGAATGTATGGAGATCAGCTATAAATAGCAGTTGGTAGCTCACTGTCGTGAATGTCAGAGATCCAGGTTCGCATCTCGTCTAGCCGCAAAGCTCTCACTCGCCTACAGAGCTCGAGAGTCGCCGTCAGTTATTCATAGAGAGGCAGGTGATGCGCTTAAAGCTAGGTTAGCACCAACATCTAAGAGTTAAATTAATGATCGCGAATATACGGTCCTTACTTTAGAGTGCTGTAATACACAGTGTTGTCTTCCTCGCTTCTTACAGCTGCAGTATGTAACATTCGCGAGAAGGATGACGCAAAGTGAAATGTGTGAGGTGTTTTATGCTCTAAATAGTAGCCGGTGTCCAGCGAAGTTTCTGCCGCTTTCTTCCCCCCACTGTCGGCATAAATAACGCGCCGCAGTTTCTCCCGCTTTTTATTCTTACAAATTTAGCATATTTACGGACCAATTGCCGACATTTACGGCGCCTGCGGAGCACCGCCGCCTCCTGTAATAGAAATACCATCAGCGCAGTAATTTGTGCGCCGTGGCAGCCGGCGCGGACTGAAATGTGAGGACAGTCACACATTATTCGCCACACGCTCTCCCGTTTGTCTTCCAGCATTGTCCACGAGCATAAGCTCCGGAGACTTCCCCGGGCCCGGCAACAGATGCTAATCTCCGCGTCAGCCGTCTTCTTTACTGCGCTCGCCAACACTTAAAAATGTTCCCTTCCCAGCGGCGGGAAGGCACCCTAAACACTGAAGATTAATAAATGTTTACCGGGCCGCATCCGGGACACGACGGCGCACGTGCTCGCGCAGCGACTCCACGCAGCGCCTTACGGGACGCGGGGCGTCGCGTGACGAAACCGACGCCTCTAACTCAGCACCGTCCCACACGCATCACGCACCGCATTCGCTCTCGCCCGGCGACGCCGTCAGGCAGATTCAGAGACTGCTGAAAAATTTAGCCCAGCACTCTCAGCTTACCAGCTTCCTGATACTCAGCACCGTCCCACACGCATCACGCACCGCATTCGCTCTCACCCGGCGTCGCCGTCAGGCAGAGTCAGAGAGTGCTGAAAAACTTAGCCCAGCACTCTCAGCTTACGAGCTTCCTGATACCTGCCTCCACATGCGAGGTGGTTAACACGAGCTGTTACAGTGACTATGATCTGGAAGCTGATACTCCCACTCATCTTGTTTCGACAGCACGATATCGCTTGGTAGACATTAAAATGGTGTACACCACATATCTGAAGAGCCAAAGAAATTAGTTGTTGTTGTTGTTGTTGTTGTCTTCAGTCCTGAGGCAGCGTTTAGGATGATAACATGAGCAGTGAGGTCACGTGCTCCTGTCATATGAGAGGAGCTTCAGTCAGAGTAGCGATTCTGGGCGTTTACTCATATTATGAGAGGCAGGAACAGGTAGTGCATCAAGGAACATTGTCGACCATGTTCACTTTCCCGGTCCGTGCCTACTGGAGTCGGGAACCATACTGTTGCATTAGCGTACTGACCTCCATTCGAAACTCCCTGGCAGATTAAAACTTGCCTTTGGCGGGCAAGTGCTCTACCATATGAGCTACCCATGCGCAGTGCGCTGATATGAAGCAGGAGAGCTTCTGTAAAGTTTGGGAGGTAGGGGACGAGATACTGGCAGAAGTAAAGCTGTGAGGACGGGGCGTGAGTCGTGCTTGGATAGCTCATATGGTAGAGCACTTGCTCGCGAAAGGCAAAGGTACCGAGTTCGAGTCTGGGTCGGGCACACAGCTTTAATCTGCCAGGAAGTTTCATATCAGCGCACACTCCGCTGCAGAGTGAAAATCTCATTCTGACTTCTATTTCATTGAACACGGCAGATTATTTATCAATGTGAGTGTGAGACTGTACTTTCTTTCCCATTAACCGAGGGTGCTTTCGGCCATAATTCGAACAGCTCAGGTGGAGGAGGTCTTGGAACGAGAGGATATTCGCCGAAAGGGCTGGCCTGCCCATTCCCCGAACTTAAATCCCGTCGAGAACGTGCGGCAAGCGTTGGGGAGATACTGCAGCACGCCCACATGTACGAACGACCATCCAGCGTTTTCCAACCGCGTTGGTGGAGAAGTGGAATGCCTTACCACAAGAACTCTTTGCCAATACTGCGGCCAGCATGGGAGCACGTTTCAGAGCATGCACTGCCATCCTCAGTGATGACACACTCTACTAAGAACCATGCTTCGCCTGTTGTATTGCGCCGGCCGGAGTGGCCGTGCAGTTCTAGGCGCTACAGTCTGGAACCGCGCGACCGCTACGGTCGCAGGTTCGAATCCTGCCTAGGGCATGGATGTTTGTGCTGACCTTAGGTCAGTTAGGTTTAAGTAGTTCTAAGTTCTAGGGGACTGATGACCACTGCAGTTAAGTCCCATAGTGCTCAGAGCCATTTGAACCATTTTTTTGTTGTATTGCCCAGCGAACTATCATAAATCGTGGTGACTTCAATGAAGTTATTACCTTCGAATAATAGTGTCATTTCTGTTCGTCTCATGCATATTTCTTGCACTTAACTTCTGCACTATCTGTAGCAGTTCTTTATACGCATAATCTAAGTTTCATCGAGCTATGTTACTTGTCAGTGACACATCATGAAAGAGCAATTTTCGCACACCAGTGTAACTACCACATTTCTCTTTCTATGACGGTTACATCGCCTGTCACGGTATGATTAACATTTAGTTCAGTATTTAATACTTCCGTTGTGTTTTTTCTTGGGTGTGTTCACAAAGAGAGCGCCTTTTTTAACGCTCGTCTTATTGTGTAAATAACACTCCTCGCAGTAAGCTCAGCAGTCTAGTGTTAGCGCTTCCGAGAAGTACCCCAAGCTCGTTAATACCGATTCAGTGTGTAATAGAGCCGTTCACGTCCGCTGTGAACTCCCCGTGAGGCGAGGATCAAGCATTTCAGCACCTTCCAGATGGATATGTGCGGCGGGCGCCTCGGGCAGCGAGCTCCATAATTGGCCCCCGGCTGCTTGGCTCCTAATTTTTCAAGGAAATCTAGGCGTGGAGCCGGCGTCCGTAAGTCAATGGCCGATCGCGGCGGCCATTACGGCAATTGGCCGCTTCCGATTACGCCGGGGGCGGCGCGCGCCGTGATGGAGGCTGAAGGCTGCGTAATTACCGGCCAACGGCGAGCCGCCGCTGCACACCGTACCAGCCAGCCGCCAACCCGCCGCTACAGACTCACTCTGCAGCTTCGTAACTCCGGCGAAGCCACTGTGCACCCCATCCACTGGCCGCCCTGCAGAGTTAAGTCTTTATTTACTCTTCTCTGTCATGTTTTCTGCCTGGCGTCAATATTGCTAAATGTTGGGCTGTAAGCTCTAGAACTCGTTATCCCATCGCGGGGCGGATGATGCAAGTTGAGAATTTTATCGTCGTCTCTGCCGAATGTAGCATTAATCGTAAGTGTTTTTAACGTAAATTTGCCCACCAAACGAAACAGCCATCACCTGCATTTTGAAGTCTGTACGAGGGACGGCCAAAAATTCAGCATGCAAGCAGTTCTCTTGTACGTGTTGTTATTGGACATACTATGGGGACCATTATATTAACTACTCGGCAACACGCTTTTACGTGTTATACGATACACATTTCACATTGTAGCAAATATTAAAACACAAATTTGGTGCTCGGTATTGTCTCAAGTAGCATTGTACGTGGGATGTGTAAAATACGACGCATCCAGTTAGTCATCTACAGCTCATTTATATACAATTAACAATAATCTTTAATTAATGAAAAAATATCTTACTGTAATCATCAATTTTTTCGAATTTTACATAAAAACTGATTATATCATTTGTGTAACTATCAGACAATAATCACGTTAAAATGTTAGTGCTAAAATCAGTTCAGTCATTATATGGGAAAGTAACTGTCAAAATTCGATTATTTCATAAAACGTGAAAATTAACGTGGTGAACTGAAAGTCACGTTCACTTTCAGGACATTATATCCCTATAAAAACTCAAATCAGATTCACTGTAATCAATTTTGTAATTAGGAGTTCTAGAACTTTCTGTCATAAATAAACCATTATTTTGACCATTTAGTCAAAACGAGATTATTATGTAAGATTTGAACATCAAAATCTATTTCCACATTATGTAAAGTGCTCTAAAATATGTCGGCATCAAAATTCCTTTTGTAATTAACGAGACATCAATTATTTTGCATGAAGTACTGTTAGTCACATTTCTGTAGCTGAATTTCGATACTATATTTGAAAAGCAGTTTCTAGAAATCATTTTTTATAATCAGTCATTTATTATCTTCAAAACTGTAACTGTAGTTTCTTATGACACAACCAATTTTAATTGTGACTCTGTTAATGTGACTTTTTTGATCAATACTTTCAAAGAACTTGTGTTGTTATGAAACCATATAAACAATAAAGTGGCAGTTATTTTTAGTTAGTTCAATTACATGATCTGTAAAGTCAGTTTCTTTGAGCTGTGCATTGTATGAATGTTCTGGAACAATATAAACATTATCACAAAATGCAAACTTTGTGTTGGTGTAAATTATCTAATAGTTCGCATTAACTCCTGGGATATTATGCGCCCCAATTAACCCTTAATTGGTGGAGAATAGTCGTCGAAACCAACAAGACAGTACACATTCCAAGCATTTCATTGAACTTAACACAGACTCATAATCTACGAGTATGTTAATAGAACCCATTTAGCTAGAACCTGGTAAAAAAGGAGTATGCTATAACATGCATAGCTCTCTTACCTGTCTGCACATTTCGCCCTTCGCCACGCCTTACTATCTGAGGGTGGCCAAGAACGGCAAACTACGAATGCACCATGTGTAAACGGCGATGCAATCGCATAACATACAACTTGTTTTCCATTTCATATTTCTCAACACCATAGATCACAAACAATACAAATTTGCAGTATTATGTAATTATTTATGGCGTTCTGCAGGTTTAATTTGATTTTTATCTGGTACAGACAGTTGTCATACAGAAAGATTCAGACCGTTTCATAGACTTTGCATTCATGTTGCAATAATCCTGACTTATTCAGTTTCATAACTGAGAAAGGCCTTTCACACACATATGTTGATTGACATACTTTATCACGTTTGGACTCTCATTAAGGAGACGCAGAACTCTTCCTAGGGGAAACAACGTAGACTTCTGGACATTTTTAACGTAAGAGAATCTATCTTTCAAAATAGAATTACACTGCAGACCAATCAATTCCATCTGCACATGGACAGCGGCTCTTTCAACTAAAATAGCAAACAGGGCAGAAACCACAACGAGCGAGGTGGCGCAGTGGTTACCACACTGGACTCCCATTGGGGAGAACGACGGTACAAACACGCGTCCGCCCATCCTGTTTTCGGTTTTCCGTGATTTCTCTAAATCGTTTCAGGCAAATGCAGGGATGATTCCTTTCAAAGGGCACGGCCGACTTCCTTCCCCATCCTTCCCTAATCCGATGAGACTGATGGCCTTGCAGTTTGGTCTCCTCCGTCAAATCAACCCCCAGAAAACAGCTCAAAAACAGATGTAAGACAGGCAGAATCATCAAAACTTTTAGAAAACTTTCCTCGTAATTGTTTCAAGTCCACAATGAATTCTTTAAACTTCGCGTTTTCCTTAACACCAGTGAGATTACGGAAAAAGACGGCGTTTTCGTCAGAATTTTTCCCTTCCACAACATAATTTTTTTATAAGTATTACCATCAGATCAGTTACAAACTGTTTCTCATCTTGCAATGTTCTACTGTGGGCAATGTGCAGTCAAGTCCTGTAAAAATGGGAGGTCTGTACTTCATTGCAGATGTTCTGATTTTCGTTCATGCTTTCACTTTTTCTTCATAAATTCACCATAGTAGGTTTTAAATCGAAAAAAATTGTGTTTAGCATTTGACGATGCCACTATGGCTTCAGTATATTAGGACAAGTTCTTGTAAAACGGATCTGAAGATGGTCATTATAGACCGAAACCGGTAGTCTGATGACAAAAATTTGTGACCATAGACGTGAAGTAAAGGAAATTTTAAATATATACTGTCTCCGCATTATTCGTTCACTTCTATCGAAGTTATTGCAGCTGTCAGTATAATAATGCGTACAACTTAAGAAAATTTGCTATTCATACCACCAATTTCATCACGTGCTCCGTGTTTGCAAATTTAACACAATGTGCTTTGTGATGTACAGAAGAATGAATCCCGTCGAGCGATCGTTTTTCTCTTTCATAGTAACCAATGCCCTTAAATTTTTTCTACATGATGTTGTAATTTCGTTCAATAGCAGGTTTTCGGTACTTGTCGGTTACGCGACTGCATAATAGGCATAGAGAATTCTCATCCTTCTCTTCTGTCATTCCCATTTGTCTTTTAAATCTTGTGACAGATAGCTAGAATGCCCCTTTTTGTGCAAACAGCCAATGGACCTGCGAACTTCCTTTATATAACGAATAGCGAACGATAAAGAGCACTGATATCACGATTATGCCGAACTGAAGAAAATCGTAACGACCGAAAAATGCCGCACCGCAATACTAAATGAAATGTCACGTCGTACCGTGTACTTCCGAGAAGGCCCGAATAAAGCCGAGACAGGCCGAGCAGCCGCGGGAGGTAGCCGCGCAGTTTGAGGCGTCTTGTCACGAGCCGCGCGGCTCTCCCTGTCGGAGGTTCGAGTCCTCCCTCGGGCATGGCTGTGTGTGTCGTCCTTAGCGTAAGTTGGTTTAAGTTAGAGTAAATAGTGTGTAAGCTAAGGGATCGATGACCTCAACAGTTTAGTCCCATAAGACCTTATCACAAATTTCCAAATTTTCCACGCCGAGCCTCAGTCTGCACGTGTGCTCACGTGATGGGTGGCACGCTATGGCCGATCGTCTGTGGTCTATAAACGGCAGCCACTAACTTTATCGTCTCAAGAAGATCGTACTACGACCAAGAAACATGCAGTTAGTCCTCCACTACACACTCACCAGCTGGGTACCGGTTTGGCTTCTCGGTCAGCACCAGCATACCTGTAACAATTGGGTTCATCATCGTTTAGTGTCCGATAGGCCATATATCGATACACAGTGTAGGGTAGTGTTGACGGTTTATTTGTGAGTTGGTGTGCGAGCTTCTCGGCTTCGCTGTTGGTCTGCTGTTCTAGCAGCTGGCATATCCAGTCATTGTTGCCGATCTGCAGTGGCTTGCCGATGTTGTCGGTTGTGAGTGTATGTTAGCTCGCCATAGGTGGTTATGCCCTAGCTAGCAGTATCTTTGGCCGCTTATGCTTCCACCTATGGATGTGATACTTCAAATGTGTAACCGGTTGTACTTACCAGCACACACGGAGCACTAACTAAAACTGTAAATGTCTCCGACCCCTCCCTCATATTACTCAAGATTACACCCACTCTCCACCTCCCCCCGTCCCCCCAATGTTTCTCCTACGAAATGTTACACATCTCATTTCTGGAATTTCATTTGTTGCATTGCTTCTGCGGATTCTAAAATCCCTAAGTCTGTGGTTACAGCCCAGCGGCATCATAAAATACTTTCCGTTAGTGATGGCCTAATTGATAGCTCAAATTTATTCCATCGTATTATGTTACAGAATTATCTTAGAAAATAGATTAAGGAAAGGCAAACCTACGTTTCTAGCATTTGTAGACTTGGAGAAAGCTTTTGACAATGTTGACTGGAATACTCTCTTTCAAATTCTGAAGGTGACAGGGGTAAAATACAGGGAGCGAAAGGCTATTTACAATTTATACTGAAAGCAGATGGCAGTTATAAGACTCGAGGGGTATGAAAGGGAAGCAGTGGTTGGGAAGGGAGTGAGACAGGGTTGTAGCCTATCTCAGATGCTATTCAATCTGTATATTGAGCAAGCAATGAAGGAAACAAAAGAAAAGTTCGGAGTAGGTATTAAAATCCATGGAGAAGAAATAAAAACTTTGAGGTTCGCCGATGACATTGTAATTCTGTCAGAGACAGCAAAGGACTTGGAAGAGCAGTTGAACGGAATGGACAGTGTCTTGAAAGGAGGGTATAAGATGAACATAAACAAAAGCAAAACGAGGATAATGGAATGTAGTCGAATTAAGTCTGGTGATGCTGAGGGAATTAGATTAGGAAATGAGACACTTAAAGTAGTAAAGGAGTTTTGCTATTTGGGGAGCAAAATAACTGATGATGGTCGAAGTAGAGAGGATATAAAATGGAGACTGGCAATGTCAAGGAAAGCGTTTCTGAAGAAGAAAAATTTGTTAACACCGAGTATAGATTTAAGTGTCAGGAAGTCGTTTCTGAAAGTGTTTGTATGGAGTGTAGCCATGTATGGAAGTGAAACATGGACGATAAATAGTTTAGACAAGAAGAGAACAGAAGCTTTCGAAATGTGGTGCTACAGAAGAATGCTGAATATTAGATGGGTAGATCACATTACTAATGAGGAGGTATTGAATAGAATTGAGGAGAAGAGGAGCTTGTGGCACAACTTGACTAGAAGAAGGGACCGGTTGGTAGGACATGTTCTGAGAGATCGAGGGATCACCAATTTAGTATTGGAGAGCAGCGTGGAGGGTAAAAATCGTAGAGGGAGACCAAGAGATGAATGCACTAAGCAGATTCAGAAGGATGTAGGCTGCAGTAGGTACTGGTAGATGAAGAAGCTTGCACAGGATAGAGTAGCATGGAGAGCTGCATCAAACCAGTCTCAGGACTGAAGACCACAACAACAACATGTTACAGAATCAACATGCAGATAAAGACATCAAATATCTCAGTTGGAAATCTTTCGTACTTAGCAACATTTCGAATTACAGATTTTTGAAGATAAGAGTGAAAGCGTATTTTGCATCCTTTCATTCCTTTTCATCTCGTGGAATTATCCTCCAGGACGATGCATCGAAAGAAACGAAAAAAAATCGTCGTTATGTACACTGTCGTATTAGACATCTTCGAATGTGCCGAAACAAAGCAATTTGAAGCTAACCGCATCCTTTCTTCGTGGCCGTCCTGTGTCTGTAGTCGAAAGTTTTCTTTGGCGTCCGGCTTTGATCCACACGTAGTAGCTAATCATCCCATTTATTTCTATAATGTCATATCTTTTCTGCTATTCCTAGAACAAGGACCTCGGCTCTGATCGTACTGTTCCTCTTATAAATTTCTGATTTTTATCCTACTGCAGGTCTTAGAAGACTCATTTCTGCCACTTAAATTCTCTGTCATTGCTTGGTCATTAAAGTTCATGCTTCGGATCCATAGAGCAATAAAAATACAGACGTAGTACTATAGTACTTAAGTACTATCATTTTTCTGGTTTTGTTCAGGAGCTTTCGCTTAAGCGTACCTGTCTAAGTATCTCTGTAGTTTCTTTTTACGATCATTATCATAAGTATGAGAGATATCACAGTCCAGTTAGTTGAAGATATGGACTTGCTCCAACATATTATTGTCGATTGTAATATTATCTCTAATATGTCCTGTTCTATAAAAAGCCATAAGTTAAGTTTTATTTGTGGAGATGGTTAAATTATATTTATCCACCAAAAATAAGCAGTCCGAATATTTTATTTGCCGAATCTACGATAGCCACTTTACGAGAGCTATACAGAATTTGGTGAGACAGGAGACTATAGTTTCTAACTCGTTAATCTATCGAGAAATGTCGCTAAGGACTCTTACTTGTAGAACAGGAGGAAAATCCTGAAAATATGGTGTTCTAAGACAAAGAAAACAACGCGATGGATAAACAGCATGCTACTCAAAACTTTCAGGGATTGCATCCGCTTGTTCACGTGATGTAGTAAGTTCACAGGTCACATGTGATATAGAACCTAATGAATGAAAACCACTTAATCACCTAGCCGCTGTACATTACGTGCTGGAGGGTACCTGTTGTAATGTAATCATTGTCTTCCCTTTCCTTTCTTTTCAAATATACTGCGAAGAGAAAAATCGTCGATCGGTCTCCATACATTTGCTAAATTTGCTAATATTTCCCTAGTGATCGTGAGGGGAGAATCAGAGTGTTTCTTGACACATAGTGGAACTTGGGCTTTTGTAATTTAGAGACTAACTCCCTTCCGATATGCAGCGACTTTCGTATAACATCTCCTAGTGAAGTATGATCAGCATTTCAGTCACGCTCTCGCACTGACTGAACAAAATATGACGAGCTGGGTAATTCAGTCTTCTCTATTTCCTCTTTTAAATCATTCTGGTAAGAAACATGGACCAATAGAAAGTACTGAGACAGGTCTTCATCGTAGATAGAACTGGGCTCTACTTAATGTAACTATCAGAAGAACACTATTGGGCAAATGATAAGTTCCACGTTGGACTCTATTAAATTTTTAAAAGGGCAGAATCCTCCAACAGAGGCAGAATTTCAGCATTCACCTCGTTTTCTGATAACATTGAGAAAACTGTTCAGTTTTTACTGCGATCAAGTAGCTATTGTCTCAAAAAACTTTGATTACACTGTGTGTACGGGGTGATTCCATTACGATGCTAGAGACTTTCTGGTGTAATGGAGAAGAGTAAATGTAGTAATTTTAGGTGAAGGATCCTAGTCGGGAAATGACGGAATCGAAAGATACAAGCGAAAATCTACTCAAGTTCCGCCTTAGCCTCGTACAGCGCTGAAACTAAGTGCTCCAGCTTCCGAACTCAGAATTTTCGTTGTATACTCTCCAGATTTCTCCTGTAGAAGGACAAGAAACGGTGCACGTAACTTGATTTCAGAAAGACCGAAAATCTTAACCCTTCGGTAGAATAATAATGAATTTCATTTACCTGCACAAGTTTTACAAGCTGCTACAATTACAACAGTTGTTCAAATCGGCGTCCTCCCTGCGTCAATGCAGACGTGGCCACGTCGCACAAAGTTCTGTCATACCGTTCTAGCAACTAATTTCTTCATTTGTGTGGCCATATTGTCCGTAGTTGCTTTAAATTCTTGATGGTATTTTTGTTCTATCGCTGAAACTAAAAAAATGCGTGATTTTTTTTTTAACTAGATGCGTTTCGCTTTATTGAGGAAAAGCATAATCAGTGGTCTGTAATTAAGCCATTTACAGTTTGATTTGCTTTAAGATCGAAAAACAGTTCGTTAAGAATATGTTAATTTGTACTTAGGGTGCCGGCCGAAGTGGCCGTGCGGTTAAAGGCGCTGCAGTCTGGAACCGCAAGACCGCTACGGTCGCAGGTTCGAATCCTGCCTCGGGCATGGATGTTTGTGATGTCCTTAGGTTAGTTCGGTTTAACTAGTTCTAAGTTCTAGGGGCCTAATGACCTCAGCAGTTGAGTCCCATAGTGCTCAGAGCCATTTGAACCATTTTTGTACTTAGGGTGATTTTCGCTTGATTTTTCGCTTACATCAGGAAATACCATCTGCTAGCTCATCGTTGATGTTTTTCTGCATTGGACACTGATAATTTTGGTCTAATTTTACTTGTTCTCCAGTACTATGCATTTATCATGCTTTTCACAACACACTTTTACGGACACCACTGTTATGTGTTTGTTTTTGTACTTCTAAATATGTGTTGTGGTTTGCTTTGTAGTGTTGCCAACATGACCTTTCCACTAGTTCGTCTTTGACCTATAACCTTTTTTCTTTTTAATTAGATTATTGTATGTGTGTAATTCTATTCAATTATGTCTCTGTGTATTTACATACTGTGTGAGAGTAAGTATCGTTTCAACAGTGTCGCCGGCAGTGAGAATTCTTGCCAGGAGATCCTATTCAGTCTCGACAGGTGTCTCGTACACAAGAATTTTCACGTGATCCCATTAAAAGGAATCAAGCATGGCGAGATCAGGTGAGCGTGTTGCCCACGAAACCGGACCTCCTCCGTTTGTCTACTTTTCAGGGAATTTATGATCTGGTTGTTCAGGAATTCTCAGTCAAAAATGAGATAGGGCTCCATCATGTTGACGCAATATTCGTTAACAAATAATAAGTGGGTAGTATGTCTCTGATAAATACCGTGTACACTAGTGCATCTAAGCGGTGAGGAGGGAGAAACAGGCCTAGCTCGTAATCACTGACTATGCCTGCACCCACATCGAATGTTAATCTGTGTTGATGATTCTTCACAACTGTAGCTTGGGGAACTTCATCGGCACAAACATTATTGCAACTATTAAGGGTTCCGTTTCTGGTGAAACAGGTCTTATCTGTGAAAGGTACATACGCAGCAAAGTGAGATTTCCCGTAACATAAGCTAATCACCGTATGATACTCTGCGAAACTTTCGTTTCACGTACAGATGATCGAGTGCTGATTTCATCCACTCTAGCAAGCGCTGCATCTTTTAAGTCGGGAGTTCGTGCGGTTCAAATGGCTCTGAGCACTATGGGATTTAACATCTGATGTCATCACTCCCCTAGTACTTAGAACTACTTAAACCTAACAAACCTAAGGACATCACACACATCCATGCCCGAGGCAGGATTCGAACCTGCGACCGCAGCAGCAGCGCGGATCCAGACTGAATCTCCTAGAACCGCTCGGTCACTCCGGCCGGCCTAAAAATGTAAATGTCGTGTGACTAGGGCCTCCCGTCGAGCAGACCGTTCGCCGGATGCAAGTCTTTCGATTTGACGCCACTTCGGCGACTTGCGCGTCGATGGCTATGAAATGATGATGATTAGGACAACACAACACCCAGTCCCTGAGCCGAGAGAATCTCCGATCCAGCCGGGAATCGAACCCGGGCCCTTAGGATTGATATTCTGTCGCGCTGACCACTCAGCTACCGGGGCCGGACGGGTGCAGTTCGTCGTCCTTCTCGGTCGTTGCATTGTCGTACCAGTAGCCATGTTTCACTCAATCGTTGGAACACTGTTGAAACATGTTGCAACCAGGATGTCTTCTACGTCGATATTTGGCCTTGTACAACCGTTTCACTTCTTTGCTGGTTCCATTTGCTTGCTCATACAATCAAATCTGCAAGTTCTGTCACTGAGTACAACTGTATTCGGTTAGGGCTGATGGACGTTAGCACATAAGCTTGTAAATGCAGACTACAATCTACTGCAGTACAGAAATTGTACACCGTTGCTGCTCACTTCAGCACACGGTGCACAGTCTGCGTTGGATTAGTAGAGTTATTATTGCAATCTCTGCACCTAACTGCAAGTCGGTATTGCGCACCCAACAATATTAGCAAGGAAACCCGCCTCCGTGGCCGAGATCGCTAACGCACACATGAGCAGGGGCCTCAACTCGGGGGTAAGCCGGTTCGACTCCTTGTTGCGGAAAAACTTTCACTACCAGTATTTTTCCGCCAAGGGGAGAGGAGGTAGTGATATAAAGCTACTGATCGCCAGACTTTGCGCCAATATTCTGGTTGAAATACCAAACCCGTCCGCAGTATCTCATGAAGTGAAGACATGTTATACTGTTGATGGTGATCCGTTTGTCGGATGGGGACGTAAGCTTGGCTGGCCTCATGCTGTTGTTCTTGACGACTGAGGGTTCATCCTCTCTCTTCTCTGATCATCATCATTATCGTCATCATCATCGTCATAAAACACGAACATTACTGTACACTACAGCGCGCGGGCACACACACACACACACACACACACACACAATACAAATAAATATTGTAGTGGAGCGAGTTCTAATTAAATAAATAAAAACATTAGCACCAACAGTATCGGTACATGTATTCCACCGTCAAAGGGACAGAACGATCGTCTCTTACAACTTACAACTTGGTCGTTTCTGGATCAGGGTCCTTTACCTCTAATCATACATTTACCCTTCAGCATCATCCTGAAAGTTTGTAATATCAGCACGGAATCGCCCTGTACATTCGACTGCTTTTCATTCGTACCATAACGCCCGAAAGTACAGTACTGGCCATTAAAATTGCTACACCATGAAGATGACGTGCTACAGACGAGAAATTTAACCGACAGGAAGAAGATGCTATGATATGCAAATGATTAGCTTTTCAGAGCATTCACACAAGGTTGGCTCGGAGACCATGGCTGCGGTTACCCTTGACGCTGCATCACAGACAGGAGCGCCTGCGATAGTGTACTCAACGACGAACCTGGGTGCACGAATGGGAAAACGTCATTTTCTCGGATTAATCCAGGTTCTGTTTACAGCATCATGATGGTCGCATCCGAGTTTGGCGACATCGCGGTGAACGCAAATTGGAAGCGTGTATTCGTCATCACCATACTGGTGTATCACCCGTCGTGATGGTATGGGGTGCCATTGGTTACACGTCTCGGTCACCTCTTGTTCGCATTGACGGCACTTTCAACAGAGGACGTTACATTTCAGATGTGTTACAATCTGTGGCTCTATCCTTCATTCGATCCCTGCGAAACCTTACATTTCAGCAGGATAATGCACGACCGCATGTTGCAGGACCTGTACGGGCCATTCTGGATACAGAAAATGTTCGACTGCTGCCCTGGCCAGGACATTCTCCAGATCTCTCACCAATTGAAAACGTCTGATCAATGGTGTCCGAGCAACTGGCTCGTCACAATACGCCAGTCACTACTCTTGATGAACTGTGGTATCGTGTTGAAGTTGCATGGGCAACTGTACCTGTACACGCCATCCAAGCTCTGTTTGACTGAATGCCCAGGCGTATCAAGGCCGTTATTACGGCAAGAGGTGGTTGTTCTGGGTACTGATTTCTCAGGATCTATGCACCCAAATTGCGTGAAAATGTAATCACATGTCAGTTCTAGTATAATATATCTGTCCAATGAATACCCGTTTATCATCTACACTTCTTTTTGGTGTAGTTATTTTAATGTCCAGTAGTGTATGAAGCTCAGCTCTGTTTCCACTGTGCTTGGCCCCCACGCCAGTGCTTTCGCCGCGAGTGCACCTGATCAGGACGGCTGGTGTTTACACGACCCGCTGCTCAGTAGCCGGGCCGTTACCCGCTTAGGTTCACTGCTCCCGTGACACTGCGCCCGGCCGCCTTCCTCCTTTTGGCGCGCCGCTTTATTAGGTCCATTTTGCTCGCAGACGCTAATCACTGTGGCCATTTGTGATAGTCACGGCGGTGACGAGGCACAGCTGAGCTGTCCTTGTGCTCGCTGACTGGGCACATTTCACAACAAATTGTGTTGTGCGCTGTCTGTCGCTCGTCTTCCGCCCTGGGTGTGTGCCCTCGGACACCGCTGTCGCCACCCCAGGTGTCTGGTACATTTGCCTTCGATACAAGTCCAAATTCTCTTTAACTTTCTAACGCAGAGCAACATCAGCGTCCTCATAATTCCCCTATTCACTATGACGTACTGTTAACGAATCCGGACAGCATCGTCAACGTTGTGTGCCAATAATCAATAACGCGCACAATCTAAAACCGCCCAGTGCTTTTTTTGTTTCTGTATGTTACGGCTAACCTCAGGAACAAAATCTTCTTTTCAGTGCAAAGAATCCAAAATTCTTAAGACAAAATAAACCAAACATTTCTCGGAAACGCTTTTTTTCTATTGTTGTTATACTTTCGTGTTGTGGCTTCGGCTAACATTATAATTTTTCTGAAACACCATGATTCATAAAAAAAACCAATATTTTTGTGTCTTATTAATGAAAATGATGCAAGCTGGGTGGAAACTCTCTTAATTCAAGTCCGCCAGCCAAAAATTACATCTTCTTTACGGTAAACTGCGAAACAATATATTTTGAACCAAAGTTTTGCATTTCGAACTCTTTTTAAGATTATAGTTCCCTCCCATTCTACACTGTACATACTCATCTACACTCGTATTATTGTTCGTAATTGCTAAATATGTGAACTGGCCAACAGCTCAAGCATAGCTATTGTTCTCTGTTTCAGGAAAGAAATGCCGGACTGACTGAAACACTCCTTTAAGTGTTCAAATAAATGGCTCTGAGCACTATGGACTTATGGACTCGCATTCGGGAGGAAGACGGATCAATCCCGTCTCCAGCCATCCTGATTTAGGTTTTCCGTGATTTCCCTAAATCGCTACAGGCAAATGCCGGGATGGTTCCTTTGAAAGGGCACGGCCGATTTCCTTCCCCATCCTTCCCTCACCCGAGCTTGCGCTCCGTCTCTAATGACCTCGTTGTCGACGGGACGTTAAACACTAATCTCCTCCTCCTCCTCCTCCTCCTCCTACTATGGACTTAACATCTGAGGTCATCAGTCCCCTAGAACTTAGATCTACTTAAACCTAACTAACCTAAGGACATCACACACATCCATGCCCGAGGCAGGATTCGAACCTGCGACGTAGCGGTCGTGCGGTTCCGGACTGAAGCGCCTAGAACCGCTCGGCCACAACGGTCGGCTTCTTGAAGTGTCATACTAGTCTCTGTAGTCCTATTAAATGTTGCAACATTTTTTCTAGTCCAGATGCATATTTGGAATTCGTCTTGGGAGATTAGGGCGTGTGTCATGGTGTCGACTGTATGGCAATGATCGCAGTGCGGACTCTACTTCAATTCAGTCTTGTACGGTTTTCACCTGTGAGGACCTTCTCGTTTACTGCGCCATACCATGTGGAAACTATTTTAGATTGCTCCACTGAGCTGTTAATATCTCTTCCAGATGTTTCTCCAGTTTACTGCTGGATATTTCTTTTCCACAGGGTCTGGCTTCTGGTGTCTCGTAAGTTGGCAATAGGTGCTTTTGGTGTTAAGCAGCCGTGAATTGTCTTGAATGTGTCTCATTTCCATGTAGTAAGTGCGGACTTAGTCGAGTTGGGCGTTGAAGCGGCAGGGCCGACTGGAGCCCTCTTACTCGTCGGGGCTAAGCTGGTAAACGAAGTGTTTGTATCTGACGTATGGGCTGACTGCAGTATTTTGCGGTTACTGTTCTTATATATTGAAGTACATTGTTTTTGAACGTGTTTGATGCCCAGCCCACCAGAATTGCGGCTTAGTACTTTGGTTGCATGGTGACTTTAAAGATATTTCCGCTCCAGATGAACCAATACGCTGCAGCTACGAGGGTAATACCAAAAGTAAGGTCTCCTACTTTTTTTTATAAGTACATACCCTGTTTATTTCTACAGTGGTTTAAATCAGTTTACAGCTTGAACATTTAGCTATTGTTCGACATAATCACCATTTCTGTCGATGCATTTTTGTAGACGCTGTGGCACTTCTTGTATGCCCATGTCATACCAACTCGCCACCATTCTGTTCAGAAAGTTATGAACAGTAAAACCATACGCAAATGGTTCGTCTTTTCTGTCCTTTGAAACCATGTTATTTGAGTGTCTTCAGTTTCGGGTCCCACAGGTAAAATCTTTGATTTTTATTCATTGAGCCTGGCACCAGAAGGAGTGACGTAAGTGGGATTATTTCTTGAACCGTTTCAGTTTCAGATTTCTTATTAACTATGACACTAATATAATCAGCATCAGCGTGAAATACGGTTTGTGGGCCAGAGATCATGAAACGTCCCCTTAGAAAAATTATAAATGACTGTGCTTACAAACCTCTTACGTTATTTGATTTTCAAACAGATGAGCAAAACTGAACGTACTCAGACATTTCTCTCTTTACTTAGTCTGATCATCACTGAACTGACACACAATATTTTTAGCGCAACGCAATCTGACTTTCAATAATCCCTACAACAGAATGGCCCTGACTAACAATAACCTATACCTTTCATGAATCACTTACCTCACAAATCTTCGTTACTCGAACTACTGCAATACAGCGAGCGCCAATACTGCCAGCTAAATAAAAGATTCTAACTACTGAAGGCACTAACTATTGATAGGCATACTTAGCAAATGAAAGATTTTGATAGAGAACAAGCACCTTAATAGTGTTCAAAAGTCATAATATATATCAGTTCATGACATCCAGTCTTACAAATTTACTCTTTCTGATGGACACACGTCCAGATCATCCGTCTCAAAACTCCGCCATCTCTCTCCCTACATCCACCACTGCTGGCGGCTCATCTCCAACTGCGCAGTACTACAATAGCAAATATTCCAACAATGCAAACCACACAGCACAGTCAGTGATTTTCATACAGAGCGCTACGTGGCGTTACCAACATAAAAACCTAAACAGCCTACTTACAATCTGTAAGCCTTGTAACCTGTGATGCAGGCTTAACAGTAATGGTTATACCGCGACTGCCTATAGTGTCATAGAAAGGGGGCAGCTTTATCGCACAAGCCGTTTAATTGGGACTGGTGAATTTAGTTGGCCACTAATTTCTATTGGAGAGGAGAACTCGAATCTAGGTCTGCTGCTTACCAGACAGATGCGCCATCCCAACGCCACACTGGTACTGCGGATACCACAGTTGCACCGACTACCCTACTACGTCTCCCTCGTTGAAGCAAATTCCAATTCACTCCTCAGCCCATTGTTATTCTCCATAAAAACTCGCATCAGTATTCCATAGGCTCTCCTAAATTGGAACAGCACCTTAGCAATAAGCGAAATGTGTTTACTATTGTCTGTACCTCAAGCGTATATTAATTATGTACAGTCGATATTCCTTATAGGTGCTGAGTCTCACCTTTATCTGCGATAATGATTTAGACTCAATTGGAATTCGTGTCGGCGAGGGAGACGTACTAGCTTATTCCGTACAGATACGGTAGCTCTTGTAGCATTGTGAAGCAGTGGATAGCACATTTGCTCAATAAACCGGAGTCCCTATTTCGAATTCTGTGACTGGTACAAATTTTAATTCTTTGCTTCACCTAAGTCATTATCATACATAAAAGTGAGACTCAATACGTCTCAGAAATACCATCTGTATTTCATTTATTTTGATAAGGTTTCCGCAGATTGCTACGACAATTCACGAGAAACGTTTACGTATATGATTCATGGTTTACAATAATGATGAGAGTGTAATATAAGTATTTTTAAGTGTTACATATTTAATTGGAGTTCGGAGTGACCTCTCGCGGTAATGACTGGAGCCACGAGCCAGTCCAGCTAGAGAAACATGTGTGTGTGAAGGAGCATGATACGCTCGATATAACATTTGTTTCCTTTGGCGGTACATTATTACTTCATACCAGGATTCTTACGCTTGCAGGATATCATGAGCTTGCCTTCTTCTTTCACTTACCTCCTTATCACTCTTCCCACTGTCTTCTATTATGTTCGACACGTACTTCAAACTTTCCACTTTCTGTAGTACTTTCTCTCTAATAGTTACACCCGATTATACTATCATCTTATGCCTCGCTGTTATCGTTCCTTCACATTCCTTTCCGTTAAATTTCAATCCATGTATTCCGCCATTTCCTCCCATACATTTAGTTACCTGTTCTTGTCCATTTTTCCACATTATTAAATGATTTGCCTACACCATTGTTTTCATGTCCTATTCGCGGTGCCACTTCTGTCATTACCCCGTCCACGACGGTGATCAACAGTACGCGAGATAATACACTATCTTACTTTAGTCCAATTTCTCCGGCCGCGGTGGCCGTGCGGTTCTAGGCGCTGCAGTCCGGAACCGCGAGACTGCTATGGTCGCAGGTTCGAATCCTGCCTCGGGCATGGATGTGTGTGATGTCCTTAGGTTAGTTAGTTTTAAGTAGTTCTAAGTTCTAGGGGACTGAAGACCTAAGATCTTAAGTCCCATAGTGCTCAGAGCCATTTGAACCATTTTTAGTCCATTTTCCTATTCAAACTAGCCTCCCCACCTACCTTTCCGCCACTCACATTTCCTTGATGCCTTTTCTTTATTCTTCTTACAGTTAGCTCCTTACTGTTGAAGGGTAGGAGGGAAATAAAATAACTCCCGTGGACCAAAACGACCAGAGAGAAAACTCCGCTAACAGTCCGACTACGAAGGTGGAACAAAGCAGTCGTGGATCACACATCGTACACTGTTGGCGAAGCTACGACAACATGTTCCCATTTCCACCGAATGGTCAAAGCACGGTCCTGTCGCACTAACTCAGGTCACTCTGTTACAGTAGGTCGTAGATACAGCTCTCTCAGACTTCTGCTCAGTGGCATATAGGACTTCTCCATCGGATACAACACAGGTTTGTGGCTGAGTGAAAAGACTTGATTCCAAATCATAGACATCTTTTCTACCGGAAAGCGGAGCACTAGAGATCTGAAAAGCTGGTGTACATTACATACGACTTCAATCAGCACACCTAGTACTGTTTGTGATCCTTCTCAATCAACCATCGCCTATAACTCAGTGGGTACATCACCGAACCTCTGACGTGGCACCGAAACAGAGTGTGTTACAAATACTGGAGAAATACCTAGCGGCGGTCTCCAGCCCTCACACTGCGAGGTGCTGGGGTGGAGAAGACTTTGTATCTCTTTAATTTGTCGAATTTTGCTTGAGAACTAGACGTGCACTTTACCCCCTCCCTACCTACCATCTAATTGGCTATGGTGACGAAAGTAATTGATGGTGGACCCTGTTAGTTGGTCAAATAAGGAGTGCACACTCACAACAATTTAAATAAGAATCATTATCTACTCAATAAAGAAAAAGGAAATTTTATCATAATTAACGACAGGAAATGGGATTCTGCACCTATCTATGAAATGATATGCGGATTAAAAATTACAAGGTGATTGATTATACATCAGAACAAAAAGGTACTTGATTGTCAATACAAATAGTAGGCTAAAGGGTAGGTTATACTGAACTATTATGAGAATAGGAGTTGGCTCGAGAACAAGGGGCTCCTACTCTCTGTGATGCAATAGATTGATGACGATGATTGGAGGTCCTAATGAATCAAATATTACTCCCCCGACTATAATGCAGTTTTGCAATTAGTAGAGAGAGCTCAAATGGGATCACATGGAGAAGCAAGCAAGGTGGGCTTGCAGCAAAGCAAGCGCGCGTGCTGCTGACGACTTTAGTATAAAAATGAAAGGTCCTACATTGCCGGAGCCACAAAATACTTTACCAGCCCTGTAACCTGCAGCACGTCGCTGGTAGGTAGCGTTCTGATGATGTAGGCGCCGACTTCTGCTATGCAGCAACTCTGTTTCAGCCCTGGTCTTGAAGGCTGTCCGAGAATTCTAAGTTTCACCGACAAAGTGCGACCAAGTCGGAAGACCGTCCAGCTCTGACAAAGATCAGATTCTGCGCCCGTGCAATGCAAGAGCGAAGCCAACGTTACTCATCTCCCCACTCTCCTCGAAAACAGCGAATCAGCTTTCAGTGCTGATTCCAAAATTCCCCCACACTATCTCAGAACACCATTCGTGCCAATGGCGACCGTTCCCTCCATTTTCGAGCAGGGCTTTATGACGTCAACTGGCCTCAGTTTAAGGTGACAAATCATGCCCATGCCTCTGCTATTTAGCCCGGGGCACTGAACTTGCCGTTTGACCGGCTATGAAAACAACCTGCCTAGACCACCGGTCATCCGGCGCCAAACAGTCGCGCCCAGCAGGCCACGGTTCACAAGTATTCTCAGAATCATGAGGACAATGCAGCCAGTCGGTGCTAGCAGTCTTCATCCCAGACGCACCGGTTCGGTAAACACATAAACTGTGGCAACACTCAGATGGCTCGCATGTTGTTTCGCCCTGCTTACAATAGGTGAAATTCGACTGAGGTCAATTGTCCCGCCAGTCGCTCAAGCCCATTGATGTACGACCCTCTCAATATTCGCGGGAGGGCAGCCCCCCACAGAAAATGCAGTGTGCCGCATGCTCCGGTGCTCGCCTCACACAGGCCATCCAGGGAAGTAACAGAGAAAACTAAAAGCAAGACCACATACAGTTCCCAACATGCATAGCAATCAAGTGAAAAGTATTTTGAGCTCTCAGTACAACTACTCTCATTAGAATAACCTTATTCGACCTGTTAGCACCGTGCAATGACATAAAACATTAATAAAATTGATGAAAATGAGAGACGACATGCAAAAGCGGGCATGGAACCTCTCAACACCTTTTATCCATGTAGCTACGTAAAAAAAAACGCACATTTATCCCCCCAATGCCTGACACTCTTGAAAGTCTGCGACATCCCATGGTTGAAGCTGTGAATTCTATAACGCCAGACCAGCTGCTTCATGTGTGGCAGGAAATGAGCCACCACTTTGATATTTGTCATATAATACATTGTGCTCACACTGAATGCATAAAAATTTGAACTTTTCTCTTTCTGGAAACGTTGGAACTGTGTTTATAACTTTTGTAGTTGGGAGCAAGAAAGATTTGAAGTCTGTACCTTCTTTTTAAATAGCCCCGTACATTAATATGCATCATTTGTTTCATTTGTGTAATATTACACTACTGGCCATTAAAATTGCTACACCAAGAAGAAATGCAGGTGATAAACGGGTATTCATTGAACAAATATATTATACTAGAACTGACATGTGATTACATTTTCACGCAATGTGGGTGCACAGATCCTGAGAAATCGGTACCGAGAACAACCAACTCTGGCCGTAGTAACGGTCTTGATGCGCCTGGGCATTGAGTCAAAGAGAGCTTGGATGGCGTGTACAGGTACAGCTGCCAATGCAGCTTCAGCACGATACCACAGTTCATCCAGAGTAGTGACTGGCCTATTGTGACGAGCCAGTTGCTCGGCCACCATTGACCAGACGTTTTCAATAGGTCAGAGATCTGGAGAATGTTCTGGCCAGGGCAGCAGTAAAACATTTCGTGTATCCAGAAAGGCCCGTACAGGACCTGCAACATGCAGTCGTGCATGCTGCTGAAATGTAAGATTTCGCAGGGATCGAATGAAGGGTAGAGCCACAGGTTGTAACACATCTGAAATTTAACGTCCACTGTTCAATGTGCTGTCAATGCGAACAAGGGGTGACCGAGACGTGTAACCAATGGCACCTCATACAATCACGCCGGGTGATACGCCAGTATGGCGATGCGTAATACACGCTTTCAATGTGCATTCACCGCTATGTCGCCAAACACGGATGCGACCATCATCATGCTGTAAACAGAACCCGGATTCATCCGAAGAAATGACGTTTGGCCATTCGTACACCCAGGTTCGTCGTTGAGTACACCATCGCAGTCGCTCCTGTCTGTGATGCAGCGTCAAGGGCAACCGCAGCCACGGTCTCCGTTGGGATACAGCACGGCGTTCCGTATTACCCTCCTTAACCCACCGATTCCATATTCTGCTAACAGTCATTGGATCGAGACCAACGCGAGCAGCAATGTCGCGATACGATAAACCGCAATCGCGACAGGCTACAATCCGACCTTTATCAAAGTCGAAAACTTAATGGTACGCATTTCTCCATCTCACACGAGGCATCACAACAACGTTTCGCTAGGAAACGAAGGTCAACTGCTGTTTGTGCATGAGAAATCGGTTGGAAACTTTCCTCATGTGTGCACGTTGTAGGTGTCGCCACCGTCGCCAACCTTGTGTGAAAGCTCTGAGGAGGAGGAGGAGATTAGTGTTTAACGTCCCACCGACAACGAGGTCATTAGTGACGGAGCACAAGCTCGGGTTAGGGAAGGATGGGGAAGGAAATCGGCCGTGCCCTTTCAAAGGAACCATTCCGGCATTTGCCTGAAGTGATATAGGGAAATCACGGAAAACCTAAATCAGGATGGCCGGACGCGGGATTGCGAGTGAAAGCTCTGAAAAGCGAATGATTTGCATATCACAGCATCTTCTTCCTGTCGGTTAAATTTCGCGTCTGTAGCACGTCTTCGTGGTGTAGCAATTTTAATGGCGAGTAGTGTATGTGTGGCATAATGTTACGTGTTTATCTGCTGTCGTCTAACTTCATTGTATAGGCCTGAAGATGATGTGATTGGGACATCGCAAGTGGTTGCCCAATACAACAATATCAAAATAACGGCTGTTGGTTCAGTATTACTACATTTCATCGACCATCCACTGTCCCACGCTGCTGAGCCCAAGACGGAGTTACAACTACATTATAGTAATGTCAGTATGCGAGGAATTACGCTGTAGTGGTCGAGTGCGTGAATTTTGATGTGCAGACATCGGTTGCTAGATAAGCAGGGGTGAGGCATACTGGTAACCTGAGGCAGGCGCTTGTATGTAGGCAGCCGTCCGAGGTGTTGCGTTCGCTTGTGAGGGTGCGGCTCTTGGATTGCAGCGGCGATACTGCCGCAGCCGTCAGCCCTGGTGTCGGCCGGGCCTGGAGCACAGAGGCGAGCGGCGGGGTCGTCGACCTCCCAGGCGCCGCGGGCTACCGCCGCCGCCGCCGCCGCCTCCGCCCACTGGGTGCCACTCTACTGCGTCTGCTGTTGCGCTACGCAGTGCGCACGCATCTTCTCCATCACCGTGCCATTCTTGTTCGTTCCATTACTTGTAGGCTATCAGAATCTATGAAAGGTCTCCTTTTTAAAACGTCGATATGAAGCAACACGATGTACGATGTGCTTCGACGATTAACAATTCCTCACAAACAGCATAGTACAGAAATACCAACGCCTTTGGTATCTTTCAGATAACTTCCAGTTCACGCCAGCCTTTTACACGAGTCGAACACGTATTTGTTTCGAAACTAGGCACTCTGAGAACTCAAAACTATTGAAAATCAGTAGTGCATGCTCCACTTCTCCAGAAAATCTCACAGAGGAAACCCACAACCCAAATGAAACTGAAAACTAGATCGTCACAGAAATTAGAAACTCACAGCAGTCGATAACTTCCACATACAAAAAAAGAGCTTTAATGAAGAAAAGATAAGATCAAGAGGAGGCAGAGCGGTCCAAGTCCAGAGCGTTCCTCCTAGATGTCAGCAACATTTCAACGAAATTAGGCATAGTCCTAAGGAAACATTATGTGAAACTTATCTTCCGTCCACCTATAACGAGCTGCGCTCTTTTCGATTCGGCAAAGAACGATCTAAGGTTACGGTGGGCTGGAATATACAGAATACCTTGCCTGTGTGACAAAGCCCGCTTTGGTCAGATACGTATACTGCTTAAAAGATGCCTGATATCAGTGGATAAATATGATATTGCGGTAACTGTGTCGTTAAGAAGACGGAACAGGCACTACGGTGACTTACAGGCTGCATGAACTATATGAAATATATTTGCAGATGCGAATGTGGACAACCAGCAGCTGTATAAGGGAATACGACAGTGAAAATTTGTACAAGACTGGGTCTCGAGCCTGGATTGCTCACCTTAAGTGAGTGGGCAACTTAAACGCTTTGACCATCCGTGCACAATTCACGACCATACACATACTTCCATATGTCGTCGTTCCTGCGTCATAGCTTGTACTGGTACTTACATTACGCAATTGCCGTAGAGGGGAGGACAATTTAATTGAAAGTCGCTGCCTGGTATCGGCGGGCAAATATGATATTCCAGGCACTGCAGTAGCAAATCAAATTTCACATAAATAGATGAGGTTTGTCAGTGTAACTTAAGCGTCGTCCAATGCAGCCTCAGGTCTGCCCCTTCCCCATGTAGCTAAGGATTTCACAATCGAATACGAGTGCTACAAAGCCACACATGTGTGCAGACAGTAAGAGGCAGCCCTTTATTCCTTTCTTTTCCCGTTTCTCAATGGGCTCAGCAATGTTGCATCGGATTTGGCAGTGTTAGTGGTATTGGTTACCAGATTTACATCCTGACATCCCCCTCCCCCCTTCCCCGCCATCAGAAACAACCTGTGTACCCCGTCCGTCTGCATCCACAGTAGATCTCACATTCAACAGTGATAACGTCTTCTAAGTGCTTCATTAGAGTGTATCTGAAGGCGAACGTGGGAACCAGGTAGATATTTACCAAACTGGACGTGGAAAACCGCCTAATACCACATTCAGGATCACCAGCTCAGGAGCTCTCGTCGTTAATCCACGAGACGGATAAGATATGGGGCAGACTCACCTCCCTGTGCCTCGGAAGTGGGTGCATTAGCGCTGTCGGCTATCTGGGTGGGTCAGTACAATGCTACACTCTCCAACAATATTCGAAAAAATTCGTCAGAATTCCGTCACCGCTCACGGAAATGCGCTAAAGTAGAAGTCGTCGAACTTGTTTGGTCAGGCGCCAATACTGACATTGTAGCTGGCACCTCGGGCCGTATATGATACATTTATAATTGGTAAACTGCATAAATTAGTACGAGACCTCAACAGAACAGCTATAGACAGGGCGCTATATATCGGCAGCCGGCTCCCAAGTACGAGACCCCAATTGCCTAGCTATAGATAAGGCGCTATAAATCAGCAGCCGGCCCGCAAGTACAAATCGTTAAAAATCAGCACCATTCGGAACACATCGTGTTGACTGTTCTGTGTTTCACATTGCTATTAACCTCAGCAACCGCAAAGGTGTGATATCGTGTTTCGCTGATGAAGTGCTGTTGTGTTGTCTGATGTGGCTTCTGCAGATATAACGAGAGTAATACTACGAGAGACGCCCAATAAGTAAAGCAACACATTGTCTTATGAAAGTAGGTTAAGTTTATTCAGTAGACCAATGCACCATACTATTCCCCACTCATTTGGCTATAAAACCCTATTTTTCAACATAATCTCCGTTCAATGCGTCGGCTTCACTCTACCTTATTGGAAGGGTCTGTGTGACCGCATGGTACCACTCTACTGGTCGATGTCGGGCCCAACATCCTGCTGCATCAGTAACCTCCCCGCCATCCACGCACTACTTACCCTGGAGTGCATCCTTCATCGAGCAAAACAGTGGGCCTTCATGGTCTTGATAAGGGGGCGAGGAACGCAGCGGGCACATACTTCTGAGTACCCCAATTAGTGGACGAATGTTTCAGCACTGCCAACAGCGATGTCGAGTTGAGCAGCTCGGTGTTTGTGATCCATCCACCACCCCGAATAAGAGTGGTCGCAGGTTCCAACACTGAAAGAGTCACAGCTGTGTACTGCTGGCCTGCATGTGGGAGATTGGATAAGTTTGCATGACCTTTTTGCGACGATGACATACTCATCGTCCGTCCGCAGCTCGTGGTCGTGCGGTAGCGTTCTCGCTTCCCGCGCCCGGGTACCCGGGTTCGATTCCCTGCGGGGTCAGGGATTTTCTCTGCCTCGTGATGACTGGGTGTTGTGTGATGTCCTTAGGTTTGTTAGGTTTAAGTAGTCCTAAGTTCTAGGGGACTGATGACCATAGATGTTAAGTCCCATAGTGCTCAGAGCCATACTGCTCGTCCAATTACTCACTGTACTTTTGTTCACTAACAGATCTCCGCAGACGTTCTACAAGTTCCTACGAATATCTGCGATGACCTAGTTATCCGGCAAAAGAAACTCAATGACAGCTCTCTACTTGGAGTTGAAGGTCACGTATAGAGCCACAACCTATCAGAACTTCATGAAACAAAACAGGCTCATGCACGAATGTTCCATGATGTCCCGAAAAAAAAACCGCATGTTTTCAATCGAAAGTGGCCGCGAAAGATTACATTGTCTTACTTGTTGAACACCACTCGTATATATGCATATAAAATAAATTCTTAAGTATATTCATTGAAAACAAATCACGGTTCACAATTGGCCGCTGTACTTGCTATTCTGTCCCTGAGGCAGTCGGGTAACTTAGCTCACGGTCTAATTCACCAGTGTCAATTACAGTTAAGCACCTCTTAAGACATTACTGTCTATGTAAGA
The DNA here is from genome assembly GCF_023864345.2 of Schistocerca serialis cubense. Lineage (NCBI taxonomy): Eukaryota > Metazoa > Arthropoda > Insecta > Orthoptera > Acrididae > Schistocerca > Schistocerca serialis. Next base: position 200,367,397 of record NC_064643.1, on the reverse strand, counting down.
ATTTTTATTTGCTACTGAGAGAGGTAACTTCACTCCTAAGAAGCTCTTAACGTTAGTTGAAATTTTGGGATTCGGCTGTTATTTGCTAGATGCATGTTGTTATAAAATACAGCTAAGAATCGCGGGCCGAGTACTTGATTCGGTCCGCATGCGGCACGTGCGTCACCTTTGCTGATCACTGCAGTAAAGGATTTTTCGAATGCTTTCCGTGGCAGAAGAATAGCTTTGTTACCCACTCCGGATCACTGAGCTTCCACAAAAGACATCTCCTTTGCTGACGGGCCACGTCTTACTTGATACACGTAGTAAGTCCAAACAACTCCAAAAATTGTTTAAAAATTAAGGCATTTCAAACAGTCTGCCTCAGGAGCATTATTTTGGCATCCTGATTGGCCTTCCTGGTCGCTCACACACCCAAGTTGGGTAAATCACATTGATTGTAAATGTAGAAATGCAGATAGAAGGCAATCAGTTCTTGATTGCAGCCGAAACGCGATGGAGAAATGTACATCTACTGCCTATAAGACTGTTTCCCAACTATTAAACAGGATGTAAGGTAATAAATGTTAGTTATGGTGAAATGTAGTACAGATTGTGACGTTACTGTCACATATAGCCTTGCGCTATTACTTCATTTTCTGCTGCTATTTCGCAGTTATCTTGTGAGCTGGACCCTGCGATCAGCATGGCGGGTGGTCTGCCGACGGAAGCGTCACTATACCCTCGCTTGTTTGCAGAAAGTCCTTCGCTGAATCTCATTAGCTCAGGGGGGGGGGGGGGGGGGGGGAGGGGCGGCTTTGGGACGAATAGACAGTTGGCAGAGCGCGGGGCAATGACCCGGTCTGTGACCGGTGAAAGCCAGAATGGTACCTGCAACCCTCTGCCCCCCTCCCCCCCCCCCCCCCCACCCCAGCCAACCCTCTCAGGGTCACTGCACGCCACGGCCGCCCTACAGCCCCCCAGAGGATAACAGAGTTCTTCGTTTTTGCACTGCTACAGAAAACAGACGTCGCAGCACCATCTCGCCAGCGTGGAAGAATCAATTTCATACGCTCTAAATATTTGGTCGCTCTAGATAGAGTTCTTGGCAAATAAGGCTGACCAATCACTAAGACACTGCTCCAGTTGAGTGTCAGCTGAGTGTGAAAAAATGAACGTCTTGTACGCAAAAGGAGGAAAGATGATTGCGCTTTCACCCGCTTTTTCATGGGTTTAACAACAAATCTCAGTTGTCATACTGGTAATAGCATACCATCCATGTAGAGTTTTTGAGAACAGAGAGTTGTCGTTCGTGAACTCGAATTCTGGGTATTCTATTCCTGACCGTCGAGGGGACGGCGTTATCTGTGGCCGCCGTTCGGTGCTAGTTAACGCATACTACCTGTTGAAGCAGGCGTAATTGCCGTCGCGAAATTGCCTTCGCGAAAACTCGCTGCCCATGTTCTGCACAGCTAGTTACTTGCTTACTTTTCCATGCAACTTGTGTTGGCCATTTTGATAAAATTTGTGGCTTCTGGTTGCTACGTAGTTCTCTGTTAAAGCGAGCTGCCCAGGTAAACAGATCCTACGTGCTAGCTGCATACAGTCTTCCACAGTTTGTTAGTACCTCCCACTGCGTGTACCTCCCAATGTGTTAGCTTCTTTTTGTAATCCAAGTTTAACTACAAAGATATTTACGCTCTCTTAATGTCATTGTGATTCACGTCAATCATTAGAGCAAATAACTGTTAATCTCACGAGTAGAACACGGAATGTGCCATAACATGATTTCACAGAAAGTTCGCTCGGTGTAAGACGACTCAAAATAATTGAATATGTGTCTCATCTTCTCTGTAGATACTCGACCGTTCCTGAGAAAACGACGGCAAAGTTTTCGAAATAATTTAGACGCCGTTTACACAGTGATACTCTCAGCCAAATGGTGGCAGAATGGCAACTGTTGAGGATTCTTACTGTTTCACCGTGTTTGAAACCCGATTGTCATATTTATTTTACTTTATTTTTTATTTTTTCGTTTGTCTACACATTTCCGTAGGAGGTTACTACACGAATGTTTCTTATCAGGTTAGGGGATACAAGAGTGTTATTAGTTGCAAAATGGCAACTAGGTTGCGCAATGTCATACATTTACTGTATAATATGTATGTATATTCTTCAGGTTTTATATTCTTATATTTCATTCTTATATTTATTCTTAGGTTTATTCTTCAGGAAGATTTGGCGATTCCCATTGGATGGCAACGTCACTGAAACATTCGAAATGCAGAAAGGCAGGTTTCACACAGCGACATTTCTTCGTATGAATCTCATTCAGGAAAGAAATGTCTTTAAAATTGGTGAATATTTCACACGTTGGCAATAATTCGGGGCAAACTACTCAGACGGATAACGTTTCCGATATCCCGTAATTTCAGTTAACTACAAATCAGGATACAGTTTAGGAATTTCACTGTAAACAGTTTCAAATAATTTTTTCATTCATTTATTCTTTTTACTCATTCAACAGACATAAACTACTAGGCGAATAGGCACAATGTTGTTTCAACATACACTGGAACACATTCTTGTAGTAATGTTCTACGGACATCGGTAGATGAATGAAAAACAAAAATAAAAGTAATCATCAGGTTTCGAACGCGGAGCGCAAAATAATGTAGCAGCAACGTTAACCATTGTACCACCGCTTCTGCTGAACTATTTACTCCCTAAAATGAACTTAAAGTACCTCAAAAACTTTGACCGCCATTTTCTTAGAAACGATCAAATACCTGTGTGTAAGCCGTGATACGAATTCCGTTATTTTGGTTCCTTTTCCACTGAGTGAAGTTTCTGGGAAATCGGATTATGTCACTGTGTTCTCCTCGTCAGTCTTGACGTCGATTTGAAGATCCTCCAACGTGTCCTAAAGCTTGTTGTGCGATCCTTTAATAATAAATATAAACAATTGTAGTCCCACTTAGTTCACTTCAGTGTGTCAATGTTGTCCTTGAGCAGAGTGGCCCTATGCAAGGATAACTTACTTTTTTCCTGCCAAAAGCAACGAGCTTACCATTCGCTCATCTTGCATCAGTACGATTTAGTTCGTGCGTGTATTAAACTCTAAGACAAGAAAATTGAACACCACGAACGCGATACCCGAATGGGACGAAAATTGTTACGTGTGGTATACATGTACATACAAATAAATGATTAAAAATTCAGAAAATTGAATGATCTATTCAAGATCAAGAGCTTCACAAAAATAGAGCGAGTAAATAACGCGTTGGCCACCTGTAGCACCTATGCAAGCTGTTACTCGGTTTGGCACAGATTCATAGAGTTGTTGGATGTTCTCGTCAGGGATACCGTGCCAGATTCTGTCAAATTTTCGAGTTATATCGCCAAACTCCCGATCTGATTGTTGTTCCCTGCCCATAATGCTCCAAACTTTCTCGATTGAGGAGAGATGCGGCAAGCTTGATGCCCCATGTAGGGTTTGCTAAGCACAAAGACAAGCAGTAGACACTCTCGCTGTGTGTGGGCGGGCATTATCTTGTTGAAACGTAACCCCAGGGTTGCTTTCCCTCAAGTGCGTGGAATCTTGTTGACTGGAGTATAATTGTTTTCGGCGATTAGTACCGCTTCGAACTGAGCCCGAGATGATCAGCGAAGAAGTGTCTGGAGACGCCCCAACACGGGCGGGATATCTACATGATTACAGCCAGGAATGATGGTCTGTGATGGCATTTCTTTTAGTAGGAGGACCTCTTTGGTTGTCATTCGAGGCACCCTTACAGCTTAGCGGTACGTCGACTGCAATCTACGCCACGTTTCGTTGCCCTTCATGGGAAGCCATACATAGCTTAAGATTGAGCAAGATAACGCCCGTCCGCACATGGCGAGAGTTTTTACTGCTTCTCTTCGTGCTTCCCAAAGCCTATCTTGGCCAGGAAGGTCGGCGGATCCCTAACTGAGAACGTTTGCAGCATTAAGGGTAGGGCCTCCGAACCAGCTCGTGATTTTGACGATCTGACGCGCCAGTTGGGCAGAATTTGGAACGATATCACTCATGAGGACATCCAACAACTCTGTGAATCAGTGCCATGCTCAATAGCTGCTTTCGTAAGAGCCACAAATGGACCAACGTCTTACTGGCTTGCTCCACTTGTGAAGTTCTTCTCTCGAATAAATCAACCAACTTCTCTGAATTCGTGGTCAGTTGTTTGTTTATAAATTTACATCACATCTACCGATTACCGTCCGATTTGGATAATTAATTCGTGGTGCGTCTTTTCTTTTGTTGTGTATGTTGTCAAAGCAAGCACTCGTTCTTCCTGCACCAATACGCCGTACTGCTGGGTGTTGTTGTGTGAAAGTATTCGACTTGCACCACCGTACACACACAAAGTGGCCTACAACAGTTCAAAATCACCATGCTATTGGCCCAGGATTGCAAGATGATGGTGTGTGTATTACATCGGTCCCACATTGTGCGACGTATTTGGCCAATGTACGACCAAATCTACAAGGAAATACCCAAAGCTGAAGTCGTCTTAATCAGGACCCAAGAAATTTATGTTGACGCTTTCGATTCCTGAAGATATACAAGCGAACAGGACAGTAAAGCTGTGATAGTGAACCTCTGGGTTGCGGACACTAGCAGCCTCACTTGCTAGCAGTAACCAGAAGCGACCTCCTGACGATGTCGATGAGTTGCCCCGACAAATATTGTGGAACCGTCATTTGTAGTGCTACACACCGAAATATGAGTTGCATAGAAATCATGGGATGAACAGAACCCAACTCCCAAAAAATTCGTAAGCTATCTGTCGGAAGACAAATGGGAACATGATTCAAAGAGTTGTTTATCTTGGTCGATACTGTACCAGTCTCACAGGTAAATTACGAATTTCAGATCTTGTGACATTATCAATTGGCGTTTTGTTCACTCTATGACAAATATCAGATGTGCTCAATTTGCTTACTTCGAACTTTATCTACAATTACATGCATATCGTGTTGTTTTAACTGAAGTGCATTTTCCAAATTTTCAATTCGGTTTTATTAACCAGCTGTTCAGTTTTAAAGTACACTTAATCTGACTTGTGCTTCGCCTAACTGAAAATCTAGGATTGTGCTTTCGTGATTTGTAGAGTGAGTATAAATTGTAATCGTTGGTGTTTCTTCAGAAGAATACCAAGAATTTGATGGAAAGGATGAATTTCCTGTTATCAACCCAGGAGTTTATACTGTGATTAAAGTGTATGGAAAAAGTAAACGGTAATTTAGATTGTGTGCATGTATAATTTGTTATTTAGAGGGCAAAGATTATGTTGATGTTTTATTGAAAAAAGATCGTTGATGCATAGCTGATTTGAAACAACTTTTAATACGAGTGTTGAATGACTTTTCTGCTTCAGCTATAATCATGCGCATAGCCACACACATTCGGAAACAAGCTTAAAATTTTAACCTCGAGAACCTTATTCAAAAGTTTCAGTGGTTCCGTCCGCGCGGCTCTCCCCGTCGGAGGTTCGAGTCCTCCCTCGGGCATGGGTGTTTGTGTTGTCCTTAGCGTAAGTTAGTTTAAGTCAGATTAAGTAGTGTGCAAGCTTAGGGACCGATGACCTCAGCAGTTTGGTCCCATAAGACCTTACCACAAATTTCCAAAAAAATTTTCAGTGGCTCCAAAGTAATGCATTCACTGTTTGAAGTATTAATTGCTTTCAAATACTCAATTTCTTCTTCTAAATCTGTTGTTACATCATTATGGTATCACTGATGAATAATTGCATACCTCAGAGACATCAGCGTCAGTCATCTTTGAGTATTTCCACAAAACCGAAATGTTTCATTGAAAATGTTTTACACTGGGTTTTCAAGTTAGACACAATATTGTCAATAATGACAGAAAATACATTTATCTTTAATAAACCTTCTGGGTTCACATCTGTCCATTCCTGGTTTCACCATGAAATGATTTCCTCTTTTCAGTGTGCACCTCCGGACATTCAGAATCGACATTAATTACACTGGAAACAATTTATATGAGGGAGAATGGCCCTCCAATTTTCGCGAACAAATTTTGTCACTTAATAATCTCTCAAAGTGTTTTCCTTTACATCCATGGTGGTATTTCGAGCGTGTAGAAATTTTCTTCAATAGTGACACGTTTAACTTACTGGGAGTTTCAGCAGCACTCCAAAGGGAATCAGACTGTTTCAGAATTTACCGTCATTGTGGATTGCTGCTAAACATGTTGTTAAACACGTTCACTAATTAAGAATATGTATCTGCTTGATGACATCTCTCAGCTGCGTGAACTCAACATAAGGCTATGGCAAGCACACACAGAAAATTTTACAAGAGGATTTTACTGAAGAAAATCTGTCTGAGCTCATTTATAAGACTCCATAATATTACTTCCGTTATATTAACCTTGCGCGAGGCGTTCACTGATGGGAATTGAGTGTTTCACAAGTGTTGGTCGAATTAAATGTACACTGGAAACTCTCGCTTTCTGGTTACAATCTACTAATCCCCAAACCGTTCATTTATTTCATATTTATCAATCTTCTTCTTGAATTAAATATAACACAGGATGAATGTTGATTGTTCAGAATGATTTTAAGCCGCGCGGAGTGACCGCGCGGTTTGAGGCGTCATGTCACGGACTGCGCGGGCCCTCCCACCGGAGGTTCGAGTCCTACCTCGAGCATGGGTGTATATGTCGTTCTTAGCATAAATTAGTTCAAGTTAGTTTAAGTAGTGTGTAAGACGAGGGACCGATGACCTCAGAAATTTTCTTAGGAATTCACACAAATTTGACGATTTTAATCAGGAGTTACATCATCAATGAGTAAATAATGCTTCTCATTTTCTCTCTCTTCCAAGATGGCACCCCTGACATAATGGAAACAACTAGAAATAAGTTCATTCTGGTTGTCACTTGACAGATAATGCACTTGTAATCGCTGTCTAACTTTCTGTCGGGTTCTGACATTGCTAATGTGTACTGCAAGAAATGGATCACAGTGACTTAAGAGCTCTAATATTCCGAGCAAATTTCCAGTATTAATTTTCTGAGGTGAACCTCTGAAGGCAAAGCCTCTTTGAACAAGAAATAATGTCACATCAAGTAACTTTCACATCATTTAACTTCTTCACTTTTATTATTCCTCCAAGACAACTATATACAAACAAAAGTAAACAAACGCCGTTCGAACGGTACCGAACGGCCGCCATGTCAGCCTCAGCCCTGAGGCATTACCGGATGCGTATGTGGTCAGCACATTTTTCTCCCGGCCGTCAGTTTTCGTGACCGGTGTTGCTACTTCTCAGTCAAGTAGCTCCATTTGCCATCAGCACTCGGCAGACCAGGATGGTGACCCACCCCAGTGCTAACCAATCCCAACAGCGCTTGACTTCGGTGATCTGACGGGAATCGGTGTTACCACTGTGGAAGGCCGTTGGCCTACTATATACCAATGAAAATATTTTATTTTGTGTTTACTCTTGAATGCAGAATCTTTTCTGTGTAATCGATTTTAGTGTAAAATCACATTGTAATGGAATCGGAAGTGCATTATCTTTGAATTTTGTTGGTAAACCTACCAAAATAACCATGTTTCAGAGCTGTTGCCGTATACATTTGTTGGAGAAATTGGTAGAATTTTCAACAACATCTAAAGAAAGCGCGTTTTCATTCCGTCAGAAGGTGGTTTTAGCGTACGATGTCTAAAGAAAACGTAGCTCATCCAAGATTAAACACGAAATAGAATTGTACAACGTCGTTTTATTGCACGTTAAAGAAAAAATAGTGCATTCAAGATTAAACACGAAATAGCAATGTATGCAATTGGCCTGTATGACTCGTAAAACTGAAGTGAAAAGGTAAAGCTAGACTAGTTGTGCTGGTGTTGCTGTAATGCCCTTTTATTTATTATTAAATTTATTTTACAGTAGTAGAGTGCTGTTGCCAAATTAACACCCAGAGTGATCCCAGATCTTGAGAAATACAGGTCCCACATGGCGCTTGGGCCCCAGGGATTGAATGGTTTCATACACATTAGTGCCCGTGATCAGTCTAGGTAATTCAAGTTACCTATGTTCCTTCTTTCTCTTCGATAATCCAGGAAACTTGCACTGCACGTGAAAAGAGCAATATTTTGTAGAGAATGTCTTGTGACGGATAAAACAAAACTTAGAAAAACTGGAAAGGAGAATTTCATTTTTTTTCATGTGTCACAGTCCCTTCTTCCCCTCAATTCTAGTTAACTCGCAAAATTTCTGAAACATTACCAGCCACATTTCGAAATCTCGCTGAAAAATATGTACAGACACTCCATGGTCCATCCGTTACGACAAATGCACTTCATCCGAGAGGACGAGAATTTCCCCGTCAGTGGAATTGCCGACAGTTCAGTGCAGTTATCAGTCCACCGACGTGACAATATTCTTAAGTTGCACTTCCTATTTATTCCATTCCTAAGTGATGTATATTACTTTATTCCTCTCTTTCCTTGAACATTTTCCTACTTCTTTCTTTCGTTGATCAATTGAAGTATTTCTTCTGTTAATCAAAGTTTCTTCGCAGTTACCTTCCTAGTGCCTATTTTTGTGTTTCCATCTCTGATATTCCTTATCACAGTATCCGCATCCGTGGCAAACTTCAAATGCGTCTCATTTGTCCTCTGTACTTCAGTATCGCACTTCCTTCCGCACTGATTCTTCCCTACGATTCTCTTAAATTTCAGTCTGCCCTTCATCATTACTAAATTGTGATCTGAGCCCATATGCTCCTTGGTTTGTCTTAAAATCAAGTCTCTGAAGTAGAATCTCAGTCTAACCATGATGTAATCCAGCTGGTATTTTTCTGTGTCTACGGGCCTTTTCCACGTGTACCTCATCCTCTTGTGATTCCTTAACGGAGTATTCGCTTTTTTACCTCAAATTTTTTTATAAAACTCACTTAGACTCTCTCCTGTCTCATTTCTACTACGATCCTTCTGCTCCTTCCCCTACAACCGCATTCTGATCTCCCATCATTAGTAGATTTTTATCACTCTTTACGTACTGAATTACCTGTTCAGTATCCTCATATACTTTCTCTATATCATCATCATCATCTTCTGCTTGCAACGTCGGCATGTATATCCGTATTCTTGTTGTCGTCGCTGGGTTCCTGTCGATTCTGATGAGAAGAGCCCTATTACTATACTTTTCACAGTAACTCAAATGGTTCAAATGGCTCTGAGCAACATGGGACTTAACATCTGAGGTCATCAGTCCACTAGAACTTGGAACTACTTAAGCCTAACTAACCTAAGGATATTACGCACATACATGACCGAGGCAGGATTTGAACCTGCGACCGTAGCAGTCGCGCGGTTCGGGACTGAAGCGCCTAGAATCGCTCGACCACAGCGGCCGGCCACAGTAACTGAGTTCCCATCCTACGTCCCTGTTCATAACGACACCTACTTCCATGTTACCAATCTCTGCTACTGTGATTTTACCCCATAGTCATCTGACCAGAAATCTTTTTCTTCTTTCCATTTCAGTTTACTGGCCTCCACTACGTTTAAACTAAGCCATTGCATTTCCCTTTTCAGATTTTCTAGCTTCCCTATTACATTCAAACTTCTGACATTCCACGCTCCGAGTTGCCGAACGTTATCCTTTCGTTGGTTATTCCATCTTTTGCTTCCTCTTGGCAGTCCCCTACCGGCGATTCGAATGGGGAACTAATCCGGAACCTTTTTCCAATGGAAAAATAATCATGCCATCTTTCCAATAACATACCACGTGTCGTGTGGATACGCCTTATGTGTCTTTAATGCAGTTGTTTCCATTGCCTCCTGTATTCTCACGCCGTTGATCGTTGCTGATTCTTCCGCCTTTTAGGGGCAGTTTCCACCCCAAGGCAAGGAAGTGTCTCAACCTTTGTCCCCTCCTTTGGCAGACCTAGGGTGACTCCTTATGCTGGAGGTCTTCGGCCGCCATTGTTGATAACTTCTTATTTAAAATTCAAGCAGTGGATAGGTTGGAACACCCGAGACTACAGGACGTTTTGAGTACTAGCCAAAGACGCTGCCGCTCTTTTTTTTTTTTTAGCCAGTGATAATGGATGGAGTTGTGGGTTGGTGGAAGCAAGGTGGGCAGGGGTCGCAACCCGAGGCCTGACCACTATGTCTCCCACTCCCGTTCCTGATGATGTGACCAAAGGGATGAAATAGTTTTTTATTTGCATTTATTTCTTTTTTATGTATTTGTTTTTTCACGATTTACAGATGAAAAAGGAAAAACATACCCGAAAGCGCGATCAAAATCCCTGCCACCAGGAATCGCCGCAACCTGCAGGCCGACATCAGTGCTATGACATCCCTTTATACCCTAGCGCCGTGTGTATGTTGCTGTTCCCACCTAGGCACTTTTGATCGAAATTTATCTTGTCCTTTACTGCCACATGAAGGAGAGCGCGAAGGACACGTACAAAGATTTTGTAATCTGCGTTCAGTAATGTCCAAGGCCGGTAGTCAGGCGGTCTATGACAGACGCTTGGTTTTGGAATGGCTATCATTATGCCCTCTGTGAACTCGGCAGGGACCTGTAAGGTAGGCATTAAGAGTTCGTTGTACATCTACATCCACGTCGGTCCCTTCAGAGGAGCAAAGGTGTAGTAGAATTCAAGAGGGAGTCGGTCTGGTCCAGAAAATTTGTTTGACGCACCACATTTTAGGGCTGCGTCCACATAGTCTGTGGTAATTCAGCCACAAGGTCGTCCACTACAATGAAATGTTCGGCCGCTGGCATTTCTCGAAGGACGTCCGCGAGTCCTGCTCTGTACATTTGGTCCTCAGCATAGAAACTGCGATAGTGGTGAGTGAAAGCACGTGCAGCATTCTTCTGAAACGTGGCCCGCAATCCATCGGCCGTTTCGGCGTCCGTATAAGTGTACGCCGCCACTGCCGCCTTTCTCTCACTACGTAGCTTAATGACGCTCTTTCGTTGCGTAATCCATCGAGCAATCTCGCGCATACTTTAACTCCTTCCATCTTCACCGCCGTAAGACGCAGTAGTTGTGCTTTGATACGTTGAACAGCCCGTTGACTGTCGGAAGACAGTGTTTTGCGTCGCCAGCTCACGTAGGGCTGTGAAATAAAATTCGGAAGTCACCCGTTTCAAACGTGACTTATCTTGGAACGTTCTGCATAGCGCTGGTTTGAAACAGCAGGGTCACTACTTAAGTACTGAATTGTACGTGCGTTGACGCCGTTTGCTTTGACGTCACATGTCTTCAATTTCCCGGAACAGTTCTCATCCCTCAGGTGGATAACGCTTAGCTTGCATGGATCCCTGCTGCGGAATGTGTTTTACCGTGGCAGAGTGATGGTGCATATGTTTAAGCCTCGTGGTCTGTAAAGGCCAGCGTCAATCGTCGCCGTGCGTAGCCCACGCGGCACACACACCCTGTGTAGTCGGCTGGCCGATGGCTCGGAAATACATATATTCGCGGATGTCGCCGTGCTTCATTTCCCAAGTACAAAGCATTGCATGGCCCCGGGCCAGCGTTTGTAACGCCAGGCAGGGGACGAAGCGTGGGCATTGGTCCTCGGGTCGCAGAATGCAGTTAAAGTCGTCGCCGACAGTGTAATTCTCCTGAATCCTCGGAAGAATGGTGTCACTTCTTCTGTGTAAAAAATTGTGCGTTCGTGTCTCTTCGTCGAGCCAGACAGCGCATAACCATTCACCAAGCGGATATCTCCTACGCTAAAGGCAACACCACAGGTCAATGTTAAGCATTGTACATCTTCCGTCATTATTCCTTCTCGTAACAGTATGACTGTGCCACCTCTACCACTGACGCCCGTTAAACAATAGACATTATAACCATAAAATTCTATACGTGTATCGTTTCGTACCTCCTGTATAAAAAGTGTGTCGACGTCCGGTGACTGTAGCATATCTCGCAGCATTTGGATCTGTACTGTGATGCTAGAACCACTGATGTTAACTGAACTAATACCGTAGACGCGGGACATCGTATCGGCTGCGCACTGCAAGGACGTAACGCGTCAACGAATAGGCTGAGAACGGAGCATCTTTCCTGGACCGGAACCACATGACACCTCCTCATTGGTCACCGTGGACCAGGTTCCCTCCCAACTCACTGTCGGTGGGATTCAGTGACTAAACGTCCACCTCCTGCATGTCTCCTGTGTGCTCCATTTCTTGTTCCCACTGTCCCAATTAATTGATGAAGACGCTCGCTGTTGACAGGCATTGTGCTACTGACAGATGGGAGGCCATCCTGTTGCATAGTTGTCTCTATCTCTTCTGCTTAGGTTGTGGCTCTTCTACGGTCTGTAGCAAAGATTATGTGTGTGGGAAATCGTCCTTGCCAGTCGATGAAGATGAATCATGTTCATTCACACTATCTCGTTCGTCGCCCCGGTTGTGCTGCTTGTCTTCCGTTGACAGCCGCCGCTCCTTTCGCTTTTACGGCGACCGCTGTTTTCGTAGCCACGCCTCCACTTCTGCAGAGGGATCCGCTTCCATATCGGAAGACGGGTTCGACGGGAGCTAAGGAGGACCCCGACTTCATGGCTGTTGTGAGGCGTCTGGCTGATTGTGTAACAAGTTCATCTGAGCCGTCAGTGTGTGATCGGGAGAGATACTCATGAACCCCACAGGCAACGATCTGCCATGCACGCCGCCTACATAGTTCAGTAGCACTTTCACTAACTTAACAGGCAGCGATGTGATCTGTTGTGGAGGGTGCTGGATGTCCTGGGGTAGCTGTACTAGACGTCGCTGAAGACAGTTCGGACGTGGCCTTACTGCACGCAGGCAGTGTGGATCCTTGGTTAACCATCGTAAATTACGATGGCGCGACAAGCTCCTATTGACATGTAAGATAGTATGTGCTTCCGGAGTTCAATCTTTGCATGGCGCACCCCACGTAGAACGGAATACGTCTCGAAGCTGATCCATTTCTCCGCAGCCTAAGGACCGTTCCATGTAGTCGAAATGCTTCGATAACCATGTCGACAGGAACTTGGAACGGGAGTTCGAACACACGTACCGTTCTAACTCCGAGACCGGCGTGATCAGCTGAAACCACACCCACGTTCCCGTCGGTGTGGAAAACACCTTAACCGTCGGTGGGTCTACGAATGAGTCTGTTGTACGCTGCTTCGTTTGTAAGTCTGACGTATACGGCGTTGGATACTATCGACAGGTGGATCTCTATCAGCTCCGTTGGATCTAGCTTCACCACATCGAGCATGAAACGTTCGATTTCTTGCGCTTTCGGTCTTATATACTATGCGGCGATCGCGAACTTGACTGTCGCCTGCCGTAGGAAAGAGCCATCTTCATCTGTAGTAAGCAGTACACTGCTATGTGAAGCCTCACGGATGTAAACAAAGCTCGCCCTTATGGACCGCGGGCGAAGCGCTAGGCACGTCCGAGCTGCTACAACGCCGAAAGCGGACGTCTGCTACACCACGGATGCCTACCTTAATGTGCATTAATTACTTTTCGGCGCAATTCTATTTTTCCTGAGCTGTATATGACAACTTCTAGCACATCAGGAGAGGCTGAGGAAAGCTGTTTGCAGTGTACGTTCACTCCGAAGCTTGAGAGAACAGCTTTTGGCGAGAGAACTAAATAGACGAATGGCAAAGACGGAGCCTGGAGTGATTGCATCACCTGGCAGAGTTCCAGCACAATAACCCAGTCGGCTGCTTTGCCCTTCAGTTTAAGCACAGTTCGTCTTTATTTTGGGGGAATGTTTCAAGGCCAAATTTAACAAACCTAGTAATACTCTTCTGGCTCTGGGAGCAATAGCATTATTCCCACGTATCATATCTCAGTTGAGCGAAGAGGCAGTAGCTGATGGCTCACGTCATAAGGTGGAGTGAGGTGGGAACAACAGCCATTACCGCCCACACATAGTAACCGTCGGAAATGTCACAAACTGAATGGTCTTCTGTTCTGATTAATTACTATAATAAAATGGTGTAAAAACTCTTATTTTCATTTATTAATTAGTACTAAATTAACATTCATACTTTATCATTAATAATTACACAATCAAAACCTCATACTTTAAGAAAACATTTGAGCAACTAGAAAGAGCCAAATCACTTCTTGTGTCATTGACTTCAAGCCGAAGACCGAGTAGTTGGGTGGTTCGCACCTAACAGAAAAGTTGCTGAAAATTTGGATTATGGAAGCATAGTCTACTCCTCTGCTAGGCCGTCTATTCTTCGGCGTCTCGACTCTATCCACCACCGTGGATTACGTTTAGTGTCTGGAGCTTTTTACACTAGCCCTGTGGAAAGCCTTTATGCTGAGACTGCTGAACCTCCGCTGTCCAATCGGCGAGCAGTCCTTCTGAGTCGTTATGCTAGCCATCTGTCTTCCATGCCTGCTAATCCAGCCCATGACCTTTTTTTCGACGCCTCCTTTGATGTAGGGTATGCAGGCCGCTCCTCCTCCCTACTACCCCCGGGAGTCCGCTTCCGTCAACTGCTCCATTCTCTTTCCTTCCGCTTTTCTAAAACCTTCTTGACAACTTGGGGTACAGCACCGCCTTGGCTCCGTCCCCGGATCTGCCTGCTCCGTGACCTTTGTCGATTTCCCAAGGATGGTACACCTACACTTGTTTATCGTCGGGCATTTGCTGCTCTATGTGCACAAATGACAGACGCCACATTTATTTACACCGACGGCTCGAAAACATCGTTGGGTGTAGGGAGTGCCTATATTGTTGGCGACACCCCAAATCACTTTCGGCTTCCCGACCAGTGTTCGGTTTATACTGCGGAGCTTTACGTGGTTCTCCAGGCTGTCCACTACATCCGCCGCCATCAGCGGATACAGTACGTAATCTGCTCAGATTCTCTCAGCTCTCTCCTCAGTCTCCAAGCTCTTTACCCTGTCCACCCTCTGGTCCACAGGATTCAGGACTGTCTGCGCTTGCTCCACCTGGGGGGCGTCTCGGTGGCGTTCCTCTGGCTCCCGGGACACGTTGGTATCTGTGGAAATGAGGCGGCCGATATTGCAGCCAAGGCTGCAGTCTCTCTTCTTCGGCCATCTATTGAATCGATTCCCTTCGCCGATCTACGGAGCGTTTTATGTCGTCGTGTTGTTCATTTATGGCACGCGCATTGGTCAACACTTCCCCATAATAAATTGCGGGAAGTGAAAGCTCTTCTTTGTGCTTGGACCTCTTCCTCCCGAACGCGTCGTCGGGAGGAGGTAATTTTAACTAGACTCCGGATACGGCACTGTCTTTTTAGCCATAGACATCTTTTAAGCGGCGATCCTCCCCCACTCTGTCCCCACTGCTCTCAGCTGTGGACGGTAAGACACTTTTTAATTGAGTGCCCCTATTTTAATCCGTTACTCTTCCGTCTACAGCTATCGCCTGATCTATCGTCGATTTTAGCAGATGACACGCGCTCAGTCGACCGCGTTCTCCAGTTTATTAGTGCCAGTGAAATGACGTCAGTCATTTGAAGCTTTTTTTGGGGACAACCAACCCCTTTCTGTAGTGGATTTTTAAGCCTTCCTTCTGCTTTTAGTTTCTCCAATTTTATGACTTTGTTCCCATTGCTGCTTGTTTTCAATTTTGGTTTTTTACTGTTTCCTAAGTCACGGGATGGGCGCTAACGACCATAGCAGTTTTGCGCCCTAAAACAAAAAAAAAAAAAAAAAAACAAAAAAAAAAAAAAATTTTCTGGGATGGATTGCAGTGCACATTTAAGATTATAATTCTGCGAGCAATGCAGAGAACTACTGAGTTTAGGAATCGGTAATTTGTTTTCTTAAATGTTAATAGTATTCCTTACTCAGGTTGAAAATGGCAAAGAATTGTATTTTGATCGATAAATGATGTAACTTGATGTGTAATCACTGTAGGAGAGAAGTATAAAGCTTGTCATATAGTCGTGAATTGATAATTATTGCTACACTACATCATTGTACAGTTGGTAGTTTTATATGAAGAAGTCTGCATAGTAAAAGAAAATGGTGGCTTCCCTTTAAACTAAGGACGTCATTATTTCAGTGAAACCAAGCCTTAGCCTGTTTCTAGGTAGTTCCGTTGAAGCTCACAGCAGAAACAGCGAACTCAAGATCTACGTGCTACCCGCGTGCTGGGATGACTAAAACATTTGAAGACGTCAGATTGGTGGACATTTTAGAAATTCTGTGTTTTGCTTTGACAAACGAAGACACAACTAGGCCCGTCACACGCCTCACTACTCCTCACTACAAACGGAGACGGCTACCTGTCAGCTTCGGTGAGTGAGTGGTGACACACACAAGGGAATCGCAGTCGCACCGGTGGCTGACACCTTTGCGCCACACTCAGATGCAATGGGTTTTATGTACGGAGATCACGGCTTCCTGTCTCTGCTGTTCCTATATGAATTAATTTTATTATTTGAAAAATAATATTTAAATCTGACCGAAATAAAGATTGCTGTTACCTTTTCTACATGTGATTAATTCTTAAAATGAGATTTTTTACGCGGTGTATAATATGCTTAAGTTGGAGAGAAGTACAAAGCTTGTCATGTAGTCGTGAATGGGTAATTATTACTCTTGTTAAATACGCTGAAAATACCAGAGACTCTGTTGTTAATCTGATTTACTTGCGTCAATAGATTTAACTGAGAAAAAAACGTTACGACTAGGGAAACAAAATTCTATGTTCCGACGCAAGTGCAGGCCAAAGCCTGTCGATGTTAGTACCTTATTAATCAACTGAAAGACTAATTTGAAACATATATTCTCGTCTGCCGCAGTGCTGGAAGAGAATATTTTTAAATTAATTCACTTAAACTTGCGCGTCCTTCATTCAGTTTGAATAATTTCAAATGTTCCGCGTAATGGTGCCGGCTGCATCGCGCTGATGCCATTTTATATTATTTCACTTGTCTTTACGTATGGGGACGCTATACCGTACTCTGTCTTCTCCAGAATTTCGACTGCTGTCAAAAAGGTTCGAATCCGTATATTTAATCACTCAAGAAATAATAGTGATCTTGCGGCTTATGCGACGTTTCATGTACATTCATCTGAATTAACAGTAGCAGTGATGAGAACATATTCCACACTTGATGCAATTGTTACCGGAAGTTCCAGTGAGTGTATTCGGCCATTTCCAAATGACTTTCAAGAACAGACAGATGGAGTATACGTAAAGCGGCTGTTGCATACTTCTGACATTAATGGTTCTGTAGCGGTCACTAAGACTGCATGTGATGAAAGATGGGGCTGCTTAAAGGAACGACCATTCACTGATTTGATTAATCAGATGTAGTCCAATTCGAGATACGAGAAAAAAAGTTGCGCAAAATTTACAGGAATCCGTTCCGATAATTTAAACAGAGACAAGGGGAACGAGCACGATGCTTTAAAAAAGGGTTGCTGTGGGTCCAGATTAACATATGGGTTGTAATTAATAGGATATACACGATTGGAGCGGTAAAATATAGGAATTACAGGAGAAGAGACAGGAATTACAGAAGAACACGCGAGCCAGGTAGTAGGGATGAGGGCGGCAGGGAGATGCGGACCTAAGTACACTTAGAGGACGAGGCTTGCGTGCCGAAGGGGTGCACGAGACAGGACTCTGAACATGCACGCCGCCGACAGGCGATAATAACTCAATCGGCGAAATAAGCGGCGTGAGATCGGTATCGCCCCCGCAGCGCCGCGCATTTATTACGGGCCGCGTTTACCGAAAGCACGCGAAGGTTGGGGTAGGGGTGAGGGGGAGGGGTGAGGAGGAGGGAGGCGTTGGCGCCATGGAGAGATGGGCTTCCGCACGCGGCGAACCGTCGCCCCCGTGGCATGATTTACACGGCGACGCGAGGATCGAAGACTCGGCCGCAGCGTTCTTATGGACGGACGGCCAACCGGGCGCTCTCGGCTCGTTAATCTGCGCTGCCGGTGGCGGCGGGGCGGCGACGACGCTGCATTCTCCCGTCCGGGGGCGCAGGACGGGGCAGTGACCGTCCGCGGAGGGAAGCGACGTCGCAGTGGAAATTCTTTCCGCGTTCAGTGAAGTGCGGTTCGGACTCAGACATTTCAGAGTTAACGAAGGTGGCGCTTGACGCACTAGGCAAGGACAAACATGTCACATGCATATTTTTAGATCTATCAGAGACAATTGATAACGTTGACCACAGAATTCTACTAACCTTAAATTCCCAGATGCGGTCTCACAGACGGCTAGAGTTTATTGTTACTCTTTTGATAACACATTACGGTGGTTAGGAGATGACAGCGGTATGTAGTTGGTCTTTGTTGAGGCTGTCGCGGTTTACAATGTCAGTAGCCGCTTTGATATGAGGTGCACCTATACTACACTACTGGCCATTAAAATTGTTACACCAAGAAGAAATACAGATGATAAACGGGTATTCATTGGACAAATATATTATGCTAGACCTGACATGTGATTACATTTTCACGCAATTTGGGTTCATAGATCCTGAGAAATCAGTACCCAGAACAACCACCTCTGCCCGTAATAACGGCCTAGATACGCCTGGGCATTCAGTCAAACAGAGCTTGGATGGCGTTTACAGGTACAGCTGCCCATGCAGCTTCAACACGATACCACAGTTCATCAAGAGTAGTGACTGGCGTATTGTGACGAGCCAGTTGCTTGGCCACCATTGACCAGACGTTTTGAATTGGTGAGTGATCTGGAGTATGTGCTGGCCAGGGCAGCATTAGAACATTTTCTGTATCCAGAAAGACCCGTACAGGACCTGCAACATGCAGTCGTGCGTTATCCTGCTGAAATGTAGGGTTTCGCAGGAATCGAATGAAGGGTAGAGCAACGAGTCGTAACACACCTGAAATGTAACGTCCACTGTTAAAAGTGCCGTCAATGCGAACAAGAGGTGACCGAGACGTGTAATCAATGGGACCCCATACCATCACGCCGGGTGATACACCAGTATGGCGATGACGAATACATGCTTCCAATGTGCGTTCATCGCGATGTCGCCAAACACGGATGCCGACCATCATGATGCTGTAAATAGAACGTGGATTCATCCGAAAAAAAGACGTTTTGCCATTCGTACACCCAAGTTCGTCGTTGAGTACACCATCGTAGGCGCTCCTGTCTGTGATGCAGCGTCAAGAGTGACCGCAGCCATGGTCTCCGAGCTGATTGTCCATGCTGCTGCAAACGTCGTCGAACTGTTCGTGCAGATGGTTGTTGTCTCGCAAATGTCCCCATCTGTTGACGCGGGGATCGAGACGTGGCTGCACGATCCGTTATAGCCATGCGGATAAGATGCCTGTCATCTCAACTGCTAGTGACACGAGGCCGTTGGGATCCAGCACGGCCTTTCGTATTACCCTCCTGAACCCACCGGTTCCATATTCTGCTAACAGTCATTGGATCTCGACCAACGGGAGCAGCAATGTCGCGATACGATAGCCAGAGCGAGAGCACCAGCAGCAGCGAGTACTGTTTGTATAAAGCGTTTTTGTACTTATTTACTGCGCTTAGCTTTTAAATAGTTTTTCTGGGAAAACCTAGCGTAGTTTTCGCGTCTCGTATTTCACTGAGTGTTTCTTGATTATCAGAGTAGCTCATCAGAAGATTATCTTGGGAATTTGTCACCGTATAGAGTAGGGTAAACATAGTCATGTGTAGGGACTGTGGTTGTTGTGAGCGGACGCAAGGAGAATTGGCCACTCTTCGGGGGCAGGTGGAGGCTTTGTCTGTTAGGCTCATCGAGCTCGAGGCGCAGGCGTCGGCTCGTAGTGGCGTTGGGGCAACTGTGGTGAGACTTATGCCTACTTCGGTGGCCTTGGAATCACATGGAACCCCTGATGTCGCTGCGTCTTCCGGCAGTGAGCATCTTACCGGTCAGCCATCACTCCAGGGTGAATGGCGGACAGTGGTGGGCTCGCGCGTGCCTGGCCGAAAGGCGAAGGTGGGATCTGGCCGCGTGGCAGCTGCCTTACCCCTTTCCAACAGGTACGGGGTGCTTCCTAGTGGTGATGACATCGTTTCCGAGCCACCACAGGATGCCTCGCCTGTTGGGCCAGTGGCCGATTCTCCGGCAAGGTCCCGACAGTCACAGAGGGCGGGCCTATTAGTTATAGGGAGCTCCAACGTTAGGCGGGTTATGGAGCCCCTCAGGAAAATAGCGGGTAGGTCGGGGAAGAATGCCAGTGTGCACTCGGTGTGCTTGCCGGGGGGTCTCGTCCGTAATGTGGAGGAGGCCCTTCCGGCAGCTATTGAACGCACTGGGTGTGACCGGCTGCAGATAGTAGCACATGTCGGAACGAATGACGCCTGCCGCTTGGGTTCTGAGGCCATCCTTGGTTCCTTCCGGCGGCTGGCTGATTTGGTGAAGACAACCAGCATCGCACGCGGAGTGCAAGCTGAGCTTAATATCTGCAGCATAGTGCCCAGAGTCGATCGCGGTCCTCTGGTTTGGAGCCGTGTGGAGGGTCTAAACCAGAGGCTCAGACGACTCTGCGACGATAATGGTTGCAAATTCATCGACCTCCGTTGTTGGGTGGAGAACTGTAGGGCCCCCCTAGACAGGTCAGGCGTGCACTACACACCGGAAGCAGCTACTAGGGTAGCAGAGTACGTGTGGCGTGCACACGGGGGTTTTTTAGGTTAGAGGGACCCCCCTTGGGCGAAACGATAAAATACCTGACGGCTTACCAGAGAGGACATTATCATCGTTGATAAAGAACGTCCGTCCTCAGAGACCAAAAACAGGAAAAGTTAACGTAATATTGGTAAACTGCAGGAGTATCCAGGGCAAGGTTCCTGAATTAGTATCTCTTATTGAAGGAAATAGTGCGCATATAGTATTAGGAACGGAAAGTTGGTTAAAACCGGAAGTGAACAGTAACGAAATCCTAGACACAGAATGGAATATATACCGCAAGGATAGGATAAACGCCAATGGTGGAGGAGTATTTATAGCAGTAAAGAATTCAATAATATCCAGTGAAGTTATTAGCGAATGCGAATGTGAAATAATCTGGGTTAAGTTAAGTATCAAAGGTGGGTCAGATATGATAGTCGGATGCTTCTATAGACCACCTGCATCAGCAACCGTAGTAGTTGAGCGCCTCAGAGAGAACCTGCAGAACGTCGTGAAGAAGTTTCGTGATCATACTATTGTAATAGGGGGAGACTTCAATCTACCAGGTATAGAATGGGATAGTCACACAATCAGAACTGGAGCCAGGGACAGAGACTCTTGTGACATTATCCTGACTGCCTTGTCCGAGAATTACTTCGAGCAGATAGTTAGAGAACCAACTCGTGAAGCTAACGTTTTAGACCTCATAGCAACAAATAGACCGGAACTTTTCGACTCCGTGAATGTAGAAGAGGGTATCAGTGATCATAAGTCAGTGGTTGCATCAATGACTACAAGTGTAATAAGAAATGCCAAGAAAGGAAGGAAAATATATTTGCTTAACAAGAGTGATAGGGCACAAATCGCAGAATATCTGAGTGACCACCATCAAACGTTCATTTCTGAGGAAGAGGATGTGGAACAAAAATGGAAAAAATTCAGAAACATCGTCCAGTACGCCTTAGATAAGTTCGTACCGACTAAGGTCCAAAACGAGGGGAAAGATCCACCGTGGTATAACAATCATGTACGAAAGGTACTACGGAAACAAAGAAAGCTTCATCATAGGTTTAAGAGTAGTCGAATCATAGCTGATAAGGAAAATCTGAACGAAGCGAAAAAGAGCGTAAAGAGAGCAATGAGAGAAGCATTCAACGAATTCGAACATAAAACATTGGCAAACAATCTAAACAAGAACCCTAAAAAGTTTTGGTCATATGTAAAATCGGTAAGCGGATCTAAATCCCCTATTCAGTCACTCGTTGACCACGATGGCACCGAAACAGAGGACGACCGAAGAAAGGCAGAAATACTGAATTCAGTGCTCCGAAACTGTTTCACTGCGGAAAATCGTAACACGGTCCCTGACTTCAGCCGTCGCACGGACGCCAAAATGGAAAATATTGAAATAAACGATATCGGAATTGAAAAACAACTGCTATCACTTAGTAGCGGAAAAGCATCCGGACCAGACGAGATACCCTTAAGATTCTACAGTGATTATGCTAAAGAACTTGCCCCCTTTCTATCAGCAATTTATCGTAGATCGCTGGAAGAACGTAAAGTACCTAGCGACTGGAAGAAAGCGCAGGTCGTTCCCATTTTCAAGAAGGGTCATAAATCAGATGCGAATAATTATAGGCCTATTTCGCTTACGTCAATCTGTTGTAGAATAATGGAACATGTTTTGTGTTCTCGTATTATGACGTTCTTAGATAATACAAATCTCCTTCATCATAACCAACATGGATTCCGCAAACAGAGATCATGTGAAACTCAGCTCGCCCTATTTGCCCAAGAAATTCACAGTGCCGTAGACACTGGCGAGCAGATTGATGCCGTATTCCTGGACTTCAGGAAGGCATTTGATACGGTTCCGCACTTACGTTTAGTGAAAAAAATACGAGCTTACGGAATATCGGACCAGGTTTGTGATTGGATTCAGGATTTCCTAGAAGAAAGAACACAACATGTCATTCTTAACGGTTCAAAATCTGCAGATGTAGAGGTAATTTCGGGAGTACCGCAGGGAAGCGTGATAGGACCTTTATTGTTTACAATATACATAAATGACTTAGTTGACAACATCGGTAGCTCCGTGAGGCTATTTGCAGATGACACGGTTGTCTACAAGAAAGTAGCAACATCAGAAGACTCGTACGTACTCCAGGAGGACCTGCAGAGGATTAATGCATGGTGCGACAGCTGGCAGCTTTCCCTAAACGTAGATAAATGTAATATAATCCGCATACATAGGGGCAGAAATCCATTCCAGTACGATTATGCCATAGGTGGTAAATCATTGGAAGCGGTAACGACCGTAAAATACTTAGGAGTTACTATCCGGAGCGATCTGAAGTGGAATGATCACATAAAACAAATAGTGGGAAAAGCAGGCGCCAGGTTGAGATTCATAGGAAGAATTCTAAGAAAATGTGACTCATCGACGAAAGAAGTAGCTTACAAAACGCTTGTTCGTCCATTCTTGAGTATTGCTCATCAGTATGGGACCCTTACCAGGTTGGATTAATAGAAGAGATAGACATGATCCAGCGAAAAGCAGCGCGATTCGTCATGGGGACATTTAGTCAGCGCGAGAGCGTTACGGAGATGCTGAACAAGCTCCAGTGGCGGACACTTCAAGAAAGGCGTTACGCAGTACGGAGAGGTTTATTATCGAAATTACGAGAGAGCACATTCCGGGAAGAGATGGGCAACATATTACTACCGCCCACATATATCTCGCGTAATGATCACAACGAAAAGATCCGAGAAATTAGAGCAAATACGGAGACTTACAAGCAGTCGTTCTTCCCACGCACAATTCGTGAATGGAACAGAGAAGGGGGGATCAGATAGTGGTACAATAAGTACCCTCCGCCACACACCGTAAGGTGGCTCGCGGAGTATAGATGTAGATGTAGATAGACTGCAATCATGATAGGCTACAATCCGACCTTTATCAAAGTCGGAAACGTGCTGGTACACATTTCTCCTCCTTACACGAGGCGTCACGACAACGTTTCACCAGGCAACGCCGGTCAACTGCTGTTTGTGTATGAGAAATCGGTTGGAAACTTTCCTCATGTCAGCAGGTTGTAGGTGTCGCCACCGGCGCCAACCTTGTGTGAATGCTCTGAAAAGCTAATCATTTGCATATCATAGCATCTTCTTCCTGTCCGTTAAATTTCGCGTCTGTAGCACATCATCTTCGTGGTGTAGCAATTTTAATGGCCAGTAATGTATTACTGCTTCTCTCGTGCTAGTGACCTCTGAAACCGCACCTGTAACTCTTCGTTGCGTATTCAGTAGCCAGGTCTACGTCTACATCTCATGTTTAACGGATCCTGACTTTGGGGATACCGTTTCAAAATGGTTTGAGGACTATTTAGGAAGTGATGTTGGAAAATTTGGAAATTTATGGTGAGGTCTTATGGGACCATACTGCTGAGGTCATCGATCCCTTAGCTTACACACTACTTAATCGAGCTTAAACCAACTTACGTTAAGGACAACATACACACCCGTGCCCGAGATAGGACTCGAACCTCCGACGGAGAGAACCGCGCGGACCGTGACAAGGCGCCCTAGACCGCTCGGCTACCCCGCGCGGCCAAAGTGATGTTGGATCAGACAGTGACAACGAAATTGAAAGTGAACATAAAACATTAAAGGAACCGTGCGAAAGGGAAGATGAATTATTTTGCCATCTGTGTATTCCTTCAATGAAACAAGTGATCAGAGTGGGGAAAACAGAAGTGTGGACGGTGACTCTTTAGCTAGAGGTTCTGCTAGAAATACATTAGGTCGAAACAAATATCGCTACCCGTCGAAGCCAATTCCAACGACGGCCAGTGGCATTATTTTCCCGCATATCGGTCATAAATGGGGTGAGTTCATTTGTCCTTCACAATTCCTACAAATACAAGGCTCGGATGAACCGTCTTAATTTTTGAAGTAACTTGTAAACTTGTAGGTGAAAAGACACATTAGAAGCGAGTCAAGAAGTATCACACATCCCGTGAACTTCGTCTATCCTTCGGCGTGTTTTGGGTGCAGCATAACCAAGAGCTGAAGTCGTTGTATAAAAATTGGAAAAATGCAAAACGTGCTCCACCTGTGATCCAAAAAAGAAGAGGAAGACACCCAACATTTGCCATTATTCCATCTGACTTGAAATCTGTACAAGAATTTCCAGCGAGTGCAAAGAAAATCTCTCAGAAGGAAACTAAACACCTAAGAGGTACTAGAGTAACTTCCATTTTTGAACGTTATGTGCAAGTTTTTTAAATTTTTGTTCTTACATGTGTAATACACAATAAAAATGTAGCAAAAAGGAAAATTTGGAGTGCAGTATATTTGAATTTTCATAGCATTAACGTATTATGCTAATTTTGTGTTTTTTTGTGTTTAAATGCGTTTTCCTCGTAAAAAATAAACTTTAAAATTTGTTTGAATATGTATTTTCTATCTATCTATATCCGTATCCCTTTCCAGCTACTGGCGGGTCTGGGTGCTGACGAGTCCTCTCCATTTGGCTCGGTCCTCCCACCACTTTTCTTCCTGCACTGACTGCCAGGTCACACCTCTCCTTTCCACAGATATTCTCACTCCCATTTTCCACCGTGTTCTTGGGCGCCCTCTAGGTCTTTTTCCATCCATCTTTAGTTCTTCCATAATTCTGGGGAGTCTCTGCCCATGCATCCTCTTAACATGCCCATACCATCTTAATCTCTTTTTTTTCAGTTTCTTCTCTCGTACTTTCTTGTTTAAGGTTCTTTCTAATCTCTACATTCCTTACTCTGTCCATTCTTGTTTTTCCCTTAATTGTTCTGAGAAATTTCGTTTGCCCTGTTTGCAGTCTGTTCCAGTCCCTTTCTATCATTGTCCATAGGTGACAATAGGGAAGTAATAATTCTTATACATAAGGAGTTTTACTTTTTATGAAACTTCCTTATTCCAAATCAGGTGTTTTATTGTTTGGTGGAAATTGCCTCCCTTCTGTAAACTCCTATAAATTTCATTGGTTATTCTTCCATCCCTAGATATTTCACTCCCTAAATAAGTGAAACTTCCTACCACTTTGAGGGGTTCTCCATTCGAGGTAATATTTCCATTGATCCTTTTCTCTCTTCCAAATACCATTACTTCACTCTTATCTGTATTTATTTTAGTCCACACCTTTTCATTATTTCCTTCTACGCGTCAAGCTGTGACTGTACATCTACCTCTTTATCACCCCGTATTACCATATCATCTGCAAAAATCATATTTTTATCTTTTTCTTTTACTATATATTCAACTGCCCTATTCATCCCCTCCATCACAACATTAAAAAGTGCAAGAGATAGAATACTTCCTTGCTTAAGTCCTTGTCTTATTTCGAAGTATTCAGAGTTCCCCAATGGTGTTCTAATTCTACAATTGTGTCCTCTGTACATTGTCCTTATTACATTAATGTATCCATCTTCTATATCTAACTTCTTCATTTCACCCCAGAGTCTTTCCCTCTTAACTGAGTCATATGTCTTTTCTATGTCTATTAAAACCATTACAACCCTTTATTTTTTGTGTGGTATTAAAGTAATCTTTAAATAAAATCCAAACTGTTCGACTAAAATTGCTGAATGCAGTTTTTATGGCTACTTACACAGAGCCGTCACTCAGACCGCATGTGCGACAGTGTGTGACAAAAGAATTACCTGGGAAGCTAAGAGTTACTAAAAAACATTAAAGGTGTGTGTTCACTAGGAAGTAACTTCCAAAAGTAACTTTTGCAATCGCTTACGGAGAGGTTTGCATTAGAATATTACCTGGCGCAGGTTCACTGCGGCATGCAAATTCCAGGAGCCTACTGCAAGAGCTTGCAGAATTCTTTCGATTACAGTTGCATCGAAAGATAGGCAAGCGAATGTTTACAACGTAGTGGCTAAAAGCGGAGCAGGCGCCACCGTCGTTGCATTAGTGTTATACGAATTTTATTCATAATGGAAGCTGACGAACTCCGCCAATGTTCCTTTACATGGAGGTGCCAAAATTCATGGGACAGAGATATGCACATATACAGATGGCGGTAGTATCGCGTATATAAGTCATAAAATGGCAATGCATTGGTGGAGTTGTCATTTATACTCAGCTGATTCATGTTAAAAGGTTTCTGACGTGATTGTAGCCGGACGACGGAAAGTCCGACTCTTAATTCGGAATGGTAGTTGGAGATAGACGTTTGGAAGATTCCATTTCGGAAATCGTTAGGAAATTCAATATTCCGAGATCCACATGGTGAATAGTGTGCCGAGAATTCCAGAGTTCAGGCATTAACTCTCACCACGCACAATGCAACGGCCGGTAGCCTTCACTTAAAGACCGAGAGCAGCGGCGTTCGAGTAGAGTTGTCAGTGCTAACAGACGAGCAACACTGCGTGAAATAACCGCAGAAATCAATGTGGGGCATACGACTAACGTATCCGTTAGGACAGTGCGGCGAAATTGGCTGTTAATGTGCTATAGCAGCAGACGACTGATGCGAGTGCCTGTACTAACAGCACGACATCGCGTGCAGAGCCTCTCCTGGTTTCGTGACTATATCGGTTGGGCCCTAGACGACTGGAAGACCGTGGTCTGGTCAGATGAGTCCTGATATCAGATGGTAAGAGCTGATGGTAGGGTTTGAGTGTGGTGAAAACTCCCGTTCCATGGACGCAAGTTGTCAACAAGTCATTCTGCAGGCTGGTGATGGCTCCATAATGGGGTGGGCTATGTTTGCATGGAATGGACTGGGTTATGTCCGTTTACTTGGAGACCATTTCCAGTCATTGATGGACTTCACGTTCCCAAACAATGATAGAACTGTTATGGGTGACAATGCGTCATGTCACCGGGCCACAACTGTTCGCGATTGGTTTGAAGAGCATTTTGGACAATTCGAGCGAATGATTTGGCCACCCAGATCGCCAGACATGAGTTCCGTCGAACATTTATGGAACATGAACGAGAAGTAAGTTCGTGTACAAAACCCTGCACCGGCAACATTTCCGCAAATATGGACGGCTACAGAGGCAGGGTACGTTAATATATCTGCAGGGGACTTCAAACGACTTGCTGATTCCATGCTCCACTACGGGGGCAAAAGGAGGACCGACGCGATATTAGGGGTATCCCTTGTCTTTTTTTGCCGGCCGGAGTGGCCGAGCGGTTCTAGGCGCTTCAGTCTGGCACCGCGCGACCGCTACGGTCGCAGGTTCGAATCCTGCCTCGGGCATGGATGTGTGTGATGTCCTTAGGTTCGTTAGGCTTAAGTAGTTCTAAGTTCTAGGGGACTGATGACCTTAGAAGTTAAGTCCCATAGTGCTCAGAGCCATTTTGAACCTTGACTTTTGTTACCTCAGTGTAGGCTTATAGGGTATGGAATAATAACTGCTACCAGTCACAATATAAGCTGATTTTATTTGACGCACTACCGCTTTCAGGATTGTGCCCATTTTCAGATGATTTACATTCTATTACATATTTCAGTGCTCAGTGTTGGAGATCATTGTTTCAATAAAACACGAATAATGTGAAGCTGACTAAATAGATCTAACTTAAACAAATAAATTCGCTTGGCAACTTCCAATTGTTTGAGTTGGGTTTATTTAGTCATTACATCAGTTGTTTCTTATTTAAATAGTGATCTCCGACACTGAGCCCTGAAATATGTAATCGAATGTAAACCATCTGAAAATGGAATGTAAGTCATCTTAAGATGGGCACAAGGGCGAAACCGGTCACGCGTTAAATAAAATTATCTTCTTTTGCTACTGGTAGCGGTTACTACTCTGCACCCTCTTAATATTGTTATTGAGTTAGTGGTTCTATTCGAGTTGCATCGTTAGATACGAAAGTGAAAAGTTGCAGTCCAGTGGTTAAAAACGGAGCAGGCACCTCTGTCGTTGCATTATTGCAATTACTGAAAAAACATTGTTACGAAAAACAAGGTCAAGAATAAAAGGGATGTTTGCGAGAAGAAATGGATACAGAAGCGTGCATATTTAAGTTGTCAAAAAACACTATTGAATGAAATGAAACCAGAGGACTTTTCTCAGATTAAAAACGTTCTGAGAAAGTAGCAAGTCGGTTTCGAACATCTCTATCGTACAATCAAATATTCGAAACCAGGATGCAAAAATGCCGTAAGCTATATCACCAAAAGATGGTCTTTTAATTACTCTTCGAGTTCTGCAAAAAGTGTTTATTAATTTTATTACAAATTTAATGCATTAATTTTTATGCTAAGATCTAAAATATCAGCTGAAATTTGAAGACGTCTCAACCGCCATCCTTATTTCCCTTCTGACGAAACAAAGTAATCGGTAAATTCATTTGGCAATTCATTGACTGTGGCTATTTATTACTTACGCTTGGGGTTCCAATGGTACATTTGTTTCGGCCCATTTCTCTTTGTACCCTTCTCCTTTTCGATGGCAGTAGGAGTCCAAGTTAACGTCGCACTTCTGATGACATGGTGGAAAGGATTCGGCAAACGTATCAGTGAGGTGCACGAATGTCCACTCGCCGTGCAAGGAGAGAACTGGAAATGCCTCATACGACTGTCTGCCGAGTGTTAAGGCTTCGTTTGGTCTATAAACCATACAGGGAACGGTTAGGGTAATTCAAGCTCTTCGGGTTGTTGACAAAAGGAAACGGGTTGACTTCATCAGTACTCTGCTAGACAATAAAGACAATACAGTTTTACTATGGTTAATTTTCAGTGATGAAGCAACATTTCATGTTAACGGCATAGTAAAGCGACATAATGTGCGCTTAAGGAGACTCCAGAACCCTCACCGAGCGAGGCGACGCAGTGGTTAGCTCACTGGACTCGCATTCCGGAGGACGATGGTTCCACCTCGCGTCAGGCCATCCAGATCTAGGTTTTCCATGATTTCCCTTAATCGCTTCAGGCAAATGCAGGGATGGTTCCTTTGAAAGGGCACGGCCGACATCCTTCTCCATCCTTCCCTAATCCGCCTGGACAGATGACCTCACTGTTTGTCCCCTCTCCCAAATGAACCAACCAAGCAGCCATAACCCTCATGACATTAATCAGCACGAAAGAGATCGTTTTTTGTGCCATTTCTCGTGAAAAAGTGTACAGTTCCTTCTTTTCTGAGGAAAACACAGTGACTCGAATGGGCTGTATTCAAATATTAAAGAACTGACTTTTTCCACAACTTCAGAAGGACTCTATTGATTTCATTTTCCAATAGGTCGGACGTCCACCACACTAGCACAACGTCAGTATGTCAATGACACACTGCCGCAAAGCTGGATGCGGCCCACGGTACCCCAAGACACTGCCTTGCATTCTTGGCCTCCAAGATCGCCAGCAGTGACCCCCAAGCCATTTCTTCTTGTTGGGATATATGAAGGAAAGTATGTTGTCCATCTTCCCTTTACCTCTTGATATAGAAGAAGTGAAGAACAGAATAACAGCCGCCATAACTTCTGTAAAAGCAGATACATTGTGTAAAGTTCATGACGAATTTAGTTATTCTCTAGATTTTGCTCATGCTGCTGCTGCTCAGCACATAGAAAATTTGTAACAGCACATTTAAAACGTTAAGATTTTGTGAGTATTTTGTAATTCATCTCACTTTTGTAGCATGTTTACGAGGTTCCGGGACTAGCAGTGTGTTTAACACTAAATTCTTCTAGAATCTTCATATGAAAATGATGAACTAAGCCCCCCCCCCTTTTCTAACTCCGACTTTTCTGTTGGATTAAAACGAAACGCGAACTGACCGTAATCGGCCCTGCAAGTGGATTAGAAAAGAGTTTGGCACCTGCAATAATTTAATTGAATAGAAATTAATTAGGTAAAGGAAAGTTTCATTAACGTATTGAGAAATGAAAGGGTTGCTTTACCGATTCACAGAATGAATGTTCTGTACAAAATAACAATTTGATTTATTATGACTAAACTCAAAATAATAAACAAAACACATGAAACATTTACAATACGTCAAATTGGATACTCAAATAAATGTTGTGAAGGTGAAGTTGTCCATGAACTAGCTTGTGACGTTTATGACCAAGTGGTATGTGGAGCCAATTCCTTGCAACTCAAATCTTAAGAGAAACACCCAGCCAACCCATCATTAATTGCTACAGTAGTGAGAACTCAGACAATGAACATCCAAGACACAACCACGTAAGAAAAGACGGGAACAGGCGCGCTCTGCTGAGCTCTGATTATCACAGAACAAAAATCCCTAATCTGCCGGTGCTGCGGACATACATTACCAAGCTGTCTTCTTAACTGCAAGGACACGATCTGGCGTACCGGAGGCGATGGCTGGTTGCTTCGACGTATCGTCGTGGTGATGATAATGTCGCGAGTATAGGCCGAAACAAATTATCCTGGTCTGGTTGTTCCAGACTAAAGACTTCCTAGCAACACAAATACGTCTCTGAGGGAGACGAAGAAGGCTCGCTACACAAGCACTGACGATACAGTGAGTGATTTTAACAAGAGAAGTCACTCAGTAACTCCGATACAGTCAACTTCAGCCAAAACTCCTCAAGACGGACAACATAGGCCGCTTATACGCAGAACGCTCAATTGCCAACTGTACTCTGAAAGTTAGGCTGAAGTCGAAACTTCTTCAAACAGTTACAATTAAATGAAAGTATATTAGACAGCCAACGGAAGGCAGGCTGTCCAGAGCAGCGAGAGCTCAGTCTTGTAACCTACTCCGACCGAAAGGCGAGAGCCGACGCTCTGAAAAGCACCTGTGCAAGCCGAACGCAGAACATTCCCGCCCCCACGATAGTGGCTGTGGTTAAACGTTCCAATCAGCAACTCGAAAATCGGTGGAAAATTCCACTCTATTACCGACGCTCTACTACTCCACCAATGGAGATACTTGGCGCCAATTTCTGCACCTATTTTGCTACGTCACAGAGCTATCCCCTGAGCCAGCCAATCACAGTTATGATTTTTCAGAAAACGCGGGAATTTGCCCGCCGAGACTGCCTGGGAACGCAAGTCATTCCCACGCCTCGCTGGTAGCCCACCAGAAAGTGTTTTCACTAAGTTTCTGCGAAGTAACGGAATCTCTAGCCCAACCGCTCCGTCTGGCCCCTGTAGGCATGTCGCCCCCACTCTTACGACAATGTCTGCGTCTGGAAAGCATCCACTCGACTCCCTCACACCCGTCAGCTTAACCCTTTCAAGATCAGCAGAACCCGCCTGTCACCGGATCACTCGGGTGACGAGAGACGCTGCGTGGGGAGTACGCGTGTGAAGGAATAGTCATTTTTCACCAAATGCAATTGGAGAGGAAAATCGAATTGCTTAGAGTAAGATAGAAATGTGAGAGGGGGCTCAAGCCACGTAAGTAGGTGCTGAATTACGATGATGAAGTTTTCTTCTATCATGAGCAATCGAATCAGCTGCCTCCGAGTGGAGCGGACTTGCTACTCTAACGAGCCCGGACAAGAGAGACTTCTCTCTAGCTGACGCTGTGAAAGTGAAACAACCTGCTAGAGCTTAACTGCAAGATAGCAGCGCATTGCAAAAAATACCGTAGAGGTAAGAAGACCTTTGCCTTTGCTCCGTCATCAGCATAGCACATAGCTCGTTTGGCGCGCGTGTAATGGGAGGCAGCGGAGTGTTTCGCCACTGGCGGCCTCGCCTTGTGGGTTAGGACCTCGCCCCGGGCCGCGTGCGTGCCAGTGCGTCTGCAACACCACACGCTCCCGGCACTACTAGCTGCGGCTTGCGTGTCTAGCTAACTTTATGCCTTTACAGTCGGTGGCGGCGTAGTTATAGATGTTCGCAGTTGGTTTAGAAGAGTGTCTCGTGATCACCGCAGTGTCCCATTCTGCTGCAAGAAATGCAGTGTTCGTCATTAAATTTGCAACACCATGCTGCCGTCAATGCAACAAACGTCAAACTGACATGACTTATACTTCATGGGGGTGTCTGCTACCTGCAGCCAGTTAATAGGTTTCATGTAGGCATCGTGTTTGTTCTTTTGGATATGCATATCTAAAAGAGCATACACCATACTGTAACTAACCTGTTTCTACGGGTTATTACGTTAAGATTAGGGTCGCCACCGACTCTAACCATACAACTAATCAAAGAATTGGCCGAGTCGGAAAATACATTAATTTGATCACAGACTAAAAACTCATAAAAACGCATGCGTTGTGATATCACACATAGGGGATGCAATGTAATTAATAGCACTGCCCGTGCGCTGTTTACGAGAATCAAACATTTAAAATAAAACAGAAAATGCATGAACACTGTACATAAGATCAGCTCCCAGCAACGCATCTAAAAATAAGGCTTAATCTAAAGCATTTGTTTTAAAATAAAAGGGGAAACTAATCAATGGACTTGTGCTAAGGAAACGCGTTGGATGTGCTAACAGGAAAGCTACGAGATGAGTGGCTTAGGTGCAGAAACGTAACCTCGGAATACAAGAGAAAATTGTGGATAAAATCATTTATTCCTAATATACAGATGTGAAGCATGTACACAATTCCTGATAACATTAATTCCTATAACATTAAAGAAAAGAATCGGTACATTCATCGTTATAATCTACACCTAAAATCATTGGTGTGAATCATTCATACAACTGCTGTTGCCTGATGACTGATCGCAATAACTCGTGAAACGGTACACGCTTCTCAGTACACCCGCGTGCCCACGTGCTTTGTGGAGACGCAATTTCTAGGTATCGTGGCCAAAAAATGGTTCAAATGGCTCTGAGCACTAGGGGACCTAACATCTGTGGTCATCAGTCCCCTAGAACTTAGAACTACTTAAACCTAACTAACCTAAGGACATCACACACATCCATGCCCGAAGCAGGATTCGAACCTGCGACCGTAGCGGTCACGCGGTTCCAGACTGAGGCGCCTATAACCGCACGGCCACACCGGCCGGCTACTGTGGCCAAGTTGCAACAATATCACATCACGCAATCATGAACAGTTAACATTCTTTAAAACAAACATGAGATCGGACAGTTAGTGATGACGGTAGCGCAACAAACTCTAATGTTCAACCACGTGGTTGGCTCCCCACAGACGAAAGATACATAAAGCAAGGAAAATTTACGAGAAAGCAAAGCAATTAATATTTAGAAAAATGAAAGTTTATACAGGCACAGCTGAAGGCAAACAGACATTCATACAGAAGCGAGTGCTCATTTCTTATCGACACCTTTGTGTGGCGCTCTTCCAGCGGATCCAAGTCTACTATAGAAATTTACTAAAAGAAAAATCTGCCAAAGTTTTGCATTCCTTGCTGCGACAAGGCAAAGCAATCTTCCAGATTTGAAAAGCGAGACCAAAAGATAACAGCGCTCCCCTCGCCAAGTAACAGCACGACACGCGGTCAGTCTAACTCACCCTTCTTCGACTGGAGCACAGCCGTGGACGCTTCCCGTACTGGCGGCAGACTGCCACCGTTTTTCTTCTCCAGCCTCTTCCACGCTCCGCGTGGCCCGGAAAACCCAAAGATGCCATTTCCGCCACCAATCTAACGCTGGTGGATTTCTCACAAGTAACGCAAACCTCTTTGCCTGCTTGAGCACTACGAGTGTTGTCTATTCTGTACCACTGCTGCTGAATCTGTATGACTACCGCAGACTTTATGCAGTAGACTATGCCACCGTCTAGCAACGTGACACAAACCACATTTATTCAATCACACCACTATGAGAGTTATGAGGAGAGAGAAACAAGGAAAAGAAAGAGAAATGCTAGTGAAAACGGGCTACCGGACTAATGCAAGGTGGCTACAGGACCGTTTCAATACATATATAAAATATGCACCTGAAGGTATTTCGATTTTTCAGTGCAGATGCACGATAATATCCGACCTCTCGCGGGAATATAGTAGGGTAGGTAGCGACGAGGAGTGATGGACAGAGGACACTACAGTGTAGTGTGCGGCATATTGAGGTTTGGGTCGGATGGCAGAGGTGCTCGGATAGCTGAAGCGGTTAAGGTGACCGCTCGTGTAAAGCGCGAAATCTAGGTTCGAATCCCAGTCTAGCACAAATTTTCGTTTGTCGCCATCGAGCTGTTTCAGTGCCACAATGTAGCAAAAGTGGGAAATTTCTTTATAAACGTAATGGATTTGTTTGGACCAACACCATTATACAGACGTACAGTGTAACGACGTCTGGGGAGCTGTTGACAAGACCCAGTGAGTAGCGCTTTGAAAGTGGTGTGCTACGCTCTTCTCAATAGCTCGACAATTCTATCCCAAGATGTTGCAGTCGTTTGTCTCCCATAAATTACGCTTGCTCCCGTAATGTTCCTAAAAGATACATTCAAATAGGAATGTGGAGAGGTGTTGAGCTGGTGTGGAGGAGAGCACAGAAATAACTGAAGACTGATGGCACAATAGATGTACTACTTTGCAAGAATTTCCTTCTAGTGACTCTTCCTGATTCCCTCAAGATCACCTAAGAACCAAAATTTAACTACAGGCATCTAGACCCCCACACTCCCTGACAGCTATTCTATACACATTCGCGACACCACCACTCTCCCAGCGTCGTAATGTAATGTTAACATCCAACTCTTGTATCACCATGGAAAGTAGAAGATTATTTTCGTTATTGTTCCATTAATGGTGGCACCAACAGCCCGTTCTCACTTTTCTGTTTTCTTTTAAATGTAATTAAAGGGGAAAATATAAAAGAGGTTGTGGCACTGGAAAGAATATCATAAAATTCTGTCTCTGGACAGAAACGCCACCAAATTCCGCATAAGGATAGATTATTTTATCTTTATTTTCGTTCTTTGATCAGTTACCGCAGTTTCAGTGGAAAGAGCTTCCAACATCTAAAATTTTTAGTTACAGTATTGTAAGTTCGCAATACTGTTGTTAAAGATAGTATTACACCCAAAGTTCCAGTCGATAGCCCCTACAACATTTACTACCAGTCTGCTTGTGTTTTGTAGTATTTTAGCCAGATACTGTCCATTTAACAATGAAATTCGGCAACAGTCGTTCAATTGAGATGTTATTTTATTTTGACCACCAGTTTCGGCATCCCATTATGCCATTTTCATACCCCACATGCATATTTCAGAAATAAACAATACTGAGCTGCAATCAAGTCTTCGAAGGAAGCACTTGGGATCCAGTTTAGAATTCAGGGCATCCAGGAATATGTAGCCCTAGTACGCCAATATGGTTTATTTTTGAAAGATGCATGTGGGGCCTGAAGATGGCATGATGGAATGTAGATCTGGCAATCAAAATAAAATAAAATTAAATCTCAATCGCACGGCTGTTGGATAATACTTGACCAGTCGCTGTCTCATGTCGACAATGGATCGGGAGAGATACTGTACATTCCAGTGCTGTAACAGCGTCGTATCTCGTTGTATATTTCATCGTTTCCTTTTATCAATCCAAGTCAAGGGGGCTAATATCTTCCACATTTCAAGTATATGCGGCAATTTGTAAAGACAGTGACGCGTGTGAATTATTTCTGTTAATTGTGGATCGTTCTTCTCTAGTACAAGAATATTTGCAATTCTGTAGCAAAGAATATCAGGTAAGGCAAGAAGAAAGATGGACGTGCTGTCGATTAATTTTCGTGAAGCTACAGACTGCAAATATGAATTCAGATAAAAGAAGTTGTATTAAGAGGTATGTGATTCCTTTATCCTTGATCTGATACAAAACACAAGGAGGTT
Source organism: Schistocerca serialis cubense (assembly GCF_023864345.2). Taxonomy (NCBI): domain Eukaryota; kingdom Metazoa; phylum Arthropoda; class Insecta; order Orthoptera; family Acrididae; genus Schistocerca; species Schistocerca serialis. Next base: position 200,331,035 of record NC_064643.1, on the reverse strand, counting down.
CGCAATTTTTGTGTGTCTCTGTAACTGCTCTCTGCATCTAGCAATCTTCACAGTTGCTGATAAAGTCGTTGGTAAGACTGACTCAACAAAGAAGGGGAAATTAAATGAAACTTCATGGATTGAGACGCTATTTGATGTTACTGCAATGATTGAAAAACGAGTCTAATGTACAAAAAAATTCGGAGTAAGAATCCACTTATCATTCTTACGTTTCACCTCGTCTGGCCTGCATACATGCTCTGATTCGGTTGGCAACGATATCATCAGTCCATTGTATCCTCACCTAAGGTGGCCTCACCTTGATACGCCTGGGCATTGAGTCAAACAGACCTTGGATGGCGTGTACGGGTACAGCTGCCCATGCAGCTTCAACACGATACCACAGTTCATCAAGAGTAGTGACTGGCGTATTGTGACGAGCCAGTTGCTCGCCCACCATTCACCAGACGTTTTCAATTGGTGAGAGATCTGAGTAATGTGCTGGCCAGCGCAGCAGTCGAACGTTTTCTGTATCCAGAAAGGCCCGTTCTGGACCTGCAACATGCGGTCGTGCATTATCCTGCTGAAATGTAGGGTTTCGCAGGGATCGAATGAAGGGTAGAGCCACGGGTTGTAACACATCTGAAATGTAACGTCCACTGTTCAAAGTGCCGTCAATGCGACCAAGAGGTGACCGAGACGTGAAACCAATGGCACCCCATACCATCGCGCCGCGTGATACGCCAGTATGCCCATGACGAATACACGCTTCCAATGTGCGTTCACCGCGATGTCGCCAAACACGGATGCGACCATCATGATGCTGTTAACAGACCCTGAATTCATCCGGAAAAAAATGACGTTTTGCCATTCGTGCACCCAGCTTCGTCGTTGAGTACACAATCGCAAGCGCTCCTCTCTGTGATGCAGCGTCAAGGGTAACCGCAGCCATGGTCTCCGAGCTGATAGTCCATGCTGCTGCAAACGTCGTCGAACTGTTCGTGCAGATGGTTGTTGTCTTACAAACGTCCCCATCTGTTGACTCAGGGATCGAGATGTGACTGCACGATCCGTTACAGCCATGCGGATAAGATGTGTGTCATCTCGACTGCTAGTGATACGAGACCGTTGAGATCCAGCACGGCGTTCCGTATTACCCTCCTGAACTCGCCGATTCCATATTCTGCTAACAGTCATTGGATCTCGACCAACGCGAGCAGCAATGTCGCGATACGATAAACCGCAATCGCGATAGGCTACAATCCGACCTTTATCAAAGTCGGAAACGTGATGGTACACATTTCTCCTCCTTACACGAGGCATCACAACAACGCTTCACCAGGCAACGCCGGTCAACTGCTGTTTGTGTATGAGAAATCAGTTGGAACCTTTCCTCATGTCAGCACGTTGTAGGTGTCGCCACCTGTGCCAACCATGTGTGAATGCTCTGAAAAGCTAACCATTTGCATATCACAGCATCTTCTTCCTTTCGGTCAAATTCCGCGTCTGTAGCACGTCATCTTCGTGGTGTAGCAATTTTAATGGTCAGTGGTGTACGAAGTACACGGACATCCGATTATGTCTGCTGCGCGCTTTACTTTCTCTGTCAGGCAGTGTACATTGCACCATTGTGCAAACGTATGGTAGGAACTCGCATCCGTATTCGAGAAGGTGCTGTGCAATAGTGAGAGGAGCGAGACTGAGGAGGAGACCGAAGAGCGGCAAGAGCAGAGAAGGGGAGTAGGTGAATAATGTGAGGCAAGTAGCTGCCACTTCTCAGCTTACAGCACAGTTAATTCCACGTTTAATGGTAATGTTTTCTTAGAATGCAGCGTCGAAAGCCGGGTTACTTTATAGTTCTCCTTCAGCGTACCAGAGGGAAAATAATTTTCGTAAGGAAGGTGATCGTAGACCTTGTTCATCTGTGAAGGTAGTGTTTTAAGCATGCTGTGTGTTTGGGAGTATATTTATTTCCCAAGAACTCTATCGTCAAATATAAACATGCACTTTAATAAGACTTATGCAAAATTCCGATTTCTGAGAGTCACAGGACGTGTACGAAAATGTGTATTCATGTGATCCGTGTGCAACGCGATCAGGCGAATAGCGTGAGGGACATTAAATCATCACTGCTGTTCCTTGTTACGTTTCGAATGAACACGGTATTAGAGATAAATCTCTTGCAGACTGTAAGATTACTCCCCTCCTCGGAGATCATATACAGAATAAAGAACACAATGTACTGAACTTCAAATGACTATAAGGTAGCAAAGGGTCACGCAAGATAGCCAATATGGCTCTCATTATGAATCATTTCCTGAAGCGGACGAATTCCCACCGGCGTTCCAGAAGATTCAGTTCTGCGACGATTACAGATCTTCCTACATAGAAATGCTCTTCCGTCGTACACTAATAAAGCAGAAAGCAGCAATAAATCAAGTAATCCAAAGTATTATTAACTGGTTCTCGGCAAATGGTTTATCACTTAGAAAAAAACACAGTTCATTCAATTTTGTTCAAAGCCAGGCACGTATTCATCAACAAAAATACAACACTGATTGTTCGTAACTCTTGGGGGTCCGTATTGATGACTTGAAGTTACTCACATATTACAGACCTTTTCACATAATTGAGTTCAGAAATATTTGGTTTACGTATAACTGCTGATTTTGATTATAAAAGGATCAGAAAATTAGTTTCCTTTGTATACTTCCATTCTTTGATGTCATATTGAATAGTATTCTGGGGCAATTCCACACATAAACACAAAGTATTTATTGCCCAGAAATGTGCTGTAAAGGTGATACCTGTTGTACATCATCTAAATAGCTGTAGTTAAATTTTTAAATTAAAAATAGGAATTCAACAACAACCTCAGAATCTATTTACTCTCTCGTGAAGTCTATTTGGAAAAGTAGGTGTAGTCTGAAAATAATTGTAGCATTCTCAAATATAGCTCAAGGTACAGTAAGACCCCTGACTGACCATAACTTAATCCTTCTCTTGCACAGAAAATGGAAGCCATAAAGATATTTGAAAACCTTTTCTCCGAAATAAAACTGCTGCCAGTAAATAAAAGTTTTAGAAACAAACTGAAATGATTTCCGTTCGACGACTCTTTTCCTTTTGTAGATGAATTTTATGAAATGGTCTACATTAAGACTAAAACAAAAAATGCCAGCATGTATCACGGTTTCACAGAATAAATCTATCTTATTTGCGAATCAACTGACTCGTTCCGCTTTATGATAAGTTGTCGCGAATATGACCACAGAACACAAAAAAGAGCTAAGCTGCGCTAGTTCCAATATCTACTTTTGTCCTTTCAGGCGTATTCAGATACACTATCTGAGCAAAAGAATATGGACAACTATTAGTGGACATTAATATCGACTGCGGTGGTCTAGCGGTTCTAGGCGCTCAGTCCGGAACCGCGTGACTGCTACGGTCGCAGGTTCGAATCCTGCCTCGGGCATGGATGTGTGTGATGTCCTTAGGTTAGTTAGGTTTAGGTAGTTCTAAGTTCTAGGGGACTCATGACCACAGCTGTTAAGTCCCATAGTGCTCAGAGCCATTTGAACCATTAATATCGACTGTGTCCTTCTTTCGCGTTTATAACGGACTGAACTCCGCTGGAGACACTTTCAGTGGCATGTCTGAGGAAGAGTGAAACCTCATTCTTCCTCAAGAGCCAAAATCAGAGGAGGGAGTGATGTTGGATTCTGGGACGTGAAGCGAATTCGATGTTCTAACTCACCCCAAATGTATTCCATTACGTTTAGGGTGAGACTCTGGACAGCCAGTCCGTTTCAGGAATGTTATTGTCCACAGACCATTGCCTGATACATGCTTCTTTGAAAGGATGCATTGTTGCACTGTTACAGTCATTGTCTTCGAAATTTTCATCTGATGTACGTAGCACACAATGTTGTATAACATCTTCATATCGTTCTGCATTTAGCGTTTTCTTAAGCGAAATAAGGGGACCACACCCTAATCACGAAAAAGATCCCTCTACCATAACACAAACTCCTCCATACTTCACAGTCGGCAGTACAGATGACGGCAGGTAACGTTCTCCACGCATTCGCCAAGCCCTGATAGCCACAGAGTATAGCGTGATTCATGACTCTAAACCAATAAATTTCCAGTTACCCATTGTGCAGAGGCGTCCCTCTCTACACCAACGCAAGAGTCACGAAGCATGCTGCTTATGAGGAGCTTCCCGACCATTCTACACCACCTATGCACAGTCGGGGTGGTGGCTGGACTGCTGGTAGCCTTTTGGAATTCGTGAGCTATTGTTTCCGCCGATTTCATGCGATTTCTTACAACCACCCTCAGCAATGTTAAACAGTCTTGTCTCCTTGTCGTCATTATGATTCAAAGTTTCCCTGCTTTCCTTAACTCCTTTGAGAAACCATAAATGGCTGTAATAAAAAATACAGCCAATTTCCTTCCTTATCCGCTATGGTAGGACACTGGATTCACATAAGAAAGAATGGTGTTTGAAATTCCGAAGCAGCCATCCTCACTTAGATCTAACATGGTTTCTCAAAATACCTTAAAACAAATACTTGAATAATTCCTTTGCAAAGGACAAAGCATATTTCTGTTACTAGTAGTACTATTCTAGCCAACGGCCTTGCCACAGTGGTAACACCGATTCCCATCAGATGACTGAAGTTAAGTGCTGTCGGGCTTGACTAGCTCTTTGATGGGTAACCGTTCGGGTCTGCCGAGTGCTGTTGGCAAGGGGGTGCACTCAGCCCTTGTGAGGCCAATTAAGAAGCTGCTTGATTGAGAAGAAGCGGCACCGGTCACGAAAACTGACAACAGCCGGAAGAGCGGTGTACTGACCACATGCACCTCCATATCCGCATCCAGTGATGTCTATGGACTGAGGGTGACATGGCGGACGGTCGGTACCATTAGGCCTTCAAAGCCTGTTCGGATGGTGTTTGTTTTAGAAGTACTATCCTAGTCCTAACCAGATTAAATGATCATCTCATAACCACGACTTCTGTGTATATAAGAGCCGAGGCTTTTTTCTACCAATTGTAGGTACTGAATTTAGAAGAAATTTCTACTCAGTGAAAGAATCGCACACTAATTGTGTTATGATGACGACGAACGAGTCGTCGCCAATGTTGATTGCTGGCCAATGCTAAATATAAACATATAAATCACAGCAGGTTTGTCAGTAACGTCGATAAGGTGCTGGCTGCATGGTCAGGGTCTACAACAACTAAAACAATTAGAAGTCGTTGGTAAAAAATAATACATATTGTACTTAACTGGTTGTATAGGAGTCTTCTTGGCTGCTTACATATAATTATAAACAGATAGCTATTGAGGCCTCGCTTAGGCCATACGTTACTAAGTGCCTTGTTAGAGGTTGCTTCCTGTCAGCTGAAGGGTATGCTACTTTAGTACTTGTCGTCGCGAGCAGGAGTAGACGAGAGCTCGCTAGAAACTTGATACAAGCCGCGGAGCGGCGCTGGTCGCGACTCGCGGGTCCAACGGTACTAGTACGGACCGCGGTCGATAACTGCAACCCCTAACAAGTGTGGTATCGAACATTGATACCACAAATTGTGATGTACAGCTCACCTGAGGCACAATGACGTCATAAGCCATTTCAGCAAAAGAAATTGCGCCAGGTAAACAGAGGAGTTGAAGATTTAGATATGATGTGACTGACTAGACAACGCACGAAGTGTCTGTGTGATAATTATTAGTTCAACAGTCAATGCAGCCACATTGACTTTTCAAACTATGTCAATCGTAGTGTCTGTTCTTCTTGCGATGGGTGAACAAACGTGTGAATGTTTACAAGTGCAGTGAAACTCATCAAGAATGAACTCGTGTTTCGTCCGTAACTCCAAATTAGAACATGGCCTACAATGATTAAAGTTACTGAATCGGAAGATTGCCCCTGCGGACAACGCGACGATAAGCCGTTATTTAATATCCACAGAGCTAACGTAGAGACCGGGTTCTGCAGAGAATCTGTACGCCAACACAACAGAACGTAAAACTCATTCTGATACAAACAGACGTAAATTTAATATTTATGTTGGAGTTAAAACGACAGCAACAGTGCTTCCAGTAATGACTAGGCGAAGAACAGTATAATGAACATGCCTTAGAACGTCAGTAATGTTAGCAAGGACCTTCGCAACCAAAACCAATGTCATACATCTTTTGCAACAACTGACACTTTTATGTAAGAGAAAGTAACGCTTCGAAGATCACCATCCTACGGGCTGGCCGCTGTATCACATCGAAATTTCTTCAGTCCTGTTACAAAGACATTTACTATTTGCTACTGTAATAATCTTTGCTATTCAGATAATTCGCCAATTATTGGAAACAGTAACGTTAATACTAGCTTTCCTTCGACTCTGGTGTACTGGACTATGTCCTAACAGATTTCGCCTCAGTGGCTGGATTTCGTTCAAGGCCACGAGCTGCAGCTCCTTATCCGCATACAATGCAGTTCTTACGGAGGAGTTTTCTCCACTCGAATAAGAAATGGGACCAGCCCAATAAAAAGAGAACCCTTTCTGCTGTCGTCTCATCTATTGTATTCGAAGAGCCCGCGTTAAGCGAGGACAAACTTTCGTTACTGTCTTCCACAAAGGGAAAAACGTAAGACCTTTAAGTTACTGCGTACTGGCGACAGTTCGGAAAACGCAAGCTATACGATCGTTACTTGGTAGAAGTGCCCTTCCTCTCGATGGTATTAATCTACAGATATTTTCAATATCTCACGGATGTATCACTCTTTGATAGTCTTTCTCGACGCAGAATGGCGTGGAATAGTTCTGAACAAATCCCTAAACACAAATGGGAAGCATTGCACTATAAAGTTCCAGTCCGATATTTATCAAATTTTTAGGAGATATTCATTACACAAAGGAGTCAAATGAATAAAATTTCATTCCATTCGTAATTGGTATCCATCATCAATATCAGTATGGGATGTGAGCCCGATGAGTACGAATACACTCTTGTACTGGCTGTGAAATAGAATGGCCTCTAAATGGCATCTTTAGCAATGTCTTGTCATGCCTGAAACACATGTTCTGTCATTTCGTAATGTTGCCCGTACGAAAGTACACATCTTCCCATCGAATCCGAGACATGCTCTACAGATGGCAAAGCGGTTGACTGGGCAGGCCAGTCATGGATCTGTACATTCTACACTTCATTCGTGGTTTCAGCTACCGTGTAGGACCTAGTACTTTCCTGTTGGAGAATGCCACACTGCGAACATTCATTCTCCCTCCAACAATCACAAAATCAGTCCCGGTTTCATATCCAGAGCTACTCACAGAATGGTTCCAGGAGTTTGAGAAGTATATAGAATCGCTCTCTCCTGTAACGTTTCACGAGGTCATCTACGGACACGTTGGTGTAGATCTGTCCACCGCAAACACAAACAACGCTCATTTGTTATCTCTGCAATTAAACAGACGAAAAAAAAACATCACTAAGGAAGGGTTGCGCGACATAAACGAAAATTTTCAGGTGCTTGTTCTCGTCTGAAACATGATGTCTGTTCAAATCCCGCGCCGGTTGCATAAAAGTGGGGCTAGCACCACCATTATGAGGACGCAAATCTGGTTTGCTTTAAATATACGCTGTAACCGCCGTGAATGTTTGTTACTTTCGAAACTGAACTTGCTGAGTTGATGATACTGAAGAATGGATTTAAGGCGACAAAGAAGTCGTTATCAACACCTCACAGAGTTTGAACAAGGCTGTGTAATGGGGCTACGAGAAGCTGGATGGTCCTTCTGCTTTACTGATGAAAGACTTGGCCACTGTACATGACTGCTGGCGACGGTGGCCTCGGGAATGCACTCGCGAAAGAAGATCAGGTTCCGGACGGCCACGTGGCACTACCGAGAGGGAAGACCATCGTGTTAGGCGTGTGGCCCTCGCGCATCGTACTGCATCTGCAGCAGCAATTTGAGCAGCAGTTGGCACCACAGTTCTTCGGAAAACACCGTAGCCATAACTTTTCCAGCAGAAGGTGTGGTTTTGACTTTTTTTTCCCCCTTGGGCAAATTTGCGTGATGCCACTCCATTGATTGCCTCTTCGTCTCTGATGAAAAATGATGGAGCCATGTCTTATCACCTGTCACAATTCTTCCAAGAAATTCATCTCCACCATTCTCGTACTGTTCCAAAAGTTCGCTGCATACCGTTTTTCTTGTTTCTTTGTGAGCAACTGTCAACATCCTGGGAACCCAACTGGCACAAACCTTTTTTAACGCCAACACTTTCAGTATTCTGCAAACACTTCCTTCCCCTATCCCAAAGTAGCGTGGCAATTCGTTCACTGTGATGCGTCTGTCAGCAGTCACCAATTCGTTAACTCTCTGCACGTTGTGTGGAGTGTGTGCACTACGAGGCCTGCCGCTGCGAGGACAGTCCTCAATACTGCCGTGTCTGCTTTCATCACGTAACCTGCTTGCCCGCCGACTAACTCTACTGCGATCGACAGCAGCATCTCCATACACCTTTTTCAACCTCTTGTGGATGTTTCCCACTGTCTCGTTTTCACAGCACAGGAATTCTATGACAGCACGTTGCTTCTGACGAATGTCAAGTGTAGCAGCCAACTTGAAGACATGCTGTGACGGCGCCACTCACGGGAACAGTTGAACTAAGTTTCAAAACAAGCGGGAAGGATGTATCTACGCACAGAAAAACTTTCATACATGCAGAATGAAAACTGTATTTTTTACAAAAATGTTCTAGGCGCTCAGTCCGGAACCGCGCGACCGCTACGGTCGCTGGTTCGAATCCTGCTTCAGGCATGGATGTGTGTGATGTCTTTAGGTTAGTTAGGTTTAAGTAGTTCTAAGTTCTAGGGGACTGATGACTACAGATGTTAAGTCCCATAGTGCTCAGAGCCATTTGAACTATTTTTTACAAAAATAGTGTGCATTTCTTTTGGAGTGACCCTCGTACGATACAGAAACAGCTGAAATATTATGCAGCCAGACCAAACAAAACTCAAATGATATTCATACTTCTCAGTCGACTTCCTTCCCTTATGTTAACTGACGGCTGTGGCAAGAGGAATACCGCACTTTCACAAAGCTAAAATAAAAATAAATTTGCCAAATAATTAAAAATGGCTGAATCTGTACGAACAAAAAAGAGAGGCTATGCTAGGGTGTTTATGAGCTATATACACTTCCGCTCGTGGCATCTTCTTGTTGAATACATATGTCACATTACTTGCAGTATTATCAAGCAAGAAGGTGCTAGCGCTAGAACCCTTTGTAGATTACAAGTACAATGGAACAACATGCGAACTGGAAATCCTCGATTTAAATAATGTATATGTTTTAGGCCATTGCAGATCCCTCGATAAATTAAGGCCAAACCCGTCTGCCAAAACGAAATATGCGTTTATCCAGATTCATATAGATAGACAACCTAAATCCGATTACTCTACTGGCAACTGAGGCAGACACACCAAAATTAATTAACAAACTGGTATTTGTTACTAAAAATGTCCCTTTGTTCTACAACATCATTTTTAATCGATCATTCACCTGTAGAAATGACGGATGTATCCAGAAGAAATGATTTCACGTTAGATTTAAAATTGACTTCGCTACCTGTTTTTGTTATTGGGCAAATGATTCGAGATTTTTGTGACTGCATATCGAACTGGTTATTGAGCAACTGCCAGCATTAATAGTGGCAAAGGCTTTATTTTCTTCCAATGCTTTACCTGTAGACATCACTGTTTTCATTAGCACGTAGGATGTGTAGGTCAAGGAGATGGCTCTGAGTGAACACTAAATTCTGTCTGCTCGCTTTTGTGCAAGCAGTATTTCCTTCCTAAATGATAAACTACCCAACAAAATTATACCATAAGACATTAATTACTGCACAGAGTTCGATGTTCCTAAGACTGTTGATTCTGAATACGTGTGATACGCCTATGTTTTTCTACTGCAATGCGTGCGGGACCAAATTTAAATTTCGAAACACACACTACCATTGGCAGTATCACTTTACAACTCCACCACTCTTTATAGAACATGTCTTTCAAGTTTGTGATAACGAGCGAGATGACACAGAGGATAGAGCACTGGACTCCCATTATGAAGAATTGGAGTCCAGATTCTAGTTCGGACATGCAGCGTTTGGCTCCGTAGCTTCCCTAACTCGATTTACGAGAATGCCTGAACGGCTCCTTCGAGGACACGACCGGTACCCTTCTCTAACCTCGACCACTCTGAGCTCCTTCTCTAGTCATCGCCGGCCGCTGTGGCCGAGCATTTCTAGGTGCTTCAGTCTGGAACCGCGCTGTTGCTACGGTCGCAGGTTCGAATCCTGCCTCGGGCATGGAAGTGTGTGATGTCCTTAGGCTAGTTAGGTTAAATTAACTCTAAGTCTAGGGACTGATGACCTCAGATGTTAAGTCCCATAGTGCTTAGAGCCATTTGAACTCTAGTCATCACATCTTTGATATAAGATCAAAACGTTACATGCTTTTATCGCTATATCGACGTACCACAATTAATTACCAACGTAACAGTGTTCATTATTCAACAGATTCCACCTCTCGTAAAAAAAAAGTAATGGTGATTTTATCCTCACCATTGTTGTTGACTGTTGTATCTCGGCAAGCAGACGCAATGTATTTTATGAAGTGAGAGACAACAAACTTCATCAGGCTGCCTTTTATTCATGTTGATTATTCATACAACATACACGATCAGTTTCAGAATACACATCTCACCATCACTTGATCTCGGACATCAGCCACATATATATCGATTCAATGAAACACGCCTATGCATGGACAGCCATAACCTCCCATACTACATAGGTAATTTAACGTGAAATTGTGCAAAAAGTTTTTGGTTTACATCGCATACGAACCCCAAACTAACCGTGGGGTGGTTTGAGTTTCGTAAGTGTTGTGACTAGGAAAAGAAACAGAATGATAGGACACGTTTTAACACATCAGGGAATAATAACTTAAATGGTAGTGGAAGGTAAAAAATTTAGGGGGAGACAGAGATTGAAACATAATCAACAAATGCTTGAGGATGTTTGTGAAAGTGCTACGCTGAGAAGAAGACGTTGGAAGAGCAGAGTGATGACCCAAAAAAAAGGGTCTTAAAATAGAAAAAATTCTTGCATAATATGTTCGGAATCGCTGTAGATGTAATTTGTTTCTCAAATATAACTGATGATGTTGGAAACCGTTCATTAAAAGTCGTCTTTCAAATCATGTATTTTTACGTGAGTCATAAATCGGTAAAGTAATGGAAAGACATTGTTTGTCGTTTCTCGGCTGTTAAACATGCTACCGTCCTTTCATGGCAAAGGTGCTCGACCCCTTTGGAGGAATAATGGACTGACCAATCACGTGTCAGCACCTCAGAGATCAGAGGCACCACTCCCGTATAAACTGTTAGACAAAGACACTCTTTTTCCTGCTTTTCGTCGTAGAGGTTTCCGTAGGCCCAGATCATCCGTTACACTCCGTAACAGAACCTTAACTTGGTTGGTCGGCAGAAAATGCACTTATACGTCTATTTGAGAAGAATTCTGCTGATTTTAGCTGATATTGGTACTGCATATGGCAAAAGGAAACCTCCTCTGCTTCTTCTTGTACTTCTACTGACCCCTCTGGAGGAGAAGCAGGGCGCAGTGCCTTCTGAATACCTCCAAAAGAATATCCGGTTTTGTAGAACACAGTCTGCAGGTGCTCTATCTCCGTTGTAAGTTGGCTGGATCTGAAAGAGTTCGTGCCCGATTAACCAGAGTTTTGAGTACTCCGTTCTTCTGCGCCGGATGGCGGCAGCTACTGGCTTGCAGGACAAGATCGGTGTGAGTTGGTTTTCATTAAGCACCATGACCAAAAGCTCCTTCGACATTCATCTGGATAAGTAACTCTAAGAATGGGAGTTCTTCATTCTTCTCCATTTCCAATGTGAATTTTATGTTAGGGTGGTGTGAGTTCAGATGTTCCAGGAAAACAAGGTGCTTTTCCCTATGGTGGGGTCAAATAACAAAGATATCATCCACACGTCTGAAGAAACATTTCGGTTGACCCGATGCCAATGGTCATAATCACACTAATAGATAGTATCAGAATTCTAGATAGTGTGATCGGAGAGTAGCATTTGTTTAGATGTTTCTTCTGACTCCCTTATTTTCTGCTTTGTGTAACTAAAGAGTTTCCTGCTCCTGAATACATCAATTAAATCGTGGTCAGGTAGCGTTAAAGTCCATTCTTGGGTCAAAATCTTGTATAAAGAAATGTGCATATTGTCACTGAAGTCACATCTTTTGTGCACTAAGTTCAAAACACGGAAGTAGGAGCCGGCCGCTATGGCCGAGCTGTTCTAGGCACTTCAGTCCGGAACCGCGCTGCTGCTACGGTCGAAGGTTCGAATCCTGCCTCGGACATGGCTGTGTGTAGTGTCCTTAGGTTAATTACGTTTACGTCGTTCTAAGTTCTAGGGGACTGATGACCTCAGATGTTAAGTCCCATGGTTCTTAGATCCATTTGAACAGAAGTAGGATACTTTCATCGTGTTTTCCGAAATCGTTAATGTGTGTTGATTGAGTAATTAACATCGATACAGTGCAGCATTCGTAATCTTCCAAATAATAAAAAAAGACAATTGTGGTTGCCAACTCATTTTATGCTCCTGAAGACAAGGCTCTAAATATTTTAATTATCGAATATATCGTTTGTGATAGCAGTAATACATGTAACTTGCACGGGATCAGTTTCTTTTTCAGAAGTATGAAACAAGCGCGCGGAGAAGAAAATAAAATTAAGGCATTAGAAATGAGTAGCAAGTAAGATTTCTGGAAATAAGGCCAAGTTCTGAGAAAGCACCTGGCAGTGTGAAACTGTAGTTCAAGACTTGGCCGCGGGGCGCGCCGTCAGTGACGAGAAGCGCGGCCTTAATATCCCGGTCCCATCGACGGGATGACTCGCTGGAAAATGAGCAGATCGGAGATAATGCGGATTATTTCGGGGAAGTATGAGGCGTCGATTCTCATGTACCGTCCATAAATAATAAACCTGTTAATTAGTGCACTGGAACGACTTTGGTTTATTGCTAATTAAAGGGAGTCACTTTACCTTACATCGCCATTAGCCGTCGGATCTTCATTTCACAAAGGCCGCATGAAGATGTTCGGAAAGACAAGAATCAATGGTTGAGCACCTGTGGGGTGAAACCTGAAGTCAGTCGACGTTCTTTCACTCAAAAGCAAATTAATAAGATGAGAGAGAAAAATTATTCTCGATTTCACTTTTGCGCTCAATTTAGGTCGCTTAGTCTATCTCACGTTGGAAGCTACGTTAAGACACACTAATGGGACCACCCAAACTTTTATATCCTGGTTTAAGGAATTCACGACCTATAAACTTCTGCTGTTCTCTTGGAAGACTACTTGTCCAAAATTGCATCGTTGAAGGCTGTTGCCCCATATCGATGCCGATTTGTATGGATTTGGCACAAAACCGGCGATGAAACGCTTGACTTCGTTAAACGTTCTTTTATCAGTAATAGAATCATGGAGAAAAAGGTTAGTATTACAATCTACATTCAAAGGTCATAATCATCATCATCATTAGCTATTTGACTAAACCCTCTGCTCCCATACGCATCCATGTTGCTCATCCATCTTTTCTAAATGACACATAGTAATAGTTCATACTTATTGCTCCGTTTTTTTTGTTTTGTTTTTTTTCTTTTTTCGTTCACGGCTTGCAAACGTCGAAACGTGCGAAATCCACATCTAAAGCCAGCTAGCTCATTTACAAGACTAAGTGACGATGACTTATGGGACGGGCGATAATTTTAGCGAGTATCTGGCGCGTTACGGTTAGCAGATTAATAGGTTTATAGGCTTTTATATTTTATTTGTTTTCTTTCTCATAAAATACTAACCTTATCCCAGTTTTGTAAAATAATCTTACGTGACATACAATCATTTTGCGAGTTTCCTTTCTATCACTTTTCTTTGTCAACGGTAATCATCTCATCTATGTGGAAACGCCATCACCTCCAGGTCCTGTCCTTTCTTTATACATCGAATACCATTATGCATCTGATCTGGCGTAGCTTCGAGAATCTAGTTATTTTTATTATTCACTTTGATTCATCTCTTTCATGCTTGGATTATTTTTCCCCATTGTCAGTTACAAAGATATCTACCGTCTTAATTGTAGAAATGTGATTACTGTCCAACGTAAGTTTCTGTTTCATTTCTTCACAATCTTATTCTTTTATTCTATCATGCTCCTCCAATAAACTTTTTCCCCAAATATTCGCCATCTCTCTGTTACCTTGTAGCTTTTGAGACATTTAATTTGTTTTAGTTCTTCATGGCCACGTAGTCATTTGTTGCTTACCCATCTATCTATGTTCCAGTATTCCTCCTAAGGTCTATATCAGTAAAGCCTTCATTTGTAGCAAATACGTTCCTAATATTAGTCAGATCTTCAAATCAACACCAGATGATATCAATCTGTCTTTTGCGGAATAATATCTCTAGGTAGCTTTGTGTATTTCCATTTATTAGCCAGTGCGGGTTGTATACATCACAGAGAGCTGAAACGTCGTAGTACGTTCATTAATCTGTGCGTTCGCGCAGTATGCTGAAAAAAAAATAGTTCCAGTTTCTGTCAGCAGGTTAAAATATGGAGCTGTGAACAGTCATAATGCGAAACGCTTCCTCTTTTCACGTCACTTTGCTGTTTGACGTCTGGTGACGCGCGCTTATTTATTTTGTTAAGTAACTGTTGTTGTAAAGGCTTAAGAAGGTTGAAGTTCTCCGCACGAAATGCAATGGCTATGGAGAATGAAGACCGTGCACTAGTGGTAAAGGCGTTTCAATCAGAACAACTGCAATATCAGTGCTGCCATTGCTGGGAATACCGCTGACAGAAACAGCTGCGAAGAGGCCTCATATCAATAAATGAACTAAAGAATATGATCAAGAAATCTGAAGAAATAGCTGAAATAGATGGTGCAGCAGGGAGGAGGAGGTGGCCCATTCCCATGGCAGTTGTTGATGAAGTTGCTGTAGTTATAACCGGCCGTGGAGCACATGTTTCAAATTCTGAAGCTGGTGCTCGAGCTGTGTCACGGTAATTATCTGTCCCCTGGTCAAAGGTTCAAAAGATTCTCAGATGCATTTTACGCTGGTATCCCTGCAAGGTTCCGATAGGCTACAACGCTGCGACTTGGCCCTTTGTTTTTTAGCACGCATGGAAAAGAATGATAAGTGGAGGGAGAACAGTCTTTGGACGGATGAGGCACATTTTACTCTGCACGATGCCGTGAATGCACAGAACTGTCCCACATGGGATTCTACTCCGCCACATATCGTGTAGGAACATCCACTCCACACGGCTTAGGTGACTGTGTGGTGTAGCTTTACAAGCGCCTTTCTTCTTGTTCCGTTTTCCTGTGAGAAGGCGACACCTCGCGGGGCTGTTAGGTATGCAGTGATAGCTGCACGTTATAAGGACTTCCTTGTGGAACATGTGACTCTAGCTTTGCAAGAACGCAGCTGTGTCCAAACCATCATTTTCATGCAAGATATGGCGACACCGCATGTCGCTTGCTAGGTGAAAGATTTGCTTCGAGAAATCTTCGGTAACGATCACATCATATCTACACAATTTCAAGATGTGTGGCATTCCAGATCTCCTGACTAAATCCATGTGAATTCTGCTTGTGGGGGTAACTGGAAGTCGTGCCTATCAGGGATGTATCGGGACTCTTCATCGTCTGAAGGATAGCATTCCATGACATTTCGCTCTGATTACACCCGAAATGTTGCAAGCGACTGTCGACCATACCGTGTTACGGATACAGCATGTTGCTGAGTCGGGAGACTATACTGAACTCGTGTCGTAACTTGTGAATACTTCCCAATAAAAGTGCCAGGAAGACTGTTATCATGTGTTTCGTCTTTGCTCTTCTTTTCCTGCACCCGCACTGCACTTTGACTGCTTACAGCACCATATTTTCTCCTGGTGTCAAAAAGTGGAACTATTATTTTTTTCAGCATACTCCGCGAGCGCACTCATTAACGAACAAACGTTTGATATTTCAGCATCCTGCGATGTATACAGCCCGCACTCCAGCACTCAGAACACTCAGTTTAATTTTAATCACATAGTATATACACTGCCAGTATGTATTTTTTTTCTTTATTGCGTTTCGATTTTCCCCCAGAGGGGGGCGGGCTGGCAGCAGCTTAATAGGCCGCTCTACAGCCGACAGAAGAGCTAAAAAACATAATGAGAAGATAACAAACAATAAAATGGGAACTTTTTAAAAACTGTAAAATGGCAGAGATTTGTGGAAGCTAAAATATAAAAACACGGGGTTGACAATGCGAATGAAGACACACAGTAAATAGGCAGGCACAATTAAAAAACACAGTGAAGTCTGGTTTCTGTTCACAAGAGTTAAAAAACGCATCTAGTGACAATATGGTGTCTGTTCGCAACGCTGGAAGGGGACCCATAACGCTGAACACTCACTTAAAAGTGCACTATAGAGGAGACATAAAGACAGATGGGGGGGGGGGGGGGGGGAGTACCCTGAAAGAAGAGGGGGAAAAGGGTGGGAGGAGAGGAAAAGCAAAAAGGAGGAGAGCCGATAGAGGGAGAGGACACACAAAAAGGGAGGAGCAGGGCGGACGCAAGAAGGAGTGGGGAAGGCAGGGGAAGGAGAAGTAAAGGGACTTGGAGTCAAAGAGGATGGGCGAGGAAAAACTGGATGGAGGGGGGGGGGGGAGAGGGAGCCTGGGAAAAGGGCAGAGGTAGGGAGACGGAGGTGAGGATAAGAGTTGATAGGAGGGATAAATGGAGGGAGAGAGGGTATCATCTAGGAGGGGGAGCTGATGGAAGCCACTTTGGGAAAGGAGATGAACTGTGTAGAGTTGGAGAGTAGGACGGGGGGGGGGGGGGGGGGACAACGTTGAAGGCACGGCAACGGGCAGGGGTTGGAGAGGAGAGGAGCAACCAGGGGATGGGGGGGATCAAGTCTGCGGGAGGTGTAGAGGACTTGGATATGTTCGAGGAAAAGGAGCAGATGGGGGAAAGGAATCAGGTCGTAGAGGATCCGCGTGGAGGACAGGAGGCATATACAGAAAGCGAGGCGGATTGCATGGCGCTCGAGGATCTGGAGGGACTTACAGAATTTGGGCAGGGCAGATATCTAGGCAGGACTTCCAGTATGTATATACAGTACTTACACATGTCATAAATTTAGATCTCTCGTAGTGTTATTCTGTTTGTATGTAAGGGTAATCTGAGGAACCACTGTACGGATTGTGATGCAGTTTCAATTAATGGATAGACTGACCCACAAGGAAGGTTTGTGTATATAATTTATTTTTTTATAGTAATGATGTGTGCATGATATATGTATTGTTGTCTGTTCGATATTTAATTGGGGTCTGGAGTGACATCTAGTGGTACTGAGGTTGTGTACAGCTGAAGTTTACATCTGCAATAGTACAGTTAAAAAGACTCATGAAATTTTTCATGAACGTTTACAGAACTCACGTACTAGTGTAAAAAATTGAGATCAAAAGTTTATAACATAATGGCAGTGTCTCTGATTCTAAGCGAAACAGTAAGCCCTGAGTTATAACGCGGCAAGGAGTTGCAAGCATTTTGCAGAAAATTACTACCAGCCCAAAAATGTCTGAAAGGCGCGACGAACAAGTGTTAAACGTACATTTTATCCTTACACCTTACCGCGTTTTATGTGATCAGGTATTATTTCTAGTTCATAAAGAACAGAAGGCTACATGTTGCGAATGGTTGCTTAAAATAACTGTGCTTGGCGGATCCGATCCGACTCCGTACTTAGTAAAGATGAATGTTGGCTTCACCTTTCTGACCATGTGAATAGCCATACTCACCGCTACTCGTCTACTGAAAGCTCTCACATTGTGAGAAAAAGAAGGTTGTCGTTTTATGTGCGGTTTTTGTTAGTGAAATTATCAGGCCAATGTTCTTTGAAAACACTGTGAACACAGATTTTTATCTGCAAATTTTAGAGAAATTATACTTTAGTTAAGAGAACACGATGGGCAGTATTTCTCTTTTTCCCGTACATTGGAGGTACCCCCTCACGTATCTTCAATCGTTTTCTCGTATTCATACAGCTTAGATCTACATTTACGTGACTACTCTGCAATTCACAATTAAGTGCCTGGTAGAGGGTTCATGGAAATTTCTGCAAGCTACTTCTCTACCTTCCCACGTTCAAAAAGCTAGAGAAACGACCACTGAAATCTTTCCGTAGGAGCTCTGATTTCTAGATTTTTATTACGATGATCATTTCTCTCTTTGTAGGTAGGCGGAAACAACATATTTTCGCATTCGGAGGAGAAACTTGGTGACTAAAATGTGATAAAAAGATCTTGACACCCCAAGTCACGGCTCTGAGCACTATGGGACTTAACAGCTATGGTCATCAGTCCCCTAGAACTTAGAACTACTTAAACCTAACTAACCTGAGGACATCACACAACACCCAGTCATCACGAGGCAGAGAAAATCCCTGACCCCGCCGGGAATCGAACCCGGGAACCCGGGCTCGGGAAGCGAGAACGCTACCGCACGACCACGAGCTGCGGACCGAAGTCACGTATCATATCCGTGGCAACAATAGTTGTCTAATGTAGTCCCAGTGCTGTATATTTAAAAAAAAATCACTTTATAGTTGTGATAAAACAATCATTAGACAGCATAGTGCATTTCAGCATTTTAGACCATGTTCTAAGCACATTATAGACCAAAATTAGTGAAAACAAATAAAAAGTACCTTTCCTCCTAGAATACATGCTGACGCTGTGATGACGAGCTTTCTTTGGGCAGATGCTGCCACCTACTGGGAACATGCAGAAGCGAAAACAAGTGATGCACGGAGAGGTCGTAGTGTACAGCTACGATCAGGCGCAGCGAGTGTTGTTTATGCCCTGAGCTAGAAAAAAATAAAATTTCGGTGTAGCCTACATGCTACGTAAGGACTGAGGAGGCTCTACAAAAGAACGCGATTATTCCAACACTCGGCGGCACACACGACATACGAAAATATAGCGTACAAACACCACTGCGCATTGCGCGGACACACCGCCAATAAATAGCGAGGGAGTTGACGTGTGCGTTGCAACAGCGTGGAGCGTTGCGCAGGACGTGGGCATTAATATTCTGGCGGGACACGTGGGGACTCTGGCGCCCGTGTCACACACACAGCCTCTGATCCCGCTGACGGCCTTCACACGCGACCTCTGCCGCATAAACAGAGCATTGTTCCAGCGCGGACGACTGCTAGTCGCTAAATCATATGGTGTTGCGCGTGTAAAAAGCAAGTAGAGACGCGAAGTAGCCAGATTTCACCTGGGAGCCATGTCTATAACACTGCAATATTATGAAAGATGACAGAACTCACGTGGGAAGCTTACGGTATTAACGATTTTGCTCCGCTTTCGCGCGATTACGTAACTTGGATGTAACGAATGCTTTTCTATTATGATGCGCTTCCCAAGCGTTTTCGAGAGTGCTGTCCCTTTCAGAACCACTGCTAGATTCTAATAGGGATTTCGAAATCACTGTTTTTATAGCAAAAATATTCACAGAATCGGCAATAAATTTTTATTTCTTCATTTTCACAAAAAAATTGGACACAGACGATTGTGTGCATCAGGACAATCTTAAACATGTAAAACATTTCTTACAATCATAATCATCAAAGCAGTTACGGTTTTTTTAACAGACAACAAATATATTAAACTTCACACATCTTATTCTTGTCCTCTTTTTAACAAACATTTTTCCTGCAGCAGTAAGTTTACTACATAACACCAGCAACAAAGTGCTGATACCTGTGTAACTTCTTATCGTCACCTCGTTTATTTTCTGGTTTATGTTTTTTGTACGGCGTCTCTTCAACAGATCCACTTATATGTTTTTCACTAGAAGATGAAGACATCAGCGCTTCTTTAGTTACCCATCGGAAAAACTGATGTCTTCCACTTTGGATTCACCTAATAAGACTAAAATTTCCTCATTAGTAGGCCCTAAAAATAAAAAATAAAAACCTAAGGCACTGTGACGATAATGTGTAAAGGTGATGGTAATGTGACATATCTGTGCTGTAACCTGATCCAAATCCTTACCTCAGACGTACACTGAAATGACCACACACAATTAACATAGTACCAAAACGCACAATTGTGCGTATGAGGATTAGTCATTGTAACTTTGAAACTATGAAAAATTTGCCGCGCGGGATTAGCCGAGCGGTCTCAGGCGCTGCAGTCATGGACTGTGCGGCTGGTCCCGGCGGAGGTTCGAGTCCTCCCTCGGTCAAGGGTGTGTGTGTTTGTCCTTAGGATAATTTAGGTTAAGTAGTGTGTAAGCTTAGGGACTGATGACCTTAACAGTTAAGTCCCATAAGATTTCACACACATTTGAACATTTGATTTTTTTCTATCAAAAATTTTCTGGCGGACTAATTTTTAAATACTTCGGTACGCCTTCCAGATTTTGAAACACATTTTTTCAAATGTCAAAACGCAATAAATAATGCAGAATTAGGACTTTCCTCGATGCAAATGAGCCGTGGCGAGCTGGCGCCAGCGTTATTTTGTTCACGTATCGTTAAGATCGATTGTGGTTGAGCTAAGCTATCTTTGCTTTTCTGTGTCTTATCTTCCGAGTTGGCGGGCGAAACGGTTGGGTTGTTAACCTTCGACGGGTAACCTTCGAGATCTCGTCAGATTCGCTGGGAGACGAGTGTCAACCGCTGCCGAGCGCGCGTGACGACCGTTATATGTTGTGGTGTGAAATTGGTCGGGCGTTTTGGCGACACGGGCAGCTTGGAGGTACAAGTTCTGTGACTTCTCTGGGAACAAAATTTGAAGTGAACGGTGAAGCTGTGGAACCCGCCCCTTCGTATTGTGTAAGTGATATGAAGTAAGTGGTCGTAATTGTGTTTTGTTGGCCGAAGCACCCAGAGGCATTTAAATTTTATTATTATGGTGAGACTTTCATAGTCGAACTTTAAGATAGTGTGGAAGAGATCAGTTGGCCTAGTTAAACGGTTGCTGTTATTTGAAAGCTTTCTCAGTAGTTTTACTAGTGCTCTGTGTTTCTTGTAATCAAATGACTTTATGTTGACATTTTCAAAGCCTTCACTCTATTAATACAGTGTTTCATGTGTAAAATGCTTCAGGTCAAAGTTGCGAATTTGTCAGTAGTGTAACGTGTTCCTTTACATGCTTACCCATATATCGAGTCAAAGGTTGTGCCGAGTGTTTCTATGTTTCAGAGTTATTGGAATGTCTTTGTGATTCGCGCAAAAAACTTTGATTGGGCCAGCGCCTTGGCAGTGAGTGAAATGTCATCCTGGCCGTGTTTAAGAACCTGACCACTACCGGGAGTTGTTCACATCTGCCTTCCAAAGTTTAGTATTTTCTTCCTTCCGCCAAGGCAGGTTAAGCTGGTACATATATAAATATATATTGTATGTAACCTGTCCTTATAAGAACCTGTTTCCTTAAATATTAGCGACTGGCAACTTCAGATGGCTCTGAGCACTATGGGACTTAACATCTGAGGTCATCAGTTGCCTAGACTTAGAACTACTTAAACCTGACTAACCTAAGAACATCAAACACATCCATGCCCGAGGCAGGATTCGAACCTGCGACCGTAGCAGCAGCGCGGTTCCGGACTGAAACGCCTACAACCGCTCGGCCATTGCGGCCGGCTGAATGGCAACTGGCTAAACTTTAAATTGTATAGCATCTGCTGAGTTCCTTGCGCAGCTGTTAATAGTAGTCTTTTATTAACACGTCTGAGCACGTGAACATTCATTTTTAAAGATAAGTGTTTCTGCTGTAGTTTTTTATATAAGTGGTTCTATCATGTTATGTAATTGGATCTTAGCTGGTCACTAGTGTTGAAGTATAATTAAATCCTTTTATTTGTAACTGTTTTCATTATATATATTTTGAGGGAAGTCCTATGTGAGTTTGAATTTCTGAAGTTTGTCGGTAATTCTGTTTTCTTAATAAGGTAAAATAAAGCGAGGGGTATCAGAGCCCGGCACCGTTAAGTCTGTAATTGACCTTTCAACAGGTGCTTCTTTAACGGATTGAAACAGTAAGTTCATAAGCGTATTTTAGTGAAGAATGTTTTAAGTGTGGCCATCTTATTGTAATAAGTAGTTTTAAGGACTTTGATGAAGTGGTTATGTGAAGTAATTGATAATTGCTATGCTTAAGGTTTCTATAAATGCCTGGCACATTAAGTTTTTTATAACTTTCTCTTAAGGGTCTCTCTATGTGAGTACTGAGCACGTTGGGTTTCTAACAGTATTTGTAAAGTTTTATCTAGTGGCTCGTCCACAATTTGTAATTTTAAATTCCGTAAAAGGCATAAAGTCAGTAGACTGTCTTAATTATAAATTGTGACTACCAACCATGATTCCATCCCGCTTCCTCTTGTATGGTATGTAAGATATGGTGGGTAAGTGTGGTACGAAGAGGGACCCACGTATCAGCAGATGCTCCCAACCAGCCATCTTGAAAATTTCGAAAGTTTAAAACGTATCATCTCCCGTCTGTAACAAGATGTTTCAAAGGCTTTGCATCAAACGTCGAGGGGGCTGAAAATGCACAATTTGTTGTGGGACGTCGTGGAATAATCCCGCTTCAATCCCTACAGTTTCGTGAAGTTTCGGTAAATGGCGGCAATATACGTAGCCTTCAAAATGGCGCCTGTAACAGAGGAGCGTTCCAAGCAAAGAGCTGTCACCGAGTTTCTTTTGGAGGAAGGCTAGAGCATCGCAGATATTCACAGGCGGTTGCAGAATGTCTGCGGAGACCTGTCAGTGAAAAAGAGCACGGTGAGACATTGGGCGAAACATCCGTCTTCATCGCAACAAGGACACGCAAACCTGCCAGATCTACCATCTGCCGGCCTGCATCACGTACCTGTGACTCCTGCAATGTTGGAACGTGCTGACACTCTCATTCGAGGTGATCGACGGATCACAATCAAATACCTCGCTGCTCAGCTGGACGTCTCTGTTGGTAGTACTGACACCCGAAAGGAGCTCACAAACTTCATTGGACTGTTCTTGCTCGTCCACCCTACAGCCCTGATCTCCTACCTTTCGACTTCCATCTGTTTGTCCCAATTAAGGATATCCTCTGTGGGAAGCAGTACGTGGGTAATGGGGAGTTTATTAATGCATCAAGACGTTGTCTCCGACGTCGACCGGTAAAGTGATAACATGCAGACATACAGGCCCTACCAGTAAGGCGGCATAAGGCCTTCACACTGAACAGACATAATGTGAAAAATAGGGTTTTGTAGCAAAAAGAGTGCAGAATATTATGGTGTATTGTAATCCTGAATTAAACCAACCTGCTTCCAGAAAAAAAGTGTTGCATTACTTATTGAACGTTCCTCGTACAAGAGAACGCCCAGCGTCACTGGAAAGCGTCACCCAACATTTTGTCTCTAACAAAAGCTGTTCCCCATGGCGTGATCTATAATCTTTAGATGTTTGATGCAAAGACTTTGAAACACGCTGTATTTCAGACCCACATGAAAATTACTTTTGAATACATTGTGGGAGTGAACAGTGATCAACGTTGTTACAAATATTTACCATCAAAAACAGTCTTGATCACAAATTATTTATTCCGGTGACCGGTTTCGACCACAATTGTGGTCATCTTCAGGCCAATGAGTTAGAACGTCCTTCTGCGGTTTCGACCACAACTGTGGTCATCTTCAGACCAATGAGATAGAACGTCCTTCTGGTGGTAAATCACTAGTGATTTACCACCAGAAGGAGGTTCTTACTCATTGGTCTGAAGATGACCACAGTTGTGGTCGAAGCCGGTCACCGGAATAAATAATGTGTGATGAAGACTGTTTTTGATTATAAATATTTTCCACATGAAAATGGTTAGACAGATAGAACTGTGCAGTAGTGGAGACCCCACAATATTTTTCCTTTTAGCTGATGCAAAATGCGGCGGATTATTGTCATTCAGGACTTGCCCTAGTTTCATACCTTAAGAGGTGAACACAGACGAGAGGTTGCTCTAACTTTCCTTAAGACCCGGGCTGACAGAAACTTGAGTGGCTTCATTATGCCCTATCTTACCTTGCCGTCTTCTTGTTTCTCTTCCCCTTCTATTCTTACTTCATGACACATGCACGCACTTTTACCATCTGTTATCTGCTGCTCTCCTGGCACATCCTGCTTTTTACCACCTCACTGATTTAGCTTGTATCAGTGTACCCTTACTCCTTGTTTTGTTTCTTATGTCTTTATTTCCAGTTTTGTCTCCACGACTTTCTTTCGGATACTTTCGGAAAGTTTCTTTCACTCTACAGAGGAATGTATACTGTTACGAAACTGGTGCTGCAAACTACGGACTACAACTGCGAAGTGCGAATCGGAAAGGAGACATGAACCTGGTACCTTGCCCCTCGCGGGCAGCGATGAATAATGAGCTACTCAGGCACGTCCCACGACTGCAGTGTGCCTTTCACTCTCACAGCTGCGGTCTGGGATGGTTGGCTGAGTATATAGGCGAAATCCACCACCTACTCTAACCCTTCCAGTCACCTGACATGAAAATTATAGAGTTTATGTCAGCGATTTTTTAACAAAGTGTCAGGCGCAGATTTCCTTTTCCATTATTGGCAAGGGGCCTACTTGCCACACTGTATGAACAATTCTTTTGCAAAATAGTTCACTAGTGTGGTAGATCTATTTCGCAATCATTTAGAACAGTACGAAAACATATACGAAAATATGAAATTGGGCTAACGCCATAATAGTGAAGTTTGATCAAGTGAGACAGGTCGTGCTTTTTTGCGTTATGTTGAAATGTTATCGAGTTCCGGTGTTCGTAGCGAGAAGCGTACCCACGGCGGACTCCAGGAGTGAAGTTATGCAAAAGCACAGTAGGCGGGGAAGTGGGACGAAGGCAGAGAAGGCGTGACCGCACTCTCGAGCTGTATATTTACATTTGTTTGGAGAGACCGACAGAAACAGTCTGCAAAGGCCGTTTTGAATTATAGGCCCCGCGTTAGTTTCATAGCATTGTGGTACGAACCACAAGACGCCAACTCTTCGTCTTCAAACTGTACAACACAGGTTCTGCGTCAACTGTGATCTGTGTATCGAAGAAATACTTTTGTCCCCAGACGACACGCGCTCATTCTGAAAAGGGGCATAAATTCCCCCGAGATTGCTTTCTTGTTGTCACCAGATTCTAAAGGCTGCTAGCTAGGGCGGGTATATTAGTCTCTATCTGTTTTTATGAAGTCACTCTGTGAGCATTTTGTCCTTGCCCTGAAGACATGAAGTCGTTCATTTCAGTGAAATAGTTGCGATGCACCTCGCCGCTTCATTAAAAATAATATAAGCTTCCACTTCTCTTGGAAATATTACGGCGGAGAGGAGAAGAAAATTGCTTTATTATTATCTACGATATTTGTAAAATGACTATCTCTTTTTAGCCTTGACGGGGAATGTGGGTCCCCTTGCAAATAATGCTCTTCATGCAACAGTTGGTGATTAATGTAACTTCGTTGCAGTTATTAGAAAGTACCTTCGTAGAACTCTTGTGAAGGCCCAATAGTTTCGTGGCCTTCTACGCAACCTTCATAGCTGCAAAGTGGTACTTCTGCTCGTAGTAAATTATGCCTTAAGTTTGCAGACAAGGATATGCCGAAGAAAATAAATGGCTGACACGCCAATAGTATGGAACTTGAGGAAAGTACAATGCAGAACACATAATCCGTGGACGCTAAGCCACAGTAGTTAGGCTAAGTGAACATGAGAGAAGCTGGCGATTAAGGAAGAAAGATTCGACCTTCGCTGATCATCTATTAGCAGAAACCACTCATAGGATGTGCAACGTGAAGTTTTACGTTCTTTCAACAAGAAGCAGAAAGATGAGCCTACTGGAAATAATATAAATCAACAAACACGTGACAAAGAATGCCAGCCTAGTATTAAATGATCAGACTCAATTTCCATTTTCCCCCCGTTAAATTAAGTTTCCGTTGTAGATGCTAGATTCCAACTGTAAATTCATTTCATATCTCGGCATTTGTCATATGTATTCCCACATAAAGCTTGTTTAGCTCTCTTTTTCAGCTAATGTAATTATTTTAATATTTTAATTGTGCAAACACTTTGTCAGTTTTATATCTTCTGTACAAGTAATAGCAATTTAAGTCACACTTCATGTTTATCTGTGTTTGCGAAAATCAGCTGTCACCTGCAGGTAGCCTGGGAAGCCGAAAGTCGGTTCGTGATCAAATAAATATAATTTTACAAAACATTAGGAAGTGTTTTCCTTTTTAATATCATTATCATGTTCTGCCAAGCACAGACGGAAAACTCAGTTAATGTTACAAAATTAAAGGTTTAGTTATTATACCAAGTTTACAGCATATCAATAAAATTACAAGAATATCAATCAAATTTACTTTCTCTTCCAAGAAATATTCTGGATTTTTCCCCTTACATGATGTCACAAGTTTGTTATGCCTCTTCCCGCTTTTAATCTTTTAAAGTAAATTGAGCATTGTATTTCATTGCTACCGCACTTCGTAAAATTCTTTCCAAGTAGTGATAATGCTATTCTACAATACAATCGATGTTCGGTGATTACAGCAAGAAACTACCGTATAGAGGAGGTGGTTGCAAATCTTACACATTGCATGTACACACGTACCGTATAATACGCCCCATCACACAGCAACATGTAACATTAGTGGTTCATCAATGCTGCACCGATTCTTATGTAGTGTGTAGTTGCTAGTTTCTAATCCTTGGCGTTGTTGATAAAAAACCACTGATCGTGTTCCCCATTCTCTATAATAACCCATTATTTTAAAGCAATAGCAATTTTTGCGAATAAACATTACTCGCTTGTTTAAAAAAATGTCTAATTTAAAGAAAAAAAAACTGATCACTGTTATGACAGACTGATATAGCCGTTCTGCACCTGGTTATTAGTAACAAATCAAAAATATCTGTCATAACCGATGGTAGACAAATACCGAAAAATACCGGTTATTAAAAAGAAGAGGAGGCTCCTGTGTGGGTGCATGGACAGGGAGCTGAGGAAGAGACAGGTGAAGTGCTTCATATGGAGCATGGCTTTACATGGAGCTGAAACATGAACAAAATGGTTCAAATGGCTCTGAGCACTATGGGACTTAACATCTGTGGTCATCAGTCCCCTAGAACTTAGAACTACTTAAACCTAACTAACCTAAGGACATCACACACATCCATGCCCGAGGCAGGATTCGAACCTGCGACCGGAGCGGTCGCGCGATTCCAGACTGAAGCGCCTTTAACCGCACGGCCACACACGCCGGCTGAAACATGAACACTGAGGAAAAGGAAAAAAGAAGAATTGAAGCATTTGATATATGGATTTGGAGGAGGATGTAAGAAATAAACTGAGTAGGCAAAGTGAGAAATGAAATGTTGAGAAGAGGGACAGAAGAGACTGAAATTTTAAAGGTAATTAAGAAGAGGAAACAACTGGCTTGAACACTGGGTGAGAGGAGACTGTTTACTGATGGATGCTATGATAGGAACGGTGAATGGAAGAAGAAGGAGATGAAGAGGAGGATGTAGATGATACCATATGGTACAGTATAAGAACAGGAAACAATTATGAGAAAACGAAGAGGGCAGAGCGACAGGACTACACGGAAAGCTACATGTGAAAATCCGCCATAAAGCAGAACTCTGATGGGTATGATGATTTAGAACTAAAATACCGGTGTCGGTTTTAACCTGTCGGTTTCTTCTATCCCTAACTCCAGTACTCCCAACCTAAGAGCTATGAGGCCTTGCTTCGCTGGCTGGCTCAGATCGTTAGATTGTCGCCGGGGACTATCGGTTGGCGTATGGACGCTATGGTGCTGTGTCCACGTTAACAAAAGTGTGCAGTGAGGTGCTCGCCATCTCAGCTGGTCGCAATTCTTGGATGGAACATGTCGTTATGCTCACTAGTGTGGGTGTTTCCGCCATTTTCAGGAACGTGTGCAGACTGCCTGTACTTGCTAGCAGCCAGGGACCGCGCAGATCATGTTAGTGCAGCTATGGTCGGTTACATAGCCACGAGTGTTTCGGTTGTGATTTCATAGTGATGTAACCGTTAGCTTCCAGACCGGTAAGAGTGATAAGGCTAAGCATGATTTCGCTATTGGTAATTTGTGCTTCTCCTGCCTGGACTTAGTCATCTCAGATCTCTTCACCACTTCTCATTTTAACGTAACTCTTAGCGCACTCTTGCGCTCTCTGTCTCTCTGAACAGGGGCTGTGAGTTACATCGTCGCGATATATGATGTATTAAACGTGAATAAGATGTCTTCCTTCGAAGCATGCTCTTTACATGACACAAGTGGTCATGTTTATCGGAGTGGGCCGAAGCTTCATACGAAATTTTATTTTTTCTTTAATTTTGCTTTATATTGGTACTATTATTCTGAAATACCTTGAATATACTGCACAGAGTCGTTTTATCTGACCTAGAGAGAAAGGATGGCTTAAACTGCGGTGTAGAATTCCTCGTCACAGCTCACAAGCTGCAGAAAGTTACGTAAAACAATGAAGGGTCGACTTACAAAAATTCTATCCGTCAGCAATATTGTTTAACTTCGTTGTATCGTAATGTCTTGAATCCAATGTTCAAACATGGTTAGCCGTAATAATTCAGTTAATTGACTTTCATTGTGCTAGCCGAGAACTGAATTAATTAACTTCGAGTGCCACTTCCTATGCATGTGCCTTAAAAATCAACGACAAAGTTCAGGTAATCTTTCTATGCTGAGATCGATAGCTTGGCAATATGTCGATCAACACTGACCTCAAGCACAATTTAGAGATTTCGAATTTTCGACAACTATTCACTGATAAACTTTTTAAAAAATCTGTTTTTATTACTTTTGGACTCATTAAGTTTAAAGAAATAACTGGTTTCAGAGCATAGTTCTTCATAAACACTTCCAATACTATGAAAAATTCGGTGTCGCCAAACTTGTGACTTGCGTACTAAAATGCTTTTCAAAAACACCTCAGTAATAAGAAATGACTCAGTATCTTCTGTAGTGTTTCTTTTAACGTTAATTTTCGGTATCAACTTCCAAGGTGAAAGTTTCAGACACTTAAAAAAAATTCATATAAATATCTCGTGACTACGTTACTCAAGGAAAACTTGAACCCGATGATATATATATATATATATATATATATATATATATATATATATATATCTCCCATGTAGAAAGCTCGAGAGTCACAGACTTTTTACAATACTTTCCGTTTTGCAGTACATCAACAATTAATAATTAATGCGGAGACAATGATGGGGCGATGTTCTCGCCAGTGACAACCATCGACTCTGTCTACTGATGTGACGCACACCGCCAGACGCTGCCTCGGGGTGAAGCAGCGCGTCTGCATTCTCCTGGTACAAACAGACAAAAAGAATAAGTTTTTACGTATTTATCATACATTTATTCAAACTATTAACGTAATTAGGGCTTATCTGAGTTCGCTCAGGCGAAGAAATAAAGACAGTACTGCCCATCCAAATTGGCACACTGTAGCTGAACAAGTTATTTAGATGCTCGTTTATCATTCAGTTTCTTGTTTTATTTGTCTTGATCGGCAGTAAAACATTTTCATTCCAGATTCGATTTAATTACAGCTCGAGTAACCGTTTTTATATCGTGACAGGCTACCTCGCATTTCGTTCTATTTTGGGAACAATATATTTAAACTTTTACCAGATCTGTCCACCTTCTGGCCTGCAGAATTTCCCTCCTGCCTCCTATGAATGTTTTTATCATCAATCAGAAACTCCTGCTACACGAAACGGAGTCCTTTGCCGGTCACGGTCAGGACAACAGCAAATTAGCAGGTGAGACTAGTATATCAGCTAATTGGAAATGAGACAGATTTCGTAATTAGTCAGTTTACACCCAAGTTCAGCTGGCAAACGCAACAGTATACATGAAGTATCCTTTTAGAAGGAACCATCCCAGTATTTGTGTTCGTCGATTTAGGAAAGTTACGGAAATCTGGATGGGGAACTGGACTTCCGAACGCGAGTCAAGAGTCTCCCTGGGGAGAAGGAGCAGGAGTGGAGATGGTGATGAGGAGGGCAGGAGGGGGGGGGGGGAGGGGGCGTGATGACTGTGCGCATCGCGACGCCGCCCACGCTACGTCAGTGCCACCACCCACACAGTCCTCACACGTGCTGCTGCCTTTGTTGCAGCCAGCCGCGAGCTCTGCGCCTGCTAATGGAGTTCCCTTGCCCTTCCAACTAGCGTAAATGTTCATTTTTTTATCTGGCATCGGGAACCAAGACCACAGAGTCATTTAGATCGTCTAAAACTTAATGTTAATGTCCTAGAAGCTTCACACACACACACACACACACACACACACACACACAAGAGAGAGAGCATTTCGTAGATCATTACTTTATACCCGTATATGTTACAGACACGACGATGGTTTGATAAATCTGGTAGAAATGCAGGAAAAAATATTTGTTTCGTAAACAGCTCACTTTACTTCACGACATACTCTCCCTCCAGGGAGACACTTGTTCCAGCGATCCTCCAGCTTTTTTCTCCCGTCGGAAAAATAGGTTCTGTCAATTTTACAAATACTCGTTTCTCCAGCTATCATTTCCTCATTTGATGAAAATTGCTTCCCATCAAGCCAATGTTTCGCGGAACCATTTCAAAGCCCAATTCAAGCACTTTCGCCATTGTTATCGCTGATGTGTAGAATGGTTCATTATCCTGGTGAAAGATTACTTTTTTGGATGCCAACCAATTATGATTCCTCTTTTTTCCAAGTAACCCATGAGCATTATTCCCTGGGAACCCCAAAAAAGTGGTCATCACTTTACCACTGACAAAATGATCCTTGCCTTCTTCGGTGCTCTTCCACCATCCACTGTCCAATGTTTTGACTACCGTTTTGACTCTGGTGTGTAATGATGAATTCATGTTTCATTAACAGTCATAAATCGGTGCAAAATTTCTCACGTATTGCGCTTAAACATCGCCAGACATTGTACTGAAATGTTCTACCGGATGCGCTTTTGATCGTCTGTGGGCAATCATGGCACCCCCATCGAACACAGCTTCTTCGTAGCCAGTTCTTCGTGAAGGATATTATTCACTCACTCAGATGAGATAGGTACAGTATCAGATATCTCACGAGTTTTTATTCGGCTGTCTTCCATTAACATATCTTGGATTTTATTAATGGTTTCCTTTGATGTGGCGCCAATTGGACGGCCGAAGCGCGCTTCGACTTCGGTGCTTGTCCGACCACGTTTAAATTCATTAATCCAAAAGTAAAAGGTCTTCGGTGATGGTGCAGAGTCTGCGTGAACTTCATCCAATTCTGTTTTGATTTGTACGACAGTCCAATCCTTCAGATAAAAATGTTTCATAACAGCACAGAACTCGGTTTTCCCCATTTTCAATCTCAGTCAACATTGACCAGTACAGACGGCTGTCAGCAACGAACTGTACGCTGTTGAAATTCTGTATACTATCCTTAGAATAATCAAACTTACCAACCATGAAAGCACCACAAACATATTCCATTCTTTCATGGAAATTTACCAGACTTGTCAAACCACCCTATCCGTTAATTCAAGTACCACTCTGATAACTTTTACGTTTCTGGAAAACAGTATTTTCCACAGTCATGCTAATAGTTCAAAATTCAAACTCACAAGTGTTTTCTCGACTTTGGTGTATTTCGTTGACATTTTCTGCACTCCCTCCTCCCCCCCCCCCCAAAAAAAAAAAAAAATAAACTATTTATATGTTAACTTTGCCGCAGGTGTCCACCACCCCTATCCGAAACAAATCCTCCACATAGCACCGTCATTACATTTCAGCCTCTGAACAGTAGGCTGTAAAAAACTATATGGAAAATTAAGTTGCTGAGAACCACCGGAATATTTAGTTGTTGAGTACCACTAACGTCGTGGGACGCCTGTTTCAGAATGGCTCTGAGCACTATGGGACATAACATCTGAGGTCATCAGCCCCTAGAACTTAGAGCTACTTAAACCTAACCAACCTAAGCACATCACACACATCCATGCCCGAGGCATGATTCGAACCTGTGACCGTAGCGGTCGCGCGGTTCTGGACTGAAGCGCCTAGAACCACTCGGCCACACCGACCGGCGGGACGCCTGGTTTTACGTATCTGCAATGCCGTTATTCACATAGCTTATGTGTTTGCAGTTTTTCCGAGCACGTTATTTTCGAGTTTTTGTTTTAGGTGTCACATAAAGTCGATTGTCGGCATTTTACTACCAAGCTCTTGTCTTTCATACCCCGCCCGTTTTGCTGGTTGTTTTGCCTTCCCATTGTCTTGAGCGTTACTTGCTTTCACTCGTAACAGTACCACCTCCATTCCAGAAACTTTCAGGTTTCTTGCAATCGTACTTAAAGTTTGTTGTCAGTTTGTGTGAGGATAACTGAGACAGTAGTAAGTTTTTCTCGCTCTTCTGCGTATTTCAGTGCTTGCAAGATCGCTTCTACCTCTGCCAACACCACTGTACCTGCCGGTGGGAGTTTGTGTAATCCCAACTGCGCATTTATTGATTTCAAAAAAATCCCAAGACTTAGCTGACTGCAAATAACTCTTCCATATATTAAAAGAACAAGGTCTAGGTCTGAAAAAGTTTTCACCCATAAAAGAGGTACTGACAGGCTAAATTTATGAAGGAACGCTCACATCCTTTCGGATTCAAAACGAGAATAAGACAAGGAGACGGGCTATTTCCCTTACATTTCAACTGCATCCTTGAGAAAGTGGTACAAGAATGGTGTAACCACAAATCAGTCCTCAAAACTGACCTGCCAGCCACTTTGAGCAGAGGTACGTTATCTGCAGACTGACTAGCATTTGCAGTCGATTACTAACTGGTGACGATTTATCAGCCCAAAATCAGATTGAACTCTTTAAAGAAGCTGCAACAATATCGGTCTCCAGACATTGCACTACAATAATTCAACCTGAATTCCTCTAAGTATCTGAAAAAAATAATTTCGAACGGGGAAACTGTCACTGAAAAGATAAACTATTAGAAAATTTTAGGCCCAAAATTTGTAGATGAACAATACCGACACAGAGGCAATCAGGAGAGCAAACAATATACAAATATCCGGTGACTTTACGTAATTCCGGTTAAAATTCTATGGACACATTAAAAGAATGACCCTAGACTTACAAAATAAATAGTAATTTTTTTTCTGAAACAGGATAAAAACCAAAATCAACACTATGAAATGGGTTGGCGAGATTAAAGCTGATCTGAAGTTAATAGGAATTACTCCAGACAATGTCCAAAACCGCAAAATCTTTGGATCTGAAACTCTAAAATGGCAGAAGAAGAACACTGGAACAACGTGAACTGAAGAAATAAAGGAAGCCCGCGGGAAAGGAATCAAATAAATATGGACACAAAGGAAGGGAAATGCCTGATATTCACAATGAACTGACGACTCACACTAACGACGTGGGGAGTAACTTGTTCCGAAATACATTTATATATACTGTGGCGCAGAAACAATGAACATTCGGCTGTATGAAATAGCCTAGGTGAGTGTATCGCTACGCCAGATCGTAAGTGAGATGCACAAAAAATTTAAAAATGAAAAGCAGCACAAGAAACTCCATCACACTATGAGGCACACTGTCCCCACGTACACTTTTCTGGAGACAAGAAATCTACTCTGTAGGAATCAGCATGGGTTTCGAAAAAGACGGTCATGTGAAACCCAGCTCGCGCTATTCGTCCACGAGACTCAGAGGGCCATAGATACGGGTTCACAGGTAGATGCCGTGTGTCTTGACTTCCGCAAGGCGTTCGATACAGTTCCCCACAGTCGTTTAATGAACAAAGTAAGAGCATATGGACTATCAGACCAATTGTGTGATTGGATTGAGGAGTTCCTAGATAACAGGACGCAGCATGTCATTCTCAATGGAGAGAAGTCTTCCGAAGTAAGAGTGATTTCAGGTGTGCCGAAGGGGAGTGTCATAGGACCGTTGCTATTCACAATATACATAAATGACCTTGTGGATGACATCGGAAGTTCACTGAGGCTTTTTGCGGATGATGCTGTGGTCTATCGAGAGGTTGTAACAATGGAAAATTGTACTGAAATGCAGGAGGATCTGCAGCGAATTGACGCATGGTGCAGGGAATGGCAATTGAATCTCAATGTAGACAAGTGTAATGTGCTGCGAATACACTGAAAGATAGTTCCCTTATCATTTAGCTACAAAATAGCAGGTCAGGAACTGGAAGCAGTTAATACCATAAATTATCTGGGAGTACGGATTAGGAGTGATTTAAAATGGAATGATCATATAATGTTGATCGTCGGTAAAGCAGATGCCAGACTGAGATTCATTGGAAGAATCCTAAGGAAATGCAATCCGAAAACAAAGGAAGTAGGTTACAGTACGCTTGTTCGCCCACTGCTTGAATACTGCTCAGCAGTGTGGGATCCGTACCAGATAGGGTTGATAGAAGATGTAGAGAACATCCAACGGAGAGCAGCGCGCTTCGTTACAGGATCATTTAGTAATCGCGAAAGCGTTACGGAGATGATAGATAAACTCCAGTGGAAGACTCTGCAGGAGAGACGCTCAGTAGCTAGGTACGGGCTTTTGTCAAAGTTTCGAGAACATACCTTCACCGAAGAGTCAAGCAGTATATTGCTCCCTCCTATGTATATCTCGCGAAGAGACCATGAGGATAAAATCAGAGAGATTAGAGCCCACACAGAGGCATACCGACAATCCTTCTTTCCACGAACAATACGAGAATGGAATAGAAGAGAGAACCGATAGAGGTACTCAAGGTACCCTCCGCCACACACCGTCAGGTGGCTTGCGGAGTATGGATGTAGATGTAGATGTAGACTTCCAGTTAAACCAGGAAAATAAAACAAAAATCACGTCATTACCAAGAGATATGAATTATCACTAAGTTAATTGAGGAGAATACGCGGAAAACAATGCCTGGATGAGTAAAAGCAAAACAGCTACATTCACATCACCCAACAACTGATCTACAAGCTGCAAATAGAAAATACGGCGCAAATGCAAACGGTCACAGGCCCATCACTTTCAGTGCTGTTACAAATTAACTGATCAACACATACACGTCTGTTTGTCGCAGCGCCGCGGAAAAGTCTTTCACTCAGGGGAATGTGGGCATTCCACGCACTGTTCACTGTAAATCGTGACAGCACCTGAGGACCCGGACAAGGGGAAAAGTTATCCAAAGCATATGCTAGCAGTGTAGGTAAGAGACCTGGCTATCGATGCAGCGGTTGATATACACACATTGCGCAAATATGAAAATAGATTCGCATGAACATATTTTTCTTGCGTGGATGAAAAGTGTGCCATATATGTACACACACATATTTCAAAGTCTCCTTAATATCATAAATTTGTTTAAAAGGTGTATATACTTGTGACCGAGGTCTTTGTGAAGCCTTCATACGAAACAAAAAGGAAAGGCGTACGCAAGTGACCACTAACGAAATTACCAGGAATGAATCATTGAGGGCCCTGGAGGGCGACAAAATGGAAATTCAAAAGAGAGAAACGACTCCATGCAATCAACTAAAGGTCACTCCAGCTCGCTGCG
The DNA here is from genome assembly GCF_023864345.2 of Schistocerca serialis cubense. Taxonomy (NCBI): domain Eukaryota; kingdom Metazoa; phylum Arthropoda; class Insecta; order Orthoptera; family Acrididae; genus Schistocerca; species Schistocerca serialis. The sequence goes on along the minus strand of NC_064643.1, from coordinate 200,295,222 downwards.
GCCAACAAGAAAGGTAAAACGTACAGATTATTTTCTTCTTCCGTTTGCGGCGCTTCTGAAGAGCGAAAAGACGCTGTTTTCTTATGCATCATCACGCGTTCTTCGTCAATAAAGAACGCAGCGGTCAGCCGGTAAGATGGTCCCAACAGCCTTGTATGTGTGTGCTATTACCTGTAATAACTGACGGCCGTGTCACTTCCTATGAGCTGCACATGGTGGTCGCTGTTAATGGAAGGAGGGGGCTGCTCAGTCGGATTTTCTGTGTTTTCCTGGGAGTTGTTTTCTTGAACTCCCGTACCCTTTAAACACACATTCACGCAGCTTTCATTGACCTTCCCCTAGCAATATTACGCTGCTCGGTAAAAAAGTTACACAAATTACGTGTCTATTTTCTTGTTATATAGCCCCTGTTAATTATTTCAACATCCTGTGTAGACATGTACTGAAACTGAAAGGCGTAGGCTGACATCCTGTGTAGACATGTACTGAAACTGAAGGGTGTAGGCTGACAGAGAGAATGATGGAAAAGATTCTAGTTTAGATTCTTTATAACATCATTCTTATTTATTGTGCAGCCTCACTTGCACGTTTTTAATTATATTACATGTTTCGATTACTCAGGATCATCTTCAGATCCAAACCAAAGTAAAGCTAAATGTCTACCATCTAATATTTTTTACAATAAGCAGGAAGAAAGAGATTGTACCTAAGATTTTTCTAATTGCTGGAAAAATATTAGATGGTACATATTAAGTTTAATTTCTTTTAGATCTGACGATGATTCTGAGTGATCAAAACGTATAATCCAACTAAACACGTGCAACTAATACTAAACAATAAATGAGACTATCTTAAAAATCACTACAGTTGCTGATTCTCTCGAGATGAATACGTCGGGTATAATTACGTTGCTGATCACATCTACATCTTAAAAGCAACAACCACCACAAGAAGTTCGCAGTGACTGCAACCTTGACCCTCAGTTTACTCCACAGCATAAGCAGACAAAATGACAGTTCTGATACGAATGTCTGTTATCAAATTCTAACATCCCGTATGGCATCTGACATTTTGCGCACTATAAAAAGAATCGTTGCATTTCCCACAAAATATCCAAGTCATATTTAATTGCTCCATTATCTATTACTGGATGAAGAACTGAAACGCCGCCATGTGTAATTCGGTTAAAGATTTCTATTCCAGTGGACGTGACAGTAACACATTGACAATTAATGTTCAATAAATGACGAAGTTATAATTTCATCATAATTAACAGGAAACAGTAAACTTACAATGGCCCGTTTAATTTCGGCGTTGTCAACAAATATATAACGAACGAAGACAGTAGATCAAAATTGAAAGATATACAAAATTAATCAAAACTGGCTTTGAAAGAAAGAGACAACTTGAGACGAGGTTTTATCTGTAGGCCAAAGACGGGATGGACTGAAAAAGAAGTAAACAGGAGATTTCAAAACGGTGTTGAGCGTTTTTAGTAAACCGAATAGAGTTTTCAAAACTAATTTATTTAAGTCAGCAGATTTTTTTTTTTTTTTTTACTAAATCAGGATTGTACTTCTTTTTCACCATCAGTCTTTTCATTTACTTATTTCCAGCATCCTCGATGGCGGTCGGCAGCAACTTACTATTTTCTTGAAACTTTTGATTGTTTGGCAGCTCTCCATCTCGATTTAATAGAAGCTGACTGCCCTATTCTGCATAACTAGAGAATCCTGCACTACGTACTAATTGTTTTAGAAACGCTAGTCGTGGTCTCCTTGGGATATCTTTCAGAGTAATGTTCCTTCTAGAATATTAACAATATAATGGTTGTTCCGTCTCATGTGACCAGTCGATCCGTGTCTTCTTTATATTGTTGTTCTAAACTACCTATCTTCGTCAGTTCTTTGGACGAGTTCCTGGTTGGTGGTTTTATCTCTCCACCTTATCAGGCGTCTCTAGCACCACATCTCAAATGCTTCTGATATTTTCAGTTTTGCTTACGGTCCCTGCTTTACAGCCATAAAGTGCTACGATTCAAATACAGTTATTATCATCTTTCTCATCATTTCCGTATTTATGCTGCTTAAAAGCATTATTCTTTTGTTAATGAACATTGCTTTTGCTTCTCTAATTCTTTGTTTTATGTATTCGCTGTTTCTTTCGTTCAACTGCCTTACTTCTTAAATATCAGTGCGATCTTGTTTGTTTCATTTTATTTCTACTAAAACTAATGTTTACTTCTTCTGATTTCTTGGAACACACGAGTACTCTTTTAAAATTAATTTCCATTTCGGGGTTGTCCGTCAGTTCAAATGGTTCAATTGGCTCTAAGCTCTATGGGACTTAACATCTGAGGTCATCAGTCTCCTAGACTTAGAACTACTTAAACCTAACTAACCTAAGGACAGCACACACATCCATGCCCGAGGCAGGATTCGAACCTGCGACCGTAGCAGCAGCGCGGTTCTGGACTGAAGCGCCTAGAACCGCACGGCCACAACGGCCGGTTAGACGAGCATAGAGAATTGGCGGAAAACACAGGCCGCTGCCTTCAGTGACGAGGGTGTTGGAAAGATGGTGCAACGCTACGACAAGTGTCTAAAACATTTTTTATTTTCATAGTGGTTTCCATTTCACGGCCGATCGGAACTTACTTTCCGAATAGCACTCGTATCTTCAGGTTGAAACTGTGCACAGAGATTTTCAGCTTATGCACTGCTGAATACGGACAGACTTCTGAATACCTGGTAATATCGTGATCGTTGGAAATAAAAGACCATTTAAAACTGCATCCTCAACTTCAGAATTGTCAGTGTCATTGGGTCTATGTATGTAATATACAGTAATCTGACATTGAGCAATCCAGTTTTACTCCCTGATTTTCTTTGTTCTTGCTGTTGCTTGTCCAGTTTCCGCTCGCGTATTATTCTTCTGTTACTGTTTAAGCCTTTGTAAGGTAATTAATATGCACACTAGTCTACACGCTCCAGAAAACAAAGCCCATATTTACAGGCAAATGAAATAACAGTTTTTTTTATACTTAGCCATCACCTTCCATCCACATCTTTCTTCACTGATTCAAAAAACAAGACACCAATCCTTCATAAAGCTATCTTAAAGTTAATCCATTGTTGTTATTGTGGACTTCAGGCCTGAGACTGCAGCTCTCCATGCTACTCTATCTTGTGCAAGCTTCTTCATCTCCCAGTACCTGCTGCAACCTACATCCTTCTGAATCTGCTTAGTGTATTCATCTCTTGGTCTCCCTCTACGATTTTTACCCTCCACGCTGCCCTCCAATACTAAATTGGTGATCCCTTGATGCCTCAGTACGTGTCCTACCAACCGGTCCCTTCTTCTAGTCAAGTTGTGCTACAAACTCCTCTTCTCCCCAATTCTGTTCAATACCTCCTCATTAGTTATCTACCCATCTAATCTTCAGCATACTTCTGTAGCACCACATTTCGAAAGCTTCTATTCTCTTCTTGTCCAAACTATTTATCGTCCACGATTCACTTCCATACATGGCTACACTCCATACAAATACTTTCAGAAACGACTTCCTGACACTTAAATCTATACTCGATGTTAACACATTTCTCTTCTTTAGAAACGCTTTCCTTGCCATTGCCAGTCTACATTCTATATCCTGTCTACTTCGACCATCATAAGTTATTTTGGTCCCCAAATAGCAAAACGCCTTTACTACTTTAAGTGTTTCATTTCCTAATCTAATTCCCTTAGCATCACCCGACTTAATTCGACAACATTCCATCATCCTTGTTTTGCTTTTGTTGATGTTCATCTCATATCCTCCTTTCAAGACACTGTCCATTCCGTTCAACTGCTCTTCCAAGTCCTTTGCTGTCTCTGACAGAATTACAATGTCATCGGCGACCCTCAAAGTTTTTATTTCTTCTCCATAGATTTTAATACCTGCTCCGAACTTTTCTTTTGTTTCCTTTACCGCTTGCTCCAGTTAATCCATTACGTATGCTCAGGTTAATCCATTACGTACATTAAACCTACAATTTTAGCCCTATTAATCACCCATCGTTCACTAACGTAGTGTGTACAATCTTGCAGTTTTGGTCCGACTCTTACTAGCATTATCTTCAGGAACAATACAGATATCTACTCCTCAATGCTGAAAACAAAGCTAACTCCACAAATTTCGGAAGGATATCCCTTGACGATGAACCGTCCGCACCGCATACCATTCGTGACGGCGCAGTATTCCGATTTATCCAGTAGCCATTTAGAAGTAACAAAAGCGACTACTTTAAAAAGCCGTATAAATAAAAACTTTTGCAAATGTAACTGACACTGCATTGCGCATGTTATAGCAACACAAAATAATTACTAATATTAACATCATAACCTGTATTTTTGAGGTTTCTTTTATACTTTCACGTGCTAGAGTAGCAATTATTCAGTGCAAACCTGGTCCTTCCGCAATCAAACTCCCCAAGGGCATAAGCATGTTGTGGAGTTTCACTAACGGCAAGCATTGTCCTCTGAGTGCCGGGCTGCTTTGTGCTCTACAGTGGCCGTACAGCTACAAGTCACTGTGGGAGCAGGGGCCCACCGTTCTCCTTCCCAGGCACTTCCTCGATCTTATCTGCCAGTGGACGCTTCATGCGGCGACCTTGGCTTACGAGCTCACACACGCTGGCACCCGCGTCTACTCCCGAAACGTTTTCTGTGCCAGACACTACAATTCCGATTGAATCACCAACATTAAATTGAAACCATATTTATGAGGAGGGAGATACACTGGCGGAAAAATAACGCAACAGTTTCAAGGACAAGATCAGTTTATTGACAAGTGTTGTGACAGGCAGTTCATTACTGTAGGAGCAAACGATGACGAATTCAGACCAAACGAAACACACATGTGACAGTAAAAAGTGGTCAAACAGTCGCATCAATAAACAATGAACCGCCCTGGCGCGGCAACGCAGTCTCGCATTCTTGTGGGCAAACGATCATGCAGCTGCCGACTGGCATCCCGCAATAAATTGTCCCAAGCATCCTGCACCTTTTAGTGCAATTCAGCGATGATTCTTGCAGCTCTGGAGAACGAGTAAGTCTCCGCTTCATCGTGTTCCCACATGTTCAATTGGTGACAGATCTTGTAAGCTTATTTGTCCGTCGCTGACACAGAAGACCGCAAACTTTCTTTCCTTCCAGTCTTGGCAAGCTGTGCTGTGTCTGGAGTAGACGTAAAGCTTACTGGGATAGGGTAAATGCTAGCTACAATGAAGTCGATAATTCGATTGCAATACTGGCATTTTAATTTGATATTCCCCACAAGTGACAGAACTTACAAAAAAAAAAAAAAAAAAAAAAAAATGTGAATTTCTTTGTCCACCCACACACTTCTGAGAATGGCACATTAACAATTTGCAATTACGCGCCCCTATTATCGGCAGCTACGTTGATAAATACTCGGCACCTCGCAAGGATAGCTACCAGATCAAGAATATTAGTTAAGTTTTTGGACGTGGTTAAGCGTTGGTGAAAATCTCGCTTCTGAGCACACAAGGAGCTCTAGCCGCAGAACTCTGCACGGAACACGCGTTGGTACAGTGCTGCGATACAGACCGTATATCTCCCATCGAAGGCGGTGGCCAAGACACCGTCTCCAAGTCCGCACCGCTCGATGCCTGAAGGCGATGTCCACATTCTCCACAATCCTCCCGTCTCCCACGCGTACGAAAACGCGGCGGAAGAATACTCAGTTTCGGCCAATGTCGAACGCTCCATCATCGGCGAAATCCCTCCAACGGCATTTCTGAGATCTACCCAATGATGGAGTTGGCCATAACACCCCTAGGCAAACGAAATTCCCGTCTTTGCCACGTGTTGCCCAGCACAGGTGGCTCCGGATGCCGGACTATCCCCAAAAGCGCCGTATTGTCCCGCGTTTCCGGTGATCGCTACCTGCCGCCCACGGCGGCCCGGCGAGCTACGGCGGCGGGACTAATCATGCAGACATGCAGGGAATACTGCTCGAGAGTTCCTCATTGTTGTTGTTGTTGTTGTTGTGGTTTTCAGTCCTGAGAACGGTTTGATGCAGCTCCCCATGCTACTCTATCGTGTGCAAGCCTCTTCATCTCCCAGTACCTACTGCAGCCTACATCCTTCTGAATCTGCTTAGTGTATTCATCTCTTGGTCTCCCTCTACGATTTTTACCCTCCATGCTGCCCTCCAGTGCACTTCTGAAGGTGACAGAGATAAAATACAGGGAGCGAAAGGCTATTTACAATTTGTATACAAAGCAGATGGCAGTTATAAGAGTCGATGGACATGAAAGGGAAGCAGTGGTTGGGAAGAGAGTGAGACAAGGTTGTAGCCTCTCCCCGATGCTATTCATTCTGTATATTGAGCAAGCAGTAAAGGAAACGAAAGAAAAGTTCGGAGTAGGTATTAAAATCCACGGAGAAGAAATAAAAATTTTGAGGTTCACCGATGATATTGTAATTCTGTCAGAGACAGCAAAGGACTTGGAAGAGCAGTTGAACGGAATGGACAATGTCTTGAAAGGAGGGTATAAGATGAACATCAGCAAAAGCAAAACGAGGATAATGAAATGTAGTCGAATTAAATCTTGTAATGCTGAGGGAATTAGATTAGGAAATGAGTCACTTAAAGTAGTAGAGGAGTTTTGCTATTTGGGGAGCAAAATAACTGATGATGGTCGAAGTAGAGAGGATACAAAATGTAGACTGGCAATGGCAAGGAAAGCGTTTCTGAAGAAGAGGAATTTGTTAACATCGAGTATTGATTTAAGTGTCAGGAAGTCGTTTCTGAAAGTATTTGTGTGGAGTGTAGCCATGTATGGAAGTGAAACATGGACGATAAATAGTTTAGACAAGAAGAGAAGAATGCTGAATATTAGATGGATAGATCACATAACTAATGAGGAGGTATTGAATCGAATTGGGGAGAAGTGGAGTTTGTGGCACAACTTGACTAGAAGAAGGGATCGGTTGGTAGGACAGGTTCTGAGGCATCAAGGGGAGTTCCTCACATTTATCACAATTCAATAGAGTCATGATCTGATGCCCTTGCCAGTCCCTTTATCATTAATACTAATGTTGGTAAGCTAACGTGTAAGAGCCCATGTCCTGACACCTAGTGACCTTCCTGGACAGGATAGTTGTACGTAGTGAAGGAAACGTTGCGACGCAGATGCCGTATGTGGGCGTGCATTGTCCTGCTGAAAACGAGACATGACAGTAGTAAGAGTATAACAGCGTTTGCAAAGTAGCGGTCGCTGGTTACTTAACCATGCAGAAAAGCCAAACGACACGCCGAGTTGTAACTAATGGCCCGCCCACACCATGAAGCCTGGGGTAGGTCCCCTGTGTCGTGGGCGAATGCACTGTGGAATAGCCCGCTCACCAGATATACGCCGTACACGTGTACGTCCATCGTTCGCGTAAACACAGAACCTACTCTCATCACTGAAGACAATACAGCGTGATTCCACCCCCCAGTCTATTGTTTCACACAAGCGTATTCATGCTTAACAGTGTCATGGTGTCAATGGTAGCCTTGTCAGACGCACCTGTCCCACTGCAAGCAGACGGTTTCCAATGGTGCAATGTGTGCCCGGATTTCTTCCCTGGATGAGATTCGGTCGGACACAACTGCTTACATACTGCGTCGATCTTGGTGTGCGTCTCTACCACGCGAACGTCCAGAAACTGGTCTGTGGGTGTGGTAATGTTCCAGAAACCACTGTTGAAAGCAGCGACACACCGCCGGTACACTGTGTCCAACGTGATCAATAATCTGTCGAAACTTCTATCCAGCTTCCCGCAGGCCTACAACGCTACTCCATTCAAACGGTTGAAGTTGTTCAACAGGTGTACTTACTTGTCAGTGAGGCATGGTTGGATCCTAGAATGATTGTTACGAACACTGTTCACCTCTAAATTCAGCACAGCTACTGCATGCACAGTCAGAAGAGAGGGTGCACAGACTGGCCTCCTGAACGCCATCTGATCACCGATGACTGTGAAAAATGGATCACTAGAACTACCCCTTTCATTACGCACTTACTGCGCCCCGTTGCCACTGAACTCAGTCCTTGAGTATGTTGCATTTTTTTCCGGTGTTGTAGATCTGATAGTAAATCAACCAAATTTTAAATGTGTATTATTAGTAATCGCAGTGAATTTACTACTGATCCGTAGCTGACGACATATTCGAAAATAGCTTTCTCACAGCACAATTCATTTCTTTTTATATTTGGCTGCAACTAGTTTTCAAAATCAACGCGTCGCTATTTAACGCCCCTCGCAGTCATAGCACGTTACACAGTTTTGAGTGTGTGAGCAGGAAATAGCGACCTTTTAGAAAGAACAGAAACTTCGGAAGTCATGAGTCAAGAACGATGCACGAAGATATGTATCACACCCAACCCAATATGAGTACGTTCTCATCTCTGCTTTACTGCCTTGTTTCGATAATACCTGTTTTAATACACTATGTGATAAACAGCATCCGGACACCCCCAGAAACATAGGTTTTTCATATTAGGTGTATTGTGCTGCCACCTACATCTACATCTGCATCTACATTCATACTCCTCAAGCCACCCAACGATGTGTGGCAGAGGACACTTTACGTGCCACTGTCATTACCTCCCTTTCTTGTACCAGTCGTGTACGGTTCGCGGGAAGAACAACTGTCGGAAAGCCTCCGTGTGCGCTCGAATCTCTCTAATTTTACATTCGTGATCTCCTCGGGAGGTATAAGTAGGGGGAAGCAATATATTCGATACCTCATTCAGAAACGCACCCTCTCGAAACCTGGCGAGCAAGCTACACCGCGATGCAGAGCGCATCGCTTGCAGATTCTGCCACTTGAGTTTGCTAAACATCGCCGTAACGCTATCACGTTTACCAAATAACCCTGTGACGAAACGCGCCGCTCTTCTTTGGATCTTCTCTATCTCCTCTGTCAACCTGACCTGGTACGGATCCCACACTGATGAGCAATATTCAAGTATAGGTCGAACGAGTGTTTTGTAAGCCACCTACTTTGTTGATGGACTACATTTTCTAAGGACTCTCCCAATGAATCTCAACTTGGCACCCGCCTTACCAACAATTAATTTTATATGGCCATTCCACTTCAAATCGTTCCGCACACATACTCCCAGATATTTTACAGAAGTAACTGCTACCAGTTTTTGTTCCGCTATCATATAATCATACAATAAAGGATCCTTCTTTCTATGTATTCGCAATACGTTACATTTGTCTATGTTAAGGGTCAGTTGCCACTCCCTGCACCAAGTGCCTATCCGATGCAGATCTTCCTGCATTTCGCTACAATTTTCTAATGCTGCATCTTCTCTGTATACTACACCATCATCTGCGAAAAGCAGCATGAAACTTCTGACACTATCTGCTAGGTCATTTATATATATTGTAAAAAGCAAAGGTCCCATAACACTCCCCTGTGGCACGCCAGAGGTTACTTTAACGTCTGTAGACGTCTCTCCATTGAGAACAACATGCTGTGTTCTGTTTGCTAAAAGCTCTTCAATCCAGCCACACAGCTGGTCTGATATTCCGTATTCTCTTACTTTGTTTATCAGGCGACAGTGCGGAACTGTATCGAACGCCTTCCGGAAGTCAAGGAAAATGGCATCTACCTGGGAGCCTGTATCTAATATTTTCTGGGTCTCATGAACAAATAAAGCGAGTTGGGTCTCAAACGATCGCTGTTTCCGGAATCCATGTTGATTCCTACATAGTAGATTCTGGGTTTCCAAAAATGACATGATACGCCAGCAAAAAACATGTTCTAAAATTCTACAACAGATCGATGTCAGAGATATAAGCCTATAATTTTGCGCATCTTCTCGACGACCCTTCTTGAAAACTGGGACTACCTGTGCTCTTTTCGAACCATTTGGAACCATCCGATCCTTTAGAGACTTGCGGTACAAGGCTGTTAGAAGGGGGGCAAGTTCTTTCGCGTACTCTGTGTAGAATCGAATTGGTATCCCGTCAGGTCCAGTGGACTTTCCTCTGTTGAGTGATTTCAGTTGCTTTTCTATTCCTTGGACACTTATTTCGATGTCTGCCGTTTTTTCGTCCGTGCGAGGATTTAGAGAAGGAACTGCAGTGCGGTCTTCCTCTGTGAAACAGCTTTGGAAAAAGGTGTTTAGTATTTCAGTTTTACGAGTGTCATCCTCTGTTTCAATGCCATTATCATATCAGAGTGTCTGGATATGCTGTTTCGATCCACTTGCTGATTTAACGTAAGACCAGAACTTCGTAAGACTTTCTGTCAAGTCGGTACATAGAATTTTACTTTCGAATTCACTGAACGCTTCACTCATAGGCCACGTTACGCTAACTTTCACATGGTTTAGCTTCTGTTTGTCTGAGAGGTTTTGGCTGAGTTTAAATTTGCTTTCGCAATAGTTTCCTAACTTTGTTGAACCACGGTGGGTTTTTCCCGTCCCTCACAGTTTTACTCGGCACGTACCTGTCTAAAACGCATTTTATGATTGCCTTGAACTTTTTCCATAAACATTCAACATTGTCAGTGTCGGAACAGAAATTTTCGTTTTGGTCTGCTAAGTAGTCTGAAATCTGCCTCCTATTTCTCTTGCTAAACAGATAAAACTTCCTCCCTTTTTTTTGTATTCCTATTTACTTCCATACTCAGGGATGCTGCAGCGGCCTTACGATCACTGATTCCCTGTTCTGCGCTTATAGAGTCGAAAAGTTTGGGTCTGTTTGTTATCAGGAGATCCAAGATAGTATCTTCACGAGTCGTTTCTCTGTTTAATTGCTCGAGGTAACTTTCGGATAGTGCACTCAGTATAATCTCCACCTAAGACTATAACATGTTGAGGAAATCTATGTGAAATCTATTCCAGATTTTCTCTCAGTTGTTCTGCCACTAATGCTGCTGATTCGGGAGGTCGGTAAAAGGAGCCAGTTATTAACCTAGTGCCAGGTACTCCATATTAGCGACCACAGTAGTCAGTAGACATCGTGAGAGAGCAGAACGGGGCGCTCCGCATAACTCACGGACTTCGAACATGGTCAGGTGACTGGGTGTCACTTGCGTCACACGTTACTAAACAGTTTTTTTATAAGAGTTGTCTTTAGTGATGCGCTAATTACAGTGTCGAAAGATTTTCTCATTGAGTCTAGCGTTGGTCATTCCGGAGATGCATCTGTCGAATTCTTCGCTTTCCTATGGTATCACATATTCAACCACTTGTACAGCTCTTGCCAACTAAGTAGCCTGTTATTATCGACACTTTTCCTCATCCCAATAATTTTTTCTTGTCTCTTTGATCTTTCTTAATCAACTACTGAAAAGGAAGATAAAATAATTATTTACTTTGCTGTTCAGAAATGATTTATTGATGCATTTCGGGCTCACCATCACATATATCTGCCAAGGAACAATGCAAAGCCGCAACCACAAATGTAACGACCCATCACATAGAATAATTTTGCAAAAGATGTTACATAAAATAAAGGATAACACATACGAAAATAAGATCAAAGTCGTCTATATATAGAGTATGGAGTCCTGTGCATCACACATCAGCATTAGTATCTGTATTAGAATCCTTTCTTGTTGCTAATGTTAGATATTGTTATGCATACAAATACATGCGCATCAGGAAAGAAGTGAAGGCTATAGTTATAATCACAGTCATTCAGGTATTTCAGGTAGCAGAATCGCCGGAAACCAAAACAACTGGAAGAAACTAAACAAGTATTCTATGGACCGACAAAATCAGAGTAAAGTTTCCACTCCGACATGAAGCGCTTTGACACGTCCTCCAGCTGCCTGCGTCCTTTGTCTAACGTCTTCAGCTCGGAGCGGGATGGGAGCGACGGCTCCGTGACGCTACACAGTACGCCGGCTGTGGTTTGGAGTCGAGCGGAGTGATTCACTGTTACGTAAGGCCGCGCTTCTGCGAAGGACGGGATTCTGGCTACAGGAGTAATCTTCAGTGCCAAGAAACTGATGTCCTCCTTAAAAAGGCAACCACTAACGACATCGCTGACGGCAGATAGGCAACATAAACATCTCAGAATAACAGTTACGCGACAACAAAAGGGGGAAAAAAAGCTTGCAGCTCCGCGTGCACGTGCGGGGGCGAAGCGCACTGCCGACATCCTCCACAGGTAGCCCGTCGCATTCTCGCTTTGAGAGAATAGCTGAACTTTTACTTGTGCCGGCCGCGGTGGTCTCGCGGTTCTAGGCGCGCAGTCCGGAACCGTGCGACTGCTACGGTCTCAGGTTCGAATCCTGCCTCGGGCATGGATGTGTGTGATGTCCTTAGGTTAGTTAGGTTTAAGTAGTTCTAAGTTCTAGGGGACTGATGACCACAGCTGTTGAGTCCCATGGTGCTCAGAGCCATTTGAACCATTTTACTTGTATTGCAAAAGCAGTACAGAATACTGTAAATCATGACCAGTTTCATTTCGTAAAAAAAAAAGAAATTAAACTTTTCCGTGACAGTTTCTTGGAAAATTAAAGCTACAGAGACAATCCCTTCGCGTTCCTGAACGAAGCAGTGCCTAACAGTACACTAAAATCTTTCTTAATCCACTACTGAAAAGGAAGTTAAAATAATTATTTACGTTGCTGTTAACTATTTATCGATGCATTTCGGACTCTGCCCATCACCCATCATCCCGTATATCTGCCAAGGAACAGTGCAAAGTCACAACCACAAATGTAACGACCCATCAAATAGAATAAATTTTGCAAAAGATGTTACATAAAATAGAGGAGAACACACACGAAAATAAGATCAAAGTCTTCATATAGAGTATGGAGTCCTGCGCATCACACATCAGTACCATAACTTAACCGATAACGGAAATGCGTTACAAAGCGTAGCTGATAGCATTTGCCGCCAGGTGACGTGGGTATATGAGGCTGTGGCGCTATACAATGCCCCTGGAAATAGGTGCACAACCTTATAATAAAAATATAAATAATGAAAGAAAAATTGAAGTGAAAACCTAAAAATTTGCGTACATTATGCAGGAGACAATAAATAGCTTTGCCAAAAATAGCTGTCAGTAGCTGACGCCGGGCGGCAAGACTCCTTTGAGAAATGGCGTAATTTGCGTAACATTAGTAATTAATGGTCAGATATAAACTAGTAGTAATCCACTATTCATATATAAATAAAATATAAGGTGAAACAGCTAATATGAGTGACGAAATGGAACCACAAAGCATGGCAGTGAATAGGTATCTGAAGAGGTATCTTTATTGCGTGGGAGGTTCAACCTCCATCAAAATTTAAGTACGTGAGCGATTTATAATAATCGTTGTTTCAGAAGTATCTGTGTGCGTTTATAATCACTTCAGTGTATCGTTACAATAAAAGTACCAAAAAGTTCAATGTACAAAAAAAAAAAGTTAACAAAGGGCTAATAGCATTAAAATTTCTTAAGGTAAACCTAATATTAGAAGCTAATGCCGCAAAAGGACATAGCTTCAGCCATAGTATATATAATTTTTTTTAACCTAAACAAATAGGAAAGAGTGCAGGTTCAAATGGCTCTGAGCACTATGGGTCTCAACACCTATGGTCATCAGTCCCCTAGAACTACTTAAACGTAACTAACCTAAGGACAGCACACAACACCCAGTCATCACGAGGCAGAGAAAATCCCTGACCCCGCCGGGAATCGAACCCGGGAACACGGGCGTGGGAAGCGAGAACGCTACCGCACGACCACGAGCTGCGGACAGAGCGTACAGGAAAGATACAGTTTTTGTCACATGTAGGGGTACCAATAGCTGCAGGCACAGCTGATATGTGTAATGCCACATCGGAATAATATTTTCAAAGTAATTCCGTCGCGAAGTTCTCTCTGTATGTAAAAGGCAGTGTTCCGACTGACTCACTCACTCACTGACTCAGCATCGACCAGCCCGAAACACTGGGGATACGAAATTGAAATTTGTAGAGGGTGTTGATAATGTACTGTAAGTCTCGTTCAAGAAGGAGCTCTTCGAAATTCTACAGCCAAGGGAGTGAAATAGGGGATGAAAGTTTCTTTTTTAAAACATATCGCTAATAAAGCAATTTTGAAGCTAGACCCGCGAAAACTGGTATTTGATTTCTCGGTCAGAAATTAGAAAAAGGAGGTGCTTCAGCGTTTTTTGAAAACTCGGGGAGAAGTAGTGCATGATTTTTTAAAAATAAACCATTGTTAAAGAACTACTACAGAATATTTAACGTTAGGTCTACGGAAACTGGTATTTGACTTCCAGGTTAGATATTCAAGAACACGTGTTTCAGTGTTTTGTGAATTCAGCCCATAAGGGGTTGAAACACGAGATGAAATGTTTTATGAAATATTTCATTACGAAAGAATTATTAGTATTAAATATGTGAAAATCTGAATTCGGCTTCTCGGCTAGAACTGAAAAATACCTGTCTGAGGGCTTTTGGAAATTCAGCCCCTAAGGGGGTGAAATATGGGATGAAATGTTCATGAAAAATGTCATTACGAAAATATTTTTAAAGCTAAATCCTTGAAAATCTGAATTTGGCTTCTCGGTTAGAAATGAAAAAATATGCATTTCACTGTTTTTGGGAATTAAACCCCTATGTGGATGACGTAAGACCAGAACGATTCACTGACTCATCATCTCTCGCTCCAAACCGCTAAGGATAGACGCCCTGAGTCTGGAGAGGGCGCGGATCTTATATTTCAGGTATCGTTTAAGAAGGGGTTGTTCGAAGTAGCACTCTTAAGCTGGAGAAATAGGGGATGAAAGGCCTTTTGAAAATATGTCGCTATTAAGGCAATTTTGAAGCTAGACCAATGAAAACTGGTATTTGGTTTCTCAGTCAGATATAAAAAACACGTGTTTCGGCATTTTATGAAATTCAACCACTAAGGGAGTGAAAAAGTGGGTGAAAAGTTTCTTTAAAAATAAATCATCATTAAATAAACACTAAAGTGGTTTTAAAGCTGCATCTATGAAAACTGATATTCTACATCTCGACTAGAAATAATATTAATAGTAATAACAATAAAACGTGTTTCAGTGTTTTTGGCAAATTAAACCCCTAAGGGCATGAAATAGGTGATGAAAATTTTTAAGAAAATATTTTGTTATATGAAAAAAGGTTTAAGCTAAATCTATGAAAACTGATATTTCACTTCTCGGTTAGATATAAAGGAATATGTGTTAGGCGTGTAAGTTTCTATGCAATATTACCAAAATAATGGAAAAGGCATGGTTAACAAAAACCTTGGACTCCAGCTACCACAATCTCTTTTTGGCCAGAAGTGCGTTCGGAGGAGACCATGCTTCTGTGGCCTTATTTAGCGTGAGAAGTTCAGAAGGTGTTGCAGTTTGTGAACAGCATAAAAATATTATTAAAGGAAACCGACTGTGCAGACTATGCGGTCTCTGCAAGCGAGGCAGCTGACGCTAACCTAATCTACTATATATTACAAATATCTTTCTCTTCAACCCTCTATATTTCGTTCTTACTTTTTTCCTCGAACTGCAATATTAAAAATTTGTGCCAGACTTTAAGTCTCGTTTCCTAATCTAATTTCTTCAGCAGCACCTGATTTAATTCGACTACATTCCATTATCTTTGTTTTGCTTCTCTTGAGGTTCACCTTACATCACCATTTCATGACACTGTCTGTTTCGTTTAACTGCTCTTCCAAGTGTTTTGTTGTATCTGACGGAATTACAATGTTATCAGCAAACCTGGAAGTTTTGTATTTCTTCCTCGTGAACTTTAATTCCTACTTTAATTTCTTTGGTTTCCTTTACTGCTTGCTCGATGTTCAGACTGAATAACATCGGGGATAAGCTACAACTCTGTCTCACTCTCTTATCAACTTAACTTCTGCTTCCCTTTCATGCCCCTCGACATTCCCCAAACTGTTTGGTTTCGGTACAACCTGTAAACAGCCTTTGGCTCCCTATATTTTATCCCTAATACATTCAGAATTTCAAAGAGGCTTATCCAGTCAACACTGCCAAAATCTTTCTCTCAGCCTACAAATGCTATAAACGTAAGTTTGCCTTTCTTGAAGCTATCTTCTAAGATTTACATCAACCAATAGCAAGGTCCAACGGTTCATTGAGTGGCGGGGGGGATTGGGGGGGGGGGGATGCAGTCCCTATTAAAACACTGTAATCATATTTGTTACTCATTTTATTAAGCGTAATATCGAAATATATATATATATATAACTGTTAAGCTCTTTAATACCGAATGTCTGTTCCAAGAAGTGAAAATCATTTGATGAAAAAAGAAAAATCTTGCTATTGTGGATTAACATCTGCTATAATCAGTCAAAAGACAAAAAGATCTTGTTTTCTAATGAAGCACTTTTGCGAGGTGCCGGGGCTAGCAGTGTATTTAACACTAAATTCTTCTAGAATCTACATATGTAAATGATGCTCTAAGCCCCCCCTTTTCAAACTCCGACTTTTGCTGTTGCACAAGGATTAAAAAAAAAAAAAAAAAACGCGAACTGACTCTAATCAACCCTGCCAGTGAAGTAGAAGAGAGTTTGGCACCTGCAATAATTTAATTTGATAAAAAAGTTGAATAAACGAAGGTTTCATTAACACAGTGAGGAATCATAGGGTTGCTCTACCGATTAACAGAATGAAAGTTCTGTCCAAAATAACAATATGATTTATTAAGACTAAACACAAAATAATAAACAAAAACACATGAAACGTTTACAATACATCAAATTGGCTCAAATTGGATACTCAAACAAACGCTGTGAATGTGAAGTTGTCCCTAAACTAGATTGTGAGGATTATGATGAAGTGGTATGTGGAGCCAATTCCTTGCAACTCAAATCTTAAGCGAAAAAACATAGCCAACCCAACATTAATTGCTGCTACCGAAGACAGAACAAAGTTAGAAAAAGACGAACAGGCGCGCTCTGCTGAGCTCTGATTACCACCTAGGAAAGTCCCTGTCTGCCGGTGCTGCGGACATGCCTTACCAATCTGTCTTCTTAACTGCAAGAACACGATTTGGCGTACCGGAGGCGATGGCTGGTTGCTTCGACGTCCTCGACCGAAAAGCGAGAGCCGACTACCTAGAGCACCTGTTCAGGCCGAACACACAACATTCCCGCCC
This sequence comes from Schistocerca serialis cubense, assembly GCF_023864345.2. NCBI lineage: Eukaryota > Metazoa > Arthropoda > Insecta > Orthoptera > Acrididae > Schistocerca > Schistocerca serialis. The sequence goes on along the minus strand of NC_064643.1, from coordinate 200,278,051 downwards.
CCACGACAGTGGCCGTGGTTAAACGTTCCAATCGAAAACCGGCGGAAAATTCCACTCTATTGCCGGAGCACTACCATTCCACCAATGGAGATTCTTGGCGCCAATTTCTGCGCTGATTTTGCTATGTCACGGAGCTATGCCCTGAGCAAGCCAATCACAGTTACTATTTTGCAGAAAGCGCGGGAATTTTCCCGCCACGACTGCCTGGGTACACAAGTCATTCCCACGCCTCGCTGGTAGCCCGCCAGAAAGTGTTTTCGCTAAGTTTCTGCGAAGTAACGGAACCTCTAGCCCAGCCGCTACTTCAGACCTCTCCAGGCGTGTCTTTTGACAATGTCGGCGTCTGCAAAGCATTCACTCGACTTCCTCACACCCGTCAGCTTAACCCTTTCCAGATCAGGAGTTCCGGCCTGTCACCGGACCACCCGGGTGACGAGAGACGCTGTGTGGGAAGTCCGCGTGTGAAGGAATAGCGACTTTTCACTGCATGCTATTAGAGAGGAAAATCGTAAGATAGAAATATGAGAGGGGGCTCATGCCACCTCTTATAACCTCTCACTTTTTTACTCGATTTTTTTGACAAGTTCCTTGTCTCTGAGTTTAAAATATGGAGACGATAGCAGTTCAAATAATCTCTTTTTCTGCGTTTAATTAACACTCGGATAAATACCTTAACAAAATTTTTGCTAGGGTAAGTGTACGCAGCAGACTTTTGCATTTACTTACGTTTCTATCCCGTGTAAGTAGGAACACGCGTCGACGGGGACTTCTACTGATGTATGCTTCAAAGGAGTAAGTAGCGTTACTTTGAGAGCTGCCAAAGTGCTCTGTCATCTCTCACGTTAGGTGTGGCCTGGCTGATAGGCAGCCGAAGGTCGGCAGTTTGACATGGTCGCCCCACTGTCCATGGTGAATAGCAGACTCCACCCATGTCTAAATTGAAAAGTTTGGCCGCTGCAATTGTATTTTAATACTATCTCCGGGTCAATGCAGGTAACAAAGAGCTGGCTTTAAGCGGCGTAGACAATCAGCAACACGTTTTCAACCGTAATAAGAAGGACTGACACACTCGATAAAAACAATAAAAGCTGGGGTTGTAGCCTTCTCTACGAAAAGGTATTGATGGAAGGCAAAGAAAGGTTAGGAACACGGGGCACATAGTTTTACGCTGTCAGGACGTTTTAAAACATACCACATTCCACTGTAAAGTGGAATATTCATTCTGGAAAGAATCGCTAAGGTTCCCTCAAGATATCCTTTCTTCCATAAGCGCTATTCCAGCAAGAGAAGGGGAGCCCCTGTGAACCGATGAAAGTAGGAGAGAGCGACTAGAAAAACTAAAACCGTTAGTGACTCATCGCTGGATGGCTTGACTGTGCGGATGGAATGGCTTCACAGTTCTCCGGAGCCCAATACAATTCAGATAGACTTTTGCTTTCACACTGGTTGATTTCCCCATTTTACAACCAAACTATTAGTTTCTAACATGACCTAGACCTCGAGCTAAGCTACAGATAATCTTTCTCCACAACCAGGTTTTTCGTTTCACATTTGTTGGCTCCGCCAACTCACGAACAGGGCAGACTACGTGCGAAAAGCCGTTTATTCCAGCAAGAGCAATACTCAAGTATAGGTCGAACGAGTGTTTTGTAAGCCACCTCCTTTGTTGATGGACTACATTTTCTAAGGACTCTCCTAATGAATCTCAAGCTGGCACCCGACTTACCAACAATTAATTTTGTAAGATCATTCCACTTCAAATCGTTCCGCCAATGCTTTGCCCTTTTACACTTTGTGCACGCGATACTACCGCCATCTGTATATGTGCATAGCGCTATACCATGATTTTTGTCACCTGAGTATATTGTCTCATTTTCATTATGATCATATGCCTCTATTGATACTTTCTTTCGATAGAATAATTTAGTGAACAGGTATCAGAATGAATAGTCGTAACCTTCTTGTTTATTAGAGAGAGCTGTTAAGAGTCGAGGCTGGAGGAGAAGAAGCCACTAAAAACGGACATAACCTGTGTGTGACACGCGAACCGCTGCGGCTGCCGCGTCACCTGTTGCGTCACGAGGTGCCCGATGCTCGGTTTCTCCTGAAAGTGGACCGCGCTGGCTGCTGGCTGCTGGCTAGCCACTGGAGTCTGGAGACCACAGGCGTCTCCGGTGACGGACACTCCAGCCGCGGCTGTAGCCGCTCTCTACTGCTGCCTGACACTGAGTTACATTTTAATGTCGCGCACGCTACAGCGACTAGGCGGCTGACACACACCCAACATTTAAACGAAGAAGCATTACAAACAAAAATTCGAAACGTACTCATGTCTGCAGGTGTGGTCGGCGAACGCCGAAGTGAAGTGAATGACGCTGACTTTACCCCAACCTGAGTCAAGATCTGTCAGCCCATACCGCTAAAGGTGTGATGGACGGAGAGGGTTTTCAGGGCGCACGACGGTAACGCTAAAGAAGTAGTTGTGCAGTCACCTGGTAACACTGGCATCGTCTGCGAAAGCGTCATTAAACTAATAGACACAATAATATACTCGGTTTACAGAATTTAAAAGACAGTTCAGATGTCCTCTGGTGATGCAAAGTGAATAAAGGTAACAATTACAGCAAAACATCAAGTGAATAGCGGTTTTGCGGGTGGAATAATGTAGTACACAACACAGCATTATGAAGACGTCGAATGCCATGGAGGTATTGGGATACACACAGACAGGGTGGCCACTGTGGCCGAGCGGTTCTCAGCGCTTCAGTCCGACACCACGCGGCTGCTACGGTCGCAGGTTCGAATCCTGCCTCGGGCATGGGTGTGTGTGATGTCCTTAGGTTAGTTAGGTTTAAGTAGTTCTAAGTCTAGGGGACTGATGACCTCATATCTTAAGTACCATACTGCTTAGAGCCATTTGAACCATTTGAAATGATTTAAAGAAAGCTCTGGACAAATCGAGCGAATGATTTGGCCAGCCACAGAATATCTGTGGGACATAATTGAGAGGTTAGTTCGTGCATTTCGCTATATGGACGTTATAGAGGCAGCAGGGCTCAATATTTCTGCAGGGGACATCCAACAACTTGTTGAGTCCATGCCCCGTCGAGATGCTGCATTAGGATTGGTAAAAGGAGGTCCAGCATGACATTAGCAGGTATCGCGTGACTTTTGTCACCTCAGTGTAAAGTTATATAGAAAATGGGCACCGAATTGCATCCGACGAGACAACCGTCATTAGGAGGACGAACATTTTCTGAGATAGCAGAGCAAAACACCGTGAATAAGGAGCAGCGGCCTGCAGCTCGGTATAACAAACGATCCTGCCATGGCGACAGTGTAGTTGGCACGTAGGACGTATGACATAAATATTGCCTCGTTTAGCAATGAACTGATCACCAGTGACGACACAGCTGACAGCACGACAATGTATACTGCTGAGCCAAAATGTTATCACCAATGCCCACCTCGAGACTGAATGTCACCAGATGATATGATGCGGTAATGAAACTATACAGGATGCATCATCTAAAACTTGCACCGCAAATATTGCAGAAATGGAAAGTGCTATTGATGTGCAGTTCTCACAGAACTGATTGGTTCAAATGGCTCTACGCACTATGAGACTTAACATTTGAGGTCTTCAGTCACCTAGACTTAGAACTACTTAAACCTAAATAACCTAAGGACATCACACACATCCATGCCCGAGGCAGAATTCGAACCTTCGACCGTAGCAGCAGCGCGGTTCCGGACTGAAGCGCCTAGGACCACTCGGTCACAGCGGCCGGCTGCTGATTGGTAGTCAGGGGCTCGTGTTGTTAGCCAATAAACAGATTGTAATAATACTTCAAAGGATATTTTTATGCAAACACACTCTTTTCTAAATGGAACTGTGCGTATTGACGATTGACAAACTAGAAGTCGGTTAAATTATAATGTTAGTGGAGCTTGTTGCAGGACCCTAGTGTGAGTCGTTTACGAGACATCGTATTTTAAAAAGTTTCCACACTCACACTTCTTTCTGCTATTCATCATGTGTATTCGCTGGTTACGACATTGTTAGGTTTGCTTAGAGTGTGCTTGTGTGTTCCTTGAGTCCATTGCGACTTGCTAGACAGTTAGTGTGTGACAGTCCAAACAGTACGTCGTGAGTGGATGGTGGGTTTACCAATGCAGAAAAAGCCGACATAATTGTGGTGTATGGAGAGTTTAGGAAGAATGCAGGTCGTTCTTGTACGGTGTACGCGCTAAGATATCCCAATAGACGTCAACAATCTCGGCAGCTATTTACCAACCTCTTCGACCAGTTACGTGAAAGCGGTACTGTAACACCTAGACAACATAACAGAACGAAACAAGTGACGACAGAAGAGGTGGAAATTAATGTTCTTGCTGCTGTTGCGGTTGATCCGCTCGTTAGACGCAGCCGATCGCACGAGGAAGCGGCATGAGTCAGGCAAGTCTCCTACACATTCTCCATCGACATAGGTTCCATGTCTGTCACATCTCTCTCCATCAAGAGCTGCATGGAAACGATTACGAGAAGCGTATTAATTTCTGTACATGGACATTAAGACAGGATACTCCAAATGTATAATACACTCCTGGAAATTGAAATAAGAACACTGTGAATTCATTGTCCCAGGAAGGGGAAACTTTATTGACACATTCCTGGGGTCAGATACATCACATGATCACACTGACAGAACCACAGGCACATAGACACAGGCAACAGAGCATGCACAATGTCGGCACTAGTACAGTGTATATCCACCTTTCGCAGCAATGCAGGCTGCTATTCTCCCATGGAGACGATCGTAGAGATGCTGGATGTAGTCCTGTGGAACGGCTTGCCATGCCATTTCCACCTGGCGCCTCAGTTGGACCAGCGTTCGTGCTGGACGTGCAGACCGCGTGAGACGACGCTTCATCCAGTCCCAAACATGCTCAATGGGGGACAGATCCGGAGATCTTGCTGGCCAGGGTAGTTGACTTACACCTTCTAGAGCACGTTGGGTGGCACGGGATACATGCGGACGTGCATTGTCCTGTTGAAACAGCAAGTTCCCTTGCCGGTCTAGGAATGGTAGAACGATGGGTTCGATGACGGTTTGGATGTACCGTGCGCTATTCAGTGTCCCCTCGACGATCACCAGTGGTGTACGGCCAGTGTAGGAGATCGCTCCCCACACCATGATGCCGGGTGTTGGCCCTGTGTGCCTCGGTCGTATGCAGTCCTGATTGTGGCGCTCACCTGCACGGCGCCAAACACGCATACGACCATCATTGGCACCAAGGCAGAAGCGACTCTCATCGCTGAAGACGACACGTCTCCATTCGTCCCTCCATTCACGCCTGTCGCGACACCACTGGAGGCGGGCTGCACGATGTTGGCGCGTGAGCGGAAGACGGCCTAACGGTGTGCGGGACCGTAGCCCAGCTTCATGGAGACGGTTGCGAATGGTCCTCGCCGATACCCCAGGAGCAACAGTGTCCCTAATTTGCTGGGAAGTGGCGGTGCAGTCCCCTACGGCACTGCGTAGGATCCTACGGTCTTGGCGTGCATCCGTGCGTCGCTGCGGTCCGGTCCCAGGTCGACGGGCACGTGCACCTTCCGCCGACCACTGGCGACAACAACGGTGTACTGTGGACACCTCACGCCCCACGTGTTGAGCAATTCGGCGGTACGTCCACCCGGCCTCCCGCATGCCCACTATATGCCCTCGCTCAAAGTCCGTCAACTGCACATACGGTTCACGTCCACGCTGTCACGGCATGCTACCAGTGTTAAAGACTGCGATGGAGCTCCGTATGCCACGGCAAACTGGCTGACACTGACGGCGGCGGTGCACAAATGCTGCGCAGCTAGCGCCATTCGACGGCCAACACCGCGGTTCCTGGTGTGTCCGCTGTGCCGTGCGTGTGATCATTGCTTGTACAGCCCTCTCGCAGTATCCGGAGCAAGTATGGTGGTCTGACACACCGGTGTCAATGTGTTCTTTTTTCCATTTCCAGGAGTGTATATCTTGTTTAGTGGTGAAGCGACATTTACCAATCACGGCCAGGTAAACCACCCAAACGCGCACTATTGGTCTGTCGATAAGCCCCGTTGGCTTCTTCAGGTGTAACGTTAGCGTTTATGGAGCGTAAACGTGTGGTGTGATAGTGAACCAACAGTTCATTGAGGCGTTTTTGATAGACGGAACAGTGAACGCGAACGAGTATCGCGGCCTCCGAACAGACCATCTTCCACGGATGCTACAAGACATTCCTCTACAGACTAAGAGCAGCCTGTGCTACCAACATGATGGTTCTCCAGCCCACAGTGTACGAAATACTACAACATGCCTTCACGAATTATTTCCAAATCGATGGATAGGACGGAGAGGACGTGTACCTTGGACGGCCCGTTCCTCCGATTTGAAACCTGCAGTCTTTCTTCTGTGGGGAAAGCTGAAAGACGGTGTCTACAACCCACGATATACTACGACGTATTACTGTAGCCTGCTTGGACATCTCCGCTGAAATCACAGCAGGTGAGCAGCAGTCGTTCCACACCAGACTGGAAGCGTATATTGCCGCTGCCGGTGACCAGTTTGAACATAACTTCTGGTGCAGCAAATAATCCTGATCTAATAACGAGAATCAAAAGAGATACAGGAATTAGTGAACACAGGGTTTTCGTAGCGAGACTGAATATTCTATCCCCCAAATTCTCCAGAAACAAACGAAAAATGTGCCTATTAAAACCCAGATAAAAATTCACTGACGCATCCAGAGGGACAATCCCCACTCTTAGCAAATTAAGAGTGTAAGCATAGACCAGATGTGGTATGAATTCAAAGAAACAGTATCGTCAGATATTAAGAGATTTATACTAAATAAATTATCAAAAGACGGAGCTCATCTCCCATGATATACAAAACAGTTCAGAATATTATTGCAAAAAGAACGAAAAAAGCATCCCAAATTTGAACAAACGCAAATTCCGCAAGGTTGGCGGTCTTTTGCAGAAGCTCGAAATTAAGTGTGGACATCAGTGCGAGATGCTTGTAATAGTTTCCACAACGAAACTTTATCTCGAAACCTGGCAGAAAATCCAAAGAGATTTCGGTCGTATGTAAATTATGTTAGAGGCAATACACATCAAAGTCTTCTCTGGACGAGAGCCATGGAAATACTAACGATGACAGCGCTGCTACAGCAGAATTACTAAACAAAGTCTCCGGAAATTCCTTCACCAAAGAATACGGAGTAAATATTCCAGAATTCGAATCAAGAACAGGTCCCAACATAAGTAACTTAGAACTAGTTATCCTCGAAGTAGTGATGCAATATAAATCTCTTAATAAAAGCAAGTCTCCCTGTATAGACTGTACACCAATTACGTTCTTTTCAGAGCATGCTGACGCAATAGCTCCATACGTAACAATCATACACAACAGCTCGCTGGACGAAAGATCCGTACCGATGGAAAGACTGGAAAAATCCACAGGTCACGCCAGTATTCAAGAAATGCAATAAGAGTAATCTACTAAATTACAGGTCCATATTATTAACGTCGATATGCATAAAGATTTTGGAATATACCCGGTGATCAAAAAGTCAATATAAATTTGAAAACTTAATAAACCACGGAATAATGTAGATAGAGAGGTAAAAATTGACACACATCACACATGCTTAGAATGACATGGGGTTTTATTAGAACAAAAAAAAAAAAAAAAAAAAAAACAAAGTTCACAAAATGCCCGACGGATGGCGCTGGACAGCAAAACTGCTACCGTGACGGGTGAGAGGTACGCCGATATGTTACAGAATCGCATCATCCCCAGCCTGCTGGAACGTACGACGTTTATGCAGGATGGCGCTCCACCCCATATTGCTAGACGCGTGAAAGATCTCTTGCGCGCGTCGTTTGGTGATGATCGTGTGCTCAGCCGCCACATTCGTCATGCTTGGCCTCCCAGGTCCCCAGACCTCAGTCCGTACGATTATTGGCTTTGGGGTTACCTGAAGTCGCAAGTGTATCGTGATCGACCGACATCTCTAGGAATGCTGAAAGACAACATCCGACGCCAAGCCTCACCATAACTGCGGACATGCTTTATAGTGCTGTTCACAACATTATTCCTCGACTACATATGTTGTTGAGGAGTGATGGTGGACATATTGAGCATTTCTTGTAAAGAACATCATCTTTGCTTTGTCTTACTTTGTTATTCTAATTATTGCTATTCTGCTCAGATGAAGCGCCATCTGTCGGACATTTTTTGAACTTTTGTATTTTTTTGGTTCTAATAAAACCCCATGTCATTCCAAGCATGTGTGTCAATTTGTACCTCTCTATCTACATTATTCCGAGATTTATTCAGTTTTCAAATTTATACTGCCTTTTTGATCACCCGGTATATTGTGTTCAAGCATTATAAATTACCTCACAGAGAACGGTCCCACTGACACATAGTCAACGCTGATTTAGAAAACATCCTTATTGTGAAACACAGCTTTACTCACACAAAGTGTCGAGTGCTATTGACAAGGGATTTCAAATTGATTCTGTATTTCTACATTTATTTTTAAATTCTTTATTCACAACTTTATATTTATACAATCTTAACCCACTTCCTTATGTGACTAGTGGATCCTAAATTTTATACAAAATATTGATTGCAGCTAATTACAATTTAATAAGTGAGCTACAGCCATAACAAAATTAACAATTGGCAACTAATTTATTATTAATATTTTCTTTATAAGACCTACGCATAACTAGTCTCTACTGCCTGCAGCGTCACAGGTGTGTCTGCACTTTACAAACCTACTTATAGAGCCATGCTCATCGAGCTAATCCGGATGAGCGTGCCCCTGACACTGGACAGGCCAAGGATGGTAATCGCTGCAGGTTCCCAACTAAATTTCCTAATTCTGAGTCCTACTAACTAATTCTATTTTATGTCGTATCCGGTGCTTGTCATATGTCGGTGGTGTTGTACCCCACTCCCCCCAGTCCTGTACGCGGCGGATTCCAGACTGTGAAGAAAAGTCGGCCTGTCCACGCGCAGGCGGTATGGAAGTAGGGCACTGGACTCAGCTGGTATTAGATATGTCTCAGGTTGTTAGTTAATCAATGTCCCTCAGGTATTCCATTAACACTTTTCGTGATACCTCGTTAGCCAATTTGTTGAGAGTTTGAAAAGTGTCTTCTCGTCTAAGCAAGTGGTAGGTGTCATGGTCGGGTAGTTGGTCACTAATATAGATGCTACATCATTGAAAAGGGGGCTCTCGTAGACGACATGATGGAGAGTGCCCTCTGATGGGCCACATTCGCTCTAGATTTCCAGAAAGTTTTTGACACCATACCTCACACGCTGCTTGGTATAGGATTTGAGATGAAAGTCATTAAAACAAATGCGTTTTTCGTTGCGGCGGGACTTTCTCATGAAAATTCAATCACCAACTTTCTCCTCCGAGTACCAAAATATTTCGTTGTCGCCTACCAACATAGGTAGAAACGATCATCATAATAAAATAAGCTAAATCAGACGTCATACGGAAAGATATAGGTGTTCGTTTTCTCCTGGCGCTGTTCGAGACTGGAATAATAGAGAATTAGTGTGAATGTAATGGGACACCTACGGTCGTCCTTTCGAAGTTATTTATTACGTGGCTACCAATTTCGGTGATTCGGTACACCATCTTCAGGCCATATAATAACTAACATCGAAAGGACGGCTTTAGGTGTTCCATTTTATTACGTAAGTGAACGGCCGAAGTCCCTCAACCCTCCAACCAGAAGGACAGACATACAACAACAATGAGTGTGGAAGTTGTTAGATGAACCCTCTGCCATGCACTGAAGTGTGATTTGCAGAGTGGCGACGTAGATGTAGATGTAGGTGGTCAATTGTCCCGTTACTGTACGGAGTCCACATAACTAGTGTGTGCTCTAGTGTTGTTCTTTAGTATGTGCTACCACAGATGTAGTACATGTGTCGGTGTGGGAACTTCTCAAAATACGATATCTCGCAAACGAGTCGCACAAGGCTTCTGCAAAGAGCACCTCTGACATTCTAATTTACCCTGTTTTTAGTCCGTTAATGTCAATAGGCGTTGTTCTATTTAAAACGTGTATGTTTGCACAAAAAATACACTTTCTAAGTATTATTGGAATCTGTTTAGTGGCCAACAATACGAGCCCCTGACTACCAATCCATTCTGTGAAAATCGCACATCAACAGCGCTTCACATTTCCGCAATATCTGCGGTGCAGGTTTTGCGTGATTGGACCTGTATAAGGAGAGCAGAGGCGAATGGGGAATCAGTCTACCAGTCATACGAGACACATATGGGGAAATCCGCTGACATAAACGAGACTGATAAAGGGCAGATTAAAAAAATTGAAATGGCTCTGTGCACTATGGGTCTTAACATCTGAGGTCATCAGTCCCCTAGAACTTAGAACTACTTAAACCTAACTAACCTAAGGACACCACACACATCCATGCCCGAGGCAGGATTCGAACGTGCGACCGCAGCGGTCGCGCGGTTCCAGACTGAAGCGCCTAGAGCCTAGCGGGCACACCGGCAGGCAAAGGGCAGATTGTTATTGCCCAGTGCCTGAGAACAAGCATTTCGGTAAAGCTAGTGGCTCCTCACATATTACTGTTGTGACCATTCATGGAAAGTGGTTGGAGAAAGTGGTGGAAGAACAGATATGCGGTGGTTAGCATCTCACTTAGACAGAGGATTAACATCACTTAGATCCAGTAAGATGGACACAGAGGAATTATGTGCAAAGCTTAAACAGATTGTAAATCGTGGTGTGGAGAACTATGTGCCTATAATGGATGAGGGTCGGAGAAGACCCAACATGGTTTAACAACGAAATTCGGAAAATGCTGAAGGAGCAACACTCTCGATTCAAAATGGAACGCGCAAATGACGACATGCAAAGATTACCAGAGATTCGTGCGTCTGTGAAAAGGCCTACGCGCGAAGCACAGGCCTACAGCTCCCACAGTCATACCTTAGAAAGAAATACGGCTGAGAAGCGGAGAAAATTCTGGTCTTCTGCAAGATCGCTAAACAGGTCTAAGGCTTCCACCCAGTCTCCCGTTGACGAGTCTGGTGTAACAGTAGAAGACAGCGAAACGAAAGCCGAAGTTCTAAACTTCGCGTTTGAGAAATCGTACAAACGTACCGTCGTCTGACCATTGTATGGCCGTATGGACGGCATAGCAATAAGCATCCCAGGCATAGAGAAACAACTGAAAGTGTTGAAAACTGGTAGGTCGCCAGGAAAGTACGGAATCCCAGTTCGGTTCTACAAAGAGTACTCTACGGACATTGGCCTTTTACTCACCTTGCGTTTATCGTGAAGATCTCGCCCAGCGCAAGGTTCCAGGTGCCGCAAAAAAGCGTTGGTCACAGCTGTATATAAGAAGGGTGAAAAAACGGACCATCAAAATTACAGAGCAGTATCCGTAACATCGGTTTTCTGCAGAAGCCTTGAAAATATTCTCCATTCCAGTATAATATATATTCTTACAAGCTCATGTCAAGGAATCAGCACTATTTTAGGAAACATCGCTTGTGTGAAACTCTGCGTACGCTTTTCCGACGTAATATACTGTGTACTGTGGATGAAGTGCAACAGGCAGATGCCATATTTCCAGATTTCCGGAAATCAATGACACGGTAACACACTCCACAATGTTAACGTCAGCATACCAAATAGGTTCCCTGTTATGAGAGTCTCTCGAAGACTTCTTCAGTAACAGAATCCAGTACGTTGTCTTCGACGGCGAGTGTTCATCAGAGACTACGTTATCGTCAGGAGTGCCCCAGAAAAGTGAGATAGGACCGCTCTTATTTTCTATATACGGAAATAATTTTGCGGGCAAAGTGGGCAGCAGTCTGCTTTTGTTTGCTAATGATGCTGTGGTGTACGGGAAGGTGTCGACGTTAAGTGACTGTCGGAGGATACAAGATGATTTAGACATAATTTCTAGTTGGTGTGATGAATGGCAGCTAGGTATAAATGCAGAAAAATAAACACGTGATATAGCATTAGTAATGTCCTGCTTGTACAGTCAAGTCGTTGAAATATCTGGAAGTAACATTGCAAAGTGATACGAAATGGAACGAGCATGTGGAGCTTGTAGTACAGAAGGTGAATGGTCGACTTCGGTTTATTGGGCGAATTTTGTAAAAGTGTGGTTTATCTGTAAGGGATACCTCATATAGGACGCTAGCGCGATCTGTACTTGAGTACCTCTCGAGTATCTGGGATCCAGGTCACATTAAAGGAAGACAACGAAGCAGCTAGAGTTGTTAGCAGAAGGTTCGAACAACACGCAGTTGTTATGGAGATGCTTCGGGAACTCAAATGGGAATCACTGCAGGGAAGGCGACGTTCTTTTCGAGAGCCACAACTGAGAAAATTTAGAGGACCGGCATTTGAAGTTGACTACGGAACGATTGTACTACCGCCAACTTACATTGCCCGTAAGGACCGCGAAGATGAGATACGAGAAATTTGGGCTCATACGGAGGCATATAAGACGTTTTTTACCCTCGCTTTCTAGTGAGTGGGACAGGAAACGAAATCCTCTTAGTGGTACAGGGCACCATCCGCCAAGCACCGTACGGTGGATTGCGGAGTATGTAGTCGTAGATGTACACTACTGGCCATTAAAATTGCTACACCACGAAGATGATGTGCTACAGACGTGAAATTTAACCGACAGGAGGAAGATGCTGGGATATGCAAATGATTAGCTTTTCAGAGCATTCACGCAAGGCTGGCGCCCGTGGCGACACCTACAACATGCTGACATGAAGAAAACTTCCAACCGATTTCTCATACACAAACAGCAGTTGACCGGTGTTGCCTGGTGAAACGTTGATGTGATGCCTCGTGTAAGGAGGAGAAATGCGTACCATCACGTTCCCGACTTTGATAAAGGTCGGATTGTAGCCTATCGCGATTGCGGTTTATCGTATCGCGACATTGCTGCTCGCGTTGGTCGAGATACAATGACTGTTAGCACAATATGGAATCGGTGTGTTCAGGAGGGTAATACGGAACGCCGTGCTGGATCCCAACGGCCTCGTATCACTAGCAGTCGAGATGACAGGCATCTTATCCGCATGGCTGTAACGGATCGTGCAGCCACGTCTCGATCCCTGAGTCAACAGATGGGGACGTTTGCAAGACGACAACCATCTGCACGAACAGTTCGACGACATTTGCAGCAGCATGGACTATCAGCTCGGAGACCATGGCTGCGGTTACCCTTGACGCTGCATCACAGACAGGTGCGCCTGCGATGGTGTACTCAACGACGAACCTGGGTGCACGAATGGCAAAACGTCATTTTTTCGGATGAATCCAGGTTCTGTTTACAGCATCATGATGCTCGCATCCGTGTTTGGCGACATCGCGGTGAACGCACATTGGAAGCATGTATTCGTCTTCGCCATACTGGCGTATCACCCGGCGTGATGGTATGGGTTGCCACTGGTTACACGTCTCGGTCACCTCTTGTTCTCACTGACGGCACTTTGAACAGTGGACGTCACATTTCAGATGTGTTACGACCCGTGGCTCTTCCCTTCATTCGATCCCTGCAAAACCCTACATTTCAGCAGGATAATGCACGACCGCATGTTGCAGGTCGTGTACGGGTCTTTCTGGATACAGAAAATGTTCTACTGCCGCCCTGGCCAGTACATTCTCCAGGTCTCTCACCAGTTGAAAGCGTCTGGTCAATGGTGGCCTAACAACTGTCTCGTCACAATACGCCAGTCACTACTCTTGATGAACTGTGGTATCGTGTTGAAGTTGCATGGGCAACTGTACCTGTAAACGCCATCCAAGCTCTGTTTAACTCAATGCCCAGGCGTATCAAGGCCGTTATTTCGGCCAGTGGTGGTAGTTCAGGGTACTGATTTCTCAGGATCTATGCATCCAAATTGCTTGAAAATGTGATCACTTGTCAGCCTAGTACAATATGTTTGTCCTATGAATACTCGTTTATCATGTGCATTTCTTCTTCGTGTAGCAATTTTAATGGCCAGTAGTGTAGAAGGGCAAGGGCGGTGAAACCGCTAGTAGGCGACAGTGTGACGGGCATCCACACTCTGTCACAGAGCGTGGAGAATGGCGCGCTCTGTAAAGAGGGACAGGCGGCCATCTGTGTCAGATCTGACGACGGAGTACAGTGCTAGTGCAGGTATACGTGTTTCGGAGCAACACCGCCCAGCGCACGTTGCTGAATATGGGGCTCCGCCGCGTGTTTCCATGTTGAAACGACGACTTCGTCAGTTACGAGACTGTAATCTGCATGGGAACATAGAGACTGGACCGTGAATGTATGGAAACGCGTCCCCCGGTCAAATAAGTCACGTCTCTTGTTACGCCAAGGCGACGGTAGCGTCCGGATAGGCCGTCATCCATTCCGGAAAGTTCTTTTGATGCTCGCGTGTGCGATGTTTTATCTCTATTGCACTGTTTATGTACCGCAACCTCCAAATCGGGCAAAATTCAATATTTCTTCTGTCACCCAAGGCTTTCTACTGGCCCTCGTCTTTTTACCCACTTGATCCTCTGCTGCCTTCACTACTTCATCCCTTAAAGTTACCCATTCTTCTTCTACTGTATTTCTTTGCCCCATTCTTGTCAATTGTTCCCTTATGCTCTCCCTGAAACTCTGTACAACCTCTGGTTTAGTCAGTTTATCCAGGTCCCATCTCCTTAAATTCCCACCTTTTTGCAGTTCATAAGCAATAGATTGTGGTATGAGTCCACATCTGCCCCTGGAAATGTCTTACAATTTAAAACCTGGTTCCTAAATCTCTGTCTTACCATTACATAATCTATCTGAATCCTGTCAGTATCCGCAGGCTCCTTCCATGTATACAACCTTCTTTTATGATTGTTGAACCAAGTGTTAGCTATGATTAAGTTATGCTCTGCGCAAAATTCTACCAGGCGGCTCCCTCATTCATTCCTCACCCCCATTCCATATTCACTTACTACGTTTCCTTCTCTTCCTTTTCCTGTTACCGAATTCCAGTCACCCATGGCTATTAAATTTTCGTCTCCCTTCACTACCTGAATAATTTCTTTTATCTCATCATACATTTCTTCAATTTCTTCGTCATCTGCAGAGCTAGTTGGCATATAAACTTGTATTACTGTGTTACGTGTGGGCTTCGTATCTATTTTGGCCACAATAATGCGTTCACTATGCTGTTTGTAGTAGCTCACCCGCACTCCTATTTTCCTATTCATTATTAAACCTACTCCTGCATTACCCCTATTTGATTTTGTATTTATAGCCCTGTATTCATCTGACCAGAAGTCTTGTTCCTCCTGCCACCGAACTTCACTAATTCCCACTATATCTAACTTTAACCTCTCCATTTCCCTTTTTAAATTTTCTAACCTACCTGCCCGATTAAGGGATCTGACATTCCACGCTCCGATCCGTAGAACGCCAGTTTTCTTTCTCCTGATAACGACGTTCTCCTGAGTAGTCCCCGCCCGGAGATCCGAATGGGGGACTATTTTACCTCCGGAATATTTTACCCAAGAGCGCGCCATCATCATTTATCCATACAGTAAAGCTGCATGCCCTCGGGAAATATTACGACTGTAGTTTCCCCTTGCTTTCAGCCGTTCGCAGTACCATCACAGCAAGGCCGTTTTGGATAGTGTTACAAGGCCAGATCAGTCAATCATACAGACTGTTGCTCCTGCAACTACTGAAAATGCTGCTGCCCCTCTTCAGGAGCCACACGTTTGTCTGGCCTCTCAACAGATACACCTCCGTTGTGGTTGCACCTACGGTACGGTTATCTGTATCGCTGAGGCACTCAAGCCTCCCCACCAACGGCAAGGTCTATGGTTCAGAATCACACAGAATGTCACACACATGTAAATCATTACTTACACTGCTGATTTTTTTAAATGAGAATATTTTATACAAAAATTATGACAATATTGTATTACAGGGTCTTTGTATACAGTCAGAAGTATTACTTTTTGGGGCTTACATTATTTGCGTAAAGTTGTCAATTAAAAAATTGTCACCTTACCATTTATTGACTATCAAATTATCGATGATGTTTTCTTTCTGTTTCGTTGTAGATCTTGTCTAGAGTCATAGGAAGTGAACATATTTGTAAAAATTATTGCAGTTATCATATACAGAAGAAACATTTGAAAAGATGAACTGATTCACTATCTAGTTTGTCACTGAGAATGTTTCCCTTGTCTTTTCTGGTGACGAAGAATTCCAGCCCCTCCACTAAATCCGTTACATGTAGCTTTTGGAAGTGTTACAGCATCTTCAGATTTCGTATGTTTTCGAATGGGTGTCAAATATTTTCATGGTTGTTGGCTATTGTTGATTTTATGAGTGAGTTATGTATGTAACAGCAGACGAGTTCAGTGCATCTAATTTGAAAGTTCTTGCCAGTCAGTCCTATGTAGCAGTTTGAGCAAGTTTTACATGTGATTTTGTATGTTCCTGGGCCTGACAATTTATATTTTTTATTGTTTTAGTTGCCAACAGCCTTGCCGCAGTGGTAACACCGGTTCTCGTCAGATCACCGAAGTTAAGCTCTGTCGGGCTGGGCTGCAATTGGATGGATCACCGTCCAGCCTGCCGAGCGGGTTGCACTCAGCCCTTGTGGGACTAATTGCGGAGCTACTCGATTGGGAAGTGGCGGCTCCGGTCACGAAAACTGACAACGGCGGGGAGAGCGGTTTGCTCACCACATGCCCCTCCATATCTGCATCCAGTGACGCCTGTAGGCTGAGTATGACACGGCGGTCGGTCGATACTGTTGGGCCGTCATCGCCTGTTGGGACGGACTTTACTATCGTTTTAGGTGTGCGCCGATTTCTGTTGTAGGTTGTCCTCTGTGGAAAAAGCTACGTTCACTTTATGTAACTTAAGTAGGTTTGCTATTTTTTTCAGAAATGTTATCTACGTAATAGTATGCTGGCCATAGGTTCGATTACGTTATTAACACCTTATAAAATATCGATTATCATGAAATTACGTGAACTTTATTGCGGACCACGTGCATTACTTCATGCGCGATGGCTTCCCCGCCGTTGATGACATCTTCCAGCATGATAACTGTACTCGTCACAAGGCCAGAATCGTGCTACAATTGTCTGAAGAACATGATATCGAATTCAATTGAAGTTGCGTCCTCCTGACTGGCTTGATCTGAATCAGATGGAATAAATGTGGGCCGTTATCGAGAGCCAGTTTCACGCCCACAGATCACCAGCATGTAATTTAGGGAACCGTGTAATCTATGTGTATAAATCTGATCCCATGTACCTCCACCCTCCGCAAAGCTACTAAAAACTTGTCGAACTCAAGTCATTCAGAATCGCTGCCTTGGTCGAAAGGTGGACCAATACGCTCTAAACCAGATGGTCATAATGTTTTGGATGATAATAATGTGAACAAGACAGTAAAGTTCCGAATAAAATATACACCGAACTGTCTTCGACGACACGATTGTTATTATGAGGGCGAACACTTTCTAGGATAGCCTAATAAAAACATCAACAATATAGACAACGTGGGATCCCATCATGGCGAGGTTGTAGAGAGTGCGTAGGACGCAAGACGTTTGTACTGTCTTAGCTGTGGACTAAACATCAGTGACGTAACAGCAGTCTGCGCGGCTGTATAAGTACGAGTCCATGGGCGACAAGGTACTCTATAGAATGACCGTCCAGCTCATAATGTGCAGACTCCAAACCTGCCGTGACGATCTGGCACTGAAACGGAAGTTTACCTTCCGTAAAGATGATCCAGAAACGGCCAGCCACGTTGACTTGAGTGAGAGAGACATCCTGGTTACAGCTGCCCTGTGGGGATTTATTTGTCTATTTATGGGGATGCACGCCTAGGTAGAGGTGCCTAATTTGGGCCGACAAATTGGACGGAAAGCCAAAGCAACTAGAAGGCGGTGCTGTCCGAACGCAATGTCAGTACTCCAACATCTTTCTTTCTTTTTTTTTTTTCGTGTCTGGAAACCAGGTCACATTCTTTCAGCCCACTACAGAGCCACGTCCAAGGCTTCTTTCTTGTCCACCCACAAACCTTTCGGGGTTGCACCGATACTCCAACAAAACGTTGATGTTATTCGATACAGGACGCTGCAGCACCCGGTTCTGGAGCATGGAGGACTGGTCTGCACAAATGCAGTCGATACACGTATCAGTCACCTACAGAGCGTGAACCATCGTGCTAGCAAATTCGCACTGCACCTGCTGATTTTCGGACGGTTGATAAACTTAACTTTGGCAGGCATGTAAGTTATACGGCGGCGGCTGTAGAGCTGTTGAATGTCAAGGAATCAACATAACTGCAACCTGGACACCAGGTGCAGCACCAAACGCTCCTAGGCTGCCAATCCTTCTGGTGGATTAACATCATTCTTTGAAGCATAGACATTTAATTTTGTACACTTGTTGCAGATCGACACTGGAGAAGACAGCCAAAAGGACTGGCGTTCGTATTGGGTGAACAAGCAACATCTCATAGGACGAAATCTTCATAGGTGAACGGGAAACAAGAATTCCCATCAACAAAATCTTGCACGTCGTGGCGGTCAATCGGAACGGC
This sequence comes from Schistocerca serialis cubense, assembly GCF_023864345.2. Taxonomy (NCBI): domain Eukaryota; kingdom Metazoa; phylum Arthropoda; class Insecta; order Orthoptera; family Acrididae; genus Schistocerca; species Schistocerca serialis. The sequence continues at coordinate 200,259,380 of NC_064643.1, read as the reverse complement.
GCAATGCGCGAGGACTTCTGCGCCGATAGCTCGTGGGGTTTTAACCACTTGCCGCTGCAGGAAATCCAAAGATTTTATTGTTTCGTATCACCGCAAGACCGTGCATTTGTATCTTCCGCTGTGCTCAACGTGAGATGAGGAAAGCCGCGCAGGGTAGCAGCGCGGTATATGGCGCTTTGTCACGATCCGTGCGGCTACCCCTCGTCAGAGTTTCGAGTCCTCCCTCGGGCATGGCTGTGTGTGTTGTCCACAGCGTAAGTTAGTTTAAGTTAAGTGGTGTGTAGGCTTAGGGACCGATGACCTCAGCAGTTTGGTCCCATAAGTTCTTCCAACAAATTTCCTTTGAGATGATGAAAAGGAAGAACTCCTGGTGGGTGTTCTTTGCCAACGCCTTCCGACGGCGTTGTGAAGTGTCAAAGTTTGCACCTATCTCGATTCATTACTATGATGGGCGTTTGTGTACTCTATTATTTTATTGTTATAAATGTGTAAAAAACGAAAAGAAGAACCTTAACCATATCTCATATCACCAAATAGCTTGTGACAACGATATCATTTCCCCTTTTCTGTTGCCAGGAGAGCAGTGGTTAGTACACTGGACTCGCATTCGAGAGGACGACGATTCAAATCCTCCCCGTCCGATGATCCAGATTCAGATTTTCCTAAACTGCTCCAGCAAAATGTCGGGACGGTTCCTTTGAAAAAGGCACGGTGGATTTTCTTCCCCTTCCTTTCGTAATCCGAGCGGCTAATGGCGTCGCTGTCACCGGGACTTTTATCTTCCTTCCTTTTTTCCTTCCGCCTAGCTGTTAGTCTAAAAGTGTACTTTAGTGCGTTGTTCTCTGGATATTATTCATAACTCCGCAGTGACCCGCAAACAAAATTACCGCTGCGCCATGCAACCCGTAGGTCCTTCAGGCTACCGATACAGAGGCGGGGCGTGTCGCTCGTAAAGTTCATACATCAAAAAATATTTTACATCACCTCGGTTCCGAGAGTTCCTCTTGCATTGATGCATGCCTGTATTCGTCGTGGCATACTATCCACAACTTCATCAAGGCACGGTTAGTCCTGATTATCCCACTCCTCAACGGCGATTCGGTGTAGATCCCTCAGACTGGTTGGTGGGTCACGTCGTCCATAAACAGCCCTTTTCAATCTATCCCAGACATGTTCGATAGGGTTCATGTCAGGAGAACATGCTGGCCACTCAAGTCGAGCGATGTTGTTATCCTGAAGGAAGTTATTCACAAGATGTGCACGATGGCGGCGTGGATTGTCGTCCATGAAGACGAATGCTTCGCCAATATGCTACCGATGTGATTGCACTATCGGTCGAAGGCTGACATTCACGTATCGCACAGCCGTTACGGCGCCTTCCATGACCACCAGCGGCGTACGTCAGCCCGCCCAGTGCCACCCCATAACAGCAGGGAACTTCCACCTTGCTGCACTCGCTGGACAGTGTGTCTGAGGCGCTGAGCCTGACCGGGTTCCCTCCAAACACGTCTCCGACAAATGTCTGTTGGAAGGCATATGCGACACTCATCGGTGAAGAGAACGTGATGCCAATCGTGAGCGGTCCATTCGACATGTTTGTTGGGCCCATCTGCACCGCGCTGCATAGTGTCATGGTTGGAAAGATGGACCTTGCCATCGACGTCGGGAGTGAAGTTGCGCATCATGCAACCTATTGCATACAGTCTGAGTCGTAACACGACGTCCTGTGACTGCACGAAATGCATTATTCAACATGGTGGTGTTGCTGTTAGGTTTCCTCCGAGCCATAATCCGTAGGCAGCGGTCATCCACTGCAATAGTAGCCCTTGGGCGGCCTGAGCGAGACATGTCATCGACAGTTCCTGTCACTCTGTGTCACCTCCATGTCCAAACAACATTTCTTTCGTTCACTCCGAGACGCCTGCACGCTTCCCTTGTTGAGAGCCCTTCCTGGCACAAAGTAACAATGCGGACGCGATCGAACAGCGGTATTGACCGTCTATACAAGGTTGAACTACAGACAACACGAGCCGTGTACCTCCTTCCTGGTGGAATGACTGGGACTGATCGGCGGTCCGACCCCCTCCGTCTAATAGGCGCTGTTCATGCATGGTTGTTTACATCTTTGGGCGGGTTTAGTGACATCTCTGAACAGTCAAAGGGACTGTGTCTGTGATACAATATCCACAGTCAACGTCTATCTTCAGGAGTTCTGGGAACCGGGGATATGCAAAACTTTTTTTTGATGTGTGTTGTTATGTAAACTAACAACCTGTTGGAAATGATCTTTTTTTAAAATTTGTTCAGCCTGTTGATCCAAGCAAAAGAAGTCAATCTGCGGAATGTTGCATCTGGAATGGGACAACATATTGAGATACGGACGCACTAAACTTAGAGTATTGGGAAAGCGCTGTCTCCAGTTCGACCATTCATCTACATCTATACTCCACAAGCCACATTGAGGGGTTGGCGGAGGGTATTTTGTGTACCAGTCTCATTTCCTCCTTTTCCTGACCCAGTCACGAATGATTCACAGGTAGAACGGTTGCTGGTAAGTCTCCGTGAGGGCTTGAATCTCTCTGATTTTATCGTCATAGTAGGGGTAGATAACATTAGATTGGTTGATTCTTCCGGGAACGTGCGCTCTCGGATTAACAGCAAATCAAACCGTTAATGCAGATCGAGTGTCTTATACCCTCTCCCAGTGGAGTCTGTTGAGCGTCTCTGTGACACTTCCGCGCTTACTAAATGAACATGTAGCGAAATGTGCTGTTCTTCTTTGGATGTGTAAGTCTTGTCTGGGATGAACAGACGACGTTTATATTTTTGACTCCCATTCAATTCTAGTGCAATCAGGCCAGAGGAAAACGTGATGCCGACACCATATCATTTTCTGCCCAATGGCGTTATTTGGATGCGGTACGGAGAGGCATTAGTTCAACACACCGCTCTACATACCATTATCAGCTTTCCGTAACTTGGAGCTGCAACATCTCATTTGAGTAGCTCATCAACTGACCTCACGATTTTGAGTACGCACTTTTCCAGTCATCCAGCCGAGAAAAAAAATCACCGACAGTGACGGGAATTGAACCTCGGTCCTTCGCCTGTAGGTTCGCTCGCAAATGAGGACGTGATCGAAATTCTACAGTAGTTCCAAGTAAAGTAGTCATTTAAACTAACAGCGTGGTGGAAATTATATTGTTGCGTAAATTTGACGAAGCTATGAAGCCCTCCCAGAAAATGTAAAAGGATATAACCACTACTTGTGCTCGGATGTACAATAGTTTTTATTACACTTTTTTAATTTTTGTTGTTGCCCTTACTTCATCAGGAAATATACCTAAACGCTAACCAGCCGGTCGTCAAACAGGCTTTTGCCTGTAGGCGGTGAGTCAGTGTTTGTCGGCAGTCAAGCCTACAGGTAGCCATTGCAGTTACGCGTAAAGCTGTCCGTAAAAATTACACTACAAAAGATTCGGACGATCGGAAGAGGTGCATCTTTAGCCTCAGTTTGCGAGTGACCACACTCGCAGCCCTTCGCTACTAGATACAACCGTTACTTGTATTCGAATGGTACATACACCGATTAGCTAAAACCAGCTTAGTACCTTCGGAACAAGAAAGGAATTGTCGAGTGAATATGGGCTGTAAAGTTCATGCCTTATATTAAGAGCCATGAGCACTTGTTTACCTTTGATGAAGTGAAATTCACCTCTTTTATTCAACAAGCGCTCGTAGCTCGTCATGTACGCATTTTAGAGCCAGTGTTTTCTAGACAAGTTTTTCTTGTCTTGGTCCTTACTCTCTCTTCCAAAAATGTGGGAAAGCAAAGAGCTTACAGTGGAAGGCGTTCGTAGTCGGAGATATCAGAACGACTTTCGATTGTAATTTCCGACACTTCGTCTTCTGAGCAGGATCGCTTACATCAAATTGTAGTTTTGCCCTAAACCATCGTCCCTGAAAGTCTGAAACGTCATCACGGAATATCTCAATTGCTGTCGGCACTATTTCTTTGAATTTAAGCCACATCTTATCTACGCTAACGTAGCTGGTTTGGAAGGCGTGGAGACTGTCTCTTACGAATGCACCAAACGAAACTTTATCTGATTTTTTAATTAGATTGAGGTGGGTTTAGATGTTACGGTGTTCTTTCTTGCTACAATGACCTTGTGGTCACTAACTTATGTTTCCCTCATCAAGCTCGCCACTTGCTCAGGATTATTTGTTGCTAAGAGGTCAAGCATGTTTCACAACCATTTACACTTCAAATGAGCTCTTAAATTAAGTGTTCACAATAATTTTCTGAGAAAGCATTCGGTACGATTTCGGACGTTATTTTATGCTTTCTACCGATTTTAAATACTGGGTGTCCAGAAAAGGACTCCCTGATTTCAAAATTAAATATCTCGAAAACATAGATCGATAGAGGAATGCAGTAAACGGTATGTTTATTGTGAAAGCTGTAAGAAGTTTATACAGCAATTTGAAATAACAGTTACAAAAGCTGCTAACAGATGGCGCTGTAATCGCCATACGTAATGCCTAGTATAAATAGTGATCCGAAACCCAGAGCGATCAGTTCCACTATTGAAACGTGAAAGGAGGTTAGCGTACGGAAGGAAGAGATTAAAACCATGTACTCCATTGAACAACGCGTTTTTCTGGTGCTAGAGTACCACAGGTTAGAAGAGAGTCCTACGGCAACAAGGCGACGTTTTCAAGCACGATTTAATGTTCCAAAAGGACTCTATGCGAAAACCATTCGTACGTTCTTCGCAAAATTTCAACGAACAGGCAGCGTAACTGATGATCTAGTGGGGCATGTTGGCCGCAAGCAAACCGCAGTTACGCCTGAAAATATCGCCACAGTTTCTGGAATTATTCAGCGAAATCCAATGTCATCCGTCCGTAGAATTGCATCCGAGACTGGTTTGAAGCGTTCGAGCACGCAGAAAATACTGAGAAAGAGCCTACACATGTTTCCATTCAAAATTCAAACGCACCAGGCCATACCCGTACGAGCTGTGCAACAAAGGGTTGCCTTTGCTAATCAGATGCTCACAATGATTGATAGTGAAGGATTTGATGTTGGCTGCATCTGGTTTACAGATGAAGCACACTTCCACCTGAATGGATACGTGAATAAGCAGAACTGGCGATTTTGGGGTTCCGAAAAGCCATATTGGTGTGGAGCGAAACCCCTGTATTCTCCTAAAGTTACTGTGTGGGCTGCAGTATGCAGCAGAGGCATTATTGGCCCTTTTTTCATTCGAGAAACGGTCACTGGTACACGTTACATTGCAATTTTGGAACAATTTGTCGCCACACAGAAAGCGTTAGCGGATCGACCAGGTACTGAATGGTTTATGCAAGATGGAGCCCGATCACATCGTACCGAACAAGTGTTTCGCTTTTTTGAGGAATACTTCGGGAATCGAGTCATTGCTTTGGAATATCCCAAATTTACTGGTGCAGGCATGAATTGGCCTCCATATTCGCCGGATTTGACTCCCTGTGACTTTTTTTTTGGGTCACAGTGAAAGACATGGTCTACCCGAAGCATCCCGCCACGCTGGACGAGCTTGAATCGGCGATCTCTGTGGCATGTGAATCCATTTAGGTTGAGACACTACGAAATGTGATGGCGAATTTCATTCTTCGTTTGCGCCACCTCTGTAGTGTCAATGGTGAACATTTTGAAAACATTGTGATGTGATTGTTTGCAAAGATCGTTTTCACACGATTATTTTACTTATGTATGGTGATATGAGCTGTACAGCCTACAGCACCATCTGTTAGCAGCTTTTGTAGCTATTATTTCAAACTGCTGTATAAACGTCTTACAGCTTTCACCATAAACATACCGTTTACTACAATCCTCTATCGATCTTTGCTTTCGAGATATTTAATTTTGAAATCAGGGAGCCCTTTTCTGGACACCCTGTATGTGTTTTCTACAACACATCGAGTATAGAGTGAAGTCACCACCAACTATAATTGTATGATTGTCGATAAATGAGACTAAAGTTTCCTTTGAAATGTACAGAATCGGTCTCATCTGAGTCGGTGGGTTGGTAAAACTAACCTATTATTAATTTATTCCAGTTGTCAGGTATGACCTCTACCCATACTAGCTCACATGAAGAATCTATTTTAATTTCATCACATGATAAACTACTTCTAACAGCAAAAAACACGCCACTGCCAACTATATTGAATGTACTCTTCTTGAATACCGTTCGGTTCTTTACAAAAATTTCGGCTGAACTTATCTGCAGCTTCGGCCAGCTTGCAGTGCATATAACGATTTAAGCTTCAATGCTTTCTATTAGCTGTGGTTCTTTCACAACACAGCTACGAGAATCTCTAATTACGATACCGATTGTTCCTATGTCTACTCACGTCTTGTGTTTGCCTTGCTTTCTTTGAGACTTAAACCCTTTTTGTAATTTTCCGAGACCCTCTAACCTAAAAGAACCGCCCAGTCCATTCCACGTAAGACCTGCTATGTGTGTAGCCGCTTCCTTTGTGTAATGGTCCCCTGACCTATTAAACGGAACACGGAAAGCCAGCACCTTACGGCGCAAATTGATGGATCTGCCGCCTACATGGTCGCAGAACCATCTGAGTCTCTGATTCAGATCTTGAATTTGCCTCTGTATCAAAGGTCCGCAGTCAGTCCTGTCGACGATTCTAGAGATGGTGAGCTCCACCTTTATCTCGCAAGCAAGATTGGTAGTCCTTATCACTCTCGATAGCCGACCCGAAGCCAGAGAGAATCTTTTCCGATCCAAAGCGACACACATCTTTATTGCCGACATGAGCCACCACCTGAGGTTGGTTTCATGGCATCCGGTTGAATCCGTTCCACTTCTGCAATGACGCACCCTCCTCCCATTCCTGGTATGCTCACAGAGTGCACAATGGACTTCTTCCACTCCTTGGACTGAAGCCGGTTCATCAGAAAAACCAGGGAGGCTCTTCGATCGGAGTCCCAGGAAGTCTTTCGCTGCCTGCCAAACCCACAAATGACCTCCCACTCGAAGATGGGTGGGCGGTAAAACTCAGTGCGAACAGTAACGGGGCGTCCAGAGCAGTGGATCTATCGGGGGACGTGTTGGATGTGCTGGACGTCCCTTGGACACTCGCGTCCAGCCCCCCACAGTGTTGCCCATTAGCAACAGCTTCAAACTGTGTGACCGAAGCCAGCAGTGCCAGGAGGTGTGACAGAAGGGTCACCCACTCAACTCACTTCTGATCACAGCAATCACAGTCCTTAATCACGCTAAAGACGATGAAGCCCTATATTAAACAGTTATTAAAATGCGGAACTCTGATTGGTAAATACACAAACACACGAGACGTAATATAAGTAGTTAGACTACAAAGTGCACAGGTAAATCACAATAAATCGCTTACCATCAGAAACTCATGTCAACTCACAAACGAAACGACGTGCTCTGGTGTGTGGCTGCACGGGCGAAAGCTACCGGCTAACTAAGATTCCATAAGTCTCATTGACACATTAACCATCTGAAGACGAGCCCTCAAGCTTGAGTACTGACAATGTTTCAATAAAATATTGTTTTCACACTTGGTTACCAAAATAATGCTGGCCCAGAAAATGTTTCAAATGGTCAAATGGCTCTGAGCACTATGGGACTCAACTGCTGAGGCCATTAGTCCCCTAGAACTTAGAACTAGTTAAACCTAACTAACCTAAGGACATTACAACCATCCATGCCCGAGGCATGATTCGAACCAGCGACCGTAGCGGTCTTGCGGTTCCAGACTGCAGCGCCTTTAACCGCACGGCCACTTCGGCCGGCCAGAAAATGTTTGCGCCTGATGCGTGAAAAGTTATCCTGGCTAATGATTAAGAGAACTATTCCTTATAGAATATGCTGCATATGAATACCGTCGCTGCAGATGCAGCTCTCTGTACGGTTTATCAGATATGAGATTCACGCAGCATTTTTACGTGTAGGACGGCAGTATTCTGCTGTAGCTTATTCATCGTGTGGCATTGTTTGAATACATCCCGCCCTTTCATTCATCCAGCAGTTAAGAAACTCAGGTACAAACCCCATACGATATTAGAGACTAGGGCATTTCACTGCCTTTGCTGACTGTTCTCCCCTAATCGTAAAATTTAGACTGTGACAACAATATGCCCGGGATGTTGTGTCGTGAGCGGATGAATTTCTTGTAGGAACAGAACGTATTGGCCCCTATGAGCGAAGGACATCTTGAAGGGTGGGGTGGGGGAGGGGGGAGACTGGTATTGTAGCTTCTACGAGGTTCGAATCAGAACTTAGCTCTCTATTGACTGAAGAAAAACTTTGTTTCTACGTACTTCCGCATTAAAGTCGTGGGGTCACCTAACTTCAGGACTAATCTGCAGTTAGTTTATTGACGCCTTTAGCAGTTGCAAGTAATAGGGCATTAAACTGAGAGGTATCTGGATTCCGGTGCTGAAAATGGTGTGTACCAGTCTTCCACAGTGAGGCGACAGTAACAGCGAACAACAGCAACCGACAGTTGTGACTGCGCTCGAGTTTTGAAAACATGTGACGTCACGACTCAGAGAGGGAGCACAAGGGCACCAAATTTTATTTCATTCGATAGGGAGCCTAGATGTGAGTTGTACCTTCAAAAAAGATGTTCTCTGCAGATGTGGGTTTCTGCAAGAGATACATTCGAGCACGGCATAACAACCCATGTGACATCTATTCACCCAAGGTATCACATGCCACGAGTACTATTGCTTTATCGTACTGAAAATAACCAAATATATCTGTTCCGAGTCCGGATGTTCATTTTCCTGTTTAGATCTCATCAAGAAATTCTGAATACATTTTTTAGACCAGTTTTAATTCGGGCATCTTCCACATACGTGATCGCTGTTGTCAAAACCGCGAACTCTTAAAACGTTAGTACAGAAGACGAAGGCTTTCGGGATTCATCGAGCTACTAGCTCCAGAACTGGTCGTTATATATCCGCAGGTGAGCAATGTAATGCACCGACGTACAAAACACATAAACATTCGACGCCGCCAGCTACACCATTTGTCTAAATCCTATTCCAGTAATACAAACGTCACAAAGCAGAGGGTGCGAAATAGCTATTGAGGTACTTAATTGACAGCATTAAAATTTTATGGGCACTTCGAAGCTATAGTTACGAGATACCCTGGAGGCGGTGACGTAATACTCTCGCATAAGTGAAGGTGGAAAAATTGTTACCTAACGTTCTCTCTTGGAGAATGCGTTAAATGAAAAAGACACACAGTAAAACAGCAATAGAAGTGTCAGTTCGTTCACAAGTGGCAGTTACACGCTTAGGAAAAAATGGCGATAAACAGGAAATATTGAAGCCTAATGAAGTGGTATGCCTCTACTGAGCTGAATGTCTGTGCTGGGAGATAGGAGTATTCTTGTTTTCCTTTTGTTTTATCTTTTCCCAATAAAACAGATCAAACGATCTAATGCTATCTTTTTTTCCCTTACTTCCCTTCCTTATCAATAATAATACGCCTTTTACATGCGTAAATAATACTGGAACTAATCCTGTTTTCGTGAATCTAAATATCCCCAAGTACTACTGGAATGCTTAATTGACTACTCGCTGTCACTATCAATGACAAACACTTCAAATGCTATCAGTTCACCTCCAAATGTTCCGCACAAAAATAATTCTGTACTAGAATAAAACGTAACACGCACTGTAATGTTGATGCATTAAGTTGTTATGAAAGCGGTGCTGATATTCAAGACAATAAAAGCGGGTTAAAAGCTGTGAGCCATCTGGGGAAGTTAACCTTGCATTACTGAGCAACTGTTTCACCAGGTATCCAGTCTAGCTTACCAAATTCCCAACCAGACTAACATTAATTATAATCTTTCAGTACTCATCCTACGATAACCGGTGATAAATATATGAAAAGACAATTTAAATAAAAAGAAATAAATCACTTTATATTTGGACATTTATTTTAACACTGATCATTGTACCGTTAAAATTTCAGCATATTAAACTTGATTCATAACTAAACTGGTGCCTTATTTAGGATTTTGAAAATGTGAGTTTGTAATCTTACGGAACACATAAAATATGGAGCCAAGATTGGGAGACTGCATACAACACTGCATTCATAAAATAACACACGAAGAACGTTGAAACATATGCAAGAGGAAATTAACCACAACCAACCGATTCAATTTTCACCCAAAGAAGTTACGTTCGTAGCGCAATTCTTCCGTCATGAAATTACCACACACTGGTATACTAAATTCATACTAGCTCTCTGTGAAATCTTCCCGAAAAGAATAGCTGAGGACTACTTTGATGGTTACACTACATGCTTCACGTGGTCAACTTGGTTTACACAAAGAGTGTAACTCCACAATAATTTTGATAATTAAAATAAATTACATCGAAACACAAATTGCAAAATAAAAACCTCGAACTGGTTACTACTGTCTCGTATTAACCTGATGGGTCAAATAATTGTATAAGCACGTGGTACTGGTCTCACATAGTACACCCCACGTGGTTTGAACATAAAGAAAAGTTGCCATATTGAAAAATATTGTCAAGACGAGACGTTATAATCTCACGCACATTCGCATTTAAGATTGATGATCTTGACTTAGCAGAGACGCGCTTAGCCGGAGATCTTACCACTTCAGACACAAACGGAAGTGACCAGAGAGGCACCTTCCTATACCAACATGACACGGGACAGACAGGACCATACTAAGAATAGAAACCTCTTTGCTTTTAGAAAGTGTAGCTACCTGTTCCGACGTTGGTCCTACTGTTCTCTAGCAGATAGGCTTGTCTGCTACCATCAAGCATGCAACTAGAAATACATTTGCTCATTGATCCTCTCATACAGAAGGAAAGGGGGATGACAGTATCTTATCATATACAGTATATAAAAGAAAGCGGATGTAGGTTCCGTATGAGACTGTGTGACATGAATTACATATAAACTGTGTTTTAAAGTGTAGTAGTGTGACAGATCGTTCTTGTTTATGTGTAAAAGTAACACGTTCCACTGCTCAGTCTCCTCCCAGATAGTCAGAAACACCACAGTAAATTTAGAAGAGGAATTTATGCCGCAAATGACAACAGATTTAAGAAACTAACATGAAAGGAATCCAACAGAGACCTTTCAGCACACACATCCACACATTCGCACTTCATAAAAACAGGTGCAAACGTGAACACTTTCCGTCGAAAACGCTGCAAGAGGATCTTTACTGCCCCTGCAGCGTGCGGCAGAGAATTGTCATGAAGAAGAAACTGCTTGACACTTGTGTTATGTGGACTGCTTGACATCAGGCGAAATCTCTCACCAGGCCCTCATATTTTGCGGGAGACGTGTTCCCTGGGCATCTTTACATGCTCGACGGGCACTCAGAACTGAAAAGAGCGACGTGGTGCGATCGACGGGCATACCAGACCCACTGCTCAACACATCTTTGCATTCATCGGATTTTCAGAGTGGTTTCCATTTCGTGACTTATCGGAACTTGTTTTCTGATTAGCCATCACATAGAAAGTCTTACATTCATACCAATTTTCGGAAAGTTGGGCACTGATTCTGCTGTTGTGTGCATACACAAACCCTGAGATATTATTATCGTGAGTGGTAGCCAGAGAACAGTTGTTGAGGGTAGTCGGTCGCAGCCCCCTGTGGAGGTGTGGAGAGAAGCCGTCCGTAGGAGAGGTCGCAGCTTGCCTTCACCGTGCAGGTAGCGCCGGAAGAGATTTCGTTATTGATCGAGGATATTTTTGGTAATTTGCCTTTTTGCTGCATGTAGTTGTTGCTTGCTTGCGCACTGGAGGGATTCTGTCAGATTTTTGTATGCATACGTTGAAAGTAATAGTCGTTTCTTTGTTCTGAACAGATACGTGATTATTGATTAAAGACATTGTGGAATAATTAAAGTTGTTGCTAATCAGACTGTCTAAGAAAAAGAAAGGTCTGAGTAAAGTTTTTTAGTGTTTGAATCGTAAGTTTTCAGAATATATTAAATTAAAAGTTTTTATTGGTTTCTTCAGTTTTCTATGCCATTTGAGGCTTGTTGACTAAACCATTCTTGATCACTCAATTTCTGTTAGAAGAAAAGGTTAGTAGTTGCATTAGTAGTTGTGACCAAGCATTGCACTCTGCATGGATTGCAGTATTTCTTTTGAATTATTTTAGTGTGCTGCTGGATGCAGAATATTCACGCAGTTGCAGGGCAAGACGAGATAATGTCTGTTGTGTGCGGGACCATTACAGTATTAATTGTTATAGTATGTTAGAGGATATGTTGAAAATCGCAGGCAGGTACAAGAGAATTGATTTTTCATGATTTATAGGAAGAGTAATTAAATTCTGTTTATTGTTCACAATCATAATACTGACATGTCGGAGTAAAGGTTTTCATAATGCAAGTTGTACGGTTACATATCGGATTTTATGACAACGGTAATAAAGTTTCATTAGAAAATGGCTCTGAGCACTGCTGTGGTCATCAGTCCCCTAGAACTTAGAACTACTTAAACCGAACTAACCTAAGGACATCACACCCATCTATGCCCGAGGCAGGATTCGAACCTGCGACCGTAGCGGTCGCGCGGTCCCAGACTGTAGCGCCTAGAACCGCTCGGTCACTCCGGCCGGCTTTCATTAGGTAGCCTAGCAATTTTTAGAGAGAAAGGATAGATAACGATAATATTGTCAGAGATAGAGAGCTCAACGCGTTATTCGTACGCCATAATAAAAAATTTTTACATATAATTTTCACCAGGATTATAATAGTTATTGATAATAAAACTTTCAACATATATATGTTGAAAGTTACATATACAGGGTGAGTCGCGTAAGAAGTAACACCCCCTTTATTCCGGGGGCGACTGCACGTATCGCCGTGCGGTGTTCGACGAATCATAGCCGACTATGGGGCACATACATTGGTACATGCACAATAATCACAACGTTTATATTGACCGAGATAATGAGGCAAGTACATGTTTTTTAAATGGGACGCTATACTTTTTTACCATCATTCGAACGCTCTGGAAAAGACGCGTATAGTGATGTAACGCATGTTGCTATTGTGATTCAAACATTGCTTAAAAGAGGGCGGATGAGGATTTACCCACTTAGCGTAGGCCGTGCATGCTGCATAGAGCACGACATCTCGGACTGCGGGTGGCGCGAGGCGTGTTTACAGTCTGCAGCCGCTTCCGACCGCCTCGACCTTCAATCGTTCAATATTTCCCAGCGTCTTTTAAGCGAAGTTTGAATCACAATAGCAACATGCGTTACATCACTATACGCGTCTTTTCCAGAGCGTTAGAATGACAGTAAAAAAAGTATAGCGTCCCATTCAAAAACATGTACTTGCCTCATTAGCTCGGTCAATATAAACGTTGTGATTATTGTGCATGTACCAAAGTATGTGCTCCATAGTCGACTATGATTCGCCGAACACCGCTTGTCGATACGTGCAATCGCCCCCGGAATAATGGTGGTGTTACGCCTTACGTGACTTACCCTCTATATATAAGTTGCTTCCCTGGGTCCTATTGAGATGCAGTGTATCAGTACAGTCAACTGCATGGGACTAAGGATTTATAAACTAATGTGAATTACTAACATTTATTGAGCAATCTGTTAATCGGAAAATGGTTTCCGATATGAATTTCCTGTCAACTGAATGGTAGTGCATAAATGTGGATTTTCTTGTGGAAAGTTACGGATGTATTAACTGTTATCAATTGTTGAAGCTATTGAGCAACTGCTGCGTAAAATTATAGATCGGAAGGAAGCAATAACTTGAAGGGTCTGGCATAATATTTCTGTTGTGGTTTATAGGATTATATTAATCGAACTATGTTCTCGTTAATAAGTCCAGTCATGCCTATTGGCCGAGGATGACCCGCGGTTGGTCGGTACCGTTAGTTTTTCACAGGTCGATTCTGACCGAGTTTAATAGTCTGACAAAACGATGTCTATCGACTGGTACACACTGACATCTTTGACAAAGGTGTTTTCAATTGTAACTCCTGGTAAAGTAAAAGAACGACACTTTTTATCACCTTGTAGGCAAGTAGGTATGATTTCACTGTCAGCTTTAATAGTGTGAGCCAACGGCCTTGCTATCCCATCAGATTATCGCAGTTAAGCGCTCTCGGGCTCGGCCAGCACTTGGATGGGTGACCGTCCGGGTCTGCAGGGCGCTATTGGCGAGCGGGGTGTACTTACCCCTTGTGAGGCTAACTGAGGTGCTACCTGACCGCGAAGCAGAGGCTCTGGTCACGAAAACACAATGACAAGGAGAACGGTGGGCTGACCACATGCCCCTCCATATTCGCATCCAGTGATGCTTATCGGCCGAGGATGACACGGCAGTCGGTCGGTACCGTTAGCTGTTCCCAGCCCTATTCTGATCGAGTTTAGTAGTGTGACAAAACGTTCGTCACTTCTTTAGTTAATGTCCATACAATAAGTTCGTTACGAGTGAACAATTACTGGTATGTCGAAAACAGCGTCCACCGCCAGAGGTGTATTGCTGTGATCTCTCTCTTTGGCTCACCGGAAATGCTTCTGCTGTAGCAGTTGACAGTCACTGAAACTCGGATGAGTCAGATGTTTAGCGGTCCACGCGAAGAGGAGAAGATGGTAGGGAGCTATCTCGAAAATGAGTAAAGCAAATTAGAAGTACAACTAATTGCCTTCACGATTTCGGTGCGCCATCCTGTCGTACATTTCTCGCTACTGAGCCTTTTAGAACTATTTTAGAATAGGTGTGGGACTGGGATATGCTGGACAGTGTACACTCACAGGTTTCTTTGCTTACATAAACAATGGATGCTGCATATAAAGTTGAATTACAGTTAGGATCTATTTTTTTTAACTCAGATTTATCCACGTTATGTGGATGTTGAGTGCTGTGACTGTATTGCAAGACTTCTATGAAATAATGTATACTGCAACAGTCACTTGTTACTAATTTTCTGTTAGCACAACGCGTTTCGGCAGCATGTTGCTATCGTTAGGTGCATTTACAGTTACTTTTGCATTGTGATTAGTATCAAGTGAGGTTAATTTCCTTTGATGTGTGTGCCAGTGAGGTATTCCCAAACACGCGTCTTTTTCGACACATAACCTCACTATGACGCACAGCAAAGGAAACTAACCTCACTTCACATCAGTTACAATGCAAAAGTAATTGTAAACGAGCCTGATGATGCAGCATGCTGCCGAAACGGGTTGTGCTACAAAAATGTTAGTAATAATTGACTGTTGCAGTATATATTATTTCATAGAAGTCTATTTTATTAACACTAGGGCTATTTAATAACAATGATCGTAATGTTTTTGACACTATAACTTTACTCATCCTCATCCTTCTCAAAATAGAGTCCTTCCGAGAAGTTAGAAGAAATGATTAGCACTGATATGGAAACCCTTGCAAAATACTACAGTGAGTGGCATTTAATCATCAAGCCAAAGGAACTGCAAGTACAGAGATGCACCTAAACAACGGATAAGCAAACAGAGAACTAAACCTAAATGTCATGGGCCAAGCAATTAGACACAAGATAATCCCTAAATACCTGGGACTAAAATTGGAACTTACGCTAACACATAAGCACTACTGGGAAGACGTAGCCGAGAAAATGAAACAAAAAATAAATAATAGGAAAGCTAGCAGGAACAACTTGGGGCAGCTCATTGGAAACATTACGCACTTCAGTGTTGGCTCTTGTATATAGAGTTGGTGAGTAACGTGCCCCGGCGTGGGCCAGGAGCATCCACACACAAAGGCTGACATTCAGTTCCATGAAACCATGAGGATAATCTAGGGGACACCATCACCAATGCCCATTCCCTGGCTTCCAGTCCCAGCAATATTGAACCTCCATACATCCGACGAAAAGCAATATCCCAGCGGGTAGCTATATCAGTCAGAGACTATCAGACCCTACCCATCCACCCAAGACCGTTTGAAGTCCTGAAAACCCTTCAAGATGCACGAAGTAACACCCTAGGATGAGAAGACCGCATGGAGAGAAAATAGGCAGCGGATAGCCGTGAAGAACAGCAGCAGCCTGGTGCCTTACCAAACAGTGCAAGTGCCGGGCTGTGACCTGTCATAAAGGCATTGGACTGCACTCGACAGACTGCGAACCGGATTTGGACGATACAGACAATTAATCGTGACGTGGGGACCTGCCGAAGATCCCAGCAGTGATTATTGAATGGAACAGGCCGTGGACTGTATTTCATGTTCTGATGTGAACAGTCTTCCTGACGGATATACACTACTGGCCAATAAAATTGCTACACTAAGAAGAAATGCAGATGATATACGGGTATTCATTAGACAAATATATTATACTAGAAGTAACATGTGATTACATTTTCACGCAATTTGGGTGCATAGATCCTGAGAAATCAGTACCCAGAACAACCACCTCTGGCCGTAATAACGGCCTTGATACGCCTGGGCATTGTGTCAAACAGAGCTTGGATAGCGTGTACAGCTACAGCTGCCCATGCAGCTTCAACACGATACCACAGTTCATCAAGAGTAGTGACTGGCATATGGTGACGAGCCAGTTGCTCGGCCACCATTGACCAGACGTTTTCAATTGGTGAGAGATCTGGAGAATGTGCTGGCCAGGGCAGCAGTCGAATATTTTCTGTATCCAGAAAGGCCCGTACACGACCTGCAACATGCGGTCGTGCATTATTCTACTGAAATGTAGGGTTTCGCAGGAATCGAATGAGGGGTAGAGTCACGGGTCGTAACACATCTGAAATGTAACGTCCACTGTTCAAAGCGCCGTCAATGCGAACAAGAGGTGACCGAACGTGTAACCAACGGCACCCCACACCATCACGCCGGGTGATACGCCAGTATGGCGATGACGAATACACGCTTCCGATGTGCGTTCACCGCGATGTCGCCAAACACGGATGCGACCATCATGATGCTGTAAACAGAACCTGGATTCATCCGAAAAAATGACGTTTTGCCATTCGTGCAGCCAGGTTCGTCGTTGACTACACCATCGCAGGCGCTCCTGTCTGTGATGCAGCGCCAAGGGTAACCGCAGCCATGGTCTCCGAGCTGATAGTCCATGCTGCTGCAAACGTCGTCGAACTGTTCGTGCAGATGGTTGTTGCCTTGCAAACGTCCCCATCTGTTGACTCGGGGATCGAGACGTGGCTGCACGATCCGTTACAGCGAGGCGGATAAGATGCCTGTCATGTCGACTGCTAGTGATACGAGGACGTTGGGATCCAGCACGGCGTTCCGTATTACCTTCCTGAACCTACCGATTGCATATTCTGCTAACAGTCATTGGATCTCGACAAACGCGAGCAGCAATGTCGCGATACGATAAACCGCAATCGCGATAGGCTACCATCCGACCTTTATCCAAGTCAGAAACGTGATGGTACGCATTGCTCCTCCTTACACGAGGCATGACAACAACGTTTCACCAGGCAACGCCGGTCAATTGCTGTTTGTGTATGAGAAATCGGTTGGAAACTTTCCTCATGTCAGCACGTGGTAGGTGTCGCCAGCGGCGCCAACCGTGTGTGAATGCTCTGAAAAGTTAATCATTTGCATATTACAGCATCTTCTGCCTGTCGGTTAAATTTCGCGTCTGTAGCACGTCATCTTCGTGGTGCAGCAATTGTAATGGCCAGTAGTGTATTAACTATATCCACATGCTTACAGACAACGCCATAGATTGGCCACAAAATCCCATGTTATTGTAATAGCGTTCATTTGTGTGTCTTGTATCGTTTTGTTTAGTTTAAAACGTCTTCTGTAGTCTGGGTGTCGAACTCGAAATTAAATAAATTTGGATGAGATGCACTTGTCCCATTGTTTCTGCCAGTTTGCAAAGGCACACTGGAAACCATTATCTGAAAACTCCTACAAAATTACCCTGTGGTCTTTGTTAATGCTTCTGATCATGTGAAGTGCTTCTAAAGGATGTGCATTCTATTTGTTAATGTATGATTCCAACCAGTTGTGTTTAAAGCCATCAGCTCCATAAAACTTCAGTTTTTCTAGAAGTGTAACATGATCTGCACAATCAAGCGCCTTGAAAAGATCACAAGAAGTATCACTTGGCGATATTTTATTATTTAAACCTCGTAAAATGTGATCACTAAATGTATAAGCAGCTTTCTCAGTCGAGTAATCCTTCTTTAATCCAAACTGTGATATGATAAGTAATTTTTTCTGCTTGGATGCGAGACTACTTTGAAGTACATTAGTTTTTCGAATATTCTGAAAAAAGATGTCAGTAAAGAAATTTTGTCACCTTTCTTTCAATCTGTCTAGACCACTGCGCCAGTGATGCATTACAGATATCACTAAGGATCTCAATTATTAAGGCAGAACAGCATTTCAGAATTCTGTTTGATCTTCCATCAGCACCATAGGAGCACCCGTTTTTTAGAATTTTTTAAATTTCAGTGATGAGATGTTCGTGCCACTTACCTTAGAAAGAAACTCCGGATCTTCCAGTAACATCAACTTCAACTGCATACAGACCTGCACACGAATGTGTGATGTTGTCAGTCATACGACTACACTGCCGCCTGACAGATCGATCTTCCGGATGCGATTCTCTCGATAAACGGAACAGAAGAACGGCTGTGCTGGCCAAAGAGTACACAGCCAGTCGCAGTACTTATGCTCGCCGCGAGGCGCCGCTAGGCCACTTCATGTGCACCAGGAGAGTAGGGCAGTTGTGCCGGTCTACAGCTCGTAGCCGCGCTCAGTGGTCAGCCAGCGCCGATGTTAGTCATCGTCTGCTGCTCAGTCATTGCTGCCATCAAGTCTTTGTAGCTCCGTTCCAAGTTAGTCTTCAACTTCACCGGATTCGACATTCAAGATTACGGGAGATTAATTCGTCACTACAAGATTTGTGACTTGTAAATTATGTCATTCTACAGACGCTTAGTCTAGTCGCGTCTTCTATAATTGTCAACCAACTGATCATGGACTACAGCAAAGTTAGGTAATAAATACTTTCTTATTTTGTACTCCGTGTAATTAATTGTGTTTTCCTGTTGTAGCTACCAAGCAGCCTTGGAGTAGTAGAACCCATGTTTACACTTCCTTGGCTACCTCATATTTGCCACCTCATGTTGATGGACTCGATTACGGTGGAAGATCGAGAGCCATAAGAATGTCCTTTTGTTCCGGAATCAGCAGTCCTGGAATCCATTGTGCACAGACACGTCTCATCCCGCAGGAGTCACCGGATGCGTATAAGGGGGAGGGGGAGCGGGGGGGGGGGGGGGCGTGTTGTCAGCAAACCGCTCACACCCGGCCATATGTCAGTTTACGAGACCGCTCAACTACTAATATTACCTACATTTTATTCTTCTGCAACGGGCCTCTGCGAATTTTACAGTCTTGAGTCTTTTTCCCTGCTATTTTCTTTCTTGCAGTCTTCCCCCTTGCTACTGCTATTCTTCGATGACAATCACAGTCGCGTTAGTTATTGTATTTTACTATTTTGCTACAACAACGTTGCTACGATAATTTCGCGGCCACTTCTGCGTTCGTCTCGTGTCAACATGTCCAAAGTGCTTAAAGTAAACTGCCTCCTGTTTGCAAAACTATCACTCCTTCCGCTACTTAAAAGACACTCCCCTCACGTCTGACTTCGTTTATCAACGGACTGGCAACCATTAACTCTCATTTGTCGCTTCGTCCTTAAAAACCTGTTACGCCGATTAAAGTTTTCCTACTAGACCAAAGTGCTTTCTTTTACATATAAATTACGCACAATCAAGATTACATAGAATATGACACCATACACTCCGAGACAAAATAAAATGGCGTAACATGAACGAGTTATGCAAATTGGCCACAAACTGATATTCGTACAGGTATCGAGGGAAAATCCAAAACCATAAACTTTGGCTGCCGATGGATGAAAATGTTACGCTGCAGCCCACTTTCACCGCGCAGCTGCCAACGATAGTAAACAGGAGACACGTCGATACCAGGGCGTGTCGTCTGTGCGAACTTCGTTCAGTTTACTCCGACAGTAACTGTGCCTCGCACACAGGCACGTCAACAGTGTACGCAGATGTCAGCATTTGAGAGATGGCGTGTAGTTGGGCTCAAGGAAGCCGGCTGGAGTAATCGGAGAATGGCTCGACACTTGAACAGAAGCGATGCCACTATTCGACGATGTTGGCAGGAATGGGGAAACCATGGCCGAACACAGCGGCAAGAAAGAGTCGGTCGACCTAGAGAGCCGACAGAACGTGGGGACCGACAAATAGTCAGAGAGGCACTCAGAGCCCCGGATTCATCATTATAATCGATCCGATGTGCAACTGGTGCGGCTCAAACTAAGGGGTCTGAGCTCATGGCACCCCTTCTGCCGACTACCATTGACTTCTGTACACCATAAAGCGTTTTACAGTGGTATCGAGCTAGTTTGGCGTGGAATCTCATTGACTGGAGTAGAATTGTCTTCAGAGATGAGTCTCACTTCGAACTGAGCCCCGATGACCAGCTAAGATGTTTCTGGAGGCGCCTTGCGCAGCAGCGGGATACCAATCTGACTGTCGGTGCCACACTGTCCGACAGTGATGGTTTGCAGTGCCATTTCATCTCAAAGCAGGACCACTTTGATAGTCCTCTGCGGCACCCTTACAGCGCAGCGTAAGTCGTCGATATTCTACGCCCTGTTTTGTTGCCCTTCGTGTCAAACCATTCTAGGCTTACATTTCAGCAAGAGATTGTCCAGCCGCACATGGCGAGTATCCACTGTCCGTGTTCGTGCTTGACAAACCCTACCTTGGCCAGCAAGGTTGCCAAATCTCTCCCAAATTGAGAAAGTTTGGAGCATTATCGGCAGGGCTCTCCAATCAGCTCGAGATTTTGACGATCTAACGTGCCAGCTGGTCAGAATTTGGCGCGATATCATTCAAGAGGACATCCAACATCTCTGTCAATCAGTTGCAAGCCGAATGAGTGCTTGCCTAAGGCCCAGAACTGGACTAACGTGTTATTAACTTGCTCAATTTATGAAGTTCCTTCTGTTGAATAAATCATCCAATTTTCCTCTAATTGAAATCATATATTCGTCTGTACATGTACATCACATCTACTTATCTCCGCCCAATTCGGATAATTCCTTCTTGGTGTGTCGTGTCCTTTTGTGTGTGTGTGTGTGTGTGTGTGTGTGTGTGTGTGTGTGTCTTAGAGTGTGCGTATGTGTTTGTCTTATATGTATTTGCAGAAGACATTAAATGTATTCATCTAGTAGGTAAAACAAAAAAGTTAATGATACACAAGTTCTATACAATTTACATTACAAATGTCGTTAACCATTGAATTACATGGTGTTTTATTATATTGCAGGAAATCCTCGTTACATAGTAAATCAGTCACATCACTGTTCTCATCGATTCTCACAATACATCTGAGCACAGCTTTATAAACGTTATCGATTCTTCATTCACCTACGGTCATTTCGTTTCACTGGAAGCTCAACCCACTTCCAATTTAGTTTCGCAGCAATCAGTATCACGTCCCCAACTCCTGTCTTTCATGCCACCCACTTGTATGTTTGTTGATCTTTTTCTCTTTCTGTTGTGCCCAAAACACAACTTTCCATTCCCTGTTGCACGACCCTCAATTTTTGAACTGCTGATAAATTTATTATCCATTAAGCTTACCCATTACGGATATTTTAGAACCCGTGACTGTTAATTGAATGTAAATACATAAAACTGCAACCACTTTTTTGAATAGTTATTTATGATTCTATGAGACAGTTTCCGAATCTTTTCAGGGTCAACTTCAGATGGTTTTCCAGAAGTTACATATCTATTTCCAACATAATGCTGGATGCTGTCTTGCGACAGCATGGACACTAACAGAAAAAAGCCACCCATACTGTGGCAAGACAGCACCTAGCATTATGTTAGAAATAGATATGTCACTTCTGAAAAACCATATGAAGATGAACCTGAAAAGATTCGAAACCCAGTTCATGGAATAATAGAAATTATTCAAAAAACTGTTGCTTGCAGTTTTATGTACGAGTATTTACATTTATCATCCATGTTTCATTCCCGTTAGTTAGTACCCGCGACGTAAACTGGTCACACACTTATTGTTTAAGTCACACTGGTTATTTATTTATGAATACAGAATTTATTTTGTTAATTAAATTTTATTCTCCTGCTTTTTTTTTTTTTTTTTTTTCAACATAATCCTCTTCTACTTTCATTTGTCCTAAAAAATAATTCTTCGGTTGTTTCTGTAATTTCAACATTAAACCGTATTATTTTCCTGTCAGCGTGTTTGTTCTGCTTTACTCTTACAGTATTTAACCTTTAGAATTGCTGTCATAATTACTCTATTCAATTTCTCCATTCTTTGTTGATGTTCTTCTGTACCTGAAACAAATCGAAGATGGTTCAGGCAGGATATATTTATGCGTATGTCTTCTTCATTCCAGTTTAAAAATGTGAAGAGCACTTTCGTTGCTGCCGAAATAGTTTTAGTGGCATGCAATCACCTTTCCTAACTCCTTTCTCAATTTTGAACTCCTCAAATAAAATGGAAACTGTAGCCTGGCTATATAGTATAGTCTTTAAGAAACTGATATAGTAAAATTCAGGTCCTTGATTCTCAAGAGTTGTCAGCACAGTCTTTTTCATGACAGAAACAAACGCTTTCTCGTAATCTTTAGACTCCGTCCAAAGTGGAAACTGATATTCCTCGATTATTCACATAACTTCGTTTACAATCTGTAAATAATAGTAATAACTTGTGGCTCAACGTCCCGATGTTATTGGACACCACTGCAGCGACTTGCATACCTTTAACCCACCACAATATTCTTACTAGGAAGAGGGGACCTGCAGTGTAACGTGGAATCCGAACCACGTGTCGTTCCCGGCGAATCTGCACATCACTGAGAGGTGAAGACTTGGTTGAAGGCAGTCCATGGTTCGACCGAGACACTATCTGACGACCTTTATAGGATGTTTGCGTAAGGGGACAATACAAGGTGTTTGAAACGATACTGTGATTGATATAAGAAGTTGGAAAAAAGTGGTATACAAGATTTTTGCAAAAATGTTTACGGCTCGTTTGAAGAAAAAAAATAAGATTAACAAGTTTGCTTGAAGTTAATAATTTTCAGCATTGATACAGCATAGGATTATTCATCAGTATACAGTTTGCAGCTCTTCTTCATCCTTGGAACATCAAATTGTTGTTTTGTAAACTTACGTTGCCGAAGTACTACCAAGCCAAAGGTATACTTCTGACCTTGAGCATTTCTCAAAATTGCGAAAATTTTTCATGTGCTTCTAACCAAATGACTGAAATTATGCAATAGCCACAACTGAAATAATCTTTTTAACATGTACAAGGTAGTAGGTATCATTCAGTGAAAATTAGTTTTTATAAAAAAACTTTCTCATGGTACATTTCCACTAGCAAGCTAAAACGTTAGTCTATGTTAAAAAATGTCCTCATTCCATGAATTGAACTACACTCCTGGAAATTGAAATAAGAACACCGTGAATTCATTGTCCCAGGAAGGGGAAACTTTATTGACACATTCCTGGGGTCAGATACATCACATGATCACACTGACAGAACCACAGGCACATAGACACAGGCAACAGAGCATGCACAATGTCGGCACTAGTACAGTGTATATCCATCTTTCGCAGCAATGCAGGCTGCTATTCTCCCATGGAGACGATCGTAGAGATGCTGGATGTAGTCCTGTGGAACGGCTTGCCATGCCATTTCCACCTGGCGCCTCAGTTGGACCAGCGTTCGTGCTGGACGTGCAGACCGCGTGAGACGACGCTTCATCCAGTCCCAAACATGCTCAATGGGGGACAGATCCGGAGATCTTGCTGGCCAGGGTAGTTGACTTACACCTTCTAGAGCACGTTGGGTGGCACGGGATACATGCGGACGTGCATTGTCCTGTTGGAACAGCAAGTTCCCTAGCCGGTCTAGGAATGGTAGAACGATGGGTTCGATGACGGTTTGGATGTACCGTGCACTATTCAGTGTCCCCTCAACGATCACCAGTGGTGTACGGCCAGTGTAGGAGATCGCTCCCCACACCATGATGCCGGGTGTTGGCCCTGTGTGCCTCGGTCGTATGCAGTCCTGATTGTGGCGCTCACCTGCACGGCGCCAAACACGCATACGACCATCATTGGCACCAAGGCAGAAGCGACTCTCATCGCTGAAGACGACACGTCTCCATTCGTCCCTCCATTCACGCCTGTCGCGACACCACTGGAGGCGGGCTGCACGATGTTGGGGCGTGAGCGGAAGACGGCCTAACGGTGTGCGGGACCGTAGCCCAGCTTCATGGAGACGGTTGCGAATGGTCCTCGCCGATACCCCAGGAGCAACAGTGTCCCTAATTTGCTGGGAAGTGGCGGTGCGGTCCCCTACGGCACTGCGTAGGATCCTGCGGTCTTGGCATGCATCCGTGCGTCCCTGCGGTCCGGTCCCAGGTCGACGGGCACGTGCACCTTCCGCCGACCACTGGCGACAACATCGATGTACTGTGGAGACCTCACGCCCCACGTGTTGAGCAATTCGGCGGTACGTCCACCCGGCCTCCCGCATGCCCACTATACGCCCTCGCTCAAAGTCCGTCAACTGCACATACGGTTCACGTCCACGCTGTCGCGGCGTGCTACCAGTGTTAAAGACTGCGATGGAGCTCCGTGTGCCACGGCAAACTGGCTGACACTGACGGCGGTGGTGCACAAATGCTGCGCAGCTAGCGCCATTGGACGGCCAACACCGCGGTTCCTGGTGTGTCCGCTGTGCCGTGCGTGTGATCATTGCTTGTACAGCCCTCTCGCAGTGTCCGGAGCAAGTATGGTGGGTCTGACACACCGGTGTCAATGTGTTCTTTTTTCCATTTCCAGGAGTGTAGATTCGAGAGTATGCAAGAAGATACTGAGCACATTTTAAAGACATACATGACATTCAACATTCATTTATTTATGTCATTTCAAGATCATAACTGCCGCAGGAGATAAGGTATTCCGTAAGGCTTCCTGTGACCGAGATCTGGTGTCTCCCACCTGGTCATTGTTTCCACCAACATGATAACCTCGTACTGCTCGAATTATAGCCGTCACTGCTCGCCAGCCTCCGCGACGTATATGTAACAAGTAAAAATAAATAAAAACACTGAGATTTACACTAACCAAAATATTATTATAAGAGGCTTATTAGTTTGAGGTGGCAGATCATGGTAACGCTCGATTTTGGATCCGATATTCATGGTTTTTTTTTTCAATAAAATAACAAATAAATTACCAAACTGACTTTATACCTTTTCTGCACACCCTTAAGATTGTATCATGTATTTTTAACTAAAAACTTGCACTCTTAGGACACTACAGATCGACGAGAGCATTTCGCGGAGTGCGAGGGCGGTTCGTGGGAGCTCTGAACACCACAGATTTCAGCCTTGAACAAAATTTGAAAAACTACTTTGAAACTAATGACACTGTCTAAAGTGGGACGTAGGGATATTTACAAACGTCAATGTTCTCGACAAAAATGTCATTATAAGAATGTGCACCCAAAATCGAAATTAAAATATATCGCAAAAATCCTACATACTACACTGGACTCGCATTCGGGAGGACGACGGTTCAAACCCGCGTGCGGCCATCGTGATTTAAGTTTTCCGTGATTTCCCTAAATCGCTTCAGGCAAATACCGGGCTGGTTCCTTTGAAACGGCACGGTCAACTTCCTTCCCCATCCTTCCCTAATCCGATGGGACCGATGACCTCGCTGTTTGGTCCACTCTCCCAAATCAACCAACCCCAACCTACATACTACATTAGAAAAAACGTCGACTCACAAATTACAAAAAGGTATAACGTAATTGCATGTGTATTTCGTGAGTTATAGCTCCCGCCTACTTGAAAATGTTCTTTAGAAAAAGCAAGTTGAAGCTACAACTTGTACTTTTGATACTGAAACTGAACAAACCTTTAGTTGGTAATGCCAGCACCGTACAGTTCGTCTTTTTCTCGCATATGTCGATTAAAAGGCGTCCGCTTAGCAATCGAAGCGTTCTTTTGTACAATTGGGATTACTTTTCCAATATTTTCTGTCCGTATAAATACTCTGCTTGTCATTTCCAAGGACTCACGCTTTATTTACAAGCGGAATGGCAAGTTAAACAGACGTGAGACAAGCAGAGCTTTTCAGACTGTTTACCACAAACGAATGATGTTATGAAGAGAAATCTTATTGAGCATAGTATTTTAGTTGATACCTTCTGTGATACTATCCGAAACTAATAAGATCCCTGTTCCATAGGTAACTATTATAGGCTAGTTTTACATCGGTTGAGCTCGAGCGCTCGGGTGGGCCAGTCTTCCAAAATGTCCTCATATTTTAACATTTATGGCACACTTTATATCAGTGCATCTTAAAAACAGACTCTCTAAGAAACATTATAAGCCAATAAAAAAATTTGCGTCAAAGATTTTTACCCTGGAGTACCCCCTTAAATATATATCGTACCGTGTATGCGGTAAAGTTCTCTGTGATAGTGCTCATCTTGCGTACCAATGCATCTGGGATCAGCTGAGTCAGACCCTCATTGATCGACAGCGTCAAGGCGTAAACAGAAACAAGAGACAGTGGTGCACCGCCTCAGTTGGGGAACTCTTTCTAAAACCCCAGCTAGTCGTGGTTCAAAAAATGGCTCTGAGCGCTATGGGACTTAACGTTTGAGGTCATCAGTTCCCTAAAACTTAGAACTACTTAAACCTAACTAACCTAAGGACATCACACACATACATGCCCGAGGCAGGATTCGAACCTGCGACCGTAGCGGTCGCGTGGTTCCAGACTGTAGTGCCTAGATCCGCTCGGCCACAATGGCCGGCAGTTAGTCGTGGTCACTTCGACGATGGTGATTTCTCACCACGCACTTGAAGCGCTTAAAATCACCTTCTGGTCTGAAAACCAGCTGCTGTAATTACTCCTCCGTCAGTTTGTTCCTAACGGTCGGAAAGAGATACACTACTATCAAAAGTATCCGGACATTTATCAGTGTACATTAACACGGTGTGTGTCCAGCCTTTACCTTTATTACGGGTGGGGGACACTTTGAATGAGGTATCTAAGTGTCTGTGGAGGAGTATCTAACAATACCACCACTTGCAAAGTAGGTTAGAAATCAGATTAATAATGTTGCTCACGCAGCAATATGTTCGCTTTATCGGGCAGCAACAAAGTTATTGACTGTGGATGGTATCGTCAGATTGGAAATAATGAAGTCACTGTAAAAAGTCATTAATTTTGGCACTTGTCTTGAATGGATTCCCACGTAGATTTCGTCGAAGTTGTTATGGCTCATCTTGTTGATTCCAGGGTAATTCCACTTTGACTGCTAGAAGGTCCAGATCTCTATTTTAGCAATATTTGAAGACCTAACAAATGCGTTTTTCAGGAAATTCTTAATGATCAAACAATTCCAGATCAGAACAATGGTATGGTAGAAAATAATTTTTGACTTGGTGTTCACGATCCACATTTTTATTAAACTTCTTGTAAATTCACATATACTTCTTCATAATTGTCAGATCATCAAGAAAGCGGTTTTGTATCAATCTTCATATATTTAATTTCCACTTTAACCAAACACATGACTTAACTGCTCTTTTACAAAGCAAAATAACAAATTAACTTCTGCAAAGTGAAACAAAGACTGCACTGTGCGCATTCGCGCCAAAACGGTCACAAGTAAGTCAAAGATTATGACAGTCTCACAGAAATGAATACACACAAGAACCATATCACTGTAAAATACCGATACATCGGAGTACCTATACATTAATAAAACCAAATGTGAATATTGTCACAAAAATATGTCTGTTATTCCGCAGAAAAGTAGTACGATATTACTGGTATCGAGAACTGGGGTTGGAGTGCCTTAATGGTCACGTAAATATAGAACAATTACAAGTGGCAGTTCTTTTTTCCTCAAGGGACGAAACAGGAGAAGGTAGCGACGTTGCATGCTGGGACGTCGAGCAAAGTAGATCTTCTAACAAGTCACAAATGTGTTGCATTGTGTCCAGATTGGGACTGTGGGCAGGTCAGTCCATTTGAATAATGGTACTGTCCGCAAATCGTGCCTCACAAAGACAGAGTGCAGTGTCATTCTGATACAATCATCGTCTCCGAACCGTTCCTCTACTATATGCAGTACAGAATGGTTTAAAATGTGTTCATATCCTTCCATAACGACGATATACACGCTCATACTATACCACCACCTGCTCTGTACTTCACTGTTGGTACTACACGTGAAGGCAGCTAACACTCTCCTGCCATTCGCCGGATTGCCACAGGGTACAGCGTGATTCATTAAGAGATGTCTTATGAGCAGTAGATCAACCATTGTGCCCCATTCTCTTTAACTCCCTTTGCACAATGTGCTTGCTCGACAGCTGTTAGCATTTTGGAATTAAAGAGTCGTTATTTCTGCCAATTTCATGCGAATTTTTATTACCAAACTTCCGCAGTGCTCTTTTGGTCCTCTCCATCAGTACATGACGTCTTCCTAGTCTCGATTTAATTGTGGTTATTCCTTCGTGTTTTCACTCCACAGTCACATTACTAGCACTCGGCTTGGGCGGCTTTAAAAACGTTGAAGAGTTTCTTTCTGATTTGTTACTCACAATGACATGCAATGAATAATCCACGTTCGAAGTCGTCGAGTTCTCCTGAGCGACCAAATCTGCTGTTACTTCCAGAAGCGCCAACATCTGATGATGGTTTTAAAGGAGATGACCAACATCCGACGATGATTTTAAGGGAGCATTTTCCTAGAATGGGTGACAATGAAATACAAAAATAAAAGAAAATGGCATAATTTTCTTATGTTTAACTGTTTTGTCACATGGTATCATATTTTGCGTTGGTAAATATTTTGTGTTGTGTCTGTCAAATGAAAAAAAAGTAATGTAACTAGTGTGTTTAAACATGAACGACTCTGTAATCCGCTTCCTCGAACTCGAGTCCTTATTACTTCGTTGCGTTATATGTAACCCAGCTGCTGGTCGGTACGATGTGAGAGTACCTATGGGTTGCCAGTATTGACTGAGAAGCAAGTAAACATTACCGTTCTTACGACTCTTCTAGACGAGTAGATTATATCATTCTGTTTCCACTCCTCGCATTACCTTGAGCCAAACCGTCTTCTTTCCATAGAAGCACAACACAAAATAGACTGTATGTCTACAATGTTGGCGATTACTATCCGATAACTTTTCGAGACCTGCCGGTCAGTGAATCTGAACTGCCAGTAGCACTTTCCGAGATTAATGTTAATAATAGTGATCACTGATGAAATATACGGGAGAAAAAGGTGGTCAGTAAGTGAGCCGGGAAGGTTAAAGCAGAGTTGTTATAATATGGGAGAGGCCGGGAAATACGGGAGAGTTGGTCACCCTAGTTACTTCTTCTCTGCTCACAACACAGTACTCCCCACCTCCTTCTATAGTGGCTTGTCTGCCTCTCGTGACATACAATGATAAGCCAAAACATTATGACCACTGCCCACCGTGACGTTGCCGCCTGCTGATGCTGTTGGCACGTGATGCGGTAACGAGAGTATGTAAGCGAAACAGACATAGACGGGGTGTCACCCTATCGAAGATACGGGCTGCAAATGGAGAAATCCATTGAGTTATTTAGTTAATAGAATGGCTAGGGCCCCCCGTCTGGGAGGCCGTTCACCGGGTGCCGGTCTTTCAATCTGACGCCACTTTGGCGACCTGCAGTCGATGAGGATGATAGGATGATGACTAGGACAGCACCCAGCCAGGAATCGAACCCGGGCCCAGACGACTGACAATCCGTCACGCTGACCATTCAGCTACAGGGATCCATTGTATCAGACGACTCTGAGAAAGGGAAGATTGTTTTTACGCAGGCCTCGAAAATGGCGAGGCTGGTCGAATGTCCATATGCTACTGTTGTGAGCATCTACGGAAAGAATTAGGACAGTGAAAGTACCACTAGGCACTAAATGGTTGGACGTCCACGACTCTTCACAGAACGTCGGGTTCGGAGGCTTGACTGCTGTGTAAAGTAGGACATCTGTGGCATCTCTGCCGAAAGAGCAGAATGCTGGTGCATGCAGAAATGTTTCACACATCGTACATCGTTGAACACTGAGCTCCGCAGAACGCCATACCTATGTCTTCACGTGCTGACTCAACGACATCGTCAATTACGACTGCCGTGGGTTCGACCGTCGATCAATGGAAACGTGTCGGCTCTTCAGGTGAATCACATTTCTGCTGCACTAAGTCACGATTGTCTCCAGAAATGCCGTCATTGAGGTGAACGACGTCTCGAAACCTGCAGTGCGCCGTTGATGCAGGCTAGTGGATGCAGTGTTATCTTACGAGAGACATTCTCCAGCGCTTGCATGGGACTGTGGTAGTATTCGTAGACACGCTGACGGCCGCGAACCACCTGCATCCCTTCATGCGTCACATCTTCCCCGAAATCGAGGTCATTTTTCAGCATTATAATTCTCTGTGTCTTGGAACAGAAGCGTGCTACAGTAGTTGAGGAACATTGCCGTGAATTCACGTCGATGTCTCAGCGGCTAAAATCACCTAATTTAACCCTTTCGGGACGCGAGGCCCGTATACGTGGCCCGATTGTCGCGTCACAAACCCAGCGCTGTATCTAGGGACTGGCTTCGAGTATCAACACGGGAGGAGGCGCATCCTGACGAATGGTTCAAATGGCTCTGAGCATTATGGGACTTAACAGCTGAGGTCATCAGTCCCCTAGAACTTAGAACTACTTAAACCTAACTAACCTAAGGACATCACACACATACCCATGCCCGAGACAGGATTCGAATCTGCGACCGTAGCGGCCGCGCAATTCCGGACTGAAGCGCCTAGAACCACTCGGCCACACTGACCGGCCATCCTGACGAAAGAGTAATTGTTATGGCTAATTTCTGGTGGGGATCGTCAACGCTTTCTTGCTATATGGCATCATAGCAAAGAAAAAGATATGATTGTCGGAAGGACAGACTCAGCATACAGGAAAGTCAAAACAACCTTTGGTGACATTAAAAGCAACGGTGGTAACATTAAGAGTGCAACGGGAATTCCACTGTTAAATGCAGAGGAGAGAGCAGATAGGTGGAAAGAATACATTGAAATCCTCTATGAGGGTGAAGATTTGTCTGATGTGATAGAAGAAGAAACAGGAGTCGATTTAGAAGAGATAGGGGATCCAGTATTAGAATCGGAATTTAAAAGAGCTTTGGAGGACTTACGGTTGGTTCAAATGACTCTGAGCACTATGGGACTTAACATCTGTGGTCATAAGTCCCCTAGAACTTAGAACTACTTAAACCTAACTAACCTAAGGACATCACACACATCCATGCCCGAGGCAGGATTCGAACCTGCGACCATAGCAGTCGCGCGGTTCCAGACTGAGCGCCGAGAACCGCTAGACCACCGCGGCCGGCGGACTTACGGTCAAATAAGGCAGAAGGGATAGATAACATTCCATCAGAATTTCTAAGATCATTGGGGGAAGTGGCAACAAAACGACTATTCACGTTGGTGTGTAGAATATATAAGTCTGGCGATATACCATCTGACTTTCGGAAAAGCATCATCCACACAGTTCCGAAGACGGCAAGAGCTGACAAGTGCGAGAATTATCGCACAATCAGCTTAACAGCTCATGCATCAAAGCTGCTTACAAGAATAATATACAGAAGAATGGAAAAGAAAATTGAGAATGCGCTAGGTGACGATCAGTTTGGCTTTAGGAAAAGTAAAGTGACGAGAGAGGCAATCCTGACGTTACGGCTAATAATGGAAGCAAAGCTAAAGAAAAATCAAGACACTTTCATAGGATTTGTCGACCTGGAAAAAGCGTTCGACAATATAAAATGGTGCAAGCTGTTCGAGAGTCTGAAAAAAGTTGGGGTAAGCTATAGGGAGAGACGGGTCATATACAACATGTACAACAATCAAGAGGGAATAATAAGAGTGGACGATCAAGAACGAAGTGCTCGTTTTAAGAAGAGTGTAAGACAAGGCTGTAGCCTCTCGCCCCTACTCTTCAATCTGTACATCGAGGAAGCAATGATGGAAATAAGAGAAGGGTCAGGAGTGGAATTAAAATACAAGGTGAAAGGATATCAATGATACGATTCGCTGATGACATTGCTATCCTGAGTGAAGTGAAGAAGAATTAAATGATCTGCTGAACGGAATGAACAGTCTAATGAGTACACAGTATGGTTTGAGAGAAAATCGGAGAAAGACGAAGGTAATGAGAAGTGGTAGAAATGAGAACAGCGAGAAACTTAACATCAGGATTGATGGTCACGAAGTCAATGAAGTTAAGGAATTCTACTACCTAGGCAGTA
Organism: Schistocerca serialis cubense; assembly: GCF_023864345.2. Taxonomy (NCBI): domain Eukaryota; kingdom Metazoa; phylum Arthropoda; class Insecta; order Orthoptera; family Acrididae; genus Schistocerca; species Schistocerca serialis. Next base: position 200,226,851 of record NC_064643.1, on the reverse strand, counting down.
AAATAACCAATGACGGACGGAGCAAGGAGGACATCAAAAGCAGACTCGCTATGGCAAAAAGGCATTTCTGGCCAAGAGAAGTCTACTAATATCAAATACCCGCCTTAATTTGAGGAAGAAATTTCTGAGGATGTACGTCTGGAGTACATATTGTATGGTAGTGAAACATGGACTGTGGGAAAACCGGAACAGAAGAGAATCGAAGCATTTGAGATGTGGTCCTATAGACGAATGTTGAAAATTGGGTGGACTGATAAGGTAAGGAATGAGGAGGTTCTACGCAGAATCGGAGAGGAAAGGAATATGTGGAAAACACTGATAAGGAGAAGGGACGGGATGATAGGACATCTGCTAAGACATGAGGGAATGACTTCCATGGTACTAGAGGGAGCTGCAGAGGGCAAAAACTGTAGAGGAAGACAGAGATTGGAATACGTCAAGCAAATAATTGAGGACGTAGGTTGCAAGTGCTACTCTGAGATGAAGAGGTTAGCACAGGAAAGGAATTCGTGGCGGGCCGCATCAAAGCAGTCAGTAGACTGATGACCAAAAAAAGCAAAGCGTCATTTGCAGTTTGGGAAGAGTCTGGTCAAGGAGCTTATGGGCGACGTCAGGGCTCAACCAACCCATCGAGGAAGAGGCCAGGCTCTGAGCATGGTGACCTGCACAGGCTGGACGGCCTGTACCATGCTATCGCAAGAACAGTCACTGTGTCGTTTGCAGTGATCGCTCCAAGTCATGAGGGTAAAAACGGTCCCCCTTTTTTTGCGAAACTTGTCCGTCAAACCCTTCTCTTGATGTGCCTGAGTGCTTCAACAGGTATCACAAAGTAGCAAAGTAGCAAAGGCCTTGTAATATATGGTTGCCTATCGAAAAATCGATATGCCGAAGTTATAAAGTTTGTTGTAAGCAAATTTTATGTAATTTTTTAGTTTATTGACATAAATTAAATTTTTTATCCCTCAAAATGAACTTTTTATCTTTCTTCCCACAGACTTCCCATAAGAGATAAAATTGTATTTTATACGTCATTTTAAAGCTAAAACTTTAAAGAATAAGATACAACTAATTTTAATATTTGTAATTCAATGCATCACCTCTCAACAAAAAAATTAAATGAATAAATAAATAAATTTTCATTTTTTTTTTTTTTTTTTTGTATTTTAACACCACCGCCAAGTCAAAGAGTGCGCGATATGGAATAATGAAAATATTATGTCAGTAAAGGGCATGTTTTAAGCTTCATTTACAAAAGAAAATTGCACTGATAAGTCAAAAACTGTAGATTTTATAAGCGATGAAAGAAACCTAAGGGATATGGAACCCGCACAGCGCCGACGAATTTCTCCGCTTTGGGGAAACGCGCTAAGTCCCGAAAGGGTTAAATCCGATGCAACTCATCTGGGTCGCCACCGGGCGCCATCACTCGTACGCAGATCAAAGGCCCGTTATTTACACAAATACATGACCTGTGCATAGACATGTAATGCCACATACTTCCAATAACTGGCCGAGTGCTTCTAGGCGTTTCACTCCGGAACCACGTGGCTGCTACGATCGCAGTTTCGTATCCTTCCTCGGGCATGAATGTGTGTGATGTCCTTAGGTTAGTTAGGTTTAAGTAGTTCTACGTCTAGGGGACTGATGACCTTAGATGTTACGTCCCACAGCGCTTAGAGCCGTTTGAACAATTTGAACTTTCAAAAACCTGCCAACAAACTGTCAGATCCCTGACAGGCAGAATCAGTGAAGTATTTCATTTCATTCCAAAGACAGACAAACAAGCTATTAAGCAGGAGATCATAGTGTTTCGGCTCCTCAGTGTGTACAATGACGATGGGACACAGAAATTGCTTCGCCATTGCATACAACAATGTCTAAGCCGACGTTGCTATGATGCTGGAGCTATTACGGTAGGCGCATGAAACCTCTCAAAAGTGTAAATAACTTGTAACCGATGCAATTTTGCATGTTTATTCTAGCCTTGTCAGTGTGTCAATAACGATGGTACACAGAAATTGCATCGTCCTTGCATACAAGAGGGTCTAAGTTGGCGTTTCTGTGGTACTAGACTCATTACCCCAAGCACATGAATCCTCTCCTGAGTATAAATAATTTGTAACCGATACACTTTTTGGTTTAAATGGCTCTAAGCACTATGGAACTTAACATCTCAGGTCATCAGTCCCCTAGAACTTAGAACTACTTAAACCTAACTAACCTAAGAACATCATACACATCCATGCCCGAAGCAGGATTCGAACCTGCGATTGTAGCGGTCGCGCTGTTCTAGACTGTAGCGCCTAGAACCACTCGGCCACCTGCGGCCGGCGTTACACTTTTTCATGTTTATTCTAGCCTTGGAACTGTCACAATGATTATGGTACACAGAAATTGCTTCGCCACTGCATACAACACGGTCTAAGCCGACGTTTCTGTGGTACTAGAGTGATTATCGCAAGCACATGAATCAGTGCGTACTGGTCTATATCGCGTTACTTAGGGGTGGCCGGGTGGTCGGGTGATGCTGCGGGAATTAGATTAGGAAATGAGACACTTAAAGTAGTAAAGGAGTTTTGCTATTTGGGGAGCAAAATAACTGATGATGGTCGAAGTAGAGAGGATATAAAATGTGGACTGGCAATGGCAAGGAAAGCGTTTCTGAAGAAGAGAAATTTGTTAGCATCGAGTATAGATTTAAGAGTCAGGAAGTCGTTTCTGAAAGTATACGTATGGAGTGTACGTATGGAAATGAAACATGGACAATAACTAGTTTGGTGCTACAGAAGAATGCTGAAGATTAGGTGAGTAGATCACATAACTAATGTGGAGGTACTGAATAGGATTGGGGAGAAGAGGAGTTCGTGGCACAGCTTGACTAGAAGAATGGATCGATTGGTAGGACATGTTCTAAGGCATCAAGGGATCACAAATTTAGCATTGGAGGGCAGTGTGGAGAGTAAAAATCGTAGAGGGAGACCAAGAGATGAATACACTAAGCAGATTCAGAGGGATGTAGGCTGCAGTCGGTACTGGGAGATGAAGAAGCTTGCGCAGGATAGAGTAGCGTGGAGAGCTGCATCAAACCAGTCTCAGGACCGAAGACCACAACAACAACAGGGGAGGCCGCACACTTTCGATGAGGTAGTGTACGTTAAGGGACCGGAGTCGCGGGTGGGAATGCGCGCACAGCCAGGTGTGAGACGCCAGGAGCGAGCAGCCAGCAGCCAGGGCGCAGGCGCGGAGCTGAGGCGCGTGGGCGCCGGGCCGAGACCTTGCCGTGCCGGCGACCCCGGTGGGCGGCAGCCAGCCACACTCCTCTGGCCCAGCTAAGCCACGGCGACTGCCGCCGCTTTGTCTGCAGCCGCGCTCTACGCAGTCGATAGCCTCTGCACTACGAAACCCCTCCTGCTAGACCACCCGCCAAACACCAGTGTTATCAACCTGTTAGGTGCTAGTCGAGCACACTTTGTTTTGTTTTGTTTTAGGGCACAAAAAACAGTACGCGCCCATGTCAAAACTAGAGAACACGAACACAGAGTGGAGTTAAACGACTATGCGTCAGTCCCAATGGACGGAATAGGAGTCAGCTATATACAGGCACGTGGAAAAAGGGCTACAAAATACCACACAATAATGGAGGTCCAAAACTAATGTACCTGCGAGTGAGAGCGCTTCGATCGTCTAGTGTGTTTACATGTACTCTTGAAACCGATCGGAATGTGCTCTGCCGACCGAACAACCAGATCACTCGCTCGTGAAGTTTGTCAGCCTTCCAGAGTGTATACGACAGTCGAAAACATTGATTTGGTTTTCGAATGAAACAAGTTTACTACACGTAGTCTTATACCGTATTTGCTGCACTACTGGCCATTAAAATTGCTACACCAAGAAGAAATGCAGATGATAAACGAGTATTCATTGGACAAATATATTATACTAGAACTGGCATCTGATAACATTTTCACGCAGTTTGCATAGATCTTGAGAAATCAGTACCCAGAACAACCACCTCTGGCCGTAATAAGGGCCTTGATACGCCTGGGCATTGAGTCGAACAGAGCTTGGATGGTGTGTACAGGTACAGCTGCCCATGAAGCTTCAACACGATACCACAGTTCATCAAGAGTAGTGACTGGCGTATTGTGACGAGCCAGTTGCTCGGCCACCATTCACCAGACGTTTTCAGTTGGTGAGACATCTGGAGAATGTGCTGGCCAGGGCAGCAGTCGAACATTTTCTGTATCCAGAAAGGCTCGTACAGGACCAGCAACATGCGGTCGTGCATTATCCTGCTGAAATGTAGGGTTTCGCAGGGATCGAATGAGGGGTAGAGCCACGGGTCGTAACACATCTGAAATGTAACGTCCACTGTTCAAAGTGCCGTCAATGCGAACGAGAGGTGACCGAGACGTGTAACAAACGGCACCACATACCATCACGTCGGGTGATACGCCAGTATGGCGACGACGAATACACGCTTCCAATGTGCTTTCACCGCGATGTCGCCAAACACGGATGCGACCATCATGATGCTGTAAACAGAACCTGGATTCATCCGAAGAAATGACGTTTTGCCATTCGTGCACCCAGTATCGTCGTTGAGTACACCATCGCAGACGCTCCTGTCTTTGATGCTGCGTCAAGGGTAACCGCAGCCATGGTCTCCGAGCTGATAGTCCATGCTGCTGCAAACGTCATCGAACTGTGCAGATGGTTGTTGTCTTGCAAACGTCCCCATCTGTTGACTCAGGGATCGAGACGTGGCTGCACGATCAGTTACAGCCATGCGGATAAGATGCCTGCCATCTCGACTGCTAGTGATACGAGGCCGTTGGGATCCAGCACGGCGTTCCGTATTACCCTCCTGAACCCACCGATTCCATATTCTGCTAACAGTCATTGGATCTTGACAAACGCGAGCAGCAATGTCGCGATATGATAAACCGCAATCGCGATAGGCTACAGTCCGACCTTTATCAAAGTCGGAAACATGATGGTACGCATTTCTCCTCCTTACAGGAGGTATCACAACAACGTTTCACCGGGCAACGCCGGTCAGCTGCTGTTTGTGTATGAGAAATCGATTGGAAACTTTCCTCACGTGAGCACGTTGTAGGTGTCGCCACCGGTGCCAACCTTGTGTGAATACTTTGAAAAGCATATCACAGCATCTTCTTCCTGTCGGTAAAATTTCTCGTCTGTAGCACGTGACATTCGTGGTGTAGCAATTTTAATGGCCAGTAGTGTATGTATGTTGACGACTCCCAAGTATTTTGTGTCTTTTAATTCTTTGTTTTTCCCGCGGGTTTGACGATAGTAGTTTTTTTCTCTTTTAGTACTCTACCGACACCGCGAGCTGTGTTTTAGTTTACATTACGTTCATTCTGCAATGTTTTGTGATATTGGTTTTATCCTATCATACAGGGATTCTCATGTGCTGTCTGGATTCGTCTTTTGACTGTGTTTTGGATATGTATTAGTGATCATACAGGTTCGGATCGGATGCCCATCCGCCGCTTCATACAAGGTTTTACCGAGGACTGACAGGTTTTACATGTACTTGCACGTTGGATTTCGTGGCAATAAAGTATTAACTTTGTGAGTACATCGTTTTGCTATCTTCTTTGTTCGGTAGGTTATGTTGCCTACTAGTGCCTTTACTTACGTAGTTTTATTCTATATGCAGATACGACAAAATGTTCAAATATGTGTGAATTCCTAAGGGACCAAACTGCTGAGGTCATCGGTCCCCTAGACTTACACTACTTTAACTAACTTATGCTAAGAACAACACACACGCCCATGCCCAAGGGAGGAGTCGAACCTCCGGCAGGAGTGGCCGCGCAACCCGTGACATGCCTCCTAAACCACGCGACTACTCCGCGTGGCATATGACCTGATGGTATTCCTCCAGGGAATGAAACCAGTCGTCATACAGTGAAAACATAGTAAACAACTATTGCGGATTTCGACTTTCACTCAGTTTTAATACAGACCATTTTATCATCTCTGAGTTTAAATTATTTGATTGTCCTTCACATTATGAACAAATTTACTCTTACCAGTCACTGTTTATTTATTTTTACAACGCGTTTCGAAGGTTTAAACCTCCAATATAAAGCGGATTTACATGTGTTAGTATGAAAAATGTTTGTGCGTTGTGCTACGATTTCAGGGTCACTTGTGGCACTGTCTAGTAGACACAAAAACACTATTTCAGAATTTGGTTTTCGAGAGGTTTATGACTGAAAACTAAATGTATATCTAAAAGTGAAAATAAACAAGTAAAATAGATTACCTCCAGTGGTCATAGGCTCCTTTCACTCTCGTAGCACATCACACGCAAACTGTCATACTTTGGCCGGCCGCTGTGGCCGTGCAATTCTAGGCGCTTCAGTCTGGAACCGCGTGACCGCTACGGTCGCAGGTTCGAATCCTGCCACGGGCATGGATGTGTGTGATGTCCGTAGGGTAGTTAGGTTTAAGTACACTCCTGGAAATTGAAATAAGAACACCGTGAATTCATTGTCCCAGGAAGGGGAAACTTTATTGACACATTCCTGGGGTCAGATACATCACATGATCACACTGACAGAACCACAGGCACATAGACACAGGCAACAGAGCATGCACAATGTCGGCACTAGTACAGTGTATATCCACCTTTCGCAGCAATGCAGGCTGCTATTCTCCCATGGAGACGATCGTAGAGATGCTGGATGTAGTCCTGTGGAACGGCTTGCCATGCCATTTCCACCTGGTGCCTCAGTTGGACCAGCGTTCGTGCTGGACGTACAGACCGCGTGAGACGACGCTTCATCCAGTCCCAAACATGCTCAATGGGGGACAGATCCGGAGATCTTGCTGGCCAGGGTAGTTGACTTACACCTTCTAGAGCACGTTGGGTGGCACGGGATACATGCGGACGTGCATTGTCCTGTTGGAATTGCAAGTTCCCTTGCCGGTCTAGGAATGGTAGAACGATGGGTTCGATGACGGTTTGGATGTACCGTGCACTATTCAGTGTCCCCTCGACGACAACCAGTGGTGTACGGCCAGTGTAGGAGATCGCTCCCCACACCATGATGCCGGGTGTTGGCCCTGTGTGCCTCGGTCGTATGCAGTCCTGATTGTGGCGCTCACCTGCACGGCGCCAAACACGCATACGACCATCATTGGCACCAAGGCAGAAGCGACTCTCATCGCTGAAGACGACACGTCTCCATTCGTCCCTCCATTCACGCCTGTCGCGACACCACTGGAGGCGGGCTGCACGATGTTGGGGGGTGAGCGGAAGACGGCCTAACGGTGTGCGGGACCGTAGCCCAGCTTCATGGAGACGGTTGCGAATGGTCCTCGCCGATACCCCAGGAGCAACAGTGTCCCTAATTTGCTGGGAAGTGGCGGTGCGGTCCCCTACGGCACTGCGTAGGATCCTACGGTCTTGGCGTGCATCCGTGCGTCTCTGCGGTCCGGTTCCAGGTCGACGGGCACGTGCACCTTCCGCCGACCACTGGCGACAACATCGATGTACTGTGGAGACCTCACGCCCCACGTGTTGAGCAATTCGGCGGTACGTCCACCCGGCCTCCCGCATGCCCACTACACGCCCTCGCTCAAAGTCCGTCAACTGCACATACGGTTCACGTCCACGCTGTCGCGGCATGCTACCAGTGTTAAAGACTGCGATGGAGCTCCGTATGCCACGGCAAACTGGCTGACACTGACGGCGGCGGTGCACAAATGCTGCGCAGCTAGCGCCATTCGACGGGCAACACCGCGGTTCCTGGTGTGTCCGCTGTGCCGTGCGTGTGATCATTGCTTGTACAGCCCTCTCGCAGTGTCCGGAGCAAGTATGGTGGGTCTGACACACCGGTGTCAATGTGTTCTTTTTTCCATTTCCAGGAGTGTAGTTCTAAGTTCTAGAGGACTGATGGCCTCAGATGTTAAGTCCCATAGTGCTCAGAACCATTTGAACCATTTTTGTCATACTTTGTAAACAAAGATGGTGTTTGGAAATTATTAGGTGCGGAGAACATACAGCAAAACAAAAACACTGTCTCTATGTACAAAGAAGATGTATGACAGTAACATTATTTGAAATAAGTTTTAAAGGATTTTAGAGCTCTTTATTTGAGTTGCTGACTATTTCAAGGGGTATATAAATCCTTTCGTGTCAAGTTTATATAGCTTGGATTTCATACTCGTTTAAATAATCAGGTGGCATGTTGAAAACTTTAACTGCAATAATCATGTTGCCAAAAGTGCTAAAATGGTACATTAATACCTGGGATTCAGAGATAGGGATTAAAGACGTCATGCTGCAGAAAGCGAGTGAAAGAAAGAGGGAGAGACAGACAAACAACAGAGAGACTGAAAGAGAGGGGTTTCGCGGTTTGGAAGGTAGGAGACGAGATACTGGCAGAAGTAGAGCTGTGAGTACCGGGCGTGAGTCGTGCTTCGGTAGCTCAGATGGTAGAGCACTTGCCCGCGAAAGGCAAAGGTCCCGAGCTCGAGTCTCGGTCAGGCACACAGTGTTAATCTGCCAGGAAGTTTCATATCAGCGCACACTCCGCTGCACAGTGAAAATCTCATTCTGGAGAAATAAGGTTGTTGGTAAACTTAACACATAAATTGGGGACCAATTAGTAGGTGAAGTTCAGGAATTCTGCTACCTTGGAACCAAAATATCCAATGAGGAACGAATCGAGGAGGGCATAAAAAGCGGATTAGCACAGACGAGAAACGCATTCTTGACCAAGAGCAGTGTCCTAATATAAAAACCGGCTAAATCTAAGAAATAAATTTCTGAGAACATACATTTGGAGCACAACTTTGCGTGGCAGTGAATCATTGACGGACGGAAAGTCGAAAGTGACAAGAATCGGAGCGTCTGAGACGTCATGACGCAGAAGGAGGATGAGAAGTAGGTGGACTTATAAGGTAAAAAATGAAGAGCTTCTACGCAGTTCGGCGATGAAACGAACATATGAAACCACTGACAATATGACAGCTAAGGATAATCGGACAAGTTTTAAGACATGAAGGAAAAACTTCCATGGTACTAGAGGGAGCTGCATGGGGTAAAAATTGTAGGAGAAGACAGATATTGGAATATACAATAATCAAGGACATTGGAAGAACATGTCACTCCGACATGAGGAAGTTGACACAGGAGGGAGAAACATGTTGGGCAGTATCAGATCAGCCAGATCAATGAAGACTTACAGAAAAAGTCCTTCATTGGTGCCACACAGCGAAATTCATCGAAACTGTTTGGTTCTGTGTACATATTTTGTTAAAAATCTGAAATATGAAAATAGAAAGTGAAGCGGATTCTGGTATCATGCAGATACTTTAGTACACTACTGGTCATTAATATTGCTACACCAAGAAGAAATGCAGATGATAAATGGGTATTCATTGGACAAATATACTAGATCTGACATGTGATTACATTTTCACGCAGTTTGGGTGCATAGATCTTGAGAAATCAGTACCCAGTACAACCACCTCTAGCCGTAATAATGGCCTTGATACGCCTGGGCATTGAGTCAAACAGAGCTTGGATGGCGTGTACAGGTACAGCTGCCCATGAAGCTTCAACACGATACCACAGTTCATCAAGAGTAGTGACTGGCGCATTTGAACGATCCAGTTGCTCAGACACCATTGGCTATACGTTTTCAGTTGGTGAGAGATCTAGGGAATGTGCTGGCCAGGGCAGCAGTTCAACATTTTCTGTATCCAGAAAGGCCCGTACAGGACCTGCATCATGCTGTCGCGCATTATCCTGCTGAAATGTAGGGTTTCGCAGGGATCGAATGAAGGGTAGAGCCACGGGTCGTAACACATCTGAAATGTAACGTCCACTGTTCAAAGTGCTGTCAGTGCGAACAAGAGGTGACCGAGACGTGTAAACACTTGCACCCCATACCATCACGCCGGGTGATACGCCAGTATGGTGATGACGAATACTCGGCCGGCCGCGGTGGCCTAGCGGTTCTAGGCGCTTCAGTCCGAAACCCCGCGACTGCTACGGTCGCTGGTTCGAATCCTGCCTCGGGCATGGATGTTTGTGATGTCCTTAGGTTAGTTAGGTTTAACTAGTTCTAAGTTCTAGGGGACTAATGACCTCAGCAGTTGAGTCCCATAGTGCTCAGAGCCATTTGCCTCGGGCATGGATGTGTATGACGTCCTTAGGTTAGTTAGGTTTAAGTAGTTCTAAGTTCTAGGGGACTGATGACCTAAGATGTTGAGTCCCATAGTGCTCAGAGCCATTTGAACCATTTGAACGAATACACGCTCCCAATGTGCGTTAACCGCGATGTCGCCAAACACGGATGCGACCATCATGATTCTGTAAACAGTACCTGGATTCATCCGATAAAATGACGTTTTGCCATTCGTGCACCCAGGTTCGTTGTTGAGTACACCATCGCAGGAGCTCCTATCTATGATGCTGCGTTAAGGGTTACCGCAGCCATGGTCTCCGAGCTGATAGTCCATGCTGCTGCAAACGTCGTCGAACTGTTCGTGCAGATGGTTGTTGTCTTGCTAACGTCCCCATCTGTTCACTCAGGAATCGAGACGTGGCTGCACGATCCGTTACAGCCATGCTGATAAGGTGCCTGTCATCTCGACTGCTAGTGATATGAGGCCGTTGGGACTTATCAAAGTCGGAAATGTGATGGTACGCATTTCTCCTCCTTACATAAGGCATCACAACAACGTTTCACCTGGCAACGCCCGTCAACTGCTGTTTGTGTGTGAGAAATTGGTTGGAAACTTTCCTCATGTCAGCACGTTGTAGGTTCGTCACCGGCGGCGCCAACCTTTTGTGAATGCTCTGAAAAACTAATCATTTGCATATCACAACATCTTCTTCCTGTAGCACGTCATCGTCGTGAGTAGCAATTTTAACGTCCAGTAGTGTATTTTATGGCGTTGTTGTTTATTTTTTACTAACGCTCACGATAATCTAGTTTATTTAACAACATAAGCTCCAACAGTTGTGATTCTTTCACCAGGTCGTCATCCGCCGTCGTCGACTTTTCGGCGGGACTGTCCAGCCCCGTTGAGTGAGGTGGCTGTGCAGTGGCGAGTCCTTCCGGTATACATTTGCTTGTGCGAGAGGTAGAGACGTCACCATGTGTGTTGCTACAGCTTCACCTGTCGATATTTGTGCAGTACTTCTTTGGAGACACGCTGACATGGCCTTCCTGACTAGACCCTAAGGAAATTTTCGGCTGACCATCGTAAATGACCATCGCTCTGCAGTCTCCAGTTGTGAGATAAGACGACACATGTTTTGATAACTCGATCCGTATTTGTCGTACACCATTAAGTACCGGGTACGTGCTAAATATTGTCCATTTTTCTGCTATGTAACTAAATACCCGACAGCGGGGTTGTAGCGCGATAACTACGATCTCAGCCGAAACCTCAAATGGTGGCTCAAATACTCTGACAGTTCTCAATCCATGATCAACAGCCACCGCTCCGACATGATCCTCAGAATGATCAAAAGCCACCGCTCCGACGTGGCCCTCAGAACGTTTAAATTTAGGTCCATCTTATCGCACGCAAACCGTGTCGTTGATCAGTTTGGCGTAGACTACACTGCTTGTGATAGAGAAGTGAATTCCAATCATATCATGTAGTTCAATTGTAATTTCTTCACGTGTAAATCGTTCTGTATCAAATGTCTTCGGTCGTGCAAATACATTATTAAAGCTGATTTTGATGCTAGGCTGTCGGTACGAAAGAACTATTCTACACTCATGCTCATAAATTAAGGATAATGCTGATACATGGTGAAACAACGCCCTGGTGGGCGGTTTGCGGGTTTAAATCACTTCGCGGTATGATTATGCAGTGTACGGTGGCGCTGGCAGCAGCCCACAAACGCAGAGGTGTGTTGGTGCATGTCAGAGTACGGCGCAGTGAGTAAGTGTGCAGACGTTTTCAGACGTGCTAATGGTGACTGTATGTTGAAAATGGCTCAAAGAACACATATTGATGACGTAGTTAGGGGTAGAATACTAGGGCGACTAGAGGCTGGTCAGACACAGCAGGTCGTAGCACGGGCCCTCCGTATGCAACAAAGTATGATCTCAAGATTACGGCAAAGATTCCAGCAGACAGGAAAAGTGTCCAGGCGCTACAGTACGGGACGTCCACAGTGTGCAACACCACAAGAAGACCGATTCGCACCATCAGTGCCCGGAGAGGGCCACGGATTACTGCAGGTAGCCTTGCTCGGGACCTTACCGCAGCCACTGGAACAGTTGTCTCCAGACACACAGTCTACAGACGACTGAGCAGACATGGTTAATTCGCCCGGAGATCTGCAAAGTGCATTCCACTGACCCCTGGTCACAGGAGAGCCTGTAAAGCCTGGTGTCAAGAACTCAGTACATGGTCATTGGAACAGTGGTCCCAGGTTACTTTCATCGACGAGTCCAGGTATAGTCTCAACAGTGATTCTCGTCGGGTTTTCATCTGGTGTGAACCAGGAGCCAGATACCAACCCCTTACTGAACTTGAAAAGGACCTGTATGGAGGTCTTGGTTTGATGGTGTGGGGTGGGAATATGATTGGTGCATGTACAGCCCTGCATGTCTTTGTCAGAGGCTGTAACAGGTCAGGTGTATCGGGACGTCATTTTGCACCAGTATGTCCGCCTTTTCAGGGGTGCAGTGGGTCCCACCTTCCTCCTGATCGATGATTACACACGGTCCCACCGAGCTGCAATTGTGGAGGAGTACCTTGGAACAGAAGATATCAGGCGAAAGGAGTGGCCTGCCTGTTCTCCAGACCTAAACCCCATCGAGCACGTCTGGAATGCTCTCGGTCGACGTGTCGCTGCGCGTCTTCAAACCCCTAGGACACTTCAGGAGCTCCGGCAGGCACTGGTGCAAGAATGGAAGGCTATAGCCCAGCAGCTCCTCGACCACCTGATCGAGAGTATGCCAACCCGTTGTGCGCCCTATTTAAGTGTGCATGGTTATCATATCCCATATTGATGTCGGGGTACATGCGGAGGAAACAGTGGCGTTTTGTAGCACATGTGTTTCGGGACGGTTTTCTCAACTTATCACCAGTACCGTTGACTTACAGATCCGTGTCGTGTGTGTTCCCTATGTGCCTATGCTATTAACTCCAGTTTTGTGTAGTGCCACATTTTGCGGCACCACAGTCTGCAATTATCCTTAATTTATGAGCATGAGTAAAGTTCGAAAGTGCAAGTACTAGCGACGGCCAACACGAAGTAAACAACCACGCGAAGCTTCGTGGCAGGCACGTAAACAGACGTCCGAGCCGCACGACATCGGAAAGCATACTGCCTTGAACGCCAGCTACTTGATCAACATGAACTCTAACGTCCCGCACCTGCGCATTGTTACAGAAGCCACATAATAGACGCATAAAGCTTCTCTTGCGATTTTCTCGGAACTTCCAGAGTTATGCTCCTTACTACTTGCACATTATGTAGTTTTAATAGAAACTAAAGATATACAACGTTTGAAGGAAAACTTTGACCCAACATTGTGGCCTGCCCTTCCAAGTTTACATTAGTATGAAAAGGATACTGGCTACTGACACATTTGTCGAGTGCAGTGAGACATTTTGTAAAGTTGTTTACGCCGGCTTCGGTGCCTGAGCGGTTCTAGGCGCTTCAAAATGGTTCAAATGGCTCTGACCACTATGCGACTTAACTTCTGAGATCATCAGTCGCCTAGAACTTAGAACTAATTAAACCTAACTAACCTAAGGAAATCACACACATCCATGCCCGAGGCAGGATGCGAACCTGCGACCGTAGCGGTCACGCGGTTCCAGACTGAAGCGCCTAGAACCGCATGTCCACAAAGGCCGGCTCTAGGCGCTTCAGTCTGGAACCGCGTGACCGCTACGGTCGCAGGTTTGAATCCTGCCTCGGGCATGGATGTGTGTGATGTCCTTAGGTTAGTTAGGTTTAAGTAGTTCTAAGTTCTAGAGGACTGATGACCTCCGATGTTAAATCCCATAGTGCTCAGCGCCATTTGAACCATTTTTTAAAGTTGTTTATAAGCTCCAAGAAATTTCGTAAATCTGTTTTAACCCGATTCTTGGCAGTTAACAAGTCAGTAGGCGGAGGAGTGACGGTTAGGACCGATTTAAGCACACAAATCAGAGTCCATTGTCTCCACTGAGTGCGTAGCCTTAAGCGAGAAATTTTAACTTAACCCGATATTAAAACATATTTTATGTCCAAACGATACATTTCCAGACATGGTTTACTTATCAAAATTATATCTACTAACCCTTTCTACAAAATCTAGTGCCCTATAATGGGAACTTGGATCACCTTGTATATACTTAACTTTCTTCGAGTAGCAGGTGAAACAGTTATGGATTTCAAAATATCCATGGGTGTACTGCCGGTCTACAGTGTACAACGGGCACAATATTACGGCGATCATACATGTCGCCATAATCATGTGAACTGACGGATTGAGCTCCTGTGAACGTGCCGGTACTGAGATCCGTACGCTATGGCTGCTCAGGGGGAACTGGGTTCGGTCGCGGCGGCGGCCGATTTAAATACCCTCCGCCCGCGGCGCACCCCCTCCGCCGTCCGCGCCCCGCGCCGCGGTCGCGCGGTGGCACAGATTGCGACGGCGTCTGAGATGACGTCGGTGTGATGGCTCTGTCCGCCGTGGTCGTCACAACTATACGTTTGCTCGATTTACTCTGTTTAACCCAATTGCTGGTTCCCAAGCCTTGCTAAGATTATAGCGACAGTCACGGTTTATGAGGTCGTCATTGTTGCGAATTTCGATGGCCTCTCTAACAACGCTGTCCCAGTATCTCGACGTCTGCACCAGAATCCTTGTGCGTTCATACTCCATAGCGTGATTTTCCGACAAACAATGTTCAGCGACCGCCGACTTGCTCTGATACATCAGACGAGTGTGCCTCTGGTGTTCACGGCATCGATCCTCGACGGTACGCGTCGTCTGACCAATATACGACTTGCCACATTGACACGGAATCTGGTACACGCCGGCCTTCCTCAAACCGAGGTCATCTTTGGCGCTCCTCACCAGTGCACGAGTTTTATTCGGAGGACAAAACACAGTTCCGACCCGGTGTTTCTTCAAAATGCGGGCGATTTTCCCCGAGAGTGCGCCTGTATATGGAATAAAAGCACTCTCTGCCTCCTCCCTCGTGATTTCATCCATCTCCACAGGTTGTGTTGCAGTGGTTGGGTGGAGAGCACGTTGAATCTGCCACTCTGAGTACCCATTTTTTCGAAATACAGTTCTCAGATGTTCCAATTCCTGGGGTAGACTCCCTGCGTCGGAGATAGTGCGCGTCCTATGTACTAGAGTTTTAAGCACCCCATTCCTCTGTGAATGGTGGTGGCAGCTGTCTGCTTGCAAATACAGATCAGTGTGCGTTGTCTTCCTATACACCCCATGACCTACGGTGCCGTCAGCCCTTCTCTTGACCGAGACGTCAAGGAAAGGTAATGTACCCTCCGTTTCAGTCTCCACAGTGAATTTGATGTTGGGGTGTATGGAGTTTAGGTGTGTAAGGAAGTCAAGGAGTTTATCCATACCATGTGGCCAGATGACGAACGTGTCGTCCACGTAATGGAAAAAGCAAGTAGGTTTCCATTCGGATGACGACAGGGCTTCCTCCTCGAAGTTCTCCATGTACAAATGGTTCAAATGGCTCTGAGCACTATGGGACTTAACTTCTGAGGTCAACAGTCCCCTGGAACTTAGAAGTACTCAAACCTAACTAACCTAAGAACATCACACACATCCATGCCCGAGGCAGGATTCGAACCTGCGACCGTAGCGGTCGCGCGTTTCTAGACTGTAGCGCCTAGAACCGCTCGTCCACTCCGGCCGGCTCTCCATGTACAAATTCGCTACCATCGGTGAGAGTGGGCTACCCATGGCGACTCCCTCCGTTTGTTCGTAGTATTCTCCATTAAAAAGAAAATACGTGGAAGCCAAGACATGCCTAAAAAGTTCAGTGGTCTTCTCGTCAAACTTCTGACAAATCAATTCTAGTGACTCTCGCAGGGATACCCTCGTAAACAAGGAAACGACGTCAAAACTCACCATGATATTTGACTCATCCAACCTGAAGCTATCAAGGCGTTTAACAAAATCCACGGAATTACGGATGTGATGAGGGCGTTTACCCACATAAGGACTTAATATTCCCGTCAGGTATTTGGCCAACAAGTATGTAGGTGCCCTGATGTTGCTGGCAATGGGGCGTAATGGTACTCCCTCTTTGTGAACCTTCGGAAGTCCATATAGTCTAGGCGGTACCTTGAGAAGCGACCTCGTCTTGTTCTCCACCTTCTTTGTAGGGTCAACGCTGATCTTCCGGTAGGAATCGTCATTTAGCTGGCTCTGCATCTTATTAGTGTAGTCCTTGTGGGAGACAACAACTGTAGCATTGCCTTTGTCAGCCGGTAAGACAACAATTTCAGAGCGCTCCCTCAGATCACGAATGGCCGCCCTCTCTTTACTGGTGATATTTGACTTCATCGGCTTGGATTTCGTCAATGCACGACAAGTTTCACGACGTATTTCCTCAGCTGATTCAGGCGGAAGTCGAGCTGCAACCTGTTCAACAGCACTAACAATTTCTGCGACTGGAGTAAACTTGGGTGTGGGAGCGAAGTTGAGACCTTTCTGCAAAACCGAGACCGCATCATCACTCAACACCGAAATACTGTGCCTGTTGTACACTGTAGACCGGCAGTACACTCGTGGATATTTCGGTTATCAAATACGCCATGAGACACTCAAGAATCACAGTTATGGATTTGTTTACAAAAACTGTTTACGAACGATTTACGTACAAAAATGAACAGAACGAAAGCACATTCAAATGGTGTAAATTAATTATGGGTAAATGTGGTTCAAAAATGGTCCTGAGCACTATGGGACTTAACAGCTGAGGTCATCAGTCCCATAGAACCCAGAACTGCTTAAACCTAACTAACCTAAGGACATCACACACATCCATGCCCGAGGAAGGATTCGAACCTACGATCATAGCGGTCGCGCGGTTCCAAACTGAAGCGCCTAGAACCGCTCGGCCACGGAAAATTTGGTCTCTGACCACAATTTATTGATTATTAACTATAGATTAACACTGAAGAAACTGCAAAATAGCAGGAATTTAAGGAGATGGGACCTGGATAAACTGAAAGACCCAGAGATTGCAGAGGGTTTCAGAGGGAGCATTAGGCTACGATTGACAAGAACAGGGAAAAGTAATACAGTAGAAGAAGGATGGGTAGCTTTGAGAGATGAAATAGTGAAGCCAGCAGAGGATGGTCCAGATGGCTCTAAGCACTATGGGACTTAACATCTGAAGTCATCAGTTCCCTATACTTAGAACTACTTAAACCTAAGTAACCTATAGACATCACACACATCCATTTCCGAGGCAGGATTCGAACCTGCGACCGTAGCAGTCGCGCGGTTCTGGAATGAAGCGCCTAGAATCGCTCGGACACAGTGGCCGTTGCAGCAGAGGATCTGATGAAAACAGAACGTGGACTGACGATAAATCAGAAAAAGACGAAAGTAATTAGGAGTATCAGGACTGACATTACCGATAAACTTTGTGTCAAAATTGGGGACGTAGTGGCAGACGAAGGAATTCTTCTACTATGAAAGAAAAGTAATCCATGGCAGATGAAGCAAGGACGATACAACAAGCACACAACTGACGCAAAGAGGGCATTTCTCGCTAACAGAAGGGTTCTGGTATCAAACCAGGCGTTAATGTGAGAAAGAAATTTCAGAATTTAGATCTGGAACTCAGTACAGGATGTAAGGAAGCATGGACTATGGGAAGACGTGAAAGGAGAGAACTAAAGAGTTTCCAATTTGATTTAAAAGAAGAATGCTGAAAATTAAGTGGTTTAATAATATATCAAACAAGGAACTTCTCTTATGAAACAGCGAGGAAAAAATATGTTGAAAAAGCTACCTAGAAAAAGAAGCAGGATGAAGGACATGTGTTGAGACTCCAGAGAATGGAGGGTGCCATAGGCAGCAACAGTTGAATGCAAAGATAGAGGGATTGGAATATACAGGGTGCATCATAATTAAACCTACTTTTGTAGCATTTGTAGACTTAGATAACATTGTTGAGGAGAATGCTCTCTTTCAAATTCTAAATATGGCAGTGGAAAAATAGAGAAAGCGAACATCTACTTACAATTTATACAGAAATCAGATGGCAGTTGTAAGAGTCGAGGGGCACGAAAGGGAAGCAGTGGTTGAGAATGGAGTGAGAGAGCGTTGCAGCCTATGCCCGATGTTATTTAATCTGTATACTGAGCAAGCAGTAAAGGAAATGAAAGAAAAAGTTGGAGTAGGAATTAAATAAAGAAACAAAAACTTTCAGGTTTGCCGATCGTATTTGCAATTTTGTCAGAGACAGCAAAGGACTTGGAAGAGCAGTTGAACGGAATGGACAGTATCTTGAAAGGAGGATATAAGATGAGCATCAACAAAATCAAAATGATACCGGAATGTTGTAGAATTAAATCAGGTGCTGCTGAGTCAATTAAATTAGAAAATGGTAAATTTACAAGAGTAAATGTGTCTTGCTAATTGGGAAGCAAAGTAACAGATGATGTTCGAAGCAGGGAGGATATAAGATGTAGACTGGCAATGGCAAGAAAGCGTTTCTGAAGAAGAGAAATTTGTTAACCTCAAGTCCAGATTTAAGTGTCAGGAAGTCCTTTCTGAAAGTATTTGCATGGAGTGTAGCCTTGTATGGGAGTGAAACATGGGCGATAAAAAGTTTAGATGAGAAGAGAATGGAAGCTTTTTAAATGTAGCGCTACAGAAGAATGCTGAAGATTGGATGGGTAGATCACGTACTGAAAGAGGAGGTACTGAATACGATTGGGGAAAAGAGAAATTTGTGGTACGACCTGGCCAAAACAAGGGATCGATTGGTAGCATACATTTTGAGGCATCAAGGCATCAGCAGTTTAGCACTGGAGGGAAGCGTGTGGGGTAAAAACGGTAGAGGGAGACTAAGAGACGAATACAGTAAGCAGATTGATAGGGCTGTGGGTTGCAGTAGCTACTCAGAGACGAAGAGACTTACACAGGATAGAGTAGCATGGAGAGCTGCATCAAATCACTCTTTGGACTGAAGACCACAACAACAACAAAATAATCTAAATGTAGCGAGCGTTTAAAAAACTAACTCTCATGCTTACAAGAAATAGTACTGGTCAAAACTAGCAAAAAAAGTCTTATAAACATGTCCGGAAACAAAGACTTGTGATAAAGGCCGCTTATGACAAGAAAAGCCAGTACTCACTGACGTAGGCTGCATTCCTCTTGACTTCCATTGGCGATTTTTTGTTGGTTGTGCAAGTCTTTGTAATAAATCCTCTTACTGTGATGATACTGTTTAAATATAATACCTAAAAGTATCTACGAGGTGAACCATTCCATAGGTATCGCTCTCAGAAAATGCGTATTTTCCAGGATAAGAACAATCTCTTACCAAACAAATGCTTGAACTAGTATTTACATTAAAACGAATTTGGTAAGGAGAGGAATGAGAAACGTAATTTCCAGATAAAAGACACTTATCGTGCATGACTAACTCCAAGATAATTGTCGCCTCAGAATTAAACATCTTGTTATTGAATATTTTAAGACGTCTCGTAGAACATTGTTTCGAATCGATTCGAGAAAATGAGCAATAATTGGAATCTGTTTCAAAGATAAATGCCAAAAATGTTGACAAAAGCTAACAAAGCATATTAGAAATAAGGAACTGTGGAACTCAAACAATAATAATCTGATGCTGAAATTGAGATTTATCAGGACTGAAGAAATGCCTGCTTGTGGTGAGCTTGTTTTAACGTAATCTCGAGGGATTTCATGGAGTAAGAAACGGCAGTATAATCCAAGGTATTCTGAAAAGACGATGCGAGAGCTGAGATCTACAACCATTTTGATTCCTGTAGACGCTTTCGATTCCCGCACGCTGTCTTAAACATTGTCCAGATGACTTGTATCTTCTAAAGGGAATTTTTAGAAGGCCTCACCTCTCACTTCCATTTTTCTCTCCCTCGCTACCTGCCCTTTCCTTGTCCTCCGTCATGTTGTAACATACTGTAGCTTCTACTTGTGCATCACTATGATTCTACTGCTGTTGAAAATTATGATTTTGAACTGACTCTAATCCCCTTCTAAAGGGAATTTTTAGAAGGCCTCACCCCTCACTTCCATTTTTCTCTCCCTCGCTACCTGCCCTTTCCTTGTCCTCCGTCATGTTGTAACATACTGTAGCTTCTACTTGTGCATCACTATGATTCTACTGTTGTTGAAAATTATGATTTTGAACTAACTCTAATCCCAGTATGGAAAATTCTGGTCATAGAGTTTAAGACAGTTGGTGTCTTAGGATCTGTCATCAGCTCTTTTCACTTCGAGATATTTGGAGAACGTGTTCTTAAAAATGTGGAGAAGAATAGAAGAAAGATGTGACCGTTCCCTGCGTGAAGAAGTATCGCCGACTATATCTCAAGTTATTTCGATACACACAGTCGTGATCGCATTTAAGTTGTTTATTTTTAGATGACTGGTTTCGATCTTCTAAGAGATCATCTTCAGATCTTACATTCCTTGATGACCGGAAGAAAGGTAGATGTGAAGCAGGTCCATCTGTGAGGGAGTGGAGAACACTGTTTATACCGAAATTAGCAATAATATAAAAATCGCTGTTTTTGCTGGAAAGAGTTTCCAGAAAATTCTGTCTCAAGTGATTAAGAGGCAATGTATTCGTATACGGGGGGATGATGGTTAAAATACCCATCTGGCCTTCCAAATCCACGTTTCCCGTGATTTCCCCAAATCGCTTAGGACGAATTTTGATGGCTATTCTGAAAGGGCAATGTCATTTCCTTCCTCAGTCTGAACTCGTACACCGTCTCTAATGACCTTGTCGACGGGACGTTAAGTCATAAAATTCCTTTCTGCTTTTTGGAAATCAGGGAAACACCGAATATGGGTGCGCGAGCTCTTGCTTGTGACACCCTGCACATGGAAAACATCCGCTTGTAGTCAACAACACCCGTGGCACTTTTTTTTATACTACGATAAACGAGCGAATAAACAAGCAGTCTGACCTCATTAATGTGCGCAGGTACATCATTCAGTACTGAAGGCAGGTCGCTCAATCACTCATCCGCCATCTTGAATGTTGTGCTTAATGGTAGTCGCCGTAACTGACAACAGTACTCCATATGAACCGTCCAAAACCATATTAGCAGCTCTGGGAGAAGAAGTAACTGACCTCTCACTGATAAAGGAAACCTACCACTGTCTTTATTATTTTTTTTATATTTCCTCTTTCGATTTCACGCAGTGATATTTCCAGTTGTGCAACCATTGAAATGGAATAATCACTACAACCATGCTCACACAGCACAAAACCAGAGTAAGACTGTGGAAGCGGAGCTAGTGACACGATTGGAGGCTCGTTGAACGTCTCGCAGCTGTTCCAGTGAGAAATGCGTCTCTGCCAGCTGCTGGCGCCACCTGACACTGCATTAAAGGATGGCATCAGCCTCCGACAGAGACACCCTTTCTACCGCGCGGCAACCCACGCGCCACTGGCGCTTTCACCGTCTGCATGCTTCCTCAATTAAACAGCAAACTGTCAAGTCATTATAGAAGGTATGTTCCATATTCACACATTTATAACCAGAACGTGTTATGATTTGCCTCTGAAATGTTTTTCAGGCTTCTTTAGAGCCCTGTATTAGGACATTACTACGTTAGTCGTAAACCTATGACGTCCACTGAAGGACGTTAAAACTGCACCATAAAGGAGGCGTGCAACGAACGCCCAAATGGCATGGAAGGTGCTACATACTCGAACCCGCAAATTATTAGCATTTCAGCGCAACCATACGAAACAGGTAGGCGTAAAGCCATCAACATCCCATATATAAAGAAAGATGGGGCATAGGGTTTCTCATTCAGAGATTGAATTTTCCTGTTGGTTGCTTGTGAAAAGATCGTGCTGTGCCTCGTCTAAGAAGAAGACGCGTCTACCAGCACATATTGGAACTCGACATCGGTAGAATACTGGTCTGTCGAAACTGCTTTATCGTTCCGCGATATTGCTTGCTCACGTTGAAAATGGCTCTGAGCACTATGGGACTTAACATCTGTGGTCATCAGTCCCCTAGAACTTAGAACTACTTAAACCTAACTAACATAAGGACATCACACACATCAATGCCCGAGGCAGGATTCGAACCTGCGACCGTAGCGGTCGTGCGGTTCCAGACTGTAGCGCCTTTAACCGCTGAGAATCAAAGCATCTGAGATGTGTTTCTACAGAACGACTCGGAAATTACGTGGGCAGTGAGAAATGCGGTGTTTTGAACGCAGAGGAAAGGAATGTGTAGAATGACTTTAAAAAAGGGCAGACGATAGGACTTCTGTTAAGACATTAAGGAAATAACTTCCACGGTACTAGAGAAGGCCATAGAGAGCAAAAACTGCCGGGGAAAACAGATTGGAATATATCCAGGCCGGCCTGTGTGACCGAGCGGTTCTAGGCGCTTCAAAAAAATAAATGGCTCTGAGCACTATGGGACTTAACATCTGTGGTCATCAGTCCCCTAGAACTTAGAAATACTTAAAGCTAACTAACCTAAGGACAGCACACACATCCATGCCCGAGGCAGGATTCGAACCTGCGACCGTAGCGGTCGCGCGGTTCCAGGCTGAGGCGCCTAGAACCGCACAGCTACACCGGCCGACTGCTCACGTTGAGCCGGATCGTACGAATATGGTGTCGATGGTTACAGTGAGCGTGGGAATGCAGCATTTGTGACTGCGAGCGCCTCCAGCAGCACAAGCGAGAAGCTGTATTTCAGTGTTTGTCTTGTGTATTGCATCCAAAACTACAGCACTAATTTACATCGGCTTCCAGTTGTATTTCAGGTCTTCCACTGTAAAGAAAAGTATAATCCTTCAAAACGGTAACCACTTTTCTTTAATATAACGAAATATTACGCGAGGAAATGTCTGGTGAGTGTTTAAGATTGGATTGGATTGTTTGGCGGAAGAGACCAAACAGCGAGGTTATCGGTCTCATCGGATTAGGGAAGGACGGGGAAGGAAATCGGCCGTGCCCTTTCAAAGGAACCATCCCGGCATTTGCCTGGAGTCATTTAGGGAAATCACGGAAAACCCAAATCAGGATGGCCGGACACGGGACTGAACCGTCGTCCTCCCGAATGCGAGTCCAGTGTGCTAACCACTGAGTCTTTAAGAGAAACTTGTGTTAATCAGCATCTTTATTCAGATAAGTCAAAGTAAGTTTTGCAATATGGGAGCTTATATGTATCAAGTTAATAAGTGCGTGTACAATATCTCTTTTTTCGGGTAGATTGTGACAGAAAAGTGATCCAAAGTGAATGTGAGTGTAGAGCAGACCTTGTCTATGAGATCACGGAGAATATTTTCGCATCAGTACAATGTCAGACCATATTTTCGTGTACCTTTAAGTGACCATAATAGAAGTCGAGCGGTATGGTGTACCTTTAATTTTAACAACAGCACTTCCAGTTAACTTACAGCAATAATTTCTACGGTGTCACAGAGCAACGGCGCACAGTAGTGTCAATTCATTGTTAGCTGCGGTTAGGTTACCCCCGTGCGAGCATGTATACAGTGTTGAATTCGTTTAGTTTTAGAACGGACGTTTTCTTGCTCGATACCTTATTTTAGTATAAGTATTGTAACTACGTCATGGCATATTCTTACACGGCAGGAAAGGAGAGAATTAGAAGCCGCTATTAATTGCAACACAAATATGAAAGAACAACTGAGAAAAAGAGAATTCTTGAGAGCTAGCTTTCTTTTGCGCTTCTGCAAGACCATTTTCAGCAAAGGGAAATGTCAAAAACTTTTCAAAAAAAGTAACAGAGAGCTGAAGAGTTTTGGGGTGTGAAAATCTCTAAAGCGAGCTTACGAGTATGATGTGTGAAACGCAAAATCAAAAACAGAAAAACCATATATGTTTGTGAAATGCAAGAAAAAAATTTGCCTCGAACATTCTGTTACTGTGTGTGAAGGCTGTATCAAACAAAATATCCAACTGAATATATGTACTATTTTGATAACAGGTTATTTATGGAAACTTTGGAAATTTGTGGTAAGTTTCTATGGGACCAAACTGCTGCGGTCAGGCCGCGAGGGATTAGCCGAGCGGTCTGAGGCGCTGCATTCATGGACTGTGCGGCTGGTCACAGCGGAGGTTCGAGTCCTCCCTCGAGTATGGGTGTATGTGTTTGTGCCTAGGATAATTTAGGTTAAGTAGTGTGTAAGCTTAGGGACTGATGGCCTTAGCAGTTGAGTCCCATAAGATTTCACACACATTTGAA
The DNA here is from genome assembly GCF_023864345.2 of Schistocerca serialis cubense. NCBI lineage: Eukaryota > Metazoa > Arthropoda > Insecta > Orthoptera > Acrididae > Schistocerca > Schistocerca serialis. Next base: position 200,202,376 of record NC_064643.1, on the reverse strand, counting down.
CATTTTTTTGCTGAGGTCATCTGTCCATAGACTTACACACTACTTAATCTATCTTATGCTAAGAGCAACATACACACCCACGCCCGAGGGAGGACTCGAAGCTGGATAGTGTGGCCGAGAGGTTCTAGGCGCTTCAGTCTGGAAACGCGCGACCGCTACGGTCGTAGGTTCGAATCCTGCCTCGGGCATGGATGTGTGTGATGTCCTTAGGTTAGTTAGATTTAAGTAGTTCTAAGTGCTAGGCGACTCATAACCTCAGATGTTAAGTCCCATAGTGCTCAGAGCCATTTGAACCATTTGAGGACTCGAACCTTCGATGGGGTGAGCCGCGTGAACCGTGGCAAGGCGTCCCAAACGGCGCGGCTTCTCCGCGCGGCTCTCATTTTCGTGTATCTCCCTTACGTCTAAATGCATTTGACCGATACACAATTTTTTCTTTTGGATAGATATATTACAGTGGCAGGCAATGATGCTAATTACTTACTAAGACTTCCCTCTATATATATGCACAACCTGAAAGCGATGGAGAGAGAGTAATTGGATTCTAGGCTTGTGCACCGCCATTTTAATAGTGAAAGAGGTTTTTCTAAAACAACCATGGGAAAGTCCATCTCTCGATCGTTGCACTTTATACTACAAAGTAAAACTGCTGAAGAATTGTTTCGCGGCAAAAGACGCAGGCCATCTTGTTAAATCTGCAGCAACGGATTAGCACTCTCTTTATAATCAAGAAACATCTGGAAAGGTTAAAGAGGCTGAGAGCGCCTCTTCTCACGGATTACGAAAAAAAACTGTAAATGAATATGTAGCTAAGGCTGTAGCCAACTCAAGTGTGAAACTGTTGCTAATCGACGGTTTTGAAAAATGATGTAGATAAAAAAAGAAGGGAGACGGCGTAATAGACTTACGCTGTACGTTGTTTTGATGCCAGAGTGGGCGGGTTCTACCGCCATCTTAAATAGCCCAGACAATTAGTAGACTGCTGTTCACGATTGCTTTCTGTTCATTATTTCTTTGTGAGCAAGCAACAACTAAAAATTACAGTGCTTACATCAATAACAAAGTGTCAATAACGCAATTTCCAACGTTTTTTCTATTCTTGAATGCGTATTTTCTCTGGTATTACGATACATTTGGCCTTGTTAATGTAACTTGTTTTTTGTTGAAGTATTTCAAGTAACGAAATAGAGAAGGAAATGACGTAAAAACCATGCTTTCTATATCCAATTCATTCCGCTTTTACTGTATTTGTATCGATAGCAAATGAAGCTGGATCTCCAAAACTAATGCTTGTTTGCTTAATGTTACCAGTACTGCATTTTGTTCGTCAAATCTTCAACTTTCAACTAGTATGCACATCACTTTTAATTTTCTTGTTTGCAAAAAACTTATCTACGTATTCTTTGCCAGTCCGTAAACGTGTTTAATGAGGAAAGGAGCAAGGCATGCTATCGTATCTTGTGCATGTCAAGAAAGTGAACGATATGTGAAATGTCAAAGAAACAGAACTGCATAAAGGTATGCCTCCATGTAGAAAAGAGTTTTTGTTTTATTACAAGATCAGTACATTAGTTTCACAATAGTGCACACATCTTCTCACTTTGAAATCTTACCAATGGTCCTCCATTCAGTGTGTGACCAATAATAGCAATAACATTGTCCAATACTATAAATGTGATTAAATGAATGGTCTCAAACGTTTAGACCCCGTAAAATGGATATTTTGCTGTAACTTGTATGTTCCTAACCTTTATTACATACCTGCCTACTTTTTTAACGATAGTCCACCTGCTTTTTTTTCCCGAATATTTCTCGCCAGTGACTCTGTAAGTGTTTTAGGAATAACCACGTGTATCATAATTGGAAAGTATGTCTATTTTGATCACCTGTTTCATTTTACTTTTGAATTTAGTTTTGAAGTTTTCAAAGTACACCATGTTTGCGATATACCAATAGTTAGCTAGTTAGTCAGTTACTTAGTTACACGTTCCAAGCATAATTTGCATGATCAATTGTAATAACGTGGAACAAGTCATTTTACTTTAACATCATTTCTTTGTAAATATGTCTCCTTCATAATCATTTATTATTTATTTGTTTATTAACTAAAAACAGTCAGCTGTTAATAATTTCCACTCATGACCATTTACACAAAAAACACTTTCGAAATTGCCTTCCTGACACTTTATGATTCATGTATTTGGTATTTAAAACAGCTGTTACAACTTACAATAACAGATACTGTTCTGTGGAATAGGAGGAGTTATCAAAGAGAAAAGATTTCAATTTAGTTTCAAATTTTACTTTACTGTTTGTCATGCATTTTATATCACTGGGAAAGTGATTGAAACATTTGGCTGCAGCATTGTGAACTCCTGGTTGTGCTGCAGGCAAACTTAATGGGGCGTAATGAATGTCATATTTTCCTTCTGGTGTTGTAATTATATACATCGTTGTTCCTCATGAAGTGCTGTGGATTACTTATAACAAACTTCCATGAGGGAATAACTATACTGTGAAGTGGGTAGATTGCTACTCACATGCTGAGCAGCAGGCAGGCACCAGAAAAAGAGTATCGCACAAAAGTTTTCGGCCAAACCCTTCTTCAGAAAGGAAGCAAAGCACACATACCTATACATACAATAACGTACACAAAAGTCACACACACATGACCGCTGTCTCTGGCTGTTCTAGCCAGAATCTTTTCTTAGGAGGGAGGAAATGTGAACAATGAACAATTATCGGTGGAGGAATTTAGGGCATGAGATACTGTGCCAACAATCACTGCGGTAACGTACCCGTGTGTTGTTTGGAGAGGAGACCATAGATGACACTGTGCCTCGGCTGTCGGAGCGTTTGCGGTTTGAAAGGCAATGAAAAACGCAGGAAAACAAAAGTAACAGAGCAACCATAAATCATGTATAAGAAAGAAAATATTCTTGAACTTCTTCAATTACGAATGATATCTTAATTTCTTTAAACTTTAGATTCCTATTGCATCGACGAGTACACCCGTAAACGACACTCCTTGATTCGTCCGTCATATGGACAATAACTCCTTCACTTCGTCTACCTCGTAGTCACCAAATTTGATATTAAGATTTGATATTAAGTTTATAGCTAAATTTTAAACTAATGCTATCCTCCAGGATGATTAATTTTTGTCGAATGTTACCTACATGTTCTGCAACGTTGTGTTCGTTGGGAAGTCGCTTCCAGAACGGAAAGCGGTTACACAAAGGTTCTGACGAACACTTCTACTCAGCGGGGAGTCTTCCGCCCTTGGGAACTGTAGGGACAGGACGAGCGTACAGCTACCCCGACCAACAAACGGCGCCTTAACGGGAAAGCCCTTCCGAGAACTCACGGGACCCATGCTCCACGGTTGTAGCCGCAAGGTGCGGAAGATCTACGGCCTTGAACCGCTTATAAGGCAGGCTGAAGTCAGCAGGAAAGCAAGGAAAGGCAGAGAGAACGTACATTCTCCTACAAACCACAAGAACAGAAAAATTAAAGGCAATAAAACGAAATCGCTTTGAACGTATATGAACACTAACGGCTATTGGCACGTATCGCAGCAATCAACACACATGAACCTCTGAAGCTGTATCCATACTACACAGGGAACATACCTGTATACACGCTTATCAGTCAAAACATTATGACCTCTTTCCTAATAGCCGGTATGTCCGACTGTGGCATGGATAACAGTTGCGACACGTCGTGGCATGAAAAAATTGAGCCCTTGGCTGGTAGCTGGAGGGAGCTGGCACCATATCTACACACACAAGCCACCTAATTCCAGTGAATTCCGGGCAGGGGGCAATGAGTTCTGACGCCACGTTAATCACGTCCCAGATGTGTTCGATTAGGTTCATATCTGGCGAGTTGGGGGGGGGGGGGGCAGTACATCAATTGGAACTCGCTACTGTGTTCCTCTAACTATTCCACCATCCTCCTGGCCTTGTAATACGGCGTATTATCTTGCTGGAAACTGCCACTACTGTCGGGAAACATGGTCGTCATGAAGGGGTGTACGTGATCTGCAACCAGAGTACGATACTTTTTGGCTGTGAAGGTGCTTTGCACGAGCTCCACTGGACCCATGGACGCCAACTTGAATGTTTTCCAGAGCATAATGGAGCCTCCACCACCTTGTCTCCATCTTGCAGTACAGATTTCAAGGAGCTGTTCCCATGGAAACAGACGGATTTGCACTCTCCCATAGGCATGATGAACAAGGTATCGGTATTCATAAGACCATGCAACGCTCTGCTACTGCGCCAACGCCCAGTGCCGATGGTCACGTGATCATTTCAGTCGTAGTTACCGATGTCGTGGTGTTAACATTGGCACATGTGTGCATGGGTTGTCGGCTGCGGAGGCCCATCGTTAGGAGTGTTCGGTGCACCGTGTGTTCAGACACACTTGTCCTCCGCCCAGTGTTAAAGTCTGATGCTAGTTTCGCCACAGTTCGCCGCCTGTCCTTTTTTACCAGTCTGACCAGCCTACGACTTCCGACATCTTTACTGAGGGGTGACTGCCCAACCCTACGACGTCTGGACGTGGTTTCACCTTGGTTTCGCCACGTGTTGAAGACACTCCTCGAACACCGGACAAGTCGTGCACTTTCCGAAATGCTCGTGCCGAGCCTCTGAGCCATCACAATCTGCTCTCGGTCAACCACGGATAGATAACACGCCTTCGCCATTCTACTCAAGGACAGCAGGCTCACTGATACTACATGTAAAGTGGGTGTGTCTGACTAGCTGCCATTCCTCCCCAGGTGGCGCTGCTATCTTTTGCACGGGTTTATATCGATAGCAGGTGGTGGTCATAATTTTCTTGCTATTCAGTGTACATACATTTAGAAGCGACAGCGCCTACAACTTTGACGCTCTATAGCCTCGTTGGATGACGTTGCCGCAAGTAGGTTCATATGTAGACCCCTCTTAAGCCTCTAGAATTGTGCAACATGAACTGTGAAACACTCTGTATATGACAACCGAACCAGACTGGAAATACGGACTATCAAAAGCACATCAAAAAACAATAGCCACTGAAGAAATAGCTGATCCAGACAAGACCAAGAAAATATTGAACATACTCACACACACAGACTTCTAACACAAACAAACAAAACACAAACACTGAAGTGTACCACAGCATGTAACCACCTCGGAAAAAAATTGCCCAGACTATGTGGAAAAATAAAAGTGAAAATGTCATTCACCTTAGGTTAGAAAACGTTCAATGATACCTGTCGTCCTTTACTACTGCATGTTACCGGTAAGATCGGCTACGCAAAATATCTCTTTACTGATTCCAAGAATGACTCTGCAAGTAGGGGCTATGTTTGCTTGCCTGCAACAAGTACCAAACACAAAATTTCTGGTTAGTGGGCCAAATTCAAATTTTAATTAATGTAACTGATAAAAAGGCGCCACCTCACAGATCATTTGATGATTTAATAAAATACCAATCCATATATTGGATGTACAATAATCAGGACAAATTTCATTGAAGCATTGCTAAGAGGAGGAGAACATGTCCTTTCATTGCATAGAGTGTGGGCTCCACTTTCCCTCTAACAAAATGGAATTCACACAATTAGTTGCACTGATTGATTGCAATTCATGCTACAATAGTAAAACTGCGTGTAACTGCAAACCGAGATACCACAGCCACACATGTGTTTAAATCCGACAGATTGAAAAAAATCCGCAATGGCCAACCACAAGCGCAGTAACAAACACTCAATAAAAGACATTGCTGGTTTCTGCCATCCAGGGCATAGAAAACAATGATACAAAGATGGACGTATTAGTGATATAAGAAATACACCTACATAAAATAAAAACTGGGACCACTGTTCATCGAAGAAATAAATTTCGACGCTCTTTTACCAAGTTCGCAGAAATACTTTTGGTGCACAAGCAAACATTCAGTTTCAGGAGTAACATCGTCTGTGTTTCCGGAAATCAAATCAAGTCAAAGAACACATAAGCCAATGATACACATACGAGATGAATATGTTCCGAGGAACATTGACACTTCGAGTATTTGTTAAAGTTTATAGGTATCGAACAAACCCTAGCACACACGGGAACAAGTAACTCATTGTATTGGTTACACTTCTATCTTTTTTCTTTCCCGAGACAATGAAGTAACTCTTTTTTTAATGGTACGATATTCTTTTCAACGGGTATTCGATACCTCTTGAATTGTTAATGTTTGCAGCAATGCAAATCTTTAAAACACTTTTCCCGCTATTAATTTCTCTTGCTCATTCCATTTAATGTCGCTTCTTAATGCTACCCCTAAACACTTTTACAATGGAGCGGCCTCTAAAGTTTGTGGCCAGTCGCTAGTCTCGCAGTCGAGCATGTCCGTTTCTCTCTCGTTGCGGATATTGTCTTATATTCGTCCTCTTTCAAACAGAATTTTCATTCAGTGCGTGAAGTCAAAAGCCATCCTGCACGAGCTCACGAGCATCCACAGAGAATAGTTTTCTGCGGTAAACAGCATCGCCAGCGAAAGCGTCACAGAGCTGTTGACCCTATCTGATAAATGATTTATGCAGATTGAGAATATTAAGGGTATTAATGTGCTTTCTTAAGGGACATCCGACATTTCTAATAAACATTCTCTGTACGGTGCAACGCACTGTCTTTTATTAATGTTCGAACCAAACATATATTTGTGGAACTAGTTCGTATGCTCATATCCTGCTAATCATTTTACGAAGTAGTGTTATGTCAGACGTCATTTGAGAAACCCAGGAAGACAGAAATTGTTTTCTTGCATCTAGTATATGACTGTGTATTAAAAAAAGTGGACTGTGTTTCACTCGAGTAGTTTCTCCTGACTCCAAAAATATTTTTAATTTTTTAAATTTTTATAGAAGCTTCTTCTCTCTAGGAACGGTAAAGCTTAGAATGTAGTCCTGTATTTTACAGTCGCTAGTGGTGTTAGTGTGTAAATCTGTTTTTGGGCAATTTTACTCCAGCCACAAGTAGGTCTGGGGGTGACCCGTGTTTGCAGACCCAATAAAATTACCAGTTCCAAACTATTCTTTTAATACTGTACACCCATAAGTAGTAGCCGCCGGTTACCTTTGGACTAGTTTACCTTACGTTGTGACGGTGGCAGTACCCACATGGATACTGTTCGTAGAGCAGTGTCGCTGACTCACCGTCTGTCGAAACACCAGAGTCAGTGGATCAGACTTCATCGTGTCACTCCCTAAATAGCAGGCCACCAATCTGTTACCAAAGGATTTCCATCAGGTATCTGCGTTTAGATTCCAGCCAGTCAGAAGGACCTAAGACACATATAGAGCACAAGTGACCATTTGATTTGCAAAGTCATTATCGAAACCATAGACTGGAGCAAAGAATATATATTACCTGTAACCGGGATTCGTAGCTTTTTAGAAATCGTTTTACAGTTTCTGTACTAATAGCCCCTAATAAATAACGTATTGCTACTAACTACGTGATAATAGAGGGTGTAAGGGGTATAAGTTCAGATATTTATATTGGTGACTGAGGATGGAGTATTGAACAACATTACATCACTGTTTACCTCATTTGTAGACTAATAATTATAGTTATTACAAGTCGTATGTTTTTAGATTAGTTAGTACTTCCAAGAACATGTGGTAACATCAGTCACTAATGCTTATTTTCGCCTAAGCAGTAGGTCAGGTGTTGAAGTGTGGGCGTGTGGACGTGTGAACGTGTGGACGCAAAACTGTTAGTCTAGCCTGATAGGTGCAGTCCACTTAGTGGTAGAGTATGACTGTGCAGAAAACATCAGACTGTTAAGTTTGCTACGCGTTTGTGGGAAAACTGTTCGATGCAGAGATAGAACAACCAACACTCTGATGTTGGTACACATAAGGTAACACATACAAAAATATTTGCCCTTGTACCTGTTACTCCCTGTACATTTGTCAATACTAAACTTCCATTTGATTTAGTCAGGATACTTTTAAATCAATAACTAAAAGAGGTGTCAGATAAAGAGATCCAGCCTCACCAAAATTATGTTCAACAGTCCTAGAGAAAGTGTTAGAATCAATAAACTAGCAAAAATGTTAATTTGACTTACCTGAATAGCTTCATTTCAGTGACGAAAATATGTCACCTCCCGTGCAAATAAAATACAGCAACTAATGGAACAACTAAATAAAGCAGTAAGGAAAGTAGGGATAAAGGTCAGTAATAACAAGAATAAAGTTGTATGGTTAATGCCACGAAAAGAAAATTTTAAAATTGACAATGAGGTCGCAGAACCAGCTGATGAGCTCTTGAATTTAGGTCGGGAAAAGAAATAAATAGAAAAGCAAAACTGATGTAGAGTGGTTTTGTAAAACTACGAGTTTTTCAAAATTAAGCTTGTGATCTATCTGAAACGGAATGTTTTCAGTCAGTTTTGATTAGAAATTTTGACTTACGTTGGTGAGATGTGTACATTTACTAAGAAAAACAAAAAAACGAAGCATAAATCAGACTGTAATATTTATTACAGTCAATACAGGTTAGCTGCAGATGTAGCCAGGAGAATTAATGGTAAACGGAACAAGCAAGTTATTTACAGGATACCAAGAGATAAAAGCGATAGGTAGCTGCATGTTGGGAATTAGCAGAAGAGAGAGGAATGATGAAGATGATGATGATGATGATGATGATGATGGCGACAATGTGGCAGGCGATGATGGTGACGATGTCGAACAGCTTACGAAGATGATGTCGGACAGCTGACGATGACGATGTCAAATAGCTGATGATGTCGATATCGAACAGCTGATGATGATGATGTCAAGTAGCTGGTGATGACGACGGCAGTAGTTGACGATGACGATGTCGCATACTACTTAATGACAATGTCGAATAGCTGACGATAAATATTCGGCTGACTCTCTTAGCATTAACGCGAACTGGTATAATGTAGCACTAAACGTGTTAACTGAATGTCTCTACTTCTGGGATGCAATACCATAACGCTCTGTTTGTGATAACCATGGCGCTTATCGCTGTAACATCTGGTTTTCGGTTATCGCGGCTTTTTCGCTGCCAATTTAACCTGGGTGTTAGAGCCGCTCAAAATAACCGGTTTCTGAAATAACCGATTTTAGTTTCTTTATTCTTGTTATTGCCTACAATAAACGTAGAAATCGAACAAAGATTGAAAACTTTCGACTGCCTCAGTTTCAAGTCTCACAAAAGAAAAATATTACATTAAACAGGTAAATAAAATATTGTCCACCAGTTGTTCACTGCTTTTCTCGAAAAGTGATAAGTAGTTGAATAGTACAAAAAAATCAGAGTATTCTCCTATTGATTCTAATTTTTTTTACACTCTGCTGGAAAATTATGTTGCAGCTGAGAATCATACCACTATTTGGGCATTACGAATAGTCAGTGCCCAGGGATGAAAACTGAGACTGAAGGACTCTGTTTTTCATGTTGATTTGTCTGTTTTCAGAAGCTAAAAGCAGATAAAGGTGTATTACGTGCACCCAGGCAATAGATGAGACACGTTCTATTTTTATTGTAAACTACTAATGAACTGATAAAAAGTACGTTTTCTCCTTACATGGTGTCACAAGTTTGTTGTGGCTTCTGCAGCTCTTAAACTTTTAAAGTAAATGGGGCATTGTACATCACAGACAACGCAATTTGTAAAAGACGAGTACTTCCAAACACCAGCTGGTGCCATTCTGTAGTACAACTAATGTGTGACGACAGCAGCAAGAAACTGACGTATAGACCAGATGGTGCAGGCGTCGCACAATGCACGTACACGAGGCCCATCCAATAGGCCATGCCACATGGTATCAGCACTGTCTCAGAAATGCTGTACCAATACTTAGACGTATAGTGTTCGTCGCGCGTTTCTGCTGGTTTGTTGTGAGACTGGTATTGAGCAGTCTTCCGATTTTCTGTAGTAACGCTATGTTTCAAAGCAATGGAAATTAAACCATTAAAAATACTCATTTTTAAAAAAGTTTCGTTGAAAACGAAAAACTGATACTATGGTTGGTACTTCGGTTTTTCACCCGATTATTAGTAAAAAATAAAAGTCACCTCTTATAATCGAGACCAAACAAAACCGCAAAATACCGGTTATTGAGCACTAAAATGGTTCAAATGCCTCTGAGCACTATACGACTTAACTTCTGAGGTCATTAGTCACCTAGAACTTAGAACTAATTGAACCTAACTATCCTAAGGACATCACACACATCCATGCCCGAGGCAGGATTCGAACCTGCGACCGTAGCGGTCGCTGGGTTCCAGACTGTAGCGCCTAGAACCGCACGGCCACTCCGGCCCGCGAGCACTAAAACACCGGTGTCGATTTTAACCGGTCGATTTTTCGCGTCCCTAGTTTGTGGCGAGTCCCGCAGTGACTGCCGCGGAGCTGGGCTAGAACAGGGTGGTCCGCCCCCTGGCACACACTGCAGGCGGGTAGCCGCTAGACGCCCCTCGGCTCCCTGCAGCGGCCCCCGGCGGCGGCGGCGCATCGGCAGGCCCTGCACGTCTCGGACGCCCCCCATTAAGCGCCCCTCGGTCCCCTGTTCTCATCACGTCCGCAGCCACGTCCCTGCCCTGGCCCCCTGCCTTTTTGTTTGCATTTCACGGTAATTTTCGGGACCTACACCCACGGAGGCGGCGGGTAATTCCGACAACACGGACTGCATTATCTCCCACTTCTACAGCGTGAGCCGACAACGCCGGTGCGGATCAACTCCTTCGCTCCCGTCAGCGGGAAATGAGATCTACATCTACCTACAGTACGCACCCCGAAAGTGGAAGACAGAGCGTACTTCGTGCCAATACTATCGACCCTCTGCCGTGCCCGATTCGCTGTCCGTATGGCTCTGCAAGCGTCCTGATCTCTCTTATCCTATCCTAAGATGGTGACAGTATAATGAGCGCTCAGTGTTCTCTGCGTTTAGCGAACAGACTTTTGTGTGTCTTCCAAGAATTTCCATTTAAGTTTCCCGAGCATCTCTGTCTCATTTTCGAAAGGGCCGTTCGATCTCTTACGGTCCAAGCAAAACATCTCCGAATTCTTTCAATGTCTCCAGAATGAGATTTTCACTCTGCAGCGGAGTGTGCGCTGAAATGAAACTTCCTGGCAGATTAAAACTCTGTGCCGGACTGAGACTCGAACTCGAGACCTTTGCCTTTCACGGGCAAGTGCTCTACCACCTGAGCTACCCAAGCACGACTCACGCCCCGTTCTCACAGCTTTACTTCTGCCATTATCTCGTCTCCTACCTTCCAAACTTTACAGAATCTCTCCTGCGAACCTTGCAGAACTAGTACTCCTGAAAGAGAGGAAATTGCGGAAACCATGCTTAGCCACAGCCTGAGGGATGTTTCCAGAATGAGATTTTCACTCTGCAGAAGAGAAGCTGTGAGAACGGGGCGTGAGTCGCGCTTGGGTAGCTCAGGTGGTAGAGCACTTGCCCGCGAAAGGCAAAGGTCCCGAGTTCGAGTCTCGGCCCGGCACACAATCTTTCAATGTCTGTTATCAAGTGTCTCCGCCTACGAAAACCAGCGGTGACGAAAAATGTGAGCTATGTCGTACAATCTAATACCGCATTTTCGGATTATAAGACGTTATGCACTTTAATTTTTAAGCATTTTTTAAAAAAAAATTACATTTTACGATTTTTGTTATTAGATGGCAAAGCCAGACTAAAGAATAAAAAATTATTATTTTATAAAAACGAACTGACCTTCAAAATCCCCGAAAACTGTCATCTGAATTTTCTTCTTATTATTATTCTTCTTCCTCTTCGTCGCCACCGTTGTCCTCTTCATATACAGGGTGGTCCATTGATCGTGACCGGGCCAAATATCTCACGAAATAAGCATCAAACGAAAAAACTACAAAGAACGCAACTTGTCTAGCTTGAAGGGGGAAACCAGATGGCGCTATGGTTGGCCCGCTAGATGGCGCTGTCATAGATCAAACGGATATCAGCTGCGTTTTTTTGAGAGGAATCCCCATTTTTTATTACATATTCGTGTAGCACGTAAAGAAATATGAATGTTTTAGTTGGACCACTTTTTTCGCTTTTTGATAGATGGCGCTGTAATAGTCACAAACATATGGCTCACAATTTTAGACGAACAGTTGGTAACAGGTAGGTTTTCTAAACGTATAAGTACGTGGTATCACGTAGCATTGCGAAGTGTGGCTTTTTGTATGCGCTACTTTTAAACAGTTTTTTTATCTCCATTTTACAGTCACCCCTTTTTTAGTCTACTGCCTTCCATGATGTTCCCCCTTTTTTCTATCTATGTTCACCATATTCTCTCCTTTGTTATTCTTAAATGTCTTCTACTTGTTTGTTCTATGTCTTTCGGCTAAAGAGCAGTTCTCTTGGACTGATGACCATAGATGTTAAGTCCCATAGTGCTCAGAGCCATTTGAACCATTTTTGACCTAAGTGCCCAACGGGCGTGTGCTATTGGTGCTGCTCGATACCCTGGACATCATCCAAGTGTCCGGACCGTTCGCCGGATAGTTACGTTATTTAAGGAAACAGGACGTGTTCAGCCACATGTGAAACGTCAACCACGACCTGCCCAAGTACGTGTTTTAGCTGCTGTCGCGTCTAATCCGCACATCAGTAACAGACAAATTACGCGAGAATCTCAAAAACGTAGGTGTTGAGAATGCTATATGAACATCGATTGCACCTTTACCATATTTCTATTTACCAGGAATTGCATGGCGACGACTTTGAACGTTGTGTACAGTTCTGCCACTGGGCACAGGAGAAATTACGGGACGATGACAGATTTTTTGTAGGCGTTCTATTTAGCGACGAAGCGTCATTCACCAACAGCGGTAACGTACACCCTCATAATGTTCACTATTGGGCAACGGAAAATCCACGATGGCTGCGACAAATGGAACATCAGCGACCTTGGCGGGTTAATGTATGGTGCGGCATTATGGGAGGAAGGATAACTGGCCCCCATTCGATCGATGGCAATCTAAATGGTGCAATATTTGCTGATTTCCTACGTAATGTTCTACCGATGTTACTACATGATGTTTCATTGCATGACAGAATGGCGATGTACGTCCAACTTGGATGTCCGACACACAGCTCGCGTGTGGTTGAAGCGGTATTGAATAGCATATTTCATGACAGGTGGATTGCTCGTCGAAGCACCATACCATGGCCCGCACGTTCACCGCATCTGACGTCCCCGGATTTCTTTCTTTGGGGAAAGTTGAAGGATATTTGCTATCGTGATCCACTGACAACGCCTGACAACATGCGTCAGCGCATTGTTCAAATGGTTCAAATGGCTCTGAGCACTATGGGACTTAACATCTATGGTCATCAGTCCCCTAGAACTTAGAACTACTTAAACCTAACTAACCTAAGGACATCACACACATCCATGCCCGAGGCAGGATTCGAACCTGCGACCGTAGCAGTCGCGCGGCTCCGGACTGAGCGCCGAGAACCGCTAGACCACCGCGGCTGGCAGCGCATTGTCAATGCATGTGCGAACATTACGGAAGACGAGCTACTCGCTGTTGAGAGGAACGTCGTCATACGTATTGCCAAATGCATTGAGGTTGACGGACATCATTTTGAGCATTTATTACATTAATATGGTTTTTACAGGTAATCACGCTGTAACAGCATGCGTTCTCAGAAATGATAAGTTCACAAAGCTACATGTATCACATTGGAACAACCGAAATAAAATGTTCAAACGTACCTACTGTATTTCAATTTAAAAAACCTGGGTAGTGCGGTGGAGCAGGTGTGTTGTGTGACGCTCCCGCAGGTTGCCGCGCTTTCGGGGTTGGGCAGCATGTAATTGCGCTCGACTTGATATGATAGTTTCTGACACGGTGTCGCGGACGGGAAGCATTAGCTGGCGCACATCAAGAGCCCGTTTCGCCTGGTGACCGTGCCGAGAAGAATGCGCGCCAACATCCAGCTTCTGCAACAGCGACGGCCGACAATGAGTGACTGTCGCCACCTCCTCGATCGACGGCTTCAAACCTTCAATCAACCAACAAGGAAGACTGGAAGCACGTAAAGTTTTAGAACTGTATGGCAGACCTCAGCTTTTCAAACTGTTCAAATCACAAAATTACAGCAACGTAGCATGAACCTTTGTTCAAGTGGTTCAAATGGCTCTGAACACTATGAGACTTAACATCTTAGGTCATCAGTCCCCTAGAATTTAGAACTACTTAAACCTACCTAACCTAAGGACATCACACACATCCATGCCCAAGGCAGGATTCGAACCTGCGACCGTAGCAGTCCCGCGGTTCCGGACTGCAACGCTAGAACCGCACGACCACCGCGGCCGGCGAACCTTTGTTGCTCATTGTCCCAATTGCATTACCAAGCAGGGTCCCTTCCTTTCCCGGAATGAACCCGAGTGTCGTTGAAATTCAAACGCCAGCATCATTCGATTTGACTGCTTTAATTTCAAAGTTCAGTTTAGGTATTCATAGCTGGCTACAATATTTAGATTACACAAGCACAAATTAAGAGTGCGAGTTTTGTTACCGTATTTTAGCTTACCTGTGACTGCAGCTCAGCCCGCATCTCGTGGTCGTGCGGTAGCGTTCTCGCTTCTCACGCCCGGGTTCCCGGGTTCGATTCCCGGCGGGGTCAGGGATTTTCTATGCCTCGTGATGGCTGGGTGTTGTGTGCTGTCCTTAGGTTAGTTAGGTTTAAGTAGTTCTAAGTTCTAGGGGACTTATGACCACAGCAGTTGAGTCCCATAGTGCTCAGAGCCATTTGAACCATTTTGACTGCAGCTCAGCGTGGTACGTACTAAATTTTACCATTGTTAATTGTTCAGAATCATTTAATTCAAGTTCAAAGTTAAATCTCTTATTTCTAAATTGCGTAGATTCAAGTAGCTTTTGAAATGATTGTTGAGGTAGTCCAAGACTAACCGTATCTTACTGAATTTCGATGTGCTTCAGAAAGAAGGCTCACTATTAACTTCAGTCACTAAATTAACTTTCGATTTTCCGGTTTTATTAATTCTTTTGTTAAATTAAGCCAGAGTGTAGCGAAATTTATTACTTCTGACAAACTTTCAGTTTTCACACTACACGTGTCAACCTTCAGTTGCCACGCTTCTAGTGCTAATTATATGTGTAATAACCTTTCTTTTTCAGTTACTATAGTAAATGTCCTCGGGACTGGCGACCGTAATTTCCCCCAAATCTCAAATATCTAATTAGCGCCAACTAATTGTTAACGTGACGACCGCACGTTTACTTTCTTTATTAACTTTACCCCTTTTCAAAATTAATTTCCACCAGTTTCATTTGCATTTTTCCTTTCATTTAGATGTAACCCTTTCCTCCCTCTTTACCGACAGATTAACTTCGGTGACGATTGCTTTTCCCAAATTTCCATTAGGTACACGCGGTTTAATTTTTCACTGTCATTAAGCTCGATAAGTGAGGGGGAGGTTACAACTATTACAGCGCCATCTATCACAAAGCGAAAAAAGTGGTCCAACTAAAACATCCATATTTCTTTACGTACTACACGAACATGTAATAAAAAATGGGATTCCTGTTTAAAAAAACGCAGTTGATATCCGTTTGACATATGGCAGCGCCATCTAGCGGGCCAACCATAGCGCCATCTGATTTCCCCCTTCAAGCTAGACGAGTTCCGTTCTTTGTAGTTTTTTCGTTTGATGTTTATTTCGTGAGATATTTGGCCCGGTCACTATCAATGGACGACCCTGTATCTACCCTGTATAAAATGGTCTTCACTGCAGTCGAAAGCGTTACTTGTGTCGCACTTCTTGAAAGATTTAACAATAATGTCTTCTCTCACTCTAGACCACGACTGTTTTATCCACTGACACACTTGTTTGACTGTACGTCGTGTAAAAGCACCCTTCGGCTTGATTTCGTGTTGGGCTTCATCTGTCATCAATTTGTTCCAATCGTCTCTCGTATACATTTTAAATGTTTTAGTTATTGGGAGATCAAGAGGTTGCATTTGTGTAGTAAGTCCTCCCGGAATACCATCAAGCTCTATACTTCCCTTTCTCGATTTCATTTTGACTGAATTTTCAAATGACTACTAAACTGATCTAGCACAAGAAGGAACTAACTCTTCTTCAATAAAGCACCTTTCCTTCTTTCCCACACTCTGTTAATCCATTATTTCATACCAGCCTCGTCCATACAGCCCTTGCCATGTACCTGAACAACAACTGGCTGCATTTCGGAAGGTTTCGACATGATCGTTGGATTAAGTTTAGTACCGTCACCACAACATAAAAAGACAACAGTGTAGTGCATTTTTTTATGTCCACTTGTCTTTATAGTTAGGGTTTTAGCACCTTGCATGGCAACAGTTCTTTTATTCGGCACATCAAATGGCTGATGAGTTCGTCCTTATTCGCTATTTGGCTTAGTTCCACACCGGTTTTCTTTCGATACTGAAAATATAAAAATGCAGTAAGTGAAACAGGCAAAAAGGAATACAAACGTCTCAAAAATGAGATCGACAGGAAGTGCAAAATGGCTAAGCAGGGATGGCTAGAGGACAAATGTAAGGATGTAGAGGCCTATCTCACTAGGGGTAAGATAGATACCGCCTACAGGAAAATTAAAGAGACCTTTGGAGATAAGAGAACGACTTGTATGAATATCAAGAGCTCAGATGGAAACCCAGTTGTAAGCAAAGAAGGGAAAGCAGAAAGGTGGAAGGAGTATATAGAGGGTCTATACAAGGGCGATGTACTTAAGGACAATATTATGGAAATGGAAGAGGATGTAGATGAAGATGAAATGGGAGATATGATACTGCGTGAAGAGTTTGACAGAGCACTGAAAGACCTGAGTCGAAACAAGCCCCCCGGTGTAGACAATATTCCATTGGAACTACTGACGACCGTGGGAGAGCCAGTCCTGACAAAACTCTATCATCTGGTGAGCAAGATGTATGAAACAGGCGAAATACCCTCAGATTTCAAGAAGAATATAATAATTCCAATCCCAAAGAAAGCAGGTGTTGACAGATGTGAAAATTACCGAACTATCAGCTTAATAAGTCACAGCTGCAAAATACTAACACGAATTCTTTACAGACGAATGGAAAAACTAGTAGAAGCCAACCTCGGGGAAGATCAGTTTGGATTCCGTAGAAACACTGGAACACGTGAGGCAATACTGACCTTACGACTTATCTTAGAAGAAAGATTAAGGAAAGGCAAACCTACGTTGCTAGCATTTGTAGACTTAGAGAAAGCTTTTGACAATGTTGACTGGAATACTCTCTTTCAAATTCTGAAGGTGGCAGGGGTAAAATACAGAGAGCGAAGGGCTATTTACAATTTGTACAGAAACCAGATGGCAGTTATAAGAGTCGAGGGACATCAAAGGGAAGCAGTGGTTGGGAAGGGAGTAAGACAGGGTTGTAGCCTCTCCCCGATGTTGTTCAATCTGTATATTGAGCAAGCAGTAAAGGAAACAAAAGAAAAATTCGGAGTAGGTATTAAAATTCATGGAGAAGAAATAAAAACTTTGAGGTTCGCCGATGACATTGTAATTCTGTCGGAGACAGCAGAGGACTTGGAAGAGCAGTTGAATGGAATGGACAGTGTCTTGAAAGGAGGATATAAGATGAACATCAACAAAAGCAAAACAAGGATAATGGAATGTAGTCTAATTAAGTCGGGTGATGCTGAGGGAATTAGATTAGGAAATGAGGCACTTAAAGTAGTAAAGGAGTTTTGCTATTTGGGGAGCAAAATAACTGATGATGGTCGAAGTAGAGAGGATATAAAATGTAGGCTGGCAATGGCAAGGAAAGCGTTTCTGAAGAAGAGAAATTTGTTAACATCCTGTATAGATTTAAGTGTCAGGAAGTCATTTCTGAAAGTATTTGTATGGAGTGTAGCCATGTACGGAAGTGAAACATGGACGATAAATAATTTGGACAAGAAGAGAATAGAAGCTTTCGAAATGTGGTGCTACAGAAGAATGCTGAAGATTAGATGGGTAGATCACATAACTAATGAGGAAGTATTGAATAGGATTGGGGAGAAGAGAAGTTTGTGGCACAACTTGACCAGAAGAAGGGATCGGTTGGTAGGACATGTTCTGAGGCATCAAGGGATCACCAATTTAGTATTGGAGGGCAGCGTGGAGGGTAAAAATCGTAGAGGGAGACCAAGAGATGAATACACTAAGCAGATTCAGAAGGATGTAGGTTGCAGTAGGTACTGGGAGATGAAAAAGCTTGCACAGGATAGAGTAGCATGGAGAGCTGCATCAAACCAGTCTCAGGACTGAAGACCACAACAACAACAACTGAATAATAAACGATGGAAAGATAATATTTTCACTTCATATTCTTGTGGCGTTTTCTGAGATATTTTGGTTTTGGTTCGCATGCTAACTCTATGACGTTTCATCAACCTGTAGCAACAACCACCTCCACCCTTAATGTCTGTTAAGTTCCTCTGTGGCGCTACTCTACGAGGATGCATTTGAATCATTTTTGTATTAATTCCATTGCCGTTTTTATGGTGTCCTTGAATCCTTTCAATACGTCATCTTTCAGTTTTGACCACTTTGCATTCAGTCCTCTATCTGCACATTTAGTCTTAGTTTCAGTTGTTCTTTACGAGCCCCTCAATCGCGAATGGATTTTTTTCTCTTTTCTGAGCTCAAGTAGAATGAAGTATCTCGAACAGAACGATCTCCTCCATACCAACCACCTCGGATTTCGAAAACATAGATCATGTGAAACCCAACGCACAGTTTTCTCACAAGCCACGGATCAAGGCAGTCAGGGAGATACAGTACTTCTCGATTTCCGAAAATGATTTGACTCGGCACCACACCTACGCTTAGTATCAAAAGTACGATCGTATGGGGTATCTGGTGAAATTTGGTTCCTTGGTGGGGAGAACGTACATTTTATCTTGCATAGAGAATCATCGACAGATGTAGAAGTAACTTCGGATATACTCCACAGAAGCTCATTTTGTCTATTAATGACGTCAGACGTTTCGCGGATGATGCAGTTAACTACAGTGAAGTAGTGTGAACGAAGCTGTGTAAATATTTAGTCAGACCTTGGTAAAATTTCAAAGTGGCACAAAGATCGGCAGTTTGATTTAAATGCTCAGAAATACAAAATTGTACACTTCACAAAACGAAAAAACATAGTATCACCCATAACACGGTGAGTCTCAGTCGGAATCGGTAAACTCATAGCTATACCTGGCTGCAACACTTAGTACAGTCAGAAAATGGAAAGATCGCATGCATCGGTAAAACAAGTAGCAGAATGCAGTTTATTGCTAGAACACTAGGGAAACATATCAGTCTACAAAGGAGACTGCTGACCCATTCTGGAATACTGTTCAAGTGTGTGGGACCCATACTACCAGGGGATATTGAATGTACACAGAGAACGGCAGCACGAGTCATCACATGATTCTATGACCAGCGAGAGGATGTCACAGAGATGTTGAAAGAACTGAACTGGCAGTCTCTTGAAGGTAGATGGAAACTATCCCAGGAATGTCTACAGACAAAGTTTTAAGAACTGACTTTAAAGGATGATTCCAGGAATATAACACAACCCCCTACATATCGCTATCATAGAGATCGTGATGACAAGATTAGATTAATCACAGCAAGTGTGGAGACATTGAAACAATTATTCCTCTCGTGCTTCACACGTGAATGGAACGGGAAAAAGGTCTATTAACTGGTACAATGGGAGGTACCTTCTGCCATGCACTGATTTGTCGAGTGTAGATGTAGATGTACGCGTATTGTTCCTGGCAAACCAAAGATATCGAATGCCTGCTGTGTTGTGGATCTTAGTTGCGTGCTCTTCGAGATTTCTGCATTTGAGTTTAACCAATTAACAGTTAACAAACTTTACCAGAGTTGCACCTAAGATAAATAGCGGAATTGCAACCAGGCGACAGAGCAAAGTTTCTGAAACTCGACGCCAATGTCAAAAAATTAAAATGTATTGACTGATCACGCATCGCTTTTATTTACATTCTGAACAGACAGTCACCAAAACAGCCTGTCAACCACTGTGCGTGTAAACTTCGAAATATTTAATCTCAATCAAGTTCTCCATCATACACGGTTATGTGAGGTTCGAAAGTTCTAAGACGCTATAGGACACCGTTTTCAAAAACTAAATCACAACCGGTTGTTGTAAGATCTTCACCGATAACATACACAGGCGACCAAAAGTACTCAAAACGTCAGCTGTTTGCTGCTAAAGAGAATGTTTAACTAAAAAAACACACACAGTGAAATAAATAAATACATTTCTTCTATGCTTTTAGCATACTTTTATTTTAATTTTAGTGTCACAAGTATGTGCTTGAATTAAACAAATAAACATTTTCGTAATGAAAACTGAAAAATGTGCTCACAACATTTGGACATAAATATGCAAATAAACAAAACTCAGCACTCTAGCACTTGGTTATTATGCTTATCCTACGAATAACTGCTGCCGAACGCCTTTGACCTTGAATCTAAGTGCTTGCTGATTAAGCCTGAGTCGATATTATGCCCGCCTGATAAATAATGTCTTTCAGCCTTGTTTTACTTGTGATGTGGTGTTTCTTGATCCCCTCTTCCAATTCTTACCAGATGTTCTCGATTGAGTTCAAGCAGGGTGAATGAGGTAGTGTTTTGAGTGCCTGTGATATTCTACAGATCACTTAGCGTTGTCTTCTTCGAAATAAAAATTATTTGCATGGTTTAGTTTATGAGCGCTTGTTATAGTGTATGCCATAAATATAACTCACCCGCACCACCTGACGCTATACATCGTCACACCATTATCCGCTCCCATGTTTGACTATAGCTTCCATGCTTTTAGGATCCCACTCAGAATTCTTCTACCTTCACATCTTTAATCGGTCAATATCTCGGTATACACTGAACCTGCTTTCATCTGACCATAACACACGATCCCAGAACTCATTTTTCTTCGTTATATACCAACCAGTAAACACTAAACGCTTGTTCTTTATTACTTTGGCCGGCCGAAGTGGCCGAGCGGTTAAAGGCGCTACAGTCTGGAACCGCACGACCGCTACGACGCCGGTTCGAATCCTGCCTCGGGCATGGATGTGTGTGCTGTCCTTAGGTTAGTTAGGTTTAAGTAGTTCTAAGTTCTAGGGGACTTATGACCACAGCAGTTGAGTCCCATAGTGCTCAGAGCCATTTGAACCATTTTTTTATTACTTTATTTACACACGGTTTTTCTCTTGGCGTTCAGTATCCAGTACTGTTCGAAACCCTATGAACTGTTCTTTCATTATCCATCTTCCCAAAAATTTCTCCCAGGTGTGCTCTGATTTCTGTTGCTGTAATTCTGTGATTTTGCTTCGCCATTTTCAGCACTTTTCTTTCTTCTCCAGAAGTAAGTTTTGGAGGAGCACCTTTCCTAGGTTGATTTACTATGGTATTTCTCGTTTTATACCGATGGATTAAATACCACACAGTGAACCGATTTCTGTGTAGAGCTTCTACAGTATCTGTACATGTCATTTTATTCATGCACACGCAAAGCGACAGACTCTCCTCTCCTCTGGGATCGTCTCTTTTCCTTTCCGCCCCATGAGGACTGTGGGCACTCGTAACTGAACTTGCTTGTGTACTGTATGACGACATACACGAATGAGGAGTTCTGAAGGTACAATCGTGTTTACTACTGTATCATAAAGCGCGTTTGAATACTTGTCTGCCGCGCGGGTTTATCCGAGCGGTCTGCGGCGCTGCAGTCATGGACTGTGCGGCTGGTCCCGTCGGAGGTTCGAGTCCTCCCTCGGGCATGGCCGTGTGTGATTGTCCTTAGGACAATTTAGGTTAAGTAGTGTGTAAGCTTAGGGACTGATGACCTTAGCAGTTAAGTCCCATAAGATCTCACACACATTTGAAATTTTTTTTGAATTCTTGTCTCATGAGATAACGTAACGTTGCTATGAGAAATCACATGTGGAATAATACAGGCGTATTCTTATTATTCGTGTACTGTATATGTGCTTAAAACACGTGATAACTCATCAGTGGACTCACGAAATAAAAAATGATTCCACCTTCTGTGTCGATGAATGGAACATTTAAAGCTGCATACCCACTGAAACTTCTTTATTAAAATTCTTTTCTGCTTCTGTTGCTGAATGAAATGGGAAGTTGAAGCTTCTAAGTTACTGAATTCTGAAACAGCTGAGTAAAACTGAACTTACTGAGCCTACTTTTTCTTTACTTATTCTCATCATGCCAACACTGACCCACGATATTTTAGCGCAACGCCATCTGACTGCTCAAAAAAGGATAACCTGACTTCAAATAATTAATTCAAATGAATGGCCCTGACTAAAAAGAAATCCTAACAATAACCTGTACATTTCATTAAGCACTTACCTCCCAAAAATCTTCATTACACTAACTACTTCAATACAGCAAGCGTCAGTACTGCTAGCTAAATAAAAGATTCTAACTAATAAAGCCACTAACTACTAAAAGGCATGTGGTTAGCAAAGGAAAGATTTTGTTGCAAATCAAATAATGTAATTTTTTTACCTTAATAATGTGACATCCAGTACAGACACGAATATAAATCGTCATTGACATCTAGTACAAAGGTATATAATCATGAATAATATTCCAAGTCTAACATGTACAGATCGTTAGCCTATGCTGACATCTCAGACCTCACCCTCCATCAATGCTAACTTCTCACATCTAACATCCATCATTGCTGGCTGTTCACCTCCAACTGCCCAACAGTACTTCCATCACTGCTGGCGACTAACTTCCAACTGCCCAACAGTACCGGCGATTAACTTCCAACAACGAGTCCAACCAGCCACAGAATCTCTTATAGAGAAAGTGCAGTCAGAGATCCAATGCGAAGCGCTACACAGCGCTGCCAACACAGAAGCAGCCCACTTACACCACAAGTGTGAGAACTTCTGTCCTCTTCGCCGGCCGGTGTGGCCGTGCGGTTCTAGGCGCTTCAGTCTGGAACCGGGTGACCGCTACGGTCGCAGGTTCGAATCCTGCCTCGGGCATGGATGTGTGTGATGTCCTTAGGTTAGTTAGGTTTAAGTAGTTCTAAGTTCTAGGGGACTGATGACCACAGATGTTAAGTCCCATAGTGCTCAGGGCCATTTTTTGCCCTCTTCTGAGCCGGCCGAAGTGGCCGTGCGGTTAAAGGCGCTGCAGTCTGGAACCGCAAGACCGCTACGGTCGCAGGTTCGAATCCTGCCTTGGGCATGGATGTTTGTGATGTCCTTAGGTTAGTTAGGTTTAACTAGTTCTAAGTTCTAGGGGACTAATGACCTCAGCAGTTGAGTCCCATAGTGCTCAGAGCCATTTGAACCATTTTTTTGTCCTCTTCTGTATGTTAACTTCGCGGTGTTCAGCAACCCATTACGGAAAAATTCAAGTTTCGCACCATCCTTTTGAGATTTTTGTGGTCCACTTCAAGCGGGACCTACAGCGAAGATACAGAATAACAAAGGACCGAGTGAGTGGTTTCGGAAGGACGCGACTGCTCGGCCTTATTGTGTAAACCCGCTAGCCGGGGTGAGAAGTTGGCCCTGTAGGGCGACCAGCTGGCTGCCGAGGGTGGCCGGAGCACCTGTGAACGGCACAGACCAGGCACCTACCTGCTACGTCAGCGCCCGAGGCGGCGGCGGCGGCGGCGGTGGAGGTAAACCTACCCCGCGGCCCAAGGCCGCATACCGGGGGGCATTACGCGCCTACCCGGCCGGCTGCACCTGCGCTGCGCCAGGGCCGCGGCCCGCGGGCCGCCTAGCGTGAAATGCCCTCCGCCGAGCGCCGCGGGCTCAGCCGCCATTACCACAGTTCCAGCACCTAATGAGCGGTTTGTCTCAGGCAATCCCGGCAGCGGCTCACGGCGCGCGCAGCGCTTTCGGACGCTAGGCAGCGCCGTGGGGCTTCTTGCGCCCCTTGGCGAGCAGCCACTACAAATACGATTCTCTCCGGCGTTGTTGTTCACGAGAGCTGCTGTACTTTTGGTAACGCGGCACCTATTTCGCTTCGCTGTTTACGGCTGAGAGTCTCGTCATAACGAGCTGCCTATAAGCAAAAAACATTACTACAACACAGTCTGTCCATATACGTCAATTCTTTCATTTCTGCGTAAAGCTTACACCACCAATCTCTTTTATTTGTTGTATACTAAAAATTGAAAAACTGGAAATATATACTATTGGCCATTAAAATTGCTACACCAAGAAGAAATGCAGATGATAAACGGACATTCATTGGGCAAATATATAATACTAGAACTGACATCTGATTACATTTTCACACAGTTTGGGTGCATAGATCCTGACGAATCAGTACCCTGAACAACCACCTCTGGCCGTAATAACGGCCTCGATACGCCTAGGCATTGAGTCAAACAGAGCTTCGATGGCGTGTACAGTTACCGCTGCCCATACAGCTTCAACACGATACCACAGTTCATCAAGAGTAGTGACTGGCGTATTGTCACGAGCCAGTTGCTCGGCCACGATTGACCAGCCGTTTTCAATTGGTGAGAGATCTGGAGAATGTGCTGGCCAGGGCAGCAGTCGAACATTTTCTGTATCCAGAAACGCACCTAAAGGACGTGCAACATGCGGTCGCGCATTATCCTGCTGAAATGTAGGGTTTCGCAGGGTTCGAATGAGGGGTAGAGCCACGGGTCGTAACACATCTAAAATGTAACGTCCACTGTTCAAAGTGCCGTCAAACAAGAGGTAACCGAGACTTTTAACCAATGGCACCCCATACCATCACGCCGGGTGATACGCCAGTATGGCGAAGACGAATACACGCTTCCAATGTGCGTTCACCGCGATGTCGCCGAACACGGATGCGACCATCATGATGTTGTAAACAGAACCTGGATTCATCCGAAAAAATGACGTTTTGCCATTCGTGCACCCAGGTTCGTCGATCAGTACACCATCGCAGGCGCTCCTGTCTGTGATGCAGCGTCAAGGGTAACCGCAGTCACGGTCTCCGAGCTGATAGTCCATGCTGCCGCAAACGTCGTCGAACTGTTCCTGCAGATGGTTGTTGTCTTGCAAACGTCCCCATCTGATGACTCAGGGATCGAGACGTGGCTGCACGATCCGTTACAGCCATGCGGATAAGATGCCTGTCACTTCAACTGCTAGTGATACGAGGCCGTTGGGATCCAACATGGCGTTCCGTATTACCCTCCTCAACCCACCTATTCCATATTCTGCTATCTGGCATCGGATCTCGACCAACGCGAGCATCAATGTCGCGATACGATAAACCGCAATCGCGATAGGCTACAATCCGACCTCTATCAAAGTCAGGAACATGACAGTATCATTTCTCCTCCTTACACGAGGCATCACAACAACGTTTCACCAGGCAACGCTGGTCAACTGCTGTTTGTGTATGAGAAATCGGTTGGAAACTTTCCTCATGTCAGCATGCTGTAGATGTCGACACCGGCGCCCATCTTGTGTTAATGCTCTGAAAAACTAATCATTTGCATATCAGAGCATCTTCTTCCTGTCCGTTAAATTTCGTGTCTGTAGCATGTCATCTTCGTGGTGTAGCAATTTAATGGCCAGTAGTGTATAATAGAAGCAGAAACGTTCTAGTAAACTTGGGTCCGCTAACTAGCAGTATGCGGGAAATGTATCAGTTGTATGTGGGCTGCCTCTATGTTGACAGCTCTGTGTAGCGCATTGCATCGGATCTCTGACTGTGCTTTCTTTGTAAGAGACTCTGTGGCTGGTTGGACCTGTTGTTGGCCGGCCTGTGTGGCCGAGCGGTTCTAGGCGCTTCAGACTTGAACCGCACGACCGCTACGGTCGCAGGTTTCGAATCCTGCCTCGGGCATGGATGTGTGATGTCCTTAGGTTAGTTGGATGTAAGTAGTTCTAAGTTCTAGGGGACTGATGACCGCAGATGTTAGGTCCCATAGTGCTCAGAGCCATTTGAACCATTTATTTGACGCGTTGTTGGAAGTTAAACGCCAGTACTGTTGGGCAGTTGGAAGTTAGTCGCCAGCATTTGGGCAATTGGAAAAAAACAGCCAGCAGTGATGGATGTTAAACGTGAGAAGTTAGCATTGTTGGAGGGTGAAGTCTGAAGTGTTAGTGTAGGCTAACGATCTGTAAATGTTAGACCTGGAGACTGAATATTATTCATGATTATATTCCTTTGTAGTAGATGTCAATGACGATTTATATTCGTTTTTGAACTTGATGTCGTATTATTAAAGTAAAAAAAAATACATTATTTGGTTTGCAACAAAATCATTCCTTTGCTAACCACATGGCTATTAGTTGTTAGTGGCTTTAGTAGTTAGAATCTTTTATTTAGCTGACAGTATTGACGCTCGCTGTATTGCAGTAGTTCGGGTAATGAAGATTTTTGTGAGGTAAGTGCTTAATGAAATGTATAGGTTATTGTCGCGGATTGCTTCTTATTCAGGGCCATTCTTTTGATCTAATTATTTGAAGTCAGGTTGTAATTCTTTTGAGCAGTCACACTGCGTTGTGCTAGAATATTGTGGGTCAGTGTCGACATGATAAGAAAAAGCAAAGAGAAAGTAGGCCTTAGCACGTTCATTTTACTCAGCTGTTTCAGAATCAAATAACGTAGAAGTTTCATCTTCTCAGTCATTCTGCAATTTAAGTACAAACACACTCATTTAAATAAAGAAATTTCACAGTGAATGTTCACGAGCTGCCACTAATCTCTGTTGTGTGAAATATTGCCCTACTTAATATAAATGCATATTAAACTAGCGACCCAATTCGCCTTAGCACGGGTAACGCTAAGAACATATACTGACATAAACAGCCTTTAACAAAGTAATGTGACGAAAGTCTTGGGATACCCCTCCCCCCCCCCCCCCAAATACTTTGTCGGACCTCCTTTTGCCCGGCGTAGTGCAGCAACCCGACGTGGCATGAATTCAACAAATCGTCGATCGTCCCCTGCAGAAATATTGAGTCATGCTCTCTGCAGCCATCCATAATTGCGAAAATGTTGGGTGGAGGATTTTGTGCACGAATTGACCCCTCGATTATGTCCCACAAATTTTCGATGGGATTCATGTCGGGCGATGTGGGTAGCCAAATCATTCGGTCGATACCTGTGGCCCAGTGACAGGGTGCATGTCGTCCATAAAAATTCTATCATTGTTTGGGAACACGTAGTCCATGAATGGCTGCAAATGATCTTCAAGTAGCCGAACATTACCAGAGGACCCAATCCATTCCATTAAACACAGCCCACACCCTTATGGGGACAGCTTTTATCCATGGCTTCGTGGGGGTCTGCGCCACAATCGAATCCTACCGTCAGGTCTTGAAAACTGCAATCGGGCCTCATCTGACCTGTGGTGTCACCTCCAGACACCACACTTGCTAGGTGGTAGCCTTTAAATCGGCCGCGGTCCGCTAGTATACGTCGGACCCGCGTGTCGCCACTATCAGTGATTGCAGACCGAGCGCCGCCACACGGCAGGTCTAGAGAGACTTCCTAGCACTCGCCCCAGTTGTACAGCCGACTTTGCTAGCGATGGTTCACTGACAAATTACGCTCTTATTTGCCGAGACGATAGTTAGCATAGCCTTCAGCTACGTCATTTGCTACGACCTAGCAAGGCCCCATTATCATTTGCTATTTATCTTGTGATGCATGTACCGTCAGACCGATGTTCACCAATTATGAATTAAAGTTAAGTATTCCAGTAGTTACTTACGTTCTTTGCTACTATAAATTCCCTTACCTGTTCCAGACCTCACGCCAGCCTGCGTGAGTATAAACGCGTGCCTTTCGACTTCACCTCCTAGTGGATTGGCTGTCTTGCCAGTCCACAACATGACCATCCCACAGTTTTCCAGAACTCTATGGTCTAACCGAATATGGTAATGAGCCCAGGAGAGGCGCTCCAGGCGATGTCGTCTGTTAGCAAAGGCACTCGCATCGGCCGTCTGCTGCCATGGACCATTAAAGCCGAATTTCGTCGCACTGCCCTAACGGCTACGTTAGTCGTCCGTCCAACATTGATTTCTACGGTTGTTTCACATAGTGTTGCTTGTCTGTTAGCAATGATAACTCTACAGAAACGCCGCTCATCTCGATCATTAAGTGAAGACCGTCGGTCACTGTGTTGTCCATGGCGAGAGGTAAAACCTGAAATTTTGTATTCTCGACGCAATATTGACACTGCGGATCTTGGAATATTGAATTCCCTAACGATTTCCGACATGGAATGTCCCATGCGTCTAGCTCCAACTGCCATTCCGCGTTCAAGGTCTGTTAAATTCCCGCCGCCGGAAATATTTACACATGAATCACCCGAAAACACATGACAACTTCTCCGATGCAACGCCCTTTTATACCGAGTGTATGCGCCACTGTGTATGTGCATATCGCTATTGCATGGCTATTCGTCACCTCAGTGTATCGTTTCGCCCTCCAAAGAGCACGTGGAACTGTCACTAAGTCTGCCTTTCTTGGACTTCTTATCGTCCCAAGACTTCCTCATCCTTTCACTTTGGGTCTGTCTTTTTTATTGCGTTCATGCATTTTTAAGTTCCAAATTGCTTCCTGTTGGGTTCTTGAGTGTAAGGTCACGTGTGTTTTTTCTGTCCGTATGTAATTCGTGTAGTCTACACCGATTTCTGTGAGGCCGCTTTGGGTGTCTGCCGGCTAATGTATTTTGGATTGTCGGGTTGTGATGATAATGAGCAACATTTTCATGACCAGGTGAGAGCCGTCCATTCGTGCCGTATGGCCGCTGAATTTCTTACCTCTCCCCCGTGCAAGTGAGATGAATCAGTCAGTCAGCGCATACAGTTCCTCTGAGTTGAAACTTCCTGGCAGATTAAAACTGTGTGCCCGACCGAGACTCGATCTCGGGACCTTTGCCGGGCGTGAGTCGTGCTTCGGTAGCTCAGTTGGCAGAGCACTTGCCCGCGAAAGGCAAAGGCCCCGAGTTCGAGTCTCGGTCGGGCACACAGTTTTAATCTGCCAGGAAGTTTCATATCAGCGCACACTCCGCTGCAGAGTGGAAATCTCATTCCAGTTCCTCTGAGCTTTAGCGCATCCCCAAACCCTCTTGAATTTTGTGTCCAAATATTTTTCTCAGTATTTGTCATTCTATTTTCTCATCGTTTACGACACTGGCAGTTAATGATGCCGTCTCCGTTGCGTGGACTGCTTCTGTGAGAACGACGATGAGGTAGTGCCAAAAGTTTGTCTTTGGTGAATAGCTATTTCTTGTTGTAGATATTTCAGATAATTGTGTACGCTTTAAGCAATTTTTTCTGTACGTATTTTGTTAGCTACTCTTTCGTTACTAGTGTTTCCAATGCACCTGCATACCTAAAGTGATTAACCTGTGTGACGTTGCCATACTTGTTTGCAGGTGATGCCAGAGTTTGGTTCATGGAGTCTATGCAACGCATTTTTTCGTAAGAGATTTGGAGTCCGGTCCTGATGGTAATCTCATGAAGTTTCTTGATGACGTGGGAGTCCGAGTAATCATTGCTAGGTCGTCAGCAAAAGCAAGGCACTTGATATTCATTCGTTTGACATTTATTCCTCTACTTATTCCTAGTATTTCTTTCTCCCAAGTTTTGATGATTTCGTCGCTTCCTACGTTGAAGAGCAGGGAGGCAGTTCATCCCTCTGTTTCCCTACTGTTCAAATTTGAAAACCTTTGGAGATTTCGCCCATGGATTTTACTTTAGATAATGTGTCTGTCAAGGTCTTTTCCATTAACATGGTTGTTTCCTTATCCACACCGTATTCACAAATTATATTAAACAGGACAATGCTGTCGACCGAGTCACAGGCTGCGGTTTGCCTCCCTCGTGAACTAACCCTATTAGTGTGAATCATATCAAAATTCCTAAAGTAGTCCCTGACATTAGCCTTCACATACACAGAAGTTTAATTTATAATTCGTATAGATGGACACTTTCCGATTGTCTGCAAATCTAAGTGGGCTCAAATTTCATCCATGGCCTATCCTAACAAGAAATATAACACTGTTTCAGCACGTTACATGTTGCAGTTTACTATACACTCAGACCTGCTATAGGATTGTCCTTGTATTTGAATGCGATACTGCCCTCGTCTCTGCAGTGATTCACGAATTCTTTGAACACCCGAAATCATCTCGTAAATCTTGACAAGACTGCAGATTTCGATGCTCTAGTTCTTGAATTGTACAAAAGAGAGAGCTGTTCATTCCACGTTTGTGAATTGCCCAGACAGAAAAATCCAGAGGTCAGCTGGTTCTGGAGGCCAAGAACAGGCCCAGATCGACCTAACCCTATTGAGCAACCCAACACGTTACATGTCGTTTTCATCAGCAGAATAATGTGCCGATGTCCCATCACACATCTATCACATTCCACAGCCGTGGGCCGCAGGTGGAATTTGAACCATTTAGATAAAGCCCCAATCCAAACAATACTTTTTCCAACACATTTGAACTTACTAGCACAATATTTCACACTAAAACTATTGGCACCTCGTAAACACAATTTTGTAGTTATTTCGCAAACAGCTCGTTGCTGAGCCGTTTTTACTCGAATGTTTTCTTTTATAATCGTGTACATCCATCCATGTTAGTTTTAGTTATTAATGGTCAACATGTTGTTATTGTGGTCTCCGGTCGCAGCTGCAGCTCTCCATGCTACTCCATCCTAGGCAAGCCTCTCCCTCTCCGAGTAACTACTACAACCTACATGCAGTTGAGCTTGCTTACTGTACTCATCTCTTGGTCTCCTTCAGCAATCTTCACCTAGCAGATTAATCTCCAATACTAAACAGACGATTCTTTGTCGTCTGCGAATATATCCTACCCTTCGACCCCTTCCATTAGTGAATTTCATCTTTCTCCAGTACCTCATAATTAGTTACGTGATCCTACCCACCTTATCTTCATGGTTGTTCTGTAGCACCACATTTCAAACGCTTTCTATTCTCTTCTTGTCTGAACTGCTTATTGTCCACATTTCACTCCCGTACATGGCTGCAATCCAGACAAATGCCTTAAGAAAATACTTCATAACACTTAAATCTATACTCGATGTTAACAAATTTCTCTTCTTCAGAAACGCTTATCTTGCCATTGCCAGTCTACATTCCGTATCATCAGT
Organism: Schistocerca serialis cubense; assembly: GCF_023864345.2. Taxonomy (NCBI): domain Eukaryota; kingdom Metazoa; phylum Arthropoda; class Insecta; order Orthoptera; family Acrididae; genus Schistocerca; species Schistocerca serialis. The sequence continues at coordinate 200,171,132 of NC_064643.1, read as the reverse complement.
TATTTTACTGCCTGAACAGCAAAACTCACCTACTATTTTTACTGATTATTTCCTAATCTAATTCTTCCAGAATCATCTGATTTAATTCGATTTCATTCCACTACCCTTATTTTGCTTTTATTAACGTTCATTCTATATCCTCCTTTCACGAAATTGTCCATTCCATTTAACTACTCTTCCAAGCCATGTCTCTGGCGAATATACAATGTCATTGGCAAACTTCAAAGATTTTGTTTCTTCTCCCTGAACTTTAATTCCCTCTCCAAATTTTTCTTTTGTTCCCTCCTTTATCTGTTGCGCAATATTCAGACTGAATGACATTTGGGATAAGCTAGACCCCTGTCTCACTCCCTTTTCAACCACTGCTTCCCTTTTCTACCCTTCGACTTTTTTAAGTGCTATCTGGTTTCTGTGCAAGCTGTAAATAACCTTTCGCTCTCTGTATTTTATCCCTGGACGAATGTATTCCAATAAACATTGTCAAAAACTTTCTCTAAATCTGCAAATGCTATAAGCGTAGATTTGTTTACGATACACCCTGTGTACTCCAATGTCTCTATCTTTCACTGCAACTTTTGCCCCTTACAGCACCCTCCATTCTCTGGATCGTGTTTCTTTTTCTAGTTAGTTTTTCAATATATTTTTTTCCTCGGTATTTCAACAGAGAAGTTCCTTGTTTGATATGCTATTGAACGACTTAATTTTCAGCAGCCTTCTTTTAAATCAAATTGCCAACTTTCAGTTCTCTCCTTTCGCTTCTTCCCATAGTCCATACTTCACTTACATCCTATACTGTGTTCCAGATCTAAATTCTCCAACTTCCTTTCCACACTAACGCCTGTTTTTGATTCCAGAAGGCTCCTGTTAGCGACGAATGCAGTCTTTGAGTGAGTTTGTCTGCTTGTTGTATCCTCCTTACTTCGTATGACATATAGTACATTTTTTTCATAGTAGTAGAATTCCTTCGTCTACCACAAGGTCCCCAATTTTGACACAAAGTTTATCGCTACTGTCATTCCTGATACGTCTAATTACTTTCATTTTTTTCTAATTTACTGTCAGTCGATGTTCTGTTTTCATCACACTGTTCATTTCTTTCAATAACTCTTGTAATTATTTCTACCTTTCACTAAGCAAATTTTAAACCCACTCTTGAATCTACCATTTTTTATTTACGTCATGGCTTCTTTGATGTGAAGGTTGAACATTATGGGAGAAATAATGCATCCCTCTCTTATACCCATTCCAATCCGAACACTTCACTGTTTGTCATCTACTGTTATTGTTCTTGGTTCTTGTTCACATTGTTCATTACCCATTTTTTCCAATACTTTTCATACAATTTTCTGAACATTTCAAATACGTTGCTCCATTTTATGTTTCCGAACTTATGAACATGATTTTTCTTAAGTGTTTGCTCTCTTGCCAGATACGATGTCATAACGGGTTGCGTTGTGCCTTTACCTTTCTCAAATCCGAACAGATCGTCGTCTAAGACGTTCTCAACTTTCTTTTCCATTCTTCTGTGTATTTTCTTGTCTCAGAGTGCACAATTTGCTATGAACGATGACGTTAATAATCAAGTGAGCTAATAATTCATCTTGAGGTGAAAGCTCATCTTTCTTTTGACAGTCTTACACTTTTCACTTTGCTGGAAGAGAATGGGGACATTGACTCTTGTAGACTTGTTGTGGAAAGTAATAAACTATTTATACTCTTTATTTTGTATTTAATGTTGTTTATTAATCCCTATTGATTTTGTAGGGTTGAAGCTTTCATCACCAGTTTCGTGTGGTGACCACCGACGTATTATGCATCCGCAAAGTCTGTATTTCACCGTTATGGATGGTTATCAAGAGCGACTCGCACTTAACTAGCATCTTTAATATTACCATTTTTATGTCAGATGCCGGTTGTTACATATTATCAGTAATAATTAGTGGAATTCAGCCACTTTAACGGTGCGTGAGGCAACTCAGCGACTCGTTGTTACCCTTTTCAATATTTTAACCATATATAGCGAGTGTTGAAAACCTAATGATGAGAGCACTGTATTTCGAAAAGCGCCGTTGAACTGTGTCATTTGTAACATACCATTTGTTATTGTTAACCGGTAAAATCAACGTTAAAGTGGAGCCATACTTTATAATCTACGATTCTGAGACACTGCACTTCGTGGTTACACAGTAAGTCAGTGGTAACTCGTGTACCATATGATGAAACCTTGAGTGCTTTAAAATCGATATCGAATAATAAACAACAGTACGTGCAGTTGTGTGAAGTAGGGATTTTAATGAAGAAAATAAATAGTTCATATTCTTCACAACTTCTTTTCATATTATTCTTTATTATAACCTGTCATGGGTGCACAAAACGGAAGAAGAAAGAACGCTAAAACAAGTTTCAATATACGGATCGAATGCCAAAAGAGACATTGGAAGATGAAGGAAATGTTGACAGCATTGACATCTGTCACCTTGAAGGGAGAAGAAGAAGAAACCAAAGAAGAAGAAGATTAAGCTTATCCATTGTGGACATTTTAGGAAACGTGACTGTGTTTTAATTAAATATAAATACAAATATCAGCGACCAGTAAATTTTTAAATACTTATTTGTTTCCATAAAATATTTTTCCAGCGTTTCCAGTTTCATGTTCAGGTGGGCTATGCAGAATTATCGCGATGCTAGGTACTGGCTTCGTGACGAGAAGGTAATCTCCATGAAAGTTATCTTGCAATTTGTGTCGAAAAACTAATTTCCGTAAGTTTTTCGGCAATAAGCCCGGTATTGTAGTTAATATCCACGTGGCACTTCCATTTTAATTGTCTGTTGGCAGCAGAATTAAACAACTTAAACTGTTGATACTGTCGGCCATAAATCTACAAGGACACACATGATGGATGCTGGCGGATTTATGTTGACACTCGAGCGTTTGTGATGAATGAAAGTGGAAGCTGCCAGATGAATAGTAACTACAGTACCGCCCATACTGCATCAGTCAGTAAGAAAAATCTTTCTCAACGGAACGTGCCAGATAGGTATCATTTAAGGCTATACATCGAAGGGTTTTTTACCTGTTTGTCACAGAGTCAGTATCCAGCATTACGCTAAGAAAATAAATATGTAACTTGTGCACTAGCCATTCGAAGATAAGCCTGAAAAGGATCGAAAACAAGTTTATAGAAATAAACAAGTATTTGAAAAGTTATACGTGTTTATATTGAACAAAATGGTTCGAATGGCTCTGAGCACTGTGGGACTTAACTTCTGAGGTCATCAGTCCCCTAGAACTTTTTTTAAAAATATTCTTTATTTCCATAACAATACTAATTATACATGTTAACGCACCCCCTAACATGATTAGTGGGTCATAAAGTGATACATAAATTGGATTACAATGCAGCTTTTCTATTACAGTTGTGTTAGTGAGCTACAGTTTAAACTACTACAGTGTGTTAGCTTTCTACAACAATGGGCAGTTTGATTTAACCTACTTGTTAATTAACTAATCTAGAATGACTACAACCTGCAGCGCCACAGATGTGCCAGTAAAGTACAAACCTACTTAGAATAGCCAGGCTCCACGAGCTAAACCCGAGGAGCATGTCCCTGGCACTGGGCTGGTCAAAGTTAGTATTCGCTGCAGTTTCCTAAATTAATGTCATAAATCTAAGTCCTACAAAAAACTAACTTAGCCTACTTCACATCCGGTGCTTTTGTCATAATCGGTGGTATTGACCCCCCCCCCCCCCCTAGTCCCGTACGTGGTGGTTTCCAACTATGATGGATTTTTATTAGTCGTCCGTCTACTGGCTGCTTTGATGCGGCCCGCCACGAATTCCTTTCTTGTGCTAACCTCTTCATCTCAGAGTAGCACTTGCAACCTACGTCCTCAATTATTTGCTTGATGTATTCCAATCTCTGTCTTCCTCTACAGTTTTTGCCCTCTACTGCTCCCTCTAGTACCATGGAAGTCATTCCCTCATGTCTTAGCAGATGTCCTATCATCCTGTCCCTTCTTCTTATCAGTGTTTTCCACATATTCCTTTCCTCTCCGATTCTGCGTAGAACCTCCTCATTCCTTACCTTATCAGTCCACCTAATTTTCAACATTCGTCTATAGCACCACATCTCAAATGCTTCGATTCTCTTCTGTTCCGGTTTTCCCACAGTCCATGTTTCACTACCATACAATGCTGTACTCCACACATACATCCTCAGAAATTTCTTCCTCAAATTAAGGCCGGTATTTGATATTAGTAGACTTCTCTTAGCCAGAAATGCCTTTTTTGCCATAGCGAGTCTGCTTTTGATGTCCTCTTTGTTCCGTCCGTCATTGGTTATTTTACTGCCTAGGTAGCAGAATTCCTTAACTTCATTGACTTCGTGACCATCAATCCTGATGTTAAGTTTCTCGCTGTTCTCATTTCTACCACTTCTCATTACCTTCGTCTTTCTCCGATTTACTCACAAACCATACTGTGTACTCAATAATCTGTTCATTCCGTTCAGCAGATCATATAATTCTTCTTCACTTTCACTCAGGATAGCAATGTCATCAGCGTATCATATCATTGATATCCTTTCACCTTAAATTTTAATTCCACTCCTGAAACTTTCTTTTATTTCTATCAGTGCTTCCTCGATGTACAGATTGAAGAGTAGGGGCGAAAGGCTACAGCTTTGTCTTACACCCTTCTTAATACGAGCACTTCGTTCTTGATCGTCCACTCTTATTATTCCCTCTTGGTTGTTGTACATATTGTATATGACCCGTCTCTCCCTATAGCTTACCCCAACTTTTTTCAGAATCTCGAACAGCTTGCACCATTTTATATTGTCGAACGCTTTTTCCAGGTCGACAGATCCTATGAAAGTGTCTTGATTTTTCTTTAGCCTTGCTTCCATTATTAGCCGTAACGTCATAATTGCCTCTCTCGTCCCTTTACTCAATTTTCTTTTCCATTCTTCTGTATATTATTCTTGTAAGCAGCTTCGATGCATGAGCTGTTAAGCTGATTGTGCGATAATTCTCGCACGTGTCAGCTCTTGCCGTCTTCGGGATTGTGTGGATGATGCTTTTCCGAAAGTCAGATGGTATATCGCCAGACTAATATATTCTACACACCAACGTGAATAGTCGTTTTGTTGCCACTCACCCCAATGATTTTAGAAATTCAGATGGAATGTTATCTACCCCTTCTGCCTTATTTGACCGTACGTCCTCCAAAGCTCTTTTAAATTCCGATTCTAATACTGGATCCCCTATCTCTTCTAAATCGACTCCTGTTTCTTCTTCTATCACATCAGACAAATCTTCACCCTCATTGAGGCTTTCAATGTATTCTTACCACCTATCTGCTCTCTCCTCTGCATTTAACAGTGGAATTCCCCTTTGCGCTCTTAATGTTACCACCGCTGCTTTTAATGTCACCAAAGGTTGTTTTGACTTTCCTGTATGCTGAGTCTGTCCTTCCGACAATCATATCTTTTTCGATGTCTTCACATTTTTCCTGCAGCCATTTCGTCTTAGCTTCCCTGCACTTCCTATTTATTTCATTCCTCAGCGACTTGTATTTCTGTATTCCTGATTTTCCCGGAACATGTTTGTACTTCCTCCTTTCATCAATCAACTGAAGTATTTCTTCTGTTACCCATGGTTTCTTCGCAGCTACCTTCTTTGTACCTATGTTTTCCTTCCCAACTTCTGTGATGGCCCTTTTTAGAGATGTCCATTCCTCTTGAACTGTACTGCCTACTGCGCTATTCGTTATTGCTGTATCTGTAGCGATAGAGAACTTCAAACGTATCTCGTCATTCCTTAGTACTTCCGTATCCCACTTCTTTGCGTATTGATTCTTCCTGACTAATGTCTTGAACTTCAGCCTACTCTTCATCACTACTATATTGTGATCTGAGTCCTTATCTGCTCCTGGGTACGCCTTACAGTCCAGTATCTGATTTCGGAATCTCTGTCTGACCATAATGTAATCTAATTGAAATCTTCCCGTATCTCCCGGCCTTATCCAAGTATACCTCTTCCTCTTGTGATTCTTGAACAGAGTATTCGCTATTACTAGCTGAAACTTGTTACAGAACTCAATTAGTCTTTCTCCTCTTTCATTCCTTGTCCCAAGCCCATATTCTCCTGTAACCTTTTCTTCTACTCCTTCTCCTACAACTGCATTCCAGCCGCCCATGACTATTAGATTATCGTCCCCCTTTACATACTGCATTACCCTTTCAGTATCCTCATACACTTTCTCTATCTGTTCATCTTCAGTTTGCGACGTCGGCATGTATACCTGAACTATCGTTGTCGGTGTTGGTCTGCTGTCGATTCTGATTAGAACCACCCGGTCACTGAACTGTTCACAGTAACACACCCTCTGCCCTACCTTCCTATTCATAACGAATCCTACACCTGTTATACCATTTTCTGCTGCGTTGATATTACCCGATACTCATCTGACCAGAAATCCTTGTCTTCCTTCCACTTCACTTCACTGACCCCTACTATATCTAGATTGAGTCTTTGCATTTCCGTTTTCAGATTTTCTAGTTTCCCTACCACGTTCAAGCTTCTGCCATTCCACGCCCCGACTCGTAGAACGTTATCCTTTCGTTGATTATTCAATCTTTTTCTCATGGTAACCTCCCCCTTGGCAGTCCCCTCCCGGAGATCCGAATGGGGGACTATTCCGGAATCTTTTGCCAATGGAGAGATCATCATGACACTTCTTCAATTACAGGCCACATGTCTTGTGGATACACGTTACGTGTCTTTAATGCAGTGATTTCCATTGCCTTCTGCATCCTCATGTCGTTGGTCATTGCTGATTCTTCCGCCTTTAGGGGCAATTTCCCACCCCTAGGACAAGAGAGTGCCCTGAACCTCTATCCGCTCCTCCGCCCTCTTTGACAAGGCCGTTGGCAGAATGAGGCTGACTTCTTATGCCGGAAGTCTTCGGCCGCCAATGCTGATTATTTATCAAAATTTAGGCAGTGGCGAGGATCGAACCCGGGACTTTTTTTTTTTTTTGTAACCATATATATTTATCTAAATATTTTAACAACGATACATTTAAAAAAAGACATTTTATTCTGTTAATCTATTATCCTAGTGATGGTTAATATTATTGTCATTTTATATGTTTTCGTTTTTCTCTTATTGTTTGTTCCTTAAACCCTTTTACATGGCCATTTGTCGTCTTTTTTTTGAGGGGTGTAGACATTGCAGGACAGGCATAACAGTTTATATTTGGCATCGTTGCATTGATTTGAGTTGATGTTTCTGTATGTGATGCACTTGTGATGACACAGGCACATTGTGTATCCTGGTTTGATCTCTTCCTCTAGTTACACTGTTTAGTGGGACAGTATGAAGGACCGTCACCATGATAGGTGGAGCAGAAGTGGAAGAAACTTTTTTTTTTTACATATACTACAGAATATACCTAATTGAAGAAGAGAGAAAATTTTGTCATATTACATAAGAGAAGCAGAAAGGATAGTGTGAGTAATCAATAGAATTTTATAGGCACAAAGTAAAGGAAATCAAAATATCTAATAATAATGAGTAGTTGGCACTTTCCACTAAGGAGCACTTTGTGTCACTGATTCCACTAGGAAGAAACACTTTATACTACTATACTTCACTATTTGATGCGAGAAGAGAAAGCTCTTTATCTTTTGTGTTGCACTTGTTCACTATCACTGCACACGTTATTCTTGTGGTGAGTGTGGTGAGGTGGCTGGTGGCGGTGCTGAGGGTCACAGGCTGGGGAGAGCTCTGGCGATCGCTGTCTGCAGTGGAATCTGCAGGAAGTTTTTGAAGTTCTCGTGGTATCGCCTGTGCTGCTGGGCCGTCTTGTTCTCCTCCCAGAGGTCCATCAGGAAGGCCAGCCGGTCGGTCTGCCTCCGCGCTACGATGGCGTGTGCCGTCATGGCGAGGATCCAGAGAGTCGCCAGTCGCTTGGGTCGTGGAAATGGGTTGCAGTCTGGGGCGGTGATTGCTTCCACTGTGATGCTTCCCGGCGCCGTTCTGTTGATGTGGGCCACCATCTGCTGGCACGCTTCCCAGATGTTGATGGCATTCCCGCACGTGAATCGGTGTTCGAGGGTGTCAGTCATGCCACATACGTCACACTTGTCACTTGCGACGAGTTTTATCTCCGCCAGTCTTTGGTTGGTTGGTACCGTTCTGTTAATTATTTTGTACCATGTCTCCTTCGCATGTTTAGGTAGCACGTTTTCTGAGACGTTCCCCCATATTTGTTTCCAATTGTATTGCGGGAGTTTTTGTTCAATTTTGTTTTTTGCCGGCTTCCCCCTGAGGGCCCAGTATATTCTCTTGGCTGTTCTGTGGCTGGGGTTCGCCACGGTGTCCAGAACGTAACTTTTGTTGGCGTAGTGCAGCCTGACGTGTCGCATTCTGCAGGGAATGTGTCTCGTGTCGACCGGCGCTTCTTGTGATGCGGGCTTGTATCTTCCAATTATCTTGGCTGTGACGCTGTCAGGGTTTTTGTCCTGGATGGCGAGCGTTCGTTTCAGTAGAAGGGCTGCACATTTGGTCTTTATATCAACTAGACCTAGTCCCCCTTCCTTTGTTGGCAGCGAGCACGTTGCTTGCGCCACTTTGAATATATTTCGACGCCACAACAGGTAGTACACTGCGCTCGTTAGTGCTCGCGCAATTTCTGTCGGGATGCTTAAGATTTGCGCCAGGTACCAAGCTTTCGACAGGATCGTCGTGTTTATCAGTTCTGTTTTCTGGTGGATTGTTAGCTTCCGGTTCGCGTGCTGTCTGGAGAGACCTCTTTGGTGTGTAGCACGTCCCTCCAGTTGTATGCGGCCATTCTAAGTGGACAAGACTGTATATATATATTCCAAGAACTTTATGGCTTTCTGCTATTTTATACCATTGGCTGTCTGGTTTGAGTCGTTGATTCCCTATCGGCAGTAGCACTGTTTTTCTGGGGTTGGTTTGGGCGCCTGACGCTTTTTGGAATGTATTCATGATGGTTTCTACTCTCCCAATATCTTCCTGGTCTTCAATAAAGATGCCTAGGTCGTCAGCGTAGGCTATACATGCTACTGCTTTGCCTCCTACGGAGAAGCCTCTGATGTCGTTTGTGAGTTTCCGCAGCAGTGGGACCAGTGCTATAGCGAATAGAGCCATTGACAATGGACAGCCTTGCCTCACGGATCTGTCCAGTTTTATCAGTTTTGTTTCCCAACTATTGATTATTACTGTCGATCTCGCAGTACTTAGTATCTTATGGATGATTGCGATGAATTTTTGCCCAAACCCGAGTCTATTTAGTGTCTCTACGAGATATTTGTGGTCGATCCTGTCGAAGGCTTTGTTGAAGTCCACCGAAATTATGGCACCTGCGCTTCTGGTGGTGGCTGCCTGTGCTATTATGTCCCTGTAGGTGCATGTGGCGTCAAATATATTTTTCCCTGGTACCGCACATGTTTGCCACGGACTGATGACTTTCCTCATCGCCGATTTCAGGTTGTTTGCGATGCATTTCGCTATTATTTTATAGTCGGCGTTGAGGAGCGTAATCGGACGAAACTCTTCAATGCGGCGGGCGGCTCTCTTCTTAGGGATGAGTGTTATGGTCCCTTCGGTCAGCCCAGGTGGAATTTCCGCCCCATCGAGTATCTCGTTCACCATTTCCGTGAATTGCTCTCCTAGCACGTCCCAATATGCGAGGTAGAACTCGAGCGGGATGCCGTCGGCGCCAGGTGCTCTTCCTCTTGCGCTGGTCCTCATCGTTTCTTTGATGTCATCCACGTCGACATTTTCTGTCAGCAACGCCCTGTCTGCGTCTGTGAGCACGCTCCTCGTCTGCTGGAGGATTTCAGCAGTTGCCGCGTCGTCTGTCGCTTCTCGACGGAACATGTCTCGGAAATAGTCCTCGATGTGTTTTGTTAACTCCGTTTTCGTCGTGAGCATCTTTCCTTGCTTGTCCTGAAGCTCATTTACACACTTTCCTGCGCCTCTCTCCCTTTCCCTATTTAGGTGGTGCATGGTGAGTGGCTCTTCATCCACATCGCCATATGTTTTACTTCTTGTGAGGACGCCTCTTATTTGCTGTTTCTTTATTTGAAGGAGTTTTGCCTTGATTCTCCTCACTCGCGGCAGGTATTGCTGGTCGTCTGCTGGTGCGTCGAGTGCGTCTTTCAGGCACTGCTGGTAGAACTCGGCCGTGGTTCGCCTCCAGAATGACTTTTCCGCGCTGTATCTTATCAACAGGCTGCGCATTGTCGGCTTCGCTCGTGCCAGCCACCACTCGGTCGTGCTGCTGTAGCGTGCGCGCTGTGCCAGGCATTCTTGCCACATTTCCACTATTTGCTTGCGCAGTTCCGCGTCCTGCAGGTGTTCCGTATTTAGCTTCCACGTGCTTCTTTTGCTGACGTTCTTTCCTTTTTGGAGATGCAGGCTGCATTCGTAGCTGCAGTGGTCCGAAAAGATGACAGGATATACTTCGACGTGCGCAACATTTTTAGTTGCTGCTCTGCTGATATATATACGGTCCAGTCTGCTTTTACCATTTTTGTGGTGGTATGTAAATTCAGTGTGTGTTGGATGGAGAAGGCGCCACGAATCTTCTATTTTCAGTCGTCGAATCAGTTCTTGCAGTTCTGGGCACATTTTTGCTACAGGTATTTGGTCTTCAGCTGCGGCGACACAGTTAAAATCTCCTCCAATGATGATGTTATTGTTCTGCATCAGCAGTTCGGCTACTTCTTCATTATAGAAGGTGCTTCTTGCTCGCTTGTTGTGTGTGCCAGAAGGTGCGTATATGTTGATAAAGAGCGTCTTTTCTATGCTTAGCGCTATCCCTCGGCCGCTTGACAACATTTTAGTCCCGCCGAAGTCGATCCCGTTCCGTACCATTATTGCCGTACCGCATTGGGATTCTGGGTCTATATTTGTGATTGCCGCATATCCTGGTATCTGGTTTATTTTAGTCGTAACCACTTCTTGCAATAGTGCAACGTCTGTTCTTCTATGGCGTAGGAAATTTGCGAGGGCTCGAATTTTTAAAGATGTGCTCATTTTATTTATGTTAACTGTGACAACTTTATAGATTGTATTTGCCTGCCTGCTCATTTAGTTTATCAGTCGGTGCTGTAGTCTGTGTCCATGCGGACATCTCTCTGGCTGTTTTGCCTTCGGTCCTGTGACGAGTTGGAGCTGCGTCTTTTCTTGTTTTTCTTTGCGGGTTTGTTTACCGTTTTCGTCGTTTGTGTCTGTTCGTCGTCTGTATTGTGTTGTTTTTTCGGTTTGTCACTGCTTCCCCTGGTGGAGGACTTTGCGGTGACATCGTCGTTTTGGTTGAGCTTTAAAACTTTTCTCAGGTGGTTACTCTTCTCCTTTATCCACTGCTCGCGCATCTGCTCCACGGTCGGGACGATTTGACCATGAATCAAAGACGCTACCCACAGACCACTTAGAACTTCTTAAACCTAACTAAACTAAGGACGTCACACACATCCATGCCCGAGGCAGGATTCGAGCCTGCGACCGTAGCGGTCTTGCGGTTGCAGACTGTAGCGCCTAGAACCGCTCGGCCACCTCGGTCGGTTTATATTGAAGAAGAAGTACAAGAAAAAGAAGTCAACACGGACAGAAAAAGTGAGCTTTCACCTAAAGATGAATTACTAGCTGACTTGATTAATGCTGTCACGTCAGTAGCAAATTGCACACGCAGACGTAGCGATGGTGAATTCGCTTGCAGCTGTCACTCGTTGATGCGCGCGGCGATCGTCGGTCAGCTGGCTGTCAACATGCGCAGGCGACTGCGAGGGCTGGAACGGGAGGCGGCGCGACTCATCTCTTTGTCCGGCGCTGCGACAAAGGCGGCGGCGGCGGCGGCTGCCGGCGTTACGTCGCTGTCGCATCGGCGTCCCCGCACCCACGTGGCTCCTCCTCTGGAGCCGGCGAGCGAGCGCCGCGTGGTTTTTTGGCTTTGTTTGCGCTGTCCTTGTCTGAGCGCGCTGCTAAGGCTGCGGCCGAGGCAGTGCTGCGGCGCGAGGCGCGGGAGGGGAGACAGAGAGGAGCGGACCGAGAGAGGAGGACGGAGGAGGTAGGTAGAGGAAGGCGGCGGCGAGCCAGGTATGCCGAGAGCCGGCCCGCCATTGCAGGTTCTGTGCTGAGGGCGCGCGCACGCAGCGGACCGCTCCTCCCGCGCGACTGCGTTTCTCCGCCAAAACCGGTGCGCCCGCACACCCGAACCGACCCCGCCGGCACGACGAGGCGAGGCCGCTCCACTTCCCCCGCGGGCGGCGGTGGCGGCGACGACTACGACGAAGACGACGACGGCGGCGGCAGCGACCTTCCCAGGGAGCCACCTCCCCACCCCGGGGAACCCCCTCTCGCCCCGCCGGTGTCGGGCGCGCGCGCTCGTGTGCGCTAGCCAGCGAGTCGGCCGCGTTTCCGAATCGGGGAACAGGTTCATCATAATCACTGAGTCACTCGCGTCCGGGGAGTATTTTTACGCGGCGGGCCGGTTTCCTTGACGCCCGGGCAGAGACACACGCCGCGTTCGGGCGAACCGGTCCCCGGCCGGTACCGCGCGCGCGCCCTCCGCTGCCGGTGGCCACGTGCAGCCGCGGCGGCTAGAGCCGCGATGACGAGGCGCGCCGCAGACGAGGTGCGCGCCGACGACGGCGGCGCGTCGCCGCTGTCGCAGCCGCCGACGCCCTCCGCCGACGACGCCGCCGCCGCAGACGCCGCCGCCGCCGCCGCAGCAGCAGCGGCGGCCGCGGACGCGGTGCGCGCCACGCCGCCGGCGTCGCCGCCCAGCCCGCCGCTGATGCTGGCCACCATGACGCCGGTGAGCGTCATCGAGCTGCAGAAGGACCTCTGCGACGCGGCGGCCGCCGCCGACCACGCCGCCAAAGCCGCCTACGAGGAGGCGGCGGCAGCGGCGGCGGCGTCGGTCGTGGTCGGCCCCGGGGGCGGCGCCGCCGGCGCGGGAGGCCTCGGGGGCGGCGTCGGACTCGGCGGCGGCGGCGTGGGCGGCGTGCCCGTCAGCGGCATCGTCAACGTGGGCGGCATGACGGTGGTGCAGGCGCCGCCGCAGCTGTTCGGCGCGCCTGCGGGCCCCGCCACCACGGTGCTGGTGCTGTCCGAGCTGGTGGACGACATGGCGCCCGTCATCGGACTCAGGTAAGGCGCGCGCGAACAAAGGCGCTGCGGCAGAGAGCGCCGCGGGGGCGCAGCCGCTACACCTGCGCGCCCCGCTCCCCCACCTTACTGCCCTCGCGTACAGCCCGCAGCATCAAGCCGACATTTGCCGATTGCTGTACCTTTAAAATCACGGAGATCAATATATTACACGCGTACTGCTTTCCTCGAACTTGAACGTTTGTTTATAGTAACCGGAATCCACTTTCGTTACCATATTTCTACTGCTTACCACCAATGAACCAATCTGTTCTCATTTGAAAGACAACCTCAGCAACGGCGTACCCCGTTGGTACTCGGCGGTGGGGGTGGGATGGTGGTGGGGGGAGGGTCACTGTAGCCTCCACCCCTACCCCCCCCCCCCATCCATTCACCCAGAAAAAAACTCTTCTGAAACAGAATTCAAAAACTGCCCTGTGAAACAGCCGTTTTAATTTCACGAAAGCGAGAACGTGCAATGGATACTGACTAGTAGTAAGTTACGCACGTCATATTTTAATCCCTGTGACGTTAAGTGAACAGTAACAGGCAGTACACGAGGTTCGCGGAGTTTTCAGATTCTACGATACATCTATCGTAGAATCTGAAAACTCCGCGAACCTCGTGTACTGTCTGTTACTGCACACTTAACATCACAGGGATTAAAATATGACGTGCGTAAATTCTGTTTTTGTTTGAGAGACTACCTTCTGCAGCAGCTGTGTAACTTGAACGTTTGTTTATAATAAGCGGAACGCGATTTCGTTACTAAAACTGAGCTGTTTACCACCGAAGACGCAATCTCCTTTTATTTGAAACCCATCTTCAGCAAGAGCGTACACAGTCAGTGGCGGGGGTGTCATAGTGCTGGTGGGGGGGCATCGTGGCTCCCCCTCCTGAAAGAAAGAAGTCTTCGCAAACAGTATTCGGACCCAGCCCTTGAAACACAAATGTTACTTCAACAAATGCAAGAACATGTAATGGGGACTGACTGGTTATTAGTGTACTCAGAGCCTCTTATCGTAAAATCTTAAAACTATTTCATCATTCATTGCGCAATCGATATGAGTTCCTTCACCCCCCCTCCCCTCCTCCTAACGTCAGCCACCCAAGACAGATACTGGGTACACCCTTGATATTCGTTGGACAATGCAAAACATTGCGTGATTCGTTTCCTTGAAGATGCTTATAGATGCTTATAGATTCTTATTTGCCTTGTTATTGACTGAGAGTTTCAGTTATTTTTCATTACGAAGTTCGTTACAGTCAATGCTCATACGCACCAGTTGTTCAATGACTATATCACTTTTGACAGACTAGTTATTATCAGTATCCTGTTGACATTTCTTGGCCATTGACTGCGTCAAATCTCTGGACGAGGCCTTTAAAACCAAAAATCACGATGCGAACTTACAGAATTCTTAGCCACAATACAAAATTAGTGTAACCATAAGAAGCTTTATGTCCCCTTAGTCTAATGTCTTTTTAATCTGAAATACGAGGAGCATTAATCTCCACTGACATAAGATAAATGTAGTGAAAGAATGTATTCAGCAAAACGAATATTGGCGATCGATGTTATTGCTACCGGAAAGGTGCACTTTTCAGAATTACATTTGATTTGATTCGCAATCATTACAGAAGTCTTTGAACCATATTTTCACCACTGACCGCATATCTTCATGGTCAAACCCGCAATTCTGATTTCGGTTTTTAATCATTATCAGTTCCTTTAGATAGTGACAGTTGCTGTGTATCAACGTCTTAATCACTTGATAAAGGTTTGAAACAGAAATTGCAACTGTGAGATTTTCAAAGAGCATATGGCGCCAGTAGTGAAAACTTCGGCGTTTTAAAGAGTATTTTTTGATTGAGGTGGTCAGATCACCAGAATTTATCTGCTCAATTTTAATTTACTTCAAGAATTCCTATGGAATGTGATCTCATCTGGCAACACTCAGGTATGGAACGCATCAGGAACGGCTCACATAATGATATATTACAACAGTAAAACTGAACTCTGTTTATTATAAACGAACCTACAAGTTGATTTCTTTCGGTTCAGGATTTTGTCAGCAACCTGCAACACTATTCCTTAAGGCGTATTATAAAATAACATACACATCACACGTTTCATTTTCCATTAATGAAGTCTCAGACTGAGATAAGTGATGGTGGGATGTGTATAATATTTTGGAAACTACCCTGTTACCACTGTAGGGTACTGACACATGCTCACAAAATCGTAAACAAAATAGTTAATTTATCTTCTTCAGCATTTGTTTGGAGAATGTGAGGAGTCTGAGTGTATGTTCTAGCAAATGAAATTGTTCTAATGTGGCAGTCACCATTTCTTCCTCTCGATCGATATTACTCCTGTACGACCTACGCCCTCATGCTCCTGTAGCTGTCCTCTAAATTACGTTTGTATGATGGCAGCACCTGTTGCCATACGCTCCTTAATGTCGTGCCAGATCGGTTTGCAATAGAATGAAGTGCCTAATTCATGTATAGAAACAAGATATGTGCTTGTGCATGCCTTATTTACTCTTTAAACGTGTGTACGATCCCACTGTGTCGCACAGGAGTATACAAGGCATTTTTGTTGTTCTTTAGTAAATAGTTATGTGTTCTTTCTGTTTCTTGAGCGACGGAAAGAGTTATCATGTAAACATGAGTTCGTTTAAAGGCACTGAGATGGCAATCTGAAAACTGATGATAAGTTAAAGATTGTAATTGAGAGAGGGTAACAAGCAATTTTCATTCGCAAAGGAATATATGCACCAGCTTTAGCCAAATTATTCGTCAATATGGAAATAAAGTACTCCAAAACGTGTCATAATATATGTGTGACCGGTTGCAAATATTTTTATCTTCCAGCGCATATAGATTTCAGAGAAGCTTAAATAAAATTCACATTTTGCCAAAAGTCACTATCCTCTTTCTAACTTCTTTATTTAAGTCATTATCAGTTTTAATTGTTACATGACTGGATGCCTATTTATTCAAACGTATATAAAGACCTCAGAGATGACATGGATTGTACCCAATGAATCCCACAGACTAACGTGTATGCTTACTTCTTACTAAGTGTAAATGTCATTATTAACTTACTGGATACTGTTACGGCGTGTGAAGAAATAGTTTGTTTCACCATAAGAGTGTTTATTACAAAATAGCTGTCTGTTATACACAAGGAAGTTAGTGTCAGATCACGGAGAAAGTGAATAAATGACGATCATTTACTTGCGCTAGTACTTTTTGATTACGTCTCATCGGCTGTCTTAAAACTATTCCGATTTGAGAGGAATCAATAGCAAAACGAAAAAAATCAATAATCAAATACTTGTTTACGTAAACTGAGCAACCAATAAACACAAAATGAAACGTTCTCTTTTATCGCCTTACGTCCACGAATATCGTCTTAGTTGTGAGGTCTTTTGCAACTGCAGTAAGTCTTTCTTTCTACCAAATGCTTTTTGTTTCTTTACGAAGTGTAATACCAGTAACTATAGACATAATTGTTTCGTGACAAGAGCCACAAGCGAGAACAAAAACAGTTCGTAGCATAAGCTTTGCCTTCGCGGTAGGCCTGTTCCCCTCATCACCTAGCCTGGGTCACGTATGACGTCAGAGACACAGGTGTCAGACTTTCGACACACGATGGATTCAAGTATGTGGTTGGGTGGGAATTACGTGTAGCGAAGCGAAAATTATCACTTACATGTTTGTATGGACTTGTGGCGTTTGATGTAAGGGTGTATGTACTGCGTTGACCACGATTAGAAAACACCATCTCTAGAGGTTACACAGAGCAAGGAAGAAGACGTCTCACTTCTGGAGTACATGGTGAGGAGTAGTAGATGAGAACACGTAAAGTAGGGGGTGGTGTGTCTGGAGAACCAACAGAGGAAGTGCACTATTTATCGATTGGATATTTCTCCTAGCTTAACCAGAGTTTATTTTTAAAGAATCGAACAATGAATTTTTCAATGACAAAACTAAACGCAAGATCTGTTTTGGCTCCTTCTATGCAATGTAGAGAAGTGGATGGATCGTCCTTTAATGGTAGTATTAATTTTTCTATATCCTTCATGTGAATATCCTACACAAACAGGCACTTCATGCGGCTGAAATATTTCTCTCTCTCTCTCTCTCTCTGTCTGTACTCCAACGTGAATCACCAATCAATTTCAGGCATCTTCAGAGGGTTTGTATTAATTAGCAACTGTTTAGGATACGGTAGTGCTGCAGACAGCTCTTAACATGCTTACAGAGAGTATCTAATGGAATGGAGCAAACGTCTCGATAGAAAACCCAACGGAAAGAAATAGGCATTAGTTAACAGACGCTCATTAAAGACAACTGGTATGACCAGGCTAATCATGTGCGAGAATTTTTTAAAAAAATCACAAATTTTCAATCACCAGATGAACAGTGATGTATTTTAACCTAACTGTAAGTAAATTCCTAAGTGGTACAGTGGCCGCAGAAAGTGTACGGTATTACAGCTGAAAAAGTCATCGTAAGATACGATTTCATGGAACCACCTGCGATGTTACTAGTATACCTACCACCTTATACAGTTGTTTTTCGGCGCCTTATCTCATTCAGCCTGGCGAGCTTATTCTCGCCATTGTATTTCAGACAGTAAATTTGGTATGTTCACTACCATGGGAAATCTGGGCCCAGCGTAGACATTGGTTATACTCTGCAAAGAAATGCTCATATAGAGAATTCAGTGAGGTAAGGATATCGATACGAGAATACTTTTCTTCTTTGTGTAACACTCTTCTTGTTGGCTGAGCGCGGCGTACCATAAAGTATACCATGTGTATTTGTATTTAATTAGACAGCTTCAGTTTTTCATAAGTACGGAATGAGGATATTTCGTCCGGTGAGCTTGCATGGTCCAGCTTTAGTCCGGGGGATGCCTTCCCACCTATTGCCAGCCTACACATAAAGCAGCAATATCATACTATGCAACAGGAACACTTTTAGCCATTCACTCCATAGTCGAGAAGCTGTGCCGAACGTATCGTAGCTAGATAGTATTCATACGCCACAACGGCCAAAACATTATCAAAATAAGTAAATAAACAAACAAATAGTAACTTGTGATCGGATATGCCACACCACCACCACAACGGTTATGTGTGTGCGTGTATAAAGAACACTCAATAATTAAAGAGAGATTGATGTAGAAATGAACCGGTTTGTAGGGCGAGTTTTGTACTTTTAAGGCTTTGTGTTGGCATCGCTGGGATAAGGTGAGAACTGCTGACGGATAAAAATTGTTTTGTTTATAGCCTCAATATTGCAACTAACAACGGCTCGTCCTCTTCAAGTTTCCACATTAGTTGAATAACGTTCAGTGATCCGTTTCTTGCTTTCTGAAGGTAAAAAACTGGCTAAAATCTTTCGTCGAATGATTGTACAGCATGGTGGAAGTTGTACGAACCGCGGGAATTTTTGTAAACTGGGCAGAACACTTAAAAAACGGTTGAATCTTAGTGAGTGACGAGCAACCTCCTGACCGTCCAGTTGAGGTGCCAACTCCTTTGCCTCAAACCTGCCTTGACGATATTATTCGTGAAGATCGACGTATTAAAATCAAACACATAGTAAAAACAGATGTAGTAAGTGTTCTCACGGTTCAGAATAGCAGCAGTAACAAGCTCAAGTACAGCAAAACAAGTGCCATGTGGGTTAGCACAACAACAACAGAAAACAAAACTCAAAGTGTGTACAAACTTGAAAGAACGATATGAAAGGGAAGGTGGCCCTTTTCTAAGCAAGTTTTCTGTCGTGTGATGAGACGTGGGTTCACCATTTTGAAGCAAAGTCCAAAAGACAAAGCATGAAGCATCAGCGGAAAGTCATGCCGATCTTCTTTTGGGCTGCCCAAGGCGTCGTGTTTTGTGATTATTTGAAAGATCAGCGTACAATAAACGGAGCCTACTACTCGTACATGCTGATGAAGCAAATAAAGTAAGCCCGCATCTCGTGGTCGTGCGGTAGCGTTCTTGCTTCCCACGCCCGGGTTCCCGGGTTCGATTCCCGGCGGGGTCAGGGATTTTCTCTGCCTCGTGATGGCTGGGTGTTGTGTGCTGTCCTTAGGTTAGTTAGGTTTAAGTAGTTCTAAGTTCTAGGGGACTTATGACCACAGCAGTTGAGTCCCATAGTGCTCAGAGCCATTTGAACCATTTGAACCAAATAAAGTAAGCAATGTCTCCGCAGAATTGGTGAGGAAACACTGGCAAGAAGAAGGAACAGTATGACAGGACAATCACTTAAGATTTCACGGAATAACGTCCATGATGCTGGAGGGAGCTGTAGAGGGAAAAAACTCTAGAGGAAGACAGAGATTGGAATACATCCAGCAAATAACTGAGGATGTAGATTGCAAGTCCTACTCCGAGATGAAGAGTTTGCCACAGGAGAGAAATTCGTGGCGGGCCTCAACAAATCACCAGCGGATCTAAAAGAAAAGGTGATATTCCTGCGCGATGATGTTCGCTCTTTTACGGCCCAGCTGATCCAGGTAACCATTGAAAAAATGGATTGGTGGATACTTCTTCGTCTTCCCTACAGTCCAGATTTTGTTCACTCGGAATTTCGTTTGGTTAGTCCACTCAAGGAGGCATTACGTGGAATAATAAAGTCGAGCAACAACGAGAAGGTCGAAGAATTTGTCGGAAACCGGCTCAAACTATATGACAAAGACATCTATGCGTCAGTTATAAGGAAAACTAGTTCGTCGTTGAAACAAGTGTATTAATACTGGTGAGGATTGTGTTGAGAAGGAGTAAACGTATCATTTTGTAAAACTACTCAGTTTTTTCTACATAAATTTGTCTAATTTCTGAATGTCCCTCATATATTCTGTACTCTGGAGCTATCAACAGTGGAAGTGCCTACGATGGAGGTCAGCAGAGGGTCCAGTCAAATGTTGCATCGTCTAGACTACATCTATACTTGGAATACTTGTAGTGTTTGACGGAGGGTACTTTACGAATCACTGTGGTGCACGTAGAGAACGATTGTTGGTAAGCCTTCCGGTGAATTCGAATCTCTCTAATTTTACCTTTAAGTTCTGTTCACGAGTTATAAACAAGCCTGATCTATATACAGATTTCTTTGAATGGACGCTCTCGGAATTTTAACTGTAACCTATACCGTGGTGCACAACGCTTCCATTGTAATGTCCAGCGCTGGAGTTGGCTTTGCATCACTGTGACCCTTTCACGCTAGGCTAAACGAACCTGCGACGACACAGGCACTAGATCGTCTGGATTTACATTATCAGCCCGGTCTGGTATGGATCCCAGGCCAGCGAGTAATTCTCAAGTATCGATAGAACGAGGGTTTTGTAAGCAACCACCTTCGTCAATGGTCGGCATTTCCTAAGGATTCTCCCAACGTATTACACTTTCGTCTTTGCCTTTTCCTACAATCACTTTTATGTGATCGTTCCACTTTAAATCGCTGTGTTTGCATGCTCCCCAATATTTAATTAATGTGACTGCTTCGGTAAACATTTATCCAGAGGGTAATGGACCTTTCTCCCTGCTTATACGTAATACGTTAGATTGTTTATGTTGAGGATCCTGCAGCAAGCAGGTCTCCCTGAATTTTACAGGGTCGCGAATTCCGAACATACAACAGCATCATCTCGCGAACAGCATCATCGAGCTATTGATGTTCCCTCCTATGCTATTTGTGCTATCTGGACAAAAGTATCAGGACACGTCTACCTACAGCGGAACTGATCATGAGAGACGGACCCACGACTACATAAGGAGAAGTGTATTGTGTTGTCAGGAGAGAAGCAGTAACAGCAGAGTGTGTCAATGAGAGGAGGTCAGTGACTTCAAAGGTCAGCTAATCACTGGAGTCACCTGAGTAAGAAATCCATCACAGACCTTACTAGGATTCTAAAACTGCCCAAGTTGACTGTTGGTCATGTGACTGAAAAGTGGAAACGCGAAGGAATCACCACAGCTAAACAAGACAAGGCAGATTTTAGGTATTGTGTATTGAAGGACAGGGACCGCCGAGGACTGCAGTGGGTGGTTGTAAGAAATAGCATGAAAGTCCAGACAGCATAGTCAATATGTGTAGGGCCTTAAAAAGAATGGTGTACAATAGTGGAGCAGCTGGTCAAAAGTCACGCATTTCTACAGTGAGTGTTAGGCAATGCTTGAGGTGGTGTAAAGAGCGACCCCAGTGGACACTGGATGACTGGAAACGAGTGATTTGGACTGATGAATTATGTTATAACCTTTGGTAATCCGAAGGAAGGGTCTGGGTTTGGCGAATGTCTGGACCACGATGTCTGCCATCATGACAGCTTCAGTAGTGAACTACGGAGATGGTGTTACAATATGGGGGCGTCTACCACTGTTAGGGTCTGGCTCCCTAATTGGACTTAAGAAAACACTGAATGGAAAAAATGTAATTACATTTCACAGCAGAATAGAGGAGCAGTTGGGCGTCGATGGTTTAAATATCAGGATGGCAGTGCACCTTGTCATAAAGCAGCATATGTGAGAAGATGGTTTGTCGACAGTAACATTCCTTAAATGCATTGGACTGCACAGATCACCGACCTGAGCCAAATGGAACCCCTTTTCAATGAGTTAGAACATCGACTTCGTGTCAGAACCAAAGGTCCAGCATCACTACCCCCTCTGGTTTTGGCTCTACAGGTAGAATGGGCTACTACTACCCTACAGATATTCGCACAACTCATTCTAAGTGTCCCAGTAGAGTTCAAGCGTCATAAAGAGGAAATATTGACATACTCCGTATTAATGTGCGTTAACAGATGTCCAGATACTTGCCATGATAGCCTCCCACAGTGAGATGGCGTAAGACGGAGTACTGACATGTACATACACTGATGTAGTATCGCGTACACAAGATATAAAAGGGATGCGTATTGGCGGAGCTGTCATTTGTACTCAGGTGATTCATGTGAACAAAATCCCGAAGTGATTATGGCCCCACGACAGGTATTAACAGACACTGAACGCAAAATGATAGGTGGAGCTTGACGTGTGGTAAATTCCAATTCGGAAATCGTTAGGGATTTCTATATTCCGAGATCCACAGTGTCAAGAGTGTGCCGAGAATACCAAATTTCAGGCATTAACGTCTCACAACAGACAACGCAGTGGCCGACGGCCTTCACTTAACGACCGAGAGTAGCAGCGCTTCCGTAGTTGTCGGTGCTGACAGACATGCAATACTGCGTGAAACAACTGCAGGGATCAATGTGTGACGAGCGATGAGCGTATCCATTACGACAGCGTGGCGAAATGTGGCGTTAAATGGCTACTGCAGTAGACGACCGACACAAGGCCTTTCCTAATAGTACGACATCTCCTGCAGCGTCTGTTCTGGGATCGTGACCATTTCGGTTGGACGCTAGACGACTGGAAAACCGTGGCCTAGTCAGGTGAGTCCCGGTTTCAGTTGATAAGAGCTGATGATAGGGTTAGTGTGTGGCGCAGACCCCGCGAAACCACGGACCCAAGTTGTCGACAATACAGTGTACAAGCTGGTGGTGGCTCTATAATGGTGCTGGCTGTGTTTACATAGAATGGACTGGATCCTCTGGTCCAACTCAACCGATCATTGACTGGAAATGGCGGTTTGCTGTTCCCAAAAACGGTGGAATTTTTGTGGATGCAGTGCGCCATGTCACCTGGCCACAGTTGTTCGCCATTGGTTTGAAGTAATTCTGGGCAGTTCAGGGTATAATTTTCCCACTCGGATCATCCGACATGAATCCCATCGAACACTGATAGGACATAATCAAGAGGTCAGTTCGTGCACAAAATCTGCACCGACAAGACCTGCGCAGTTATGGACGGCTATAGAAACACCAGGGCTCAGTATTTCTGCAGGGGACTTCCAACGACTTATTGAGTGCATGCCAGGTTCGGTTGCTGCACTACGTCGTGCGAAAGGAGGTTCGACACAATATTAGGAGGTATCCTATGGCTTTTTTCACCTCATATATACTGAGGCGCCAAGAATCTGGTATAGGCATGCGTATTCAATACAGAGATATGTAAACAGGCAGAATACGGCGCTGCGGTAGCCAACGCCTATACAACACAACAAGTGTCTGGCGCAGCTGTTAGATCGGTTACTAATGGTACAGTGGCAGGTTATCGAGATTTAAGTGAGTTTGAACGTGATGCTGTAGTCGGCGCACTAGCGATGGGACACAGCACCTCCGAGGTAACGATGAAGTGGGGATTTTCCCGTATGACCATTTCACGAGTGTACCGTGAACATCAGGAATCCGGTAAAACATCTAATCTCCGACATCGCTGCGGCCAGGAAAAGATCCTGCAAGAATGGGACCAACAACGACTGAAGAAAATCGTTTACCGTGATAGAAGTGCAACCCTTCCGCAAATTGCTGCAGATTTCAATGGTGGGCCTTAAACAAGTGTTAGCGTGCAAAGCATTGGACGAAACATCATCAATATGGATTGGATTGTTTGGGGGGAAGAGACCAAACAGCGAGCTCATCGGTCTCATCGGATTAGGGAAGGACGGGGAAGGAAGTCGGCCGTGTCCTTTCAAAGGGACCATCCCGACATTTGCCTGGAGCGATTTAGGAAAATCACGCAAAACCTAAATCAGGATGACCAGACGCGGGGTTGAACCGTCGTCCTCCCGATTGCGAGTCCAGTGTGCTAACCACTGCGCCACCTCGCTCGGTCATCATCAATATTGGCTTTCGGAGACGAAGGCCTACTCCTAATACTCTTGATGACTGCACGACACAAAGCTTTACGCCTCATCTGGACCCGTTAATGCCGACATTGGACAGTTGATGACTGGAAACATGTTGCCCGGTGGGACAAGTCTCGTTTCAAACTATACCGAGCGGATGGAAGTGTAAGAGCATGGAGACAACCTTATGAATCCATCGAACCTCGTACGCAGGGTATTGTTCAACCTGGTGGAGGCTCTGTAATTGTGTGGGGCGCGTACAATTGGAGTGATATGGGATCTTTGATACGTCAAGATAGGGGACACGTACATAAGCATACTGTCTGATGACTTGCATCCATTCATGTCCATGTGCATTACGACGGACTTGAGCAATTCCAGTAGGACAATGCCACACCCCAATCACCCAGAATTGCTGCAGAGAGGGTCCATTAACACTCTTCTGAGTTTAAACACTTCCGCTGCCCACCAAACTCCCCAGGCATGAGCATTATTGAGCATGTCTGGGATGCCTTGCAACGAGCTGTTCAGAAGAGATCCTCATAGCCCTGCAGGAATCATGGTGGCAATTCCCTCCAGCACTACTTCAGTCATTAGTCGAGTCCATCCCACGTCGTGTTGCGGCACTTCTGCTTGATCGCGGGGGCGCTATACAATATTAGGCAGGTGTACCAGTTCCTTTGGCTCTTCAGTGTAAAAGAAAGGAAGGATGATTAGTGTAACTTCCAGTCAAAATCGAGGTCATTAGAGACGCAGGACAAATTCGAATTGTTCGAAGGATGAGGCAGAAAATCGGCCTTACCTGGAGCGATTTGCGGAACTCATGGGGAATCTAAATCGGACCAGTTTGATGCAGAGTTGAGCCGTTGTTCTCCCGAATGTGCGAACTACTGTGCCATGTCGCTATGTTTTGTCTGTTGAGTAGAAAGACAGCATCTACTTGTACGATCACGGTTGGGCGCCATATTGAAACCGAATTCGTAGTGCTGGTGCTGCGTGCGCTCCGTGTTGGTGTTTGTGTTCGCCGGGTGACCAGTGGTGCGTGGCCCCTTGCGGCGTCGAGGCTCGCCAGCTCAGCAGGTGGCTGACGCTCGTGGCTGCCCTGGCGTCTGTCCGCGGGCGCTGCGTGCCTCCTGCCGGCCTTGTTACGCAACGTGCGCTCCGTTTTCCTCACCGCGAGGCCGACCACGCAGCACCGTAATTGTAAATCTCACTTTCGTATTACAACGACCCTCGTGTGTGCCACTGGCCGAACTCGTCATAATGACCCCTGTACACAACGAGCGGAAAACTGGGACGTCGACCTGTTCTCCTAACACTGCTTATATCCAGGAAGGTCCAAATTATCACGAGTCTCCCATTGTCGAACTAATAGTCTTGCATTCCACATGGGGAGTCTCGTGCGTGCGCTTGCATGGAGAGAAGTCTTCCGAAGTAAGAGTGATTTTTTAGTGTGGGATCCGTACCAGATAGGGTTGATAAAAGAGATAGAGAAGATCCAACGGAGAGCAGCGCGCTTCGTTACAGGATCATTTAGTAATTGCGAAAGCGTTACGGAGATGATAGATAAACTCCAGTGGAACACTCTGCTAAAGAGACGGTCAGTAGCTCGGTACGGGCTTTTGTTGAAGTTTCGAGAACATACCTTCACCGAGGAATCAAGCAGTATATTGCTCCCTCCTACGTATGTCTCGCGAAGAGACCATGAGGATAAAATCAGAGAGATTAGAGCCCACACAGAGGCATACCGACAATCCTTCTTTCCACGAACAATACGAGACTGGAATAGAAGGGAGAACCGATAGAGGGACTCAAGGTACCCTCCGCCACACACCGACAGGTGGCTTGCGGAATATGGATGTAGATGTAGATGAATGTGTGTAACAGAGTAAATCTGGACTGTTTGCAACGTGCGGAAGACGCACTAGTGTAGTACAATGATTACTAACACCAACAACTTAAATTGTAACGATCACGTAGCTAATGTTGTGGGGAAAGCAAAGCAAAGACTGTGATTCTTGGCAGAATAGTTAGAAATTGCAAAACGGCTACTAAAGAGACTGCATGCATTACGCTTGTCCGCCCTCTTCTGCAGTACTGCTATGCGGTGTGGGATCCGCATCAGTCAGCACTGCCAGAGGACATCGAAACAGTGCAAAAAAGGGAACTCCGTTTTGGATTATCACGAAATGGGGGAGAGAACGCCGCGGGTATGATAAGCGGATTTGGGTGGCAACCATTGAAACAAAGGCGTTTTTCGTCGCGGCAGGGTCTTCTCACGAAATTTCAATCACTAACGTTCTCCTCAGAGTGTGGAAATATTTTATTGGCGCCCACATACATAGGGAGAAATTATCAAATGGTTCAAATGGCTCTGAGCACTATGGGACTTAACTTCTGAGGTCATCAGTCCCCTAGAACTTAGAACTAATTAAACCTAACTAACCTAAGGACATCACACACATCCATGCCCGAGGCAGGACCCGAACCTGCGACCGTAGCGGTCGCGCCGTTTCAGAATGAAGCGCCTAGAAGCGCTCCGCCACAGCAGCCAGCGAGATATTATCATCAAAATAAAATAAGAAGAATCAGAGCTTGCACGGAAAGATTTAAGTGTTCGTTTTCCCTCGCGCTGTTCGACAGAGAAATGGTTCGCTGAAGCCTCTGTTAGGAACTTAATTGTGAATTGCAGAGTATTCATGTAGATGTCGATGAAAGGAAATGAATTCAGTAGCTTTCTGCTAAACTAACCCCAGGCTGTTCTTTTAAAACAAGCGTGTTGAGGCTGATGCTCGAAGTCCTCATGCCGAATTCTTAGGAAGAAACGACATGTTTCCTTTCGTGAAACTTTATAACATTTGTACTGCTTCCACACTCACGTAAAGATAACGAGATGTTATGGACGCATACTGTGCCGGCCGCTGTGGCCGAACAGTTCCAGGCGCTTCAGTCCGGAACCGTGCTACTGCTACGGTCGCAGATTCGAATCCTGCCTCGGGCATGGATGTGTGTGGTGTCCTTAGGTTAGCTAGGTTTAAGTAGTTCTACGTCTAGTGGACTGATGACCTCAGATGTTAAGTCCCATAGTGCTTAGAGCCAGCAATACTGTACTTTCTCCCGAATTTTAGTTTCGCATTGAAGAGGAAAAGCAGTGGGCTGTGCCGTCCACCATCTACTGTGCAGTGCTTGTAGAGTTTAAATGAACAAGGTGGCCCAAACGACCGTTAACGTTTGAAAATTCAATACTTCACGGAATAATGTAGCTAGAGAGGTAAAAATTGGCAAGCATGCGTGAAATGACATGGGGTTTTATTGAAACTGAAGAAAGTGCACAAAATAACCAACAGATGCCGCTTCGTCCTACACAAAAGCAATAATTAGCAAAAAATAGATTCTTAGCAAACATATGTTCTTTATAACAAATACCCAACATGTCGGCCGCCGTTCATCAACAATGCATATGGCCGGCGGGTAATACAGCATGTCGTTAGGTATGATCAGAAATTGCCTTTGGTCGTCATCTTTTAGTATCCCTAATGAGGTAGGATGACCGCGGTAGACTTATACGATTTCAGGTAACCGCACGACCAATAATCACACGGCACCTGCGAGGCCAAACATGAACGACATGGCGGCTCAACACGAGATGCTCACTAAACGACGTGCACAAGACATCTTTCATAAGTGTACCTGTATAGGGGTAGAGCGTCATCCCGCATAAAAGTCGAACCTCCCAGCAGGTGTTTATCAGCCAAGCTAGGGATGATCTGACTCCCTCTCTCACTACGGTTCATTTTATACGCGATTCCCATGCAGCCACACTGACTTGGTGCTGTCCAGCGCCATTTTGTGGCCAGCTTTTGCAGTCGTTCTTGGGATCAATAAAACTTCATGTATTTCCGGCATTGCGTCATTTTTCATCTCTCCACCCACATTATTCCGTGAATTAGTGCATTTTCAAATGTTGATGGACTTTTGTGACACACTGTAGATGTAGAGGGAGGAGGTTCTTGCCACAGATTTATTTCTGTGTAAAGCGTGGACGATGTTCTCCTTGAAAGATGAGCATTATAATTTGATAGACTTAATTGGAACATGACTAGATTACACCCTGACAAGAGATTTTTATTTTATTTTTCTACTTTTACAAAAATCACTTTGGGCTGCGTTTTCATTCAGTTAACACACTGAGTATGCTACCCACCTGTTGTCCGGAAGATCATTCGCTCGTTCCTCTCTCTGCTGAAGCCACGTATACGTGACAAGTGAACTACTGAACAGTACTTAAGGCTCCAATATCGCAAGTTAGGTATATTACCTAACATGTGAACTGGACAGTATGCACGTAGATCACGACAGTCGTTCATCCGTTCCTTTCTCCAGTGTAGCCAGACAATCACAACTAGTAAACAGTACATAAAACCATACCTAGCATGTCAATTGACCATTAGGTATGCTGGTCAGGACGATCATTCATGCGTTCTTTTCTCTAGTGAAACTACATATACTTGACAAATAAACAAGTGAACGGTAGAGATGACTTTAATATTGCTAGCTACGCCCAGCGCTTGAATTGGTGAATAATCTCGGACATGCAGATCGTCCTATGCTGTTCGAATAAAATATTTTTGGGCATGTCTTTATCTACATCCACATCTACATGGATACTCTGCAAATCACACTTAAGTGCCTGGCAGAGGGTTCGTCGATCCTCCTTCGCAATAATTCTGTATCATTCCACTCTCTAACAGCGCACAGAAAAAATGAACAGCTATATCTTTCCGTGCGAGCTCTGATTTCCTTTATTTTACTATGTTGATCGTTTCTCCCCATGTAGGTGGGCCTCAAAAAGTATTTTCGCATTCGGAGGAGACAGTTGGTGATTAAAATTTCCTGAGAAAATCCCGCCGCAACGTGAAACGCCTTTGTTTTAATTATGCCCACCCCAATCCAGTATCATGTCCGTGACACTCTCGCCTATTTTTCCATAATGCAAAACGTGCTGCTCTTCTTTGAATTTTCTCAATGTACACCGTTAATCGTATCTGATAAAGATCCCACACCGCGCAGCAGCACTGCGAAAGAGGACGGACAAGCGTAGTGTAGGCAGTCTCTTTTCATAGATCTGTTGCCTCTGCTACGTGTTCTGCCAATAAATCGTAGTCTTTCGTTTGCTATCCCCGCAACATTTTCTGTGTGTTCTTTCCAACTTAAGTTGTTCGTAAAAACGTCATGTTACTATGGCCGGCCGGGGTGGCCAAGCCGTTCTAGGCTTTACAGTCTGGAGCTGCGCGACCGCTACGGTCGCAGGTTCGAATCCTGCCTCGGGCATGGATGTGTGTGACGTCCTTAGGTTAGTTAGGTTTAAGTAGTTATAAGTTCTAGGGGACTGATGACCTCAGCAGTTGAGTCCCATAGTGCTCAGAGCCATTTGAACCATTTGTTATTATGAAGCACTAAAAAAATGATAAAACTGACATTTTAACCGTCCTTGCAAGGTATTTCAGCGAGGCTAAACTCAAGTACTGTCGACCTGAAACGCACCACTGCAAAGAATGTCGAAACATCTGTTTTATATTTGTTCTACTGTTTCATAATGACGTGAACTAATGCCCGAAAGTATTTTATTCGAAATTGTACTGGCTGTGGAACTATATGCAATTATAATCTAAGCTTTTATTGTCCAGTTTACACGCCAGATATGGCAAGCTGTGGCGACGTGTGAACTACCGTGCACTGTTTTGTGTACAGTATACATGCGTTTAGTTGAAGCTTAATCGTGAGGATCGGGATAACTAGCAGTCATCATATCAGTGAGTCATGAATATTCCTCTCTCTCTCTGTTAAATGTTTGTGATATGAGCTTTGGGACCGAACTGATTGGCAAATCAGTGGAAGTTCTTCCAAAGATGAAAAAGAATTTTGAGTTTCAGTTTCCTCTGTAAATCCTCAATTAAGAAAACCACTGGTTTGGTGTTTAAAGAAGATTGTTGTTGTTTTCTTCCGTGCTTCATTCCTTCATTAAATAAATAAAACTTTCGTCACACTCTAGCCTTTCCCGGGACCTCACGACATCCCAAATAAGGCGTCTTCCACGCAGCACTCGAGAAGGTAAGCTTGCGTTCGGTACATGTTTAGCAGTCCGAGCAGCTCATTTGTGTGTTTATTATCGGAACGGTGACTTGTCCAGCAGCGAGCTGGGGCAATGTACTGTGGGGGTGACACGCCTACTCCGTCCAGCGTACGGCGACAGGCGAGCAGGATAAGGTAGCTGCAATCAAGGGACATAAACATCTCCTGAATTATTTATACCGCCGGCCGGGTGCCCCGCGCTCTGTGATCAACTTTCCCCAGCTTAAGTTACGTGCTGGCCGCAGCGCTACGGTAGGTGTCCGCCGAATTCTGCCCCTCGTGGCACCGACTAACTTTCTCCATGCGTCACACACACACACACCCACACACACATACACGACGGGTTTCTCATGCGCCGGCCGCCTCCTGATGCATCTTCCATGCACCCATCTGCACGCGTGGGCGACAGAAATTGGCGACGCGCCGAAGCTCGTTGAGTCACGTCAGTCGATAAAGGCTTGGAGCGTGGACGGTCCGCATAAATCATATTACGCAAACACGTTTACAATTTCTGAACGTGAAGCGCGGAATGGCAACACATAGTGATTTAACACAACCACTTGGGATCTGATGCGTGCTGAATCTGATACTTATCAGAAGCTAGCTGTACCTGTAAAAACTACCAGAAATGAAAAAAATAATATGAAAATGTAAATGGATACAACAAAAACATCACATCGCGAGCGCAATAACAAGGACAGTATAGTAACAGAATTCGTTACCATTTAACAAAGTATCTACACACTCTAGTCATACAATAACTGTGTCAGAAAAATGCATACCAATTTTGGACACGAAAGCAAAAATCAAATTGACGCGTCTTTTAGCATTAGCTATGATTAACGCTCACGCAGTCCTACATCTCATGGCTTCATACGAAGAACGCCGAAAGATTTAACATCGGTGACTTCAATGCATCGACAGAAGAGGAACACTTCTTCGGTAGTGCACATACATCAGCTGTGTGTGTGTAGGGTCGTCAGGTCCAAAAGTAGAAAAGCCGCGCTCGGCGTTATATTTAGCCGGACGTTTTGGCCCAAAAGTTGGACTTCTTATTTTAAATAGAAATAGAGGCAGTCGGACATTTTCAGTCGTTCATTAATAATCAATTACAGTCAGGTTTTGCGAGATCAACCTTAAACGTGCTTAAACTAAAAACTACAATCTGTAAACAGCCTTATAAGCTGGCGGTTATAACAGCAACTATGCATTCAGTGTTCTTAACTGCTCAGTCATCTTCCTAAGATAACCTTATGTCAAAATAATCTAAAAGCTCTTCATTACACAAAATAAACAATTATCTGTTTCTCTGCAGCGGAAGATATTCAATAACTTTGTTGATTTGAGTTAGACTTAAAAAGAAACAACACTAATTTGTAGCTAAGTATAATAGTTTACATCTGAATGTTCTTTATTAAGAGCGTTATTTTTCTTGGAAATCATTTCGTGCAACTCTTGACAGGGTAATTTTGAATTACGGAAGAACAACGTCACTAGCTAGGACCAGACCCTGATTGAACATTCTATACCTCATCGCTAAAATGCCTCGCAAAAATCGACGAACTGGGCTTGATATCTGGCCGGACACAACTGTAGAACGTCGGACACCCGGAAACCCTACATGTGTGTGTGACAGCGATATAACGTACTGCTTGTCATCGAAATAAACTCCCTGACAGATTTGGCAGAGAGAATTTGTCACCAGATGCCATCGTTGTTGTATTATTGCAATGGTCTTCCTTCCAAGGCTTGCACATTAGCTTAAATCTTTGCGTACCACGTCAGCCTAACGGCAACGTTCTTATGAGAATGCGACGTTTAGATTATGTGGCTGCACAAACTTCGTTGTCAAATTAATCCTTGTAGAGACTCTAACAATACCACCACTTGCAAAGTAGGTTAGAAATCAGATTAATAATGTTGATCACGCAGCATATGTTCGCTTTATCGGGCAACAAAAAAGTTATTGACTGTGGATGGTATCGTCAGAATGGAAATAATGAAGTCACTGTAAAAAAGTCATTAATTTTGGTACTTATCTTGAATGGATTCCCACGTAGATTTCGTCGAAGTTGTTATGGCTCATTTTGTTGCTTCTAGGGTGATTCCACTTTGACTGCTAGAAAGTCCAGATCTGTA
Source organism: Schistocerca serialis cubense (assembly GCF_023864345.2). Lineage (NCBI taxonomy): Eukaryota > Metazoa > Arthropoda > Insecta > Orthoptera > Acrididae > Schistocerca > Schistocerca serialis. Next base: position 200,138,917 of record NC_064643.1, on the reverse strand, counting down.
TTTTAGCAATATTTGAAGACCTAACAAATGTGCTTTTCAGGAAATTCTTAATGATCAAACAATCCTAGATCAGAACAATGGTATGGTAGAAATAATTTTTGACTTGGTGTTCACAATCCACATTTTTATCAAACTTCTTGTAAATTCACATACACTTCTTCTTAATTGTCACATCATCAAGAAAACAGTTTTGTATCAATCTTCATATATTTAATTTCCACTTTCACCTAACACAAGACTTGACTGTTCTTTTACAAAGCGAAATAACAACTTAACTTCTGCAAAGTGAAACAAAGACTGCCCTGTGCGCATTCGCGCCAAAACAGTTACAAGTAAGTCAACGATTATGACAGTCTCACAGAAATGAATACACACAAGAACCATAGCACTGTAATATATCGATACGTCGGAGTACCTATACATTAATAAAACCAAGTGTGAATATTGTCACAAAAATATGTCTGTTATTTCGCAGAAAAGTAGTACGATATTACTGGTATCGAGTGTCTACAGACAGAGGCTGGCGAAATAGTAGGTACATTTCGCTGCGTTTGTCACCAGTAATTCCATCGGCAAAGGCTACTCATCTGTATTTCACAGTTACGAGTACTAGATTGTTAGCTCGCAGTACAGGTGCGGACACACTTGTTCCGCGTCAGCTCGGCGGCTCTTTTGAGCGGCTCGGCTGTTTGCACAACAGCTGGCCGCTAAATGGCGCGCATCTGTCGTGCGTCTGCTGGGTATGAGCAGCGACGCAGCCGCCGGTGTCCGTCCCCAGTGAAATGCGTCGCCGACTGTACAATTATAGCGGGGCCTCCTATTACGCAGACAATAGGTGGACATATCTCTGGCCGGCCGGCGAATAAAAACAATCGGAGCGGCCGGCCCGTCCCGGCCCGCCGCCGTCTTTGTTTTCCCTCTGCGCGCCGCGGCCGACGGCAGTTAGCGTTTTTGTCGTTTCCAGCCAGTCCGCCCGCGGCGCTGCGAGCGCTCCCGCACGAAGGGCGGAGGATCGTCCGCGAACACGCTCGGCGCGCGAGGCTGCTATCAGATGGTGCACCGCGGCGCTAGAACGAGACTTCCAGGAATATGTGGCGGAGCCGCTGCCGCACGTCGCGCTTTGTTTCGCTGCGTTTGTGGCGTGGAGGTATCATATCCAGCTCCGCAATGCGCGCTAATTTCACGCTCATCTGCTGCCGAAAATTGAATGTATGGAGAGATAAAGATATAATCTCCAAATCAGTTGCCATCGATCGTTTCATCTGCTACAGACTGCGATAAAGGTACATTGCAGATGTTGAACTAGTCAACAACTCTATTCGGTACACTTCATCTAAACAATTTTTTCATATTTTTGTCAAGCTGGCCAGGGTGGCCGAGCGGTTCTAGGCGCTACAGTCTGGGACCGAGCGACCGCTACGGTCGCAGGTTCGAATCCTGCCTCGGGCATGGATGTGTGCGATGTCCTTAGGTTAGTTGGGTTTAAGTAGTCCTAAGTTCTAGGGGATTGATGACCTGAGAAGTTGCCGCGCGGGATTAACCGAGCGGTCTGGGTGCTGCAGCCATGGACTGTGCGGCTGGTCCCGGCGGAGGTTTGAGTCCTCCCTCGGGCATGGGTGTGTGTGTTTGTCCTTAGGATAATTTAGAATAAGTAGTGTGTAAGCTTAGGGACTGATGACCTTAGCAGTTAAGTCCCATAAGATTTCACACACATTTGAACATTTTTGACCTCAGAAGTTAAGTCCCATAGTGCTCAGAGCCATTTGAACCATATTTTTGTCGCCGGCCGCTGTGGCCGAGCGGTTCTAGACGCTTCAGTCCGGAACCGCGCTGCTGCTACGGTCGCAGGTTCGAATCTTGCCTCGGGCATGGATGTGTGTGAAGTCCTTAGGTTAGTTAGGTTTAAGTAGTTCTACGTCTAGGGGACTGATAACCTCTGATGTTAAGTCCCTTAGTGCTTAGAGCCATTTGAACCATATTTTGTCCCAGGATTAAATTACATATACGTAGTTTTCGTCTCAAGGTTTTGATCGAGGTTTCAGGTGAGGAAGATGCTGGAATGGAAATCCCATCCCAAAAATTCCCAGTTAGAACTCGTACAATCCCACAAGTGAATCTACGATGGGTCAGGGCTACAGAATGAAAATAAAAAATGATGCAAATGGAGTAGCACTGTAAGGGGCGATCAAAAAGTTTCCGTTTGAGGGTGTTGCTGCAGCATACGTGCAACGGAACGTGAATCCGATGCGGGTATATAAGTACTGACATCCACGCAAGTGGGGCATTCGTGTCTTTCCGACATGCGTGCTGTAAATGCGGAAACGTGAACTGTGGGGACGTTATTAACAAATGTGTCCAAACAGGACCAACGTGCTGCTATTCGTTTGTTGGCTGCTGAAGGCCAAATAAAGGTCGAAATACCGGTAGACAAGAATTTTTATAGGACAGCATGGCTGTAGACAACCACCATTATGGAACTGTGCGCTAGGTTTCGTGCAGGTCGCATTCCTACACAAGACGCTGGGAGGCCACTCTCTAGATGATTGATAGGAACCTGGTGTCTAGCGAACGGTATTGCGCAATACTAGAGGAACCAAGGCTTGCAGTTAAGGCAAAACGTCCGGAAAAACTGCGACAAGGGGTGCTGCTGCTCCATCACAACGCAAGTCCCCTTATCGTCAATGTCGTAACACAGAAGTTACGCCAGCTCAAATGGAAGACACTCGACCACGCGCCCTGTAGCCCTGATCTCTCTTCACGCGATTATCACCCCTTCAGTCCCATAAAAAAGGTCTTAAAGGGCCAACGATTCCTCCCGAACGAGGCTGTGCAGTGGGCAATTACGGACTACTTCACGTAGCAGGATGCGGTATTTAACCTAACGGGTATCTTCAACCTAGTACGTCGGTGGATGATTGCCTCAATGCTCAGGGCGATTTTGCGTGATTGGCACACCGATTTTGGATTGTGTGGTCTTCAGGGACTGCACTGCAGTATCGTCACATGCTGTACTCGGCGTCGGCGTTACAGTCACGCGTAAGATGGGCAAGACGTGCGATATCATTACATTTGATCTCAGCCAGAATCGTTTTATAAAAGCTTCTTGAGTTTCTACACACAGAGGCTATCCGCTAAAAACAGAGAAGGGTCTCACTTTGCTTGATAATGGGAAGTTCCTCGAAACTTCAGTCACGTTCTGAATTTGGCGACCTGCTACAAAACCTTCATTTTTCACCGCAGAACATTCTTTTCTGCTTTCGTTCTCGTACGTGCATAGTTGTACCGATGAGCCAAAACATTATGACCACTGCCCATGGCGAGGCTGAAGGCCTCGTGGTGTTGCGGGCACGTGACGCAGTACAGAAAGAATGTAAGTAAAAGAGAGACGGATGGGCAGTCATTATAGCGAAGATACAAGCCACAAACGGGTAAATCCAAGCGGTTTTTGACAAACGACATATTGCTGGGGCGCTGTGGCTGGGAACGGGAATCTCTGAAACGGCGAAGCTGGTCTGCTATTAGCCTACTACAGGCGTGAGCACCTGTGGAAAGCCTGGTGAAATAAGTAGGCGTGTGGTATTGGGTGCCAACGTCTCATCACAAAACGTAGAGATGGGAGGGTCCCCGCTGTATAATCTATGATTGGCACCGATCTGTGGCATATTTGACGACAGGATACAATGCTGGTGCAGGCACAAGTGTTTCGAAGCACACCGTTCAAAGGCCATAATTGAACATGGAGCTCCACATCGCACGACCCCTACCTGTTCCTGCGTTGACCCAGTAACATCTTCAGTTACGATTGCAGCTGGTACAGCATCACTGAGTTTTCACAATGGATCAACATAAACGTGTCGCCTGTCGAACGAATTGTGTTTGTTGTTACACCAGGTCGATGGCTGGGTCCTTACGCAGTCATCCAGCCAAATGGCTGCACGAAACATGCTCCGCGACATGCATGCAGGGCGGTGAGGACAGAATTATGCCATGGGGGACAGTGAATTGAGCTTCCATGTAACCTATGGGGGTAATCGAAGCCATCATGACAGCACTGAACTACGTGAATACTATTGCGGACCACCTGCATTGCTTCATACCTGATGACTCCCTCTGTGGTGATGACATCTTCGAGCAAGATAACTGTTCGTGTTGCAAGGCCAGAATTGTGCTACAATGGTTTGAAGGGCATTATATTAAACTCACATTGATATCTTGTCCAGCAAATGTGCCTGGCCTGTATCCACTGAAACACATATATGACACGAGATGCGTTCCCGTAAATCACCATCCCATAATTTGCAGGAACTGCTTGACCTGTGCGTAGACATCTGGTGCCACATACTTCTGGAATCCTGTAAATGACTTGTAGAACCCATACCAAGCAGAATCGCTGCTGTATTGTATTTGCATAGGGGACCAACATGTTCTGAAACACGTTGTCATAATGTTTTGGCTCATCGGTGTATTGAGATAGCGAGCGTAGCGTACTCTCAGGACCAACTAGACTAGTTGCTGTGTTTTCTGTGTTAGAGAGTGAACTTTCCTGTCGCCATAGGATAATTAGGTGTGGTATCGATAGCTACGATGCTACAACGTAGTTCCGCTCTGCTAGGTTGGTACTCTAGCTGGTGCTGTCGAGGTCTACGAGCTCCGCGACTGCATCAGCCCATTTTGATCAGGTGCAGCCAGCCAGGACACTTCGCTTCAGCATCGCACCTGTGTACAAAATTAATTAATCATTTATCACCTTGTTTTTGCACCAGTAAACCAATTTTTTTTTTTCAGTACTGACTTGTATTACCTTTTCCCGTTCCTACCCACGCGCCGCCTCCCAGGCGGGATACAAAATTAGGCATGTCTGGAAGTTGGAATGTCCTCAGGCGCTGAGCGTCAGCGTGATAGTCCAGTGCAACAACGGCAAGAATTGTATCATAGCCGCAGTGGTTAGCACACTGGATTCGCACTCGGGAGGACGACGGTTCAAACCCGCGTCTGGACATCCAGATTCTGCTTTTCCGTGATTTCCCTAAGCCGCTCCAAGCAAACGCTGGCATGGTTTCTTTGACAGGACACACATGTAAAATCAGTCTGAATGAGGGTTGCCAGCCTCGCTTTGACCTGCGAGGCAGGGTTAAACTTCTCACAACTCCAAAGTCCATAACTAAAATCGCTGTAACTACTTAACTACTTTCAGGTAAGATTCCGAGATCCGACCTCAAGGCTGCACTAACATTTCAGTATATCCCCTCCAAGTGGCCAGTAGCCGCTCTCGTCTATAATCATTATCACAATGAGACACGAATCCGGTCAACAGGGAAAGAGTCACACAAAAACATCACTTGCACAACTCATTATATCCCCTCCAACTGGCCAGTAGCCGCTCTCGTCTATAAACACCATCACAACGAGACACGAACACAGTCAACAGGGAAAGAGTCACACAAAAACATCCCTCGCACAGTTCAGTAATCACCTCCAACTAGCCAATAGCCGCTCTCGTCTATAATCACCATCACAACGAGACACAGTCAACAGGGAAGGCGTCGCACAAAAACATGACTCGCACATGGCACATGGGCACGACACAAAAGAAATGTATTGGTACAGGTTTAGCGTTGCCTAGTCTGTCATTTACATCCCACACTACCTCCAGCTAGCTAATGCGTCTACGCTCTGCTATGACGTCTTTCTCTTTACTAGCCATGTTCACCAATGCGCAACATTCGCCAAGAGAGAAACTGGAAAGTGCTAAATAGAATGCGATACCCGCAGTCGAGGACGTACTACGGATTCTCTCAGTCAGTAACTAGGTCGATCGCGAAGGATCACCTACTCCCGACTTCTGATAGCCACAATGATAAGACACCTCAGCCTCAGAGGGCTCACAACTTTTTCACTCCACTCCACTTCAGCCGGCCGACTTCCACGATTTCGTAGGCTCCAGACTGCTCCACGAAGTTGTTTAACCTCCGGGCCTTCCAGCCAATCACAATCAAGAGCCGGATGTAGGCCTTCATTGACCATTTCCTGCTCCCCTTATAGAGCTTCCGTAAGGTGCTGCTTGTTGACGGATCCTCTAGAAGCTATTCTGCACAGAGTGCCGGAGACACTGGCCGTGATGGGGAAATATGTGCCCTTAAAATCCGCAACCACCCTTTCAGGACGATGATGGAAAACCTCCTCGTCCCTATTCCCCCTCCCCCCCCCCCCCACCCCGTCCCCCCGTCCCAGGCAGCAAAAATTTGCTGAGGCGGGAACAAAAGTGAACAGGGTTAGCACACATGGGCGGTCAGGAAATAGCCTGTAGTGCGATGCAGAGAATCTGATTTCAGCTGGTAAGAGCCTGACAGTTCGGACAGAATGGCGTTATCCATACGGGGAACGAACACCCTGGTGCTTGCAGAAAGTATGTTTCCTCAGTTACTCCCGAAGCTTGTATAGTTCCTTCCTGATCAGCTAACTGATTTATGCTGGTAATATTTCCACAGCGAGAGAGTACCACGGAGGCATTCGTTTCTTTAGTTAAGACCTGTAAATTTTTTTGCAACAGTTTTCTGACAACATTCCCTTCCTGCATTTAATTACGTCATTCACGAAAAGTCTCGGACGGGTATGAACTTTGAATGCCACGTCGTGTTACGTACCATTTGAGATTAGTATTGCATCACTTACTATCTGCGAACGTATGTGTGCTTACACTGTAAGGCAGTAGAATGTGAAATAAACTACTTGAAACTAAAAACGATTAATAGCTTTACTGTGAGATAAAAATAAAACAGTTACCAAAACTAAGGCAATCTGTTTGAATGTGCACGTATGTGAAATCAAAAGCTGCTGTTGGGTAACATTTAATGCCGTGCTGCTCTCAACACCAAGCTAGTAGCATCTGAGATTGTCCTTAATATGAAATGAATGGAACACAGTGCATGACTGGAGATAGGCAGACGTTGTTTCAGTCTTTAACAAGAGCTGCAGGACAGACAGGCAATTCTGCAGACATATGTCACTGGCATCATATAGTTATGGAGCATATTTTGTGCTTCATTTTGACCAGCTCCGAAGCCGAATAGCTAACGTCACTGCCTTAGGTGTGAAAGGGCCGCTGTTCGATTCACAGTACCTCGTCGGATTTTACTGAGGAAGGGAAGTCTGGAAAGGGCAGCATTCATCCTCTTGAGACCAGATGAGGAACTCTTTGAACGCAGAAGCAGTAGCGTAGCCAAGATCTGGCAATAACGCCTGGAGGGTTTGCCGACATGCTGATTACATATCCCACGACCGTTGATCGCTCCGCGTAGGCGGCAGCCGTCCTGTAGGAACAGGCTTAAAGCCTAATCCCTGAGTGATTGAGGTTGGCGCGCGAAGGTGTCGCACCCATCCCACTGAACCTCAAACATGGCTCTAAGAACAATGGGACTTAACATCTGAGGTCATCAGTCCCCCCCTGCCGGCCGCTGTGACCGAGCGGTTCTAGCCGCTTCAGTCTGGAACCGCGCTGCTGCTACGGTCGCAGGTTCGAATCCTACTTTGGGCTTGGTTGTGTGTGATGTCCTTAGGTTAGTTAGGTTTAATTAGTTCTAAGTCTAGGGGACTGATGAAATGGTTCAAATGGCTCTGAGCACTATGGGACTTAACTTCTGAGGTCATCAGTCCCCTAGACTTAGAACTACTTAAACCTAACTAACCTAAGGATATCACACACATCCATGCCCGAGGCAGGATTCGAACCTGCGACCGTAGCGGTTGCGCGGTCCCAGACAGTAGCACCTAGAACCGTTCGGCCACCACGGCCGGCGGGACTGATGACCTCAGATGTTAAGTCCCATAGTGCTTAGAGCCATTTGAACCATTTTTTTCACCAGTCGCCCAGACTTAGAGCTACGTAAACCTAACTAACCTAAGGGCATCATACACATCCATGCCCAAGGCAGGATTCGAACCTGCGACCGTAGTAGCCGCGTGGTTCCGGACTCAAGCGCCGAGAACCGCTCGGCCACAGTGGCTGGCCCACTGCAGCTTCCAGGGTTACGCTCATTCAGCTAAGACTTATTTACGCACATATTTCCATTTGTGAGAAGACCTAAGGAGGGAGATACGATATTACCTTCCCCGCTAAAGCGAGCTCGGAGATATTTAGGCCTTTAATTGACTTTCGATTCAGTTTCTTCACGATCAACGAGTATCGCTGCAGATGACTAATTCACTGAGCGATTTTACACAGGACCAATACTTAAACTTCCTGGCAGATTAAAACTGTGTGCCGGACCGAGACTGTAACTCGGGACCTTTGCTTTTCGCGGGCAAGTGCTCTACCATCTGAGCTACCCAAGCACGACTCACGCCCGGTCCTCACAGCTTTACTTCTGCAAGTACCTCGTCTCCTACTTTCCAAACTTTACAGAAGCTGTGAGGACGGGGCGTGAGTCGTGCTTGGGTAGCTCCGATGGTAGAGCACTTGCCCGCGAAAGGCAAAGGTCCCGAGTTCGAGCCTCGGTCCGGCACACAGTTTTAATCTGCCAGGAAATTTCATATCAGTGCACACTCCACTGCAGAGTGTAAATCTCATTCAGGACCAATACTTTTAATTTTTGATTGTTCTAAAGTGAGACGACCACTCGTTATCGCCGGCTTACCTGAGAGAAGCCGCGCATGCGCCTTTGAGAACGCCCGCACTTGAAACCCATTCCACAGCGGAGGCAGTCGCGCTGTCGACCTGTCGCCCTCCCCATTAGCAATAAACAAGCTGCCGAGCTGTCGGGCGCATACCTCGGCAAACAATGGGCCGCGGCGAGGGAGCCTGCAGCGTAGCGGGACGCGGGGGTGGAGCCGGCGGCGGCCTCTGGGCTGCACACACACGCACACTGCGCGGGGCTGCAGTCGCATCGCACTCTCCGCCGCTGCAAACTTTTCCTCTCCTCAAGTGTAGATTACGGTACAGACTACACTCTACCAGAGCTAACTGTCTCTCATTTCACAAGGTCCTCATAAAGTGTTCGTTGCCGAGTTCACTTGCATCGCGCTTACACACAACACGACATCCAAGAAAGAAGAACAAAAGTCACGGAAAAACTATGCGTACACCGTTTATTCGTGAAGAATAACTTTATTTATTACAGCTAAATATCACAACCAGCGGTTACACTATTGGCCATTAAAATTGCTACACCAAGAGGAAATGCAGATGATAAACGGGTATTCATTGGACAAATATATTATACTAGAACTGACATCTGATTACATTTTCACACAGTTTGGGTGCATAGATCCTGACGAATCAGTACCCAGAACAACCACCTCTGGCCGTAATAACGGCCTCGATACGCCTAGGTATTGAGTCAAACAGAGCTTCGATGGCGTGTACAGCTACAGCTGTCCATGCGGCTTCAGCACGATACCACAGTTCATCAAGAGTAGTGACTGGCGTATTGGGACGAGCCGGTTGCTCGGCCACCATTGACCAGACGTTTTCAGTTGGTGAGAGATCTGGAGAATGTGCTGACCTGGGCAGCAGTCGAACATTTTCTGTATCCAGAAAGACCCGTACAGGACCTGCAACATGCGGCCGTGCATTATCCTGCTGAAATGTAGGGTTTCGCAGGGATCGAATGAAGGGTTGAGCCACGGGTCGTAACACATCTGAAATGTAACGTCCACTGTTCAAAGTGCCGTCAATGCGAACAAGAGGTGACCGAGACGTGTAACCAATGGCACCACATACCATCACGCCGGGTGATACGCCAGTACGACGAATGTCGAATACACGCTTCCAATGTGCGTTCACCGCGATGTCACCAAACACGGATGCGACCATCAAGATGCTGTAAACAGAACCTGGATTCATCCGAAAAAATGACGTTTTGCCATTCGTCCACCCAGGTTCGTCCCTGGGTATACCATCGCAGGCGCTCCTGTCTGTGATGCAGCATCAAGGGTAACCGCAGCCATGGTCTCCAAGCTGAGAGTCCGTGCTGCTGCAAGCGTCATCGAACTGTTCGTGCAGATGGTTATTGTCTTGCAAATGTCCCCATCTGTTGACTCAGGGATCGAGACGTGGCTGCACGATCCGTTACAGCCATGCGGAGAAGATGCTTGTCATCTCGACTGCTAGTGATACGAGGCCGTTGGGCTCCAGCACGGCGTTCCGTATTACCCTCCTGAACCCAGCGATTCCATATTCTGCTAACAGTCATTGGATCTCAACCAACGCGAGCAGCAATGTCGCGATCCGATAAGCCGCAATCGCGATAGACTACAATCCGACCTTTATCAAAGTCGGTAACGTGATGGTACGCATTTCTCCTCCTTACACGAGGCATCGCAACAACGTTTCACCAGGCAACGCCGGTCAACTGCTGTTTGTGTATGAGCACTCGGTTGGAAACTTTCCTCATGTCAGCACGTTGTAGGTGTCGCCACCGGCGCCACCTTGTGTGAATGCTCTGAAAAGCTAATCATTGGCATTTCACAGCATCTTCTTCCTGTCGGCGTCTCTAGCACGTCATCTTCGTGGTGTAGCAATTTTAATGGCCAGTAGTGTATTTGGTAAATTAACGTTGTGGGGTTTCCTTCCTAACGGGACTCCATTTGTCCAGCGCAATTCAGTAACTCGACGTGGCATGAAATCAGCAAGTCTTTGGAATACTAAGACATGCTGCCTTTATAGCTGTTCATAATTGCAAAATGTTGCCAGAGCAGGATTTTGTGCACGAGCTAATATCTCGACTATGTCCCATAAATGTTCGATGGGATTCATATCAAGCAGTCTGGGTGGCCGAATCATTCGCTCGAATTGTTCAGAATGTTCTTCAAAGCCATTGCGGCCCGGTGACGTGTTTGGGAACACGATGATGAAGAAGTCCCATGCTTCTTGACACAGCGTAGGGGACGATGCAGGAGACCAGCACCGCCGTACTAGGCAAGGTCCTGGCGGAGGTGGTTTGCCATTCCCTTCCTCCGGCCGTAATGGGGATGACTGATGGTGATGAAGATGACCCAACAGCACATAGTCATCTCGAGATATATGAAAATCCCTGATCCCGCCGGGAATTGAACCCGGGACCCAGTGCTTCTGAAGCGAGAACGCTACCACGAGACCACGAGCTGCGGACTTGGGAACATGAAGTCTATTAATGGCTGAAAGTGGCCTCCAACCATGAAGTCTATTAATGGCTGAAAATGGTCTCCAAGTAGACGAACACGTCAATAATCGGTTCAGTTGGACCAGAGGGGATGAATGGGGATGAATGATGGTGATGAAGACGACACAACAACAACTAGTCAAATCCCAGACATCTGTCTGGGAGCTTTAGTTATAATAAGTAAAGTTATTCTACGTGAACGATGGAGTATGAACACTTTTGTACATGACAGTATATGGCAAACGATTTTCACTGTCCCCTTTAAGTTTAAGACCAGATTCGATTTTGCCATCCCGATGAAATACCGGTTTTCCGATGCTTCACACGAATGGTGCCTTTAAGATAACCAGACGTAATGTAGCCATCCCACATTAAAATGTAGGCCCCTATAACTGACTGCGTATTTCAGTTGGAAGGTCAGAGGAAGGCAATGTCATACCACTTTTTATAGGACCATGCCTCATAAAACGCTGTTGCGCTCAAACGAACCTTCGGGCTTACCTTTACCTTGAGGGAGCACACTGGTCGCGTTGGTGCTGAACTGGTACTCGGCGCCTATGTGAGCCTCCAACGCTGACGTAAGTATGTGCGAGAAGTTTGTGCGTATACAAATTTGATCAAAAGTATCCCGACACCCCTATCTATTGCGGAACTGCCCCGGTAGCTGAGTGGTCAGCGTGACGGATTTTTCGGCCTACAGGCCCGGGTTCGACTCCCGGCTGGGTCGGAGATTTTCTCCGCTCAGGGACTGGGTGTCGTGCTGTCTTCATCATCATTTTATCCCCATCCGGCGCGCAGGTCGCCCAGTGTGGCGTCGAATGTAATAAGACCTGCACCAAGGCGGCCGGACGTGCCCCACAAGAGAACCCCCGGCCAATGACGCCGAACGCTCATTTCCATTTCCATTGCGGAACTGACTGCTAAATAACACGAGAGATGGGACCGCTAGTATCAAAGAGGAGTTGGGGGCTATTTTGCAGTCAGTAGAGAGGCAATAGTAGCTGACAGGGTCGATCTGGAGAGCTCACTGACTTCGAGTGTGGACTAGACACTGGATGTCATCTAGTAACAGATCCATCAGAGACAACTCAGCCCTTCTAAAATTGCCCAGGTCTGCTGTTGGTGAATTGGTTCTGAACTGGAAACGTGAAGGAACATCAACTAAACCAAGAACAGGCAGGACTGTAGTGCGTTACGGAGGGTGTTAGTAAAAACTCCTGTTAAAGAAACGAAAAATAATTACTAATGCGTTCCAGAGTGATTCTCAGCACAATGTGCCTAGACACTGAAAAGAATGTGGTACAGTGGTCGAGCACTTTTCATAAGCCACACATTTCTGTAGTCAGAGCTAAGTGACGCTTGAGGTGGTATGAAGAACGACATCACTGGACATTGAATGACTGGAGACGAGTCGTTTGGAGTGATGAATCACCTTATACCCTGTGGCAGTCCCACGGAAGGATTTGGGTTGGGTGGGTGCCTGGAGAACGCTAATGCGTGCAGCCAATAAGAAAGCGTGGAGGTGATGGTGTTACGGTTTGGGAAGGGTGTGGTCCTCTTATTGCACGTAATAAAATGCTAAATGCGGAATGATATGAATACATTTTTCAGCGCTGTGTCCTACGTAGTATAGACACCTGTTCGTAACAGCAGGATGAAGCACACTGTCATAAATCATCCTCTGTAAGGCATTGGTTTGTGGACAATAATATTCCTGAAATGGAATGGTTTGCCTACAGTTCCAACATGATCCCGAACCTTTGGTATGGGGAGAACGTCGATTTCGCTCCAGACTCCAGCATCCAATATCACTACCTTCTCTGCTTTCAGTTGTCGAGGATGAATTGGCTACCATTCCTCCAGAGACATTCAGACACTCGCTGAAAACGTTCCCAGCAGAAAGGCACCAGAAAGGCTAGGGGTGGAGACACCCCATGTTAATGTCTACTGTTAAGTGTCTGGGTACTTATAATAAGGTTGCGCACTTGTAGCCATTCAAAGAATGAAATTTCTTCTCGCTGGCGATCCGTGAAACGCATTACGAACACGAACTTCCTCGAATCCCACTGTCTGGTGGCAGTTGGGGCAACAGGTGTTGGCTGTGACGTCGGCGGCGGGATCAGCGCCAGATGCGCCGCAGTGTTGAGGATGCTCTGCTCCCTCTTTGGCGTACGTGGTCCGCTGCTAGAGCGTCTCACAAAAACATGTAAGCGGGACGGTGGTTCTCTTAAGGAAAGAGGCCTACCTACCCGGTATTGTCCGCTCCGATACAACACACATTTCCTTCTTCCCTCAGACCCTACTGGAAGTTTAAAATGTTCAGTTTTCAAATGATTCCTGTTTCTTGTGGTGTTCTTTCGGAATGGGTAGCAAACATTTGTAACATCAGTTAAGTCTATTGCTGTAAAAGGTACGCTAGCCGCTGTGGCCGAGCAGTTCTAGGCGCTTCAGTCCGGAACCGCGCTGCTGCTACGGTCGCAAGTTCGAATCCTGCCTTGGGCATGGATGTTTGTGATGTCGTTAGGTTAGTTTGGTTTAAGTAGTTCTAATTCTAGGAGACTGACGACTTCAGATGTTAAGTCCGATAGTGCTCAGAGCCATTTGAACCATTTTTTTGTAAAAGGTTCTGGCGGCTGATCGGTACTGAAGCTAACGTGTTTGTCGATGGTGCCAAAGAATGATTCTAAGGATATGGCAGACCTTTCTGCTACCGAAGACGTGGAGTTGTTTCACCGTCCTGTAACTAAAATAGCTTGAGTCACAAACTTCGATAAAGGACAAAACCACATGCGGATTAGACAAAATTAAAAATATCTATCCGTCCTAAATTAGTATTTTCAAATTCGAAACACCTACAGAAAGAAACGACACATAATAGCTGCTAATCTCGTACATATAACTAAACGTTACAAAGTTTCTTAGTGAATTTTCGTGAAATATGTCGCATGTTTAAAGTGTCTGGCAGTTCTGATTATTAGAATTCTTCTCTGTACTGCAAACCAAACGGCGATCACCTGCACTGCCATACATTGTAGCCGCGCTGGGTAGCCGCGCGCTCTGTGGCATCACGCCGATCCCCCAGTCGGAGGTTCGAGTCCTCCCTGGGGAACGGGTGAGTGTGTTATCCTTAGCGTAGGTTAGCTTAAGTTAGATTAAGTAGTGCGTAAGCCTACCGACCGATGACCTCAGCAGTTTGGTCCCATAGGTTGAAATGGTTCAAATGGCTCTAAGCACTATGGGACTTAACATCTGAGCTCGTCAGTCCCCTAGACTACCTAAACGTAACTAACCTAAGGACATCACACACATCCATGCCAAAGGCAGGATTCGAACCTGCGACCGTAGCGGTCGAACGGTTCCGGACTGAAGCGCCTAGAACCGCTCGGTCACTCCGGCCGGCGACTGTGCCAAGCAGGGCGCTACTAATGCTGTATTCGAATACTACGGGTTCGTTTTTCCTATTCATATGCATTAACTCACATTTTCTACATTTAGAGCTAGTTGCCATTCATCGCACCAAGTAGAAATTTTGTATCCTCCTACAGCGACCAAACGCCGACACCTTACCATACACCGCGGCATCATCAGCAAACAACCAGATTGCTGCTCGCCCTGTACGCCATATCACATGCATATATAAAACAACAGCGGTCCTGTCACACTTGCTTCGGGCAGTGCTGAAGATACCCTTGTCTCTAATGAACACTCACCGTCGAGGACAACGCACTGGGTTCTGTTGCATAGCAAGTCATCCAGCCACTCAAATAACTTGTAATCTATTGCGTATGCTCGAGCCTTCGTTAACAGTCTACAGTGGGGCAAGGTATCAAATGCTTTTCCGAACTCTAGAAATATTGAATCTGCCTGTTGCCCTTCATCCATAGTTCGCAGTGTATCATGTGAGAACAGTGCAAGCCGGGTTTCAAATTACCGGTGCTTTCTAAAACGGTGTTATTTCGCGGAGAGGAGGTTTTCCGTCTCAAGGAAATTTCTTGTGTTCTGACTGAGAATATGTTACAGAATTCTGCAGCAAACCTATGTTAAGAATATATGGCCTGTAATTTTGTGGGTCCGTTCATGTACCCCTCTTACGACTTATGCAGGTGTCCCAACACCTTCTTACAGTCACTTGGGACTTGGGCTGGGCTAGAGATTCGCGATAAATGCAATCTCAGTAACTGGCCAATGTCGTAGATTAGTCTTTGTGAAACCGATTTGGGTTTCCATTAGAAACTGGCAGCTTATTTGTGTTCAACTATTCAGCTATTTCTCCACGCTACGAATTCTACGCCTTCCATCAGCGAGTCTTCGTGATGCTGAAACGACGATATTCATAATGTAACCTATTAGTCCAATCTGATATGCATCTCGCCCGAATGTGGTGGTCAGATGGACCGCTGAAACCTTGTGTCAAGATGATAGTATGATCTGGCTGCAGACCCGACAAGAATATTACCATAGGAACATTGTGTAGAGAAGAGAGAGAAAGATTAATATTTTGCAATCATTGTAACAGTCGTTTTGGTAGGACAAATTGAATAAATAAGAAAAGAGCTGCCGTGAGAGGAAAATGGAGGACAGCCTTATGGGAGCAGTTACCTGCAGCATGCGGACATTCATGAATTAGCGGCGACTGCGTGGGAAATGCGTGGGCTGCTTTGTGATTTCCCGCTCGGCAGCTGTTCAGTCTCCGTAAGCGGAACTCATTTTCATAAACGGTTCTTGTGGAGCGCGACGTAGTGCGTACGTGGTGCGAATGTCTTTTGCATCGCTTGGTTTTTCACTGGCCGTTTTGCAGTATCAACTCAGATCCCGTTGACGGGAAATTGATGTGCGTTTCCTTTCGCTCGGGTATTGCTGGCGTTCGCGAGCTGTATACGACACTAATCTTGACGTGCAAAAGCACTCAAGGTGCTGATCTATAACGCACAGAGAACAGCGGTTAGCGTTTAGCGAACGAAGTACTTTCTTCTTAATACCACATAAAGTGGCAGTTGGAATTCAGAGCTGATAACAACGTACAGTACGATGCAGAGATTTCTACTTGCAACACGTCTGCTGAATGAGGTTCGTGCCATCATTCAGCAGGGAACTACATGGTTTTGTCATGAGCAGTGATGATCTAAATTGATGAACTGAATTACGTTTAGGAGGTCCTCTTGCCCTCGCAGGATCCATGGGAGTGAGAGGCTTCGCTTGTGTAACAGATGTAGTAGTGGCAAATACTTAAGTTTGAAACTTTATATACGATTACGTACTTTCCGACGTTGCAGCTTAATTAATTCGCTCCTTATGCTAGTGAATATTCAGTAATAAGACGTCTTCCTGCAGGCATTTTCTGTTAGCGTACGCGCTCGCCTAATGGAGAGAAATGGAAGTCTCCCATCTGCAGCACGCAGTGCGAAAATTCGTTTCAAAAATTGAGTCATTTGCATACGCAGCCTAGACTTCCCGGCAGTTAATTTATCCCGCTGGGGCAGCGTTCGTTTGCTATCCGGTCCCAGGAATAAACATGTGAATGCAGATTTTAGAATATAAGTTACTTGTCACGACTGGTTTCTCCATCTACAAAGTTGCTTAATACCCTCTGGAGAGTTTCCAGCGTAGCATAGGCTTAGCCTGCTGCTAGAAGAGCTTTGGAGTTTTGCCTGCCAAGGTTTGTACAACTACTCACGTTCTCTGCTTGGTCCCTCCCGCCCTCCACACACACACACACACACACACACACACACACACACACATACCCCGCCACTCCACTACTTCACCTAGACGTACCCGCCCTCCTCTTCCTAGTGCAAGCAAAGTCTGATATAGAAGCCGAGCGTTTCGTCTTGCGAAAAATTCCTTTTCACAAACACTAGATCTGTTAACGGTAGTCGCATAAAGCAACAGGGGTGACATTAGTCGTACACGTTTCGTCCCTGTCGCCGAGCTTATTCACAAGTCCGAGCATGGCAGACTGCAAGTAGCTGTTGCTAATGACTTTCTCCGATGGTGCATTGGACGTCAACCTACAGCAAATTTCTTTCGTTTTGTATAGAACTCTTGAAAAAAAAAAAAAAAAAAAAAGCCAATGAAGCACGAGAAGACAGATGTGGATGTGAAGTGGGAGTAAAAGTAACAAAGTGCATTTCGATGACTACGATTCTTCAGAAAGAAGTTTAATAATATGAAACATCAGCTTGCAAATAAATTTATGATAATGCACGTGTGGAACACAGTATTGCATGGAAGTGAACTGTTGACTGTGGAGAAATCGATAAAGCTGAGAATCGAAGCATCTGAGATGTGTTTCTACAGAACGACTCGGAAATTACGTGGGCAGTGAGAAATGCGGTGTTTTGACCGCAGAGGAAAGGAATGTGTAGAACGACTTTAAAAAAGGGCAGATGATAGGACTTCTGTTAAGGCATTAAGGAAATAACTTCCACGGTACTAGAGAAGGCCATAGAGGGCAAAAACTGCCGGGGAAAACAGATTGGAATATATCCAGGCCGGCCGGTGTGGCCGAGCGGTTCTAGGCGCTTCAGTCTGGAACCGCGCGACCGCTACGGTCGCAGGTTCGAATCCTGCCTCGGGCATGGATGTGTGTGATTACCTTAGGTTAATTAGGTTTAAGTATTTCTAAGTTCTAGGGGACTGATGATCTCAGATGTTAAGTCCCATAGTGCTCAGAGCCAATATTGAGGACAAAGTATTAAGTGCTACTCTTACATGAACTAGCCACATCAGTATTCCTACGGATTAGTAAAATAATTATATCTGAAAATAGAAGAGAATAAGAGGAAAAATACAACAGTAACTAGTAGGAATTATTGTCCTCTCTTTCACTGGTCTCCCCAAGATTCTCTTTCAATACTAACGGATCTGTGCTTAGCACCAGATCACCTAACAACGGGCCTGAAGCATTAGAGCGTACAGTTGTAAATGAGTCAGGAAAACGATGGCTTCAGTCATAAGATTTATTTACAGAATACACAGAAAGCGAGCATGAAAAAAAAAAATTTAATTCTGAACCTTAGACCAAAAAGTAGGTAAAAAATCTTTTGCAAGATTCAGATTAAAATGCGAAGACACCTTAGAGTTCAGTGGCACCTGCAAAACGATTCAATGAGAGGGGAAAAATCGCGACAGGGACTGAATAAGAAAGTAAGTATGAAAAAAATCTTAAAATTCTGGACAGAAAATGTGATTTCTCAGAACGTACAAAGAATGCATAAGTGTTGCTTAACGTGGTACAGTTACAAATTGTCTCGTAAAACACATGTGATGATATATTATAGTCGGTATTTTGCTCATACTGGAGCGGGCCACTTGATTAAACTGTAGATTATTCCTATGTTTTCTTTTATGGTGGGAAAACGTTGCAGATTCTTCGCTTACTTTTCAACTTTTCGTTTCGTAACTTTAGTTTCTTTTTGTGGTACAACTGTATTGTTTTTGATTGGCCTTCTTCTTGAAATAAATTTCATTTTTTCACCAGTAATTTATCTTTAATATCTAAAGAACGAAATCTGGAATATATCCGAGATTAGAGAGCTCGTAATCAAATATTGCTTCCTAAGTAATGTTGGAAATGGATACCGCGAGAATCAAAAGGAAGAAATCTCACTGCTGGGTCACGAAGATTTCACTGGAAGAGGACGTTTGGACATTAAGACAGAATAGAGTATCTCATGGCTGCGACAGAGTATAACCTAGTAGAGAACACTCCAGTTTCCCTTTCAAGTAAGCTTTTTAATCGCACGTCTATTTTCATGCTGATTATATCTTCTGGACGAATAAGAACCAGACCGTTCCCCAGCGTCATGAATTAAACTCCAAATCTCTCAGCTGTTTCTCATGAAATTATGTTGATGGTGATCCATCCATTTGATAACTCGAAGTTCAAATGGTTCGAATGGCTCTGAGCACTATGCGACTTAACTTCTGAGGTCATTAGTCGCCTAGAACTTAGAACTAATTAAACCTAACTAACCTAAGGACACCACACACATCCATGCCCGAGGCAGGATTCGAACCTGCGACCGTAGCGGTCGCTCGGTTCCAGACTGTAGCGCCTAGAACCGCACGGTCACTCCGGCCGGCGATAACTCGAAGTCTCCATGCTTTTCGGGAAAAGTAGGGTATGTGCTAGCGCTAGATTTCACGATCTCCTTTCTCTCTTCTATTGTCAGCAACACAAAACACAGCACAATTGCCTATGGGAAATAAATTTCGCTGCACTCACTCTTCCCCTGGGGAGGGCGACAATAAAAACTGCTATTCCTTTGATTTAAGCGGCTGATATACGAAGAAACTTACCACGCTACAACATTTATATTAACATTTACTTAGTCTAAGAGAGAAGGATGGTTTTTGTACAGGATGCTAACGTTACACAATCTCAAGGTTGGTACTGGTTCTTAAGAGCTCCGTTAGATAACACTTGTCCGATATGAGTACATTTCATTCGTTTTCCGCGACAGCTAAGTCTGACAGCCGTAACAAGACGAATTTTAATTTGTCGTTTACAAGCAAATGTTCGCGAACAGTAGGCGTCACATCATATCTACCGTCTACGACACACTGCGCGTATGACAAGCACCATTCTCTAGCCATGTTGATTGGCAGTGCATGCTTTATGCGCACTCGCTATTCTGTTAGCGATAGCACTCCATTTGCCTGACACATCAAGGATCATGCCTCTGCGCCATGACATTATCAGTATCGGTTGTAATTCTGTCTGCGGAGCAGTCTCGCAATTTTTCATAGGATGCATAGAAAGTCTAGGAGAGTCCTTGGGTGGTCACGCACAGAAACGTTCAGCGAGCTGCAGTTCGGGACGTTGCTTGGTCGATCAACAGTGTGCGCCATTACACACCGCACTAAAACACTGAAAGTTGTTAAATACTTTCTTCTGTACGCTCGTTGCAGTGGTAATCAACAGAAATTTCTCGTGTGGAAAAATAGCGCCAGAACTGACTACGAGACTAACAATACGTAAACAAAGACTGAACTCACAGCGGATGCACCATTTCTGTACGTGTTCTTCGCGCAGTATTTCTTTTGCCTGTGACGCATAGTATCAGCGTAAGCGCATGCGCGTGACGGCCCCGAATTAGTTCTACGTCAAGTTATACAGAGGGTGGACAAAAATATGGAAACACCAAAAAACACAACACATTACCACACTTCATACGGTGTAAGATGACCATTGGCATTCAAAACAGCCTC
Source organism: Schistocerca serialis cubense (assembly GCF_023864345.2). Classification (NCBI taxonomy): domain Eukaryota; kingdom Metazoa; phylum Arthropoda; class Insecta; order Orthoptera; family Acrididae; genus Schistocerca; species Schistocerca serialis. The sequence goes on along the minus strand of NC_064643.1, from coordinate 200,118,563 downwards.
CAGTCGTTCCTGAATAGGTAAATACAGGTCCTGCATACTTTTCAATCTCAATACCATTCTTCCTGCAAAGCAGTGGGAAGTTCGGATAGAGGGAGATAGCGAACTCGCATTTTTCCTCCAAATTAGAAGACAAAGGTTTAATAACATTGAGATTTAGTAACTTTGCTCACAAAACGAGTCCTAGACCAGTGCGAAATGTGTGAACAGGGGCGCTGTCGACTTGGACAGCATCACCACTGAGGAACAAATATTGTACCACGGAATAGACCTCATCAGCCCAAATGGTCACATAATCCTTGGCAGTAATGCGGCCTTGCAGAACACCCATGGGGCTCATGGAATACTACGATAAGGTTGCCCAAACCACCACCGAACCCCCGCCATGTTCGTGCAACAAGACTCAAATGATTTTCTTCCATTGCTCAATACTCCACGTTTAACGGCTTCGGCACCACATTTTCCCGTTACGTGCGTTTGATCATTGATCAGTGGTTTTGGAATACCAGCTCCCTTTGTAATTACCTGCATATGGGCCACCATTCGTTTTGCTTTGGCGCTGACTGGGTTAGCGAGGACCACATTCTGTTCTCTTACTTCTCGCGTCCCAGTCGTGTCCAATACGTTGCTTCTTGAAACACCAACACTTTGGCTGTCTTGGTCACAGAAGCACCCATCATACGAGTATCATCAGTTTGCCCACGTTCGAGTGCACTGAGCACCGACAAAACACGCTCGCATCTACATAGAACACCGTTCCGGCAACGGCAGACACTTGCGACGTATTGAGGACGTTTCACAGGTGCCGCTGGTGATCAAATACAACAGTGCAACCTGCAGGCTTGGTTAGCATCTGCATCTTTGTTCAGTCATGCATTTCTCTCGGTGTTTCCCCATTTTTGTCCACCCCCCTGTACCTCCTCACTGACCTGAAATGTTGTTGGGGAACTCTGGGGAAGCCTAAAGAAGATTTATGAAAGCCGATTTATACTGTGAGCTTCAGTGCCTATAGTATCAACAACTGTGATAGATCTTGGTGGTAAAAAATACAATAATAGGAAATTGGAGATATTTGATGTTTGGTGGAAGGATGTTTGAAAGTAAGTATTCAAACAATATGCGTGATGAAGAGACGTTTCTGTAACTAAAGAGGATAGGAACACGTAGAAACCCTAGAGATGAAACGACAGGATGATGGAACATATGTTAAGACACTCCTGGAATAGATGGCCCAAATGATAAAGGATGCTAGATGTAGAAGGTATGAAGATATTTCGAAAGACAGACAGCCATAAGGAGAAATTCCTTGTCATTTTTTATTGTTTGCTATGCATTCTATGACCGGGAGGCTTTTCGGGCAGTTCGGTCTCATCCTGTTGTTGTTAGTCATTTAGCACCACCCAGGAGGCATGTGTGACTTAGGGTACGTCACGGATGTGAATAACCTCATGGATCTGTACTGGTCCCTCTCCTTTTCAACTTATACATTTATGACCTACCAGCCACAACCTCAAGAAAATTCATATATGCTGATGACATCTGTTTGGTAACCCAGAGCTCCAGTTCCACCCCTGCTGAAAGCACATTAACTGCCGACATGGAAATCCTGGACACATACTTCAGGAAATGGTGCCTCCGTCTAAAGTCTAAACCCTCAGAAAACTGTTACTTCAGCATTCTACCTACGGAACAGACACTCTGACTATAAACCAGGACAAACCTTGCAGTACTTCAGCACACCGAAGTACCTCGGAATAACACTCGATAGGTCCCTAACTTTCCGGCAACATCTCTCCAACGTGGCCGCAAAAGTGAAGACCCGTAATAATATCATCCAGAAGCTTGTTGGTACCTCCTGGGGGCCGGGCGCGGTGGTCTCGCGGTTCTAGGCACTCAGTCCGGAGCCGCGCGACCGCTACGGTCGCAGGTTCGACTCCTGCCTCGGGCATGGATGTGTGTGATGTCCTTAGGTTAGTTAGGTTTAAGTAGTTCTAAGTTCTAGGGGACTGATGACCACAGATGTTAAGTCCCATAGTGCTCAGAGCCATTTTTACCTCCTGGGGTTGCGGCGCTCAAACCCTAAGATCAACTGCTTTGGCACTATCATACTCTGTCGCTGAAGACTGTTGTCCAACTTGGATGAACAGTGCTCACTGTAGCAAGATAGATGTACATCTCAACCAGACAATGCGACTTATCACAGGCTGCATACGCAGCACTCAAACTGCATGGCTACCAGTTTTAAGTAACATCCAACCTCCAACTCTACGAAGATCAGATGCTGTCCTGAAGATTTGGAGAAAAATTCTGAAGAACCCCCAGGTACCTGTACACAGCGATATATTAATAGCAGGACATAAGCGTCTGAAGTCAAGAACTGCACAACATCTTGAAACCTCCGACTTTAACATCAACGAAGTATGGAGAAGTATGGAGAAGTCAGTGGGAAGAATCGTCAGTGTTCAACGGTCATCTGGTTGGAAAGCCTTCCATGCGAGTTCCAGGTTTCACACTCCCCAGACACCAGTGAAGACCCATCAACCGCATCCGTACAGGACAAGGGAACTGCAGATATCTAAAACACAAATGGGGCTGGGCAACATCTCCAGATTGTGTCTGTGGAGCTGCCCTGCAAACAATAAATCACATTGTTGGTGAATGCCCGAAACGAGCCTTCGGGGGATCAGCAAATGACATCCACCATCCACCGTCCACCTGAAGGGCACAACTGGATCAACAGATTGGACTTGTGTAACGTGCACATAATTTAGTATAATAGTTTGGGCATTTGATTCTGTACCTGTATGTTGCTTGTCATTTCTTACACTGTATACTCTTAAAATTATGCATTTGATCCAAGCTCTGTATCATCATACGACAAATAAATAAATAAAATTTTTTATTGTTCTCCAAGGGGGAGGGGGCAGTTCATTGAGAAATTGTTACAGCATTTCAGAAATTGCAACAGACTCCGAGAGACCGTCATTAAGTGATGTTTCATTTTCCTCCTTCCGCTTCCTCTTAAAAGTCATCTACCTTTTTACATTTAACAATCTTTCCTGGGACAGTTGCTGAGTGATGTTTCATTTTCTTCCACTTCCTCTTACAGGTCATCTACCTTTGGTACGTTTTCGTTATTTTTTTATTATATTTTATTTTTTGATTTTTTTCCCCTAGCAGAATTACGCGCACTTAGTATTAATTGGTGAGTGAGCACTACAGAAGAACGCTACATTTGTCAGTCAATGTTAGAAACCATTTCGTTAGTCCTGATCGGTGGTTAGAAAATTTGTGAACCAAGTAAACAGGTTAGTCTGCGCTACGTCAGCCAACCTTCGTTCAGACTGCGCCATTAAAATGGTCGATGCTGTTGATGTGATTTTATCCCACAGGCGCGTTTGACGAAGACTGATTTTAAAATTGCTCATCACAATGACGGTTAATGGTATGAAATGAAACAGTGACGTAAATACTGATGTGAAATTTGTTTGCGGGCTTTTCATTAATATAACTGTTGTTCTTTGTCCTTCAAATCTCTGCCCGAACGACATGGTACAGTCGTAAGGCACTGGATTCACATTCACGAGGACGACAGTTCAAATCCTCCTCTGGTGACACAGTTTCAGGTTCCTGTGGTTCCAGTAAATCGCTTATGGCAAAAGGAGACAGCGGTTTTCCTTCCCAGTCCGAGGAAATGCTCTGTCTCTTATCACCTCCTTGTGGACTGGGCACTAAATCCCGATCTTCCATCCTTCCCTCTCTTCTTTGAAAAATGAAGTTTCTTGTTTTAAGTCATGAGAAGTGATGTATCGCGCTAGACGGGACATGTTTTACATTTGCTACGACAACGCTGTAGATATATCCCTAATGGCTCTGAGCACTATGCGACTTAACCTCTGAGGTCATCAGTCGCCTAGAACTTAGAACTAATTAAACCTAACTAACCTAAGGACATCACACACATCCATGCTCGAGGCAGGATTCGAACCTGCGACCGTAGCGGTCACGCGGTTCCAGACTGAAGCGCCTTTAACCGCATAGCCACACCGGCCGGCAGATATATCCCTGAAAAGTTTAAAGCACGTGCCTGGGGAATTTGTTTTCGCATTTCGTCTGCTTGTCAGTCCTTCGTGCTTATTTTATGACAGATATTTTGAAACTTCTTTATTTAAATTTTTCTGCTTGTATTGCTGAGTGAAACTGAATGCAAGTGTCACTTTGCTAGTCTTTATCATTACAACACTGACCGACAGAATTTGCCCTGACAAACAGAACTCAAACGTTTCCTATACATTAATTACCCATAATATTTAACGGCAATGCGATCTGACTGCTTTCAAATTAACTCAAAAGAATGGCCCTGAATAAGAGGAAATCCTGACAATAACCTATACATTCCATAAGTCATTTACCTCACAAAAATCTTGATTACACGAACTATTGCTTTACAGCAAGCGCCAATACAGGCCAGCTAAATAAAAGATTCTAACTCTGAAGGCTCTAACTACTAATAGGCATATGGTTAGGAAAGGAAAGATTTTGTTGCAAATCAAACAATATATTTTTTTACCTTAATAATGTGACAACCAGTTTAAAAAGTATATATAATCGTGCATGACATACAGTTCCAAAAATTAATAATCATGAATAATATTCAATCTACAAGTCGGACACGTCCAGATCGTCTGCTCATGCTAATACTAAAAACCTCCAACACTGCTAATTATTAACTTCTAATCTCCATCACTACTGACTACTCACTCCCAACTTCCATCACTACTGGCTATCCTCCTCCAACTGCAAGTCCGACCAGTCTCTTACAGACTGCGCACAGCGCAGTCAGAGATTTAATACGAGGGCAGTTCAATAAGTAATGCAACACATTTTTTTTCTCGGCCAATTTTGGTTGAAAAAACCGGAAATTTCTTGTGGAATATTTTCAAACATTCCCGCTTCGTCTCGTATAGTTTCATTGACTTCCGACAGGTGACAGCGCTGTACGGAGCTGTTAAAATGGCGTCTGTAACGGATGTGCGTTGCAAACAACGGGCAGTGATCGAGTTTCTTTTGGCGGAAAACCAGGGCATCTCAGATATTCATAGGCGCTTGCAGAATGTCTACGGTGATCTGGCAGTGGACAAAAGCACGGTGAGTCGTTGGGCAAAGCGTGTGTCATCATCGCCGCAAGGTCAAGCAAGACTGTCTGATCTCCCGCGTGCGGGCCGGCCGTGCACAGCTGTGACTCCTGCAATGGCGGAGCGTGCGAACACACTCGTTCGAGATGATCGACGGATCACCATCAACAACAACTCAGTGGTCAACTTGACATCTCTGTTGGTAGTGCTGTCACAATTGTTTACCAGTTGGGATATTCAAAGGTTTGTTCCCGCTGGGTCCCTCGTTGTCTAACCGAACACCATAAAGAGCAAAGGAAAACCATCTGTGCGGAATTGCTTGCTCGTCATGTGGCTGAGGGTGACAATTTCTTGTCAAAGATTGTTACAAGCGATGAAACATGGGTTCATCACTTCGAACCTGAAACAAAACGGCAATCAATGGAGTGGCACCACACCCACTCCCCTACCAAGAAAAAGTTTAAAGCCATACCCTCAGCCGGTAAAGTCATGGTTACAGTCTTCTGGGACGCTGAAGGGGCTATTCTGTTCGATGTCCTTCCCCATGGTCAAACGATCAACTCTGAAGTGTATTGTGCTACTCTTCAGAAATTGAAGAAACGACTTCAGCGTGTTTGTAGGCACAAAAATCTGAACGAACTTCTCCTTCTTCATGACAACGCAAGACCTCACACAAGCCTTTGCACCCGAGAGGAGCTCACAAAACTTCAGTGGACTGTTCTTCCTCATGCACCCTAGAGCCCCGATCTCGCACCGTCGGATTTCCGTATGTTTGGCCCAATGAAGGACGCAATCCGTGGGAGGCACTACGCGGATGATGAAGAAGTTATTGATGCAGTACGACGTTGGCTCCGACATCGACCAGTGGAATGGTACCGTGCAGGCATACAGGCCCTCATTTCAAGGTGGCGTAAGGCCGTAGCATTGAATGGAGATTGCGTTGAAAAATAGTGTTGTGCAGCTAAAAGATTGGGGAACAACCTGGTGTATTTCAGTGCTGAATAAAACAACCCCTGTTTCAGAAAAAAAATGTGTTGCATTACTTATTGAACTGTCGTCGTACATAGCGCTACATCCTGCTACCAACATATAAACACATAAACAGCCTACTTACATAGCCTCCCTGCTCCTTTCAAAAAAAATTGCAAATTGTTTTTCAGTCCTGGATGTCATGCACGATTATATATTTTTGAGCTCGTTGTCGCATTATTAAGGTAAAAAAACATATTGTTTGATTTGCAACAAAATCTTTCATTTCCTAACCGTATGCCTATTAGTAGTTAGAGCCTTCAGTAGTTAGAATCTTTTATTTAGCTGGCATTGGCGCTTGCTGTGTTGCAGTAGTTCGTGTAATGAAGATTTTTGTGAGGTAAGTGGCTTATGGAATGTATAGGTTATTGTCAGGATTTCCTCTTATTCAGGGCCATTCTTTTGAGTTAATTTGAAAGCAGTCAGATCGCGTTACCGTTGAATATTGTGGGTAATTAATGTATAGGAAAAGTTTGAGTTATATTAGTCAGGACAAATTCTATAGGTCAGTGTTGTAATGATAAAGACTAGCAAAGTGAAACTTGCATTCAATTTCACTCAGCAATATAAGCAGAAAAATTTCTCCCGTTCCTTCGTTGTTCAGTAGTTCCTGTTGCGTGTCAATTCACTCATCAAGTATGACCTAATTCCAACGTTTCTTGCCTTATCAGCATTCCTTTTCTGAGAAGTTTATGAGACGCTTTTCGCAAATTTGGTGTTATTTTGCCAGCTCTAAATGGCAGAATGTCCACAGAACGTGACTGTTCAAACGTTTAGGGTTGACAGATTATCGTCAATCGTGAAAACGTATCAGTGTTGATACAGATTGGTACCGAACGTCCTCGTGCGTGAAATAAGCCTGGGTTTTAGAGTAGTGCCCGGGAGAAGGTCGCCCTTTTCCTTTGGTCGGCGGGCCTCCCGCACTGGAGACCACGACGGTTGCGTCGGGGATTTCCAGCCCACGGGGTTCGTTGACCTCACGGCTCGACACAGCCAGCATCACGTGGGATGCTACAGGAGTTAATATGCAAAAAGAAGTAATGAAACATTGCGACTGCAGTGTAAGTGGCATGGCGCTAACTGGTGAATCATAGCTGGTACCGTGAAAGCGATGACTGTAGCCCGTTTTTCTCGTGTTTGAATCGTTGCGCATTCTTCGTTGTCATACCTATGGTCGTTGAGTACGATTCTAATTCCCTTAGAGTTCTGTTTGTGACCATATACGAAGGACGGGGGATTGCCTCATGGTGTACTCTACTCCGTCCAGTAAATGGATGTATTTTTTTGGTCTGTAATAGATTCATAAAATCTCTAACAAAATACGAGCAATGATCTTGGAAGTGGTCGAGCCATTGTTTGGAATGGCAGACAGAAAACATAATTGCTGTAGGTTGGCGTTTTGCCGCAAAAGCATTTGCACGTCCCACCCGTACTTGTGTTCCTCGCCAATGTATCGTATTACGTTAGCAGTATCACAAATGAACGTTCAAGTTTTGTTTTATACATTTAAACGCCTTTTTCTTGCTTCGGTCTGTTCTATTTAGTACAGGTGTGTTCCGCCTTTCATATTAAGACATATTCAATGAAATTCATCCGGAATAATACAACTTTGTTTTATATGAGATTTCTGTAGATTAGAATACAATTCACAGTCAACAAATATCGAGTACGAAAACGAAATTGTGTTGGTCCATGATTTAAATAATGAAAACTGCACCATACTTATTTTTTGATAATTAGGACAACGCGTTTCGAAAACTTATTCTCATTTTCAGGGGAATTTGTGCATTTTTGTACATCAACAAGTTTCGTGATGTTCACATGTGTGATTTTCTGCCTCTCTTGCATCTTTTTCAAGTTAGACTGCAATAGTAAAAACGTACAAAATGAATCTTTGAGTGTTTTAAAGGGTGGTATTTTTGGTTTGACTACTTACAAGTATTATGCCTCCTCCAGTTTACAGAATATCATACACACAAAGCGTCACTTTCACTGTTGGTTTACAAAACACGTCGTAATATCTTTGTAGCATGTTTTGTAAGTAACAGTGTAAGTGATGGTCTGCGTGTGTGTGATATTCTGTATAGCGGAGGAGGCACAATACCCGTAAGTAGCCAAACAAAAAATACCGTTTTAAATATTAGTATTTATGAACTCTCAAAGGTTCATTTTGTCTGTTTCTCCGATTGCAGTCCAGCTTCGAAAAGTCCCCAGCTACTCACCGTGCTTTTGTTCGCTGTGAGGCCTCCGTATAAATTCTGCAAGCGCCTTTGAATGTCTTCGATGCTCTGGTCTTCGGCGAAAAGAAACTCAATGTGACCTCTCTGTAACGCCATTTTCAAGGCCACGTATTGTGCCGCCACCTATAGCAGCTTCATGAAACTATAGTGGCTGAAGCGGTAATACTCCACGCTGTCCCTCAATAAAGTCCGTATTTTTTCAACCTAAACTGGCCGAGAAAAAAATGTGTTCCATTGCTTACTGAACGCCCCTCGTACAATATGCCTTTCTTATCTTTGAAACACGTTCTCCTTTCCTACACAACCAGCGCTATATGATTTGTGAAAGCTCTTTTAGAGCGATTGCTTAATGTTGCTCATTTGCTCCTTTTCTCCTGCTGTGCTTTGGGACAGTAACGTAGTGAACTACTGTGGGCGGAGGTATTGCCTCGCAAACAAGAGTTGACCCATCTATGTCCAAATGTGTGTGAAATCTTATGGGAGTTAACTGCTAAGGTCATCAGTCCCTAAGCTTACACACTACTTAACCTAAATTATCCTAAGGTAAACACACACACCCATGCCCGAGGAAGGACTCGAACCTCCGCCGGGACCAGCCGCACAGTCCATGACCGCAGCGCCTTAAGCCGTCGGCACACGGACCGTGCATCCGAACGTTGAGCGTTGAGCGTGCCGAGTTTCTGACGTCATAGCGTGGAATAGCACGTTCGGGAGTCTTTCCGAACGTGCAGAGAAATATCTGGCATGTCACATATTCTGAGCGTGCGTCTGAGCGTTGACCAATGAGATGTCACAACGCCACCTACGTCACACGCACGCCGTCTCCCTTCAGTACAGAGCTGTGAGGCGCCATATTGGCATTCATTTCAAGACTATATGTATACATATCGTTCCGAGCACCAGAAAATTGAGAATCACTGCAAAACCCGTTGTTAACTGTGTGATTCGTTCCAATAAAATAATGAGAAACATCATATTCGTGGCAAAATAATTATTGTAACTAGCGTATAGTGAGAGTAGGCTGTTTGAAGGCAGCATCACACTGAAGATCTGTTCATTTTTTTTCCTGACATTCGCGTTTTTATTAGGTTCTGATAAGTATAGACTATAATATTTGATGTTATTTAAATACAAGTTCACTTTTTTTTGAGGGGGGACTTTGTTTGATTGGCTTGATCTACACGACACCTTGCGCTACTTGTGTAAAGCTATTTTGCTCCTTTTTCTTTTACGCTTCGTAATTCACGCGTTGCAAAGATTCTGTTACTGGGTAGGAAGAGTGATCAAGTAAGACTGACCTAGGGGTTTTGCTAAAATGTGGGAATGATGAAATAATGTTTATCTTATCCGGAGAATTATTCCAAATTTGTACCTCACTGTTTGTAATGGAACTATTACATGTCTCTGTCCTTACTGATTGGATGTGGTACTTTTTCGTGGACGATGGAGGAAATGTGTGTTTTAATAGAGCTAACGTGGGAATTTTACGCGCGCCCGTTGAGTAAACAGTGTGGTTTACGAACTGGAAACATCCCTCAACTGCCGCTGGAGTGCGTTGCGATCGCGTATACCACGTTGGGGCCCATGTACCGTATTTATTTATTATTTTTTATTTATTTATTTATTGCCAAATTACAGATCCGTTACCTGATGTTTTAAACAGGTCGTTTTTCATCTTTTTACAGTTTTCTTTCCTTTTGTTTTATCTACAACATTTACAAAGAATGATACTTTTCAAAATAACAATATTTTAAGGTTGAAATATAAATAAAATTTTGTTGTTTTTTAAGAAGAATATAAAAAGAAGATTGGATAGATGAGAGATTTGTTAGTACCATCACCGAGTGTGACTGACGGTGAATACCTCGGAATGGTTTCTTCGAGCCGTTGAACGCCAGTCACACACACACACACACACACACACAAATGGTTATTAGTAGAAAAATAATGTTGCTTATCCTATTCGTTACTAATCCTATGTATTAACTACTTTAGGTGCGCATCCATGTACAGCATTTGGTGTTTTCTTGGCTAGATTGCCAGCAATTTGCTTATTTACTGTCACATCTCAGCTTCCTCCTCCTGTTCCTCGTCATTGTCACTGTTTTCGCTGTCACTGTGGGTATCGCTGTCCACCCTCTGGAGATTTCTGTTACGCTGTACATAGGCATGTCTGTGATGTCGTGTCCGCATATACTCTTCATGTGTTGTTTTTGAAATACTGTTTGTCAGTGCGTTTAATTGTGCCCATTGTTCTTCGTCTCTTATTGCTGTGTATATATCTATGTCTGTATCTGTGTAATCTAAGTGTAGTGTATGTTTATTGTTCGCGTATTGCCCGCAGAAAAAGACAGTGTGTTCTGGGGAACCTTCTTCCGCGCATCTGCATGTAGGTGTCTGCCTCAGACTCACGCGGTTTAAGTGCGTGGGATAAGGTCCGTGCCCGGTTAAGAAATGTACCATACCGCGGCTGGGATCGATATGTCTCATTCTCAACCGCTCCCTTACGTCAGGGAGGAAGTCGTGCAGTCTACGTCCCTTATCACTTACATCCCACACACCTTGCCATGTATCCAAACGCCAACTTTTAAGGTGACCTATCGTCTCTATGTGCACACCGGTTATTGTGTGTACCTTATCTAGTCTCCCCACCTTTAACCAGTACCTTGCAGCTCTGTATTTGATCGTGATATCTATGGGGCATATTCCGAGCACCACACACAGTGCATCCGCTGAGGTGGTACCGAAGGCTCCAGATAGCCTAAGTAGGACACTTCTCTGCCCTCGCCTGACGGATGCTTTGTTGGTGACCACGTTCAGTCTATGTGCCCACGTGCTGGCTGCAAAGCTCAGTACCGTATGCACAAGTCGAATCATTCCTGAGCGTTCAGTAGCACGTTGAACTTGGCACGCTCAACGTTAACGTTCGACAGCACGTTCCGTGTGCCGACGGCTTTAGACCGCTCGGTGACCCATCTATGCTGGGAACCACGCATCTCCCGGAAGTGTCTCCGCGGCGCACAGTAGGTAAGACGCTGACACACGGTACTCGAACTGCGAGTGCGCGCACAGCCGGTATGCCTATTTACCGACCGCCGCGTCTCGTTCGTGACCGCCCGGCCACCACACACTCTGTGCCCAGACACGGCACAGCTTGTGCGGAACTGCCGGCATCTAACGGCCGCCAGAGAAAGTCGTCCAGCGTGCTAATTAATAAAGCGCGTCACTGCTACTTGTTCGCTTCCAGAACGTTGCACAATACTTAATAGGCGCACACGCCGCTGATTCATTTCCCCGGTAGCAGTTGCGTAGGATGCAATTAACAAGCCATGGGCCGATTCCAGACCGCTGCCTTTCGCGGTCCGCAAATTGCTACCGACCTCCTGCACGGCACACACTGTCCGAATGTTATTAACGACCCGCAGGTCAACCACACCCCCTATCCCCCGCTCCCCCTCACACACACGTGTGTCTGCGCCGGATAGCAATCGCTGATAAGCCGTTGTTAAAGTTCTGCAACAGGCGAAAATACTTCAAATCTTATCTGTATTCTCAACAGCGAGCAACCGCACTAGAAAGTTCTCCATTCTTTCGATACATTCGCGGTTGTACAAACGTGTGAACAAAAGGATATATGACGTTACCTAGTACTTCATCATTTTCAGTATCTCTGTATTCATCTTGGAACATGAGCTCGGCATTCGGCATACGCAGGAAATGGCCTATTGTCCACTAGGTTGCGCAAAACGACGAATTACTCTACCGTAAACAATCTCTTCGGTGTTAGAGACACCATTAAATTATTCCCATTTGTAGCATAAATATGAACAAGTATAGTTCGTATTCGATATCATTATTATCAAGATAGATTTTTATGACGCAAGGAAATATGCTGGCTTTACCAGCGCGCAGTGGACTATTTTCAGGCTGCAAACGAAAGCACTAAATATGCATTATCGCTTTTCGTGGAAGGCAATTTACTGACTTTGAGAAGACATTTGGCTCTAATTAAAAAAAAAAAAAAACTGCGCTGACAGTCTTTGGAAAACAAGACATGGAATCAATCTACGCGATCTTAACTGAAGAATATGCGCGTCTATGCTACAGCTTAAGTTACATTTCATCAGAATAGCAAGAAATTCAGAATTGAAGGAGGTGTGAGTCCGGTTCCTTACCACAAAAACTATTCTCAGAAGCCATAAAGGAAGTATTTAGGTTGTTATACAGAGGTAAAACAACGAACCACGTCTGTGTCATCTGCATTTTGCTACTGCTTTCTGTGTTGCAGATGAACAACTAGTGCAAGATGTAGTTTTAAAGCAAGTCTGAAAGTCAGCAATAGTAAAATGACAGTAATGTACTGTGAAAAGAACGAAAAAGAAAATTAATAGAAATCAACTGTGATTCATGTAACCAGTTGGTGAGCTTTCATATTTAGTGCAGATGAAGACGACTGGATGGACAAAGAAAAGAAATAAAAAAAGGTCTGCAGTGGTTCCGTCGAATTAAATACGATTTCGAAAACCAAGCTTCCGATGTGAAAAGGAATGTGTACTAGTGCGCCATTTTCGACTTATCGTAATGACACATGGACATTTAATCCATAAACAATTCCTCATCACTGTTCAGTGAACTCAGGAAATTCGCATGTTGGGAACTAGAGGAAGGAACAGAAAAACCAATGCAACAGCAGAGAATGGAAGATGTAATTATAAATGTAATGAAACATAAATGGAAGAGGGGGTGTATGTAGCCAGGCGAAGGGATGCTAGAAGGACCTAGGAACCACTTTACTTACTCCCAAGAGATAAAGAAAACCTAGTCGGCAACCAAATGCACACTAGAAAACATGCAGCAACAACGCGTATAGCGCACCACTGAAGACTGTGATGGGTGGAAAAGTGTAGAAGGGGCCTTCATCATTCCGTGAGTGTAAAATGACCGATACGATGATGGTAATTGATCATATAAGATGCTGTTGAAAAGACGTAAGCCATAGGAAGAAGGTGTACAGCCGACTAATACGCAAGGTTTTCTTTCTTCATTCCAGTTAGTATCTTTACTTTGAGGACTATAAATATAGTGTATCAAGTATTTCTGAACAATATAGAGCCCTCTTCTGAGTGTAATCTCTTGTACTCCTGCATGTGATGGTCCTGACAAAAATCGTAATTTTAAAACTGGAACATAACCACTTTCTCTTAAATACACCCAAGCGAATATTGTCCAGCCGATGTTCGGATCAGCATAACAACGGCATTCGCCATCGTTACATGAAACACTACGCAGGAATTTAGGACGTAATCCAAAACGTTTGTGTCCTACATCAGGATCACCGACAACTCTCCCTTTTCTGACCGAAATCGTTTGGCGTAAGTTTGTTGGGTCAGTGCAGTTTGAAACGACCACACCTGAGTCTACAAACTAATTTTGAAACAGTGCGAGTGTCTTCTTCACTTATTCTTAGCTACCGGTTTCGATTATACTATCTTCAGAGCAAAGACGCTGTCACCTAACCACGCACATGGTCACCAAGAATACAAAATAAATAAAATTAAATTAAAAAGAAGACTTGGAGTGTCTGAAGATAAGTTTTTGTTCATCATTCGCTGTTGTTCTACAGAGGCTATTTATTAAATTATCTGAGTCGTCGTCATTCAAATGTTCAAATGTGTGTGAATTCCTAAGGGACCAAACTGCTTAGGTCATCGGTCCCTAGACGTACACACTACTTAAACTAACTTATGCTAAGAACAATACACACACCCATGACCGAGGGAGGACTCGAACCTGCGGCGGGAGGGGCCGTACAGTCCGTGACATGTCGCCATTCTACTGAGATTCGTCAATGACGTCAGCTACGCAGAACTGCTAGGGTCCAGGGATTTTTTTAGTACTGTGTTGCTGGAACGGAGCGCCACACAGACAACCTGCAAGACTTCCATAGTAATTTCATCCAAGGAAGCCTGTGGAGTGGATTTTCAAGTGCTAAATTAGCTGACATATCTTGGAGTAGGTGATCGGGAAATAAACTTGTAACGTCCTAAAGCAATGCGGTGCTGTGGAGAAACGTTGTGGCGAGTCCGAGTGCGCAGAGCACTGCGGGTTGTAGTGTGGGCGTCAGAGCTGGCGCCTTGAGCGGGTCACGTGGGCTGCACGTGCGAGGCGCAGAGGCTCCCGCTGTTACGTTCGCTGCTTTTCTCTACAACCACTACCTTGTTGGTAATTTCTCGCTATTTTCCAATGTAGTGTTGTCTACATAATTATTCGATCATTTATTCTGACCAGACCATCCATAAGCCCTCGCGTCCTCTCTTACATTTGACCAGAAACCTTACATTAAAAACATGTACTAGCCATTAATTTAATACGTAAGGGCACGTTATCGATTTGTAGTGTCATAACTGTAGTAAAAAAAGCAAAACGTACTCCAAGCGAAGTGGCACTGTGGTAAGATACCCGTATTGCACTCGGATGCAAGTAGAGAGTGGTTCAGAACTCAACTTGGCCGTACACATTTAGATTTCCTACCTGTAAAAAGACACAGCCGACTTCCTCCCCCAATCTTGTGCACCGTCGCTAATGACCTCGCCGTCGACGGGACGTCAAATCTTTCTTCCGTGAAAATTATAAAAAAAACGATGGCCAGTGTCAGAAACTGCCGCATTTTATTTAAATAGTCCCACTGCTTTTGAGCGTTACTAATTCGTATCTGTCAACTCTCCTGATTTAGACGGGAGACTCCCGATTTTCCCCTTTTTCTCCCGCCTTCCGAATATTCCATTATCTCTCCACATTTTTAGGTAATTATCGTTAAACCTAACGGTTTTGTTTTGAAAACCAAGCATTTCAGGTTTTTTTTGCCAATGGTTAGAAGTCCTTCATTTTTTAGTCGTTTTTAATCGATATACGCATTGATATCTACAGAAATCAGGAAGTCGCGCATGACCTGTGTATCGATAGTTACTTTTCCTCATTCCTTCGCGTTTTGTAGAATGTGTACTCGCATTCCTCAGTGTTGTACTCTGGACTTGTGTTCGTATGTTGTCATTATGCTTAAATGAAGTCACTTACTAATAAATGTTTTTACGATTGGTATAAATCTTTAGACTGGATGATTAAGAGAGTTATTTTGTTAGCAGAATCCCTGTAAGGTTTTATTTTTGTGTACGCAGTTATTTGACGTGTATCTTATTCGTCATATTCGTGGTATCTTGATTCAGTGTTTTGTTTCTCATTATGACATAAAATATAACGCTGTATTCTTGAAGCCATATTCGGAAGAGTTGCCACGCATTATCAAGTTTAGGAAAGATCTTTCTTCTGCATTTCGTGCACTTTGTCGACGTGGCATTTGTGCATCAGACGGTGGAAAAAAAAAAAAAAAATGTTTTGAAATACGTGGGCCCGCATCTCGTGGTCGTGCAGTAGCGCTCTCGCTTCCCACGCCCGGGTTCCCGGGTTCGATTCCCGGCGGGGTCAGGAATTTTCTCTGCCTCGTGATGGCTGGGTGTTGTGTGCTGTCCTTAGGTTAGTTAGGTTTAAGTAGTTCTAAGTTCTAGGGGACTGATGACCATAGATGTTAAGTCCCATAGTGCTCAGAGCCATTTGAACCATTTGAAATACGTGGAAACAAAAAAATCATTGAGAAAATGTCACTTGTGTGAATAACAATAAAAAAACTGTAATTAGGTATAAAAAGTGCATGTTTATAAATGCTGAATTCTTATTTGCGTCGTTTATTTGAGAACACAATTTGCCAATCAATTGCGCTGCCCAAACAAGTCACCTGTTCGGAAAATGTTACCGGGGATAAACATGTTGCCTTTCCCTTATTTTACGAATCAACGTTTTGGGTACTTCTAGTATTTTTATTTGTCTTTCTGTAGCCGTTATATGGCTTTGGACCCGCCAGGTTAGCCGAGTGCGCTAACACGCTGCTTTCTGGACTCGGGTAGGCGCGCCGTCCCCGGATCGAATCCGCCCGGCGGATTAACGATGAGGGCCGGTGTGCCGGCCAGCCTGGATGAGGCTTTTAGGCGGTTTTCCACATCCCCCTAGGTGAATATCGGGCTGGTCCCAACGTCCTACCTCAGTTACACGATTCGCAGACATCTGAACACTTTCGCACTACTCCATGAATTACACTAGCTGCACCGAGCGAGGTGACGCAGTCGCTAGTACACTGGTGTCGCATTCGGGTGGACAACGGTTCAATCCCGCGTCCGGCCACTCTGATTTAGGTTTTCCGTGATTTCCCTGAATCGCTCCAGGCAAATGCTTGGATGGTTCCTTTGAAAGGGCACGCCGACTTCCTTCCCCATCCTTCCCTAATCCGATGAGACTGATGACCTCGCAGTTTGGTCTCTTCCCCCAAACAACCCAACCCAACTACTCGCAGACAGTTGGGGTACACTAATTCCTTCCCATGGGGTATAGGGTGGCGGCAGGAAGGGCATCCGGCCACCCCTTCAACTAACATTGTCACACCCGATTAACTAGGCCGACCCTGCGTATCCGCGCGAAAAACGGCACAAGCAAAAGAAGGCCGTTATATAGCTTTATGACGTCATAGGGGGAGACACACCGCTGGCCGGTGTGGCCGTGCGGTTCTAAGCGCGTCAGTTTGGAACCGCGTGACCGCTACGGTCGCAGGTTCGAATCCTGCCTCGGGCATGGATGTGTGTGATGTCCTTAGGTTAGTTAGGTTTAAGTAGTTCTAAGTTCTAGGGGACTGATGACCTCAGAAGTTAAGTCCCATAGTGCTCAGAGCCATTTGAACCATTTTTTTTGGGAGACACACCAGTTATATAGAGATCCTTCTGAAAATGAGTTGTGGCTTTTGACCTCGACTTTTTTGTTTCTGAGAGTTGACAGGTATGCTAATTTGATCGCCTGCATATCTTCTGAGGATGCGAAGAAAACAATACGCCGCAGTCCCTGGCACAGGCGACACAGTACCGTACCGTCCCATCTCACTCTACTGACATTCACAGCTTTGCTTGCTGTTAGACTATATTTTCTGTAAAATAGTCCGTCCACACCATTCCACAATTATTCTACCTTAGTCTGTCCTAGGTGGTCCGTAAGCTTGGAATAACTCTCGCAAAGTCAGTTTTGGTTCTCAGGAGGCGAGTGGACGTGGTCTTTCTCGCAGGCTGCGGCTAAGCCGGCAGGCTGGCAGAGTGCTCTCGCAGTGACAGCTGGCGGCCAGGGGGGGAAGTCGAGGGACGCCGACGCCTGATCTCCCAGCCGAGTCACGCTTCGCCCTTGAAATCGTTCATGCATATTTTAATGCGGGCGCGAGTGGGCGCGGAGCAACCGCCTTGCTCTCTCTCTCTCTCTCTCTCTCTCTCTCTCTCTACCTCTCCCTAATCTCCTCTTCCCACCATCCCTACTCCCGCGCGCTTTCCTCTCTGCCGTTCCGCCCTCCTGCAGTTCGGGCTGTCACTTCGTTACTCATTCTCGGTTTACCGAACACCTTAAGCCATTCTGCCGGGTACTGTAGCACATAAATCCCAAACTTTCGTAGACAGTCATGTGAAACTGCAGCCGGAGCCTGAATATACCGGGTGCTTATACACTGGAGAGCCAAAGAAACTGGTACACCTGCCTAATATCGTGTAGGGCACCCGCGAGCACGCAGAAGTGCCACAGCACGTTGTGGCGTGGACTCGACTAATATCTGAAGTAGTGCCGGAGGGAACTGACACCATGAATCCTGCAGGGCTGTCCATAAATCCGTAAGAGTACGTCGGGGTGGAGGTCTCCTCTGAACAGCAAGTTGCAAGGCATTCCAGATACGCTCAATGATGTTCACCTCTGGGGAGTTTGGCGGCCAGTGGAAGCGTTTAAACTCAGAAGAGTGATCCTGGAACCACACTGTAGCAGTTCTGGACGTGTGGCGTGTCGCATTGTCGTGCTGGAATTGCCCAAGTCCGTCGGAATGCACAGTGGACATGAGTAGATGCAGGTGATCAGACAGGACTACTAAGTACGTGTCTCCTGTGAGAGTCGTATCTAGATGTATCAGAGGTCCCATATCACTCCAACCGTACACGCACCACACCATTACAGAGCCTCCACCACCTTCAACAGTCCCCTGCTGACATGCAGGCTCCATGGATTCATGAAGTCACAACACTCGTACACGTCCATTCGCTCGATACAATTTGAAACGAGATTCGTCCGACCAGGCAACATCGTCCAGTCATCAACTGTCAATTGTCAGTGTTGATGGGCCCAGGTGAGGCGTAAAGCTAGGTGCCGTGAAGTCATCAAAGGTACACGAATGGGCCTTCGTCTCCGATAGCCCATATCGATGACCTTTCGTTGAATGGTTCGCACGCTGACACTTGCTGATGGCCAAGAATTGAAATGTTCAATAGTTCGCGGAATGGTTGCACTTCTGTCACGATCAGCCATTCTCTTCAGTCTCCGTTGGTCCCGTTCTTGCAGGATATTTTTCCGACTGCAGCGACGTCGGAGATTTGATGTTTTACCAGAGTCCTAATATTCACCGTACACTCGTGAAATGGTCGTACAGGAAAATCCCCACTTCATCACTACCTTGGAGATGCTGTGTCCCATCTCTCGTGCGCCGACGTCAACACCACATTTGAACTCACTGAAGTCTTGTAACCTGCCATTGTAGCAGCAGTAACCGATCTAATAACGGCGTCGAGACACTTGTTGTCTTATCTAGACATTGCCGACCGCAACGCCGTACTTTGCCTGTTTCCATATCTCTGTATTTGAATACGCATGCTTATACGAGTTTCTTTGGCGCTTTAGTGTAACAGCACACAGAGGTTCAGAGTGAACTGCAATTATCGTTTGGCAACGAAACTTTGTAGATATGCAAATGCGTGAATGCTGAACTAATTTACACTGGAAAAAAATTGGTTTCAATGTTGACCAGCACGTGAAAAAATGTGACGACTTACAGCATTTCGTCGACGTCTCCGGTGCTCATATGGAGCAAAATGTGTAAATGGCGGTTAACGTTTTCGCTGTTGTGCGCGTATACACACGCTCTGCTACGGCGTTCCTCAGGTGTTGTGGACTTGCGTGCGAGCGCGGCTTCGATTACTGCTGCAGACGAGTTACTTCTGTACCTCGGCGAATAAAAAAGTTCCGAGTATTTATGATACAACATATTTGCTTCATTGCGTTTTTTTTTCTTTTTTTAAAGTCGTTTCAGTATCTTTCACAGTTGATGAGATATGTTGATTTTCTTTATGACCACATGATTCGCGATGCGCAAAGACGTGAATGTGCGCATCGCGCGCGACCGCCCTTCAGATAAATAACTCGAAACGAAATTTAGTTCTTCATCGAGTGAAGATATCAGACTATAAAATGCGAAAAATTAAATTTTTCCAAAAATCGGATGATAAGTATTTCATATCGGTTGGAATGCTTTCTCTCAGCACAAGCATCAGCATTTGCCGAACAGTACACACGTCTTTCTTGCTTTCACAGCGCCAGATTTGCACCTGTTTGCCAAAACTGGAACTAATTTTTTCCTGTGGAAATCGGGTCCGCATTTACGCATTAGGATATCTACCAAGTTCCGCTGTCATACTATAATTACAGCCCACACTGCACCTACGTGAGTAGCTGCATTTTAATTATAACCACTCGATATCAATCACGCCTCCTGAACAATGATGTCTGACGCATCGTCAGTGGCAGGCAGCTATTTGCAGCAAAGTTGTGTAACTATCTTTGTGATCGAGTACGAAGTCAGCATTCCAAATGTACACCCGGATCAGACCTGAACTCCGAGAAAGGCAGCTCGTTGTTATGAAACCACTCCCTCATGCTGTGTATAGAAGGAAACTCTACCTCTCTGGAAAAGACAAAGTTCCCGTCTCCAGTGACGTTCAAAATGAGCGTGGTTCCTCGGTACTTTAAGGCACTGGGCTACAAATTCGTGGTGGTGGTGGTGGTGATGGTTACAACTGTCATCCCGCCATCCAAATTGAAGGCATTGGTCCAATAATCAGATACGTCCACTTTTGGCCGTTAAAGAGATTTTATTGCCATTGCGTACTTTGAAAACTGCTCTATCGTGTGTGCAAGAATCAGACCTGCTCAAGGAACCAATTTAGAATAACATAAACAGAATGAGCTTAGCGACGTGTCGGGTGTTTGGGGCATGAACCATACATGTCCAGGGATTGCTTTGTCATTGCACCAAACAGTAGTCAGATTCTGGAATGTGAAATACATCCAAGAAGTATGCTGTGGTTGGTGTTACACAAGATCTAGTTTTAGCCTTCTTGCTCCACCCAAATTATTGTTTCGGTCTAACATCAAGAATGCTGATAATGAAAAGTTTACTGTTTGAAAGTACAGGTTCTTTGAGTATTCCATTGCACACAAGATTTTAGTTCAGAAAGTCTCGGTTCCATTGGCTTTTCCTGAGGAAATATCTTTATAAAGCCAGTTAAATCTGAGAAATACAAAGATGTCATGAAGCTTGCCAAGAAGAATGTGCCTGCGTCAGACAAGGAATTTTATATTAAGTGATTGTAACATAACTGACGTGGATGCTACATGCAGATCATCAGAAAGACAAGTACAATGAACTTCTTATTAACCTTTCACGTTTCTCACATTTATAAGTATTAGGATGTTATTATTTTTTTAATCCTCAGACTCCTCATCATATTCAGTAATCTGCAATAATTGTTGTTTCTTGAATTATTTGTTTATTTTTTGACATCGTATTCAAAAAAACAAAGTAGTTTGGTGCAAGAGCGAGATAAGTCCATTTTTTTAACTTCAATATGTATCATAATAAATCTTTCTTTGGTTACGCAATAAGCTGCTACGGTGTGTTGGTGGCCGGAACAGAAGATGGGAAAAGACGAGACCGAGTAATACAGTTTTACAATTTCTGGATAATTTTTTCTGTTTTATTTGAAATTATAAACGTGACATCTGGTTATTGCACCAACACCTTCAATCCAGGTTTTCCACCGTGTTAATAAATCGCTTAAAGCAAATGCCGGGATGGTGCCTTTGGAAAGGACACGGCCAGTTTCTCATCTCTAAAGAGCTCGTCGTTAACGGGATGTTAAACCTTAAATTTCCTTCTTAAGTGACACATTGAGATTTATCGAACATGTTACGCTTTTAACTTTAGTCCCTATATCTGATAGTCTACTCTGAAAACCGGATAGCAATTGCTAATAAGCCGTTGTTAAAGTTCTGCAACAGGCGAAAATACTTCAAATCTTATCTGTATTCTCAACAGCGAGCAACCGCACTAGAAAGTTCTCCATTCTTTCGATACATTCGCGGTTGTACAAACGTGTGAACAAAAGGATATATGACGTTCCTAGTACTTCATCATTTTCAGTATCTCTGTATTCATCTTGGAACATGAGCTCGGCATTCGGCATACGCAGGAAATGGCCTGTTGTCCACTAGGTTGCGCAAAACGACGAATTACTCTGCCGTGACTGGTGGACCTACCATCTGTAATGATACTGAGAAGATAAGAACAATAATTGAGAACGTACTGTGCGAAAAGTAGTTCGGTTCAAGAAAAAGGAACCTGCAGAGAGAGAGAGAGAGAGGGGGAGAGAGAGAGATCTCTCATGTAAGTAAGAAGGAGGAAGACTCAAGCTTTTGTGTGTTAGTGAAACGTTAATAAAAACCATCACAGCTGTATTTTAGGAACGTTTATCTCGCCACAGCCGTTTTGATTCTAAATTAACATCTCCAGGTGATACCGAAAATTCACCAACAGTCTTCGTAACTAGTTTTCACAAAGTAGCGCAAAGGTGCCAATGTGATGACTCAAAAATGTCTAAACACCATACGTAACGCTAAAACGAGCATTGTGGAACTCGACGGTCACACTCAAACAATTTGTCGACCGTCTGATAGGAGCATGACCTCCAGTACATGCAGGAAACATAATAATATGCTGGGCAATACTGACTGGACTGTCCAGTATGGCGATTAGACTTTTTGAGTCGTGACATCCGCATATTTCTGCCACTTTGTCAAAATTAGTTACGAAGACTGTGGTTGAGCTTGTCATCTGAAGATGTTCATTTAGTGCGAAACCGGTTGTGGCGTGATAAACTTTCCTAAAAGAAAGCTGTGAAGACACAAAAAGATCAAGATTGTTACCTGGAGAAACTATTGAACAATGTAAGATTTGTGTTATTACGATCGTGTGAGATTCTAGGCAGGTGGTATGCTGGTTTGGTCTGTTTCTTTGCTCCAATCAGTACCTATAAACTGAAAAACGGAAGGGAAGTCGCTGGAGATTACAGTGTATTTAAGCTAGTTTGGTTTTCTCAGAGCTAAAACAACGCATGAATTCAAATTGTGACTGAACTTTTGTTAGTCCCCTGAAACTCTCATTAAGTCGTTATAAATGCGTCATAATGAAGGGGAGATTATGTTAGCATTCACTAATACAAACGAGCACTCTTCTTTACTGTTCCTTACAATCCATAGATTCTGACAGGATGCAAATTAAGTTTTACTTACAGCTTTACACGGGCCTGATACGGAGAATGCCTAACTAAGTAAATGAATCAATAATATAAAGCGTCTGGAATATTGGTTATTAGCAATAGCGAAACTGCCAATGCTGACATTAAGCAAATAACAGAATTATGATCTATTATGTCGTTTTTGTTGAACTAATTGTATTGAATGGTTCCATAATAGGATCTAACCCCGAACAGTTAATGTCGCACTTAATAGACACACAAAAGCGCAGCTCAAGCTCCGTGCTGTATTGTGTCACAACTGGGAAAAAAGTGCTCTAGAAAGGCGTCATGTGACTTGCAGTAAATGTAAAAGGCCGCATGCAGGCAGTGGCTCGCATTACCTCAACACAATTTCCCGACAGCTGTTACCTATTCTACGACAGCAAAATAGAAATGAAGACAGCGATACGAATCGTGATAGCTTTACTAGCGCTGTACCTTAAGGTGATCTTGGCTATTGTGCCTTTAGATATTCTTAGATATTTACCGACTTCCTATTATTCGTAAATTAATATCTTGAGCTAGTCAAATTTTTTTCCGGAGGAGTAGCTGCACGCTTATTACGGCCATCTGTCATTTCTCTGAATCCTAAGATAGACCAACAGCGAGGGTTCAACTTTGTACGTAACATTAAAATTCTGGATTGACAAATTACACTTGCTCCGTCAGTTACATGCATAATCGCAAGCTTGCTTCTACCACACAGCTATTTTTCAACATGGAAGATTTATTTATTTATTACTCCTATCAAACTTAATCTGCAATCGTTACGTGCCACAGGTTGTATAACACAAATTTTAATTGTAAATATATTAAAGCATGCATTCATACAGTCACTATTGTGTGTTGAATAAATGTACCAATTTGTCCTAAGAACCCACCACCTTAACCCCTTGAAACTAAACATGACGATTATGTCACTTTGAGTACATGGGCGACATTTTTATAGAAATTCCTGGTGTTCTTTGAATAACTTGTGCTCTAGCACTTAATCTGCACTCAAACAATTAAGAAAAACTAATTATAACTACTCACTATAACTATACTCTGTGTTATTAAAATTAGAGTACTAATGATTTACGCTGTCCAACACGGAAAGAAGAGAGATCAGGTCTTAATGTTCTGCCGGCGACGTTGAAATTTTTCGCAAAAGTATCCGAGAAACGTGCTTAAGTTGGATGGCTGGGAAGCGTAATCAGCACTAAGTGGGGGGCTGTCAAGTATGGCCAATAGGAAACACGTTTTACCTTAGTAGCGTACGCCTGTTTTACTGATGCATCTAACGATGAAGCCTGGGGTGAGGTACCCCGTTTACTAGGCAGATGTGCTATCCCTACATCGTCCTGGCATCGTGACTAACAAAGCTGCAGGGACCACTGTTGTCCAATACCCTCCGTAATACAAATTTCCATACACGCCTAAGCCCATCTCGATTTTACCCTTCTTAAATCGTCAGTATTGCCAAGGTTCTCTGATACTGGAATAGCACCCCAGCTTTGTACGTAATGTGGAAATCCTGCCTGAACCCAGGTGTGGCTGATCTATTGATCTGATACAACTATATTTTTCTGGAGATATATTGAGTCTCAACTATATCTCTGATAAGGATAGAAGCTGAAGTAATGAACTAAACTTTGTGCCGAGGCCAGGACTTCTACGCAGGTCCCCCACTTACGAGCCACGCGTGCTATCCACTACACCACCCTATCATTATGGGTAATACAGCTACATGATCTATCATAGTCTAATGCCCTCCTGAACACAAGCTTCAATTCAAGCCTCAGCCCATGTTGATTTTCTCTGTCTTAAATCGTGAGGACACGTGCAACTATGTTAGCAACAACGCCAGCATGGTGTAGTGGATAGCAGAACTGTCTAGAAAGCAGGAGACTCTTGTTCAAGTCCCAGCCCTGGCAAAAATCTCAGTTCATTACTTCAGCTTCTGTCCCTATCGACGTAAAGTTGAAACTCAATATGTCTGCAGAAAATTGCACACTACGGGCCATTAAAATTGCTACACCAAGAAGAAATGCACATGATAAACGGGTATTTATTGGACAAATATATTATACTAGAACTGCCATGTGATTGCATTTTCACGCAATTTAGGTGCATAGATCCTGAGAAATCAGTACCCAGAACAACCACCTCTGGCCGTAATAACGGCCTTGATAAGCCTGGCATTGAGTTAAACAGAGCTTGGATGGCGTTTACAGGTACAGCTGCCCATTTAGTTTCAACTCGATACCACAGTTCATCAAGAGTAGTGACTAGCTTATTGTGACGAGCCACTTGGTTAGCCACCATTGAACCGACGTTTTCAATTGGTAAGATATCTGGAGAATGTGCTGGCCAGGGCAGCAGTCGAACATTTTCTGTATCTAAAAAGGCCCGTACAGGACCTGCAACATGCGGTCGTGCATTATACTGCTGAAATGTAAGGTTTCGCAGGGATCGAATGAAGGGTAGAGCCACGGGTCGTAACACATCTTAAATGTAATGCCCACTGTTCCAAGTGCCTTCAATGCGACACAAGAGGTGACCGAGACGTGTAACCAATGACACCCCATACCATCACGCCGGGTGATATGCCAGTATGACGATGACGAATACACGCTTCCAATGTGCGTTCACCGCGATGTTGCCTAACACGGATGCGGCCTTCATGATGCTGTAAACAGAACCTGGATTGATACGAAAAATGACGTTTTGCCATTCGTGCACCCAGATTCGTCGTTGAGTACACCATTGCAGGCTCTCCTGTCTGTGATTCAGCGTCAAGGGTAACCGCAGCCATGGTGGCTCTGAGCACTATGGGACTTAACAACTGTGGTCATCAGTCCCCTAGAACTTAGAACTACTTAAACCTAACTAACCTAAGGACATCACACACATCCATGCCCGAGGCAGGATTCGAACCTGCGCCCTCAGCAGCCGCGCGGTGCCGGACTGCGCGCCTAGAACCGCTAGACCACCGCGGCCGGCGCAGCCATGGTCTCCGAGCTGATGGTCCATGATGCTGCAAACGTCGTCGAACTGTTCGTGCAGATGGTTGTTGTCTTGGAAACGTCCCCATCTGTTGACTTAGGGATCGAGACGTGGCTGCAGGTTCCGTTACAGCCATGCGGATAACGCGCCTGTCATCTCGACTGCTAGTGATACGAGGGCGTTGGGATCCAGCATGGCGTTCCGTATTACCCACCTGAACCCACCGATTCCATATTTTGCTAGCAGTCATTGGCTCTCGACCAACGCGAGCAGCACTGTCGCGATACGATAAACCGCAATCGCGATAGGCTACAACTCGACGTTTATCAAACTCGGAAACGTGATGGTACGCATTTCTCCTCCTTACACGAGGCATCACAACAACGTTTCACCAGGCAACGCCGGTCAATTGCTGTTTGTGTATGAGAAATCGGTTGGAAATTTTTCTCATGTCAGCACGTTGTAGGTGTCGCCACCGGCGCCAACCTTGTGTGAATGCACTGAAAAGCTAATCATTTGCGTATCACAGCATCTTCTTCCTGTCGGTTTAATTTCGCTTCTGTAGCACGTCATCTTCGTGGTGTAGCTATTGTAATGGCCAGTAGTGTAATTTGACGTGCGTATACTGTTAATAGTATGAAGTGGTAACCAAAAAAACCGGAATTCTTTTTAGAAGCTATGTATTTTCAAATTGTTTACAAAACAACCTTATCCCTTCAAAATACTCTCCATTACAATTAATACGTTTGTCCCGCTTGTGCTTCTACTGTTCGAAACGTTTCTGGCACTCGTGTTTAGGAATGGCTGACAGTTCCTCCCTCGTTTTTCTTCTTTTTTTTTCTTGACTTCTTCAGTGATGTGAAATTGGTGTGCTTTCACGCACCTTTGCGTGTGTGGAAATAAGAAATGTCGCCAGGTCAGTCGAGTAAGGTGCTTGTGGCAGCGGAATGATGCCATTTTTAACCAAAAACTATCCAACAGAGAGGGCTACATGTGCAGGCGCGTTGTCGTGCTATATGCGCTTAGAGGCAGATTGAGCACTACACAACCCCCCCCTCCCCTCCCCCCCCCCCCCCCACGGCAATGCTATTCCGGCTTCTTTAGGTACCCCCTCGTATGTGTATCGAACGACATAAAGAAAAATCGCAAGAAACCAAACTTGCCCCAGATTATTGGCTGATACAGAAGTTGAGGATTACGTGCTCCGAAAAACCTCCTCCCGATATCTTTAAAGTTCACGAAATAAAAGGGAGGTAAGTTTCAGATGCTTCACGGTGTATAAGCCTGGTATAGTCTGCAAGAGCAACTTACCGGTATTATTTGATGAAACGTATGTTGGAGCAAAAATTTCAGCTATCCGTTACGTGTAAAAAGCACATGATGAGTCCTTGAAGAACGGGGAGAAAAAAAATGTTCCAAGCAATCTTCGCAACAAAAACTGACACACGCAACAACTTCGCGTGTGAGTATCTCGCAAAGGAGCGGCGTGACATTCCTTCCGCGAAGTTGTTGGAATAATGCTAAAAAGCTCACGATCGCTTACGAGATAGCTGATGGCAACAAACTGTCCATCGCGCCGGGGCTGTGAGAAAATGCTGCCGAGATAATGAACATAACCACTGGCCGCCGACCTGCCGGCGAATGAAGTGCTCGGCGAAACCCGCCCGCGGGTTGGGCCGCGTGTGTGCCGTGAATATTCAGCACACGGCACGCGATCAGAATTTGATGACCGGAATTATGACGGTGGACTGCTGAGGTCGCGGCAGAGGGAGGCGCGCCGCGGCAAATTTTACGTCATCGTTTTGCCAACGTTTAAAGTTGCGCGCAGGCGCCGTTGCCAATTTGCGTGCATCGAGACCAGCGCCGCGCATCGGCGGCGCGAAGCGGGCGTCGCGGATGCGAGGCGCAGCTTCTAGAGACTCATCGCTGTAGTCTGGGGCCGCTGGTGTCCTTAAGCCGTCGGCACACGGACCGTGCTGTCGAACGTTAACGCTGAGTGTGCCAAGTTCAACGTGCCGCTGAACGCTCAGAAACGATGCGACTTGTGCGTACCGTACGTGGCCCCCAACGTGGAATACGCGATCGCAACGCACTCCAGCGGCAGTTGAGGGATGTTTCTAGCTCGTAAATCACATTGTTAACTGAACTGGCGCACGTACACGTTAGCTCTATTAAAACGCAGATTTTCCTCCATCGTCTACGAAAAGGAAAGTACCATGTCCAATCAATAATAACACAGGTTTATAAAAGTTCCATTACAAACATTGCGGTACAAATTTGGAATACTTCTCCACATAGGATAAACATTATTTCATCATTCCCACATTTTACTGAAACCCCAAGGTCAGTCTTACTTGATCACTGTTCCTACCCAGTAGCAGAATCTTTGCAACATGTGAATTACGAAGCGTAAAAGAAAAAGGAGCAAAACATCTTTATACAAGTAGCGCAAGCTGACCTGTAGATTAAGCCAATCAAACAAAGTCACCCCCCAAAAAGAGGTGAACTCATATTTACATAACATCAAATACTATAGTATATACTTATATTAAACTAATAATAAAGTATCAGAACCCAATAAAAACGCGAATATTAGGAAAAAAAATTGGTAGTGGCAAGACGCGAGCCACCGCCCCAACCTAAAAATCTACAGGCGGTAGTGACGCTAGTCATTACGCTACACCAATATCAGGGCCCTAGCATCTAATCATGGTGATCATGGTGTGTTACCGCTTGCAGAAAACCTTAATCCTAGATATGTTAAGAATTAACATTTAATTATAACAAACTGTACCAAGAACAATGCGTTTTGGGTGGATCTTCAGTGTGTCGCTGGCTTCAAATAGCCTACTGTCATAATACGCAAGTTTCAATAAGTCTATTACCACGAATATGATGTTTCTCATTATTTTATTGGAACGAATCACACGGGTTTTCCAGTGATTCTTAATTGAGCAGTTGGAGGTGAGCCGCCAGCAGTGGTGGATGTGCGAAGGGAGATGCCAGAGTTCTGAGATGTTGATATGACGATCTGGACGTGTGTCCGTCAGAAAAAGGAAATTTGTGAAACTGGATGTCACGAATTTATATATATATATATATATATATATATATATATATATATATATATATATATATATATTTATTATGACCTTTGAACATTATTAAGGTAGATACATTGTCTGTTCTGTACCAAAATCTTTCATTTGCCAACTATATTGCCTATCAGTAGTTAGTGCCTTCAGTAGTTAGAATCTTTTATTTAGCTGGCAGTATTGGCTGCTCGCTGTATTGCAGCAGAGTTCGAGTAACGAAGATTTTTGTGAGGCAAATGATTCATGAAGGGTATAGGTTATTGTTAGTCAGGGCCATTCTTTTGTAGGTATTGAAACGCCCCCATTAATTTTCTAAGGGGACGTTTATGAAGCGTCCCCTTAGAAAAATTGTAAAGGACTGTGCTTAAATTGACACACAATATTTTTGGCGCAACGCAATCTGACTTTCAGAAATCCCTACAAAAGAATGGCCCTGACTAACATTAACCTATACGTTTCACAAATCACTTACCCCACAAAAAATCTTCGTTACACGAACTATTGCAATACAGCGAGCGCCACTACTGCCAGCTAAATAAAAGATTCAAACTACTTAAGGCACTAACTACTGATAGGCATAGTTAGCAAATGAAAGATTTTGATAGAGAACAAACAATGTATTTACCTTAATAGTGTTCAAAAGTCATAATATATATAGCAGTTCATGACATCCATTCTTAAAAATGTACTGTTTCTGATGGACAGACGTCCAGATCATCCGCTCTCAAAAATCCGCCATCTCACTTCCCCACATCCACCACTGCTGGCGGCTCACCTCCAACTGCGCAACGCTACGCGCTGTTAACATCCAGCTGCGCAACACTACAATGGCCAACAACAATGCAAACCAGCCACAGACTGCACACAACACAGCCAGTGATTTTCATACAGAGCGCTACGTGGCGTTACCAATATAAAAACCTAAACAGTCTACTTACAGTATTATTAAAAGTCGGATTCCGTTGCTCTAAAATATTGTGTGTCATCTTAGAAATGATCAGAATAAGTAAAGACTCTGGTGTATGAAAATCAAGTAACGTAGAAGTTTTACCAGCACAGTCATTCTTTACATTCAAAGGGGAAATATCAACGCTCAACAAGCTTTAAAGGCAGATGTTACAAGAGAGACGTTGTACGTACGTCACCGATAGGTTCACTACTGAAATTCCCAGAAACTACGTTACGGGAAGAGTCAGGCAACGTATCAGTTCCTCGCAAATACGTGTCACGAAATGACCGCGACGAGAAAATCGGAGAAATTAGAGCCAATACGGGGGGCTACAGACCGCGAATAGAACACTAAGCGGGGAACAGATATTGATATCAGAAGTACCATCCGCCATTACACACTTCGCTGTTCCAGAGACCTGCCCAATCCGCCCGCATTTTGGGGGTGCGGGTCGGGGATAAGTTTGCAATTAAAAGAAGAGGAGAAGAAATATGGCAAGAACTCTGGGCCAGAGAGGAAACAGGCAGAAGGAATTACCAACTGCTCCCGAACATCAAAGAACGTCTCCAACTCTCGCATTTCCAACCAAGTAAGGGACTGCTGCACTTCCTCACAGGTCATGGACCGTACCCGGCATATCTTCGCCGGTTCGGGAAAAGGGCTACCCCCTCGTGTGACTGCGGAGCCGAACTGGGTACTACGTATCACGTGATCTACGAGTGCCCTATCTTCGATGACGTAGCCAGTGACCTAAGACACCTACATCTACATCTATACTCCGCGAGCCACCTTACGGTGTGTGGCGGAGGGTACTTATTGTACCACTATCTGATCCCCCCTTCCCTGTTCCATTCACGAATTGTGCGTGGGAAGAACGACTGCTTGTAAGTCTCCGTATTTGCTCTAATTTCTCGGATCTTTTCGTTGTGATCATTACGCGAGATATATGTGGGCGGTAGTAATATGTTGCCCATCTCTTCCCGGAATGTGCTCTCTCGTAATTTCGATAATAAACCTCTCCGTATTGCGTAACGCCTTTCTTGAAGTGTCCGCCACTGGAGCTTGTTCAGCATCTCCGTAACGCTCTCGCGCTGACTAAATGTCCCCATGACGAATCGCGCTGCTTTTCGCTGGATCATGTCTATCTCTTCTATTAATCCAACCTGGTAAGGGTCCCATACTGATGAGCAATACTCAAGAATCGGACGAACAAGCGTTTTGTAAGCTACTTCTTTCGTCGATGAGTCACATTTTCTTAGAATTCTTCCTATGAATCTCAACCTGGCGCCTGCTTTTCCCACTATTTGTTTTATGTGATCATTCCACTTCAGATCGCTCCGGATAGTAACTCCTAAGTATTTTACGGTCGTTACCGCTTCCAATGATTTACCACCTATGGCATAATCGTACTGGAATGGATTTCTGCCCCTATGTATGCGCATTATATTACATTTATCTACGTTTAGGGAAAGCTGCCAGCTGTCGCACCATGCATTAATCCTCTGCAGGTCCTCCTGGAGTACGTACGAGTCTTCTGATGTTGCTACTTTCTTGTAGACAACCGTGTCATCTGCAAATAGCCTCACGGAGCTACCGATGTTGTCAACTAAGTCATTTATGTATATTGTAAACAATAAAGGTCCTATCACGCTTCCCTGCGGTACTCCCGAAATTACCTCTACATCTGCAGATTTTGAACCGTTAAGAATGACATGTTGTGTTCTTTCTTCTACGAAATCCTGAATCCAATCACAAACCTGGTCCGATATTCCGTAAGCTCGTATTTTTTTCACTAAACGTAAGTGCGGAACCGTATCAAATGCCTTCCTGAAGTCCAGGAATACGGCATCAATCTGCTCGCCAGTGTCTACGGCACTGTGAATTTCTTGGGCAAATAGGGCGAGCTGAGTTTCACATGATCTCTGTTTGCGGAATCCATGTTGGTTATGATGAAGGAGATTTGTATTATCTAAGAACGTCATAATACGAGAACACAAAACATGTTCCATTATTCTACAACAGATTGACGTAAGCGAAATGGGCCTATAATTATTCGCATCTGATTTATGACCCTTCTTGAAAATGGGAACGACCTGCGCTTTCTTCCAGTCGCTAGGTACTTTACGTTCTTCCAGCGATCTACGATAAATTGCTGATAGAAGGGGGGCAAGTTCTTTAGCATAATCACTGTAGAATCTTAAGGGTATCTCGTCTGGTCCGGATGCTTTTCCGCTACTAAGTGATAGCAGTTGTTTTTCAATTCCGGTATCGTTTATTTCAATATTTTCCATTTTGGCGTCCGTGCGACGGCTGAAGTCAGGGACCGTGTTACGATTTTCCGCAGTGAAACAGTTTCGGAACACTGAATTCAGTATTTCTGCCTTTCTTCGGTCGTCCTCTGTTTCGGTGCCATCGTGGTCAACGAGTGACTGAATAGGGGATTTAGATCCGCTTACCGATTTTACATATGACCAAAACTTTTTAGGGTTCTTGTTTAGATTGTTTGCCAATGTTTTAT
Organism: Schistocerca serialis cubense; assembly: GCF_023864345.2. Taxonomy (NCBI): domain Eukaryota; kingdom Metazoa; phylum Arthropoda; class Insecta; order Orthoptera; family Acrididae; genus Schistocerca; species Schistocerca serialis. The sequence goes on along the minus strand of NC_064643.1, from coordinate 200,086,087 downwards.
GTTCAAATTCGTTGAATGCTTCTCTCATTGCTCTCTTTACGCTCTTTTTCGCTTCGTTCAGCTTTTCCTTATCAGCTATGATTCGACTACTCTTAAACCTATGATGAAGCTTTCTTTGTTTCCGTAGTACCTTTCGTACATGATTGTTATACCACGGTGGATCTTTCCCCTCGCTTTGGACCTTAGTCGGTACGAACTTATCTAAGGCGTACTGGACGATGTTTCTGAATTTTTTCCATTTTTGTTCCACATCCTCTTCCTCAGAAATGAACGTTTGATGGTGGTCACTCAGATATTCTGCGATTTGTGCCCTATCACTCTTGTTAAGCAAATATATTTTCCTTCCTTTCTTGGCATTTCTTATTACACTTGTAGTCATTGATACAACCACTGACTTATGACCACTGATACCCTCTTCTACATTCACGGAGTCGAAAAGTTCCGGTCTATTTGTTGCTATGAGGTCTAAAACGTTAGCTTCACGAGTTGGTTCTCTAACTATCTGCTCGAAGTAATTCTCGGACAAGGCAGTCAGGATAATGTCACAAGAGTCTCTGTCCCTGGCTCCAGTTCTGATTGTGTGACTATCCCATTCTATACCTGGTAGATTGAAGTCTCCCCCTATTACAATAGTGTGATCACGAAACTTCTTCACGACGTTCTGCAGGTTCTCTCTGAGGCGCTCAACTACTACGGTTGCTGATGCAGGTGGTCTATAGAAGCATCCGACTATCATATCTGACCCACCTTTGATACGTAACTTAACCCAGATTATTTCACATTCGCATTCGCTAATAACTTCACTGGATATTATTGAATTCTTTACTGCTATAAATACTCCTCCACCATTGGCGTTTATCCTATCCTTGCGGTATATATTCCATTCTGTGTCTAGGATTTCGTTACTGTTCACTTCCGGTTTTAACCAACTTTCCGTTCCTAATACTATATGCGCACTATTTCCTTCAATAAGAGATACTAATTCAGGAACCTTGCCCTGGATACTCCTGCAGTTTACCAATATTACGTTAACTTTTCCTGTTTTTGGTCTCTGAGGACGGACGTTCTTTATCAACGATGATAATGTCCTCTCTGGTAAGCCGTCAGGTATTTTACCAGCTACCAAACAATGACACCTATCACTTAATCGGAAACCCGACCACATTTAACATCATAAATCGCCTTTCCAGCGAGGTATCTGCAAAAGTCCTGCGAGAATATCGTACGGATAACACATGAACTATAGATCACGACATGACTCAATGCGACCTATCCCATTCCGCCAGGACGTGGACTGACCAATCGCCGTGACGGTAGGAATCCGCCACATCCTGGAACAGGGGGAAGGTGCTCAAACACCCGAACATGACAACTGCACACCGATAGTGACCTAGTAGATAGATAATTCTCAGTAGATTAGGACATCTTCAAACAGAACCTCCAGCGATTTTCTAAAGGCCATCCCGGTGCCAGGGACATGCCCACTGGGATTAGCTCGGTGGGCACGGCCAAGAGATAGTAGATTTATACAGCAACTGGCACGCCTGTAACGCTGCACGAAGTAGCTTCTAGAATAGTTATATTAGAGAATTCTTACCCATTGAACAACTAGCTCACCATTTCCTGTAGCATGAAAGTAGATTAAAACTAGAATCAGAAAATGCTGCTAATATCGTTGAATTGTATTGTAGATGTTAAGACCCAATAAAGTACAAGGTGGCGGGTTATTATGTATGATATTATTGGATTGAATAAAGATTTTTTTTTAAAAAAAGAAAAATCCGCCCGCTTCTCCCGCCCCCGCATATGGGCACGGCATTTTTCCCTTAGGCCGGGAGGTCATGTGCCTCCCACATTGCACCTCAAATAAACTTCATTTCAGAACTCTTGCCTGGTACCTCTTTCAAAAGTCTGATGGAATCTTCTTCCCACCTTAAGTGCCGAAGTATTCAGAAGTATAATTTTAAGAGTTTGCACTGTAGCTGTACAGGGTGTAGCAAAAATGTACGGTACAAATTGCAGGACAAATTCCTCACACATAAACGAAGAAATTATGTTATATGAACATGGGTCTGAAAACGCTTTGTTTCCATGTTAGAACTCATTTTCTCCAAATCATTAATCATGGGCAACACGCAAGAACAGAACCACACAAACGGCTCGTAGTGAAATTGCGTGCTTATGGAATATCGTCTCAGTTATGTGACTGGATTTGCGCTTTCCTGTCAGAAAGGTCACAGTTCGTAGTAATTGACGGAAAGTCATCGAGTAAAACAGAAGTGATTTCAGGCGTTCCCTACGGTAGTGTTATAGGCCCTTTGCTGTTCCTTATCTATATAAACGATTTGGGAGACAATCTGAGCAGCCGTCTTCGGTTGTTTTCAGATGACGCTGTCGTTTATCGACTAATAAAGTCATCAGAAGATCAAAACAAACTGCAAAACGATTTAGAAAAGGTATCTGAATGGTGCGAAAAGTGGCAGTTGACCCTAAATAACGAAAAGTGTGAGTTCATCCACATGAGTGCTAAAAGTAACTCGTTAAACTTCGGTCACACGATAAATCAGTCTAATCTGAAAGCCGTAAATTCAGCTAAATACCTAGGTATTACAATTACGTATAAATTAATTGGAAAGAACACGTAGAAAATGTTGTGGGAAAGGCTAACCAAAGACTGCGTTTTATTGGCAGGACACTTAGAAAATGTAGCAGACCTACTAAGGAGACTGCCTAGACTATGCTTGTCCGTTCTCTTTTAGAATACTGTTGCGCGGTGTGGGATCTTTATCAGATAGGACTGACGGAGTACATGGAAAATGTTCAAAGAAAGGCAGCACGTTTTCTATTATCGCGAAATGTGGGAAAGAGTGTCACAGAAATGATACAGGATTTGGGCTGGAAATCATTAAAAGAATGGCGTTTCTCGTTGCTTCGCAATCTTCTCACGAAATTCCAATCACCAACTTTCTCCTCTGAATGCGAAAATATTTTGTTGACACCGACCTACATACGGGGGAACGATCACCACGTTAAAATAAGGGAAATCAGAGCTCTTACGGAAAGATATTCTTTCCGCGCGCTATACGAGATTGGAATAATAGAGAATTGTGAAGGTGTTTCGATGAGCCATCTGCCAGGCACTTAAATGTCATTTCCAGAGTATCCATGTAGATGTAGATGTAGAAGCACTCTTAGTTACGTCTGGTTACGTTGTGCACCGCCAGTGTTTTGTTCTACACGTCCCTGTTCCACATGCGACGTGCGTCATTCCTTGTTTACAGGTAATACCAACTGCTCCAGCGATCAATACGACCGTTTCAAGCACACGGGTTACTACGTAGAGTTAATCACAGACTTGGCTTGTGAAACGGCAGCGTACACCAATGCAGAGGTCGCAGATGCCCATGTGATGTACGTATTAGCTGACGTCAATGGCGGTCGCATTCATCGTTAGTAGGCGGGAGAGATTTCCAGGACGAAGGTGCCCCGACAGGAAAACATCTGAAGCCATTGATCGACGACTTAGGAAACACGGGGCACTTAAACCTGATACTCGCGACCGGGGCAGGCCGAGAACAACGAGGTCACCTCAGCGGGAGGCGGCAGTTCTTCATGCAGTTGACGTCGACGCTAGTGCCAGTACAAGACATACAGCTGCAACACTGAATGTTGACCACAGGACATTCTGGCCGGTTGATGCTTATATTAAAGCCCACGGAGGGCAAATTGAACATCTCCTGTGAGATAGATTCGCATGTGGTATGCTGGTGCGTCCTATTCGCGTGTATTTCCCATGATTAATGAGTTGGGGGAAATCAGTTGTAACATTGAAATAAAGCGTTTCCTGATCCATGTTCATACAACATAAATTCCTCGTCTACATATGAGGAATCTGTCTTGCAATTTGTGCCGTATCTTTTTGTTGTATCCTGTATATAACTTTCTCGTGTACGAGTAAGTGTAATGATAATACTGATAAGTAAAATGGGGGATGCTGCGTCTACAGGGTGAAAAGTATTTAAACAGACAAACTCTGGGAAGCTGTAGGGGACATCAAAACAAATATTTTACCCTAATGTCATTTTTTCCTATGAGGATTATTTAAACCGGTAGAGGCAATCAGATGGCAGTTATAAGAGTCGAGGGGTATGAAAGGTAAACAGTGGTTGGGAAAGGGGTGAGACAGGGTTGCAGCCCCTCTCCGATGTTATTCAATCTGTATATTGAGCAAGCAGTAAAGGAAACAAAAGAAAAATTCGGAGTAGGTATTAAAATTCATGGAGAAGAAGTAAAAACTTTGAGGTTCGCCGATGACATTGTAATTCTGTCAGAGACAGCAAAGGACTTGGAAGAGCAGTTGAACGGAATGGACAGTGTCTTGAAAGGAGGATATAAGATGAACATCAACAAAAGCAAAACGAGGATAATGGAATGTAGTCAAATTAAATCGGGTGATGCTGAGGGAATTAGATTAGGAAATGAGACACTTAAAGTAGTAAAGGAGTTTTGCTATTTGGCGAGTAAAATAACTGATGACGGTCGAAGTAGAGAGGATATAAAATGTAGACTGGCAATGGCAAGGAAATCGTTTCTGAAGAAGAGAAATTTGTTAACATCGAGTATAGATCTGTCAGGAAGTCGTTTCTGAAAGTATTTGTATGGAGTGTAGCCATGTATGGAAGTGAAACATGGACGATAACTAGTTTAGACAAGAAGAGAATAGAAGCTTTCGAAATGTGGTGCTACAGAAGAATGCTGAAGATAAGGTGGGTAGATCACGTAACTAATGAGGAGGTATTGAATAGGATTGGGGAGAAGAGCAGTTTGTGGCACAACTTGAATAGAAGAAGGGATCGGTTGGTAGGACATGTTTTGAGGCGTCAAGGGATCACAAATTTAGCATTGGAGGGCAGCGTGGAGGGTAAAAATCGTAGAGGGAGACCAAGAGAAAAAATACACTAAGCAGATTCAGAAGGATGTAGGTTGCAGTAGGTACTGGGAGATGAAGAAGCTTGCACAGGATAGAGTAGCATGGAGAGCTGCATCAAACCAGTCTCAGGACTGAAGACCACAACAACAACAACAGAGGCCGTATTACGGTCTTCAGTTGTAGGCAACTGCTGTCCACCAGTGTAGTAGTGCTTTGTCTCTGTTTACTAATGGAGCGATACATCTGGGGTGAGTACACTGATATGGTTGGTGCGTGCTACGTAGCGCACCACAACAGACAAGCTGCACAGCGGGTTTATCAACAACAATATCCTAATCGCCGTATCCCGCATCATACGACCTTCGCTGCTGTGTACCAACGTCTGCGTGAGACCGGGTCATTTAGCAGATTACCTGGACAGGGACACCGTCGCACGGTAAGAACGCTGCGATTTGAGAAAGCTGTCTCGCAGCATGTGGAGCGGGATCCGTCAATCAGCACTCGCGCAATTGCACGTAACATGGGGATGAATCAGACGAATGTAAGATCAGTCCTTCGAGAGCAATTGTTACGTCCATTTCACTTACAGCTTGTCCACAACCTGGAACCAGTTGATTATCCACCCAGAGCACAGTTTTCGCAGTGGTACCTGGAACAGTGTGAAATGCATCCTGGTGTTGTTGGGGACTGTTTAATTGGGGAGTACCTGCTACCTAGGCCATTAAATGGCAGGCACTATTACAATTTTCTCGCCAGGTCGTTGCCAGAATGGCTGGAAGACATCACTCTCCCTACAAGACAACGCATGTGGCTCCAACATGACGGCGCGCCGTCACATTTCAGTCGTCGTGTGCGTCGATTCCTGGACCGACGGTTCCCAGAAAAGTGGATTGGCGGAGGTGGTCCTGTACCATGGCCTGCTCGATCCCCAGATATGTCCCCTCTGGACTTTTTTGCGTGGGGAGAGATGCGGAACATTTTTTACGTAACTCCTGATGCATCAGAAGAGGATCTGGTTGCCCGGATAGTAGCAGCAGCAGGAACAATTCAGGATACTCCTGGAGTTTTTGCCCATGTCAGACAGAACATGATCCTACGGTGTCGCCTTCGTTTACGTCTCAGTGGAGGCATTTTTGAAAATCTACTGTAATTGAAATTGGGTTGTGTTAATGTGTTGTGTCTTGGTCATTAAAAAAATGGAAAAGTTTTTGTTGGATTAATTAATTTGCCGCCAGGGAAATCTTCCTCTACCGGTTTAAATACTCCTCATAGGAGAAAATGACATTAGAGAAAAATATTTATTTTGATGTCCCCTACAACCTCGCAGAGTTTGTCGGTTTAAATACTTTTCACCCTGTATTTTAAGTATGCCGTGACCTAACTATAAGAAGAAGCTGTGGGAAGGCGATTAGTCTGTCGTTGCGTAGAGGGAAAATTGTTCAGATATGGCGGTGCTGGCCGGCCGCGGTGGTCTAGCGGTTCTAGGCGCTTGAGTCTGGAACCGCGTGACTGCTACGGTCGCAGGTTCGAATCCTGCCTCGGGCATGGATGTGTGTGATGTCCTTAGGTTAGTTAGGTTTAAGTAGTTCTAAGTTCTAGGGGACTGATGACCTCAGAAGTTAAGTCCCATAGTGCTCAGAGCCATTTGAACCATTTTGAGCGGTGTTGAGTGTGAGGAGCGGTCCTAAATCTCTTGTAGTTTGGGATGAACAAAGTAGCGTCCGCCTTGATTGGTCTGTTATAGATGGCTTATATTTTCTTTAAGTAAATTTATACAATCACAAACCAGCCATCACAATCATATCACAGTGTCATAGTGACAACCACCCACGGCAGTACACTTTTACGCAGGCGATCAGATCAAACGACTCACGGATGTGCTACGTCTGTAACATTTAGCTGTGCCGTGATTCCTCACCATTTTCATGCACGTATGTGGATAATTACAGTGACTCGAGTAAAGCGAATTTTCTTCACAGTCGCAGTGTAGCGTGTTGCTAGGATACAGGCACTCAGCTTAATGACGAGCAAGAGGCTGGCAAGGCCCAAAAACGACAGTCTTTTTTAAAAATAAACGAGATCGATTTTCCTCCTCTGCTGACTGTTGGATTTACATGAATTAGACATTTTCTTTTGTTGGAAGAAACTTACCATTATGTTTTTGGACAACGATGGATTTAGCAATAGTACCATTTTACGTATCAGATGGCGTGCAGCGGACACTGAAGAGCGGATCTCTTGGTAGCCAGAATCAGTAAATGAAAAATTTTACGTACAACAGTAAGTTATACCCAGCAGCATTATTGGCGAAGAAAGGCAGGTGATTGTCCTCTCTCTGAGAATTGTAAGAAATATCATTGGTATACACAATACAGCGTACACATCCCAGCCTAGAATGCTGGAGGGATACCGCCAGCTTTGATTTTTTGAATTATTTGCATCTACATCTATACTCCGCAAGCCACCTGACGATGTGTGGCGGAGGTGACTCCTCGGTGAAGGTATGTTCTCGAAACTTCAACAAAAGCCCGTATCGAGCTACTGTGCGCCTCTCTTGCAGAGTCTTCCACTGGAGTCTATCTATCATCTCCGTAACGCTTTGGCGATTACTAAATGAAACTGTAACGAAGCGCGCTGATCTCCGTTGGATCTTCTCTACCTCTTCTACAACCCTATCTGGTACGGATCCCACACCGGTGAGCAGTATTCTAGCAGTGGGCGAACAAGTGTACTGTAACCTACTTCCTTTGTTTTCGGATTGCATTTCCTTAGGATTCTTCCAGTGAATCTTCAGTCTGGCATCTGCTTCACCGACGATTAATTGTATATGGTCATTCCATTTTAGATCACTCCTAATGCCTACTCCCAGATAATTCATGGAATTAACTGCTTCCAGTTGCTGACGTGCTGTATTGCAGCTAAATGATAAAGGATCTTTCTTCCTATGTATTCGCAGCACATTACACTTGTCTACATTGAGATTCAATTGCAATTCCCTGCTCAAAATGGCTCAAATGGCTCTGAGCCATGGGACTCAACATCTGAGGTCATCAGTCCCCTAGAACGTAGAACTACTTAAACCTAACTAACCTAAGGACATCACACACATCCATGCCCGAGGCAGGATTCGAACCTGCGACCGTAGCGGTCACGCAGTTCCAAACTGAAGCGCCTAGAACCGCATGGCCACACCGGCCGGCCCATTCCCTGCACCATGCGTCAATTCGTTGCAGATCTTCCTGCATTTATAGTGTTTCCTGAATTATAATGTTTCTTTTTTAAGGCGTTTAATGCGTCCGACAGCATTTCCTTTCGCGTGTCAGTCTAATCTCAGTCATCTCAGTCCTTTCGAGCATAAAGAAGCAGCTGGCGGGCAGAAAAAATTATATTCGCTATAAAAGCCGTTCATGTTAAACAGGATCAAACGTTTAATACTCACAGTGAAACAACCTGCCAGTTGTGAAAGACAGCTCCTTTAATACGCGGCAGTCACATCTTGGAATGAATAATAAAAGAAAAAAAGAAGTAGCGAGTCGGTGGAGAAACTGTGCGTGGGCAGCAGAGTGCAACGAGAGTCTGTTATGTCACTGGTCGAGGTGGGAGCGCGCTTGGCCGTGACGGCGCGGCCGGGCCTCGGGCTCCGCCGGTCTCGGAGGCGCCGACCACTGACCACCGACCGTCGACCGCCGACCACGATGACCGCAGGCGCCTCGGCGCGGGGCGGCCGGCATTCCAGCGCAGGGCGTGGCCGCGGACGCTCCGACGCTGGAGCTGGAGCTGCCGCCCGCGCACGCAGCTGCCTGCCTGACCGCCGGCCGACGCACAGTAGAGGCCTCTCCTAAAACAATGGCCAGGCGCCGCTCAGAGCCGGAAGTCTGTTACTCTAGATCTCCACGTACATAGATACTTCACAGTCCACCGTACGGTGCGTGGCGAAGGGTACCCTGTACCACTACATTTCTTTTTCTGTTCGACTCACTAAGAGAGCGAGGGAGAAACGACTGTTTATATGCCTGCTTGTGAGCCCTAATTTCTCGTATCTTCGTGGTCCTTTCGCGCAATATATGCTGGAGACAACAAAATACTTATGCAGTCAGCTTCAGATCCCACTTCTCTAAAACTTCTCAGTAGCCTTCGCCGAAAAGAATGTCGCCTTCCTTCCAGGGATTCCAATTTGAGTTCCCGAAGCATGCCTGTTGTTCAAAGCTACCAGTAACAAAACCAGAAGCCCCCTCTGAATTGCTTCGATGTCTTCATTTCATCCGAGTAGGTACGGGTACCAAACATTCTAGCGGTTCGTACACAAGACAGGTCGCAGCGCCGTCCTATATGCGGTCTCCTTTACAGATGAACCACACATTCCTAATATTTTACCAGTAAACGTAGTCGACTATTCGCCTGCCATACCACAATCCTCACATGCCCGTTCCATTTCATATCACTTTGCAACGTTACGGCTCTGAGCACTATGGGACTTAACATCTGAGGTCATCAGTCCCCTAGAACTTAGAACTACTTAAACCTAACTAACCTAAGAACGTCACACACATCCATGCCCGAGGCAGGATTCGAACCTGTGACCGTAGCAGTCGCGCGGTTCCGGACTGAAGCGCCTAGAACCGCTCGGCCACCGCGGCCGGCGCAACGTTACGCTCAGATATTTAACGATGTGACTGTGTCAAGCAGAACACTGCTAATGCTGTATCCCAATATTAAGGCTTTGTTTTTCCTACTCATCAGCATTAACTTATATTTTTCTACATTTAGAGCTAGCTGCCATTCATCACATCAACTAGAATTTTTATTTAAGCCATCTTGTATCCTCCTACAGCAACTCAACTTCGATACCTACTCGTACATCACAGCATCATCATCAAACAACCGCAGGTTACTGTCAACCCTGATTTCCAAATTATTTATGTATATAGACAATAATAGCGTTCCCATCACACTTGCCTTAGACACTCTTGAAGATACCTTTGTATATGATGAACACTCGCTGTCGAGGACAACGGACTGGGTTCTGTTACATAAGAAGTCCTCGAGCCACTCACATATCTGCGAACCTATTCCATATGCTCGTACCTTCTCTAACAGCTTGCAATGGGGCACCGTGTCAAGCACTTTCCGAAAATCTAGAAATATGGAATTGCCTGTTGCCCTTAATCCATGATCCTCAGTGTATCATGTGAGAAAAGGGCAGATTTAATTCCGCACGAGCGATGTTTTCTAAAAGCTTGCTAATTCGTGGACAAAAAAATTCTCGGTCTTACGAAATTTTATTGCATTCGAGCTGAGGATATGTTGAAGGATGCTGCAGCAAATGAATGTTACGGATATTGGTCTGTAATTTTGCGGGTCCGTTCTTTTGCTCTCCTCATATATAGGAGTCAATTGTGCTTTTTTCAGTCGTTTGGGACTTTGCGCTGGGTGAGAGACTCGCTATAAAAGCAAGCTAGCCAAGGCCCAATGCCGTATAATACCCTTGAAAACCGAGTTGGGATTTCATCCGGACCGGGTGACTTATTTTCGTGTCCTTCACAGCGCTTCATCAACAGCCGACTCTTTTCACGCCCCTTATACAACTTGCTAGACCTGATAACAACACCATACACGAACAGCACTAATGCACTCTTTTGGTCTTTCTACCTGTCGCAGAGAATTGAAACTCTAATCATTTGGATACCCGCGGATGGTGTGTGCGATTACAAAGTTACGTTGACATCCGACCATGTCTTTCGGTTGCTTCACTTTTTTCTTGTCGCGCATGGTATTAGTCACCCTCAGTTAGATACATCATGGTCAGACAGAGATTCCGAAATCAGATACTGGATTGTAAGGCGTACCCAGGAGCAGATATAGATGCAGATCACAATATAGTAGTGATGAAGAGTAGGCTGAAGTTTAAGACGTTAATAAGGAAGAATCAATATGCAAAGAAGTGGGATACGCAAATACTAATGAATGACGAGATATGGTCGAAGTTCTCTAAGACTATAGATACAGCAATAAGGAGTAGCTCAGTAGGCAGTACATTTGAAGAGGAATGGACATCCCTAAAAAGGATCATCACAGAAGATGGGAAGGAAAACATATGTATAAAGAAGGTAACCACGGGTAACAGAAAAAATACTTCAGTTGATTGATGAAAGGAGGAAGTACAAAAATGTTCCCGGAAACTCAGGATTACTGAAATACAAGTCACTGAGGAATGAAATAAATAGGAAGTGGAGGGAAGTTAAGACGAAGTGACTGCAGGAAAAATGTGAAGACACCGAAAAAGAAATGATTCATTAGTGTGTGTCAGACAGAAACGTTCTGGAACAGATGCAGTGACCGAGGCTAGTTTTCAGGCTGTTTCATGCCACAGTCTGTCAAACCGCAGAGACTTCCTTTACGCTGTTCCACTCTCAGGTCGTTGGTACGTGGATGCCTGACAACATAGAAGCCACGGCTTCAGCCGAGCTGCTGAACTAGCAGGGGCTTCGACAGGTGGCGGCTGATATCTCTGACTCTAAACACTGCTGAGGATATTAGCGTTTAACGTCCCGTCGACAACGAGGTCATTAGAGACGGAGCGCAAGCTCGGGTGAGGGAAGGATGGGGAGGGAAATCGGCCGTGCCCTTTCAAAGGAACCATCCCGGCATTTGCCTGAAGCGATTTAGGGAAATCACGGAAAACCTAAATCAGGATGGCCGGAGACTGGATTGAACCGTCGTCCTCCCGAATGCGAGTCCAGTGTGCTAACCACTGCTCTTAAAAGGGCTCACTGGTCTTTGTACACGGTGTAGGTCGTGGTATCAGGCAGTCATGAGTCCCTCCAGCATTGACGTAAATCACGGCAGCGCAGTGGTGTATGCGTGCCAGTCAGAAGCATGGAATTATCGCATTAGGATCGACGCAGAGACGTGAGAGAATGGCAGGAGCAATGATCACACCTTGAGTGAAGTTGCCCGATTTGTTGTTGTGTCAACTGAGCTAGCTAGGAACGGTGCTCACGAAGATCCTAAACGACAGGGTCTGGAGGCGTATGTCACATCTTGCCAATCATAATTGGTTTTAAACTCGACAGGAACTGCATCTGCCAGTGAATGTAGGTCCTTCCCAGTCAGTTTCTGAGGAACAAATATTGCGAACGCAAATGCATGCAATTGTCGTTTGGAGTCGGGTCGCCGGCCGAAGTGGCCGTGCGGTTAAAGGCGCTGCAGTCTGGAACCGCAAGACCGCTACGGTCGCAGGTTCGAATCCTGCCTCGGGCATGGATGTTTGTGATGTCCTTAGGTTAGTTAGGTTTAACTAGTTCTAGGTTCTAGGGGACTAATGACCTCAGAAGTTGAGTCCCATAGTGCTCAGAGCCATTTGAACCATTTTTTTTGGAGTCGGGTCCCTTGCAGGGGCACAAAAACCTCCACGTCTTTAGTGGGATAAACAAAACCGAAAGTCGACAACAGACGACTGGATGCAAGTAGTGTGATCCGACGACACACAGTTTGCCTCTTTCCGAATGATTCAAGGGGGACGAGTGCACGTATGACCCAATGAGTCATTTAACTCGCAGTGTGTAGAGAGTGCAGTTCCGGTCAGAGGTGGCTCTGCAATATCCAGGGGCAGTTATCCGTATCTCCACTTGGGACCACTCATTCAGGTTGCCGGCAACATGAACCAGGGTGTTTATTCTAACGTTCTCGGTGACCACTTGTTGGCCCTTCTTTTTCATCTTCATGGTGAGTGTGTCGCTGTCGCCCTTGTCTTCGACGAAGACAACAGCCGTGTTCACAGTGCTGCACATAATCGTTCCTGGTCTGACGAACAGTCATGCAGTCTGTCACATCTCACGTAATGTAATTGCCACAGAACCGTGGCAAATTCCTCACCTATGACAGAAATTGGCCTCTAATTCACGGAGCTGAAATATATCATGGAGAAATTCAAAATCATAATTGTTGTTGGGAACTGTAGAAAAACGTAATGGTAAATGGCGGAGTGGATGAGAGCTGTGAATTTTTCAGATTACTTAGTATCAAACAATATTTATCGAGTTAGGAAATATAATACAGTTTTTTTGTACTTAACGTGCAACGTATCATGTGTTTCTGTGATGAATTATTCGTCACATAAAATGTTGGGAGCACACTATATGTGATGTATCTTTAAGGTGCTCTGTGAATGTATTTCGCATGCGCTGACTCTAACCGTTCTACACAGTACATTTGTATTCTCTTAACACACTTTACTTTAAATGTGCAAGAACTACATCGTTCGATCCATCTTTACCCTCAGACTCCTAGGATAGCTCAGGATGGCTGTTGTTAACCTGCTAGCGTCCACGAGGACTGCATGGGCGAAGAAGGGCCAGTCTGCTTTCTGTTGTACACTTCATCGCTCTTTGTGAGCTTCCATACTCAATTTTTAACACATGCCAGTCGTTTGTTATAAATTCTGTGAATGTTTTTGCTATGCTACTTCGACATCACTTGTGATTACAAGACGATGCGCGCCGGTGTCGAACTACAGAACGGAAGATTCTGGGTGTCGTGTGGAGGCGTTTCTACCTTTTCCTCTTTCTTCTTTTTTTACTTGTTACGTAACGTGACTTACACTTCCGACAATGATCTGTGTACATCAAAAATGCCCAGTAGCGTCGTGCTTTTGATTTCACATTACGTTGTAGACCCACTCATGTCTGACTGGATGAGTCAGTTCTCATGTTGAATGAAGCCAATGAGACCATTCCTGTCGAAGCAACTGTACTGCACATGCTCACATTTTCAAAATTGTTCAAATGGCTCTAAACACTATGGGACTTAACATCTGATGTCATCAGTCCCCTAGACTTAGATCTACCTAAACGTAACTAACCTAAGGACATCACACACATCCATGTCCGAGGCAGGATTCGAACCTGCGACAGTAGCAGCAGCGCGGTTCCAGACTGAAGCGCCTAAAACCGCCAAGCTGCAGCGGCCGGTTGCAGAACTGTACAAACTTTCTTGACACTATGTACTCTAAATGACATGATGCTGTACGAACAATGGTTTCTTATTAACAACTGCAGAATAAGAAAATTAATTAGCAGTAAGTTTTTAGTCAGTGATAAAGTACCGGACTATGGATCCAAAAGCCTCGGTTTGATCTCCTGACCAGTCCTAGGATTTTTATTTGTTACACATCGCTTCTTTCACTTCTATCAGTGTTTGTTGGTGTGGAATTGGCTAGCTCCGCCGTGTTTGGAGCCCCTTTACAATGTACGTCCTCCTATATCTGACTGGGCAAGTCATTTCACAGATCGAAGAAAGGCAAAGGCATACCACCTCCAATAGAATCATGTCTGCTGAAACACTGTGGTGTCCAAACTAATCTAGCCACTGCCTTGCCGCAGTAGTAATGCCGGTTTCTGTCAGACCAGAGAAGTCGAGCGCTGTCAGGCTGGATGGATCAACGTCCAGGTCTGCGGAATGCTGCTAGCAAGCGGGGTGCACGCAGCCCTTGTGAGGCGAATTGAGGAGCTGCTTGATTGATAAGTAGCGGCTCCGGTCACGAAAACTGACAACGGCTGGGAGAGCAGTGTGCTGACCACATGCCCCTCCATATCCACATCCGGTGACGCCTAAGGGCTGAGGATGACAGAGCGGTAGTTTTTTTTTTTTTTTTTTTTAGTTTCACGGAAGCAGCTGTCGAGATGGAATCTGGCATTATCCTATTCTACAGTTTGCATCGGTATTGCCAGAAGAAATCTTGAAATTCGAAGCTTTATAGGGGAGAATCAAGGTACCCCACTACAGGAACAACCGTCGTTACCTCGGAGGCGTTCTCGATTGAACGCTCAGATTCAAAAATCTCTGCGTGAATATAAAGCAGAGAACAAGTGCATGTAATAGCAGTAATCGAGAGATGTTTTTAGCTTCCTAGGATGCAAAAAGAAACATTTCTCATACTTACACCTTTTCTTTGTTATATTACGCTGGGGAATATGCGTGTCCAGTGAGGTACAGCTCAGCCCCATACCAGAACAAGTAAATCAATATAGATAGCTGATTCCAGCATACTGAAGACCAATGCTTCTACATAAGATCAAAGATCTGTTACAACATAGCTCCTCTTGAAATTCGTCGACAAGTTAACAGCCACTAGGAACGAATTACTTGAGTCCCACCTGATGAATGATGAAGATCCAGGAAAGGTTTCGTGAGATACTCGAGGATTTTTAAGGAACAGGTGTGTTGTAACTTGCATAAAATAGTTGCTCAATAAAAATTTGGTACTATTATAGAGGCATTATCCCCCTTACGCCATGAGCATTGGCGCATGTGGGAAACATTAAGCGGATTCGGTGTTGGAGTTGCGTGTGCCAAGGACACTTCACTTTCACCAGATACTTCTGCGGTTATGTGGAAACATGGTCCTAATCGCTGCGCTCCTCGGAATGTCCTTCCACTTCCACAAGAAAAACTCTCTTCTGGTCAACAGCTTACAATACAAATTGTCTCAGATCTACGTGCCGCTGTGTTGACGTAGATTGGAAGAAGAGAAAGACAACCTTTCCGAAAGGCGATCGCTACAGTGGTAATCTAGCGTCTAGTAATATCGGGCCAATTTTCTGAATAACTGTTTTATATGATGGATATCGTCAGTACGAGGATATAAGTGGCAAATGTTTCTATGTGTAGGGAAGTCGCAACGTTGGAAAATAGTCCCGAAATGCAAAAGATCGGTGTGAAGACTCCGAGATGACACTCAGTATTGTAAATGTAATGTATATAAATATACAGAAAGATCAGTTGATGCATGATTACGTGGTTAACAATCAATGGTTGGAAATTCACAAGAGGAAAATGTCTGGGAGCGTGAGTCCTGAGCAGTAGCCGGCCGTTGTGGCCGAGAGGTTCTAGGCGCTTCAGTCTAAAACCGCGCGACCGCTACAGTCGCAGTTTCGAATCCTGCCTCGGGCATGGACGTGTGTGATGTCCTGAGGTTAGATAGGTTTAAGTAGTTCTAAGTTCTATGGGACTGATGACCTCATATGTTAAGTCCCATAGGGCTCAGAGCCAATTTTTTAACCAGAGCAGTATGAAGTGTAACTAGCTCATCATACTAAATCTAACATACACAAATTTCCGACTGAGAATCACTGGCTAAATTCGAATGAGATACAATTGACCCGTGAAAGACAGGAAACCCTCGTTTCACTGATTCCTGATCATTACCCATAAGCCTGGTTCTCTTAGCAAGTAGGATAAATGGAGGAGATAAGAAAATGCCAAAAAGGACTGTACGTTTCGTTGTTGTTTCAGTTAGTAAGCGAGAGAGTATCACGAAGATGTTTATTCTAAATTCAGCAGCAGAAGATACAAGAGAGACATTGTACATCACTGAGAGATTTACTCTGTTGGATATATTAATGTGGCCCCGTATATCTGACATAATTAAATCGCTGACCTATCAAAACAATGACCAAGGAATTGGTTGTGTACTAAATTAAACAAGGATCCCAGTTAACTCAGTTTAATACAAAAAAATGCAAAAGAAATGTTTTAACAATCATCCACAATAATAGGCCATTCCCTTGGCAAACCTGGACTTGGGATCAGGGACGTGGTTCAAATGAATGTGAATTTATATAAAACATTAACATCTGTGGAAGCCGTCCCTTGACTGTCGAAGGTTAAAGCAAAAGGATAGAGAATACTACCGAAGGGTATACAATTGCATCTATGGCTGGAGTTCAAAGCATGTTAAGCCTGTAACTGCAAGCAAGTCTTCAGAACGAAGACTGAAATTACCGAACATTGCTAAAAATGAATCTCTTTTCCCTACAGTTTACCACGCTGTTGCGGCTGGATCTTATTACACTCATAATCCACAAGTGGTAGCTGAAATGACTGCAGAATCAGCCACTGGCTCTGTACCTACAACTTGCGACGAAGTTCAGCTCTGCCAGATGGGTCTCTCTCACTGCCGAGGTGAGGTCTGCCTGAGGTAGCATCTTGCTGTCAAGGCGCTGTCTGTCAAGTAACTTTCTGCAATGTGCTTCCGACAAGGAAGACACGGTTCTCTACGTTTTTTCTGGCGTCGTGTAATTTTGACTGGCTTGTGACAAATTTATTTTATCCAGGAAATCTTTGGGATTATGTGACTGCCTCTGCTTCTTGACTTTGGAGATTTGCCTCGAAGTGAGCGCTCTTTAACTCCACCCAAAGGACACATGCGACCTAAGGAATGTCGTGGAAGCAAACAGTTGTGTCAACATATCCCGCACGTGCCTACAGGGGTCCTTTCGTAGATTTCCTGACTGTGATGAATGGTGTGATAAGATACATAAAAGACCTTCATATGTGTTGTCATTTCTTTTATTTTATGCTGGATAGCTGTGTTTAAATGTTGATAAGTATTTGGTTTCTAATCTTTTTGACACTCGAAGAAAAAAATAACGACGCACCACGAAAGAATTATCCGACTGGAAACAAAATCGATATATGTAAAGTACATGTACAGACAAACCAATAATTACAGATTCAGAAAAGCTGGGTGATTAAGTCAAGAGGATAAGCTTCACAAACTGAACAAGTCAATAACGTATTGGTCCGTCACTAACCCTTATGCAGGTTGTTGTTCGGTTGGCATTGACTGGTGGAATTGTTGGATGTCCTCCTGAGGGAAATCGTGCCAAATTCTGTGCAAAATGGTTCAAATGGCTCTGAGCACTAGGAGACATAATATCTGAGGTCATCAGTCCCCTAGAACTTAGAACTACTTAAACCTAACTAACCTAAGGACATCACACACATCCATGCCTGAGGCAGGATTCGAACCTGCGACCGTAGCAGTCGCGCAAATTCTGTCCAACTGGCGCGTTAAAATCCGGAAACGGCTGGAGGACTCTACTGATAATGCTCCGAAAGTTCTCAACTGGGGAGAGATCCGGAGCTCTTTCTGTGCAAGATAGGATTTGGCAAACACGAAGACAAGCGGGCATTATCTTGTGAAATGTAAACTCAGGATCGCTTGCCATGAACGGCAACATAACAAGACGTTCCAACACAATACCAGTCTTTATTCGTAGTGTTGCGTGTTGTCTTTACGTGTGTCCCTTTACGATATGTAGTACACCAGAAGCAAAATTTACGAAGTTGTCATACGCTATGAGGCATAGCAGTGCTTCTGGAATGTTCACAGTCATAGTTATCAAAATATTAAACAGAAGTCTGGTTACCTAAAAAAAGAATTTAAAAAACGCTGCGTTGCTTCGCAGCAGTATCAGTGACATGGGTAAAAAAAGATAATTCTCTCATTTCTCAATACCGCAGCAACAACAACAACGACATGGACAACAGGATTTGTTATCTCACTTTGGAAAACGAAGAAAATTTACACTGCTTTCTATAAAGCAGTATTGAACGTCTGCAGGAGGCAGCAGTCACTAGTAAACATAGTAAACACGGATGTGACTGGGGGATCGTCAACTGCCGATTGCCCCGTCATATACGTTGGAATTGTGAGTGACACTGAGGCTGAAGCAGTTTTCTTTATTGAAAATATTAAGGATTAATTTTAATATGAACAAAAAATGAAGATGTGACGAATTAAATATATCTTCTTTATTTATGGTCGGAAAATGCCTTAAAATAGCGTGTATAGGTCTAAATCGTGGTATCACGAGAAAACTGACGAGCCTCCAGCTCCAGCCATAGGGGCCAAAACTTCTGAAGACGGCTTTGACATAAGCCGATACCGCTAAATCAACAAATATTATTGCGATCTCCACTGTTCATTTCAACCTAAAAATCTTGTGTGTTTTTCAGATACGTAAATACTGACTTTATAAACACAAATTTAATTTTGTACTGGCAGTAAAAGCTTTTTTCCTGTTTTATAGAAGATACCATAAAACCCGCTGATGACGCTGGAACTGCAGCGAAACATGTCTGGGGAATAAAAATAAAAATAAGAAATAGTGTTTTGTTCAAGGAGTACCCTCTCCAAAAACAAATCAAATTCGTTCTACTTCACGAGACGCGTTGCCAAAATATCGCAGCACTTATTTTGTGTTCGACGTGACGAAATGACTCCTCAACGTAGAATAGCAGGAAGCGACGTCACAAATCTCATGGACCGCCATGCCAGTGTTAGCTAACTCGTCCCGTGTGCGAACGGCTTTAGGAGTATAGGAGTAGTTGAGAGGAACCCTCACCACACACCATAAGGTGACTTGCTGAGTAAATATAGACTACACGCAAGTTGGGTTGGGGGTTGTTTGGGGGGGAGAGACCAAACTGCCAGGTCATCGGTCCCATCGGATTAGGGAAGGACGGGGAGGGAATCTGCCGTGCCCTTTCAAAGGAACCATCCCGGCATTTGCCTGGAGCGATTTAGGGAAATCACGGAAAACCTAAATCAGGACGGCCGGACGCGGGATTGAACCGGCGTCCTCCCTAATGCGAGTCCAGTGTGCTAGCCACTGCGCCACCTCGCTCGGTACACGCAAGTTGTCTTGATATTCGTTTCTCGTCTGTGCAACGATGGTAGCGCGTGGGTGGTGGAATCCGCGCGGCGTGCGCAAGGTGTTTTGCCCCGCGCAGGGCGGCCGAAGCACCAGGTGCGCCCTGCCACTGACAATGGAAGCGTCCGGCGGCATGCGTGAGGCGGGTGCGTGCGGGCCGCGGCAGCCGGAAGGAAGCCACGCAATCTCGGCGGCATTCCCACGGGGGCCACCTGCACCGCCAGCCCCGGACACACAGCCGGGCCGCCCGTTTGCTTTACAATTCACGCGCCACTCAGCGCTGTAACAGCAAAGGCAAGCTATGGCTGCAGCGCTCGCTTTTCGCACTCTCGCTTTCCAGTCTACAGTAGATCCGTGCCGCAGGTCGTCTGGTAGTAAAGATACGCCTACGCCATGCCTTTCTCTGTTTCGACTTCCGCCACTCTCTAGCCCTTTTCAAGCACGCAGGGATTAACAGAGCTTTGGAGGACTTGCGATCGCGGAAGGCATACTTAACATACCTTCGGAATTTCTGAAATAATTGGAGGAAGAGGCAACAGAACGACTATTCATGTTAGTTTGTGGAGTCTTTTGTGTCCTCGTCGCCATTGTTGAGTCTTGTGCCATGGAAGCAAGGGAGAAGATGTTGTTTGGTGGCTGGTGTACTCTTTCTACAACACAGCTGGACACATGTACTAACAGGGTTCTTTATTTACGTTAACAGGAAGCTACTTAACTTTAAGAGTCCATATGTTGTGCCCCCCCCCCCCCTCCATGAGCGAGCAATAAAGGAAACAAAAGAAAAATTCGGAGTAGGTATTAAAATCCATGGGGAAGAAATAAAAACTTTGAAGTTCGTCGATGGCATTGTAATTCTGTCAGAGACAGCAAAGGACTTGCAAGAGCCGTTGAACGGAATGAACAGTGACTTGAAAGGAGGATTTAAGATGAACATCAACAAAAGCAAAACAAGGATAATGGGATGTAGTCGAATT
The DNA here is from genome assembly GCF_023864345.2 of Schistocerca serialis cubense. Lineage (NCBI taxonomy): Eukaryota > Metazoa > Arthropoda > Insecta > Orthoptera > Acrididae > Schistocerca > Schistocerca serialis. The sequence continues at coordinate 200,065,685 of NC_064643.1, read as the reverse complement.
AAGTCGGGTGATGCTGAGGGAATTAGATTAGGAAGTGAGACGCTTAAAGTAGTAAATGAGTTTTGCTATTTGGGGAGCAAAATAACTGAGGATATAAAATGTAGACTGGCAATGGCAAGGAAAGCGTTTCTGAAGAAGAGAAATTTGTTAACACCGAGTATAGATTTAAGTGTCAGGAAGTCTTTTCTGAAAGTATTTGTATGGAGTGTAGCCATGTATGGAAGTGAACGGTGCACGATAAATAGTTTAGACAAGAAGCATTCGAAATGTGGTGCTACAGAAGAATGCTGTAGATTAGATGGGTAGATAACATAATTAATGAGGAGGTACTGAATAGAATTGGGAAGAAGAGAAATTTGTGGCACGACTTGACTAGAAGAAGGGATCGGCTGGTAGGACATGTCCTGAGGCAACAAGGGATCACCAATTTAGTATTGGAGGGCAGCACGGAGTGTAAGAATCGTAGAGGGAGACCAAGAGATGAATACACTAAGCAGATTCTGAAGGATATAGGTTGCGCTAGGTACTGGGAGATGAAGAAGCTTGCGTAGGATAAGAGTAGCATGGAGAGCTGCATCAAACCAGTCTCTGGACTGAACACCACAACAAGAACATGTTGTGGTACAAGCTCTTAACTAGTAGTCCACGTTATCCTCACTGCTGGTGAAGAACAATTCCCACTAAGCGCTAAATGACAGACGCCAAACTAGAATGCGAGCTATTGCGCCAGTGACTGAGCTAATGACAAGAGTCTGAGACTGAGCTCTCCGGTCAGCGGCGGCGATCTAAATACTTGCCGTCGAGAGGTCGTTGGCGGCGTGTTGCTTGCGAGTCTGTCTTTGGCCTCCCTCCTGAGAGGTGCGCTTGATCCAGCGCCTACTATCGATCTTCTTGCTACATCTTTGACGACTGGTGTGCTGGCGACAGCTTAGCCAGCACAGAATCTATGAGTTTGGAGACATACCATCATACTTTTGGAAGAAAAAAATCTCCTCCATGTAAATAGCAACAGCAGATAAGGGGAGAGCTATTGCACAGTCAGGATAAAATCTCATGCATCCACTTTACTGACAAGAATAACATAGAGAAGAATGGAAAAGAAGAAGATATGTTAGATGAGGATCTGTTGAGCTTTAGGGAGGTACTGGCGCAGAGGCATTTCTGAAATTGTGCTCGGTAATGGGAACAAGGCTGAAGAAAGATGCGGTCGCTTTCAAAGGATTTCTCGACCTAGAACAAGCGTTCGAAAATGTGAAACGTCGCATACGTGCCTCGTCGCAAAGAGGCAGAAAGGAGAACTCAAGCCTCTGTTGTCTGCAGTGTGGTGTCAGCGGTAAGCGACGCGTGGCAGCTGGAGATCGCAGTCCAGTTTCCAGAAGCCTCTTCCCGACTGTTCGTGATGACAGTCTGCCTATAAACATCAGCCCAGATTTCAGCTGTTGCGATCTGTCTCTTCGTCAGGGCCAGTCGATCAATCCTACGGTCTTCTCTCGGTGTAGTCCTACTGGAAGGATTACTACTCTCCTTTCCACGCTGTTGTCTGAAGCCCATGTGGTGACGACGCTTTCGGCAGTTACTTCACTACAGCTGACTGAAGGTACGATCTATCGGAATGATGCTCCCATGTCTCTAATGCTAATGATTCGTCCTTTCTCAGAGTCGGAAGATAGAGATAACTTGCTCGTGCTCGTCACTCGGCATGTAGTGCTGCGACCTCAGCTTGAAGAGGTACAGTCACGTCACAATCATTGAATAGCCATAAAGAACTCACACCATTCTTCATCTGTCGGAATTACTTATTCTCTGTACTGAAAATACTGAAAATAAACCCGCATAAGCATAAAATTTTAATCGGTATATCCCACAGGTATAGAAATACTGGAGTATTGGTTGGTAGCGTCGGGCAAGGTGTCCATGGTGTTCTCATTTCCATCCGAGTTCTAGTGAGATAATGTGCTTTTATAGTAGATTTTTGAAATTTTTGAAAACATAGTCAGTGATCTTAAAAGTAGCTAAAATTGAAATTTAAAACAGTCTTGATAGCAATCTTGTTAAAACATTTTATATAAAATAAAAAAAAATTTAACAAGTTTGCGATCAAGACTGTTTTAAATTTTAATTTTGCTTTTACAGTATTCTCAACCAGTACATAAAAAGAGGAATATTTCACCTTGTATGGTAGCAGAGAGCAACATAAAGCAATAGACTTTTTTATTTACCAACTTGATGACGGTTACGAGTTTTGTTGTTTCTCGTATGAAAACACAATAACAAATATGTACACTGAATGTCTATGAAGTTAACGTCATTGTGCAAGCCGTTTTTTATTTTAAATTCCATTTTCCGTAAATAAGTATAATTGATTATAGTTAATAACAAGGTCATTGGTAGTTCACAACAATCGAGTCATTCTATAAATGGAAAAAAATTACAGATCTGCACTTGATGAGAACCTGGTGCTTTATTTAAAATTCTGGTAATGGTACCATAATCTGATAATAAACTCACTTGTAAATCTTAAAAATAGACACACAAAATAACTTTCTGTTGGCTAGAGCTACGGAAATTCCGGTTTAATTTGTGAGTCTGTTATTAGGTCATGGAAGTCTAGACTTCGTACGGCGATTGAGTCAAGTACCGGGTGGTTATAATTAAAGTGCAGCCACTCACAGAGTTCCAGTGTAGGCTGTAATTATTGTATGGCAGCGAAACGTGTTAGATATTCTAGTTTGAATACGGAACCGATTTACACTGGAAGAAAATTGGTTCGTATTTTGGTCACCAGGGGCATATCTGGCGCTGTGAATGCAAGAAAGACGTACTCAAATCTTCCCATATGTGAGGGATTAAGAATAGGACGTGGGCAGAAAACAACAATCAGATGAGAAAGGCATAGTGCAGACGTTATTATTAACCTGTTTACACAGTTTGTTCGACATGAGCGACAGAGACGTCGAGGAGATGCTGCGCAGCGCCAGATTCGCACCTGGTGTCCAAAATTGGAACTAATTTTCTTTCCCAGCGTAGAATACCTATCAGGTTTCGCTGCCATACGACAGTTACAGTCCATACTGAACTTCTGTGGAAAGCTACACTTGAATTGTGACCATCCGGTATGATAGCTTCCACGGCCGCTGTTAACTTTTTTGGAACTACAAGGTTTAGACACCGTGATCGTTTTCTACAACTATTCACTAATTCACTGATGTTTCTTCCCCACTCACGAGAGGCACCTTCAGTGAGAGTTGCCTTCCACAATGTAAATATGTTTGATGTTCACAGACAACGCAAGACGAAAGATCTGAAATTTATTATCGAAAAAAAAAACCGCTGTTAAGTAGTACTTTTAGGTCAGTAGAAAGTAGATGCCGTTCGTGGTTTGCTAGAAAGTAGGATCCTCCCGCCTTGCTGCCGCGGAGACGGGAACTAGTCACTTTCAGGGGAGTACTAAATGGAGATTGAAAGACTAACACGTATGCAGGATGTATCATAATTGATAGTGAAAAGCAAAGCTGGTGAAAGTACACGATAATACAAGCAAGAACATCCCAGCAAGCGTGAGGCTGTAAACCAGCCGTTTGCGAGATAATTGCGGATGTACGGTTACGACTTCAGTATGAAATATTGCACTAGTTACTATGAATACATTTCAAATCTAAACTTGCCAGTGAACACCCCGTCCAACTTAACTCCAATTTCTCCCGTGGCCTACATGACAAAAATCCAGTACTACGTCAGCACGTTGCAATTAACTGTACGCTTGATCATGTTCAGAAGTGTTCCAGGCGTTGTCCTCGTATTTGGATGCAATACACCACTCTTCCCTGTAGTGAATTACGAATTCTTTAAAATACACCCAGATTATGTCTACAATCTTGACAAGCTGTACAGTTCGCTGCTCCAGTTCAACGGCAGTGCTGTACCCTTCACTTCTGATATATTCCAGACAGAAAAATCCACAGGGTTAAGGTTAGGTGATCTTGAAAGCCGCAGTATATGCCCTACTCGAATATGTTGGAGGCTAAATGTAGTCTAGTTTCAACAGTATAATTTCCCTGTGACTCATCGTGCATATAACACATCCCCTAACCATGGGCTATAAGAGAAATTTACTCCCAATTAATAGGGACTTAATGTAAAGGTTTCCGTTTCAAAAAGGTTTTCTACTAACTAGGACAGCGTTTCATAGTGAAGCTTAGCTGCAGCTCCTAACCACACATGCGCAATTATCTTGCCAACAGCTGGTTTGCGAACTCATGTTTACCAGGTCCTTCCCGCTTCTGTTGTATTTTTCACCCGTGTCAGTTTTCGCTATAGTTACGATACACACTGAATAGTAGGTAAAGTTGAATAAAACCCATAGTGTGCAAAATTAGCGGAAGTTCAGATTTTATGTGTGTATGTGTGTGTGTAGGGGGGGATTTGCCTGCCTCTGTATATGCCTCTCTCCCCTCAAAGCTGTTATTACAGTCCAATAAAAAGCTGATGCACTGGTTACTAGTCCCAGAAATTCTAGATGTCTTTTAAGCTATGATATTTCAATCAGCAAATGCCTCTAAGCCTGCAAAATCGCTACTTTCATCCAAGTACATCCAGCACAAACAGTGCCAACTAACTTACATACAGGGGCCGGACAGAAATACGGAAACGCCACGAGAAATTCACCCTCGACCTTAAATGCATATGCTAGCCAAACTTGTAGGTTGCGTTACTGGATTTGACCACGAACGGCGCCTCTACAGTGTCCTCAAACGCTGCAATTGTCAGTAGTGATTGGAACAACGTGAGTGCATTATGTCGGAGCTAAGTGAATTCGAACGTGGGCACATTGTTGGTGCTCACGTAATGGGCGCTTCCGTTACCAAGAGAGGCGAAGTGTTTGGTATTTGAAGAGGCACCATATCAAAGATTTATACCGCATACAGGGAAACATCAAAAACATCATCCGCTATCTCACAATCTGGACAGAAGTGTGTGTTCAATGATCGTGACACATGGTCATTCAAGATAATTGTGACGAAAAATAAGAGGTTCAAATGGCTCTGAGCACTATGGGACTTAACATCTGAGGTCATCAGTCCCCTATACTTACAACTACCTAAGCCTAACTAACCTAAAGACATCACACACATCCATGCCCAGCAGCGCGGTTGCGGACTAAAGCGCGCAGAACAACTCGGCCACAGCAGAGGAGGACCGGTGGAAGGGTCACTGTAGAAGTAAATACCACATTCACTAACACTGTCATCAACAAAACAACACAAAAAGAGCTCCACAAGCAGGGCACTGCAGGGCGAATTGGAGTTCAAAAGCCCTTACTGGTGATGCAAATGCCCTTAAAGGGGAAAACGTGCTGCCGAACCCATAAAACCCGCGCTACGTAGCAATGGAAGAAAGTCGTTTGGTCGGATGAGTCTTATCTCACACTGTTTTCAACTTGTGGTCGATTTTACGTCCCAAGAGTGAAATGTGGCGAGCATATCGCGGCAGTCCATGGCTGTTTTGCAACGTCGCATTACTGCCATGGATTATACGACCATTTTCGGTGATCAGCTTTACTCCATGGCACAATGTTTGCTCCCCAGTGGTGATGCTGTGCTCCAAGACGACAGGACTCCTGTTCACACAGCTCGCGTCTTCCATGACTGGTTTTGTGAACCCAAGGACGAACTGTCAGCGCTCCCCTGGCCACCACGGTTACCACATCTCAATATTTCTGAACCGCTGTGGGCTGCTTCGGAGAGAAGTGCACGTAATCGTTATACACCTCTATAGTCGTTACCTGAACTTGCCACTATTTTGCAAGAAGAATGGTTCAAGGTTTCCTTTGTAATGTGGCTATAATTTCGCACCTTACGAGAACTCATCCACATACTTCGCCGTGATCTACAAACACAATTAGGTATCATGTGATAGGTTGCTGGCCGGCCGAAGTGGCCCCGCGGTTCTGGCGCTGCAGTCTGGAACCGCGAGACCGCTACGGTCGCAGGTTCGAATCCTGCCTCGGGCATGGATGTGTGTGATGTCCTTAGGTTAGTTAGGTTTAACTAGTTCTAAGTTCTAGGGGACTAATGCCCTCAGCAGTTGAGTCCCATAGTGCTCAGAGCCATTTTTTTGATAGGTTGCTCATCGTATATATGAATATACAAAGGAGATGACATTGTCACGTACGCCCTGTAAATAATTGTTAACGCTTATTGCATGAAAGGTGACGGAGTGAATTTATTATAAAAACGGCGTAAAGAATGATGGCCTATACTAGTAGAGGTTGGAACGCCAGAGGAGATGAAACGGCAGGCAGAACTCAAGCTCTGGGTGGAAGGCCCGCACAGGTGTTGGTCCTGCTTAAACACAGGAAGTAGCTAGACAGACGTCGTGGCACTGAGCTCTGGAGCACAATAGGGTGACGGCCGGCCTCTGTTATAGTAGGGGCTGGAAGGATAACGGGATAATACTTCCGAACGCTGAAAATCTTGGACGCGGATGAGAGGAACGAAGAAGCGGTACCTCGGAAACCACGCAGGCTGGGTTATTTCCAAGGATTTTTACTCAGAAGCGTACCAGTGTACGAGTATAGGTGTTTCCTCGCAAACTTTCTGCGCTGGACGACAAAAGACTAAAATATAGTTGGTCGGCGTTCGGAAGAATCTGTAGAGAGGGAGAATATTCTGTGATTTCGGGAATTTGACTCGTTTTCGGAATTACGATGGTGGGGAGCCGAGCCTTGCTGGGGAGACAGCAGTGGAGAGACGTGGTCTTCCGTTGTAAGCGCCCGTGTGTGACGGTCGCTCGATTTCAGCTTTGTTGGTACAGACGGACTTGCTGTCTTTGCTCCCAGGAAAGTTTATAGTTAGAACAGTTGGGCACTGTACTCTTGCAAACCTATACGATTCTGGACTTCAACTCCCGTTTGGAAGTCGTCGTTAAGTACGCAGCGTTCAGTAATTGAGAGCACTTCTTCTGCCCATACGTTGAGACGTTATCTGAACTCCGTCCTTGTGGCTGGGAGTTCGCGTTTCTCGTCTGTAGAACAGAGGAGAAGACAGTATTAGAGTATATTAGACAGAGGACCGCCTTCTGCCGTCCTAGTGTTTGAAAGAGTTTATTTGTGGCTGGAGTTCTTCGACCGTCGCAGATGAGTAAGAGAACCATCACTTCGACGCACCGGACGCAGTACATACCGTGATATCGCAAATTTCTTCAGCTTATTAGGGCTATATATAAAAGCTAAACAGCTGTACTCACGTTAGTTTATTTCGACGAGGTTCCACACCACCGTAGATCATCTTTGCAAGTAGTGTCTTCCAGTGTTTGGTAGGTAGAGGACGTCAGTCATTTCGCGTTATTGATATTAGACAGCACAGTTATAATAAGGGGCAGAGTTGGCCAATTGATTAGTAATTTTACTTAGGAAATGAAAACTTTGTAATATAAAGTTTTTTTAAATCTACAATAAATATATTAGCAGGAACAACGTTAATCATTTAGTAGGATCAGTTGCCTTCATCATTCATTTATGTTTAGATTGTAATTTATAGAATTAAGAGATCCTAAGATCTGCTTCAGGGGGTAGTCAGACAGGTCCAAATCTTCATTTTAGCGTTTATTATTCTCCGTTGCGCACATTCATTTTACACCCGCCTGGAGTAGCATCTTGGACGTTGAGGACTGAAAGCTGTTTTGAGTGCCGAGTTTCCCACACTGTATTAGGCATGGTAACGTGATGTATTTTTGGAGTTTAGATATTTTTGTCCAACTCCTGTAAGTCAAAATGACATATTCCGAAATCATTATGGCCTCCAATAATTTGTTGTTTAATAAATCCATTAACTACTTCAAATGTTCCTACTTTTTAAGTTCCACTGCAGGATCTGTGACGACTACATAGCTGCGCTAGCATGTTGATCTACATCTACGTGATTACTCCGCTATCCACAATAAAGTGTCTGGCAGAGGGTTCAATTGACCACCTTCAAGCTGTCTCTCTACCGTTCCACTCTTGAGCGGCACGCGAGAAAAACGAACACTTAAATTTTTCCGTGCGAGCCCTGATTTCTCTTATTTTTTCGTGATGATCATTTCTCCCTATGTAGGTGGGTGCCAGCAGAATGTTTTCGCAATCGGAGGAGAAAACTGGTGATTGAAATTTCATGAGAAGATCCCGTCGCAACGAAAAACGCATTTGTTTTAATGATTGCCACTCCAATTCACGTATCATGTCTGTGGCACTATCTCCCCTATTTCGCAATAATACAAAACGAGCTGCCTTCTTTGTACTTTTTCGATGTCATCCGTCAGTCCCACCTGATGCGGATCCCACACCGCACAGCAATACTCCAGATTAGGGCGGACAAGCGTAGTCTCTTTAGTAGACCTGTTGCAGCTTTTAAGTGTTCTGCCAATGAATCGCAGTCTTTGGTTTGCTCTACCCACAATATTATCCCATTTTAGGTTAAATTCAAATGTTAAAATGTGTGTGAAAGCTTATGGGAGTTAACTGCTAAGGTCATCAGTCCCTAAGCTTACACACTACTTAACCTGAATTATCCTAAGGACAAACACACACACTCATGCCCGAAGGAGGACTCGAACCTCCGCCAGGACCAGCCGCACAGTCCATGACTGCAGCGCCTTAGACCGCTAGGCTAATTCCGCGCGGCCTGATTTAGGTTATTTGTAATTGTAATTCCTAAGTATTTAGTTGAATTTGCAGTCCTCAGATTTGTGTGACTTATCGCGTAATCGAAATTCAGCTGATTTCTTTTACTACTCATGTGAATAACTTCGCACTTCTCTTTATTCAGGGTCAATTGCCATTTTCGCACCATACAGATATCGTATCTAAATCATTATTTAATTCGTTTTGATCGTCTGATGACTTTACAAGACGGTAACTGACAGCATCATCAGCAATCTAAGACGGCTACTCAGATTGTCTCCTATGTCGTTAATATACAGGGTGTTACAAAAAGGTACGGCCAAACTTTCAGGAAACATTCCTCACACACAAAGAAAGAAAAGATGTTATGTGGACATGTGTCCGGAAACGCTTAATTTCCATGTAGAGCTCATTTTAGTTTCGTCAGTATGTACTGTAATTCCTCGATTCACCGCCAGTTGGCCCAATTGAAGGAAGGTAATGTTGCCTTCGGTGCTTGTGTTGAAATGCGACTCATTGTTTGGGCAGGCATTGTTGGTGATGTCTTCATTGGGCCCCATGTTCTCCCACCTACGCTCAATGGAGCACGTTATCATGATTTCATACGGGATACTCTACCTGTGCTGCTAGAACATGTGCCTTTACAAGTACGACACAACATGTGGTTCATGCACGATGGAGCTCCTGCACATTTCAGTCGAAGTGTTCGTACGCTTCTCAACAACAGATTCGGTGACGGATGGATTGGTAGAGGCGAACCAATTCCATGGCCTCCACGCTCTCCTGACCTCAACCCTCTTGACTTTCATTTATGGGAGCATTTGAAAGCTCTTGTCTACGCAACCCCGGTACTAAATGTAGAGACTCTTCGTGCTCGTATTGTGGACGGCTGTGATACAATACGCAATTCTCCAGTGCTGCATCAGCGCGTCAGGGATTCCATTCGACGGAGGGTGGATGCATGTATCCTCGCTAACGGAGGACATTTTGAACATTTCCTGTAACAAAGTGTTTGAAGTCACGCTGGTACGTTCTGTTGCTGTGTGTTTCCATTCCACGATTAATGTGATTTGAAGAGAAGTAATAAAAATGAGCTCTAACATGGAAAGTAAGCGTTTCCGGACACATGTCCACATAACATATTTTCTTTCTTTGTGTGTGAGGAATGTTTCTTGAAAGTTTGGCAGTGCCTTTTTGTAACACCCTGTAGATCAGGAAGAATAGAGGGCCTATAACACTTGCTTGGGGGGACGCCGGATACAAGAGTTGATAGAGTTGTGCGTTGAAGCGTCCGAGCCCGCATCTCGTGGTCGTGCGGTAGCGTTCTCGCTTCCCACGCCCACGTTCCCGGGTTCGATTCCCGGCGGGGTCAGGGATTTTCTCTGCCTCGTGATGGCTGGGTGTTGTGTGCTGTCCTTAGGTTAGTTAGGTTTAAGTAGTTCTAAGTTCTAGGGGACTGATGACCATAGATGTTAAGTCCCATAGTGCTCAGAGCCATTTGAACCATTTTTTGAAGCGTCCGAATCAAATCTGCAATGACGCCAACTGCTGCACACCAAAAGTCACTGTCCGGACAGAATGAGTGGTGTGTCAAGGCATTCAGTGTGCAGAGCCCGCGCAGCAGCGACTGGTGGCTGCGTGCCTCGAGCTACCGCCGCGAGATAAGCATCGCAGGAGGTCGTCCCTCGCGGTGCGTTGCGGTGCGCGCCGCGTATGATTTGTCGCGGTGTCCGCGGCGGCAGGGCGCGTACTCCCACGGCCGCCTCGGCCGCCGGAATGCGTCCAGGGAATGTCCCGGCCGCCGGATCGCCGTAATAAGCGGCCCTCTTAACGCCGCCGCCCATAAGTCAGCCAGCCAGCCAGGAGGCAGTGAGTGCGTGGCCTTGGCTCGCGGGACAAAGGTCGCAGGGTCGGCTGCCGATGGCGATGGCCTTTGCGAGGCGCGCCAGTCACGCGGGGCCGCGCCGTGCCGTGAAAAATGGCGCCAATTCATTGCCGCCGCGCGTGACGTCCCGCCAGCACGCTGGCTAGGAGGCGAAGATGTCGCGAGCCGCGGTGTCACCACACACGCTGCGCGTAACGGTACGGCGCGCGGGTCAAGCGGGATGTTGCTACCTGCGCCTCCACACAGCTTCCCCTCGTCACACTCTTCCCCCCTTTGCAGCCGGATCTTCAAGTTGACACAATATTTCGACGGTGCGCCTCGTCATCATCTTCAGGTGAGACACCACGGTTGCTGGGGGTCCCCAAGCTGATGCCTATAAGGAGCCGGCGCTTCTACATAGGCCAGCAGAGATCACTCGGGCCGCGCGGGATTAGCCGAGCAGTCTGGGGCGCTGCAGTCATGGACTGTGTAGCTGGTCCCGGAGGAGGTCCGAGTCCGCCCTTTGGCATGGGTGTGTGTCTGTGTCTAAGCAGTGTGTAAGCTTAGGGACTGATGACCTTAGCAGTTAAGTCCCATAAAATTTCACACGCATTTGAACATTTTTTTTATTTTATTTTACTTTTTTTTCCAGAGCACTCGGCCCATGCACAGGTGAGTGGTGCCCCACTGCAAACGATACTAGCAGCGCCGTCGACCCTGAAAGCAAATAAAAATGACGTGTCGCTGCCGTGACCAGGGGGATACATAACTTTTCTTCTGAGGCGGGTCCATTTCTGTTCAAATACACTACTGGCCATTAAAATTGCTACACCACCAAGATGACGTGCCACAGACGAGAAATTTAACCGACAGGAAGAAGATGCTGTGATATGCAAATGATTAGCTTTTCAGAGCTTCACACAAGGTTGGCACCCGTTGGCACCGGTGGCGACACCTACAACGTGCTGACATGAGGAAAGTTTCCAACTGATTTCTCATACACAAAGAGCAGCTGACCGGCGTTGCCTGGTGAAACGTTGTTGTGATGCCTCGTGTAAGGAGGAGAAGTGCGTACCATCACGTTTCCGACTTGGATAAAGGTGGGATTGTAGCCTATCGCGATTGCGGTTTATCGTATCGCGACATTGCTGCTCGCGTTGGTCTAGATCCAATGACTGTTAGCACAATATGGAATCGGTGGGTGCAGGAGGGTAATACGGAACGCCGTGCTGGATCCCAACGGCCTCGTATCACTAGCAGTCGAGATGACAGGCATCTTATCCGCATGGCTGTAACGGATCGTGCAGCCACGTCTCGATCCCTGAGTCAACAGATGGGGACGTTTGCGAGACAACAACCATCTGCACGAACAGTTCGACGACGTTTGCAGCATCATGGACTATCAGCTCGGAGACCATGGCTGCGGTTACCCTTGACGCTGCTTCACAGACAGGAGCGCCTGCGATGGTGATCTCGACGACGAACCTGGGTGCACGAATGGCAAAACGTCATTTTTTTGGGTGAATCCAGGTTCTGTATACAGCATCATGATGGTCGCATCCGTGTTTGACGATATCGCGGTGAACGCACATTGGAAGCGTGTATTCGTCATCGCCATACTGGCGTATCACACGGAGTGATGGTATGGCGTGCCATTGGTTACACCTCTCGGTCACCTCTTGTTCGCATTGACGGCACTTTGAACAGTGGACGTTACATTTCAGATGTGTTACGACCGGTGGCTCTACCCTTCATTCGATCCCTGCGAAACCCCACATTTCAGCAGGATAAAGCAACGACCGCATGTTGCAGGTCCTGTACGGGCCTTTTTGGATACAGAAAATGTTCTACTGCTGCCCTGGCCAGTGCATTCTCCAGATCTGTCACCAATTGAATACGTCTGGTCAATGGTGGCCGAGCAACTGGCTCGTCACAATACGCCAGTCACTACTCTTGATGAACTGTGGTATCGTGTTGAACCTGCATGGGCAGCTGTACCTGTACACGCCATCCAAGCTCTGTTTGACTCAATGCCCAGGCGTATCAAGGCCGTTATTACGGCCAGACGTTGTTGTTCTGGGTACTGATTTCTCAGGATCTATGCAGCCAAATTGCGTGAAAATGTAATCACGTGTCAGTTCTAGTATAATATATTTGTCCAATGAATACCCGTTTATCATCTGCATTTCTTCTTGGTGTAGCAATTTTAATGCCCAGTAGTGTACAAGATCTTCATTGTAGAGTCTTGTACCGCCAGGAAGCAAGGGAAAGGATGTTGCTACGGGTAGCCGGTATCGTCTTTCTACAACATAGATGCACACGTGGATTAATACGGTTCTTTATTTACAAGAACATTTACTTAATTTGAATGGAGTGCTGACAGTATCGGTAATCTTGCTATTACGAAGGTTAGTCCCGCAGCTGGTCGCGCTAAAGGCACTAACCTGGTCGCTATGTACTGTATCGTAACCTGCGATGTGAACTGAGCGCACTCTGCGAATGTACTGACAGACGCCAGACTGGAAGGGTGTGTCAGTGAGGCCCTCCAGTCAGTAGCGGCTGCCTAAATACATGCTGTCGAGAGGCCGTTGGAGGTCTGTTGCCTGTCTGTGTGTCTCTGGCGCGCTTGTTACAGCGCCCACTATCGATCTCCACGCTTAATCTTTGCCGACCGGTGTGCTGGTGACAGCTTACGCCAGCATATTCATTCAGATCAGTGTCCTAAGATAGTGGCAGCTGAACTGTCAGAGAAACTTTTTCAGTGTTAACACTTAGAACTGGAACGCAGGTTGCATCTACTTATAATTCTAACACAAGTAAATGGAAATAAAAACACTGTAATAAGTATCCGAGATCTTCCTCGTTACTTAGTCGTGCTTTACGAGATTTACAGTTGTCCTTTTGGTCCCTTCTCAGTTCACACCGCTGACCGGGGACAATAGGCAGGTTTCTGTCACCTGTTGACCGTCGCGTCTGCGGTTTAAAGATTGTGACCAAAGTCCTTGAAACTCAGCGAAGGAAAGTCTTTCGAGGGTCCACAGTCACTTAAATACGTACTCGTTGAGTTCCACGTAAACAACGTACTTAAAATTAAACTTAGCCTAGTTCGTTCCTTGGGCCAAATTCTTTTCCAGCTAGCTCTCTCAAAACACTCTCAAACACCAGTACAGCCGCCATGTACATTAGCTACCCACGAAAAGTGTCAAAAGATTGTAGGACCTTCTTATTAATTTAACAGAAGTATGATCTTCAGTACTCGATGTTATTTGTTATAAATAAAGCACTTACTGCAATTCTTATTGCACAGGCCAATGACTGCAATGTTTCCCCAGTAATCATTTACCTTAACGAGAATAAGTAAACACAAGTTACACACTAGAAGTTTCTGCTATTATGGAACTTTGTATGGAATATATATACCAATCTCTTGGTTTCACGGACTGCATCGCTTTTTGTCTTGCGAGTAAATATCTTTTTTAGTGATGGTGAGTAGCCTCGAAAAAACCTCGGCTTCCATTCGAATGAAATTATGAAACGAATCTCGATCTTGAAATCTATGTGATGAAGTACGTTATTCCAGAGAGGTGGTAGTCAGTACAACATTTAGAAATTGGCTACTACGTATGCGCAAACTGATATTAGTCACTATACATCAACCATATTCAATTTAAAGCCGATAATGTGGGAGAGATACAATACAGTTAACGAATAACCTCTACTGGTTTGTATCTCTGGGTCGTTGTGCAACGTATTTACTACATCTTTCCAGCAGTTCGCTGTTCAAGCCATCGATGAGTCCAGAATGTTATCTGCGATTTTTTTCGTTCTTCTTCTACGATCGCTAACGTTAATATTTTACGCTGGTCCATTATCATAAACAAAGTGTGTTATAGTGAGCCAGATGAAGCCGATAGCTGTTGCTGGAGAGCGCTGCAATCACAAATCCTGATAAGGAGCCCGTCACATCCCGTGAGATGAAGCAGGCCGCTTCAGTGCGTAGAGCTACCACCATGGATGAGACGTCTGGCGTGTTTCGGGATGAGAAACACGTCTCTTGAGAGGACGGCTTAACAGTGCGTGGTTTCTGGCTGCGACCACATGTGGGATAGCGCGCAACTCAGCGGAAGCTCCGAGGACGGACGAAAGGAAGTTTTCAACGTGTCGGATACGTATTTATATCGATCAAACCACCGTGATGAGGAAACACGATGGAAGTTCAGGGAACGGGGCCACTTGTCTGCAGATCAAAGGATCGCGGCTCGGCTGGGTGCCTGCTGGAGATGAATGGAGGGCGCAGCGGCGGCGGCAAAGTGCAGTCTCTGCACCGGCCACCCGTTGACCCAGAAAGACGCTGGGGTCAATAGCGTGGGAGGCGGACGGGCTGCAACTCTCCCTGGCAGGCACTCACCTGCTGTTTCACCCAGAAGTGACCAGCCCGAATCACATGGGAAGGCGTGGCACGTTGAGCCTGCAAACTGACGAAATGGCTTCCCGTCAGAAAGGCTTGCATCAGGCAATGAGAAAATTAATAAAACCAATCACCGCTAATTAACATCTCTCAGAATCCCATCTAGATTGTCATTTTATAACTACTAAAAATGTTCTCAAACCGAATGCTAATTGGAACCCCGCAATGCTTAACTAAGGAATTTGCCTCCTTCCTACTTTTGAACCCACTTATCCAACTGTTCTTTGGTATTTGGTTAACTTAGTCTGCGAATCAAGGGTGCTGTTGGCATTGCACGTATCAGCATATACAAGTGGTGTTCACGAAGTTGAACTTTTTTTTTCTTTTTTTTTTTTTTTTTTTCGTCATCAGTCTTTTGACCGGTTTGCCGGTTTGATACGGCCAAGCTCTTCATCAGAGAGCATAGCTCTTGCAACCTGCGTCGTCAATTATTTTCTGGATGGATCCCAGTCTCTGTCTTCCTCTACAGCTTTTACCCTCTACAGCTCCCTCTAGCACCATGGAAGTTATTCCCTGATATCTTGCCCTCTAGTACCATGGAATTTTTGATATTTTAATACTAGACAGTCTGCGTCTTATACTGATGACCATACTCTTTGTTTTTGCTGTGTTTATTTGCATCCCATACTCCACACAAACTTCATTCAGATCTTTGAGCATGTTATTCACTGTCCGCTAACTTTCTGCCACTAATACCATGTCATCAGCAAATCTTATACATTCAATTCTCTTTCCACCAATACATATTCCTCTTTTCTCATCTAAGCTTTTCGCAATAATCTCTTCAAGGTATACGTTAAACAACAGCGGGGAAAGGCAACAACCTTGTCTAACACCTCGTCCGATGCTGCTTCCTTCTGACATTTCATTTCCAATCCTTATCCTTACTTTCTGGTGTAAATACAGATTCTGTATCAGTCGTCTCTCTTTCCAATCTCTTTCCATTCTCAGAAATTTCTTTTCCAGATTAAGACCTATGTTTCATATTAAAATAGGACAATCTACCATTAGCCAAATAAGTGAATTTAAATATCTCGGAAGCACAATAACTGAAGACTTGAGATGTCACCAGGAGGTGAAAACTCGAATTGCCATAGCGAAGCAGGCATTCAACAGAAAGACGAGAGTCTTATGTGGCAAATTAGATAAAGGACTAAGGAAAAGGCTCGGCAAATGTTTTGTCTCGAGTGTGGCACTATATGGGGCAGAAACATGGACACTGAGACAAGAGGATGAAAAAAGGTTAGACGCATTAGAGACGTGGATGTGGAGGGGAATGGAGAGAATAAGCTGGATGGAAGGAGTGAGTAATGAAAGAGTATTGGAAAGGGGTGGTGAGAGAAGATGTCTGCTGAAGGTTGTAAGAGAAAGGAAAAAGAACTGGTTGGGACGTTCATTGAGAAGGGAGTGCTTGCTAGTAGATGCTTTGGAAGGATTGGTTTGTGGGAGAAGACTGAGAGGAAAAAGGAGATACAAAGGGAGACATAAAGGGAAGAGGAAATTATGCAGACCTGAAGAGGATGGCAGAAGACCGGACAGCCTGGAGAACTACCATATGAAAACCTTCCTCGATGTCTTGACAGATATCCTATCATCCTGTCCCTCCTCCTTGCCAATGTCTTCTATACATTAATTTCCTCGTCGCTTCTACGGAGAACCACATCAATCTTTATCTTATTACGCCACCTACTTTCAACATTCTTCTGTAGCACCACATCTCAATTGCTTCAATTCTGTTTTGTTCCGGCTTTCCCACAATCCATGTCTCACTACCATGCAATGCCGTGTTCCAAACGTACATTCTAGAAAATTTCTTTTCCACATTAAGACCTATGTTTCATACTAATAGACTTCTCTTGGCCATAAACGCCCTTTTTGTTTTTTATATACTCCTTGCTCCGCCTGTCATGGGCTATTTTGCTGCCCAGGTAGCAGAATTCCTTAACTTCATCTACTTCGTGGTCACCTATTATGATGTTAAGTCTAAAGCGATATTCTGTACTCATCTGACTGTTCATTCTATTCAACAGATCCTGTATCTCTTCTTAATTTTCACTGAGGATAGCAGTGTCATCTGTGAATCCTATCATTAGTGTTCTTTCACCCTGAATTTTAATTCCACTCTTGAACCTTTCTTTTTTTCCTTCAGTGCTTCTTCGATTTATAGATTGAACAGTAGGGGCAAAACACTACAGCCCTGTCTTTCACTGTTTTTAATCCGAGAACTTCGTTCTTGGTCTTCCAGTCTAGTTATTCCCTCTTGGTTCTTGTACATGTTGTATATCACCCGTGTTTACCTATAGCTTACCCCCATTTTTCTAAGATTTTCGAACACATTTCACCATTTTACATTGTCGAACGCTTTTCCAGGTCTTGATTTTTCTTCAACCTTGCTTTAGGTATCAAATCCAACGATACAACTATCTCTCTGGTGCCTTTACCTTTCCTACAGCCAAACCGATATTCAGTTAATAGATCGTAAATTTTCTTTCTCATTCTTCGGCATATTATTTTTGTCAGCAATATGGATGCATGAGCTGTAAAGCTGATTACACGATAATTCTCGCACTTATCGGCTCTTGCTATCTTCGGAACTGTGTGGATGATATTTTTCCGAAAAATCTGGTAGTATATCGTCCCTTACATTCTACACAACACTAATAGTCATTTTGTTGCCATTCCCGCAGTGATTTTAGAAATTCCGATGGAATGTTAGCTATTCCTTCTGTCTTATTCGATCTTAAGTCGTACAAAGCTCTTTTGAATTCTGACCTTAATACTGGATACCAAATCTCTTCCTTGTCGACTCCTGTTTCTTCTCCTGTCATGTCAACAGACAAGTCTTCCTCCTCTTAGAGGCTTTAAATGTGCTCCTTCCATCTGTTCTCTCTGCATTTTATAGTTGAATTCCCATTGCACTTTCCCATTAGGCTTTCAACTTTATCGAATGCTGTTTTGACTTTTCTCTATGCTAACCCGTCCATCCTGCGATCATTTTTTTAACTACAACCCAAAAAAGTTACGTAATTAATTTTTTGTTGTTTGCAAGTGTATGTCGCAATCCTGGTACACACTGTACTGAAGCACACCACTATACAAGCTAAAAAAAAATGACACGTCCCATTGATAAAGTGTAGTGTCATGAGGAATTTCATTTTCTGCAGCAGAGGAAATGTTCGAACCGTGCCAGGCCAATCCAGAACGTTAAAGAAGTCATGTGGACTGGCCTGACGCAGCTGCAACATTTCCGCTGCTACTGAAAACGAATTTTCGCACGATAATATACCTCATCAGTGGGCTGCGCCATTTTTTTAAATATTCTCTAGTGACTTGCTTCAGTACTTTGGCGTGGCGATTTCAGTGTGTGCCAGGACTGCAGACTAAATGTGGATCTAAGATGTTACCGCCTGCAGGAAAAATTCGACGTCATTTCCGTTGCTGCATAATCGTGTATGTAATGAATGTGTGTGCGATGTGTTAGCTTTTGGACAAAGAAGAGAATCGTCGTAGGTACCAGTGTTGATGTCTATATAGACGTAAACGGAGATATCTGAAGATATCTGACGATATCTGAAGTGAAACAGCCACACAGTCAAATTGCCATCTCTAAAGGTAGCATTGCATGTTGCTTGCCTCAGCGACAGTGTTGGCATGCAACAGAAATGGAAGCATATAGTGAGCTGCGAGATTTCACAGAGATAACGTTTAGGTGCTCATCAGTGCGCGCTGTAATTGTCACTAATTGCAGGTTCCCTCACTTCCGTACCGAGCAAATGTTTTGCATTGCGTGCAGAAGAAGCAGTGGAGCCACAATTATTCATGAAACCCTTTTCGTCTAAGACCGCCACAACGCAGTACGAATACAATCATGACTGTAGGCAATGAAGCGTATTGTATTCCGCTCATGACTTAGCTTAAATGATATATATGGTCACTCATATGATACCTATCAATATAATTTCACGAAGCACCTTCATCAATTATTTTCTACTTTCCTGCAGTAATTCAGATTTCCATTGCGTTGAAAGTACAGGAGACAACAGGTTTGCTGTATTATTGTTCTAAGCGCTCACGATCTCCTTGTTCGTTATATAAAATAATCGTAATATGTGCCCCACGAAACGGGACCGTAAGCTTATTCTTTGCAGAATAGAAATATGATCAGTAATTTGTTGTTATATGTCATTTTTTTTGTCTCAAGCGAGTTACAGGAATTTCGTTAGAAACACAACATACACAGAGCTGTTTAAATGTGGAAGTGACATTGTCGTTGTCAGGATATAGTGATTTTGCAACATGTTCTCTCCGATAAGTGTTTCATGCGTCTTTCTGCTCTACTTCCTTTGTGTTCGACATCCATACGTGAATCCGTAACTGCATAATGTGATTACGACTTGCGATAACGAAAATATTGTCGGTAATTGAACTTTTATATCAGTCTGACGTGACACGTTCAAGGAGACTTTTTTTATACAACAACAAAAATGGAATTCGTGATCCTATGGTTCTACATGGCAGCGTTTAATGTGTATGGATAAAGTGCCAGACTACAAATCCAGAGGTATCACGTTAAATTCCCCGTCAATCCTAGGATTTTTATCTGACATTTGATACTTGTTTTGCCTCCAGAAATATTCGTTGATGTGAAAAATGTTGAGCTGCACTGTCATTCAGACTCCACGTTAAACTGTAGGCCACCCTCCCTACGATTACCAATGTAATTCGGTACGGAGGAAGGCGATGGCATACCACCTCCTACAGAGCTATGCCTAGTAGAGTACAGTGAATTCAAATTACCCTTCGGATTGATAACTGCTTTAATTTTTTGTGGGAAATCAGTTACTTACGATAATCCTGACAAGAATCGAAAAGTTACGTATTATGTTTCACCCAAACGAATACTTACGGGGCTTTTCCTACATTTCTGTAGCTCACGAACAGTAACACGGAAGAACACAGCAGTAATTCATATTTAATGCAATGTGATCACATTATAAGGATCTCATGGAGCTGCTTAGTCTAAACGAAGCACGCTGGCTGCGAAACATACGCAAAGTTTCAGTGGTTGTTCCAGCTAAAGAGGATCGTAACTTCCGAGACTCTCTGCTTTCTCTGGTCTTGGTTCATTTCTTGGTGAAAATTCCCTAGTGAGTATGGCGTACTTTTCCTGGTACACATTTACCACTTACTGTCAACAAGAACCTAGGAGTCTCCTCCGCCGCCGCTTGTTCTGAGATTCAGGTGTAGCTGTTCGTTCTCTGACCACAGATGGTTTCTGAAAATCGTTGCTACAAGCAAAAACTTTGATGCCAACGTGTATGGGGTACTTTATGCCAACCGTAAAAAGATTAACAACATACTTTTCAAAGAGGTACTGACGTGTAAGTAGCGTTCAGAACTTGAAATTTACTTTTAGCGCACTCTTAGCAATACCAACGCATTTTCAGTAACACAGATTAGTGGTGTGGCCACCACAAAACCAAAATTTAAAAATGAAAATTTCGATTGTTGTTTTGACTTTTATTCACAACATCTGAAAGTAATATTGATGTATACGTAGGGTCCTGAACCTGAAAATACTGAACATGACATTCATTGCGAAAAGTCACTTTTACAGCTGAGACTTAAATTTATGCGTTAAATTGAACAGAAAAATATAAAATGTTTATGGAATATGTTAGAAGATTTCATTAAAAACAATAAATATCTTTTTTCAAAAATTTAAAGTATAAGGTACTTCACTGAACTAAAATATTTTCAAAAGGTGGGCACAAAGCACCGCCCCTCCTCCAAGCCCTTCCCCGCTTTGGTACTGGGAAAATTAAAGGGGATAACATTGATGTAGACAAGTAAATGAAATTATTTGCCAGAAGCAAAAATCTAGTTATTTTTTGAACATACCTCGTACAAAAAGATATTCGGTGTTCGGGAACTCAGTAAGATAGCGAAATGGTTAGACAATGGATTTGTACTAATAAGCTAATGAGAAGCAGTGTTAATATTCTAATGAATTCATGATTTATGCGTAACCACTTGAGGTGAATGATGGGTGGTTGCTCCACGGCCGATTACTGTCTTCATACTTGCTCAGTCCCTGCTTGAGATCCATCTCTAATTTTCTCGATTTGGTCGAGATGTAAAATTCCTTTTGATTCTATTGCTCTTAGAACACTATTTGGACAGCCAAATTACTCTTCCTGTCTTCTGGTACTGGAAAGTGATGGGTCAGGTAATTGCTGACGCTGGTTCGGTTTAGAGTCCATCAAACACGTGGTTATAGCCTCTGAGAATTATCCACCAATCTCCTTACCGAGCTGCAATATTTTGCTGGGATTTAGCAGTATCGTCCACTAGTAACTGATACACTCATTTTTGGAAGGGCCTTACTCCAAATTTTGACAAAATGGGTTAAGAACAGTACGAGATTCTGTATACACAGATGAAGCTTTCTTCATGAAAAGGGCTGTACTCCGCACTTTGTAAATTTCGTTTTGCGACTTCGTTGCAGCGACGTCATTTTCGAAAGAGTTTTACTCCTGGAATTATGACCTTTCCATGGTAATCATCTTCACATGCCATTTACCGAATACGTAATGCACCATGTGTCACGTTCCGCTTTTCGTAGTTCAACTGTTGTTATTTCAGAACGGTGTTGTCAGATGTAAAATGACGCCAAGTATTGAGTATGGAGTACGAACGTAGTGAAAGGAGTGAGTACCTTTTATTCCCAGGCATTTGCAGTAGGATTTTGGAGCATATACTGTACTCGAACATTATGAATCACCTTGAAGAAAATGACTTATTGATACATAACCAACACAGATTCAGAAGATATCGTTCTTGAGTTCCCATGAAGTAATGAGTGCTATCGACAAGGGATCTCAGATGGATTCCATATTCCTAGATTTACAGATGGCTTTTGATACCGTTCATCACAAGCGACTATTAATCAAATTGTGTGCGTATGGAGTATCGTCTCAGTTGTGTGACTGTATTCGTGATTTCCTCTCAGAGAGGTCACAGTTCGTAGTGATAGACGGTAAATCATCGAGTAGAACGGAAGTGGTATCTGGCGTTCCGCAAGGTAGTGTCATAGGCCCTCTGCTGTTCCTAATTTACAATGACCTAGGTGATAATCTGAGCAGCCCCCTTAGATGGTTTGCAGATGATGCTGTAATTTACCGTACAGTAAAATCATCAGACAATCAATTCCAATTACAAAATGATCTAGAGAGAATTTCTGTATGGTGCGATAAGTAGCAATTGGCACTAAACAAAGAAAAGTGCTAGGTCATCCACATGGGAACTAAAAGAAATCCGATAAATTTTGGGTATACGATAAACCGCACAAATCTAAGGGCTGTCATTTCGACTAAATATCTAGGAATTACAATTACGAGCAACTTAAATTGGAAAGAACACATAGATAATATTGTGGGGAAGGCGAAACAAAGACTCTCCTTTGTTGGCAGAACACTTAGAACATGCGACAGACCCACTAAAGAGACAGCCTACACTACACTTGTCCGTCCCCTGCTGGAATATTGGTGCGCGGTGTGGGATCCTTACCAGGTAGGACATCGAAAAAGTGCAAAGAAGGGCAGCCCGTTTCGTGTTATCGCGCAATAGGGGTGAGAGTGTCACTGATATGATACGTGAGTTGGGGTGGCGGTCACTGAAACAAAGTCGGTTTTCTTTGCGGCGAGATCTATTTACGAAATTTCAATCATCAACTTTCTCTTCCGAATGCGAAAATATGTTTTTTGTTGAGCCCCACCTACATAGGGAGAAATGATCATCATAAAAAAATAAGAGAAATGAGAGCTCGAACGGAAAGATTTAGGTGTTCCTCTTTCCCACGCGCCATTCGAGAGTGGAATGGTAGAGAAGTAGTATTAAAATGGTTCGATGAACCCTCTGCCAGGCACTTAGGTGTGAATTGCAGAGTAACCATGTAGATGTAGATGTAGACATGTCTGTTGTTTATAGTTTTTAAAGAGCTTACTCAGGACCACTAGCTACTAACAGGGACAGAATGCAAGACATACGACGTTTACTTGATTATATTGCTCATGACTACAGGTATTTCTGCGATTATTTGGTGAAATGGCCTGTACGTAACAGTGCTACTGATAATAATGGTCAGTGAAACCATTTTTAGGTACTTTGATTAGAGTTACAATACTGTGATAAAGTATGAGTAAAAGAGAAACGACTTAAACAATATTAAAAACGTAACTTCTACATCATCGTGATTACTCTGCTATTCACAATAAAGTGCGTGGCAGAGGGTTCAATGAACCACCTTCAAGCTGTCTCTCTCTACCGTTCCACCCTCGAACGGCACGCGGGAAAAACGAGCACTTAAATCTTTCTGTGCGAGCCCTGTTTTCTCTTATTTTTTCGTGATGAAAATTTCTCCCTATGTAGGTGGGTGCCAACAAAATGTTTTCGCAATCGGAGGAAAAAACTGATGATTGAAATTTCATGAGAAGATCCCGCCGCAATGAAAACCGCCTTTGTTTTAATGATTGCCACTCCAATTCACGTATCAAGTCTGTGACACTATCTCCCCTATTTCGTGATAATAGAAAACGAGCTGCCCTTCTTTGTACTTTTTCGATGTCATCCGCCAGTCCCAGCTGATGGGATCCCACACCGCACAGCAATACTCCAGAATAGGGCGGACAAGCGTAGTGTAAGCAGTCTCTTTAGTAGACCTGTTGCACCTTCTAAATGTTCTGCCACCAATGAATCGCAGTCTTTGGTTTGGTCTATCCACAATATTATCTACGTGATCGTTCCAATTTAGGTTAATTCTAATCCCTAAGTATTTACCTGAATTTACAGCCTTCAGATTTGTGTGACTTAACTGCGTAATCGAAATTTAGGTGATTTCTTTTAGTCTTATGTGAATAACATCACACTTTTCTTTATTCAGGGTCAATTGCCACTTTTCGCACCATACGGGTATCTTATCTAAATCATTTTGCAAGTCGTTTTGATCATCTGATGATTTTACAAGACGGCAAATGACAGCATCATCTGCAAACAATCTAAGGCGGCTACACAGATTGTCTCCTATGTCGGTAATATAGATCAGGAACAGTAGAGGGCCTATAACACTTCCTTGGGGAACGCCGGATATTACTTCTGTTTTACTCGATGACTTTCCATCTATTACTACGACAGGAAAATTCATGTGGATGAATTACTTCTTCGAGAAAAGAGCCTTATTCCAAGATTTTGGACTTTTTTCAGAGAGATTCTGAAAATGATAAAATGTCCATTTCATTCTGTTCTCTAAACATATAAAAGCCATCCCGTTATATTCCATTTACTCACCGACAGAACGTTTTCCTTAGTTCCTGAAAACGTAAGATTTTGGGGGAAGGCCATTTAAAAAATTACTGTATCAACCGTGGTCAGCGAGACAGAGACAGAAGCCACGGGGGGTCCTGGCAGCTGGCAGCTGAACGAGTTGCTGGCTTCGCAGATCTGGGCTTCGTTCCGACAGGCGGCGCCCTGGCCACAGTGTGAGGGCGACAGGCGCCGCTGCTGAGCTCCAGCGGCCACCGCAAGGCCGCGTAGACCCCCCGCGGAGAGGCCGCAGCTAAAAGAACGCCGGCCCTGCTGCCTGTTGAAACCTCGCCACAGTCACGTCTCACCACCGTATAGCACCAGGCCCCCTCTCACATTACTCCATAATTTTCTGTCTCTAGTTGTCAGATGTGGCCATTTCCCGCAACAAGCGTATTTTGTCGGGGTCTTCGAATGCTTTTCTGGTGATTTTTCTGCTGCTTCACCAGCACCAGCCGCTGGCATCGTCGGAGATTCATTCCCCATTGCCGGTGATGGACTAGAGTCGAGCCCGCGGGCGGAGATTATGCTCGTACGGTCTGAAAGCCTTTCCTTGGTCATTGCCGCCGTGGCTCTCTCCATATCGCCTGCGACCGTTGTTCGCTGCAGCAATGGAATCGAGAATCCGTTTGCCTTGAGGTTTTTTTCTCTCTTATTAAGACTGTTGGCATGTCCTGTATTTCACTGGCTTTCCTGAACAAACGGGCATGGTAGCTCAAATGGTTCAAATGGCTCTAAGCACTATGGGACTTAAAATCTGTGGTCAACAGTCCCCTAGACTTAGAACTATTTAAAACTTACTAACCTGGTAACAGTTACTTCTGTAAAATATCTGGGAGTATGCGTGCGGAACGATTTGAAGTGAAATGATCATATAAAATCAATTGTTGCTAAGGCGGGTGCCAGGTTGAGATTCATTGGGAGAGTCCTCAGAAAATGTAGTCCATCAACAAAGGAGGTGGCTTACAAAACACTCGTCCGACCTATACTTGAGTATTGCTCATCAGTGTGGGATCCGTACCAGGTCGGGTTGACAGAGGAGATAGAGAAGATCCAAAGAAGAGCGGCGCGTTTCGTCACAGGGTTATTTGGTAAGCGTGATAGCGTTACGAAGATGTTTACCAAATTCAAGTGGCAGAATCTGCAGGAGAGGCGCTCGCATCGCAGTGTAGCTTGCTGTCCAGGTTTCGAGAGGGTGCGTTTCTGATTGAGGCATCGAAGATATTGCTTCCCCCTACTTATACCTCCCGAGGAAATCACGAATGTAAAATTCGAGAGATCCGAGCGCGCACGGAGGCTTTCCGGCAGTCGTTCTTTCCGCGAACCATACGCGACTGGAACAGGAAAGGGAGGTAATGACAGTGGCACGTAAAGTGCCCTCCGCCACACACCGTTGGGTGGCTTGCGGAGTATAAATGTAGATGTAGATGTAGAACGTAAGGAATCACACACACATCTACGCCCAAGACAGGATTCGAACCTGCGACCGTAGCAGCAGCGCGGTTCCGGACTGACGCGCCTAGAACTGCTCTTCCACAGCGGCCGACCGCATGGTAGCTCATCTCTACAGCGAGAAAATGCGTGTCTGCGAATTTTAGTATGTGATCGGTCTCTCAATGAATCTACTGTGCCGTGACCGAGTCTTCCACCCGCCCCAACCTGCAACAGTGTACGTGTTCAACGATCCTGGTGTTCATTAATCGTACGGTCATTCTACAGTGTAGACATTTCCACCTGTACAAGGTATACGATATAATGTCGACATAACGAATCCTCCATTTTGTCCTCCGCCGATAGGAGACGTTCTCTGATCTTCTTGGTCGATTTTATATGGCCTTTATGCCGTGTTCGCGCAATATACAGCCGATTCAAGATAAATGGATGTGGATCCCGTGCTGCAGCGTACGGCCACTGCAGGTTAACATGTCGAGAGCCACGGTGGTAATGACCAAGAAAAGGTTCAAAAATGTTCAAATGTGTATGAAATCTTATGGGACTTAACTGCTAAGGTCATCAGTCCCTAAGCTTACACACTACTTAACCTAAATTATCCTAAGGACAAACACACACACACCCATGCCCGAGGAAGGACTCGAACTTCCGCCGGAACCAGCCGCACAGTCCATGACTGCAGCGCCCAAGACCGCTCGGCTAAACGCGCGGGGCCAAGAAAACGTCCTCGGACGTTGGCGCGACTGGTATATACAGGGTCTAACGGGTATACGTACAGATATTTCTGTTTGTGACTGACGATAATATAATGAACAACATTCAATTATTTGCAGACTATTAATTATAGCTATTACAAGTCGTATGTTTTTAGGTTGGTTAGTAACTCCAAGTACATGTTGCAACAGCAAGGCATTAATGCTTATTTTCCCCTGGGCAGCTGGTCAGATGTTGAAGTGTAGACACGTGGACGCAAACCGCGTAGTCCAAGTCCTCTTAGCAGTGCAGTCATGGCTGTGCTGGAAACATCAGGTCGTAAAGCTTGTGGCGTGTTTGTGGGAAGACTGTTCATCGCAGAGGAAAACAACCAACACTCAGATGTGTGTTCACATTAAGGTACCACATATAAAAATATCTGCAGTTATGTCAGTTACACCCTGTATACTCTCTCTCCAGCCACAGACTTGACTCCTGTCCACCACCAGCAATGGAGGGAGAATCTTTGACAATGCCAGCCACTTGTGTTGTCGAATAGTTAGAAAAAACCAACAAGCATTGGCTGAAGATCTCGAGACGAAAGGCAAGAGACAATACGTCAACAAGTTGCCATGAAAACATCAATAATGTTGTAAATTCAAACTCCTTTCTCTTGGTGCAATGCTAAATTTATTTACTTCCCAGAATCATTTCGCCTGTTCTACTAAAATCTGTTCATTAGATTTTTCTGAAATAATACTGTTTTGTTTCTACATGTGATACAGATTGCAAACAGCGTAATCAATAATTTTTACATGAGTGGAATGTTAACTGCGTTACACGTTGTCTTGTCAAAGTCTGTGTTTCTCCTCATTTGATCATAGGTCAGAGTAACTGAAGTCGAAGTGTGCCATCTGACCTGCGACCAGATGCCATGACGCGCAGATATTGGCAGGTTAGACGAGCTATATATAATATTTCATTCATATAACTCATGCTTGTCATATAGATAAGAAGAATTCCGTGTTTTACAACTAAATATTTAGTTTGTTTCTAACTATAGATGCTTCGCACTTTCATACTAGGTTTCACTATGATTTATAAGATAAATACATTTTTGTTAGGACATTTGTAGTTTTTACTAGCATCATGTTGAAAAATCACTGCCACACCATCGTAAATGGGAACATAAAATCCCTTCCAGGAAACACTACAGATCTCCTGAAAAAATGTGTATAAGCAAATAATTTTTCTTATGTTTTAGACCAATGAAGATGGCTAGAGTGAACAGGCGAAACGTGTTTTGTTAGCAACGAAATAAACATTCAGTTGGAAAAGACGGAAGATTTCTTATATAAGTGATAGACATAACTAAATAGCAACTTAGGAAGAATGGCTGCAAACACTTAACAACGGTACGAACTGTTCCCAATCTGGAGTATCACATGTAAAATTAAAAGACTATTATTCCAGAAAAATATGTCAAGCCGAATTGCAGATGGAACGCAAATGAATGTTATCTATATCGTATCAGGTTCAAAATGGCTCTGAGTACTATGGTCATCAGTCCCCTAGAACTTAGAACTACTTAAACCTAACTAACTTAAGGACAGCACACAACACCCAGTCATCACGAGGCAGAGAAATATTGTATCAAGAAATGTGCTGATAATGTAGATGGTCTTCACCAACTTGTCATAGCAGGGGGCTGCAGCAGTAATGTAAGTCTGAATCTCAAACCAAAAAGAAGCATTTTATGATACTTAAACGACAACCTGACTTTTTTACATATGAAAATCTACGTTTCAATGGTTCATTAATACAAAAGGTAGGCCTTGAAAAGTGAATCTATGAAAGCGTGGAGATAAAATGTTGCATAGAGAATTCCCGTGAAGCTTTCATACAATTCAAGAAAACCCTCACAAGTACAGCCGTAGACCTAAAATGTTCGATTTGTAAGATGCTACATCTGGTCTTTAATTCCATACCGTTCTGAAGGATGGACGCTAAGCATGTCAACAGCAAAGTACATTGAGGTCCCTGAAACACGTAGCTACCGCGGAACGCTTAATGTATCGTGGACAGCAAGAATATCCTACATCAACCATTGCGACAAACAGACTACACAAACAGCACGAAATATTCATAGTATTTCAAGGAAGAAAACCCGCATACCTGGGACACACCTTACGGAACGCTAAATATACACAGTGATTCAAACGTCATGGACAATAGAACACAGTCTACATTGGTGATTCAATAGTCTTGGCCCTTAGGACAAAGTCGTATTCATGGAGGTGGCAGGAACGATCATTCGAAGCAAAAGAGTCTTATGAACTTACTCTCTAAATGCAAACCTTCAGAGCTACATGCACTTCTTCATGTTCGATTCAGTGAAACAAATATCTTTCACTCCAATTTCTTTGCATTTCATATTCTGAGAAGTGTGGTATGGACCAAAAGAAGAAAAAAAAGTGGAGTAAACGCAGGCTCTAAAGTGCATACCTTAAGAGCTATGATCACTTCGTCGTCTTCACTATTGTAACACACATGTCTTCTACTGGATAAGTGCTCATAGCTTTTAAGTTATGAATTTTAGAGCCCACGTTTACATGATAATTTTCTCTTTCCCTTGTGGTCCATTTTCCCCCCACTACCTCTCCAACAATTTCGAAAGCAAAGCGCTTGTAATAGAAGAGGTTCGTTCACAGTATTGAAGATGAATAAGCGCTCATAGCTCCTAACGTAAGCATTTTAGATTCCATGTTTACTACACGTTTTTGTTTCGAATGTTTGTTTCTGTCAAATCCCTGAATACGACAGTGCACTATGGGCTAAGAGTAGTGAACCACCTGTGCAAACTTTGCCCTACGATACATGACTTCTGTATCACCTTCTAGGCTTCTCCAGTTGACAATAGAACGGAAGAGCAAGGGTACATGAAGGAAACGTAAAGCATAACATAAACCAGTGGACAGGGTTGGCAGGGACAGATGAAGTAGTACATACTGTGGTTCATAAAATGAAGATGCTTTGTCAGAAGGCAGAAACCTCAGGGCAGGCAGAAGATGCAAGAAAAAGGCTTTTGAACTTATAAAACGAATATTTTGTTCTACATTCATTAAATTATGTTCCTCCTGTAAGTTTATGATACTCAGAATGGAAGTGAACATCTCCATGCAAGGAAATCCTAACGGAAGTTTTGCAATTCTCACTTCCTCAACAGACGACGTTTCCTTTGAGATCCTGTCAGGACACCAACATTTTCTAATTTCCGTTAATATCGCTGAGCAAAATATTCCTCTGCTGACCACTAACTTGCAGAGTATGTGCGATGAGGTGTGTATTAATGATGCATTAAAACGCTAGCACAACTCGAACGGCATGGCCGCGAGAGGTCTGCAACACCGTTTCTCAATGATTTATCGCTACGTTCCCTGACTACCAACTGCTGCACTCTGTACTTAAACCTCAATAACAGCTGCCTGTATTTTCCAGCTGACTTCCTGCGCACGCAAACCATCGCATTACATCCGTAGAAAAACTGACTGACGAGTTCATTTGCCCCATTGCGGGAAGTTTGCGAACTGTGAGTGGTGGTGTATCTTCGGTGCGCCGACACGGTCAAGGACATAGGGCGTCGTTACAGCTTCCTTAAGTACACATAAAGGCAGGAATACGAGATGTTTCACAGATGGACATTCAAACTGTTCGGACCAGTAACGGATATCTGCCTGGCTGCAGGCTAAATGCAGAACGACCTGTAAGTCTTGGCGCTAGAGCCTCTCTGTGCAGTGGGTGAGGTCACCGCAGATGACGTCAGACCTATTGCCGCCAAACAGTCTCTGTCCTGACAGGAAAGAACTTGCAGCGATGTTGGGATAATTGACCTCGTCAGTTTCGACAATTTTTCTTCTTCGTTATCCTCAGTCTACTTTCGAGATTTGTAGCATAATAACGGAACGCATGTTTTGCCTTGAAGTTGGCTTGCTCAGTTTCCTCTGTCCTTGTTCGAAATGTTCCACGCAGCTTAGTAATAACCTCTAGCAGCAAGGCTATTTATTACGATCCTGATGTTGATGATGTGAACTCTTGAAGCTTAAGGAGGATAAACATTACTGATGTTGCAATAAACACAAGGTGCCTCCCATGGTGAGGTACTGACGAATATCTTTTTTTAGAAATTAGGAATGCATTCTAGTTCAGTTACGCATGGAGTTGGTATTTCTCCAGAGTAATACACTGCAAATAAATTATGAGCTATGACGCGATGGAGTTTTAATGAGAAGCTTATTATTTACATCCGTGTTTGCTTTACAAAAAATAAATTTCAGGGAATTCCTCAGTCACAATAATGCGGCTTCCCGGCACCCAATTTTATGCAAGTATATCGGTACTATGAAACAATACCATTAGCAAAAAAATTAAGCTCGTAAGTATTAAAAATATCTGCTCATGTACTACGTCTTTTAAATTGACAAGAAAGTACCCTTTCACTAACGATCACTAAAGCATGGAACGAATTCAGTAAAAGCTATTACAATAATAAATTTCGGCAGACATACTAACTATAATAAAGCGGTCGGTACAACACCACCGAAACACGTACCGATAGAAGGGGAGGGGGAGGGGGGTTGTGTATAGGGTGTTCGGAAATTTCAGTTACAGATTTCCAGGTCTTGTAGATGGGAGTGAATACTTAATATTTTGTAGAGGAACCCATGTCCGGAAAAGTACCGTTTCCGTGTACAATCATTTGGAAACATGTTTGATAGGTAGGTCTGAGTCAAGGTAGTCATGTGGAGGGGGGGAGGGGGGTGCTTACGTCGGATTGGCTGACGTCATTTGACGTCTGTTCTACCTCTCTGACCTGGTTCGAACCTCGTTCACGTGCCTGTGAGTGTTAGAGCATCACGGTTACGTACACCTTTGCAGAATACACCGAGATGATCCTTCTGTACGGCGAAGCTCACAGTAATGGAAGAGTGCTCGTCTTCTTTAACAACGCGATGTTCGACTTCATCGCATGCCATTTTGCCACAATTATGCAACGACTCTGAGACAGGGGTACCTTCACCGTCACCAAGCGTGACTTTCGAGCTCCAAGGAGACGCCGCACATGCGAACTGGAAGAGGCCATACTACATCACGCTGAAGAGACCCCGTCAACGACTACACGAACAGTTTTGCGTGCAATGAATGACGCTCCCAGGGCTGTCTGATATGTTGTGGACAATCAGCAACTACACCATACCACCTTCAACACTTCATACGAACTCTAACACTCACAGATACATGAATGACGTTCGAACCAGGTCAGAGAGGTAGGACGGAGGTCAAGTGACATCAGCCAATCCGACGTAAGCAACCCCCATCCTGACGGCCCTCTTTGTTGCAAACTTACCTATCAAACACGTTTTCAATAGGCTGTAGCACGGAAAAAGTACGTTTCTGACCTGGGCTCCTATTCAAAATATTATGTACTCACTGATCTCTAAAATGCTAGAAGTTTGTAAAGGCAATTTCTGAACACCTTGTTTACTTGCTCAAGTCGGAATTTTCAGAAAATACGTTTACGCGATCAGATGCCGAGGGTCAGACCGTTGTTAAAGAGTGCAGAGCAGGACTTTATGACTCACCTTGCGAGCCATGTGGGTTACAAGGTCAGCCTCGATCCGTGTCGAGTGGCTCGAGACTAATGCTGGCGCTCCGACACTTTTCGACCACACCTTGCACATTTATTTCAATGCGTCTCTCTTTCTCTTTAACATTCTCACTTTCACCGTTCTCATTCCTGAAGTGTATGTGCGCATACTGCATATCACTCTGGCAGTGGTCTGTTATTGTTCAACTGATTTACTACTACGCCCCTGTATTAACTGCGACGCGATTCACTAACTCCACCTGTCGCATGAAAGGTAACAGAGGGCGCTAGCTAGTGTGACGCTGCTTGACCTTTTGGGCGGTTTCGGAAAGAAATTTAATATTTTGAGGGCACTGGACGGGGTTGAGTAGAGTTACTGACCATTGCATCAAGCTCCATTATCTTCCTTCCTCTGCATTTAGAAAACATCCGCCACTCCAACACCGAACTCCAAAACTACTCATTAGTCACCAGCATGACACAGACGCATACATGGTAACCTACTTTGTCGAAAGGGTGCTGTCTCACTCAAAATGCCCCACAAGAATAATGTGCAATTCTGAAGATTGCATTCTTGCATTAATATCATTTGTTTCTGAAGTACAGAAATTTAAGCCATAAGTGTTCATTAAAGTGATGAAATTTCAATTAATGGTCTGAATTACCTATCTCGGTTGTCACAACAACCTTCTTCAAATCATATTAAGTTTAATTTTGATGTTGCTTGTAGTTCAACATACAATACGTTGTTAATATACTACCATGTCAATAATATAATCTGGTAATGGATACTGTCTCAACCGAAACCGAAAATTGCGTGCAATAATTGTGATTCTATCAATTTAAAAGAAACCTAATAGGGATCCAAAACAGTGTAGGCGTCCTCATCATGCAACGATGTTGTGTTTTACACAGAAAATTGATAGCCAGATATAAAATCTCGTTCTTTTTGACCTCTTGAAACAAAACTACCTACAACTACTGTTCATTTACACTCCTTGTGGTATCCTCTCTTAGTTTTTTCACCTTTGTATGTAACGTCTTTCAGCCAGTTAGCAGTTTACAGTCAGTCTAATTTGATCTGTCATTAACAATACGTAACGGGTTAACAAAATTTTATTCCCAACATTTTATCGCTAAACGGAGATGAATTGAATGCGTTTCTTTATCACCAAACGGCAATGTTCTGGGTTAGATATTCGGCGTTTCGTGAAGATTTAATGTTGAACTGTCTGTAGAACGGAGACAGCTCGGCAACACCAGTGCTGCCATTTGGTGTCTGCACAGGGTTTCGCCTCTTGCCATCATCAACAACACGAACCATTGAGCTCTACACACATAACGGTCACATGTACTAAGCACCTAAACTTGAAAAAACACTCGTACTACATGCAGGGAAGGTCCCAATTAACAAAACTGAAAAAGATATACATGACACTGGAGGTAGCAATTAAAAAACGCCTTCAGTCACAAATTTTCGTGTTTTATTAAATACACGATGCATTTCGGACCCTGTGAGTCCATAATCAGATGTAATTTGTCTTAATACACTATGTGATCAAAAGTATCCGGACACATGGCTGAGAATTACTTACAAGTTCGTGGCGCCCTCCATCGGTGATGCTGGAATTCAATATGGTGTTGGCCCACCGTTAGCCTTGATGACATCTTCCACTCTCGCAGGCATACGTTCAATCAGGTACTGGAAGGTTTCTTGGGGAATGGCAGCCCAATCTTCACGGAGTGCTGCACTGAGGAGAGGTATCGATGTCGGTCGGTGAGGCCTTGCATGAAGTCGACGTTCCAAAACATCCCAAAGGTGTTCTGCAGGACTCTGTGCAGGCCAGTCCATTACAGGGATGTTATTGTCGTGTAATCACTCCACCACAGGCCGTGCATTATGAACAGGTGCTCGATCGTGTTGAAAGATGCAGCCACCATCCCCGAATTGACCAACAGTGGGAAGCAAGTAGATGCTTAAAACATCAATGTAGGCCTGTGCTGTGATAGTACCAGGCAAAACAACAAGGGGCGCAAGCCCCCTCCGTGAAAACACGACCATACCATAACACCACTTTCTCCGAATTTTGCTATCGGCACTACACACGCTGGCACATGAAGTTCACCGGGCATTCGCCACACCCACACCCTGCTATTGGATCGCCACATTGTGTACCGTGCACACAACGTTTTTCTACTGTTCAATCATCCAGTGTTTAAGCTCCTTACACCAAGAGAGGCGTCGTTTGGCATTTACCGGCGTGATGTGTGGTTTATGAGCAACTGCTCGACCATGAAATCCAAGTTTTCTCACCTCCTGCCAAACCGTCATAGTACTTGCAGTTTATCCTGATGCAGTTTGGAATTCGTGTGTGATGGTCTGGATAGATGTTTGCCTATTACAGATTACGACCCTCTTCAACTATCAGCGGTCTCTGTCAGTTAACAGACGAGGTCGACTTGTACGTTTTTGTGCTTTATGTGTCCCTTCACGTTCCCACTTCGCCATCACATCGGAAACAGTGGACCTAGGGATGTTAAGGAGTGTGGAAATCTAGCATACAGGCGTATGACACAAAGGGCACGCAATCACCTGATCACATTCGAAGTCCGTGAGTTCTGAAGAGCGCCGCATTCTGCTCTCTCACGTTGTCTAATGACTACTGAGGTCGCTGATATGGAGTACCTGGAAGTAGGTGCCAGCACAATTCACCTAACATGAAGAACGTATGTGTGGTGTCACCGCCAGACACCACACTTGCTAGGTGGTAGTTTTAAATCGGCCGCGGTCCATTAGTACATGTCGGACCCGCGTGTCGCCACTGTGTGATCGCAGACCGAGCGCCACCACAAGGCAGGTCTCGAGATACGGACTAGCACTCGCCCCAGTTGTACGGACGACGTAGCTAGCGACTACACTGACGAAGCCTCGCTCCTTTGCCGAGCAGATAGTTAGAATAGCCTTCAGCTAAGTCCATGCCTACGACCTAGCAAGGCGCCATTAGTAACATTGCATGTATCTATGGAGTCTCACTTATATCGTCAATAGCGATGTACCACAAGGATGGATTAAAGTTAAGTATTCCAGCAGCTACGTACTTTTCTTTATAGCATTCATTACGTATCCTGTTACAGACCTATCTCTTGCCTGCGTCAACTAAACGCGTGCCTTTCGGCTACTTCCGTGGCGTGGCTGTCTTGCTACGCCACAACAGTATGTTTACGTGTATTAAGGCAAATTATACCTGATGATGGACCACAGGGTCCGAAATGCATCAGGTAGTTAATTAAACACGAAAAGTTGTGACTGAAGACGTTTTTTAATTCATACCTCCAGTGTAATGAATACAGTCATGTTTGAAGCTGCAAGATATGGATAAAATTAAAAAGATATACATGAACCTACGATTGTATGTATACCAAACAAAAACTCAAACGATTTCATTTGTTTTGGACTTCTTTCAAACAGAAAGAAGTAAGCCATACAGCAACACCCATTGCAAAGAAGAGGAAAATCGTCCTTCTCCTGTTCAAAGGAACTATCCCGGAAATTCGACGATACGACTCGGATTTAACGTGAGTAAAGTTCCTCATTCACAGTGCGTCATCGTTCGGTCTTTTTACAATAAAATGTAGCTTTTGATTTCAACAGAATCTTCTTGCTGTTCAAGCAGATCAATTTCGAACAACGTTCTGAAGCTTCCATTGCCATCATTATCAGAAGTGAAACTAATGGCAGTCGTCAGCTCGAAACTTTTATTTTGAAAGACGAGACTTAAGTGTAAAAATGTTTTTGTTCAGGTATGACGCCGTGAAAGACTTCGAGGACACATTTCTTGGTAGCCCATTCCGTCCTTTTTTCGGCTTCTAGTCACTTCTTCTAATGAATGCCTCTTCATTTCTTCCGCTCTCTATAATTTTATTGTTTGATATATATCTTTTAACAATGGTCGAATATGAGCAAGAGGAACACTAAATCCTCATATTAATTCCGCCCAAGTCATTGAATTTTTGTCAGAGAGTATCAAAGTATGTTTTTCTTCGTTTATTACGGGAGCTGTCGAAATGGTTAAAACGCTTGATTCATATTAGCAGCGAAATTCAACTCGCTAGTCAGATTTGTCGGTATCGGTTTGCATTGTTCGGTGGAGAACGCGAGAAGGTTACTCCAACAAGATCAAGGACGACTCCTTCTTTCAGCTTTATCCAAATGAGCATCTCCCTGTGAACTTACGGCGGGACTGTATTGCGCAGTGGTCTAGGCATGCTGAATGCTAAGAGGTGTTACGCAAAGAGTGACTGACGCTTGTCGTGGCCGCAGGACACAGCGGCACGTGTTATAAAAATATCACCAGCACGTGCCGTGGCTCCTGAGTAGTGAGATGGGATTTTCTGCCAACAGCAGGCCGAGCTTTTGCAAGCGGGCCAGACGTTGCAGTGGTACAGTCATTCCAGCAATAAAATCGGACGCGCTCCATATTAAATTACTCTCTTGTTCTCACTTGCAGAGCGTCGTATTTTTTAATAAACAAATAGTGAGGAACAGCCTCTGGCATTAACCAGAATGTCAAAATCCACAGAGGACGAGTACAACCATCGCGAGAACCGGTATTATCAAGGTATTTCGTATCCTCTACTACTTTCTGCATGGAAAGTCGCACATTATACTTTTCCGCGGCCTTTTCTGAAGCGGTTTGCAGTTACATGTACTTTATTACGTTTAGAAAAAGTTCCTAGAAAGATACAGCTCCGGTCGTACGGCTGTCTGTCCCGTTAGTTTGTTACGAGAAACACCTGGTAGCTCTTGGTTGTCTCTTAGTTGCGTCAAACTACTGACGTGATTTTGTTTACAGGAACGTTTCAGAACAGTGTTACCAACGGCGGAGTGTTTTTCAACTGTATGTCATGTTTCTTTTTTTGTGTAATAAAGATAATTGTGTTGACATGAGTATTCGAGAAGAGGAAAGCCTATTTTAGCTCTGGGTGTAGCGATTTATACGAGTGCGCTGTACGACGAGAAATAACTTCTTGCGAAGATGATGAAGATACCAACCGAATTGGCGTTCGAAAAAAACGATACGTTTCGAAATATTCGGATGACTGAAAGCAAGACGTAGAGCACCGTAGGTGGAAAATTTATTGCTAGCCGTGACTCTATGTATAAGTTCCAGTCTTTCGGTGAACTAGATTCAGTTAATGAACAAAGTAAAAAGTGAGCACAAGATGACCAAAGAGCTGCTTTAAGGGAATATCATTTGTCACAAAGAATGTTTATTTTTATATTTTCTCATACAACAATCTGTTGACAGTATAGGTCCTAGCAACTAAGAGGAATCACACCGTGGTTCACCACTGAGGCAGAAAAAAAGTGTTCAAATGTGTGTGAATTCTGAAGGAACCAAACTGCTGAGGTCATCGGTCCCTAGACTTACACATTACTTAAAGTAACTTAAATTAACTTATGCCGAGACAAACACACACACCCACGCCCTCCGACGGACTGAGGCAGATTCTCGCATTATGCTTCACCAGGTCATGACAAAAATTTAAAGAGTTCATTCGACACCACAAACGGTTGTCGAGCCACAGTCACTAAAACGATAGAATTTTTAAAAGGTTACATAACTAGTCCCCCCCCCCCCCCCCCTTCCATGAACCATGGACCTTGCCATTGGTAGGGAGGCTTGCTTGTCTCAGCGACATGTAATGATAGCCGAACCGTAGGTGCAACCACAACGTAGGGCTATTTGTTGAGAGGCCAGACAGACGTGTGGTTCCTGAAGAGGGGCGGCAGCCTCTTCAGTAGTTGCAGGGGAAACAGTCTAGATGACTGAGTGATCTGGCATTGTAACATCAACCAAAACGAACTTGCTCTTCCGGTACTGCGAACGGCTGAAAGCAAGGTTAAAGTACAGCCGTAATTTTTCCCGAGGGCATGCAGCTTTCTGTATGGTTAAATGATGATGACGTCCTCTTGCGTAAAATATTCCGTAGGCAAAACAGTCCCCCATTCGGATCTCCGGGCGGGGACTACTCAGGAGGACGCTGACAGGTGTGTAAATTACCGAAATATCAGTGTAATAAGTCACGGTTGCAAAGTACTAACACGACTCCTTTATTGAAGAATGGAAAAACTGGTAAAACCCGACCACGGGGAAGATCAGTTTGGATTCCGGAGAGATGTAGGAACAAAAAATGGCTCTGAACACTATGGGACTTAACTTCTAAGGTCATGAGTCCCCTAGAACTTAGGACTACTTAAACCTAACTAACCTAAAGACATCACACACATCCATGCCTGAGGCAGGATTCGAACCTGCGACCGTAGCGGTCGCGCGGTTCCAGACTGTAGCGCCTAGAACCGCTCGGCCACCCCGGCCGGCCAGATGTAGGAACACGTGAAGCAATAATGACCGTAGGATCTCTCGTAGAATATAGGTTAAGGAATGGCAAACCTATGTTTATAGCATTTGTAGACTTAGAGAAACCTTTTGACAATGTTGACCGGAATACTCTCTTTCAAATTCTGAAGGTGGTAGGGGTCAAATACAGGGCGCGAAAGGCTATTTACAATTTGTATAGAAGCCAGATGGTAGTTATAGGAGTCGAGAGGCATGAAAGGGAAGCAGTAGTTGAGAAGGGAGTGAGACACGGTTGTAGCTTATACCCGATGTTGTTCAATCTGCACTCTGAGCAAGCACAAGGATTTAAAGTTCAAGAAGAAGAAAAAAAACTTTGGGGTTTGCCGATGACATTGTAATTCTATCAGAGACAGGAAAGGACTTGGAAGAGCCGTTGAACGGAATGGACATCGTCTTGGAAAGAGGATGTAAGATGAACAGCAACAAAAGAAAAACGAGGAAAATTGAATGTAGTCGAATTAAATCATGTGATGCTGAGGAAATTAGTTTAGGGAATGGGACACTTAAAATATTAGATGAAATTTGCTATTTGGAAAGCAGAATAACTGATGATGATCGAAGTAGGGAGTATATAAAATGTAGACTGGTAACGACAAAAAAAAAAAAAAACATTTTTGAAAAAGAAAAGTTTGTTAACATCGAGAATAGATTTAACGGTCAGGAAGTTCTTGTAAAGTATTTGTATAGATTATAGTCATGTATGGAAGTGAAACACGGACGATAATCTGTTTAGACATGAATAGAATAGAAGCTTTTGAAACGTGGTGTAACAGAAGACTGCAGAAGGTTATGTGGGTAGATAACGTAACAAATGATGAGGTACTGAATTGAATTGGGGAAAAGAGGAATTTGTGGTACAACCTGACTAGAAGAAGGGATCGGTTGGTACAATACATTCTGAGGCATCAAGGGATCACCAATTTTGTACTGGAGGGAAACGTGTGGGGTAAAAATCGTATAGGGAGACCAAGAGATGACTACAGTAAGCAGATTCAGATGGATGTAGGTTGCAGTAGTTACTCGGAGATGAAGAGGCTTGCACAGGATAGAGTAGCATGGAGAGCTGCTTCAGACCAATCTTTTGATAGAGGACTATAACAACAACATGTCGAGGTAAAACGACTGATCAACCGAAAATTGTCATGACATCTTATGCCCGTTTCTGCTGGCTTTGCCTCAATTTACTGGTTTTAGTGTTTTTTCTTTTGCAGTATTTGAAAGAAGTTTGGTTGCAATTATTAATGCAGTTTTCCAGGTTTGTGATTACATTTGAAAATGACGACTCAGTGCGTCGAAATTAATTATGGAACCTTTTAAAATTTTTATTTTTTTAGTGACGGTAGCTCCACGACCGTTTGTGGTGTCAAATGAACGTTTTAAATTTCATTCAGTCACACTCTTTGATGTTATGTCGAAATACAAAATCCTGACGAAAAGTCAGTCTTGGAAACCCTGTTAGAGCTGTCGTTCCAAAATAGGTATCAAAAATAAAAATTTGAAAACCGTAAATACAAAATCTCTATGGACTTTCAAAAGCGGATTGAGCTATTTAAGCGAACTGAACCGTTCAGTCGCAAAAATTATTTTCTTTGGTGACAGGTATACTGGATATGATGCAGAAAGAGAACAATATAATAAGAGAGGAATAGTTCAATCTCAAAATTATCTCCTTGGGCAACAAGTATACTGGATATGATGCAGAATGAGAACAATATAACAAGATTGCCTGTTGTTTTGTTGGTCGGGCAACTACAGCCAAACGTCAACATTTTTCCAAAGAAAATTCAGCACCGGCTGTGTCAATGATTTCTATTAAATCTGCGACCGGCCGTGTCCGCTGCCGCGCGGCTCCTCACAGCTTGCACGGTCATTGCCGCTCCCATCATTTTAAAAAATTTTTTAAAAAAAAGATTTCAAAATTTTAACTACCGCTTTCACCAGATAACGGTATATTGGACGTGAATGGTGGGGAGTGGCTACAGGGCAATGTTCAACGTTACCATGTTATAGATAGCGTATATGGCCTGAGGATGCACCGATAAGTGGCGCCAAACCGGTCGCAGATTTAATAAAGATCGTTGATACAGCCAGTGCGGAATTTTCTTTGGAATAATTCCCTGTCAGACACCAGGGCTAAAAGCTTAAAGAGTAAAAGCTTCTACAAATCGTACTCGCAGTTCTAGCGTATTTGTGAAACCCCAAATGCGTAACAGTTAGCCCAGTCATTTCCCACGATAAAGGAGTAAGTGATGAACGTTTCCATTCTAGGATTGCGACTGGAATCGCCATTAGGTAGTCCTTAATTATGATTTCCGTCCCATACCTCAAGTACTTCTGTTAATCCCGGCATTGTTTCCTAGACATGCTGGTGTCGAAACATTTCACGTTCATGAAATAAGAACAAGTACTTGCGCTGTAACGACTCTGCCGTGGGCAGGGCCCTATACTGTAACGAGGAGAGCTATCGGCCCCGCGTTAATAGAGAGGAACAGCCTAATAAACGGCCGCGCCGTCGAACCACGGCCCGGCGATGCCCACGTCCCGGCGTACAAAACGAGCGCGTCCCGTCCCGGACGTATCCCCATTTCTTCACGTCCGCGGCGCACGAGATACAGAGGTGTGAAGGCCCACAATGGCCGCATTTGTCAGCGCCGCTATCGGGCGGCCCGGGCCGGACCATCAGCACATTATCTCATAAACTGCGCCTGCGCTCCTCGCCCACAGACGGTACGGACCGGCCGCACCAGGCTGGGCCGGGAAGTCGCTGACTGATGGGGGCGATTACTGGCCCGGGTCGTCCGCACCCAGCCGGAGAGCTGGCGAGCGGGCGGCTCCGCTGGCCTGTGCACCCGGCCTTCCCTCTCTCTGAGAGATTTACGTCCGTAATGGGTGATCTACATGTCACCCCTGCCAACAAGAATCTTGAATTGACACACCAAAGTTCACTGTATGGTCGAAGCACTATGATCACCTGGCAGTATCCAGACTACCAACTGTTTGGAGCACACCAAAAACTAGCCGATCAGCAGGGCTAGAGTCGTCCAGAAGCTAAGTCCCTATCGCGTCCAAAGATTGCTACAGTTGTCACAGAGTGATGTACTTCTGGCAAGTGAGAGACTGTTTGTTTACTCTTAGGACAGTGTATCTTTGACATGTTGCATTGTATGTTCTGTGACTATGAAATAAAGTGGTTAGACTGCTAATCGCTGCTCTACTGTGATTCACGACAACAGTAAAGGTGTAAATGTCATATGGCGCTACATCTGGGACATGCCACAGATTATCTTCAGCTGCCTGTTGAAAAGAGTGTTCTTCCTCCACGTTCATTGGCCCCTTTCCTTGCATATATGTGAGAGTTGTGTCGTATGTACGAGGGCTATTCGTATAGCAAGGTTGGATGGGTCGCGAAATAGAAAAGAAAGTGAAAGTGCTATGAAGGTTTGCACAGGTGTGTAGGGCATTGTTTCTATTGTGCCTGTCGATCGCGTCACGTCGCGTCACTCTTTCAGTTCTGAGCACGAAGTGACCACATCCACATAAAGACACCTAGAAAAAACGTGTCTCTAGCCAAATATGGGCGCCCACTGAGGATTCGCCTGATTTTATGCAACCCCACGTAACGTACCTGTCATGCATTTCCTTCGTCATGACAATTTTCGGCCGCACGTTTCAGGGGCAACGAGGACGCTCGTTTTCGAGGAGATGTGTTTGCTCACCCGCCATACAGCCCGAACTTGACACCCCCTCTAATACTCATCTTCGCTCACATGAACCGCTGGCTATGAAGCGAACGTTTTGGCACAGACAACGAACTGAAGGCAGCGTAGAGAATTGACGGAAACAACAGGCAGCTGCCTTCTGTGTCGAGAGTATTTTGGGAAATTGGCACAACCCAACGACAGACGTCGGAATCGGAGCGGCGGCTATGTAGGGAAGTAGCTGGAAGGTGTAACAAACTGTTGCAAATAAAATATTTTTGTTTTTCACTGTGGTTTCCATTTCGCGACCGATTGGGCCTTACTTTCTGAATAGGCTTCGTATTTATGAATTTAAGGTAGGTGTAATGGATGCGTGCGTAGTGTAGAATTATGTTCGTGTTGTACGATGCTGTAATGAGAAGGAATGGACTGCAACCCATCTCTAATACGACCAAGCGGGCCGACGGCTTAACGTCCTCAACCGACACACGGACCGTCATCTACGGCGTCACATGATCTCACTTCATAACACACTACCGCAGTAGAGGCCCGAGAGGTTCGGAACTTAATTCAGGATATTGGGGCTAAGACTCCTGATCAGGATCTGTACGCGATATCCTCACCTCTCCTGACCTTGCGTGCCAATTAGCGGCAGTGAAAATTTCAGCCATCACTAGGACTCCAACCGCCTTACCTCCGAGCCGGCTTGCGTTAGCGACTTTGGATACGGAGGCGTGAGGGGCATCGGTATTCCAACAGGAATGCACATACAGATTTTCAGTATTATTGTTGTTGTTGTGGTCTTCAGTCCAATGACTGGTTTGATGCAGCACTCCATGCTACTCTATCCTGTGCAAGCTTATTCATCTCTCAGTACCTACTGCAACTTACATCCTTCTGAATCTGTTTAGTGTATTCATCTCTTGGTCTCCCTCTACGATTTTACCCTCCACACTGCCCTCCAGTGCTAAACCGGTGATCCTTTGATGCCTCAGACTATGTCCTAACAAGCGATCCCTTCTTCTAATGAAGTCGTGTTACAAATTTCTCTTCTGCCCAATTCTGTTCAATACCTCCTCATTAGCTATGTGATCTACCCATCTAATCTTCAACGTTCTTCTGTAGCACTACAATTCGAAAGCTTCTGTTCTCTTCTTGTCTAAACTATTTATCGTCCATGTTTCACTTCCATTCATGGCATCACTCCATACAAACACTTTCACAAACGACTTCCTGACACTTAAACCTATACTCGATGTTAACAAATTTTTCTTCTTCAGAAACGCTTTCCTAGCCATTGCCAGTCTACATTTTATATCCTCTCTACTTCGACCATCATCAGTTATTTTGTTCCCCAAATAGCAAAACTCATTTACTACTTTAAGCGTCTCATTTCCTAATCTAATTCCCGCAGCATCACCTGATTTAATTCGATTACATTCCATTATCCTCGTTTTGCTTTTGTTGATGTTCATCTTATATCCTTCTTTCACGACACTGTCCATTCCGTTCAGCTGTTCTTCCAGGTCCTTTGCTGTCTCTGACAGAAATACAGTGTCATCTACGAACTTCAGAGTTTTTATTTCTTCTCCATGGATTTTAATTCCTACTCCGAATTTTTCTTTTGTTTCCTTTAGTGCTTGCTCATTATACAGATTGAATAACATCGGGGATAGGCTACAACCCTGTCTCACTCCCTTCCCAACCACTACTTCCCATTTCCCTTTCATGCCCCCTTATTATTATTATTATTATTAAATTATGATTATTATTTTAATGGAGTCTGCGTACAGTGATACAACCACTTCAAACTTACTGCATTACATTTGCACGGTCTGATACCTAGCGTAAAGCACACATTTTATTAACATTACCGATAACACTTGAATACGTACCAAGGCTAAAACACGTGAATGGGGGTTATATGTTGCAACTGCAATGTCCTGAGAGAAGTCGTTATTTGAAAGCGATAAGTGAAAGCGACCTACAAAAAGTGAGATTGAAATATTCAGAAAAATACGTGTAAGCTGTAGAGAAATATGGGTAATATGCAATACGCAAGAGAATAATAAGAAAGGAAGATGAAAAGAGAAGTGATCGGATTTAAAAGGGCCTACTCTTTAACCAGTATATCGAAGAAGCCATGTTGGA
Source organism: Schistocerca serialis cubense (assembly GCF_023864345.2). Lineage (NCBI taxonomy): Eukaryota > Metazoa > Arthropoda > Insecta > Orthoptera > Acrididae > Schistocerca > Schistocerca serialis. The sequence goes on along the minus strand of NC_064643.1, from coordinate 200,021,274 downwards.
AATAGGAGTAGAACAGTGGTTCAGGAGTGAGATTGCAGTTAAGTGTAGAGGGATACCAATGATAAGATTCACTGATGACATTGCTATCCTTAGTGAAAGTGAAGAACAGTTGAACGACCTATTGCATATGATGTTGTGCTGAACAGCGTACAGTGATAAGAATATAGACTAAGAGCAAATCAAAGACGGAAGGAGTAGGAAGGAGTATCAGAAATGAGATTAGCGACAAACTTAACAAAAAAAATTGGTTACAACTAAGTAGATGGAGTTCTGCTACCATGGAAACAACAGACTAAACAGAGTGGGGGTGAAAGCGGACTGGGGTGTTCCTTCGTAAAGGAAGTCTTTCCAACAAAGAAGACGGAGATTGTACTATACCCAACAAATAATCGAGGACCTTGAGTAAGTAAGTGCTATTCAGAGATGAAGAGGATTGCACAGAGGAGAAAATCATGGCTTGCCGTGTCAGAACATTCAAAGCTGATGGCCCAAAACAAGGAAAAAAGTAGCGCAAATGTTGTTTTTCCCCACCTGCGATCTTTGTACACTTATCAGATTCCTGCAGGCACAGGAGTAAACTCCAACAGATCCATTGCCAGTTAGGAGACTACGAGTGACTGCCAGATGACGTTGCTGGCAATTTGCTGATTGGCGATCCATTGTGCAAGACGACCCTAGTGACCTATCGCACCTTGTGGCGCAATTTCGTAGAACCGCCGCTTCACAGTTTCGTAACTCTCTGGTCAGTTCACTGCGTCTCATTGACTGCTGCAAGAAATTGTGGCCCCATGGTGTCATTCTCACAAAGCGTGTGCGCAATGGGTGCCTATTAACATACACTGAGGTAACAAAAGTCATGAGATACCTCCTAATATCTCGTCGGACCCCCTTTTGCCCAGTGTAGTGAAGCAGCCCGACTTGGCATGGACTCAAAAAGTCGTTGGAAGTCCCCTGCAAAACTACTGAGCCATGTTGTCTCTACAGCCATACATAATGTGAAAGTATTGCCGGTGCAGGATTTTGTGCACAAACTGACCTCTCGATTATGGCCCATAAATGTTCTGGATGGCCACACCATTCGTTCGAATTGTCCAGAATGTTCTTTAGACCAATCGCGAATAACTGTAGCCCGGTGTCATAGCGGATTGTCATCCATAAAAAATTGGAACATGAAGTCCATGAATGGCTGCAAACGATCTCTAAGTAGCTGAACATAACGAGCACCCAGTCCATTCCATGTAAACACAGTCCACACCATTATGGAGCCACCACCAGTTTGCAATTTTTTTTTTTTTTTTTTTTTTTTTTTTTTTTTTTTTTTTTTTTTTTTTTTTTTTGACGACCTGGGTCCATGGCTGCCCCACACCCGAACATTACCATCAGCTCTTACCAATGGAAATCAGGACTCATGTGACCAGGCCAGAGATTTCCAGTTGTCAAGGGCCCAACCGATATGGTCAAGAGCCCAGGAGAGGCGCTGCAGGTGGTGTCGTGCTGTTAGCAAAGGCACTCGCGTCCGTCGTCTGCTACCGTAGCCCCTTAACGCGAAATTTCGCCGCACTATCCTAACGGATATGTTTGTCGTCCGTCCCACATTGACTTCTGTGGTAATTTCACACAGTGTGTCTTTAAGCACTGAACTCAACGCAAACGCAGCTGCTCTGGGCCATCGACCACTGCATTGTCCGTAGTGACATTAATGACTGAAATTTGGTATTGTCGGCACACTCCTGACACTGTGGATCTCGAAATATTGAATTCCTTAACGATTTCCGAAATGAAATGTCCCAAGTGTCTAGCTCCAAGTACCATTCCGCGTTCAAAGTTTGTTACTTTCCGTCGTGCGGCTATAATCATGTTGGAAATCGTTTCACTTGAATCACCTGAGTACAAATGACAGCTCCGCAAATGTACTGCCCTTTTATACTTTGTGTACGCCATATTGCAGCCGGCAGTAGGCGGTGCGTATCACCACCCCATGACTTTTGTTACCTCAGTGTATAACCAAAAGCGTGGCCGCAGCATTGTCGTGAAGGGAACTGACACGAGTTTCTCGGCAGCATTGTCATTGGATATGAAACTTATGTGTCATATCAGACCAGAAAGAAACCAACAGTCCATTCATTGACTGCACAGCACTTCAGTTGTGAAGGCGAAAAAACCAAATGCAAGCAGTATATCTCTGTCAAATAGTCGTGTGTTCTTTCTAGAAGAGAAAGTGATCAACAGTTGTCAGCGAAGACTGGCCTTAAATGCTGATATTTATAATCAGGTATTGAAAATTTAGGCGTTCCAGAATAAAAGAGAAGGAATGAGGAGTCGTTACGGTTTCGGTAGATGCCGTACATCCCACTTCACATCGTGTCATTTGCTTCGGTTTCGATGGGAGACTTCGAACATTCAGCCAACGTCCAAGCCCCGATCTCACACAATGTGACATTCTTCTGTTGCGTCTCTGGAAACACTTTCTGAGAGGAAAACATGTTCACAAATATGCTGAGCGAGAGATACAGGATTGACTTCATAACTCCATCCTTTGGCAGCAGACTCCTTTGCATGTGGTACCAGTGCGGTAATATGAGCATTAATGTCGAAAAGACGCCAGTGATTCCGTGTGAACACTGAAACAATTATTTCTTGCATATCGATATTTTGCTTGCTTAATCGGCTTTCGGAATGTACCTTTTTGATAACCTTCGTAATTCAGACGCTAGTAGGTACCAGGAGCGCTTGCCCCATGATGTTTTCCGTCTAATCCATAGCTCCCACAGCTGTCTCAGTAACTACTATGGCACAAGTAGGAGTGCTACCTGGATTCAAGGAAGTACTGCGTAAAAGAGCGGATCAGAATCGGCAACTCGGATTTCGGGAACCGAACCGAATATATATCGGAGAACCGAGTGAGCTAACAATGGTCTCGAGCTCTACGTACGCCCACTGGTCTGCAACTGGAGACTAGCCTGACATATTCGAGCTCTTGATATTGGTTCTCGAGAACATTATTAGATCGAGAACTTGTCAAAATGGCTCAAATGGCTCTTAGCACTATGGGACTTAACAGCTGTGGTCATCAGTCCCCTAGAACTTAGAACTACTTAAACCTAACTAACCTAAGGACATCACACACATCCATGCCCGAGGCAGGATTCGAACCTGCGACCCTAGCAGTCGCACGGTACCGGACTGCGCGCCTAGAACCGCGAGACCACAGCGGCCGGCCGAGAACTTGTCGGTTTTGCTATTAACCGGTGGTATTTTACAAGGTGCATACTCTTCAATCACCTTTCGGAGATCCTGTCTAATGTGATGGTTCGAATTTACATACGTGAATTCTGTATTTATCAATCAGTGTGAGTGGTAGGCGTATAAAGTTGGACGAAACTGGTTCGCCACATAAGAATAACGCTTTTGCACGTTTTTGCTCAAACAGAGTGCAGCAATGTCAGACGAACACAAAAAAATGCACCGTTGGAACAGGATTGAAATCAATAAAGAGAAGTGTACCTGAGCACAACTTGTTGCGATAAAATTTAGCATTTAATTATTATGAATAAAATCTTTCTGTGTAATACCTACATTTTTGGCAACTGAAGCATCGTGGGAAACTATTTACTATGAAACAATCCGGCACATCAGCAGTTTTAATTTTTTCGGTTCCAGCTTTTGCGTTTACTCCACAGAAATGTTCTACAATTTTTTTCCATTTAGGGTCCACATGTTCCCATATTCGTCTGGCCGGTATACGCAGATAACATCTATAGACTACTACATTAAACTTCTTCATGGCGAAGAAATAATGTATTGTTTCTTCTTGTCCGCTAGCATTTTCTTCATATTGGAGTTGTTAAATGACAGCCAGCTGCCGAAGGCCAAAGAAACAGATAAAAGTGCTTGAAATAACTAAGAATTCGACGTGCTATGTGTTTCCAGTAGTATACAGCGAGTAAACACACTCACAATAGGCCCACGTGATCATAGTCACGGCACCCAGGCTCCGTGTGGCGCCTACGTCATGGTCGGGGTTACGCCCTTTGCCGTACAGAGCGCTTGGCGCGAGAGCTCCACGTGCCTAAGTTATGTGCGATCACCGGCCTCAGCGAGGAGCTGCTCCAATACTTGCCAGTTCGATAACAGGTTTCGAGCGCTTGCGGATGCAGTCTACGTTTACAGACAACCAATGTATGTGTGATTCAAAGCCCGCTTCTCCACGGCACAAGAACTCTCCAGTAACATTAGATTGCCTATTGTGTGTTGTCTGTCGTAATATTTGATACGCACGATTTGCAAATTCTGCCTCAATCACATCTATTCTGTCGTCTATTCCTGCATATAACACGATCAATTACGTAATTATGAGCTCTCGTTGCCCGGATGTAAGTTCTGTGCACATTCTCAAGCGTTAATTCATATATACAGCCAAGCTGTCGAGCTAGAATCTGGCATCCTCACTGGTCACAGCTATAACTGTCTAGCAGATTTAGCTATGACCAGTGCCAACGACGTTGCCACGTTGGATACATCTGTTCTCGTCCGACTACCGAAGTTAAACGACATCGGTTCCCGTTAGTACTTGGATGGGAGATCGCTTGCGAAAATCGGGTGCTGTTCGCACAGGGACACGCTGTTCACCGAAGTGGTAACAAATTGAAAGACTAGCACCACGCTGTTGATCCATACGGAATTGTTATAAGCTGTGACCAATGATAATGCCAGATTGCATCTCGACAGCTTGACTGTAGACCTGAATGAGTTTCTGAGAAAGCAGCTGCTTCCGTGGAGCTTGTTGCGAAGTAATGAAATATAAATAAATGGAATAAAAGTAACAAACACAGTTCAACAATTAAATAATTTGGAAAAGAAAAATCGATTCGAAAAAATTTTAGTCCAAAATATGAAAATGGAATATGGAAATGGAGAAGCAATAAGGGCGTGTATGAAAAAACTGGGAATATAACAGATGTAATGAGAAAGCCGAGCGTTACTTTTTATGGCCACTTAAAAAGAATAGGTAACAAGGCGCTGGCAAAAAAGTATTCACCTTGTATCACAAAAAATCAGAAACTCAGATTTTATGCTGAATAAAAGTTAAGAGAGATCTACGGGTGTTGAGAATAACAGACAACGGTACAGAAAACATACATGAATTATGGAAAAGGTAGGAAAAGTTAAGGGACTTCCAGAAGAAAACAGAAAAGTAGAGAGGAGAGACATAGAAAGAAGAAAGCAAGAATAAGTCACGGAAATGGAAATAAAATGACGTCAAAAATCAGCAGTTTCAGAAGCTCCGAGATAACCAAATTCGATTAATGATAATACTGTGATACCGTGGAATTTCTGTTTAAAAAACAAATACTTTATCAACTATGGATCCGCAAGGAGAATTCGCCTCCTAAAATATTGGGGGGACGGTCATAATACACTGAATTGGCATCGGAAGATGTTGGTGCACTATGATTTTAATTTTGTTCCAAAAGGATGCAGCCGCAGGACACGGTCGCCTTTAATGATCTCATAGACGACAGGATATTAAATTCTAATCCAAAATTAATGCAATCGATGTATTTGGTATAGTTCGAAAACGGGTCTTTAAGGTCGAAACTGGCCAGTCGTGATGTACCAATAAGTATTAATTATTGATACAAATCTTACAACCCCGGGGGGTCAATGGATTTAATCTTTAACAAGTATCAAAGACACCGACCAAGTAGCGCGAAGCACTTCCTAAAAACCTGATGACAGTTGCGAAACATTTTAGTATAACGTCCGCGAGGTACCAAAACCGATGGCAAGCCATTACAAACCGCACAACCGATGCCAACTGTTCTCTGATGTCGGTCAGAGGTTGGTGCAAGGCCATTCCGAACGATGGTGTTTCACAGGTGCTCAGTAGGGTTGCACACAGGTGACCTGTGAAAGGAGAGAGAAAGAGAGAGAGAGAGGGGGGGGGAGAGAGAGAGAGAGAGAGAGAGAGAGAGAGAGAGAGAGATGAAATACTGATGTTTGGTTTGTGGGGCACTCAACTGCCGGATCATCAGCGCCCGTACAAAGTCTCAATTTGTACACAGTCCAATTTTTACACAGTCTAATCAAGCCACTGTCACCAATGATGATGAAATGATGAGGACAACACAAACACCCAGTCCCTGGGCAGAGAAAAAATCCCCAACCCCACCGGTAATCGAACCGAGGACTCCGTGATCCAGAGGCAGCAACGCTAGCCACTAGACCAAGAGCAAGAGCTGCGGAGACAGGGAGATGGGGGAAGAGGATGAATATATACTCACGTCCCTACAACCTAAGGCAAGCCTTTGACATGGGAAACTAGATTGTTTTCTGGAAGGTGTACGTTGTCTTTAAGATGAGCATGGCCAGATGAAGGGTTCCTGCATGATTCGCCGTTGGAGATAATATGGAAGACATACTAATGTGATCCGTTTCATTTTACATAAACACTCTCACACGAGAATGCCTCCAGCGCTTATCTGAGTGGTGCCGTTAAAGCAAGTGGAAAACAAAGCTTCGTTTTCGACGTATTCGTACCCTGACATTGACATTTAACAACTTGTGAGTCCATACAATCTTCCCCAAATTTCGAGAATCCAGCAGTAACGTTTCTACTTTCTTAATCTTGCGACGTGAGGTGAACAGAGGTAGTGTAGGGTTCTGGTTTCTGTATTGGTGGATTTGGTGTAAGCTCCTCTTGTTGTTGTCCAGTAGTGAACTGGAATTAAAAAATTTTCTTGTCTCGATGGCAATGAAGCACCAACCCATAATTTTATTTTTATTGCGATCAGAACTATTTAATTTTTAACCAATAAACATGAGCTACTGTTTGATGAAACACACGATAAGGTGGAATAGGAGAAGAGGGATAATGTGTCGTGACTATTTCGATTGGATTGTCGGGCGTTTAAGCAGTTCAGAGGCGTACTACTAGATTTATTATTGGTAGGTTCGATCAAGTCTCCAGGAACTTAAATGGGAATCCCTGGACGGAAGAAGATTTTTATTCGTGAAGACTGTTGAGGAAATTTAGAGAACTGCATCTGCTACAAACAGCAGAACCATTCTACTGTCACCAATGTACATCTCGTTTACGGATGGTGCAGACGAGAGAAATCAGTCCTCGTGCGGAAGTATATAGGCAGTCATTTTTAACTTGCTCAATTTGAGACTTGGAACAGGAATAGGGATGGCTGGTACCGTCCACCATGCACCGTACGGTGGCTTTGAGAGTATGTATGTACAGGGTGTCCGGGCTAGAGATATACAAAAGGAAGTACATATTAGAAAAGAACGCGACATTTCATGCTTTTGGGTATATAAGCTGTCTATAGAGATAGCCTCCATGATGTGAACCTCACAGCTTCATGAACAACTCCCATGGCACATTCGCGCCAGTGACTAGGCATACCTATCTCGAAATGTTGGTGAACTATGCAGTTACCTCCCAACGTCATTTTCCGGCAGGATGGTGCTCCTACCCCCCCTCCCCTCCCCCCCGAACCACACCTCTCCCCCTACTTGGGCATGTTATCACATTTCTCCACGAGACGTTTCCTGAGCGTTTGATAGGAAGGAGGGGGAGGGTGATGTCCCATTGCCTGGCCACCTCTGTCTCCCAATATGAATCCGCTGGATTTCAGTGCATGTGGGTTTATCAATTTACAGAACAAGGGTTTGAGATCTGGTAGATTTGAGACGACGAAACTAGCACCTGTCATCCTTATGAACATGCGGCGAGAAGTGGAATACCGTTTTCATATCTGTCGAGGCACAAACTGTGCCACCACTGAACTGTACCAGAGTGTTTGAAAATGTTTAAGCTCGTGAGTACAATGTTGGACAAATAAAGCTATAAATCTTAAAAGATATTGAAATACAAACAAATATTTTTGTGTGTGTACAGCCCGGACGCCTTGTAGAATCCCGAAAATATTTCATACGTATTAAGGCAGGCAACTGAAATTACATCATCTTAAATCCAGGGTAGATGATGTCAGTTGCGGCGCCTACCTCAAGGTGTACGAAATATTTTCCAGTCCAGTTCTCTTTTGCCCAACCTTTAGGTGTAGGTGTAGATGTGTAAGTGTCTGTATGAGATTGACACCTAAGATTTGACAGTGATCATTATTATTATTATGTAGTATTCTGCCTAGTGGCAGGTCCATGTCTTCCTACGGAGAATTTATGATTCCACTGTTCCCTGTCTTCAGCTTCTTCCTTCAGTCTGTTGTATCTCCTTCTATCTTTCATGTCGTCCAGATGTTGAATTCTTCTTCTTCCTCGTCCTGCGTTTCCTCTGAGTTTCCCTTAGATGACATCATGTATGAGTCCCTCGTGTCTAAGTACATGTCCAATCCAGTTGGCCTTTCTCTGAAGAATTGTACTTCTCTTCTGTCCTACTCTTCGCAGTACATCGTCATTTTTATGCGATCTGTCCACTTAATCTTTTCCATTCTCCTCCAGCACCGCATTTCAAAGCTCTCTAAGTATTTGTTCTCCTTCTTTCTCATGGTTCATGTCTCTGCTCCAAACAATGCAATGCTCCAGATGTAGCACTTTATCAGTTTTTTCCTCAATGCCAAACTCAACTTGCTGGTCAGCAGAGTCTTCTTCTTGATGAAAGCAGCTTTGGCCCTGGCGGTTCTTGCTCGGATTTCGTTGGTGCAGTGGGCATCCTTTGTGATAAAACTTCCCAGGTACTTGAACTGATTCACATTTTCCAGTTCCCGATTGTCAACAGTTATCTTCAAGTGTTTCTCACGTTTTGATATGCGCATCATTTTTGATTTTTCGATGTTGATTTCCATGTCGTATTTTCTTACAGTTTCCATCAAATTGTTCATCACGTGTTGCAGCTTTCTCTGATTTTTGGCGAGCACTACCATGTCGTTTGCATACTTGATGGTGTTGATGAGACGTCCTCCTACTTTGAAGTTTCCGCATCCTTTCAGCGCTTCTCTCGCCAGCATTTCTCCATACAGGTTGAAGAGACTTGGCGACAGACAACATCCTTGTCTCACTCCCCTTCCTATTTTCACACTGTTCGTTTCTCCATAGTTCAGTCGTACCTTTACCCTTTGTCCCACGTACAAGTTCCTTATAAGTCTCCGATCTCTCCAGTTGATTCCTATTTCCTTAAGGATGTTCATCAATATATTCCAATTGTCTATAAAACAAGCGCAAACTTCTTCGTTAACGGCCAGAACTCTCTCTGACAATATCCTCATCATGCCAATGGCGTCTGTGGTCCCTTTTCCTTTCCTGAAGCCAAACTGGTCTTCTCTCATCACTTCTTCAATATCGTTTTCCAAGCGTCTATTTAGTATTCTTGCAATGATGTTTGCCACATGCGATATCAGTGTATTTGTTCTATAATCACTACACTTCTTGGCTTGCTGTTTCCTCTCGAGAGTAACCATTGCGACGTCCAAAAAGTCTTCAGGCCATTCTCCAGTTTCATAGATTTTGTTTATGAGTTGTGTCAGAACTTTCAAACTTTCATTTGCATATGCACTGATATAGCTCGTCTTGCCGATTCTACCCTACACTATCAAGCAAACGGCGCGCGTAAGGTCTGATGTAATCCCAACAACATGCCACGCCATGCTATTCCGTTCATCATGGTAGCAGGTGTAAGCTGTCTCCAATACAGAAACTATTCTAGTTGCTCGTGAGTGTACGTCAAAGATTCAAGATTTTCCTGTCGCCTGTACATGCCCGTTCTCACGCTGTAACGTGGCGTGCGTTGAAGCAAGCGCACACGGAGAGTGGACGCGGTCCACTGTAGCTCTACGTCGGCTTAAGGGACGCACGCAGCCGGCGGCTGTGCCCACACCGATTTAAAGCCGGTGTCGGCGGCCACGGGGAATGGAATTCCGGCGCCGGTGCGCCCTCTCCCCTAGCCGCGGCCGGACAAGATAATCAGATGTGCCGCCGACGTCAGGGGCGGAGCTATCTGCCGCGTGCATCGCCGCTACTAAATCCGCGTCAGCCGATGAGATGCGTGTGCGTGCGTCTTCTCTGCGTGTCTGCGTGCACGCCCCCGCCGGACGATCTCATTCACATCTCTGCCATTTGCATCGCAAGAGCCTGTCATCGCCGTAGCGACACGCAGTATCCGCCCGGAGACGGACGACTTCGCTAATCTTCCGAAAATGTGAGTTAAGTCATTGCGTGACAAGTACCGTACCACGTTCTTTTTGGTGTAAAGAGACTGCGCCTAGCGAAAGTGTCACCGTTTCGGGTACTATGAGATAGAACACCCATGTCAAACAATCTTACATCACGATCGTATGACCCGCTATGGAAAGGTGCGCTTCAGATTGTTATATTGCTGTATTTTCTACAGCATATCATCTATTAATTCCAGCTAGGACCGGGATGCTTACTGAAAACATAAATGTGATGGCACAATTGTTAGACACACGTCTAGCTTGCTGAAGAACTAAGGTTCAAATTTTCGTCTGACCATCCAGATTTAAGTTTTCCATTGATTACCAGAATCGATTGAACCAGATGCCGGGAAGGCTGCTCTTGAGAAGGACACGACCGATTTCCTTTCCTTTCCTTCCTTCCTCATCCGAGCTTGTGGTACGTCACATGACTACGTCGTCAGGAAATCTGAATGCAAAACTCCAAGTTCACCATAGGAGACTGCCCCTAGCGAAAGTGTCACCGTTTCGCGTACTATGTGACAGAACACCCATGTCAAACGATCTCACATTGCGATCTTATGACCCGCTATGGAAAGGTGCGCTTCAGATTGTTATATTGCTGTATTTTCTACAGCATAGCATCTATTAATTCCAGCTAGGACCGGGACTCTTACTGAAAACGTAAATGTGATGGCGCAGTTGTTACACACTCGACTAGCTTGCTGAAGGACCAAGGTTTAAGTTTTCGTCTGACCATCCAGATTTTTTTCCATTGATTACCAAAATCTATTGAACCAGATGCCGGGGAGGCTGCTCTTGAAGACACGACCGATTTCCTTTCCTTTCCTTCCTCATCCGAGCTTGTACTACGTCACATGACTATGTCGTCAGGAATTCTGAATGCAAAACTCCAAGTTCATTTCATAGGAATAATGCCACAATTACAGTAAACGATTGAGGAACTTCCCATGACTATTTCTATGAGGGCTATTGAGAAAATAAGGTCAGATTGGTTGCGAAATGGAAAACTCAGTGAAAATAAAAAAAATGTTTTATTTGCTCCAGTGAGCGACACCTTGCAGCTACTTCTCTACGTAGTCACCACTCCGACTGAGGCATTAGTCGTAGCATTGTACCAGCTTTCCAGTACCCTCGTCACACAAGGCAGCCGCCTCTGCTTTGTGCCAGTTCTCTGCGCTGATCTGCACTTGTTGTCTGTGTCAAAACGTCTTGATAATCAGCGGGTTACGTGAGCAGAGATGAAACGCAGAGTGAGCCAAGTCCGGGTTGTATGTTAGGTGATGAACCCCTTCTCATCGAAAATGCTGCAGGAGCATCTTCATTGCCACTGCAGTGTGCGGCCGAGGATTGTCACGAAGAAGAAAATCCATGACAGTTATGTTGCGTGGTCTGTGGTTAGGCGAAATCTCTCACCAGGCCCCCGTACTTGGCAGAAGACACTATTTTGTAGGCATCTTTACGTGCTCACTGTGCGCCCACAACTGAAAAGAGTGACGTGACACTGTCTACGGCCATATTAAAGACGCTGTCCAACACATCTATGCAAAGCTTCGTCGCCGCGCGAAGTGACCGCGTGGTTTGAGGTGCGATGTCACGGACTGCGCGGTCCCTCCCGACGGATGTTCGAGTCCCCCCTCGTGCATGAGTGTGTGTGTTGTCCTTAGCATAAGTTAGTGTAAGTTAGTTTAAGTAGTCTGTAGGCCTAGAGACTGATGACCTCAGCAGTTTGGTCCAATACGAATTCACACACATTTGAATTTTTTTGAAAGCTTCGTCGAATTTTCGCTGTGGTTTCCATTTCGCGACCGATCTGGCGTTACTTTTCCGAGTAGCCCTCGTATATGAAGGGATCGGTGGAAAAAAATGCTGTGCCTCAATTTAATACAGATTAGTCTGAACACATCTGTTGCGTTTTTGACACAAGCTACTGTTAAATAGTTCCTTAGGTACTGTTAGAAGCAGCTAGCCCGCCTTACAGTATCTGATGCTTTCTATTTGAATTTAACGAAACATATAACATGCAGTAACTCAAAGCACTCTCCTGTGAACGAGCTCTTTCTTCTGCGAGCCCTATATGTGAAACGTAATTTATTATTACTAATATCTGTATTTTAACGTATTATTTATTGGTGCCCATTTTGCGGGTTTCTCCGATATGTATGTCAACTTGTAAGATATCTTCTCACGTAGCGAGCCGCTCTTCACACCATCGACCCGCTACAAGCTCCACACGTCGTGACACATGTGCTGCTCAAGCAACCTCCAGCCGTGGGTAAAGCTTCTCACTGTGGCTCTATAAGCCGCTTATCGAGACGGTACCGCAATGTAACAGGCTTAGAAAAATTAAATAAAATAATTAAAAAAAAGGAAAACGAGCCAAGGACAAGGAATGTACAACCCTGTACAGTCTTTGGACATACGCTCAAGCATGTATACATTGGTCTGCTTGCACAAGCTTCCATAAGTGACAATCGGCCAAGCACGCAACTTTAACAATCCACAGGCTTGCGCAAAAATCATCCTACGTATGGCCAAGCATGATTATTGAACGTGCTTGATTATGCGTGGTTGTCTTTCCTTGATACAAATATAAAATCGTATATACAGAAAATCACCAATATAAATTATTCGAACAGTCATTTAAAATTATTTTATAGTGTCATCACAAGTACAGAATTTGTAACTAAGAAATTTGATACTTCACTTACAGACAAAACAGAATATAAAGAAGAGCGCAATAGAGATTGAGGAGCAAACACCTGGAGGTGTGAATGTTTATGTAGCCACAAAGAGCACACCACATTTCATAATCAAAGGTTACCATTTCGTGTAAAAAAGGTTTTGAACATTTGAGGATCTCCACAACACAATAAAACAGGAACAATTTTTTCGTGTAGGGTACAAAGCTGTTAATTCGGCTGTAGGAGCTACAGTCTGGAACCGCGCGACCGCTACGGTTGCAGGTTCGAATCCTGCCTCGGGCATGGATGTGTGTGATGTCCTTAGGTTACTTAGGTTTAAGTAGTTCTAAGTTATAGGGGACTGATGACCTCAGACGTTAAGTCCCATAGTGCTCAGAGCCATTTTTTTGTTCATTCGGTGGACACTTAAACTGTGCGAAATAGGCTGCATGATGCTTAGCTTCACTCCCGACGTCCATGGCGAGGTCCACCTTTGCAACCACGACACCACGCAGCGCGGTATAGGTGGGCCCAACAACATGCCGAATGGACTTCTCAGGATTGGCATCAAGTTCTCTTCACCTGTGAGTGTCGCATATGCCTTCAACCAGACAATCGTCAGAGACGTGTTTGGAGGCAACCCGATCAGGCTGAACGCCTTAGACACACTCCAGCGAGTGCAGCAAGGTGGATGTTCCTGCTGTTATGGGGTGGCATTATGTGGAGCCCACGTACGATGCTGGTGGTCATGGAAGGCGTCGTAATGGCTGTACGATACGTGAATGCCATCCTCCGACCGGTAGTGCAACCATATCGGCAGCATATTGACGAGGCTTTCGTTTTCATGGACGACAATTCGCGCCCTCATCGTATACATCTTGTGAATGACGTCCTTCAGGATAATGACATCGCTCGACTAGAATGTCCAGCATGTTCTCCAGACATGAACACTATCGAACATGCCTGGGATAGATTGATAATGGCTGTTTATGGACGATGTGACCCACCAAACACGCTGAGGGATCTACGCCGAATCGCCGTTGAGGAGTGGGACAATCTGGACCAACAGTGCCTTGATGATCTTGTGGATAGTATGACACGACGAATACAGGTATGCATAAATGCAAGAGGACGTACTACTGGGTAATAGAGGTATCGGCGTGTACAGCAATCTGGATCACCATTTCTGAAGGTCTCGCTGTACGGTGTTACAACATGCAATGTGTGGTTTTCATGAGCAATAGAAAGGGCGGTAATTATATTTATGATGATCTCCATTCCAATTTTCTGTACAGGTTTCGGAACTCTCGTAATCGAGGTAATGCAAAACTTTTTTTGATGTGTGTTTATTATTTCATAATTTAATTCCCTAATTTAATGCAACTACATTCCATTATTCTTGTTGTACTTTTGATGATGCTGATCACTCTTATCAGTGCCATTCAATAGCACTTGAAAGTCCTTTGCCGTCTCTGACAGAATTGCAATGTCATCCGCAAACCTCAGTGTTGTTATTTATTCTCCATAAACTTTATATTCCCTTTCCAAATTTCTCCTTCGGTTACTTTACCGCTAGCTCAACGTACAAATTGAGTAAGAGCGGAGATAGCCTACAACCACGCCGCATTCACTTCTCGATTACTGAATTCCCCTCTTCCTTCAGAATTCGTAGGAGTGTATTTCAGTCAGCATTGACAAAATCTTTCTCGAAATCTGCAAATGCTATTCACGAAAGTTTGCCCTTACGCAACCTACCTTCTAAGAGAAGTCACAGGTCAGTATTTCCTCGTGTGTTCGTCCATTTCGCCGGAATCCAAACTGATCTTACGCGAGATCGGCTTGTACCAGTTTTACCATTCTTCCGTAAACAATATTGAAACCACCGTCTGTTAAACCGATACTTCGGTAATATCCACACCCGCCAGCACTTCTTTCCTTGAAAAAGGGTTCAAATGGCACTGAGTACTATGGGACTTAACTTCTGAGGTCATCAGCCCCCTAGAACTTAGAACTACTTAAACCTAACTAACCTAAGGATATCACGAACATCCATGCCCGAGGCAGGATTCGAACCTGCGACCGTAGCGGTCGCGCGGTTCCAGACTGTAGCGCCTAGAACCTCTCGGCCACTCCGGCCAGCCTTTCCTTGAAGTTGGAATAATTACGTTCTTCTTGAAGTCTGAGGGTATTTTTCCTGTCTCATACAACTTGTGCACCAGATGGAATGGGTTTGTCACGGCTGGCTCCCCCAAGGCTATCTGCAGTTCTGCGGGAGTATCCTCTACTCCAGAGGCATTGTCTCGGCTTAGT
This sequence comes from Schistocerca serialis cubense, assembly GCF_023864345.2. Lineage (NCBI taxonomy): Eukaryota > Metazoa > Arthropoda > Insecta > Orthoptera > Acrididae > Schistocerca > Schistocerca serialis. The sequence goes on along the minus strand of NC_064643.1, from coordinate 200,006,102 downwards.
CTTCCAGTGCTCTGTCAAATTCTTCTCGCAATATCATACCTCTTCTCTTCATTTACTTCTTCTTCCCTTTTTAAAATATTGCCTTCAAGTTCATTTGCCTTGTACATTCTTCTACAAGAACATACTCCTTCTACCTTTCGGCTTTCCTTACTTGTTAAGTTCTAGTGTGATGTTATTAAGTATTAAAACATAATATAAAGGTTAGCTACAATTTAGAGCCTTGATAATCATGTTCCTTATTAATATGGTCTCCTTATTACTATTATCAAACGCTGGTAAACATTAAAATATACGAGACAATGGAACTGAAAACGCCTGGCTACATGACTAGACGAATCTTAAAAAGCGGGGATTGTTTCAGACGATGAAAACGGCCTAGATTTATATTCATGTTAATGTATAAGGTATGTGCACTGAATGAATATAGGGACTGCCAGAAACAGGAACAAGTGGGGGTGCTATTAGTTGGAAGGGGTACCCTCAATTTCATAAAATTTTGTGTTTACATACCCTTTGCCTTTCTTCTGATAATCGCCTATCCAATGAAAGTTGGAAAACGTTTATCCATAGTCAATGATCATTCGTACCAAAATACTTATCAGCTCCTTGCTCGCTTGAAGTTTTCTAAACCAGGAGAAGCTTCTAATTATTCATTGGATTGCAGCTTGAAAGACGCCGATGTTCTGCTCATTTTTCCTCGGCCAGTTTCCATACCGAAAACTTGAAATTTGAAGACGGTTCATTAACCCTTTCGCTGCTACATAGGAGTTCTTTACGTTCTTCAAGTTATTGTTATTTTAAAAAGCATTATTCTTTGGGAAAGGTTGCAAATAAAAACAAAACATACGACTACGAAAAAGATGACAAACGGAAACAGTAATACATACGATATGTTTTAAGATATCAGTTAACATGTTGTTAATTTATAATAAATAATTTCCGTGCTGAGGCTGCTTTTCTATGGCTGTACTGCTCACCAAAGGCAGGTGCTTTTGCTGAGACACGGCGTTCCGGCCGGTACGAAACACTTATCATCCGTTTTTTCGAAAACTATTAGATGAAAAAATTTGATTTTTCCACATCTTACAGTCTATTATCTGCACTCGATAAAGAACTGGATTTAGTTTCGTTATCAGTCACGCTTGTCGCACTGCATCAACAAAAGGAAGACATCCCACGAAATTTTAAAGAGTTCGCAGGGGTAAAATCGTATTGCGTGAACTTTGCGTATATGGTTGATTTTAGCTTACACAGTGCAGTAAATAAAATGCAGAAAAGATATCAAAACTTTATTTGAAATTAAAAGAGGAAGAGTGTATCATTTCTTTCTCAAGTTATTGGGTTTTATATAAGAAGGACTGTAGCGCTCTACGCACCCATTCACGTCCTTGGGCATCGCGAATCATGTGGTCATAACAATTCTCAAATTTCATAAACGATTCAAAATATCGAAACGTGATTTTCTGCAGATCATAGCGCACGATGATGCACATATGCCGTATGATAAATACTTTAAAAATTCCCATTCACTGAGATATGGAAATAGCTCGACCGCAACACTGAGGGATCGGCGGCTCAGGACGCAATCAGAAGTCCATAGGAAAACCCAATCGGCGCGGGTACACGTCCACAGCACCTGTAGAACGTCGCCCAGGGTAGCGAAGAGTGAATGATGGAGAAACATTAGTTTTCTTAGCCAGCTGATCGACCTTGTAGTTTTAGCCCAATCCTAAATGAGATGGGGCCCACAGAAAGAAGATACTTATATGTCTTCGTTTAATTATGCGTGGTAGTCGAAGTTATGCACTGAAGCACCAAAGAAAAAAGAAACTGGTATAGGCACGCGTATTCAAATACAGAAGTATGTAAAGAGGCAGAATAAGGACAACTTCAGCAGGGCAATGCGACACCCCACACGTCCAGAATTGCTACAGAATGGTTCCAGCAACACTCTTCTGAGTTTGAACACTTCCGCCTGCCACCAATCTCGCCAGGCATGAACATTATTGAGCATACGCGGGATGCGTTGCAACATGCTGCTCGTACTCTCACGGATTTACGGAGAGCCCTGCGGGACTCATGGCTCAGTTCTCCCCAGCAAGACATGAGTCGAGTCCATGTCACGTCATGTTGTGGCCCTTCTGCGTGTTCGCGGGCGCGGGGACCCTTCACGATATTAGGCAGGTGTTCCAATTTCTTTGGCTCTTCAGTGTATGTGGTGTGCGGTTTCACAGGTCCTAGGTTCCTCTGTTTGGGGGCTATAAAGCAGCGACAGGACTGGCAAACGCTAGTGGTGGCGTAATACTGCGAAGAACGACCCGGGGGGGGGGGGGGGGGGCGCTGTCGCAACCCACCGCCCGCCTGTGTGTGTACGAGTATATATATACAAATAACGCTGTGACCCCGAAAGCGGCCGAGTTATGCAGGGTGGTAATTGAGGGCCGGTAATTGCGGGGTCGTAAAGCAGGCGGCGTGTCAGCGCGTGTCACCGCCGCCCACGCCGGGCCGCCCCCCGCCTCCGGCCACCCCCGGGCCGCCGCCACACCCTCTCATTAGGTCTCTCTCCGGGACCCCACTAGAGCAAACGTCACGCTCGGCTTGCCCCACACAGTTTATCTCCTGACGCCCAGCGTGCAGCGTTGTGCCATTAGCTCCTGACGCTCGGAATAACGAATCTCCTGGATGTCAGTAAAAGCTTGGTGCTAAGAAAAAGAACAGCAAATGCCGCCTTCGACGTACATAATATCCGTGTTGTCGTATACCAGTACGAGTGGTGATCAATAAATAATGTAATGCGTTTTTTTCTGCCAGTTTCAGTCGAAAAAATATGGAATTAGTTGTGGGACATTGTGGAATAACCCCCTCTTCAGTCGCTAGTTTCCTGACTTTCCGATGGATGACGGCGCTATACGTAGCCTTCAAAATCGCGTCTGAAACGGAGGTGCGTTCCAAGTAGAAAGTTGTCATTGAGTTTCTTTTGGCGGAAAACTAGAGAATCGCCGATATACGTAGGCGCTTGTAGAATGGCTAGGAGACCTGGCAGTGAACGAAATCACGGTGGGTCGTTGGGCGAGGCATCTGTCGCAGTGGCACCACGTTCGCGCATACCTGACCGATCCCCCGCGTGCCGGTCTGCCGCACACAGTTATGACACCTGCAATGTTGGAACGTGCAAACAGTCACATTGGAGGTGATCGACGGATCACGATCAAACACCTCGCTGCACAACTGGACTAGGATTCTGGAGAGGTTACTCTGTTTAATGTTTCCCACTTATGGTCCAACGATCTACTCTTAAATCTATTGCGCTACCCTTAGTAAATTGAAGAAAACGATTTCAGCCTGTCCGTTACCACAAAAAACAAAAGCGAACTTCTTCTTTTATATGACAAAGCAAGGTTCACACAAGTCTTCACAGCGGACAGGAGCTCACAAAGCTTCACTGAACTGTTCCTCTTCACCTACCCTACAGCCCGGATCTTGCGCATTCCACCTGTTTGGCTCCGTGGGAATCTGTACTGGATGATGGGGAGGTTACTGATGCAGCAAGTCGTTGGCCCCGACGTCGACCAGTGGAGTGGTATCATGGGAGCGTACATGCACTCCCAGTTAAGTGCCGTAAGGCCGTCACATTGAATCGAGGTTATGCTGAAAGATAGCGTTTTGTAGGTAAAAGATTGAGGAATAATATGGTATATTGGAATCCTAAATAAAGCCAACCTACTTTTAGAAAAAAAGTGTTGCATGACTTATTCACGCATTAGGGAAACAAGTACACATTTTGCGTGAATACAGACTGTCCCGACGTAGACTGTATAAAAGCTCTCGGGTTTCCAGCCGGGTGGCACTATTAAAGTACTGATTATCTTCTGGCGAAGTGATTTTGGCCTGAAGATGATGAGTATGACAGTCTTCGAAAGTGTCACCCGGCTGGAAGCCTAAGGGCTCTTCATTTCAGGGACACACTTTATTAAATCTCCTTTAGGCTGTGCTCCACAGAATTTGATAAGGGCATTGTTTAGATACCACAATAATCTGCTAAGAACTTGGTTTTGCCTCCACTAGTTTCCACAGCTTAAGCCACCATCCGACAGATCTTAAAGGAAATAAGACTGTGCGACAGTTGTTTATTATTGTAAAATACACTCTAAGACAAAACAGAATAGCTCGCGACGAAGGGCAACAAAATGGGGCATAGAATATCATCGGTGTAACCCTGCACCGTAAATGTGCGTAGGCCGGCCGGGGTGGCCGAGCGGTTCTAGGCGCTACAGTCTGGAACCGCGCGACCGCTACGGTCGCAGGTTCGAATCCTGCCTCGGGAATGGATGTGTGTGATGTCCTTAGGTTGGTTAGGTTTAAGTAGTTCAAAGTTCTAGGGGACTGATGACCTCAGATGTTAAGTCCCATTGTGCTCAGAGCCAAAAACAGATTTTAAAATTTGATTACATTAAAAAAGACATTTCGGAAACGTAGTATAATCCGTATTTTAATATGCGTAATAAGTTTAATACGTGGAAACTGACACAGCAGCCATGTTGACATCTTTAACAATTTGGTATGACAAAACCCGAAACCGGTAACGAATTTTAATAAACTAATATGTGACCGAGACGTTGATTTCATTAATAAAACTGTCGATACACCGTTGCCATCTGTATTATAGCTACAAGTCTGGTTGGAATTGCGTTTTCTACAAATGTTGGCGAACGCTCGGCTCGGTCTGAGCCCCTGGGGCCCGAGCCGTGTATTCCGCGCGACGCAGAGGCTGCAGCAGATGCGGCGTGCAGTGATAACCTCTTCGTGAGCAGCGCCTTCTGTCTTATTTGCCATCCAGGCTGTTTTTTTCGCTGCGAAGGAACAAGGAAATTGCGGTCGGGGCTTTTCAGCAACTACCATGGATGCAAGAAAGCCTTTATAATTTACTCCATGCACGGCAGCGGTTTGTTATAGCGTGGAAAAAGAGAGGCTCTGGTGCAACTTTGCAATTCGTTTTCCGGCGTTCTTGTGCACAGGTATTTCGTAATGAAGAAGGCTGCTCAGCGTCGTGCGCATTCTCTTTCGTTACATTTTTTCTGCCTTGCAGTTCAACGGACGGAAATCCTCCGCGTCGGACAACGCTTCATTAGAATATTTGCCTGCACCACTCAGAGTGTATCTTCTGTACACAGGATTCCTTAGAATACACAGCAGGCAACCTCGTGACTGGCAGCACGAAAAATTAGTAAAAGAAAAAGTAACATGGGACGGAGCAAGATACCTAGAAGTAAAGGACTGTAAGTGAAAATATATGATTTTTTTCACTTTTTCTCTGTGTGAGTAAACAGTGTCTCCTTCTGAGCACAAATAAGTATTTGTACGTTGAAGTCTCGCGTGGTCACTAACAAGGGAACATCCCCATCGCACCCCCCTCGGATTTAGTTATAAGTTGGCACAGTGGATAGGCCTTGAAAAACTGAACACTGATCAATCGAGAAAACAGGAAGAAGTTGTGTGGAACTATGAAAAAAATAAGCAAAATATATAAACTGAGTAGTCCATGCGCAAGATAGGCAACATCTAGGATAGTGTAAACTAGGGAGCGCCGTGGTCGCGTGGTTAGCGTGAACAGCTGCGGAACGAGAGGACCTTGGCTCAAGTCATCCCTCGAGTGAGAAGTTTATTTTTTTATTTTCAGACAATCATCACCACACGTACTGTTTATCAACAAATGTAGCAAATAATCATAGAAATGTTCGACAATCGTTCGATCCCTTAAGGAACCCGGGTTCCCGGGTTCGATTCCCGGCGGGGTCAGGGATTTTCTCTGCTTCGTGATGGCTGGGTGTTGTGTGCTGTCCTTAGGTTAGTTAGGTTTAAGTAGTTCTAAGTTCTAGGGGACTGATGACCATAGCTGTTAAGTCCCATAGTGCTCAGAGCCATTTGAACCATTTGAACCTTAAGGAACTTTCCGATGCCTTACAGTTCGGAAAATATTCATTGACATTGTTATTGAAGTCGCGAGTTATATTTGCTGGATTCATATTGCCCACGGAATGCATCTCACGTATTTAATGCACTCTCGTCCAAAGTAGCGAACAGTCAACTGCCAGCCAGGGAGCCTCGTTAGCAGGAATACTCTCTCTTCCGTGCGCTGTAGTCGACTGACGTCGTGTGTTTCGATGTTTGTTTAGGTGTAGCGTCATCATACTACGGCGCAGTTACCTCGCATCGGACGGACGGACGTACAGATAATAACTGTCTGAAAATAAAAAATTAATCTTTTCACTCGAGGGAAGACTTGAACCAAGGGCCTCTCATTCCACAGCTGCTCACGCTAACCACGAGACCACGGCGCTCCCGAGTTCACACTATCCTTGATGTTGCTTATCTTGCACATGGACTGCTCAGTTTGTATATTTTGCTTATTTTTTTCATAGTTCCACGCAACGTCTTCCTGTTTTCTCGATTGATCTGTGTTCAGTTTCTCAAGGCCTATCCACTGTGCCAACTTATAACTAAATCTGAGGAGGGTGCGATGGGGATGTTCCCTTGTAAGAACTACTACTTTGTTTATATCTAAAATCTTACACACTGACTGTCTTGTCCCCTTTCTTTTCAGACAGTCATAAAAGTTAATGAACGATATTTATCACTCCGTCTTCAATTTTTTGGTCCTGTCCTCCTCAGTTGCGCGTAATACTACGGTATGTTGATGATTTTCACTTATGGACCGTCTGACAGCAACTGAATAAAACACAATTTTAGTGCCATACGCGTTTCGCCTTTATTTTCTGCAAGGCATCATCAGTGGCCTGTAATATGTACATATGTTAGCTATTTTATTTACATTTTTTGTCACTGTGCCTATAGGTTATAAACAGTTCTGGTGGTTGGTATTTCCTATTAAGTAGTAATGTTTTGAACTGTACTTACAGGTTGCGTAGACAGTTTCTTACATATTACGCTCCTGTTGCATTTTTGGTCTTGTTCTTCTTCCTATGAGCGCCAATTTGCTGTTTTTTCTGCATTCCACAGCACTATGCACTGAACGCTGTTTTTAATGCAATGTTTTGGTTTCTGTTGCCGACTGTCAAATGTTTTTGCCAAAGATCGAATATTACTGCCAAACTTACGAGTGTAACTATCGAAGTATCAGTGGTCTGTTCGTGTATGCATTTGTGTGTGCGCTTGTGTGTGTGTGTGTGTGTGTGTGTGTGTGTGTGTGTGTGTGTGTGTGTGTATGTTTTTTGGTGTCATATTATTTTATTTTATTTTATTGTATTTAATTATTTATTTTTGTTTATGTCCTGTGTATGTGTGTGTGTGTTTTGGTGTGATATATATATATATATATATATATATATATATATATATATATATATATATATATATATATATTTGTGCTGTGTATGTGTGTCTGTCTGTATTTTGGTGTTATGCATTTTTTTTTTTTTTTTGAGGGGGTGTGTGTGTATTTTGGTGTTATATACTTTTTTTTTATGTCATCATTTCCTTTATTAAGTGTAGTAAGGAGCCTGTGCTGATGTGTGTTTGTTCATTTATCACATGTTTGTTTTCTGCTATGGCTTTCTGGATGTGGAAGTTCTCTTGCATTTGTATAAGATGTTTGTCATGGTTGCTTATTCTCATTATTTTCATTTCTTGTTCCATGTTTGTAGGATGATGGTTGTAGTGTTTTAAATGCTCTGCAAACCCTTCAATCACACCTAAGCCAGCCAGCTACCAAGAGGGACAAATTCCAACAATCAGGAATATATAAACTTGAATGTCAAAGTTGTGATGCAGTATACATAGGCATGACATGCAGGAATTTTGAAACAAGATACAAAGAACATATCAGATGTTGGAAGTATGAAACAAACCATTCCACATTTGCAGAGCATTTAAAACACTACAACCATCATCCTACAAACATGGAACAAGAAATGAAAATAATGAGAATAAGCAACCATGACAAACATCTTATACAAATGCAAGAGAACTTCCACATCCAGAAAGCCATAGCAGAAAACAAACATGTGATAAATGAACAAACACACATCAGCACAGGCTCCTTACTACACTTAATAAAGGAAATGATGACATAAAAAAAAGTATATAACACCAAAATACACACACACACACACACACACACACACACACACACCCTCAAAAAAAAAAAAAATGCATAACACCAAAATACAGACAGACACACATACACAGCACAAATATATATATATATATATATATATATATATATATATATATATCACACCAAAACACACACACACACATACACAGGACATAAACAAAAATAAATAATTAAATACAATAAAATAAAATAATATGACACCAAAAAACACACACACACACACACACACACACACAAGCGCACACACAAATGCATACACGAACAGACCACTGATACTTCGATAGTTACACTCGTAAGTTTGGCAGTAATATTCGATCTTTGGCAAAAACATTTGACAGTCGGCAACAGAAACCAAAACATTGCATTAAAAACAGCGTTCAGTGCATAGTGCTATGGAATGCAGAAAAAACAGCAAATTGGCGCTCATAGGAAGAAGAACAAGACCAAAAATGCAACAGGAGCGTAATATGTAAGAAACTGTCTACGCAACCTGTAAGTACAGTTCAAAACATTACTACTTAATAGGAAATACCAACCACCAGAACTGTTTATAACCTATAGGCACAGTGACAAAAAATGTAAATAAAATAGCTAACATATGTACATATTACAGGCCACTGATGATGCCTTGCAGAAAATAAAGGCGAAACGCGTATGGCACTAAAATTGTGTTTTATTCAGTTGCTGTCAGACGGTCCATAAGTGAAAATCATCAACATACCGTATTATCACTCCGTCTTCAGGCCACGAGTGGCCTACCGGGACAATTGGACCGCCGTGTCATCCTCGGTGGAGTATGCGGATAGGAGGGGCGTGGGGTCAACACACCGCTCTCCCGGTCGTAAGATGGTAGTCTTGACCAAAGCCGCTACTATTCGGTCGAGTAGCTCCTCAATTGGTATCACAGGGTTGAGTGCACCCCGAAAAATGGCAACAGCCCATGGCGGCCTGGATGGTCACCCATCCAAGTGCCGACCACGCCCGACAGCGCTTAACTTCGGTGATCTCAGGGAACCCGGTGTATCCACTGCGGCAAGGCGGTTGCCTAATGAACTATGTTAATAACGTAATTCCGCGTGGACTAACAGCAAATGTGTTTATTCATTATTATCCCTTGCGCGAAGATACTATGCTCGTGAGTCAGTATGTAGCAGATGTATCAAGTGAACTAATTTTAGAAAAATAAGCACTCAGTATCTGACAGGAACGGAGGATCAGAATTACAGTCGAGGTACCGAATGATCAAGAGTATCTCCCACACTTTCGTTGCAGAGCATACCATGCTACAGCTACAAATACCATATCTGTGAAATACTTCATCCCAGCGCCAGTACAGAAGAGCAAATCTGTCAAAGAAAATCGTAGCGGTGGACACTGCACGAATCTCTGGTTTCTCGAGTATCGGAATTTCGTTGATCTTCAACTTCTTCTGTTCATGTCGATGTGCGAATAATCGATTAAATACGCTTTTCGTAGAATGGCAAGCAACACTCGAAGCCGTAGAAGATTATTTGGAGCCCAATATTGGCGGAAAGAACGCTTTTCGGATAAAACACACAATACGTTATTCAGGAGCGTGAGTATGTTCCTGAGACAGTAAAATGCTTGTTGAGATATAAAAAAAGTCATTCTTTCTTTCACTTCATTGGCTAATTCAGGATGTTATCTGGCATTAGCGGATTACAAGTCTATAAAATACGTTTCTGCGATCCTTTCATAATCTCGTGTGGGGACCGATGGGTAGGAAATGGTTGACACAGGAATCCTTCTCTGTGTCGAAACTGTTTTCGTGTAACAGAATCAAAAGCAAATCATTGTGTTACACTCTGCCGCGTCTGTTACGAGAAAAAGTAACAAGAATTCGATATGATAGACATGGTTAATACCAGCACGACTGTAGTGCTCTATGCCAAACTTTGTTGTAGTAGTAGAAGAAGACGTAAACTATGGAAATAGGGGACACCCTGGGTGATGGGACACATGAGTATATCCCTTAATTTTAAGCTCCGTTACACCACTAGTTATTTGCTTGCGAATGTACGAATAATTATCATGGCAAACTACTAGGACCACTTTGTCCATCAGACGCAAGTAAGTGAAATACAGCATTTCCTCTTGTAACGTGGAAAAGATTCGCCTCTTGGTCGCATCATTATTATCTAGGTGCCCTCAACGCTTTCTGCGTGTTTCTGATGGCAATTTATGCACACCCTGTGCGTAGACGTGTGAAAAAGCGAGGAAATCTGTTAACAACGTTTCTCTGGTCATGTGTGACTTCTGTGCGCACACACGTTAATTTATTTTGTTTGTTAAAAGATATATCATACTCTGGCACCATTATTTTATTTTGAAATGATAATTAAATCAAGACCCTAAGCTGTCGACAGGCGTTGATGTACATCAACGGTGACAGTAGAAAATGTGTGCTCCGACCGGGACTCGAATCCGGGATCTCCTGCTTACATGGCAGACGCTCTATCCATCTGAGCTCCCGAGAGCACCGAGGATAGTGCGACTGCAGGGATTTATCCCTTGTACACTCCCCGTGAGACCCACATTCCCAACTTAATGTCCACACACTACATTCGTAGTGCCCCTGCCCATTACACTCATTACTCGCGGGAGACACTCTTACCGAGTCCCGTAAGAGTTCGGGCAATGCGTGTGCACCCAGAACAGAAGAAGGTCAATGGCCGGTTAGCCTTAACTATATATCCGAAAGAACAGATACCATCTTCATATTTAGTGAATGGAAGTCCAGCCAACCGAATTAAGGTTTTTTGTAGATCATTTCAAACAAATGCCGAAACCGTTCCTTAGGAAAAAAACATGGTCAGTTTCCTCCTCTAACTATATCAGTCTACAGCCTGTACTCTGTCTATCTTAAACTCTTAATATTACACCCTTCTTGTCTTCTCACCTAACTTTCTTCTCTCAGACGTTAACAACTGCAGTTTTATATTTGTTGAAACGCCTTTTAACACTTTGCTGCCTTAAAATTAGGTTCTGCGACAATTTCGCCGTCTACGTTGGGCTTCTATTCTTCTCTTCGCACTTTTCCTGATTTACAAAAATGTGACAGAACGTTAAGATGATCCTTGTGCAAATAAACTTTCACTGATGATGACGAAATCTTTCTCGAAGTTAGTTCTGGGATAACGGCCAAACAGTTTGCATTAAGGTTGACCCACGAAACACACTTTTTTTCTCTTTCTTCTTCTTCTTCTTTTTTTTTTTTTTTTTAAACAGATAAATTAGAGACGATAAGCTGTCCAAACTCAGTAGTTTCTACGTTTTCGTCTATCTGCTACGTTGCTAAAATTACGGGGAAAAAGGATTTCTATAATTCATGTTGTATGATGCGTTACTAGATCTTAATGTGCATGGACTTAACCTGTTTTCTAGATGATACTACTATTATATGACGATTTGTCGTGCTAGAGAAAGGCCACCGTCCGACCTTCAGCGCTTGGCGACGTCCAGTGTGCTGTGTGGTACTGGGCGAAGGTTAATGCCCCAGCGTTTCTGTTTGTGAAATACACAGTCAGCGGTAAAGAGAGAGCGAGAGAAAGATGTTTTGTCCTTGAGTAGAACTCCTTCCAAAGAATCCATACCAGTTTCACGTGCGCCTTAGTACCACAGTTAATGCGATTACTCCACAACCGGTTTTAGTGCCTGCTGGTGGAGACCGTCCCTCTCCACAGTCACGAGGAACACTTCTTAGGAAACAGTGCGGTATTAATGACGACAGTCGTCAGGTCAGTGTCTTTCTTATCCATCAGAACATCTGGCAGGCGAGCCGACACTCCCTGTCGTAGAACTGTTTGCCGTTGAAGGATGTCAAGGTGGCGGTCAGTGGCCGCTGCTGCAGCGGTTGGTGGAAGTGGATTCCTGACTCAGCAGGACGTCAAAAGTGGCGACCGTGATTGCATATACAGCCAGGTGTGTTGTATGCGGTCTCAACGGCATCCACCCAGCCACCAGCGTTAACGGAATCTCGGGATTGAAAACAGTTTCGCTAGTCATCCAGTGCTTCGTCAAACGTTTTGCCACATAATCATATAGCGTACTGGCATCAAATGATGTTGATACGAACAGTAATATCTATCGATTCGTTGAACTGAAATGTTCTGTCGTTGCTATTTTATCAGTTACTGTGTGTTAAATTTACATCTTATTTTTGATTCTGAGTCAAGTTATTGTGTGCCTAGTGCTCAGAGAGAGACGTCGAACCTACCAGTTACATACGGATTCGCACGCGACTTTTGTAGATTCGATTTGTTAGCTAATATATTCTGGATACTACGGTCGCCTATAAAGTTATCTTTTATAGCTGGTTCTGCTACTCAGTCCCAGGTAATAATCTTCTTCATCGATCTCGGACCTTTTCCCCCGAAGATTTCGTGAAATAGATGGAAAAAGAGCTTATTTCTCTCCTCACACAACGTTAAGCATTCATAACCAGAGTTCCATCATTTCAATCATTAATGCAACGTATTTTACAATGGGCACCAGGTTCCCCCTTCTCTCTGGTCCGTTCACCACTTGTATTCAAAATGGTTCAAATGGCTCTAAGCAATATGGGACTTAACATCTGCCACCCGCTGTGGCTTAGTGGTTCTAGGCGCTTCAGTCTGAAACCATGCGACCGCTACGGTCGCAGGTTCGAATCTTGCCTCGGGAATGGATGTGTGTGATGTCCTTAGGTTACTTAGGTTTAAGTAGTTCTAAGTTCTAGGGGACTGGTGACCTCAGATGTTAAGTCCCATCGTGATCAGTGTCATTTGAACCATTTTGAACTTAACATCTGAGGTCATCAGTCCCCTAGATTTAGAACTACTTAAACCTAACTAACCTAAGAACATACATTCATGCACGGGGCAGAATTCGAACCTGCAACCGTAGCAGCAGCGCGATTCCAGACTGAAGCGCCTAGAACCACCCTACCACAACGGCCGGCTACACTTGTGTGCACGGGAGTTGCAACACCTGTATATATTCTTGGTTCTGCATAAACAGATGCTGAGCGATAGTGTTTTGCTCCACTCTAATTCAATTAACTAAAAATAATAATTTTTCTCTCCATATTCACGCGAATATCTTCCATTACTTAAAGGGCCTAAGAGTATGCTACGGCATCACCTAACAAAATGTCATGTTGCACTACAATGTATTACTTGTGCATAAAGAACATATGGAATAGATGTATTCAGTTTCTGTCGCTGATATCAACGCTTTTATGACATTACCTCTTCAGTACAAAGAACTCATTTTGGAAACAATTTCCAGGATATGGTTAACTTATTCTCATTTATATCCTCCCTTCCATAATCACTACCTCATCAATCTGTCCAGGGGAGGAATTTTAAACCACAGGAAAGTAAGAACAATGTATTGACAAATCTTATCTAGGGGGAGGCGGAGTGGTTAGTGTTGCGCTGCAGTAAGAGTAAGAGCATTGGACTTGAATAGCGATCTGCCACACAGTTTTAATCCACCATCAGTTTTTTTAGCAAAATGGCGTTTAGTTAAATGTATATAGTGAATAGACCTAAGTCATAAAACTTTCTGTTCGGAAAACGAAGTGAAATACCATGTTCTGCCTACAAATAACTGTTACACAATTCGTGCATTGGAATAAAAGGAAAACACCGTCGCTGTGGCCACACACGAGACAGTTGAACACGACCGAGCGTCATGTCATCCTTAGCCAATGGTGCCATCGAGATGCGGTATGGAGCGGCATGGGATCAGCTCACCCCTCTCCCGGCCGTTGCCGGTTAGCAGACCCGGTGCCGCTACTTTTCATTCAAGTAGTTCCTCAAATTGTTATCACAAAAGTAAGTGGACCCCATTTCAGTCTTCCCACCAAGCAGAAGTCCCAGGCAGTACCGGGAATCGAACTCGGTTCTCCTGGATGGCACGCAGCATCGCTGACCACGCAGGCGGCTAGCTGATGCAGTGGTCATCTAAAACATATACTTTACGAACCTAGCGTGAAAAGGAAAGAAGAAGGAACAGTGATGTACGGTAAAGCACAAGCACTACGTTTCGTTACATCCAACTTTCACATTCTCGACGTTGATCGTTCTTCTGAGAAACGTCTGGTTCTGGCCCACAACATTAGGTTAATAATATTCATACTGAAACAAAAAATTGAAAATGAAGGAGAAAAACAATACGAGTTGTGAGAAGGATCCCTAACAGTAATGAAAAACTGTCTTTGAATGAAACTGTACGAAACGATCGATCCAGCAAGATATTTCTGAAGTACTTCCAGCCAATAATCAAATAATAAGAAACCTCAAGGTTAATATTCAAATTCTTCGAACGAAACTGAAATGGAATACAGTCAATACAGACTATAAAAATGTTGAAAATCGGGAGTCCTACTCGAAAAATTAAGGAATAACAAAAAAATGTACTTTACTTTCTCACACATGACACACAACGGAGATTATTGCCTGTATTCCCAGACACATTTTAAGTTGCTTAAGGAGATAGGTAAACTACTACAACACGAAAACTGCGGTAGAAAGATTAGCTACGATTGTATAAAATTTATAATGCAAAAAAGCGTGTGCATTCAAACTAACTTGCCCCAGAAAATTGCTCTCAGGGCCATGAAAACAGATACTAATTAAATCAGCCAATGATAATGATTTCTACTGAACAGCCAAAGAGAGGCAAACTTTAAATTCGTATCATGGCCCGTCACATTAGACGCGAATTTTCTACGACGTAAAGTTTGAATGTTAAATTAACAACACCAGAAGTATCGTAATGGCATTTAGTTGTCACGGGAACAGTCGGTCGTTCGGGAGAAATGTAGAAACACGCGAGGCAAAACTTACATTACGACTTATCTTAGGAGACAGGTTAAAGAAAGGCAACCCTACGTTTACAGCTTGTGTACACTTATAGAATGCTTTTGGGAATGTTGAGTAGAATACACACTTTTAAATTCTGAAGGAAGGAACGGATAAAAACCACGAAGTGAAAGGTTATATACAGCTTGTAGAGAAACCATATGGCAATTACAAGCGTTGAACGAAGAAAAGTCGTGAAACATGGTTGTTGCCCATCCCCGATGTTGTGCAGTCTGTACATCGAGCTAGCAGTAAAGTAAAGCAGGGAGAAATTTGAAAAGTGGACATAAAGTTCATGGAGAAGAAACAAAACTTGGAGGTTTGCCGATGACATTGTGATTCTGTCATAGACAGCAAAGCACTTGAACAGAATCGACAGTGTCTTGAAAAGAGATTATAAGGCAGGCCAAACATCAAAAAAGTAAAACAACTAGTTAAATGTAGTCGAATTAAATCGGGCGATGCTGAGACACTAAAGGTAATATATGAGTTTTGTTATTTGGGCAGTAACTGACGGTGGACGTAGTACAGAAGATACAAAAACGTAGACTGGTAATGGGTAAGAAACCGTTTCTGAAGAAGAGAAATTTGTTAACATCGAACGTAAATGTAACTGTTAAGAATTCTGTTCCGACGGCATTTTTGTCTGGAATGTAGCCTTGATGATATGAAAATGGATGATATGCAGTTCAGGCAAGAAGAAAATAGAAGCTTTTGAAATGTGGTGCTACAGAAGACTGCTGAATATTAGATAGTTAAATCTCGTAGGTAATGAGGAAGTATTAAGCAGAATTGGGGAGAAAAGGAATTTGGAACGTAACTTGACTAAAAGAGGGGATAGGTGAAAGAACACAGTGTGAGGCAGAACACAGTTTAGCATTGGAGGGAAGCGTGACGAATAAACAATTGTAGAGTAAGAACAAGAGCTGATTACGGTAAGGAGGTACGCTGCATTAGTTAGGTAGAGACGAAGAGGCTTGCACAGGGTAGAGTAGCGTGGACAGCTACATCAACCCAGTGTCCACAGTGAAGAACACAGACGCAACAACGACGACGACGACGACGGACTATAAAAACTGCACTAGCGTACAAACACCGGTGCACTTGTCGCGGATTGATCGTTGTTTTATGACCAACATCCACAACGACGCATGTTCGAGTTTTGATTATTTGTAAATTTTTGCTCGATTTGTCACCCCCATACGCTGCTTTGACGTTATCATCAGGATGCTTTTCCATGTTTTGCACATTGTACAAGTTTCGATGTGTTACACAGCGTTAGTTATCGTAGCAGTGCCGTCTCTTTTAAGACTTTCATATCCTCCTTCCTCGCTTTCCAAAGCCGGCCGGTGTGGCCGAGCGGTTGTAGTCGCTTCAGTCTGGAACCGCGCTACTGCTACGGTCGCAGGTTCGAATCCTGCCTCGGGCATGGATGTGTGTGATGTCCTTAGGTTGGACAGATTTAAGTAGTTCTAAGTTCTAGGGGACTGATGACCTCAGCTTTTAAGTCTCATAGTGCTCAGAGCCATTTCGCTTTCCAACATTAGAAGCAAATTATTATTAGCCATTACAGAAGATGAAACACCGTGCAAAGACACAACTTTGCTAGTACTGTATTTAAATGATACTTAGTGACGCTTGACTTGCCTCATCTGGGCGGTTAACAGCCTTGACATATATCGGACGAAGAAGATTCTTTCTTAGAAATGTGGTAATGACTAAAGCTCGCGGTTTTCAGCTAATGATCGCAAACAGTAGCAGTGTGTTGTTATGGGCTGAACAGTGGTACTTGGCAGATCCATCAGTTCTTCTTTGTCGACGTTGATGCTGATTCCTGAGCGTTTAGCGAGGCGAATTACAGCGGCCTTGCCTCCGGCTGCAAGACTGAAGACCACAAGTCGCGGTGGCGAGCAGTCTCGCTGCCCTGTTAACAGCAGGGCTGCGAGCACTGAGCGTACTTCTCCGCTGTCGGATAATTGCTCTGCAGACCGCAGGCCACGTAACGACTCTACAACAGCAGCCCAGAGACAGAATAATACGGCCTCGCCGCGGTATGAAGACGCCTGCTGACAGCCTGCCACCTCAAGCGTTTGCCGTCTACGGCTTGTCTTCATCCCGTCCACGGTACTCTACAGAAGTGACGGTCAGAATGCAGCACTGTATTCTAATTGGAGAGTTATCGATAAACGTAGGTCGTTCTCGAGAATGGTTCATCGGCCTTGGAACCTTATGAAATCAATCGATACAGGAGGTAGCGATGTTCTAAAGATCAAAATAGTCCGTATATGGTTCGTCCAATGAGCGTAAGAGCTTCACGAATATGTTCACCCAGCTTCAGTGGCTAGCGTCACAAGAGATACATCAGGCGTCGCAGATAGTTTTGCTGCTAATATGATGGAAGCGCAGTTTTCAACAAGAGCCAATTAACATTTTACTTCCTGTTACATTAATAGCCATAACAAAATTTTAGATACAGGATGTCAAATCAAACACCTTTCAGACGTCTAATTTCTAAACTTACTTTATTCAGCTACGAGTTTCGGAGGTTTACTACGCCATCTCCAGTCCTCTGACCAACGTGTAGGAAGATTCCACCTCGGTTTTGATCAAAATAGGTGCGAGCATTCAAATACTGGTATATGTACGCTCATGCTCATAAATTAAGGATAATGCTGATACATGGTGAAACAACGCTCTGGTGGGCGGTCTGCAGGTTTAAATCACTTCGGGGTATGACCATGCGGTGCATTTGGCCTGCGGTCGTCACACGGTGGCGCTGGCAGCAGTCCACATACGCAAACGTGCATGTCAGAGTACGGTGCAGCGAGTAACTGTGCAGACATTTTTAGACGTGCTAATGGTGACTGTGTGTTAAAAATGGCTCAAAGAACACATATTGATGACGTTATGAGGGGTAGAATACTAGGGCGACTGGAGGCAGGTCAAACACAGCAGGTCATAGCACGGGCACTCCGTGTGCCACAAAGTCTAATATCAAGATTATGGCAACGATTCCAGCACACAGGAAACGTGTCCAGACGTTACATTACGGGACGTCAACAGTGTAAAACACCACAAGAAGACCGACATCTCACCATCAGTGCCCGCAGACGGCCACGGAGTACTGCAGGTAGCCTTGCGCGGGACCTTACCGCAGCCACTGGAACAGTTGTCTCCAGACACAGTCTACAGACGACTGAACAGACATGGTTTATTCGCCCGGAGACCTGCAAGGTGCATTCCACTGACCCCTGGTCACAGCAGAGCCCGTAAAGCCTAGTGTCAAGAACACAGTGTATGGTCATTGGAACAGTGGTCCCAGGTTACGTTCACGGACTATTCCAGGTATAGACTGAACAGTGATTCTCGTAGGGTTTTGATCTGGCGTGAACCAGGAACCAGATACCAACCCCTTAATGTCCTTGAAAGGGACCTGTATGGAGGTCTTGGTTTGATGGTGTGGGATGGGATTAAGACTGATGCACGTACACGCCTGCATGTCTTTGACAAAGGAACAGTAACAGGTGAGGTGTATCGGGACGTCACTTTGCACCATTATGTCCGCCATTTCAGGGGTGCAGTGGGTGCCACCTTCTTCCAACGAGCTGCAATCATGGAGGAGTACCTTGAAGCAGAAAATATCAGGCGAATGGAGTGGCCTGCCTGTTCTCCAGACCTAAACCCCATAGAGTACGTCTGGGATGCTCTCGGTACGCGTATCGCTGCACGTCTTCAAACCCCTACGACACTTCAGGAGCTCCGACAGGCACTGGTTCAATAATGGGAAGCTATACCCCAGCAGCTGCTCGACCAGCTGATCCAGAGTATGCCAACCCGTTGTGCGGCCTGTGTATGTGTGCACGGTGAACATATTCCATATTAAAGTAGGGGTACATGCGCAGGAAACAGTGGCGTTTTGTAGCACATGTGTTTCGAAACGGTTTTCTCAACTTATCACCAATACCGTGGACTTACAGAACTGTGTTTTGTGTGTTCCCTATGTGCCTATGCTGTTAGCGCCAGTTTTGTGTAGTGCCACGTTGTGTGGCACTTCTGCAATTATCCTTAATTTATGATGCTGATGGCTGAAGTGATCGCTGTAGCAAGCAGAATTCGACAGATACCAGTATATGAATAAAAACTACAAACTTCACGCAAACAGGCCATGAAGCCGCAACGGTAGCGACCGGCCGCCGTGCCATCCTTAGCCCACGGACGTTGCTGTATACGGATATGAAGGGGCATGTGGTCAGCACACCGCTCTCCCGACTGTATGTCAGTTTACGAGACCGCCATTATCTGAATGTTAGCCCCCATTTTGACCAAACCCGAGGTGGAATCTTGCTACACGTCGGTCAGGGGCCTGAATATGGCGTAGTACATCGTCGAAACTGGTAGCGAAATAAAATAAGTTTGGAAATTAGACGACTGAAAGGTGTTTTATTTGACATCCTGTAGTGAACACACGAGTCCCGCAACCATCTATGAAAAGATGGACACACAAACATTTGAGATATTCCAGGTCAAACGTATCGTACACAACGAAAATGTTACAATAGAAAGAGATAACTGCGCATACTGAGGCTTGTTTCCCTTGTTCTTTAAGCGAATGGAATGGGACTAAAAAAATACTAATACACCACAGCCGTTAAAATTGCTAGACCACGAAGATGACGTGCTACAGACGTGAAATTTGAACGACAGGAAAAAGATGCTATGATATGCAAATGATTAGCTTTTCAGAGCATTCACACAAGGTTGGCGCCGGTGGCGACACCCACAACGTGCTGACATGAGGAAAGTTTCCAACCGATTTCTCATACACAAACAGCAGTTGACCGGCGTTGCCTGGTGAAACATTGCTGTGATGCCTCGTGTAAGGAGGAGAAATGCGTACCATCACGTTTCCGACTTTGATAAAGGTCGGATTGTAGCCAATGCGATTGCCGTTTATCGTATCGTATCGTTGGTCTAGATGTAATGACTGTTAGCAGAATATGGAATCGGTGGGTTCAGGAGGGTAATACGGAACGCCGTGCTGGATCCCAACAACCTCGTATCACTAGCAGTACAGATGACAGGCATCTTATCTGCATGGCTGTAACGGATCGTGCAGCCACGTCTCGATCCCTGAGTCAACAGATGGGGACGTTTACAAGACAACAACTATCTGCACGAACAGTTCGACGACGTTTGTAGCAGAATGGACTATCAGCTAGGAGACCATGGCTGCGGTTACCCTTGACGCTGCATCAGAGACAGGAGCGCCTGCGATGGTGTACTCAACGACTAACCTGGGTGCGCGAATGAATCCAGGTTCTGTTTGCAGCATCATGTTGGTCCCATCCGTGTTTGGTGACATCGCGGTGAACGGACATTGGAAGCGTGTATTCCTCATCGCCATACTGGCTTATCACCCGGCGTGATGGTACGGGGTGCCGTTGGTTACACGTCCTGATCACCTCTTGTTCGCCTTGACGGCAGTTTGAACAGTGGACGTTACATTTCAGATGTGTTACGACCCGTGGCTCCACCCTTCATTCGATCCCTGCGAAACCCTACATTTCAGCAGGATAATGCACGACCGCATGTTGCAGGTCCTGTACGGGCGTTTCTGGATACAGAAAATGTTGGACTGCTGCGCTGGCCAGCACATTCTCCAGATCTCTTACCAATTGTAAACGTCTGGTCAATGATGGGTGAGCAACTGGCTCGTCACAATACGCCAGTCACTACTCTTGATGAACTGTGGTATCGTGTTGAAGCTGCATGGGCAGCTGTACCTGTACACGCCATAAAAGCTCTGTTTGACTCAATGCCCAGGCGTATCAACGCCGTTATAACGGCCAGAGGTGGTTGTTCTGGGGAGTGATTCCTCAGGATCTATGCACCCAAACTGCGTGAAAATGTAATCACATGTCAGTTCTAGTATAATATATTTGTCCAATGAATACCCGTTTATCATGTGCATTTCTTCTTGGTGTAGCAAGTTTAATGGCCAGTAGTGTATATTTACGACTAATGGCCGTCATGTCCTGTACAATGATTTACGGAAGTAAAAAAGTTTAAGACAAGCTGAGAATTGTCTCCGAAAACATTCAAATCTCCCCGAGGCTAAATCCCCTCTTATGATCCGCGTAGGTAGTTGACTTGGCAGCACCTGCCCCGCCCGGCAACTCCACGCGCGAGCAGACAGCGGAGACGTGAAGCGCTCGGGCCGTGTGTCCCTGCGCTCACGCACACACGTTGGACGCCGCGGTGCGTCGCTTCCCGTCGCCAGAGGATTGGCCGCGCGGCGATGCCTATCTGGAGATTTAGTGTCGGCGCGATCAGCGGCCGCGGCCGCGGCTGCGACTTGGGCCGGCGTCGCGACCGCCGCTGATTTACGGCGCGATTATCCGCGCGGGGCGTGCGTCATTACAATTTATAATACGTAATTGTTGCGCCGTAAAGTCGGGCGACGGCACAATGGGCTGACGGTCTCCCTGCTCGGCGCTCGCGGCGACAAATCTCCAAGCCCTCTGGGGCGGACTGCCTGCTGCACCGTGCCGCGGCGGGACGGCCGGCAGTGTTACCCCGAGGCTTGCCGATGTTCTCTCTCGCTGTATAGAGGGGCGGGCGAAATGCTCTAATACCTTCAGACTTCAAGAAAAATGTAGTAATCGGAACAGATTAAGTCCCACAGAAGTACAGGAACACATGAGACAGTTGTGATCCGACGGCTCATCTTACATGACGAATTCTAGAAAAACAAACACCGTACAGTCCATTATTGAGTCAGTTTGTTGACTGCGACTGAAAATGGAGAAAATAGTGTCGTGCTTTCGTCTGAAGTGTTAGACTCTCGCACAAACTGAAACGAACTGCCCGGCCGCGGTGGCCGAGTGGTTCTAGGTGCTTCAGTCCGGAACCGCGTGACTGCTACGGTCGCAGGTTCGAATCCTGCCCCGGGCATGGATGTGGGTCATGTCCTTAGGTTAGTTAGGTTTAAGTAATTCTAATTTCTAGGGGACTGATGACCTCAGATGTTAAGTCCCATAGTGCTCAGAGCCATTTGAACAATTTTTTTGAAACGTGCTGGATGAAGTTCATGCGAACTCTGCTTCATTGTTGAAGACCTTTTACTTTTCGATTAATGGATTTCAACCTGGGCGGACGAACACCGGACACGGAGCGTGCTCCGGGCGTCCAGCTGAGTTCACAAGGGAAGGCATTCGCAAAATCCATGATATGGTAATGTAATACCACCGAATAAACATTTGTGAGATTACTAACAGTGTAGGCATCTTAACTGAACGAGTGCATAATATCCTGCACGCAGAATTGGCTATGGAGAAGCTGTGTGCGAGGAGGATGCCGCGTTTGCTTAAGTCGACCAAAAGTGCATCTAGCACAACTTTCTTTCTTTCTTTCGCTTGTGCCTTTTCCCGCAGTTAGGCAGGGTCGGCATGGTTAATCGGGTTTGGCAGTGTTACTGGAGGGGATGGCCAGATCCCTTCCTGCCTCCACCCCGAGACGAAATTAGTGTACCCCAACTGTCTGCGACTGGTGTAAACCATGCAATAGTACAAAAGTGTTCAAATGTCTGCGAGCCGTGTAACTGAGGCAAAAGGTTTGTCAACGTGCACCGAAGAACGCAAAGACCATTTCGCTTAATAATTAGGTGATGACCACTGTTTCTTGGGATTCTTAAAATATAGCCCTCATAGATTACTTGGAAAATGGAAGAATCATAACTGGACCCTGTTATAGTTCATTAATGGATTCTTTGACACTATCGTTGGCTGGAAAAGGCCTAGGTTGGCACAAAGAAAAGCGCTCTTTAAGCAGAATAACGCACCACACCACATATCGACCATAACAATGTCGAAATTGCGTGAAATGGCCTTTGAATTCGTTCCTCATTGAACCTTTTCACCAGACTTAGCCCCAAGTGACTTCTTCCTGTTCCCTAACTCGTAACTTTGGCTTGCTGCGAAGAATTTTTTTTTTCAAATGAGGGAGTGATAGTTGCTGTCAACATGTATATTGCAGAGATTTATGGAACCCATTTTTCGGATGGGAGAAAAGGCTGGAGGATGGCTGGAGGATATCCCTCAAAGGAGACTATGTCGAGAAGTAAGATGGGATGTTTACGCAAACAACATTTTTTCTTGCATATTTTGCAGACTTGCCACACCACTCCTGTACAATTATAGCATTTGTAGAATTATGGAAAGCTTTTGATGACGTTGATACACTTTGAGATTATGAAGATAGCGAGGATAAAATACAGATAGTGAAAAGTTATCTACAGCTTGCACAGAAATCAGAATGCAGTTATAAGAGTGAGAGGACATAAAAGGGAAGCAGTAGTTGAAAGGGGAGTGAGACAGGGTGTTATTCCGACTGATCGCTGAGCAAACAGTAAAGAAAATCAAAGAGAAATCTGGAAAGAGAGTTAAAGTTCAGGGAGAGGAGATAAAAGGTTTGAGGTGTGCCAATGACATAGTGACTCTGTCAAAGATAAGGGTAATGCAATTTAGTAGAATTAAATCAGGCGACGCTTAGGGAATTACATTAGAAAATGAGATGCTAAAAGGAGTAAAAGACTTTCGGTACTAGGGTCAGTTCACGGAGTAGACATAAGATATTTTAGTGATAGCAGAGGATTTGAAACGTCAGTTGAACGTAATGGATAGTCTTCAAAAGAGTTTATAAGATGAGCATCTACAAGGGTAAAATTTGAGACAAGAGGAGTGTGATGCTGCGTTATTTTCAATGAAACGGTTGACGAAAGCCTGAGGACTTATGTAATGCCTAGTTGATTGAGTAGATGAGAGACGTGCATGTGTGTGCGGGGGGAGGGGGGGGTGGTTGATAAAACTCGTCAAGGAAACCAAGTGTTGTACAAAGTAAGCAGGTATAAGTGGATGTTGTTTGTAGTAATGAAAAGACTACAGAGTACAGATAAAAAGTAAGGAAAGACTACAGTGAAGATCATCAAATCAGTTGTGGCGGATCTCGCATTTAATAGCCTCAAAGATTGGGTTTTACTTATATACGTCCAACCTGCAGCTCTCGGGTCGCGTTAGGTGAGTAACCATTTCAGAGAAGAAACAGCAAAGATAATTATCAAGAATCAAAGAATAATTGTCACTTCTACAACAAACCCAACGCTTTTAAATGATAGTTGATCTACGACTTCATAATTAAATCGCCAGCCTTTCACTCAAATACTCTCGTCACGTAAAAGGATACCAGTGATTGCTGATCAAACATCCCCACTATATTCCGGAAAGTACCTTACATTCACGACTCCTCATAAGATCTAACTGGGTCTACCTATTTTTTCTTCGGTTAACCTGATTACTGTCAGATTCAATCAATTATTCCGGCTGGCGCGACTGAAAGTATTATATCAGCCAGACATGGATACAGTTTACAAAATAATTCATGTCTTCGTTGTTCTCGAAGACATCTTATGCAAGCTCTGTGCTGCCGGAATAATTCTTCCGTTGCCGCCGCGGCTCACATCCCCTCCGACCAGATACTCCGTCTCCTCGCGAGTTAAAATACAGCGTGGTGGCTCATTACTCAATTTATGAAGTAATTAATGAAATGTTTTTAGCCACTTGTAGCTCTAATTCAAAACGGTTCAAATGGTTCTGAGCACTATGGGACTTAACATCTCAGATCATCAGTCCCCTAGAACTTAGAACTACTTAAGCCTAACGAACCCAAGGACATCACACACATCCATGCCCGAGGCAGGATTCGAACCTGCGACCGTCGCGTTCGCGTGATTCCAGGCTGAAGCGCCTAGGCCGGCCGTAGTGGACGAGCGGTTCTGGGCGCTACAGTCTGGAACCACGCGACTTCCACGGTCGCAGGTTCGAATCCTGCCTCGGGCATGGATGTGTGTGGTGTCCTTAGGTTAGTTAGGCTTAAGTATTTCTAAGTTCTAGGGGACTGATGACCTCAGATGTTAAGTCCCATAGTGCTCAGGGCCATTTGAACAATTTTTTTTTTTTTTTAAGAGCCTAGAACCGCTCTGCCACAATGGCCGGCTAGCCTTAATTCCATCACCCAACAAACATCCTTACGCCATCAACCTGACGTTATTATTGCAAAGGGAATAATTATAAAAAGAGCATGTACGGCCGAGATGCGAGGACCGTTAAACAGTCCTCGGTCTGAAGACCCACACCCACAGCGCAGTGTAGCATACAGCCTCCGTAGAGACTGATACATCGTCCTTCGCTACAATCCGTGCGCTGACTCGAGGAGTGAGAAGGCAGAGGTAGCGCTGCTTCGGGCGGAGTGTCTCGCAGCGAGGCGAGTCGTCGCACGACTCCGGGAGGAGTCCAGTTTGCATACAGCGCACCGCACGAAGGACGCGCCCTTCACCTTGTCTGTCGCTCTGACCAGCTCGGCGGCGTGACGTCGAGTGGCTTTGTGACGTTTGCGGTCTTCGGGGGAAGACAAAAAGAAAGCGGGAAGAAGCGAGGCGAGTCGGTAGCGGCGGCCGCCACAGCCGCTGTCGCGGGCGGAAGGACGCCGGCAAGGCCGACCACTGACCCGCCGCCGCCGCCGCCCGCACCAAAGCTCACCGACTGGTCGCGGCCCGGCCCACTCCACTGGTTGGGTTTCCCGGCCAGCCGGGGCTCCCCGTCCCAAAGAAAGCAACGAGCGCCGGCCAGCCAGCTCCAGCTGACGGAGCGGCGTCCAGCGGCGGCGATCTCGAGCGGCCACTGGAGACCGGTCTGGGTCCGCCATTGACGGCCGCTCTCGCAGTCCAGCCGGCCAGCCCGCGGCGCGCCTCCACCTGCACCGCTGCCTCGGCGTCAGCAACACGCTGGCACCGTTGCATGACGTCAGCAGCGTCTGCCGCGACCCTGCCTCCTCCCTTCACCCGCCTCTCGCGAAGATTCCTCCCACACTCACCTCTCGCAGCTGCGTTTCTCTCCAATTGCCGCTCTGAGAATGCTACTTATACGTTCACTCACCAAATGATGACCATGATGATCATGATGAGAGTGACGATCCTCAGAACGCCATAGCATTTCAGCGAAATCACCCGGCTAGAGACCCAACTCACACTTTTCCCAAATAACGTTCTGGAAACCATGCATCAAGGTAGTCAGTCAACATGGGTTTAGAAAACATCGTTCCTGTGAAACACAACTACCTCTTTATTCACAAGTGTTGAGTGCTATTGACAAGGGATCGATTCCGTATTCCTGGATTTCCGGAAGGCTTTTGACACTGTGATTTCCTGTCAGAGAGGTCACAGTTCGTCGTAATTGATGGAAAGTCATCGAGTAAAACAGAAGTCATTTCTGGCGTTCCACAAGGTAGTGTTATAGGCCATTTGCTGTTCCATATCTATATAAACGATTTGTGAGACAATCTGAGCAGCCGGCTTCGGTTGTTTGCAGATGACACTGTCGTTTATCGACTAATAAAGTCACCAGGAGATCAAAACAAACTGCAGAAAGATTTATAAAAAGTATCTGAATGGTGTGAAAAGTGGCAGTTGACCTAAATAACGAAAGTGTGAGGTCATCCACATGAGTGCTAAAAGGAACTCGTTAAATTTCGGTTACACGATAAATCAGTCTAATCTAAAAGCCGTAAATTCAACTAAATTCCTAGGTATTAGAATTACGAACAACTTAAATTGGAAGAAACACATACAAAATGTTGTGGGGAAGGCTAACCAAAGACTGCGTTTTATTTGTAGGACACTACTAACGAGACTGCTTACACTACACTTTTTCGTCCTCTTTTGGAATACTGCTGCGCGGTGTGGAGCCCTTATCAGATAGGACTGACGGAGTAAATCGAAAAAGTTCAAAGAAAGACAGCACGTCTTGTATTATCGCGAAATATGGGAGAGATTGTCAAAAAATGATACAGGATTTGGGCTGGACATCATTAAAAGAAAGGCGTTTTTCGTTGCGACGAAATCTTCTCACGAAATTCCAATCACCAACTTTCTCCTCCGAATGAGAAAATATTTTGTTGACACCGACTTACATAGGGAGAAACGATCACCAAGATGAAATAAGGGAAATCAGAGATCGTACGGAAAGATATAGGTGTTCTTTCCGCGCGCTATACGAGATTGGAATAATAGAGAATTGTGAAGATGGTTCGATGAACCATTCTGCCAGGCACTTAAATGTGATTTGCAGAGTATCCATGTAGATGTAGATGTAGTCAGGATCATGAGTATGCCACAAGATGTTTCAAAAGGAGTGACGTAATTTTGTATGGCAATAATTATCAAACATGAAACATGCTGCCAAGGAAATGTGTGTTGTTTTAATGGGCGTGGCATAGAGTTTCAGAAAATCGCAGTCATATGTCAGTCATTGCGTCTTCTCAGTATGCAGTCGGTCAGAAGTAAGATTGCGTCCGCTCAGTGTGAGTCTGTGACTTCGGCACAGCGTGCTTTTCGTCGGTATTTTGGCACTGATCCGCCCACACACAAAAACATTCCACGTCGATGTCGCCAATCTGAAGAGACAGGATGCTTGTGTAAAGATGAGAGTGTAGGTCGACCTTGATCTTCTGATGACATGGTGGAACGAATTCGGCAAACATTTGAGCGGAGTCCACGAAAGTCAAATGGCTCTGAGCACTATGGGACTCAACTGCTGTGGTCGTAAGTCCCCTAGAACTTAGAACTACCTAAACCTAACTAACCTAAGGACATCACACACTTCCATACCCAAGGCAGGATTCAAACCTGCGACCGTAGCGGTCGTGCGGTTCCAGACTGTAGCGCCTTTAACCGCTCGGCCACTGCGGCCGGCCCACGAAAGTCCATTCACCGCCCACGAGGACAACTGGCAATGCCGCATACGACTTTGTGCCGAGTGTTAAGGTGACGTTTGATCTCTAAACCATACAGATTACAATTAGCGCAAGCTCTTCGGATAAAAGGTAACGGGAAACGGGTTGACTTCAGCAATGTTCTGCTAGAGGACATGAAAGACGATATAATTTCACCACGGTGACCACGAATGGTCACAGAATTGTTTGCCCCACAGGAGAATGTCACGAAGATGCTGAAAGAACTGAACTGACTAGACAGAAACTATCCCATCAAAACCCATCTAGAAAGTTTACAGAGCCAACTAGTAGTTACACATCTAGGAATACATTACGTCCCCTATGTACGCATCCCATAGTGATCGTGAAGACAAGATTAGACTGAAACGTCCCCTTAGAAAAATTTATGAATTACTTTGATGATAAACCTCTTACGCTATTTGATTTTCAAACAGCTGAGCAAAACTGAACGTACTCAGACATTTCGCTCTTTACCTATTCTGATCAACACCAAACTGACACACAATATTTTTAGCACAACGCAGTCTGACTTTCAACAGTCCCTGCAAAAGAATGGCCCTGAATAAAATTAACCTATACCTTTCACAAATCACTTACCTCACAAAAATCTTCGTTAGTCGAACTACTGCAATACAGTGAGCGCCACTACTGCCAGCTAAATAAGGCACTAACTACTGATAGGTATAGTTTGCAAATGAAAGATTTTGATAGAGAACAAACAATGTATTTACCTTAATAGTGTTCAAAAGTCATAATATATATAGCAGTTCACGACATCCAGTCTTACAAATTTACTGTCTCTGATGGACACACGTCCAGATCATCCGCTCTCAAAACTTCGCCATTTCCCTCCCCACATCCACCACTGCTTGCGGCTCACCTCCAACTGCGCAACGCTACGCGCTGTTAACAGCCAACTGCCCAACACTACAATAGTAAATTCCAACAATGCAAACCAGCCACAGACTGCACACAGCACAGTCAGTGATTTTCATACAGCGCGCTACATGGCGTTACCAACATAAAAACCTAAACAGCCTACTTACATAGCCCCCATGCTCCCCACAAAAAATTTTACAAATTGTTTTGGGCCGTGGCCAATACAGATTTGAAAAATATTTTTCATAATTACAATAACAAAGATATCAAATGCACACACTTATTGATACACTGCTGGTCAAAAGCAAAGATTTTCTCACAGTCCATAAAGACAGTCCTGACAGTTCATCACAGGAAAATTGCAGTGTATTTCTCAAAGTCTGAGCAGTAAAAGAATATGCACACGGATGTAGTGGATTTCCATGCAGTCTTGAAGAAGTAGTGTTGTCCTTCCAATGGAAAGACAATGCTGACTCCTGACATGCAGAAAGGTAATGGGCCACAACAGAGCAAACCCACCGCAGAGTCAGTCGAAGTATTGAAGAATATTGGTAGGTAGGTCATCACAGAGGAGACCCACTGTAGTCCTAATAGAGATTATGGTATTGGTGGGTTACCAGAGGTGCAGACCCACTGCAGTCCTTGTAGAAATAATGGTATTGGTGGGTCATCAAAAGTGCAGACCCACTGCAGTCCTTGTAGAAATGGCCAGCAGCCATCTGTTGCGACTGTGCAGGTGCCCGATCAGCATCGAAGAGTCTTGCGGACAATATAGCAAGTCCATAACCACCACTTGTGCACTCACAAAGGTTTTGGAACTGTCCTTAGAACCAGCAATGCTGTTAACCAGTACCTTGCTGAATTATTAACATACGTGCAAGCACTAAAAGTCCCTTTTTTCACATATTGTGCATATACTATGACCAACAGAAATGTGTGCACTGAAATGACACTTAATTTGAAGAACTGGTGTCTATACAGTTATAAATTTACAACATAAGAATACAATTACAAAGGTACAAAATACATCATTAAAAAACATAACAGTACAAATAACATTTGTGGTAATACAGGCTTTACAAAAGAAGCAAAATAACATATACATCAGTGTTACAAGAATTATGACATAAGTAAGTACATAAAAGGTCTGAATGACTTTCGAAACATCAAGTTTACACGTGAGCATTAAAACAAAACAGAATAAATAATGTCTAAACATCTTTACAAAGTAAATAACATATTATAAATGCAAATTATATTTGAGGATAATAGTATTCCTCATCATAGTGAATGTAGTTGAGTATTAGAAAAATTTTACAACATAAACCTTATTAGCTAAACACGTAAAGACAGGAGAAACACAAATACTCAAGAGTATTCAAACACATAGCGGGATAACCCAAAAGGATAGGACAGGGTTTGTTTTATTGCAGTATTTTGCAAACAAAACTTTCTTTACTTCTTGGAGATCACCCTTCATTCATCCTATCTATACCTGCTTTCTGTATTCTATTCATATTTCTTTCAAAATAATTATTTCTCATTGTACAATACTCATTTTGGCCCAAATCTTTTTCATATAACTTCTCAATGCATTCTTTCGCTATTCTCCATAGTTAGTTTCTTATATAGTCTACCCCTCTTAAGGTAACTTAAATCTACTGAGCTCAGATATATATATATACACAAAGGGACGAGGCAATACAGCAGTACAAAACAATTAACACAAACAGCAATTGCAAAAAATACAAATTGGCAAAGCTAGCAGCGGTAAATCTAAATTAGCAATGCAAATGCAATATTACAACTAATATACGGCAATGTGCAGCAAAAAAAAATCAGTAGTAAAACTGGCTTAACAGAGTAACACAAAGTGAAATTCAGTAGCACTATGAATGGCAGACAGCAGCAGCAAAGGCAGTAACTAATATCTAAACATGACAAAGCTCAAGCAGAAAAAATATTACACTAAAGATGGCCATGTCTAACACCTATGTCACATCTTAACACAAGAGTGATGCATCACGATAACTTACTCTAGCAGACAAGTTACCAAGTCATTGACAAAAATTATGTATGCAATTCCTGTGAACTGGAAATGTCTATTTGTGCTCCCTTTTCTAAGAAAGTACATCATAAACGTATTCTTTACTGGGTCTGTAGACAGAAAATAGTGATATTAGTACATATATTAAATTTTATTTTAACCAATGCTGCAGTGCAATGGGAAAGACTCCTGATAACTGGTACAGTTTGATGTACCCTCCGTCACGTACTCTACAGTGGTTTGCAGAGTATGGACGTAGATGTAGTTGCCGATTAAAAGCCTTCAATAACAAAATATCGACCTTTGGTATTTTTGCGCTCCTTTCGAGACGTTTGATTGCATAGAACATGTTAATCTTTTAGAAAAACTTATAAAGTTTTATGGAACTGGTGGCTTTACACATCACTGGTTGGAATCTTATTTAGCAAACAGAATCCAACCCAGAAGAATTTTAATCACTAGATTCCAACAAGGCGTGCTCGGTAATTCAAACAACGTTAAAAGGAGAAAAAATTTTAGTGACTGGGAAGAAATCACGAAGGGAGTCCCACAAGGTTTAGTTTTGGGTCCCCTCCTATTTCTTGTACAATTGAATTACCTTCCACTTATCATCTATCAAGCACAATTGATACTTTTTGCACACGATGAGAAAGCAACAGATGAAGCTGCTGATGATATATTTTTCAAAGAACTATTATGTGGTCCTCTGAAAACGGGCTATTCCTCAATTTTCGGAAAACAAACTGCATTCAGTTTTGTACAACAAATAACGTCAAACTAACAATATCGATGTAGTACTTGAATGGTGTTAAGTAGGTTCAGCAAACAAGACAGAATTCTCTAAACTTCTGGGTGTGCATGTTGATGGAAACTTGAACTGAAAGAAGAGTATCACTGACTACTGAAACGAATAAGTTCACTTACTTTTGCTCTTCGTACAATTGCTAGTTCTGGAAGCAAATGAACCAGTCTTGTGGAATAGTTTCTTTCAATGGTTGATTCGTTACGTCTCTTTCGCAAGTTCTTACAAGTATTTCCACAAAGCTTCATTGCCCTATGATCACACGATTGTCATGGGATCCCTCTAAAGTAGCGAAAGTTTAATTATAACCAGCCTATATATTCACTAATGTTAACACTAATCGTATATACATACCTGTAAACTGACTCGTTCGAAATCATATCGATAAAAGAATGATTCAAATGAGTATGGAAAATGCAACAAACTATCATCGGTTTATCCAATATGGGGTACTATAAACCAACTGAGCAGCTGAATAATTTTTTCGTAATTGACTGTGAAACATAATAGTTTTAGAATGAAAATGGTTAACAAAACGGGACGATTCACCAATTTACCTATAATTCAGATGGGCAGCAAGTATGGTATCGAGTTCTTTCAGCTCATCCCCGATGGTCGTTTGTACACTTAATGCAGAAACTTTGCTGTTTCTGCATTAAACGTTACCGTTATCATCATTAACATAAAATATCAGTCGACTGTTCCGTCTTCAAGGGTTTCTAAAATTTCTATTTCCATCTAATATGTGGTCGTTCTCTGTTGTTGTTGCTGTGGTCTTCAGTTCGAAGGGTGGGTATCAAGATCCTATCTAAAATGAAGAAATCACAAAAGGTGATGGAAGTGGCAGATAACGCAAGGTAAGAGACTGAAAGGAGGCGATTACTATGGTATGCCCATTCAGAACGAACGAATGATTATCGACGGCCAAAGAAGGTAGGGAGGTGGACTTCAGACGACAAAAGCAATCGACGCCCGCAGCGTAAGATGGGTGATAGATCTAATGGATGCTATGGGCTCCAGGAATTTTCCATACGGGATTAGAAAGGCAATAAACTATGGGGCCTGAGAAGCGAGAAATCCTATTAGCTGTAAATGGCTCGTATATCAGAATCTTACATCTTCATTTCGGATACGATCAGCTCTTGTGTATTCGAAAGACAAGCGTAAAAACCATCATTTCTGCTGTAAGGCTTCTTCGTTTTCGTTTTTCCATCAGAATGAAAGAGTGTAGAAACAGCAATACTTACGTACTAAAATAAACGATAGCGACTGCTGTGAAAGATATAGCCGAGGACCGATTTTTTCAAAATATTGAACTGTTCTGCTATCGTTAACTGTTTCAGGTGACTGCTTGTATCTTAGTTTTGCGAACAGGTGTTTCATAATTCGTGTGCTAACTTTTGTAAATCATTTTTTCATTTACACACATGAGGGAAATCCTCGTTTTCACTTGAGGGAAAGAAGGAAGGAGGCAAGGTTAGGGTTCAAAGTTCCGTCAACCTAGAAATCATTAGAGACGACAGCCAGGCTCAAGAGGTTATAACATTTATGCGGAATGACATTTCTGCAGAGCTGGGGCTCTTTTTGTAATAAGGGGCTTTCCTTTTCACAGGTAGCCTGTGAGTTGCCGAAGTGAATGTGAAAAAAGTCTGGTTGTGGTGACATTCAGATGTGTAGCTTAGCTTGAGGTTTAGATTTGGTTGGAGTGTGACAGGTTGGTTGTGGTTTGGCGAAATAGTGAATGTGAAAACAGAAAACTGTGAAGTACCTTGGGTTCCCCAGAAACGTCAACACATTTTATCTCCGCACTACTGTCAGAAACTCGAGCTCAGACTGGGCAAGAAAGGAGAAGGAAACCGGCCACTACCTCTTCAAATGGGCATAACCATCATTGTCAGCATCCATTTAACACCCACTGTTGAATAGAGGCTTTCTCCAGATTTCAGTTATCTGTGATGCACCTGGAAGTTTTCTAATGTCGTCTATCCACAACCGTCCACTTACTTGTCTAATGTCATGCCGATCGCCATTTAATTTTTATTGAGATCGTAATTAGAAAAGGTTGGTTTTGCAAACCCTATTAATTTTGGGAATGTATTCTAGACCACTGTTACGTAATTATTTAAATACAAAATCTTCTCAACTGGTTCCAGGTGTCCATTGTGATTTTGCACATTGTTCTTTTGGAGGTACTGATTACATATTACTTGAATCTTATTAAAGCACTTACAGGACTGCTTTCAAATTTAAATCCTCCATTAGATTTTGAAATTTGTCTGTACTAAAGATGAACAGTATAACGTCATCGTAAAAACATAGGTGTTCAGGTATTTTTCGTTAACTTTATTTCCTTCTTTTTTGAGATAAACACATAAACCCCCAAATACTATGCTGCAAACGAGAGGGTGTTATTATAGTGGCAATGCTTTGTTCTCAGTGGTGTGCTTTGTAATGCAACCAGGAGAAAAAAACAGAATTACTGTGTTCTCAAGGCGCAGAAATTATAGACTAGCTATTGTACTTTCATCTCTCATCATCGCTTGTTGTAGTAGTACTGCAGTTAAATTCCTCACAATGAAATTTACAATTAACCGAACGAAAACCTTCATATTCAAAGGTCATCGTCAAAACACCAGTGACAAAGTAGATAGTTAGTAAAGATTCAGCTTACAAGTCTGTCGATAAATACGGAGAGTGATTGCTGAAGTTACTGCTTTTGCTATATTATGTGTCTGTTATAGCCAGTAGCACACAGTTCTCATTAATGCGAAATTAACATTTCTTCGTTCTTTTTCTCCTCATTCACTGTGTTGGTGGAGTTTATCAAATTTATTCTTTACGGGGCCAACTCCTTTTGCGTAAATGCCTCCCTCTTTTATTTGAGTCTACAAAATGATTTAGTCATCCTTTTCCTTATAACAAACTGATGTATCTTGTTGAATGTATTAGTAATTGTACTATTTGTCCACATTTTGTGCCCTATTTTCATCTGATGTAAATGGTTTATTTGGTCTGTTCTTCATAGCACATCTTTTTAAGTGAGATGCTTGGCATACGTTGCCAGAGCCACGTTTAGAGGCCTTAATTTGCTTTTTATGAGCTTCTAGAAGGCCTCAACTCTAGACCCATATGTTGCTTGACTCCCCATGAAAGTTTCGATTAAATGCTTTTTCGTCTTGTTTCAAAAACTTTTAATGTTAGTATCTACCGCTCTATCACGAACAGTACTTTGGTACATGTGGCGTAATAACATTTTATTAACACTGTTCATGTATTATTACAAAAACCTTGGACCGAATAGAAAACGCTGTTGACCTTGCTGAGAAAAAATTTATATACCAACCCTATGTGGGTATTCTCCGGTTCCTTGTTGTTAGTGTCACATCTCGCCATTGCCTCTTCTTACTTTTCTTTTTCGCAGTGTGACTTTCGCAGAACGTGATTTGTGACATCCAGGTGGCAACATCGCGTATCCGAAGCTACGCTGTAACACCGTCACGTAATTACAGGTTCCAGAACTAGACGCCAAAGGTTGTTGATCCTATGTGCTCTTCGCATTCGTTATGCGCCTTAGTCGCTGGATGGAAACGACTCCCGTCGATGCACTATTTCATGAAAATGCAATTCAGGCATAAACGTTTATTGCATCATAATTTCCGGCGGTTTCTCCGGCTACTGTCCAACAAGAAGTCTGTAATCTCTTGTAATTATCGTTAGTTCCATCTCGGCGGCTCCGGCGACCCTGAGACTAACTGGAGCAATCGCCGTTAGACGTATCTAGCGTTGCGCGCCTGTTCTGCTGGAGATCATTTGTAATGGCGCCCCGTGATGCTCCAGCCTTTGTTTTGTCCCGGAACTTGGCTTTTGATCGGCTGTTGGAACAATACTTGATTGAGATACGCTGACAGAACGCGTAATAACAGCCCAGTGGAAACTGGAAACAATCAACACTTTACTGACTTTTTACACAGGATGTAGTATCATATTTGTGGCCACAATCAGAGGACCATACGGACAGATTATCTTGGGAATTAGATTCAGTATACTTGCTTAGCTTCTCTAGCTGTACTGTAATCTAATAGTTTTGTAGGGTTTCGATACGACAGTGTTCGTGATACTCCTTTCAGGCGCATTTGGTCAAACAATGTTGTTGGTTATTTCCTTCTGGGTTGGCACCACAGCCTCGATTATTAGGAAAGAGGCAATTCTATCGGCCGGTTTTATTGAGCAATATTAGTTTCGGTTATGGCCATTTTCAAGTGCATATAAAAGTATAACAAGACGCCATGACGAAAATAAAGTTGCAACATCAAAGCCGTGCAACTACACCGAATGTTGTGATTACGCAGATATAGTAATCGCCTGTAACAGATTTGGACAGACAATCCTCCTCTCGTCACAAAAATCGCGTGTCATGCGTAATTGTGCATAGTATGGTCGTCAAGCACATTATCTAAAACATAAGGGGTACGAAATGACAGTGGTTGCGAGAACAAAGGCATTACCAAAGAACGTTTTTTTATGTTTGTGTAATCACTACATCCGGTGTAGCTGCACGCTTTTTAGGGTCGTAACATTTTTTTTCATTATGGTGTCTTGTTACATTTTAAGATGCACTTGAAAATAGGCCATGGCCGAAACTGGCAGTGCTCAATAAAGTACTTCAAAGCACAGCCTGGTGTCGTGATGTCGGTCATACATTCCGAAAAACGACGAAAAGTTCATCTGTTTCTTCACATGCTCGAAGGGTTTGGTGATCGTGCTGTGTGAAGATGTTGAACACGTTGCTGAGCACGTTGCGTAAAGCGAGAAATGCGTGCGCATACATTGCCCTTCTGGAAG
The DNA here is from genome assembly GCF_023864345.2 of Schistocerca serialis cubense. Classification (NCBI taxonomy): domain Eukaryota; kingdom Metazoa; phylum Arthropoda; class Insecta; order Orthoptera; family Acrididae; genus Schistocerca; species Schistocerca serialis. Next base: position 199,969,686 of record NC_064643.1, on the reverse strand, counting down.
GACGCACTCCTATTCTTTTACAATCCACGACAGTGATGTAGTGGAGACTGCAGTTGAGCGGTAAGCGTCTTTCTTGTTTGCGTTGCTGGCCTATGCTGCTTGACTTCTTGGTTGTTTGCTGCTCATGCACTGGTATGATACAGTATTCTTTTCTCCCCTACTGGATGCTGTGGTTGAATGTGCGTGATAATGTTTCGTATGAGTACGACCCAGATTGTTAATTATTGATAAAGCACTTGTGCACGCAACGGTTAACAAGACAAACACAAATTCAACGCACTCAGCAACGGGGGCGGTAACCGCTAGCATTTTTCCAGGCCTACGTTAATATCCCTACTGGGTTATCAAAACGGGGGAATGATGGTTGATTTGGAATTATTTACTAAGATATTAAGGAGGTTCTTACTCTTACAGTTATGGATTTGAGCTTTGGGAGACGCGAGGTAACTATCTGAAAATTCCAACTCTGTTTTTTGTAGGTGACTGAAATTTTATTACAAATTTAAATGTTATAATTGAACATAATCTAGAATCACACACTGGTCAATACTGTTATGGGTGCTGATTAAATAGCTAATTGGTCTCGTATTATGGTCACTCTACAGGGAGGCTAAGGGGAATTCATTATCACACACCAGGACACAATCCCTACATGCGTCGCACGCTGAAGCACACCGCGAAGTACTACGCGAAACGCCGCTTCTACATAAATTAATGCACATGCGCGACCGCACAGAGCTGGGAAGCTTGAGCACATGATTTTCAAGTACCCTCGTGAGACGAGGCAAAGAGGGGAAGTTGGTTCGCGAACTGTATTTACTATGATGTGCTGCGTTTCACATCTTACCACCTTTCAGACGGAGCGTCTTCGCACTGCGTCCTCTCCCCAACACGTCCCGGCTACCTCTGCCCGCCACGCTACTGACCGGCCACAGCGGCCGTTGTTCGAACTGCCCTCTACTCTCCTCAGAACCGATCTTTCCAAAGTACCTCAAGCAGTCCCTTTGATTAGCTTCCCTAAATTCTTTCTTGAGAAGCCTGCCGCATCTATTGACAATCCATCTAAACAACCCTTCACCTCTCTACACCCAACACATTCACACAACATGCCCTCATACGTACTGGAAAGGTACAGAGAGGACGAAGAAGTGAGACACGTCGAAAAGTAATCAAAATTTAAAAAAACAAAAAACTTTGTTGTCTTCTATTTGTCTATTAGCTGGGTTATATATGAAGCTTAGTCACAGTACCGCTTCACAGTGATTGACTGATTCCACAGTCACGCACTTGGTACAGTCACGAATTTCGAAGAAAAGCTATACACTGGTCAGCCAGAACATTAAGTCCGCCTACCTAGCAGCCGGTATGTCCACCTTTGGCACGGATAACAGCGGCGACGCGTCGTGGCATGGAAGCAATGAAACTTTGATAGGTCGCTGGAGTGAGTTAGCACCACATCTGCACACACGAGTCACCTAATTCCCGTAAATTCCGGGGAGGGGGGCGATGAGCTCTGATGCCACATTCCATCATATCCAAGTTGTGTTCGATAATAGAGTTCATATCAAGCGAGATGAGGTGGGGGGGGGGGGGGGGGTGCAGCATATCAATTGTATCTCGTCACTTTGTTCCTCGAACTACTCCGTCATACTCCCGGCCTTGTGACATGCCACATTATCTAGTTGAACCATGCGAGTACCGTCGGGAAACACGATCGTCATTAAGAAGTGTACGTGGTCTGAAACCAGTGTACGATGACACTCCTTAGCCGCCGTCATACTGTCTTGCACGAGCTCCACTAGACCCATCGACGCCCACGCGAATGTCCCCCAGAGCATAATCGAGCCCGCAGTACAGGGCTCAAGGAGCTGTTCCCCTGGAAGACGATGGATTTGCGCCCTCCCATCGGCATGCTCAAGAAGGTATCGGGATTCATCAGACCATGGAACGCCCAGCCACTGCACCAGCGTCCAATGGTGATGATCACTTGCCCACTTAAGTTGTTGCTGCCGATGTCGTGGTATTAACATTGGCACATGCACGTGTCTTCGGCTGCGGGGTCCCATCATTAGGATCGTTCGGTGCACTGTGTGTTCAGACACACACGTACTCTGCCTGATGGTAGTTCCGCCACTGTTTGCCACCTGTCCAGTTCTACCAGGCAGCCCAGCCTCATATGTAATGAGGGAGTGACCGCCTCACTCCACGACGTCTGAACGTGGTTTTGTCTTGATTTTGCCATGTGCTGAAACTCACCGCAGCACTTCTCGAACACCCACTAGTTGTGCAATTTCCGAAATGCTTGTGCCGAGCCCTCGTCCAAACTCAGATTCATCACGCGCGTTCCCTGTTCTACACGCGGATCGGAAGCTCACTGATACTAAATGTACTGTGCGTGTATCTGACTAGTAGTCATACCTCTCCAGGTAATGCTGCTATCGCCTGCACGAGCTTATATCGATAGTAGGTCGGTGGTCACAGTATTCTGGCTGATCAATGTAAGAAAAAACCTCATCAGCAAAAACTTTTTCATGAAAGTAATGTGTTTACCATATCCTTCCCCCTCTCGCCCCCCCCCGTCCCTCCCCCATTTTTCTCCAAAGCTCATCTTTACTAATGGGTAATATAGAATCTGAAGTTCTCACCAAAGTAGTTCCTTAACTAAAGAGGCACAAATGTAAAAAGTAAACTTCACGTCGTTTGCGGGAAGCGGTGTTCCCTTGCTCGTTCGGCTGGCCTTCCGACCACGGAAGGCGAATACTAGGGGAAGAAACAACTGATTTCGTTACCGTGCCCTTGTTGAAACCGGACAAGTCTTTGATCTTTAATGGCCTCGTTGCCCTCGGGACATTAAGTCCTAATCATCGACAGTTATCCTCAGTGTCAGGGTGCTAATACTGGACATTTCATGAAATTATTTCCAAAGGTTACTTGAAATGTGACAGCATATGCATTAAGTGATACTCATCTACTTTCCTGTAAATTCCAGCTGCTATTCCACTAAGTGTGTCTTTTGGTGGTAAGATTTATAAAATACCGTTTTTTTCTGAACGATGCAGCTAAGAGAATTAATTTATTAGTCGTATAGATAGATTTGAAAAAAGAATGAACAATGAAAGAAAACAAAATATTTAAACATCCATCCCAACGTTCGCCGAAAGTGATTTATCGGATGTACTGTAAAATCACGTCATGATGGCCATATGGTCCTACACTTCCGAAATGCCGGCCGGTGTGGCAGAGTGGTTCTAGGCGCTTCAGTCTGAAACCGCGCGACCGCTACGGTTGCAGGTTCGAATACTGCCTCGGGCATGGATGTGTGTGATGTCCTTAGGTTAGTTAGGTTTAAGTAGTTCTAAGTTCTAGTGGACTGATGACCTTAGATGTTAAGTCCCATAGTGCTCAGAGCCTCCGAAATATGCGTCCGATTGGAAGGTTGTTACATTATGAGAAGTGGCAGTTTTGTTTACGGTATTTGCCACAGTAAGCAGTTTCCCCGAGTACTCTCTGGACTCCAAAGTTCATATTGTTGTCAAGCAGTCAGTCCGCGTGGAGAAGAGGACTTCGATGTCGAGCGCGGCCTGAGGTAGATGTGCGTTGTTGATAAGCCTGATTTTGAAATGCAGCTGACAGAACTTTTCAATTCTAATACTCACTGCATCTCTTCAATGGAGCTAACTTTCCAAAAGAGAGTTTATTCTTCTGCTTCTCTGTGAATGCTTTAGACTTAATCTGTGTACAAGATGTGATTTAATGCACTGTAGTGGCTGGATATAACCATTACTTGTACTGCATGTGAAGTTTAATGTTTAAAATACCTATGTGCATAATTACGTACATTTTGTACGACCCTTATGAACACAACGCATCTGACCAACAACATGTGATCATTACGTTGCAGTTATACTTTATACGTAATCTGAGTATTTGGATTTCCAACGCAGAACACTTACAAAACAACTTAACTAAATACTATCAGAACAAGTATGAAACCACTGATCGTTTCACTAAACGTAATCTGAAAAGACAGTCTCTGTTCATCGAGTGTAAGAAACAGTGTACAATGCCGATCCTAATAATCACGTGGTATACCCATGGTGCAATGGATAACCCGGCAGTTGCATGCAGTTGTGCACCTCTGGAATGTATTGAAATAAATCACACTGTTTTTGGCATTACTTAGATACAACTTATAGTAAACAATGCAAGCGATAATCAGATTTCGCGAGCTGCAATATGAATCCGAATTGCTATGTTTTAAAGCTTTTAAATGTCAAGTGGGACGTGCAAGTTCAATGTGACATAATTTGAAAACTAATTGCACTTCAGTTTTGTATTCATTAACAGAAACTTTAAAAAAATCAACGCCCCTACATTAGTGGACATTGTTATTAGCAAATTGTTATCTTTTGGAAATAAACAGTAAGTTCATGAAATTCATTCTTTACACACAACGTCCATGAAATTAGAGGCCTAAACAAAATTTACAGTCAGTTTTTAAAAATGAAAGGGGTAAAGAGTGATGTGTTTCTTTCCTGAGTTCATGCATTTACGAAGTATTCGAAACAACAATACCGTAATAGTCAAGCGACGCATATTACGAAAATTTAGAAATCAAAACGAAAAATGTTCCTTATACGTGACATCCCTCTTTCTGCAATGTTAGCCTACGCCTTAAATTACTTTCTTCAGTATGAACCAAGGTGCAGCAACTGCATTCGCAAATCAGGCCTTCGCACCAGCAGTACACATCGGCTTCAGCCAACGCTCAACACCGGAGTCTTCTCCACGGGGACTGACTACCTGACAACAACATGAACGTTGCTATCCAGAGCGTGTCCTTTATACTCAGGAAAGTGTTTGTCGTGGCAGGTATCACAAAGAAAACTGCCACTTCTCATAGTGTAACAAACTATCACGGTGTCGTCACTAGCTACCCTCCTCGTTTGACACACGTGAGTTGGTTATGATGTGATGCGAGGACGTCCATAAAACGCCGATACCATTCTGTGAAGTTCAGTATTGTGTCTAATGGAGATTGCTAAATGAATTACGACAGAATTTGAACAGGAGTGCTCTGCCTCGGCCAGATCGCCGAGCGCCTGAGCGAAACAGCCGCGGCGCCGCTATCTGCTCGCCTCAAGGTCCATCGGCAGCTGCCCCCCACCCCCCTCCACACCCACCTGTTCCCCCACCACCGCCGCCCCCGCCTCGGGCGCGCAGCCAGACGCGGTGGCCTTTTTTCACCATTACGGTCCCCACACGCGTTACAAGCGCCGCGCGACGCCGCCGCCTTCCTTCGTCTTCAGCCCTCGGCTTCATTATTCCTCCGCTTTCCTCTGCTGTTTTAATTAACAAACACTGCTCTTTCCGCCTGTCAAGGTTTTCGATTTCGGTTTCTTAAATATTTTTAGACGGCTACAAGGGCCTCATTTCTTTTCTAGTGCACGGGAAAAGCAAGGCGTACGGAAATAGGCCTAACTGTCGCATTTAATAGCTTCTACGGATATGAAAGTAGTTCGCATGTAGCTGTCCAGCTAATAAGTTCTTCTTAACAAAAATAATCGGCCCTCATAATAACTCCTACTTTTACGTCTTTTAACTCCCGCTTACTTTAACAAACTATTTTCTAGATGACTGGCGAACATTCTCACACTGGAAACGTAACGTAAGAAATAGATGGTTTCATTGGCACTGTCGAAACTGATGTTGAGAACTGACAAGGGCATAACCATTTTTAATTGAAGACACATCTACAATAAACATGAAATGATTATTTGTTCATCTTCTGGCTTTTGCTGCTAACGTTTTACTGTTTGGCTCTACAGCAGGTAAACTTCAACTAATAAAATAAGTTCAAATAGTTCAAATGGCTCTGAGCACTATGGGACTTAACTTCTGAGATCATCAGTTCCCTAGAAGTTAGAATTACTTAAACCTAAGGACAGCACACACATCCATGCCCGAGGCAGGATTCGAACCTGCGACCGTAGAGGTCGCGCAGTTCCAGACTGTAGCGCCTAGAACCGCTCGGCCACTCCGGCCGGCAATAAAATAAGACCCCAAGAGAGTAATATTCAAACTAAACCTTGAAATGTAGTATAATATATAGTCGACACATCGAAAAGAAAACTCACAAATGATCTTCGGTATTACACTGATGGTGAAATCTTTCCGTCTCCTCTATATCTCTTTTGCTTACGCAACCTTCCCTTCTACAGTAACCTATGAAACCTTCCCTTAGGATTTCTATCTCTTGCTTAATAATAACAAATGAAATCTTCCCTTTGAAATTAATTCTCTTTCTCAGTCTTCGCATACAAATTTAAATGTTGCTTATGAAAAGTTATTTGCTGATTATTTCGACGAAACACAGAATGTGTTGTCGTCGTGGCCCTCAGTCATTACCTGCAATAACCCAAAACTGTTCCTTACCTTTTTTACTGTTACTGGATCGCCATCTGACTGCTACATCGAACTGCAACATGAATATACTTACTCTGTTTTAATATACTCTATTAGCTGCTGGTGGGCTGTCATAATAAGTGGCTGTATTTATTACGAAGCTGGCGTTATTCTTTGATAGCAAAACTGACGTTATTCTTTAATTAATTTGACTGAAGTTACGTAATTCATAGTTAAACTTTTTCTTGACAACGATAAAATTTTGCAAAGTTTTACGTTGTTGGTTTTTGGGATGGATGATAATCAGTAATGCAAGATTTCTGGCAAAAATTAATTATATTCTGTATGAAATGATTTTACAAACGTTCAAATGGGACTTACTTTTTACAATAATCTTACAACTAGCATTGTGCAAACATACCTTCAGTAGTCTTGAGTTTCTCAAAAAAATAATTAAATCATATTAGTTCCTCTTATGATAATAGTTAGCTGATGTCTCTGTACATCCGTTCATAATCTCTTGCAATTCATAGCTGGTGACTGGCAGGCACATTCTCGCTTATTACTGACTTCCTACGAACGCTAAAGTGCGGTCTCTCCCGCCAACAATGCTTTTTGGTGCAGACAATCCCTGCTACCAATGCAAAATGTATCAATGTGCGGTCTTTTCCACTCTCTTCTTAAAATGTATCCACATGCGGTCGCTCCCGCCCTTTTAAAACTATATCAATGTGCGGTCTCTCCTGCCAACAATACTTTGGTGCAGACATTCCCTGCTACCACAATTATTTCCAACATGACAATTATTAATTATTCCTACTTAATCCTATTAATAAAATATAAACGTCTTTCATAAATTGTGGTTTGACAATAGACAATAGAAATATACACGTCTTACAATGGCTGTCTGTATTTATTATGTAAATTGAAGGTGGATGCACGAGAAAGCAAAGGAAAGGGAAGGAACTAATGACATCAGCTGCATAGAAACTTTGTGCGGAATCAGCCACGACGAATGAAAATGTGTGACCGACCAGGACTCGAACCTGGGATTTCCTGCTTAGTAGACAGCTGCGTTCATCACTGGGCCAGCCACATACGGTCTTTATCGGCACCTATGGCCGACTTGTATTCTCATCTAGCGCAACCTATCCGTAGTTCTCGTCTATGTCCATGCTCGATTACTTCAGATTTCCACGCTACAAATTGAAGGCAGCAATTGGATGAACAGAAAACGATGTGGAGTGTTTTTGTTACACTAATTGGAGATTTCAGATTCAGACATCTAAAGCGTCTGAATCGAAAAATTTGGGAGTGGTTGGACTTAATGGCAGTGAGACACATGCTAGCGGAACCTTTCTAAAAAAGTTTTCTCAGGGAGTAACTGTGAGACACTTTAGGGAAGGTAGGAAAAGGAGTAAATGCATCACAACGGAAAATGTAGTGGAAGACGTAATTATAATTTTAATGAGAATGTGCGGACAGGACTTGTTTACAGGTGAATGGATGGAAGGTGCTGCATTCCAAGATGTAAGAAACAGCCAAGACCGAACGGAAGGGTCATTAGAGAGCATACAGGAGCAACAAAAATACGTGTTGCTAACACTGTAAGGTATGAAGCAGTCGTTTATCCAGCAAAGGATCTTAAATATCTGACTTTGATTATTATTATAAAACACATTCATTATCGAAGGGTGACATTATGAGGAATTGCTGTGGAAATAGTGAGCAGATCATGGGCATGCAAGCAGTGCAAGTTTCAACCCGTCACAAAGTTTCGTAACAGTGCACACTTCGGAAACTGAACAGTCTTGAAAAAGTTGTTCCACTGTGTCTACGTCTTTTCCCCTCCAAATCCTCCAAAGCCTCTGGCTTTGGAAAGTTGGCGAGATGTACTGAGATAGTGAGCTGAACTATATCTGCATACTGAATCAGACGATCCTGCAGAAATCGAATATTCCTGTCGGAATCCGGTAGACAATATTAATACGTAAAGAAATTTAGTTCTGAGCACCGTTCCACAGCGCCAAGCACATGAGTTGAGGCTTCAGTTAAGGAAAGAAGTCTGCACAATTGTCTGTGTTTATATGTTTAAAACCTGTAATCGAGGAAGAAAGTGTGATTGATTGTTTCCCGTCGCTCGTCTGTAGAGAATGAAGCTAATTGTGCCTTAAGTGATCTAGTGGTGTTTATGTAACTTGTCACACGGCTTTCTTTTTACGAGGCCATCTTCACAGGCAACCGCACTCGCGCCGCAGATGTAGTCGTTGGATAATAATAGTCTCGTAAAGTGAAAACCGGTTTGCAACCAAAATAAACGCTGTTATGGATCTCAGTTAAGATTAAGTCAATTCTTTAGAAATGTTTATTTGCAGACTACTTTTAGTGTATTAATAGAAATATTTTGGACTTGATTCAGTATGCCTCCAGTTCTGTGCATCATCGTTGACCAGCTGACTATACTACAGCAGTGGATGTTCCAATACAGGGTGACCATTAAGTCTTTTCCCGATTACAAAATTTTATTCCAAAGGAACTATCTTAGATTGCAATAACGCGGTTTACTGCAAATGGTAGCTTAACTCAAAAGGATCTTTATGGATACATTCCTATATGTGCTTAGTAGACCGTCAAGGCGGCGCTCGATTTCTATGTCTTTGCCAACATCTCTTCTGTCACCGCCTGTACAGCATCTCTTATTCGTGCCATAAGAGATTGCGCGTCAGAAAATGACGCACTGAACACATTATTCTTAACCTAGTATCATTAAAAAGCCACATCTTCAGCTACATGACTACACTGCATTTCATTCTGAAGAACCTGGCAGAGGGTTCTTCGAACAATCTTCAGACTGGGGAACGTGGATATCATAATGTTGTACTGTCTCCGCCGATCCACCTGCCCGAAAGTTTTCATTCAAGACCTGACGAATAAATAAGCTCAGATTTGGTGGCGGCCCATCTTTTATAAACACTATCTATGGTTGAAATTACTCCATCGGAGATGCGAGTTACTGTTGCGAAATGGCAGGCTCAGTGGAAAAAGACACACACACACACATAGACATGCAGAAGTGTATCCATAAAAAAGTTGGTGAGTTAAGCTACCATCTGCAACAAACCACATAGCTGTAGGATATGTAATAGAGATCCATAGAAATAATTTTCTGTTAGCAGGGAGAGATTTTATTTTCACCCTGTATTTGTTTTCACTAACATACCAAAAATATTCTTCAATCGCAGGGATACACTTGAAACATTGTACATATTGTCGTCAAAATAAATGTTTCATAGTGCTTTATTGTCAATACTCGACACAATAGCAAACCAAAGTGACTTTATTTTATCAGGTACAGTCATAAGGAAACGAAAATAAAGAAGTCAGACACATTTCCAATCTATAAACACAAAGAAAAAAGTCAAGATCAGAACCTTAGAAAATATTCCACTGCGTACACTACAGTTTCTTCTAGCTTTCATCTTGCATAACACTAATATGTTCACTATATGGAACCACAATGAGTGCAAGGATGGCGTCCTGTTATTTTACAGTAGTTATCCTCTTAAGTATTACCACACCGGTGTCCTACAGCCATGCAGTGTTCCACACCAAAAAACGACTGAACCGCTGGGGCAGCCTATGATACATTTAGGGTATAAACGTTGTCCTCATTGCCTCCATACACGAATATAAGGATTTTCAGGGTGGAGACTGATACAAGTATTATCAGAAAAGTGCATTGTGCCCCACTGCTGGCTAGTTCACAAAGCGTGGTTTCCTGCCCATGCGACGCCAGTTCTCTCCACACCCAGTTTCGTGGAGGATCCTTGAGAGGTCTTCTGGCACGTAGTTCCTGCTCATGAAGCCCAATCCGTATCGCTTGTGTTGACATCTGCGCTCCTCTAGCTGTCTGCAACCGCCGTCGTAAATGTACAGCATTGTGTTCGAGCGTTTCTGCTTGCCGTTATGCACAGATATCAGTCCTGCACGCCTATTGTTTTTCTTCCGCTGTCCCTTCTGTGATCTACGTTATTGTCGTCCGAACCATCTTGAAGAAACAGAGCTGCCGTAATGACACACATGTACTGCATTGTTTACACGTGACATGTGGCCATAAACTGCACATACTGCCACCTCTGGGTAGGAACATGGACTATTTCCGGTAGCATTAAATTACAAACAAATCAGTGTACTGATATGATAATGTGCTTCTGGATCATAAAGTTCAGTATCAAAGATTCGGCAGTATGCAACTTTAATTTTGATCACTGTATTGTGTGAAAGCAAGAGCTTGTAGCGGGACAGCCTCCTCTAGCATTACTTTTCCTCAACAGTAGTTGTCGATACCAGTATTATTTTTCGAACTTTGGACAGGTCAATATTAACTCAGTTGCTTTTCTGAAAACTTTCGTATAATTTTATACACAGCGTGTTATACTTCAAGCTAAAATTTATGAAAAGGGATTGCTTTATAAAATATTTTAGTTTCAATGTTATAATCGATAAGTACTAGTTCTAAAAGTACAGCTAAATTTTTTTTGGAGTAGGTTTATTCCTGGATTCATTTATAAAGTAATAATCGAAATAAATTCGTGATATAAAGAAAACTAGTAGGAATTCATTTGTTAAGAAAAATCGTTAACTCTTTGGAATATTGGTATTTCCGCAGAGTGGCCTCTGATGTGCCGGCCGCGGTGGCCGAGCGGTTCTAGGCGCTCAGTCTGGAACCGCGCGACTGCTACGGTCGCAGGTTCGAATCCTGCCCCGGGCATGGATGTGTGTGATGTCCTTCGATTAGTTAAGGTTTAAATAGTTCTAAGTTCTAAATACTAATGACCACAGATGTTAAGTCCCATAGTGCTCAGAGTCATTTTTTTTTTTTTTTTTTTTTGCCTCTGATGTAATCGGACGTATTTTTGTGAAATAGGTGCGAACAATATAATTTCGGCTTTGCTAGTGTGAAAAACCAAAATACTGTATGGTATACTAAAATGTGAGAAAATCAGTGGAAAATATACTTACGTAAAAAATTCTACAACAACAGTCTTCAAATTTATTTAGTTCAAACCAACCGTGATGACCTGATATTAGAGTTTCAGCTTCAAGAATCAGACCCCTAGAGAAGAAGAACTGGAGCCATCTCAGCATGATAAGCTATGTAAACGTCCTCCTCTCAATTCTTCATAAAAGACGTTGCTTATTAATTACTTGGACTGGGCATTGTTTAATGTAGACAATAGATGGAAAAAGGAAGGAGGGGGGGGGGGGGGGAAGATTACAAGCTAAACACCGGACATACGACTAATGATGCAACAAAGATTCCGAGCCGCGCGGGATTAGCTGAGCGGTCTGAGGGGCTGCAGTCATGGACTGTGCGGCTGGTCCCGGCGGAGGTTCGAGTCCTTCCTCGGGCATGGGTGTGTGTGCTTGTCCTTAGGATAATGTAGGTTCAGTAGTTTGTAAGCTTAGGGACTGATGACCTCAGCAGTTAAGTCCCATAAGATTTCGCACATTTTGAACATTTGAACAAAGCGTCCGAAACTTTAAGTTTAGAGGCGTAAAGTTGTGTTTTTATTTAAGACATGTAAACAACCTACCACAAGTTCTGTATGTCTAACGTTTGCTACAGTGTTCTCTAAGTTTTATGATAGACCTTGTCCTCCAAGTTAGTCGTTGAGGGTTGGTTGCTTGGTTGATTTGGGGGAGGGGACCAAACGACGAGGTCATCGGTCCCATCGGATTAGGGAAGGAGTCGGCCCTGCCGTTTCCAAGGAATCATCCCGGCAATTTGCCTGAAGCGATTTAGGGAAATCAGGGAAAACTTAAATCAGCACGGCCGGACGCGCGTTTGAATCGTCGTCCTCCCGAATGCGAATCCAGTGTGCTAACCACTGTGCCACCTCGCTCGCTCGTCGTTACGGGGCTATGCTCGACGCAACCGAGCGAGTTTCGCCGTAGCGAAGACTGGCAGTGACAGCGTCCGCTGTCGAGTTTCAAGAGACGCACCGTCGCAGTCTGACCACCTGGAGACCGCGGCTAATCCGGAGAGACAGAGTCTCCGGCGGCTTCCGTCCGCTCTTCTCTTCCCTCCGGACTCCTTTTAGAGAAGCAATCAGATGGCCGCGATGGCGCCATAAATTGACGATAGTATCTCGCCGGCTGGCAGCACGGCCCCGCGGTCCGATCCACTAAAGCGCTGGTCTCCTCCTCTCCCCATCTGTTCTCTCTGCTACATCCTCTCTGCGTCGCCGTGTTGACCTTCCCTTACCGCGTTATCTGTCTCTCTCTCTTTGGCTGCCTCCGAGGAATCGACTTCTCTGGACCGGACAGCCATTTTGAGGCCGCAGCTGCGGTGGCTGTGATGACCGAGAACGGGCTGAGGAGGGGCGGGGAAGAGAGAGGGGAGGGAGAAGATGAAGACGAGGAGGAAGACGAAGAAGACGAAGAAGAAGACGTGGAGGTGCAGAGCCGCGCCGCAGCGCCGCTGTTGCTGCTGCTGCTGCCGCTGCGTTGCCAAGCGTCGCCTAAGACAATGGCACGCAGCGGCGACTGATTACGGAGTCTGGTCGGCCGCGCCGGCGCCGCCGCTATTGGAGATCGCCGCCGGAGGGCGGGCCGACGCCGCGGGCGATATCTCGCGGCCCCCGCCGCCTCCATTGGTCTCGTCAGCGCAGACCGCCCCCGCGTCTCACCGCTCCCCTCGTAGCGCCGCCACACGCCTCCGCCTCGTCACACCGACGTACCACACCATCCCACGTCCCGATTCTACAGCCCTCTCACGAGTGTTGTGACATCAACTGGCCTCTCCCCCCCCCCCCCCCCCCCCTCCCCGAGAGCCAGTAATGACACTGGGTGGCGGCACCTCGAGCCGTATAAGTACTGACATTATTAATTGGTAACGTACGCAAATTAGATGTTTTGAGCTCCCAGTAGACCAGCTAGTGGAGGATTGATACTTTGGCCGCCGGCCCCAACTACTGATCGTTAAAAGTCGGCACCATTCGGGTGACTTCGTGTTCATTGTTCTGTTTCAGATTCCTGCCATCCTCAACTACTCCAGAGTTGTGATACTGTATGGCCTGACGAAGTGTTGTGTTGTCTGCGTGAGTGGATGATTAATTGATTAATAACAGTAACTACGAGGAGGGGTCGAAAAGTTTCTAGCCTGACAAGTAAACAATAACAGAAATTTCACAATACCAATTAATTTTTGCGTATAATAAATGGTTCAAATGGCTCTGAGCACTATAGGACTTAACATCTGAGGTCATCAGTTCCCTAGAACTTAGAACTACTTAAACCTAACTAACCTAAGGACATCACACACATCCATGCCCGAAGCAGGATTCGAACCTGCGACCGTAGCGGTCGCGCGGTTCCAGACTGAAGGGCCTAGAACCGTTCGATATAATACCCATGAACACTTGCGGGCACGCTCAGATAACTTCTGCAAACCATTCAAATAAAAGGTCTTCGATTTAGAGTCCAACAGCATATATCTGCATCATCATTGTCAAATCGTCGTCCTTTGTGGTCCATTTTTAGGTTAGGGAAAAGAAAAAAGTCTGATGGATCCAAATCTGGAGAATATGGCGGATGATGTAACAATTCGAACCCATAGTCAGGCAGAGGTTCCAGTTTCACAAGCTGCGACAGCGTCGCGAATAAAACAGCGACCCCTATATGCAATATGTTTCCTTTAGTTTACGTCTATGGTCACAAAAATAAAGTTTTATAAAACAGATCTGATGATGGTCATTATAGACCGAAACCGGTAATCTGTTAACAAAAAGTTAGTGACCACAGACGTAAAGTAAAGGAAACAGAGTTTCCAGTGTTGCGTGGGCTTTGGGCGCCGGTGTTTCGTCCTGATGCAAAAGAACTCCGCGCGCCGATTTTCCGCGCTTTTTTTTCGTTATCTCTTCTCTCAAACGGCACAGGAGGATGCAGTAGTATGATGCATTGATATTTACGCCCTTTTACAAGTAATCCACCATAATTACCCCTTCTGCATCCCACAAGACCGATGCTATCACCTTACCGGCAAATTTTTTGCACCGGAAATTTCTTTGGGCTAGAGCATGAAGGAAGTTTCCATTCTTGTGACTGTTGTTTTGTCTCAGGATCAAAGTGGTGAATCCGAGTTTCGTCCATTGTCACATACCTTGCAAGAAAGCCGTTTTCATCCGCTTCAAATTGGCGCACGATTTCTTCACAACACTGTACAAGCTCCCGTCTCTGATCTGCATCCAAGTCTCTCGGGACCTACCGAGATGAAACTTCCCGCATTCCCTGAACATCCACAACAATGTCATGAGCACGCACATGGGAGATTCCAAATGTGGTTTCAGTGTGCTATAAGGTTGTTCGACGATCCAGCAAAATCGTATCGTGAATTGCACTCACTGTCTCATCAGTGGCAACGGTGACAGGCTTTCTGCTCCTTGGCGCATCCTCCACACTCGTTCTTCTACGTTTGATGTCGGGCACACAGTTTTTCATTGTTGCATAACACGGAGCACCGTTCTTAAGTGTATTCCGCATATCCTCCGTAATTTCCTTGGGCGTCATTCCCTTCAAATGAAGATATTCAGTCACAGCAGAGTTCTCCATTCTCTCGATATTCGCCATTTTGCTTACACTACGGTATACAACGCATCCTAGTGGCAAAGCTAACGAAGCTGGAGCCGGGAAATTTGATTTGCATACCCACAAAGGGTCACCGTAAGAGGTGGTGGTATTTTTTGTGCGAGACATTACGGTAACTATCTCGGGATAGAAACTTGCGACCGCCCCTCTTATGGTTAAATGCATTATAACAAGCGATCAAAAATGTTTACTAAGTGTTTTGAGTGTCATTTTATTTATTTATTTATTTGGGGTAAGGTCTTATGGGTCCAAAGTGTGATGTCACCGCCAGACACCACACTTGCTAGGTGGTAGCCTTTAAATCGGCCGCGGTCCGTTAGTATACGTCGGACCCGCGTGTCGCCACTATCAGTGATTGCAGACCGAGCGCCGCCACACGGCAGGTCTAGAGAGACTTCCTAGCACTCGCCCCAGTTGTACAGCCGACTTTGCTAGCGATGGTTCACTGACAAAATACGCTCTCATTTGCCGAGACGATAGTTAGCATAGCCTTCAGCTACGTCGTTTGCTACGACCTAGCAAGGCGCCATTACCAGTTACTATTGATGCTGTAAAACATGTACCGTCAAGAGCGATGTTCACCATTTATGGATTAAAGTTAAGTATTCTACAGCTACGTCCTTTTTTGCTAGTCTCATTTCCTTGACCTGTTCCAGACCTCACGCCAGCCTGCGTGAGCTAAAACGCGTGCCTTTCGGCTTCCTCTCATAGTGGGTTGGCTCTCTTGCCAATCCACAACACAAACTGCTTAGGTCATCGGTCCCTAGGCTTACGCATTACTTAATCTAACTTAAACTAACTTACGCTAAGGACAACACACACACCCATGCCCGAGGTGAGGACTCGAACCTCCGACGGGGGCAGCCGCGCGGACTGTGACAAGGCGCCTGAGACCGCTCGGCGACCCCGCGCGGCAGTGTCATTTTATCTTCTACTCAATACCAAGTATGACAACAATCTTAATTTAATTTAATTTCGTATTCCTTGCTACAGACGCAGGGTGATTACGTGATGGTGTTACGAACGCTCAAGGGCGATGGAGGAGGACAAATGTATGAATTTCACGCAACAAATCTTGGTCCGGAAACGAACGATCTGAAAGTAACAAACGAAAATCCTCCTGATACCTCTGACTGTGGAATACCTGTACCGGTACTGCCGTAGCTAAGACTGCAGGGTAGCCAACTTTCAGAGGTTGCAGTACAGACCAAAACAAGAAAAAAATATCCAGTAAACACTGTCTCATACCTTAAGGGCTAAGAGCACGTGTTCATCTTCGGTACTTTGAAACATCTCTTCTAATAAATGAGTGCTAATAGCTCTTAATGTATTCGTTTGTGAACCCGTGTTAAGTAGACATTTTTTTCTTGTCCTGGTCCGTAGAACGACCTCTGAAAGTTGCCTATCCTACAGTCTTGGAAACAACAGTACTGGGGCATGTATTCCACTCTCAGAAGTATCAGAACAATTTTCGTTTATAGCTTTCGACTCGGTCGTTTCCGTACCAGAGTCCCTTATCTCATATTTATACTTTTACCCTTATTCATCATCACAAAAAATTTTGAAACACAATTACGGAATCACACTGGCTGTACCACACTTGAAGATAACCCTCTCTATAATGTGCATTCGTGATACATGTTATTTCCGTTTGAAATTTAAGTGGTCGGTTCAAGTCGCACGCCCGAGAGTTTGGAGTACTGGTAGACAAACAATAGAATATTCCTCCTCTCACATCCTCTAATACCGCATTGACCACACTACTTACCCCTATACCTGCGAGGAAAGTGCTCGAATTTACTAACGTGAACTAAAATCAAGCACATCTTAAAACATTACTGTCTCTGTATTTTTGTCACTGATCGGAAAAACTACACTCTTAAGAAGCTATTAACGTTAGCTGACGGTTTTGGATTCGGCTGGCAGTTTCTAGATATGTATTACTATAAAATACGGCTGAGAACCACGGGCCGTACTAATACTTGATTCGAACCGCAGTCTGACGACCACAGACCCAGACTACATACAGCAACCGGAGAAGCGAAAGATGGCGGCGGTAGTTGAATCAGCGTCTAACCTCCAATACCTGGTCAATGTTTTCGAACGTAAAGTGCATCTTCAAGAGCATATTTAAGAATCTTAACAAACAAAGGAAGGGAGATTAGAGTTTAACGTCCCGTCGACAGCGCATTCATTAGAGACGGAGCACAAGTTTGGATGACGGAAGTAATCTCCCGTGCCTGGTAGAAGTTCGGATGGCGGAAGTAATTGCCCGTGGCCTTTTCCAAGAAATAATCCCAGCATTTGCCTGGAGCGATTTAGGGGAATCACTTGAAACCTAAATTTGGATACAGCGTCGTCCTGCCGAATGTAAGACCAATCATGGAGTGCGGTAGCTAACGCACTGGATTCGCCTTCGGGAATACGACGCTTCAAATCCGCACACAGTTATCCAGATTTAGGTTTCCCGTGATTTTCCTAAACCGACTCCAGGCAAATGACTTTGAAAGCCCACGGCCGGTTTCCTTCGCCGTCCTTGACACGGTCCAAGCTTGGGCTCCGTCTGTAAAGACCTCTGCGTCGGCGGGATGTTAAACATTAATCTTTCTTTCTTCCTTCTCGAACCCCAGTCTAGTGTGCAAACCACTGCGTGACCTCGCTCGATGGTAATGCTTTATTTACAGTGGAGTGCTTACTGATGCAACCAGTAGAGACAGCAGGATCTTACAACAGTTGTTTGACACATGTCTTCTTATAGCTGAAAGAAAGACAGATGTCAGACTCTCTGGAACAATCCTGTGGCAACATAATTCACGAAGGACGTAGGATACAATACTTGCCTTTGTGGAACGCTTTCCGGTCGAGATTAACATACAAAAGAGTGAAGATACAAAAGTTAGAAAAAATTCAGAGAGGAACGTCAAGATCCATACCTACATTTACACCTACGCACCGGCGAGCCACCTTGACTGGCGGAGGGTATTTTGGCGTCACTATTCTTGTTCCGGCAACTAGTCAGCCAATAAGTGACGGACGCGTGGCAGTGAGTATATTTGAGTTAACTTGCCCCTGTACTGTGCGCATCGCAGAAGAACACGAGGTTGCATGAAAAGAACAGAAAAGAAGTAAAGCGTAAGAAATAAAACAACCCTGTTATTAGTAAACGGTTAGACAATTGATATGAAATGCCAAGAATCACTCAGAGAGAGACAGACAGAGAGAAAACTAGTAATGGTACAACATACCCTTTGCCACCCACCAAACGGTGGCTTGCGGAGTATTTATGTAAATGAAGCTACAAAAACACTTTTCTAGTTGCCTAGACTGAATAAGCGAAACATGTTTTGTACATACGAATAAAACTTTCAGCTGCACAGGACTGATATTTTGCATATCCATATATTAAAGCATAATTTGCGCACCAGGAACTGTTGAAAGAGACCACTTCATTGAGAACGCTGATACCTTCTGGAGGAAGGTACTATAGAACAGGTACTGTGAGGAATCAGTGAAAGCAGAGTGTGAAGGTCACTAACGCAGGGCTGTGCGATGGCCTTGACTTGAAATTAGTCGTTTAGGGTCATGAGGGTGAGGAAATTTTAAAGGGTGGGCAGGGGGGGGGGGGGGAATAGAAACACTGGTGTGAAGTTTGTGATTAGCAGACTTGGTTCTAATGTCCTGGATGGTATTTTTAATCTCTCCAAAATATCTCGTGGTGTGAGGGTATATGACGCTGTTGATGGTGACTCGTCCATTTACTAATGGAGTGAGGGCATGTGACACTGGTGATGGTGACTCGTCCATTATGTGATGGAGTGAGGACACCTGACACTGGTGATGGTGACTCGTCCGTTATCTAATGTAGTGAGGGCATGTGACACTGGTGATGGTGACTCGTCCATTATGTGATGGAGTGAGGACACCTGACACTGGTGATGGTGACTCGTCCGTTATCTAATGTAGTGAGGGCATGTGACTCTGGTGATGGTGACTCGTCCGTTATCTGATGGAGTGAGGACATGTGACACTGGTGATGGTGACACGTTCATTATCTTATGGAGTGAGGGCATGTGACTCTGGTGATGGTGACTCGTCCGTTATCTGATGGAGTGAGGACATGTGACACTGATGATGGTGACACGTTCATTATCTTATGGAGTGAGGGCATGTGACACTGATGATGGTGAATCGTTCATTATCTGATGGAGTGAGGGCATGTAACACTGGTGATGTTGGCTCGTCTTTTATCTAATGGAGGGAGGGCATATGACGCTGTTGACGCTGACTCTTCAGTCGAATGGGGACCTTAAGCCTTGCAGTCCCTTTATATTTCACCCTCTCTCTTCTCTCAGTATCACACGATGCTACACTGAGCACAGCATTATACACACAGATATTACAGTCACCTGCACTGAACAGGCACACTACCGACATTCACCGAAAGAGGCCGTTACGCCAGGAGGAAGGGTCCAGGGCAGACCTTGCCCTTGACGATGATGAGGGAAGCCATAATCGAAAGCTTGGGATTTTCTGCATATTCGGCGCGTTAGCACGTGAGCCTTTTATCCAGAAGCCGTGGTTGTTCATCTGAAGGGAACATGACCGATTTCCTTCCTCGTTGTTGCCCTATGCAAGCGGTGTCTCGAGGGCAGTGACTCGTAAACTTCCTTCAATGAGTCACTGAATGGAACAGGACGGAGGAAACCTGAGTCTGGCGCCCTGTCACGCAGCGTATAGTGTACTGCGGCGTGTGGCCTGTGTACTACAGGCACACACTGCAGTCGCTTCGGCGGGTCAGCCGGGGTAACAGTGTACGGCGCCGGGCGGCATATCGCTTCCTGTTTCTCTGGGAGCGCCGGCCAGCGGCGACGAAAGTGAAGCGGGCGACGGCGGTCCGTGGGCAGAGCTCGACACGCGACACTCGATACCGCGGCTCCCAGGCGGATATCAAGGCGGCTCGGGTGACGACCGGGCGAAAGTGCACCCCAAGAGCTGCTCGGGGCCCAGACTGGGCGCACTCCTCGCTGGCACCATCTACATACTATGGCCTACGCACTTCCTCTCTCTAGATAGAAATCAAAAATATTCACTCTAGTACTGCTGCTTCTCCGTTCTTTTGCAACAAATGATACTATAGTACAGTGGAACTGAAACCTACACTGCAGAAAACTCTATTATTATATTCAAAGCTGTTGATCAGCATGTGTGGCGTGTATTCTTTTAACAGAAATTGTTGTGTACGGCTTTGTACTCTGTTGCCCTCTGAACAAGATAATACAGTAAACAGAAGAATACTTATTTGTATTTCTCCAAGTGAACGAAGGCTCATTATAAATAATGCAGCAGGGAACAGTCCAGCTGATACAATAGTAACAAGGATGAGGCTCTCTGTACTGAAGCACGAACGATGGTGACGGAGCCGCGACTAGGCAGCGTCTGCGTAGCATCACGTAGTAAACAGGCTCCAAGTATGAATGGGCTGCTAGTATGAGATGGCTGTCTTGACTGCCGCCGTCCGTCTTATACTGTGGTCGCAGAGGGGCTTCTCATACGGAGCCGCAGGAGACGTTGTGCAGCGGGCGTGCAAAATTCGGTTCGCCGGATACCGCAAGGCCGCTGTCGACGTCTCACGTATATTTACAATTCCGTTGCCAACTTTGACGCGCGTGAGGTGGTATCAATCGTTGATACCACAAAAATGAAGCTGAATTGTCAGCTGTACAAATATTTTAGTTTCACTTTACCAGTTTCAGCAGATTAATCTGTAATAATCGGATGTTCCACGCAGGCTTAAATCACTGTCAAGGCGATATCAGATAATGATCGGACGATAAAGATGTCCTTCGTTAAAGAAACAAAAAACAGTGCCACATCGCAAAAAAATACAAAAAATATGCTATGAATAGCAACCAACAGTAGGTCACCTCTCTTTAACGGCCGCTGTGGCCGAGCAGTTCTCGGCGCTTCAGTGCGAAACCCTCGCGACTGCTACGGTCGCAGGTTCGAATCCTGCCTCGGACATGGATGTGTGTGATGTCCTTGGGTTAGTTAGGTTTACGTAGTTCTAAGTCTAGGCGACTGATGACCTCAGATGTTAAGTCCCATAGTGCTTAGAGCCATTTGAACCATTTGAACGAATGACGTGTTTATCGTCCGATCCTTATTTGATGTCAGCTTTCATGTGATTTAAACCTGTATCAAATTCCTGGTTTGTTTAAACCAGTAAAGGGAAATAAAAAATTTTCTGCGGCTGACGACTGATTTTTCAAAACGTTTTCGATGGTATAGAGCCACGGTCTCGCAGTTTTTTTTTTTAAGGAGTAAACCGCCATTTGGTTGTGTATTACTATATTTATCTTCTGTAGACTCTATATTTCTGCTTTTATGCCATTATCAAGTACATTTTAAAAGTTCTTAGGCCATTAACATGTCATATCTGTTAAGGTAGTTCAAAGCAGGTAAACAAAACCAACCAGTCTTAGTCTTGTTTACCTGCTTTGCACTGCTTTCAAAAAATTTGTGTGAAATCTTATGGGACTTAACTGCTAAGGTCATCAGTCCGTAAGCTTACACACTACTTAACCTAAATTATCCTAATTACAAACACACACACCCATGCCCGAGGGAGGACTCGAACCCCCGCCGGGACCAGCCGCACAGTCCATGACTGCAGCACCTCAGACAGCTCGGCTACTCCTGCGCGGCTGCACTGCTTTAACAGATATGACGCGTTAATGGTCTACGAACTTATAGCATTGTACATCATAATGCCATTAACGCCGAAATCTGTATAGCACTGAAGACAAAGACATTAATAACAGTCAAATTTGAATCCCATTCTTGAAACATTCTTTTATTTCTGTTATTGCTTCTTCTACGTATAAAGTGAACAGTAGTGGCGAAAGACCCTTTTTAATACGACCACTTGATTCTTGGTATTCCAGTCTCATTACCTAGCACACTGGACTCGCATTCGGGAGGACGACGGTTCAATCCCGCGTCCGGCCATTCTGATTTAGGTTTTCCGTGATTTCCCTAAATCGCTTCAGGCAAATGCTGGGATGGTTCCTCTGAAAGGGCACGGCAGACTTCCTTCCCTAATCCGATGAGACCGATGGCCTCGCTGTTTGGTCTCTTCCCCCAAACAACCCAACCCATTACCTCCTTTTGGCTCTTGTACAAACAGTATTCGCCGTCTTTCGTTGAACTTGACACTACTTTTCTTAGAATTTCGAACGACTTGCATCTTTTACATTGTCGAACGCTTTTACTAGGTCGGCAAATCCTATGAACGTGTCTTGATTTTCTTCCGTCATTTTTTATTTTTATTTTTTACCAAGAGCCCCGTCAGGGTTGACACTCTGGTGCCTTTACCTATCCCAAAGGTAAACTGATCGTCATATAACAGATCCTCAATTATTTTCATTCTTCTGCACATTATTCTCGCCAGCTGATTGTCCGATTGTAGTAGCACTTTATTTGCATTTGCTATCTTCGATACTGTGTACATGATGTCTTTCCAAAAATCTGACGGTATGTCGCCAGTCTCATTGATTCTACAAACCAACCTGAATAATCTGTCGGCGCTACAGTCTGGAACCGAGCGACCGCTACGGTCGCAGGTTCGAATCCTGCCTCGGGCATTGATGTGTGTGATGTCCTTAGGTTAGTTAGGTTTAATTAGTTCTAAGTTCTAGGCGACTGATGACTTTAGAAGTTAAGTCGCATAGTGCTCAGAGCCATTTGAAGCAAGTTATTTTGCTCCTCAAATAGCAAAAATCCTTTACTACGTTAAGTGTCTCTTTTCCTAGTCTAATTCCCTGAGCATCACCCGACTTAATTCGACTACATTCCATTACCCTCGTTTTGCTTTTGTTAATGTCACCGCCAGACACCACACTTTCTAGGCGGTAGCCTTTAAATCGGCCGCGGTCCGTTAGTATACGTCGGACCCGCGTGTCGCCACTGTCAGTGATTGCAGTCCGAGCGCCGCCATACGGCAGGTCTAGAGAGACTTCCTAGCACTCGCCCCAGTTGTACAGCCGACTTTGCTAGCGTTGGTTCACTGACAAATTACGCTCTCATTTGCCGAGATGATAGTTAGCATAGCTTTCAGCTACGTCATTTGCTACGACCTAGCAAGGCGCCATTATCATTTGCTATTTATCTTGTGATGCATGTATCGTCAGATCGATGTTTACCAATTATGGATTAAAGTATTCCAGAAACTACGTACTTTTTTTACTAGACTCAACTCCTTTAACTGTTCCAAACCTCACGCCAGCCTGCGTGAGCTTAAACGCGTGCCTTTCGGCTTCCTCTCATAGTGGCTTGGCTGTCTTGCCAAGTCACAACAACCTCCTCATTAGTTATGTGATCTACCCATCTAATCTTCAGCATTCTTCTGTAGCACCACATTTCGAAAGCTTCTATTCTCTTCTTGTCCAAACTATTTATCGTCCATGTATCACATCCATACATGGCTACACTCCATACAAATACTTTCAGAAACGACTTCATGACACTTAAATCTATACTCGATGTTAACAAATTTCTCTTCTTCAGAAACGCTTTCGTTGCCATTGCCAGTCTACATTTTATATTCTCTCTACTTCGACCATCATTTGATATTTTGCGGCCGTCCGGAGTGGCCGTGCGGTTCTAGGCGCTACAGTCTGGAACCGAGCGACCGCCACGGTCGCAGGTTCGAATCCTGCCTCGGTCATTGATGTGTGTGATGTCCTTAGGTTAGTTAGGTTTAATTAGTTCTAAGTTCTAGGCGACTGATGACCTTAGAAGTTAAGTCGCATAGTGCTCAGAGCCATTTGAACCAAGTTATTTTGCTCCCCAAATAGCAAAAATCCTTTACTACGTTAAGTGTCTCATTTCCTAGTCTAATTCCCTCATCATCACTCGACTTAATTCGACTACATTCCATTACCCTCGTTTTGCTTTTGTTAATGTTCATCTTACATCCTCCT
Organism: Schistocerca serialis cubense; assembly: GCF_023864345.2. NCBI lineage: Eukaryota > Metazoa > Arthropoda > Insecta > Orthoptera > Acrididae > Schistocerca > Schistocerca serialis. The sequence goes on along the minus strand of NC_064643.1, from coordinate 199,945,651 downwards.
TTCAAGACACTGTCCATTCCGTTCAACTGCTCATCCAAGTCCTTTGCTGTCTCTGACAGAACTACAACTCGTGATCAAATGGGCAGAATCTGGAGCGGCGCTCGTAGAGCTGCACAGCGCCGGCTAGAGGGCGCTGTCGTCGGCGAAGATCTTCCGCTCTCGTAGGGCCAACTTAAGAACGAGCACCTACGCTGTGGCATCGTAACTATCGATACCACAGCAACGACCAAGTTTGGTAACTGTTCGCATGCCGCCGGCAACTGTAGTGCACCACGGGGCTATAGATGGTAGGGGTGAACAACGGCTGCGGGGACGGGCGAATAGACTTGGACCGACCACCCGGATGAACCAAGTGGCTACCAACAGTGCCTCACAACGACCGCTCAGCGAACGTTGTTCGCGTTGTTTTGTTACAAGGGCGACGGGAAAAGCCCCTACACCTGTATACCAAGAGTCGATTCTGAGGTTGTCGTATCCACTGCCAATACCTTTCCCTTTATAATAACGTCCAATCTGTGCCTGGGAAGGATACAGTTATCTTTCCTTTCACCCTTCCGTAATGTTACACGGAATGTTTTTCCTAATGAGAGAAACGTCGTCACGCAACTCTGAGTACGTGTAATTTTTCCTCGTTTCTACATCTTCATTGCCAGCACTCCGTGTACCATTCTAACTCTAAGTTTATTGTTCTTTTTTTGTAAGGATCTGACATTTTATGGGAAATTTCATCAAACAAAGAAAGGACACCTATAAATATGTGAGCGAACGCGTCTGTATTTGTGTGCTTGTGTGTGTGGTGGGGGGCATAAAGAAGAAAGTCAACGTTTTATCATTTCTTTGGTCACTACACATCGTCGCCAGAAGTTGAAATAGTGGCCAACTTGTAATTTTCGCTACCGTTATACGTATTCAGGTAACTTAAAAACTTAATTTGCTTAATGCTGCGGGTAGACGAAGATCCCTGAGAAGAATTCATAATATTACTCCGGGAGTAATGGCCTTGATATCGATTTGAGTTGAACTTAAACATTTCTTCTTCAGTGGAGGAATGCTCCTTCGAATGAATTTCTAAAAATGATAACCTTCTATGATATCATTGGCTGATTCAGATGGGTTGTTCATCAGCCTAATTGGAAAGAATGTGCGTCATAAATGTAACTGTTCTGCTTGATGGTTTTGACAACGGAAGGGAAGCAATGTAACAATGCGCCAGCACACCATTCAAACTGCAACACGAGTCTCGCCGAGCCTAGCGGTTTACGTTTGTATACGTAGACAACGCTGCTTGTTTTATTGTAAACGATAAACAGTTGTAAACTCGTCACTCATCAAAGAAAATAATTTTGAGAACACAACTTAGAAACAGCAGTTATGCAATAGATTTTTTCAACACGGTGGCGAACACTGAAATGACGGCGAGGAGTGCTACTCATTCAATCGAAATCGCGCTGTTATCGAACTTCACCAACACAAAATAAAATATCCTGTCTCTTGAAGGTTCTTTAGCACGTATAGAGGCGAAAGTAGCACAAAAGACTGATTTCCTATGATAGTGAACTTCTGAGGTCACGAAACACATGACTACGAATGAGAGACAGACTTGCGTAATGGGAGGCACGTGGTTGATGGTGGCCGTTTCCACAAGAATTCTCACTGGATGGTTGCAAAAGGCTGATTCTTATTGCGGTTGAAACAATATTGAGGCGTCATTGTACAGTACGACCGATAACATTCAGATTTTGGCGTCGACAGATATTTCAGAAAACGGAAGGAGCGAAGTTCTCGAATACGTTTAGGCATAATGTGGCGCCCCGTCAAAGAGATCCAAGCAAAATGTGACATAAAAGAAATCAACATATCAGATCACGGGATAAAACAGACTGCTTCCCGAAGGCGGAACTTTTGTGATATTACAGAGCCTATTCGACGGTGTTGGCTGCATCAGACCAATGAATAGATTCGATCCCTAGGCCCGTTATGTCCTCAACGTCAACCGAAGACAGTATCCAATCGTAAATGGTCTTATTCTTATGGCAAATCTAATCCCAGTGTACACTTAAAAACAAGGTACAAGAAGAAAGGCAAAGTTCTTTCATTAAACTCAAACGAATGTTAAGTTTCCACTCCATGTCGATTTCACCAACTAAAACATCCCGCAACAAAGACTATCCCAGTGCACGGCCGAAAGAGACGCCCAAAGGCACCGTAGTTACGGCTGCCTACCATCTTAAGAAAAACTATCATTTCTCCTACATGAATTTCCACTCTACGACAAAGGGTGCGCTGATTTTAAACTTCGTGACAGATTAAAACTGTCTGTGGGCTGGGACTCGAACCCAGAACCTTTGCCTTTCACAGACAAATTTTCTGTCACATGAGGTTTTTTTTTATTAAAATCTTTTAGTGTACCAAAATGCAGCGAATTACAGCTTTTTTGAAATTATGATGCATAGGTTAATAATCATCACTAAATCATTTACAATAGCCAAGGAATCAATAATAATAATAATAATGCATATTTTACCAGTGGGCATTTTGTATCCACAAGAACACGTTAAAAAAATCGTTTTAAGTCTTCTTACTGAGCATTTTCTTTATGCTACATTAATGTCTTGTTTCCACAGCTTTGAGATGCAATTAAAGAAATTAAACAGCACGGCAAAAAGAGTGCTATATTTTTAGCTTCTCGCCAAAGGGCCTTTTCCTCAATTAGTAAACACACACACATTCACACAAGCCCAACTCAAACACGCGCGACCACTGTCTCTGCGTGCTGTAGCCAGAGACGTGAAATGCAAAACATATCATTTTCAGTCCTTACACTTTCAAAAAAGAAAAAATTAAATTGAAAAAGTTACACGAAACAATGTTTCTCCTCTGTCGCACTCTCATGGGTCTATTCTTTGTTACTTGACATGACTTTCCCAAGCGTCTTGTTCCATGACGTGATTGTATTACTGACTTGAATGCTCAGTCCTCAGTGCTATTTTCGTTCCTTACCTGTGTCGAGAATCACACACAGATACTGTTTTACGACGGATTGAAAACAACAATGTTGCAATCAATTCTGTATGTCAGTGCCCTTGAGTTCGGTGAGAAGCAATGTCAAGCTTCAAGCTATCCAGCCACAACCCACGACTCGCCGTTTCAGCTTTACTTCCATCACTACGTTTGCCCGCTCCGGGATTGAGTCACAGTCCAGCAAACAATTTTAATATGACAAGAAGTTTCAGCTATGACCCTCCAAACTGGAACTGCGGAATAAAATATGTGTAGAGTACGTGCAGTCGGAAAAAAAGTGTATCTTGCCTCCTGACGAAAAAAATGTATGTCGCCTCCTGATTGGTACGAAATTACCGCCTTAAAATCTACATAATGATTAAAAACCAACTTCACTGGTAATTTAATCTATGCACTAGGTTACCACTGATTTAGACACAGTAAAAACAAACATATACATTCCACGCAGTCCTAATGGGTTTGTTCGTTGTACGTGCCCATACAGTCATTGTGAAGTACCGTTCTGTACTCGCCTGTAAGCGCTTTCGTAAATAATCACTGCTCTCTCTCTCATTTTCTGCTGTCACATTGTTACCAGATTACCGACTTTCCCTCGTGTAGGTTCGGTAAACACTGGTCTGACACACTTCCCCGGATGTTGGCAGTCGAGCCACGAACGACGCCTGTCGTTTGCACGTACCGCTCGCTGTTATGACACCCTTGCAAAGACATCGAAAGCAGAGCGGCAATCGGCGCCAACACGAGCCAGCATTTCCATACCCGCTGGCGCGTCCATTGTTCTCGGGCGTGCAACACGGTTTCTATTGTATCCCACTCAGCCTGTCTAGCTCTGTCAGATATACCCCCTCTCTTTGTCGCACTCTCTGTATCATTCTCTCTCTCTCGCTCCTGCTTGATGGCTCTGTCTCCCGTAGCTGAAACTGACGCACTTGACTTGAGGTTAACATACAGTAGATGCAGGATCAGCGAACAACACATCACCCCGGACAGTAAAAAACCTGCACATACACAATATATAAACACGAGATTTGAATTTTTGTCATGGACAATGAAGGAAGTTACCTACAAATATATTAAAGTGTTTCCAATCCACCAATTCCATCCAATGTTTTTGGTAGGTTTGCCACGATTTGTTGGTAAACTCCGGAACTGATGAAACCCTCCCATTTATTCCCAGTTGGGAACTCTTTCTGCCCACTATAAGTTTATCTAGTATTGTCTGAAACTAACCGCGACTCTACTATGGACCGACTCTAAAACGGCTGGCTCTACTCCTAGGAGTGGAGAATAATAACAATAAAAAAACTGCAGGATCAATAATCATTAAACCTCGAGTGAATCGACAACGATCGACTTAGACAATCAAGGATGCACAATAATGTGGAAACACCAAAAACACATTACCACTCCTAAACGGTGTGCAGAACCCGTTGGTACTCAGAACAGCCTCCAGTCGTCTCGGAATGGAAAAATACGGGACCTATACGGTTTTCAAGGAAATCTTATTCCTTTCTTCTTGAAATGTAGTGGCAAGTTTAGGTAACAATGATGGAGGAGGACAGAGATCACGTACTCTTCTCTCCAAAGTAGACAACAGAGACTCAATAATATTGGGAGTTGCGATTGTGGAGGCAAAGGGAGATTCGACGAGTCATTCTCGTGACCTCTCGCTCATAAAAACAGTCCTCTACGATGGGAGCTGAGTGACACCGTCTTGGATCGCAACATCGCCATTGGAGAACAGAAAGCGTACCATGGGGTGCACCTGATCAGCAAAGTTGGCTCAAAATGGTTCAAATGGCTCTGAGCACTATGGGACTTAACATCTGAGATCATCAGTCCCCTAGAACTTAGAACTACTTAAACCTAACTAACCTAGGGACATCACACACATCCATGCCTGAGGCAGGATACGAACCTGCGACTGTAGAGGTCGCGCGGTTCCAGACTGAAGCGCCTAGAACCGCTCGGTCACAACGGCCGGCCAGCAAAGTAGGTCATATAATCCTTGGCAGTAATGGTCTTGCAGAGTACCCACGTGGCCCATGAATGCCACGGTATGGCTGCCCAAATCGCTACCCAATCCTCACCATGTTTCACTTTTGGGACATCAACTCGTCCAGCTATTGGAAACACTGTGAAAGAAGACTCGTACTACCAAATAACTTTCTTCCACTGATCCGTAGTCCAGATTTGAAATTTTCCGAATCACCTTTCCCTCTTACGAGTGTTTCTGTCACTGATGATTGGTTTTCGAATTTCAGCTCGCCTAGCAATTCCCTGCTTACGGACTTCCCTTCGTGTTTGGTTCTCACACTGTTCGCGAATGAGAAATTCAGTTCTGCAATGACTTTTGCAGCTGTCGTCGTTTTATTTTTCGTCACAATACTCTTCATAGACCGTCCCGTCCTTCACGATTACTCAACACATATATTCACTCGCGTTGGGACTTAGTGAGTAGTGTTTCTCTCTTTTTCTCTTCGATACGGTACGCCTTGAAACACCAAACACTTCGGGTATTTTAGCTATGGGAACATCCACCATACGAACACCAACAATTTTCCCACGATGAAATTCACTTAGCTCCGGCACAATGCATTCACAACCACACAAAACACTGTTCTGACCACGAATGTCAATTGCATACTTGCCGTTAGTGGTCAAATACGTTCGATAAGTAATGCAACAAACCTTTCTCTGGAAACTGGTTGGTTTTATTCAGGATTACAATACACTGTATCATTCCCCACTCTTTTGGCTACAAAACCATATTTTTCAATATAATCTCCTCTCGATGTGACGGCCGTATGCCACCTTGTGTATGTGTGTGGAAACGGGGACCTAGAAACAACGGATGGGCTTCGTTCCGCCGTAGCCCTCAGAGGTACACAACCCCACACAACAGGCCACAGCAGTCCACCCACTTCACCGCCGCCCCACACCGCACCCATGGTTATTGTGCGGTTAGGCCCCCAGTGGACCCCCACTCCCCCAAGGAACGTGTCATACCAGACGAGTGTAACCCTAATCTTTGTGTGGTATAGTGTACCTGAGGCGGAATAAGGGGAACAAGCCCGCATTCGCCGAGGCAGATGGAAAACAGCCTTAAAAACCGTCCACAGGCAGGCCAGCACATCGGACCTCGACGATAATCCGCCTGGTGGACTCGTACCGGGGACCGGCAAGCCTTCCCGCTCGGGAAGCAGCGCGTTAGACCGCGTGGCTAGCCGGGCGGGCTTTATGTCGCTTTACTGGGAGGGCCTACATGCCTGCATGGTACCACTCTACTGGTCGATGACGGAGCGAACGTCTTGCTGCATCAACAACCTCCCTGTTATCCACGCACTGCTCCCCTTAATTCCGTACAGATGGTTCTTCGTTGCCCTTTATGGTCTTCTGTTAGGCGACGAGGAACCCTGAGGACCCACACCTTTGAGTACACCAATTTGTGGAAAAGTGTGTCAGCACTACCAACAGAGACGTCCAGTTGTGCAGTGAAGAGTTTTATTGCGATCCGTCGATCACCTCGAATGAAAGTGTCCGCACGTTTCAACACTGCAGGCGTCACAGTTATGGGCGGTCGGCCAGAACGGAAGATCGGAAAAGTTTGCGCGATCTTGTTGCAATGATGACAGACGTCTCACCCAACGACTTGCCGTGCTTTTGTTCACTGCCAGGTCTCAGAAGACATTCTACAAGCACCTACGAATATCTACGATGCTCTGGTTTTCTACCGAAAGAAACTCAAATGACAGCTATCTGCTTTGAACGTACCTCCGTTACAGACGCCATTTTGACGGCTACATACGTATATCGACACCACCTACCGGAGCTTCATCAAATTGTAGGGGCTAAAGCGGGAATATCCCTCGCTGTCCCATGTCAAATTTCGCATTTTTTCAGCCGAAACTGGCCGAGGAAACAAATGTGTTAATGAACTGTTGTGATGAATGCAGGTCACGGGAACATATTGGCTGTTAAATATTGAATGCCCCTCTTACATCGGCGCAACATGCAGGGCTAGCTGACGTTCAAGCATGCACTCCTCGCGGTGTTTCCATATTTTTGTTCAACACCTGCAGGTACAGTGAAGAAATACTCGATTTTACGTTGTAATACAGAGAAACAAATACATTTACACTCACATTAGCCTTTCATACGTTTGTCTGGAACGCATAAGCGCTGAATTAAATAAGAAGTCCCATTTCCTAATTCTGATAAACCTTCTAGGGAGGTTTTCATGGTAACTTCCGTCTGGTTTGTGTTCAGGCCGTGAGTACGCTTAACAACACTGGTCACAGCATCTAAATAATACGACTCGGCCGGTCGTCGAAATATTGTGCATAAAAAAATGTTCAAATGTATGTGAAATCTCATGGGACTTAACTGCTAAGGTCATCAGTCCCTGAGCTTACACACTACTTAACCTAAATTATCCTAAGGACAAACACACACACCCATGCCCGAGGGAGGACTGAACCTCCGCCGGGTATTGTGCATAAAATTGAGTGAACGACTCAACTGAACACGCGAAACCACGTTATTACTCGAACGAGAAAACCTGAGAAATAACATAATTCGAATATCGGAGACTCTACAGTCTTCTCTCATGTGCTTATTTTTTTTAATTTTTTTATTATATCAGAGATGTAGCTGACTCAATAGTGCAACGAAATGAATCAATATAGTAAATATTTCCGTTTCTTTGCAGGTATGTACATCATCAGTGAGTCACAAAGATTGGCTCGCTTAACTCTTGGTCAACATGGTTACTGTTGTTGGATTCTATTTCGTCAGTGCAGGTAAGTACGTGATTATTTCAGTTGTCTAATACACGATATTTTTCTTAATTTAGTGGATGGCTTCTGTCAACAGTTGTATCAGTCTGTCAGCATTATTTTGAGACATTTCCATTTGACTGTCATTTGTTCATTTATTTATTTTACAAGGTCATGATTTCGGCCTTATAGCCGTTCTCAAGTGCATGTTGAAACCTTAAAATACTTGTGTTCTGTCTGCGTTAAGTCATTATTGAAAAGCGTATTTCTGCTCTTAAATACCAGTTGTCGTATTACAAGATATGAGTACAAATCGAAGATACATAATATGGCTGACATTGTGCACAGTGAAAAACTATAAATATAGAGTATGGCATGTATAACAGCCAAGATTTTCCTGTGATCTGCATTCGCCACTTTTATTCATCAACTCCCTTGCTACCCATCCCCCACTCCCTGCTCCACCCGCCGCAAAAGAAAGGGCGGTTGATGAACAGTTGTGATGAATGCAGGCCATACTGTATGTTAATAGTTTTTCACTTTGCATAATGTTAGTCACATTATGTATCTTCGATTTTTACTCATGTCGTGTAATACGACAACTGGTACATAAGACCAGAAATACGTTTTTTCGACGATGACATTTTACAGATAGGTCCGACACATTTTAAAATTTCGACATGCACTTTAAAATGGGTATAAAACCGAAATCATGATTCTGTAAAATAAATGAACAATTAACAATCAAATGGAGGAAATTTTTTTCAAAAATTTCTAGATGACTGTGGTTCCGCACAAAAGAAATATCAGTCTGCTCTTTCTAAGGTATTCTCAGACGCGACAGTTCTCTAGGAATTGAACGCAATGCAATCCTTTACCCCTCCTACTTCATCGGGTTTCTTAACGAAAGAAGACAGAATGCAACACCGTTAGTTGCTTGAGGAATGGTTACTAAATTTCATATATAACACATTATCATATTTATTTCTGATAAATACGTGGGAAAACTCTCATTATCTGTTATATCTTGTAACCATATCGACTGACTGAGAAAACATGATTCGGGTTGGGCAGCGTGCTTAAATGAGATCTGGCAGAGCCCAAAAATCTTTACTGGAAACAAGTAATTCACAACGTAAATCTGTCTAGCTAGAAGAGAACACTACAAATAGCTTTAAGCTGTAGTGTGCTTTGCCTCGTTTTTGGGGTAGGCCGCTAATAATTCATTAATTTTTCTTGTACCTTTCTTTTGTCTTTATCAGCTATGGCATAGAGCATACCGTCTACTTTTTTCCTGTCTTTTGGCTCTGAAACAAATGTTTGTGTTTTAATGCTAAATATCTTATGCTGATTACCCAAAACATTATGATCACCTGTTTAACAGTACGTTAATTCGACTCTGGGAACGAAGTACAGTAGTGATTCTGCATGCTATGGTTTCGACAAGTCCTTGATAGCCTTTCGGTGATGTGCGGCACCAGAAATTTACCCACATGGCAAGTAGTTTTCGTTAAATCGTGCCGTTGTTTTGTGGGCGCGAAGCCAGAGTACGATTATGCTCCTCAAACCAGTGGAGCAAGATGATGCTGAAAGATGCCATCACCTTATGGGAAGACATCAAGGATGATGGGATGCAGATGGTGCGCGATATGTCAACATATTTCACAGCTATCATAGTGCATTCAGTTACTAATACAACGCGCATGGACACCCAGGTGAATATTCTCCACAGCATAATGCTGTCACCCACGATCAAGTTCGGTGCATGTTTCGAGCAGCCGTTCACCAAGATGACAGCGTACGCGGACACGATCATTGACCTGATGTAACAAGAAACGTGATTCACCCAATCAGGAGAACATTGCCATTGACCCACGACCCACTCTCAATGATTCCGTGCTCACGGCAATCGTAATTGACGATGTCGTCCGGTCAACGTGAGAACACGTGGACGTCGTCTGCTGAGGAGGCCAATGTTCAAAACCTTGCTCTAAATGGCGCGCTCCGAAAGGCTTGTGTCTTCACTAGTATTGCACTCCGTCGTGTGATGTGTCACAGACGGACGCCTATCCTACTTTGCAGAGAGGCCAAAACTGTGTCCTTCACGGTCTGCGATGAGACGTTGTCGTCAAACTCCTTGTCCCCTGCTTGTGGTTTCAGCGTCTCTCAACCACTTCCCATAGGTGCTCACGACACTACCAGGCGAACAGCCGACATGCTTCACCGTTTCCCAGATGCTTATCTCATGCACCGGGCCATTGCCATCTGTCTTTCGTGGAAGTCGTTTAGGCCCTGTGTCAGCCGTTTTCTCCGTTTTCGGCTCGTATCTTCGCAAGAATGATTTCCCACTGCTCACTTGGCATCCCCTGAACTGATGTAGGCTAAGCACTTACGTGCTATTCCTGCGTAACCTGTCGGTGTCCGTACTTGTTTGCTCTCTGGTTGGATTGGCAGCTGGTTGTCTCAAATAAAAACGAACCATATTTTTGATAGCAAGCTAGCGGCTGTGTACACCGGGGAGGTCTTGGCAGGGTGGTGTTTTTAGCACCCAACCTCGATCTTCGCTCTTTCTCCTTCTTCTTCGACGGCTTTCTAAGTGGCTGCTCGGAGGTTCCGTCCGGTGTAGGCTCTGCCTCGTTCAGGCTGGCCGCATCTTCGTCTCAGCCGGTCTTCACACCTATGCGGAGGAGGATCTTTCCTCTCTCCTCTGCACAGCTGACGAGATGTTTCCAGTCACTGGCAGTGAAGACGGCAAGGGCGTGTTGACCTGCCTCAGTGACTCCATGAGGATTTAGAGCAACTTCTGTAGCTCCTCAGGAGTGAAGGCACAGGCTTTGTGAAGGAATGTAGGTTTAGGTTGGTCAGCAGAAATTAACGGATAGGAATTGAATTGGTGGAGGTAGAAGCCGTCGGGCAGCAACTGCGCAATCTTCTGAAGCACCGGTGTTACTCTGGATACGTGTGGTAGAGGCAGGGTAATGACTTTTCTCCTATATGCGCCCTGGGTATCGGCGACGAACGATTTCCCACTCGTCTCTACTCACTTATATACTTTCCTCACCATGTGACGTAACCACGTCACAAGGCGGCATTGGCATTCAGTTTCGCGCTAGGCACTGGTCGCAATGTTGGCTCGTTAATGTGCATTATATAATCGTTCTTCAGTGTGTAATTTTTTCAGGGTCGGCCTTAAATGGTTTGTCAGTTACAACTTCAAGCCTCTTAACAGTTGATAAATGTCCTTGCTTATAAATATGTACGAACATTAAATTATTTCACGAATCTGTTATTGTAATAGGAGCTAAAAATTTGAAAAACATTTACTTGACAACACTTTTGCAATAAGTTGGGCATGCGTACTCAGGTAGACACCCATCAACCCTATGGAAGATATTCTCTCCTCCGGCAATGTATATACTTTCCTTTTTTCACAGTCTGTCATTGATTTTTAATTTGAAATGAAAAATGGCCTCAATTTTGTTTCTGTTTCTCATAACAATTTTTTAATCGCTTGTCTGAGGAACGTAGAATTATACCGCTGACAGCCAACGCCGGCGGCGGTGGTCTCGCGGTTCTAGGCGCGCAGTCCGGAACCGTGCGACTGCTACGGTCGCAGGTTCGAATCCTGCCTCGGGCATGGATGTGTGTGATGTCTTTAGGCTAGTTAGGTTTAAGTAGTTCTAAGTTCTAGGGGACTGATGACCTCAGAAGTTAAGTCCCATAGGGCACAGAGCCATTTGAACCATTTTGAACAGCCAACGCCTTGCCCATGTGGGGCGAGAGGGATGAAATAACATAAAGGGGGAAAAATCAGGAAGACATGGGTCGAAAGCAAGAGAGACTGACGTAGGTGGTCAGACACGTTCCCACGTTATTTTTTAATGGCGAAAGTATAGCAGGTTTCATCAGAATGAAGAATTATTTAGCTGCAGTTTAGATGCAATGCGAAATACCATAAGGACTGATTTATAATTGCCTGGGCTCTGATCAATACCATCTCAGCTCATATTTCCAAAAAGATTTTCAAACTGGAGTGTCACCTATTAACAACAGTTAGAACGACTACAGAGTCCCGCACTGATGTCTGTACAGTCGATTCGCCACTGGCCTCCTCCGTTCAGGTCCTGATGAGTATTTGTGAAGTGCAATATAGATTGGTAAATGTACGAAACGTTACTCTTTCTGCCGTGTTAAAGAACGTGGTTTATGTAGTTACTCTCCTTAGATTTACAGTAAACAATTATAATGTCTTATTATTTTTACGTCATTTAGCTGCTGTATTTAAATAACTGTGTACATACCAAATTTCTATCAGTTTTAGCTCGGGAGCTAGGAACATAGAAAGGTTTAGGACTGGGTGCAATATGCTGCTCATAATTAGTTGCTTTCAGATGATTGTTCTAATGGTGGAATATTCGTTTAAGTGAGATGTTTAATAGAGGGCCCGTTATTCTGAATGCACAGTGCAGTACACCTATGGTCGAGATACGAGGTGCATTCAAGTTCTAAGGCATCCGATTTTTTCTAATTAACTACTCACCCGAAATCGATGAAACTGGCGTTACTTCTCGACGTAATTGCCCTGCAGACGTACACATTTTTCACAACGCTGACGCCATGATTCCATGGCAGCGGCGAAGGCTTCTTTAGGAGTCTGTTTTGACCACTGGAAAATCGCTGAGGCAATAGCAGCACGGCTGGTGAATGTGCGGCCACGGAGAGTGTCTTTCATTGTTGGAAAAAGCCAAAAGTCACTAGGAGCCAGGTCAGGTGAGTAGGGAGCATGAGGAATCACTTCAAAGTTGTTATCACGAAGAAACTGTTGGGTAACTTTAGCTTGATGTGCGGGTGCGTTGTCTTGGTGAAACAACACACGCGCAACCCTTCCCGGACGTTTTTGTTGCAGTGCAGGAAGGAATTTGTTCTTCAAAGCATTTTCGTAGGATGCACCTGTTACCGTAGTGCCCTTTAGAACGCAATGGGTAAGGATTACGCCCTCGCTGTCCTAGAACATGGACACCATCATTTTTTCAGCACTGGCGGTTACCCGAAATTTTTTTGGTGACGGTGAATCTGTGTGCTTCCATTGAGCTGACTGGCGCTTTGTTTCTGGACTGAAAAATGGCATCCACGTCTCATCCATTGTCACAACCGACGAAAAGAAAGTCCCATTCATGCTGTCGTTGCGCGTCAATATTGCTTGGCAACATGCCACATGGGCAGACATGTGGTCGTCCGTCAGCATTCGTGGCACCCACCTGGATGACACTTTTCGCATTTTCAGGTCGTCAAGCAGGATTGTGTGCACAGAACCCACATAAATGCCAACTCTGGAGGCAATCTGTTCAACAGTCATTCGGCGATCCCCCAAAACAATTCTCTCCACTTTCTCGATCATGTCGTCAGACCGGCTTGTTTCGGTTTGTTGTCACACGATGTTCTGCCTTCATTAAACTGTCGCACCCACGAACGCACTTTCGACACATCCATAACTCCATCACCACATGTCTCCTTCAACTGTCGATGAATTTCAATTGGTTTCACACCACGCAAATTCTGAAAACGAATGATTGCACGCTGTTCAAGTAAGGAAAACGTCGCCATTTTAAGTATTTAAAACAGTTCTCATTCTCGCCGCTGGCGGTAAAATTCCATCTGCCGTACGGTGCTGCCATCTCTGACAATGAACGCAGCCTCATTTTAAAACAATGCGCATGTTTCTATCTCTTTCCAGTCCGGAGAAAAAAAATTGGAGGCCTTAGAACTTGAATGCACCTCGTATCAAGTTAGTGGTGTCTCGAAGTGACAAGCTTCCTCAATGCGCTGTTTCGCCTGGCGTTAAATCGGGCGCCCCCGTGGGGGATGCTAATCATCTTCCAGGAAATCTACAGAATCATGTTCATGTCTCCGTATCCACACGTTGCAGAATCTGTCCCTGTGTCAGGAAGGTCGTTATGTAACTTAATTGGATTCGGTGCATTGGATATGAATATGATTTTTCATTTATCCATGTCGGTTTTCAGTGTTTTCCGCTAAGCTCTCCTTTTCCATCTTTATCTAATCTGAGCTTTGTTGAAATGTGTGTGAAATCGTATGGGACTTAACCGCTAAGGTCATCAGTCCCTAAGCTTACACACTACTTAACCTGAATTATCCTAAGGACAAACACACACACACCTATGCCCGAGCGAGGACACGAACCTCCGCCGAATCTGAGCTTTACCTCCATCGATAATAAACTAGTTGTCGACGAGACATTCAACTCTAATCTTGTCACCTTCTTTCCTCCACGTACTGTCAGAGTCCTATTATTCACTCTAACAAAATAAGTAAATAAATAAATAAAAATAAATAAATAATTGACACACCTGAAGAATTTTCCAAACAGGACAGAAATCTGTAGATGAGATGAACATGTGCCGACAAACAAATGACTATAGTTTCAAAAAAATTGGATGATTTATTGAAGAGGAAGAGCTTCACAAATTAAGGTAGTAAATAACGCGTTGGTCCACGTATGGTCCTTATGCAAGCAGTTATTCGGCTTGACACTGATTGAAGGAACTGTGGATGTCCTCATGAGAGACATCATGCCAAATTATGTCCGATTTCCGCGTTGGTGGCTAAGGTAGGGTTTGACAAGCATGAAGACAAACTGTGGAAACTCTTTGCTTGTGCGGGCGGACATTATCTTGCTGAAACGTAGGCCCAGGATTGCATGCCATGAAGGGCAATAAAACGGGGCATAGAATAGCGTCCACGTACTGCGTGCTGTAAAGGCGCTGCGGTGACAATCAAGAGGACCTCAAACCATCGCTCCTGGTAGTCGGGCCATAATGACGGACGTCAGTCAATTTGGTATTCAAGCACGTCTTCGCTGGTCATCGGGGCTTGGTTCAAAGCGGGGAGACAATTCTCCTCCAGTGAATGATCTTCCAGGCTGAAGACGTGTCTGGAAACGTTCTGGACAGCAGTGGGATACCAACATGTCTTTCGCCCGCCATACAGTCCGACAACAAGGAGTAGTGGTGGCCTGTGTTAGTGGTGGGATACCAACATGTCTGTCGCCCACCATACAGTCCGACAACAAGGAGAGGTGGTGGTCTGGGGTAGAGGTGGGATACCAACATGTCTGTCGCCCGCCATTCAGTCCGACGACAAGGAGAGGTGGTGGTCTGTCCAACAACCAGGAGTGGTGGTGGTCTGGGGTAGCGGTGGGATACCAACATGTCTGTCGCCCGCCATACAGTCCGACAACAAGGAGTGGTGGTGGTCTGGGGTAGTGGTGGGATACCAACATGTCTGTCGCCCGCCATACAGTCTGACGACAAGGAGTGGTGGTGGTCTGGGGTAGCGGTGGGATACCAACATATCTGTCGCCCGCCATACCGTCTGACAACAAGGAGTGGTGGTGGTCTGGGGTAGCGGTGGGATACCGACATGTCTGTCGCCCGCCATGCAGTCCAACAACCAGGAGTGGTGGTGGTCTGGGGTAGCGGTGGGATACCGATATGTCTGTCGCCCGCCATGCAGTCTGACAACCAGGAGTGGTGGTGGACTGGGGTAGCAGTGTGATACCAACATGTCTGTCGCCTGCCATACAGTCCGACAACCAGGAGTGGTGGTGGACTGGGGTAGCAGTGGGATACCAACATGTCTGTCGCCCGCCATACAGTCCGACAACAAGGAACGATGGCGGTCTGGGGTAGCAGTGGGATACCAACATGTCTGTCGCCCGCCATGCAGTCTGACAACCAGGAGTGGTGGAGGACTGGGGTAGCGGTGCGATACCAACATGTCTGTCGCCCGCCATACAGTCCGACAACCAGGAGTGGTGGTGGCCTGGGGTAGCAGTGGGATACCAACATGTCTGTCACCCGCCATATAGTCTGACAACCAGGAGTGGTGGTGGTCTGGGGTAGCAGTGGGATACTGACATGTCTGTCGCCTGCCATGCAGTCTGACAACAAGGAGTGGTGGTGGTCTGGGGTAGCAGTGTGATACCAACATGTCTGTCGCCCGCCATACAGTCCGACAACAGGGAACGATGGCGGTCTAGGGTAGCAGTGGGATACCAACATGTCTGTCGCCTGCCATACAGTCTGACAACCAGGAGTGGTGGTGGTCTGGGGTAGCAGTGGGATACCAACATGTCTGTCGCCCGCCATACAGTCCGACAACCAGGAGTGGTGGTGGTCTGGGGTAGCAGTGGGATACCAACATGTCTGTCGCCCGCCATACAGTATGACTACCAGGAGTGGTGGTAGTCTGGGGTAGCAGTGGGATACCAACATGTCTGTCACCCGCCATACAGTCCGACAACAAGGAATGATGGCGGTCTGGGGTAGCAGTGGGATACCAACATGTCTGTCACCCGCCATGCAGTCTGACAACCAGAAGTGGTGGTGGTCTGGGGTAGCGGTGGGATACCAACATGTCTGTCGCCCGCCATACAGTCCGACAACCAGGAGTGGTGGTGGTCTGGGGTAGCAGTGGGATACCAACATGTCTGTCACCCGCCATACAGTCCGACAACCAGGAGTGGTGATGGTCTGGGGTAGCAGTGGGATACTGACATGTCTGTCGCCTACCATGCAGTCTGACAACAAGGACTGGTGGTGGTCTGGGGTAGCAGTGTGATACCAACATGTCTGTCGCCCGCCATACAGTCCGACAACAAGGAACGATGGCGGTCTAGGGTAGCAGTGGGATACCAACATGTCTGTCGCCCACCATGCAGTCCGACAACCAGGAGTGGTGGTGGTCTGGGGTAGCGGTGGGATACCAACATGTCTGTCGCCCGCCATGCAGTCCGACAACCAGGAGTGGTGGTGGTCTGGGGTAGCAGTGGGATACCAACATATCTGTCGCCCGCCATACAGTCCGACAACCAGGAGTGGTGGTGGTCTGGGGTAGCAGTGGGATACCAACATGTCTGTCGCCCGCCATACAGTCCGACAACAAAGAGTGGTGGTGGTCTGGGGTAGCAGTGGGATACCAACATGTCTGTCGCCCACCATACAGTCCGACAACAAGGAGTGGTGGTGGTCTGGGGTAGCTGATCGATACCAACATGTTCTGTCGCTCGCCATGCAGTCCGACAACAAGGAGTGGTGGTGGTCTGGGGTGCCATTTCTTTTTTCTTTTCATGGCAAGACCTCTTTGGTTGTCATCCGCAACACCCTTACAGCTCAGCTGTACTTCGACGATGCTCTATGCCCAGTTTTGTTGCCTTTCATGGCAAGTCCTTCAGGGCTTACACATCAGTAAGATAATGCCCACCCAGGCACGGCGAGGGTTTCTACTGCTTGTCTTTGCGCTTACCAAACCCAACCTTGGCCAGTAAGGTCACCGGATTTCTTCCCAATTGAGAACGTTTAGATCATTACAGCCAGCGCCCTCCAACCAGCGAGGGTCTCTGACGATCTGACGCGCCAATTGGACATAATTTAGCACGGCATCCTCCAGGAGGTCATCAATACAAGCCGAATAACTGCTTCCATAAGGGCCAGAGGTGAACCAACGCATAACTGACCTGCTCAGTTTGTGGAGCTCTTTCTCTTTAATATATCATCCATCTTTTTTGTGTCTTAGACTGTATAAACAATTTTTAGGCTATGTGTGTGTGGGGGCAACTCCATAAATGCAGCTTGCGAGAAGCCTTTAGCGCAGATTTATTGAGGGTTCCTCGCAGGCCGCCTCCATAGCCAGGTCGTTAACGCGTTTCTTTAAGACGGTTCGAATACCGGTCAGTATTTGGTCGTCAAGGGGAGGAGAGGTGGCGGCATGAAGATTCTGACCGCAGTTCTTTGCGCCGATGTTCAGAATTAAAACCTCTCTGCAGCGTCTTGTGAAGTGCGGGCACATGACCCTGTTGGCTCAAATGGCTCTGAGCACTATGGGACTTAACGTCTGAGGTCATCAGTCCCCTAGAACTTAGAACTACTTAAACCTAACTAACCTAAGGACATCACACACATCCATTCCCGAGGCAGGATTCGAACCTGCGACCGTAGCAGTCACGCGGTTCCGGACTGAAACGCCTAGAAACGCTCGGCCACCGCGGCCGGCGACCCTGTTGACTGTGATTCATCTGTTGGCTGGGGCCGTTAAGCTCGGTGTCGTCCTCTTGAAGATTATGATATGTGCCGATCATCCTTAACAGCGTAAAGCCAACACTACATTGTAAAGGCGCTTATCGCTCTCATCCGTGCGACACAGGACACACACCTGACACTTCATTACACGTGGGAGAAAGGTAACGGCAACCCACCTACACTGGATACTTATCTAGAACGGCGAGGCAGGATTCCTGCAGCTGCTCTCCTACCCTCATTCCCTTAGTATTGTACTACTATGACTTTGATGTAGAATCGGATAGGTATGCCATCGGGTCCCCTTTTGAGTGATTTTAGCTGATTTTCTCTCCCGCAGTCACGTACTTCGAAGTCAGTGATCAGGACAGGACGCCACCCACCTCGTAGTATTTATTATAATGTGTATGCTCACAGGTACAGTTATGCAACCGTTAAAGTCCACTTTTAACGTTACTGTGCATATGTCCTCAATCCAATTAGTGTCTTCTTCTTTTTCGAAATAAATAAGTTTTACAACTGTTGTAGATTTCATCACTGAAAATGTAGGAAAAAGACGTCTGGCAAAATTTAAATTGCATTTATTCAATTGCGCGTAGACATTTCCTAAAGGCCATTAATGTATGATTGCTAGCAATTGAGGATTCACAGATCAACAATATTACAGACGTACTGCAAGCTTTCAAGACCGGATGATATTGCTGTTGGTAAAGCTTTTGGCGTATAAGGTCGTGGTCCACGAAACTCCTCTGTTCCTGACGTTTCGTCTAGAACTGCGCTGGATATCTTCCGAGGCGTTGCTCCTCCTTTGGGTCAGTCGACAACATTCAACGGAGGAGCAACACGCCACTGAAGATGTCCAGCGCAGTTCTAGACGAAACGTCAGGAACAGAGGAGTTTCGAGGACCACTACCTTATACCCCGAAACGTTACCCCGAGCACTGCAGACTAAGTTCGTTGGCATGTCCTTACAGCATCCATCTTCTCGGGTGACATCGAGAAAGCAGAACAACGTCGCCACCGACTGAGCTGGAAAGTCGCCTCGAGTACCGTGGCTGTCCTTTTATTACTGTCGATAATAGAGGCGGTGATCGATAGCGGAAATCCAGCGTGGCGGATGATGGAGGGGGTCGCGGCACTCGCCGCTGGCGTGGTCGATTAATTTAAGCGGCCCTCTGAATCGCAATTACGCGTGGCGGCTGGACAGTAGGTGTGCACGCAGCGAGGCGGGCTGGGGCCAGCAGTCACGAAGAGCTGTAATTAGTTCGGCTGGAGGGCGAGGGGCCACGCCCAGGCGACGGCGAAAACTCGCTGCCGGCCTTCCCAACAGGCGGCGCCTAACCTGCGGACAGCACGCGGCCCAGCGGGTCGTGGCGGTGTCCACTGCCAGCCTCTGACCGCGCCCAGACGTCAAGCTCCCGACAGGCGGCTGCTCGGCATCACGTATAGACTCCCAAAGAAGTCACAGCAATCTGGCAGCTCACGCTTTCTCTGACCTTACCGCGACTCCCTGTTTACTGCCAAAAGCGTAAGAAAGAGCAAAGGACCTAGCGGTCCACCCAATGACCTATAAACTGATAGGTGTCAGTATGGTGCCACACTGTCATTTGGCTCTGATGATAACTAATTATTCAACGGCCATGTAACAGACTTTTCCCTTATTAATGTTCCGTACTCCAGTCGACAAGAAAGGAATTATTGTACACTGAAGACCGAAAGAAACTAGTATAAGCATGCATATTCAAATATAGAGATATGTAAATAGGAAGAATACGGTGATGCGGTCGGCAACGCCTTTATACGAAAAGTGCCGGGTGCAGTTGTTAGATCGGTTACTGCTACTACAGTGGCAGGTTATCAAGATTTGAGTTTGAAAGTGCTGTAACAGTCGGCACACGAGCGGTGGAACACAGCATCTCGGAGGTAGCGATGAAGTGGGAATTTTTCCGTACGACCGCTTCACGAGTATACCGTGAATGTCAGGAATCCGGTAGAACATCAAATCTGCGATATCGCTACGGCCGGGAAAAGATTCTGCAATAACGGGACCAATGACGACTGAAGAGAACCGTTCAACGTGGCAGAAGTACAACGCTTTCACAGACTGCTGCAGATTTCAATGCTGGGCCGTTAACAAGAGTCAGTGTGCGAACTATTCAACGTAACATCATCGATAAGGGCTTTTGGAACCAAAGGTCCACTCGTGTACCCTTGATGACTGCACGACACAAAGCTTTACGCCTTGCCTGGCCCCGTGAACAACGACATTTTACTCTTGATGACCAGAAACAAGTTGCGTCGTCGAACGAGTCTCGTTTCAAATTGTATCGAGCAGATGGACGTGTACGGGTATCGAGAGAACTTCATGAGTCCGTGGACCGTGCATGTCAGCGGAGGATTGTTCAAGCTGGTGGAGGCTCTGTAATGGTGTGGGGCGTGTGCAGTTGGAGTGATATGTGACCTTGATATGTCTAGATACGACTCTGACAGGTGACACATATGTAAGCATTCCGTCTGATCACCTGTATCCTTTCATGTCCATTGCGCATTCCGACGGACAATTCCAGCAGGACAATGCGACACCCTGCACGTCCATAATTGCTACAGAGTGGCTCTAGGAACTCTCTTCTGAGTTTAAACCCTTCCGCTGGCCACCAAACTCCCCAGACATGAACATTATTGAGCATATCTGGAATGCCTTGCAACGTGCTGTTCACAAGAGGTCTCCACCGCCTAGTATTATTACGGATTTATGGACAGCCCTGCAGGACTCATGGTGTCAGCTCGCTCAGGCACTATTTCAGACTTTAGCCGAGTCCATGCAAGTTGTGTTGCGGCAATTCCGCGTGCTCGCCGGGGCCCTACACGATATTAAGCAGGTGTACCAGTTTCTTTGGCTCTTCAGTGTAGTTTGTGTGTTTGTGTGTGTGTGTGTGTGTGTGTGTGTGTGTGTGTGAGAGAGAGAGAGAGAGAGAGAGAGAGAGAGAGAGTTAGACTGAATGACGACGGTATTCGTGGTGCATCGCAAGTGCTACAGCACCTTCTCACAAAAAAACTTTCTATCAACTGTGAGGGTACACGCATGTAACAGGACATGCTTCCCCTGCATTATTCCTCTCCTTTGCAGCATTTGATTGACCTGCGCATTGCAACCCCATTTAAAATGAAACAATTTCAGATGTGTGCACCATACATACTGTTAGTCACTGCACTCCTTACATCTGAAATGCCAGGAATTTGGCGACTTCAGGCTGTTAATGCTTTGTATCTAACCACTCTAATAACAATAACAATAATAATAATAATAAAACTGTGCACAACACTATAGTTACCCTTATGTGTTTGCTACTGTGCCGTGCAGCCAATTAATTCATTTATCTGTTTCAAAGCGAGTAATGAAGTGATATCTGGACAACTACAAGTACAATCTACAACTTGGAGAGGACACTTTCTTGAGATATTTAGCATTTGCTACGTATATGTCTCACTTTTATCATCAGCGATGTACGGGACAAAGCACAACAGATGTGTGTAGAGGGTGGACTATGTGAGGAACCTGTAACCGTCTTTGCATTAATGCTAGTAACTGAGAAAAATAATTATTGATAACTTATATAATCAATTTTAGAGTCTTACAAAATTGTGAGAACAGTAATCATCTTTTGAAAATAATTTAGTTTCGTGACTGAAACAGAATCGTGTAGTATTTATCGCTCATAAAATTTCATTTTACCTCTCTGAGGGTAATTACCCCCAGGTTGGAAACCATCCATTTATAAAGTGAATCCTAGTAACTCAAGCGTTTAGTTCGCACTTCGGTCTGAACTGGAGAATTTGGCCGATTCTTGTGGGAACAGGCGGGTAGGAACCACTTTGCGAGCTAAGAGCCAGGGAGATGCCCCTAGGGACAACTTAACTGGAGAAGACCCCTGCCGTGCGCCCCAGTGTAATATCCTGTAGCGACCGGTCAAGAAAGCGGACGGTCGCCGGAGCATTGGTTTTATGCGTTCGGTTTGGAGAAAATGCCGAGGCAGCTGGTGGACAGGCATCGCCGAACAGCCCTTAGTAGTTTGCACTGAAGTTTGCTTTGTGCCCTGTTCAGCTGAAGAGTATCATGCGGTGCTTGCTGGGCATAGGTCAGACGCTGGTCGTCAGGAATAATATTAGATTGGTGGGAAAGGTAGACAGGACTTTACTTGGCTCGTGAGAGGACAAAATTCGTGTTAGGAAATGGAATATCGGCTGCTTTGTCAAAGGCTGGTTTGCAGTCAGTCACCAAATATGAAGAATAAAGATGTAGAATGTTGGAGAGCGGTGTGCTGACCACATCCCGTCCATATCCGCATCCAGTGACGCATATGAGCTGAGGATGACACGGCGGCCGGTCGGTACCGTTGGGCCTTCATGGCCTGTTCGAGAGGAGTTTAGTTTTTACTTTGGATGTAGAATGTTAATAACGTTTGTCTTCCTTAAAAAGCCTTAAGAGTTATCACACAAAAAACTGTAAGCCATTACTTTTCAGCACGCCCTCCTACTTGAGCACATCGTCCCAGAGTTAAATAAAAAATAGTTCCCGCCGCACTGTTCTGGCCAAAGTTTTTGGCAGGTTTCCTTTGGTAGTAAAGCAAATGGTAAAAATGGAAATGTTCTCTCATTTATTTCCAATTGGGATACATTCTGCCCCCTATCTGCCTGTTTTTTGGCTGAAACGTCCACGAATTTTCAGTGTGTCAATAGTCCGAGGAACGTTACTCGGCAGTAAAACTACGTCCGCAGCCCACGAGAAAGAAATGCAATGGCGCGTGCGTCACAGCCATCTCCAACAGCCATCTCCGGCGGGGAGCGAGCAACTATTTCAGACGAGTTTAATAATTGTTGACTCCGCGTTTAAATGCAAGCGTGTTCTCGATAGCACACGAAGAAGTCAAGACCTATAGTAGGTACCTTTTCAATTACATATTGATTTCCCTTGGGCTCTGTACGGAGTGTGTCGGACAAGCCGATTAGTATGACCTCAGGCTGCAGGGCCCCGTATATCTCGTGGGCTCCAAGCTATGCCGAATCCACGTTACTCGATTTTCTGCTCTAAATTGCGTACTTGGTAGGTGCAGCAGTCTTCTCGGCTGCTGGCACCAGCTGACATCACAGCAGCTGAGAAGAGTGCTCCACCTACCATCTTCGAAGGATGCCATGGGTTTAACAAGTCTTATTGTATTTTATCCTTATAAGCATTTTGTCATATTTTATTGTCAATCATGTAAGGTTTATATTACTTTCTAAATTAAATTGCAGGTCTGATGATGGTCATGTGATATGACCGAAACCGGTCTTGTAGCATACGTGGTGCGATCAAGACTGAATTTTAAAAAGAAAAATTCTTAAAAAAATTTTTGATCGCTGTTCCAAAAATGTTTATTAACTTTATCTGTCTATCTGCTGTCTGTCCGTCTGTTAAGATGCCCTTTTCTCAGGAACTGGTAATCAAGTTGGAATTATGTCAGATATTAAGGTGTACGATCCTTGACGGTGTAAAAAATTTAAGCTTGTAAGTCAGTGTGTGAGAAAGATACTCCAGTCTGTTAGATGCCTGTTTCTCAGGAACGGGTAGAGGTATAACATTGAATCTGATGTCGTTCCTCGGCTTCTAAGTCAATCAGTTTAAAGGTGTGGCCATGTACGTCCCATATTTAGACACTCCCCCACTTTGTCATCAAAAAAATGTTCAAATGTGTGTCAAATCTTATGCGACTTAACTGCCAAGGTCATCAGTCCCTAAGCTTACACACTACTTAAGCTAAATTATCCTAAGGACAAACACACACACCCATGCCCGAGGGAGAAATCGAACCTCCGCCGGGACCAGCCGCACAGTCCATGACTGCAGCGCCTTAGACCGCTTTTTTTTTATCGCATTTTGTTCGTTGCATCTGCTCGGGGCGGACGTCGTAAGACATCTGTTTAAGTTCGTTGTTGATCGAGTAACTGAGTTTTTTTATGACAGAGGGCAGCTAACCCCCTGACCGAACACGCTGAGCTACCGTGCCGGCGACTCGGCTAAACCCGCGCGGCTAGTCATCAAAACCTGTAGATGAACTATCTACAGATATAATTAATTTTGTACGGAGCCCCCAGAGCGCGAGTATACTCGCGTCCGTCCGGTTAAAAAAAAAAAAAAAAAAGGAAAAAGGTTCAAATGGCTCTGAGCACTATGGGAGTTAACATCTGTGGTCATCAGTCCCCTAGAACTTAGAACTACTTAAACCTAACTAACCTAAGTACATCATAAACATCCATGCTCGAGGCAGGATTCGAACCTGCGATCGTATCGGTCGCGCGGTTCCAGACTGAAGCGCCTAGAACCCCTCGGCCACTCTGGCCGGCCCGGTTTTCTTTCCATGTACGAATAACGTACGAGGTTATTCTGTAGCCAAGTATCTTCGCATGGAACCTGAGGGAAAAAGTGAAATGAAGGATAAATATCCCAGACGTAGGAAACTGTGCCAGTAGCTGGAACGAAGGCGAGGTGCTCTCAGCCGGTCCGGTATTGAGACAATGCTCACGTTTCACACCTGTTTACGCGGCGCGGCGCAGGCGCTGACCGTGTCGGTATATCTGGCGACACGCTTTGTCGTAACTCGTATCGGCGCGAAATGAACAACCGCGGGGCGGGAGATAGGGCAGCTTTATGACGGCCGGCGGCGCGTGTTGCGCGGCGGCGGTGTGCGCAGATTGCTCCGATACAGCGGCAGCGCGCGGGCACACACAACACGGCACGACACGGAGCGGGGTGCACGGTGGCGCAGCGGCTGCAGCGGGGATGGCTGGCGAAGGCCCGGCCGGGCACACCTGTGGAGGAGACCTGCGCTGCGGCGCGGTGCGCTGCGACGTGTGGCAACAGCGCGGCCCGCGGCTCGGCCGTTAATTGCCGCCGGACCGCGGGCAGCGCCCAGCGCCACGCCAGATGCGTTTTTTCTGGCATCGCCGCCTCACGGCGCCCGCCCCTCACATGCGCGCACCGCACACATACGCGCGGGCAACCAGACCTCACGAGTCAGAACAACGCAGACAGCGCAAGACCCGAAACTGAGTAGTTTCATGTAATAAATCAACGGCCTGATATTAATATCGCAGGCGATACCATGTTCAAAATGATCGAAGCATCCGTGCGTGTACTGCTTCTGTTTCATAACAAACAACTGCCTAACCCAACGACGGTGATGGCACAATCTTGAAGCACTACATATACACTACTGGCCTGGTTAGACACTGGACTCGCATTCGGGAGGACGACGGTTCAATCCCGCGTCCGGCCATCCTGATTTAGGTTTTCCGTGATTTCCCTAAATCACTCCAGGCAAATGCCGGGATGGTTCCTCTGAAAGGGCACGGCCGACATCCTTCCCCATCCTTCCCTAATCCGATGAGACCGATGACCACGCTGTCTGGTCTCCTTCCCCAAACAACCAAACCAAACCACTACTGGCCAGTAAAATTGCTTCACCACGACGATGTGCTACAGACGCAAAATTAACCGACAGGAAGAAGATGCTGTGATACGCAAATGACTTTTCAAAGCATTCACACAAGGTTGGCACCGGTGGCGACACCTACAACGTGCTGATATGAGGAAAGTTTCCAACAGATTTCTGACACAAACAGCAGCTGACCAGCGCTGCCTGGTGAAACGTTGTTGTGATGCCTCGTGTGAGGAGGAGAAATGCGTACCATCACGTTCCCGACTTTGATAAAGGTCGGATTGTAGCCTATCGCGATTACAGTTTATCATATCGAGACATTGCTGCTCGCTTTGGTCGAGATGCAATGAATGGCAGCAGAATATACAATCGGTGGGTTCAGTAGGGTAATGCGGAACGCCGTGCTGGATCCCAACGGCCTCGTATCACTAGCAATCAAGATGACAGGCATCTTATCCGCATAGCTGTAACGGATCGTGCAGCCACGCCTCGATCCCTGAGTCAACAGATGGGGACGTTTGCAAGACAACAACCATCTGCACGAACAGTTCGACGATGTTTGCAGCGGCATGGACTATCAGCTCGGAGACCATGGCTGCGGTTACCCTTGACGCTGCATCACAGACAGGAGCGCCTGCGATGGTGTACTCAACGACGAACCTGGGTGCACGAATGGCAAAACGTCATTTTTTCGGATGAATCCAGGTACTGTTTACAGCATCACGATGGTCGCATCCGTGTTTGGCGACATCGTGGTGAACACACATTGGAAATGCGTACTCGTCATCCCCATACTGGCGTATCACCCGGCGTGATGGTATGGAGTGCCATTGCTTACACGGCTCGGTCACCTCTTGTTCGCATTGACGGCACTTTGAACAGTGGACGTTACATTTCAGATGTGTTACGACCCGTGGCTCTACACTTCATTCCATCCCTGCGAAACCCTACATTTCAGCAGGATAAAGCACGACCGCATGTTGCAGGTCATGTACGGGTCTTTCTGGATACAGAAAATGTTCGACTGCTGCCCTGGCCAGCAAATTCTCCA
Organism: Schistocerca serialis cubense; assembly: GCF_023864345.2. Classification (NCBI taxonomy): domain Eukaryota; kingdom Metazoa; phylum Arthropoda; class Insecta; order Orthoptera; family Acrididae; genus Schistocerca; species Schistocerca serialis. Next base: position 199,919,232 of record NC_064643.1, on the reverse strand, counting down.
GATCTCTCACCAATTGAAAACGTCTGGTCAATGCTGCCCGAGCAACTGGCTCGTCACAATACGCCAGTCACTACTCTTGACGAACTGTGGTATCGTGTTGAAGCTGCATGGGCAGCTGTACCTGTGCACGCCATCCAAGCTCTGTGTGACTCAATGCCCAGGCGTATCAAGGCCGTTATTGCGGCCAGAGGTGGTTGTTCTGAGTACTAATTTCTCAGGATCTATGCACCCAAATTGCGGGAAAATGTAATCACATGTCAGTTCTAGTATAATATATCTGTCCAATGAATACCCGTTTATCATCTGCATTTCTTCTTGGTGTAGCAATTTTAACGGCCAGTAGTGTACGATTACATACACTGCGGTGACCAAAATCATGGGATAGCGATGTGTACAATCACAGGTACAGAAGGACAGCGCTTTGGTGGGGCTGTCATTTGCACTCTGGTGATTTACGTGAAAAAGTTTCCGACCAGATTGTCGCCGCACGACGGCAATTAACAGAGTTTGAACGCGGAATAGTACCTGGAGCTAGACGCTTAGGGCATTCCATTTCAGAGATCGTTAGAGAATTCAATATTTCGATATCCACAGCCGCAGAATTCTATGTTGGATGTACGACGAACGTCTCCGTTCGAACATCAGCTCGAAATTTGGCTTTAATGAGCTATGGCAGCAGACGACCGACGCGAGTGCATTTGCTAAAAGCACGACATAGCCTGCAGGCCTCGTGAGTATACTGGTCAAACCCCAGAGGGCTGGAAAGTCGCGACTTGGTCAGATGAGACCCGATTTCAGCTGGTAAGGGCTGATGGTAGGGTTCGAGTGTGGCACAGACCCTGCGAAGACATGAATTCAGACTGTCAACAAGGCACTGTGCTGGCTCTACAACGGTGTGGGCTGTGTTTACATGAAATGAACAGGATCCTCTGGTCCAACTGAATAGACCATTCACTGAATATGGTTATGTTCGGTTACATGGAGATCAATTGGAGCCAATCGTGGACTTAATGGCCGGCCGCTGTGGCCGAGCGGCTCTAGGCGCTTCATCTGGAACCGCAGGTTCGAATCCTACCTCGGACATGGATGTGTGTGATGTCCTTAGGTTAGTTAGGTTTATGTAGTTCTAAGTTCTAGGGGACTGATGACCTCAGATGGTGAGTCCCATAGTGCTCAGAGCCATTTGAAACATTTTGGACTTCACGTTTCCAAACAACGATGGAATTTTTATGGGCGACAATGCGCCATATCACCAGGTGACAGCTGTTCGCGAGTGGTCAGAAGAATATTCTGGAAAATTCGAGCAGATGTTTCGGCCACCCAGATCGCTTGACGTGAATGCTATCGAACACTTATGGGACGTAATTGAGAGGTCAGTTTGTGCACAAAATCGAGCACTGACAACACTTTCCCAGTTATAGACGGCTATAGAGACTTCATCGCTCAATATTTCTGTGGGGGACTTCCGACGACTTTTTGACTCCACGCCATGTCGAGCTGCTGCATTATGCCGGCCAATAGGAGGTCCGAGACGATGTTGGGAAGCATCCCATGACTTTCGTCACCTCAGTGTATACCGAACACTTATAATTAAAGTGCAACTACTCAAAGAGGCCCAATGTGGGTTGTAATTCGTGATCTATGTACGCTGCAAAATATGTAATTCCAATTTTGGTCACCAGGTGCAAATCTGGCGCTGTGAATGCAAGAAACACGTGTAGAAATATTACCATATGTAATGGATTAGGAACGGGACGTGAGCAGGAAAAAAATGGTTCAAATGGCTCTGAGCACTATGGGACTTAACAGCTATGGTCATCAGTCCCCTAGAACTTAGAACTACTTAAACCTAACTAACTTAAGGACAGCACACAACACCCAGCCATCACGAGGCAGAGAAAATCCCTGGCCCCGCCGGGAATCGAACCCGGGAACCCGGGCGTGGGAAGCGAGAACGCTACACCACGACCAAGAGAGTGAGCAGGAAATCTCAAACAAGTGAAAAAAGGCATAATGTTGGTTATATTATTAACCACCGCTTACACAGTTTGTTTAATTTCAGTATCGCAGACGTCGACGAAATCCTGCATCCATAAAACGACGTGATCGTCAGTTGCTGGCAGCAGTTCTGGTGGAATCGAAGCAAAGTATTCCTGCTCACTGGTCTTCAGACCAAGTAGACCGAACACGTCTCTGGCAGATTCGTTCTTTTAGGTGTTAACAGAGCCAAAAGCCTCACCGATTCAGATCATGTGGTCTTGCAGACCATGCATCTGGAAAATCTCTGAAGACAATGCGTTAATTGGATTAAGCAGATCTTTTTCTGGGCGAGCGACATGAAATTTTCCCCATCGTGCATGAAAACAATGATTTCCACACAGTTGCGCTCTTCGAAAGGAGGAGTCATATGCTGTACAAGGAGGTCTCGATAACGTGTAGACTTCGCGGTACACCTGACAGGCCCTCTGGCTGTATTCTCTTCAAAGAATAACGGACTGAGATTAAAGGTGCCGGTGAATCCACACCACACAGTCACATACGGCGAGTGGAATGGCTCTTCGTGCACAATACGTGATTTAACACTGACCCAAATTGGGCAGTACTGTGTATTCACTTCACCTCGTTGTATAAAACGTGCCTCGTCAAAGAATGGCTCTGAGCACTATGGGACTTAACAGCTGTGGTCATCAGTCCCCTAGAACTTAGATCTACTTAAACCTAACTAGCCTAAGGACATCACACACATCCATGCCCGAGGCAGGATTCGAACCTGCGACCGTAGCAGTTGCGCTGTTCCGGACTGCGCGCCTAGAACCGCGAGACCACCGTGGCCGGCTGCCTCGTCACTGCACACAATATTCCCCAGCCACGTGTTATCAACTTCGATCCGTGGCCGGCAAACGAAGAGCAAATTCAGAACGTTGGTGCGAATCACGCGGTTTCAGTTGCTTCACGTTCTGGATCTTGTTGCGGGTGCCACTGTAAGAAAAGACCGCAAAACTTTCCGCACTGATCAGCATGGGATGGAGAATTCCCGTGACACTCCTCGAGCACTGACACACCTGGGCCACGTGCTGTATATTTCATTACCATCTTCTTTAAACTATTCAACGACATAGGGCCTCTCCTCAGACTATCCAGTCGGTGATACTCTCTCAACACTGGACGATAACTGCTGCCGTTCGCATTAAAAAGTTCCACTAAAACCGCACGGTCTCTCTTCTCCATACTCGTACTGTTCACTCACCTTATGGCTTGTCAAATGACAGCGTGGATGTCATACGGCCATACGAACAGTGTACAGCGCCAGATGTGCAGCTGGTGGTCAAAAATGGAACTATTTTTTCCAGTGTAAATCAGTTCCCCATTAATACATTAGTGTATCTACCAAGTTTCGCTGCCATACGATAATTACAACCCACATTGAATCCCTGTGAGTCATCTCCATTGGAGCGTTACGTAGGAAGCTATAGGATATTCTTAGATTCCTCATATAAAACAGCTTCTTGAATGTTAACAGAGAGTATCACGGGATAGTTGTCTGTCTTCAACGTCTCAGTAACACTATCAGATCGATCCAACAAATCTGTAACCATTCACGATACCCTTCTTCGTATACCTTCAATATCCGCTGTTAGTCCTATTTGGCAAAGTTCCCGCACAGTTGAGCAATATTTTAGCATGAGTCGCACGAGTGTTTTGTAAACAATCTACATTTTGGGGTGATTGCATGTTCCCAGTGTCTTGCCAAAGAACTAGAGTCTACCATATGCTGTAGCTACGTCTAACTCTCTGCTCTTTCCAAAAGTTCTATTTCTGTGAACAGTTTGGTTCCAATAATGGATCAGTGATGTTGTAATTATTGTGGACTGGCAAGACAGCCAATCCACAATGACGGGTAGCCGAAAGGCAGGCGTTTAAGCTCACGCAGGCTGGTGTGAGGTCTGGAACAGTTAAAGAAGTTGAGTCTAGTAAAATAAGTACGTAGCTTTTGGAATACTTAACTTTAATCCATAATTGGTGAACATCGGTCTGACGGTACATGCATCACAAGATAAATAGCAAATGATAATGGCGCCTTGCTAGGTCGTAGCAAATGACGTAGCTGAAGGCTATGCTAACTATCGTCTCGGCAAATGAGAGCGTAATTTGTCAGTGAACCATCGCTAGCAAAGTCGGCTGTACAACTGGGGCGAGTGCTAGGAAATCTCTCTAGACCTGCCGTGTGGCGGCGCTCGGTCTGCAATCACTGATAGTGGCGACACGCGGGTCCGACGTATACTAGCGGACCGCGGCCGATTTAAAGGCTACCTACCACCTAGCAAGTGTGGTGTCTGGCGGTGACACCACAGTAATCATAGAGTACTATGTTTTTAATTTTTATGAAGTGCAAAATTTTAAATTTCTAAATATGTAAATCAAACTGCCTTTGTTGGAGGACTTTGAAACATTATCAAAATATGACCGGATATTTGTGCAGTTTCCTTCAAACGGTACTCCATTATTTATAGGTAACTGAATCATCTACAAACATTGTTAAGTTACTATTAATATTGTTTGCTATGTTATTGATATCGAACGTGAGCAGTAAGGATCCCAACACCACCCCAGGTGCACACTCGAAGTAAGTTTTCGATTGCTCACCATTCAAGATAAGATGCTGAATCTTCCCTAAAAGAAATCCTTGCCCAGTCACAAATTAGTGTGTGATGTGCCCTCGGTGGAGGTAACACTATTTTAGTTCGTGGTTGGTTGTCGAAGGTGGACCATTTTGCATTTTAAGAAGTTGTAGTCACGTGTTTTGTGTATTGTGCAGCAAGATATAGCGTTCGTGGTGCCGAACGAATGAACAAAAATAAACATCGCAACAGGTGTCACATTAACTGAAAGAATTTTAATCCTGTGGATTGAAACTTACGAGGAAGTGTGTTGTTCAGACAATGGAGGGCTGGTGAAACAATTACACAGTTTAGTGGAAGACGACTAAGAGAGTCTACTGCGTTTTCTTTGTCGCGAAACATGTACAATACGTGACATGATAAGAGAGACATTTAAAATTTTGTAAGGCAGACACATTGTCAACGTTCTTAACGAATATGTGTGACAGTAAATTTAACAGGACAGTAGAGATTTACAAAAGTTATTTTTATTTGCTTGGTTTCGATTTTTGCAGTCACACATGCATCTACAACATATGAAAGATACTCTTGTTTAGTTACACAAATAAAATATCACACATTCAAGTGAAAAGCATCATTCCTTTCACAAATCCGCACAGCGAGTTTGCTGTGACACACTTGAACAACACTGGTTGGGTCCATGATATTTTGTACAAACACGACGTACAAATTGTAAAACACGTATAATATTATATACATACATAATAACTTAATAAACTAAAGATTCTCTAAAATATAGCCTTTCTGATGCGGAAGAGCCAGGCAGCGCCGGATGTAATCTAATAATGGTTTGAAAATCTTGACGCCCGCTTTTGACAAGGACAGTTGCTTGCTGAATGGTCCATTATGTCAAGTTATGAATGTCCAAGGCACCGACGAATTACCTGTTCCCAGTATGCCCGCGAAAAGTAAGAAGACAACAGTTGTTGCACGCAGGGTATCTTTGTGATTTTGTGTTTGTAAAGAGAAACGAGAAAGACATCATCAGCACTCAAGAGCCCATTTCGCTGTTTTTTGTTGTTGTTGTTCTTTTACTTTTTAGAATTGTTATGTGTGCAACACTTCTGACATACACTTTTTCTCGAAGTCCTCGAGGTGTTTCTAGTGATAAAACGTAACGTAAATGAATTATTCTCATTTTCCAACAATAGACCTTATCACACATATGCTTCAAATAACTGGTAGCTAATCACAGCCACAAAGCAACGGCACGGGCAGCGTCGAGACGTTCTGTGCAAACAACGTGTATGTGTGTGTGTGTGTGTGTGTGTGTGTGTGTGTGCGTGTGTGGTGTATCCTCAGCCTACGCTCTTCTCCGTTCGAGTGGAGGTCGGTGAACCGTGGTATGCAGACCGCCTTGTCCACGAAACGTTCTGTGGCGTGCCTTCCACATATTGCATGCCACTAGTCACACTTCCTATAGGTCATGATGGAGCCTGTTACTTTCTGAATATAGAAAAAAAAATTAATTGTTAGCATCGGAAACATAACAGCACTCGGAAAAAACCATGAATTCTTCGTAAGACATTCAGTATAGTTATCACCAACCGCATAGAAAACACTGTACCTCAATCAAACATAGTAGCTAGCTGCCTGTGTGATTAGAGTGTGATGCTAATCGACTACAGCCTGGAACGTCCGAAAGAGTGAGGCAAGCTCTGATGCAACGTTTGAACACTTGTATCGCATCACATGGTAGCAGTTTTGAACATCATCTGTAACATGTAATGTGTATCGTACTGCTAGTCTATTCTACGGCGTTCAGCCTTTCTTATCGTCCAGGTCTCACAGCCGTTCCTCGTAACTGAAAAGGACATAGCTCTTACTATGCGCATCTGTGATTTTAACCCTTACGATTGAGCACAGCCACAACTTTAACAACAAACATTAGTATAGTAGGGGTTATGGTGTTTCTAGTCGTGATGCAACGATGTGAGACATGGACCATAATAAAGGCTAAAGCCCAGTGGAGTGGCCGCGCGGTTTGAGGCGCCTTGCCGCGGATTGCGCGGCCCCTCGAGCCGGAAGTTCGAGTCATCCTTCGGGCATGGGTGTGTGTGGTGTTGTCCTTAGCATACGTTTGTTTAAATTAGTTTAAGCAGTGTGTAAGTCTAGGGACCGGTGCGCTCAGCAGTTTGGTCCCTTAGGAATTCACACACATTTGAAACTTTTCTTTTTTTAGGGCTAAGCCGGCCGGGGTGGCCGAGCGGTTCTAGGCGCTACAGTCTGGAACCGCGCAACCGCTACGATCGCAGGTTCGAATCCTGCATCGGGCATGGATGTGTGTGATGTCCTTAGGTTAGTTAGGTTTAAGTAGTTCTAAGTTCTAGGGGACTGATGACCTGAGAAGTTAAGTCCCATAGTGCTCAGAGCCATTTGAACCATTTTTGAAAGGCTAAACGTCGTAAAAACAGACTCCTTTGAGCTGCTGTGCTGTAGGAAACCCATTAGGGTTCAAATGGCTCTGAGCACTATGGGACGTAACATCTGAGGTCATCAGTCCCCTAGAACATAGAACTACTTAAACCTAAATAACCTAAGGACATCACACACATCCATGCCCGAGGCAGGATTCGAACCTACGGCGGTAGCGGTCGCGCGGTTCCACACTGAAGCGCCTAGAACAGCTCGGCCACACCAGCTGGCATTAGTGTTCCATGAACTGCAAAGAGAACGAATAGGTCGGTATTATAGCAAATAAAACCAGATTGCCCCTTGCGAGGTCTGACAGTGGAACAAAAACTGACCCTACTTTGCGCACGTCTTGAAAAGACATGTTTCCTGGAACAGACCTTAATTCTGGAGAAAATCGAAGGCATAACAGGGCGACAAAGAACGAGTGGATAGGTGTCATCACTGGAATAGTAAAGTACAACCTGGAAAATCTTTGAGAGAAGTGCACGATAAAAGAAATTGGAATGTTTTAGTTCATGGGGTTATGGAGACTCAGAATCGACTAAACGATTGTACAGAGAAAGGAGAGACTAATTGGTTTGTTGCAGGTTCACTGTCTATTTCCAGACATACAGGTGTCCATAATTGAAATTCCAGTTTCAAAATGCTGTAGGAAGAGAACCGCTGCTCAGAATGATTTGAACAGCATATTATTGACTCAGGGGAAAACGTATCGGACCAGCAAAAAAATAAATGAATAAATAAAATAAAAAATAACCGATAGATGGCGCTGTAAACATCTTAAAGTAAATAGGGGTCGGCTACATATGACAGATCACTCGCAGTACGCCGGCTATGGGGCTATGGTTTGAGTTGCACATTACATCTTTATTGTTTAGTATCCATGACTGCACACGTTCAGCAATCAACAGTTATGGCACTGTTAGTTAGGTGAGCGCATCCACCACCGCAAGGTTGTATAACATCAGATAGGAAAAATCCGTTTTTAATTGTTCTGGGGCCAAAAACCGCAAAAAAGCAAAATTACTTCGGTTTCCAATTGTTGTGAGACTGGTGCAAGATATGTTCAATATGCTGTCCACCGTTCTATGACCCAATTTAAAATGGAGGAGCATCATGTTCCACAACAGATCGGAGTATCTCGCGGTCAAGTTCAGAATGTGTTTCGCAATGCTTGCCTTCAGTTCATCTACGTTCGTAACTGGAGTACTCAACACATCTTTCAGATAAGCCGACGGCCAGAAGTCACACGGATTAAGATCAGGTGATCTGGAGTAGCGAAATGACGCCTGATAATTCTAGCATTTTGGAAATGCCTCTGCAGCAGCCGCTTCACCTGCTGTGCAGCGTACAGATGTGCACCATCTTACCCCTACAAATGATCCTATTCACACACCCACACTGCTGAAGGTTTGTAACGACGTTGGTGCGCTGTCTCGTAGCGTTTACCAGTGGCGGTACAAATAACAGGACCCGAAAGACTCGTCTCCTCTCAAAAATAAGGCTCTATGATAAACGATGCCCTCAACCCGCAACAGACAGTCCCCTTTTGCGGAATGAAGTGGTACCTATTGATGTGCGTGCGGATTTTCCGTTGCCCATATTCTGCAGTTCTGTGTATTGATAAGTCCTTGGAGATGGAAATTTGCTTCGTCTGTCCACAGAATGTTCCACGGCCATTCATTGTCCGCTTCCACGCGAGGAGGAAATTCCATTTGTCTTGCTGTCAGGAAGTAACTCCTGAGAACGGGTGATTTTGTATGTATAGAAATATAGGATGTCTCGTAGGATTTTATGCACTGTACTCGCAGGCATGTCCAACGTTCAGGCAATTCGCCGTGCACTACATGTTTGCACGCCACGAGCACTCCTCGTGCACGCTCGACCCCTTCTGCTGTGCTGTGTCCACATCTTTAAGAGACGTCGGATAAACTGCTTTCCCCCCTCTGCCACATTGCAATTCAAAAGAACCTGTCTCTTCGAATTTTGTAATATACCCTTAGCAGGCATCGGGCCACTCCCTTTTGTCATACCCTTGAGTGTCTGGAACTTCTGCAGGGCTACTGGCTCACAGTCACCATCTTGTAAAAGAGGTTTACCTGCTGCGCACGATCCGTCACTGTGTCACTCATGTTGGGCGTGTCGGGCGCAAACAGAGGAACAGCCGTGTGCTGCTCGTCTCTTGGGTTGCATATTCCGACGCTTACACCGCTATCTACTGGTCAATTCTTTTTTTCCTATGACGTTTCCCACTGCGTCTATAATATGCTGTTCATACCCAACAGACAAGAATTAACAGATGAAATTGTAAACGACGTTTTTCAGAAAACCATTCAGTGGTTCTCTGCAAATGCGCTCTTATTAAACTTTGACGAAACACAGTATATACAGTTCCACACAGTAAATGGAATGACACCATTAATAAATATAGACTTCGATCAGAAATTGGTAGCTAAGGTAGAATATTCAAAATTTCTAGGTGTATGCATTGATGAGGGGTTGAACTGGAAAAAACACACTGAAGATCTGCTCAAACGTTTCAGTTCAGCTACTTATGCTATTAGGGCCATTGCAGATTTTGGCGATATACATCTCAGTAAATCAGCACCACGCCTATTTTCATTCTCTGCTTTCGTATGGCATCATATTCTGGGGTAACTCATCATTCAGACATTTTGTGAACTTTGTTTTTTTTTTTTTTTGTTCTCATAAAACCCCATGTCATTCCAAGCATGTGTGTCAATTTTCACCTCTCTACCTACATTATTCCGTGGTTTATTAAGTTTTCAAATTTATACTGACTTTTTGATCACCCTGTATATATTCATTAATGAAATTTGTTATCAACAATCCGAACGAATTCAAAAGTAATAGCAGTGTACATGGCTACAACACTAGGAGAAAGGATGTTCTGCACTACTCAAGGTTAAATCTAACTTTGGCTGAGAAAGGTGTAAATTATGCTGCCTCAAAAGTCTTTGGACACTTACCTAATAGCATCAAAAGTCTGACAGATAGCCATATAGCATTTAAAAGGAAATTAAAAGCATTTCTGAATGGCAACTCCTTCTACTCATTAGATGAATTTTTGGATATAGTAAGTGGGTAATTCCCCCTCCCCCACCCAAGAAAAAAAAATTAAAAATATTAAATGTCATGTAATATTTTGTGTAATGTAATATCTCGTATAGACACCTTTTATTAACCTGATACGTTCCACATCATTATGAAGTGTCGTATTCACGACCTATAGAACAAGTACTAATCTAATATAATCTCTAATGTGTGCCGGTCGCGGTGGCCGTATGGTACTAGGCGCTCAGTCCGGAACCGCGCAACTGCTACGGTCGCTGGTTCGAATCCTGCCTCGGGCATGGATGTGTGTGATGTCCTTAGGATAGTTAGGTGGCTCTGAGCACTATGCGACTTAACATCTGAGGTCATCAGTCGCCTAGAACCGAGAACTAATTAAACCTAACTAACCTAAGGACATCACACACATCCGTGCCCGAGGCAGGATTCGAACCTGCGACCGTAGCGGTCACGCGGTTCCAGACTGAAGCGCCTTTAACCGCACGGCCAAACCGGCCGGCGATAGTTAGGTTTAAGTAGTTCTAAGTCCTAGGGGACTGATGACCACAGATGTTAAGTCCCATAGTGCTCAGAGCCATTTGAACCATTTTTAATCATGTTCAAATCTGACTTCATTTCGAACAGTGGCTCTCTTCCTACAGCGTTTTGAAACTGTTACTTTCATCATGGACACACTACATGTTGGTGGGAACTGTCGTGAACCGGCGCTCTCGTCTGCAAGCGCGTGCCTGCCGCAGCATAGGGCGTGCCCGTGAAGGGTATGGGACCAGAATGCGGGAATGTGAGCGGAGCGACTGATAGGACAAGCGCGGCAGATTTGCGGCGCCATCTGGTGGGCGGGCGGTTCTCCGACAACAAGAAACAGCAGACTGTCTGCTCCGTCACATGGCACGCGGTCTAGCGGTCAGCCTTTTAATTAGCCCGCCTCCGCCCACCCGCGGAACTCCTGTGCGGACCCCGAGCGTCTTACGTAACAACTTTCATCTGACACTAATTCTCGTCGACCGCAGTCTTTGATTACTAGCGGGCTGTTCGCAGTATCGAAAATTGATGGTCGATTAGAACTGAGGGACGTGCAGTAACATCAATGATAACCTGTCATCTGGAGGAAAACTGGCCGAGAAAGGCAGCAGCGCAGGTTCTAATCCACGTCTGAAACACCATTTCATCCTGCCACAGACGATTACTACCTAATCGCTTCAGTTCTCAACATATACGATAATGAAAACTGAAAAATGGCCACAAACAGAGATATCACAGTGAAGAACAGTATTTGCGTCTGGACGGACAGACGGCAAGAAAAGGAGTATTTCAGACAGCCGTGTTGTGAACGAAATTACCATTTTTCAGAGAGCCTTAGCCCTTTCGCTGCTGTGGTCATGTGTCCATGTTCTGCTACTCCGTTCCTCAGGTGCTGTGGACGTCCACTTCGATTTTCCTACAGCGCTGTAGACGTCTGAATGCGTCCCGAGCGGCCGGCCTCTCACTGCTGCAGGCGAGTTACTTCCATATCTCAGTTAATAAAAAAGTTTGAGTATTGCTTCACTGCATGCTATCATTTGCAGAAAATCACGTACCGAGATCTTGAATCGACTATGAGGTATGACGATTGTTATGACCACATGATTTACGATGGGCAAGGACTGAATGCGCTCGTCGCATTCTGTCGTCCTTCGGGCACATAACTCAATAACTGGACAACGAACTGATATTCCCTTATGCTCTCAATTTTAAATAAACTTTTGATATCTTCTCTACGTTTCATTCACTGCAATGTATCAGCTAAAATCAACCATACTCAACTCTTTTATACCCCTGCCAACACTTTAGAATTTCGTGCAACATTCTGCTCAATCTGATCCTGCACAGTAACTGTGGCACACAAGGAAAAGAAATTCAGTCCTTTATCAAGCGAAGATATCAGACTATAAGATATGCAAAAATCAGTTTTTTTCACGTGATAGTTTTCTTGAATACAGGGCATCACATCGGACCGTTTGTCGCATGTAAAACCTAATAACTCGAGAACGAAATGAGATATCAGTCTACTTTCACTTTTAAATAAAATAAATAAAATACACTTCATTCAGTGCAATGTACTATCTAAAATCAGTTGCACGTAAAGTTTTAAAAGAATGGTTGAAATGGCTCTGAGCACTATGGGACTTAACATCTGAGGTCATCAGTTCCCTAGAACTTTGAACTACTTAAACCTAACCAACCGAAGGACATCACACACATCCATGACCGAGGCAGGATTCGAACCTGCGACCGTAGCGGTCGCGTGGTTCCAGACTGTAGCGCCTAGAACCGCTCGGCCACGCCGACCGCTGGTGGTCTGTTAGATTTGTTACCGGTAGCTTCGAACAACATGTAATTGTTTCGGAGATGCTTAGGGAACTGAAATGGGAATTCCTGGAGGGAAGCCGACGTTCTTTTCGACAAACACTATTGAGAAAATTTAGGGAGCCGACATTTGAAGCTGACTATTGAACGATTCTTCTACCGCCAACATATATTGCGCGTAAGGACCGCAAAGATAAGGGACGAGAAATTAGGACTCACGCGGAGACATACAGACAGTCGTTTTTCCCTCACTCTATTTGCGAGTGGAACACGCAAGGAAATGACAAGTAGTGGTAGAGGGTGCCCTCCACCACGCACCGTACGGTGGGTTGAGGATTATCTATATAGATGTACATGTAGATAAAACCTCGATCAGTCCTCCACATTTATGTTTCCCGTGCTTTCCATTGTTCAGTGAAGTAGAATGTGGGCATGTTTCGTTTGAAAAACACACGGTTGATTTCTTTCACCATTCTTTTTACGCCGAGCGTGTGCGCTAATAACATCGTTATGGACAGCTCATTGAACCCTCATCTTCCTTACTTTCAAAGTGATTCGAGTAGTAGCGAACGCCTACCTTTCGGATGCTGCCCCGGCATTAATCCACAATCCTGTTGCTCACTCATGAGAAGATTTTCCAGTCCGGAGGCTGTTTCTGTGTGCTGATGGAGTGAAAAATATATTCTGTCCTTAAAAACTACTACACTCGATATGTTGCTCGTCAGAGTAATTCCACTGTGGGGAGGCTGTGCTATGGACGGACTAAGAACCGTGCACTGAACATGAAGACGCTGACCACATAACAACTCTGTTTGACCTGCTGCAAGAGTGTTGTTTCCAGCATCACACTAGGTTAGTACGAGCACAACACTGATTTCCAGTGATGCTGTAATCTGGACCTACGAAATGTCTAACGAACTCACCAGCACATTGCATATGATAAATCAATGTCGACACGGTAATCCATTTCATGATGACATACTCATCAAACTGGTTTCAGATGGAAAACTCACATTTGAAGCCCGCATCAGACGAACTCATACTGTTGACCGCGCAACGACTGAAGCACAATTTAGAACTGATGTTGCAGCCACAGTATAATTGTAAGAGGTATGCGATGTATGCGCTGCCTGCAACAGGCAAGACTTAGGAGAGTCTCTGACCAGAGAGCAGTATGTAGTTAGTTGTTGCTTGTCGCTAGTCTGCGTGAGTCGGCAGTAGTCGACAGTAGTTGCGTGAGTCTGCAGTAGTCGGCAGTAGTCTGCAGTAGTCTGCGTGAGTCGGCGGTAGTCGCCAGTAGTCGGCGCGTGTCTGCGGTTGTCTGCAGTCTGCTCTGGTCGGGACTCTGGAGGATGAGTATTATTGTAGAAGGTAAAGAAGCAGCCTTGCGCATATCTAGTAATGTATGTTAACTGTCATCCAATTTCTTGTAAAAAAAATGCCCCAATAATAATTTTTATAATATAAAGTAATTTTTTTAAAAAAAGCATTCATTTCAATTTAAAGAATATATCCAATGCATGATCATTCCTTTCACGAGTCACAAAGCATAGGCCAGCATTGCACTGAGCTATGCCGAAAATTTTTTAGGTAAGAGCAGATATATTCGCAGTTTTTACTGATGTAAGAATTTTTGCTTTTTATTCAGAGTACAGGGCCGAGGCGCAGCGTTGCTGTCGTCCTAAAATTTACCAGGTACTGAATTTTTTTTCATTATTTTGGTGTTTAGGAATTTTTCTGTTTCGGACTTAACATTAAATGAGAAAAGAATTTTGAGAGTACATCAAATGTGAATGCATTTCTGCACGGAGATTATTAATGGGAACCAATTTTGTTCAGAGGTTACAATATTTAAAATTCATTTAGTTATTATTTCTGTGGGGAGGTTACGTTTGGTTCATTTTTTTTAAATATTTTTGTGGGGAGGTTACACTACTATTTGAAGGTCACACATTGCATCCAGCGTTCTTAGCCATGGCCACAGTAATTTCTCCAACAACAATTTGTAGCGCCGGCCGGTGTGGCCGAGAGGTTCTAGGCGCTTCAGTCCGGAACCGCGCAGCTGCTGCGGTCGCATGCTCGAATCCTTCCTCTGGCATGGGTGTGTGTGATGTCCTTAGGTTAGTTAGGTTTAAGTAGTTCTAAGTCTAGGGGACTGATGACCTCAGATGTTAAGTCCCATAGTGCTCAGAGCCATTTGAACCATCATTTGAATTGTTAGCGCAATAGGCCGTCGATTTCTGCCAGGAGCAGCTACCAAATTGTCAGCTAATTCGAAGTTCCGAATCATGTTCTTCAACACCGGTGCTGCAAGAGGACCTCTCCATATTCCTTTAATATATCGATACTCGCGAAGAAAAGCATAACTGATACTATTGTTTTGATATAACATTTACGAGCAAAGCCCTGATCGCCTTGGCCAGGCCCAAGTTGACTGCCTATCCACAGGTGCTTGTGTTTCGTCCCTGCGACGCCGTTCGAGTCGTGACACTTAGACTACTAACAATGCAGATTCTGCGGCCCACAGTCTGAACATGATTTCTATAAAGCTGGGCATTCATACGGTAAACAGTTTTCCGTCTACAGCGGCTCAAGTAGCGAAAGTTTAATTATAATCATCCTGTATTACATGGTGATGTTTGGGAAGCTATCCCGTAAACAAATACATCAAAATGCAACTGCATCATGAAACGAAACACTGACAGATTATGTTTCCTGATTCTGTGCGTTTGCGTTTGCATCGTTCCGTTTGTATTTCTCTTTCTGTGTGTGAAGGCTAATCCCAGGAACTACTATAGGGATTTTGATACGGTTGTCACTATACATAAGATTTATTCCTGGGACGGTTTGTACACATAATTTATTGCCACTATGTAAGGCTATCCGTCTGACCGTAGGAAAGTACTGTTAGTGCTACCCGTTCGAGGCAGGAGCGAGTCGCTAGTAGTCACACAAAGGAAATATATATTTTACTGTACATTCTAAAAATAACAAACTGTCCTGTTAAGTAGATGGTCTATTAAAGGGGGTTTGCATCTCACCGCTCACTCCCGATGATGAAACGCAGTTGCACTCGCATGTAGCAGACAAAGAATGCACGCGCTTCAAGCCATTTAACAAGCCGACATGGCTACAAAGGATTACGTGCGTGGCTTCGGTAAGCAATGCTGCTCGGGGAACGCAGGAAATTCGCATGACGCCGTTTGTCAAGATAATTTATAAAACACGCCCAAGGATTTTTCTAGAAAACTATTCCAGTGGATAGTATTTGCGTTACACAGAGCCGAGGCTATGGAGTGAATTAGCATCTAAGCGACGTTGAGCAATTCGTACCATTGTTCTCTTATTTTGTCCTGCAAATAAGACGTTGTAGACAATGTTTCCAGCGTGTTTCTCTTTGATTGCAAGGGTGCCTAGCACCTCTATTCCATCTTCTTGCTCTGAGAGCTAAACCAGCCGTTATAGCCTACGTAACTAATGTTTCGTCTCGTAGTACAAGATGTTCAAGTTTGATAAAAGTGCTGCCTCAAACGCTGCGCGCGAGCCAGTACTGCAAAGTTCTTTAATTTCACCCTTGGGGTGAAGATACAAGGCCTATGCTGTAGAAAGTAATGTGTTTCTAGACTCGTTTTAGAACCTAAGCTCTCGAGATTTTGAGAGTTGGTCTTCCTACAAAGCACAGTGCTTCTCCTATCGTGAAACACTACAGTCTGTTGAAGCTATATCGCACACGAAACAAGTTGGCGACAATTCGTATAACGTTTCCTTCAATCATCTCTGCTGATTTCGTTAACCCAACTTGTCTCTCGGTCCCGAAGAACTAACGGTATTGAAGAGTTGATCGGGGAAGGGCATTGCAAGTGGCATCTTTCTTGTAATATAGGCTTATTTTTTTATTGCCCCCACCGCAATATACTTCGTCACGATACGTTAAACATTTTTTAAGTCATTTATGCTGCTCCGCTGTTGCCAACAATTTATTGATTCTCTTTGTCATTCTACACTCCTGGAAATGGAAAAAAGAACACATTGACATCGGTGTGTCAGACCCACCATACTTGCTCCGGACACTGCGAGAGGGCTGTACAAGCAATGATCACACGCACGGCACAACGGACACACCAGGAACCGCGGTGTTGGCCGTCGAATGGCGCTAGCTGCGCAGCATTTGTGCACCGCCGCCGTCAGTGTCAGCCAGTTTGCCGTGGCATACGGAGCTCCATCGCAGTCTTTAACACTGGTAGCATGCCGCGACAGCGTTTACGTGAACCGTATGTGCAGTTGACGGACTTTGAGCGAGGGCGTATAGTGGGCATGCGGGAGGCCGGGTGGACGTACCGCCGAATTGCTCAACACGTGGGGTGTGAGGTCTCCACAGTACATCGATGTTGTCGCCAGTGGTCGGCGGAAGGTGCACGTGCCCGTCGACCTGGGACCGGACCGCAGCGACGCACGGATGCACGCCAAGACCGTAGGATCCTACGCAGTGCCGTAGGGGACCGCACCGCCACTTCCCAGCAAATTAGGGACACTGTTGCTCCTGGGGTATCGGCGAGGACCATTCGCAACCGTCTCCATGAAGCTGGGCTACGGTCCCGCACACCGTTAGGCCGTCTTCCGCTCACGCCCCAACATCGTGCAGCCCGCCTCCAGTGGCGTCGCGACAGGCGTGAATGGAGGGACGAATGGAGACGTGTCGTCTTCAGCGATGAGAGTCGCTTCTGCCTTGGTGCCAATGATGGTCGTATGCGTGTTTGGCGCCGTGCAGGTGAGCGCCACAATCAGGACTGCATACGACCGAGGCACACAGGGCCAACACCCGGCATCATGGTGTGGGGAGCGATCTCCTACACTGGCCGTACACCACTGGTGATCGTCGAGGGGACACTGAATAGTGCACGGTACATCCAAACCGTCATCGAACCCATCGTTCTACCATTCCTAGACCGGCAAGGGAACTTACTGTTCCAACAGGACAATGCACGTCCGCATGTATCCCGTGCCACCCAACGTGCTCTAGAAGGTGTAAGTCAACTACCCTGGCCAGCAAGATCTCCGGATCTGTCCCCCATTGAGCATGTTTGGGACTGGATGAAGCGTCGTCTCACGCGGTCTGCACGTCCAGCACGAACGCTGGTCCAACTGAGGCGCCAGGTGGAAATGGCATGGCAAGCCGTTTCACAGGACTACATCCAGCATCTCTACGATCGTCTCCTTGGGAGAATAGCAGCCTGCATTGCTGCGAAAGGTGGATATACACTGTACTAGTGCCGACATTGTGCATGCTCTGTTGCCTGTGTCTATGTGCCTGTGGTTCTGTCAGTGTGATCATGTGATGTATCTGACCCCAGGAATGTGTCAATAAAGTTTCCCCTTCCTGGGACAATGAATTCACGGTGTTCTTATTTCAATTTCCAGGAGTGTATATCTGGCGCCTCATCTTTGCTCTAGATTTTTGTGTTGTCAGTTGATGTTGAAACACGTGATAATGCCAGGTCTTGCTGTTCAACTTAAATTTGTAAATGATGGCAGAACTCTGTCTTAGGTTAAAACTTTTTTTTTCTGAAAGCATATGATGCAATGAAAACAAACCGAACACCGCTTTTTCTGCTGTTTGGATAGTAAGTCTTCAATAAGAGTATGGAAGATAGCACTGTAAGCACAAGCGCCATACATTTACCCTGTTATTTTTACGTTAACATTAGCTATTACCTACAGTTCGATTAAATTTTTTCTTTTTTTCTTTGCTGGTGGGCATCATGGCATCTTAGTTTACTTATTTGCTGCCATTTACAAATTACCTGTCACCTAGTGTTTTCACAAAATTAAATTGTACATTACATAATATTAACCTTGTGTAATTTCTTATTATTTAAACAAGGTTTTAACAAAGCTGCAACTGTAAATACTTGTAAACTTAAAACTAACGAGGAAACGGAGATGCTTAAAATTAATAATTTATTTATGAAGAAAATATGAAAATAGGAAAAAGTTTAGATTTACAGAATGCGACCACCGATGCTATCCAGACGAGAATACCTCAGTGGATCGTTGAGTCTCTCGCTGCTGGGCAGCCCGCGCTCGATCTACTCCCGCTTCTACTCGCTGTTCGAGGACTTGGACTTCATCAATGAATGGAACCTCTCGGCCTCAGATGGCGGTTCTACGTCTGGATTAGGTTAAGCCACACGGCAACGCTTGCTCTGCTCTTTTTCTGTATTTCACTTACAATCTAATATTATTGTCTAACGAGCAACTGTTTTCATCACACTCCAGTAATATTACATTTTAAGAGAATTCATATACGATCAGTAATTCGTCTCATTCATGCACTGAAGCCATCTGATAAATATTTTCCTGAAACCGGTAATGGAAGTAAACAATGAAATTATTTAAATACGACATCAGCCTTGTAATTTATAACTGCTCCACAACTTCATAGCAGCGCAGTAACCACCTTTTGGGCAACGGTCAACCTTTCTTTGTCCGCGTCTTTGAAACAGCTATAATACACGCCCCTCCATCAGTCCACCCGACTCGGCGTGCGACCGAGTTGCAGGGGAAGGTATGAGAAGAGGTAATAGTATAAAGGAGGCGTGATGTACTGAAGACGCTCGCTCAACAGATTTCATCTGAAGATATTGCGTAAACGAATGCACCCGAGTGGACACCAGAGAACAACGCAAACAACTAATTCGCCGGAAAAAAGGTAACATGTAAAGTCTCTACTGAAGCGAGAGCCTCCACTGCGCTTGTTCGCCCTCTTCCGGAGCATTACGATGTGCGACTCACATCAGACAGGATTGATGGAGGACATCCAAAAAGTTCAAAGAAGGGCAGCTCGTTTTGTATCATCGCGAAAGAGAGAAGAGTGTGCCTCAAATACGATACGCGAATTGGAGTGGCAATCATTAAAACAAAGGCGCTTTTCGTTGCGGCAGGGTTTTTCTCATGAATTTTCAATCACCAACCTTCTCCTCCGAAAATGAAAAAAAGGGAGAAAGGATTATTTCAATAAAATAAGAGAAATCAGAGCTAGTAGGGAAAAGTGTTCGTTTTTCCCGCGTGCTGTTCGAGAGTGGAACAGTAGGGTATTGTAAGTGCTTGAAGGTGGTTCGATGAACCCTCTGCCAGGCACATACTTGAGAATTGCAGAGAAGTCATCCTGACTCACCCTATCATATGAATCTGTTGCATAACGGTTGGATTTACGGTTCCAGTTTTATGGCATAAGCATTTTAATACAAAAGTAGCGTACGGGACCTGAAGATGGCAATATTGAGTTGCCGAAACTGGTAGCATTTGAGATATAAAATGAAATGAACCAAAATATGTGGCTGTTGGTGAAGTTTTTTTGAATCGAGAAATCCTTCCTTCGGATAAAATTGTACACACTACCTGGGTTTCAGCATATATATTTCATCTTTAGGCGCTGAAAAGAAGAAGGAAAACTGAGAGGTATACTTCATAAAGTTTATTAACATTAAAAGGGCCCTACGAGAGTTAAAATCAGGTTATACCTTAATTTCATACGAAAAAGTCGTAACAGTCATGTAAAAAATCCAGCAAATCTATCGAGCAGCATGTTTTTCGATTATTCGCCATTTATATGGTGTGGTATTGGTTGACTCAGAGAACCTTTTCACGCCTCACACGTACAGGATCTCGCAAGCTACTTGATAATACGGTCGCAGGTTCGAATCCTGCCTCGGGCATGGATGTGTGTGATGTCCTTAGGTTAGTTAGGTTTAACTAGTTATGATGACCTCAGATGTTAAGTCCCATAGTGCTCAGAGCCATTTGCACCATTTTACTTGATAATTTGCTGGAATTTTTACATGACTAGTACGACTTTCTCGTACGCAATTAAGGTCTAACCTCATGTTTACAATTATATGGGATCTTCAATGTTAATTAATTAATTTTGTGAAGAATCCCACTTAGTTTTCTTTGTTTTTTGCAGCGTCTGAAGATGGGATACACACCCTGAAACTTGAGTCGTGAGTACGATTTTATGCAAATAAAGGACAAGTTTAACTGGAGCAGATTTATCTCAGTCAGTCTTCGGAATGCTGTGGCCCGCGAAATACCACATTGTGACGACACAAAACTCGACCAGCATCACGTCTACAAACGTTTTCACGTGGCGTGTGACAGCGGATTCAGCTCGCCGCCCTGTGCGTTAGTAGGACCTGATGTACAGACGTATGCCCAACCTTTCCACCAGAGAGCGCTCACTGTGTTAGGGGAGCGTTCACCTAATGATGCGATATACACCGAGAATCTTGCATCTGAGTACGATTTTATCCAAATGAAGAAGTTGTCAAGTCCAAGACCTTATTCATTCTTTCTACATCTACATCTACATCTACATTGATACTCCGCAAGCCACCCAACGGTGTGTGGCGGAGGGCACTTGACGTGCCACTGTCATTACCTCCCTTTCCTGTTCCAGTCGCGTATGGTTCGCGGGAAGAACGACTGTCTGAAAGCCTCCGTGCGCGCTCTAATCTCTCTAATTTTACATTCGTGATCTCCTCGGGAAGTATAAGCAGGGGGAAGCAATATATTCGATACCTCATCCAGAAACGCACCCTCTCGAAACCTGGCGAGCAAGCTACACCGCGATGCAGAGCGCCTCTCTTGCAGAGTCTGCCACTTGAGTTTATTAAACATCTCCGTAACGCTATCACGGTTACCAAATAACCCAGTGACGAAACGCGCCGCTCTTCTTTGGATCTTCTCTATCTCCTCCGTCAACCCGACCTGGTACGGATCCCACACTGATGAGCAATACTCAAGTATAGGTCGAACGAGTGTTTTGTAAGCCACCTCCTTTGTTGATGGACTACATTTTCTTAGCACTCTCCCAATGAATCTCAACCTGGTACCCGCCTTACCAACAATTAGTTTTATATGATCATTCCACTTCAAATCGTTCCGTACGCATACTCCCAGATATTTTACAGAAGTAACTGCTACCAGTGTTTGTTCCGCTATCATATAATCATACAATAAAGGATCCTTCTTTCTATGTATTCGCAATACATTACTTTTGTCTATGTTAAGGGTCAGTTGCCACTCCCTGCACCAAGTGCCTATCCGCTGCAGATCTTCCTGTATTTCGCTACAATTTTCTAATGCAGCAACTTCTCTGTATACTACAGCATCATCCGCGAAAAGCCGCATGGAACTTCCGACACTATCTACTAAGTCATTTATATATATTGTGAAAAGCAATGGTCCCATAACACTCCCCTGTGGGACGCCAGAGGTTACTTTAACGTCTGTAGACGTCTCTCCATTGATAACAACATGCTGTGTTCTGTTTGCTAAAAACTCTTCAATCCAGCCACACAGCTGGTCTGATATTCCGTAGGCTCTTACTTTGTTTATCAGGCGACAGTGCGGAACTGTATCGAACGCCTTCCGGAAGTCAAGAAAAATAGCATCTACCTGGGAGCCTGTATCTAATATTTTCTGGGTCTCATGAACAAATAAGGCGAGTTGGGTCTCACACGATCGCTGTTTCCGGAATCCATGTTGATTCCTACATAGTAGATTCTGGGTTTCCAGAAATGACATGATACACGAGCAAAAAACATGTCCTAAAATTCTACAAGAGATCGACGTAAGAGATATAGGTCTATAGTTTTGCGCATCTGCTCGACGACCCTTCTTGAAGACTGGGACTATCTGTGCTCTTTTCCAATCATTTGGAACCCTCCGTTCCTCTAGAGACTTGCGGTACACGGCTGTTAGAAGGGGGGCAAGTTCTTTCGCGTACTCTGTGTAGAATCGAATTCTACACGCTTGGGAATGCTGTGGCTCGCGTAATTCCGTATTGTGACGTCACAAAACTCGACCGGCACCTCGTCTACGAACGCTTTCGCGTGCCGTGTGAGGGCGGCTTCAGCTCGCCGTCTTGTGCGTGAGAAGGCCCTGATGTACAGACTTACGCCCGACCTTTCCACCAGGAGAGCGCCCACGGTGTTAGGGGCGCGTTTACCGTCGTTACTCGCCACATAATACTGGCGCACGACGCGCACGCAGTGTGCCAGGAGTCGGCTGCCGGCGCCTGTTGCAGCCGGGTCCCAGCTTCTTGCCGGCCTCTCCCGCCGTATAATCTGCGGTCGTAATAGCGCCGTAATGCCGCTGGCCGGCGGAGGAAAAACGCGCCGCTCCCTCCGACGTTGTGCAGTTTAGGCGCCGGCTGCACCGGCCGGAGACTGCGCAAAAACCGCCGCCTCGGCCGAAAGCACTCACCGCGGCCGCCGCCGCCATCAACGATACACGGCAAGTGGATTTGCAAACCGGGTACCGTAATTAAAACTCGGCACGACGCCCAAGTGCCTGTCGCCGATATACACTGCCGGGCAGAAAAAGTGAAGCACCCATCGACGTGGCCGGACTCAACGTAACTTCGCACACGTATACACCATCGATGAGAATGTACGAGGGTCGTTCAATACGTAATGCGACACTTTTTTTTTTCTCGGTGGAAAACAAGGCGGAATTCTGTTGTGGGACATCGTGGAATATTCCTGCTTCAGCCTCTACGTTTTTATGAAGTTCCGAAAGGTGGCGGCGCTTTATGTAGCCTTCAAAATGTCGTCTGTAAAGGAAGTGCGTTCCAAGCAGACTGCTGTCACTGAGTTTCTTTTGGAGGAAGGCTAGAGCATCGCAGATATTCATAGGCCCTTGCAGAATTTCTACGGCGACCTGATAGTGAACAAAAGCACGACGAGTCGTTGGGCGAGGCGTCTGTCATCATCACATCAAGGGTCGCGCAGACCTGTCTGATCTCTCGCGCACCGGCACAGAACTGTGACTCGTCTAATATTGGAACGTGCGGACACTCTCATTGTAGGTGATCGACGGACCACAATCAAACATCTCGCTGTACAACTGGACGTCTCTTTTGGATGATGAAGAGGTTATTGGTGGTGGTGGTAAGTTGCCATGGGACAAAACTGCTGAGGACATCGGTCCCTAGGCTTGCACTCTACTTAATCTAGCTTAAACTAACGACAACACGCACACCCATGCCCGAAGGAGAACTTGAACCTCCGACAAGGGGACTTGCGCGAACCGAGGCAAGGCACCTGAGACCACGTGACTATACCGCGCTGCAGGTTATTGATGCAGCAAGACGAATGGAGTGGTACCATGTGGGCATACAGCCTACCCTCCCCGCCCCCCCCCCCTCCCTGGTACAGCGGCATAAGGCGATCGCATTGAACGGAGATTATTTTGAAATAAAGGGCTTTGTAGCCAAAAGAGTGGGGAATAATATGGTGTATTGGAATCCTGAATAAAACCATCTTGCTTTCAGAAAAAGTGTTGCATTAATTATTGAACGCCACTCGTAAATGTCTAGAGCTATAATTTAGAGCTGCAGTTCTCTGTGACAGGTAGAACAGCCACCAGAGCGCATTCGTGTTGTTTGTGGTTAGCGTTGTCACTAAACCTGGATGGGTAATAAGAAGCGGCAGGTGGTGGGTGATCACTGCGAAGGACTCGGGGATGCCCCGTACCCATGTGTGGCAGCATTATCAGTACTTCACAGAGTTTGAAGGAGCCTCATATTGTGGATCTCAGTTTGGTCAGCAGATCGAAACGTCCAATATCGCAATATCGAGCTTTATGGGGCAGTCCCCGATGTGGGGTTGTATGGGAACTTAAAAGACAGCCATACTCGTTGTCAAGATTCCAATTGACCACGTATGATCACCACCAAGGAGGATAGCCGTACTGCGTACGAAGCACATCATAGCCCCTCCCATCCTAGAACAAGTAATAGACTCCCTGCAACATTCGGCGTACGGCAAATTGAAAAAGAGAGAGAAAGAGGAAGAGATAGGGTGTTATATACAGGGTGGTCCATCTGAAGTTTCGGATGAGATTATCTCGAAAACTATACATCGGGTAAAATACTACACGTGACACCGAGCCCACGCCCCCTTGGGTGGGGTCGGGAGCAACTTTTAAATCTTAAATGGAAACCCCCATTTTTTATTGCATATTCGAATTCTCCATAAAAAAGTAATCAGGTTTTGTCTGAAACATTTTTTAAACAATTGACAGAGGGCGCTGAAATCGAGAAAAAAGTAAAATTGGGGAAGAACTCCGATTTATTTAGAATGATCCGAGAAGGATACATCAAATCGATACAAAACGTGCACCAATTTTCATAACGCAAAGTTATGCTTTTTTTTTTTTTACATAATGTATCCTACCCGCCACAGTTTTTGATGGAGGAAGGCGGAATGGTATTAAAAATCTCGTTAGGGACCTATTCACAATTGCGTTACTCACCCGACTGTGGCGCTACCGTGGCCAAACTGCGAACTATGGCTCAGTATAAAGGTCGGTGCAATGCGATCAGACGTCACTTCACTTTCAGACTGTGAACCGTAAACATCGACTGACGAAAGTAAATTATCCTTTAGCGAAACATGGCTCACTATCCTCCTACAGATATTGTTGATATGATGTTACTCGTAATTTTAGGTGAATGCCATAACAATTACGCTGCAGCTGCGCAAATGTATGCGGATCGTTTCCCAAACAGACGACATCCAAGCGAAAACATTATTCGAAATTGCACTCAACGAGCTCGAAATGGATACATGCACCTTCCACCTCGTCATCTCGAATACAATGAAAATGACGCTCGTACCGTTACCGTTCTCGCCTGTGTTCAACTGGATTCCGAAATGAGTAGCCGTGCGATTCAGAGACAAACTGGAATACCGAAATCAACTGTTTTGAGGATTTTGAAGGCACATAATTATCTTGGGTATCATATCACACTGACACTGGCATTAACACCGTAAGATACACAAATACGCGTGCATTTCTGCCAATGGGCCTTGGAAATGATAAGAAGTGACAAAGTTTTTTTAGATACGGTATGTTCACCGACGAAGCCACATTCAAAAACAATAGCGAATTAAATCGTCATGATAGTCATTATTGGTCCTCTGTCAGTCCACACTGGCACAGACCCATTGTCAATCAACACAAATGGTCGTTAATGGTCTGGTGTGGAATTTTAAACAGTTACTTGATAGGACCGGTTTTTTTTTTTTTTTTTTTTTTTTTTTTTTTTTTTTTTTTTTTTTTTTTTTTTTTTTTTTGACCGGAATGTTACTGGGGAATCTTATTTACAACTCCATGATGATTTGTTGGAGGTAATGGAAGATGTTGTTTTAGAAACTAGGCAACGAATGTGGTTCCAACAGGTCGGAGCATCTCCCCATTGTGCTAAAAATGTGCGGAACGTTTTAAATTTATGATGCCATGGTTGGTGGATAGGACGATTTTGATTGGAATATTATCTTTCAAATTCTGAAGGTGGCAGTAAAATAGAGAGAGCAAAAGGCTATTTACAATTTGTACAGAAACCAGATGGCAGTTATAAGAGTCGAGGGACATGAAAGGGAAGCAGTGGTTGGGAAGGGAGTGAGACAGGTTTTTAGCCTCTCCCCGATGTTATTCAATCTGTATTGAGCAAGCAGTAAAGGAAACAAAAGAAAAATTCGGAGTGGGTATTAAAATCCATGGAGAAGAAACATGAACTTTGAGGTTTGCCGATCGCACTGTAATTCTGCCAGAGACAGCAAAGGACTTGGAAGATCAGTTGAACGGAATGGACAGTGTCTTGAAAGGAGACTTAAGATGAACATCAACAAAAGCAAAATGAGGATAATGGAATGTAGTCGAATTAAGTCGGGTGATGCTGAGGGAATTAGATTAGGACATGAGACACTACTTTAAGTAAAGGAGTTTTGCTATTTGGGGAGCAAAATAACTGATGATGGTCGAAGTAGAGAGGATATAAAATGTAGACTGGCAATGGCAAGGAAAGCGTTTCTGAAGAAGAGAAATTTGTTAACATCGAGTATAGATTTAAGTGTCAGGAAGTCGTTTCTGAAAGTATTTGTATGGAGTGTAGCCATGTATGGAAGTGAAACATGGACAATAAATAGTTTGGACAAGAAGAGAATAGAAGCTTTCGAAATGTGGTGCTATAGAAGAATGTTGAAGATTAGTTGGGTAGATTACGTAACTAATGAGGAGGTATTGAATAGGATTGGGGAGAAGAGAAGTTTGTGGCTCAACTTGACTAGAAGAAGGGATCGGTTGGTAGGACATGTCCTGAGGCATCAAGGGATCACAAATTTAGCATTGGAAGGCAGCGTGGAGGGTAAAAATCGTAGAGGGAGACCAAGAGATGAATACACTAAGCAGATTCAGAAGGATGTAGGTTGCAGTAGGTACTGGGAGATGAAGGAGCTTGCACAGGATAGATTAGCATGAAGAGCTGCATCAAACCATTCTCAGGACTGAAGACCACAACAACAACAACAAACGATCTCATTTGTAATAAGACTGCAGTACACGCTAGGTGCCTATTTGCTTCCACCGCACTGAGTGGAATGCATGAGCTCTAATGAATACTCACCAACCTGCAGTCTTCCACAGTTATTGTCCCCTGCGCAGAAAACAGCACTTGGGTCGTGAATGCGTTATCTTGAGGCTGTAAGAAACTGTCAGCGAAGAATTGTTATTTCAGAAATAATTAAATTTTCAATCAGTTTGTTTATAAAGGATGCCACTCGCTTTTTATTAGCAGAATACGAGAAACTACACAATTACATTCCACTTTAGAGTCACAAGTAATTTCTATTCTTCAACAAGTTAATGAACTGCGTATTTCCGCAGTTAAAATCAAACTGTTGTCAGCTACACGTCCATATAACCATATTTGCTAATGAAGTCTTAACCTGACACCGACCGCGGCAGACAGCATGTCTGTCCTACGAGGTTTCCGAACCAGCTCTCGCATCTACAAACTAGACATTACAAATTAAGTTTTACATGATACCGCGGCGTACAACATGTCCGTCCACCGAGACTGCCGAACCAGCTCTGATCTTACAGCCGAACCACTACGCCCGCCATCCAAGTTAAGTGCGATCCGAAGGTCACCAAGTGCTCCGTCTGCCTTTTCGTTTAGCAGTTGTTTATTACTCTGCTGGTTACTAATAGTTGTGAGATAATGGAATGATAGCACGCTTTTAAGAGATACTTTAATTTGAAATGCAAGCAAATATGCTGTTTGGTTTGCCAAATATTAATAACAGAAGATTGTTATTTTGGCGCGAAACTACCGAACGCAGCAGTCAATTGCCGAGAAGGAGCGCAATTTATGCGGTGTTTCTCAAATACCCGTAGCAAACAAACCATCTGCCATCGGTACTTCGCACCACATTATGTCATCTTGTCACTTCTGACTTTTCAACTGATTTAAGAAGAGCTTCTTGAATCTGAATATGATGGCTGCGAAGCCAGAAATATTACAGGTGCCATCCCAACCACTGGTCGGAGGGTAGCAGCACTCGCACGAGGGAATTGCCGTAGGCTGTCGCTAACACCACAACACAAACGGCTGCAACTGCGAGAAGTGATCTGAAAACAGTCGACACTGCCCGAAATCGGTCAGACTGCAAAAATGAACACAGCAATCGATAGATGTAAAATAAGACTATTTTGTAATGGGATGCGATCATTTTGATTTTTAGACGGCAAACGATAGCGTTATCTACAAACAATCTACTAAATCCAGGCTTGCGCAGAAAGTAATGCTGAAACGTCTCCTTAGAAAATTTTATGAATTACTGTGCTGGTAAACCTCTTACGTTATTTGATTTTCAAACAGCTGAGCAAAACTGAACGTGGTCAGACATTTCTCTCTTTACTTATTCTGATCATCAATAAACTGACACACAATATTTTAAGCGCAACGCAGTCTGACTTTCAATAATCCCTACAAAAGAATGGCCCTGACTACCAACAACCTATACCATTCATGAATCACTTACCTCACAAAAATCTTCGTTTCTCGAACTACTGCAATACAGCGAGCGCCAATACTGCCAGCTAAATAAAAGATTCTAACTACTGAAGGCACTAACTACTGATAGGCATACTTAGCATATGAAAGATTTTGATAGACAACAAACAATGTATTTACCTTAATAGTGTTCAAAAGTCATAATATGTATATCAGTTCATGACATCCAGTCTTACAAATTTACTGTCTTTGATGGACGCACGTCCAGATCATCCGCTCTCAAAATTCTGCCATCTCTCTCCCCACATCCACCACTGCTGGCGGCTCACCTCCAACTGCGCAACGCTACGCGCTGTTAACAGCCGGCTGCCCAACACTACAATAGCTAATATTACAACAATGCAAACCAGCCACAGACTGCACACAGCACAGCCAGTGATTTTCATACGGAGCGCTACGTGGCGTTACCATAATAAAAACCTAAACAGCCTACTTACAATGCACCGCATTTTTTCCTCAATAATCCTTTATTGAACACAAAAAAATGGCTCTGAGCACTATGGGACTTAACTTCTCAGGTCATCAGTCCCCTAGAACTTAGAACCACTTAAACCTAACTAACCTAAGGACATCACACACATCCATGCCCGAGGCAGGATTCGAACCTGCGACAGTAGCGGTCACGCGGTTCCAGACTGTAGCGCCTTTAACCGCTTGGCCACACCGGCCGGCTATTGAACACAGTAAGAATTATTCACATGAGAGGGGTGTTTTATCTACACACCCTATTTTTCCACGTAACTTCCATCCCATTCTATACCCTTCCTCCAGCGTGAAACAAGGGCGTGTATGCCCTGTCGGTACCAATCCTTGTCCTGGTGGCGGAACCAGTGCTTCACTGTGTGAATCACCTCCTCATCATCCTCAAAATGGCTTCCACGAGTGGCATCCTTTAATGGCGAATGACAACATCACCTCGCTCCAGCATGTCAGGTGTGACAGCCGTGGATGGTCTCCCCGACCGCTGCAAATCGTGGAGCTCCGCCGAACCGCCTTCTGTTGACCTCATCCTCCGTGCCCAGCGACTGACTGTACCTCTGTCGACAGCATATGCTCCATAGACTTTGCACAAAATTTTATGAATATTCCGCACAGTTTCTGTTTCTGCAGTGAGAAGTTCGACAACCGCGCGTTGCTTGTAACGCACATCACCTACAGACGCCATTTGGAACTGTCATCCAGCTACGCTGTCTGTCGGAAGCGACGGGAAAAATTGGCGCACTCACTCTGGAGATTTCAAATAATACATACGCAACGTTTCGCATTCGTAGCACTGTTTTCGGCTGAGAAAAAAAAAAATTCGGTCCATTACTTTCTCGGCAACCTTCGTAGATTAAGAGCAGCAGATCGCCTATAGCTCCACTCTCTGGAACCCCAGACGTTACTTCGGTTTTACTAGGTAACTTCGCGTCAACTACTACTAACTGTGATCTTTCTCACAGGAAATTACCAATACAATCGAAGAGCTGCAACGAGACTACATAGACCTGCAGTCTGATTGGCAGCTCCTGCAAGTGAGGAACGGTGTCAAAAATCTCCTGAAAATCTAGAAATACGTAATCAACTTAAGATCCCCTGAAGGCAGCGGCCGGCCGGTGTGGCCGAGCGGTTGTAGGCGCTTCAGTCTGGAACCGAGCGACCGCTACGGTCGTAGGTTCGAATCCTGCCTCGCGCATGGATGTGTGTGATGTTCAAAAATGGTTCAAATGGCTCTGAGCACTATGGGACTTAGCTTCTGAGGTCATCAGTCCCCTAGAACCTAGAACTACTTGAACCTCACTGACCTGAGGACATCACACACATCCATGTCCGAGGCAGGATTCGAACCTGCGACCGTAGCGGTCGCGTAGTTCCAGACTGTAGCTCCTAGAACCGCTCGGCCACTCCTGTGTGTGATGTCCTTAGGTTAGTTAGGTTTAAGTAGTTCTAAGTTCTAGGGGACTGATGACCTCAGATGTTAAGTCCCATAGTGCTCAGAGCCACTTGAAGGCAGCATTCATTGCTTAATGTGAATAATGAGCCAGTTGTGTTTCAAAAGAATGATTTTTTCTGATTTTATATTGGTTATGTTCTCATAAGGTCGTTTTCTTTCATCGAAGTGTTTCATAATACTGGAACGTAGAGGGCCTATATGTTATAAAAACCTTCATCGCCAGAGTGGGTGTTTGATGCTTCAGTACCAGCAAGCACTTGTTCCTTCGGCACAGAGGGAGTGAGAGAAAGAGAGAGTGAGAGAGCCAAGTAACAGGACATCGCCAGCCTATACTGCCTTTCACGAGACGGGAGGTTTGGTCAGACTGAAAATAAAATGTATCCTGACGCAGTGTGCGCCGCCGCTGGACCGTAACGGCTTAGTTTGGCTGACTTGCGCGCTCGCCCGGACCGTGTTTCGTAACGCCGTTACTATTAGCCTGCGACGTAAATCATAACAGGAAGGGAAACTGCCTGGGCTGGTGCAGACAGACCCCTTTACGAGATCCGCTCCACCGTGGTATTGGCTCCAGCCCAATTCACCGGCTACGTGTCTCGTGGTTTCCACACCAGCCAGTAATTTACGGTAAATGCTAGCGTCGTAATCCAAATCGACGGACAAGGTTGCGAACAGTATTAACTTTCTTTCTTTCTTTGTGGAACTAACTGTGCCTCGCAATTTACTACACAGATTTCTTCTCGTTGTTTTACCCTGTACAGGGAACCTTGTACGGGAACGGAACTAGTGGTAGAGCGTACGCGGCGCACAAATCCAGCAGGAGGAGTGCCTCAAACGAGGTGAAAAGTCAGACAGAAGCCAATAAGGACCGGCCGAATTGCTTCGAGTAGCGTGCTGTTGAAAGCTGTTAACGCTCACGCGCTTTCATTAGCGGGTGGTTAAACCTATTTTTGGCAGCCACGCTAATCAGGGTTTTCTAACTACGAAAACTGCTAGAATTACTTTGCTCCTAGTAAACTTAGCCGTGTACCAACCAAACAGCAAACTAATACTGTTCGTGTATTGTTTACTTGTCTTTACTTAAAACCGTCACTAAATTTCAGCTGCTGGTTGCCTATCTAACGGCTTCCAGGGACTCTCCTTTTCAGTTTTCATTTAATAATCGACCGAACTTAAAGACTGAAAATGCAGTTTAAATCTAAGAGCTATAATCTTGCCTTAAATGCTTTAACACAATAAATCAATTATTGAAGTGAGAAATAGTGTATGTCGTGAGGCATTGTACCTCACGGCGCGAAAGTTATCCAGCTTATGTTCATCTAGTATTTGAGAATGAGAGCATTTAGAAACTTCCAAAAAACTTTGCACATAATTCCAAAGTCTTTAGAAACTTTTACTGGTTGACATCTCCCTCGAAACATTGAACGGAAAAGAAATTTTCACGTACTGCGAGTACATTTTTGCTGTTCATACTGTAAATCTTATCAGGCACGTTGTTTTAAATTATGACTCCTTTAGTACTAGTTCTATCCGCAACATATTTTGCAGACAATATCGAAGTATACCACTGAATGCACTCCAAAATTATATCACTGCATGACACATACACTACTGGTCATTAAAATTGCTACACCAAGAAGAAATGCAGATGATAAACGGGTATTCATTGGACAAATATATTATACTAGAACTGACACGTGATTACATTTTCATGCAATTTGGGTGCATAGATCCTGAGAAATCAGTACTCAGAACAACCACCTCTGGCCGTAATAACGCCCTTGATACGCCTGGGCATTGAGTCAAGCAGAGCTCGGATGGCGCGTACAGGTACAGCTGCCCATGCAGCTTCAACACGATACCACAGTTCATCAACAGTAGTGACTGGCGTATTGTGAAGAAAAAATGGTTCAAATGGCTCTGAGCACTACGGGATTTAACTACTGAGGTCATCAGTCCCCTAGAACTTAGAACTACTGAAACATAACTAACCTAAGAACAGCACACACATCCATGTCCGAGGCAGAATTCGAACCTGCGACCGTAGCGGTCAAGCGGTTCCAAACTGACGCGCTTAGAACCGCACAGCTATTGTGAAGAGCCAGTTGCTCTGCCACCATTGACCAGACGTTTTCCATTGGTGAGAGATCTGGAGAATGTGCTAGCAACGGCAGCAGTCGAACATTTTCTGTATCCAGACAGGCCCGTACAGGACCTGCAACATGCGGTCGTGCATTATCCTGCTGAAATGTAGGGTTCCGCAGGGATCGAATGAAGGGTAGAGCCACGGGTCGTAACACATCTCAAATGAAACGTCCACTGTTCAAAGTGCCGTCAATGCGAACAAGAGGTGACCGAGACGTGTCCATTCGTGCACCCAGGTTCGTCGTTGAGTACACCATCGCAGGCGCTCCTGTCTGCGATACAGCGTCAAGGGTATCCGCAGCCATGGTCTCCGAGCTGACAGACCAGGTTGTTGCAACCGTCGTCGAACTGTTCGTGCAGATGGTTGTTGTCTTGCAAACTTCCCCATCTGTTGACTCAGGGATCGAGATGTGGCTGCACGATCCGTTACAGCTATGCGGATAAGATGCCTGTAATCTCGACTGCTAGTGATACGATGCTGTTGGAATCCAGTACGCCGTTCCGTACTACCCTCCTGAACCCACTGATTCCATATTCTGCTAACAGTCATTGGATTTCGACCAACGCGAGTAGCAATATCGCGATACGATAAACCGCAACCACGATAGGCTACAATCCGACATCAAAGTCGGAAACGTGATGGTAAGCATTTCTCGTCCTTAACACGAGGCATCACAACAACGTTTCACCAGGCAACGCTGGTCGACTGCTGTATGTGTATGAGAAATCGGTACTACACTTTCCTCATGTGAGCACGTTGTTAAGTGTCACCACCGGCGCCAACCTTGTGTGAATGCTCTGAAAAGCTAATCATTTGCATATCACAGCATCTTCTTCCTGTCGGTTAAATTTGGCGTCTGTAGCACGTCATCTTCGTGGTGTAGCAATTTTAATGGCCAGTGATGTAGTTCATGAGAAATGATGTCGTAATCATCGAGATGCTTGAGTAGCTTTTATTAAAAAGATGTTCGATTCTTTGAAGAAGGGGGGGTGGGGTTACTGATTATTACTGTTACAATTGTTCTTACTATTACTCGCGTCAACTGAAAATAATTACAATAGTTTTTACGTGCAAAAAATGGTAAATGGTGTAACGTATATTCAGCAAATATGTAACGTAGCTACAGCCAATATGGCCTATGTTCGTCTGTGAGACTGGACTCGATAAGCAACAAGAGCTATCAGTAAACGGAATCTAACCTTCATAACACTGTGTGCGTGTTGTATGAGTGTCAGTTTCACTGTCATTTAAGCCCTTAACAGTCGTTACATGAAAAACTTAAAACTAACATTTGGATAAGCTATCTGACTGCGTTTGTGAACAAGAATTTACAAGTGATACAAAATCTGACTTGTGCAACAGAATTTACTGCGCTAGAGTACATGAGATGTTGTGGTGTGTCAGTGTCTCTGTTTTGGCCCTAAGTTTTACAATCACCTCTTTGCATAACTGCCTTTTTCCATTTGGTTTACAGCAATGAGCAACAGCTTGCAGCAGCAGCAGCAGCAGCTACAGCTTGTTGTTAAATAAGAATGAATTTAATAAAAAGGAGTTTGCTTGGGTCCTGTTAACTACTAAATAACTTTTGAGAAGGGATTTCATTAATTACGTCTATTTAAAACTTCAGAATCATCATGAACAAGTATTAATGTTAAATGACATATGTGTCAATAATGGCTGAGTGCCACATTAACAAATTACTTCAATTTTTGAAGTTACATCAGCGTTTAGTAATCACAGCATATTATTTAGATGTGGACAATAATTTTTATTATTTGGAGGCTAAGGAGGCTTCTTTCACTGACAGGGAAAACACGGAATTATTTCAAACTCGGACTAACACTGACGAGCCTTACCCCTTTTAATTGCTTTTGCTCTATGTTTGCGAATTTTATCTTGAATTCCATCTTCAAGCATAGTGAAGCCATCTAAATCTCTCCTGGCTATATAAATGAAATGAGGCCTTGAGTGTGGTAAGATCTGCCATCACCGACGTGAGGGCAGCGTGACACTTCTTCTGTCTCCGAGCTCTCGACTGATACCACTTCCCCACTCTCGCAGACAGACCTCGTCTCACAGCAATGCTTAGAATCGCGCTCCCATGTTTTACCCTTGGACTGTTACTATCGACATCTGAGTACTTACACAATGCAAATAATAGCGTTAAGTTGGATATATTGCTTTATGTAATGGTGAGTTCTGACACACTTCTTGGTTGACAGTATGCGAAATAAATAGGCCTAATGGTTGGTTGGTTGTTTTGGGGAAGGAGACCAGACAGCGTGGTCATCGGTCTCATCGGATTAGGGAAGGAAGTCGGCCGTGCCCTTTCAGAGGAACCATCCCGGCATTTGCCTGGAATGATTTAGAGAAATCACGGAAAACCTAAATCAGGATGGCCGGACGCGGGATTGAACCGTCGTCCTCCCGAATGCGAGTCCAGTGTCTAACCACTGCGCCACCTCGCCCGGTTAGGCCTAATGCAAATCATACATGGAGACAAATAAAAAAGCAAAGAACGTTAAATAGTCTTAGCCTAGAATTTCTCAGTCTCTACTGTTATCTCTCCAACATTAACCAAAACCCCCTCGTTCAGCGACACATGAAAGAAAGTGCACCAATAAAGACATTATACCTCAGGAACATTACTGGGATTCTTCGAAGTATATTTATTTAATGTGTCAATTCCACCTCCTTCTCACTTCTAATATTAGCACGTTCAAGGGCTTCAACGTCGAACTTTCTGTACGATAATGATAAATTACTTTTACAAGCTTTCAGGTGTTGACAAAATACTGGAAAACACACAATTTTCGAAAAGACGAGATTAATCTACTACTTTTTCTCGGCGAATCTGCTTTTAAAATGCTACAAGGAATTGAAATAATAATGCTAATCTATAATTATCAGTAATAGCTCAAAGTTTGCACAGTTAGCACACGAACAGAAAGTACATCGTTTTCGTCTTTTGCATCGTGGGTATTGAGACTGTTGAGTCTGTGACCATATTCAGAGGAATAAGTGTGTTTCTGTCTTACATACTTATTCCTTTCTTACCCTACATAGGCACATGAGATTTTCAAGAAATACTAACAAAAAGGCTACGTAAATACGTCATCTATGTTTTTTATCTCATTGAGACTGTTTATAGAGGACGCTGTTGTAAAATGGGAGGTAATATTGTTAAAATATTGTTGCGGTATGAAGGAACAGTGACAGATAGCTCTTGGTGCAAAACTGACGATGACCAACATGAATAAACAGAATTTAATGAAAGTGAGCAGGTGAAAGGATCAGATATCGTTTGACTACAAGAATGGCAAACAGTCACAGCAGTTAGCCATGGCTATCGAATACCAGAGAGTATTTGCCCGCAGCGTTTTAACATAGAATCACAACATAAATCTTACCTTGGGGAAGTAGGCGCTTCACTGAGATTTATCAGAAGAATGTTAAACGAAGCTGCACACTCGTGAAAGTGACCGGTTACGGAATCTTCAGCTGGTCAGTTATTAGGTGTGCTTAACCAGTCTAGGATCCTTATTAAAAGGTTGGCAAAAGAAGCAGAAGGGATTCAAAGAAGTGCTGTGCCCTTCGTCAATGATTTGTTCCGTCAGCGAGAGAGCGAACTAGGAACAATTTCGAGAGAGGATCTGTTAGTTAAAGAGCGCCGCACATACAAAATCAAAATGTTCCACGAACCAATAACAGTCAAGAAACATATTACTACCTCTAACATATTTCCGCTAATGACCACGGGAAATACAAGAAAGTCGGTTGTGCATAATGGAATTCCGGCAAACCATTCTTCTCGCTCATCGTAAAACTAATTCTCCCGTACAGTATTTACCCCCTCTCGTCATATACCGTGTGGTCCCTTGAGAAACTGTAAAACGTAGGTCATCTCTCGAAGATTGTAAAAACAGGTCTCCCGAGACTTGTAAACATCCCACCCTGACAAAAGCTTTAAATATTTAAGCTAGTTTCGGTTCTCTTTGTGTCTATTGTGTGAAAAAGGAAGTCTGTAAACTCTCCTTTGAACTTCGTGCAGTATAAAACCGCAGCTGTTATGAAATATACATGTCGATAACCGTTCTCACACTATGTTCGTGCAGAAGCCAAGCATGTCATACTTTACGTACAGAGGACTTCAGCGGAATGGACATGATTGAGATAAACATTCCTTCACCGTTGCTTGGATGTAACTGGAAGTTTTTTATGCGATAATTAAGCTGACTTGTCACAGATATATTGGTAGAAGCGTGAGCGGCGGTCAAATCCGGTGTCACGCATGGACTGTAGTTAGTGGTGATACTTTTCTGGTGTTCTGTTGTGAGGGGCTTCCGAGCGTGAATATCAAATAATCAAGGAGACCACGTCCTAACTGCATTAATTACCATAATACGACGTGTCTGACCTCCACAGACAAGGAAAGCATTTTAACGTGGAACGTAACGCCTGTCGCCCAGTCATGTAGTGGCTGTTTGATAGTTTCCTGATTCAGGATTATGGAAACGACAGCCACGACGGGGGCAAGGAGCAGTAGGTAACACGTCTCCGCCATGAAGAGTGTGGACGCCTAACACGAGCTTGCGTTTGTCCAGAATAATAATAATGAATAGCTGGAATGCATAGCGGACACCGAAGTAAATGAAGCGTTATTTCTCTGGCTTTGCCCGTGGAATACTGTGATACTCTTTATGAGCAAGAAAGCCGAAGAATGTACGATGAAAGAGATACAGAAAGGTCTGGAAGGTGTAGGAACGTAGGAAACATGATTTTGCAACTTAAACTTTGAGAACCAAAACTGAAGCGATCAGACGTTTCCAAAAGAAACACGAACAACATGGACGAATGAGTGAAGAAAGACTTAAAACCTGAAAGGGTGCTGAGCAGAATCAGTACTCCAAAAAGGTGACAAGAACTAACGTATTCCGTACGCATGTAGAACGAAAAAAAAGAAGTAATTACAAAAACTGAAAAGTTAAGTAAAAAGGTTTTCGGCCGGTATGCTGCAATACATTGCGGAACTTAGGTAAATATTACAAATGTTGCCGTTTTCTTCACGGAGTTCATTAACTCCTTTTTAAAAGTAACAGAAATAAAATTAAATTTTTCTCGTAACAAGCAATGATAAATGCCTATTCAGCTGTATTTAGGTGTGAATGTTGAAACATGAGAGTACTTAATTCTGAATCACAACAACACTTTGACTACAAAATATCTCTTTGGTGTAGACTGATATGAAGGCTACACAAGAGACGGTCGCTGTGGCCGAGCGGTTCTAGACGCTTCAGTCCGGAACCGCGCTGCTGCTATGGTCGCAGGTTCGAATCCTGCCTCGGGCATGGATGTATGTGATGTCCTTAGGTTAGTTAGTTTTAAGTAGTTCTAAGTCTAAGGGTCTGATGACCTCAGATGTTAAGTCCGATAGTGCTTAGAGCCATTTGAACCATTTTTGGCTACACAAGAAACAATAATGTGAGATAATGAGTAACCTGAAAACTTGTTGAGTATATCATCGAAATATTAGCTTTTTGATTCGAACCTAACAATGGCCGGCCAGAGTGGCCGAGCGGTTCTAGGCGCTACAGTCCGGAACCGCGCGACCGCTACGGTCGCAGGTTCGAATCCTGCTTCGGGCATGGATGTGTGTGATGTCCTTACGTTAGTTAGGTTTAAGTAGTTCTAAGTTCTAGGGGACTGATGACCTCAGAAGTTAAGTCCCATAGTGCTCAGAGCCATTTGAACCATTTTAACCTAACAATGTTTTCATCTAACTTTGAAATTTTACGCTCCACTAAAACAAATACTCATGAAATGCAAGTAAAGTCACTCCCTTGTTCTTTAATTCATGTTCATCATATACACTCCCAATTTACATCAAAATCAGCAAGAAGGGTGCCTACATCAGAGATGTCACCCGTAGAGACTTAAGCAACACCCCATCTTCGTAAATATGCGTAACCTGCACCTCACCAAGTCTCAGAATGGAACAGTGGAGACAGACGCCAGGCACAAGGCTGGTGTTTCATTATGCAGATTAAGCTGGCACGGCTGAGGACCTTTCAACCTATACGTCTCTGCTGCAAACATTAATATACGCGTAACGTTAGAGGTTCTCTAAATGTTCAGTCTCATGTTCCCAGCGTTCCAAGAGCTTAGCACGAGTAAATGTTGAAATAAGGAAGAACATTTATTTTTTTCGTTGAGTTATAAAGTTAGAAAGATACAAAGGTCATTGGAGACGGAACTATGAATGAAAGTCAAATGGAATAGCTTACTTGTTAGCATACTAAGCGCCTTTGAATTCTTTCACTTCTCCACGAACTTCTTTTGCCCTCCTTATTACCGAGCGAAGTGGCGCAGTGGTTAACACACCGGATTCGCATTCGGGAGGACGACGGTTCAAACCCGTCTCTGAGCAACTGATTCAGGTGTTGCGTGATTTCCCTAAATAGTTTCAGGCAAATGCCGGGATGGTTTCTTCGAAAGGGCACGGCATTTTCCCCATCTTTCCCTAATCCGAGCTTGTGCTCCATCTCTAATGACCTCATTACCGACGCGACGATAAACACTAATCTCCTCCTCCTACTCCCTCCTTATTTCATCTTAGACATTCGTTAATAAAACTGTTTATGTAATTTTAAGTCTTGTTTCATTAGCATACAGCTATCCATAATTTTTAATTGTTATACACGTACAATGATATCCCCATCACACTCCGCAAGCCACCTGATGGTGTGTGGTGGAGGGTACTACTTTCGGTACCACTTTCTGATCCCTCCAACCCTGTTCCACTCGTGAATAGTGCATGGGAAGTACGATTGTCGGTAAGCCTCTGTACTGGCTCTAATTTCTAGGCCGGCCGATGTGGCCGAGCAGCTCTAGGCGCTTCAGTCTGGAACCGCGCAACCGCTACGGTCGCAGGTTCGAATCCTACCTCGGGCATGGATGTGTATGATGTCCTTAGGTTAGTTAGGTTTAAGTAGTTCTAAGTCTAGGGGACTGATGACCTCAGGTGTTAAGTTCCATTGTGTCCCATAGTGCTTGGAGCCATTTGAAATATTTTCTAATTTCTAGAAATTTTCTCGTGCTCAATATGCGACATGTCTGTTTGTGTGTGTGTGTGTGGGGGGGGGGGGGGGGGGGGGAGTAATGTGTTGTCCGACTACTACTGTAAAGTGCTGTTCCGAAATTTAATAGTTAATCTCTTTGTGATGCACAACGCCTCTCATGTAACGTCTGCCAGTGGAGTTTGTTTAGCATCTCCGTAACGCTAAACGATCCCGTGACGAAACGCGCCACTCTTCGTTGGATCTTCTCTACCTCCTCCATCAGTCCTACGTGATAGGGATCCTAGATAGATGAACAGTACTTAAGAATCGGGCGAACAAGCACCTCATAAGCCACTTCTTTCGTGGATGAGTTACATTTCCTTAAGATTCTTCCGATGAATCTGAGTCTGGTGTCTGCTTTTCCCACTATTTGTTTTATGTGGTCATTCCACTTAAGGTCGCTCTGGATAGTTACGCCTAGATATTTTATAACAGACGCTGTCTCCAGCAGTTTGTCATCAATAGTGTAGCTATACAGTGGTGGATTCAGTAATAACAATATTACTGCCATTACAGAGGAAACATAAACTCATTTACAAAAAAAGTAACATAATTTCGTAAATTTATAGCAAAAATCGCTATATACGTGCACTACAAAGTGTGTGTCCATTTTGGCTTCTATCGTTTGGGCCACCCCTATAGGCGACATCTCTCTTCCTCTCGCTTGTTCTCTAACGTGGTAATAACAGCTCGCATATGGCCCCACACTATAGGTCACTCCTACTCAGTACAGATCCAAATATCATCGCATCGAGGTGGAAAAAAATACCTTGACTTAATCGCAGAATGTAAATTTTGCAGTACCTGATTATATAAACGCTCCTAATTACCTGAGAATTGTGTACAGAATTTTATAAACTATGGTGTCTGTTGTCCCCAATAAGGTGGTAACATAATGGGAACCTTCTTATCCCAAAGCACACAGTCTTTTTAGTGTTCTCTCGGTACTGGCTGTCTTTTCGGGACATCTTAATATTATGTGGCTCACAGCTTAATCTCTACCTGTAAAAAATAGGAATGTAAGTCAGTCTCATCCGATGTAGATGTCTCTTAAACTCACCATGATTAAATTTCATATGTACTGTGGTTGTATTTTTTGGCACCATTTTTGCTTTGTATACCAATGAGTTGTTGGGATCATAGGGTGTATTTCTCTGTAACGTTTCCCTTTGTTGTTAGTCCTTGTTCTCTCTTCATCTTGTTACCTCATTCGCATCTTCGTTGTAGCAAGTCGGTGAGTGATACTTTTGGATTACATGGCATGCTAGACGTTGTAAATTGTTCAGTTGACAGCCTGTTCGTTGCTGCCGATACTAATGTGCCCTTTGATACAGATTAAGGGAAGATTTACTATCTCTTAGTTCAAAAAATCGATTTTTTTAAAATTGCATTTTTGGATCCATGAAAGTGTTTAGAATCGACTCCTCAAACAGTTTTTCCGAATACGGAACGGAAATGTTTATTATTCGCAGTTGAACAAAAAAAAATGCACCTTCCTGAAATTGGCCTTTTTCATGCACCAGTTTTTTCGGGAATTTCGACTTTGTAGCCGCGAAAAATTATTCTATGTGCTTGCCCATGACTAAAACTGATAAAGTGATCAAGGAGCTTCCGACGTACTACGACTTGGCTGTCCGACGGCATTCCAGTTCGCTGGAACAGCTGAAGGAGGCAATTTGGGCAACGTATTTCCACGAGTGTTCGACGGATGACCACCCACAACACCAACATTCTCCGGCTGGGGAAACTAGTTGGTGCAAGTGGCGCATTGCAGAGGCTGCCGGACATCTGGACGAATATTAACACGGCCAGCCGCTCTCCACAGAAGTTTAAAAAGTGATTCATCCGATCTATGAGGCCCTTTCGGAGGACGAGTTATTGTACCGGTGCTAGGGAGGAAACGCCAAAATTCAAACGAAAGTTTGAACGCGTATGTTTGGCTGGCAAATGGTTCAAATGGCTCTGAGCACTATGGGACTCAACTGCTGAGGTCATTAGTCCCCTAGAACTTAGAACTAGTTAAACCTAACTAACCTAAGGACATCACAAACATCCATGCCCGAGGCAGGATTCGAACCTGCGACCGTAGCGGTCTTGCGGTTCCAGACTGCAGCGCGTTTAACCGCACGGCCACTTCGGCCGGCCGTATGTTTGGAAGTTAGCCCCCAAGCATTTGCATTCTGGCGCGAAGACTGTAGAGGTTTCGACTTTCCTGCCAGTGAGCAGCTTCATGAAGGGTATTCAGCAATTCTGAAGACCATGACTACGATGGACGTCACCCTGGAACTCTATTCGACGCAGTTCGCCAAGCATTTGGACGACCACCGGATTCAAGCGGCCGAAAACCGCTTGTCGCCGGCCGTACGGCTCTGGAGCAGCGCAGGATGCCCCAGATCGAGCAGAACGCCCTCTATGAGGAAGAGGAAGGACAAGTTTATGGACCCGGAATACCAGATTGAACATAAGTTGCATAATATTGCATTTATATGTAGTCAAAACTTCAAACGCGTTTTTCTCGAAATGACTCTTTTTTATCGCTCGGTAAGGTAACTTCAAATCTACCGAAGCGATTGGCATGATTCTTTGTTTCTGACGAAGCTAACTAAATTGTCTAGGAATTGTACCACTTTTATTCCGATCCATCTACTGTAAGTATTTTTACTTGGCCGAAGAAGTCGAAATATCGATGAAAAAACACTATATTTTTTCAAATGGACGCCATTTTGTTTCCTATGGTCCAAATAACTTAGCGAGGTATAACTCCTAAAAAATCTTATATACTTCGCATACGACAACTCAATTTTGATTTCAGACCGGCCGGCTGACCTGTGACATACCGCGCGTGGAGGTCTAAATCGAAATTTTGTTCGTTTCAACGGCACTTCCGCCTTTGCTCTTCGACATTTCCGGTCGAAAAAATTCCAGTTTGTAGAGGAAATAACAATAAACATTTTGACCAAATTTGATATTGATATTTATAGCACATCCCGAGAAATAAAATTCTCAAAGAACATGCTTTTTTCGGGCCAAAGATAGTAAACCTCCCCTTAATATGATTTCTATGCACTGATTTTTTCAGACTTTTGTATAACTTCATAGGTAACAAGATTATTGTATCGTTGATAAAACAACTAATTCACGCGTGGTCATTTTCGGTAT
Organism: Schistocerca serialis cubense; assembly: GCF_023864345.2. Classification (NCBI taxonomy): domain Eukaryota; kingdom Metazoa; phylum Arthropoda; class Insecta; order Orthoptera; family Acrididae; genus Schistocerca; species Schistocerca serialis. Next base: position 199,876,424 of record NC_064643.1, on the reverse strand, counting down.
GTTCGCGCGCCCTGGGTGCTGTGTGTATCCGACAACTGTGCCCAGAGACATCTGCGCTTGCGGACCATGTCGACGCGGACGCGCCGTATGATCGGTTCTGAACATTTGAAACCACGCCAGTGACATATATCTCATAGCTCCACGTCCTGCGTAAGACTTAATGCCTGCTCAGACTCTGCATCGCCGGTCACCCATCTTCGTAAGCGCACACTACTATCCTCCACAGCTGCCCCACTCTAAATCACGAAGACGCGATCAGGGTCGCACGCCCGTACAAATTGTAGCACTTGAATTCACTGCCACAAACAGAACAAAATCTTTCTTGGGGGCGCAGTCTGGATTTGGTGTAACTACCACTCTATGTGACGCGGCTCTAAGACACTGGACTATTATTCTAGAGCACTGAGTTTCGAATTGCCATCCGGTCATCCTGCCTTAGGCCCTTCGTGATTTCCACAGATTGCTTAAGGAGAATGTCGGAATGCCTCATTTGAAAAGCACACGGCTGAATACCTTCCTCATTCTTCCGAACTTATGCCCTTTCTGTAAGGATAACATGGAAGAAAGGAATGTTAAAACCTACTCTTCCTTCACTTTGGCGTACTTTATTCAAATTTAGAAGCCTCACGGTACTTTTAAGCTACGATGGGATCAAGAGAGGCTGTGTGATATGTTATAGCAGCTTTAAAGGCAACAAACATTCTGAAAACCCAGAACTAATGATATGGTGCGTCATTGGGCTGTGAGTGTACTTCGTGGCTCGGGAAAGTTAAAACATGCTTGCAACTGTTGCTCTGAAAGATTGTAAACGCTACGAAATAAGCTTTAACGCAAATGCACAGATTTATATTCAAAAGTGGCAGTTTTGCACTCCGTCTTATAAGTCGACTATTTGAAAAGGACTCTCTTCACCTATTCTTTTTTCCATTTGTTTTCTGAATTATAAAAAAATATACAATTAATTATCTTATTCGTATAACATCTCGTTCATAGTGAGTTACGAACTAAATCTGACGTTTTGCTTTCGTGTAGAAAGACATGTAAGTTTTGTTATGACCAGACGATAGTACCATCGTCCGGCCATAACTGTGGGTTCTTTGACTGCCCTGAGAGATCGCACATCGGAACTACACTCCTGGAAATTGAAATAAGAACACCGTGAATTCATTGTGCCAGGAAGGGGAAACTTTATTGACACATTCCTGGGGTCAGATACATCACATGATCACACTGACAGAACCACAGGCACATAGACACAGGCAACAGAGCATGCACAATGTAGGCACTAGTACAGCGTATATCCACCTTTCGCAGCAATGCAGGCTGCTATTCTCCCATGGAGACGATCGTAGAGATGCTGGATGTAGTCCTGTGGAACGGCTTGCCATGCCATTTCCACCTGGCGCCTCAGTTGGACCAGCGTTCGTGCTGGACGTGCAGACCGCGTGAGACGACGCTTCATCCAGTCCCAAACATGCTCAATGGGGGACAGATCCGGAGATCTTGCTGGCCAGGGTAGTTGACTTACACCCTCTAGAGGACGTTGGGTGGCACGGGATACATGCGGACGTGCATTGTCCTGTTGGAACAGCAAGTTCCCTTGCCGGTCTAGGAATGGTAGAACGATGGGTTCGATGACGGTTTGGATGTACCGTGCACTATTCAGTGTCCCCTCGACGATCACCAGTGGTGTACGGCAAGTGTAGGAGATCGCTCCCCACACCATGATGCCGGGTGTTGGCCCTGTGTGCCTCGGTCGTATGCAGTCCTGATTGTGGCGCTCACCTGCACGGCGCCAAACACGCATACGACCATCATTGGCACCAAGGCAGAAGCGACTCTCATCGCTGAAGACGACACGTCTCCATTCGTCCCTCCATTCACGCCTGTCGCGACACCACTGGAGGCGGGCTGCACGATGTTGGGGCGTGAGCGGAAGACGGCCTAACGGTGTGCGGGACCGTAGCCCAGCTTCATGAAGACGGTTGCGAATGGTCCTCGCCGATACCCCAGGAGCAACAGTGTCCCTAATTTGCTGGGAAGTGGCGGTGCGGTCCCCTACGGTACTGCGTAGGATCCTACGGTCTTGGCGTGCATCCGTGCGTCGCTGCGGTCCGGTCCCAGGTCGACGGGCACGTGCACCTTCCGCCGACCACTGGCGACAACATCGATGTACTGTGGAGACCTCACGCCCCACGTGTTGAGCAATTTGGCGGTACGTCCACCCGGCCTCCCGCATGCCCACTATACGCCCTCGCTCAAAGTCCGTCAACTGCACATACGGTTCACGTCCACGCTGTCGCGGCATGCTACCAGTGTTAAAGACTGCGATGGAGCTCCGTATGCCACGGCAAACTGGCTGAAACTGACGGCGGCGGTGCACAAATGCTGCGCAGCTAGCGCCATTCGACGGCCAACACCGCGGTTCCTGGTGTGTCCGCTGTGCCGTGCGTGTGATCATTGCTTGTACAGCCCTCTCGTAGTGTCCGGAGCAAGTATGGTGGGTCTGACACACCGGTGTCAATGTGTTCTTTTTTCCATTTCCAGGAGTGTACAATATTTGAAATATTGGTTCACTTTATTACATGAATGATTGAAGATTTACTTAACTTGATCAGGAGTGCCTGATAATTTACAACTGTCACTGACTATTACATCATCATCTGATGCACACTAATTATCAACTCTTCTCTTGAACGGGCGCTGATAACCTCGCTGTTGTGCGTCCTAAAACACTAATAATCAATCTTCTCTTGAAGTTCAATCTTCAACATTTACGAAAGTACATTTCCATTTGGTACAACTCTTTAGTCCTACTCGGTGATGCTGACTGCTTCAGCTGAAGTCACGAACTGGAGCATGGAGCCTCCATGCTGGGCTCCATATTGACCTCTGTGGGAGGGCGCTGTTGTGCTGAGACAGAGGGCTTGTCTTCTTCAGCCTCTCCCATCCGACACTGCGGATTGCAGCGAGACATCGCTACGGACGATGGTATCCATGTGCATTGCCGACTTCGGTGCAGAATCATGATTCTGGACGACACCACAAGTTTAGTGGTTGTTCCACAAGCAAACACACTACATATAGTTGTCTGTTCGAGAAACACTATTCTTCTAAATTCACTCCACAACACTGGAATGTTTTCCCTTGTGTTCCTTTGACACTGTAGCCTTGTCTTACTTGAAATTGGAGCCTTTTAAAGCTGAACGGTAATTTAGCTGAAATGACTGGAACTGGTAATATGAATAATGAGTTGTCTTTTTATTTTATGGTTAATACTTCCGTTTCTCTGATGCCGTTTGGAAGCTTTTTCGCGAAAACATACCTGGAAAATTGAGCGAATTTAGGAATTCTGTTGGGAAACTTGCGCAATATATAAGCGGGTAAACTGTTCCGATTAGTTGTTCCTCTGTCGCTCCTATACTGCACAACTCATCGGTTAAGACGATTTTGTGAGAGTGCGAATCAATTCGATGCTTACTGTTTCCAAGTTGCATTCTATATCATTCGCAAAAGCTCGAGAACATTATAGAACAATCTCGAATTTTTACCCTCAAAAATACGTTGACATTAAAGACCATGACAGGCTCGGGATCCAACCCGAGACTTTAATCTCCAGCCTGCCGACACTATAGTGGCGATGAAAATTTCGTCCACACTAGGAGTCAACTGGCTGCTTCCACACTGAGCACTGCCGCACTAGATTGTATTTTCTGTTTCGGGTCCTGAGAGTAGTGTCCACCCAGTGTTGTTGTTGTGGTCTTCAGTCCAGAGACTGGTTTCATGCAGCTCTCCACGATACTCTATCCTGTGCAAGCTTCTTCGTCTCCAAGTACCTTCTGCAACCTACATCCTTCTGAATCTGCTTAGTGTATTCATCTCTTGGTCTCCCTCTAAGATTATTACTTTCCACGGTGCCCTAAATTGGTGATCCGTTGATGCCTCAGAATATGTGCTACCAACCGATCCCTTCTTCTAGTCAAGTTGTACCACAAATTCCTCTTCTCCCCAATTCTCTTCAGTATCTCCTCATTAGTTAAGTGCTCTAACCATCTAATCTTCAAAATTCTTCTGTAGCACCACATTTCGAAAGCTTCTGCACTCTTCTTGTCTAAACTATTTATCGTCCATGTTTCACTTCAATATATGGCTACACTCCATACAAATACTTTCAGAAAAGATGTCCTGACACTTACATTTATACTCAATGTCAACAAATTTCTCTTCTTCAGAAACGCTTTCCTTGCCACTGCCACTCTACTTTTTATATCCTCTCTACTTCGACCATCATCAGTTATTTTGCTCCCCAAATAACAAAACTCATCTACTACTTTAAGTGTCTCATTTCCTAATCTAATTCCTCAGCATCACTTGATTTGATTCGACTACATTCCATTATCCTCGTTTTGCTTTTTTTTCTATAATCATCTCATATCCTCCTTTCAAGACACTGTCCATTCCGTTCAACTGCTCTTCCATATCCTTTGCTGTCTCTGTTAGAAATACAATGTCATCGGCAAACCTCAGAGTTTTTATTTCTTCACCATGGATTTAATTCCTACTCCAAATTTTTCTTCTGTTTCCTTTACTGCTTGCTCAATATACAGATTGAATAACATCGGGGAGAGGCTACAACCCTGTCTCACTCCCTTCCCAACCACTGCTTCCCTTTCATGTCCCTCGACTCTTATAACTGCCATCTGGTTTCTGTACAAATTGTAAATAGCATTTCGCTCCCTGTATTTTACCCCTGCCACCTTCAGAATTCGAAATAGAGTATTCCAGTCAACATTGTCAAAAGCTTTCTCTAAGTCTACAAATGCTATAAACGTAGGTTTGCCTTTCCTTAACCTATATTCTATGAGATATAGAACGGTCATTATTGCTTCACGTGTTCCTACATCTCTCCAGAATCCCAACTGATCTTCCCCTATGTCGGCTTCTACCAATTTTTCCATTTGTCTGTAAAGAATTCGTGTTGGTATTTTGCAGCCGTGACTTATTAAATTGATAGTTCGGTAATTTTGACACCTGTCTACATCTGCCTTCTTTGGGATTGGAATTATTATACTCTCCTTGAAGTGTGAGTGTATTTCGCTTGTCTCATACATCTTGCTCCCAGATGGTAGAGTTTCGTCATGGCTGGCTCTCCTACGGCTATCAGTAGTTCTAATGGAATGTTATCTACTACCGGGACCTTTCCTCGACTTCGGTCTTTCAGTGCTCTGTCAAACTCTTCACGGAGTATCATATCTCCAATTTCATCTTTGTCTACGTCCTCTTCCATCTCCATAATATCGCCCTCAAGTACATCGCCCTTGTATGGACCCACTATGTACGCCATCCAGCTCTCTGCCTTCCCTTCTTTGGTTAGAACTGGTTTTCCGTCTGAGATCTGCATGTTCATACAAGCGGTTCTCTTTTATCCAAAGGTCTCTTTAATTTTCCTGTAGACAGTATCTATCTCACCCCTAGTGATATATGCCTCTACATCCTTACATTTGTACTCTAGCTTTCTGCCACGATTCTTAAACCAAGTGTTAGCTATGATTAAGTTATGCTCTGTGCAAAATTCTACCAGGCGGCTTCCTCTTTCATTCCTTACCGCCATTCCATATTCACCTACAACTTTTCCTTCTCTTCCTTCTCCTACTATCGAATTTCAGTCCCCCATGATTATTAAATTTTCGTCTCCCTTCACTATCTGAATAATTTCTTTTATCTCATCATACATTTTGTTCAATCTCTTCGTCATCTGCGGAGCTAGTTAGCATATATACTTGTACCACTGTGGTAGGCGTGGGCTTTGTGTCTATCTTGGCTACAATAATGCATTCATTAAGTTGTTCGTAGTAGTTTACCCGCGCTTCTATTTTTTTATTCATTATTAAACCTACTCCTGAATTACACCTATTTGGTTTTGTATTTACAACCCTGTATTCACCTGACCAGAAGTCTTGCTCATCCTGCCACCGAACTTCACTAATTCCCACTATATCTAACTTTAATCTATCCATTTCCTTTTTTAAATTTTCTAACCTACCTTCCCGATTGAGGGATCTGACATTCCACGCTCCGATCCACAGAACACCAGTTTTGTTTCTCCTGAAAACTACGTCCTCCTGAGTAGTCCCCACCCGGAGATCCGAATGGGGGACTATTTTACCTCCGGAATATTTTACCCAAGAGGACGCCACCATCAACTAACCATACAGTAAAGCTGCAGGCCCTCGGGAAAAATTACGGCCGTAGTTTCCCCTTGCTTTCAGCTGTTCGCAGTACCAGCACAGCAAGGCCGTTTTGGTTAGCGCTATAAGGCCATATCAGTCAGTCATCCAGACTGTTGCCTCTGCAACGACGCCGGCGCGATGGTCGTGCTGTTCTGGCGCTGCAGTCCGGAACCGCGGGACTGCTACGGTCGCAGGTTCGAATCCTGCCTCGGGCATGGGTGTGTGTGATGTCTTTCGGTTAGTTAGGTTTAAGTAGTTCTAAGTTCTAGGGGACTTATGACCTAGGATGTTGAGTCCCATAGTGCTCAGAGCCATTTGAACGATCTGCAACGACTGAAAAGGCTGCTGCCCCTCTTCAGGAACCACACGTTTGTCTGGCCTCTCAACAGATACCCCTCCTTTGTGGTTGCATGTCGTCCGGAGTGGCCGTGCGGTTCTAGGCGCTACAGTCTGGAACCGAGCGACCGCTACGGTCCAGACTGAAGCGCCTAGAACCGTTTGGCCACTCCGGCCGGCTTCCAAAACCTTCACGTACCGTTCGGTAGTCACCGTGCCATAAAGGAATATGGCTCCAGTTATTCCGTGACTGCACATTGCAAACCACTGAGTCATCCATTGAGGGTGAAGATGTTTCTCGATCGCTAAATGCGGATTCTCAGTCCCCCCAAATGCGCCAATTTCGCTTATTCACGTACCCATCCAAATGAAAGTGGGCTTCGTCGCTGAACCAAACCATGCCTGCGCATACTAATTTCTGTCACGCTCCGCGACCAACCGAGCAGTTTGATCGTCTTAACGTAAATCGTTTGGTATTTATGACGATTTTAATTGATGTAGTTCGATAATTGTCACCCTGTATACGCACTGTAGCTATCCGCGTAGAAAGGATCGAGCAGTTTCCTGCGTTCGCACGCATCACTCCAGAGATCCTGTGGCCGTGACAGTTTCGCCATGGAGGTAGGAATAAGGGGAGATGGCGCTACGTATCCCAGCCGTACTACGTTTTGAAGCCATGGGGGCGTGGCTCGCTTCCATGACACTCTGACCAAAACATTGTCAGTGTGCTATGGCGCTGCGTGTATTACAGTCGCTAATTGCACCATATACGCATGTAACGTCATCAGATTGGTTGTTTCAAAGTTTTTGTTTAAAATAAAATCTCGTAAAGGCGAGATTCCGCGTTTCTTCTGATTAAAAATAGTTTTTAATATAATATTACGAATAGCTAGCCTTCAATGTAAACGATACAATTTTGTTAATTCAGTAATAAACGTGTATCACAAACTAAATAATAGAAACTGAAAACTAAGTTAGCTATACCCTCCCTCCAAAGCCCATAAATACATTTTGTTTGTAATACGTACTGGGACATTTCAGTTACGTTACACTACTGGGAAACAATGTTCATTACCACCAATATTTACTGAAATACGGTACATAGAATGGCAAATCTACACAGTGTCCTGTTTAGGCCTACACTTTACGCCAGTTAATGTAGTGTTAGCTTTTAATTTGGTACATGATGAAGACAAAGTGAGTTACTCAACACTTCGAATATCGACGATACGTACGTATTATACTGAAACGTGAACTTGAAAACTAAGAATTTTATTCTTTGAATTAACATACCTTTTGCAAATGTTTTGGGTGTATAGGGAAAACTGATGGTACAGCATTTTCTCGGAGCCTTACTGTTGAAAGGGAAGTTCGGTCTATGTCCTCTTCTCGGAAATGCTGAGAACATATAGTGCTCCATTTAGACGCACGCCAATTCTTCCTCCTCACGGCATTCTCCCACAGAGCTTTCCGACTTTCATTTTTAGGAAATCTAAAATCATACAGGAGAAAAACACGCTACGCTATAGTACAAGTACCTATGTAGCACACGTTCATTCACAATGAAGTTGTAAAATCACACTTAACGAGACAACTTACACATGAAATGTTATTCCCTTCGATTTCGCATCACAATCAGAACGATTCGTACACCCGAACACCACACAAGTCACCATAATAGCGCAAAATCCTTCCAAAAGCGAGCGACAAGCCTATGCACACAAGCTTACAGCAGCAATGGTCGGATTGAGATGGCTACCCTCGGCTTCACATAGCTTCACAGCTGTGACGTCACGGCGTCTCCCTCTATTCTTACCTCCACGAGTTTCGCAGTAGCAGGTGGGCGTGGCCAGCGCGGCGGCCTAACCGGCCCGGATGCGCGCATGCGCACAGAGCGGCGCCACGGCCCGGCAAGGCACGCGCGCGCTCGTGCGCCGTGACTGAGGCCGCCGTAGAGCTAGCGGCCCGGCCACGGCGCAACCTGTTTGAGATGAGCCGGCAGACCTTGTGAAGGTGAACACGGACAACTTCTGAATTTTTTCAGCCGCCCCTCCCACCGGCAGGCGGCGGCTCCGCGGACCGGAACAGTTAGCTCTAGCAGGTTCCCGCCGCCGCTCACGTGACATTTGTTGTTGTCGGTGTGCGGCTGCCATATGGCTGCCAGACAGGTAGGGCGAGGGCGCGGGTGCGGCGCCCCAACAGGAGCAGGACGGGAGCAGAACAGGCTCCGGCGTGCGGGGGCAGGTCGCGCCTGTACCGCTACTCCCGTCCCGTCTCGCAGCGCACGAGGCCCGCGCCGTTCCCACGATTCATCGCACGGCTCGGCCTTGACCGCCCTACCCCACAGATCTCCGAAACCAGCTTGCGTACCCGGATGCCTGCGGTGTTTACACCTGTCACGGCGTTCTCTACCTCCGACCATTAATTCGCGAAAGTTACAAGGGCAAAGGTTATCTAAAGCTTATTGCTTTAGTGAATTAATCACTAACAAAGTAATTAAATTTTTCCGAGCTTCCAGACGCTCGTGTGATTGAATATCCACGAACTTTCGGATGAGTCTTCTGCGGCGATGAAGAAGTGGTGACTGTCGTGTAGTTGCTGCTATCGTCATTACAGGACTGTACTACCGACTGTAACGTAACCGGTGCCCAGTCGAGGCCGACGAGAAAGACAGGCAGGCCGTAGAGCATACGTCACAATGCGTTACACATCATGTCTCACGAGTTCCAGCAGCTGTCTGCGGCAGGGAGGAGTAACGATTCCAGACGAGTTAAATAATTCTTGATTGCGTGCTTCAATGCATGGAAGCTTTTCAATTACATATTGTCCGCCCCCGGTAGCTGATAGCGCGACAGAATGTCCATCCTAAGGCCCGGGTTCGATTCCCAGCTGGGAATGAGTAGCTACTCGGCCATTGTACACCATTTCTTTTAACTCTCTACACACAGTCATAGTGCTAGCTGAACTGCTTGCTGCATTTTGGAACTCACTAGTGATTCCTTCCTCTGAATTCATGCTATTTTTTAGAGCCACCTCACGCAACGGTACCTGTGCGTTAACACATATGGTCCGCCTGGTTTCGGTTTCGCCATGGTTGTCCCTTCGCCTTTCGACTTCACGCTCACTTCACTAACAGTCTACTTACTTGGTCAACGATAGAAGGGTTGAAATGTCTCTAAAAATGGTTCAAATGGCTCTGAGCACTATGCGACTTAACTTCTGAGGTCATCAGTCGCCTAGAACTTAGAACTAATTAAACCTAACTAACCTAAGGACATCACACACATCCATGCCCGAGGCAGGATTCGAACCTGCGACCGTAGCGGTCGCTCGGTTCCAGACTGTAGCGCCTAGAACCGCACGGCCACTCCGGCCGGATGAAATGTCTCTGATGGACTTGTTACTCAGGTGACATTCACTGAATAGCCCACGTTCCGTAATCAGTAACCTCTCCTGACCAACTCATTATGCCGTTACTGCTACTGCTCTTATTACTGGTAACACAATACTGCTCTCCATCTTTTATACTGCCTGCTTTGCCCCTCGTGACGTCGTCAATTCCGCGTTACGTAGGAGTGTCTGTATACTTTGGCCAGATAGCGTATCATTAAACAGAAAAGTAGTACCTCGAATACCGTAACAAAAAAAGCGATCGAGATGGAAATGTCTGATCACATCTCCAATAAAGATGGTGTCCTGCAGCTAAGCATAGCTTGAGGCCCAACTACTGCGGAGGTTTGAGCCAGGCGTGGCGGAGGCTCAACGAAAATATTAACATATATTGCGATGGGCTGCACGAAAATAGGGGCCATGCCACGAACTTGTGACGTCACACTAGTCGGCTTGTCCGCCACACTCCGCGAATACTCGGCTCCGGGCCCACAGGAAATCAATATGTAATTAAAAACTGCAAGTGTCGTGTGACTAGGGCTCCCGTCGGGTATACCGTTCGCGGGGTGCAAGTCTTTCGATTTGACGCCATTTCGGCGACTTGCGCGTCGATGGGGATGAAATGATCGTTATTAGGATAACACAACACCCAGTCCCTTAGCAGAGAAAATCTCCGACCCAGATGGTAATCGAATCCGGGCCCCTTGCATGGCATTCCATCGCACTGACCACTTTTTCTTTTTGCACTCATTTTATTCGATGTTACTCGTTGCATTTGTTCGAGGCGGACGTCCCATGACGCCCATTCAGGTTCGTTGTTGATCCGTTCACTCATTTTTTTTTTTAAAGTTTATTATTACAGAAGGCAGCTAACCCTATGACTGAACACTCTGAGCTACCGTGTCAGCGTCAAAACAGAATCCACTCAGCTATCGAGGCGGACTCTAATCGTAAATATTTAGAGAGTCATTTACCTTTTCCTATGGCACATTCAGAAGAAATATTGTTGGACCTTGAAAGGGGGTTTACCTGCTTCTACTCACATAGTTTGAGCCCAATCGATAAGCCCCATCCCACGCCCTGAGCTCGTTAGATTTACATTTGGAGTAGATCTACCTGACTCTTCAACTCGCGCTTTCTCCGTCAGATATGTACTGGAAAAGGGCCTCGTTAGCAGATCATCTACAGAATTCGCCACGTTGCTTGCACAGTACTTCACCTTCGCTTTCAAAGAAAAATATTGAGCTGACGTTGTGAGCAACGTAGCAATCTCAGTGCTGCCAGGGATGACGCCACACCAGAGCGTGCGCAGTCGAAAACAGACAGCTGCGTCCTCTGTTTGAGTTGGTCGTAGTGTGGGTGACCATCATTTCAGCACAAAACGCTGTTTTCTGGTTATCAGAGAGAGAGAGCGCTACAAATCGTGCTTTCGTCTGTTTTATTTGCATCCACACTGATTCGAAGAGAAATGGCACAATTTTAGTGCGATATTTAACGTGTGCTGCAGCACTTCAGCACATTATCAGTGGGCGCCACTGGCCAAGAGTGCATGGATTCTGGCTGCTGCCTGTAGTGTGCTTTCAAGCAACAACACGGATGCCATGAAGAACAAACGAAAGTTTCGGGGTGTGGGAAGGCCATATATTGTTTTGCCTCGTGATAAGAAGCGTGTATACTTATGCTGCCTTTTTATAATTAAGTAGCTTAGCGCTTGCTGGTTCAGTCATGTAGACTATACGGTCTGCACTGGTTTCCTTTAACCGAATTTTTATTTTGTTCGCAAATTGCAACACACAAACTTTTCACGATAATTAAGAACGTAAAACCGGCGCCTGTTCCGAATGTGGTTCTGACCATGAAGCATTTCTGGTAGCTAGTGTTTCAAGATTTTCGTTAATCAAATGGGTTCAAATGGATCTGAGCACTATGGGACTCAACATCTTAGGTCATAAGTCCCCTAGAACTTAGAACTACTTAAACCTAACTAACCTAAGGACATCACACACACCCATGCCCGAGGCAGGATTCGAACCTGCGACCGTAGCAGTCCCGCGGTTCCGGACTGCAGCGCCAGAACCGCTAGACCACCGCGGCCGGCTTTCGTTAATCATGTCTTTTGCATTCTTGTGATGATATTTACACAGAAACTTTCACCCCCTAACACATCTTTCTTTACATTTAAGTGGGAAGTGAAATACCAGTTTTCACAGATTTAGCTTTAAATAATTTTAATATATGACAACGAAATATTTTCTTAATTTTCTTAATTATTTTCGTCCCATATTTCAGCCCCTTAAGGGAATAATTTCCAAAATTTGTAACCGAGAAGTCAATAACAATTGTGATAGATACAGATTAAAAATGATTTACTAGTTCTTCAGTAGTGATTTATTTTCAAAAAACCTTTCGCTCACTATTTCAGCCGCTTATCGGTTGAATTTCCAAAAATACTGAAACGAGAAGCTAAATTGAAATTTTCCTAGATTTGGCGTTAAAAATGCTTTCGTAATCAAGTATTTTCATAAAACATTTCATCTCATACTTCACCACCTTGGGCTCCGTATTTCCAAAAACATTGATAAGATTTTTTTATTTGCAACCGAGATATCAAATATCAGTTTTCATAGATGTAATCTTAAAAATACCTAGTAGTCCCTTAAAAATGATTTATTTAAGAAAAACATACACTCGCTATTTCACACCTATAGGGGCTAAAATACCAAAAATGCTGAAACACGTATTTCTCTAACAGAGAAACGTAACAAGTTTCGTAGGCCTAGCTTCAAAATTGCCTTAACAGCGACATATTTTCAAAAAAACTTTCATCCCCTATTTCACCCGTTTAGAGTGGAATTTCTGAAAATCGTTCTTTTAACGACGCCTACAGTATAAGATAAAAAGCTCTTTAAGTTTCCCACGTGTCTATCCTTTGCGGTTTTGGCTGGGTGATGAGTCAAATAGCACATGGCCTTTTACACTACTGGCTATTAAAATTGCTACACCAAAAAGAAATGCAGATGATAAACGGGTATTCATTGGACAAATATATTATACTAGAACTAACATGTGATTACATTTTCACGCAATTTGGGTCCATAGATCCTGAGAAATCAGTACCCAGAACAATCACCTCTGGCCGTAATAACGGACTTGATACGCCTGGGCATTGAGTCAAACAGAGCTTGGATCGCGTGTACAGGTACAGCTGTCCATGCAGCTTCAACACGATACCACAGTTCATCAAGAGTAGTGACTGGCGTATTGTGATGAGCCAGTTGCTCGGCCACCATTGACCAGACGCTTTCAGTTGGTAAGAGATCTGGAGAATGTGCTGGCCAGGGCAACAGTTGAACATTTTCTGTACCCAGAATAGCCCGTACAGGACCTGCAACATGCAGTCGTGCACTATCCTGCTGAAATGTAGGGTTTCGCAAGAATCGAATGAAGGGTAGAGCCACAGGTCGTAACACATCTGAAACGTAACGTCCACTGTTCAAGGTGCCGTCAATGCGAACAAGAGGTGACCGAGACGTGTAACCAGTGGCACCTCATACCATCACGCCGGGTGATACGCCAGTATGGCGATGACGAATACACGCTTCCAGTGTGCGTTCACCGCGATGTCGCAAAACACGGATGCGACCATCATGGTGCTGTAAACAGAACCTGGATTCATCCGAAAAAATGACGTTTTGCCATCGTGCACCCAGGTTCGTCGTTGAGCACACCACCGCAGGCGCTCCTGTCGGTGATTCAGCGTCAAGGGTAACCGCAGCCATGGTCTCCGAGCTGATAGTCCATGCTGCTGCAAACGTCGTTGAACTGTTCGTACAGATGGTTGTCGTCTTGAAAACATTCCCATCTGTTGACTCAGGGATCGAGAGGTGGCTGCACGATCCGTTACAGCCATGCGGATAAGATGCCTGTCATCTCGACTGCTAGTGATACGAGGCCGTTCGGATGCAGCACGGCGTTCCGTATTACCCTCCTGAACCCACCGATTCCATATTCTGCTAACAGTCATTGGAAAAAAATGGATCTGAGCACTATGGGACTTAACTTCTGAGGTCATCAGTCCCCTGGAACTTAGAACTACTTAAAGCTGACTAACCTACGGACATCACACACATTCATACCCGAGGCAGGATTCGAACCTGCAACAGTAGCGGTCGCGCGGTTTCGGCTGTAGCGCCTAGAACCGCTCGGCCTCTCCGGCCGGCAACTGTCATTGGATCTCGACTAACGCGAGCAGCTATGTCGCGACACGATAAACTTCAATCGCGATAGGCTACAATCCGACCTTTATCAAATTCGGAAACCTGAAGGTATGCATTTCTCCTCCTTACACGAGGATTCACAACAACGTTTAATGAGGCAACGCTGGTCAACTGCTGTTTGTGTATGAGAAATCGGTTGGAAACTTTCCTCATGTCAGCACGTTGTAGGTGTCGCCACCGGCGCCAACCTTGTGTGAATGCTCTGAAAAGCTAATCATTTGCATATCACAGCATCTTCTTCATGTCGGTTAAATTTCCGCGTCTGTAGCACGTCATCTTCGTGGCGTAGCAATTTTAATGGCCAGTAGTGTATATAGTACAGGTAATCAGGAGACATGTTTTTATGACCGAAGATGATTGGGAAAGAAATACGGTAGATATGGGATGTAGGTGGTAGGAGGCGGGTACGATTGCAGTTACAGAGGAACAGGTTGAGTTGGAGCCTACACTGGAGAAGTAAAAAGTGTAGCTTACAGAGAGTCTCGCGTTCGTAATTGTGAACTATGACCAAGATAAACGCACTTGGTTCTAGCTTTTCTTTTGCCCGAAATGTGTGTGACTGTGTGGGTTTTATTCTGTCAAGTTATGCAATGGATTGATCCAACAAGTATCCTTTGGTTCCTGCAAGAAACAATTTCCACCCAACTACAGAAGTCTGGCCAACAAGAACTGCTTGAAAAACATTCAGCAACAAATATCTTCTGGAGTCGTCCACTGTAAGGAAAAGATACAAAAATATTCTATATATTCTTAGGTAACCAGTGGAATGCTTGGATACGGGAGTATAACTAGTTAGTATAAGAAAAACATTAAACAAACGAAAAATATTATTTATTACAAAAAATTTAAAATCACGTGAACTTTTTCTTATAAAATAACAATAAATTTCCGGGTTCTTTTTGGAACGGTAGATTGCCTGTTATGGATAGGAATGCTATTATTTTACAAAGTATGGAAAGGTTCTTTTCTCCCTTTTCTTTAAGAATATTATTTACTCGGCAGTAGAACTGAGAGCTGCGCCTACACAACTTGAATAACTTTTCTAGGTACGGTCAAGGCTTCACGTAAGAAATATAGTGGAGTGTACTGTTAGGGAGGCAGTAGGGCTCGCATACACTATAGCACACAATACCGTGACCTGTGACGACTGCTGCCTGTGTCGCTCGCTGCTGACAAAAAACACAACTATCTCTTTCTATCCGGATTGACCTTCGCCAATGAAACTCTCCCTACGCCTTGATGAAGTCAACGACTCCTATCTGCCCCTAGTCTAACTATTGGCGTGGTACACCTGTCAGATTACCAGTCCACCCTGATGCCACTCAATACCTGCTCACAGGCGTTTAACTAGTACTCTGTCCATGTTCGCACCGCACAATAAGTGTGACAGCCAACACAGTGAAGAACGCTTAATCACGAGGGAGTCAATATAAAGTGTCACTCCGATTTCCTAACGACAGAGGTGCTCTCCCAGTGAAGTACTGAGGAGAGCCTTCGTTCCTTGCTCTTTGCGTACACGTACGAGCGCACTCGCTCTCGCTACGTGTTCCCGCTCCAAGAGCGACAACAGAACAGCCCCTTTTTCTGGAAAAGTTGAAGGGTCATTCGCTGCCTTCTCTCAATCCTCTGACTGTTTGCGTCAGAAATATTCCGCCAATCAGCGTTGCTCTTTTAATCAGGAGAATGACGTTTCGTTTAAGTCGACCAATGCGGAAATCTGTAGCATCCCCGTTAGGCACATACTGTCCACCTGTGAGAACTCCGTAACAATGCAGTCGGTCCATGAAGCGTCTTCTGGGTGTTCCCACACAATGTAGCGGAATTTGCTTGTAAGTCGAACACGGGGGTCGTTATCCCTTCGCTCCAGCAAAAGCTGTCTTCTCTATGGGCGGTCGCTGCAGCCGATGTAGGTATGTTGTTGAACCAGCCCTCTGAAGGGGCCGTCTTCCCAGCGGGTTGGTTTCCTCTTTAGAACAGAAATTCCTGTGGCCGTCATGTTGTGTACGCCAGCCTCGACTTTTACAACCTCAGTGCGCACTTGTGATTTACTTATTAGATTTGCATATCGCTTACGTGAATTCATACAAAATTGACTCTACCTTATCGAGTTTGGGTTCGAATGAAGAGTCTTGATGTGCAGAATACGACTGTGAGGATGGAATATGTAAGAAATGAAGGTCAGGAGACCACGCCACCTTACATGTGTTTTGAACAAGTGACGAAATAACGGTGATGCAGTTTGCGGTACTGCGCGTGCTTTTTCCTTTACCTCTTCCCAGTACGAGCGGCTGCTAACGCTCGGCCACTTGCAGCAGCAGGCACGCAGCCGCCGCAGCTTTCCCTTTTGCATGGCCCGGTGGCTCGGCGACCCGGCGGACGCCCTTGTGCAAGGCCGGAGCGCTAATGAGCCGCCGCGCTTTTCCGCGGCTCGGCCAGACAGCGTGCGCTCCGCGGTCCCTGTAACCCGTCGCGGGGCGGGGGGAGTGTGGCCGTTAAGCGCGACCGCAGCCAGTCATTTCCGCGGCCACTGCCTGGTCCGGCGGCCATCAGATAAGGCCGCTATTGCTGCTGGACGAGTGCACGGGGAATTGCAGTAATCGTCCAGAAGACGGCTGGCCGGTCATTACGCGCGGAGCGGCGGTGGCCTCGCGATGCCGCGGCGGGCGTGGCCGCGCGCCGCTCCTTTCTCCCGCCGGCTTTTCCCCGCTGTGTCCGGCACAGGGCTTTCACCGTATGTCGGTCCGTGTTTTTCCACGGTGCCGCCGTCACCCGCAAGTGTGGCACGTCGCAACGGCACATCGTAACTTACCCAAATCAACCGTTTGCCCGCTCGAAACGCGTGCGTCTTCGAACTAAGGCGAGTTCGTCCGCGTGGCTAGTACACCTTCCCGCCATACAGCTGTAGTTTCTCCGGTACTTTCCACGAATAGACCACGATAACTGCCACAACGGTTACTTTGCAAAACAGACTTATCGCCCCATAAGGTCGTAAATGTCTAGTTTATCGCAGGCCGGAGTGGCCGAGCGGTTCTAGGCGCTACAGTCTGGAACCGCGCGACCGCTGCGGTCGCAAGTTCGAATCCTGCCTCGGGCATGGATGTGTGTGATGTCCTTAGGTTAGTTAGGTTTAAGTAGTTCTAAGTCTAGGGGACTAATGACCTCAGAAGTTAAGTCCCATAGTGCACAGAGCCATTTTTTGTCTAGTTTTTAAAGTCCATTCGATAACGAGGTCTTCAGGAACGAAGTGTAAGCTCCGGCTGCACGAGAATCCAGAAGGGTATTGCTTGTGTCATTTTAAAACGAAAAATCCCAGCATCTGGCCCAATAGCTGCAGCACGTCCCTCGCTTCCAATTCTGTTTTCATACACACAACAAGAAAGGTTTTTCATCACCTCGGTTCCGAGAGTTCCGGAACCTGTACAGAAAACTGGAATAGAGATCAACATAAACATCATTTCTGTCCTTTTTATTGCTCATGAAAACCACATATTGCATGTTGTACAACCATAGAGCGAGACCTTCAGAGGTGGTGGTCCAGACTGCTGTACTCTCCGGTACCTCTAATACCCAGTAGTACGTCCTCTTGCACTGATGCGTGCCTGTATTCGTCGTGGCATACTGTCCACAAGTTCATCAAGGCACTGTTGGTCCAGATTGTCCCACTCCTCAACGGCGAATCAGCGTGGATCGCTCAGAGCGCTTGGTGGGACACGTCGTCCATAAACAGCCCGTTTCAATCTATCAAAGGCGTGTTCGACAGGACTCATGTCTGGAGAACACGCTGACAAATCTAGTCGAGCGATGTCGTCATCCTGAAGGAACTCATTCACAAGATGTGCACGATGGAGGCGCGAATTGTCGTCCATAAGACGAATGCCTCGCCAATATGCTGCCGATATGGTTGCACTATCTTTCCGAGGATGGCATTCACGTATCGTACAGACGTTACGTCGCCTTCCATGACCAACCACCAGAGGCGTATGTCGGCTCCACATAATGCCACCCCAAAACAGCAGGCAACCTCCACCTTGTTGCACTCGCTGGACAGTGTGTCTGAGGCGTTCAGCCTCACCGTGTTGCTTCCAAACGCGTCTCCAACGATTGTCTGGTTGAAGGCATATGCGACACTCATCGGTAAAAAGAACGTGATGCCAATTCTCAGCGGTCCATTCGGCATGTTGTTGGGCCGATCTGTACCACGCTGCATGGTGTCGTGGTTGCAAAGATGGACCTCGCCATCGACGTCGGTAGTGAAGTTGCACATCATGCAGCCTATTGTGCACAGTTTGAGTCGTAACACGACGTCCTGTGGCTGCACGAAAAGCGTTATTCAACATGGTGGCGTTGCTGTCAGGGTTCCTCCGAGCCATAATTCGTAGGTAGCGGTCATCCACTGCAGTAGTAGCCCTTGGGCGACCTGAGCGAGGCATGTCGTCGACAGTTCCTGTCTCTTTGTATCTCCTCCATGTCCAAACAACATCGCTTTGGTCCATTCCGAGACGCCTGGACACTTCCCTTGTTGAGAGCCCCTTCCGGCACAAAGTAACAATGTGGGCGAGATCGAACCGCGGTATTGACCGTCTAGGCATGGTTGAACTACAGACCGCACGAGCCGTGTACCTCCTTCCTGGTGGAAGAGATGTAACAAAGAAAGAATACAAGTCACCACTTAAAAAAGTTAAAGCTAATAATACATCAATAAATACAATTCTAGTGTACTCTACCAGAAAAATTAAAGTAAAACCACCAGGTACCTAACTAAGTATTAACCTCTGAAACAAATTCAGACTATCCTTCAGCAAAACAACAGTGATACGGTTAGTTACGACTAAACTTGAGGCAAAACAGGCTACAGCTAAAGGAAAACGTATAATAACAAATCAGTAGTGAAAGTAATAATTTATAAAATCAAATATATCAAACCTACAAATCAAAATAATTAAAAATAATAAAAACAATGATAATCTAAATTCATATGAAATAGCCCGAATACACACTGCTACGAACCTTATAAAGAATTATTTGAATTTGATGATCAACCAGCAGTTATTACAGCGTATACACCTAATCTAGTACAACACAAATAATAATAAACCATAAGAAAAAGAACATTTATAAGTTAAATGCGGAAAAATTACTCAAACAGCAAACGACATTATTAAATTAAAACAGTAGAAAAACAACAAAGGAAGCGATATGACATAATAGGAATACTCCTTACAAGTTAATTTAATAGTGTCGTTAAAAGGTAGAGGAACACCTACAAGACCTACCTTATTTGAACACTTTCGAATTTGAATATAAAACCTTATATTGTAATAAAGTTAAAAAGCCACATTAATTAAAACACAAATGATTGAAAGAAAGAATCAAAATAAATATAAATGAATCACAAAATATCAGCACCATTGTAGAAAAAAAATCTACATAAATGCCCTCCCGCTGGAGGTTCGAGTCCTCCCTGGGGCATGTGTGTTTGTGTTGTTCTTAGCATAAGTTAGTTTAAGTAGTGTGTAAGTCTAGGGACCGATGAAAATGGTTCAAATGGCTCTGAGCACTATGGGACTCAACTGCTGAGGTCATTAGTCCCCTAGAACTTAGAACTAGTTAAACCTAACTAACCTAAGGACATGACAAACATCCATGCCCGAGGCAGGATTCGAACCTGCGACCTAGGGACCGATGAGTTCAGCAGTTTGGTCCCTTAGGAATTCACACACATTTGAACATTTTCGACATAAATCAATTCTAAATTCAGTACATCAATCTGTCAAAATAGTAATCAATTAATATTAATCAATAATTTAGCCTCAACCGGTTTCCGAGCGAGCACTGTGAAGCGAATAGCATGCAACGGATGTTCGAAATCGGGTACCTCGGATAACGCCGTAGTCCACAGTGGCATGCAAAGCTGCAACAGGCCGAAGAACACAGAAACTGGACGGTACTTGACCATAGGCGAATATTGTGCCCCGACAAATGACAATTTTGTCCCTTTTAAGACGAGTGTGAAGAACCAAACTCAGCAGCGGCCACTGAGCCCTCTGTGGCCGCATCTGAGGTACAGTTTGGGCTAAGCGCGAAGGGACCGGGGCGGAGCCGTGGAACACTCCTCCGCCGTGTCGGCCGCCCACGCACGATGTGACTGATGGCTGGCCCGCTCTTGTAATGCGGCCCACAGCGCCCGCCCCTCCCTGGCCCGGACAGCGCGCCGGCCCTGCTGTATCTTCCAGCCTGCCCACAACTTTAACTGCCGATAAACATCTCGCTACACGCATTCGGAACTGCACCGCAGCCGTCCCTCATGCGACTAGCAGTATTGCAGCGAACAGTTACACGCCTGTGAGGAGCGAACGGGCAGGCTGAAAATCATGGCGTTGGCACCGCAGGTACACCACTACAGATACGACCTTTCCCAGAGGAAAGATAAACGAAAAATTGTGAGAGCCGCTGGGATGTCTATCCTAAAATGTACGTGAAAGACGCTACTAAATAGTCACTTTATTTCATATTCGTCTACCTGTTGTGTTTATTCACGCACTGTTTATTACTGCACTGCAGACAAAACGGGGGACGGGAGATACATCATTATTGACACTAGCCGGCACGGTGGCTCAGCGTTTCCGGTCAGAGGGCTGCGTGCTCTCTGTAATAAAAAAAAAAAAATGGCGTCAAGGAATCAACGATCAGCTTGAACGCATGTCTTGTGATGTCCGCCCAAGCCAAACGCAACGAACTATATCGGTAAAAAAGATGGATAGAGCGTCAGCCACGTAAGCAGGAGATCCCAAGTTAGTGTCCCGGCTGGGGCACACATTTTTCAACTGTCCCCGTTTATGTATATCAACAACTGTCGGCACCATAGGGTCTTGATTTAATTATCATTTTACTATTGGTTGATGTCAGACTGCTACACGGTCAACCAATATCATTTACTACGCGATACTTTGGACTTGTGTCAATTGTTGTTATATAGTGCGTAGCTCTGTGGTGCTCATATTTGCAGCCATGACTCGCTGCTAATCATCTTATATTTGTCAATTATTCAAAAACAATCGTATTTCAACCCGACGTAGGGGTCGTCTTCTGGGCGTTTACACCATTGGTCGACTGCTGGTGGTGTCACTCCTGTCTACATAACGGCAGGAAACTATCAAACTATCAATAGTCACCACTACGAAAAGATTAGTATCGATCGAGGAGTCACAGGATGCGGGACTGTAATGTAGTTCAAAATGGCTCTGAGCACTATGGGACTTAACTTCTGAGGTCATCAGTCCCCTAGAACTTAGAACTACATAACCCTAACTAACCTAAGGACATCACACACATCCATGCCCGAGGCAGGATCCGAGCCTGCGACGTAGCGGTCGTGCGGTTCCAGACTGTAGCGCCTAGAACCGCTCGGCCACTCTGGCCGGCTGTAATGTTGTCTGTACGACTTGATGCGATCAACCACTAATATGGTCCCACATTGGAGATAGTATGCAGAAACGGTTGAATAATATCGGTTTTTAGAGCAGGGCGAGAACCAAAAACTCTTTGACGGTCTGGACGGTAGTAGAGCTACTGGCGGATTTATGTTGCCAGTTCAAGTGCAGGTATAAGGATATGTTAGCAATGAGTAAGTTTCAGCGTCTCCGTTATCGCAACAAATCAGAGTTGTCAGCAGAGAGTTTAGTTTCATTACAAGTAGAGACATCAGAGAGTAATTTATAAGTTACACACGGCGTCCCACTATAAGACCACTGCTTAACGAGAGTGGTGAACTGGCAGAAGAGAGAACACATTCTGAGCTTTCTGCAGACAAGTTATGCTGCGATACACACATCACAGTGTGCTGGTGAAATTGCGAGGCATCTGGAAACGTACTCTGAATCTGAAGTACGCGGATAGTACTATTCTTGTGGCAAAACATATAAGCTGCACGCAGATTCACACTGAAATTCTTGTGGAATATGTACGAGATGCAATGTCGCTTCCAACTGTAGTGAAACGGTGCCAGCAATTTGACTGAGACTGCACAAACGAGGATGAAGCTGAAACTTCCTGGCAGATTAAAACTGTGTGCCCGACCGAGACTCGAACTCGGGAAGTTTCATATCAGCGCACACTCCGCTGCAGAGTGAAAATCTCATTCTGGAAACATCCCCCAGGCTGTGGCTAAGCCATGTCTCCGCAATATCCTTTCTTTCAGGAGTGCTAGTTCTGCAAGGTTCGCAGGAGAGCTTCTGTAAAGTTTGGAAGGTAGGAGACGAGATACTGGCAGAAGTAAAGCTGTGAGTACCGGGCGTGAGTCGTGCTTCGGTAGCTCAGTTAGTAGAGCACTTGCCCGCGAAAGGCATAGGTCCCGAGTTCGAGTCTCGGTCGGGCACACAGTTTTAATCTGCCAGGAAGTTTCATATCAGCGCACACTCCGCTGCAGAGTGAAAATCTCATTCTGGAGGATGAAGCTGATCGCTAAGTCGAAGTCTCGCACTATGTAATTTCCATCTTTTCAGCAAGATAAAAGTACACATCCAGGACTTTCACACAGCGGTTCTCGAATGATTTCCTGACAAAGGAGTGGATTTCTGTGTCCGAGAAATTCGACTGGTAGAACGTTCTCACTGTTGCTTACAGAGACTTGAGTGACTACATTGAAAAATAATGTCATGTGTCTCTGCGTCACTTTGAAGTGCAGCATAGCTCCCAATAAAAGTTGCTTGGCATGCCATAATAACGTGTTTCTTGCTTTTTGAAGTTCCCTCGAAAAATTATCCGCACATTGTATAATGTCGCGTAGATTTTGTTTGCATTTGTGTGGGTTCGGCTTGCCGTGAGGTGGGTAGTATGGGCGCATATGGCAGTGCCAGTCAGATTTGCTGAAGAACGGGGGCTCAGGGCTCATGGATATTCCATTGTCCTGGTACTTAGTTTAAGCTGCCCGTAAGTGACTAAGTATCCTTAATCACAGACGGATATCCGATTCTGAAACTTTCTACGAATCCCTCTCCACTAATCCCCAACAGGCAGTGAGATACAATGTGTATCGAGCATAACTGCAAAGGTTGAGCAGTACCTCCAAGCACATGTGGCAAGAGCAAGCCATTAATGTTTATTTTCTCCTGAGCAACAGGTCAGATGTTTAAATGTGGACGTGTGGACGCAGAATGGTTAGTCTTTGCAGTCAGGCGTGATCCAATTAGTTACGACTATGGAGAAAACATCAGGTCGTAAAGTTTGCGACGTGTTCGTGAGAAGACTGTTCAGTACAGAGAAAAAACAGCCGACACACTCACATGTGTACATATTAAGGTACAACGTATTAAAATATCTGCACTTAGACCACATTACACCCTTTATAGTCTTCTTCCTGATGTTTCGCTGTGAGTAATGGTGAAAGGGGATACCTGCACTCCTGCAGATAGGTTCGTAGCCATACTTCAGTGACAATGTAAATTTATTGATTCATGTCCCCAGCAACGCTTTATGATAACTGGCATGGTAAAAGGCTTCCCCATGTCTTCCGCCATGTGTGTAAGCAGACATCATCTTAAACACGCCCCACAAACTCTTTCTCTTTCACTCTCTCTCTCTATTAATAATTAACTTAGAAAAAAATTGTATTATTGGAAATAGATCCAATTTTTGTGCAGGGTTTCTCTCATTTGTTGGCCGATTCTCCCCTTCTTAGTGATTGTATACTACCGTCGTTCGTAGTTCACTGTTTTCAAGACCTGGCAAATTTATTTAACATCGTTGTTGGATGTTCTTCCTGTCGCCACAGTCGTCTGTTAACCTATTGGAAAGATGCTGTGTACGCTATCTCTCTGTGAATCCTTCGAACTCTGTTTGGTGTTTAATCGTATTTTTAACTGTTCATCTAGCGTGTTTTCTGATGCAGAGTTTCGGGACCAGTCCACCATCAGCCTAAAAGAGTTTGGAAATCGCTTGGAAATCACACTCAGGATGGCTAGAGTACTCGGCCAATGGTCACAACGCCCCTGCATAAAT
This sequence comes from Schistocerca serialis cubense, assembly GCF_023864345.2. Classification (NCBI taxonomy): domain Eukaryota; kingdom Metazoa; phylum Arthropoda; class Insecta; order Orthoptera; family Acrididae; genus Schistocerca; species Schistocerca serialis. The sequence goes on along the minus strand of NC_064643.1, from coordinate 199,852,195 downwards.
TCGACCCGCGTCTGGTTCACCTCTTGTTTCGAAAGCTAGAGCGCGACGTTTTTAGTTACGCGAACAAAACATTTGTCGAGTGTTTCGAGACTAATACATCGGAAGTGCCACACCCTTAAGGTTAAAACGATACATCCAGCACAGGATCCTTAAATGAGTGTTTTTAGATAGCAAACCAATGGTTGGAAGTTAGTGTTTCAGTTTGAAATGGCTTATGATTCATAACAAAAAAAACTGACTGCCGCAACAGCATTGGTGGTGCTGTCTTGAAAAAAATTACACACTCGCCTTGCGAAGTGGCGAAGGTAGAGTGTACCACTGTTGAGGGTTCTTTATTGGTTATTGAAGATGGAGAATTAGTCGTTCCCAGAACGTGCAGCGGAATGTAGTTCCCGAAAAGCCGAACGAATATACGGATAAAAGTTCTGCAGTAGGCATCGTCCTATTGCAGGTAGTTTATCGCCATGGATAGAAATTTACGAGTAACCACAGACAGTTGTCCAATGTTCTAGACTGAAATCTGTGCACAGAACAGAGTATGAGAACCTCGTACTGGATCGAGTCGGTTTCCCGTGAAATCCACACCCCGAAGAACACAGAGTAAAGAATACTGGTGGAGCAGCGTTCACACGTTCTGTCATTCACACGAGGAGCATAACCGGAGACTGAGCAGCTCCGCTACTTGATGGTAAGATTCAGCACTGGCAATGGCAACACGCGAGTCTCTGCTCGAGTACTGAATATTCATCGTGTTCTAAATTTCCGGTTAATACATGTCGATAAAACGAATATCGCACTAGACTAATATCAGTCCGCTCTATCGGGTGGCCATGTAAAACTGCGCTTTAAAAACCATATTGTTTGTAACGAGGAGCAAACCGACGCTTTCCATCAATGCTGTCGATCGCACGAAAGACGTGATCAACAGTATTTGTTTGGGCTGACTCCAGCTACACACTACGAAAATGTAATTGCATATATCTGCCGAAACAACCGAGAAAATAGTCTGACAATTCTTGGGGGAGACATCCTGCATATCGTCAAAGGTTACGATCTATTAGGTGTACCTTGTATTTCACTGGTAACTATTTTCGCTTCAGACAGTGAACCGAACTGCGTATTCTGTTTGCTAAATTTTTTTTTTTAAATTTGTGTTACGAAATACGAATACTTATAGCCAGGTTGTCTCAAGTATCATTCTGAACACGACCCCACATCGGGAAGCAGTTTCGTGATGCAGGAATGAAAGTGTGGAATTACGTATCACTCTCTCGTATCTACTGGGTGAAAGTACGATCGTTAATTGCTGTCGCTTTGGTAGTTATTACATTTATAATTAAGTCTAAAGTTTTATCAATGACGAATGCTAAGGAACAACCGAGAACTATTGTATTCACTTATCATACTACACCGCCGCTGTCCTCATTCTCTAGAAAAAGAACAGTTGACATTGGGCATTGTTGCCAATATTAACGGATTAGAAATCCAAAAATTACCGCATTCGCTTTTTCAACAACCAGAAACAGAGGAGTGGAATATCTTATTCCACACTTTTATTCTTTTAGCGTGAAAATGGTACTTCTTCGGAATAAAACGCACCCGGACAGCATTACACACATTCAATGTTTCGAAGTGTGTGATGTGCTGAAACAGTGTGTTTCTTTGCAACAGAAATGTCGAAAGAAGAATTTAAGTCTGTACAAGCGGCAGTTTTAACGACGTATTCCACCACTCCATGCCAATATACACTGAAGAGCCAAAGAAACTGCTTAATACTGTGTAGGGCCCCGCAAGCACGCAGAAGTGCCGCAACACGAAGTGGCATGGACTCGACTAATGTCTGAAGTAATTCTGGAGGGAACTGACACCATGAATACTGCAGGACTGTCCATAAATCCGTAAGAGTACGACGAGGTGGAGATCCCTTCTGAACAGCACGATGAAAGGCATCCCAGATACGCTCGATAACGCTTACGTCTGGGGAGTTTGGTGGCTAGCGGAAGTGTTTAACTCAGAGGAGTGTTCCTGGAGCCAATCTGTAGTAATTCTGGACTTGTGGGGTGTCGCATTGTCGTGCTGGAATTGTCCAAGACCGTCAGAATGGACATGAATGGATGCAAGTGATCATACAGGATGTTTACGTACGTGTCACCTGTCAGAGTCGTACCTAGACGTGTCAGGAGTCTCATATCACTCCAACTGCACACGCCCCACACCATTACAGAGCCTCCACTAACTTGAACAGTCCCCTGCTGACATGCAGGATCCATGAATTCATGAGGTTGTCTCCATACCCGTACACGTCCATTTCCTCGATACAATTTGAAACGAGACTCGTCCGACCAGGCAACATGTTTCCAGGCATCAACAGTCCAGCGTCGGTGTTGACGGGTCCAGGCGAGGCGAAAGCTTTCTTTCGTGCAGCCATGAAGGGTACGCGAATGAGCCTCCGGCTCCCAAAGCACATACCGATGACGTTTCTTTGAATGGTTCGCACGCTGACACTTGTGGATGGTCCAGCACTGAAATCTGCAGCAATTTTCGGAAGGATTACATTTCTGTCACGCTGAACGATTCTCCTCAGTCGTCGTTGCACCCATTCTTGTAGGTTCTTTTTCCCGCCTCAGCGATGTCGGAGTTTTGATGTTTACCGGATTCCTGATATTGACGGTACACTTGTGAAATTTCCCACTTCATTGCTACCTCGGAGATGCTGCGTACCTTCGCTCGTGCGCCGACTGTAAGAACACGTTCAAACTGACTTAAATCTTGATCACCTGCCATTGTAGCAGCGGTATCCGATCTAACAACTGCGACAGACACTTGTTATCTTACATAAGAATTGCCGATCGCAACGCCGTATTCTGCCTGTTTACATATCTCTCTATTTGAATACGTATGCCTGTACCACTTTCTTTGGCGCCTCAATGTAGATACTGTTTACCTATGCTTATCTTGCAAGCAGCAGGGTGTTCAAAGTTCTCATGAAATCAGCGACCACCGAAAATTGTCCATATTTCATGTATAATTAAATGATGTCTAAATAAAAACAGCCGCGTCAATTGTACATAACATCAAAATGATTTTATTGTTCCAAGAAAAGGCAAGAATCTTTCTCTCGACCAGACAGTAACACAGTCAGCATAGAAGGGTGTCCTATCTTGTTCGTTATTATATTTTTGTTGAAGTTCAAATGCCTCCGAGCACTGTGGGACTTAACATCTGACATCATCAGTCCCCTAGACTTAGAACTACTGAAACCTAACTAACCTAAGGGCGTCCGAGGCAAGATTCGAACCCGCGACCGCAGCAGCAGCGTGGTTCCGGACTGAAGTGCCTAGAACCGCTGTGCCCTAGCGGCCGCCCTATTTCTGTTGACTATAATATTTTATGATCGCTGAAGGAGTAGACTAAACAGGCAAAACTTATTAGAGCTCCCTGACTGACTGAAATAGCAAAATCAGTAGGAAAGTGCAGGTACGTTGCTGATGGTCAGCTACGTTGATTGCGTTACGCACCCTCCAGGAGTCGTGAAATCACGCAGCGATCATTTTAGTACCACATTTTCTAACAATTTCGGACTAGATCGGAATTATTTTATTTTGTATGTTTCACATGTCGCTATTTTCGGCGTTCGCCATCAGCGGATACACTGGATCAGATGTAGGTATGCAAGTTAATTTGATTAATGCAAATGACGATACTAGCACATGAAAATTATCAAAAATAGAAAAGCCATTAAAATTTACTTTTGCAGAAATTTCGTGCACCCGCGCTTGTACATTTGCGTACAAAAATGCAAAAACGTATCACAGTAGGTTTTGTTATTCAGTACGATGCAAACAGAAAGGGGTGAAAATACATTCGAGGTGAATGCGACGCATCGCGCAATTTCCGCGAACGGCTGGCGTTTAATCTATATGCAAAACTAAAGGCCTCCTTTCACTCGATAAATCACCACTGTTCTCGGAAGGAGAGGAATGATAATAGGGTTTTAAGTCCCGTTGGAGACAGGGTCATTGTGAAAGACGCAGAGGTGACATTTTCCGAGAAACCATCCTGGCATTCGTCTTAACTAATTTAGGGAAACCACTTCAAAGTTTCTGTAACAATGTCAGCTTTAAATAATATTTGTTCTTCTACGTATTCCGAAGCATGTTACAAAGATGGTTCTCTATAAAGTGATCGATTACTGCACGTATCACACTCTTTGACTTGTTGAGAAGCCATGTCTGGCGAGTAGGAGCGGGAACCGGTAGTTGGCAAGGGCGATCGCGTGCTCTTGGCGTTTGTGCCCGTTTGAAGCACACAAAGCTTTGTCAGCCTGTGCACATTTCTCTGCGGTCTTCTGTGAGCAGTCCTACTCTTGCTTCCAAGTTTTTCCTGATGTAGTAACTTGCTTTGAAGTTGCTTTGTGATGGTCAGTCTCACGCAACGAGATGCAAAAATGTGGTGAGATTGTGACTCATTTACAGCATTTTCGCAGCTTTTATGTGCCTTTACTTGGATTCAGCGACGTGGCTATAATGTTGCAGGTGTCACAGAATCGGGGTTTTATTAATTCATCGGAATGATGTGCTTGTTGAATACATCACTCTCTCGCTTATTTAAGTGTTCCCAGGATTTTATAATTCATGTAGAATTTGTTGTTGTTAAATTTTCTCTTATTGGTATCCCAAAATCCCACGTAATTCACGAACAAAAACTGTATTCTTTCTTTCATCCATGATTATGCTTTGAATCAACGCGATTACCAGTTCGATTCAAGCCTCCACGCTTTATTCATATTCCCGTGTGTTTTTTAAAGATTTGATTAATTACAGCACCCTTACACGTATCTGACTTCAGCAAGAATATTCGTCAAAGCGACGCGCAGCTGTAATCTGTATAGACTTTTAAGTACTATAACCAGCAGGAAGCTTTTTCTGTTCTTTACATATTTTACAGGTTATCAGGTTAATGGCAGTGTAGAAATTGCAAGACTGCTGGCTGTTTATCATATTTAAATCGACGTAATTGCTCTGGATCTATATATTTCAGATTTATAGAAAGGAAGGTGTTCGGTTATCAGACGAAGCCACGTAGGCTCATTGCAACTTACTGATCTACAAGGTGGAACTTCTATACATCCTCCAAATCAGATAATGAACTTGCTAGAGGCAAATGTGATCATAAAATTCACTTAAATATTCGTTTATGCACTCTGTTCTTTCCACTATATAACCCGAGCTTTAAATACTCTAGGATATGTTCTCCGAAGTATTCTCAGAGTGCGTTATCAATCATTTCTTCGGCCTAAACTTTAAGTTGAAAGGGGCAGTCATTCAGGACATTTTTCTGAAGATATATTTTCATGTACTCAACCCCAGACACAGAAGAGTAGTTGGTCACTGAAATCCTGAAAGCCGAGAGGAGATTCGAACTCCCCTCCTGCCGACTGCTAGTCCATTGTTTTAACAATTACGTCACCTAGTTCGGTTTGAGTTCTCGCATAATAAAACATAGACTGCAGTGTTCTAGACAGAACCAGTCTCCAGCCTTCGCAGGAATAACATGACGCTGCGTAATTTTCGATGCTGCGCAACGTTCGTTTGAATGGTAAGCTAAATTGAGCTAATAATACCTGGCATTACTAAAGGCGCTGAATGAAGCTCTATTGTAGCTAAAACACATGACCCCACATTCCTAACGGATCTACTATTACGTCCTGTACTCACACTGCAGGTCGCAGTCTGTTACGTCTATGAGGTCAATGCCATGTCCGAACTGCCTGCTTCATGTGATGTCCCGTAAACCGGTACTTGCAGCGATATGAAGACTTCGGTTGCATAGTGACAGTCGTATTCTGCTTTTTGACAACTTTACGGCATTTTGGCCTCACCTTGAATTTTTATATAAACTAGTCACACGTTACACATTTAGTACTGTTTAGGCCACGGTACAATGAATACGTAAAAAAGAATACTTTTTTCTATTACATTATAATGTAGAGTACACACGCCGGACGTAGATCTGTGGGGTAAAAATTACGACACTCATGCGGATCTCGCAAAGACCGCTTTACGTTGCAGAAGACATCAGAAAACTGTGGTATCAGTCTTCTTTACCGGACACATTTTTGCGCCTTAATTGTTCTCTGGATTGTGAGCTGAGTGGATCGTTAATACCGTGTTACAGCTCTCATGCACTGATGTCGGATACGTCGCTCATAAGATAGTTCCTAATGAGCATTTCGCCTCCACGTTCTTCGAATACTGCGCACAGCGGCGATCTGGATCGAGCAGTCAACAATATTAACTTCAGGAGAAGTCATAAACCGAAATATATACCACAGCCTCTTGAAGTAACTGGATGCAGTAAACATGCAATAAACGGAGAGAGGATGAGATTGACACTAGATAAACTGCAGTGATCCTGCTTCTGAAACCAGCAAAAAAAAAAAAAAATTAATAATTACATATGAAGCGTGCTTTATCGAGTCAGTATTATTTGTTTCGTAATCAGCAGTGGCAGGCCATTAGAGGATGATAAAAACTCAGCGTGAACCTTCGTTCTTATCGTGCAAGAGCTCGGGAACCGTGTTGGTCAACGCGGAAGTGCTGACTCGTATTGACAGCGGACAGAACGCCTGGTCATCGCGAAGCTACCGCTCACCACTCTCCTGCTAAGTCGACTTTTTTTTTCTTTGAAAGTGAATGTGTCGATCCAGCATCTTCTAGTCTGTAACTGGGCTTTTTTTGTTGAATCTCTTGCATGAAGGTTATTATTGAACAAACACCGTCCGAAGTAATAGAGAGAGTAATAGAGAGAGAAAGCGTGAGATATCACTGTTAGTACCCCCCAAAGGGGGGAGTGGTAGTAAGAACCCCCTAACGACTGGAACACGTGTGAGGGATATTCGGAAAGTAAGGTCAGATCGGGCGCGAAATGTAAACCACAACGAAAAGCTGATGAAGCTTTGAACTGATGTGTTGAGCAGTATCTCTAGTATTCCTGTCGACCACGTCACGTCAATCTTTTCAGTTCTGAGCGCCCAGTGTGCACGTAAAGACGGCTAGTAGAATAGAGTCTCCTGGCAAGTATGAGGGCCTGGTGAGAGATTTCGCCTGATGTCATGCAGCCCACGTAACATACCTGCCATGCGTTTCCTTCTTCATGATAATTCTCGGCCGCACTCTGCAGGGGCGGTGAAGATGCTCCTGCAGCGTTTTTGAAGAGAAGTGTTTGATCTCCCACAATACAGTCCGTAATTGGCTCCCCTTGACAGTCAACGAAATGTAGACTAGCATAGAGAATTGGGGGAAATCACAGGCGGCTGCCTTCTACAACGAGGGTACTGGAAACCTGCTACAGTGTTATGACGAATGTGTAAGTTGGAGCAGTGACTGTGGAGAGAAGTAGCTGAAAGGTGTAGCTAACTGTTTCAAATAGAACAGTTTTGATTTTCATGCTTGTTTCCATTTTACGACCGATCGGACCTTACTTTCCGATTAGCCCTCGCATGTTGCCTTTCAAAATAAGTTAAGCTCGCAAAAGGGGAGGAGGAAACGAAATGAAACTTCGCGGTTGAGAGAGTATGTGATGTCATTCAGTCATTACAAAATGGGGTAAAATTTACAAAGAACGGCAGCATGAGTCCACTTACAGTACGACGTTGCTCCCTCGCTGGCCTCAATGCATGCTGTGATTCGGTTGGGAAAGGCGTCACAGAGTCATTGCACCGCCCCTGCGTCAAGCTGGCCAGCATGTGCTGTAAGTGAGCCTTGATACCATCACATTGGGACAGGTTTGACGTCCGAGCTGGTCTGAAACTTTCTGTCAGAAACAGGTCTATGAATCTTACTGGTCACGAACGTACCTCAAAATCATACAGGCAGTCGGTAGAGACACGTACCGTGTCTGGACGAGCATTTTCCTGTCGGAAACTGGCACTACAATTAAGCCACATGAGAGGTAACGCGTGGGGACGCAGGATGTCCCTGATGTAGCCTTCTGCCGTCACTTCCCTCGATCACTACCAGCCGTGACCTGAATTCATAACCGATAGCTTCCCGAACACTACCGCAACTCTACAAAACGTTGGAAGAATGGTATCTCTCCCCAGGTCGCCCCAGTATTCGACGACGACAGTTATCCGGGGCAGTGGAAAACAGCGATTCAGCGATCCTTTGCTGACCACGATGCGACACAAGTCATCAGCAGTCCATGCCTCCATGTCACAGCCGCTGTGCAAACACAGCCGTTTGTGTTGTGGTGAGTGACAGTCTACGCACGGGACGATGATTGGTTGGTTGGTTGATTTGGAAGGAGGAGAGGAAATAGTGAGGTCGTCGGTCGTATCGGATTACTGAAGGACGGGGAAGAAAGTCGGCTTTAGGGAATGCACGGAAAACCTAAATTAGGGTGGCCGGACGCGGGTTTGAACCGTCGTTCTTCCGAATGCGAGTCCAGTATGCTAACCACTGCGCCACCCCGCTTGGTGACAATAATTCTGTAGACTTTTATAATGAGACGATTTGATGTACATTCATTGAAATGGTAAGTGACTTCATGATATTTAAAGTGTCTGACAACACTTGTTTATACGAGGGTTGGAACTTAAAGAGTGGCAACTATTTAATCACAACCGATACAAATGAGTTACGTGCTTGCACCTGTTACTGTCCTTCAGCGTAGTCACCAGTGCTGTGTAGAACCCGTTGCCAGCGATGTGGAAGGCGTAGTATACCGTTAGCACAGCCTGTTCTGTTTATGGTCTAAATGGAGCGGTCTACTGCCTGTCGAATCTTTGGAACAGTTCTGAATCGAATGCCACAAAGTGGTTCCTTCATCTTCGGAATCAAATCAAAGTCACAAGTCCGGGGTGTATGGTGGATGGTACAGTACTTCTCAGTCCCATCGACCGAACAGAGCAGACAGAGCTTTATGGACGGCTCACGAGGGGCGGAACGGTGACCTAAGTGCGCCTGCGCGGACGACTACACGCACGGTGTCACGGGGACACGTGCTTGCGACTGCGACCTGCTTGCCCCGTAGCGGTGCGGCTTGCGCCCCCAGACGCGGTGGCGGCTGCGGGAGGCTTGGCGGTCAACAGCTCAGTCACTCTCCTGTTGACAAACAACATCCAAGGTGAGGCAGGGGCCCCATCTCGTCCGAAAAGCATATCCATAAGTGTGGTGGCTAGAGTTGTGTTCTACCAAAACTGCATTGTTGCTGTTTCATAGTGGGCGACCCACTACGGATTTTGCCTGTGTAACTTTTGTTAGCGTTGATACCTGTACGGCTGCGCACCTACGTGCTCCTCAGTGCAAAGTTATGTATTCCTATTCTTCGTGTAGTAAAGGTGATTTAAATTCACATGCAGTACCGAAGCATTTCACCTTTTCCTGCTGCTACTCGCTTCCTATATTCGGCCTACCCTTCAGTTTACAGGAGCAGACACATGCGCCGCCTTCCAGGCGGGATACAAAAGCGGTAGTACCGATAGCTTTGGTAGGAGCAGAAACAGAAAAAGGAACTGGGAACCGACGACTTCACTTTGTTTTTCTCATAATTGGAGCCGCACATCGTTCAGTGCTAGCCCATTGAACATCATATATCCTTACAAAATATAAATAGTACTGTATAAGAGATCAAAGTTGAGCTGCTCGTGTAACTTCTGCGCTTTTATGTAACCAAAGCTATTATCTCTGATGCGAGTACGAGTACAATTTACATGCACGAACAGGCCGCTTTTCATAATGATCCTTTTATTACTGATAAGTGCGGAAGTTGTTTTGCAATAACAGAAACATTTTTTTGTATAAGCGCTATGTTTGATACGTTTTTATATGTCTCTTTTTTTAAAAAAAATGTACCTTTTTCGAGGTAATTGCGTTTCCTGACGTGTTATGACAAATCTGTTTTTTATTTTGTTTCAAGATGAAAATGAAGAATTTTCGAAAAAGAACCTGAATTAAACAGTGACAGTTTCATTTTGCTATGAATGCTGCTTATTTTTAAGCAATACGCTGGAGAATAATTATGTAGAACGAACTTGTCCCGTAGCTTACGCTGCACTTTATAGATCCTCACTGAGTTTCCAGATGGTTCACAACTTCTTATTTCTAGGGAAATCTGGTAAGACGCTGATCGTATAGGCAAGGAAAGCGATCGAACTGAGGTTACGCCCGATACGTATACAACACGCCTAACGTACAGAGAACCAAAACTACTAGGAAAACTACGGCAGGGTACGCTCACTTACTGCAGTCTACAGTAGTGTTGCAACTCTAGTGGCGGTGAAACATCATGCAGAGGCGTAACCCTGTATGTACGACACTGTGACCTAGCTGTAGGTCGATGTTACCGGGAGACCTCTGGCGGTGCCGACAGCGTCTGGCGACCAAAGTCGTGTCACTGTGAACGAAGCCTAAGTTATTCAACTGTGTTCCGGGGCTGGACAGGAGGGCGTGGGTGCAACCGAGACGTTCAAGACACTACACCAGCGTACAAGGTCATAATATGGTTCATCTTCGCCTAAAGTGCATTTGGAATTAAGCATTACGACAGTCGTCTTACACGAACGTACGCATCTTGGTCATTCATTGCCAGTCTGTATGGCGTTAGCAATGCAGCATCACAAGACTTATTGCTCGCTCTTTATGTATTCTTTCGCTGCATCCCCACCTAACATCAATCCAGTGCCGCCACCGTGTGTAAAATCTCAGTGTAACAGTAACAACCTGTAATAAAGCAATTAAATGTACATTATCTATATGAATAAGCTGGCTGTATGGTGCAAGCTAAGAGTCACCAGACATAAACAGTATGTGCTCTGATTCAGGCAACAACTCAGCTATAGCGAGACAGCAGCTCATTGTGAAAGCGCGTTCTGAGAGTAGATTAAGCGGCGGACGGTGGCAGGTGTACGGTGTACGGTGCCTTGGACGGGAAGTCTAGCACAGTGGGAGTGCCGACTCGACTGATAAATCGCTTCCTGTGGCCGCACCATGCGACGCAGCTCGGTTCGCGCATTGTGCAACGCCGGCTACGAACCGCGGGCCTTACGCAAGCGTGATCGGCTGCCGCGGGCAGGCGGAGACAGAACAGACTGTCGGCGGAGACTTCCCTTCTACTGCAGCCGTGCGGAAACTTCTCACAGACCCGCCCTCTTTCATAACGCGGTCTGCGGTCGGCTCTGGCATCGGAGATCTCGGCGGTCGCGGGGTGAGGATCACTGCACTGTCGTACAGACGCGCCAGCAACTTCCAACGCGGAAACGTCTTCTTACGGATGATGTTCCAGTCATCGCAGCTCTTTTAAGACAAATACATCGGCAAAAGTATTGTACACACTGTATTCATTATTGTTCATTCGTGTAGCTGACGACCAATGCAAGCCATAAATCATTTGGTTCGTGTATGAGACTCTTGGGTTCGTATTAAACGTCATTTGTTCCTGTTGGTGATGACGATGCTGGAACATATGATGATGAGATAAGGGAGGGAGTATATGGCCTACATAAGATAAGGGCGGGAGTATATGACCTACCAGTCTCGGAAAGAGACAAGGGGGATGCGGAGATAAACGTCCGCATTTGACTGACAAATCATCACTTGCCTCACTCCATGAAATACTAAGGTTTGGGATGTAATTCAGAATATTTTGCGTGATTTTTGGTGAACGTGATCCCTACTCCACTATTTCTCTTCAACTTGCTGTCCAAATACCGGCAGTGAAAAATTTTTACCACCTAAATTCGTTGTATTTCCGTCTCGAGCGACATTACGCAAGCGTGCGCTAGCGATCTCTCCTACGAATATGATGCCTATTTGCTGGCAGTATGGGTCGTTACCATTCTCTCTCTCTCTCTCTCTCTCTCTCTCTCTCTCTCTCTCTCTCTCTCTCTATTGGTCGGTTGACCAAGCGCTGGACATCGTGTCTTCGCACGTACATCACCCTGAACACCTTTACAAATTTTGAGTAATTATTCTAGCTAACTTGAAAAATTATGGAAAGATCGCTACTGGTATTCGACTGGAGTTATTTTTAGAAGACTCACAGAAAACCGAAGCCTGAGAGGCTGTACTTGTAAACCAGTCCTTCTTAAAACGAATCCACTGTCTTTAAGCACTGTGCTATCTCGATCGATCGAACTGCACTGCTCAAGAGAAAAACATTCAGGTGACTCAAACTTGTGCCGGCCGGAGTGGCCGAGCGGTTTTAGGCGCTACAGTCTGGAACCGCACGACCGCTACGGTTGCAGGTTCGAATCCTGCCTCGGGCATCGATGTGTATGATGTCCTTAGGTTAGTTAGGTTTAAGTAGTTCTAAGTTCTAGGGGACTGATGACCTTAGAAGTTGAGTCTCATAGTGCTCAGAGCCTTTTGACCCAGACTTGTGAATCATACGTAATACGTCTGTGTCAAAATGGCTCTGAGCACTATGGGACTCAACATCTTAGGTCATAAGTCCCCTAGAACTTAGAACTACTTAAACCTAACTAACCTAAGGACATCACACACACCCATGCCCGAGGCAGGATTCGAACCTGCGACCGTAGCAGTCCTGCGGTTCCGGACTGCAGCGCCAGAACCGCTAGACCACCGCGGCCGGCACGTCTGTGTCTTACGGATGCTTATGGAAGAGGAGCTTCTCGAGGGATGTAGACAATTCCTTTGGAAGTACACCAGAATAGTCATCGAGCTTAATGTCCTCACCGAATAAACGGATCGTCTTATTGTGTCCCATGTTCTTAACCCTTGAGATATTGCCGAGCTGTGGGATTTGATGTAGCGCACTGAAGTACACTCAGTTCCCACCTTGTCATATTCATGACGAAAATTTAATTAATAGTAAGACAGTTGTTGAAAACCTACTGCTGTAAAGACACTGCTTACATCTTTAACATTTAATTAATTCCTGCAAGAAGTCACTCTTCGAATTTTTTTCTGTTGCGTGTGTGTGTGTGTGTGTGTGTATGTGTGTGTGTGTGTGTGTGTGTGTGTGTGTGTGTGTGTGTGTGTCATTCATCTTACGCTCGTGCTTTCTCGAAACTATTTTCACTATTAATTTTGTGTTTTTTCTATTACATTAAGATGACCTGCATTTGAGCGTTGTTGTCGGCGACCGCTGTGAGCAACAAAGGAAAATATCCAGAACGATGCAGCAGCTCACAAGCACGGCGCACCGCGTTTATGCCGTCTTAATGTCATTAAGTAACGCTCTTGAAAATGAATAATCCGCGAAACACATCGTGAGCAACATCAGATACTGAACAAGTAAAACTCTTTATTTGCAGCAGTTAATGATTTTATGTAAAAAAGGAACAATCACCATGTTTCGAACGAAGTCTCCACTCGAGCATTATTCTGTTGAGGTTAAGGACCACTGCTAGGGATGTGCGCTATAAACGTACACACACTAGATAATGTTAATCTACTTTAAAACTACACTCACTGCCCGCCTCAATCATTTCTGTTCGCCAAATAAACTGGCGAATTTCCCCAGTCCATTGTAAACACCTGATCGTATCTTCTATGCAGCTGCAACACAATTCACTTGGCTGAAAGAGCTGCCCGACACTAATAATGATATAGCCGACGACGGTAGCTCAAAAAATATCAAGTTAACAATGGTTGAATAAGTTTGTTTATCAAAGATTAATTGCAGGTCTACTTCGAAACAAAACATAAAGTTAGCCACTTCTTGAAACAGATTAGTATTGATATTTTCACTACGTAGCGGAATATTTGCTGATGTGAAACGTGGACCAATACTAGAACTCGGGACATTTGCATTTCACGGTCCCGAGTTCGAGTCTTCGTCTGGCATACAGTTTTAATCCGCCAGGAAATTTCAGAACAATAATACTTCTCGCGGCTGAAAGTCGGTTATATTATCACTAAATGTAAATTCATTAAATACGCGCTTTATAGAAGTCGAAGTTCCGTAGAGAGCAAAACTGTCTAAGTCTGGCGTGTAGCAATCTGAGAGCTAAATAGGCATAAATTTTCAAGCCCACATGCCTGCCACAATGACTGCGTCCTTCTTCGGTGACGAGGCCACGAACACACTAAGTCCACAGCTGGCAGCTCCCAGGATCAAGAAGTCAGACGTGAACGCCAGCAGCGTATTGGAGGTGGTTCTCGAGTGAGAACCCAGATTGATGGAATCCTTGCAGTATTGGCTCCTGGCCCAAGAAAATTCATTAAATACCACGCGACGCTAGGATACAACCGGGTTTATTTCCGATCATGTGTCTTGCGGAAGGGACTAGGTCTACGCAGCCTACGGCCTCTAACGGCGATTGGCGGGGCCGTCTATCTTACGGAAAATAGTTCGCTGTATGTTAGGCATCTTCAAAGCAGTGATGTAATGTTGGCTGCTGACACTGTGGTTTTTTTAGGGCTAAATATACGAGGCGTATTCGGAAAGTAAAGTCCGATCGGTCGCGAAATGGAAACCACTGTGAAAATCAAAAATATGTTATTTGCAACAGTTAGTTACAACTTCCAGCTACTTACCTGCATAGTCACCGATCCGACTTAGACGTATGTCGTAGCGTTGTACCAACTTTCCAGTGCCCTCTTTATAGAAGGCAGCCGCCAGTGCTTCCCGCCTTTTCTCTACGCTGGTCCACATTTCGTAGACAGTCAAGGGGAGCCAATTACGGACTATACTGTGGGAGATCAAACACTGCCCTTCGAAAACGTTGCAGGAGCATCTTCATTGCCCCTCCAGAATATGGCCGAGAACTGTCTTGAAGAAGAAAACGCATGACAGTTATGTGATGTGGGCAGCATAGCTTCAGGCGACATTTCTCACCAGGCCTTCGTATTTGGCGGGAGACACAATTTTCTAGGCATCTTCATGTGCTGACTGTGCCCTCAGAACTGAAAAGAGCAACGCGATGCAATCGACGGGGTACTAGAGACACTGCCCAACACATCTGTATTTTCATTTGATTTAGTAACTTTTTATAAGCATATATAGGCTATATTTGTATTCACATTAATTACTACACTGAATTATGGTTTCCTTTAAGTGTACAAGCAACTATTTTACATTGTTTGAATTTTTTCGTCGAGGATCCACATTAGCCAGGGTCCTGGGACAAATGTTATTAATATAAATGTGTTTAAGTTTACAAAACTGGTAAACAATGATTTAAATGCATATATGAGAATAGTTCCATTGGTGAAGTTAGAAACAATAAGTGTGAAAAATTGTAGTGTGTTATTCCCTAAGGCGACCATCTCCTCTACACTATTCCGTGGAGTATCCAATTTTCAAATGTTAAAGGACGTCATGGTCACCCTGTATATTGCAGATGATTGGTCCTAGCATGCAGCCTTGGAGGACACCTGCCACGAATTTCCTATCGCGGTTGGTCTTGTCGGGCACATATGAAGAACATTTAGTTGCTCTGAAAGAGGCTGACGTTTTGAAGAAAATACAGCCGTTATTAATATAAATGTGTTTAAGTTTACAAAACTGGTAAACAATGATTTAAATGCATATACGACAATAGTTCCATTGGTGAAGTTAGAAACAATAAGTTTGAAAAATTGTAGTGCGTTATTCCCTAAGGTGACCATCTCCTCTACACTATTCCGTGGAGTACCCAATTTTCAAATGTTAAAGGACTTCAGGGTCACCAACTGTATTGCAGATGATTGGTCCTACCACAGAGCCTTGGAGGACACCTGCCACGAATTTCCTATCACGTTTGGTTTTGTCGGGCACCATGAAGAACATTTAGTTGCTCTCAAAGAGGCTGATGTTTTGAAGAAGGTACAGCCGTGCCGGCGTGGGCGGCGGGAGGAACAGCACGGCGGTGCAGGCCGAGCAGAGCGGCGGCGGCCGGCGCTCGGGCGGAGTGCGGCGCGGTGTGGCATTCCTGGCGGTGAAGGCCGGCGCCGCCCGACGCCGTTTCTGGAGCGGCGCGGCGCGGCGATGCGATGCGCTGCTCGCCTCTGCTGCTTGCGTAACGCCGCGGCGTCGGCTGCGGCGCCGTTTGACCTTTGAGTGCGGCCGGCTACCGCCCGCACCTGTGCCCCGCGCAGCCAGCAGGTGAAGGTGAAGGCGGTCGCCGTCAACAGCCCTCGAGTGCCAAACAATTACCACTTTACCTATACGATAGGCTTCGTCGAAAATTTTATTTACAATGTTCTTGCAAGTGCCGTTCGTCCGTCTTATTGTAGTCAATACTGTGCAGATACCGCAAAATCCAACTTCAGTCATTTTCTTGACGTCCGTATTGGTCTTCACTCTACCACATGTAGCACCTCGAAAAGGAGCAACACATGTTAAATTATTATCCAGTAACGAGCCGGATTCCTTGCAGCACAAATGCTGCAGCTGTATCAGGCCAAACCAGAGGACTTCCCTAGCCGTCTGGATTAGCCTCTTGACACATCTGCAACTTTTCGACTGCCACTGAAGACGAATTACAGTACAGTATACACTACCGGCCATTAAAACTGCTACACCACGAAGATGACGCGCTACAGACGAGAACTTTAACCGACAGTAAGAAGATGGTGTGATATGCAAATGATTAGCTTTTCAGAGCATTCACACAAGGTTGGCGCCGGTGGCGACACCTACAACGAGATGACATGAGGAAAGTTTCCAACCGATTTCTCATACACAAACAGCAGCTGATCGGCGTTGCCTGGTGAAACGTTGTTGTGATGCCTCGTGTAAGGAGGACAAAGGCGTACCAATACGTTTCCGACTTTCATAAAGGTCAGATTGCGGTTTATCGTATCGCGACATTGCTGCTCGCGTTGGTCGAGATTCAATGACTGTTAGCAGAATATGGAATCGGTGGGTTCAGGAGGGTAATACGGAACGCCGTGCTGGATCCCGACGGCCTCGTATCACTAGCAGTCGAGATGACAGGCATCTTATCCGCATGGCTGTAACGGATCGTGCAGCCACGTCTCGATCCCTGAGTCAACAGACGTTTGCAAGAGAACAACCATCTGCACGAACAGTTGAATGACGTTTGCAGCAGCATGGACTATCAGCTCGGAGACCGTGGCTGTGGTTACCCATGACGCTGCATCACAGACAGAAGCGCCTGCGATGGTGTACTCAACGACGAACCTGGGTGCACGATTGGCAAAACGTCATTTTTTCGGATGAATCCAGGTTCTGTTTACAGCATCATGATGGTCGCATCCGTGTTTGGCGACATCGCGGTGAGCGCACATTGGAAGCTTGTATTCGTCATCGCCATACTGGCGTATCACCCGCCGCGATTCTATTGCTCACACACACGGCACTTTGAAGTCTACGGTACATTTCAGATGTGTTACGACCCGTGGCTCTACCCTTCATTCGATCCCTGCGGAACCCTACATTCAGCTGGATAATGCACGACCGCATGTTGCAGGTCCTGTACGGGCCTTTCTGGATACAGAAAATGTTTGACTGCTGCCCTGGCCAGCACATTCTCCAGATCTCTCACCAACTGAAAACGTCTGATCAAGGGTGACTGAGCAACTGGGTCGTCACAATACGCCAGTCACTACTCTTGATGAACTGTGATATCGTGTTGAAGCTGCATGGGCAGCTGTACCTGTATACGCCATCCAAGCTCTGTTTGACTCAATGCCCAGGCGTATCAAGTCCGTTATTACGGCCAGATGTGGTTGTTCTGGGTACTGATTTCTCAGGATCTATGCACCCAAATTGCGTAAAAATGTAATCACATGTCAGTTCTAGTATAATATATTTGTCCAATGAATACCTGTTTATCATCTCCATTTCTTCTTGGTGTAGTAATTTTAATGGCCAGTAGTGTACCATTTCATGAGATTGCACCGTTCGAAAGTAGCTTGCTGCCACGGCGGAAAATCTTCTCGCCATCCTTACTTTTATACACTCTAAGGGAAAAAAATCACCCACCACGAAGAAATTATCTGAACTGGACGGAAATCGACGTATGTGAAGGAAATATGTACACAAACAACTGAGTCTAATTACTGGATAATTCCTTCAAGAGAAAGAACAAAGTGAGAACATCAATAACGTGTTGGTCCACCTCTGGCCCGTATGCAACCGTTATTCGTCTTGACATTGATTGCATATCTATTGGACCTTCTTCTGAGGGATATCACGCCAAATTTTGTCCAGTTCAAAAGTATGTTGTTCGGACATGGAGGAGACACAGAGAGACAGGAACTGTCGATGACGTGCCTCGCTCAGGCCGCCCAAGGGCTACTACTGCAGTGGATGACCGCTACCTACGGACTATGGCTCGGAGAAACCCTGACAGCAACGCCACCATGTCGAATAATGCTTTTCGTGCAGTCACAGGACGTCGTGTTACGACTCAAACTGTCCGCAATAGGCTGCACGATGTGCAACTTCACTCCCGACGTCCATGGCGGTGTCCATTTTTGCAACCACGACACCACAGATGGGCCCAACCACATGCCGAATGGACCGCTCAGGATTGGCATCACGTTCTCTTCACCGATGAATGTCGGATATGCCTTCAACCAGACAATTGTCTGAGACATGTTTGGAGGCAACCCGGTCAGGCTGAACGCCTCAGACACACTGTCCAGCGAGTGCGGCAAGTTGGTGGTTCCCCGATGTTTTGGGGTGGCATTATGTGGGGCCGACGTACGCCGCTGGTTGTCATGGAAGGCTTCGTAACGGCTGCACGATACGTGAATGTCATCCTCCGACCGATAGAGCAACCATATCGGCAGCATATTGGCGAGGCATTCGTCTTCATTGACGACAATTCGCGCCCCCCATCGTGTCATCTTGTGAATGACTTCGTTCAGGATAACGACATCGATCGACTAGAGTGGCCAGCATGTTCTCCAGACATGAATCCTGTCGAACATGCCAGGGATAGATTGAAAAAGCCTGTTTATGGACGACGTGACCCACCAAGCACTCTTAGCGATCGACGCCGTATCGCCGTTGAGGAGTGGGACAATCTGGACCAACAGTGCCTTGATGAACTTGTGGATAGTATGCCACGACGAATACAGGCATGCATCAATGCAAGAGGACGTGCTACTGGGTATTAGAGGTACCGATGAGTACAGCAGTCTGGACCACCTCTTCTGAAGGTCTCGTGGTATGGTGGTACAACGTGCAATGTGTGGTTTTCATGAGCAATAAAAAGGGCGGAAATGATGTTTATGTTGATCTTTATTACAATTTTCTGTACAGGTTCCGGAACTCTCGGAACGGAGGTGGTATACAACTTTTTTTGATGTGTGTACCTCCAGAAACCTACAGGAGGCAGAGTCAGTGATGTATTTCGTTCGCAAGACGGACAGGCAAGCTATTAAGAAGTTGGTCATAATGTTTTCACTGATCGGCGTATATTTTTTGTGACGGGAAGCGAAAAGATATTCAGTAACTTTGGGCATTTTTTTCATGAGTTCTGAGGAAATATGCCATTGATCAAAGAGTTTGTCATCCTAGTTTACGTATTTTTTAACACAAAATATGTACAGTTTCTGCTGCTTGTTATCTGATACGGATGTACGCTGATGTCATTTACTGAAAGAGCTTTAATCGGGTGTTAAATTCATATATCCAGCATTTTAAGTAGCTGTGGTAGATAAATACATATTATACATGTTTGCTCTATATTCTCCTATCTGATTTTGATCTGTCTTTGATAATCGCCTTAAAATCTTTATAAACTTGATTCCACAGAAGTTTTGTTTCAGTATTTCGGTTTCCATCCACGATATGCTGCAGCCTAGCGAAGGTGTCTCCAGACGGGTAGCAGCAGCCCTGGACGGGGGGAGTTGGCATCGGCGGATTGGCACATTCTTGTCTCGCTCGTTCTGCACTTAATCTGGTTGTGGTATCCTTATGGTAGATCTCCTTATTCTTACTCCTAGCGCTTACTCATTAGCTTGCAGCGGTGCTTAGTTGTGCGTTCTCGTCTTCCTCGCTGAAAAACCTAACAAAATCTGGATAGCCCGAACTTCCATGCATTTGGCCGGACATGATAAAACCTAGCAACCCTAAACATTATCCACTCTGTCGAGATTGACAGGTTGTGTGGTGTCTGTGGGGAACGCTTCAGAAATGGTTCAAATGGCTCTGAGCACTATGGGACTTAACTTCTGAGGTCATCAGTCCCCTAGAACTTAGAACTGCTTAAACATAATTAACTTAAGGACATCACATACATCCATGCCCGAGGCAGGATTCGAAACTGCGACCGTAGCGGTCGCGCGGTTCCAGACTGTAGCGCCTAGAACCGCTCAGCCACACCGGCTGGCGGGGAACACTTCCATGCTGTCACAAAGCTCGTCCGTACGCTCGCATTTTGTTCATTAGTCGAGAGTGCAAAACTTATCGAATGCCTTCCCGACGTCGAGGAACACGGCATAAGTGGGCGCCGGTATCTACTGCGTTCGGGGTCTGGTGGTGTGTTGGCGTCACTAGCGTCCTGCGAGGACTGCGCAGTGGTGGCACTGCAGACAAGTGGCTGGCAGCTTCCGAGCGGGAGCGGACACAAAGGCTTGTTTACAGGGAGTCTGGAGGATGTCTGCACGGAGGGTGCTCGCTGCCCGCCCCTCCCTGCTGCCAGTCGTGTTTACGAGCGGCGCGGCGGCTCCCGGTGTGCGGACAATGGGCGCAGACAGCAACCAGCAGCCGCCAGCGATTGTGTGCGGCTTCCTGTGCTGCACTGCCTCGCTCTTAACAGCTCCAGCAGTATTGCAAGTGGAACAGCTTGTGTCCTCAAGAGGTGGGAAGACGGAAAGAGAAATTATATCACAGCAGAAAACGAAAGAAAGTATCCAGACACCCCTATATGATGAGAAATTGACCAGTAGGATGGGTCTGTCAGGAGACGTTACTGACTTCGGAGGTGGACGGACACCACACGTTCATATAAATGATTCGCCTCGATGGGCAATGTATCCGCAACCTTGGGTGCGGATGCACATTCACGTTCGACCTCCAACGGAAATCTAAAATTAGTGAGCGTGGAGAAGATGGACGGGAAATGCGGAGAAGTGTCGCTAGGAGTCAGTGTGAGTCGGTGGAAGAGCGTGCTGAGATAGTCCGCGCATCTGCGATCAACACTGCGTCCGGGTGGCGCAGTGTTTAATGCAACTGCCAAGTCCATTGAAGCGCTAAAGAAGCTGGTATAGGCATGCTCATTCAAATACAGAGTTATGTAAACAGGTAGAATATGGTGCTGTAGTCGGCAACGCCTGCCACGCGGAGTGGCCGCGCGGTTTGAAGTCCATGTCACGGACTGCGCAGCCCCTCCAGCCGGAGGTTCGAGTCCTCCCTTGGGCATGGGTGTGTGCGTTGTTCTTAGCGTAAGTTAGTTAGTTTCAGTTGTGTGTAAGTCTAGGCACCGATGACCTAGCCAGTTTGGTGCCTTAGGAATTTACACACATTTGAACATATGAAAGAACAAGTGTCTAGCACAGATCGGTTAGTGCTGCTACAATGCCAGGTTATCAAGATTTAAGTGAGTTTGAACGTGGCGTTATAGTCAGCCATGCCGTTATAGTCAGGCACGAGCGATGGAACACAGCTTCTCCGAGGTGGCGACTAAGTGGCAATTTTCCCGTACGCCCATTTCACGAGTGTACCGTGCATATCAGGAATCCGGTAAAACATCAAATCTCCGACATCGCTGCGGCCGGAAAAAGATCCTGCAAGAACGGGACCAAGGACGACTGAAGAGTATCATTCAACGTGACAGAAGTGCGACTCTTCCACAAATGTCTGCAGACTTCAATCCTGGGTCATCAACAAGTGTCAGCGTGCAAACCATTCAACGAAACATCATCGACATTGGTTCAAATGGCTCCAAGCACTATGGGACTTTATTTCTGAAGTCATCGGTAGTAATAGTAATAATAATAATAATAATAATGTCGTGTGACGAGGGCCTCCCGTCGGGTAGACCGTTCGCCTGATGCCAGTCTTTCGATTTGACGCCACGTCGGCGACTTGCGCGTCGATGTGGATGAAATGATGATGATTAGGACAACATAAACCCAGTCCCTGAGCGGAGAAAATCTCCGACCCAGCCGGGAATAGAACCCGGGCCCTTAGGATTGACATTCTGTCACGCTGACCACGTTTTTTTTATACTCATTTTGTTCGATATAGTTCGTTTCGTTTGGTCGGGGCGGACGTCACAAGACATCCGTTCCAATTGATCGTTGGTTCCTTGACTCAGTTTTTTATTATTGCAAAGAGCACGCAGCCCTCTGACCGAACACGCTGAGCTACCGTGGCGGCTAACCACTCAGCTACCGGGGGCAGACAAGTCATCAGTCCCCTAGACTTAGAACTACGTAAACCTATCTAGCACATAACACACATCCATGCCCGAGGCAGGACTCTAATCTGCGAGCGTAGCAGCAGCGCGGTTCCGGACCGAAACGCCTAGAACCGCTCGGCCACAGCGGCCGGCCATCGACATGGGCTTTCAGAGCCGAAGACTGCCGATGACTGCAGGACACAAAGCTTTACGCCTCGCCTGGGCCCATCAACAGCGACATTTGACTGTTGATGACGGGAAACATGTTGCCTGATCGGACGAGTCACGTTTCAAATTGCATCGAGCGTATGGACGTATACATATATGGAGACAATGAATACATGGACCCTGCATGTCAGTAGGGGATTGTTCAAGCTGGTGGAGGCTGTGTAATGCTGTAGGGCGTGTGCAGTTGGATTGATATGGGACCTCTGATACGTCTAGATACGACTCTGACACGTGAATCGTACGTAAGCATCCTGCCTGATGACCTGCGTCCATTCATGTCCATTTTGCATTCCGACGGACTCGTGCAATTCCAGCTGGACAATGTGAGACTCCACACGTCGAGAATTTCTAAAGAGTGGATCCAGGAACAGAGTTTATACACTTCCGTTTGGCACCAAACTCCCCAGACATGAACATTATTGAGCATATCTGCAATGCCTTGCAACGTGCTGTTCAGAAGAGATCTCCACACCTCGTACTCTTACAGATTTATGGACGGCTCTGCAGGATTTATGGTGTTAGTTCCCTCCAACACTATTTCAGACACTAATCGAGTCCACGTCACGTCGTGTCGCGGCATTTCTGCATCCTCGCGGGGGTCCTACACGATATTGAGCAGGTGTACCAGTTTCTTCAGTGTAAATTCTCCATCGTTATATCCCAAGTGAGATGTTTCTCCTCCGTAGTAAGACTAATGCAGTGATATGAATAAAAGAAATGTCGATATCATGTCTGTTCCATAACAGTGACAAGAGCATTCTTAACTGTTGGGCTTTTGTAAAGGAACGTTTTACCCATCTTCAGCAGCACCCGCGCTACCGGTAGTACTAAGCCAATTTTTTGGGCCGTATGTTCTTGGATTTTCCTCGCAGCTGGATTGCACCAGCCACGAGAAGGTAACTTCGTTGTCTGATTCTCAGTACAGGGACAGCGACAGGGACATACGGAATTATTCTTCGAGACGACGTGCCCGGACCTCGTCTGCAGGACAGGGTGACTGCCTCGCAACAACTAGCATACAGCCGCGAATGAGCCGTCTTTTTATTTGTTACGCAGGGAGAGCGGTTTATTTCTATTATTCATTATTGTACAATGTGTTGTCTTTGTTTTTATTACTAGAAGGAACCAACTGTGCAACATAACATTGATGTGTTCCCAGCTGTGATAAGCTTTAGAAAAAAGCAGTTAATGCGGGAAAAAAGCCAAACTAATAGTCACTCAAGGGATGAAAAAGAGCTCAGTCGGTAAAACCACTGCCTGTGGAAGACAGGATTCCACATTCCAGTCGTGGTCCGACGCTCAGTTTGAATCTGACAGGAACTTTCTGAATTCAGAACATCATGTGCACAGAAATAGGTAGAGATATTGGAACACACACATTCCGACATTCCATGGACACAGAGAACTCTTCATAAGTAGAGAAAAATGTGGTAAGCAAAACGTCCCACGTTCGAGTCCCTTGCTGTCACACATTTTCACCCATCGCCGCTGATTACGTCACTCCGCAAAGTCCCGATGGAGCTCATATCATTAGCTTCTTCCCTTTCATTTCTCCCCTGTCCCGCTTCAATTTAAATAATATGTATCACAGTTGCGGATCCCTCGTGGTGCTGTTCTTTCGTATATGTGCGTCGTACATGTACGAAAGAATAGAAACACATACACCACGCATTCATGTAATTGATTCGCCTGGATGAGTAATGAATCCACAACCTTCACTGCGGATGCATATTTTCGTTCGACCTACAACCAATTAGCGAGTATGGAGGACATGCGGAAAGGTGGCGCTAGATGGGCGTGTGAGCCGCCCGCGTAGCGTGCCGAGATTGTCCGCACATTTGCGAAAAAAACACTGTGTTCGGGTGGCGCTGTGGTTACTGCAACTTAGTAAGCAGAAGGTCCCGTGTTCGAGTCCCGGTCCGACGCACATTTTCGCTCATCGCTGCTGATTTCGCACAGACCCTCGCTGCAACTGATATCATTAGTTCCGACCCTTTCCGTTCCTTTCTCCTCCCTCCCTGTTCCGTTTACATAAACCTTCAATTTGCTGAAGCGACCCCACTTCATTAATGATACTGACAAAAATTGTTAGATAACAACGTGGTTTTGGAGGGTTTAGACGTCGAACACCCAAAGGAAATCGCGTGTTACAATTATAATGCCGGAAAAGAGAAAATGAGTCCGAGAATGGTTGAAAAAAGGGAACTACCGTTCACATGTTAGTTTACGGCAAATGAGTCACGAACCAGAAGGATTTCATAAATTATTTTACTACGAGGTCTGCCTAGTACAAGTTATTAATGTTGACAGGAGATAAAATACAGAAACAAAATATGTTAGTGAGAGAGGCATTCGCAGTCCACGAGAGATGAGGAATAGCTTAGAGATTTCTGGGGAGAGGCAGATAATTTTCAAATGGTTCAAATGGCTCTGAGCACTATGGGACTTAACTTTTGAGGTCATCAGTCCCCTAGAACTTAGAACTACTGAAACCTAACTAACCTAAGGACATCACACGCGTCCATGCCCGAAGCAGGATTTGTACCTGCAACCGTAGCGGTCGCGCGGTTCCAGACTGCAGCGCCTAGAACCGCTCGGCCACCTCGGCCGGCGATAATTTTCGAGTATAGCATTAGTAGTGCGCGGCTTGACACAGTGACTTCGATTAAATATTGGACGTAACGTTGCAAAACAATAAGAACGGATTCCAGTGGGGAAGGCGAATGGACACCTGCGGTTTATTGGGAGAATTTCAGGAATGCGCGATTCATCTGTAAAGGAGACCGGATATAGGACTCTAGTGCGACCTATTCTTGAGTACTGCTTGTGTGTTTGGGATCCGTACCAGGTCAGGTTAAAGAAACACATCAAAGGAATTGAGTGGCGGGCTGCTAGAGTTGTTATCGCTAGGTTCGAACAACACGTAGGCGTTACGTTGTACAGCTCGTGGTCGTGCGGTAGCGTTCTCGCTTCCCGCGCCCGGGTTCTCGGGTTCGATTCCCGGCGGGGTCAGGGCTTTACTCTGCCTCGTGATGACTGGGTGTTGTGTGATGTCCTTAGGTTAGTTAGGTTTAAGTAGTTCTAAGTTCTAGGGGACTGATGACCATAGATGTTAAGTCCCATAGTGCTCAGAGCCATTTGAACCATTTCGTTACGTTGTAGCCACGTGGTCTAGGCGCCTTGCCACGGTTCGCGCGGCTCGCCCCGTCGGAGGTTCGAGTCCTACCTCGGGCATGGGTGTGTGTGATGTCCTTAGTGTAAGTTAGTTTAAGTAGTGTTTAAGCTTAGGGAACGATAAACTCAGCAGTTTCGTCCCATAGGAACTTACCGCAATTCCAGTTTGGGAACTCAAATGGGAATTCCTGGAGGGCAGGCGAAGTTCTTTTCTAGAAAATTTAGAGAACCGACATTTGACACTGACTGCCGAACGATTCTACTGCCGCCAGCATACATCACGCGAAAGAACCGCGAGGATAAGGGACGAAAAATTAGGGCTCATATCGAGCCATTCACTCTGTTTGCGAGAGCAACAGGAAAGGAAATGAGTAGTAGCGATCCATTCGAAAGCTTGAAGTTTAGTTCTGTACTATCACCAAACAGAAATAGTAAAAATCTATGAAGACCTAAGCAATTATATGAGAAAAAGTACCACCACAGCTGTATATTGAGAGTGTCTTTATTGTCTCACACGATTAGTTTCGGCGGCACATTACCGCCAATCACAGGCTCCACCACTGCCAAAAGAGTATTAGATTTCCTTGGCGCATTTACTATGGAGTCCTTGTTACTAGTACACGTGGGCTAGCTTTGCTCAGATTCTCTACTCGGCACGGTGAGGATGGCGGTAATGGTCCGCCGAAACTACTTGTGTGAGACGATAAAGACTTCCTCAAGGTACAGCTGTGATGGTGCTTTTTCTCAGTTATACCGTCAGCTGAAGTCTCTCGTCCATGCAATAGGATGGACACCCATAAACTAAGCAACTATATCTGTCTGAGAAGCATATGTTCAGGCAGTTAGTGTAAAACAAATTTTTTTAATAGTTTAGATAAACTGAAACGCATTTCACAAACCTCTTACTATTCATTGCAAATATATGACGTAGTTGTAGAAGTTGAAACGTTTTTCCAAACTCCTGTACTACATTTTCAAATTATTAAAGTGAGGAGTGTCAAAGGGAATTCTTTGTTGACCGTTCTAAAGTTGTACATGCAATGATTACTCTCCCATAGATCTATTAAAATTGTTTTGTGTTAGAAGAGAACTTGAAAAATAGAATCTGACGTATAATATTCTCAAAAGCGAATTGGAAACACAAACAGAGCACATTATCATCGTGTGGCTGGTTCGTGAAGCTTTGTCAAAGTCAGACTTATAAATATTGTCAAAATTGTGCCAAAACGTGACTAAAAGAAGGAAAAGGTTGATGTGACACATTATGAGGCGACTAGAAATAGCCGGTCGGAGTGGCCGTACGGTTCTAGGCGTTACACTCTGGAACCACGAGACCGAGACGGTCGCACGTTCGAATCCTGCCTCGGGCATGGATGTGTGTGATGTCCTTAGGATAGTTAGGTTTAAGTAGGTCTATGTTCTAGGGGACTGATGACCTCAGAAGTTGAGTCCCATAATGCTCAGAGCCATTTGAACCATTTGACTGGAAATACTTGATTTCGCATTTGAGGGAAGTGGGGAAGGGCGAGGAGCAACTTTTAGATGGATGAAGGGTGAGAGTAGTTCTACAGAGATGAAGAAACTTTTCCTGGATACAGTAGCATGAGGAGCTGTATGAAATCCGTCTTCGTACTGAGGAAGAAGATTCGTGAGGCTGTTGAAGTGATAAGGCATAAGGTTCATTGTGGAGTATGGACAACCTTATTGCACGATGGGTGCTGCGCATGATGACTCCAAGAGACTTTCGAGGAAATACCTTTCGAAATCGTTTTCGATTAATTTCGACTATACCCAGAACGGCATTATCTGTAGACGAAATAACGACTCGGAGTAAAAAACAAAGTAGAAGTCAAAGTCCTCGGAAAAAAGTGAGAAAAACGGCTGCTACCTACTTTTTTATGTGTTGATCGCTTCGTATCAAACGATTATTGGGGAAAAAATGGTAAAAATAGGGAAACTTGCTTCATACTCGAAGTCACTGTGCGGTTTGCGTATTGAGTTTAGGGAGAAAAGACGAAATTACCATAGTAAGAATCGATCTTGCGCCACGACAGTGCGCCTCTTGGAATGCAAATCGATCCGACGGCAGAACAGCACGAGCTGTGTCTCATTATCCCCTTTTTGCCAGATTTGACTCCACGTCATTGGAGGGAAGAAATTTTCGTCATGCTCTCCTAAAAACAATTTTTTTTTGGGGGGGGGGGGAATAAATAAAAGAAGCTTTCTCGCTGGACCAAATATTTTGAGCTCATCGGAGATTGCACTCAGAAGCACACCGTCATTTTAGAATGAAGTTATTTATATATTTTTATCGAATTTATCAGTCGACTCTGGTACTTCATGCGCCCAGCCATGAGGCTTTTATTCCTGTACGGTAATATGGAAACTACGGACATTGATGCCTTCCAGTTTAATGGTACAGTAGCTTGTGTGGGGCAACCTGTGAGCTCACAGCAAACCTGTCGCGAATACCAGTATGAGCGGCGGTGACGTAAGCACTGCGTCACCGGCTTCGCTAGACGCGTGTAACGTCAGCTGAGCGCCCGGCCTGTCCAGTCCTGGAGTGGTCTTGTGAGCTGCTCGCCCACGTTCGCGGACAACAGTCACCGGGGTCGCGAGCGAGTCAAGAACCTGCGCCGACGCACGCGGCTTCCTCATACCTACTTGGCGGCCGCGGTGGCTGCCCCGGTGTGCACAATACATCTCGCCACCGTCGCCCAGGACCCATGCAACAACAGCTGTATCACATTTTATCCGTGACAACCATTAACCCTCCCACTACCAATTCCTTAAAGAATTGAACTCCCGTGTGTAACACAACTTCAAACGCAATAGTTAACATTCCATCAGAATTTCTAAAATGATTGAGGGAAGTGGCAACAAAGGGGCTACTCACGCTGGTACGTAAGAATGTATGACTCTGGCGATATGCCATCCCACTTTCGGAAAAAAGTCGTACACACAGTTCCGAAGATTTCAAGAGCTGACAAGCGCGAGAATTATAGCACAGTCAGCTTAACAGCTCATGCATCCAAGTTTCTGACAAAAAGAATAAACAGAAGCTTGGGATAGTAAATTAAGGATGTGTTAGATGAGGATCACTTGGGCTTTAGGGAAGATAAAGGTTTCAAAGAGGCAATTGTGACGTTGCAACTGATGATGGAAGCAAGACAAAGGAAAAATCAAGAGAGGTTCATATTTTACGACACGATCATACTTTACAAATGAGTGTTAATGCGTTAAATATTTGACGTTTATCATGTAAAACGTTTATGGTTGAAGATGTAAAACACTGATTATGTTGGCTTTCGTTATGGATTATTAAGAAAAGCTAATTTTTCATGTATCTCTATGTTTATGCCGTCATATCTCCTCAGCTAAGTGTCCTGGTATGGTATAATTTTATAGGTACATTCAGTTTAGATGTGAATTTTTTTTAACCATCAGAGTTATTCTATGATACTTTAACAGGTGTCTCGCTACTAGCTTTAAGAAGGGCTTCCACTCCTCACGTATCATTCTGCCTGTGGCACTACAGAGAGTAGCGTAATCAAACGGACTTCTTTCTGTGGGGACATTTCTGAGCTGAAACCACAGTGTAAACAAACGATGAGGTAGCTGGCAGGATGTCTATAATACCTTAGGCATCTTCGAGCGAGTAGGTCAGTCGATGGAGCGTAGCAGTCAGGTATACCGCGATTTAGTTCGATCCTTTCTTGTGATTACTTTTTTTCATGATAGAACTTACCTTAACAATAGTGTCTGTTTCTTTACACTGGTTTCATATGTCTACACAGTACGTAGTTCAAGTTTGTATTTGTATTCCCCACTCTTTTCGTTTAAGAAAACTAGAATTCTCCTCAAACACATATTTCCACTGATCACACCACAGAGCGGGGTCACGCGGTGGATAATACATTAAATATGTTTTTTTTTTGGGTGGGGGAGGGGGGGGGGGAGAGGAGAGTCCGCCTTGAGCAAAACACAACACAATTTCATATTTTCATTTATTTCCCAGACAGATTTCGCTGAACGTTCAGCGTCATCCGTGGGCTTTTATTTTCTTTCTATTAAACAGAAAAAATATGTTTACTGCTTGTATAGCTATAAACTGGAGTGTGTAAGATAGTGTGTTCAACTCTGTAAAACAGACGATGTTTTGTTTATACACCTTGTTACCACATGCTGTGGTTTTCTTGGGTTTTATGTTTTTTATTGCACTTGTTTTTTTTTCACAATTTGTCATCTGCTACCATGTAGAACTTAATGCATAAACGTTACTTACTTCCAAATTTTACTATTGGGAATGTTATACTTTGGCCTAAGAAATTTGGAAATTTGTGGTAAGATCCTATGGGGCCAAACTGCTGAGGTCATCGGTCCCTAGGCTTACACACGACTTAACCTAACTTAAACTAACTTACGCCAAGGACAACACACACACCCATGCCCGAGGGAGGACTCGAACCTCCGTCGGGGGAAGCAGCGCGAACCGTGGGAAAGCGCCTGAGACCTGGCGACTACCCCGCGCTGCCTAAGCCTAACATTAACTGATTCTATGGGGAAGTTAGTTAATTAGTTAGTTAGTTAGTTAGTTTGTTTGTGTGTGTGTGTGTGTGTGTGTGTGTGTGTGTGTGTGTGTGTGTGTGTGTGTCTGTTATTTCACTTACTTTTCTGGTTTCCCCATTATCTTCATTGTGAAGACCTGCACTATGTACTAATAACGCAAACTAAGTTGACACTCGACTTGGTGGCTGATAGAAGAGACTATAAATGCATTTCCCATTTACAGTCGCTCCCATCAGCCGTGCCGAGTGCCAAATTCGTTTGCGCCAATGATGACTTTGACTGTCCCTGTTTACAAACTACGAAAACAAGATGGCGAACAATTGAACAGTTGGATGCGTACTGGGCAGGAGTTTTGAACCTGTGTGCGGTATATCTGCCATTTTGTGCATGTGAGCGGATGAATGAATGTGCGTCTGGGTTTTATTTATTTATTTAATTACTTTTTATTCAGTTCATTTACTTATTTATATTTTACACACTGGCATACTCTAGGACGGCGATTCATATTCCCGTCCGGCCAACAGTTTTCGATATTCTGTGGTGTCCTTATATAAGTTAAGGCAAATCCAAAGATAGACTCCTTTGAGGGAACATCCGATTTATTACTCACTCTTCTCCAATTACAATTTGTTCTACGTTAAACAACTAAAACGGGCACACTGCCTCACGGTTGCAGTTGAAGGCTGCCTATCCAAGGCCTTGCAGAACAACAAAAATTTGGTTTTCACTACTTCATTTACTTATTGTCCAGCTTTAAAAATTTAAAATGCTGTAATTATCTACTCATTAAGAAGTATGATCTTATGTTAATGGTTTAACACAATAAGTAAAATATAAAGTTAGAAACTATCTGTAAGTCTTGTGGAGGCGTATCTGGCGGCGCCCTATTCACACAACACTCACACTGAAAACACATAGTGACATACAACAAACTTTTCACAGTATTTCAAACTTCTTCTTTTCAAAGTTTCGCTGTCCATACAGTAAAACTGCAGCATTAAGGATAACGTTCTAGTTTATTACTGCTTCACTACTAGCTCTACTCGTAACACGATTTGCAGACAGTATCACGTATACTACTGAATTTACTTGCAAAATTATATCGTTATATCACACATAGTTCAGGAGATATCAGTTCATACGCATTGAAACGGCATTCGTAAATGGAAGTTCAATTCTGTAAAGGACCGGTGTGGGGACTGCAGTCGACGGAACGTTAAATATTGACCTTCCTTTCTTACTGTGTAGCGAGGAAGACGTTTGTTTGCGTTTGTTGTGGTCTTCAGTCCAGAGACTCGTTTGATGCAGCTCTCCGTACTACTCTATGCTGTGCAAACCTATTCATCTGAATAACTACTGCAACCTACATCCTTCTGAATCTGCTTAGTGTATTCATCTCTTGGTCTCCCTCTGCGATTTTTACCCTCCACGCTGCACTCCAATACTAAACTGGTGATCCCTTAATGCCTCAGAACATGTCCTACCAACCGATCCCCTCTTCTAGACAAGTTGTGCCACAAATTCCTCTTCTCCTCAGTTCTATACAGTACCTCCTCATTAGTTACGTGATCTACCCGTCTAATCCTTAGCATTTTTCTGTAGCACCACATTTCGAAAGCTTCTATTCTCTTCTTGTTTACACTGTTTATCGTCCATGTTTCACTTCCATACATGGCTACACTCCATACAAACACTTTCAGAAAAGACGTCATGACAGTTAAATCTATACTCGATGTTAACAAATTTTTGTTCTTCAGAAACGCATTCCTTGCCATAGCCAGGCTACATTTTATATCCTCTCTACTCCATCATCAAGTATTTTGCTACCCAAATAGCAGAACTCATTTACTAATTTAAGTGCTTCATTTCCTAATCTAATTCGATCAACATCGCCTGATTTAATTCGACCACATTCCATTATCCTCGTTTTGCTTTTGTTGATGTTCATCTTATATACTCCTTTTTCAGACACTGTCCATTCCGTTCAACTGTTTTTCCCGGTCCTTTGCTGTCTCTAATAGAATGATAATGTCATCGGCAAACCTCAAAAGTTTTTATTTTTTCTCCACAGATATTAATTGCTACTTTAAGTTTTTCTTTTGTTTCCTCTACTGCTTGCTCAATATATAGATTGAATAACATCGGGGGTAGGCTACAACCCTGTCTCCCTCCCTTCTCAATCACTTTAATGCCCCTCGATCCTTATGACTGCCATCTGGTTTGTGAACAAATTGTAAATAGCCTTTCGCTCCCTGTATTTTATAGCTGCCACCTTCATAATTCGAAAGAGAGTATTCCAGTCAACATAGTCAAAAGCTTTTTCTAAGTCTACAAATGCTAGAAACGTAGGTTTGCCTTTTCTTAACCTATTTTCTAAGATAAGTCTTAGGGTCAGTACTGCCTCGCGTTTTCGAAACTGATCTTCCTCGAGGTCGGCTTCTACCAGTTTTTCCATTCGTTTGTAAAGAATTTGTGTTAGTATTTTGCAACCACGGCTTATTAAACTAGTAGTTCGGTAATTTTCACACCTGTCAAGTCCTGCTTTCATTGGGATTGGAATTATTATATTCTCCTTGAAGCTTGAAGGTATTTTGTCTGTCTCATATATCTTGCTCACCAACCAGGAAGATAATGTAGTATTAATGTGCTGTGTAGTGGCTTGCGCAGCATATATGTAGACACAGATTAATACGAGGAAGATGATGTAAAATTAATCTGTGTATACATGTATGCTGCGCAAGCCACTGCACAGCACATGGCAGGGGGTCCATTGCACCATTCTTGTCGATTTTGTGTCCTGTTCCATTCGCTTGTTGAGGGAGGGAAAAATGATAGTTTGTACGCCTCTGTACGTACCGTAACCTCTTTTTGTCTTATTCTCATGACAGCTATGCAATAATTACGATTGTGGAAGCACAATGGTGGCACAGTCTTCTTGGAGTACAGGTGCTCTGAATATAATCATCATGGTGTCGTAAGAACAACGTCGTCCTCCTACCCAACGATTTCCATTTCAGCTACCCGAGCATTTTCGTTGTAGTTTCGTAGGTACCGATGAAGACGACTGAAAATATGGGTGTTATAATAACTAATGATGAAGAAGTCGAAGAAGAAGTTCGGTTACACTTCAATGCTCCGTCGACTTCAAGGCCATTACAGACGAAACATAGCCGCGATACGAATGATGATGAGTAGGTAAACCGACCGTCGTCTTATTTTAGGAACCATCATGGTATTAGAATTTGTTAGTTAAGGGAAGCCATAGGCAGTTGGAATCTGAATGACGAAAGAGGGTGTAAGATGGCTATTTTTTGATGATGTTACTGGATGTGCTAATATTTGTAAAAGAAAATGATATATTTAAAGAATTGTAGCCAGAGAAATAGTTGTTAGGCAACAGTATCTGTGTCTGCGATGGCAGCAATGTGGAGTAGTAGAATCTTTGACTGTCTGTAGTGGACAGCTGTGGTGTGCAGCAGGAGGGGGTTCGATGAGTGCACAGTGTAATGCATGGACGTACTTTTGGAACTACGTGAGCTGCAGATTTATTAGAGGTGGAATGATGACTCAGAACAACGGTTGGGTAGCATAAGGACATAAGACAGGTTTTGAAATCAAGAATACGGTATTATTTGATGAGGTAAAAAGTTTATAGACTTGTATTTTTGGTCTACTTCACCCTCATCACGGTCAAGTTTTTGATATTATTCTATTGACTGATCTTCTGAGTTAATTTACTGCACCATCGAAGTTACTAGATTATATGAATTTTTATATTAGTGTCTGTACATTTTTATATGTTCCTTTCTAACTGAAATATCATAACTTAAAGATTGAGGCATGTGTTTCAAATGGTTCAAATGGCTCTGAGCACTATGGGACTTAATATCTGAGGTCATCAGTCTCCTAGAACTTAGTACTACTCAAACTTAACTAACCTAAGGACATCACACACATCCATGCCCGAGGCAGGATTCTAACCTGCGACCGTAGCGGTCGCGCGGTTCCAGACTGAAGCGCCTAGAACCACTCGGTCACACCGGTCGGCTCATGTGATTCATTGGGATTCTGTGTCAAGATTATGAATCCAATTTCCCTGGACCAACTGTAGTTAGTTTTTGCAGCACATTTTCAGCTATTTCGGAGTCTTGCTGTGTTGCTGTTTCTACCAGTACTTCATTTTGCAGGTGAGATTCGTAATACGTGACTGTTTCGTTTCCTTTGCACGAGGTAGGTTCAGTCAGTTTTATTTATTTTACCAGGGCCGTATGTCAGTGCAGAAATTTTCGTGTATGTCAGGCTACATTCTTATACAGCTCGACACTACAGTTTTTTTATATACAATTACGTTTTTTTTCGAACAGTTCGCACTGACTAAGCCTACTGCGAGTGAAATTAGTGTTTTGCTTATTTATTTGCTTGTGAATGAGATTGGGTTTCACACACACGGGATTATTTTCAGTTTCATGTAAGTGATGTGGCTTTGAGCTCAGTTCCATATATAAGTTGTCAGTTCACATTCCCACGTTTTTATTTACGATAACACACATACAAGTGAAGGCTACTCATTTACAAGGATTCTGCAAGTGGCTACTGTGGTGACACCACACTTGCGAGGTGGTAGCCTTTAAATCGGCCGCGGTCCGCTAGTGTACGTCGGACCCGCGTGTCGCCACTATCAGTGATTGCAGACCGAGCGCCGCCACACGGCAGGTCTAGAGAGACTTCCTAGCACTCGCCCAGTTGTACAGCCGACTTTGCTAGCGATGGTTCACTGTCTACATACGCTCTCATTTGCAGAGACGACAGTTTAGCATAGCCTTCAGCTACGTCATTTGCTACGACCTAGCAAGGCGCCATATTCATTTACTATACGTACTATCTTCCAGAATGTATTCTGAACAGATAATATTGTCAGTCATGTACCGTCAAGAGCGACGTTCATCATTAATGGATTAAAGTTAAGTATTAAACTAATTATGTCCGCTTTCTGAATTCTCATTCCTTGTCATGTTCCAGACCTCATGTCAGTATAGTTCTTCCCTCCTCACGCCAGCCTGTGTGAGCTAAACGCGTGCATTTCGGCGTTCACTCGTAACACGGGGTTGCCTCTTCTGCTAACACAAAAGCTACTTCCCGATAAGAGTGCAGTACTTTGCTCACGTGGTTGGTAGTGCTCTGGATACCTAAGAGGTGACGCTGGCCTCGATATACACTCCTGGAAATGGAAAAAAGAACACATTGACACCGGTGTGTCAGACCCACCATACTTGCTCCGGACACTGCGAGAGGGCTGTACAAGCAATGATCACACGCACGGCACAGCGGACACACCAGGAACCGCGGTGTTGGCCGTCGAATGGCGCTAGCTGCGCAGCATTTGTGCACCGCCGCCGTCAGTGTCAGCCAGTTTGCCGTGGCATACGGAGTTCATCGCAGTCTTTGACACTGGTAGCATGCCGTGACAGCGTGGACGTGCACCGTATGTGCAGTTGACGGACGTTGAGCGAGGGCGTATAGTGGGCATGCGGGAGGCCGGGTGGACGTACCGCCGAATTGCTCAACACGTGGGGCGTGAGGTCTCCACAGTACATCGATGTTGTCGCCAGTGGTCGGCGGAAGGTGCACGTGCCCGTCGACCTGGGACCGGACCGCAGCGACGCACGGATGCACGCCAAGACCGTAGGATCCTACGCAGTGCCGTAGGGGACCGCACCGCCACTTCCCTGCAAATTAGGGACACTGTTGCTCCTGGGGTATCGGCGAGGACCATTCGCAACCGTCTCCATGAAGCTGGGCTACGGTCCCGCACACCGTTAGGCCGTCTTCCGCTCACGCCCCAACATCGTGCAACCCGCCTCGAGTGGTGTCGCGACAGGCGTGAATGGAGGGACGAATGGAGACGTGTCGTCTTCAGCGATGAGAGTCGCTTCTGCATTGGTGCCAATGATGGTCGTATGCGTGTTTGGCGCCGTGCAGGTGAGCGCCACAATCAGGACTGCATACGACCGAGGCACACAGGGCCAACACCCGGCATCATGGTGTGGGGAGCGATCTCCTACACTGGCCGTACACCACTGGTGATCGTCGAGGGGACACTGAATAGTGCACGGTACATCCAAACCGTCATCGAACCCATCGTTCTACCATTCCTAGACCGGCAAGGGAACTTGCTGTTCCAACAGGACAATGCACGTCCGCATGTATCCCGTGCCACCCAACGTGCTCTAGAAGGTGTAAGTCAACTACCCTGGCCAGCAAAATCTCCGGATCTGTCCCCCATTGAGCATGTTTGGGACTAGATGAAGCGTCGTCTCACGCGGTCTGCACGTCCAGCACGAACGCTGGTCCAACTGAGGCGCCAGGTGGAAATGGCATGGCAAGCCGTTCCACAGGACTACATCCAGCATCTCTACGATCGTCTCCATGGGAGAATAGCAGCCTGCATTGCTGCGAAAGGTGGATATACACTGTACTAGTGCCGACATTGTGCATGCTCTGTTGCCTGTGTCTATGTGCCTGTGGTTCTGTCAGTGTGATCATGTGATGTATCTGACCCCAGGAATGTGTCAATAAAGTTTCCCCTTCCTGGGACAATGAATTCACGGTGTTCTTATTTCAATTTCCAGGAGTGTATTTGAAGCTCAGTAGCGTCGTCGCATGGTGCTTCCAGCTTTGGATTTGTGTCTTCAGTTTGTTCCTCCAAGAATCTTCTCCAATACCCCGATGTCCTTTTTTGTACCCTCTCGAAACGTCAGTTCCATTTAGATGAGCCAGGCACGTGCTTCGAGGAAAGTGAGTCACAGGCGGTTAGTGCAGAAGAAAGGTATCCACACAGGGAAATTGGCGTGAAGGCCGCGAGAGAGGCACGACTGTCCCGCGAAGGCAGGCGGCCTCTCGGGAACGGCAGTGGTGGCTCGCGATGACTGGCGAAGGCTTTGTGGCCGCATTGTGTAAGCAGGGCCGGCTGTGGCAAAGGTCCGTGCGTGGCGCCCGCCGTCGTGTTTTTCTACACTACCGGCCGCGGACGCCGGCTTCTGAGCGGATAGTCGACCTCGGTAACCGAGCGTGAAGTTCAGACAACGGGGCCGTGAAATTGACCTAAATCGTGGGCCAGAAGGGGTAAAAATACAAAACAATTTACTCCGGCCGATTACATTCGAGTGTCTGTAACGGTGCTGATCGGGGGGACTATGGTGCTGTGCGCTAACAATCGGGTAAACTACAAGCAGTCATCTACTCGGAGATTGGTCTGAGTGCCACAGTGTCTCGGTATTGGCTCTGGTATGCATTTGCCCTCCTCCTGCCACTAAAGTGGCACACCTACTCAGTTACCGACCAAACCTACAGTTAAACGTATTAGACGTACACATCGCATTACTAAGAACGAAAGTACACAAATAAAATAGATAAAAATTATGAATAGGATTGGTTACAGCGCCCCGGCCGCTGTGGATGAGCAGTTCTAAGCGCTTCAGTCTGGAACCGCGCGACCGATACGGTCGCAGGTTCGAATCCTGCCTCGGGCATGGATGTGTGTGATGTCCTTAGGTTAGTTAGGTTTAACTAGTTCTAAGTTCTAGGCGACTGATGACCTCAGAAGATAAGTCGCATAGCCATCCATAGTAGTCCCAAGTTCTAGGGGACTGGGGACTGATGACCTCAGATGTTAAGTCCCATAGTGCTCAGAGCCATTTGAAACCTTTTCTTTTTTTTTTTTTTTTTTTTGTGGAAGCGTTGTAACAAATACGAGCGTGTATGAAAAGGCGAGCGCAGTATCCCGATTTTGAGGGAAGGGGAGCGGAGGTCTTGCTGCTCTGTTCCTATCAGAGCTAGGAACATGGGGTTAAAATTTTTTGGTTTAGTCTAGACCAGCGGCGACTTTTATAGCCATTCGAATATCTGTTTTACCGTAGATGTGTTACGGTGTATTGGTTCAAAATGGTTCCAATGGCTCTAATCACTATCTGAGGTCATCAGTCCCCTAGACTTGGAACTACTTAAACCTAACTAACCTAAGGACATCACACACATCCATGCCCGAGGCAGGATTCGAACCTGCGAGCGTAGCAGCAGCGCGGTTCCGGACGGAAGCGCCCAGAACCGCTCTGCCACAGCGGCCGTCCTACAGTGTATTAAGCAAGGTTTGAACGACGAACCAGAGCTGGCGCCCAGGCAAAGTTTGGGAACCAATTAATTCCTTTTTCATAATGTTTTAATTGGGTTGAAATTAATGCTCAGCTAACGGCATAGTTTTGATTGTGAACCTTTAGGATTTCACGTGCAACAACAGACAACCTTAAATGACTCCGGACTAGAGCTACACTAATGGTTCAAATTTGGTGTAAGTGTTAACCATTTGAAATACTCTTGCTTCTCTTGGATTTTACGTGCAAAAAGCACGTTTTTCTGGGAGGTTGCTGAAGCACGCTACTTCTGTACTTTAAACTTGTATGAATCGGTTCAAACTTCGCACGAAGGTAGATAAATGGATAAAGTCAAAACGCACCTTTTTTTCTACAGTCTTTATCTATTTTTGAAACACGATGGTTTAAAATTGGTTTTTACGTGAAACTTCCTGGCAGATTAAAACTGTGCCCTACCGAGAATCAAACTCGGGACCTTTGCCTTTCGCGACGAGTGCTTTACGAACCGAGCTACCCAAGCACGACTCACGACCCGTCCCCACAGCCCTAATTTCTGCAGTACCTCGTCCCCTACTTTCCAGGCTTCTCGGTCCGAGACGCAGTTTTAATCTGCCAGGAAGTTTCATATCAGCGCACATTCTACTGCAGAGTGAAAATTTCATTCTGGTTTTTACGTGACTTGAACATGCGAAAATGGTCCAAAGTGAATGAAATATACAAAAAATGCATTCTTGCGATATAATTGAAAACTTGTCTCCATCCAGATTTTACGTGCAATTTTTGTGATTTTATTACGGTATATTGATAATGTTTACTTATGGACCGTCTGACAGCAACTGAATAAAACACAATTTTAGTGGCATACGCGTTTCGCCTTTATTTTCTGCAAGGCATCATCAGTGGCAGGTTGCATGGACAATTTCTTACATATTACGCTCCTTTTGCATTTTAGGTGTTCTTCTTTTGAACGCCAATTTACGGTTTTTTTTCCCACATTCCACAGCACTGTGAACTGAACGTTTGTTTTAATGCAATGTTTTGGTTTCTGTTACTGTTACTGTTTTTGTGATTTTCTCTATGTTTCAGACATGCACTAATCCTTTCACATTTTATAATACATGTAATTGGTAGTCGTCCTGTCAATTTGTGACAGCTTTACCCGTTGCTACGATATAAGCATCATGGTTGGAGCAGGGCGCTGTGGTCGAGCGGTTCTAGGTGCTTCAGTCCGGATCCGCTCGGCTGCTACGGTCGCAGGTTCGAATCTTGCCTCGGGCATGGATGTGTGTGATGTCCTTAGGCTAGTTAGGGGACTGATGGCCTCAGATGTTAAGTCCCACAGTGCTTAGAGACATTTGAACCAACATGGTTGGAAAGAGAAACAAAAAATCTGTAATGGGACAGTCGTCGCTTACCATATTATGGCGGTCTAACGCAGGGGCCTCCAAACATTTTGGCCTAAGGGCCACAGAGGCTCTTCCATTAAGTCCCAAGTACCAATACCTAGCTACAGTCTGCCTAAATTTTCTTGATGTCTGATACCCCAATACTGCTCGGAACTCCTCAGTACAGTTCAGAAGTTTTCGCGACGCTTACCACTGCTGCCAGTCTTTACGAGCTGCCTCTGAGTGGTAATGCAGTAGTCATTACGCAGTGGAGTGCTTATTGTTTTACCTTGACTGTGTCCGTAATTTCATTCCATATGAACGGCTACAAATAAATACCTCTTCGTGAAGGTCGTTGTAACGCGCTTTCACGTTGTTTCCTCGGTGCACCATTAACGTTATAGCAAGTGGTCAGAACATGGCGCGAGTTGCATTCGGTATGAGAAGTGCGGGATATCTTCCCACCGCAACATTCCTCGCCACGCGGCGGCAATAGTAGTTGCCTCTTCGTTCCCTGCGGTCACCGTTGGCATGGGTCAAGAAAAATTGAACGGACTGTATAGTTCAGCAAACCAGCATACTGTAGGGTTGAATTAAGCGAAAATTTTTCGTTTCAGGACTACACGGTGATTGAGATGCCCATGGCACAGGGAGTGTGGTTGGACTCCACTCCACAATATCTGTTGGCACCCATTTCACTGCTCCGTGATAGCCAATGTGCGTGCCATGTTTTACGTATTATTAACACTTCCGACAATGCTAAATGTATGGTAGATACGTCTTCGAAGAGTCGAGAAGTTAAGTGCAGTACTACGGCGCCATCTTGTAGGTATCGGCAACATGAGTGATATGAAATGCAAAATATAGTGGGACTAGTGTGTTTTGTGATTACAGTTTCCCAGTCAAAATGCAATGTGTTTAGCTGCAAATATTTAATTTAATTAAAATTGCCTTAAAATAACTGCAGTGCAATTCTGTACTCAGATCTCTTGCTCTTAATGTTATCAATTGGTTTGATCAATGATTATTTTGATTTGCAGTTACTTTCCCTTTTTGTGAATTTGTGTAAATATGGAAAAGAAACGGAAGATAGATATCGAGTGCAGAAATTTTAAAGAGCATTGGAAACATTGACATTTAGTGATTGAGTCCAGTAATAAGGCAATGTGTATAATTCGCAATGAAACAACATCAGTTCTTAAAGAATACAACATAAAATGTCATTATTTGATTAAACATTCTCAGAGTTATTTCAGATTTACCGGAAGCCAAGTATTAGAAATACATTCGTCTTTGAAACACCGTTTGAAATCTTGGAAAATGTTGTTTAAGGATGTAAACGCTGAACAAGAAGCAGCAATCGTGCTGCTTCCCGCGTCGCTCACTCAATAGCAAAACGTGGAAAACCATTTACTGATGGTGAGATAATAAAAGAATGCATGATTGCAGCAGTTGAAGAAATGTGTCCAGAAGAAACTAATTTACTTTAAAACATCAGTCTGTCAGCAAATACTGTGGCTCGAAGAGTAAATGGTATTGCGGAAAATAATATAACTCATTTTCCTGAGAAGACTCGACACTTAGAGTGGTTCTCTTTGGCTCTGGATGAGTCAACATACGTTTCAGATACTACACAGGTTTTAACTTTTATTCGAGGGATAATTAAGAGTATGAAATGTACGAAAAGCGTCTTAACATTCGTAGGATTCACGGCACAGCCACGGGAGAAGCTTTTAAGGGGACAGAAAATGCTGTTCCGAAAAACAAACATCACTGGGAAAACTTAAGATCTATCACAACTGATGAGTGCACAAACATGTGTGAAAAAAATAAAAGTGTCGTCGCTCTCGTGCCAAAGGCGGTGGATCAAAACCATTGATCATACATTGCATCATTCATCAACAGTCTTCATGCGGGAAAATCCTTGGACATGTCAGAAGTTTTAAAGCCAGTCATGTCAGCTGTTAATTAAATAAGATCACATGCTCTCAATCAGTCATCGTCAGTTGCACAAGTTTATGGGTGCAATAGAAAAAAAAAATGACTTGCCGTACTATACAGCACTACAATGTCTTAACTGTGCCGGCCGCGGTGGTCTCGCGGTTCTAGGCGCTCAGTCCGGAACCGCGCGACTGCTACGGTCGCAGGTTCGAATCCTGCCTCGGGCATGGATGTGTGTGATGTCCTTAGGTTAGTTAGGTTTAAGTTGTTCTAAGTTCTAGGGGACTGATGACCACAGATGTTAAGTCCCGTA
Organism: Schistocerca serialis cubense; assembly: GCF_023864345.2. Taxonomy (NCBI): domain Eukaryota; kingdom Metazoa; phylum Arthropoda; class Insecta; order Orthoptera; family Acrididae; genus Schistocerca; species Schistocerca serialis. The sequence continues at coordinate 199,810,165 of NC_064643.1, read as the reverse complement.
GTGCTCAGAGCCATTTTCTTAACTGTGGAAAAGCTTAAAGTCGTTTTTTTTTTAGCTCCGAAAAACATTCGAAATTTCCTTAAATAAAAGGAATCGTCCTCTGGCTGAGTTATAAGACAACAATGCATGGTTATGGAAGTTAACATTTTACACAGGTTTAACAAAAAATATGAACGACCTTAATTCAAAATGACAAGGAAGAAACCAGCTACTCCTTGATTTGTACACTCATATTAAATCCTTTCGACAAAAAGTTTTTTTTTTCAATCTCAACTGAAAAAAGGTCTCACAGTTGTAATACAATCTAAACATTCCGTTAGCAATTACAGGCTCCATTTCTAGTAGATATCGTAACTGAAACTTTATGTGCTTTAAAAAGAAATTTTGAGGCTCGTTTTTCAAATTTTAATGCAACTGCAAACGATATCAAGATTTTTCAGATCCGTTTTAGCACCGATATAGAAATCTTGCCCCAAAACTTAAAACTGAAAGGGTTTATTTGCAATATACCGATTTTTATATAAATATTTAAATTCGTCATTGCTGGAATTTCCTAAGTCTACATCTCACACGTTTCGATCAGTTGCGTACGTCTCCTCGTGGCTTCCTTCCGCTTTCGGCATTATTAATCTCTATGAGGATACATTCTCCAAAACGAAACATACAAAATTATTTACAGATCTCAACCACCTGATGAGTATATGAAGTCACTGTTGATAATTTCCACTAGTAAACTTCATCCACAATAATTGCAAACAGTTGTAAGTGTGAAGTTACAGCAACATAAATCTCCTTAATCATAATTGCAATTTTTAATTTAATTATGTGTATTATGTATGTATTTTCAGGCAATCCCATATAATTAATCACAGTTACAGCTTTAAGTTGCATTATATGTGTCATTTAATGTGTATTTTAAGTGGTCATGAAATAAAAATAACTGATAGTTGTATGTATTTTACATAATTTATTTGCATCTTGTTTTGTATGATTTATTTCTATCGTAAATTTTATACTGTACACTTATTTCGCTTAATGAGCATGATTCGCCTCTGAATCTTACTTTTAATTAACGCTCGTTAAGTTTAACAGTTTTTCATGGGAATCCATATAAAATAGCTCAATGCATTCCATTCCCAAAAATAGGCACTTAAACAAATTTATAATACAGTATTGTAA